>NC_133518.1:64345000-66845000 GCF_049354715.1 Callithrix jacchus | reverse complement strand
CTGGACTCAGAAGCCAAGAAGACGAGAATATGTGTCAAATACCTTTTAGCCAGCCCCATACTTGGCTCAAGTTTAGGTTCATAATCGTAAGTTCGAAATGGAATATGATCATGAACTTAACTCTGATATGCCTATCTAAGACGTGAAATAATCTATTTCCAATTTAGAGGGGGAGCCAGCATCTGACATGTTCTAGATATTTTATCACAGAGATGCAAACTAAGCGTGCCAGTTGACTTTATGTATACAGTGTTCTAAGAGTTCTGAGATTTGACATAGGGAATTTTGCTTTTCGCCATAGGAAACACAGTTCACTTACAAGAGAAACCAATCTGTTAACAGCCCTGAGTCTTGATTATCAGTTTGAACACACACTAAAAACATCTAAATAAGATGCTAAACATATCTATGCAGATGGTCTCATTCAATTCACAAGTCTCAAGAGAGAGAAAACTCTAGCCCATTCATGGAGATTGCATCTCCTACAAAGCAATGGAGACATGACACTGAATGCAACTGATCTTTTAAAAAGAGTAACATTAATATTTGTACGAGAAGTAATTTTAAGAAAATTGAGTTAGGAAGGCAGCAAACTATAATGGGAATGCTGAAAGGAGATTTTAAAATAAATAGAATTCTACAGCCTTTTACTGAAAAAAAAAATTCACAGTATTCTTAACTTGTGTAAGCCCAAAATATTCAATATAATTTCACACGGCATGGGCAAAAACTGGAAGCATTCCCTCTGAAACCTGGTACTAGACAAGGAGGCCCTCTGTCACCACTCCTATTCAATATAGTTTTGGAAGTTCTAGCCAGAGCAATTAGGCAAGAAAAAAAATAAAGGGTATTCAATTAGGAAAAGAGGAAGTAAAATTGTCTGTATTTGCAGATGACATGATTGTGTATTTAGAAGACCCCATCATCTCAGCCCAAAATCTCCTTAAGATGATAAGCAACTTCAGCAAAGTCTCAGGATACAAAATCAATGTACAGAAATCACAAGCATTCCTATACACCAATAACAGACTAATAGAGAGCCAAATCATGAGGGAACTGCCATTCACAATTGCTACAAAGATAATAAAATACCAAGGAATACAACAAAGGATGTAAAGGACCTCTTCAAGGAGAACTACAAACCACTGCTCAACAAAATAAGAGAGAACACAAACAAATGGAGAAACATTCCATGCTCACGGTTAGGAAGAATCAATAACATGAAAATGACCATACTGCACCAAGTAACTTATAGATTCAATGCTATCCTCATCAAGCTATCAATGACCTTCTTCACAGAACTGGAAAAAAACACCTTACAAACTGTACTACAAAGCTACAGTAATCAAACAGCATGGTCCTGGTACCAAAACAGAGATATAGACCAATGGAACGGAACAGGGCCTTGGAGGCAATGCCACACATCTACAACCATCTGATCTTTCAAATTCTGACAAAAACAAGCACTGGGGAAAGGATTTCCTGTTTAATAAATGGTGTTTGGAAAACTGGCTAGCCATGTACAGAAAGCAGAAACTGGACCCCTTCCTGACACCTTACACTAAAATTAACTCCAGATGGATTAAAGACTTAAACATAAGACCTAACGCCATAAAAACCCTAGAAGAAAACCTAGGCAAAACTATTCAGGACACAGGCATAGGTAAGGACCTCATGACTAAAACACCAAAAGCCTTGGCAACAAAATCCAAAACAGACAAATGGGATCTAATTAAACTGCAGAGTTTCTGTGCAGCAAAAGAAACAGTCATTAGAGTGAACCTGCAATCAACAGAATCAGAAAAAATGTTTGCAATCCACCCATCCGACAAAGGGCTAATATCCAGAATCTACAAAGAACTAAAACAGATTTACAACAAAAAACAAACAAGCCCATTCAAAAGTGGGAGAAGGATATGAACAGACACTTTTCAAAAGGAGACATATATAAGGCCGACAAACATATGAAAAAAATGCTCATCATCACTGATTATTAGAGAAATGCAAATCAAAACCACATTGAGACACCACCTCATGCCAATTAGAATGGGGATCATTAAAAAATCTGGAGACAATAGATGCTGGAGAGGATGTGGAGAAAAAGGAACACTTTTACACTGTTGGTGGGAGTGTAAACTAGTTCAACCATTGTGGAAAACAGTGTGGCACTTCAAGGACCTAGAAATAGAAATTCCATTTGACCCAGCAATCCCATTACTGGGAATATACCCAAAGGATTATAAATCATTCTATTATAAAGACACATGCACATGTATGTTCATAGGGCCACTGTTTACAATAGCAGAGACCTGGAACCAACCCAAATGCCCATCGATGATAGACTGGACAAAAAAAATGTGGCACATATATACCATGAAATACTATGCAGCCATAAAAAATGATGAGTTCCTGTCCTTTGTAGGGACTTGCACGAATCTGGAAATCATCATTCTCAGCAAACTGACACAAGAACAGAAAATCAAACACCACATCCTCTCACTCATAGGAGGGTGTTGAACAATGAGAACACAGGGACACAGGGAGGGGAGCATCACACACTGGGGTCTGTTGTGGGGAGCCAAGGGAGAGACAGTGGAAGGGGTGGGGAGGTCAGGGAGGAATAACATGGGGAGAAATGCCAGATGTAGGTGATAGGAGGATGGAGGCAGCAAACCACATTGCCAGAAAGTACCTTTGCAACAATCCTGCACGATTTGCAATGTACCCCAGAACCTAAAGTACAATAATAAAATAAAATAAAATCCAAAAAAAGAATAAAATTTAAATAAATAAAAATGCTGTCCTTCCCAAGCAAGATTCTTACTGACCTCAATGGAGGTCTAAAACTGAAATAACTCCAGGGATATGTTCATGTAGGATTTAAACATACTAACGGAATTATTATTAAGCCTTTAAAAATTCTCTCTGATTGTATCACCAACAAAATGTCCATTGCCATTTTCTTTTTCAGGTGTCACTGTTGTAGGAGATGCTATGAAAATTTTTAAAAAATCTTTTTTTTACAATATTTCATATCTGTATTACATTAAAATCTTTCATTTTAAGGCCATACCAAAAACTGTTCCAAAGTGGTAAAAATTATGCTCTGAAATATAAAACTTAATTGGCAAAATTTAAAAAGGTTCTCTGCAAATATGTGAACAATTAAAACACATTTCCAGTAAATGTCTTGTTTATGCACAAACAAGGACTACTTTTTACAGTAATGAATATTTTCCTGAATCTGTAAAGTTTGCCATGTGGGACTAGAAATGAATTTGGCAGGGCTGTTCACTGATTTATCCCAAGTGTTTACAAATGGCTTCGCATGTTTGATCAGCAGCTTTCTCCTACATTAACAGGTGTTCCAGTAGGAATGATTAGGTAAGAGAGGAAACAATGCTGTCACATGATTGTAGAGTTTTGGTTTTTGGAAGTAATGCCACCTCCAAGGAATCATACAGCTATCCATGCAGGGAACATTAGCTTTCTTTCCCATGTTCCCAAATCTTCACACTTGGCTATCTCTTTCCTTTACCCATACAGGGTTGGTGAACATAAAATCAACAACAGATATTTTTTCTACAAGAACCTTGGCATCGTTATCTTAAAAAAAAAAAAGCACAAAATAAAAGCCTTCCAAATCAATGGAGAAAGAACATAATTTCAAACAATATTGCCTGAAAATTTGCCAATTTGGAAAAAAGAAAATGAAGTTAAAGTCCCACCTTACACCATAAACCCAAAGAAATTTCAAAGACACTGAAAAAATAATTTATAAATGACAGACCACATGCAAATATTTAACTTATTCATGACAAAGACTTTCTAAGAAAAATGCAAAGAAAATGTTAAAAAGAAAAAAATCTTAAGTTATTTTTAAAGAATGTAAAATAAGTTATTGTACTATAGTGTAATTGCAATTCATCTGTCTACTTACAAAAATTTTATACTCTTCCATTTGAAAATTTAGACACCACAGAGAAGTAAAAGCAAAAAAGCTTAACCGACCTACAATCCCAAAAAGTAGCCATATCAGTGTTTTCATTACGACCTACTATTTTATCTATATTATGTTAGATACTATCTATCTAGTATATCAGTGTGAATGTACTTTGGTGTAGTTTGAGAAGGAAGACAACCCAAAACTCCAGGCACGGGGCACATACATACCTCAGACCCAAGCCAATTAAGACTTGATATTCATTTTGACCACAGTAAATCAACCATCTCTGGATGGTTGCATTATCTAGTCAGAGCCACTAAAACCGTTAGACTTCCACAAAAGAAACTCTCATGTCTCCTAACAGGCACGATGTCATGCTTGGCAGCTGTTTGTGACCAGAAAAGAAGATGCTGTGTAAGAATGGAGCAAATACGCAGACAACTGAGCCAAGAGATAAAGAGGAACTAAAGCGTAATCTGAGCCCTGAATACAATCGAGCCTGAAAGTCAGCCCTACCCCAGAATGTCTGATTTCTGTGAGCCAATACATTTTATTTATCTTGAATTGGTTATGTTGGATATTCAGTCATTTGCAACTGAAAGGAGCTACCAGATTCAACTGTCATTAGAGCAACAAAAGAATCTCTATGAAATTAGGTTTTTAATAATCCACTCCCCTTTATCAATAGTTTCAATTTTCTTAGCTTAAATCTACCAGATCCTCATTTCTAGGGCTGTGGTATCACACATTCACATGACTAAAGGCTAGAATAGGAGTTACCAGAAAAAAATTATAAGGAAAGATAAAAAATGATGGACTGCAACACCACAGCCATAATCTACAAACTATTGACAAAGTTTGAGGACATACGCAAGGATTCCTATTGCAGTGTAAAGTTTCGCCTATTTTTCTCATAAAACTGTTTAGACATGATGCAGTCACACAAATTGGATTCCACAGTTCACTTCATAGTCTCACTCTGAGAATCTCCTAAACCCACAGATATGGCTAAAGCAGTTCAAAAATGGCAACCATTTTCCAGAAGAAAAGAAGCAGCTCTAACAAAACTATGGTATATTACAACTTCCACTACCAGCCAGATGCTAATCATTGACTTGAAGGATAAGTAATTATACTCCACAGGTATAATTGATGTTACTGCATCAATCTATCAGTAACATGAATTTATTGACCTCCTATTATGTGCTGAGCATTGTGCAAAATATTCTCTGAATTATGCTGTGTATTGACACTATATTAAAATGTCAACATTATCTTTGTAGCAGCTAGAAGAGATGTGTGGGAAGCACCATGCAGACCTCTTCACTGTATCCATCAACCACACAATCATGTTTGACACCATCTATGGGCATTAACTCACAAAGATACTGATCAGATTTCATCACTGGAGGAAAAAAACAAAACGCTAACCTCCACGACAGTTATATAATAAGGTCATTGTGTGTGGGTATGTGCGTGCGTGCGTGTGCGTGTGTGTGTGTGTGTGTGTGTGTGTGTGTGTGTGTTTTAAAGGTAGTTTTCAAGTGCAGAAAATAAGAAAAAAAGATGAAACTAAGATACTACTACTAACCACCAAGAGAGGCTTTGTATATAAAGCCCATGATGAGCTGTGTTTTGTTTTCTTAAACCATAATATAATTTGTTTTTTTCTTGTCTCTCCTGGCTTTTTGGCAAACAGGAGATGGAAAAACAGGGAACCTGGAAAGAAAGTTGCAGCATTCCACTGAGAAATCTTCAACAGCTGCTGAGACTGTGGCAAAGTGCGGAAAACCAAGGCACCAGAGACTCAGCAGTGACTAAGCCACAGAAGAACTTCTGACCCCATGAAAGGAAGGAAGCAAGAGGAATTAGAGCACTAGGATTATTGAGACTTAAATGAAATTTGCATAAATGGAAGCACTTGTTAATAGCAGTTGCTCCTAAGTGAAAACTGTATCTGTGGTAGACATTTATCAATTGACTAGCTTGGCCACTTAGCATCCACATGGAATCTTCAGTCTTGGTAGCATTATAAAGCCAGTTATATCCCAGCCCATCCAAGGGGACAGTCAAGTAATCCAAGCTTCAGTCACTGGACACTTTACTACATAACTTCTAATCTTGAGCAAAGCGGCATGAGACCATAAATGATGAAACCATTAGGTAGTTCCTATTGCTGAATGCCAAGAGCGGCCTGTCCCTAGTCTATTGCCATGGATCACTCTTCAGCCTCCCATCTATTCTGGCATCTGTCTGTTCAGCAGCCCTTCTCTAAACTCTTTTATTTCTTATTGGACAGAATTGGAATCTGTTGCTTACACCAAAGGCTCTGAAGTGAAATTTAAGTGTTCAACCATATCTAGGTTTATCTGTTTATTTGGCTATTACTCTAATATGTAATTATGATTTGAAGAATATTTGGTGGCCGCTCCAAAGAACTGGACAACACAACTCAATCACAGATACAAATTAGGATTGGGAGCATTTGCATTTTACACAATTATCCAGACCTTGGTAACTCAGGACAGTAGCACTTCCGGAATAAAAACATTCCCACGGCCATTACACACATACATCACCTTCATCTATGAGTTACAATTTTTCAGTCACAAGACTTCCTGCTCCACACACAAAACTTCAGGCCTAAACTTTCACCAACTTAACCCATTTTCTCAAAGGAAGAAAGGGAGGACAAAGAAGCAAAAAGAAAAAAAATTAATTAAAGAGGAAAAAAGATAATTGTTTTTAACACTTTCTTGTGGGAAAAAATACATATTTCTTTAGCTTTTTGGAAATCTTTCCACTCCTATGACAGCAAAAACAAAATTTTTGTCCAGTATAATCATATACAATTCATATAAAGATTATATTAATTTATTTTGACAACTTCTTAATTCATTCTTTTTTTCTGAGAATGATACTGTTATGTTTTTAGTAGAATAAGCTATGTGATAGGATCATGATCCCGAGCGCTGGATGACAGTTTTTGTAAACAATAAACCGTAATTGTTAATAATTATGTTTTGATGGGGAAAAAATACATTACCAACACAAAAAGATATGACAATAAGTTTTATTAGAAAGAATGAAGGCTACAATTTATGAATTATCTACTTTCTGCCAGGCATAGAACTTGATGCTTTCCATAAATTCTCATTAGTTCCTCATGACAATCATAGGACTGATCATTCTCCCAAATTTCTAATAAGAAAATCAAAAGAAGTCATAGCAGACCTAAGACTGTAATGCCTGACTTCTTCCCAAAATGCTGTACCATTCACCGCTGTCCTTGCTTCAAGGAAACCAGGACATGCCACCCAAGAACCACTCTCCACTGTATGGCAAGTTTCCCAGATTGTAATTGTAGTAATCAATTAGTAATTAAAGCTCTATAAACCCTTTCAAGTGATGTCACCACTTTCCGGAGAGTTTCAAAAGAATCTTGAACATTTTCCAAAAAGATATGACTAGTCACAGACTGATGACATTCAGTCTGATTCATGCTCTATTACCAAAAAGAATAAAGTAGATTAAGAAAAAAATTCTATAAATTAAAGTTAACTCACTCAATCATGCCAGCAGCCCTGCAAGTTGAAAAGCTGGGCTCACTCAGCCTGCACTTTTGTGCCTCTGGTAATGTTGTCTAACTCTACAGAGAATAAACATCATATAATATCCTTGAACCAGTCATCCAAAAATGTCTTTAAGCTTCTGGACTGCATTACTCTTATGAGAGTAGTGATGAGAAGTTCAAAAGTTCTTTGGATTTGGTCTTATTTCCTCTTGAATTCTTTGCCCACCTTATCACTAAAATGCAAAGGACAAAGGAATGGCAAAAAGACAGCAACTAAAGGATGCACAGAATTTTGAAAACCCATTAATATAGATACTCAGATCCCATATCCTCAAATTTGACTATATTAATAATAGTACAAATATACTCTTTGTATGCAAAAACAAGCTTTCCTAATTACACTGATAACAGCCAGAGCTTTGGAATTTCTAATCTGCCTGATTGTTTTTAATAAGATTTTTTTGTAGGATGCTTTGATTGAATTCAGCTTTTCTTTTTTTTTTCCCCCAGAAAAATATGAGGTTAGGGGAAGACTCGGAGCTCTAGAACTGCATTGTCTCTGGCTAAGCCATGAGCCACATGTGGCTGTTAAGCACTTTAAAGATACCTAATTCAAACGGAGAGTAACATGTCTACTCGATTTCAAGGACCACTTCACTAAAAATTAAAAGAATGTAACATTTTGATACTGGTTACATGTTGAAACAATACTTTTGACATATTAGGTTGCATAAGTATCCTTAAAAATGCCTTTGCCTCTGTCTTTTTACTTTTTTAAATGTGGCTACTAGAAAATTTTAAATTAATTTCTATTTCCATGGAAAGCAATGATCTACTGCTATGGCTTTAACTCAGGATCTGTCACTCACCAGCGCGGCCACCACATAGGCTGTATGGATTGTGCAATATACAAGGGTACCTGCAGCAGGTACAAGCAGGGGCCAAAATCCTTCCTGCACTCTGCCAGCCAAGCCATCACTGGAGTGAGCCTTTCTCCAATCTGCACACAGTGCCACACTGGCTAGGTGCAGCCCTGCTTATTAGCTGCCTGCTTTGAACATGACACCTACCTCTCTTTCTCATTTTCCTCAGCTGCAAAATGCGGAGATCCTATGGGACTCATAAAGGCACTACAAAGATTAAATGAGACTGTGCACATCAAAGGCCTAGCCCAGTGTTTAGCAAATAGTAAATCTCAACAAACAGTTGTTATTATTATCTGTTCTGTCTAAATCATCCCACTTTTGAGTCTTCTTGAGACTGCTGAAAATCTTCAGAAACATTTTCACTATCATATAGTCATCCACCAATATCCACAGGGAATTGGTTCCAGGACCCTTCACAGTTACCAAAATCTGCAGATGCTCAAGTCCCTTTTATAAAATGTCATACTTTTTGCCTATAAACTATGCACATCCTCCCTTAAACTTTAAGTTAGCTTTAGATTACTTATAATACTGAATGCAATGTAAATGCTATATAAGTTGTACTGCACTGTTTCCTATTTGTATTATTATTTTTGAGATATATATTATTTTAGACAGTGATATATTCTGTTTTTTTTTTAATTGTACTTTAGGTTCTGGGGTACATGTGCAGATCATACAGGATTGTTGCATAGGTACATACATGGCAATGTGGTTTGCTGCCTCCATCCCCCTATCACCTACATCTGGCATTTCTCCCCATGGTATCCCTCCCCAACCTCCCCATCCCCCTTCACTGTCTTTTCCCTGGCCCGCCCGAACAGACCCCAGTGTGTGATACTCCCCTCCCTGTGTCCATGTGTTCTCATTGTTTAACACACACCTATGAGTGAGAACATGCAGTGTTTGATTTTCTGTTCTTGTGTCAGTTTGCTGAGAATGATGGTTTCCAGATTCATCCATGTCCCTACAAAGGACAGGAACTCATCATTTTTTATGGCTACATAGTATTCCATGGTGTATATGTGCCACATTTTCCTTGTCCAGTCTATCATCGATGGGCATTTGGATTGGTTCCAGGTCTTTACTATTGTAAACAGTGCCACAATGAATGCATCTTTATAATAGAATGATTCATAATCCATTGGGTATATACCCAGTAATGGGATTGCTGGGTCAAATGGAATTTCTACTTCTAGGTCCTTGAGGAAGTGCCACACTGCCTTCCACAATGGTTGAACTAGTTTACACTCCCACCAACAGTGTAAAAGTGTTCCTATTTCTCCACATCCTCTCCAGCATCTGCTGTCTCCAGATTTTTTAATGATCCCCATTCTAACTGGCATGAGGTGGTATTTCAATGTGGTTTTGATTTGCATTTCTCTAATAATCAGTGATAGTGAGCATTTTTTCATATGTTTCTTGACCTCATATATGTCTCCTTTTGAAAACTGTCTGTTCATATCCTTCACCCACTTTTGAATGGGTTTTTTGTTGTTATTGTAAATCTGTTTTAGTTCTTTGTAGATTCTGGATGTTAGCCCTTTGTCAGATGGGTAGATTGCAAAAATTTTTTCCTGTTCTGTTGGTTGTTGGTTCACTCTAACGATTGTTTCTTTTACTGTACAGAAGCTCTACAGTTTAATTAGGTCCCATTTGTCTATTTTGGCTTTTGTTGCCAATGCTTTCAGTGTGTTAGTCATGAAGTCCTTGCCTATGCCTATGTCCTGAATGGTTTTACCTAGGTTTTATTCTAGGGTTTTTATGGTGTTAGGTCTTATGTTTAAGTCTTTAATCCATCTGGAGTTAATTTTAATGTAAGGTATCAGGAAGGGGTCCAGTTTCTGCTTTCTGCACACTGCTAGCCAGTTTTCCCAACACCATTTATTAAACAGTGAATCCCTTCCCCATTGCTTTTGTCAGGTTTTTCAAAGATCAGATGTTTGTAGATGTGTGGCATTCCCTCTGTGGCCTCTGTTCTGTTCCATTGGTCTATATCTCTGTTTTGGTACCAGTACCATGCTGTTTTGATTACTGTAGCCCTGTAGTATATTTGAAGTCAGGTAGCATGGTGCCTCCAGCTTTGTTCTTTTTGCTTAGGATAGTCTTGGCTATGTGGGCTTTCTTTTGGTTCCATATGAAGTTTAAGGTGGTTTTTCCCAGTTCTGTGAAGAAGGTCATTGGTAGCTTGATGGGGATAGCATTGAATTTATAAATTACTCTGGGCAGTATGGCCATTTTCAAAACATTGATTCTTCCTAACCATGAGCATGGAATGTTTCTCCATCTGTTTGTGTTCTCTTATTTCCTTGAGCAGTGGTTTGTAGTTCTCTTGAAGAGGTCCTTTACATCCTTTGTTAGTTGTATTCCTAGGTATTGTATTATTTTTATTTATTTTTTTTCTAGTATTTCTTATTTGCTGTTGGTTCACACTGCAGACGCAGAACCTGCAGATAGAAGGTCTGGCTGTACTAGTCCTTCAAGCAGGTGGTTCTCTTCCTCACATATCCATGATTTAAAAGAAAGTATGAGTAAGTAGCCTGGCACTGTTTCCCAATAGTTGATTGATGAAATAGAATCGACCCAAGAAGCTACCACCATTGAATTTCACCAGAAGAAACTTTACAACTATTGGGAAAGAAATATAATGAATGAAAATTTTTATGAGTAAAATGAAAATCTGAGCAAAGAGAGGGAATGCCCAATAAATTATTTCCCATCAACTTACTGTGATTATAATCTCTTTCCCTTGAAGTGAATGCCAGGTATATAAGAAGGATAAAAACTTTCAATTAAGCTGCTACATAAAGATTAAATGACCTTTAAAACAACTAGTAGATTTGGAAAGGTTATTAATCATTATTAGAATATGTGTCAACCATGATTCAAAAGTATGAGGCCTCAGACTGGGCACCGTATTTCAAAGGTGGTAATATTTCACTTCAAAGTGCAAAGTGACAAAAGTCAACCAGATGAAGCAGGAATGTAAGTTCCCATCAGGGAGGGCTGTTACGTCGGCTTGTTTTCCCACTATGCGGAAATGAGTTACTGGACACAGACTTCATTAAGCTGTAAGCCCCATTACTATCACATGGCATCAACCGTATTGCAATTACAGTCCTTTCGAGAGGCAGCCAGCCACTGTTTTCAGTAGAGAAACACTGGTTTGGACAAGATTCATAAATGATTTTCATTAACTATCATTTACCATTAGTGCAAATAAAAGCACTGAATGCCCCCTTCGCTGTAGAGAATGACCTTTGGCCCGGATTCTCTCTATAACCAATGAGGGCTAAATGTATTGTGACAGCTCCTAATCACATTTAGCGCAGCCCATGATTTGATGGCCCTGGGTGTCCCATCAACTACAGACAGCCCTTGCAAGGCCATTATATTTCATTTCCTTTTAGAGATATGCATATTAGGATCCCAGGGATTCGAGAAATATAAGCCTCTCCCAATCATCCAGAGTATATTTCAGTAGCTTAGAAAGCTCATACAGTGACATCATTACTTATAAGGAAGTGCTTGCAATAAGAACATATCTCTCTTCTTTATAACTCGGGTTTATACGCCTAAAATGCTTTAATCCGATCAGCCGAATTCTAGTACGATAGATAAAAACCCCGTCATCATAACTCACCAGTCAGAAACAATCCCCTCCAAAATCTACATGTAATGTTTTTCAGCTCAGTTTCATCTCATAGAAAGTTAATTCAGCTGTGTGATATTTAATACTGAAGCATTGGGGCCTGATTTTGTACTAATCCGGGATAACACATTTCACAGAAACATCAAGGGGAAACACTGTGAAGTCAAGACTGGTTAACATGAAAATGATTTATTTTGGAACTGTAACTCCTTGATTTGACTGAAAACAAGCAAATGGCTGCCAAATGTTCAAAATAAAATACTAAATTAGAAGTCCAACTCCACATTTCCATAGGAAATAGCTTACTTTTTTCTAAAAGAAATTAGATCAGGCACGCTATGGTTTGAATGTGTCCCCCCAAGTTCCCATATTGGAAACTTAATTCCCAGTGAAACAGTGTTAGAGGAATAGGGCCTAATAAGAGGCAATGAGGTCATGAGGGCTGTGCCCTCATGAATGGATTAATGTCATTATCATGGGAGTGGGTGAGTTACCATCTGAGTGGGCTCATTACAAAAGCAAGTGTGGCCTCTTCTTGCTAATGGCTGTCATGTGTACTCTCCTGCCCTCTGTCCATCTTCCATGGGAAGAGGCAGTCCAAAGGCTCTCACCAGATGTTGGCACCAAGCTCTTGAGCTTCCCAGCCCTTAAACTGTAGCCAAATAAACTTCTATTGTTTGTAAATCACCCAGTCTGTGGTAGTGGGTTATAGCAGCAGAGACAAAAACAATCACTACCTCAGCAAATATCTGACCCCAAACAGGGGAGAGTATTTTCTAAATACATAGTCTGAGGCTGAGAGAGAAAAGAGTTAGATTCACAGAGTTATGCAAAATGTGTTTTATCATAAAAAGCCAAAGCCAGAAAATAGCTGAATTAAATATGGCACATGCAGTAATTGTTTGGAGGCAGGTGTCAATTATCAACTGTCTTTGCAGCATAAAGGCCCACTTGTTCTCTACTCTTTGTTCCCTGCAAGCACAGTCTCTAAAATCAGGAGGAAAACAGCAAGATCATGCTCATGCTCTGTTCCATTGGAAAGTGAAACATATTTATGAAAAATCTGAGGAACAGCAATGCTTTTTATCCTGATACAAATATTTAAGGAGAAGAAAGAAAGGCTATAACACCAGAGGATATTTTAGTCTTTTAGAAGTTAAAAATAGATAGTTTACATAGACAGGTCTCCTTTCCACAGACTTTTGGCAGAATACCATGTGTTTTATCAACACTGAAAGAGCCTAACCACTTTTAACTTGGCTACATGGATACCCCATTAAAAAAAAAAAGAAAGCCCCATTATCATTGCTTTCTGTATTTGGAATCTACGAGAACTTGGAAGTCAGAAAAAAATGCTTACCTCTATGAACTAAACTTTAAAATTAATCAGAGAGTGCAAAGTCACTTTAGAGAGACACGATGGTTTCTATGTGAAGAAAGGAGACTGTTGGCAGTTGAAGCCTGGATAGTTAAGATGACAATGATGGTATATCATGGCCAGGCATTTTGTCAAATCATTTACTTACACATTTTTTACAGGTAGGGAACTTGAGACACAGCAAGACAAGGAACCTGCCTGGCGTCACACAGAGGAGTCATAGTTGACAGTGCCCATCCAAGCCTACTTTAGAGAATCTGGTCCTAGTGGCAGGTCTTGCTCTTTTGTGGAATTGATGTAATCAACTGTCTCATCCTCGTGCCATTAAATATTTAAATCATGTAACTTACTCACCTCAGCTGGTTACAGCCTTGCTAAGCAGCCAGCTGATTATAATTTGCTGTCTGTGCCTACAGGGAGATTATGGGTTAGCTGGTGGCATGGATCTTGGGATTCACTGTACCTTCTTCAATTGCTTTGCTGTTTCATACATTGGGGTAAAAAGTTTCTGAGTCCACAACTGAGAGAAGAAACCACTAGCAGTGCACTGACAAACGAATGTGTTGAGCTTAGTGAGACTGGGTCCGGAATGTCACAAATTCACAAAATTCATGTATTTCTGTGAAGAGATCCCCCGCAGGTTTGGGGCAGGATGTTCTGGACATTGCCACTGGCCAAGTTTGACCTTTCTCCTTTTAGTTAAATGCATACCATTATACAATTCGTGGTCTCTGATATATCATGGCTTCCTAAAGCATTTTTAAAAGAGAAAAAAACTTCAGAAAATAAAAGCCCAAGGTCATATAGTTAACTTATATAGAGCTCATTACAGCACCTTTTAATACTACCTTACAACTTGATTCCCCTGAATATAACCATGTGGAACATGCTTTATTTGTATTTCTTCATGCTATCCTGCACTTTGGTTGTGGATTATAGAGCCTATCGTGCTTCTATTTTTAAAAACTTCAAAGTCACTGAAACTAAAAGCTTGGCTTCCTTTTTGAATGTTATGCATTTATGAACAAGCCACCATTGGAAATAAAATATTCTAAATGTTTCTTCAAATAGATCTTCCATGTTTTAGTAAAACAGGGTAGTTCTACTTAATTGAGTTTCTTTTGAAGAGAAAATGCGTTTAAATTCAATCTTTAAAAAATGGGTCACCTGCAACTGTGCCAATTTCCTAATTTATTCATTGCCTTAACCTTGACATATCCATGCTCAACAGGCAACCTGTTCATAGATTATCCATGCTATGTTTAAATTAGGAGGAAAAGCACTCTGAGTGATACTTGGGAAACAGCTGTGAGGTCAAATCCTAGGAGGATAGTACAACGAGGGCTTAAGAGCAAAGACAGGTTTGTGGCATAGAGAGAGATCAGAATCCCAGTTTTGCTACATGAGAACTATTGACCTTGGGCAGGTTATTTAACGTCTGAGTCTCCATTTTCTCACCTAAATTAGAATTAAAAAAAAAAAAAAACTAACATTTGAGCAATTACTATGTGTCAGACATTCTGATTGGCAATTTAGGTGTCACTACTTTATGATGGTGGTATTACTATTGTCACTTACAGATGGGCAGTCTGAAGTTCAGTGAAGTAAGACTTGCCAAAGGCAGGCAGCTAGTGATGCCAAGGGATGGTATTTGAACCCAGGCTGTATGACTCTCACTTGCCTCCTTCATGATCTGACTTACTGCCTCCCAGAGTTCATGGTATAATTAAATGAGATGATACATGTCTAATACATTACCCAGCATGTATGAAGTATTCAGAAATTGCAGCTGTCATTTTGATTTCTATTTATTAATTGTTTATTTGATGCTGAGGTAAAAGTTACTCCTTGTATCAGTGAAATTTCTGTTTCTTGTATGAAGGTACAACTTATATTACTTTAACAGCAGGAGCAATAACACCCTTATAGTCACAGAGTGGTTCGCGGCATGGCTATGAACTCCGAGTATCTGAATTCAAAATCCAAGTCTGCTACTTACTGGTAGGATCTTAGAAAGTTGTTCAGTCTCTTGAAGCTTCATCTGTACAAGGCCCCTACCTCAAAAAACTGCAGTGATAAATAAATGAGACCATACATCAAAAGCATTTAGCATAGTGCCTGGCACAGATTTAAAACTCTGCAAATGTTAGCTATTACTTGGGGTATGGCCTGCTTCTCTCAATAGACTCCATGTCTTTTCATGTAAATTATGTCTATTGGTATGTCTGTTCATTTGAGTTGTCATACGCTAACAAAGGTGTACATGAACTATTTTAAATGGTATTTCTTATAAATCTCTGGAATGTTTTCTCTTACCGGTACATTCATCATCATTATTCTAGCACTGCTAACACATACAGAGAAGAGTCACACAAGGCTTTTCTGTTGTCACATTTTTATTCCCATGTCCTTTTACATAACTATTTTTTTTTCTTTTGAATGAACTCATTTCTAGAAGTATGTTTCTTGGATCATTCTTTTTTAAAAAAGATGCATCAATTTCTAAACATTGTGTTTTTCTTCTATACTACTTTAATTGATAACGCTTCCGTCACATGTGTGGGCTTCACTGAGTGTCTACTTCCAGTAAGCATAGCTCTGGGTTTGTCCCCAGTTGCTTCCTTAAAGATGACTTCATTTCTTCTTCTTCTTTTATTTTACCTAACCCTAGCCTATGATAAAGTCCATTCCATATCCTCAAGCTTTCATATCTCCTTTACCTTAAAATATCACAAGTCAGAGAAACCAAATTATAGCTACGTGTTAACTGTAGAGAAGGAGAAAGAATGATTTCAAAAAATCATACCAACTCAACTGCTTGAAAAATAAAAAACTGAATCTAAACATTGGGTTACTTTTTTCCAACACAATAGCAAATAACTTTCTCTAAAGCCTTAAACTGTCTTTATTTCTCCCTAGCTATTTTAGATTATTAAAAAGTCTTTACTATCCCATTTTCTTTTGCCCTGTGGTCTTTGGATCTCATTAGAAATGTTTATTCTTGAGAATGTAAGCTTTTGCCAAACCGTCAAAAAATATTGAACTTCTCTCCTTTAATCGCCAATTAGCATGTTTTGTTTCTCTTTTCTGTGTTTATGCACTTTGAGCATGAGACTCTTATTTCTCTAAAAAAGAGGCTAAGCCCTTCACACCAATTTCAACTGGGGAAAGTGGAAATGGAACATTTCAGCTTGCTCCTTCTCTTTTTAAATATTTAAGACACAATCACCAGTCCAGTAAAAAGGCATCATTTTATCACATGTAATCCTCCTTCTTAGAAAAGTGAGTACGTTTTACACCTTTTAACCAAAATGACATCAACAACAAAAAAAATTACATATTCAATTTTAGCTAACAAAGGGTCATAGGGAAAGGGGTGATAATCTAATGGTCTGAATGCTTTCCTAGAGAGCAAACACTTGTCCCAGCCAGGAGCACAACTGCTGGTCTGACCCTCTTAAACTGATCACATCTAAGACCCTTTTCTGAGCAGCCTGCCTAAGGTCAGATACAACATTCCCATTGTGTCTGTGTCTCCATTCTCCCTTTACCCTGTTCTCTAATATGGACTCATGCTCCTTTCTCTATCCAGACAGACACCAGTTCCACAAGAGTTTGCTCAGAGAAGTTGCATTTATTTCATAATTCTTTAAAGCAAATCGCTTTGCCCCCATTTGCAGTCACTGCATTTTAAAGTATATACGTTTAGCCTTTAGACTGTTAAGTCAGTCTTCTGTGCTTTGTCCATATAGGTTAATTCTAAAAATGGAAAACCAATTAAGAGTGTTTATGATTTTTATAAATGCATAGCTATTATTCACTTTAGAACCAAGAAGAGTAATGCACAAGGAATCTGTTGTCCTAAATCACTTCTACTTGGAGGAGACATTTTCAGGCCCCCCCACACCAACTAACCTCTTACCTTCTTTCCAGCTTCTTTAGTTCTCCTAAGTCTTAACTCTTTTATCACATTGCCAAAGTACCTCGTTATAGGCTTTACATAAACTTCCTGAATTATCGCACACCCCAAAATATCTTCATTTGACCTTCATGCCTGATTGGTAATGTGACTAAGTATAGAATGTCAGCTTCAAAATTTTCCTATCCTCCCAGCAATTTTGGAAACACTGCTTTTTTGTCGACTATCCATTCAGTGTTGCTAACAAAAGGTAGAATGTCATTCCAAGTCTTATTTCTTGGTAAGTAATTTGTTTCTTCTCTTTGGAAGCTTTTAGGATCTTCTTGTAACTGGGTTTTTCTTGGATGCTGGTGATTGTTGTGGATTTTTGGCTTTTAACCTTTTAAGGAATAAGCGGTGGGGCCACTGCAGGTGCACTGTATGCTTGTTTCTGCTGAGCTTTCTCCATCAGTCCATTGAGTGAACTGATGCTTTTCTGTCTTCTGCATCTTCTTCAAAACGTCTGGCCATTGATAGTTTAACGAATGTTCTTGCTCAATGCTATTATAGTTCCACTCTTTAAAAAAAAAAAGTCTGTAATGTTACTAGAAAGAAGAGTCGGATACATGTAATCAGTCTTCTATCTTGAGCCAGAATCTTCTAGATACCAACTGAAGGCTATTGGATTGACAAAAAATACAAAGATTGATCATGTTGAGTGGTGGCAAATGTGTGACAAACGGGCATTTTCCTCTCAGAGGAAGGAGGCTAGAGCATCCTTTTTGCAAGGAATTTGACAGTCACTGTCGACATGTTAAATGACCACAATCCATGACTTTGTAATCTATATAATTTTAATAATTTACCCTACAGGATCACTAGCATGACTGCTTAAAGATATATTATGTAATTGTGACAACTGAAGCACTCTATTTAAAAGCAGACACGTAGACAATGGCATAAATAGGGCAATGTTTTAACAAATTACTTTATATTTATAAAATAGGTAGAGAATAAGGCAAATCTGCTTGCAATGACTTGGAAAGATGCTAGTAATATGTGATTGACCAAAAGAAGTTGCAGAAAATTACGTTTTTGATGATCCCATGAAACAATAATAAAACAAAAGCAGTGTCCATCTTAAGAATGTGCCTTGCCACTATCCTTACATACTATAAAATGCTTCTAAAATAGTTTTTGTCTGTTCCTATTTCTTTTTATTTTTAATTTGCAGTCTTTTTTCTTTTTTGAGAGAGAGGGTCTCACTCTGTTGCCCAGGCTGGAGTACAGTGGCACGATCTTGGCCAACTGCAACCTCCCTTGGATTGCAGTGAGGTTGAAGCCATTCTCATACCTCAGCCTCTGGAATAGTTATGACTACAGCCAAGTGCCACCATGCCCGGCTAATTTTTGTATTTTTAGTAGAGACGGGGTTTTGCCATGTTGGCCAGCTGGTCTCGAACTCCTGATCTCAAGTGATCCGGCTGTTTTAGAATCCCAAAGTGCTGAGATTACAGGTGTGAGCCACCATGCCCAGCCTAATTTGCAGTCTTTGATATAAGCCAAACATAGCTGATGGCTATTGTCAGATAAAAATAAGCAACAACCTATATAGCATCACAAATCATAAAATGTAAGATTTCTCTGGGGAAAAAAAAAGTATTGATAAACTGTAATGACCAAAAAAGTGCTGTAAATAACAAATAAAATATTTTCATATTTTAGAACATTTGACTTCCTAATTTTTATCTTCACACTTTCCAATTTTAAGTATCCAATTTTAAAGCTGATGTCAGGATCTTTTATGTAACAATTTGAATTCAACTTCATTAAGACAAAAATAATTTTTACCAAATAATTTCTAAATGAAAATTTGCTGATTTCACCTGGAATCAATGTCTAGTTGTACATTGTACGGTCAAAAGCACTGCTTAATGTTCTGGTTCCCATACTATTTCTTCAAAAACTCCCTTTTCCCTTCTGTGAGCATTTCAAAGTCAAGAATAAAACAACCAGTACCAGAATGTATCACATAAAAAACTACGTGTTTCACAGAAATGGTGAAGTTGAAGCTTGTTTTAAAATTTAAAGTGACATTTAAATACTGTACACTCATAACATCGAGAGACAAGAGTTTTACAAATGAGCCATCAAAGGCATTCTTGAATTCTGTTACAACAGTTTTTATTTGTAGCATTTCTTTTTTGATTCTTAGAATCTTCATCTTTCTGCTTACATTACCCAGCTGGACTTGCTTGTTATCTACTTTTTTCATGAGAACCCTTAGCATATTAATAATTCCCTTTCCAATAATTGCAATATTCCTGCCATATCTGAGTCTGATTCTGATTCTGATGCTTGCTTTGTCTCTTCAAACTGTGTTCTTTGTCTTTTAGTATGCCTTGTAATTTTTGTTGAAAATGAGACATTTACTGGGTAAAAGGAACTGCAGTAAATAGACCTTTAGTGATGTGGTGCTGAGCTGTGAGGGGTGGGGACACATTCTGCAATCCTGTGAGTAGGTGTCATTTTTAGTGAACCCGTGTCCCTGAGTTGTAAACTTCACAAATGTTTTTCCGTGGCCCCTTTTAATGTCCAGCATAGATCAGGCAAAATGAGAGGGGTTTCTTTCAAGGGCAGAGCTTAAGAACAGAACACCTGAGCATATTTCAAAATGGTTACTTTTCCACTCCCCCTGTCAAAAGCACAATTGGATTTTTCTCCAGCACTCACTATGAGAACCTGGTAGGGCGCTCCTCGAGATAAAACTCACAAAACTGTGGGAGCAACCCCCTAAAACTAGATTCCTAGAGTTCCGAACTCTCTAACTAGCCCACGGTGGGCCTCCCGCAATTCATGCATTAGAGTTTATGTTTCCTTACTCTAGCACTGGTCTCCCAAAGGTTTTTCCCTTTTGAGTTTCAACTCTGGTAAAATTGTACTTCTCTGTATGTCCCTGTTTCTCCAATTTTGGGGGAAATCAGTTTGCCCTGTAGCCCTTCAGTTCTCTGAGGAATCTATGAGTTGCTAATTTTTCAGCTTATTCAGCATTATTTGTCTCGTGTGGATGAAGGAGACGTCATCTTCCAAGCTCCTTACATACCAGCCCTGGAAAAGTAAAAATGTTATATTCCTTGATATTAGATGCACATTTGAATGTGCCTGTGACTTGGAAGTATTTATTCCTATTATTTATTTTAAATATGACACATGAGGAGAGAAAAATCTTACTTAAATTTATTCAATTCGTTAACAGCAGGTTACATAAGAAGCTAGAGTCTCTGACTGGCTTCTCTTGGATAGTCTCTGACTATCAGAATAGTGTCTCTGTTAATAGGGTCAACCTTCTTGCCTGCAATAATATGCACAGACATTTTCTTAACTATTAGAAACTGGTGGTAAGAAAGCTTTTAACTTTCTGTCTGGTGGTGGAAGTAGGGAGAGGAAGGAATCTGATTAATCCTTTGTCTTTTTTTCTTTCTTTTTTTTTTTTAGATGGAGTTTTGCTCTTGTTGCCCAGGACAGACTTAAGTACAATGGTGCAATCTCAGCTCACTGCAACCCGTGCCTCCTGGGTTCAAGTGATTCTCCTGCCCCAGCCTCCTGAGTAATTAGGATTATAAGCGCATACCATCACACCTGACTAATTTTTGTTGTTTTTTTTTTTTTTAATTTTCGTCATGTTGGTCAGGCTGGTCTTGAACTTTTGACCTCAGGTGATCTGTCCACCTCAGCCTCCTAAAGAGCTGGGATTACAGGCATGAGCCACCATGCCTAGCCCTAATGCTTTGTCTTTAGTTACAGTAATTTACTGATGGGATTAGCAGTTGGTTCTTTTAGATAAATAAGGTAGCTATTAAGAATTAGGGCAGCTTTCAAACTTATATCACTATGTTATCCAAAATTACACTCTCTCTCTCTTTCACACACATACACATACACACACACATCACATCAGAGTAGGGGAAAACCAAATGGCTCACCAACACAAAAAGAGATGCTCAAATGTAGTATTAATAAAAGAAATGTAACTAAATCCCATGAGAATAGACAATTTTAAGTGATGGTTAAGAATAATTTTCATATGTTTCTCACAAATGTGCTTGCATTTACAATAAAAAATAAATAAGCATACCTGAAAGTGATACAGCATTATTTACTGTATATTCTATAACCAGACAATCCAACCTCAAACATGTACCCCAGAAAAAACATTTTGACACATAGAGTATTGCTTATCATAGCTGGGAGTGAGAGCGCCTACCACTGGGGAAATGAGTGCCTACTACTGGGGAAATGAATCAGTAAAATACGATGGATGCATACTTGTAATATAATGTAATTGTTAGTGAAGCAAACCAGCTATACACAAAATATAAGTCAATATCGAACACATAGTTTTGGGTAAATTAAGAAACTAACAGAGAACCATAGTATAATACACAAAACAAGACCACATATTTTATAAGGGTCTATCTTTTTTCAGTGATGGCTCCACTAGAGTAGGTGCCTATGTGGAAGAGGAGAATTGAAATGAGGTAAGGGGCATGGAGGAGTAAAGGAGGAAAATGAAAATAAAACCGAACAGAAAAAGCCTTGCATGGAAAAGAACAACAAATACTAAATACAGATAAGCCCTCTCTAAAACACTTTTTGTGTGTGTATATGACAGAGTCTTTCTCTGTCTCTGAGGTTGGAGTACAGTGGCAAGATCTTGGCTCACGGCAATCTCCATCTCCAGGGTTCAAGCGATTCTCCTGCCTCAGCTTCCTGCGTAGCTGGCATAGATATGTGCCACCACATCTGGCTAATCTTTGTAAACTTGGTAGAGATGGGTTTTCGCCATGTTAACCAGGCCTGTCTTGAACACCTGGCCTCAAGAGATCTGCTGCCTTGGCCTCTGAAAGACTCTATATTTATCTCCCACCTTTTCAGCTTGCCCTGCCCTTGCCAGCTCACAGCAGACAGGCACCATACCTCTAATCCTTTGTCTTTCACTTACCAAGTTTTCCCACATGCCCCATGTTTACCTGCCACATTGTCAAACAAGTAATCATTTGTTTCTTATGAATTTGTTCATAACTTAGAAATTCACTAATAAAAAATCGAGTATCTTAGTAATCATCAATACCTACTTCCTCAGTTTACAAGTTTGGATTTGTTTTGTGATTTAGAAAGTGGCACAAATATACTGAGAGCATTTTGTAGCACTTAAATAAATTTTATAATCCTTGATACTAAATGCTTACTCAAATTTGTCTATATTTGGAAGTAATCCTGTTAGTTATACATAGGAAAAAATGACAGGAGAAAGCCTTGCTTAGACACAGACATGCAGTAAATTAGTAGCAGGTTACAAGTGAGAAGTTAGGGTCCCTGGCTTTCAGACCAGTGTCTCTCCTACTTGGGCCATGTACAGAAAGATGAAAAGATGCCTAAGAGCTAGTTCCAGGCAGCCAAGAACAGACTGTAAGTCTCCAGAGCCCCAGGTTAACGAGCTGCCTTCTTTCTTTCCTCACTGTTCTGTGCATATTTGCACTGACTCTAACTGATCAGCTATTTCCCATAATGGTACCTCCCTGGTACAACCAATATCATTATTTTCAAGGGAAGGGAATCACAAACTGACTTATCAGTACTGGAAAAAGATGCAGACAAGAACACAAAAATCAGGAAACTTTTCAGGGAGACAGCAGTTCCGTATGTTCATATTTTTCATATGAAATCCAAAAGGGCAAAAGAACTTACTTTCTAAATATTTTTCCCACAACTAAGTAAAGGTTTCAGTGTTAAGAATTCAACATGACATGGTCATAGTCCCCTGATTCAAAACTCCTATCTTCCTCCTTTATTAATCACATTTTGTCATCAATATAACACTAAAAAATCAAATTAGTACTCACTGACAAAAAAGAGGCTCACAAAGCTCCCCTCCCACGAAAAAAAAAAAAAAGTAAAATAGTCCCAGAAGAGTGAATTAAAATGCTCATTTTAGTTTTCCCAAGGTCTAAATCTCCTCAGGCACCTTCTGTGATCTTTTATTTATAGGGAAAACAATTTTGGCTGTCCGCCTATACTTTCTCCTTCAGGCATTTAGCCCCAAAGAAAAAGGAAAATATTTCTAAAGAAAGCCCAAAATATAAGAAATGAAGAAACAGATTAGAATTGAAGTGATTTCTACAGAAGGTTGAAAATGGTGTCACTTAGAGTAACCCTGGATATACAGATTACATGTGACGAACTCTGATCTTTTATAAAGAATCAGAATTTGTAGTGATAGAAAAAGCTTCCAGCTATAAGAAAACAAAAGTAGCAACAATAAACAACACCGATCTCTTTTCTCACAGAAGCACTATTCATGGACAAAAGAATTGAAGTGGAAAAATAACTACAGATTTCAATCAGCTCTATAGAGTGGTTCACACAAACATACACAGAAAACAGGCTTAAGTGATAATCACCTGACCCCAGTGCAATAAACCTTGAGTAATGGCACATCTCCCAGGTTGAAGACTCACTTCATGGGCTTAGCAGCAGCCTGTACAGGTCACCAAGAGGGGCATCGCATTCTGAGAAAAGTCCACTTAACCACCCCTGCCAAAAAGAGATTCTAAAAATGCTTAAAATTTTCCCAGTAAGACTCCAAAGTCACACCCAGGAGCACATCTCAAAGCTTAATATCCTACAATATCAAGAAATGATTTCATGTAGGTAATTTAAATCACCCACCCTAGAGATTTAACCTGTTTCTTCTCTTTTTGACTGCAGAGGATAAACAGCTGACCCTGCTCCAGTGACAAGTTCTTCCTCTATTGGAAATGTATTATCAAATTGTTCTTCAGGATGAGATGCTGTTCTGTTTGACCTTTGCTTCCGGTTCTCCCTTCATATCCCTTCAAACACTTTGGTGGCTCCTCAGGAAACCCTCTGTATCTTGAGAACAAGTCATGTGTAGAGAAGAGCGAAGAGTTACTTTCATTATAATTGTAAGAAGAACAGGAGAAGTCCACAATGGAGCTTTTTAGACATTGTTCCTGACATGGGTGTGTGGGAGGAAATTGAGAGCAACACTCAAAAGATTATTAGATCCAGTGATCCCTTTCGAAGCACTTATCTTAAAAATACTTCCTAGCAGTAACATTTATCCATTAAAGTATACACACATTTATCTATACGAATGTTCTCTGCAGCCCTGTTTATAATAGGGAAAAATTGAAAGCAACCTTAAAGTACATATTAAGGGAAGAATTGTCTAAAATTACATGGACATTGAGTGAAATATTATTCATCCATGAAATGTAATGCTGTTAGATGAGCATTTAACATGTTTATGATACAGTATATTGTGACATTTAAGAAAGCAGGTTGCAATACAATGTATATAGAATGTCCTGATCTATGTTAAATTGTGTGTATATTTGTGTATAAAAATATTAGTCAAAAAATATACACATCAAGATCTTGGCAGTGGTAATCACTGGGTAGTAGGATTATGGGGATTTTCCTATTCTTATCTTTACCTAACAGTGTTTTCTGATTTTTCTAATAATGAGCCTATGTTGCTTTTAAGTAGAAAAAAATCCAGCATTTATTTTAGTTTTACAAATATCTTTTAGAGAAAATAGCTTAATACTTTGTACAAAATTAAATAGAAAGTAGATGTAACAGTTCAAATAACAAGGAAATTAGGGTCTAGACAAGGGAACATCCAAAAAAGGAAACATGTCAGACACAACAAATGAAGTTAAATTAGTGTTCAGAATCAGTGTCGCCTCTTCCAGTCTCCATGAATTCTCTGAAGTACTGGATGCTCACTTCCCTTCAGAATGCCACTCCCTCTTCGTTTCTTCTCTTCCTCTGCTTCTTCCTTTTTGGTCTAGGTTGCATGCTGCCCTAGCACTCTGGCTGCTGCCCTAGGTTGATGTCAGCTACTACTCTGTAAGTGTACCTTCTGTTAGCCTCTCTCCTGGCCTTTAGAATCGAAACTCCAATCTTTAGAACTCCTGCAGGCCCATTCAACTCTATATGTTTAAAGCCAGAATCATTATTCTCTCCCCCAAATCCTGCTCCTTTCCAGTATTCCTCTACTCAATAGTGTCATCGTGAACCCAAGCCAGATATCTTGGGGTTATTCTTAACTCCTCTCTCTCTGTTATTCTTCAAGCAAATCAGGACAAGTCTTGGCATGCCCACTGTCTAAAGCTCACTGGTATTTGCTGTCTCCTCTATTTTTTATCTCACAGCATTAGCCCACTACTCCATAACCTGCATTAGATACTTCTTCACTTCAATTCAAACGTAAGCTCACATTAAAGCCGTCTAGTACCCTCCCCACCTGCCAAAGTCCAAACTGCTTCCTGCTATGCACAAGGCTCTTTAAAGTCGAGTTTTAATTCATCTTTCCAGTCTTAAACTCTCCACAACACCAGCTCCATCGTACCCACATACACATACACCATCCTAGAGCCACCAAGTTTCTACCAAATCCCAAACATGAAATGCTTATGTGTCACTGCATCCTATTTCTACTGCCTGGAAACCCCACTCTTTTCTCTACCTATCATTATTTAGGATCTTTCTGAATCATTCCTTTCCTCTCATATATTTAAGTCTCAGTCCTACTGCTATGCACTCATTTTTGTGCTTTCACAACATAACATTGTACACCTCCCTCTTTTATACTTCCTATACGTGCAATCCCATCCACTCCATCAACAACTGAGACTGTGAATAGTCTTTGCTCGACTCTTTTGAAGCTGTCAAAACTACATAGTCACCGTTCAAGTCCATCTTGCAGCTGGGGATGGTCATGTGACACAACCCAGCCAATGAGACATCAGTGCAAAAATTGCTGGGGCATTTCTTTCTTTTTTTTAACTATGCCAGCATTTCCATTTATCCCAATTTTCTTGTATACTTTTTGTATTATTGTAATTTAAAAACACTAATTCTGAAATTACATTTTAGTCTACAATTTTTTAATAAAAATATACACATGCAAGTTTTTCTGATTATGTCTATAGTGCTACTATGAATGAGTCGTGAATGATATGGAGTTTCTTGACTAGGCTCATTCTTTTTTTTTGAGACAGAGTTTCGCTCTTGTTACCCAGGCTGGAGTGCAATGGTGCGATCTCGGCCCACTGCAACCTCCACCTCCTGGGTTCAGGCAATTCTCCTGCCTCAGCTTCCTGAGTAGCTGGGATTACAGGCATGTGCCACCATGCCCAGCTAATTTTTGTATCTTTAGTAGAGATGGGGTTTCACCATATTGACCAGGATGATCTCGATATCTTGACCTCGTGATCCACCTGCCTCAGCCTCCCAAAGTGCTGGGATTACAGGCTTTCAGTGCTATCCTTTTTGGTAAAGGTAGAATTTCTTTTTTTTTTTTAAGAAAGAGAAAAAAGGAGTGAAGGAGAGGAAGAAAGAGGAAGAAAAAGAGGGAGAGAGATCAGGAATATTGCTTTATTCTAAAAATGGGTATTAATAATGGCCGATCAATATTTTGTGTATTTATAGTGGAGAATGTATATTTTGTGTATTTAAAATGGAGAGCTCCATAAATATTTATTAAATTTACTTGTTCCGGATCTGAGTTCAAGTTCTGGTTGTCCTCATCAATTTTCTGTATAATTGAGTCTTAATCTCTTTATGGGTCTTATGTATCTGGGTGTTAGGATCGTTAGCTCTTATTGTTGCATTGATCCTTTTACCACTATATCTTTGTTGCTTTGAAATCTATTTTATCAGATGCGAGAATTGCAATGCCTGCTTTTTATTTATTTATTTATTTTTGCTCTCCATTTGGTTGGTAAATCTTTCTCCATCCCTTTGTTTTGAGTCTTTGTGTATCTTTGGATATTAAATGGGTTTTGGCTGTATCTTTTGATGGGGGATTTAGTCAACTTAAATTTAGGGTTACTGCCATTTGATGTTAACTGGCTGTTTTATCTATTCGTTTATATAAATTCTTCTTTATGTTGATGCTCTTTACTTTTTGGTGTATTTTTAGAAAGGCTAATACTGATTGTTCCTTTCTATGTATAATGCTTCTTTCAGAAGCTCTTGCAAAGTAGGCCTGGTGTTAATAAAATATATGATGAGTACTTGCTTGTTCATAAAATATTTTATTTTTCCTTCAGTTGTGAAGCTTAGTTTGGCTGGATATGAAATTCTGGGCTGAAAGTTCTGTTCTTTAAGGATGTTGAATATTGGCCCCCAGTCTCTTCTGGCTTGTAGAGTTTCTGCTGAGAGATCTGCTGTAAGTCTAATAGGCTTCCCTTTGTGGGTAACCTGACCTGTCTCTCTGGCTGCCCTTAGTATTTTCTCCTTCATTTCAACCCTGGTGAATCTGACAATTATGTGCCTTGGGGTTGCTCTTCTTGAGGAATATCTTTGTGGTGTTCTCTGTATTACCAGGGGTTGAATATTGTCCTGCTTTGCTAGATTGGGAAAGTTTTCCTGAATAATATCCTGAAGTGTATTTTCCAGCTTGGATTCATTCTCTCCGTCACATTCAGGTACACCTATCAAACGTAAATTAGGTCTTTTCACATAGTCCCATATTTGTTGGAGACTTTGCTCATTTCTTTTTATCCTTTTGTCTCTATTCTTGTCTTCTCATTTTATTTCATTAAGTTGGTCTTCAACCTCTCATATCCTTTCTTCTGCTTGATCAATTCAGTTATTCAAGCTTGTGCATATTTCGCTAAGTTCTCGTGTTGTGTTTTTCAACTCCATAAGTTCATTTATATTCCTCTCTATATTGTCTATTCTTGTTAGCATTTTGTCAAACCTTTTTTCAAAGTTCTTAGTTTCTTTACATTGGGTTAGAACAAGTCCTTTTAACTCCCAGAAGTTTCTGATCATCCACCTTCTGAAGCCTACTTCAGTTAATGGGACACAGTCCTCCATCAGGGCTTGTTCTGTTGCTGATGAGGAACTATAATCCCCTGTACAGGAGGAAGAGTTCTGATTTTGGGTATTCTCAGAAACCTTTTTAGGCTGGTTTCTTCCCTTTGTTATAAATTTATCCATCTGTCGTCTTTACAATTACTGCCTTTCTAATTAGGTTTCTGAGTGAACCTCCAGTTTACTGATTCCCAGCGCTGGAATCCGAGCAACCCACTGCGCTGGCCAAAACAGCAGCAATTGCTGGGGCATTTCTAAAAAATGTTTGTGTTTACTTAATAATACAGAAAAGCACAGCTGGTATCTCCCTCTTCCTCTCACCTTATACATAAATATAATGTCTGGAGTTTCAGAGGCTATCTTGCTAGCCTGAAGACAAAGCCAAGAGAATCATAGAGATTACAGCTCTGATGTCATCGAGGTCCTGAACCAACATCACTAGCCACCAATCTACAGACTGATTAGGTGAGAAAAATCAGTCCTGATTCCTCTAGCTACTTTTCATGCTTTTTTTGGTTACTTGTTACATTCCTAATGGTTTTCTTTTTTTTTTTTTTTTTGAGATGGAGTTTCGCTCTTGTTACCCAGGCTGGAGGAATGCAATGGCGCGATCTTGGCTCACCGCAACCTCCACCTCCGTTGTTTTTTTAAATGAATCAATATAGCAGTAGAGTTTTTTGGGACCTCCTAGTCTGCTGACACTAGGCATTTTTGTTTATGTGTCCTTGTTTAGGTCTTTAGGCATCATCATTTCCATTTACAAAATTAAAGACTGATGCATTGAAAGATTAATTTCTCAAACACCTTACACAGTTATAAAGGTTCTGAGCCAGGATTCCAGCTCACAGCTGTCTGATTTAAAAGCTTGTTCTTTTTACCACTTGTGCAGACTGATTCAATGAGACTAGACAGAGGAAGAGCTGTTGAAGACAACATGGGTTTGCAAGCCCAGCAAATGGGAAAATCTGTATCAGCTGAATCCATTTACCAATTTACCGAGGAGTTGGTAGTGTGGGACAGAATGAAAAGGCTTGCTAAAGTTGGTAATAGAATTCTTTCCAAAGTGCCTTTACAAGAATTATTAATCCTGCCATTCTGTCACAGAAGATTGGATTCTCCTCTAAAAAGCCAAAATGGTTAATGGCCCACACTCCATTTTCTTTGAGATGCTTGCAAATTTATTCACAAAAGAGACCCATGCTCTAAGAAAGGGTAGCGGAAACATTGTTTAAGCCATTTATGAGCATGCAAAGGCAACATATGAAATAAAATGCCTGTTCAGAATTGAGAAGACCCTATCAGGGACGAGGAATTATTTTTAAAAGAGTAGGAAGATACCCCACAGTGTGAATGAAGGATCAAGAAACATGATTTAATTTACCCCAGAGACATAAGAACAAAAAAGTCAAATAAACTTATTGTATTGCAGTGAGTCTGACATACACCATGAGGTGGAAGAAAGCAAGGGCTTCGTACCAGGCAGAATATATTTAAATCTCAGCTCCACCATTACTGCACCTTAGCCTTTAAAACTCAGTATAATGGTCAGATGAGGGTGATGTGCTTACTTTACAATGTTTTGTGAGGATTAAAATAGATAAAAGACAAGCACAATACTAGGTCAATGCCTGGCCCCGGTAAGTGCTGGGTAAGTGGTGTTGCTGATAATAACAACAACAATGAGAAAAGCAACGACAACAACAGCTCTTCTGTTCATCACCTCAGCTAGATGATGACCATGGTAACACCGGGGAGAAACTAAGTGGTGGAGATACAAGCAAACTGAAGTATTGTGAGGAATGGGGACATGAATGTAAGTTCGAGGATATTCTGTTGAAACAAAGCTGATTACTTCCCTATGAAAGGGTTGATATCTTGAAAGCCTCACATTATTCCAGAATAATCCTCAAAAGGACAGTGAGCTTTTATATTTATCAGTCCAAAGTGGTGCCTACTTCCCTCCATGTTTCAATAGCATAAACACTTTAAAATGTGCTTGGCTACCAACTTTGTAATTTAAGTGATTTGCTGAAATTTTTATTATAGACTAGGGCTCACATTATTTTAAGTTTAACTTATAAAGTGAAGTAATATTAACTTCTGTCACAAAATCTCAAATATACATAATTCCATTTCTTACCAAACGTTCCAAGGCAGCAAGTTCTGAAGCCTGGGATCTCAGGTAGAGATGGTCACCCTGCTGTCAAAACCACCCCCAACCCCTGCTTCTAGAGAATACACTTGTGTCTGGAAGGCAGCTGCCTCATGACTAATCACATTTCCTAGCCACCCTGGAACCGCCGTAGCCATGTAACTGGTTCCCTCCAGCGGAATCTAAGTGGCATCACCATCTCCACACTCTTTCCCTTCCTCAGACTGGATGCAGATGATGATGTGGCCATCAAGGATGGCAGAAGCAAAAGATGAAAGGAGCCAGTGGGTCACTGCATAAAGAAACCCACGCACTTACCAAGAACACACATCTTTGACTATGATAAAAGTGAGAAATAGACTGAACATGATGGCTCACACCTGCAATCTCAGCACTTTGGGAGGCCAATGGGGGTGGGGGGGGTGGATCACAAGGTCAGGAGTTCAAGACCAGCCTGGCCAATATGGTGAAACCTTGACTCTACTAAAAGAATACAAAAATTAGCTGGGCATGGCGGCACACACCTGTAATCCCAGCTACTCAGGAAGCTGAGGCAGAATTGCTTGAATACAGGAGGCAGAGGTTGCAGTGAACCGATATTGTGCCACTGCACTCCAGTCTGGGTGACAGAGCAAGACTTCATCTCACAAAAAAATAAAAGTGAGAAATAAAGCTCTAATAAAGTTCTATTGTGTGTGAGACAATATACACCTTTAGGTTTGTCAATAGCAGTTAAATCTAAAACAGTTTCCATAGAGGCAAGTTACGTGAAAAAAAGATTTAAGACTAGTTGGGATACTAAGCAAGAGACAGAGAGAAAATGTAGATACATGTAATCACAACACATCAAAAGGGTTTTAAAAAATTGAACAACCAGCATCTTTTAAAATTTCCAGCCAGGATATCTGACAGGTGTTATTAATAGCAAATATATATATATATATTAATAGCAAATATATATATATATATATATATATATATATATATGCGCTAAGCTTCACATTCTTGCTTATGTGAAAAGCCTAAGTTAGTTAGTTATGACCTTCCTACGTCTAGAAAGAACCTTTACTAAAGTTTTTATCTCCATGCAAATGAAAATTAGGAACAGGTTGGGGAATCTTTCCAAGGAACTGCCTATAGGAGCCCACCTCCAAGAAGGCCCCCAGTTATTCTCACCTCTTCATATTCACACCTGTCATACTGCATAGGGCTGCTCTATGTATACAGCTTGGTACTGCAAATGTGCCAGAGTGCGACTTCCAAGGCTAGGTCATAAAAAAACATTGTGGCTTCCACCTTCCTCTCACTTGATTCACTAGTCTGGGAGAAATCAGCTGCAATGTTATAAGGATACTCAAGAAGCCCTTATGGAGAGATTCAGGTGGCAAGCAATTCAGGCCCTCTTATCCACCACCAGCACTAACTGGCCAGCCACATGACTGGGCCATACTGGAAACCAATCAACCAGAGCCAGTCGAGCCTTCAGAGTCCAAGCTGACATCAGTGCTGTGACTTCATGAGACACCATGATACGGAACCTGGAAGGTAAGCTGCTTGAATTCCTGACCCACAGAAACTATGTGAGATAATAAATACTTATTGTTCCTTAAGCTGCTAAGTGTTGGGCTAATTTATTATTCTGCAATAGATAATGAATTTACTAGCTTGTTCAGTATAGAGACAGAGAGAAAGAAAGAGAAGGGTAGCTCTACTCTAGGTTGGAAAGGTTTGCCTTTCTTTAATTATGTTTGATGCTTCCTGGAAATAGGGGAATGGACTGTGCCAGGCATCATGTACTACCCTGAGTTTTCTTCAACTGAGTCATAGATGAAATCAGTTCTACCTGGGTGACAGGCTTTTTTTTAACAAGGTAGCAAAGGTTTTACTCATCAACTTGTTATTTGATGTGAAAGGCAAATCTAAAGGTTTAATTCATTCTGAGGAAGGGGTGTTGACTGGTAGAACTGAAGAAAACATGGCTAATTGGACATAACATATACTTCATTCAAGGAATCAGAGATGATTTCTGAATAGCCTCACATTTCACATAAAATGAAGACTTGAGGGCAATTTTATGTTTGTGCTGCTACACAGCACACTGCATCACTACCATCCTGTGATTGAGAACCCTCACACCAAACTACTTCAGTTTTATCTTTCTTGACTGAGGGCACTTAAGAGGTGGAAAAAAAATATCTCATTGCCTCCACATTGCAACTGGCTGACTTGCTGGAAGTGCCACAGTGTTTGATCATGTTGGCAGGATTACTGAGGAACAGATAGCAAAGAACGAGTGGTGGCTCATTTCCCTCTTTACAGTTCATAGGAACCATTGCTCACTCTTACATCACAGCAGGTGGTACACTGACAAGGACTAGCAACACGACCCCTCATCAGAAAACTCTATCAGGAAGGGCCAGACCATCACTGAGCAATGCACTTCCAGACCTCACCACATACTGTCAAGGATAGTGTCAAGTAATGTCTGACAATTCTGTCCTCATCTCGTGCACCATTCTGACCAGCAGTCCATGGCACAGTTCAAGTCCAAAGAGAATCCTCTTTTGATATGGCTGATCTTTTTTTGTTTCCAACCTAAGGTCTCACTAAATTTGAAATCTAGTAAATATTAGAGAATGCTCTGGTACTTCTATAACAACCTAACAAACCCTATTAGATCATATCCATGAACACTGAGTCATGTTTTGACAAAGTCAATTTGTGGGTACGGCATTTTCTTTGCCTTTTAGGTTGTAGGTGGCATATAAACGCATATTTAAGTGCATCCTGCAATGACTCCCGACCTGGAGGCTTTGAAGAAAGTTTCATAGTTTCAAAAATAATACTCATCGTTGCAAAAAATGTAACGAAAATCACGCATTTGCCCATGATAAAGCTGCATACATTAAATAAAGCAGTGGTGGGCACACTATGATCTGATGGCCAAATTGGTCCTAATGCCTGTTTTTGCAAATAAAATTTTGTTAGAATATAAACACATCCACTCATTTGTCTATGGCTGCTTTACAGCATAACAGAGTTGAATAGTTGAGACAGAGACTGTATCATTCACAAAGCTGAAAATATTTACCATTTGGCACTTTGCAGAAGGAGCTAACACGTGAAATAAAGTATCATACTTCTTACCTCCGTCTCTGGGTGTAGCAACTGATATGGGACCCTTTCTTGACCATCTCACACTGGCTGCTACTTTAACTTCAGTGAATAAAGAAACTAAGTAACAAATTTGGTAGATTAAATTTTTGAAGATTTAAGGTGGAATGAACAGTTTTTCTTCTTAATAAATTTTCCTTACTCAAGCTTACCAACATTAAAAAGTAAAATCTGGACTGTGCACATGTTTGTTCAAAGTTTCTACACACTACGTAAATTTAAATAGCCCTCTTTTTTTTTTTTTAACATGACGTGTTTAGTCTCCAATACTTTACAGAGCTGAGTATTCTGAGCCTTACGTTGGTGTATTTTTTTTTTTTTTTTTTTTTTGTGACGGAGTTTCACTCTTGTTATCCAGACTGGAGTGCAATGGCGCGATCTCGGCTCACCGCAACCTCCACCTCCTGGGTTCAAGCAATTCTCTTGCCTCAGCCTCCTGAGTAACTGGGATTACAGGCACGTGCCACCATGCCCAGCTAATTTGTTGTATTTATAGTAGAGATGGGGTTTCACCATGTTGAGCAGGATGGTCTCGATCTCTTGACCTCATGATCCACCCGCCTCGGCCTCCCAAAGTGCTAGGATTACAGGCGTGCGCCATCACACCTGGCCACATTATGTGTATTTTTTAAGTAAACTGTTTGGCATACCATGTTTTTCCTGGTTCGAGAATTCATAAGCATGGACTAATCCATACTGTACAAGATAAGAAAATGTTTTTAGCAAAATTTAATGACAGTATAACAGCTACACAATTTGAAATCACTATATTAGAAACCCAAAGCATATATAGTTTAGGATCAAGACAATCCTTCCCGTCATGGTGGCTCACACCTATAATCCCAGCACTTTGGGAGGCTTAGGTGGGAGGATCACTTGAGCCCAGGAGTTCCAGACCAGTCTGAGCAACATAGCGAGACTCCATCTCTAGAGAAAACAAACAAACAAAAAGAACCTTCATTAAAGTCTGAGACTATGATTTTTAGAGAGGCAGTTTCCTGTCTTCCACCTTCAAAACAACAGAATGAGTCCCAGCAAATCTCAATTTTATTAGAGAAAAGACAATGCTTGGAATTCTTGGTCTAAGAAACTTTCCCCTCACACTGGCCTCTTAGAATTAGATCTGGGAAAAGGATGTATTTACAGATTTGGGGGTCCTGACTACCTTATAATAAGATAAAGCCTTACACATTCTGTCTTAAAACTTCCCATCAAAATATTATCCTCATAAAGGATATACAAAAACAAGACCTCAAAGTCCTAGAATACTTTTCAGATCGGGGTTTCTGAACCTTGGCCCTTCTGACACGTTGGGCCTGATAATTTGGAATTGTGGGAGGCTGCCTTGTGCACTGCATGGTATTTATCCGCATCCTTGGCCTCTACCTACTGGATGCCAGGAGCCCCTCACCAATGGCTGTGACAACCAAAAATGTCTGCAGATATTACTGATTGTCCCTAGTGGGATGGCCAAAATCATCCTCCGTTAAGAAACAGCTCACTAGAGAAGAGTTAGATCTATAACTTGCCAAAAGGTGATTATTTTGTCCAACCTGTACAAACCAACTCTCCATACAGTTGGAAGCAAGACCTGTTTCCTTCCAAAGTAAAGCAGCTACCTGTCCTGTAACAGTTTTTATCACAACCATGCTCAAAAAGAGAAACAATGCATTTCTGAGAAAATTCCACCTTTCTAGTTTCTCTGAGTTGTCATCTTTTGCTTTGGGACCCCGATTTCTTTCCCAGAATCTGCTCAACACACAGGCATTCAGAGAGGCTCATTTTCCAAATCTGTTTCCAAATCCCACCCTGATTCAATAGTAGTGATGAACAGCTTCTTGCAACTGATCAGAGCCAAATAAAATAAGTAGCCTGCATTTGCTAAAAGAGTCCACTATGAGAGATCCTTGTTTTATGTATTGCACATTAATGGAATTTCATATGACAGGGCCAAAAGTCGAATGTGGTTGTTTTCCTTGTGATCATTTTCAACCCCCAATTCAATTACCATGCTCATTTTTCTAATGATTCATCAGCAGAAAGCCAGACTGCTTTTCCAAGAGTGATATGATTCTCAACTGAAACATCAGACTGTTTTATCTACCTGACACTAAATAGACACTCAGTCTAGCCCTGAAAAAGGTTAGACCTTACTTGCTCACCCAGTGCAAAATTAACCCTTTAGAGCACTTCAACTTTTTCAAATATAGCTGATATACAACTGACACCAAAGAAAAAAGAAAAAAATTAAACTAAATAATGTAGTGAAGTGTGTGGTGTTACTTTATTGTTGTAACTCTACACTGGATAGCCTCCAAAATGCAAATCTCAGCTCTAGGCCACAATTAAATTGATGCATCAAAATAAAGACTTCACATAAATTTTCAAACATCATAGCAGCTATGAAATGTTAGGTCTTCAATATTGCTTTTCCCTCAAGGATATTCTTTTTTCTTTACCTCTTCTTCCTCACTCAAAGGATACACAATCAGAGAAGCAACATCTGACATGTAGATATTGCCACAGATATCAAATCTCTGTAGAATTCAGGGACTAGTGCCATAAACGAGGAGGTTTCTTTGAATTCCAAAATTGCCTGGAAACTGAAAGTAGACGAACAAATGGACACGTGACTACCCAATATTTAGGCTGTGACTCCCAGCTGGCCTGACTCTGAGCTGAATGCTACTGCTATAATCACATACAGAAAGTGCATGTACATTTCTGAGTAGTGAGCATGGGAAGACACAATAGGTACAGCAAAGAGTTATAGCAATTTTTTTTTTCATTCTTGCTCCTTATCCAAGCACCTTTCTAGGTTTCAAGTTGCTTGAAGCTGTTGACATCACAGATACCAAGAGTCCATATTTTCACTAGTAAATTTCAGTGGTGAAAAGTGATTCTTGTGCATCCCTGATGAGCTCCAGCTTCCTGTCTTTAGTTCAAACATAAAGAAACAAGAAGGTAATGACTAAAGGGCAATTATGGTTGCCTTGGTTACATCTCTAACTTTTGGCAAATATATTAGTCTTTCTGTATCTCTCTGTTTTTAATACTTAAATGGTATGTAAAAATACCAGAAAGATGTCGTTTTTATTGGCTTAGCTATATATTTATTGGCTTAGCTATATATTTTTTCTTTCTTGATTATTGTTTTCTATATCAACTGTATTCTCATTCCTTGATCCCGATTATCTGCCACTGCTGGGATGGAGAAGAGAAAGCTGACATCTCTCACTCTCACTGTCTTCCATGCATTGATACATTCTGAATGCCATGCCTAGGGGCCTCCTGCCTAACTGGATGTGTAAATAAAAGAGTTTCAGATCACTTCAAGGTGTCATTCAAATTTTCATCCTAGCTAACAGGGAGGAAATTCACCAAATCCGCCCTGGGGCCATTTTCCCATCTCTTTTCCTGCTGACAGTTAATGTGCCAGACAAAGGCACAGCAAGTCTCATATTAGGATCTTTCAGGACTAACTCCCCAATCCTTTCTCCAGTCTTAAAAAGATTACTCTTCTCACTCATGGATTTAAAAGAAGAAATACAAGAAGGGCTAAAAAGATAATATCTATTATCAGACTCCTTTCATATATACTCTTTTTCTTATTTATCTATACCTAAAACCACTCACAATCATAATATACTTGAAATTTTATTAAGATATAAGAATAGGACAAACACCTTAAGAGTGTAACTTTGTAACTTAGAATTCTTTATCCATTATATAATTTGAAAATTATTCCCTACATTGTTGTAGGGAGCATGGAGGCTCTTTGATGATATTAGATTTGGGCTCTTGGCAAGATTTCTCTGCCTGTGTGTTCTGACAATAAGTGCCATTATAGTAATCCCCACAGTGTGAAGACAATCATTAGTAAATGGCTAAGAGGAGATGTCAATGGCGCTTCAGGAAGCTGTTGGACTACCCACTAACAAAGGCTTTGAACTTGAGTAATAGAAAAGCCATCTCTTGGAACCACTTTACCAGGGACTGCTTTCTATAATGGTCAAGGGCAAATGCCAGGATTCAAGAGAATACCTAGTAAAAGTAGTAACCCCACTAGCCAAAGTTTTTGAAAGAGATCTTGCTGTAAGCTGCCTCTATACACAACAATATTGGTAATTCTAAAACAATTTGTAAGTCACCAAGAACCTAAAGCAAACCCAGGGAAGTTGTAAAGTCGCCGTCCTTGTCACAGGATTTGTTTCACAGCTTCTCAGAACAACAGCTGAGAACAGCCTGTAATCCATAGCATCCCTGACCTGGCAAACTTTCTGCAATAATAGACACATTCTATATCTGCACTGTGCAACATGGTAGCCATTAGACTTTTGGTTTTTAAGCATTTGGAGTGGAGCTATGCAAATGAGTGGCTGAATTTGTAATTTAATTTTATTCATGTTTAAATGTAAATAGCCACATGTCAATTGACCATTATTCTGAATAATGCAAGTCTAGAAATTGAGGAGGGGAGCACTGAAGATTGAATGTCTGGTCTAAGCAAGGGAAAAGGCATTGCTAAGACAGCTGTAAGCCTAGCAAGGACTGCACCAGAGTTTCATCATGCACACCACCTCCAATTGATTGTTAAGGAACGCCGGCTTCCAAGGCAAAGGCTGAACTCAGTGGAAAGAGTACTGTGATTAGTTGGCAATGACTAACATGAACCCAGGAAGGGGAGCTGGTGGCACATGTGCTGCATATTTCCCAAAGCCAACATGGTGAGCAGAACTCTGCAGACAAAGTAGAAAGAAGTAAACAAGGCCAGGTTTCTGAGGCTCTAAGATACGTGGCCATTCCAGAGAACAGGCTCAATCATGGTTGTTTGCTGCCTTAAATAAATATGGTTAGACAGGGGGTCTGAATATATGCCTACAGCTAAGGGGCCACTGGTGTCAGAATTTTTTTTAGTTGTTTATTATCTGTAATGTTTATTTAGTTGTTTATTTGTTTAGTACCTCTCTCTCCCACTAAAATGTGGGCTGCCTAAGAACGTTGGCCATCCCGTCCCAGAAAGTAAGTCTTAGATAAAAGATTATCAAAATGGGTACTGTGATATGATTGCTGCTATGTTAAGATTGGAAAAATTGCCTGAAAGGACAGACCTGTCCCTATCCTTATGACATACATTAGACACATTACATAACTAAGAATGTGTGCTATTATATCAACAGGGACCTGACTTATTTTTTCTAATTTAAGTTCAGGGGTACGTGTGCAGGTAAACTTGTAACAAGGGGGTTTGTTGTACAGATTATTGCACCACCTAAGTATTAAGCCTAGTACCCATTAGTTATTTTTCCTGATTTTCTCCCTTCTCCCACCCTCCACCCTCCAATAGGCCCCAGTGTGTATTGTTACCCTCTATATGAAGAACCTGACTTATGAGGTATGCAAGGAAAGGTTTGAATCAGGGAAAGCTTCCTTCAGGTATTGAACTGAAATTTTAAGGCTGAATAGGAATTAACTGTGTGACAAGAAAGTGAAAGGGAAGGAAGGAAGAACATTGTAGGCAAAGGGAATGGCTTGAGCAAAGGCTTGGGGTAGGACACTGTGAGCTCAAAAAATCTTTAAAGTGTACTTTAAAAAAAGAAAGATTTTTACTTTCATCCAAAAAGCAAGCAAGACAGGTAGGAGAGCAAGTTTTCAGGGTGAGCTGAAGATGCCCTGGTGGTGTCCTGCCACCCAAATCCAGTCTCTTGGACCCCCTGGGCACACAAACCCATGCAGTATCAATGAGGGTATCCTTCTCAGGAATCACCACATGATCCTATGCACCACCCTATTCCCTAGCTTCTTTAACTCTGATGAGATATTCTTTAGTTCAATTCCTTAAATAAGAGCATAAAAACCATGAAGGCAGGTGGAACTCATTTATCTAACAAAACCAGAGTGGCTGGCATGTATACATGCAGATTCGTGCAAGAATTTACAATAGGGGTGGCTCATGCACTACTGAATTTGAGTGTCTCGCCTAGACAGTTCCTAGAAAGGTAGCAGTATTAGCCTCATGGATCCTGAGACTCAATGAAAATGTGACTTGTCCAAGAGTTCACAGCTAACAAGGGCAGATCTGGGATCCAGTGTCACACCATCCAAGTCCCCCATTCTTTCCTATAAGAGCAGTTTTTTTTTCCCAAATGAGGGTTCCCATGGGAGATATTGAGTCTGATTCTTAATGATACAAACCCTACCAACCATGCAACTGAAAAATATATATATTGAGCTGATTTTTGTTCTGCCAGGGAAGGCGCTCTTTCAAAGAGCTTTCCCTTCTCCAGCCAGAGAGACTAGCATTCTAAAACACAGCTAGCATCCTACAACTTCCTTAATTGTGGTTAGAGGCTTTGGGGAGCTGTCTCAGAAAATTCTATGGCCACTTATTCAGAAAGGTAACATTTTTCCTCCAATTCAATCCAGAGTTTTGCTTTGAAGTATTTTTTAAAGTCAATTTGAAGAAGCTGGAATCATTCCTAGGGCCTCATTAGTTCTGAAATACAATGAGTCATTTTCAGACTCACAGATCCAATGCGCCAAAGCACATTCAACCATGACAGCTCTCCTACCCTGAGAGCCTATAAAGGCACAGATGTTTTACATGCATCCTGTAAGTAAGGTGACTAACTGTCCTGGTTTACCTGAGATGGAGAACTTTCAATGATAAACTGAGATGAGTTAGTAACCCTACCAGTAATTCAATCCTATAGCCTCAGGGGTAGTAAGAAGACCTTATCCATCATTTTTATTGATAAGGGAATCCAGACCACAGTGTTCACATGGTTTGCCCAAGGTCCTTTCAGCCTGTAGAAACACAGTAGGGGTTTAAAACAGGGTCTAATTTCCAGGAGTTACCCCTAACCTAGGCTTGTGGGTAACACAGCAGTGCAATTTAGCTGAGAGAGATGCACATCCTCGGGTGCTGACATGTAAATGAACACCTCAGATGTTCCACTTCTCTGGAGAGTTCTCACTTTTCTATCTTCTGAAATGGATAGGATTTTTTTCAGGACTGAAATAAAACCAGGAGCATTCTCTTTGCCTTAAGCTCAATGTTCTGATTTGCATGTCAGTGCCAGCAGTGTTATTTCACCTGAGGGCTGCTTCTAAAACACCCAGAGCAGTGCAAGCGATTTGGCTGGGAAACTAACCAGTCAGTTGTGGAGAACAAGCCTTGGAGTCATACCTGAGGAAGTGGAAAGAGTGTATCAGAAAGACTTCAATTTAATTCCTTCTCTGCCATATACTAGCTGTGTGACCTCAGGGTTAATAATAGGCATTTCTCAGGATTACTATAAAGCATAAGATGAGACCACCTGATGTGAATCTAACTTGCTCTGTGACTGACACATGATAAACGCTCAGTAAATGCTAGTTCACCAACAACTCCAATAAAGTCAACTTGAAATGTCCCTCACTTTGGAATCTCCTCAAACTTCCACCAGGGTTTCTGAAACCTAAATCTATGTGAAAATAATAGATTGTATCAATAAAGAATATAAACAACCCAATTTTTTCTAAGATGGGCAAAGATTTGAACAGACTTTTATCAAAGAAACATACAGATAACAATTAAGCACATAAAAAGAGGCTCAATATCATTATTTAACAGGGAAATACAAACTAAAACCACAGCAAGATAATCATTGTACATCTACTTGAATAACTAAAATTAAAAATACTGACAATGCCAAGTGTTCACCATGATGTGGAGGAACTGGAACTCTCAGGGACTGGAACGGATAGTAGAAATGTGAAACAGTCGAGCTACTTTTAACAGTAGATTGGCAACTTCTTATAAGGTCAAACACACACTTTTATGACCCAACAATCTCATCCCTAGAAATTCATCCGAGAGAAATGAAAACGTCCTCACATTTACTCATAAAAGCCAAAAATTTGTAAACAACACAAATGTACATCACCAGGTAAACAGAAAAGCACCATGTGGTATACATCCATACAATGGAATATTACTCCGTAAGAAAAACAAACGATTTGATACATACAACAAAGTGGGTGGATATCAAACCAATTTTTTTAAACAAAGGAAGGCAGACACAAAAGGCTACATACTATTTGACTCAATTTACAGACAGTTTTTGAAAAGGCTGGGGAAAGGTGATGGAATTATGCAGCAAGGAATGCAAAAGAACTCTCTGAGGATGATGGAAATATCATACATCCTAATCATGGTGGTTACACAGGTGTATACCTTTGTTAAAACCCAAACTGTAGATGTAAAACAGGTGAGTTTTACTGTCTGTAAATTATATGGTAATTAATTTTACTTAAAAAAAAAACAAAAACAAAAACAGAATGTAAAGAACAAGGAGATTAACGGGGGAGGGAGATGCAAGTCTGGAAAAAGTGTACAGGAGGAAGCATGGGATGGATGGACAGCACGGAGACAGCCACTAGTTTTTGTGAATGAATTGTGACCTGTGCCTTTGAGCATGTCAGGAAATGTAGGAACCACCCACTGATCAGTGTTTCTTCGTGTCCCACAGTCTCATTCCATTTGGCTATTCATCAGAATGCTTAATAGACAGGTCAATACTTTATCTTAGAAAACAGGTTAAATGGCCTCAGTTTCTAAGACTAAGCTACTAGAATTGCTACTCCTCCTGCTGCCTCCAATATGTTTTTGAGTTATGTTTTTATGCTCAGAAATATTTTATTTTCAATTATATTTTAGAGGTAAAAACAATACGCTTGTCTAAGAACATGGATTCCTCTTACCAGTACCAGTAACTCTGCCATGGCTGTGCCCATGAGAAAAAGAAGATGAACTCAGCAAAAATGCCTCAGCCCAATCTCAGGCTTGACACAGATGCCCCCAGCAGTTCCCAACCCCCAGTCCACAAGGAAGTACATAAAGGTCTACAGAGAAGTGAGGACAATGAGGATAGTGGGGTGTGATTGGATAAGACAGCAATGCCTCTGAGAGAGACAGGTTGGGAGAGGGTTGAGTGAAGGCTGCTACTTATTCTATTCTGACATATATTTTATTTACCATTTTTGGTGCTTAAATGCACTTTATTTGTTAAATGATATAATATCCTCTCTTGTCACACAATAAACAGGAGTTAATTCTGTCTCTACATTTTCTTTTAAATGGACTGATCTAGGGAATTCCATTCTGGAAAACCTGCTGGACAGTGTTAGACTGCTATGACAGCCTCAAAGTTTTACTCTCAACCTACTATTTATAAGATAAAGTCCAAATGTCATGGCATGCCATTACAAGGCCTTCCTGATAAATATACCTTCAGCTACTACCTCTACTCAGTTCTGTAACAAACTTCTGAATCTTTCTCAGCCATTCCAAATATTGACCCATTCCCCCTATCTGGAAAGCTCTTGCACTGCATTTCCTACTCCTCTTAAACCTGGTGAAATGGTTCCTTTTTATGAAGCCTCCATTCAGTGAGGGCAGCTGAGCCCCTCTGCAATAGCTCTTATTCCCATCTCTTCCATGGCCCTCATCCTCTTACAGCATTATGATCTGTGTATAAGTGTGTCTCCTCCACTGAACTGTGGAGGAGTTTTAACTTTTTTAACTTTGCAATTCCAGCTCACACATGTTGACTGAATGCATCGACACAGAATTCAACATAACCACTATTTTTATTTAGCACCTACTCTGTGCCAGGTATGGTGCCAGAAGAATGTGTGCCCAGGAATAAAAAGCTCACTCCCCACACCTGCCACCCAAAAACAAGAAACTAATATTGTGCATAATTCCACCACCTACAGGACGCCCTCAGTATGGTATAAGGTCGAAATGTGAAAACAGAAACATTTTGACATATAAATTCCAAGTTCAGAGAAAAAGCTTTAGGAATTTGGGCAATAAACCAACTTGCTTTAATTTACAGTCAGACAACAATTATACTTTATTCTAAAGGACAGGAGAACCATGAAAGGTCTGTAATGTAAAACATCAGGGCCTAATTGCATCCACTGTCAGATGATCTGTTCAGGAGATGTATGCTGCTGATCTCATTTCATAAGTGGAGGAACTCAGAATTTTAAAATTCTAAAGCAGACTCCAAATGTTTCATGTAACCCTATCAGAACTTAGAGAAGACTGGAGTTTCCTAAGAAGAGGAGGGACTTTAACTTATGCCATCTGGATGCACATTCTAGGTTATTCAAGTACCAGCTCTGCCTTTGGGCAAATCACTTATAGGACCTCAATTTTCTCCTATGTAAAAATAAAGAAAGGAGATTGGGTAGACCAGACCCAGTGGGCTCTGCATTCCGATCCAGTTTCCTAATTCTAGGAGTCTCGTTTTGCATATACAAATAAGGATCAATTTCTCCACTCCTCTTGCTGCACTTAAGTAAGCTATAGATTCCATATTTTTCTCTGTATTCTTTTTTTTTAAAATGGCAGAAATGCAATCCTACTGATTATTCCAGATTCTTGTCTAAATACATGTCTATTTCTCCTTCTCCTTTTTTCTCATTCTGTTTTTCCTTCTTTCTCTGTCCCTCTCTCTGTTTTGGAAACGGATTATCATGGTTGTTTTGGCAACTAGTACCCATTTTCTTTGGTCTGATAACAGCAACATAATTTTTTTTCCAGGAATTATACTCCTTCCAAAAGATACAATTTGACAGAATCTGCATCGAGGATTCCCACCTTAACCTGGCCAAGAAGCAGCTATCTGACCCAAGAGAGGCCATTAGATAACCTTCCTATAAAATCCAGGTCTTGAGAAGAGGGGCATAAAAGTGAAAAATGGCTGGGATTTATTTTTCTTATGTCAGCACCCTTAAGAAACCTTTCTGTACTTTCTACTACTTAAATCCGAGCATCTCTTATTTCAGCACTTCCCAAAAACCAGTTTTGTCATTTTCCCTTTGATTTTGTAAGTACGTTAAAATTTTAAAATACAATATTTTGCTCAAATTAAAGTTAGTTTCTGTTTCCTGCAACCATGGAGCCCTAACAGATACAACTTTTTAACTCAATCATTTTTAAGTCTTAAGATTTGCCACCTAATCTTCCTGAAAAGCCATAAATATAACGTACAAAAGCAGAGCAATCCCTTTGCTTTATAGTGCCTTAGGCATATTTCTGGGGCTTGGGGTGGGATATAGAGACTTTTTCATCCTGCTCTTCCTTGGCTTTCCTGATGAGAAAACAGCAGATTATTGACAAGTCAAGATAACTATTTGCTAACCTTCTGCCCACCAAGAAAGACCTGAGAACATCTTAAGGACCACAGGGCAAAATCAGGTACATGAGCACCAACTTGGTTTTACTGTAGAAAAGTATGTCTGTGTCATTTCCAGTCCCAGAACACTCTGGTTTTATAAGTTGGGGCTCCAAGTCCCCCCTAAATTTTCAGGGGGACTTGGAGCCCCAACTTATAAAATTTATTCACTATTATTGAGAAGTCATTACCTATGAGTCACTGAATTGAAAACTCTACACATTTTATCTCATTCCAGCGATACAGTAACCATAGATAGTTAGCACCATAATTATTCCTATTTCACAGATGAAAAGATTGAGCTTTGAAAGGTTAAGACTTTGTCTAAGATCAAGATCTAAAAGACCAAGCCAGGATCAAACTACGGTCGCTTTTATTTCACAGTCAACACTTTTAGTCACTTTGACATCGTACCTTTTGTGGACATGGTTCTGCTTCTGTGCCAGAAGTCAGAGTCCACCTGGTTAATATACGATGCAAAACCAAAAAGGCTTCCATTATATTTCATGCCAGAAACAATCACCCAAGGAGTTAGGCATCAAAGTGAACTACCTTGAATTTATCAATTGCCTTTTATCCTCTATCTGCCACTTGAGACTTGCTGTCCTCTGTGTACTGACAAACCCTATCTTACCTGGAGCAGGAATGTTTTTCAGTTTAAAACGAAAAAAGGAAGACCATTATTCCTCCGGAGCTAAAAGCAGTCAGAGCTTTGCCAAAGTTGTAACTCCCCCAGGGCTCACTGAAGTTGATGCAGAGCTCCAGAAACCTCCAACTTTGCACTTTGCAAGCTGTTCCTACTTAACAGATAAAAGGGAGCAGAGATAGTCACCCCGAAGTTAAATTTTACTCTTAAATACCCTCTCACAGAGCCTTTCAGGTATAAAGATCACCTTAAAGACTAAAAGAATAGAATGGAAAGCATCTATATGTTACACATTCACTCAAAAAAGATTTTTCTATACAAATTAATCAGTAGTTTCATACAAATGTTCATTTCTTTATTGTAATATACATACCTTGATTATGTAGGTTGTTAATATTAGAGGAAGCTGGGCAAAGAATATGTCTTTGCATCTCTTCTATAAATGTAAATCTATTTCCAAAATAAAAGGCTTTCAAAAATGTAGTGACATGCTAGGTAAGAGTCCCTACAGTATGCTCCTAAAGAATGACTGTAAGAACAGCATTACCTATGGAATACAGCTGAAGTGAGAATTGAGTCATTTTCATCAACAATGTAACATTGGTAGCAACAGCACAGAGTTCCTCTAATCCAAAGCCATGGGAATAACACATCTTGCAAACCAAGGGTTTAATAAGAGCTGAGCAAAAAAGAGAGTTTGGTCATAATGCTTTACATCTGGGCCATAAATATACCTTCTATAAAAAATACTGTAGTAAACAGTATTGGCAGCGGGAGGAGAGGCATGTATAGGGTGTGAGGAATGAAGTAAAAAAGAAAATATATGAATGAGATGAACCTGAAAGAAACAATCATTTTTATTTGCGTCTGGCATCAGATCGGGAAAGAATTTCCACATTTATATAAGTAACTTTATAATATAAAGGGAATAACACACTGGAGTACAGGTCCTAGACATAAGAAAGTTATTTTTTAAACTTTTCCAAAGGAAGTTTCAGAAACACCCATCCAAGAGTTTTTTGTTATAACCAAAGCATTTCAGAAGAATTTTAAAAAGCAATGAAAGGATAGATACTTAGAGCCCACAGAAAACTTTCTAAGAAAGTGCTGAGGATGATCAAATCCAAAATCAAGAGCACTTTCAAGAATTTGAAGGTCTTTTACTTAAGGACCATGATCATTTAATCTTCTTTGCTAAGACCAAAAGAAAAGAGATTTATCCAGTTTAGAGGACCTCTTTCCAGACATGAGGAAGGTGGTCTTGAAATAATGGGTGAGGAAATATCTCACCAGGTCATCAAAGGTGATTACAATATTGTCTTTAGATGTCATTGCAAAGAGAAGAGGCTGCTTTTGCAAGGGTTTAATATAAACCTGCCTTAAAGCACAGAGGAAGAATAGATGTTCTATTTCGGGTCTGTTTCCTCCTGAATTCATGGAATCAAAGCATATATAATATGCAGCTGCTTTAATATTTCTTTGAAGAGTATTTGCTAGAGAGGAATCAGGAAACATTATTCTAGGACAGAAAGCACCAGTCACATCATGAAACTCGGGCGTAAAACATCCCCTGACTGATCCAGTTTTCTAACCTTTCTTCTTATTTCATAGACTTTCTGCGGACATATGACCCATGAACCTGCAATTTAGGAGACAAGCTGATCTGGCGCTAAGCTCTGGTTTCTTTTCCAATAAGACAACTGAGATAAATTCATATGAGAATAAATCATGGCCCTAAACCAGAATCTTAAAAAAAAAAAAAAAAAGCCATTAGTCCCTGATACTTAATTTTCAAGGGACATATCCACTCACATCCTCTTTATAATACCCTTACGGTAAAGTTAAAGTAAATCATTCTGTTTTTGAAATTTGTATTTTATTGCTCTTACGAATGAGAAGAAAACATAATCATCTGGTACACTGTGTTTGTACATTACTGCTTGAAAACCATACCATGATAAATTCCTCCATCTCACCCCAAGAAGCTTGGTAAAACCCCATTTCACTTTATAGCAGTTTGTCCTTCCATTTATATTTTAATAGAATAATTTGGTCAGACAGCCAAAGGACTCCCGCCTAATGAAATAAGGATTTGCTAAGAAAAATCAATTTATAACTTGCCTTAGTATCCGTCAAAGGCAAAAACAGTTATGAAAGTCTGAAACATAGCAACCAACCTCAGACTCAAAAGAACCAGTAGGACAGTATTAGAGGCAAGCAAAGGGTTAACACAGCTGGTTTGTAGGTTAGGAGAAGGATGAAACACAATGTTTTAAGACAAACACCTGGAGGAAAAAGAATGCAGTATTTTGTTTCCACCTCAAGAAATTGCAGACAAACATGAAGCAAATCACACCATCAGAATACTCAATTATGTGAACATGCTAATTAACTAAATGTAATCAACCTGCTTTCAGTCCTCTCTTCACCTGCTGTAGTATTCTAGTGCATTGCCTTCCTTATTCCTCACAACCAGTAAAACATTAGACAGTCTGCATGGTGCATCAAAGGGAAACAAATAAGCACACATTTTTGCTGATCGCAGGAATTTCTCGCGCTCAGGGCATATGAATCAACTATATGGAAATGGCAGCACTGGTTGTATATTTTAATTATTCTCCACACCTATTTTGCAAAAGAGACTTAAAGTTCAATTAGGTAATATGATGCTCAGTTATGGTTATTTCATAAAACTGAGCACAGACAGTCATTTAAACTAGTAAATATGCAGTCATGACAGAATTAAATATTCATGAAATCAAGAGCGACTGGAAAGCTGAGGATATTGGAATATTAAAATTCATCATAGTTTTCACAATGTAAATCTTGTATGCATTTGTAAGGCACCCTGGTCTCATCTAGAGTGTGTTCAAATTCTAGTTCCTTGGTAAACTGCCATTTAAATAACAATATTGATTTTGGAAGATAAACAACAATTTTGATTCTTAGCTCCGTTTCAAAATGCAAAACAATTCTGAACATTTGCAAATCTGAACTTGTTAAGTGAGCCTGTCTCCAAACACTGAACAGCAATTCAATGTGATCCTGACACATTTCCAGCATTTGTTTAATGCACTAGTGTCTTACAAAAGCTCTAACAGAAACCAAGGCAGTCTCCAAGAAGGGGCACTTTATGACACACGATTCCGTTCTAACTAGCAGACGTGCCCATTTTCCTGCACACTTCTTTAAGTGAGCAAAAGTGAGAAAGTAGACAGATTGACTCATTTGTTTCCAATATTCTGATTTGTTGAACCAACTTTTCCCCAATATTACCAGCCAGTTTCAAAATATATTAATTAACACATATACAGTGTACACTTTATACAGATAAAACAAAGCAACATTAGCTTCCAGAAAACTAAACTCCGAGTGTGTGAAGGAAGACTACCCAGAGACAAAGCTGTAATAAACACACCCTCCTAATACTACCAAGGCAATATTTTCTATGCCATTTCCTCTACTTTACAATTTTCTCAGCAGAAGAGACATCAGCACCAGAAAATAACATTCAAGCCATTTCTTACTGGAATCCAATTACCTGAAGAACTCCTCTTTCCACAGTAAGTAGCAGGTATCCGCTGGTCTACAATGACACAGCAGGGCTGCAAAAGATTTGTAGGGCTCATCTGCTGCCAGGCTCTTGATTCCTGCCCTCCTAGAAGGAGGATACCAGGTCAGGAGGAGGACCTCCAGCTTAGAGCGGGGTTAAGCAAGGCGCTCCATTCTGCAAATGAGCCAAACTTTGCTCCTATTGTTATCATCTTTAGGTTGATGTCACCTCCCTCCAAGGAGTCTCAGAAGCCACTTGGCAGATCCTAAAGATATGTTTTCCCGGACCTATATCATCCAAATAAGTCTCAGTTACACGGCGAGGGCAAGCAAAGGTCTCAACACTGCTCTGCTGAGGTGCTGTGCTCGCCCAGAGCATCACACCGCATGTACCAGAAGACTTTTCTCTGCACACACCGCTGAGCACTGAAACCAGAACAGACTTCTGCACATACCCTCCAGTTCGGAAAGTCACTAGCGCCCATGGATTCCCTTAATCTTAAGCCTTCTTCACATCTGCCACCCCCACCCCCACACAAACGAGGGAAGGGGGTTGGGGAGCGGAGGGGTTAAAGTGACAGCCACGACAGCAACTCCTTGGTTTTGTTCAAAAGGTATCACAGCGCCAACACTGTGGACCTACCTTGCTCTCTCCTTTCTCGCCGTTTGGTCTCGTCTCGGGATCGTCGCTGTCCTCAGCGCCTGCACTCTCGCCGGGCAGTTCATCCTGAGCCAGCGGCTGCGGCGGCGGCAGGGGCTGGGGAGGCTGTGGCGGCGCCTGGCAGGCTCCGCCAACCCCCTGGGAGCGGGGGATGGGCTCCGGGCTCGGAGAAACTCCCTCAACATCCATCTCCATCTTCCCATTCACTGGAGGGCAAGACAAAAGCGGAGCGGAGACTTGGCAGCGGCGCCCGGCAGCTCCTCAGCTGCCCGTGGCACGCATGGCTCGCCGAGGAGGGGCCGCCTCCCGCGCGCCCTCCCTCCTGCCACCCTTCGCCCGCGCTCCCAGCGGCTCCGCTCGCCTGCTCGGCTCCGGCACTGGCGGCGTCTGGGCCGGGGAGCGCGAGGAGCGGGTGGCCGCGTGTCCTTGGAGCGCTGGCCTTCAGGCGCCCCCGGCAGTCCCGCTAAGCAGAGCGCATCCCGGCGGCGGCGGCGCCTCCCAGCGCGCTCTCAGCCTCAGGGCCGCTTGAGGACTTGCTCTCCAGCCCGGCCCACGCTCCTCGCCGCTTTCCAGCGTCTCTTGGGGCCCCTCGGCGTCTCCCCTCCCTACCAACCTTCTGAACAAAGTTGCTGGAAGAACAAACCTGATCGCCGGGATGTGCCCGGCCAAACTGGCAATAGGGACTGTCAGGTGTAAGTGAAATCTACCGTCCCCGGCCCGCTGACCAAGCGCCGACCCTCAGCCTTACCCCCTCCCCAACGCAAAGGAGCCGAGGAAAGGAGGGATCTCCGACCTGGGCGAGGTGGCGGCGGCGAGGACTAGAAAGAGGAGCGTGCGGACGGCTGGCGCGCCCACCCCCAACCCCAGTGACCCCCGCCTCCGCGCTGGCCCGGGTCCCCTCCCTCCCGCGGCCGCGCGCGCCTCGGGGGTCAGTCCCTCCGGGCTGTGTGTGTGTTCCAGAGCTCCGCTCCGGGGTCTGCTCTGCTGCTGGTGGCTCCGCGTCGCACAGCCCTGCACTAGAGAACTGGACTAGAGAAGGAGAAGCCAACGGCAAATTGCGGGCAGGAATCGACCTACCCTTGCCTCTGGCCAGGTCGCAGGTTAGAACCGGGAAGGGGTGGGGCCCCTCGGGGACTGCGAAGACGCGAGTCTCGCGGCGCGCCGGAGTTTGGCGTAAAGGTCGGCAGCAGAGGGTCGATGGGGTAGGAGGAGTGAGAAGCGAGAAGTCGCTGCCAGGCATTTACTGCAATGAGCCCGGGGCGGGCGCCAGCTGGGCGCCGTCTCTTTTTGGTGGTGAGTTCCGTGCTGGAAGAGCGTCCTCAGCAGAGCAGGGCTCCACCAGGAGGCTTCGGTGGTGACCCCAGGGCGAGCAGTGCGCTGCGTCTGCAAATTTAGAGAGAGATGGCGAGGGTAGACTTGGAAGTTCTTAAATCGGGGTTCACCATTAGTCAGGTGATCAGGATGACTTCTCAGTTTAACAGCACTTAATGCTGGGTAGTAGCTTACAACTTCACGGGAACTGCTATCGCAACTCTGCGGGTTCAGGAGGGACCTTCAAGCAGCTATGGAGATAAATGGCGGGTTATCAAGAACCTGTTCAATATTAAATACAGCCCATTGTTCTGGGCTTTGAGTTCCGTAATGCTCCCAAATGGATTAGCAGATTAATGAACTATTCATGCATTTCTTAGCAGATGATGGCTTTTTTCCCATAAATCACAGATCACACTTGCTTGATGAAACTGGAAAATTGCATTGCTCATCCCATGAATGCTTTCCATTAACTTTAAACACAACTTTTACATATCGACATACTGCCCTTTAGATGCAGTTAAACAAGAACACATCACTAGGTTGTATTCCTCAATGCTATCTCTTAATCTGAGGCTGCCTGTGTGACAGAAATTAATTGCCACTTTCCTCAATGTAGACAACCAATCTGAATAATGCCATGTGAACAAGCTTTTGAAAAAGAAGAGAAAGTTTAGGGCCCAAATTACCCATTCTCTTTTCCTTCAAATTTTCTAAAAATTAGATTTCAAGTTTATTTTCTAAATTGGGAACTTGTTAAAAATAGAGTAAGCTCCTCCCCAGTACCTGGTAATAAACAACCATTATAGAATGTTTATAATGGTAAATTAGATTATATGTGTAATGTACTTAGAGTGTCTTAGTGCATAGTGAGCACCTAACATTGTTATATTGAGAACAGTAAGATAATATTCATTCACAGTGAGCATTCATTCACCTGAAGACCTTGATTTACAAAAAAGAAACTAGCAGTTTAAATCACCTTTATTTAAATTTCCTAAAAGATATTTGGTATCTTTAGAGAAGGAAGCCCCTTCTGAAGACAGGAAGAAAGTCAATAGTATTTTGTGCAATAAAGGTTTGAATTTGTCAGGTTTTTTTTTCTACGGTGTAGAAATAAAAATCACATGTCAGTTCAGACAGCAGCAGGAATAGCTGACTGGTAAGTTATTCTTCTTCCATGCTTGCTACTTCCAAAATATGTTTGTGAACTTCTTTCAAGGTTTAAATGAAGATTAAATCAAAATAAATATACAATACTTCAATTTAATTTGTTCTAAATTTAGACATGTCCTTTTAAAAGTTCTTATTGTTAAATGCAAATATTTCTCCTTTCTTCTGCCCCTCTATTTTTGGGGGACATAGTTTTTTTTAAGCATCTGTTACAAGTAAATATGGACTCGGAAAATATATTACATTTCAAAACTGTTGATTGCACCTAATTATGCATGTAAATTGCTACTTCAAGCATCCAGACAGCTTGCAACATTTTGAAAATTTTGCCCCACTAGTCATCTGAGGTATTTGTGTTACTATTTTGCAATTGCCTCAAATGACTCTTCATTTCCCAATTAACTTTCCATTAGTGATAGGTCTATGAATAATTTTGACCTTTGGCTTTCTCTTCCCAGGTGATTTAAATTAGTAAATCAGCATTTAAAGCAACATCACCCTTCTTCCTATTTATACCAGACCTCTTGATTTTTTGAGTCCCTGAGATGGTAGTTTACAAAAAGGTATCCTGGGAGAGTAGTCACTAACTTCTTGCTGCTGAGTATGATCCATGAACCAGCAGCTTCCCAGCATCTGGGAGTTTGTTAGAAATGCAGTCTTGGGCCCTACCCTAGACCTACGGAATCAGAATCTACTTCTAATAAGTGATTCCTACCACATTTAAGTTTAAGACCCAGTGCTCTGGCACATCACATGGTTGGTCTTTCTACATTATAATCATCTATGAGTACTCAGTATTTCCCTAAAATACTACCAAGAAAGGCTAATTAGGAAAACGCAATTTAGCAACTTTTTTTTTAAAGACATTACACTCCCCACCACCTCTCATCCTCTAGGATCTTAGTGTTGCATAATGAAAACTTTCATCGATTAAGAATTTATCTGTATTGTATCTCTGGTAATAAATTAAATGCATATGGTTTTCTGAAATCAAAAGGCATTAACCTAAAAAGCACTTTATCTTGAATAATAAGTTTGATAAAAATATGTGGAACTACTTCCCTAAAGACTTGCTTATTCTCGACCGTCTTTCTACTTGAGACTTGAAAGTCCACCGTTTGTTTCTGCTGGGATCACTAATTCCTTCCGTTGCAAAGCAAACAGAAACCAAGTGATTGTCTGTGCAGTGGCAACTAGTAAAGCTACAATGACCTGGAGTGAGTTTGGACCAAATTATAAGCCACAACATTTTTAGGAACTATCAAAAATTATTACAAGAATTTCTTTAAATAACACAGATGAATAAATTGTTACTTTAAAAGGCTATCTACTATAGTACTTCTCACCTTTAATGTTTCTGAAGTCCCTCGGAAAATGCTGTTAAATGCAGATTATGATTCAGTAGCTCTGGGTTTGGGCCTGAGACTACATTTCCAACAAATATCCAGGTAAAGCTAGTGCTTCTGGTCCTCAGACCTAATGGGTTTGCTTTATTACCATTAATGTTTCTCAAGTTTTAGTCATGTGGGAAACTTTTTAAAATCTTCAATGCACAGACTTCTAGGCCCCAGAAAAATTAAATCAGAATATTTGCGGCTGGGATCTAAGGACAAGTAGCCTTTAAGCCTCTACAGGTGATTACAATGTGTAGCCAAGACTGATAAACAGTGCTGTAAGTCAGTGAGTGATTCTCCAAGTGTGAGCCCCAAACCAGCAGCAGTAGTACCTGGGAATTTGTTGGAAATGTACACTTTAGTGTCCATCCCACACCTATCAAATCAGAAACTCTAGAGGTGAGATCCAGTAATCCGTGTTTTAACCAGGCATGATTTTGATGCATGCTCAAGTTTGAGATCCACTGCTATGATCAAAGATTCTCTGTGACTACATGTGAGAATTACCTGAGGAGTGTTCAAAAAACACCGATTTCCTCCCCCACAATCAATTAAATTATAATATCTGAGGGTGAAATCTAACATGTTAATGTTTAAAAGTTCCCCCAGGTGATTCCAATTGTGCAGACAAGGTTGAAAAGGATGTCTATAGACTGAATTTTTATGTATGCAAATCAGTGTTTCCATGGAGCAGCAGTTTCTTCTATGCTAGTTTAAAAATTTTTTTTCTTCCATAATCTGCAAAAATTGAATACCTAGAAAGGTAGAGTACTCTCCCAATTATCATAGATTCAAATTAGTGTATTCAGTATTTTCCAATGAGCCATTTTTTCTTCTTGGTAACATGACAGCAGCTTCTGCTTTCTCCAGGACTCTGATATGAAATGATTCCATTTTAAGTGGCTATGAGATGTACCCTGGCGCCAGCCTTCAGTGATTAAGAGTCCTGTGTCAGCTTGGTTAACCATCTTCAGGGATGTTGTTGTAAATTAAGTCAATGCTATTAAGGACGTTAGCACGTTGCTCCCCTAAGTGCAATTCACAGCTCATCACCTGGTGCCCATCAGTATCACCCAGGAGCTGTTTATTAATGCTGACTTTCAGGCCCCACCCCAGACCTACTGAATCAGTGTCTGTACGTTAGGATCCCCATGTGATATGTATGAACATTTAAAGTTTAAGGAGCACAACTATAGTGTATCCCCGTGATATGCAAAGGTAGTATTTAACCAGCCACTTAATCCTAACTTTTACACCTCTTGGCTCTTGATGGATGTACATCCATTCTGAGAACCTTGCAGGTCTCTTACGGGTAAAGTTCCAATTGTAGAGGAATCTACAAGCATCCTTTCCTTTACTTTAACCCTTCTGGGCTTAGCGCCACTGTCCAGTAGAACTTTCTGCAATGATAGAAATGGTCTTTATCTGTGATCTTCAATAAGTAGCCACCAGCCACATATGGCTGTTGAACAAATGAACTGGCTAATGTGACTGAGAAGCTGAACTTTAATTTTATTTCACTTTAATATTTTAAATTTAAATGGCCTTATGAGGTTATTGCCTCCACTATTGAACAGCACAGCTCAAGAATAATCATCTTTCCTCTTGCTCAACCCTTATTCGAGTTTCCAGGTTGCACACCAGCCCCTCCTTCTCAGTTTTTGTATGTATTAATCCCCAGTGAATGCATCAGGAAGAAAAACATCTGCCTTGCCACCTCATTTACATAATAAGTAACATTATGCTTATTATTTTGAATGAGAGGAGTTTAACTTGAATTAAATGCCAACAAAAGTTGTCAAAACCTTTTTCATAGTATTCATAATTGCCTAGCTTTAATTTTACAGCCTTTTCAAATATCAGCAGACATAGAATGCATTTGGAAACTGCTTTAAGAAAAAGAGACAAAAGACTGCAAATGGATTCCAAGTACAGGATACATAAAGACATGCCCCCCCCCACCCCAAGCATCTTGTTGGTATATAATGGAAAGTTGATTACATTGAGTGAGTCTATGTTGAAAGTAAATATCAAAACTTGCAGATTACTCTCAAAATGGAAGGTGAAATGCAAAACAAAAAAGAGATCAGGAGCTAACAGTACAAGAAGATAGCAAATGAAATTCAAAATAGAAATGTACTCAACACTTAGTCTGAATATTAAATATCTATGGAACCAATGGAATGAGATGGGATGGGATGGGGTGAGATGAGAGGAGAGGGGATAAATCAAAAACACTCAGGATTTGAAAACAGAAGCCAGCCCCCTTGAGCTTTGTCTTCTCTGGGATAAGAATAACAACCACCACCACATATATAATTGCACTCCCTATCATTGCTTAGGTGTGCTCTGTACACTATCCTCTATAATCCTTTCCATAACTGTGTAAGGTGGGTGTGATCAGAAAAAAAATTATTCCGGCAATTTGGATTATTATTTTAACTAACGCACCTCGGAAAGGCAGAATAAAAATAAGCAAATCCCTACTTGAAAGGGAAGAGGACAGTGTTAAAATAAAGTCAGTCCTTTTCTTTGATTGAAAAAGGCCGTGTATCACTTCTAAGCTGAAATAGCCACAACCTGTCTTATAAAAGGAGGGTAACACTAGGAAAATATTTCATCAGGGTCTGTGCCTTGCCCAGCTGCTGATTTGGTACTGTGTGATTCAAAATCATTCCCACAAAGAGATATGTAGCTAAGGGCAACAGCCTCACTTCTGCAGGATGGTCACTTCATAGCAACTGAAACCAATAAATAGACTGTTGTTGTTGTCCTCAGGAAAGAAACTCCAAGGGACTTCAGATAATATGATTTCAGGAGGCTGCCCAGGAGCTCAGACACCATTTAAAACATCTTGACTGTCATGTGGGCTTCTTAAGACCCACCTCACTCAGCCTTCGTTTTTTCAAAAATGGAGGGCAAGTTTCTTCATAGGCCACATCAATCCAGTTCAAAAGGGAGGGAGCAGAGTTGGGATGAAAGAAGACAAAAATATTTACTCCTTCAGTGATGAGCTAAAAGGGCCAAACTCCGTTCTGTATGTCTACACCTTTGCTGACATCTTAATAAAATTAAGCCACAAACCCTAATAGTTTTCTTGAGCAATGTTTAGATGCACCACCCTTTACTTGGTCAAACACACATGTTTCTTAACAGGCAAGTAAAATTTTATATGTAGTTTGGGGACATAAGAATTCCCAGGATTCTGAACCTTAATTTTGGAGTCACCTGAAAATGTTTCCAGATCTTTTCAGTCTGAAGAACAGTCACAATCTGCCCAAGCAATATTGGAGCAATTCTGCCTTAGTGAGCTGGCCCATTTGGCTTGTGCAGAATGTCAGCTTTGCTGAGCTGGTTCTGACAATTGGTGCTTCTGAATGTTTGGGTGTGGTGCTCAGAAATGCAGTCCCTCTCCTATGATCTCCTACGTTTGATTATTTCTGTGCCCTTTACTTTGATTTGGGCCTCCCAGCTTGGATTCCTGGTTGCCATACTGGGGATCTTCCATATTTTCATTTACTGGGATCTTTGCTGGACAGTGAAGCCATAGAGATGAAGCATGTGGTGATCTTTGCCTTGTAAACAACAGCAATATGGATACTTAAGGTATGCCACAAAATACTCTGAGAGCACTAGAAACAACAGAAGTCAGTACACACCCACTTATCCCAGAGGTTCCAGCAACCAGAACATTCTCCCTGTGTGTCCTTTAGGAGTCTTAAAAAGGGAACTCAGTAAATAACCAACCCAAGTTCTTAAGCTGAGAAATAAGGCAACAGAATATTCAGGGCTAAAATATCACCTCTATTACTGATAACATCTAGGTTAGAGGACGTATCTTGTAACTAAGCAAATGGTCTTCCTGTTGATGAACACTAAGATCAGGCAGACAAATTCACCCACAAATAGTGTGGGCATGTGCCCTGCAGGCAGCTAGCTCCCAGATAGTAAAACTAAGAGACCAGCAAACTCAGTCCATTTTTTTTTTTTTCAAATTCACTATGCAGATAAGACACCTCTCCAGGGGCAGAGGGAGTAAAAGAGTTGAGAGAGGCCAGGAATGTTGTGCTAGTTGAACTCCATACACATGGAAAGAAACAGATATGGGGAAGAAGTGTTACACTTCCCAGGTGAATTCTGCTTCAACTTCTGCCCTGTATCCTGTATCCCATGTCCCAATTCCCCTTGCCTTGCCACTGTTGTCTCCTGCGGTGGGGGAGAACTCAGAAACATACCATGAATAGCTCCATTTCCTGCCTCTTGTATCCACTTACTGGCCCTATGTAACTGCTGGGTCACCATCAGCTCTACCAACCACACTTCCCTCAGTTGCAGAACTAACTACAACTAACAACAACCTAGACATGGTTGGTCAAAATTAGCATTCCTGGTACAAAGCTGTCAAGAATTAAATTCCTGACCCGGCTCTCATTAGCATCATGCTCATATCTCCTGAGCAAACCAGAAATTTTACGAAGGTTTAAAGCTGGCAGAGGAGGTACTCTAGCAAGTACCTTTTATCTTACAAGTGCCTAATAAATATTACATTTTCTTAATTTGGCTTTTTAAACCACAAATTATCTTTCATACCTTCATGTAGTATGTTTTAGAAGACCCACCTAAAGCAGTGCCTTGTACATGGTGGGAGCTAAATAAATGTTTGAAAATGAATATTAAAAACCTTTTATGTGAATGACTTTGCATCTCATCTTGGAAAATGTCGTCTTCAAAAAAGTAAAACAAGAGTAGTCTATTTGGAAACTAGGTTTTCACCATGGATTTACTATGATCGCACGTTTGTATCAATTTCACTGAACCATTGTAGGAAGGTGAGTAACTGTAACTTCACACAGGCATCTTTTCTGAGTCTCCGTTTCCCCATTTATGAAATAATGTGTCATTTGTTTAACTCAAAAACTCTGAGATTATAATAGTAGATACCTTCTGACTAATTAATTGCACACTGAAAGTATCAGATAATCAAGTGAAGGTGGGAAACCTGTAGTTTTTAATGGTATGCATTACATCTATTAAACCTGTAGTTTTTAATGGTATGCTTTCATTTACATCTATTAAAAAGCACTTATCTTCTCCTATTTCTAGATATGGCCGTTGATCCCTGGTCATTATGTTCTTTATCTGTACACTTTGCTTTCCACTTTGAAATCAGAGTATAACAAGCATGTACAACTATGGTAAATAATTAGATGTGACATTTTGGAAAAGGAGAATTTAAATGTAAATACAAAACAGATAAGAAAAAATAACCCACAAAGGCAGTGATAAACATAATAAATAATCCTCTAGGGAGAATGAGAAGAGTGTGGATGATGAGTTAGAAGGTGCACCTGCTAGCTGGGAGTGGTGATGGGTGCCTTTAATTCCAGCTACTCAGGAGGCTGAGACAGGAGAATTGCTTGAACCCAGGAGGCAGAGGTTGCAGTGAGTCATGATGATACCACTGCACTCCAGCCTGGGCAACAAGAGTGAAATCCATCCCAAAATAAATAAAATCCACAGAAGGTGCATCCGGATAAATTTCTAGAGCAAAGAGAAAGACCACTATACTGGAGAAAGAGAAATTTTGGTGGGTGATACATACCTTTTTCATATTTTGATATTCTCACATACCTAAAGAAAAACATACACACTTAGACATTAAGGCATATATAAATCGCTATTCACTATTCCCTTTCTTTTTACCCCTTAGTATTCAGGCTCCCAGACCTCTGCTCTGTCAACACTGTTCTGTCATATGTCACTCATCACCTCTCTACTGCAGAAATAGGTGCCTTTGTGGTTCATTTATCTTCATCATTCATCTGTCTCTTATTTCATTCAAATTTTATCCAAAATTTTTTCAAATTAAATTAAGGACCTTCACATTTTCTGAAGAAAATTTGAGTGAAATAATCAATTTTACACAGTCTTGATTCCTCCGCCTCTTCTGACTATTCCCTCACCAACTCTCATTTTTACTCTTTGTTTCCTATTCATCCCCGACTGACCTGTTCTACTCCATGCATATTCTTTCTTCAGAGAGCTCACAAAACTTCAGCTTTCTAGTTCTTGGGGAAATAGCACTCCTAGTAATCACCAGAGAGATTAAATACAGCACTAGGCATTTAATGTATAACAATTCCTTTAATTATCGTAACTGCCCCACTGCAATAAGCATTGCTAGCTCCATTTTATGCCTGAGGAAAGTGATGTTCTGGCAGTGTAAGTAGAACGCCTAAAGCTACAATCCTGGTAATAGTAGAAACAGGCATTTGAATTCAGGACTGTCAGACTCAAATTTCATGATCCTTTCCACCTACATATGTCAATGATCTCTTGATATATAAAAAATCACCCCAGAACTTAATACTCTAAAATAATAAAAATAATTTATGATACTCACACATCTGCAATTCAGACAAAGCTTCGTAGATGTGATATGCCTCAGCTCTATTCCGCATCATCTATTTCCAGGGGAGGCTGAAAGCTCCACATTGAAGATGGCTCACTCATGTGACTGGCAAGTTGGTATTGGCTGATGGCTGGGGCTCAGGAGCCGTGGGCCAGGGGTCTCTGTTCCTTTTCACATGAGCTCACCAAAGGCTGCTTGGGCTTCCTCACAAGATGGTGGCTGTGTTCTAGAAGCAAATAATCTACTAGAACAAGGCAGAAATCTAGAACAAGGCTATTTTTTCTATACTCTGTTGGTCAAGGCAAACACAGAGGGGAGAGGACATAGACTCCACCTCTTGATATGGAAGTAGTAAAGTACTAAAAGAGAATGTAGGATAAGAGAAAACACTATTGCAGCAATATATGGAAAAAACAAGCCGCTACTACATGATGATTCCTCTATAAATCCCATCTATGAAAATGACTTTCAAATTTATTTGTAAGCCCTGACATTGCTTCTGAGGCCCGTTCCATGCTTCTGATTGTCTATTTGAATATTTCAAAAACCAAATTCACAAAGCTTGTATTTAAAAAGGTTTTATCCCATTCTTTGTTATTTATATTAACAGCACAATTCTTCCTAATCACCACAGCTGAACAGCTCACATGCAGTTTTGACTCCTCTTCCTTGCTCCCCACATCCAAACAGTTGCTGAAACATATTGATTGTATTTCATTAAATAATTATTCATTTTTTTAAGTGTATTGAGTACTTACGATGTATCTGGCCCTGAAATGGTTATTGTTAGTTATTAGTGTTGGAGACAGCATAGTATACCCACACACATATCTATGAAAATATATATACATATACCGTACATACCCACACATAATGTCTTTGTTCTTGAGTTGTTTGCAGACTTATGTAGAAAGAACAGACAAATCAACAAAATGTTAAAATTGTTATAAGTATTATACTCTAAGTAAACTCATGGTGCTGACATTGCAGAGAAAAGAAACACTAACCTAGGTTTGGGGTGAATGAAGGGCCAGAGAGGAAAGTGAACTCTGATCTGATTTTAAAGGAAGAGCAAGAGTTTTATTCCATCTGAGCTTACACTTTACAAACAAATCAAAACAAAACAGTATACCATTTTGCTCAGGATTACTTGAAGTTTGTTGACCAAGAGATAGTTTCTGAAGCATTGAATGATATCCAAAGCTAAACCTCTGTTCAAGTATATATATAGACTCTTAATAAAAGCTTCTAATGTCTAGAAAGTGAATTAATTTAATAATAATCAGTATCACTGAGCATGGAGGTATTTGAAACTCAATGTAGAGAGATTTCTAAAAATTGCTTTTTAAACAAGAAGAAAAGAAGCCTTTCACAAACTAGTGTGCTGGTATTTTGCCAGGTTGCCCTTAGATCCATTTCTCATTGGTTTGTTACGTACCCTGCTCTGCTCTGTGTCACAGGAAACTACATATCTGGGCTCTTTTGCTAACTGATCTCTGGGTAGTTTCAGTCCAGGGGAGGTACTGGTAGAAGATGGCAGGGTATAAGGAGGGGAGATGCTAGGGTATTTCTTCCCCTCTCTCCTGCCTCAGCTGCATCCAGCAGCAGCTACATCTCCCCTGTGTCTTCAGCTCTTGCCAGACACAGATCCTCCTTTAGTTGCCCTTGCAACAGCCCCACACACCCTGACCACTGTGGTTTTAGTTCCAACTATGTGGCCTGAGATTCTAAGACGAGGTAATACACCTTCCTCTCTGCAGAATTCTAGCCCTAGGGATGGGAACAGCCTCCTGCTCTTGCTAACCTCTGAGTGGCTTCATCATCTTCTGCTAGTCAACCTATGTGTGACTGAATCTATCACACTCTCTTCCATTTGAAAGGGCAGAGTGGTAACTGGTTTCCTGACTGGACTCTGACTGGTAGCAGCTCATTTTTAAATTATTTTTAAGTGTGGTAAAATACACATATAAAATTTACCATCTTACCCATTTCAGGTATACAAGTCAATGGCATTAAATGCATTCACATTGCTGTGCAACCACCACCACCATCCATCTCTAGAGTTCTTATTTGCAAACCTGCAATTCTTTACCCATTAACAATAACTCCCTATTCCCCTCAACCCCTGCCCCAGCAACCATCCTTCTACTTTCTGTTTTTATGGAGCTGACTATTCTAGGCACTTCATGTGTGCAAAATCATACAGTATTCATCCTTTTCTGACAGGTTTATTTTACTTAACACAGTGTCCTCAAGGTTCATTCATTTCATAGCATGTGTCAGAATTTCATATATATGTATATATATATATATATTTTTTTTTTGAGATGGGAGTTTCACTCTTGTTACCCAGGCTGGAGTGCAATGGTATGATCTCGGCTCACCGCAAACTCCGCCTCCTGGGTTCAGGCAATACTCCTGCCTCAGCCTCCTGAGTAGCTGGGATTACAGGCAAGTGCCACCATGGCCAGCTAATTTTTTGTATTTTAGTAGAGACGGGGTTTCACCATGTTGACCAGGATGGTCTCGATCTCTTGACCTCTTGATCCACCTGCCTTGGCCTCCCAAAGTGCTGGGATTACATTAATATATTTTTAAGAATGAATAGGTGAGGCACAGTGGCTCATGCCTGTAATCCCAGCACTTTGGGAGGCTGAGGCAGGTGGATCACAGGTCAGAAGTTCAAGACCAGCCTGGCCAACATGGCAAAACCCCATCTTTACTAAAAAACACAAAAATCAGCAGGGCATGGTAGCATGTGCCTATAGTCCCAGCTACTCTGGTGGCTGAGGCAGAAGAATTGCTTGAACCCAGGAGGCAGAAGTTGCAGTGAGCCAAGATTGCACCACTGCACCGCACTCCAGCCTGGATGACAGAGTGAGACTCCATCTCAAAAAAAAAAAAATTAATTATTCTTGTTATATGTATACCACATCTTGTTTATCCACTCACCATAGATGGACGTTTATGTTGCTTTCAACCTTTGGCTATTGTAAATAACACTTTCATTTAGGAATATCTCTTTTAGTTCCTGCTTTTCAGTGCTTTGGGGTGTATAAATGGAAGTAGAATTGCTGGATCATATGGTAATTCCTATTTTTAATTTTTGGAGGAACTACTATACTATTTTCCAAGCAGCTGCAGCATTTTACATTCCTACCAACAGTGTATAAGAGTTTCAATTTCTCCATATCCTTTCCAGCATTTATTTTCTATCTTCGACAGTAGCCATTCGAGTGGGTGTGAGATAGTATCACATTGTTTTTTAATTCACTTTAATGCCAGAATGGTATCTTTGAGTGGTAAAAATTTTTGTTTCAACCGTGTCTTCTATTATATGGTAAACAGTAAGCAGGATTTTTGGCATTACGTTTATTCCTGCTCTATGTTTCCATGACAAATTTAAAGAGCCTATCGGCACCCAACAACTGAAGCCTTGGGAGGATTTCAGAGTAAGACAGGCCTTCTTCAAATCCAACTTCAGGCACTCACTCTATGACCTTGCACAATTTATCTACCCCTCTCTGATTGCAGTCTGTCATCTGTCACTTTGTTAATAACCTATGCCTTGCATAGCTAGAATAATGTTTTCCCTTTGTATTTACTTACATTCTAGATTCTTAGTTTTAAATATTTGATGCTTCACATCTTGCTACTTTGTTTATATAGTGAAAACTTCATATGCTTTTGTTGATACAGTATCAATAAAAAGAACTGAGAATCTGCACATGTTGCTTTCCCTGGTGGCTAAGACTGAAAAAAGTGGCTAATTAAGAGTGCAAGTCCCTGATGTCTCACAAATATAATTTTAAATTCTAACTCCACTACCAGTAAATGTATGACTTTGGAAAGTTACCTAAACTATTTAGTTTCTCTGAACCTCAATTTTCCCACCTGTAAAATGGGAATAATAACATTTCCTATCCCTTTGGGTTGTTGCAGGGATTAAATAACAAAATTACATAAAGCTCTCATCACATTTATAAATATCTATTAGGTATTATTGGACTCTCTTTGAATTGCAAATTTAAAATGTTAATAGACCCACTGCTGAAAGATCCACTGAAACCTTTTCATATTATACAAGAGATTTTAGTTTTGGCTTATTTGAGGACATGCTGATAAAGATTATTTCTGCCCCAATTTTCAGCTCTCACTTGGGTGTCCCAAACTCCAGGGTACATAGTAACTTTGGATCAGTTAGGTAACTGCCTGTATGAGTTGGACAAGCTCCAGCCGCCTGGTCTTCTTTCAGTATGTTTGAATGTTGGAATTCTATGGCATTGTGCACTGGAAGTCAGAAGTCTAGATTTTGATGAACAGCCTCGGACAGTGCTAACCATGTCTTTTTACAAAGGCATAACTTAGCTCAACCACAGTCCACACCCCTCAGGAGTGCATAATGAGCCTAACTCATTCATTTCTCCTTCCCTAAGAAAGCAAATGTAGCATAATCTCTACCTCATTCATTCAGCCCTTCATTTCATAAACCTTTCCTGAGCACCTATACCATGCTCTAAGAACTATGCCAGAAATACAGAAATGCAAGACATAGCTCCAGTCCTCCAGGATCTCAGGAGACTGACAATCAGCACTAAGTGCTGTGGAAACCCACGGGGTGTCTAACTCAGTCTGAGGTGTCAGGGAGGAAGTGATGGCTGGGCTGAATCTGGAAGGATGAGGAGATGTTAACAAGAAAGAATAAGAGGGAGGGAGCATCCTTGCTGTTTAAATTGGAGAGAACAATGGGTACAGAGCAAGATGAATGTAGTGTGGTACATTGCAGAATCTCACATGTATAAAGGAGATATGAGAGGTGGATGGAAAAGTTGGTTGAACCTATATTGCGAAGGTGCTTCTATAACATGGTAATGATGGTAGTATTTTAAGTAAGGAATAAGATGTAGAAGATTTCATGATAACCCAATGGAGAAGAGTAAGATAAGAGGGCAAGGAAACCAACTAGGGGAACAGAGGTATAAGAGAAGCAAGAAATAAGATTTTGAATAAGACAACCACCACAAAAGAAAAAAGAAGTGCTGTATTCTACAGCGAATTAAAGGGCATAATCAACAGGACCCAGTGAGTCATTAGATGTACCTATTGCTTCTAAATTAGGAATGCCAGCATCACTGAGAAGACTATAAATATTCTCTGACCACATGTAAGTACACCAAGCAAGGCTTCAAAAGATGGCCAAAGTAAGAGCAAAATCAATGTGTCATGTAGTCAGACTCCAACCAAACCTGACCTATTTTAACAACTATGCAATGGAATGTCAGAGGGCAACAAATTCTATGGGATTATTGTTGAATAGAAAAAAGAAAGAACCCATACTTTCAAGGTAGTGCAAATTTTTATGTCTGTGTTTATAGTGCTATTTGTTCTGAAGGCTTTCTTCAGTCTTTTAAAAGAAACTTTTCAGGGTCAATCATCAGACAGCTTAAGACTATTTTTCATTGTCATTAAGCAAATCTTCACCTACACCAAACCACTTTATTTTTGTTTGTTTGTTTATTTATTTAAGACAGAGTCTCATTCTGTCACCCAGGCTGGAGTGCAGTGGTGTAATCTTGGCTCACTGCAACCTCTGCTCCCGGGTTCAAGAGAATCTGCTGTCTCAGCCTCCTGAGTACCTGGGACTAGAGGTGCATGCCACCACATCCTGCTATTTTTTTGTATTTTTAGTAGAGATGGGGTTTTACAATGTTAACCAGGATGGTCTCAATTTCCTGACCTCATGATCCACCTACTTGGGCCTCCCAAAGTACTAGAATTACAGGCGTGAGCCACTGCGCCCAGCCCCACTTTATTTTTAAGAATCTCTAAATAAATAACGTTTACTAACCTCATTGAGTAACCCATTCCAGTTCTTAAAACACCTTGCATGAAGAAAACCCTCCTCATACTTAACTGTAACTCTTCTCATGAGCCTTCTCTCATGAGAAGAAGGCTCTTTCTTCTCATGCCCTTTGGAGTATGTTGATGAATAGCTGTTTTATGAAAGGGATAGATTTGCATTTGACTAGCTCTTGTGAGTGAAAATGATTTCTTCCTCAGAGATCAACACAAGGTGAACTACACTAAATGTAATTTGCTGTAAATTACACTTCCCAGGTTCCACAGCTAATCACTCACCATTTATAAATAAATGGATTTTGGTTTGCAATAGGAGAACTAAATACCCTGAACACCAATTCCAGAACTAGGCTTATTGTCAAACATTTTCTCGCCACAGTTTTTATATAATTTAGAATTAGGAAAACTTTATGAAGTTTATAGTCAGAAGACACAATTTGGGGACATACTTGGCATGTGTCTTATGGTAGTTCCCCATGCCTCAGAAGGTCTTAATAAGCTGAATGACTGGGTTTTCCCATGGTCAAGTATTGGCCACATTTTGAAAAGATATTGCTGGCTGGATACTGGGTGACTGAAATCCAGATCTGGAACCTAGAGAAACAAAAGGAAAATACAGAGTGAAATGTAGGGTCAATTCAAGACTGGAAGAAGAAAGGAAGTTCAGGGTTTTGTTTTTTTTCCAGTCAAGATGCTTTGGGCTGCAAGTAAAGGAAAAGCAACTCAAATTGTTTTAACAACAAAAGAAATTTATTGGTTCATGGAACTAAAATGTGTAGAAATTAATATAGTTTCTAAAAAAGTTTGAACTGGACTCTGGCTTTATTTCACTTCTGTTTTCTCAGGTCTGTCTTACTCTATGGTGCCATCTTTGTTCTCAGGCTGGCTCCGCACCCATTGGACATAATCCCCCATGAACGAATCACCACGACCAGGAAAATGCTGTCTGGATGACACACGCCAATCGTGTCTTGCCCCTGGCTATGAGTGCAGTGGTCAGTCCTACCAAACCACATGCCTACCCCAATAGCAAGGGAGTGGAATAGATGCTAGAGAAACATCGGTGCCCACTGCAGTACTCAATAAATTTGTGGTCAATGAGTGCAGAAGGGCGGAGCTGGAGAAGAAGGGAAGCAAAAGAAATTGAAAGCAAAATAGTCATGGCACCTTCATCAGACTCAATCCACCAGGCACAAGAGAACTTCACACTGGAACAAAGCTAGCCTTGGATGGCAGGATGATTATATTCTTCCTGTTGTAGCAGGTACCTAAGAATAACTTTTGAGGGAGGTTTGAAGTAACACCTACATTCATGACAATCATGTCCTCATTTAAGTTATTAAGAAAAGAACAATGGTGGTTATAATGAGAGGTAACTCATGGCAGTAAATCGCCATGCTAGAAAAAGAAAAGGAGACATTCATTTTTTTCAAGCAACTAATGTGCTACTTAGTAAATAACTGCTCTTAAGGACAAAGTAGAACTTAGTAACACTGAACATTTTATTAAATAAAACAGCTTGTTTCCTAAGAATTACACTATATGCAGTGACAGGCTGTTCTAGTACTGACTGATTCCTTTGGTAGGAAAAAAAGTTTCATCACCAACATTGAACAGGGAGAGGAGAAGGGTCACAGCCATGGGGAAAGCGCATTTCTATAATTTATCAAGATTTGAGTATAAAGACCATGTGTTTTGTTTTTGTTTATATTAAGGAAGTCCCTCCGGGAGTAAATCAATTAGTAAATATCTTTCACAGTACTTGGCAAGTAGTAGGTACTCCATAAGTGTTCACTGAATTAAAGTATTTATTGAGTACCTGGTAAGTACTGAGACTGGCATTGATGGTAGCTTAGCAGACACTGTATGTCCCTTGGCACTCACCATGTCTGCGTACATGGATTGCTCTTGTTACAAGCTTCTAAAACTCTCTGCTTGATGGAGATGCTTAGTCCACACAAGGGGTAGGCTGGAGGTGCTTGGAAGTTAGTGTTCCTGGGAGCAGCTGTCTACCAATAATGGATGGGAATGAATGGTTCAATATTCCAGCTTCCTTACCACCCAGGTAGGAAAGCTCTATGCTGTCCTGAGTAGGACTGAGCTGCAGTTGCCCAAAGCACTAACCTGCTCATTAATACATCTTTTTATCCATCCATTTTTCATTTTCCCACTTTCCTGCTAATGCTTCTTGGGATCACCTCCTAAATAAGCCCTTTTTGCTAGCAAACTTGTCTCATCACTAGCTTCTTGAGGAAGAGAGCTATGACAGTAGCCCTCCTAATACCATTCTCCCTTTCTTCCTGATTAACAGACCCCAAATATTTTGAAGAGAGGCAATAAGCCTATACCCAGGATATGGATTATGATTGAGATGCACCAAACCTGACAATCTCATTTCAGTTTCTACAGCCCTACTGGGGGCATGTCTGCCAGGAAAGTCTTGTCCAGCAAGAGGATTCCAACCTGGATAGCGGGGTGCACAGAAGGTAAAAGATGATAGATAGATGGGGTCTGGAGGGTTGAGAAGCAATGTTTCACCAACAACTTTACTGTGCTCAGGGTCAGTTTATATACATTTTTTGGGTACTTGCATACATCATAATTCCATGATAAGGGGGACAGAAAGTCTTAAAGTAGAAAAACAATTTACAACATCATCAAAGGGGTACAAAGAAAAGAGCAGATATACAATGGAACCGAGCAGGTGGGTCTCATTATCTGATACAATGGAAAGGTCAGCTGGACAATTAAATTAAGCAGGTGACTCGTTATCTTAGTAAGAAGTTAGTCATTACTTTCTTGAAGAGAATTACATTTTTACTGAGAAAGAACTAAATTAAAGGACACAATACTTCTTATTACTTTCTTAGAAGATAGTCACATGTTTACTGAGAAAGAACTAAATTAAAGGACACAATACTTCTTATTACTTTCTTAGAAGATAGTCACATGTTTACTGAGAAAGAACTAAATTAAAAGACACAATGCGTCTTAGGCCCGCATGACCACCTGGTGATTGTCCGCACATGTTTATCTTTAACTTAGATCCTCTTTCCATTCCTGCTTTTCCATAGCTCGACTTCCTTTCAACTGGAGACTCTGTGTCTGGGCTCAAGCCCAGGGTATCTGTAGCCCAATTTCGGGGAGGGGGGCCTCACACGGGGGCGTTCCCCACACAGCCCAATCTTGCAGATATGATCACTCTAGCCAATGAGATGTAAGCATAAAACTAATGAAAAATTTCTGAAGAAGCTATTGTTCTCATGACAAAAAGTTATAGATGTGACTGCCTTCTTTCTGCCTTAAATGTGATCATGGTGCCTGGAAAAAGCTTTAGCAAAGGGATCTGTGAAAAAATTTTGCTGGCTACAACATCATTGACCCACTGAGCCAACAACAACGATGGCCTGTCTCTGAGACTTCTTGTTATGAGAGAAGATAAAGCTTTATTTGTTTGCCAACTTTATTCAGATTTCTGCTGCATGCAGTCAAAAGCCATCCCAACCAATACAAATATGTTAAGGGTTGAAAGACATAATGAAGGAACAACCCATGACTGTTTCACTGGGGAGTGAAAACTAAGTTATAAGAAAATTAGGCCATTTTTATTAACTCCAAGGTAATGAGTATGTTGTAATAGTTTGTTCAAGCACAGGTTGAACAACTAATTGGGATAGATTGAAGGATTATAGGATGTTTAAGACTAGAGGATCTTTTAGGTCCTTTCTAGCCTTAAGTTTCTATCATTGTCTCACTACAGAGATGGAAATTGTTAGAGCAGTAGTCCCAGTAGTAGTCCCAGAGAGAAAGAAAAAAGACAGGGGACTTGGAAGATAGATAGCATATGAATAAAGTAAAACAAAGAGCATTGCAATTAAGGTAAGATGTTGGAAATGTATGCTGCAGAAATACTGCCCACAACATGGGAATTTCATAGTTGAAAGTGCCAAACTTGGGTCTCCCTCCCCGACTAAAATGAAGAAAGAATAAAGCTGCAGATGATGAATTTCAGCATAGATGTAGATGTAGACATAATAGCCATTTCAGAAGAACATGCTTTACCTGTAATATCTGCTATGACTGAAGTGAGCTGATCTTGCTTTTAAACCCTTTTAGGAATCTCAAAATCAGCTCAATGGATAATGACAAAAGTGTGAACTTCTGTGACACTGTCCTCTGAAGATGAAACCATAATGTCATCAGGGGTGGTGTTAAATGCCAGACTGAAAAGAAAGCGGAAGAGACTGATACGGCGGAATGTAAGGATTCTGGAGCCCTAAGAGCAGCCTATTGTCTTTGCCTGGCATTTACAGCATCTGTAATTCATTACCTCTTCTTTAGCAAAGCCCTCTGAACTACATTCATTTCTTTTATAATGAGAAAACAGAAAGAAGATCAAGGAATGAGCTCAAAGTAACCAAAAAAACTTTACAGTAGTGAGATAAACAAATGTTACCATGAGTCTGAAAGCTAGAATTCTACAGGGAGAAGAAATATATGGCCCCTGCCAATTTTAACTAAGACCATTGCCTGTGTAATTGTGATAACAATAAAAGCTATGGATATCTATGTTTTAGAAAGTGCTCTCAACAAAATTACCTCATTCGAACTTCACAAAAAGCCAAGAAGGTAGGAAAGTCAAAAATTAGATTCTCATTTTACAAAGGGGAAAACTGAGCCCCACAGAGATTAAGCAATCAACCAAATAACCAGCAAAGGCCACCCAGCTGGCAAGGAGGAACCAGAAGCCAATGCAAACTCCTATTCTTTGTTTATTACCCCTCCCTACAATGTAGGTTTTGGCTACAACAAACCAACTTGATGGCCAAGTCTACTTAATCCTGGATTGCCAAGATACAGGCCAATGCACAGATACATAACTTGTTAGGATTTATGTAATTCACTCAACTCACTGAATTAGTTATTTATTAAATGCTGACCATGTGTCAGACACCATTCTATGTGCCATGGGTCCTTAGGGAAAGAAATTGTAAACTCCTGCCCTTGAGGAGTTTACATTCCCTTCAAAGGACCTAAGCATCTTTGAGTTACTCTCCTCATATCTGAGGCAGAATGCCTTTGCAGGAGAGGAGCTTTCAGCTCACTCTGGTGCTAGAGAGTGACACCTGCTATGATTTCCTGACTGGATCACAAAAGACATGGTGATTTACAAAAGTGAACACAAAAGAATGGTGAGAGAGACTAAGACATTCACTCAAAACCACAAAATTACATGGAAATTAAATAACCTACTCCTAAATGACTTTTGGGTAAATAATGAAATTAAGGCAGAAATCAAGAAGTTCTTTGAAACTAAAGAGAATAGAGATAAAATATATCACAATCTCTAGAACATAGCTAATGCAATGTTAAGAGGGAAATTTATAGCACTAAATGCTCATATCAAAAAGTTAGAAAGATCTCAATTTAACAACTTAACATCACAATTAAAAGAACTAGAGAACCAAGAGCAAGCCAAGCCCAGAGCTAGAATACAAGAAATAACCAAAATCAGACCTGAACTGAAGGAGATTGAGAGGCACACACAAAAAATTCAAAAGATCAATGAATCAAGGAGCTAGTCTTTTGATAAAATTAATAAAAGTAGATAGGTTGCTGCCTAGATTAATAAAAAAGAAAAGATAGAAGATTCAAGTAAGCACAATTAGAAAAAACAAGAAGAAGCTTACCACTGAATGCACAGAAATACAGATGACTATCAGAGAATATTGTGAACACTTCTATGCACATAAACTAAAAAATAGAAGAAATGGACAAATTCCTGGACACATCATACTCCTATGACTGAACCAAGAACAAACTGAATCCCTGAAAGGTTCAATAATGAGCTCTAAAATTGAGTCAGTAATTCAGTAGCTTACCAATCAAAAAAAGCCCAGAATCAGACAGATTAACAGCTGAATTCTACCAGATGTGCAAAGGGTATCCGATACCACTTCTTCTGAAATTATTTCAAAAACTTGAGGCATAGAGACTCCTCCCTATTTCATTCTATGAGGCCAGCATCATACTAATACCAAAACCTGGCAGAGACACAATAAAAAGAAGAAAATTTCAGGTCAATATCCTTGATGAACATCAGTGCAAAACTCCTTAACAAAATACTGGCAAACCGAATTCAGCAGCCATTAGAAAGCTTATCCACCATGATCAAGTAACCCCTGGGATGTAAGGCTGGTTCAACATATGCAAATGAATAAAAGTGATGCATCATATAAACAGAACTAAGGACAAAAAAACCCCACATAATTTTCTCAATAAGCACAGAAAAGGCTCTCAATAAAATTCAACATTTCTTCATGTTAAAACCTCAATAAACTAACTATTGAAGGAACATACCGCAAAATAGTAAGGGCCACCTATGACAAACCTGTGGCCAACCTCACAGTGCATGTGCAAAAGCTGAAAGCATTCCCCTTGAAAACCAGCACAAGACAAGGATGTCCTCTCTCATGACTCCTATTCAACATAGTACTGGGACTTCTGCTCAGGACAATCAGGCAAGACAAAGAAATAAAGAGCATTCAAATAGGAAGATAGGAAGTCAAACTATCTTTTTGCAGATGATGTGATCCTATATCTACAAAAACCTATAGTCTCAGTCCAAAAGTTTCTTATGCTGATAAACAACTTTAGCAAAATCTCAGCATACAGAATCAATGTGCAAAAATCACTAACTTCCTATATACCAACAACAGTCAAGCCAAGAGCCAAGTCAGAAACACAATTGCATTCACAATTCACACACACGCACACACACACACACACACACAATTCCTACAAATACAACTAACCTGAGAGGTGAAAGATCTCTACTAGGCGAACTACAAAACACTGCTCAAAAAAATCAGCAATGATACAAACAAGTGGAAAAACAACCCATGATCATGGATAGGAAGAATCGATATTATAAAAATGGCAATACAGCCAAAAGCAATTCATCGATTCAATTTATAGTTTCCTATTAAACTACCATTGACATTCTTTGCAGAACTAGGGGGAAAAAAACTGTTTTAAAATTCATATAAAACCAATAAACAGCCTGAATAACCAAGATAATCCTAAGCAAAAAGAATAAAGGTGGAGGCATCATGCTACTCAACTTCAAACTATCATACAGTGCCACAGTATCCAAAACAGCATGGTATTGTTACAAAAGCATAGACCAAGGGAACAGAATAGAGAACCCAGAAATAAGGCCACATGCAAACAACTATCTGATCTCTGACAAAACTGACAAAAACATGCAATGGCAGGAAAATCCCCTATTCAATAAAAGGTGCTGGGAGAACTGGCTAGCCATATGCAGAAGATTGGAGCTGAACCCCTTTCATGAATAGAAAAAATTACTCATATACAAAAAAAAACTACTTAACCATAAAAAGGAATGAAGTAATGACATCTGCAGCAAGCTGGATGGAATTGGAGACTGTTACGCTAAGTTAAGTAACTCAGGGATGGCAAACCAAACATTATGCGTTTTCACTCAGAAGTGGGAACTAAGCTATGAGGACGCTAAGGTATAAGAATGACACAATGGACTTCGGGGACTTAAGGAAAAGGGTGGGAGTGGGGTGAGGGATAAAAGACTACACATTTGGTACAGTGTACACTGCTTGAGTGATGGGTGTGACAAAATCTCAGAAATCACCACTACAGAACTTATTCATGTAACTGAACATCACCTGCTCCCCAAAATCTTATTTTTTTTAAAAAAAAAGCTCACTATCAAAAAAATAAAGACAAACAAAACAAAGAAAGGGATGGAAGGAGATAACATTAGAATGGCAAGGGATCAGGGAATACAGTTCAGATAGAAGATCAGACAGGGAAGAAGAGGAGAAAGGAATAAAGGAGGTAGATTATGGATGATGAAGCACATGTTAGTCGTGTTTGCTAGTAGTTCTGGTTCTCCTCTTCTCCCAACACAAGGGAAGATTATGCTTCTTTAACCCCATGGAATTAGGCAGGGTTATATGACTTTCTTTGGCCAGTTAAATAAGAGTGGAAGTGACAGGTGTCTTTCTTGGATGGAAGCACTTCAAAGCTTGTATGTGATTCCCCTTGCATTCTCCTCTGTTAGAATGTTGAGATGGTGATGTCAGTCACATGGCCAACTCTCTGTCAGCCTGGTTCCCTGAGTGATGATAATATAGCATCCCTCAAGTGACATGATTTAGACATACAGTGTGAATGCTAAATAAATCTGTGTTGTTTTAATCCAAAAAAAAGATGGATTAAAAACTTAAATGTGAAACTCAAAACTATAAAAGTCCTGGAAGACAACCTAGGCAATACCATTCTGGACATAGGAACAGGCAAAGATTTCATGACAAAGACACCAAAAGCAATTGCAACACAAGCAAAATTGATAGATTGTATCTAATTAAACTAAAGAGCTTCTGCACAGCAAAGAAAACTATCAACAGAGTGAGCACACAGCCTACAGAATGGGAGAAAATTTTTGCAAACTGTGAATCTGACAAAGATATAATGTCCAGAATGTATAAGGAATTTAAACAAATTAACAAGCAAGAAAACCAACTTCATTAGAAAGTGGGCAAAGTACATGAACAGACACTTTTCAAAAGAAGACATACATGTAGCCAGCAAGCATATGAGAAAAACTCAGCCTCACTGATCGTTAGAGAAATGAAAATTGAAACCCCAATGAGATACCATCTCATACCAGTCAAAATTGCTATTAATAAAGAGTTGAAAAATAACAGATGCTGTCAAGGTTGCAGAGAAAAAGAAACACTTAAACACTGTTGGGGAGGAGTGTACATTAGTTCAACCATGTTGGAAGACAGTGTGGTGATTCCTCAAAGACCTAAAAACAGAAACACCATTTGACCCAACAATCTCATTACTGGTTATATACTCAAAGGACTGGAAGTCATTCTCTTATAAAGACACGTGCACACATATGTTCATTGCAACTCTATTCACAGTAGCAAAGACATGGATTCAACTTAAATTCCCATCAATGGGAGACTGGATAAAGCAAATGTGATATGTATACGCCATGGAATACTATGCAGCTACAAAACAAGAATGAGATTATGCCCTTTGAAGGAACATGGATGGAGCTGAAGGACATTATCCTTAGCAAACTAATCCAGGAACAGAAAAACAAATACTGCATGATGAAAACACATGGACACATGGAGGGGAAACAACACACATTGAGGCCTATCAAAGGATGGAGTATGGGAGGAGGGAGAGGATCAGGAAAGATAACTAATGGGTACTAGGCTTAATACCTGGGTGACAAAATAATCTGTACAACAAACCAAACCACCATAAGTTTACTTATGTAACAAACCCGGATGTGTACATCTGAACTTAAAAGTTAAATTTAAGAGAAGAATGATGAGGAAGGTCTAGCAGCAAACACTACAGTCTTATTACCTTACAACCTCATGGTCCAATCTCATTGTACAATCGTACAGTCCAATAGAACTTTCTGAGGTGATGAAAAGATTCTATATCTGTACTATCCCATTTGGTAGTCACTTTGAAATGTGAGTAGTATAACTAAGGAACTGAATTTTTAATGTTCACTTTTGGTAATGTAATAACCATATCTATCAAGTGGCTGTCATATTGGAAGCACAGCTCTAGAAGCTAATCCTAGAACTGAACAATGGAAGCACGTTTTGCATGATAGTGCAGGAAAAGCTACAACTTCTCTGTGCAGAGATGGACATGTATTTTCTTAATAGCCAGAGCTAAAGTATTTTATAGGGAAGAGAGCTACCTGTTCTTGTCAAACTGTCTTGGTAAGCTAATCGGGTTAACACTAAGGCTCTGAGAACATGAGCGTTGAACTAGTTTAGTCTTTGAATCTCAGCACTTTTGACATTTTGGACTGGATAATTTTTTGTTGTAGGATGTTTTCATCATCGCTGGCCTATACTCAGTAGATTCCAGTATCATTCCCAGTTGTGACAACCAAAAATGTCTCTAGATGTTGCTAAATATCCCATTGGTACCAAAATTGCCCCAGGTTAAGGACCACTGCAATAATTCAAGTAATAAAACCATGGTCAAGCTGCTTGACAGGACAAAACAAGAAAAGGTTCTGCTCTTGGGAAGGAGGGGGATAAAAAAGACTTGAGGAGATGAGGAGAGAAGATAAGGAGGGAACATCCAGGGAAGGCATGAGGTAGGTTTTTTGGGTGCTTTGGGTAAAGAATCAGTGGGAATGCCCAGGGGTATGCAGCAGAAGAAAATTTAAGAATAAGAAAGTTAGCTTTTCAACTTGGAGTTGCTTGGAATACCATGATGTAAAATTCTTTTCATGTCTTCCTACACCTGACAAGTAATATTAACTATGCTTTGCAAATGTTTCCATGAGCAAATTTTTACTGGAATCAAGAAAGAAGCTAGGAGTCATACTTGGACTAAATTACAAATCTAAAGCAGGTACCTGGGCATACAGGTGATAACAATAATGAAGATAACAGCCCGAATTCATTGAGTCCTTTTTATGTGCCAGATACTGTTCTAAGTGTACCTCAGAACATCTAGATACTTCCCCATATGTTATCTTAATTTACATATGAGGACATTGAAGTACAGAGAGGCAAACTGCCTGTATCAAGTAGGAATGCAGAACCACCCTATGATGATTATTCTGCACTGTACCATATAGTAAGCTCTTCTTACTGTTATGGAATAAGGAGTGTGCCAAAGTAAGGAAACCTTGCATAATGATGAGAAGAGCTAGAGGAGTAAAGGTCCAGAGAAGGGGAAGTGGAGGATCAGAGGAAAGTCAGTAACAGGGACCATAGCACATATGGACAAGTGGGAGCTGGCAAGCACCTCCTGTCACTGAGATGGGATCACATTTTGGGGGGTATCTGTTCATGGGCCTGGGGCCTGTGCTTGTCAATGGCCTATAGTCCAAGAATGGGATGTGAAGTGGGGAAAACTAGGGCAATCTAGCCCATAGGTACCCCTGGGTCTGTCCCTCACCACAGCTCTCTCCCTGATGCCTTTTATCCAACAGCTTAAAAGTTACTTGAAAGGCAAATAGTCACACTTAACATTCATGCAAGGAGATGCTCATGAGATATTACTTAGAAGTAAAATAACCTCTTGCTTACTATAAACAATTAAAATCATAGAAAAATATTGTGTAAGTTATAGAATAGCCATCAAAATGTTTTTAAGACAATTTAATGATGTAGGGGAAAGATTATTATATAATGTTAAATAGTGTTACGGACTGAATTGTGTTCCGCCAAAATTCATATGATGAAGCCCTAACTCCCAAAGTGACTGTATTTGGAGATTGGGTTTTTATTTTATTATTTTATTTTATTTTTATTTTATTTTATTTTATTTTGAGACAGACTCCCACTCTGTCACCCAGGCTGGAGTATGGTGGCTTGATCTTGGCTCACTGCAACCTCCAGCTCCCGGGTTCAAGTGATTCTCCTGCCTCAGCCTCCTGAGTAGCTGGGATTACAGGTGCCTGCCACCATGCCCAGCTAATTTTTGTACTTTTAGTAGAGAGGGAGTTTCACCATGTTGGCCATGCTGACCAACGAACCCCTTGAACCCCTGACCTCAGGTGATCTGCCTGCCTCAGCCTCCCAAAGTGCTGGGATTACAGGCAGGAGCCATCGTGCCCAGTCAGAGATAGGGTCTTTAAAGAGGTAATTAGGTTCAAAGAAGGCATAATCCAGTATGACTGGTATCTCTATAAGAAGAGAAAGAGCACCAGGAGCGCACAGAGAAAAGGTCCCATGAGGACACTGAGAGAAGACTGCCATCAGCAAGCCAACGAGAGGGGCCTCCGGAGAAACCAAACCTGCCATCACCTTAATCTCAGACTTCCAGCCTTCAGACGTGTGAGAAACAAATCCTTTCTTTATGCCACCAAGTCTGTGTTATTTTGTTATGGCAGCCAAAGTAAACTAACAGAGATTGATTTGAGAAGTATGTGTGTGTGGTGTATGTAGGCACACCAATTATCCAATTTTTAAAATGTTTTCTTACACACACAGATAAACTAGAAGGAAATATACTAAAATCCAACTGGGGGGTTATGAAGATTTTTATTTTCTTCCTGTTATATTTTTCTCCAAGTGATTTATGTAGAAATAATTTTAAATTGTTTAGTGTGCTTCATACATTCATTTATGTAGGCTTTTTGTTTACTTTTTCTTGATGTGCTTATAGATGATAGATAGATAGATAGATAGATAGATAGATAGATAGATAGATAGATAGATATACTCTGCTTTATTATAGAAGAGACCTACAACTAAAATTCTTTCTTTAAAACAAATCCTGTTTTTCAAAAATGATGTTAACTCACTTATTAAAGAAATGAGGTGAATATTTTAAATCCTTGTTCATCAGCATCTAAATTGAGGTGAAAGCTCTGTTTTGGATGTCACAGTTGGTTTCCACTTCCTGCCCTCAGCATTGCAACAAAATGGGTCAGGACAGCTCCCCCTCTAGAATGATCAGCCATGGTGCTGAAGGGGCTCAGCCTCAAGTAGGGAGCACGCCTACCTTCTCCTCCCCTCTCTTCTCTCCTCCCCTCTCTACTCATACAACACCTCCAAGACTGAGGGAATTGAGCCAGTCTTGAGGTGCTGGAGAATTTGACAACTGAAGATTCACCTTCTCGTGGGGTTATGTTTGACTGTGGCTTGGCACTGCATTCAATTAAGGAACAAAGAATAGGGAGACACTTTTGGCCCTTCTCTCCTCCTCATCCTCCCTTTCTCACACTCTCCTGGTATCCTAAAATTCTTCCTTGTTTCACTAAAAAGGAATTCCCTATTATTTTCTAAGTCTGATGCCTGTCATGCTCATGGCTGTGGTAGAGCAGTTAGGAGTGGAGCAGACAGAAAATCTGGAAGGACAATCCTAGTTATACAACCTGAGCAATTGGTAACAGGGGGCTTCCACAGGGATTTAGGGGAAATGCTGGCCTGTGGAAGGTGCTCAAGAATGGAAAGATGAACAGGAGATCCATGCAGCCTAGCAGAGAAGATTATCAGAATGAATCAGAGCCCTGATCTCCTTCCTTGCCATGGATACATGCATGATGCCTAAGTGTGAGGAAGCTGTGGGAAAATGTTCTGGGCTTAGAAACCTTTTCTCCTGCAGTAGGATGATTCTTATATATTTCATTGATCTGGAAATATAATTTCCTATATGTTCTCGAGCAATGAGATTCTCATCCAATTTCAGTGTCTCTGCACAATGCCAGCTCACTTTCTCACTGGGTAGCTTGGAATAACATACATTTGACACAATTGGCAAAATTATTTTCATTCCCATGCCAGCAGGTTCCAATCATGGCAACCTAATCAATCTTCTGACCATCTACATAAATCCCCAGAATGACCCAGATAATCTGATTGGCTGCAGTGTGGCCCAGTGACAATTTACACCAGACCATCTGGTGATTCTATCTCCTCCAACGGTAGCCCAGAAGGGCCATCTCTTTTAATGTTTCCTATGTCCTGCTGAAGGAGGCAAAGGTTGAGTCTGACCACACACCAGCAAGTTATTCTCCTCCTGCCTTTGCACGGACCAAAGAAATCCTGAAATACACTGTAATTCAGCTGCTCACAACCTGCAGAGCCTGCTTTGCATTCTCAGTGAACACATGGTAATATTCAGAATGCAAATTAAACTTTATGGGTGCCATAACCTTGGCCATTTATTGCAGCAGATTCTGTAATTGCCTGATGCTGCTAATACAGCCAAGACTACTTTGACTTTTTCTTTTTCTTTTTTTTTAACTTTTGCAGATCAAGCTGCCATGTTGATTAAGCAATCCTGTTGTTTCTTTGTGGTATTTCTTTAGCTAATGTATTAGTTCAGGTTCTTTCTCATACAAGCAACTAGAGTCAGTTTTAGTGATGGGCAGTAAAACTGAGAATAAAATATATTAGCGTCCTCAAGTTCAAGTAGTACTTGAGAAATGAGTTAACATTCTGAAGGAAAATAGGCTTCACAATAATACAAGGAGAGTTAGAATAAAAGATAGGTTAATATAAGACCAAATGGTGACTATATACTAGAAGGTAGAAGTTGCTCTTTGAATAATTTGAGCCACAAAGGCATCTATGGTTTGGACTAACTTGGAAGAAAATCACCAGCATTACAATTGTCACCAAGGGAAAACCAGGAAAGCTTGAGCTATTGTTGTTCTATATAACATCTGTGTGCAAATTAGAAAAAGATGTTCGTTTCTCCAGGCAGGTAAAGCCTGCCTTGAGCAGGCTTATTCCATTGTAATCTTCAGCCCTGAAGACGCCACCACCAAATAAAACATCCCAGGACTGCAGTTGCCCCTCCTATATTTTAATGACATGGTGATACAAGGAGGTGAATATAAAATTCCTAATTCGAGAATGGAAGTAGGTAGCATTTCCAGATTGTCCAGAGGCATGCACTTCCCCAAGGAAGATGTCAGGTAGAAACATGGGTCGAGTCAAAAGAGAAGTTTGGGGATTTGAATAAAAACTGAAGCCCAAGCATATGGTTTGAGATGCCCTGGATTACAAGAGACCTGTTTATCCTGCCACTGTCCCAGTGAACTGGCAGTGTATAGAAACCAGATTTTGTTCATTTTCCTTTGCCTTCCCTACCTAGTGCCATGGCCATGAGAAATGGATCTTAAACCAGGACACAGTCGAGCTCATTCCTTTGGCAATACCGATGGGCTAGACTTGGCATGCAGCAATATCCAAGGTGCTTCCTGCTTGTTATTTCTGAGGCGGGTAAAAGAAACAAATGTATTGAATGGGTATGGGGCAAGCAACAATCGGCAATCAACATAACCAATATTCTGCCATAGCAGCATGATATGCATAAAGGACCCTCGTTCTTCACCTCCCCATATCATATGAATTTGTCATTCCTCTCACTAAGAGGCAGAGTCTATCTCCCCACTCTCTTAGATTGTTTGTACCCCTATAAAAAAAATACCACAAAGTGGGTAATTTATAAACAGAATGTATTTCTCAGAGTTCTGGAGGCTGGGAAGTCCAAGATCAAGCTTCTGGCTGGTTCAGTCTCTGGTGAGGGGAATGATTACTGAGATGGTGCTAGGTTTCTGTGCCCTTGGAGGGGATGAATCTTGTCACATGGCAGAAAAGATGGAAAGGCAAAATAGAGCCAAGGCTAGTTCTCACCAGCTTTTTCACTTAAAAAAAATGCACCCCATTCACGTGGCGCAGCCATCATAACTTAATCACTTTCCCAAAGACCCTACGTCTTAATTCCACCACAAAGAAGATTAAGTTTCAACCTAAGTTTTGGAGGGGATATAAACATTCAAGACGCAAAACCTACCTTTCTATCTGTGCTCAGCAATGCAACTTGTTTTCATTAAATAAAATGAGCTGGAAATGAAAGCATGCCAATTCCAAGGCTAGGCTTCAAGAACACTTGAAAATTTCTACTTCTCTTGCATTTCTATCATCCTGGTGAGAAGAACAATGCCTGGCCCAGTCATCTGTCCCAAAAGTGTATGAGAGACACACAGAGTAGAGCTACCCCAGCCACACTGAGCCTAGATCAGGGCCTCTAACTAACCTAAAAAATGCATGAGTGAGTTCTGTGGAGGTCAGATGACCCACAAATATATGCATTATAATAAGTGATTTCTGTTTTAAGCCACTGAGTTTGGGGGTCATTTATTACTGCAATAGCTAACTGGTACAATAAGAACTATGGCAGATCCTCAACTTTCAACTTTATGGACCCTTTCACAAATGGCTTCCATTAACCCGTAACAACTCCAGTGCCTGCTTCTCTGTTTACAGTTCCAAATTCCTGACAGAAAAAAAAATAACTGGGGAGGATGCAGTCACTATCAGGAAACATAAGTCTCTTTCTGTTCAGGCCCAGAGGCCCTCCCCGTAGATGGCTGTCACAACAGCTGGGCCATCTGCCCTGGTTATACCCTGTGAGGGATTCCGCCTTTAACTTGCATCTCCGTGTACTGCTGGCTATTAAACACCTCACTCAGTTCCAGATACAATGTCAACAATCAGGAAAAGTAAATGATAATTAGAATAACATCCACTGTCATCTCTGCTGTCTATTCACCCATTTCTGGAAATTTTCATAAGCCATTATTTCCCCTAAGCATAGACATTTATCATTAATGAGAAATTGACCACTGGGCCAATTATTTATCTTATTTTTTTAAAAAGCCAATACATAGTGTCACCTCACTTAAGCTGTTTAGTTAGTAGCTCTTGAGAAGCTATACTGCTTTTCCTACAATGGTTCTTTCCCCAACCCAACACCCCATTTGGGGGGCATATAACAACTTTTCATCTAAAAATACATAAATATGCCTCAAAGAATGAAAGTTCAACATTACCCTATTAGTCAGAGACATGCTAACCAATTTACTAAACAGCTTCCAGTCATAAAATAGCGTATAAAATAAATTTAACTTATGCACTATGTATAACATAACCCAAAGTGTTTTTGCTGTCGTTTACATGCTAAGGAACAAGACAGATGTGGCCTCATCTACAACTTTTCAGTCCGTTGTACTGAATGTATGCAATTTCTTCATGTTTCAAAATTCTCACACATATAGACTTTATTTGGCCCCCAAAATGTTTTTTCCATTCTATAATTTTATTTTTAAGTTTATTTTGATTTTAAGATAACCATGAGTTTTCAACCAGGGCTGAAAACGAAGTGAAAGTATAAGTACAGAAAGAAGAATGCATGTTTCAAAAAATGACTTCCTCCTAGCAGTCCTATGCAAAATGAGTAGAAAAGGCATCTCAGTTGGGCATGATTCTTTACCTGTTGAAGTGACCCAAACCTTGACTCTTGAAGGTTCTATGGTCATTAGCAGCCTTTCCTGAATGGGACTGTTGTAGTTTTTCATTGACATTAATCACAGGCCATGGCAATACTAAGAGACTCCTTAAGGGATCCCCTGTATTCCAGCCATACTCTTCCTCACCTCCATAGTAGTAGTCCAATTTCCCCTTGGTAGTCAGGATCAATCACTCCAGCCAGCACAGTAACTCTCTTATTTATCTGTTGATTTAAAAACATGAGAAGTCCAACATGGCTGGTGGCAGTCTTAACTTCCATTTCGGTGGAATCACTGTTGTGTCTTCTTGTAGAAGCACATCTTCTTTTGGAATGAAGACCTCTAGGCCAGCAGAGCACGAAGTCACAGAAACAAGAAGCAAAAATTTTGCTAGAAGATCACTAGGGGTAATAGCAAGTAGTCCCATTTTATTTCTACTCCTTGATTCCTGGACTGTGAATCCTGTGTATAGAAGAAATAGCACCATATATTGGACACTGATTCAGAGCACATACAGCCTTCTACAGAACCTTGTCCCACCCCTGGCATTGTAACTGAGTCTTCAAAAGGCCATACCATTTCCAGATAGTGGAAAATATAAGACCAGTGAATTCCATAAACAAGGGCTCGTTATCACACTTTTTTTTTCCGTGATTAGAAGTAATGCTGTGTGAATAAGGTATTATAAAAGTCTATGATGGTCGTTTTGGCAAAGCATTGCATGCATGGAAGGCAAATCTGTATCCAGAGTAAGAGTCCACGCCAGTAAGAACAAAATGCTGCTCATTCCACGATGAAAGCAGTCCAATGTAATCAACCAAGAAGCTGGCAGATCACCCCAGGGAATGGTGCCATACAGAGATTCAGTGTTGGTCTCTACTGCTGGCAGATTTCACACCCAGCAATAGCTATAACAAGGCTGGTCTAGATGAGGGGAAGTCCATGTTGCTGAGCCCATGCCATCACAATGACTATTCATGAACCCTTTGGGTGATGACGGGGGAGGCTGGGGAAAGAGTCTGACTGCTATCCACAGAATGAGTCATCCTAATCACTTACTTATTAAAATCCTCCTCTGCTGAGGCCACCTTTTGTCACCATTTACAGAAGACACAAGTATCTGCATGGTTTTTGTCCATTCAGAGAGATCTATCCATATACCTCTTCCTCACATTTCCTTGTCATCAATTTTCCAATAATGTCCAAATTTCTGACTACTATCCAGCAAAACCACTAGCCTCACCCATAAATAGCCCATCAGTATCTAATTGCATATCTGGTCATTTCTCCTTTTAAGCAAAGTGAACAATCAGATTCACTGCTTGAAGTTATGCTCACTGGGAGGATTTTTCTTCAATATTGTCCTTCAGAAATGTCCCAGGTTGGAGCTATAGGTTTGCAGCTGACCACTTTCAGGAGGTGCCTGAATATAATGCAGAACTCTCTGTTAACAAGGCCCAAACCTTCTCTTCTTCTGTCAATTGACCATAGGGAATTCCCCATAAAGCCAGAGGTGCAGGCTGGGAGAAACAATAACCCAGTTTGTATGAGCATCTCAGATCACATGGTAGCTTGGTGGCCCATGGGTTAAGTACCCAGTCTTTGGTAAGGCTCAGTAGCAGCCCGAGAGATATTTCTTAAAAGGACCATAGTTCTGCAGATGATGGCGAGGCTTTGCTCCAACATCTTAAAGGTGTATACTGTGATTCACCATTAAGGACCTGTCAAAGCCTACAAACAGCATCTGTATATGCATTGACACTTCAAGCACCATGAATCTGCTGGATCATACGGCCCAAGTGGCAAAGCAGCTTAAACAAGAGCCTGGACCTGTTGCAGAGTCAAGTCTCCTCTAGGCTCCACACAAAACTAGAAGCTTTTCAGGTCACTTAGTAAATGGGCTAGAGAAACACACCCAACTGAGGAATAGATTGCCTCCAAAAATCTAAGGAGGCCTCATTTTTGGTTGTAGGTGGGGCTAGATGCAGCAACTTATTCTTCATCTTAGAAGGGATATCTTGACATGTCCCACACCACTGAGCCCCTAGAAACTTCACTGCAGTAGAAGTCCTTGAATTTATATGCGTTTATGTCCTACCATCTAGCATGAAAATGTCTTACCAATCATTCTATAATAGTGGCTACTTTGTGCTCACTAGGTCCAATTAGCACAGTGTCATCAATGTAATAAACTAGTGTGATATCTTATGGAAGACAAAGATGATCAAGATCCCTGTGAACTAAATTATGACACAAGGATGGAGGACTAATACACCCCTGAGGTAGGACAGTGATAGTATATTACTGGTTTTTCCAGCTGAAAACACACTTATTAACAAAAATGGAGAAAAGGCATTTGACAGATTAATAACCTCATACCATGTTGGGCGATATGTTAATTTGCTCACACAATAAAACCACATCTGGTCTGGGAGCTGTGCTGTGGTTTGAATGTGCCCCCTTCAAAATTCAGGTGTTGACAATGTGATAGTACAGTAGAGGTGGGGCCTTCAAGAGGTGATTAGACCATGAGGGCTCCTCTCTTATGAATGGGATTAAAGTTCTTCTTATTTTTTTTTAAAAGGCTTCACACAGCATTTGACTTACTATTTTCCTAGGTAGAGGCAGTTCTGGTGCCTTCCACTTGGCCTTTTCCACAATGATAGGCCTCACTGCACAAGTAGTTAGGGAACCAGTGTGGGGATTTCACCAGCTTCTGAGTATAACTATTCCAATTATGCATTTTGGAACTGGGGAAATAACCACAGACTAGGGTTGAGGACCTACTGGACCCACCATGAAATGATCTTTGGTTAAAATGTCATTGATTACCTGACCTCTATCAGCCCCTACTTTCACCAGTGGACCCACAGTGAAGATTAGGGTCTCCTAGAATTACTGTCAGTTCAGAGCCAGTATTGAGTAATTCCCCAAAGTTGTGATTATTTCCTCTCCCCAATGCACAGTTACCCCAGTAAAAGGCCAAAGGTTCCTTTGGGCTATGAGGAAGATTAGTAAATTTCTGGCAATGTCCCATGGGCTCTTGTGCTCCTTCATTCGTGGTACTCTATGTCTATAAACTTGCTGAAGTCTGGAAACTGATTGAGGAGTTGTGATTCTGTTTTTATGATTCAAGATAGAATTTTGTTTACTTGATTTAGGACATTTCTGCTATACAGATCAAGTAAGAATTTAGTAGGCTTCCTATTTATTTAATGTTTAGGGACACTATGATCAATTAGCCAACACCCTAAGTCTTTAGGAGTCAGGCTATTCTGACTGGTGCTTTGCCTCTGCTGTCCATTATAGTATCAATGTCTATCTTCCTTTTAGCAGTTGAGTGCCGACTCTTGGCCTGTGCCACCCATGAATTCAATTACTTCCATTACTCCCGTTGCATTTTAACTTCCCAATTCAGTCAGTGCAATCCCTACTCTAAGGTCTGGCCTAGAGCAATGAGTGGAGTGATCACGGAGTTCTGAAGAGGAAGCTGGGACTCCCCTCACAGATTTCGCTCTCAAAGTATTGATGAAAGGTGTATCTTCTGGACTTTCCCAGAGTGGGTAAGTAGGTCTTAAATGAAAAATCCACTCTAACATTACAGTCTGTCTAAGCCATTGAATGTCTTCCTCTCCATTTAACCAAGACAGGTCTGGCCTTTCTAATTCCCACACTGTAGGTCACCTTTTGACCCAAGTTTTGGCCAATGAACCAAACAGTTACAGTTCTTCCTAACTCCCAAGTTTCAACATCAAATGCAGAATCTCTGCTTAGGGAGCCTATATCAACAAATTCAACCTGACACAACTCTATGATTTTTCCACCACTATTCCATACCCTCAACATTCCTTTCCTCATATGCTCCCGTTTCTGTCTTTACAAGTTAGAAAATGCACATGGTTCTTTTGTAGTGTAGTGCAACTCCTCATGGGTCATACTTTGTAAATGACCTTTAAAGGCCTGGTAGGACTTGGGTGTATGGAAGTAAAAAGGGGTGCTGGGGTGAGTCCTGAGGAAAGTCAGCATTGTCTTGCATGGCAACTGCATCAGAAGAGGCCATTACAGTTTCCTCAGGCAATACAGAGTCAATGCCCTCAAACAGAGGATAGAAAGGCCACTATAACTAGCAAGGCGACTTCTACTGGCAAAAACACTAATCAGAATTTAGGGGGTCAGGGTTCCCAGATTCATCAGGGTCTTTTCACACATCTCTGTTTCAACTTACAGGATCCCATTCTTTTCCAATCAATGCCCTCATTTTAACAGCAGACGTGCTACAAGGCTAGGAGTTCAACTTGCATTGTAATTCAACAAATAACCGGGTAAGATTCTTTACCTGATTTTCAGCAATCTCAGTCCTGAAGCTACCGAAAATAAAGATCTTCTTCAGGGCACACAGAAGCTTTCAGGTCACATATGCGGCACATGCACTGGGAATGAGAATCCCTGAGCTCATCCTTTTCTTTCAATACTTTGTCCAGTGACATTACACAATCGGCCAACCTCATTACATTCATTAGAGTCCTAAAAATATTTCTATGTATAATATACACAGTCACCCAGCTCCCTGCTCCGTGGAGTGGTTGATTAGGGTATCCAATGGAGATATTTGTTTATCTCTATAAACACTACACACCATGTAAAATCGGTGCTCTCTTTACTACTAGAAATAGAGTCATTAGCATCTTCAAATCTAAGTACATTAGAGATCCAATTTCAGAAACCCTTTGACCAATTTAGAAAAGTCATCATTAAAATTCTGTTCCTCTGGAACCATTTTTGGTACCCAACAAAAATCTGTATTAGTCATGGTTCTCCAGAGAAACAGAAGCAAGTATATACATATGTGTGTGTGTGTATATACATTTGCGTGTGTGTATATGTGTGCATATTTATATATATGCACACATATATATAAAATCTCAACCTCCATGACTGTGTGAGCCATTTTTGTATAATAAATACCTTCATGTATACATGAAGTCCCTCAATCTGCTCGCTGAAAGCTGGAGACTCAGAGAAGCTGTGGTATAACTCCAGGTTCAAAGGTCCGAGAACAAGGGAATCCCAAGGTGGTCAGTCCAAGGACAGAAGAATACTAATGTCCCAGCTCAGACAGGCAGGCAGAAAGCAAAAAGGGGTGAATTACTTCTTTCTCTGACTTTTTGTTCTATTCAGTCCCTTACCAGATTGGATTATGCCCAGCCACATTGAGGAGGTCAATCTACTTTATCAATTCCACCAATTCAAATGCTAATCTCATCCAGAAACAACCTCACAGACAGGTCCAGAAATCATGTTTAGTATGGGTACCCCATTTGCACAGTCCAATTGAAACAGAATTAACCATTGTACCATGAATGCTAGATATCAGTATACGCAGAGTTGAAGACCACAGTGTAGGAGGGCAGATCCCTGGATGGCGTTGGCCCAGCCAGAGCTTTCCCTGTTGTTTGCAATTCTTAGGCAAAATGTACTGAGAAAGCAACATTCTGAGATAAGACAGAAGTGTCAGAATATCCCAGAACACATCTTTGTTCCTCCTAAATTAGGATGTTCTGCAGTGTTTGCACTCAGAGACTCACGTGACACCCAGGGTATAAAACCAAGTACAAAGTGCTTTTCGCTGTCCCTCCGCTGCAATGCAAAGTGGGGCATGCACAGACCAGACTCTCCATCCTGGGAGGCTTTCATGCATCTTGAAGAACGGGCTTCTCATGGATTCCAGGCTTCCATCTATCCTTGCTGCCTGTCTATGAGTAATAAATTTGCTTTGCCTGATGTGCTGTGTGAGTATTCTGCCTGACCAGATTTATTCTCTGGTAGCTGGGTTTGTGCAAAACTTCCTACTAGACCCAGGAACTTTTGCACATGGTTCTGAAACCAGACTGAATTATAATTCCTGTTCTGCTGCTAGATCTTGGGCAAGTTACAGAACCTTTTTGTGTGTCAGTTTCGTCATCTGTGAAACAAAGATAGTAATAGTGTCTATCTTATTGGGTAGATGTGAGGACTCAATATTTCATTAAAAGCGAAACCACTTAGCACAGTGTCGGGCATATAAGAAGTGTTTAATAAATGTCAGCTATTATCCATGTGAAGGAAAACGAAGTGTCAAACACTAAGTGTAAACACTTTTTTTCCCTAAAATCTTAACGGAGGCTCTCAAATTTTCTTTTGCTTAAAAATTACTTTCATAAACTCACTAACTCTGACAGAGCTTTTCTTGATCCTCCACCATAAACCTCCTATGGTTATTATTCTGAAATGAAATAGAATGGATGTCACAGTAGTAGATGTTGTCCATGCATCCCACATCACCTTGATTCTGACCACCTCAGTCCATTCTGGTATAGATGGCAGCCCAGAAGCATGGGTAATTATTACCTTCCAGGGGCAGGCTCTAACCAGTGACCAATGGGAACTGGCATATAAATAGCCTACCTTCCTCACACTCTGGGTAGGACATTTCTGAGGTGTTTGACTCACATGGCTCTTGAGTTGCCCCAGCAGGGTTGAGCTTTAGTTGCCCATTGTGGAAATTTGCTTCATAACACACCCTTAGTGTTCGCCTTCCCCGTGTCACTTTTTTACATCATCTCCCGGTATTGTCTAGCACCAACGCCCAAATAAAACACCCCCAAATCTTTGTTTCTTGGGGAAACACTAAGAAAATTAGCAATACAAATATGAAAACTACAAAAATGTGTTTGTAAAATATTTGTCTTGGCCAGGCTTGGTGCCTCATGCCTGTAATCCCAGCACTTTGGGAGGCTGAGGTGAGCACATCACTTAAGGTTAGGAGTTTGAGACCAGCCTGGCCCACACGGTGAAACCCCATCTCTACTAAAAATATAAAAATTAGCTGGGCATGGTGATACATACCTGTAATCCCAGGTATTTGGGTGGCTGAAGGAGGGGAATCACTTGAACTTGGGAGGCAGAGATTGCAGTGAGCAAAGTTCACATTACTTCACTCCAGCCTGGTGATAAAGTCAGACTTCATCTCCAAAAAAAAAAAAAAAAGTCTACAAACAAACAAACAAATATTAAAACACCAACCAAGCAAATGTAAGAATTTCCAACTTATTCTACTTTGTGTAGAATTTGTTTTATGCCTTAACTATTTAATGGTTCCAGGATAATGTATTATTCCTTTTTGAAATCTTCGACTTAAACATGCTATCACATAGTGAACACTTCTATTCTTCACTACAATCTTATTTGAGACTAGAAGAATGCTTTTGACCTTGTTTGCAGTCACTTGAACTCTGTGGGCTTCAGGCTAACTTTTTGTCTCTCATCCCAAGCTCCATTTAGTGTCAATAAAACATGAACTTCTAGTCCAAATAAAAATATCTTGGAAAAGACTTATAAGAAGACTCTTAAAATGTATTGATATTTGAAACAACTCTGAAGATGTATAAATGAATCAGGTAAGCGCAGATTAGATTTCCTTTGAAATATAGTTTCTATAAGAAGGAAGTCTTTGAGGGAAAATATTTGTGAGAATTTACTTCTTTGGTTTGGTTGCTTTTTATTTTTCTACTTAAAAACATTTGAAGAATTGTTAAAATTTTTTCTTTTCAATAAAAGCATACCAAAATTCTCTTAAAATTGTCATTAAGAGATGATCATTTATATGGAGAATGAATATTTAAAGTCCTTGCTACTTAGAAAACCAAATTCTAGAGGTTTGGCAAATTCCAAATAATTGTCTGAATGTCCTAAAGCTAAAGATTAAATATTTTTAAAAATTGTGCAATTTAAGATGAATAGACTTCAACATATGTGTTTGTGCTAAATGTATAAATCATATGCATTATAGCTCAGAAAAATAAGTTGTAAGAAAGTTTGAAATTTGTTTACATTTTGCAAATTCATTTACTAGATTCTATCAAAATTGATTTTTTTGATAAATTATCAGAGCCAAGTGTCTTGAAGTGAAACAATTCATATTAAGTAAATATGAATCACAGAAAGATTTTTTAATACCTTTGCCTATATCTAATTAGGTTAGAAAAGGAAATTCTGATAGAGCAGAGAAAACTCAATTATAAATGACACTACACATGCCTAGCCCTCATGCCTTTTAATTTGCTTTGACAAAAATGTACAGTAGTAGGCTTCCAGGTAAAATACTTAATAGACGCATTTATTTTAGGAATTTTTAATATATTTCCTTTTATAATTTGAATGGCCTCATTTTTATTTAAGAAGAAAAAGCATGTATGGTAATTACTTTTTTCGGTATTATATTTTAAAAAAATAACAAACTATTCTTCCTTCCCACAAACAAATCCTAGTCTTTAAATGGTTGTCCTTTTTCCTTTCTGGCTATATCTCAGTAGTTACCTCTTCACTGTCTTGCCTGCACACACACACAAATGCACACCTACTTCTCCTCCCCACACCACATGCACACAAGCTACAGAATTTTTCTGTCTTTGTATCTTTCTAACTCTGTGTCTCTCTCTTTCTGGCTTCCTCTCTTTGATTCCCCCTTGTTCTGCCTTATTATTCCCTATTCTCCACTTCCCCCATGTGTCCTCTGTGAAGTTTGCTCTTCAGAATTAAAGCACAAATAAAATAATTCATTAATTTTCCAAGATTATGTTTATAAAAGGGAGCAAGCAAGAAAGAAAATCACTCATCTTTTAAAGAGAGAACACCAGTAAATAGTAAAATAATGTCATAGTGAAATAATGCAGGAGTTCTTTATTTACATGATAATTTAAATGTTAAATGTGAGTTTAAGTTATGTATTATGCCTCTCAAAGGAGTGTTTACTTTTAAAATAAGGATACACTTCACTTGGTAATCTGAGGTGAAATGTAAGATTTAAAAAGGTCAGATCTTCATGAAATACATACATAACTTCATTTATTTATGATCACTAACACACAGTAATCAAGGCCAAATTCATTATTCAATGATCATTTGATTCACCATGATATGTGTTTCAGAAGTAACGGAAAAGAAGTCAAGTCCACAGCGTGGAATGACCGATGATTTAGAAATTGGGATTTTATTTGTTCTTCTGTTGGGAGACCTAATCGTTTGCCAATTTGAGAAGTTATTTCTTAATAAACAGATACTGAATGAGCCTGATTCTTCCCTACAATGTCAGTAACATTCAAACATATTTGTTACTACAAAGGCTATGTAATTTATTGGTGGGCACTAATGGTTTTAAGGAAATCAGAAAGCTTCAGAGAACAGAAGTTACAGCAGGAAGATTGCAATCAGTAAATTTTCTAATTCTTCATTCCAATTAAAATATTAGCTTATTTTGACTTATTAGCCATATTCATACGTTTATAAAATGACTAACTTACATGAACAGATATGTTTATAGTAGACCAATATTTGGTGCCATGTTCAAATTCAGGAAAAGAGGGATGCAAGCCACTGTGAGAGATTCAAATGTAAAGTTGCATTTGTGAGAAACTCAATTAACTAAAGAGTGAAATCGGAAGCAAATAGCAAACTCAGCCTTAGCCATATTGGCCTTACTGAATATGCCATTCTTTGGCAGTATCATGACCTTTGAACCTGTGGTTCCTTCTGCCTGGGATGCTCTTTCCCAGATACATGCATAGTTCTACACACAGATGTCTAACCAGAGAGACCTTTCTGACACCCTGTCTAAAATATATAAAATATCTTCCCCATCCTTGTTTTGATTTTCTTCTTAGCTTCATATCTTCATTGAGTCATTGACCTGATCCGTATCTATTTTTAAATTATTATCTGTCTTCTCCATTAGAATTTACCTTGCCCCTTTATGTTTGCTTTTATTCTTAGCCCCTAGAAGAGTATCTGGTAGGCATTAATAAATATTCGTTGACTTGACTAGAATGTAATTGTGAAGCATTAACATCAGTTATTGAGACAAGTCTCTCAATGCTACTCCAAGCACTGTGAGAAATGAAACGTACGGTTCTTTTCTCTAATATGCTTATAATCTATTTGGTGAGACAAGCCCCATCACATATTGCATTGGGTTATCTATTGATGTATAAGAAATTACCTCAAAACAGCAGTTTGGGTCAGGAATCTAGGCAAGTCTTAGCTGAGAAGTTCTGGCTCAGGGTCTTTCATGAAGTTGCAGTCAAGATGTCAGCCTGGGCTGTGGTTATCCGAAGGCTTGACTGAGGCTGATTGATTACTTCTAAAAGAGCTCCCACTCATGGCTGTTATGTTACTGCTGGTTGTTGGCAGGAGGCCTCAGTTTCTTACCACATGGACCTCTCTATAGATTAGTTAGAATGCCCTCATGGTGTGGTAGTTGGATTACCCCAGATGACTTCTCTGAAAGAGAACAAAGTAAAAGCTGCCCTGTCTTTTATGATTGAGCCTTGGTGGTCACATTCTGTCATGTTTGCAATATCTTAATGGTTACACAGTCCAGCCCTATTCAATGTGAAGAGACTACACAAGAGTTTGGATCCCAGAAGTTGAGAATCATTTTAAATACTGGCTGACACACACATGAAGTAAGTAACAAAGCATATGTGGCCATGTGTGAGGCTAAGTTGTGAAAACATTCAAGGTTCACCCAGTTTTGAGAACTTAGACTTATATAATTGGAAAGGCTAAGTTAGATGGCAAATTTAATCCTCACTTGGGCAAGAGTATTTGTTCCAGGCATTTAAATAATATAAACTGGATTTGTTCATTTATTAAACAAATATTTCTTAAGCTCTTGCTTGCTGTGCTAGGTCAAAGGATTATAAAATCCATAAATCCCAGACCCTGACCTAAAATTATTTATAATCTATTTTGTGTAAGGTAAAATTTATGAGCAATAATGGTTTTGAATGAATTTAAATACTTAGTGCAAGGCCTGGGGCAAGAACCATCATCCAAAGCTAGACATTGTAAATAGAGACTACAAACACACAAAATATGTGTATTTGTGGATGAAATATGTGGATATAAAATAAAATAGTTTTCACATTCTTTTTGAAATGAATTTCAATTTAATTCAAGAAAAGTGGATTTTAGAAATTATCAGCTAAATAATCTAATATCAAAAAATTCACTGATCATGACTATGATACAGGAAGGAAAGCTACATGACCGCCTTAATAAAAGGAATCAGTAAAAACTGATCTCACTTTCTAAAGCACCTCCTCCATATCCCTACCCCTGTCCAAACCGGAATATAACTCTCTGGATCTTTAAATTCTGTAAGTTCATCAAAATGTTTACCAGTCTAATGACTCTGCACTAGTATTTGTCACACAGTGACTGGCAAAAAGGACATTTATCATTTAAATCAAATGACACATTGTTTCTTTTAACATTTAATTTCCCCAACCTTGACTGCCTGATTTATTCTTTTTAAAATTAGTCTATTTTATTTATACATAATAATTATACATATTTACGGGGTACAGGTGATGTGTTGACATATGCATAGAATGTATAATGATCAAATCCATCACCATAAACATTTATCATTTCTTTGTGTTGGGAACATTTAAATTCTTCTCTTTTAGCTATTTTGAAATATACAATAATTTTTTTGCTATAGTCACCCTACTGTGCTATCAAACACTAAACCATTTGCCTCTAATTGTATGTTTGTACCTATTAACCACTCTTCATCCCCTCCCCCACCTTTCTCAGGCTCTGATAACTATCATTCCATTTTCCTACCTCTATGAGATTAATTTTTATAGGTGCCACAGATGAGAGAGCATGAAATACTTATCATTCTGTGCCTTGCTTATTGCACTTATCATAATGACCTCCAGTTCCACCAATGTTGCTGGAAATGACAGGACTTCATTCTTTTTTATGACTCAGTAGTATTTCAGTGTCTGTATATATACAGTTATCTTTCTCCATTCACTTTTTATGGCTCATTAGGATTTCAGGGTGTATATATACAGTTATCTGTCTCCATTCACTTGTTGGTAGACACTAAGTTTGATTCCCTATCTTAGTTATTGTGAAAAGTGCTGAAGTAAACATGGGTGTATGGGTATCCCTTTGATAAAGCGATTTCTTTACCTTTGGATAAATACCCAGTATTAAAATTGCTGGATTGTGTAGTAGTTCTATTTTTAGATTTTTTAGAAACCTCCATACTGTTTTCCATAATGGCTATTTTAATTTACATTACCACAGTGTTTAAGAGTTCCTTTTTCTCTGCATTCTCATCAGAATTTGTTCTTTTTTGTGGCTTGTAATGGCCATTTTCACTGGCCTCAGATGATATCTTACTGTAGTTTTAATTTGTATTTTTCCTGATTAGTGATGTTTAGCATTTCTTTCATGTACTTGTTTTTTTGTCATATGTTGAGGAGTGTCAATTCTAATCTTTTACTCGCCTTTTAATCAGATTGTTTGTTGTTGTTGTTAATTTTTGTTTTGTTTGCTGTTGAATAGTTGAGTTCCTTACATATTCTGAATATTGGTCCCTTGTCAAATAAGCAAATATTTCCTCTCATTCCCAGGTTGTCAGGTTGTCTCTTCACTAAGTTAATTGTCTCCTTTGCTACGCTAAAGTGTTTTACTTTAATATAGCCCGTTTATTTTTGCTTATGTTGTCTGTGCTTTTGAATTCTTAATCCTAAAATCTTTGCCTAGACCAATGTTTTGAATCATTTCCTTTATGCTTTCTTCTAATAATTTTATGGTTTTGAGTTTTAAGTATTTAATCCATTTTGATTTGATTTTTCTATATGGTGAGAGATAGGAGTCCAGTTTCATTTTCTGTATTTAGACGTCAAGTTTTCCCACACCATTGATGAAGAGATTGTCCTTTCATCACAGTGTTCTTGGTGCTTTTACAACAAATCGGATTACTGTAAATGCATGGATTAATTTCTGGATTCTCTGTTATATTTCACTTGGTTTCTATGTCTGTTTTTATGCCATGTACAATACTATTCTGGTTATTATAGCTTTCTAGAATATTTTGAAATCTGGTAGTATGCCTCCAGCTTTGTTCTTTTTGCTCAGAATTGCTTTGGCTATTTGAACTCTTTTTTGATTCTATATAAATAATTTTTTTCCTATTTCTGTGAAGAACGTTACTGGTGTTTTAATGGCAATTGCATTGACTCTGTAGATTGCTTTAGGTAGTAAGATCATTTTTACAATACTAATTCTTTCAATCCATAAACCTGGGATGTCTTTTGACTTGTGGCTCTTCAATTTCTTTCATAGGTGTTTTGCTGTTTTGTAGGAGGTTGTTCACCTCTTTGGTTAAGTTTATTTCTAGGTATTTTATTTTATTAAGTTTTTGTAGCTGTTGTAAATTGGATTGCTTTCCTGATTTCCTTTTCATCTAGTTTGTTTTGGTGTGCAGAAATACTACTGATCTTTGTATGCTAAGATTGTATCCTGCAACTTAACTGAATTCATTTATCAGTTCTAAAATATATTTTTTATTATTATACTTTAAGTTCTGGGATACATGTGTAGAACCTGCAGGTTTGTTACAGGGGTATATATGTGCTATGGTGGTTTGCTACATCCATCATCCCATTATCTACATTAGGTATTTTGCCTAATGCTATCTTTTCTCTAGCCCCTTCACCCCCTGAAAGACTTCAGTATGTGATGTTCCCCTCCCTGTGTCCATGTGTTCTTATTGTTCAACTCCCACTTATGAGTGACAATATGCAGCGTTTCTTTTTCTGTTCCTGCGTTAGTTTGCTGAGAATGATGGCGTCCAGCTTCAACCATGTCTCTGCAAAGGACATGAACTCATCCTTTTTATGGCTGCATAGTATTCCATGGTGTATATGTGCCACATTTTCTTTATCCAGTATATCACTGATGAGCATTTGGATTGGTTCCAAGTCTTTGCCATTATGAACAGTGCCGCAGCAAACATACATGTGCATGTGTCTTTATAGTAGAACGATTTATTCTCCTTTGGATATATATATATCTCCCAGTAATGGGATTGCTGGGTCAAAGGTATTTCTATTCTAGATCCTTGAAGAATTGCCACACTGTCTTCCACAATGGTTGAACTAATTTACGCTCCCATCAACCGTGTAAAAGTGTTTCTATTTCTCCACATCCTCTCCAGCATCCATTTCCTGACTTTTTAATGATCATCATTCTAACTGGCATGAGAGGGTATCTCAATGTGCTTGTGATTTGCATTTCTCTAAGGACCAGTGATGATGGGCTTATTTTCTTGTTTGTTGGCTACATAAATGTCTTCTTTTGAGAAGTGTCTGTTCATGTCCTTCACCCACTTTTTGATGAGCTTATTTCCTGTAAATTTAAGCTATTTGTAGATTCTGTATATTAGCCCTTTGTAAGATGGATAGATTGCAAAAGTTTTCTCGCATTCTGTAGGTTGCCTATTCATTCTGATGATGGTTTATTTTGCTGGGCAGAAGCTCTTAAGTTTAATTAGATCCCATTTGTCAATTTTGGCGTTTGCTGCCATTGCTTTTGTGTTTTAGTCATAAAGTCTTTGCCCATGCCTATGTCCTGAATGATTTTGCCTAGGTTGTCTTCTAGGGTTTTTACGGTTTTCAGTCTAACATTTAAGTCTTTAATCCATCTTGAATTAATTTTGTATAAGGTATAAGGAAGGGGTCCAAGTTTCAGTTTTCTGCATATGGCTAGCCAGTTTTCCCAATGCCATTTATTAAACAGGGAATCCTTTCCCCATTGCTTGTTTTTGTCAGGTTTGTCAAAGATCAGATGGTTGTAGAGGTGTGGTATTATTTCTGGGGCTTCTGTTCTGTTCCATTGGTCTATATATCTGTTTTGGTACCAGTATCATTCTGTGTTGGTTACTGCAGCCTTGTAGTATAGTTTGAAATCAGGTAGCATGATGCCTCCAGCTTTGATCTTTTTGCTTAGGATTATCTTAGCTCTACAGGCTCTTTTGTGGTTCCATATGAAATTTAAAGTAGTTTTTTTCTAATTTTATGAAGAAAGTTGGGCAGCACGGCCATTTTCATTATATTGATTCTTTCTATTTATGAGCATGGAATCTTTTTCCATTTGTTCGTGGCCTCTTCTGTTTCCTTGAGCAGTGGTTGGTAGTTCTCCTTGAAGAGGTCCTTCACATCCCTTCTAAGTTGTATTCTTAGGTATTTTATTCTCTTGTAGCATATGTGAATGGGAGTTCACTCAGGATTTGGCTCTCTGTTTATCTATTAGTGTAGGAATGTTTGGGATTTTGGCACATTGATTTGTATCCTGAGACTTTGCTGAAGTTTCTTATCAGATTAAGGAGATTTTGAGCTCAGATGATAGGGTTTTCTAAATATACAATCATGTCATCTGCAAACAGAGACAATTTGATTTCCTCTCTTCCTATGTGAATGCCCTTTATTTCTTCCTCTTGCCTGATTGCCCTGGCCAGAACTTCCAATTCTATGTTGAATAGGAGTGGTGAGAAAGGGCATTCTTGTCTTGTGCTGGGTTTGAAAGGGAATGCTTTCAGCTTTTGCCCATTCAGTATGATACTGGTTATGGGTTTGTCATAAATAGCTCTTATTATTTTAATCTATATTCCATCAATAACTAGTTTATTGGGCATTTTTACCATGAAGGGCTGCTGAATTTTATTGAAGGCCTTTTCTGCATCTGTTGAGATAATCATGTGGTTTTTGTCTTGGTTCTGTTTATGTGATGGATTATGTTGATTGATTTGCATATGTTGAACCAGGCTATTATCCCAGGGATGAAGCCGACTTGATCATGGTAGGTAAGCTTTTTGATGTGCTGTTGGATTTGGTTTACCAGTATTTGAGGATTTTTTGAATTGATGTTCATCAGGGATATTGGCCTGAAATTTTCTTTTTTTTGTTGTGTCTCTGCCAGGTTTTGGTACTAAAATGATTCTGGCCTTATAAAATGAGTTAGGGAGGAGTCCCTGTTTTTCTGTTGTTTGGAATCGTTTGAGAAGGAATGGTACCAGCTCCTCTTTGTACCTCTGGTAGAATTTGTCTGTGACTGTCTGGTCCTGGTCTATTTTTGGTTGGCAGGGTATTAATTTCAAAATTTCAAGATATGTTGTTGGTCTATTCAGCAATTTGACTTCTTCCTGGGTTAGTCTTGGGAGGTGTATGTGTTCAGGAATTTATCCATTTCTTCTAGATTTTCAAGTTTATTTGTGTAGGAAGTTGAGAGTATTTTCTGATGGTAGTTTGTATTTCTGTGGGATAATGATGATATCCCCTTTATCATTTTTTTATTGTGTCTATTTGATTCTTCTCTCTTTTTTTGTCTGGCTAGCAGTCTATTTTGTTAATCTTATCCACTCCCCCCAAAAAAACCAGCTCCTGGATTCATTGAATTTTTTGGAATGGTTTTTCATGTCTCTATCTCCTTCAATTCTGCTCTGATCTTAGTTATATCTTGTCTTCTGATAGATTTTGAATTCATTTTCTCTTGCTTCTCTAGTTCTTTTAATTGTGATGTTACAATGTTGACTATAGATCCTTCCCACTTTCTCCTGTGGGCACTAAGTGCAATAAATTTCCCTCTAAACACTGCTTTAGCTGTGTCTTGGAGATTTTGATACATTGAGTCTTTGTTCTCATTGGTTTAAAAGAACTTATTTATTTCTGCCTTAATTTTGTTATTTACCCAGTAGTCATTCAGGAGTAGGTTATTCAGTTTCCATGTAGTTGTACAGTTTTGAGCGAGTTTCTTATTCCTGAGTTCTAATTTGATTGCACTGTGGTCTGAGAGACTGTTGTGATTACCATTCTTTTGCATTTCTGAGGAGTGTTTAACTTCCAATTATGTGGTCAATTTTAGAATAAGTGCAATGTGGTCCTGAGAAAATGTATATTCTGTTGATTTAGGGTGGAGAGTTCTATAGATGTCTATTAGGTCTTCTTGGTCCAGAGGTGAGTTCAAATCTTTCTTAATTTTTTCTCTCATTGATCTGTCTAATATTGAGAGTGGGGTGATAAAGTCTCCCACTATTGTGTGGGAGTTTAAGTCTCTTTGTAGGTCTCTAAGAACCTGCTTTATGAATCTGGGTGCTACTGTATTGGATGCATATATATTTAGGATAGTTAGTTCTTCTTGAAGCATATACAAATATCAATAGCTGAATCAATCAAGCAGATGATTGAAAATAAATTTAATGAAATAAAGTATAAAGACAAGATTACAGAATGAAAAGAAATAAAGAAAGCCTCAAAGAAATATGGGACTATGTGAAAAGACTAAACTTAGGTTTGGTGTACCTGAAAGTGATGGGGAGAATGGAACCAAGTTGGAAAACACTCTTCAGGATATTATCCAGGAGAATTTCTCCAACCTCGCAAGACAGGCCAACATTCAAATTCAGGAAACACAAAGAACACCACAAAGATACTCATCGAGAAGAGCAACCCCAAGACACACAATTGTCAGATTCACCAAGGTTGAAATGAAGGAAATAGTGTTAAGGGCAGCCAGAGAGAAAGGTTGGATTACCCACAAAGGGAAGCCCTTCAGAATAACAGTAGATCTCTGCGGAAACCCTACAATCCAGAAGAGAGTGGGGGCCAATATTTAACATTCTTAAAGAAAAGAATTTTCAACCCCAGATTTCATATCCAGCCAAACTAAGCGTCATAAGCAAAGGAAAAATAAAATTCTTTACAGACAAGCAAATGTTGAGAGATTTTGTCACCACCAGGCCTGTCTTACAGGAGCTCCTGAGGGAAGCACTAAATATGGAAAGGAAAAACCAGTACCAGCCACTGCAAAAACATACCAAATTATAAAGACCATCAACATTATGAAGAAACTACATCAAGTAATGGACAAAATAACCAGCTAGCATCATAATAACAGGATCAAATTCACACATAACAATACTAACCTTAAATGTCAATGGGCTAAATGTTCTATTTAAAAGACACAGACTGGCAAATTGGATAGTCAAACAAGACCCATAGATGTACTGTATTCAGGAGACCCATCTCATGTGCAAAGTCACACATACATAGGCTCAAAATAAAGGGATGAAGGAATATTTACCAAGTAAATGGAAGGCCAACAACAACAACAAAAAAAGCAGGGGTTGCAATCCTAGTCTCTGATAAAACAGACTTTAAACCAACAAAGATCAAAAAAGACTAAGAAGGGCATTACATAATCATAAAGGGATCAATGCAACAAGAATTTCTCTTCCTCAATGAGCATATGTGGTAGACGAAAGGCATGAATTGAATAGAAGGCCCTATATTCACATGCTTTGGCAGTGCCTCCCCATCTTACTCTAGGGTCAGGTATGGAACTTGCCAGAGGTTTGAGCAATAACATGAGGCAGGCAGAGGCTTGGAAAGCACTTGCATGAGGGGGCCTGCTCTTACTTTGGTCGCTTTTCTATCTCCATGAGAACATGCCTAGGGTACCTACTAGAAGATATAATATGGCATATGCAGCAGTGATGAGTTGCCCCAATTTACCCACCTGAGACTGCTCTAGATCACCTGATAACTGACTGGACTCAAGACATGTGAGCCTAGCAAAATCAACTGAGCCACACCTAAGTACACTTGCAGCTAATCACAGACATGAGTGTGACCTACTAAAAGTAGCCAAGCCAGTGGAACGTTGCAGACTCTCAAACTAAAAAAAATGTACTTTGCCATTTGACATTTTATGGTTGCACTGGCATTTTGTGGTTGCTACTCTGCATTATTGTAGCAACTGAAAGAGCATGTGTTTGTTGTGAGATGCTGAAAGGAGTTAGAGGAAAAAAGCAATAATCATCTTAAATTCAAAAGAAAGGTGTCTGATTACAGAACTTTTCAGGATGTTTTTGAAAAGGCTACACTGACAGGAGGTTTAAAATCAATATAGAAACTTGTATTTTAACATGTGCAAAAAACGATGCTGTGGTCTGGGTGGGTCACAAAATGGAAGTACACGTAGCCTCTACCTGAAACTTACGTTGTAATAGTGGGAATCTCTCTTGACATAGATGCTGCTCTCAGAGAGTTACCGACAATTGGATGAATGCACTACAACACCAAAGAGCTTTAAATTGCTGAAGTTGGTTAAAAATATACTGACTCTTTTCCAACATGCTTCTGAAAGTGTGGTAAAATCTATAAGGCTGCTCAACCTGCTTGATGAACTTGAGGTAATGAGGTCTATAAGTTGACTTGAAGAGAAGACAATGATATCAAGCTTTCCTGGAGGACAAATGAAACTACCTGTAACCTTTCTGACAGTCAGAGACCCTTTGCTATTTAAAACTCTGCAGGCCTGCTTTACAAGAGCTTCTGAAAGAAGCATTACATATAGAAAGAAACAACCAGTATTAGCCTTTCTAAAAATATACCAAAAAGTAAAGAGTATCAACATAAAGAAGAATTTACATCAACGAATAAATAAAACAGCCAGTTAACATCAAATGACAGTAATCCTAAATTTAAATCAACTAAATCCCCCAATCAAAAGATAACAGCCAAAACCCAATGGTATGCTACATCCAGACCCATTTCACATACAAGGATACACAAAGACTCAAAACAAAGGGATGGAGAAAGATTTACCAACCAAATGGAGAGCAAAAATAAATAAATAAATAAATAAATAAAAAGCAGGACTTGCAATTCTCATATCTGATAAAATAGATTTTAAAGCAACAAAGATATAGTGGTAAAAGGATCAATGCAACAATAAGAGCTAACGATCCTAACACCCAGATACATAGAGACTTAGACTCAATGACACAGAAAATTAATAAGGATATCCAGGACTTGAACTCAGATCTGGAACAAGTAAACTTAATAAATATTTATAGAGCTCTCCACTTTAAATACACAAAATATACATTCTTGTCAATACCACATCACACCTACTCATAGGTTTAAATGAAATATTGATTGGCCATTATTAATACCCATTTTTTTAGAATAAAGCAACATTTCTGTTCTCTCTCCCTTTTTCCTTCCTCTTTCTTCCTTTCCTTCACTCCTTTTTTTTCTTTCCTTCTCTCAAAAAAAAAAAAAAAAGAAAAAGAAAAAAAAATCAACTTGTAGACCTCTAGATCCAGGTCGGCAATGTCTCTCTCACTGCCTGATTTCCTTCCTTCCCTTCTCTCCCTCCCTCCCTCCCTCCCTCCCTCCCTCCCTTCCTTCCTCCCTCCCTTCCTCCTTTCCTCCCTTCCTACAAAAAAATAAAATAAAAAAATAAAAAATAAAACTCTGCAGCTGTGGTGCATTATTCCCAAGCATCTGAGAGTTTAACAAGATTTCATGGAGACAGCTAACCTTCCAGTTCTTGCTGCCTGCTGGCAACCCTAAGGTGCTTGCTGTGAAAACTGACAATCTGAGCTAACATCAGGGCACAGATTTCTTCAGACACAAGGGCAAAGGGTGGTATAGTAATGTCTTCCCACTACCCTTTGATGCATTCCAATAACAGAATGGTCTAATTCCAAGCCAGTCCCAGTGCCCAGCACCCTTGAGTGTTTAATCCTGGACATTCCGGTCATCACTGACCTTCTCTATTGAAAAACCTGACTCTTCTGTGAATAAAATGCTGCCCCTCTGGTATGATATACAAGGTCCTTCTTGAGCAAAGCCCCACCTGTCTAGTTCAACCTTCACTGCCAACATTCCTCCCCTCACGCCCTGTCTCCTTTCCTCTGGTTACTCGGGTTAGTTACTTGCTATTCCTACTTTTCTCAACTCTGTGCTTATTTGCCCTGTGACTTTCATCCTCTTCAGTCAGACCACCCTTCTACCTTCAAAATCTGGCCTTGCTTCTCTCTTCAACTAGAACATAAAATTAGTAATGACAGTAACATAATATACAAAGTGCCAGGCACCTTGCTAGGTGCTTTACATGTCTTAACTTATTCTGTTCAACTATTCTATGAGATTGGTATTATTACTACTGTCATCATCATCATCATCATCATCACCATCATCCTAATTTTTAGATAAGGAAAGTGAGGCACAGAGAAGCTAAAGCAACTTACCCAAGGTTAGTGTCAGTTCCATGATGTTGGAGGTCATGTCTATCTTGTTCACTGTATTTACTATAAATATTTGGCTACAATATGTTCACTACTCGCATTAGCACAAACCTTGCCTAAAGTATTGAATAAAGGAATGGATGAAATGTCTCAATGAAGCTGTTCCTGCAGTCAGAATTTTTTTTTTTTTTTTTTGAGACGGAGTTTCGCTCTTGTTACCCAGGCTGGAGTGCAATGGCGCGATCTCGGCTTACCGCAACCTCAGCCTCCTGGGTTCAGGCAATTCTCCTGCCTCAGCCTCCTGAGTAGCTGGGATTACAGGCACGCGCCACCATGCCCAGCTAATTTTTTGTATTTTTAGTAGAGACGGGGTTTCACCATGTCAACCAGGATGGTCAGAATTAATCTTGCTTTCACACCCCCATCCTAGTACTTAACGCATTCTACTTCATAAGTTGGGCTTCAGTTTACAAATTACCTGCAGTTTTCACACAGCGCTGTACATTGACTCCCTAATCTCCCTTTGCTTAGAAGAAGTCAGGCTTTCATAAATCAGGTGACTTAATGGTGATTTCCAGTTCTACCACTGCCTGACAGTAGCTGCTATTGAGAGATAGGGTCAGGCATCCATGAGAGAGGGAAGAAGGACTCTTGTCAGGAGCTGAAGGATGATTGGTCAACACAGCCTGCTCTCTAATTCACCCACTGTTCCCTACTCCTCCCTGTCATGAAGGTTCCAAGAGCACACTGGTTCACATAGAACCACCATGCAAGATGAGTGTCCTTTGACAACTTCCACTTTTATGCCTCCCACACCTTGCCTTTATCCACAGTAGTAAGGGTATTTATGGAAGAAAAGGGGACAATGAGTTGTAGGCAGGCAACTAAGGAGGAAGTGGAGAGGGGGAATGCATGATGATCATGTGGAGTACGTGGTGTCTGATCCAATTGTGCTGGTAGAAGGAGAAAGTCCCTTCAGACTGAGAACTAATGAGATGTAAAGATCAGGTGTCATTGTCACTGGCCCGCTCTGAAATTCAAGAGGAGCCAAGAAAAGGGATTAGGAGGGAAATCCTAGCTCTGGCTTAGCTTTCTCTATTAAGAGCTTTTGGCAGCTCAAGTTAGCTGTCTGCTGACCTTAGACTTGGTGAGGTGGTCTCTCACTGCTGGTAGGAGACACCTGAGCCTCAAGAAATTGTATTAAGTATTTTGTAATTACAGACTCTTAGCTGCTTGGAAAGATAACTCCCTTCTGGTTTCAGATGTTCCATTTTCAAATGCACTTTCTGCTTTGAGGAACATTTATGCTTGTGAGCATTCTTCCATCACTAGACTGTAAGCTCCAGAAGAGAGGAACATAGTTGCATTTATATTTCTCTCCTGACTCATCCTTTTCCTCTACAAATTGCAAAACGTTCATTTCATAAAATTTAAAATTTATGGAAGTTAACTACATGTCATAATAAGGAATTGTCAACAATAAAGGAGACTAGTACTGATCAAATATTTTGGTGAGCTTCCTGGTTTTCACAAGTTACTTTGAGCCTAGGACCAAATTCCAACTTGCTGCAGGAACAGATCCTTAAAAATAACATGGCGTTCTTGCAAAAGGCATTTGGGCATTTGCTGAAAAGCATCCAAATTGACAAATAAACCAGCCACTACTCATCAAAACTAAGACATCCCCCCTTTCCCTTTTTAACTGAGTGTCTGTTAAGAAAGCAAAGTTATTTAAAGCCATTTCTAAAGCTCAACAGTGAGATATACCTTAAAAGACAGAAGATCATAATGTTGCTTGTGATAATTTCCAAAGATTAATTTTATAAAAGAGAAAAAAGAACTCTGATATTGATGAGTAGTAGATTAAATAATGTAAGAGTAGGAAAAGTGATCATTTCAAATATATAGTTATATTTGATCTTAGTAATTATTAATTGCAATATACTTAAACACATACTTGATTATCTTTGCAAAGAGTAAACAGAAGAGCAAATTGATTTGCAAACCACATTCACAAAAAATATCTCATTTTTTCCTCACAACAATGCTTGGTTTGCATAGTTCCATTCTTATTTTACATATGAGGAAACTAGATTATCATTCCATGACCCAGCTAGTTAAAAGCTTCATCAAGACATTATAGATGGAAATAATGACATGGGATCTGGAAGCTGACAGAAATGTACTCAACTCCGGCCCTTCTATTTACTGGTTATATGCCTTAGATAAGTTAGTAGGTAAAATATGAACCCAAATAGGCTTTGCAACTCAACATCCTATGACACAATATCAAAATGCTAAGGAATACATGATGAAAACATGGAGGACAGAAATACATACATACTTTACTTTGGCAAATGAAATATTCCACTGTTATGGGTATATCTCCACTCTCCACTTTATGTGATTATTATAGAATCTAAAAATACTTAAAAGAAGCAACCCACTCAATGAGCCCGTAATGGTATGTTGGTTGTTTGGTGTCTTATTTATTTTTAATATTTATAAGTGTGCTGCCTCCTTGTTAAAGCAATATGAGGCAATTCACAATAAAATTCACCAGCGTGGTGATGCTCTTGTGCATTTCTTCTCTCCTCAAGCTTTGGTTTTTATGTGCTTGGAATGCCCTTTTCCCCACCCTGTCCCCAGAGAAAGATAGACAGAGCAGGAACTAAAGACAGTGTGAATGCCCACACATTTCAGTGTACCTAAAGCAAGATCTAGAAGGATATCTACTAAAACTGTTCATGAGAATCCCTGAAAAATGATATAGTTTTTATGTTCTATGTTTTTAGATTTCTTATAATGAATATGTTTAACTCCTCTCTACACACTTTAAATTACATTTTCTTCATCTTCCAGATGATACCTCCAAAGATACTTATTCAGCAGGGAAGAGTCCAGGATTCTGATCTTCTAAAGTCTCCCAGAGACTTATTAAGCAGTCAGTTTTGGGAAACATGGTTGAAATAACTGTTTCCAGTATAAGTAGCAAGTGACATTTTTGGTTTTTAAGAAAAGTTTCAACTCTATTAAACAATGATTTAACAAATTATTTCCTTTTATTTTGTAATAGTTTGATTCCACTGCAAATACACATTCACTATGTTTATTAGATTTGAATTACCTGTGAGAATTATAGTTGCTTGGCAGCCACTTTAAGTTAGCCACTTTTGAATAAAGGACCTAAATAATCATTGTACACCATGAGTTTGTGAGGCAAATTTCACAAACAATTTAAGAATTAAGACAAACAAGAAATATACAAATACAAATATCAGGGTTTCTTAATTCTAAATTTTTAACACTAAAATACCATTTGACTCTAAAAATCATGGCCATTCTTAAAATATGAAGTATGAAGTAGAAAGTTATTGCAAATATCAATTTTGGTATAATGCATACCTATTTCCTAAACATTTTTAAGGTTTTAATTTTGGATAAATACAAAGATGCCAATTTGTAATAATTAACTTTTAAAAGTATGCATAATGTTCTAAAACTCAGACATCAAAGCATCTATTTCTTTAAATTTATTAGTTATATCCTCAATACATTCTCCAGCTTTTAATTTTATCCCGTCAATTACAAGGTAGTCCTCTTCATAGTGGTTTTCAAATGGACTGCCTGCAGGAGCTTCTGGGCTACATTTGGATAACTGCAAAACAACCATATAATTAATCAGAACTCAAATTTACCTGATAATTTGAACAAAACATAGTCAGTAATTGTTCAAGCCACATTAGCTATACAAACTCTTCTATTATTCTAGTATTCAAATAACATAGTATAATGTAGGGTGAATGTGTTTATAGTATAATGTAGGGTGAATATAGCTAATATTAATCCAATGTTAATGTTAGCTTAAGAAGATCATAATTAGGAAGGTGACTCTACGTAGGAAAATAATTTCACAAAACATTTCAATGACAAATAGAAACGAGTTTTCATTATCTATGTGTATAAGCTTTTTTCCATGTTGCTACTCTCATCCATTGATGTAAATGCCTGAGATAATCCAACTGAAACCTCATAGGTGAAATGGATGATGAAAACATCATCAAATTGACAACTTTGAAAACAGCTTATACAATGTCTTCTCAGAGAATCAATGTGTTCAGAATTTTAAAATTCTTAAGGAGGCTCTTTTTGGCATATTTAACTTATAAGAGGCTACTTTCTTTTAAAAACAACGTATCTCCAGATTTAAGTGGAGTTGCCTTTGGCAGACATATTAATTATTTCTAATAACAATAAATAAATAAATACATGAAATCCTACATGTGATTATTTCTTTACTGTTAAACTGAAATTGCTCCAGCTTTCCTAGCTGGTTTCACAGTTATTCACCTCATTTAAAAGTGAACAACCACCCAAATATCCTGAATCTGGTATGAATGACAGACTTACAAAGCTCAGTGTGCACAATGGCTTATGAACCGGTAACCAGGAGGCACTCACCTGCCCATCAGCCAGTTAAAATAGCGAATTTTTACACTTCTGAAATGCTGTTTGAAAGCATAAAATAATACAAGAATCTAAAACAAAAAGAAAGCTCCTGCCTGGTGATACGTTAAAGCTATGTATTTTACCTTAAGAAATAAAAATAAGAAGTAATTCTCTTCTATCAAATTACTACTTATAACGGCAAAATAGAAGTTAATTCTGTGCCTGTAAAAGCTCCAGGACATCACTATAAAGACCAACCTGGCTGTATGTTTTCAAAGAAACTGCTAGCACTGAAAAACACTGCACAAAACCATATGGTATTCAAATAAAACACACATTTGCTGGAAAAGAATAATTTGTATATTAATTATGTGTATATGGAATGTATGTTACCAACCTACAGGTCTTATTCTGCAAAAGACCCATATATAGAAAACAAGTCTTTTTTTAGAAAAGAACCCAACTGGAAAAGTAGCGTTTACAATCCATGCACATTCAGGTAAAAACTGATATTGCTGATGCTGATTAAGAAAGTTACGTTTTCAACTCAGTAGGAGTTTTTAACATTAATATCATCTTCCTTTAACATATTCACCTCCATAGCAGTACCATCTGTATATTTTATTAATTTCTAACTCAATAAAGAATGTGTTTGAGAATAATCATTATTTTTGTTGATGTTCTGAATGAAATCATACAACTGGGCAGTCTGGTGAAAGGTGGAAACTCCTTTGTCCATTTACAAATTCACCTTTTTCTACATCTTAGAACAGACAGACTTATAGATAGGCAGTTGCTCAAAGTGTGAATGTGGAAAAACAGAAATGAAGAAAGAAAATCCAAGCACTTATTCTCTATAGCAACTGACATTGCCAGTTCTCATCTGTAATAATAGCCAAACCTTGGGTGTTTGTTCCTATGCAAAGCACTTTTCCTGGTTTACCATATTTCACCCTCAACACAATCCTCTGGGGTAAGTGATAAGCCACTTTTCCAAATTACACAAGTCCTTATTGGCAGGACCAGGACTGGGACACATGCATTATATTCCAGAGTCAGCGTCAATAGGCTCTCTTGACTCCAGGCACACTGTTTATCTAACTGAATAAAACCTTAAAGGGACAGAACTTCTCACTGCCATTTTTTTTTTCCTAGTTAGGGAACAGCTACACTGCCACATGGAATTATCTACCCTATGACTTCTTTTTCTCATACTTACCATATCGCTGCTGTGACTTAAGGGCCTAAGCCTTGTATCACAAACTCTCATTTTATTTGCAGAGACACTGAATACAGTAAGCACATTTTGCTTTTCTGAGTTCAACATAGAAAGCCAAATGACAAAATTAAAAAAGGACAAATCTAGATATAAATGGTAAAACATATTCCAGTGAAAAATTCTACCTCCAGTATGTTCATAAGGTTTGTCCCTATTGAGATTATCTTGGTGCATAACCCAGACAGGGCAGATTTTCCAGTGAGCTCCTGTTATCCTGGCCCCTGCTCCTGACTGTAAAGACTGGCAGCAAGGGGGAGTTCCCTCTGTAGGGGCCTACTTCAGCTACAATGAGCATCGTCCATCTTTCTTCACTCCAATCCCAAAGATTTAAAATTTAAAGAACTCCTCTATTTAAAAACAGATTTTTTTTCAAATACTGATAGATGTGTTTTGATTTCTCAACAGGCTACTAGTTTATTATTCACCTCATGATAATCAAGGACTCAAATTTCAGATATGAAAATAGTTGTTTATATATTAAAATGTACAACCAGAACAATTCTGCTGTTTAAAGAATTTGGAGTTGTTATTTATGCCTGAAAATAACTATCAATATTACCTTTTCTCCTGTATTTACTTCCTCTCCATGCCCTTCTTCAGACTCCTCAGCTGTGGTTGTGGGTTGCACTGCTTGCTGTAGCATTTGCTCCAGCTCTTTTAGTAAAATTTCTGTCTCAGAAACAACTAAAAAAACATGATTAATACAGTAAAAAATGCTACATCTCACTTAATTCAATCTAATTCATAATCTTAACTACCCAGAAAGAAGAATCTTTTAAATGCTACAAGGTAAAATACAAATGTTTCATATAATTTTCATATATGACCTCCCCCTGATACAGAATTATTATGAATTTCCAGGTGAATCATTTACAATTCTTCCTTGAAAAATGTAAGTGATAGTCTTGCTATGTATAAACCATAAAGTAGAAGTGAAATATCAAAAACTTACTGGAAATTTTTTTAAATTAGGGGCCAAGGGCAACAAACTAAATTATATTATTTATAGAAACAGCATAGAGCCAATATATCAGGCTTTGTGAGCCAGATGGTCTGTGACAACTACTCAATTCTGTTATTGTAGCACAAACCATTGACATGTACATAAACAATTGAGAGTGGCTATGTTCCAATAAAACTTTATTTACAACAACAGTCAGCAGCTGGTGACCACAGTTTGCCAACCTCTACTATAGACTATTAAACTACTATTTAAAAGAAAAAGTTTTGTAATTAAGTGGCTAGGCTGAACACAGGCTAGTGCCTTCCTAATCCAAATGGCAACACATCTTATTTTCCTAATCTGATTAAAAATATACTGCATTTATAAAAGGTGTTTTTGTGCCACTGTGACATAAATATATAAATAGGAAAAAAAAATCTGATAATTCATTGACCTTGCTAACATGAAACAATATCCCCACCAAAAAAAATAAAACCTGCTATAACTAAAGACTTAACTTTTTTTTTTTTTTTGAGATGGAGTCTTGCTCTATCACCAGGCTGGAGTGCAGTGGCATGATCTCCACTCACTGCAAACTCTACCTCCTAGGTTCAAGCGCTTCTCCTGCCTCAGCCTCCCAAGTAGCTGGGACTACAGGCACACACCACCACCCAGCTAATTTTTGCATTTTTAGTAAGGACAGGGTTTCACCATGTTGGCCAGAATGGTCTTGATCTCCTGACCTTGTGATCCACCCACCTCAGGCCTCCCAAAGTGCTAGGATTACAGGTGTGAGCCACTGCACCCGGCCTAGACTTTGCTATCGATTAAAAATATGTATTTGAATTCTTGACTTAAATAAAACAAACATTTTCATTTGCTATAGGGCTTATTGAAGCCTTTGCTTCAAAGAAAGGAGGCCACATGTGGCCTGCTGTCCTACACCAGAGGCAGATGGAGTGTCTGAGAAGCCCTTCCAAAGTCAATGTAATTCAGAAAGAAAGGCTGTGAGTATACACATTCCTTCATCTTCCACATGTAACTAAAAGCTAACACAGCACCTTCTGTTATCTGCAGTTCATGGGAAAGTCAGCAAAAATCACACCAAGTAGAACAGCTGAAACATCATGGAACATGAAAATATAACCAAGAAGGACATAAATAGGAAAATTAAAAATTCTTCTAAAGTGCCTGTGAAATAATGTTAAATAAAATCATGGCAGGTTATGAAATAGAAAGGTTTCCCTTTCTTGGTTGTCATTACAATACTGGAAAAACTACTTTTAGTATATTTTTCAAAACACAAATTTGTCTTGAAAATAATTTTTCTATCAATATTTATTGCTTTCCCCAAGCACTTTCATATATATATATATTTTTTTTTTTTTTTTTCAGACAGAGTCTCGCTCTGTCACCAGGCTGGAGTACAGTGGCACGTTCTCTGCTCACTACAGCCTCCAACTCCTGTGTTCAAGCAATTCTCCTGCTTCAGCCTCCCAAGTAGCTAGAACAACAGGTGTGCGCCACCACACCTGGATATTTTGATATTTTTAGTAGAGAACAGGTTTCACCATGTTGGCCAGGATGGTCTTGATCTCCTGACTTGTTATCCACCTGCCTCGGCCTCCCAAAGTGCCGGGATTATAGGCATGAGCCACTGTCATATTCAATCAACAAATATTTACTGTTTGCTTACTAAGAGGCAGGAACTCAAGAAAATAGGCATAGACTAATAAGACTTCCTAGCTATTACCTCCGCCTAGTCAATTTTAGGTTTTCTCTATGGAAAACCTCTTTCAAAACAGTTTGAAAGAAGCTTTCTAATAAGCCACTCCACATCTTAGAAAAAGTTCTCACGTTTGAAAACAAAACAAGCAAAACCTATAATTAACATGTTACTTGCATCCACATAGATCTGTGGTCTAGGGTTACTGCTAAGGCCTAAGAACACAGAACAGAATGCTAAATTCTAAAACAGTGGTATCCAAAATTTTTTGGGCATAATAATCACCTGGGGAGTTTATTTAAACACATAACAATACCATGTCTATCAAAACAGGATTTTCTAGAGGAATGCATGTTTGTTATTGAAGCACTTTTCTTTTAATAAAACTAAAACCCTCTTTAAGACAGATTTCTTATTTAGTAATTTGTTACTTAATAGATGACTGCGTATGGTTATTTTCATACCAATTCCCCAGTTCCACTCACAAATGTTATGTTTTCCTACTTTACATTATGAGTCTATGAAAATTGACAATGACATTTAATGCACTATTGAGAAGACAGATTTTAAGCTATGCTGTAAAAAAAAAAGGCAAACAAACATCTTTATATTTCTAATATTAGGCTAAAAGATAATCAATTTTTGATAATAAATAACATTGCCAAGTGGCATTGTAGGCTGTTTTCAAGTGATCTGAAGAAATACGTACGCTGCCGTTTGATCAAAATTAGACAAAGTAATGGATGACTTCATAAGTCAACTAGGGTTTACAATACCAACCTGACTGCTGTCAGCTTCTGCTTCCAGAGCAGTGAGAGGTTTGCTTTTCTAAATAAGTATTCCTATATTGTGAATTAAGTTAAAAAATAATTCTCAAAAATAGCAGTTACTGTAATCTACAAACTATGTCATCAAAATTGGTCAATAATGTCCTCCAAGACACAGACAAAATGAATGTCTTTGCTGATTGCATAACCAATCATCTTCTATCAATACTGATTATCTTGTAGCTTCTCTGAGTTGTTTCAATTTATTGCTGAGAGTAAAGTGGTAGCATTATGGCTACTCCATCACTCAGAGAAAGTTTTTTAAAAAAATGTATCTGCAATAGTGAAGTCCATATCTTGCTTTTTTTTGACTGTTGTCCAGGCTGGAATACAGTTTCACATGATCTCAGCTCACCACGACATCCACCTTCCAGGTTTAAGCAATCCTCCTGCCTCAGCCTCCCAAGTAGCTGGGATTACAGGCACCCACCACCACGCCTGGCTAATTTTTACATTTTTAGTAGAAATGAAGTTTTACCATGTTAGCCAGGCTAGTCTCAAACTCTTGACCTCAAGTGATCCACCCGCCTCAGCCTCCCAAAGTGCTGGGATTATAGCCACAAGCTACCGTGCCCAGCTCCATATCTGGCTTTTAAAAATTGATGTGTAGAAAATAAATCAGTGTTGCTTTTCCATTCCTGATAAGAAATAACTCATGGTTTGTCTCAATAACTCGATCATTATTTTAAAACTTTAAATATATATTTATGGAGTTTTCTTTCACCTCAACTTATCTATTAAATGTTTGAGAAGCTGTTTCCTCCTGATGGAGTCTGGATCTATGTCCCTGCCCAAATCTTATGTTGAATTGTAACACACAATGTTGGAGGCAGGGCCTGGTAGGAGGTAAATAGATCACAGAAGCAGATTTCTCAGGAATGATTTAGTACTATTCCCTTGGTACTGTCCTTGAAACAATGAATGAGTTCTCATGCGATCTGGCTGTTTAAAAGTATGTGGCAACTCTCTCCTCTTTTGTGCCTGCTTTTGCCATGTGACATTCCTGCTCCCCCTTTACCATAATTCTGCCATAATTGTAAGCCTCATGGAAAGGCTCCCAGAAGCCAAGCACCATGCTTCTTAGAAGGCCTGCAGAACTGTGAGCCAATTAAACCTCTTTTCTTATAAATTACCCTATCTTTGGTATTTCTTTATAGTAATGCAAAAACAGACTAACACATTCCCTTATATACTGGTTGGGTTATTCCAAAGCTGGCACTGAAAAAAATATACTAAATAAATTTTCAGGGCTATCTCAATGTTGAAATTCTGACGGCATTTTAATAAAAGAGGAGGGTGATAAGGAGGAAAAAGTACTTGGTTTTTCTTTTGTTTTAAAGTAGCCACAAACATGTCTCTGTGTGCTTACAACTTAAATGTAGACATGAGTAAAATAAATGTTGAAATTTAATAAAAAAGAGAGTACTATTCCCGGAGACACAAAAAGAAATGGGAGGCATGGCATTTTTGGGATAAAGGGGATGAGGGCTGTATTAGTCCATTCTCCCATTGCTAAGAACTACCTTAGACTCAACAGTCTATAAAGAAAAAAGGATTAATTGACTCATGGTTCCACAGGAAAAGAGGAGAGATAAGCTTACTGAGAGCGACATAGATAAGCAATTAGTGGAGCATAAAGCTCTTGAAGAAACAGCAAATCTGGGGCAGAAGACTAATGTGGAAACTTTAACATCTGGGAGTATAAGGAAAGTGGGTCTAAGAAGTGGGACAGAGATTCAAAAATATGGTATAACTTTCTTCTATAATTTGATCTAGGACTGATCTTACTTTAAGCTGTGGAGAAATGGGAAATATTAGAGGCTTAGATTGAGAGATCCATAGAAAGGTAGATAGGGGATAAAAAACTTGAGAAGAGTGAAACTTGAAAAAGAATCACTCTTTTTGGAAGGGAATGAACTCTAGCAAAGAACACAGTAGAGTCGATGTTCTTGATCTTTATTGATTCACAATGGGATAGAGAAATAAAACACCTATTTGGTTAACTATTTTAACAATTAACTTTTGAGACTGTTGGAGCCATAGCGAAAGTTACAGTCCTGAAGAGACTTCCTTTACCTGGATAACTACCAAGATGTATTCATTTATTACAAGGAAGAGTCATTTCCAATCAATGGATGCCTCTGGGCTACAGTGGATTTCTCCTGTAGTATCTTGTGTGAGTTGGAGGGGAGAAGGATCCTGGCCTCAGCTTCAGTGCCAGGGTCTCCTAGTGGGAACTCAGTAAACAGCCTTTTACCTTTCTACAGGAACATACAAATGATCATGTGAAGCAAAGGGATAAAATAGCCAAGAAAAAACACCTTAATTACTAAGGAAACAGGAATGGAATAAGTTTGAAAAGAGAGAGAAACAACGGAAGTTTGTAGTGGTTTAGGAGAACAAGTAGATTTTAAAAAATAACTACTTGATCCTTTCTGTCACCCAGCTGGAGTGCAGTGGCATGATCACAGGTCTCTGCAAACTCAAACTCTTGGGTTCAGGAGATCCTCCCACCTCAGCTTTCCCAGAAGCTAGGACTAGAGGCATGTGCCACCATGCCCAGCTAATTTTTTTATTATTCTTATTTTATTAGAGATGAGGTCTCACTGTGTCACTCAGGCTGGTCTTTAACTCTTGGGCTCCAGGGATCCTCCTGTCTCAACTTCCCAAGATGCTAGGATTACAGACATGAGGCACTGCACCTGGCTTTCCTTGTTTTTAATAAGACTACAATGACTGACTTATTTAGCCAATTGAATTGCAATGCCATAGGATGCCCTGGGAGTGGCTTCAAGGAAAAGGGAATAAATATATCACTGATAACTCCTCAGGGTTTAATGAGCTTTGAACATGACTGCCAAAGTTCTAAATTGCAAATAAGCATTTGACTGCTTTCAAGACTAAAGAAAATGTAGAAAAAGGAAATTGCCTTTGAAAACTAAAAGTTTCTCCCTGCATTCCACATTCACTCTACAGTGTTCTAGCAAATGACAATTTAGTTGAAGGTCCCAGGCTGCTGATTTTCTTTCTTCTCTCCCTTTGGCACTCTTAGGATCCCAGTAAGTTTGGAATGAAGAGGTTCAGATTGAAACGTATAGTTGCTAGTATTTCTTTCCACAGCTGCTGGTGTGTTATTGTACAATTTTTTATGTTTTATTTATTTATTGAGTGGGAGTCTCACTCTGTCACCCAGGTGGAATGCAGTGGCCCAATCTTGGCTCACTACAAGGTCTGCCTCCAAGGCTCAAGTGATTCTCCTGCCTCAGCCTCTGGAGTAGCTAGGTCTACAGTCACACGCAACCACGGCCAACTAATTTTTGTATTTTTAGTAGAAATGGGTTTCACCATGTTGACCAGGCTTGTCTTGAACTCTTGACCTCAAGTTATCTGCATGCCTCAGCCTCCCAAAGTGCTAGGATTACAGGCCTGAGCCACCACACCTGGCCTGGTGCGTTATTTTAAAAAATTAAATACATGACTTAAACAGAGAAAATTTAATTCAAGGAAAGAGAAACCTAAAGAAGATTTAAAAGCCTCAGTATCTAAATCAATAACACAAACAATCCATTAATATTTCTCATATATGTGTATACATGCACACATGTATGTATGTGTATAAATGTACACGTATGTATACATGTGTATATGTATACACACACAAAAAAAACAGATCTTTCTTTGCTTTCAGAGGACTACAACTACATTTTGTGGAATTATATATAGGTTAAAGAACCAAAAGCAGGACAGGCCTTTACATACCCATGTTTTCCTTTGATAAGGCATCATTGTAACAAACATTTTCAGAAGAGTATGTTAAAGTTGCTTTCCTAGGAAAAGAATTTGACAGATTTAGTTTCAAAAGATCTATTATATATATTTAAATGACCATTTATGTATATTCATTAGTAACTGTAGATTATAAATATATATATATTCTTATCTTAAAATACTTTTCTTGGTTGTTTTATGTAGTTAGAAAGTTTGCTGCAGTGAAAAAAGAAGACTAATATTGTTTTGAGCTCTCACTATGTGCAAAGCAATAACAATTTACCAAGCACCTTACACAAGCGTTTTCATTATCCTCCTCCAAAAAAACCTACGAATAGTTTCTGTCATTATATAAAGAAACAGAATTTGAGATATCAGAGAAAAATGAGAAATCTGACAACTTAGGTAAATAGTAGAATACAGTAGAACTAAATTCTGTCAGACTGCAAGATCCATACTGTTTCCACTATTCCCTGTTGTTAACACAGAGTCAGAAGAAATGTGTTCAAATATAATTTGTCTAACCCTAAGATCTTGAGAATGTCACTGACTTCTCCAAGCCAGGAATTCTTCATTTTTTTAAATGCAGATTATAATATACTTCCTAACTATTGATAGGGTTACTGTGAAGTGTAATGAAATAAGGCAGTGGAAGTCCATTTTTAAAATGTAGTTACTCATCTTCTGAAAAAGTACAAAGAAGAAGAAAAGGGCTTCCTATGAGTGTCAGTCCTTGTTTTTGAATAGGATCCCTCCGAACACAGCACTGATTCCCATTCTTTAAAAAAATGATGGTTCAATGATAAACACTAAAACTTGTCATCTGTGGCTTATCAGTCCATTATGAAAACCTGTTTCTGGTTTATATCACCTATTTTTGAACTAAAAACCAGATTCTCACCTGATTGCTCATGTGATGTTAATCTTTAATAGTTTGGCTCAAAATATTTCATAAATATAAAACTTTTACTACTCATAATTCTACTAATTCTTTTAGAAAACTGTAAACACAGTATTTTTCAAGTGAAACAGAATCAAAGACTGTGAGAAAGGTCACGCAATTACTAAATCCAATATATATTTTAATTTTATCATAATGTTTAATTTCTAAAAGCATACCTTTTCCTTTTTCTAAATTTGGGCTTTGTCTTTTCAATATTATTTTTAGAAATCTGCTTCTATAAAACAAAGACAAAAAGATGAATTAGTTCATATGGGACTAAATCAGCTCAGCAAAATAATGGGTCCCATGCAGTTCAAGAAATTTGGCCAGAAGAAACGCTCTGGCCCATAGCCCAAAAATAACTTTAAGTCTAGTCACCCACTGCATAGTCACTGCAATTGGATGGATCTGATCACTTTTCAGGAATGGCAAACTGATCTGATTTGGATGCTTACTTTCCATATTATTCACTTCCCCTTAGATAACTTCGCAAACACGTAAAAATACTAATTAAAAACACCTTAAAGTTGTACACACATATATAATCTTTAGAGAAAGAAAACAAAATCCAATGCTAGAAGCATATGAAATGCAAAGCTATTAATATACAGATGGAAACTGTCATGGTGAAGGCCCAAAAGAAATTTGTACCAGGATAAGGGACTAAACGAGTTTTGACCTGGGCTTTTCATGTCCAAGCAAAGGCAAGTGACATGATTCGAGGGTGACACTGGTTAGACAGCTGTGCTAATGATGTTCCATAAAGCCTAGGGACTTCAAGGACTTTTTCTGTCCATAACAAGAGAACAGGAAAAACTTCACTCACCAGGACACAAAAGCAATAAGGTAGTATACAGTCTGACATGGGGGATTAGATGGCAAAAAGCAATAATCCTAAAAGAATGAAAACACTAGGTCTATACCATTAAAGTGAGAAATCCAATTTCATGTCTCCTGAGATTTCCCAATCAAATAATTAACAAGACTTATCCAGTATTTCTAAAAATCACTAAGACAAAAGTAAGTAAAAGAGCCAAGAAATTAATGTGAAAATATATACAGGGTCTTCATAATTCACAAGTATTAAGATTAAGAGCATGTAGATCATCTGCAGAAGAAATAAAAAACATAAAATAATTTACACTGTATAGTTTAGGTGACATAAAACTCAAAAACAGGAAAAGCTAAAGTGTGGCCCTGCAAGTCAGGATAGCATTTACCTTGGAGGTGGGAAGTGTGACTAGTGGAGGGCATGAGAACATTTCTGGGGTTCTGGAAATATTTTGCTTCTTGATTTGGTGCTGGTTAGAAAAGAATGCTCATTTTATAAAAATTCATCTAATTTTATTTATGTTTATGATTTTCATTTCATATGTTTGTATTACAGCAATAAGCCCAAATTAAAAATATAGTTATTAAAGGGTTAAAATGGATTAGAAACTATAATGACCAACTTCAGGTTTCTATGATACCTATGAGCTATGAAAGAATTTTTTAAAATAACCAAATATAGTCAGGTGTAGTGGTGCATACCTGTAATACCTGTTACCTGGGAGGCTGAGGCAGGAGAATCACCTGAACCCAGGAGGCAGAGGTTGCGATGGGCTGAGATCACGTCATTGCACTCCAGCCTGGGCAACAAGAGCAAAACTCCAACTCAAAACCAAAAAAAAAAAAAAAAAAAAAAAGAACCTAATCATACTTCTAGAAAATAAAAAGTCATGTCATTGAATTTAAAATCCAATGGATGGCTTAAAAAGCTCATTAGAAACACTGAAGAAAGACTATTCTGGAAAGTAGACTTGAAGAAATCACCAAATCTATAGCAGTGAGAGACAAAAATACTTTTTGGAAGAGTAGCTAAGAGTCATGAGAACAGAATGATAAGGTCAAGAATAATTCTGAAAGGAGTTCCATAAGAATAATATAGAAACACAATGGAAAATAAATATTTGAAGTTATAATGCCAAATAATCTTCCAGAATTAGGCCAGGCGTCGTGGCTCACGCCTGTAATCCCAGCACTTTGGGAGGCCAAGGTGGGTGATTATCAGAGTTCAGGAGTTTAAGACCAGCCTGGCCAACATGGCAAAACCCAATCTCTACTAAAAATACAAAAACTTAGGCATGGTGGTACACACCTGTAATCCCAGCTACATGGGAGGCTGAGGCACAAGAATTGCTTGAACCCAGGAGGTTCAAGCCACTGCACTCCAGCCTGGACAGCAGAGTGATACTCCCTCTCAAAAAAGAAAAAAAAAAAAAAAGAATTTTCCAAAATCAAACATGTCAATTGTGCTAACTATAAAGGAAAGACAATTAGGCTGTAATAGATACCATTTCAAAACAATATCCAGAAATATATCTTCAATTAAACTATATCCAATAAAACTACAGTTTGAGAAGGCAGCCATACATGTGTGTTTGCTGAGACTGAGGAGTATAAAAAGGTTCAATACTATTTTTTCTGCTTTTTGTGATTGTTGATTTCCATTATTATGAAAAAAATTACAATTTTTAAAACAATATTTTTCAAAAGAGTGAGAATTAAAAAGAACTTCACTGAAAGAGCTACTAAAGAATATACTTTGAAGGAAGAAGATTGAATCTAGAAAAATAAAAAAGAAGTGAAGATAAGTAAATGCTCAACATTATGTAAATCTAAAGAAACACTGACCTAAAAAAAGACTAATTGGTAATGGAGTAAAGAACAAAGAGGATCTATAAAAGTAAACAACTAAATGGAAGAGGAAAAGGGGTTAGACAAACATGAAAGCATCTTCAGAACCTTGAATTATTCAAGAGAAGAGTGACGGTGATTAGATTTAAATGGTTATACCCACTAAGCATGTTCATATTTAAGGATAATCACCAAAAGAAGAGAAATACAAGTAATTTTTAAGGAAAATTAATTTTTATTATGTCTAAAAATATGTACTTCAATAGACAGAAAAATTGGTAGTTTCAATACTTGGATAGACAGATAATGTCTATCCAGTATATTTATTATTGAAATTTGCTGCTAACATTTTTTAAAACATTTTTTCCTTCAGTATCCTGAAGAATGAAGTACTTTCCATTTAAAATCTTGTTTACATTATGCACTTTCATTTGCCATATTTGCAAGTTTCACACTTTTGTTTGAAAACCACTTTAAGCTATTGGTTCCCATGAGATAGAATCCAACAATATGACCCATATAAAGAATAGACACTTGCTTCTAATTGGTTCACATCCAGATAGCTGAATGACTTCCTGAGTCCCTTTTGCCATGAAATTCAATTCATCTTCCAGACCGTCATTATGTTTACCTCTTCTCCTTTTCTCTCCAGTGTTGATCCTTTTCACTCCAGCATTGATTATGTCCAGTCTTTCTTGACATCTGGGGTACATTCTTAGCCTTGACTCTCATGTTGATAGCTGAAAAGGCTACAAGCTCCAGACTGTAGCTAGCAGGTGGTAGAGGCTCTGGTTCCCTTAGTGACCATGAAGTAGAGATTCTGTTCTAATTATTTCAATCCCTGCTGATCCCCAATGGACATGCACAGTGTTTGTAAATGACTAATTTAGAAGAGTTAAGACATTTGTACATGATGATCTTCTCATGGAAGATCCTAGCTTTCCTGATGGAAACTGGTGGCCTCTTTTCTTATGTTTTCAGGTTGGTTGAGGTTCCTCCTGGTTTGGTGGGACATCTCTGATGCATACTGAAGCAGCTAGGGATGCTCTCCTATAGGTCTAGGGTTGGCTGATGTAGGTAGCTCTGCCCTACATGACTTGCATTTTCCTAAGACCACTGGGTAAATTTGGGTTAGTCTAGAGGCTCAAGAGGAGAACAAAAATACATGAAGCCTCTTAAGGACTAGGTTGGATTTATCACACTGTCACTTCCACCTTATTCCATGGGCCAAAGTAAGTCACAAAGTTCAGCCAAAGGCATGCAGTGAGGAAATATACTCTTCTTTAGAAGGGGCAATTGCAAAGGGTTTGGCTAAAAGAAGTTGGTCACATCTCCTGATTTCAAAAGTTATGACAAAGCTACAGTAATCAAGATAGCATGGTATTGGAATAAAAATAGAAGAATGGATCGATAGAATAGAATTGGGAAAATTCTCTCACATACATGGTCAACTGAATTTTAGGAAGAGTCCCATGACATAACAAAGAACAGTCTTTTCAACAAATGGCACTCAGACAGAACCAGTACATGATTGTTCATAATGGCATTTTTTATAATAGCCAAAGATTAGAAACAACCCAAATATCTACCAATGGATAAATAAAGTGTGGTATATCCATATAATAAAATATTATTCAGCCATTAAAAATGATGAAGTACTGACACATGCTATAATACAGATGAAAAGTGAACAGCCAGACACGAATGGCCACAGTATAATAACAGGCAAATCGATAGAAAGCAGAAAATAGATTAGTGGTTACCACAGAAAAGGGAGAGGTGGGAAATAGGCGGTGACTGCTAATGGGTATAAAGTTTCCTTTCAAGGTGATGAAAAACTGCTCTAAAATTAGATAGTAATGTTGGTTGCAAAACTTTGAATAAACTGAATGGTTTATTTTGAAAAAGTGAACTGTATGGTATACAAATTATATCTCAATAAACCTGTAATTCAAAAAACTGAATGACATGGAAAGGTTGAAACAAATAGGAGCAGTTGCTCACACCTCTAATTCCAGTACTTTGGGAGGCCAAGGTAGGCAGATCACTTGAGGTCAGAAGTTCAAGACAAGCCTGGCCAAAGTGGTGAAACCCTGTCTTTATTAATAAAGCACAAAAATTAGCTGGGTGTGATGGTATACAACAGTAATTCCAGCTACTCAGGAGGCTGAAGCAGGAGAATCGCTTGAACCCAGGAGGTGTAGGTTACAGTGAGCCAATATCATATCACTGCACTACAGCCTGGGTGATGGACTGTCTCAAAATTAAAAAAAAAAAGAAAAAAAAAAAGAAAGGTTGAAAGTAAGGAGCTGGAATATAATATATTCATAATTATTAACAAAAGAAACCTAATATAGCAATATTCATGTTAGAAGAAAAGCAGTCATTAAGTCAAAAAGCATAATCAGAGATTAAAAGGGTTGCTACTAAATGCTAAAAAAATTCACTCAGAAAGTATAATTGTCTTGACCTATCTATTACCTAAAATATTAATGCAATAATTTTGATGTGTGTCCCATCGAAACTTTATGTTTAAATTTGATCCCCAGTGTTGGAGGTGGGGTCTAATGGGAGGTGTTTGAGTTATGGAGCAAATCCTTCATATATGAATTAATGCCCTCTCTTGTGGGTGAATTTTCAGTCTATTAATTCTCACTACAGTTGCTTGTTAAAAAGAGCCTGGCACCTTTCCACATTCTCTTACTTCCTCTCTTGCCATGTAATCTCTGTATCTGCCGATTCCCCTTTACCTTCTATCATGACTGGAAGAAGGCTGGGCCCCTCACCAGAAGCTAAGCAGATACCAGCACCATGCTTCTTGTATAGCCTACAAAACCCTGAGCCAAATAAATCTTTTCTTTATTAATTACCTAGTATTTCTTTATAGCAACACTAAATGAATTAATACACTTAGCTTTAAAATGTATAAAGTGGGCTTGGCATGATAGCTCACACTAGTAATCCTAGCACTTTGGGAGGCCAAGGCAGGTGGATCACAAGGTCAAGAGATCAAGACTCCCCTGTCTAACATGGTGAAAACCGTCTCTACTAAAAATACAAAAAATTAGCAGGGTGTAGTGGTAAGTGCCTGTAGTCCTAGCTACTGGGAGGCTGAGGCAGGAGAATTGCTAGAATCGGGGAGGTGGAATTTGCAGTAAGCTGAGATCTCGTCACTGCGCTCCAGCCTGGTGACAAAGTGAGACGCCATCTCAAAAGAAAAAAATGTAAAAAGCGAAAACACAGAATTACAAGTAGAAAATGCTAAATCTACAGAGTTTTTTTTAACCTATCTTAAAATTTCTTACACAATTTACCTCTCAAAAAATAATAAAGCAGAAAAAAATAGTGAATAGGATAATTCAATCCACAAACAATAAGCTTAATATAATGAACATATATTGAACCTAGCATTGAATAATTAAAGAATACATATGTTTCTAAGCTGAAACATTTATAAATTTGACCACCTACTGGGTCACAGAGGAAGTCTCAAAAATATTAAAGTAATCTCTATTTTACAGACCACATTCACTGACAAAAATGCAATAACATGAAATCAATACTCAAAAGGTAGCTAACTAAAATTTGTAATAAATTCATAGAAGCTGAGATTGCACTACTGTACTCCACAGAGTGAGACCCCATCTCAAAAACAAGAATATTGAAATACTGTTGTTTAAATTACTGATCTCCATCTCCAAAGACAATATAGATCTATTATTTCCATCTTGTTATTAAGTATCATCTTAAATTATCTGCATGTTTGAGCATAAAGTAAAAAGGGTTAAACAGGATTAGAAGAAGAAAGAAGATTAAAAGATAACAAAGTGAAAAGCACTTTATAGGTACTAATGGAAATACCATTAAACAGTTATCATAAATCAGGGGGATTCCTGTTGGAAAAAAATAAATTATTTTTCTACTTTGTTAAGTGACTGAAATGAACAAGTCAGTATTTGCCAAAATGCTCTATGCCTTCCTGCTTTAGTCTTTGATAAAATGTAATGGAGAAAAGCACAGATTTGGCATAACACGATCTAGAGTTAAGTGCTTATTCTAGCACTTACTGGCTATGTCACTTTTGGTGTCACTTGACCACTCCAATAGCCAGCAAGAGTCTGGTGTAAAGTAAACAATAAATATTTGTGGCCTAAATGACTATTTGGCATTTCAAGGTCTTGTTTTGTTAAATGATGCCAAAAAATTTCTACCTCAAAGTATTTGGGGGAAGATTAAATAATATACCAGAAAATATTCAACTCTCCTTGCCAATTAGTTGTTTAATTGTTGTTTACCTCTAGACCAGTGTCCAGATTCTTACCTTTTTGTTTATAGCATACGACTGAGGGAACTTAGCATTCTGGTATAGTAGGAGCTTGGGTAGTACACTGCTTTCCTAGGACTGCTGTAACACATTATCACAAATGGAAAAGCAAGAGAAATGTATTATCTTACAGTAATATAGGATAGAAGTCTGTATCTGGTAAGGGCACTCATTAAACTTAGGGCCCATCTCCAAGGCGATCTCATCTTAATATCCTTACCTTGATTACATCTGCAAAAATCATTATTCCAAACAACGTCACATTCTAAGGTTCCAGATGGATATATCTTTTTGGAGCCACTATTCAACCCACTATAGGTAGATACGGTAATATTTACCTATCCCATCCCTCCCACTTTTCTTCCTACTGTTGCATAGCTGATTCTCTTACGTTGTCTAGCCTAGTACTATTCAGTGTAAGGGCCATTATGTGTCAGAATTAACAATACCTGGGAGCTTGATGGAAATGCAAATTTTTAGGCTGGGCTTGGTGGCATGCCTGTAATCCACCACTTTGGGAGTCAGAGGTGGGTGGATCACGAGGTCAGGAGTTCGAGACCAGCCTGGCCAATATGGTTACACCCCCTTGCTACAAAAAATGCAAAAATTAGCCGGATGTGGTGGCGTGTGCCTGTAGTCCGGCTACTCGGGACGCTACAGTTGCAGTAAGCCAAGATCATGCCACTGAACTCCAGCTTGGGCAACAGAGTGAGACTATGACAAAAAAAAGAAAGAAAGAAAAGAAAGAAAACAAAGAAGGAAGGAAGGAAGGAAGGAAGGAAGGAAGGAAGGAAGGAAGGAAGGAAGGAAAGAAAAGAAAAAGAAAAATGCAAATTTTTATGCCAACTCTACCAGATACTCTGGGGGTGGGTCCCAGGAATCTGTGTTTAAATAAGCTCCTTAGATGACTCCCAAGCAAATTAAAGTTTTTGAGACACCAATTTAATGCATCCCACCTATCCACACAAATATAACACTATGTGCCACTGATTCTAAATAAACCAAATTAAGTTTTAATACTTTCCTTGTTGAGTGTACAAAACACATATATATCATTAGGATTGCTGACTGGAATTGCAAATGATAGAATTGCCTTTAATTACACAGTACAGAAAATCCATAGAATTGTGTTTACATTAGATTTATATGATCTGCATAAACTGACTTGACAATTGCCCATTTCCTAAAGTCACTATTCAGCTAAATGAAGTGTTTATTTTTATTTTTAAACACAAAGAGTAAGTCTGTTAGTTCTGTTAAATCTGGGGGTGTGAAAATTTGATTCAGTATTTTATGCTTAGGGAAGAAATAAATATGTTTTGTAATCTTCTTTTGAGAGTAATTGTAAGTCAATAATCACTAAAGAGCTGCCTACTTCAACAGAATTTCCAAAAGTGAATCTGTGAGCTTTGAATAATGTACACAAACTCCTTGTTAAAAGTTACCATATAAAAGGAAAAGCCAATATCCTCATTTCGGTTTGGAAAATCTACTTAGAATAAGTATGAAAACTGGTTATATGCAGCACTGCAAATGATGGTTACTACTTAGTCTGAGTATCTGGAGAGTACAAATAACATAGTTAAGTCTTTGGGCCTAGACAATGATTGCTTTCAACTCTCCTTTGAAAAGGAGGGGATGATTAAAATGATCATTTTATGGCCCTATTTTAGATACTATTTCAATAGAAAGAACACAAATCTAGTGTTTCTTATATATAAATGTCAATCATCAATTGCCACACGCTCCAGTCTAGTCAACCTTTTGTCGAGTTCAGCATTCCTATGAGATTTGGACAATATCAGAAACCAGTCTGTGGCAGTGTGACTTATAAATATCTTGCTATTCCCTGCGCTCTCCCAGCCATGTGTAAGTTTACAATAAAGCACTGTAGATTTCTCTGCTTTGAGGGGCTTATCAAAGAGAATGTTGGAGTGTGTACTCAAGCAGTGAACTAAGACACAAGGGAGCACTTTCCCTAAAAATAGCAGTTGATCACCAGCCCACCTTAGACAAAAGGAATAAAAGGCCTTTGATTAACACTTAAAATCCTGGCAGAGGATAGGAGTACCAGGAAACTTCAAGGAGCTCTATGATTTGGTGCTTCACTGGTAGTTTTTAAAGCCTTACATTTAATTTAGTTTTTAGTGGTCTTTGACTATCTATACGAGAGATAGACCATGAAAATTCAGGTGTTTCTTTTTGTAATAGAATAGATTTCACTTATAATTATAAAGAGTTTAAGAATACTAAGAACTAATCCAGACAGGGAGTCCAGGGAGGGAAGAACAACATGGAAAGCAGAATTTGTGACACAGTTGCTTAGCTGATTGAATAAAGCCAGTAAATTAGATTATTTGACCTCTAATTTTAGACTTTCTGAAAATCCAAATCAGTTGAAACAATTCCTATTTGAGTGCAGGCTTTTCCTATGGCCAACGGATATCTTAGCAAGGAAAATGTTGGGAGAAGATACTGTTTTTAGGGAAGACTGTCTAGAATCTATGTGTTTCAATTAAATTCTAAAAAGCTGATGCAGATAGTATTCAGTAGTTATAGTACTCATACTATTTTTCTGGACAAAATAATTAATGGCAAGCGCTTCATTATTTGTTTTATAATTTTCTCTATATCAACTAGAATAGTAAGGATAACCAGACTGATTATTGAACCTATAGATCACTGTCAAATGCTTTAAGCATTTACCTTCAGTATATTGCATAAGATCTTTCTCATACATGGGAATAGACAGACTCTCCACAATAGCACAACCAAAACGTTTTAAAAATTATTTTTAAAATGTTGTCTATGCTAGGTGCAGTGGCTCATGCCTGTAATCCCAGCACTTTGGGAAGCCGAGGTGGGCATATCATGAGGTCAGGAGATCAAGATCATCCTGGCCATGGTGAAACCCCGTCTCTACTAAAATACAAAAAATTAGCAGGGTGTGGCGGTGCGCACCTGTAGTCCCAAGTACTCAGGAGGCTGAGGCAGGGGAATCACTTGAACTTGGGAGATGGAGGTTGTAGTCAGCCGAGATTGTGCCACTGTACACCAGTCTGGCAACAGAGCAAGACTCCATCTCAAAAAAAAAATTGCCATCTAGTGTGTAGCAGAGTATAAGTATAAGATGTATACCTAATATAAACATCTCATGATACAGCAAATTATTTCTGGAACAAAGTGAAGGAATTATTATTATTATTATTATCATTATTTGAGACAGGATCTCACTCCCATCACCCAGGCTAGAGTACAGTGGTACAGTCTTGGCTCACTGCACCATGAACTTCCCAAGCTCAGGGGATCTTCCCACCTCAGCCTCCTGAGTAGCTGGGACCACACATGCACACCAACATACTTGGCAAAATTTTTTTATTTTTAGTATAGACAGAGTTTCACCATGTTACCCAGGCTTGTCTTGCATTTCTGGGCTGAAGCGATCCACCCACCTCAGCCTTCCAAAGTGCAAGGGTTATGGGCATGAGCCACCTTGCTTGGCAGAGTAAAGGTATTAACTACATAAACAAAAAGACAGATAGCACCTTAAAGTCATTATAATTTTAAAGAATTTTAAAAGTAATAATTTATAGGTTTATAAAGAAATAAAGTAGGTTTGTGTCATTTGACGTCAATGAAAAGTTGAAAGGCTTGTGGACAAAGCCAAATTCTTATAAATTTGAAACTGTAGACTTGAATTCTGCTATAAGCCAATTCTCTTTTCACTGATATTGTATTTTTTCCAGTGATACCTCTCCCTTTGCAGGTAGAATAGCAGCATAACTATTAGGCATAGAAAAATTACTTAATATAACTAGTGTAATTGCTGCAATCTATAAAATACAGACTGATTATTCAAATTCCTATTCTATGTTTTATCAATAACCAATTGATTGGTAATACTGGTTCTGGTTCTAATGGAATGGAGTGAAGATGATGGTGAGCAAGAAATATTCCAGAGTTCTGAGGAGACCCAGATTCATTTTGTGTGGAGTCTGAAGTTGGAAACAGGACTTATGTGTCTCTGAATCAGAGAGAAAGTATTACACTTGTAATAAATATAATCAGCAAAATGCATTGAAGAAAACTGCATACCACAACCTTAGGTCCAAACAACAAAGGACAACATCTGGCAGCTGTTCACCATTTGATAACAGTTACTTGAGGAAGATTTTGTTTCTTAAAAAAAAAGCAACCACATTTTGTGGAATCATCTTTCTTGCTTTCTGGTTCAAAGTTAAAATATGAAATGGAAAACAAGGAGAGTTATGGTTGAAAAGTTTCAAATTTTTGGAATCTGCAACACCAGATTTTAAGTATTATCAAACTCAAATTCCAAGTAAATTAATCTCAAGTGAATCTGTAAATGGGCATTATGTACAGAGAAAAATTAATATAAAACTAGTCATTATAAACAGTGACATTCAAAAGGGATGCTTTTTTGTTTGCTTTTTAGTAATAAGAATGAAAACAAGTCTTAAACAACTAGAGAAAATCACTGATAGATAAACTTCCATTTTTGTTTATCAAACCCAGATTTGCATAATTAAACTCTGAATTTTCTGAGACAAACCACCCACTGCACTAGGAAAAAAAAACCACTGGTTTAGGAAGGCATCACTATACCCCTCTCCACTTCTACTTTCTTACAGCAGCCCCTCAGAACTGCAACCCTAGCAACAAGCAGCCCAGCAGCTCTGTGAATGGAAAAACTGCCCCTTATAGCTAGTTGGTAGCCACATTTCATATACTACATGCCCTATAAACTTCGGGAATAGTGTGGTCTTCATACTAGGACACACTACTGTTTTCTCTCCAGGGGAGAAAAACAAAGGAGTTTTCAACTCTGCCATACTCACCCCTGATATTCATTTCCCCAGTACTACTCCGCTCCTCCCACTCCCACCGGCCATTTTGTGAAAACCACAAGTAGGCAGTTTGGCTGAAGTCAGATCCATGATGGGAAAAACAAATACAAAACAGGGTTAAGCAAATATACAAGTCTCAATAAAGACTTTTTCTTTTTTAATGTAAGGAGCAAATACAATAATCTGCACCAGCAAATAGGTATTCTGACGCAAGGGATCTTTGCTTGCCTTCCTAAGTGGTGTATAAAAGCATTTGGAATCAGAGATTTATCTGTTTCCTCTAATTGTAATATTTTACTACTAATTGTTATCCTCTAGAATTCCTATAGACTTTAATTCAAGATAAAAGAGGTAAATCTTGCAATTGAATCAAGTAGGTTTAGTTATGAAATTAGTAAAGAGTATCTTGTTGAAATCACCCTCTGGAAGGCCATTTTAATACTGCCTTGTAAGGAGGCAGTTTCCCTCAACAGATCTTGAGCACAGGGCAAATGAAACTAGTATAAAAAGAACTTTTAGGAGGGGTATGTGTCTCATGCTTGTAATCCCAGCACTATAGGAGGCAAAGGTGGGAGAATTATTTGAGCCCAGGAGTTTCATATCAGCTTGGGCAATGTATTGAGATCTTGTATCTACAAAAAATACAAAAAGTAGCCAGGTATGGTCATGCTCACTTGTGGTCTTAGCTACTTGGGAGGCTGAGGCAGGAGGATCACTTGAGCCCAGGAGGTCAAGGCTTCAGTGAGCTATGTTCACACCAGTGTATGCCAGCCTGGGTGATAGAGCAGGACCCTGTCTCAAAAAAAGAAAAATTAAGATTTTATGTTAAGATTTACACTGATGATTTAAAGTAATAAATGGATAAAATGGATAAAAATTTACATTAGAAAACTTTCTGGGTGAGGAAAATTATTTTGATTGTGGATGGTAGTTATGTGAGTATATATATATTTAAGAAAAATTCATCAAACTGTACACTTATATCTCTGCATTTCACTGTGTTTAAATTTTACTTCAATAAAAATTAAATTACAAAAAAGTGAGTCAAATGTGTTAAATAAAATTTACAGGAGGTCATCATTGTGGACCGTGCCCCTGCACTAGGCTCCAATAATCCAGACCAAACTAGAATGGAATCACTTGCACTAGGTATCACATAATCAAACTGAACGGGGAGATGAGCCAGTTTCCCAAAAAACAGGAGTTTCACAGCAACCCATAATAAGGGTTGCAGTCAACCTAAGAAAGCCTTCTCTGCTTTTTTCCACACAAGGAAAGTTACTTGAAGTAACCTGATGCTAACCAATCTGGTTTTTTTACACAATGCTGTTTCCTTCTTCCTGCTGGAGCTGCCTTACAAAAGCTGATCATTCTGCTAATCCCAGCAGAGCACCCTTCTGTTTCATAGATAAGATGCTGCCAGACTCATGAATCGCTAATAAAAGCCAATTAGATCTTTCAACTCAAATTATTAAAATTTTCTTGTAGTAACAGAACTGAAACTCGCAAAATGGTGATGGAATATCTGAATGACTCAAGTTTGGGGAACACTGGCCCATGGAAAGGGGAATGATGCCCACAAAGTAGAATACAAAAGAAAATTACATGAGTTTTGAAGCCTGACTGTGACTCTTCCCAAGGGGTTCTGCTGCTTGCTATTCTTTTCTGAGTTTCTCTCTGCCTAGGGCTAGAACCCAGCAGTAGGGATCTGCTATAATATTTATCTTCTGGGAAGGCTGCATATAAAGCTAAATAAATTAAGTGAGTTGCAGTACATGAATTCCATATTAATGACAAGCTTAGCAGTTAACACAAATATCCAGACATCTAGCCATAAAATGTAAGCAACCTATCCTGTTAACTGGTCTAATGAAAATTTTCTGCTTGTTATGAAAAATTTTTGTAATAACTTCGAGGAGAAATATTTTTATCAGAAAATATTATAATCAGAAAATATAATTCCTCATATATAAATGTATAAATCAATAAAATGGTCATTGTCATTCAAATAGTGTAAGTTGAATTATTGGTATTAGTAAGTGTTAGGGAAAAAAGATACACATAATATTGGTATGTAAACAAAAAACTAAAAAAGAGATCCTTTTCCAGTTAGTAACAATATTTGGGATAGAGTTAATAAGAAATATGTAAAACTCTCTGTTGAAAAAATCTAAATAAAAATAAGTTGAGAGCCAAACTGTTTCTACATGGATGCATTTAGTATTATAAACATGATTTTTCCCCTAAATTAGTACATAAACTTATTTTTTACCTCGTGTCAAAGAAACAACAACAAATTATGATATAAACTGACAACAACATCTTTATTATACTAATACCTGTCAATGACAATTATGGCAATTGGAAGCACTAACAGTGAGAGCACTTCAACATAATCCTTCCACCTGGGAATTGTCCTTGAAAAAACAATTCAACAAACAGGGTAGAAAAGGAAGCTATACTGATGAAGATTTTCATCAGTGTTACCAGTAACAATAGAAGAAAGGTTAAGCGAATCGTGAAATATATTTTATATTAATAAAAGGGCAGCCTTTAAAGCATGTCAAAAAACACTGAAAGCTCCGAAAGAAACAATTTTACTACATACAGAAAAAGAACTACAACACATTTAAAAGGAAAATCAGAAAATGTTTGCAACATACTGACAAGTTATTAATAACTAATAAGAGTGTCTATGCCTACAAATCAATCAGAAAAAATGTAACCTCCCCCAAAATGGGTAAGGGTATAACTAGGGAATTTTCAGAAGAAAACCTAGGCGATACCATTCAGGACATAGGCATGGGCAAAGACTTCATGACTAAAACACCAAAAGCAATGGCAACAAAAGCCAAAATTGACAAATGGGATCTAATTAAACTAAAGAGCTTCTGTACAGCAAAAGAAACTTATATCAGAGTGAACAGGCAACCTACAGAATGGGAGATCCTTAAAAAATCAGGAAACAACAGATGCTGGAGAGGATGTGGAGAAATAGGAATGCTTTTACACTGTTGATGGGAGTGTAAATTAGTTCAACCATTGTGGAAGAAAGTGTGGCAATTCCCCAAGGATCTAGAAGCAGAAATATCATTTGATCTAGTAATCCCATTACTGAGTATATACCCAAAGGATTATAAATGATTCTACTATAAAGGCATATACACACGTATGCTTACTGCAACACTGTTCACAATAGCTAAGACTTGGAACCAACCCAAATGCCTATCAATGATAGACCAGATTAAAAAAAAAATGTGTCACATATATACCATGGAATACTATGCAGCCATAAAAAGGATGAGTTCATGTCCTTTGCAGGGATATGGATGAAGGTGGAAACCATCATTCTCAGCAAACTAACACAGGAACAGAAAGGCAAACACTGCATGTTCTCACTCATAAATGGAAGTTGAACAATGAGAACAAATGGACACAGGGAGGGGAACATCACACACTGGGGCCTGTCAGGGAGTAGGGGGATAGGGGAGGGATAGCTTTAGGAGAAATACCTAATGTAGATGACGGGTTGATGGATGCAGCAAACCACCATGGAACGTGTATACCTAACAAACCTGCACGTTCTGCACACGTATCCCAGAACCTAAAGTATAATAAAAAAAAAGGCATAGCTAATCCTAACTATCTAATAGAACTATGATACTATTATAAGTCTAAGAATTTTAAATTTTCTTAAATTCTTACTTCCTATGTCCTAAGGAGAAATCTGGAAGGAAAGTACTAGCAACTACTAAAATATATTAACTATATGTTATTATAATTGCTTTGCATATTTACCTCTATAAAATTCATACAAGATAATTATTATTGTTACCAATATAGAGGGATTGATTAAATGAGGCTAGATCTCATTTAATCTAAGATCACACAACAATTAAGTAGCTAGCTCTTGGAGACAGAGCTGTCTCAGTTATAAGTTTGTATTCTTCCACCACAGTATACTGTTTCCTAAAGATACACACACACACACACACACACACACACACACACACACACAAAGTTTGTATGTATATAAATACACATACATACATATACTTATCTATTCAAACACCTTTTAAAATCTATTACAGGCAACACCATCAGCTACTCCACCTGTCTTCCTGGTATACTTGTTTTTTATTTTTATTTTTATTATTTATCTTTAGGCCCACTTGACTCAGACATTTACTATATATTAATTCTGGTCTGCACAAGTCTTTTGATATTCTAAAAGTACTTCATGAGCTGTTATGAATATCTTACAGTTCATGGGATATCAGGATGGGAAGGGACTTACAGAAGCTAGACCCACTCCTTTTTATCAAATGGAACTCAGAGAGATTAGTGTGACTTACTCAGAGTCTCTTTCATTCAGACTGCTGCCAGTGGGGCAGAGGTGATCAGGCAGGTGCACATGTACTACCCACCTCTATCACACACGGCTAAAGAGCTTAAAAGGGGAGCTAAGTAAGTAGCAGAAGCTTGTAGACAGAGCTCTCATACTTGACCCCAGGAATACCTTTCAAAGTAGACAATTAGGAGTAGTGTCCAAGATGGCTACATTCTTATATCTTGGTTCAAAGAGATGGCAGCAACTGATAATATAACTCAGCACAGGCCAACACATAACTTTGACAACTTATTCCTCAAGGTCTTTTTATGATTCAAGGGAAGCAGGAAAACACTGTGAGTAGCTTTGATCTACCAATTCTTCTTTGGGAAACTATCACATAGAAATAATAGTACCAGCACTTAAAAATATATATGCAAGGATGTTTACTAAATCATTTCTTATAGCAGCACTGAACCACACCAGCAATTTGAAAACATCTACATATTCATTAACATATGACTGGTTAATAAAACTTTGATACATCTGCTCTGGTATGCTATGCAGAATGTTAAAAACAGTTCTGTATTTATTAATCTAAGTATTTAAATCTATAGAGTAGCATATATAATGAGATCTCATTGTAAAAAATAAAACAATCATAAAACATTTATACATATACACACATTTGTTTATATAAATACATAAGTATTATCTCTGGTTCACAAATGAAGAAAACAGTGTTGACCACTGCAAAAAACACAATGCAAAGATGATGATAAAAAAGTAAATAATTGCTTCTAGAGCTCCTCATCCTGGGTTGAAAATCTTAACAATTTGTATTTTGTTTATTTATATGAATACTTTGTATTCATATAAATAATATATAACATATAAATACTTATGTGTTATATAAATATATAATGTATATAAATACTTATGTATTTATATAAATAAAAAAACAGAAACTATTAAGATTTTCAACCTAGGATGAGGGGCTCTAGAAGCAATTATCTCCTTTTTAATAATCTATTTTTGTATTGTTTTTCGTAGTGGTCAATATCCCCCTGCCTGTTTTCTTCACTTGTGAACCAGAGACAATATTGAATATGCCTCATAATTGTTGAAATAAAATGAAATAACATGTAGTGCCTGGCACTTAATTACCTAATATATTTTGCCATTATTTTTTTCTTTCATACCAACAGCTTTCTTTTATACACATATAGTATTTTATCTAAAACAGTACTCATCTTTAAAAATATTATGTTCAATATCCATAAAACCAAACTGTAAAGAAAAATAAAAGCTATCTTACTAAGTGAAATTAATATTCAAACCTTAATGAGGATGCCTTGTCAATATTTTAACAGGAATTAAGGAAAACTGATTAAGATTAAATAAAAATATCCAAAAGTACCATGTGGCTAGAGCAAGTTCCTTAACTTCTCTAACCATAAATGACCTTCTTTATAAGATAATGATAATAATGTCTGCCTTGTTTTCCCCTCGGGGTCTAAAGTGAAAGACAATGTTTGTGGAAATGTTTTATAATCTTACCAACAACACTAAAAATATTTACTTATTTATTTAATTTATAAAGAAAAGAGGTTTAATTGACTCACAGTTCTTTGTGAGTCAATTAAAATCACACAGAACTGGGGAGTCCTCAGGAAACTTATAATTATGGTAGAAGGCAAAGGGGAAACAAGGCATGTCTTACATGGTGGCAGGAGAGAGTAAAGCTGGGGAGTGCCACACTTTTAAACCATCAGCTCTCCTGAGAACTCACTTACTTTAATGAGAACAGCATGTGGAAAATCTGCTCCCATGGTCCAATCATCTCCACTAGGCCCCTCCCCTGACATGTGGGATTATAATTCAACATGAGATTTGAGTGGGGTCACAGAGCCAAACCATATCAACTATTATGAATAATCTTTTATGAGCATTCACATACAAATTTTTGTGTGTATGTACGTTTTTATCTCTTGAGTACATACCTAGAAGAAGGATTGCTGGATCTTAAGGTCAATTTATGTTTAACTTTTTTTTTCTTTAAGTTGTGTGTGTGTGTGTGTGTGTGTGTGTATATTTTTACTTTTATTGTGTTTTAGGTTTTAGAGTACATGTGAAGAACATACAGGATTGTTGCATAGGTACATACATGGCAATGTGGTTTGCTGCCTTCATCCCTGTCACCCATATCTGGCATTTCTCCCATGTTATCCCTCCCCAACTCCCTAACCCTCGCTGTCCCTCCCCAAGCTCTCCCCAACAGACCTCAGTGTGTGATGCTCCCCTCCCTGCGTCCCTTTGTTCTCATTGTTCAACACCCGCCTATGAGTGAGAATATGTGGTGTTTGATTTTCTGTAGTATGCAGCCATAAAAATTGATGAGTTAGTATTCTTTGTAGGGACATGGATGAACCTGGAAACCATCATTCTCAGCAAACTGACACAAGAACTAAAAATATTTCTAAACATTTATTTTAAAAATTCAGTGAAATCAATGCATTTCCTATGTCTCTATTAATTTAGTAAGTAATATTTAGTTTTAAGACAAACGCCATCTCAAATTTCCTGTTACATATCTGTAAATTCCTTCCACAGTTTCTCTGTAACTATACTTTGACCTTTGGTGGCTAAATATACAGTTGAAAATGTTACAAAGTGTTCAGTAAAATAGTCAATTATTTCAAGAGCTATTTAATCTGTCTATTCTACATCAGTTTGCCTCTCTATAACAAGCCTTCTAATTCCTTGGCTTTTAGCCTAACATGTAATGTTTCAGTATTATTTTGTATTAACACAACATATAATTATACTTATAGTTTGCTGACTCCAGCAGAACATTCAAAATCATTCAAAATATTGGACACAGCCCTGTTCCATACCTCTCAGGATACCTAGTGTCTCTAGCCCTTGCCCAGTGAAACACCTTATATTCTCCAAAATTACTATAACCCACAGCATCTCCAAAAATTTCTAAAATGTCTCCTAAGACAGTTTCTCTCCAACTCTCTGTGGTAAAGTTTTTCCCCCAGTCTATCTGAGATTTATACTTTTATTAAATAAAATAAAAATGAGTTACTAGAGAAAAAATGAAATAAAAAAATACAGACATATTAAAAAACACAAGTTCCATTTTATTATTATTAGATTCAACAGACAAAAAATATTCTGTCAAATTACCATACAAGTTCATAAATGATTACTCTTGCTTTTGGTACATATCTCATTGCAGACCAAAAATAGTTTAAAGGTCAGATCTGGCCCATGGCACTGAGGATAGTACTACACTTGTTAAGAACAACCAATAAAAATAAAGTAATATATAGAAACATTAGTTATTATCTTTATAATCTTTGATTAAATATCTTTTAGCAAAGATTGAAATAAACGTGTCCACATTAACAATACTACACTACTTCACATATTCCTGTCTAAATCTCCAGATGAACACACAAGACCTATATCCTTTCTTTTATAAAGGGCAACCTTGTTTTCTGTGATACTGAATTCCTTTCTGCAAAAGAACATGAACATTACTCAGCCAGTGAAAAGACCAAATTCCTTTCATAAGCCAAAAAGCAAATGATAAAACAAAATCTGATTTTAGAAGGACTCATAAAATGCACATATTCAGAATACAAACATGATGCCCAGGCTTTGTCTAGCCATCTATAGTTACATGCCCAACATCCTTTTCTGTTCCTCGAGGTTACACTTCACCATCCCTTGATCTGCTCTGCCTCACCACTCAACACAGAAAATCTCATCATAGGCTTTTCTTTCTATCATAATTCCTTTTATTGTGGCACTAGTATATGTCCAGAAGTATTTGTTTTAGGCACCAACTCTTTTTCCTTGTTTAGTAGTAAGAACATCATCAGTTGAGGAGAATGTCAAGGTTCATCCTATCTCAGTCAAGTTTTGGACAGTAAGTAAACAACTCTCTGAATACAATATTCAGAACAATGTATTAAATTTTAATAATTCTTTTAAAATGCTGCTGATAATTTACATTTTAAAAAATCCAGGTTCAAAAAAGTCATTAAAATGGCTGATACTGTGATCTACTTAAGTTTAAGATAGAGGCCATATTGAGCTCCAAATTCTATTTAAATTTTCTATGAGATTTTGTACACACATTATGGTAATATAGTATATGAAAATATTTTATAAGAGTATGAGTGTGAAGAATATATAAAAGTATGAATATGAAATATAATTTAAGTAAAAGCACTCATTTACTTGTTTATTTACAGTTTTCTACTGTTTTAATTTCTGATAGTCCTATCACATTAATATAAGTAACCATAAATATTAATTTCCTAGTATCAACCTAAGAAACGAAACATATACTGAAGTAACATTTAGAAGAAAAAATGGACTGTATGTCATTATTTGTTTTTAAATAATTTTTCTTTAAAAAATACTATTAATCAAATGAAATTTGAAGTTTGTATATTTTATATAATAAAACACAATCTTACCCTTTTCTTGGGCAGTGCAGCAACTTTGTCATGTGTTTTGGATTTATCTGTAAGATAATGAAACATGGCTGCTTCAAAAAAGTACCTGTGTTCCTCTTCAAATAAATACTGAGTTACACAATTAGAATTTTCTACTTTCTCATTACTATTATAACAGTATTTTGTTCCAATTGTCCCTTTAATTAATATGCTAATAAACTCAGCTTCCCATTGTTGAGTGGAGCAATGCAATCCAAAAGTAATAATATGAACATCTTTTTACTTATTTGGCAAATCTCCTCCTTAAATTTGGATTGTTGGATGTCCTCAAGTTAGTGTCTAGTATATCTGATTTCTAGGTTCTGGTGAGCTTGTGTGTTCTGGAGTATATAGGATCTAGAATTGAACCCCAGCTACCTCCACTTTCATATCTATCTATTATATGCTGGACATGGGACAAGGACTTTATATAGATATCTTATTTAATTATCATTATAACCTTGTAAAGTATGCAGTCCTTCCTCACTTCACAACTGAGGTAAATGAAGTGCTCTGCTGGAGGTCATACAGCTCGGCCAGACTCATCTGAACACAAGCCTCTAATTTTTCCAGAATGTCTGCCATCTCCATTTTGGACCACTGAGCTGTAAACAGTGCCTCAGAGAAAGATTCAGCAAGAATGAAGACTACTAGTACATTTTCTCATTATACCACTCCTAAAACCAGAATAATTAGTAACCAAATAGTTCATAAAAAACTATCCTAGGATATTATTTTGATATGTGCTAACGTATGTATATGTGTATATGTATCTATTGGTTACAACTGTTCTCATAAAATATAGAAACTCAGATGAACAGGTTACTATATTCATACCTACAACTGGCTAGTCACATGTAAACTATCCTCTTTCCTATATCCAGCTGTATACTTGAGATGATCCCTCTGGAATACCCTTTCTCTCCACTGATGAACGTATAAGGTTATGTACTACTACGGATGATTCCTCCGAATAGGAGAAATCACCACCTCTTTTGCAAAATCATAGTCAGATTAAGCTGCGGAACTTCCTCCTTATATTATGGTAAGTATTCCATAAAACTAGAATATTCCTAAAAGGCAGGGGCCACATTTTATATTCAGTAAGTGTTCAATATTACTTAGAATTTAAAATGTATATGTATTTCATCCAAAATCTCACAGTTTCCTGAAAAAATGTAATTTATTAATTAAAATATATTGATCATTTACTTGGTATCAGCTACTAAATTAGACAGCATAAGACATAAAACAATGCATATGCTCTTAGACTCTCTTTATTAATAAACCAGGGGTAAGAACTATTTTTCTTAAACTTTTAGTTTCAGGGGTACATGTACAGGTTTACTATATAGATAAATTGTGTGTTGTGGGGTTTGGTTTACATATTATTTTATCACCCAGGTAATAAGCATAGTACCCGATAGGTAGTTTTTCAATCCTCACCCTCTTTCCACCCTACACCCTCAAGTAGGCCCCAGTGTCTATAGTTTCCTTCTTGGTGTCCACATATACTAAATGTTTAGTTCTCACTTATAAGTGACAACATGAAGCACCTGATTTTCTGTTACTGCATTATCTTGCTTAGGATAATGGCCTTCAGCCCCAACCATTTTGCTGAAAGGACATTATCCTGTCCTTTTACATGACTGCATAGTATTCCATTGTGAATATGTACTGTATTTTCTTTATGCAGTCTATTATTGATGGGTATCTAAGTTAATTCTATGTGTTTGCTATTGTAAATAGTGCAGCAATGAACATATGTGTGCATATGTCTTCATGGTAGAATGATTTATATTTCTTTGAGTATATATCCCAATAATGGAATTGCTAGGTCAAATGATGGTTCAATTTTAAGTTCTTTGAAAAACTGCCAAACTACTTTGCACAGTCGCTGAACTAAATTACATTACCACCAGTAGTATACAGCATTCCCGTTTCTTGACAACCTCACCAGTATCTATTATGTGTTGACTTTTTATTAATAACCATTCTAACTGGTGTGTGACAATATCTCATTGTGGTTTTAATTTGAATTTCTCTAATGGCCAGTGATGTTGAGCATTTTTTCATATGCTCATTAGCCACATAAATGTCTTCTTTTGAAAAGTGTCTGTTCATGTCCTTTGCCCACTTTTTAATGGGGTTGTTTATTTTTTCTTACTATAGATGTTGGATATCAGGCCTTTTTCAGATGCAGAGCTTGCAAACATTTTCTCCCATTTTGTGGGCTATTTACTCTGTAGATAGTTTCTTTTGCTGCACAAAACCTCTTCAGTTTAATTAGGTCCAGGAGTAAAAGTGATTACCTCACTGGTATATTGTGAGATTTAAATAATATAATCTAGTTAATTAAAACTCCTAAAAACATGTATGAAGATAAATAATCAACAAATATTCACTTCCATTTTAGCTAATAAACATTATGGGGTGTGTGTGTGTGTGTGTGTAAGAGACAACAAGAAAGAAAGAGAGAGAGATCTTGATTTTTGGAATAGTAGGAAAAATACTTCAGTGATTATGTTTCACATCTGTATCACCTTTCTGGTTGACTCCACCATTCTTCTATCTAAACAATTGTTTTCGTCTTTTTAACATAGTTGGAAATAATTGGTGAGTAATAATAAAATAGCAACATGTTTTAAGAAATATGAAAAAATAAGATAACTAAAATCTCATAGTATATTTTGGGATTAATGATGTGTAAAGGGCCCAGTAGAACCTTATGGTAATTGCAAGATGGAATAAATTTTATTGTATCTTTTAAAAAATTAAATTTACTCTTTGTTCTTTTGAAAACCTCTAATAAGGATAAAAGTCATAGTGAAATATCAAACCTTAAAAATAGTTAAAATTGAACAAAATAAAAACTCAAAAACTAAATTTAGAGTCTATGTATCTGGATGATATGCAGAGAGTTAACCAAAATGGATGTTTGCTATGTTTCCGGTCAAAATATACCTCATTCTTATGTAAATTTGCTACTATGGCAATGAATCGGGAACAGAAACATGTGAACTGTTGTTCAAGGAGCTTATTATGCTCAAAAGTTATAAAAACCATCTCCCAATAAAAATAGAGCATCTTGGGGAGTATCAGCCACATTGATTTTCAAATGTCAAAGGAAAATTCTTATGTAATACTTAAAACATTATGATCAGTAGTAATTTTTTTATTAATATTAACAGTAGGTCTATGTTCAACTTCAGCAACGTTAACAACTTTCTAAAAGCTAAATTTTCTCTTGTGAGAAAGGTTTAATTTCCTTCCATCAGAAATCTCTGCATGAAGGGACTCTCATCATAAAGAATGAAAAGCAGTTAATAGGAAATGTAGATGTGGATAATGAAAAGGGCCTTCACTCCTCCTTTGAGCTATATCCAAGTCATATTTCTAAAGTGCAAAAGAGGAGCTGCAGGTAGTAAATGAAAATGTTCTAAATGAGTAGAGGTGGTTATGACTCATGATCCAGAACAGATGTTACTGATTTTTTACTTACAACCATATTAGAGAGGAATACAAATATTAACATAATTCAATGGTTTCTCTTTTTTAAATAATTTTTTTAAACCTTGTGTATTTGTGGCCTCTGAAAAACATCAGTCTGTTTGTTTAAATGTCACAGCTGAGAGCATTTTCATAAAAACATAGAGGACAGTCTAGTTTCTGGTCTGGGACGTAAGGAGCTTAGAAGTCGCCACTAGAATCCAACAACATATACAAAGGTGAGCAAACTGGAAAATGAACAACTCTTCTTAGGTCCTACGGAGAAATGAGGTCACAGGGCAAACTGATGCCCCTAAATTTGGAGAAAAAGGCAAGTACAGAGAATCATAGCCCACCTGAGCCAGGTAGAAACTAGTTTAGGGATAGGAAAATCCGAACTTTAATTGACAAATTGCTAGAAGCTGTGTGGGAACAAGCCTGTGACAAAAACTCCAGGGGTACCTAGTCATGGGGACAGGAGTACACTTTTGTTGAGTTTTACCTTTAGGAGCTCTACCAGGTTCTCAAGGAGAAGATTAAAGAAGTATCTCCTGGCTTCCATCAGGGGGAAGAGAAAAGCAATCATTTTGAATAATATATCAGAGCATTCTGTACTTCCTAACAAAGCCTGCCCTGAGGAGAAACTATTTCATCAGAGCCTAACCTATTGAGGGATTTTCAAAGTCTAACCCCAGCCTCACCTGGGGGAAGAAAAATACCAAATTCCATCCTTTACAAGCTATGTAGGTGAAGAAAAAAAAGTGGAGTGAGGGGGTGGTTGGGGAAAAGTCTTTATGAAGTTTACAGCCTAGGACTGAGACTTTATCATAGGACTATAGAATGATTTCCCACCCCCTCATGTCTTACTACTGTATAGCTAAAGGATCATGATTACAGTTATTTTACCCAGAACATCATGCCTACCTTTCAATAAAAATGTATAAGGCATACTAGAAGGTAAAAACGAAAATTTGAAGAGACAGAGCAAGCAGCAGGAACAGATCAAGATATGACAGAGATGCTGGGATTATCAGCTCATGAATTTAAAACAACTATGATTAATATGCTAAAAGCTATAGTGTTAAAAGTAGACAACATGCAAGAACAAATGGGTAATGTATGCAAAGAAATAAAAATTCTAAGAAAGATTCATAAGAAATGCTTGAGAGCAAAAGCAATGTAACAGAAATGAAGAATGTGTTTGATGTGCTCATCAGTAGACTAGACACAGCTAAGAAAAGAATCTTTGAGCTTGAGGATATATCAATAAAAACCACCAAAACTAAAAAAGAGAAAAGACCGAAAAAAGATAAAACAGAATGTCCAAGAAATATGGAACAACTAGAAAAGTGTGACATACTCATAATAGGCATAACAGAATGAAAAGAGATACAGGAACAAAAAAAATTCAACACAATAATAACTGATAATTTCCTCCAAACTAACATCAGATGCCAAACCATAAATCCAGAAGCTCAGAAAACACCGAATAAGATAATAGCCAAAAATCTATGTATCATATTCAAACTGCGGAAAATAAAAGATTAAAAATCTTGAAAGAAGAGAAAAAAACCACCTTACCAATAAATAGAAAAGTAAAGGTAATAATTACAACCAACTTTTTCTCAAAACCACACAAGTGATAAAACAGTTGTGCAAAATAAAGTGTTAGCAAAATAACCCACCCACCTAGAATTCTACACTCTGAAATTATTATTTTTTCCTTTTGAGATAGGAAAAAATATCTCAGGTCAGATATTACTGTGCTCTGTTACTCAGGGCAGAGTGCAGTGGCACAATCATGGCTCACTGCAGCCTTGACCTCCTGGGCTCAAGCAATCCTCCGTCTCCTTAATAGCTGGGACTACAGATGCACAACTGGCTAATTTTTAATTTTCCGTAGAGACAGAATCTCACTATGTTGCCAACTTTTTAAAGTTTCAAAATCACAAAGACAGAAAAAGAGTCAAAGACAAAAATAGTAACAAAGAAAAAGGTCAATAAATAGAAAATAGTAACAAATATGACAGTTATTAATCCATGACATTAAAAATAATCATTTTAAACATTAATGGCCTAGATGGAAAAATTAAAAGAAAAATATATTATGCTAACCCTAATGAAATAGAAGTATGAGTACTTACATTAATTTGAAACAGAGCAGGCTTCAGAGCAAGGGAAGTTATTAAGAAAAAGAGTGGCATACATATTAATAAAGAGATCAATACTCAAAGAAGACTTGCAACTTTTAATGTGCATGCACCTAACAACAGAGCATCAAAATATGAGAAGCAAAAACTTATAAAACTGCAGGGAGAAATAAATAAATCTACTATTATAGCTGGAGACTTCAACAGTCATCTATCAGAAATGAACAAATCCAGCAAAAGGAAAATCAGTACAGACACAGTTGAACTCAAAAGCACCATCAACCAAGTGAATAATTTGACGTCTGTAATCTACTTCAACCAACAACAGCAGAATACACATCCTTCTTAAGCTTACATAAAACATTCAGCATGACAGACCACATTCTCATCCAAAAAATACCTTAATACATTTAAAAGAATGTTAACACATTTAACATCTCTTCACAGACCAAAATGGAATTAAGCCAGAAAGTGATAGCAGAGAGAAAGGTGAAAATCCAGATACTTGGAGATTAAGCAACACACTTCTAAGTAATACATAGATCAAAGAAAAAAAAATCTCAAGAAAAATTCAAAAATATTCTGAACTAAATGAAAATGAAAGGACAACTTATCAATCATGGGATGCTGCAAAAGCAATGTTCAGAGGAAAATTTACAGCATTGAATGCATCTATTAGAAAAGAACAAAGCTCTAAAATCAATAATCTGAGCTTCTACTTAACTAGAAAAATACAAAAGAACAGGCTAAATCCAAAGTAGGCTGAAGAAAAAAAATAAAATAGCAGAAATCAATGAAATTGAGGACAGTAGATGGAGAAAAATCAATAAGACCATAGCTAGTTCTTTGAAAGATAAGCTAAACTGATTAAGACTCTAAAGAAGGAGGAAGGTAGGAAGGAAAGAAGAAAGAAAGGAAGGACGGAGGGAGGGAGGGAGGGAGAAGGAAGGAAGGAAATGAAGGAAAAAAGGAAGGTAAGAAGGAAGGAAGGGAGGGAGGAAGGAATGAAGGAAGAAAACAAGGAAGGAAGGAGGAGAGGAAAGGGAGAGAGGCAGGGAGATACAAATTACTTATATTAGAAATGAAAGAGATAGACATTATAACAAATCCCATGGACATTAAAAGAAAATAAAGGAATATTATAAACAACTCTATGCCCACAAATTTGATGACCTAGATGAAATGGACCAATTTCTTGAAAGAGACACTCTGGTAAAATTCTCCCAAATAAACAGGAAATCTGAATAGCCTTACACCTATTAAAGAAATTGAATCAATATAATAATTTTCCAAAACAAAAAGCAGCAAGCCCAGACAGGTTCACTGGTAAATGCTATCAAACATATAGGAAGAAAGTATGCTGGTTCTCCATAACCTTTTCCAGAAGATAGAAGCAGAGAAAATACTCTTTAACTCATTCAATGCAAGGTGGTACAAAAATTGGAAACCAATTAATGTAATACATCGATTGTATTACATTAAAGAAGAAAAATCACATAATCTATAAACAGATCACAGAAAAGTGTTTGACAAAAAAAAAAAAACAACCCTCAGGACACAAGGAACATAGGGGAACTTCCTCAGCTTCGTAAAGAGCATTTACAAAACATCTAAAGCTAACATAATTACTGGTAACAAACTAGAAGCTGTCATGCTAAGATAAAGAACAAAGTCAAGGGTTTTCTCCCTCACCACTCTTCTCAATATTGTACTGGAATTTCTGGATAATGAAGTAAGAAAAGAAATGAAAATAAAAGGTATACAGTTTTGGAAGGAAGAAGTAAAACTTTCTTTGCACATGATATGCTTGTCTATGTAGTAAATCCAAAAGAATCAACCAAAAAACCCTGTAATTAATAACAAATTATAGCAAGGTTGCAGGATACAAAGTTAATATGCAAAACTAAATAGCTTTCTGACATACCAGTACCAAACAGGTAGAATATGAAATGAAAGCACATTAGAATTTACATTGACAACCCCAAAGTGAATTAGTTAAGCATAAATATTCCAAAAAAAAGTACAAGATCTAAATGGGGAAAACTACCAAACTCTGATAAAATGACTCAAAAAAGAACTAAATAAACTTGAAGATATTCCATGTTCATGGATAAAAAGACTAAATATTGTCAAGATGTCGATTCTTTCCAACTTGATACATAGATTCAACACAATCCCAATGAAAATGCCAGCAAGTTATTTTGTGAAATCAACAAACTGATTCTAAAATTTATATGGAAAGGCAAAAGACCCAGAATAGCCAACCCAATATGGAAGGAGAAGAACAATGTTGGAGAACTAACACTACCCAACTTCAAGACTTAAAATGAAGCTACAGTAATCAGTACAGTGTGGTACTGATTGGCAAAAGAACAGACAAATAGATCAACAGAACAGAATAAAGAACCCAGAAACAGACCCATATAAATACAATCAACATATATTTGATAAAGGAGCAAAGGTGATACAATGGTGCAAAGACAGTCTTTTCAACCAGTGGTGCAAAAATAAATGGATATTTGCACACAAAAAAAAGTAAATTTAGACTCTGTCCTTACACCCTTCACAAAAATGAACTCGAAATGAATCATAGGTCTAAATGCAAAATTATAAAATTCCTAAACGATACATAGAGAAAACCTAGATGACCCTACATATGGCAATAACATTTAGATACAACACCAAGGGCAAGGTCCATGAAAGAGATAATTGATAAGCTGGACTTCACTAAAATTAAAAATGTCTGCTCTCAAAGGTTCTGTCAATAGAATGGAAAAGACAAGGCACAGATTGGGAGCAAATATGTGCAGAAAGACTTATAAAAGAATGACATCTAAGATACACAACGAATTCTTAAAACCTCCACAGCCAAAAAAAAAAGAACAATCCAGTTGAAAAATGAGAAAAATATCTCAAAAGACACCTCACCAAAGAAGACAGAAAGGTGGCAAATAAGTATAAGGAAGGATGTTCAACATCAAATGTCATTCGGAAATGTAAATTCAAACATTAATAAGGTGCCACTCCACACTTATTAGAGTGGTCAAAACCCAAAACACTGACACCACCAAATATTGATGATGATGTGGAACAACAGGAACTCTCATTCATTGCTGGTGGGAATGTAAAACGGTTCAGTCATTTTAGAAGACAGCTGGTAGTTTCTTAAAAAACTGAATATTTATCCCACCATATGATCCAGTTATGTTCCTTGGTATTTATCAAAAGAAGTAAAAACTTCTGTCCACACAAAAACTTGCACGCATATGTTTACAGCAGCTTTATTAATATAAAAGCAACCAAGATGTCCTTGCACAGGTGAATGATTAAAAAAATCATGGTACATATAGACAATGGGTATTCAGCACTAATAAAAGATATATCAAGCCATGCAAATGCATCGAAGAAACTTAAATGCATTTTACTAAGAGAAAGCAGCCAATCTGAAAAGGTCACAACTATACGACATTCTGAAAAAGCCAAAACTATGGAGATAGATAAAAAATCAGTAGCTGCCAAGAAAAAAGAGGGAGGTAGAAACAAACAGCTGGGACACAGAGAATTTTTAGTGCAGTGAAAATATTCTGTATGATGATATTACAATGGTGAATACAGGTCACTGATACATTTCTCCAAACCCACAGATTGCATGACACCAAGAGTAAACCCTAATGTAAACTATGAACTTTGGGTGATAATGACATGTCAGTGTAGGTTCACCAACTGTAACAGATGGATCTCATGGTATGGGATGCTGATAGTGGGGAGGCTGTGTGTTTAGAGGTTGTGGGAGGAAAGATATGGAAACTCTCTGTACTTTCCACTCAATTTTCTGTAAACTTAAAACTGCTCTAAACAATCAAGTCAATTTTTTAACAACATAAATAATTCTGGAAAAAAGTTGGAAATAGGGACATCCACTCTAAAATGTAGAGCATGTAAGAAAGTTTTACTCTTACAAAATCCTAAAGCTGAATTATAAAGAGATTATATGGATAATGCTCTATTTATTTTTAGAAGTACAATTATAATGAATGTTTCTATATATGATTAAAAAACTTTCTAGCCCCAGCAGAAAAATTAATTACAGTAGTAGCACAACAAAAACAGGGCAACTAAACTATGAGGATGAGACGGTTATCATCTGATTAGGTCCATATTTATATATATTTAAAGATCCTGCATATTTCAACAATGAGAGAGTTGCATCAGTTATAATACCTGCCAATTTCTGCATGCTAGGAAGACTTTAGGCTAAATATTGGGGTAATTTATTTCTAGGTTTGAAAAATTGTTAGGTGAAGAAGCCTTCAAAGTTGCTGGGTTAAAATAAGTGGATTGCTGCTAAGTTACTCACCTTTGGTGAAATACCTAAACAGTGGCTACTTAGCTCTCAAAACTACTTTTGAATACAGTAAGAAGCTGAATACTTTACCAGAATCTACATTGGATGCCAAGCAGACACAAGGATTATATTGACTATTTTGGAGATAGTGAATCACTGTGAATTGTGAGCCTGTTACGGCAAAAACTAAACTCCTGGAATTCTGAAGTCCTGAAAGTTCATGCCCCTCCATTTTGGCTATTTAAGAGACAAAATGAAAGTGTTTACAAGAACCAGACTGAATTACATAAAATTGCATGTAAAAATAATCAGATTTTCAGCCAGAAAATGAGCTGTTGCTGCAAAACCCATCAGAAATAATCCTTCTTCAGAGTCTCAAGATAGGCAGGCATGTCAAAGGACTCACAGCCAATTGAGATAGCAAGTCTATGCCTGGTGAGAAATAGATATAAGTTTAAAAAATAAATGACTATGTTACTTAAAACTATTAATGTTCAAAAAAAACTAAATGTCTAAAAGGCTGTTGTGGTTAAGTAAGAGAAATGTATAGTCTGCACAAGGCATAAAACTGTATTTGTAACAATAGAGTGCATTCAACCTTTATTGCTAATACACAGAGACATTATATTTTCAGCACAGGAATCAAATCACATTTGTAGTAATAAATGTCTCTTCTCCTGGTCTCAGAGTAAACCTGAGTAGTATACTTGTCATTCTTTTTTCACTCCTTTCAAACTTACTTATTTGCTTAAAACCTAAATTTAGGTGGCTGGGTTGAAATTTAAATTTTTCTTAAGTAAAACCTTTTCACATATAAACATTTTGTAAATATAAATTAAAGTTTTCCAAAGGAGTAAAAAAAATCATTGCTACTTTAAAATTCAATCAGCATCAAAGTCCAGATCCTTCTATCCATAGAGTAATTTGTTTAGAACTTAAAGTAATAAAGAAAAAAAAGGGAGCCTTGTAAAATGTAAAATGATTATAATCGCTAAGCAGAAAAAAATTTAAACATATTTAAGTTTAATAAAAATTATCATTTTATGTGGCAATCATATTCTTTTCAGAGTAAAAACGTGTCATAACCATAGATCAATGGAATGGAATAAAGAACTCAGAAATAAGGCCATGTGTCTACAACTATCTGATCTTCAGCAAACCTGACAAAAACAAGCAATGGGGAAAGGATTCCCTACTTAATAAATGATGCTGAGTGAACTGGCTAGCCATATGCAGAAAATTGAAACTGGACCCACCGCCACCCCCACTTTCTTATATCATATACAAAAATTACCTCAAGATGGATTAAAGACTTAAATGTAAAACCCAAACTATAAAAACCCTGGAAGACAACCTAGGCAATACCATTCAGGACATAGGCATGGGCAAAGATTTCATGATGAAGACACCAAAAGCAACTGCAACACAGCAAAAATTGACAAATGGGATCTAATTAAACTAAAGAGCATAGAAAAAGATACTATCAACAGAGTGAGCAGATAACTTACTGAATGAAAGAAAATTTTTGCAATCTATGCATCTGACAAAAGTCTAATATCTACCATCTCTAGGGAACTTAAACAAATTTACAAGAAAAAACAAACAACCCCATTAAAAAGTAGGCAAAGGATACAAACAGACAATTTTCAAAAGAAGACATACATGTGGCCAACATATATATGAAAAAAAGTTCAACATCACTGATCATTAGAGAAATGCAAATCAAAACCACAAAGAGATACCACCTCGCACTAGAGTGGCCATTATTAAAAAGTCAAAAAATAACAGATGCTGGTGACGGTTGAGGAGAAAAAGGAACGCTTAGACACTGTTGGTGGGAGTGTAAATTAGTTCAACCATTATGGAAGACAGTGTGGTGATTCTGCCTCAAAGACCTAGAGGCAGAAATACTATTCAATCCAGCAATCCCATTACTGGGTATATACCCAAAGGAATATAAATCATTCTATTATAAGGACACCTGCAGCCAGGCACGGTAGCTCACGTCTGTAATCCCAGCACTTTGGGAGGCTAAAGCACGCAGATCATGAGATCAGGAGTTCGAGACCAGCCTGGCCAATACGATGAAACCCAGCCTCTACTAAAAATACAAAAATTAGCTGGGCATGGTGGCACGCACCTGTAATCCCAGCAACTCGAAAGGCTGAAGCAGAAGAACTGCTTGAATCCGGGAGGCAGAGTTGCAGTGAATCAAGATCGCGCCACTGCACTCCAGCCTGGGTGACAGAGCAAGACTCCATCTCAAAAAATAAAAACAATAATAAAAGAAACACCTGCACATGTGTGTTCAACACTATTCACAATAGCAAAAACAATGAATAACCTAAATGCCCATCAATGGTAGACTAGATAAAGAAAATGTGGTACCTGTACACTGTGGAATACTATGTAGCCATAAAAATGATATCATTCCTTTACAGAGACATGGATGGAGCTGGATGCCATTAGTCTTAGCAAACTAATGCAGGAACAGAAAACCAAATACTGCATGTTCTCACTTATAAGTGGGAGCTCAACGATGAAAATACATGGGCACATAGAGAACAACACACATTGGTGTTTATCAGAGGGTGGAAGGTGGGAAGAGGAAAAGGATCAGGAAAAATAACTAATGCGTGCTAGGCTTAATACCTGGGTTATGAAATATCTGTATACTGAATCCTCATGACACAAGTTTACCTATATAAAAAGCCTGCACATGTACTCCTGAACTTAAAAGTTAAATATATACAAAAACATGTCATACGTACTATAATCTTCCACATCGTTTCACTAAAAAAGTTATCTATACGTCATAGTATTGAGAATTCAATAAAACTTTATTTGAAACTAACCTGAAATATTATAACAATTTTTCACCCAATTTTTTAAAAGTTGAAGTTTATCTTTTACTCCTGCTCTGAACTTATTTTAAAATACAACATTTTGAAAATACTTTGTTCTATATTTTATACAGCATATCCTAGTGAAATTTTTATGCTAGGAACATATTTAAAGCTACAGTTCCCATTGTGAAATATGTGTCTTTGAAATACAAAAGAGGAACTATGTAGATAGTCTAAGAGTAAAGAAAATAACAAAAGTGCTTACAAGAACGCCTATATTTAAATAAAGTGTATGTTTAGTCATTGAAAATTGCTTTGGGGACAAAATATATGCTATTTGTTTATATAAAAACATTTTCCAATAAACAATGATATACTACTTCCCTATGAAGAGTGACAGAAACTTTTGAATGAGCAAACATATTTTGGAAAACATGCATTTGAATAAACCCTTATTTTGGAGTGGTAAAGAAAAAAAATTATATACCTTGTTGTTTTGACAGGCAGCACATTTCCAGTCTTCGTTCATGAGAATATCCATAGAGCAGACATGCTTCTTGTAGTGCGCTTTTATACCATTTCTTTTTCTTCTTACATTTTTCTGGCTATATAAATATAAAAAAAGAATAAAATTTGTTTTAAATATATGACTTTGTTTTAAAATTCACCTAACTATTAAGCTGAAACTAAATCTGATTTGGAGCATTGTATGGTATATTTCTTAGACTTTGATATCTAATTATTATTTTAGAATTCAGCAAAATTATGAAAATTTTGCAAATTAATAGTCGAAAGGGTCAGATGCTTGGTTCACTAAGATAATAGTGATAATATTATTCATCTCACATTTAGAAAGTTACAAAAAGGCCCTCAATGTAACAAAGTAGTTAATATTAATACATTTAATGAGAATAATGTTGATTTCCTTTTAAACGACATAGCAATTACACTAAAGTGGTACAAATTGAAAAGCAAGTTTCTTATCAGAAGAAAATTAATTTGGCAGTGTGTGGGGGCTCATGCCTGTAATCCCAGTTACTAGGGAGGCTGAGGAAGGAGAATCGCTTGAACCTGGGAGGCAGATGTTGTAGTGAGCCAAGATCACACCACTGCACTCCAGTCTGGGTGACAGAGTAAGACTCTGTGTCAAAAAAATTTTTTATTCACGTCTAGTTTTAATGTTACAGCAGATATTAACATACGCATACAAGTTTCTTAAATTTCCCGTGCCTGGCCGGGCGCGGTGGCTCAAGCCTGTAATCCCAGCACTTTGGGAGGCCGAGGCGGGTGGATCAAGAGGTCATGAGATCGAGACCATCCTGGTCAAAATGGTGAAACCCCGTCTCTACTAAAGATACAAAAAATTAGCTGGGTATGGTGGCGCGTGCCTATAATCCCAGCTACTTGGGAGGCTGAGGCAGGAGAATTGCCTGAACCCAGGAGGCGGAGGCTGCAGTGAGCCGAGATCGCGCCATTGCACTCCAGCCTGGGTAACAAGAGCGAAACTCCGTCTCTAAAAAAAAAAAAAAAAAAAATTCCCGTGCCTTAGTTTCTTTAAGAAATGTGAATAACACTACATACATAAGGTTTCATGAGTATGAAATAATATGGTTTTATGGCATAATAAGAACTCAGTAAGTTATTTTACTTGGATACAGCACATTTTCTAAATATGCATTTGGTTTTCAAAGAATATATTTTAAAAAGAAAAACAAAATTTTAAAAATCTGGGTCAAAAATAAACATTAAATTGACCTAGTCCAATAATCTTTTCAGTGTTATTTTAAAACTTGCCAGAAATGATTTTTATAATGTTTTCAAATGTTACATTTATAAAATTCATGCCATCATTTTCATTTTTAATATTTACCAGCAAAAGGAATATGGCTATTTACTTTATTAACCTGTAATTAACACCTATCTATAAAGATTATATCTTTCTCACAGATGTGTAAGATAATTCACCCTTTACACAGAAGTATAAATCTATATAAGACCCATATTGAAGTAATTCAGAGAATGAAACTATATATTTAAAGCTATTCTCAATGTCACCACATTCTTAGAGTTCCCCAAATTAATATCAACTATGTGCTCCCACTACACATAATACTTTCATTTACTGATTTACTACTTGATGATTTCTATTACAGTTATTTGTGTTCATGACATCACCAACCATAAAACGAAAGGTGCGTGAAGATGGAGGCAATAAGCAATATGTCATTTTTGCATCCTCCACAGTACTCATCTGCCTACACCTCATGGTATATTATGTCAAGTATTCAGAAAGAAACAGTTAAATTTCATTTGGCCCTGGGCACTGATCAACTTGACATAAAAGCAGTAAAACAATAGGATCAAATAAAAATCTACTTTTGGACACACAATCTACGAATTTCATTCATGAAGTAAGGTTTTTCATAGGAAACATGAAAAGATAGGCAGATATAATTCACTAAATATTGGAAATTTTAAATTATTTTAAGGATGTCTAAGCTAGCCTTCACAGATTTAAGACATTTCTGCAAGTCAAATGTTATAATCTGAAATTAGAAATTATAGTGAAAAATCCCTTTAAAGCTTGTAGCATTAAATAGTTTCTATATTGTTCTGTATATAGGAATAGTGTAGAAACAGTTTCTATAATATTCCCTATAGCAGGGGTCAGACAATTGCTCATCTATGGCCCATTAGGAACTGGGTGGCACAGCAAGAAGTGAGTGGGAGACAAACAAGCATTACTGCCTGAGCTCCACCTCCTGTCAGGTCAGCTGTGGCATTAGATTCTCATAGGAGCATAAACCCTATTGTGAACTACACATGTGAGAGATCTAGGTTGTGTGCTCCTTATGAGAATCTAATTCCCGATGATCTGTCACTGTCTACCATCACCACCAGATGGGACCCTCTAGTTGCCGGAAAACAAGCTCAGGGCTCTCACTGATTCTACATTACGGTGAGTTATATAATTATTCGTTATATAGTACAATGTAATAATAATAGAAATAAAGTGCACAATAAATGTAATGTGCTTGAATCATCCTAAAACCATCCCCCTCCCTCCCCTCAGTCCATGGAAAAAATGTCTTCCATGAAACCAGTCCCTGGTGCCAAAAAGGTTGGGGACTGCTGCCCTATAGAAATAGTATGGAAAAATAGTTTTAAAATTTTTTTGAGAAAAATCAGTGTCATATAGCTAAAATAAACTTTGACAACTCAGGGGAACTGAAAAGGTTTGTTTGAAAACTTTTGTCTGGGAGTCTTGGAACTTATCAGTAGGCATGTGCCATCTAGTGGTAATACAAATTAAAACCTTCTAAGGAACTCAAAAGCTAAGGTTCTATTTTACGAAGAATTTTGATTTCCAAATTAGGCTCAACTGTGCTTTGTATTTTTAAATTACTGTTTTTTAAATTGAAGACATGATAAGGTGCAAATTCTCACAGTATAGAATGTGCCTTCCTTCCCATCCCAGGTACTATTTCCCCCAAAGGCAACTATTATTAGTTTCTTTTACAGTCTTCCAGAGATATGTATTTATATAATCATATAATTTATATATTATGACATTAAATATTTCTATAACATATAAATATATAATGATGTGATAAATAGTTATGTTTTTTAATTTTCTTGCAGATTGCTGCATTTATTGATTGATTCAGCATATTTTAGACTCTCAGGATCTATCACTGAAGAAAACAGACAAGGCTTACATTTAGCCTATGAGAACAGACAACTATAACAAGCATAAAAACAAGGCTATATATATTATAGGAAGTGATAAGTGCTTTGTAATAAAAATAATAAAAGGTAAGGCAAAGTCAGGGTTATCATGAGTGCTGAGGGGTGGGTAATGAGTGGTCAAGGTAACTGTCTCATCGAAAAGGTGATATTTAAGGCCATGATCTCCCTGAAGGAGGCCAGGAAGTTAGCCATATGTATATCCAAGGAAAGCGTACTCCAGGCAGAGAAAAAAATCCTCTAATGTGGGAGAGCACATGTGTATTCAAGAAGCATCAAAGAATCCAGGGTAGCTGAGTCTGAATGATGAAGACAGAGAGTAATATAAAATGATTTCAGAAAATTAACAAGGGCCACATCATCAAGGCCTTTGCAAGCCATTGTAGGGTCTTTGGCTATTACTTTGAGTGAAATAGGTACTGGTGCAGAGTTCTGAGCATAAAAGAGATATTTGATTTGAATTAATGTTTTAAAATAAATCATTCTGATTGTTTTCATGAGGAAAGGCTATACAGAGGCAAGTACAGAAGCAGGACGATGAGTTAGAGGCTACTGCAATAATTTATGCAAGAAATGCTGGCAATGTGGACCAGGGCAGTAACAGTTACTGTGGTGAAAAGTGTTAGGATTCTGAACATAATCTGATGATAGAGCAAAAAGCATTTCCTGACCACCTGAAAATTGGCTTTGGGAGAAATGGAGGATTACTATAGGACTTTCAAACTGAGTGGGCAAAAGGATGGAATTTTCTATCTACTGAGATCAAGCGCAGGCTGTCAAGAAGGAAAGATTTGGAGAAAGATCAAGAGTTTGGACATGCTGATATGGGACTTCTCAATACCCAAGAGGAAGATAATTATGATATCGAGGTGGAGATGTTGAGTAGCAGTTGGATACAAAAATTCAGGACAGAAAACTTACCTGCAGGTAAGATTTAGGAATTACAAACACATACACATACACAAATGCGCGTGTGCACACACACACACACACAGTATTTATTGATTCAACATATTCTAGACTCTCAGGATCTATCATTGAAGAAAACAGACAAAGCTTACATTCTAGCCTATGAATAGAGAAATCTATAAAAACCATAAAAAATTAGGCTATAGTATAGTAGGTGATATGGATGAGAGAACTAAAGGAATGAGAAAATAGATGTTTGTATGTCCACATAGGTAGTATGTACGTACCCCTATTTATTTGACAATGCCCAAGTGAACAATTGGATTGTTTCTAATACATTATTGGAAACAATGCTGAAAAAAAAAAAAAGGTTTGTCGATATGTCATGTTTCCCATGTGAGAGTATACTAAAAGATAAATCCCGAGACATAAGATTACACGTTTAATGTATGTATATTTTAAATTCTGGAAGCTATTGCAAAATCACTTTTGAATGAGGAGTTCAAAGTTTACAATGCCACAAGCAATATATTCAGTATATTTCCCCACACCTTGCAGAACACTTCTGTTCCTAGCTTTTACATCTTTGCCAATCTTTATAAATTTTTAATTTTTGTAGGTACATAGTAGGTGTATATATTAATGGGTTACATAAGATATTTTGATACAGGCATGTAATATGTAATAATCACATCAGGGTAAATGGGATATGTAACACCTCTAGCATTTATCTTTTGTGTTACAAGCAATCCAATTATACTCTTTAGTTATGTTTAAATGTAAAATTAAATAATTTTTAACTATAGTCACCTTTTGTAATAGAAAATACTAGGTGTTATTCATTCTTACTATTTTTTGTACTCATTAACCATCTCCACTTTCAGCTGACACTCCACTACCCTTCCCAGCCCCTGGTAATCACCTTGTACTCTTGATATCCATGAGTTCAACTCTTTTAATTTTTAGCTCCCACAAATGAGTGAGACGAGGCAAAGTTTATCTTTCTGTGCTTATTTCACTTAACATAATGATCTCTAGTTCCATCTATGTTGCTGCAAATGATTGGATCTCATTCTTTTTCATGGCTGAATAGTACTCCATGGTGTGTATCACATTTTGTTTAACCATTCATATATTGATAGACACTTTGGGTGCTTCCAAAGCTTGGCTATTGTGAACAGTGCTACAATAAACATGAGAGTGCAGATTACCTCTTCAATAAACTGATTTCCTTTTCCTGGGGTATATATGTAGGAGTGGAATGGCTGGATCATATGTTAGCTCTATTTTTTTTTTTTTTTTTTTTTTTTGCAATGAAGTCTTACTCTGTCACCAAGGCTGGAGTATGGAGTACAGTGGCACAATCTCGGCTCAGTGCAGCCTCCACCTCCCAGGTTCAAGCAATTCTCCTGCCTCAGCCTCCCAAGTAGATGGATTACAGGCATGCACCATCACGCGTGGCTAACTTTCATATTTTCAGTAGAGACAGGGTTTTGCCATATGGGCAGGCTGGTCTTGAACTGACCTCAAGTGATACACCCAGCTTGGCCTCCCAGAGTGCTGGGATTACAGGCGTAAGCCCCTGCACACAGCCTACTTTTAGTTTTTTGACAAACTTCCAAAGTGTTCTCCATAGTAGTTGTACTAATTGACATTCCCACCAATGCTGTACGGGGTTTCCCTTTTGTTCACATCCTCACCAGCATTTGTTATTGCCTATCTTTTGGATATAAGCCATTTTAACTGGGGTAAGATAATATCTCAATGTAGTTTTAATTTGCCTATCAGTGATGTTGAGCACCATTTCATATGCCTGCTTGTCATCTGCATGTTTTTATGAGAAATGTCTATTCAAATCACTTACCTTTTTTTGATTGGATTATTAGATTTTTTTCCTTAAGAGTTGTTTGAGCTTCTTATATATTCTGGTTATTAGTCCCTTGTCAAATGGGTAGTTAGCAAATATTTACTCCCATTCTGCAGGTTATCTCTTCACTTTGTTGATTGTATCCTTTTGTAATAACCTAGTTTGTGTTAGTCTAACTTACTCCATCTCAGCAGTAAGCTCCAGCTTAGCTTCTCCCTCCCTGCCTCAGCTCCCACAGGTGCATTACTAGGTCACGTTGCACTCAAAGCGTTGAACCATAAAGAATGGTTCACACTGTTCACAGCACCTGTAACCACTGTAGCCGCATCCTGCTTGGCAAGTCCACCTGCTATTGTGAATACCTTCCTTGGTGATTGATTGTATGGAAAGTTCCCCCTGCTACCCCTGTTGATGACTGTATGCAAATACCCTTAGCAACCAACAATCCTGGGAACCTCCTGCCCCCTGGTTACCAGCTTCCTTATCTAACTTGCTTGTTCTGCTTCTGTAAAATTCTGCTTCAGCTACACTCCCCCTCCCCTACCTAAATCAAAGTATAAAGAGAAATCAAGCCCCTTCTGCAGGGCCGAGAGTAGTTTGAGCATTAGCCATCTCTCAGTCACCGCCTAATTAATAAAGGACTCTTAATTTGGAACTCAGAGCATGGTGCTTTCCTTCTAACTCGCTTGGATATAACACTTTGTTGTGCAAAAGCTTTTTAACTTGATGTGATCCTATTGTCCAATTTTGCTTTGATTGCCTGTGCTTGTGGTGTATTACTCAAGGAATCTTTGCCAAGACTGATGTCCTGGTGAGTTTCCCTGAAGTTTTCTTGTAGTAGTTTCACAGTTTGAGGTCTCAGAGTTAAGTCTTTAATCCATTTTGGTTTGGTTTTTGTATATGGCAAGAGATAGGGTTCTAGTTGAATTCTTTTACATATGAATATCCAGTTTTCCCACCACCATTTATTGTAAAGACTGTCCTTTTCCTAACGTATGTTCTTTGCACCTTTGTCAAAAATGAACTCATTGTAGACGTATATTGGTTTATTTCTGGGTTTTCTATTCTGTTCCACTAGTCTATGTGTCTGCTTTTATGCCAATACCATACCAGTTAAGTTACTATAGCTCTATAGTATAATTCGAAGTCAAGTAATGTGATTTTTTTTCAGTTTTGCTCCTTTTGCTTAGGATAGGCTATTCTGAGCCTTTTGTGGTTCCATATAAATATTAGGTTCTTTTTTCTATTTCTGTGAAGGATGTCATTGGTATTTTCATAGGGATTGGACTGAATCTGTAGACTGCTTTGGGTAGTTTGACATTTTAACAATATTGATTATTCCAATCCATAATCATGAAATATATTTTCATTTTTTCTGTCCTCTTCAATTTCTTGCACTATTATTTCACAGTTTTTATTGCAGAAAATTTTCACTTTTTTGGTCTAGTTAGTTACTAGGTATTTTCTTTTATATGCAGCTAATGTAAATGGTATTACTGTTTTATTTGTTTTTCAGATTGTTCACTATTGGCACATAAACCTCCCATTGATTTTTGTATGTTGATTAGTATTCTACAACTTTACTGAATTTGAGTATCAGTTCTAACAGCTTTTCGATGAAGTCTACGTTTTCCCAAATGTAAGACATGTCACCTGCACACAAGGATAATTGACTTCTTCCTTTCCAATTTGGATGCTCTTTATTTCTTTCTCCTGTTTGATTGCACTACCTAGCACTATGTTGAATAACAATGGGCATCCTTCTCATGTTCCAGATTTTGAGGAAAAGGCTTTCAGTTTTCCCATTTAGTATAATACTTGCTACGTGTCTGTCATATATGGCTTTTATTATGTTGAGGTATATTCCTTATGTCCCCAGTTTTATGAGGTTTTTATCATAAAGGGATGCTGAATTTTTCCAAATTCTTTTTTCAGCATCAATTGAGATGATCATATGTTTTTTATGCTTCATTCTGTTGATATGGCATATTGATTGATTTGTGTATGCTGAACCAATACCATATCCTTGGGATAAATCCCACTTGGTCATAATGAATCATCTTAATGTGTTAATGTGTTGTTGAATTATATTTGTTAGCATTGTTTTGAGGATTTTTTGCATCAATATTCATCAGAGATATTGGCTTGTCATTTTCTTTTTTGATGTGTCTTTGTCTGGCTTTGGTACTAGGGTAATACTGGTCTCATAGAATGAGTTTGGAAGTTTCCATCCTCTTCTATTTTTTGGAATAGTTTCAGTAGAATTAGTCTTAGTTTTTCTTTAAATGTTTCATAGAATTCAGCAGTGAAGCCATCAGGTTCTGGGTTTTTCTTTACTGGGAAACTTTTTATTACAGTTTTTATCTTGTTACTTGTCATTGGTCTGCTCAAGTTTTGGATTTCTTTGTGGTTTGATCTTGATAGGTTGTATGGTCTAGAAATTTATCCATTTCTTCTAGATTTTCCAATGTATTGGCATATAGTTGTTCATGGTAGCCAATAATGAGCCTTTGAATTTCTGTGGTATTGATTATGTCTCCTTTTTCATCTCTGATTTTATTTATTGGGTATTATCTCTTTTTTCTTAGTCTGGTTAAAGGTTGTCAATTATCTTTCACTTTTCAAAAAAAACTTTTTTGTTTTGTTGATGTTTTGTATTTTTGGTTTCTATTTCATTTATCTCACCTCTAATCTTTAATATTTCTTTTCTTCTACTAATTTGAGTAAAAGAAAATCAGTTGAGTTTGAGTTTTGTTTGCTCTTACTTTTCCAGTTCTTTATGATGCATCATTAGGTTGTTCATTTAAAGTGTTTCTTCTTTTTTAATTTAGGCACACATGGCTATAAACTTCCCTTTTAGTACTATATTTACTATATCTCATAGGTTTTGGTATGTCATATTTTGATTATCATTTGTTTCAATAAAATAAATTTTCTTAATTTCTGCATTGAACCACTGGTTACTCAGGAACATACTGTTTAATTTCCATGTGTTTGCATAGTTTCCAAAATTCTTATTTCTTTCTAGTTTTATTTCATTGCAGTAAGAAGTTACTTGACATGTCTTCAATTTTTTTTTTGAATGTTTTAAGACTGGTTTTGTGACCCAACATATGGTCTATCTTTGAGATTCATCCATGTGCTGAAGCGAAAAAAAATGTATATTCTGCCACCATAAAATGAAATGTTCTATAAATATCTATTAAGTCCATATGTTCCACAGTGCAGACTAAGTCTGATGTTTCCTTGTTGATTTTCTTTCTGGAAGATCTGTCCAATGCTGAAAGTGGAATATTGAAGTCTCCAGCTATTATTGTATTGGGATCTACCTATCTCTTTAGCTTTAGTAATATTTGCCTTATGTATCTGGGTGCTCCAGTGTTGGGTGCATACACACACACACCACACACACACACACACACACACACACAAATACACACACAATTTACAACTGTTATATCCTCTTGATGAATTAACTCCTTTATCATTATATAATGACCTTCTTTGTCTCTTATACTTTTGTCTCGAAACCTATATTGTCTGATATTAAGTATAACTACTCATGCTCTTTTGTGGTTTACATTGGCATAAAAACTTTTTCCATCTTTTATTTTCATTCTTTATGTATCTTTATAGGTGAAGTATGTTTCTTGTAAGCAATGAATCATTGGACCTTATTTTTATGTCCATTCAGCCACTCTATGTCTTTTGATTGAAGAGTTTAGTCCATTTACAGTCAATGTTATTATGGATAAGTAAGGACTTTCTCCTGCCATTTTTAAAATTTGTTTTCTGGTTGTTTTACAGTCTTCCTTCATTCCTTCCTTTTTCTCTTCCTTTTAATGAAGGTTATTTTCCCTGGTGGCATAATTGAATTTATTACTTTTTAATTTGTGTATTCTTTATTTTTTATTTCATTTTAGGTTTGGGGGTACATGTGCAGAACATGCAAGATAGTTGCATAGGCACACACATGGCAGTGTGTTCTGCTGCCTTCCTCCCCTTCACCCACATTTGGCATTTCTCCCCAGGCTATCCCACCCCAGCCTCCCCACCACTGTCCCTCCCCTTTTACCCCCAGTAGACCCCAGTGTGTAGTACTCCCCTCCCTGTGTCCATGTGTTCTCATTTTTCATTACCGCCTATGAGTGAGAATATGCGGTATTTCATTTTCTGCTCTTGTGTCAGTTTGCTGAGAATGATGTTCTCCAGATTCATCCATGTACCTACAAAGGACATGAATCATCATTTTTGATTGCTGCATAATATTCCATGGTGTATACGTGCCATATTTTCCCAGTCCAGTCTATCATCGATGGGCATTTGGGTTGCTTCCAGGACTTTGCTATTGGTAACAGTGCTGCAATGAACATTCGTGTGCATGTCTCCTTATAGTAGAACGATTTACAGTCCTTTCAATAAATACTCAGTAATGGGATTGCTGGGTCAAATGGAATTTCTATTTCTAAGGCCTTGAGGAATCGCCACACTGTCTTCCACAATGGTTGAACTAATTTACACTCCCACCAGCAGTGTAAAAGTGTTCCTATTTCTCCACATCCTCTCCAGCATCTGTTGTCCCCAGATTTTTTAATGATCGCCATTCTAACTGGCATGAGATGGTATCTCAATGTGGTTTGGATTTGCATCTCTCTAATGACCAGTGATGATAACCATTTTTTCATATGTTTGTTGGCCTCATGTATGTCTTCTTTTGTAAAGTGTCTGTTCATATCCTTTGCCCATTTTTGAATGGGCTTGTTTTTTTCCTGTAAATCTGTTTGAGTTCTTTGTAAATTCTGGATATCAGCCCTTTGTCAGATGGGTAGACTGCAAAAATTTTTTCCCATTCTGTTGGTTGCCGATTCACTCTAGTGACTGTTTCTTTTGCCATGCAGAAGCTGTGGAGATTGATTAGGTCCCATTTGTCTATTTTGGCTTTTGTTGCCAATGCTTTTGGTGTTTTGGTCATGAATTCCCTGCCTACTCCTATGTCCTGAATGGTTTTGCCTAGATTTTCTTCTAGGTTTTTAATGGTGCCAGGTCTTATGTTTAAGTCTTTAATCCATCTGGAGTTACTTTTAGTGTAAGGTGTCAGGAAGGGGTCCAGTTTCTGCTTTCTGCACATGGCTTGCCAGTTTTTCCAACACCATTTATTAAACAGGGAATCCTTTCCCCATTGCTTGTTTTCATCAGGTTTATCAAAGATTATATAGTTGTAGATATGTTGTGTTGCCTCCAATGCCTCTGTTCTGTTCCATTTGTCTACATCTCTGTTTTGGTACCAGTACCATGCTGCTTTGATTACTGTAGCCTTGTAGTATAGTTTGAAGTCCGGTAGTGTGATGCCTCCCGCTGTGTTCTTTTTGCTTAAAACTGACTTGGCTATGCAGGCTCTCTTTTGGTTCCATATGAAGTTCAAGGTGGTTTTTTCCAGTTCTGTGAAGAAGGTCATTGATAGCTTGATGGGGATAGCGTTGATTCTGTAAATTACTTTGGGCAGTATAGCCATTTTCACAATGTTAATTCTTCCTAACTATGAACATGGAATGTTTCTCCATCTGTTTGTGTCCTCTCTGATTTCGTTGAGGAGTGGTTTGTAGTTCTCCCTGAAGAGGTCCCTTACGTTCCTTGTAAGTTCTATTCCTAGGTATTTTATTCTTTTTGTAGCAATTGTGAATGGCAGTTCTTCATTTGGCTCTCTTTAAGTCTGTTATTGGTGTATAGGAATGCTTGTGATTTTTGCACATTGATTTTATATCCTGAGACTTTACTGAAGTTGTTTATCAGTTTCAGGAGTTTTTGGGCTGAGGCGATGGGGTCTTCTAGGTATACTATCATGTCATCTGCAAATAGAGACAATTTGGCCTCCACCTTTCCTATTTGAATACCCTTTATTTCTTTTTCTTGCCTGATTGCTCTGGCTAGAACTTCCAGCACTATATTGAATAGGAATGATGAAAGAGGGCATCCTTGTCTAGTGCCAGATTTCAAAGGGAATGCTTCCAGTTTTTGCCCATTCAGTATGATATTGGATGTTGGTTTGTTGTAAATACCTTTTATTACTTTGAGATACGTTCTGTCAATACTGAGTTTATTGAGGGTTTTTAGCATAAAGGGCTGTTGAATTTTGTCAAATGCCTTCTCTGCGTCAATTGAGATAATCATGTGGTTTTTGTTTTTGATTCTGTTTATGTGGTGAATTACGTTTACATACTTGTGTATGTTGAACCAGCCTTGCATCCCCAGGATGAATCCTACTTGATTGTGATGGATGTTTTTTGATGTGCTGTTGCAATTGGTTTATCAGTATTTTATTGAAGATTTTTGCATCTATGTTCATCATGGATATTGGCCTGAAGTTTTCTTTTCTTGTTGAGTCTCTGTCAGGTTTTGGTATTAGGATGATGTTGGTCTCATAAAATGATTTGGGAAGGATTCCCTCTTTTTGGATTATTTGGAATAGTTTCAGAAGGAATGGTACCAGCTCCTCTTTCCGTGTCTGGTAGAATTTGGCTGTGAACCCCTCTGGACCTGGCCTGTTTTGAGTGGTCGCCTCTTAATTGCTGCCTGTACTTCAGACCTTGTTATTGCTCTATTCATAGTTTCGGCTTCCTCCTGGTTTAAGCTTGGGAGGACACAGGAGTCCAGGAATTTATCCATTTCTTCCAGGTTTACTAGTTTATGTGCATAGAGTTGTTTGTAATATTCTCTGATAATGGTTTGAATTTCTGTAGAATCTGTGGTGATTTCCCCCTTATTGTTCATTATTGCATCTATTTGGTTGTTCTCTCTTTTCTTTTTTTATCAGTCTAGCTAGTGGTCTATTTTGTTGATCTTTTCAAAACACCAGCTCTTGGATTTTTTGATTTTTTGAAGGGGTTTTTGTGTCTCTATCTCCTTCAGTTCTGCTCTGATCTTAGTTATTTCTTGTCTTCTGCTAGGTTTTGAGTTTTTTTTTATCTTGCTTCTCTAGCTCTTTCAATTTTGATGATAGGGTGTCAAGTTTGGATCTCTCCACTTTTCTCATATGGGCACTTATTGCTATATATTTTCCTCTGGAGACTGCTTTAAAGGTGTCCCAGAGATTCTGGTATATTGTGTCTTCATTCTCATTGGTTTCGAAGAACTTCTTTATTTCTGCCTTCATTTCATTGTTTATCCAGTCAACATTCAAGAGCCAGTTGTTCAGTTTCCATGAAGCTGTGCGGTTCTGAGTTAGTTTCTGAATTCTGAGTTCTAGTTTGATTGCACTATGGTCTGAGAGACTGTTTGTTATGATTTCAGTTGTCTTGCATTTGCTGAGGAGGGCTTTACTTCCAATTATGTGGTCAATTTTAGAGTAGGTGTGATGTGGTGCTGAGAAGAATGTATACTCTGTGGATTTGGGGTGGAGAGTTCTGTAAATGTCTATCAGGTTTGCTTGTTCCAGGTCTGAGTTCAAGCCCTGTATATCCTTGTTAATTTTCTGTCCAGTTGATCTGTCTAATATTGACAGTGGAGTGTTAAAGTCTCCCACTATTATTGTGTGGGAGTCTAAGTCTCTTTGTAAGTCATTAAGAACTTGCCTTATATATCTGGGTGCTCCTGTACTGGGTCCATATATATTTAGGATCGTTAGCTCTTCTTGTTGTATCGATCCTTTTACCATTATGTAATGACCTTCTTTGTCTCTTTTGATCTTTGTTGCTTTAAAGTCTATTTTATCAGAGATGAGAATTGCAACTCCTGCTTTTTTTTGCTGTCCATTTGCTTGGTAAATCTTCCTCCATCCCTTTATTTTGAGCCTTTGTGTATCCTTGCATGTGAGATGGGTTTCCTGGATACAGCACACCGATGGGTTTTGGTGTTTTAACAAATTTGCCCGTCTGTGTCTTTTGATTGGCGCATTTAGCCCATTTACATTTAGGGTTAATATTGTTATGTGTGAATTTGATACTGCCATTTTGATGCTAGCTGGCTGTTTTACCCATTAGTTGATGCAGATTCTTCATTTTGTTGATGCTCTTTAGCGTTTGGTATGTTTTTGGAATGGCTGGTACTGGTTGTTCCTTTCTATGTGTAGAGCCTCTTTCAGGAGCTCTTGTAAAGCAGGCCTAGTGGTGACAAAATCTCTGAGTACTTGCTTGTTGGCAAAGGATTTTATTTTTCCTTCACTTATGAAGCTCAGTTTGGCTGGATATGAAATTCTGGGTTGAAAGTTCTTTTTTTTAAGGATGTTGAATATTGGCCCCCACTCTCTTCTGGCTTGTAGCGTTTCTGCCAAGAGATCTGCTGTGAGTCTGATGGGCTTCCCTTTGTGGGTGACCCGACCTCTCTCTCTGGCTGCCCTTAGTATTTTCTCCTTCATTTCAACCCTGCTGAATCTGACGATTATGTGCCTTGGGGTTGCTCTTCTTGTGGAATATCTTTGAGGTGTTCTCTGTATTTCCTGAACTTGACTATTGGCCTGCCTTGCTAGGTTGGGGGAATTTTCCTGAATAATATCCTGAAGAATATTTTCCAGCTTGGATTCATTCTCTTCGTCACATTCTGGTACACCTATCAAACGTAGGTTAGGTCTCTTCACATAGTCCCACATTTCTTGGAGACTTTGTTCATTCCTTTTTGCACTTTTTTCTCTAATCTTGGTTTCTTGTTTTATTTCATTGAGTTGATCTTCACCTTCTGATATTCTTTCTTCCGCTTGGTCAATTCGGCTGTTGAAACTTGTGCATGCTTCGCGAAGTTCTTGTGTTGTGTTTTTCAGTGCCTTCAATTCATTCATATTCCTCTCTAAGTTATCCATTCTTGTTATCATTTCCTCGAATCTTTTTTCAAGGTTCTTAGTTTCTTTGCATTGATTTAGAACATGTTCTTTTAGCTCACGGAAGTTTCTCATCAGACCTTCTGAAGTCTGATTCCGTCATTTCATCACACTCATTCTCCATCCAGTTTTGTTCCCTTGCTGGTGAGCAGTTTTGGTCCTTTGTAGGAGGTGAGGTGTTTTGGTTTCGGGTGTTTTCCTCCTTTTTGTGCTGGTTTCTTCCCATCTTTGCAGGTTTATCCACCTGTCGTCTGAGTAGTTGCTGACTTTTCGATTGGGTCTCTGAGTGGGCGCCCAGATTGTTGATGATGAAGTATTTCTGTTACTAAGTTTTCCTTCTAACAGTCTAGCCCCTCTGCTGTAGAACTGCTGAGGTCCACTCCAGGCCCTGCTTGTCTGGGGTACACCTGTAGCAGCTGTGGAACAGTGAGGGGTGTTACCAGTTTCTTCTTCTGCTATCTTTGTCCCAGAATGATGCCCGCCAAATGTCAGTCTTATTAGTCCTTTGTGAGGTGACTCTTTGGATATACAGGGGTCAGGGAGCTGCTTGAGGAGGCAGTCTTTACTTTATAGGAGCTCAAGTGCTGATCTATGAGCTCCGTTGATCATTCAGGGTGGTTAGGCCAGTATGTTTAAGTCTGCTGCAGAGAACTCATAAAACCCCTTTTTTTCCTCAGATGCTCTGTCTTGGGGAGTTAAGGCTTTCTTTGTGAGTATCCATTGCACCTTCCTGCCCAGCTAGGAGGCAGTCTAGTCACTATTTGCCTGTCGAGGCTGTGCCCTGATGCCATGGGCTCCGCCTTGTTGGCGGAGTCTGTTATGGCGGGTTGCCTCAGCAACGGCAGGCTGCATCAGCAATGGAAGTGTACTTCAGTAGGGGCGGTATGCCTCAGTAATGGTGGACGCCCCTCCCCCACTGAGCTGCACCATCCTGAGCTGCACCGTCCTGGGTTCAGCTGTGCCCACAGTGAAACTCTCAACCTCGAGCATTTCTAATCGCCGTTTTGTTTGTCCCTGTGGGGGTGGGACCCGCCGAGCCTGTTCACCTGGCTCCCTGCCTCAGAGCCCTCTTTTTTTTTTTAAGTAGAACGACTGACTCTCTCCCAAGTGTTTCAGTCAGCTGCTGATATGGCACCGGGGTCTGTGTGATTTCCCATGCAGCAACCCACCGCGCTGGCTCAAATGTCTCTTCCCGGTAATCTCCTGGTCTGGCTCGCTGTCCAAGTCCCATTTAATCAGATGGATATGCTAATCTGCCCTCCCACATCCCATATTGCTGGTTTAACAGGGCATCCAGACCGGTGCGTTCTGTGCGGAGTGCCGCTGTGCTGCGGCGCCGGCCAAAGCGGCCGCGTGAGCCTTAACAGCTGCGCTGGCATCCCGTGTCTCTCCTACACCTGGGAATTTCCCCGTTCTGTGGGCAACAAAGATCCGTCTGGAAATGCAGATTGAACTCACCCTCTGCGTCTTCACTGAGAGCTGCAATCCTGATTTGCTCCTATCACGCCATCTTGGCAGTCCCCTAATTTGTGTATTCTGTTGTATTTTTTTGATTTGTGGTTACCATGAGGCTTGTATTATCTTATAACCCATTACTTTAGGTTGATAACAACAATGCTTATCTGTTACATGTAACAAACAAACAAAATAAAAATAAAAACTCTGAATTTTAACTCTGTCCTCCCTCTTTTTAACTTTTTGTTCTATTTGTATTGTACTGTACTCTCTATGTCTTGAAAAGTTGTTGCAGTTACTATTTTTGATTGATTCATCTTTTAGTCTTTCTACTGAAGAGAAGTTTACACAACGCAGTTACAGTGTTATAATATTCTGTGTTTTTCTGTGTACTTACTATTGCCAGTGAGTTTTGGATCATCAGAAGATGCTGTATTGCTCACTAAGATCTTTTCTTTCTGATTGAAGCACTTTTTATCATTTCTTCTAGGACAGGTCTGGTGTTGAGGAACTCTCTCAGCTTTTGTTTGTCTGGGAAAACCTTTATTTCTCCTGCATGATTGAAGGAAATTTTTGCCAGATACACTATTCTAGGTTAAAAGTTTTTCTCCTTCGGCACTTCAAATATGTCATGCCACTCTACTGGCCTGTAAGATTTCCACTGAAAAGTTTGCTGTCAGACGTATTATAGTATCATTGTCTGTTAATTGTCTCTTTTTTCTTGCTGCTTTTAGGATCCTTTCTTTATGCTTGACCTTCGGGAGTTTCATTATTAAATGCTCTAAAGTAGTCCTCTTTCTGTTAAATGTGCTTGGTATTCTATAATCTTCTTATATTTGGATATTGATATCTTTCTCTAGATTTGGGAAATTGCCTGCTATTATCACTTTAAATAACCTTTCTACCACTGTCTCTTTCTTTACTTCTTATTTAAGGTCAATAACTTAGATTTGTCATCTTTAGGCTATCTTCTAAATCTTGCAGGTGTGCTTCATTCTTCTTTTTCCTCTTTTGTCTCTTCCATGTATTTTCAAATAGTCTGTTCTCAAGCTTATTAATTCTTTCTTCTGCTTGATCAATTCTGCTATAGAAACTTTGAGGCATTCATCACTATACCAATTGCATTTTCAACCCAGAATTTCTGCTTAATTCAATTATTTCAATCTCTTTAAATAATCTGATAGAATTCAAAATTCCTTCTCTGTGTTATCTTGAATTTCTTTGAGTTTCCTCAAAATAGCTACTTTGAATTTTCTGTCTGAAAGGTCATATACCTCTTCAAGATTAGTCCCTGTTGCTTTATTTACTTTGTTTGATGAAGTCATATTTTCCTGGGTGGTCTTGATGCTTGTGCATGTTCATCAGTGTCTGGGCATTAAACAGTTAGGTATTTATTGTAATCTTTACAGTCTGGGTTTGTTTGCACCTGTTCTTCTTGGGAAAGCTTTCCAAGTATTTGAAAGAGCTTGAGTGTTGCTTATCTACACTATATCTAAATTGGGAGCACTGTAAGCCCAATAATGCCATGGCTCTTGCAGACTCATGGAGTGGTGGATAAGATATGAAAGAATTCTCTGAAATATCAGGCAGAGATTCTTGTTCTCTTTCCTTTTTTACTCCCAAACAAACAGAGTCTTGCTCTCTGTGAGTCACCCGAGGCTGGGGGTGAGGTGACACAAGCAACCTTATGGCCATCACCTTTGGGACTGCACTGAGTCAGCTATGAAGCCAGTACAGTACTGGGTCTCGCCCAAGGCCCACTGTAACCACTACGTGGCTACTACCTATTTTCTCTCAATGCCCTAGGGATCTACAATCAGCAGGTTGTGATTGTTTTTTAAAAGCCATTTATATTTTCTTTTATATGGAATAACTATCCAAATCCTATGTTAGTATGTATAATGGTCTTTTTCTTATTGACTGTAAAATACTATTTTTATATTTTAAAAAGTTATCCTTTTTTATTAAAAAAAATATCTCTATGTACTACAAATATCCTCTTCTGTAGTTTTTGTTCATTTAAGCCTTTTCTCCTGTAGAACTAGTTTGGACATAAGTATGATACATAGCTCTGACTTCATTGTTTTCCCCATGTTACAATTTGTACCCATCCTATTTATTAAGCAATACAACTTTTCTTTGAGTACAACCTGAACCATTAACTATAATTTCAAGTACTTTTGAGTTTATTTGTGGAATTTCTATGTAGTTCTATTAATCTGTCAAATCACTATTAGTACCATATTGCCTTAATTAGTGACATCTTGTTATAGCTATCTCATGTTTTATAGGCCTAACTCTCTCTGTTGTTCAATCTTCCAACAAATTTAGAATTAGTTTGCTTTGCCAAAAGTCTCACTTCTTTGTTTCTTAAATTGAGATTACATTTAATTTAGGGAGAATTGACATCTTCCATATCAAATCTCCCACATCAAGAAGAGAAGAGGATTATATCTTTCCATTTACTCAGGTTTTATTTTTGAGACAGAGTTTTGCTCTGCCACCCAGGCTGGGGTATAGTGGTGTGATCCTGGCTCACTGAAACCTCCACCTCCTGAGTTCAAGTGATTTTTTTGCCAGAGCCTTCCAAATGGCTGGCACTAAAGGTATGCACCACCACGCCTGGCTAACTTTTCTATTTTTAGTAGAGACAAGCTTTCACCATGTTGGCAGGCAGGTGTCAAACTTCTGACATCAGGTGATCTACCTGCCTTGGTCTTCCAAAGTACTGGGATTACAGGCATGAGCCACCACAGAGAGTCTCACATTTTATTTCCGGTCTCTTAGTAGCATTTTGAAGTTTTATTCGCACAAATCTTGCACATTGTTTCTTAGGGTTACACCAGTGTATTATTAATGCTTTGTTGCCATTATAAATGAGAATTTTGGTCTCTTCATATTTTTAAAATGGTTACTTCTTTTTATTTTCCTTCCAACTTTTATTATAGGTTGAGGGGCACATGTTCAGGTCCATTACATGGATAAATCTGTGTTGTGAAGGTCTGGTGTACAGATTATTTAATCACCCAGGTAATGGGCACAGTACCCAATAGGTAGCTTTTCTATCTTCACCGTCCTCCCACCCTACTAGAGGATTGCCTCAAGTAGGCCCTAGTGTCTACTGTTCTTACTTTTGTATCCATTTATACTCAGTGTTCATCTTCCACTTAGAAGTGAGAACATACAGTATTCGGTTTTCTGTTCCTGTATTAATTCTGTTAGTATAAAAAAATGACCTCGAACTCCATCTATATTGCTACAAATGACATGATTTTGTTCTTTTTATGGCTATGTAGTATTCTCTGGTGTCTATGTAGCACATTTTCTTTATCCAGCCTACCGTTGATGGGCATCTAGGTTGATTCCATGTATTTGCTATTGTGAATGATGCTGCGATGAACATACATGTGCTTGTGTCTTTAAGGCAGAAAGATAGTTACTTTTATACAGTAATTTTATAACTTGAAACACTACTGAATTTTCTTGTTTTTAACAGTTTTTTTCTTATTGTTTACAATAGTTTTTTTTGTTGTTTGAGTTCCATGGGTTTTACAGGTATACAATTTTCTACTAATAATGTAATTTTGCTGCTTCCTTTCTTGTGTGGGCACTTTTGCTTCTTTCTTTAATTATTAGTCAGTTAGAACAGAATAATATTACATAATAGTAGCAATCCTACCTAATTTTAAAAATTCAAATTTCCCACCTGAACAACCATTTTTTTATCTAATTAAAATAAAATTATAAAATGAGTTCATGTTCTTTCTGTGAGGTTTTTAAGTAATTCTCATTTATTTAACTGCATTATTTTGAGAACCTAACAACTTTGTTTGAAATCATCTCCATAAACATAGCTCTTTTAGACATTATCACAATTTTCCAATTTGAATCGACTGAAAGCCTTCTGGATTGACAAGGAAGCAAAGACTCAGCATCTCACTAAACATAATAGATTCATCCCATATACTAATTACTAGGATAAAGTTTGTGAAAGATGAATGAGTATCATGCTTGAATGAATTACAGTAATACCATTATGATTAAGTTCTATCTTAAAATATTATAGCATTTAAAGAGATAAATATTCAGTTTGGAACACATTTACATTATATTTTAGAAAGAAATTAGCAAAGGAAACAAAGCTGTTTTATAAATAAAGTCAAACTAAGGTAAAACTACATTTTAAAAATTATCTTTTGAAAGCATGGAAACATTTACCTTTCTAACCAGCAATCAAATAGATAATTAAGTTCATATTTAACAATGAATTATTCAAAGCCAAATACTATTCAAATAGGATTCCAGCTTAAGCAGAAAGTAACTGCCATTTATACTTTTTCAATTGGAATCCAGACATTTCTTAAGCCTTGGCTAAAATCTACAGCAGTTCTTGTGATGGTTCTGATAACACTAAAATAATGAAATGTCCTACAGTTAGTTTAAGTCTCTCAAAATTCAAAAACCAAAGTGTCCTCTAGCATGTAGGAAACAAAATCCTAAGCTTCATTTCAAGTTAAAGCTCCTGTGTCCTACAAGCTAGGGCTACACTACAGGCTGCCAGTGGTTCTTGTCCATCTGTGCTTCTTCTCCCCCACTATGTTCTGAGTCCTCTGTGGCTGAAAGAGTTAAGACATGGAGAATACAAGAGAAATTGCAGAAAATATTTGTATTTGTCTTCTATAATGGCAATCTAGGGTTGGTGCTCTCCCCGCTTGAAGTACTTTTTTACTACAGTGTATTTGTGAGTTTTTAGAGGGTCTTCTCTCCCAACTAGGAACACCTGATTGCTAACTTCCTAGAAGGAGGCAATGTCTTTCTTTTAGAGTTGGTTGCTTTCAACCTGTATCTCATTACCATTTTTCTGCCTCTTTCTGCTTAGGTTGAATGAAGGCAGGAAGCCCTTTTGGGTGAAGACCCTTTTAAACTGACCCCTGACTATTTCCATTTTGACTGCATCATTGTTCCTGAAAATTGGAATTGCTGGCCATTCCCAGTGCTACCATCTATCTTCAGTTTTCACTGTGTAGATTTCTGAGGGAGAAGTTTGATATCAACATGCTGTATTGCTCAAGCTCCAGGATACATTCATCAGGCATTCCAATGAGTAAATAAATAAATAAATAAATAAATAAACTAACTAACTAACAAAAAACACCCTTGTACTGCACATGAAGTAAAGAAAAATGACCATCTTCTTTTTCCCAAGATAGGGAAGAAGGAGGAATGGAGAAAATATCACAGTATACCAAAATTTCCTCCCAAGAAAATTTTCTCCTTTTCATTTCTTCTTACAGACTTCTCTTCCCCTTCCTTCTCTTTCCCTTCCCTTCTCTCTCCCTTCCCTCCCTCCCTTCTCTCCTTCCTTCCTTGTTTCTGAGCCACCATGTCTGGCTTTTGTTTTCTTTTCTTCTCTCTCTCTCTTTCTCTCTCTCTCTCTCTCTCTCTCTCACACACACACACACACACACACACACATACACACAGGGTCTTGCTCTGTTGAACAAGCCGGACTGCAGTGGCATGATCATAGCTCACTAGACTCTTGAACTCCTGAGCTCAAGGGATCCTCCCACCTCAGCCTCCTAAGTAGCTAGGACTACAAACATGTACCACCACCAAGACATTTCTGGATGTTCAACTTCAAACCTTTCATATGCTTATGTAAAATTGGGTTAAGGGATACCAAGCTAGTTTGGCAACTCCTTGTAAATCCTGCATATATACTCTTGTACCACACTTTGCAATACAAAAATAATTATATTTGTTCCTAGCTTTGGGTTCTTTCACTAAAACCTGAGTATATGTAATAATTTTAGAATTTTCAAATTAGCTTATCTCTCAACCAAAAGCAAAACACAAATTTTAATTTTTAAAATTTAAAATTTAAATTTAAACATTTTCAAGGCAGCTCTGTAGTAAAAACTTCCAAGAACCTAAAAGCTTATAAGTTCAAGGGTCAATACCAGTAACTCCAGATAAGACTATAGGAAGGAATGGGTACCATGATCATCAAATTCTCGTAAATCCTATGATTGATTCCAAGAGAGGATATTATGTCCTTAATATGTCTATATTACTTTGGTGACTTAAGTTTTCTCAATTTTATTAAATTTTCAGTGAAGAAAAAAAGAAGTAATCATTACAGAAAGAGAAGAAAGACACTTAGACTAAAAATTTGTGTAAACTTATGAGTATAAATAAGATGGTTTTTGATAAATGAATAAACATGGAAATGTTTGGAGCATGAATGAGGTTTGAGACTAAACATATGGGATAGACAGAGAAAATAATGTTCTATATCTGAGAAAATACATAGCTGTGTCCAACATAGAAAAGTTTGTATGCCACTGTTCTATGTGATCTTGTTTTAATCAGTATTATGGACCAACTGAAGGCCTTAACCTCATTTTTTTCCTTTCCCATTTCCTTAAATAGGAAGTTGAATGTCTCCTCTCAGTAACTTTTGACTCACTGGACAAGGTTTGTGCTATTACTGAATGCTAATGTGGAATAAAAAAATTCAAAGAAAAAAATACATAAGGGTTTGTTCACCAGTAAGACCAGTAGAGAGAAATTTGCAGTCTGGGAGAAATTCATGTCTTCTGTTGCTACTTATTTTAAGACTTTTTTTTTTCTTCTACAAAAGAACTAATCAAGATGTAATAAGTGATAACCTAGGGTTATAGCAGAATAAATCTTACTCCTCAAACTTGAATATTTAAGCAATGTCACTTTACCTTATATTTGCAAAATCAAATTGAATGTGACAGTGCTCATCCAACCAGGATAAGAAATTTGATCTCTGTCATTTTGGGGCTACCCTTTACATTCTCTAGGTTCACATAAATCAGAAAGGCATTGTGCCTAAAAGGTGCTTGAATAATGAGGGCAGATCACTGCTCTTCAGCCCATTATGGTTACATGAATAATATTTTTGTTCAAGTCCCTTGAAGTTAGGCAGCCCAACAGCTTCTTTGCCACACCTTGACAAAAGAATCTTTTCAGAGACTAGGAGCCTTGATAGCATGGGTTCACTCTCCCTGGATACACCATGGTGCTATTCTTCTTCAGGGTAGTCACTAGCCTGAGGGACTGATAGACTTTTGTTCTCTTCCAAATGTAAGAGACTATCTTTTCTGCCTTGCTGTTCCTGTGTCTCCCTTGCAGTGGCCCTGGCCTCTGTGTTCTCAGTCCGCCCTACCCACCCTTAAGGAACTTAGATCAGGGAAACAAGCAAACCCTGCTTTTGACTCCCACAACAGAAAACTCCCATGAGATCTGAGAATATAAGGGCCCTGACTACTTTTTGCAGTTAAAGAAAGAGAAAAATACAATCAAAACAAAAATTATTATCAACCAACCACTGGCGTTTGGTTACTTGGTAGGGAAGAATGTCCTAGCTGCTTAGTTTTAAATATTAGAATAGATAGGGATGTGACAGTCTTTCCTTCCCACCCCTTGATATTGTACTTCTTAACTCTGCCTGTTGCTCTCCCCTAATTTTTCTACGTAGCACTCAAAAATAACTAACATACTATATCATTTTTCTTATTTATTTCATTTCATGTCATTACACTATTTAAATTTTATGAGGGCATTCAATTTTGTCTGTTTCATTTACTTCTGAACCTAGAAGAATTTCAGATAACAAGAGTTCAGCAAATATTTATTGAGTAGTATAAATAGGCATATTTTGTTCAAGGTGACATGGAAACAACCCAGTCAGGAAATGAGATGAAAATGAAAGGTTCCTACATGTTTTAATCCTGAATTATATGATTATCCTCTATAAAGGAAATAGAAAAATGTATAAACTTAATGATCATCTGGTATTACAGTAATACTAAGATCATATAAAACTTCATTTTGGTTATAAAATTTAGGTTTGTAAGTATTTGATAGGTCACTGATTTATCCCCTAGCATTAGTAGTATTTTTTTCTTGAAAAAAAATGTGTGTCTAATTTCAAGCATGATGTTATATAAAAAATAGTACCTAACTATAAAACTAAAGTAATTCAATCAAATATTCTTAGTATGACCGATCATCAGGATGAGAGAACCTCATAACAATGCTCTAGGTATGAGGACAACATCTATAATCTAAACTTATGAATTCAAATATCAATATTAAAGCTAACTGCAAATATAAGCATCTCTAATTTAGAAAACTTATCTTTTGGAAACAATGTTTATATATTTAAACTCTAGAAAACTGGAATCACACATACTTAGAACTTCTTTATAGAGCTTCAAAAATTCATTGATATGACTTCAAATATTGATCATTAAATTATTTATTACATAATATGTCTTTAGCAACACAGGGCTATGGTCATAGATCCCATAATGCAAAGAAATAAAAAAATGATTATCCTTTAGAATGCATCACTACTTACCACCTATTATAAAGTATCCGCCTGAAGATTTATGTCAATTGCTGTTATTTATGCATTCAAAGTTGCAGTGTAGCACCCTGACTCTAACCATGTATTGTGCTGATGCACCATTGTATTTACTTTTGTGCCAAAGCTATCGCTCTTTTCCTCTGTTGGGCAGATCATTTTCCCTTAAAGCAATTCAGTAGAAAATCACTGGGATATCTTGTCTTCTTTAAATTGGATTTCTGCAACGGCAACTAGTAATCCAGACAGTAGGAACATTCCTGTTCCTTTGATGCAAACTAGAAGATTGCCACATTACACCAGTGTGCATCAGAGAAGCTATAGCTTTAGCTAGCCTCCTTGCCTTTCTAATAATACCTGTCTTCCCTCTCACCTGTCACTTCAACACATGTTCATACAATTTCAAACAAGCAAATCTGGATTATTTAGACAACTTATTCAAATTATTAAATACTTGAAGCAAATATTGCTTTAAAAATATTACTGACTTGTTGCTTACTCTGCTTAAGTTTCCTACAGACATAAATAGACTTCCCTACCTCAACAGAATTTTAAAATCAAAACAACTTATGTACCCCACTCTCCAGGCCACTGGAAAATGTAAACTATTAGAGCTGACCCCCCCCCAAAAAAGTCTAGCTCTGTTTAGTATGATCCTTTACATCAGATTGAGAGATAATACCAAGAATGCAGTGAGCACTAGAGAAGAAATTAGGCAGAAGATAATAATAGGGGAAATCTGGTAATCCAATCTTTATAGTGTAATTTCATTACTTGTCTTTAAATATTGGAAAATATCAAGACAGAAGATCAAATTCCTAATGGGGCACTCCCTGCAACATTGGGGGTAGGGGTAGGGAGGTAGGAAATAAAGCAATTTATGATAAAATGGCTCTGATGGACAAATCAGAAAAATCACAAGGCACTAAGCTTTTTATTCACCTAGACTTTAACATATATTTACTAAAAATTTTGAATATCTAAGCTCTTTTCCTATCTAGAAGGAATAAACAACTGCTACATGTGGCAATGTTGTTTAAAGGATCCCCAATGTGACATTTCAGGTTTGTCCATTATATGGAGTGACACCCTTTTAGAAAACAATTTTTATACCACCAATATGCCAGTCATAGTGTGACAGACCTGAAATCAGATTCTGAGAAGAAAGAGAAAGTGAGAGGGCTCCGGGCTATTACAGCAGAGAGAAAATCAGGCACCACCAAAAGAAAAAGCATATTTAAAAGGACAAGGGAATTTAATGTCCAATTCTGCCCAGGATTTTCCTGGCTTCTTTAGTACCACAGATTCATAAATATTTTTATACATTCCACAGAGCGAACACAATAAACATAACACACATTCAGATAAATATCGTCTTTAGTTAATTCTTGTACCACACAGAAAATATTTTGGGAAAATAATCAGCTATACATAGTGGTTCGAGATTTACCAAGGAGAAGAGTTTCAAGAATATGTATTTTTAAGGAGCTCTACAGTGGAATGTAATGACCAGCAACTCTGAGAACCAAGAGTAGATCAAAACAAACAAATATAAACAAAAACACAAAACAAACACTGGCATCAGGATAACAACATTTGTATAATAACCAGTTACTGCTATGTTAAAAGGGAATGAAATAAATTCCAGGTTTTAATGACAACATGAAAAGCCCCCAAATCCACGGCAAGAAATCAATGTGCTAACCATAATGAAAAGACCTTTCACATCTTTATTCAACTTTGAAAGACCCTGGCTAAAGGTTAAGCTAATTAATCAAGTTGGATGAATTAACAACAGTTGATCAATAAGAAGGCCTGTGTGGTTTTCCAGTTTATAGATGATACCTCATTATGAATTTGGTATGCTTATGAAGATGAGAAGTAGACGGTCCAATGTAAATTTCAAGCATGCTGACATACAATATGAAAACCTGGAGTTTGTAATTCTAAGACCTGGGCTTGAGTCCTGGTTCATGTAACCTCAGGCAAGTCACTTAAGCTGAACCTCAGCATTCTTAACAACAAACAGAGATCAAGTGAGATTATCATCTGATGTCTACAGTCCAAGAAAATGAGATAGGAACTCTATTCACAATAGAGAGAAGTTGACCATGTATATATTTAATTTCTATAGAAGTTCTACAATTTAATGAACTTAATATTTTTTAACTTACTAATTTATTCAATGCATATGTAGTACTGACAGGCACCATCCTAGGCACTTCACAAATAATAAGTGGTGTTGAAAATGATGGAAAACTGCCATGCAGCATTTTCTGTCACTTTTATATTGCTTAGGAAAACATTTTTGGAACTATTAATCGGTAGTTAAAAACTTTAATCAATGAACTGTACATTTAAAAATGATTAAAAAGGTAAATTTATCTTATATCTATTTTAACACAATTTTTAAAAAGAATAAAAACACTGTACAGTTTAAAGTATTTTATACATTCTGATTTCAAGGTATAGAATTTTTATTTTTACAAAACTGAAATTCATCAAGTCTGTAGCAAAAAAAAAGCAGTTGTAAACTCTGTTATGTAAAATGATACTAAAATATTAGTAATATATTGATGAATACAACACAAGAAGCAAATGAGCATAGAGTCAATAGATAATTTTTAAGGCCGGTGCTTATCTAAAGTGCTGCTATCTTCCACTGCTCTAGCCAGGCCGACTGCTTCAGCTAGTGACATTAAATAGAACTACAAGAAATGTACAGGTTTAAATCAACCATGAAATAAGCATGTACTCATTTGCATTGAGCCTTTAAAAACTTAAGATTAGCCTAAAAAAATTTAAGCAACATTATTAACGGGTAATAAGACCAGAACCTAAAAGTATGTTAGTATACTTGGAGGCTATTTTCTACTGTATATTTGTTTGTTTTTTATAGAATATGTGTTTAAGGGGAAACACTGGTTGTATTTATCACAAACAGATGTTCTATGTTTAATGATAGAATCATAAGAGCAGGTGGGAAATCTAGGTAAAGAAGATGGTTAAATATGTGATGCAGAATTAGTACATCTTCTGTGAGTTGAACAAACAGTAAAGAAGTGATAATTCTAAATTTATTTTCAAAACTAGTTTATTCAGCATTGATTAGAACTTAGGGATACTGGATTTCACCTAATTCATGGACTGAACCGGATCCTTTACTAGAAGATACTCAAAAGGAAATGTAAAGGGAAGAGGTATAAAGAAGAGATAATGGCATTCCTACTGAAACTATTACAAAAAATAGAAGAGGAGGGACTCCTCCCCAACTCATTCTATGAGGTCAGTATCATCCACGCCAATATCCTTAATGAACATCAATGCAAAAATCCTCAACAAAATACTGGCAAACCAAATCCAGCAGCACATCAAAAAGCTTATCCACCATGATCAAGTTGGCTTCATCCCGAAGACGCAAGGTTGGTTCAACAGATGCAAGTCAATAAATGTGATGAATCACACAAACAGAACTAAGGACAAAAACCACATGATTTTCTGAAAAGATGCAGACAAGGCCTTTGATAAAATTCAACATTCCTTCATTTAAAAAACTCTCAATAAACTAGGTATTGAAGGAACATACCTCAAAATAACAGCCATAAAAGATAAATTCACAGCCAATATCATATTGAATGAAAATGCTGGAAGCATTCCTCTTGAAAACTGGAAAAAGACAAGGATGGCCTCTCTCATCACTCCTATTGAACGCAGGATTGGAAGTTCTGGTCAGGGCAATCAAGCAAGAGAAAGAAACAGTATTCAAATAGGAAGGAAGAAAGTCAAATTATCTTTGCTTGCAAATGACATAATCCTATGTCTAGAAAACCCCATCATCTCAGCCCAAAAGCTTCTTAAGCTGATAAGCAACTTCAACACGGCATCAGGACACAAAATCAACACGCAAAAATTGCCAGCAGAAGAAATATAAATCATTTTATCATAAAGACACATGCACATGTATGTTCACTGCCACACTATTCACAATAGCAAATATATGGAAGCAACCTAGATGCCCATCAATGATAGACTGGATAAAGAAGATGTGGTACATATACAATATGGAATACTATGCAGCCATAAGAAGGAATGAGATCAAGTTCTTTGCACAGACATGGATGGAGCCAGAGGCCATTATCCTTAGCCATCTAATGCAGGAACAGAAAACCAAATACTGCATGTTCTCACTTTTAAGTGGGAGCTAAATGATGAGACTAACTGGACACAAGGGGAGAGACAACACACACTGGGGCCTGTCAGAGGGTGGGGAGTGGGAAGATGGAGAGGATAGGGAAGAACAGCTAAGGAATGCTGGGCTTAATACCTTGGTGATGAGATGACCTGTGCTGCAAATCACCATGGCTCATGCTTACCTATGTAACAAACATGCACATCCTGCACGTGTAGCCCTGAACTTAAAATAAAAGTTAGAAGTAAGAAAATAAGATGAAGAAGTATACTGCATACTCACAAAGGGGAATAACACTTGCTTATTATGACAAAGATAACAATGGAGGAAATGTACAATATTTAATAATATATATTCCTCTTTCTTACAAATATCTGTCAGTCCTAATATCTCATTTTTTAAAATGCTAGGATATCACACTCCCTACATAAGTCCTGCTTCATGTCAGCAATATTAATGCAATATATATGTCAAGCTTTATTAAAATTCCTTTTGATGTGTAAAAATAAGGTAGAGGGAAGAACTAATGAAAGGAAAATGATGAAGAATATATACAATTATAAATAAACACAATTATAAACTTGCTCTTATATGATTTTGAGTTTTGGACTTCACCATTCTTGATGGAAGTATGTAACAAGAAGTTACTCTACAACTATTTATTAATTTAAGAACCCCAACATAAAAAACACATTATATGGCAACTCTACTTATAAATGAAATGACTCTCAGGGCAATTTTGTGAGTCCTATATATTGGCTTAAAATTAATTATCTGATTCATGGTTTTTTATTTTTTTATTTTTTGAGTCGGAGTTTCGCTCTTGTTACCCAGGCTGGAGTGCAATGGCGTGATCTCAGCTCACCGCAACCTCCGCCTCCTGGGTTCAGGCAATTCTGCCTCAGCCTCCTGAGTAGCTGGGATTACAGGCACGTGCCACCATGCCCAGATAATTTTTTTGTATTTTTAGTAGAGACGGGGTTTCACCATGTTGACCAGAATGGTCTCGAACTCTGGACCTCATGATCCACCCACCTCGGCCTCCCAAAGTGCTGGGATTACAGGCTTCAGCCACCACACCCAGCCCTGATTCATGGTTTTTTTAAATGGAAAATAACCACTTGTATTTGGGAAAGCTATCCTTGAAATTTCTTAGAAAAGAATATTGCTATTCCATTGAAGAGTCAATATGAGAAACCTAGTTGATACATTTTTTCATGCATTTGATGATGGAAAAGGTAGCCACCTGTTCCATTCTTTATATATTGAGTGAAGTTGGTGATATTATTTTGAGTTGGACTTTTAACTTCAGTACAAGTTCACAGCTATCTAAATTTATAAGAGATGAAGTTGAGAGACGATAGAGGTGAATTCAATAATTTAGTTAGAGCAGCAAATTCAGCATATATAAATGTGAGTGAATCTGAAAGGTGGAATAAGGATAGGAAAAGAAACTGGTTTTATTCAGTTGCAAAGAACATGGAATATAGTATTTCCCGTTCTTCCAAATTCCATCAAACAAATCCAAAGTATTCTGGAGGCACTGCTGATATTGGGCCTATTCATTCACTAAGGAGTCAGATTAAGGAGGCTCTAATTTACCTCCTGCTTTCAATAGTTCTTGATGCTTCCATTTGCACTAACTATGAAAACATTGCAGCAATGGTCTCATTTTCAGTCGTGTACTGAAAAATCAAAGAATAACATCATTAACTAGCTCTATTTATCTCAATTTCTAGGAAAATTGTGTTTGATGATAAAGACCATTAAAATCACGTCATTTTCTATATATGACCTTAGTCAAAATAAAATATACTATTCTCCACCTTATTGTTCTCAGCATCTTATTGGTACTCTCTCTTATAGACATGGGGTCCTAGGGAAAGAAAATAATTTAACTGTATATTTAACCTATTACTTCCAATGAATAACAACAACTAACATTTATTGAGAGCCTACTGTACAACAAGCACATGCTAAATGCTTTACATGTATTATCTCAATTAACACTCATATCCACTTTATGAGGCAGATGCTACCACAATTTCTATTTTAAAAATAAGGCGGGTAGGCATGATGGCTCACACCTGTAATCTCAACACTTTGGGAGGCCAAGGCAGGTGGATCACAAGGTCAGGAGTTCAAGACCAGCCTGGCCAAGATGGTAAAACCCCATCTCTACTAAAGCTACAAAAGGGGGATTTCCACCAAGATGGCTGAATAGGAACAGCTCCAGTCTGCAGTTCCCAGCGACAGCAACACAGAAGGTGAGTGATCTCCACATTTCCAACTGAGGTACCAGGTTCATCTCACTGGGACTGGTTAGACAGTGGGTGCAGCCCAAAGAGAACAAGCCAAAGCAGGGTGGGGCGTCACCTCACCCAGGAAGTGCAAGGGCCAGAGAACTCCCTCTCCTAGCCAAGGGAAGCCATTAGGAACTTTTCCCGATACTATGGCACGCTGGCTGAGATACTGCGCTTTTCCTACAGTCTTCATAACCTGCCAGGAGACTCCCTCGAGTGCCTATAACACCAGTGCCCTGGGTTTCCAGCACAAAACTAGGCAGCTGTTTTAACTAGAGCAGTTTTTGTTTTCTCATACCCCAGTGGTGCCTGGAATGCCAGCAAGACAGAACCGTTCATTCCCCTGAAATGGGGGGCTAAAGCCAGGGAGCCATGTGATCTGGCTCAGCAGGTCCCACCCCCGTGAAGATCAGCAAGCTAAGATCCTCTGGCTTGAAATTCTCTCAGCCAGCACAGCAGTCTGAGCTCAACCTGGGACATTTGCGCTTGGTCAGGGGAGGAGCATCCCATTGTTGAGGCCTGGGTGGGTGGTTTTGACCTTGGCTGTGTAAACAAAGCCACTGGGAAGTTTACACTGGGCAGAGCCCATGGCAGCTCAGCAAGGCTTCTGCATGCAGACTGTCACTGGACTCCCTTCTTGCTGGGCAGAGCATCTTTGAAAAAAGGCAGCACCCATCAGAGACTTATAAATTAGAGTCCCCACCTTCCTGGGAAAGAGCACCTGGGAAAAGAGACAGTTGTGGGTTCTGCTTCTGCAGACTTAAACATCCATTCCCAGCAGCTCTTAAGGGAGCAAAAGATCTCCCAGCACAGTACTCGAGTTCTGATAAGGGTAAGACTGTCTCCGCAAGTGGCTCCCTGACCCGCATGTATCCTGACTGGGAGACACCTCAGACAGAAGAACTCTGGCTGGCATCTGGCAGGAACCCTTCTGGGATGAAGCTACCAGAGGAAGGAACAGGCAGCCATATTTGCAGTTCTGCAGCCCCCGGGGGTGCATCTCAGGCAAGCAGGGTCTGGAGTGGACCTCCAGGAGACCTGCAGCAGAGGGGTATGATTGTTAGAAGAAAAACTAACAAACAGAAATAGTTTCAATATCAATAGAAAAGACATTCACTCAGAGACCCCAACCAAAAGTTGCCAACCTCTAAGACCAAAGGTAGATAAATCCATGAAGATGGGAAGAAGCTAGCACAAAAAGACTTAAATATCCAAAAACCAAAATGCCTCTTCTCCAAAGGACCAAAACTCTCCCCAGCAAGGGAACAAAACTGGATGGAGAATGAGCGTGATGAATTGACAGAAACAACCTGCTTCAGAAAGTGAGTAATAACAAACTTCTTTGAGCTAAAAAGGAGCATGTTCTAACCCAATGTAAGGAAGCTAAGAACCTTGAAAAAAGGTTAGATGAAATGCTAACTAGAATAAGAAGAACGTAAATAATTTGATGGAGCTGAAAAACAGCATGAGAACTTTGTGAAGCATATACAAGTTTCATCAGCTGAATCAATCAAGCAGAAGAAAGGATATCAGAGATTGAAGATCAACTCAATGAAATAAAGTGAGAAGAGATGATTAGAGAAAGGAGTGAAGAGAAAAGAACAGAGTCTCCAATTAATATGGGAGTATGTGAAAAGACCAATTCGACATTTGATCAGTGTACCTGAAAGTGACAGGGAGAATGAAATCAAGTTATATAACACTATTAAGGATATTATCCAGGAGAATTTCTCCAACCTAGCAAGGCAGGCCAACATTCAAATTCAGGAAATACAGAGAATACCACAAAGATACTCCTCAAGAAGAGCAACCCCAAGACACATAATTGTCAGATTCACCAGGGTTAAAATGAAAGAAAAAATGCTAAGGGCAACCAGAGAGAAAGTTGGGTTACACGAAAGGGAAGCCAATCAACTCATAGCAGATCTGTCGGCAGAAACCCTACAAGCCAGAAGAGAATGGGGGCCAATATTCAACATCACTAAAGGAAAGAATTTTCAACTCAGAATTTCATATCTAGCCCAACTAAGTTTCATAAGCAAAGGAGAAATAAAATCCTTTAAGGACAAGCAACTGCTGAGAGACTTCATCACCACCAGGTCTGCCTTACAAGAGCTCCTGAAGGAAACACTAAATATGGAAAGGAACAACCAATACCAGCCACTGAGAAAACATGCCAAATTGTAAAGACCATCAATGTTATAAAAAAAACACATGAACAAATCGTCAAAACAACCAGCTAGCATCAAAATTACAGGATCAAATTCACACATAACAATATTAATTTTAAATGTAAATGGGCTAAATGCCCCAATCAAGACACAAACTTGGAAATTGGATCAAGAGTCAAGACCCATCAGGGTGCTATACTCAGGAGACCCATCTCACTTACAAAGACACACATATGTTCAAAATAAAGGAATGGAGGAAGATTTACCAAGCAAATGGAAAGCAAAAAAAAAAAACAGGGCTGCAATCTTAGTCTTTGATAAAACAGACTTTAAGCCAACAAAGAGACAAAGAAGGGCATTACATAATGGTAATGCAAAGGGACAAAGCAAAAGAGACAAAGAAGGGCATTACATAATGGTAAAGGGATCAATGCAAGAAGAGCTAACTATAATAAATATATATGCACCCAAAACAGCACCCAGATTAATAAAGAAAGTTCTTAAAGAGACACAGACTCCCACACAATAATAGTGGAGACTTTAATACCCCACTATCAATATTAGATCAATGAGACAGAAAATTAACAAAGATATCCAGGACTTGAACTCACACCTGGACCAAGTAGACCTAACAGACATCTACAGAACTCTCAACCCCAAAACCATAGAATATATATTCTTCTCAGCACCACAATGCATTTATTCTAAAATTGACCACATAATTGGAAGTAAAACACTCCTCAGCAAATGCAAAAGAACAGCATTCATAACAAATAGTCCCTCAGACTACAGTGCAATCAAATTAGAACTCAGGATTAAGAAACTCACTCAAAACCACATAAATACATGGAAAGTGAACAACCTGCTCCTCAATGACTACTGGATAAATAATGAAAGAATAAAGATGTTCTTTGAAACCAATAAGAACAAAGACACAACATACCAGAATCTCTGGGACACATTTAAAGCAGTGTCTAGAGGGAAATTTATAGCACTAAATGCTCAGAAGATAAATGAGGAAAGACCTAAAATCAAGACCTTAATATCACAATTAAAATAATTAGAGGAGCAAGAGCAAACAAATTCAAAAACTAGCAGAAGACAAGAAATAACTAAAATCAGAGCAGAACTGAAGGAGACAGAGTAGAAAAACCCTTCAAAAAATCAATAAATCCAGGAGCTGGTTTTTTGAAAAGATTAACATAGACTACTAGCCAGACTAATAAAGAAAAAAAGAGAATAATCAAATAGATGCAATAAAAATGATAAAGGAGATATCACCACCAATCCCACAGAAATACAAACTACCATCAGAGATTACTATAAACACCTTTATGTAAATAAACCAGTAAATCTACAAGAAATTGATAAATTTCTGGACACTTACACTCTTCCAAGAGTAAACCAGGAAGAAGTTGAATCCCTGAATAGACCAAAAACAAGGTCTGAAATTGAGGCAGCAATTAATAGTCTACCAACCAAAAAATGTCCAGGACCAGATGTGTTCACATGTAAACTCTACCAGAGGTAAAAAGAGGACCTGATACAATTCCCTCTGAAACTATTCCAAACAATACAAAAAGAGGGAATCCTTCCTAACTCATTTTATGAGACTAATATCATCCTGATACAAAAACCTGGCAGAAACACAACTAAAAAAGAAAATTTCAGGCCAATATCCATGATGAACATTTATGCAAAAATCCTCAATCAAGAACTAGCAAACTGAATCCAATAGCACCTCAAAACGCTCATCCATCATGATCAAGGCAGCTTCATCCCTGGGATGCAAGGCTGGTTCACCGTACACAAATCTACAAATGTAATCCATCACATAAACAGAACCAAAGACAAAAACTCTCTGAAAACAGGCACAAGACAAGGATGTCCTCTCTCACCACTGCTATTCAATATAGTATTGGAAGTTCTGGCCAGGGCAATCAGGCAAGAAAAAGAATGAAAGGGCATTCAATTAGGAAAAGAGGAAGTCAGATTGTCTCTATTTGCAGATGACATGATTGTATATTTAGAAGACTCAATCATCTCAGCCCCAAATCTTCTTATGATAAGCAACTTCAGCAAAGTTGCAGGATGCAATATCAATGTGCAAAAATCACAAGCATTCCTATACATGAATAACAGACAAACAGAGAGCTAAATCATGAGCGAACTCCCATTCATAATTGCTGCAAAGAGAATAAAATACCTGGAAATACAACTAACAATGAATGTGAAGGACCTCTTCAAGGAGAACTACAAACCACTGATCAAAGAAATAAGACAAGACACAGATAGAAAAACATTTCATCCTCATTGTTAGGAAGAATTAATATCCTGAAAATGGCCACACTGCTCAAAGTAATTTATAGATTCAATGCTATCCCCATCAAGCTACCATTGTCATTCTTCACAGAACTGGAAAAAAAACACCTTAAACTTCATATGGAACCAAAAAAGAGCCCACATAGCCAAGACAATCCTGAGCAAAAAAACAAACAAACATACAAAAACAAAGCTGGAGGCATCATGCTACCTGACTTCAAACTATACTACATGGCTACCATAATCAAAACAGCATGGTACTGGTACCAAAACAGAGATATAGACCAATAAAGCAGAACAGAGTTCTCAGAAATAATACCACAAATCAACAACTATCTAATCTTTGACAAACCTGACAAGAACAAGCAATTAGGAAATGATTCCCTATTTAATAAATGGTGTTGGGAAAACTGGCTAGCCATATGCAGAAAGCTGAAACAGGATCCCCTCCTTACCCCTTACACAAAAATTAAATCCAGATGGATTGAAGATTTAAACATAATACTTAACACCATAAAAACCCTAGAAGAAAGTCTAGGCAATACCATTCAGGACATAGGTATGGGCAAAGACTTCATGACTAAAACACCAAAAGCAGTAACGACAAAAGCCAAAATTGACATATGGGGTCTAATTAAACTTAAGAGCTTCTGCACAGCAAAAGGCACTATCATTAGAGTGAACTGGCATCCAAGAGAAATGGAAAAAAATTTTTCAGTATACCTATCTGATAAAGGGCTAATAACCAGAACCTACAAAGAACTGAAACAAATTTACCAGAAAAAAAAACAACCCTATCAAAAAGTGGGCAAAGGATATGAACAGACATGTCTCAAAAGAAGACATTTATGCAGGCTACAAACATATGAAAAAAAGTTCATCATCACTGGTCATTAGAGAAATGCAAATCAAAACCACAATGAGACACCATCTCACAGCAGTTAGAATGGCAATCATTAAAAAGTCAGGAGACTAAATTAGTTCAACCATTGTGGAAGACAGTGTGGCGATTCCTCAAGGCCTTAGAAATAGAAATTCCATTTGACCCAGCAATCCCATTACTGGGTATATATCCAAAAGACTATAAATCGTTCTACTATAAGGACACATGTACACGAATGTTCATTGCAGCACTGTTTACAATAGCAAAGACCTGGAATCAACCCAAATGCCCATTGAAAATAGACTGGATTGGAAAAATGTGGCACATATACACCATGGAATATTATGCAGCAATCAGAAATGATGAGTTTGTGTCATTTGTAGGGACATGGATGAATCTGGAGAACATCATCCTCAGCAAACTGACACAAGAACAGAAAATGAAACACCGCATATTCTCACTCACAGGCGGGTGATGAAAAATGAGAACACATGGACACAGGGAGGGGAGTACCAAACACAGGGGTCTATTGCGGGGGAAAGGGGAGGGCCAGTGGGAGGGGGAGGTGGGGAGGGATAACCTGGGGAGAAATGCCAAATGTGGGTGAAGGGGAGAAAGGAAGCAAAACACACTGCCATGTGTGTACCTACGCAACTGTCTTGCATGCTCTGCTCATGTACCCCAAAACCTAAAATGCAATAAAAATATATATATATAAAAAAAAAAGAAAAAAGAAAAAAAAAAAGGTCAGGAGACAACAGATGCTGGAGAGGATGTGGAAATATAGGAACACTTTTACACTGTTGGTCAGAGTGCAAATTAGTTCAACTATTGTCGAAGACAATGTGGCAATTCCTCAAGGAGCTAGAACTAGAAATACCATTTGACCCAGCAATCACATTACTGGGTATATACTCAAAGGATTATAAACCATTATATTTATAAAGACACATGCACATATATGTTTATAGCAGCACTGTTCACAATAACAAAGACTTGGAAACAACCCAAATGCCCATCAATGATAGACTGGATAAAGAAAATGTGGCACATACACACCATGGAATACTATGCAGTCATAAAACAAAGGATGAGTTCATGTTCTTTGCAGAAACACGGATAAAGCTGGAAACCATCATACTCAGCAAACTGAAACAAGAATAGAAAACCAAACACTGCATGTTCTCACTCATAAGTGGGTGCTGAACAATGAGAACACATGAACACAAGGGAGAGGAACATCACACACCAGGGCCTTTCAGGAGGTGGGGCAATAGGGGAGTGATATCAGGGGGTGGGGTATAGGTGAGGGATAGCATTAGGAGAAATATCTAACGTAGATGACGGGGTGATGGATGTAGCAAACCACCATGGCATATGTATACCTATGTAATAAACCTGCACATTCTGCACATGTACCTCAGAACTTAAAGTATAATTTCAAAAAAAAACTACAAAAATTAGCCAGGCACAGTGTCAGGCACCTGTAATCCCAGCTACTCAGGAGGCTGAGGCAGGAGAATCGCTTGAACCCAGGTGGCGGAGGTTGCAGTGAACCGAGATCGTGCCACTGCACTCTAGCCTGGGTAACAGAGTGAGACTCCATCTCAAAAACAACAACAAAAAGATAAGGCATCTGCTGCTTTGTTGAATTTGCTTATTAGTTCTAGTGTTTTTTTGTGGAATTTTAAAAGTTTCTACTCATAAGATCACAACACCTGCAAACAAAGATAATTTTACTTCTTTCTGTCCAGTTTGGATCTTTTTTAAAAGCCTTTTAATTTTCACTACTCAAAAAAAAAAAAAACTTTATTCTTCATTTAGCTTTCTGACTCTGTGCTTGAGCCTTAAACAATTTCACAATTTTCTGCTCATCAATAAGGAAAGCATACTTGATACTGTCATGAAAACATTTTGCACACATGGAAACACCATAGGACCTGTTGACATGTTTTTTTTTTTTGGACAATCTCATAATAACTTTAGGCCTCACAGAACAAACCCCCTCTAACTCTTTCCCAGGCACACACCACATGCAGATTTGGTGCTTTCCCAGTCTTTTTGGTATAAAGGTAAACAATTCTATTACCCGGGCTTCAGGACAGCCTAGTTTTAGTAGTGGCTGTATTGTAGGAAATCCCAAGATGGTATGTCAAATGCTGGACCATTCTGAGTGCCTGTAGACAACATCCCTGGAAGCTAGGTATCTTTTGTTTCTTTTTTCTTGCCTAATTTCTCTCGCTAGAATTTTCAGAGCTATGTTGAATAGAATGGTGAAAGTTGGCATCCGTGCCTTGTTCCTCATCTCAGAAAAAAGCTTTTAATCCTTCATCATTGAATATAACGTTATAATGAATATAAGCCATGAGTTTTTCATATATGGCTTTTATTACATTGAAATAGTAGCCTTCCATTACTAATTTGCTGAGTGTTTTTTTTTTTATCATGAAAAGTTGTTGAATCTTGTCAAATGCTTTTTCTACATTAATTAAGCTGATCATTTTTTTCCTTCATTCTGGTAATGTGGTGTATTGCATTAGTTGATTTTTGTATACTGAACTATTCGTACATTACAAGATAAATACTATTTGGTCATAGTGTATAATTCTTTTACTATTCTGCTGAATCAGGATTGTTAGTATTTTGTTGACTTCTTGCATCAACATAAATAAGGAATAATGGCCTACAGTTTTCTTTCTTTGCAGTGTTTTTATCTGTCTTTTGTACCAGAGTAATGCTGGTCTTATAGAATGAGTTAGAAAGTGTGCTTCCCTTTTCAGTTTTTTGAAAAAATAGAATTTAAGGATCAGTATTTGTTCTTTGTTCAACAGACTTCAAAGTGAAGTCATCATGTCCAGGATTCTTTGCTGTTGGGAGATGTTTTCAATCTCATTACTAATTAAAGGTCTCCTCAGGTTTTCTATTTCTTTATGCTTTAGTTTCACCAGATTTTGTGTTTCTAGGAATTTGTCCATTTCATCTAGGTTATCCAATTTGTTGCTGTATAAGTGTCCATAGTATACGCTTAGAGTCATTTTTATTTATGTAGAATCAATAGCAATGTCCCTGCTTTAGTTGTGATTTTAGTAATTTGAGTCTTTTTAATTCTTAGTCCATCTAGCTAAAGGTTTATCAGTTTTATTGATCTTTCAAAGAACCAACTTCTGTTTTCATTGATTTTCTCTATTTTTTCCTATTCCATATTATATCTCTGCTTTTATCTTTATTATTTCCTTCCTTCTAGTAGTTTGGGTTTAGTTTGTTCTTTTTCTGGTCCTTTAAGTTGTAAAGTTAGGTTGCTGGTTTGAGATTTTCCTTGTTTTTTAATAAGTGTTTGTAGGTATAAATTTCTCCCTTAGTACTGCTTTCATTGCATACCATAAGTTTTAGTGTGTTGTGTTTTTCTTTTCTCTGAGATGTGTTTCGTTCATCTCTAAGTGTTCTCCAGTTTCCCTTGTAAATTTTTCTTTGATCCATTGGTTGGAGAATGTTTGATTCCCATAAATTCTAATTTTACTCTGTTATTGTTTATACTTTCATTTCATTGTAATCCAAGAAAATACTCTGCATGATATCCACCTTTTTTTTTTTTTTTTTTTGAGTCTCACTCTGTCACCAACTAGGCTGGAGTGCAGTGGTGTGGTGGGATCTCACCTCACTGCAACCTCCGCCTCCTAGGTTCAAGTGATTTTCCTGTCTCAGCCTCCTGAGTAGCTGGGACTACAGGCACACACCACCATGCCCGGCTAATTTTTGTATTTTTAGTATAGATGGGGCTTCACCACATTGGCCAGGATTGTCTCAATCTTTTAACCTCGTCCTCCCAAAATGCAGGATTACAGGTGTGAGCCACAGCACCCAGCCTATCTTTTAAAAATCTCTTGAGACTTAATCTGTGGTCCATGATGTCATCTATTGTAGAAAATGTCTCATGTGAACTTGAGAAAAATGTGTATACTACTCTTGTTGGGTAGAGTGTTTTGTACGTGTCTGTTAAATCTAGTTGGTTTACTGTGTCATTTGCGTCCTCTATTTCTTTACTTATCTTCTGCCTGATGGTCTATCCACTACTGAGAATGAGATATTAAGTCTCCAGCTATTATTGTTGAACTGTCTATTTATGCCTTCAATTCTGAAAGATTTTGCTTCATATGTTTTCATAACCTCTTAACAGATGCATGTTTATAATAGTTATATCTTCTTGTTATATTGAATATCTTAATTAAAATATTCTTCTGTCTCTTGTAACCTTTATGTTTATTTTGTCCAGTATTAGGATAGCTACTCCTGCTCTCGTTTAGTTACTATTTGCATGGAACATCTTTTCTCATTCTTTCACTTTCAGTCTATTTGTGTCTTTGGACCTAAAGTGGGTCTCCTGTTAGAAAGCAGATAGTAAGATCATGTCTTTTCATTCATTCTACTAATCTCTTTCTTCTGACTGAAGAGTTTAATCCATTTAAAAAATTACTAATAAAAGACTTATTTTTGCCATTTTGCTATTTATTTCCAATATGCTTTACAGCTTTTGTTCCTCATTTCTTGCTTTACTGGCTTCTTTTGGGTTTAGGTAATTTTTTATACTGAAACATTTAAATTCCTTTCTCATTTTCTTCTGCATATCTTCAATAGCTGCTTTCTTTGTGTTTAACACAAGCATTGCATCCTGAGGTTGTAACACTTCAGTGTGAATTTGTACCAGCTTATCTTCTACAACACACACAAGTGCTGCTCCTTTAACAGCTCCATCTCTACCCTTTCTGTTGCTGTCAGGAAATTACATCTTTATGTGTCATTTGCCCAGAAATATAAACTAGTAATTCTTTGAAGTGCATCAGTCTCTTAAGTTATGCAGAAAACAAAATGTGGAGTTATAAACCAAAGTTACATATACTGGTTTTTAGACTTATAATGTCTTTTTGTTGTTGTTTTGTTTTCTTTTAGAAAGAACTTTGCTCTATAACTCAAGTGGTGGGTTAATATTTAATAAACTCATACATATATATATGCGTATATATATATATATATTCTATTAGTTCTGTCCCTCTACAGAACCCTGACTAATACAGATTTTGGTACCAGGAGTGGTTCTAGAGGAACAAAATATTAAGGATGGAGTTATTTTGTTTGGGGGTTTCTGGAGTTGGCTGCTTAATATGATAGACTCCAAAATGCGAAGGACTCTACTTTTAATAGTATAGAAAACACTGATACTACTTGGTGTGAACTGTTTAGAGAGTTGTGCCAAATAAATACATTTGACACTCCTGATTCGCTGCCCATGAGTGGCAAGGAGTTTAGTGACTGTATACATAGTACGTTTGACCATATGTAGAGAACCAAGGAATATAATGAAGTTGGTTGGTTGCTCCTAAATTCAGTAGACAAAGGGATGAAACCAAATGATAAACTTAGGGATTCTAACTCCCAGCTTCAGAAGCAGATACTGAGCCTCAAATCTGCTAAAATTGCCCTGAGTGAGAGTCTTATCTCCTGTAGAGAAAAAGCTGAAATTGTGGAAAACAGACACAAGCTCTTATCATGCAAGTGGCTGACCTGCAACGAAAGGTGCATGCACAGGTTCACTAGATGTCTACTGTAAAAGTGAGGGCATTGATTGGAAAAGAATAAGACCCTGCAATGTGGAATGAGGACATATGGGAGGACCCTGATGAAGCTGGGGAAATTGGGTTTGTAAACTCTGTAGTGGCAATGTCTCCTCCTTGACCCATGCTGCCACCAGCCTTTCCACCTTTCAGGAGATAAACCCTGTGTTGCCTGAGGCAACATTGATGGCCTCCCCTGAGGGAGGTGCCAGGCAAAATAATATTGATTCTCCTCAGGAGCCACACTTATAATTCCTGTATCTTCTAGACCTATAATTAGACTAAAGTCCTGGTGGGACCCTAGAGGTGAGGATGAGAGTATGACCATGAGGAGGTGTGCTATACTCAAAAAGGGATATTTGAGTTCTCTAATTTATATAAACAGAAATCTGGAGAACAGGCATAAGAATGGTTATTAAGGGTATGGGATCATGGTGGAAGGAGCACAAAGGGGATCAGGCTGAATTTATTGACTTAAGCCCACTAAGTAGGGACTCTGCTTTTAATATTGTAGCTTGGGGAGGTAAAAAAAAAAAGGTCCTAATAGTTTATTTTCTTGGTTACATGAAATATGGATTAAAAGATGGTTAACTGTGAGTGAGCTGGAAATGCCTAATCTCCCTTGAATCAATATAGAGAAAGGGGTCCAAAGGCTTAGGGAGATTGGGATGGTGGAGTAGATTAGTCACTTTAGACCTACTCATCCCAGCTAAGAGGGTCCAGAAGAAATGCCCTTGACCAATGTTTTATGAAATAGTTTTGTGAGGAAAGCATCTGTAATTTTAAGGAGCCCTGTAATTGTTCTTCTCTGTATGTCAGTCTAACAGTGGGAACCACAGTCACTCAGCTAGAAAATACAATGGAAATAATTGGATCCCAAGGTGACAGGGGCCAAGGAGCAACACTCAACAATTAAAGGCAAGGTGGGCATGGCTATTGTAATGGACAGCAGAAGCAAAGCAGCAATCAGAATAGTCTGACTTTTGTAGAGCTCTGGTATTGGCTAGTTAATCACAGTGTTCCTAGAAGTGAAACTGATAGGAAGCCTAACTGCATTCCTACTTAATTTATAGAAGAGATAACTTATAGGTTGAATGGTTGAAAGAGTAATTTCAATTAGAAAAACAGAGAATCACAGCCCCTCAATCAATTTCCAGACTTGAGCCAGTTTACAGACTCAGAACCTCTTGAAAGAAGGGGAACCAGGTCACCTTGAGGAAGAACCCCACTATAATATCAACAGTTTATACAGTGAATGTTTCTCACATTGCTCCCCAAGGAGAGCTTTGGCCTTTCACCCAGGTAACTGTGTACTGTGGAAAGAGAAATGATCAGACATTTCAGGGACTACTGGACACTGGCTCTGAGCTGATATTGATTCCAGGGGACCCAACATGTCATTGTGGTCCACCAGTTAAAGTATGGGCTTATAGAGGTCAGATAATTAGTGGAGTTTTAGATCAGGTCGGACTTACAGTGGGTCCATTGGCTCTCTGACTAGTAGAATGAGGGCTATTATGGTGGGATGGGCCAAATGGAAGCCATTAGAGCAGCCTCTACCTGGAAAAATAGTAAATCAAAATGATATCACATCCCTGCAGAGACTGTGAAGATTAGTGTCACCACGAAGGACTTGAAGGATGCAGGCCTGGTGATTCCCACCACTCCTTGCTCAACTCTCCCATTTGGCCTATGCAGAAGACAGATGGATCTTGGAGAATGACAGTGGATTATCGTAAGTGTAACCAAGTGGTGACTCCAATTGCAGCTGCTATACCAGCAGTGGTTTCACTGCTTGAGCAAATTAACACATCTCCTGGTATTTGGTATGCAGCCACTGACTTAGCAAATGCCTTTTTCTCTATTTCTGTCCATAAGGTCCACCAGAAGCAATTTGCCTTCAGCTGGCAAGGCCAGCAATATACCTTTACTGTCCTACCTCAGGGGCATAGCAACTCTCCAGCTTTGTGTCCTAATCTTAGAGAGATCTTGATCACTTTTCACTTCCACAAGATATTACACTGGTCCACTGCACTGATGACATTATGCTGACTGGATCCAGTAAGCAAGAAGTAGCAAACACACTGGACTTACTGGTGAGACATTTGCATGCCAGAGGATGGGAAATAAATCTGACTAAAATTCAGGTAACTTCTACATCACTAAAATTTCTAAGTGTCCAGTGGTGTGGAGCTTGTTGAGATATTCCTTCTAAGGTGAAGGAAAAGCTGCTGCATTTGGACCCTCCTATAACCAAGAAAGAGGCACAATGCCTAATGGGTTTATTTGGATTTTGGAGGTAATGCATTCCTCATTTGGGTGTGTTACTCTGGCACATTTATCAAGTGACCCAAAAGGCTGCCAGTTTTGAGTGTGGTCTAGAACAGAAGGCTAGCAACAGGTACAGGCTGCTGGGCAAATTGTTCTGTCACTTGGGCCATATGACCCAGCAGATCCAACGTTGTTTGAAGTGTGAGTGGCAGATAAGGATGCTGTTTGGAGCTTTGGGCAGGCCCACTTAGGTGAATCACAGTGGAGGCCTCTAGAATTTTGGAGCAAGGCCCTGCCATCTTCTGCAGATAACTATTTTCCTTTTGAGAGGCAGCTCTTGGCCTGTTACTGGGCTTTGGAGGAAACTGAACATTTGACTACAGATTATCGAGTTACCATGTGACCTGAACTGCCTATCATGAACTGGGTGCTTTCTGACCCATCTAGCCATATAGGTTGTGCACAGCAGCATTCCATCATCAAATGGAAGTGATATATGAGAGCCGGCTCGAACAGGGCCTGAAGGCACAAGTAAGTTACATGAGGAAGTTGCCCAAATGCTCACAGTCTCCATGCCTGCCACCCTGCCTTCTCTCCCCGAGCCTGCACCAATGGCCTCATGAGGAATTCCCTATGATTAGTTGCCAGAGGAAGATGAGACTAAGGCCTGGTTCAGAAATGAACTTAGTTTGCCTGATATGTAGGCACTACTCAAAAACGGACAGCTGTAGCACTACAGCCCCTTTCTAGGACATCCCTGAAGGAGAGTGGTGAAGGGAAATCTTCCCAGTGGGCAAAACTTTGAGCAGTGCACCTGATTGTGCACTTTGCATGAAAGGAGAAATTGCCAGATGTGTGATTATATACTGATTCATGGGCTGTAGATAATGGTTTGACTGGATGGTCATAGACTTGGAAGAAGCATGACTGAAAAATTGGTGACAAAGAAATCTGGGGAAGAGGTATGTGGATGGATGTCTCTGAGTGGTCAAAAACTGTGAAGGTATTTGTATCCAATGTGAGTGCTCACCAATGGGTGAACCCAGAAGAGGAGATTTCAATAATCAAATGGATAGGATGACCCATTCTTGGACACCAATTCAACTCTTTCCCAAGCCACCCCTGTCATCACTCAATTGGCTCATGAACAAAGTGGCCATGGTGGCAGGGATGGAGGTTATGCAAGGGCTTAGCAACATGGACTTCCATTCACCAAGGCTGATCTCACTACAGCCACTGCTGAGTGCCCAATTTGCCAGCAGCAAAGATCAACACTGAGACCTCAATATGGCACCATTCCTCAGGGTGATCACCCCACTATCTGGTGGCTGGTTGACTACATTGGACCACTATCACCATGGAAAAGGGCAGAGGTCCTCACTGGAATAGACACTTACTCTGGATATGGGTTTGTCTAACCTGCACACAATGCTTCTGCCAAGACTACCATCCATCAACTCAAGAATGGCTCTGACCAAGGCACTCACTATATAGGTAAAGAAGCGTGGCAGTGGGCTCATGCTCACGGAATTCACTGGTCTTACCACGTTCCCCATCATCCTGAAGCAGCTGAATTGATAGGATGGTGGAAGAGCCATTTGAAGTCACAATTACAATGCCAACTAGGTGACAGTACTTTGCAGGACTTGGGCAAAGTTCTCAAGAAGACTGTGCATGCTCTGAATCAGTATGCAGTACATAGTACTGTCTCTCCTGTAGCCAGGATTCATGGTTCCAGGTATCAAGGAGTAGAAGTGAAAGTGGCACCACTCACCATTACCCTTAGTGATCTACTAGCAAAATTTTTGCTTCCTGTTCCCACGACATTATGTTCTCCTGGCCTAGGGGTCTTAGTTCCAGAGGGAGAAACACTGCCAACAGGAAACACAACAATTCCATTAAACTAGCAGTTAAGATGCCACCTGGACACTTTGGGCTCCTCCTATCTTAAGGTCAACAGGATAAGAAAGACCTTACAGTGTCGGCTAGGGTGACTGACTTGGACTATCAAGATGAAATCAGTCTACCACTCCAAAATGGAGGCAAGGAAGACTATGCATGGAATACAGGAGATCCATTAGGGTGTCTCTTAGTATTACCATGTCCTGTGATTAAGGTCAATGGCAAACTACAACAGCCCAATCCAGGCAGGACTAAAAAGAGTCCAGATCCCTCAGGAATGAGGGTTTGGGTCACTTCACCAGGAATAAAAACCATGATGTGCTGAGATGCTTGCTAAAGGCAAAGGAATATAGAATGGGTAGTAGAAGGTAGTCATCAATACCAGGTACAACCATGTGACCAGCTGCAGAAATGGGACTGCAATTGTCATGAATATTTCCTCTTTCTTTGTTAAAAACATGTTGGTGCATGTTTTACATGCACTTTTACTAAGAAAAGATCTTCATTTTTTTTCCTTTATCATGTGACTTAAGATTTATTGACTTCATATCAGCATTTAAGTATCATTCACTATGTAATAGAATTTGGGTTGGGGACTGGTGCATTTCCGATTGTACAAAGGATAGCTGTATTATATTAGGCATAATTATGACCTTATTAGTGTCTTTATTTGAATATTATGTATGATCTCAGGAGATATGTATAGGTTCAAGTTGACAAGGGGTGGACTTGTGATGGTTAATACTGAGTGTCAACTTGACCGAACTGAAAGATATAAAGTATTGATCCTGGATGTGTCTATGAGGGTACTGCCAAAAGAGATGAACATTTGAGTCATTAATCTGGGAAAGGCAGAGCCACCCTTAATTGGGTGGGCAACATTTAATCAGCTGCCAGTGAATATAAAGCGAGCAGAAAAATGTGAAAAGGAGAGACTGGCCTAGCCTCCCAGCCTACATCCTTCTCCCATGCTGAATGCTTCCTGCCCTTAAACATCAGACTCCAAGTTCTTCAGTTTGAGATTTGGACTGGCTCTCTTTGCTCCTCAAGCTTGCAGTCAGCCTATTGTGGATGCTGTGATCATGTAAGCTAATACTTAATAAACTCCCCACATATATATATAGTTATATATGTATAGCTTTATATATATAGTTTTATATATAGTTATATATATATAGTTTTATATATATAGTTATATATATATATAGTTATATATATACAGTTCCAGAGGGAGGAACACAGCCACCAGGAGACACAACAATTCCATTAAACTAGAAGTTAAGATGCTACCTGGACACTTTGGACAGACGGATATATATATATGGGATTTTATTACGTATATGTTTATTTAGTTATTAAGTATATATAGTTTTAGGTATAACATATATTATATATTTTATTTTATATAACATAAATATATTTTATATTTCATATATTTTATATATATAATAGGGAAGTTTATCATTAACATATATATATATATATATATCCTATTAGTTCTGTCCCTCTGAAGAACCTAATACACTCAGACTCAATAATTTCCATTGTTCTGTCATGTTTTCTGATTCTTCTCTGCTCAAATTTGCCTTTGAATCACTATAGTGAACTTTTCATTTCAGTTATACTTTTCTGTTCCTAAATTCTTTTGGTTTTCTTTTAGGTTTTCTATTTCCTTATTCATATTTCTCTTTTGTTCATACATCATGTTCTTGACTCTTAACATTTTCCTTTTGTTCTTTGAGCATCTTGAAGACAGTGGCATTAAAGTCTTTGTCTAATAGATCTGCCATCAAGTTTTTCTCAGGGATAGTTTCTGATGATTTTTTTTTCCTTTAAATGAGCCATAGTTCCTGTTTCTTTATAGGCCTTATGAATTTTTGTTGAAAACTGAACACTTAATAATATGGTAAGTCTGAAAATCAGATTCTTCCTCTTCCCCCCAATTTGCTGTTTTCTGTTACTGCTTTTGTCTTTTTATTGTTGTAGCTATCTTTATGCCAAGGATCAGCCTGAATTAAAACTTTAGTTCTGCTTAGGTCTTTTCTGAGCATGTATCTTTCCCTCTGCCTGTACAGTCACTTTCTAATTTTCCCTGTATATGCAGTTGATTTCAAATTTGCGTGTTTAATGTATGGCTTTCAGAAGAGGAAAAATGAAAAAAATGAAGGGGTGGTGCAAAAGTGTGCCAGCCTTTTAATCCTGGGAAGTGACTTCAGCTGAAGGGGGAGGAGCTTGCAAAAATGGGGGAGATTACAATAACAATAGCTGCCCCTTTCATTGTCTGTATCTTTGTGATCATAAGCAGCAACCAGCAGTTACAGCACAGATCCTCAGTATTTGGAAAACAGGGTTCTTTTTGCCCACCTCAGCTCCTGCAAGCTGTGTGCAAGATGCTCTAGAAACATGTGCACAACTGCCTGCTGTTAAGATCAATGGCAAACTACAATAGCCCAATCCAGGCAGGACTAAAAACAGTCCAGACCCCTCAAGAATGAAGGTTTGGGTCACTTCACGAGGGCTGGGGATGGGGACTGGTAGCTGCCACTGTGTTAAGAGCTGAAGTTGATGGAAATTAACTGCAGCATATAGTCCGAGCCTTTTCCTGGAAGTTGCAAGCCTTCAATAGACTCCAGAGTTGAAAAATAGTTACATTAGACAGATTCTACCAGTGTCTGATTGTTTTCTAGGTAGACAGATATATTCCTGGAACTTTGTACTCTACCTTCTTCCCAGAATCCCATCTCTGAATACTTTCAGGAATATCAAGGTTTTTCATAAGAGAGGAGGCTGGATTTCAGCCATATGTATAGCTAACTATTAAAAAATAAAACCTATAAACTAACATCAATTATAAATCTATAACAAAAATGTTATCTTCAACTATATTCTGGAGTATATCTCAGCGTATCAATGAATAGTTCCATTTGTTAAAAGAAAACACTATCTGTATGACTAGAGAATGACTGAGTACTGTTGTGCTCTTAACAATAAAATTAATTAAGTTAGAGGTCTCATATACATGGCAATCATGTACCTATTAAATTAACTATTTAAAAGACTAGACAAACATGATTAACCCAAAGGAAAATAGTTAAAATCTTCATAATAAAACAAAAACTATTTAATTTAAATCCATATAAGGCAGGTCTTTGTAGGCAAATTTATTTCTATCCCACCTTAATATATGTACTGCAAAATATAGGGAGTACATATTCAGTGAAAATTCTGGAATATTAATTAGTTGTTAAATTAATTAATTTAGAAGAATTAATTTAGAGGAAAATGATATTGAAATAGTGTATGAAGTAAAATTTAGCCAGCCATAACCAGTTAAAATTATATATGACTATCATTTTTTATCCAGTTTTAGAAAAAGTTATCAGACATCTTATACAATTTATATACCTTTCCTCTAGAAAAAAAATTTTTAAACTCTACATTGTCTAGCTATACATTACTTTTCATGTATGTGGTCTTTCTCTCTGAGGCCAGGAGTGTGTATTTAATATCTGGATCAATGTCGTAGAGTATACAGATAGCATCAGAGGATATAGGAGCTCCAAAATGACCATAAAAGATTAAATCCCTGGGAAGTCTAGGCAATAGAATGTAAATTGGAGTCAATATTATCTCCACCTTCAAAGGGCAGGAATATCTCAGCTATCCCAAGGTAAGATTCTAAGGTCAGCTTCATGAATGCTAAAACATTTCCCCATCCTTTATAAAGGGGGTACAGATGGAATACTCTATCCTGTCTTCTGCGGTTGCCAGCAAAAGAATCTAGGAGCCCATTCAAAATGTCAGCACACAGAAGATGCCTCATATAAAGATGACTGGATCACAACTACTATGAAATTGATTTATATGGCATTATTCCATACTTGAATATTTTCATAAAAACAGTCTTCCCTTTTACCCTTTTAAAACTGAATACCAAAATACTGTTGCCAAAGATACAGTAAAAACCCATTTTAAAGTACCCCTAATTTTCAGATTTAATTTTACTGTGGATGAAATTGCATGTTTCAAATACACATATTTACCTACTTGTAAACCTAAATATGTATACATCTATTAACAAAACAAACAAAAAACATCCAGCTGGGCACAGTAGTAGTGTGTACTTATAAACTTAGCTACTTGGGAAGCTGAGGTAGGAGGATTATCTGAGCCCAGTAATTCAAGGCCAGCCATCTCAAAAAAATATAAAAAAGAAAAAGAAAATATCCAAATTGAGTAAAAGATATTCACATTTCTGACATCTACTTTTTATCAAGTTTTAATGAAAGCATGATTTGGTGATGAAAAGTTTCAATATTAGCATACAAACACAGATCATTTAATTGATTTACCAACCTAACAGTCTATCCATTAATTGAAGTGTGAGATTTAAAGTTTAAAAAGAGTCAAAAAGATACTGAAGAGTTAGTGTAAATGAAAGATTCCATTTGAAATTTGAAAAGCTGATTGCAATCCATAATTAATTTTTCCTGTGAGCTATGGCTACAACAGAAAGTCTCTTCTTCTCAAGAGAATTAAAAAATTACCCAACGATAGTCTTAAAATTGTTTCAAAAAGCAATCACATACAGTCTTGTTGATTTTTATTATATTGCCATTAGAAAAATAAAAGTTAAAACTCCCATAACTATTTCATATCCATACTTTGAGAAAAACACTTTAAAAATATAAATATTTGAATTTAAATGAATAGCATACATTTATCTAAAAGTAAATAATTATATATTTTATGATCAAAGATAAAAATTACCATAACTAAAAACAAGTGCAAGAAGAATAAAGTTTTGATGTTACTGAACCTACCTTTAATGTGATACTATAATGTCCAACAAATGTTGCACTTATCCATGATCTGGAATGGGGATCACCCAGGAATTCTATGTGATACTCTTCAACATTTCCATCCAGGTCATAGGTCACATACTTCCGTTTAAAACGGTCAGGGCAAAGTATTCCTGGCCAACTTTCAAAAGAAATTATTTTTAATTATTTTGATGCTTTTAAAAAGGCTGACATCAACACACCTATCACAATCACGTTTTGAACTTTCTCCTCTGAATTTTCACAAAACATATATTCTTACTCCTATCTTTCAAAAGTAGGATATTTGTTTGATGAAAGTAATAAGTTGCATTTTATCACTATAGAAAGCTTTGAAATAGTCACAAGTTTAAGATACAGATAAGACATGAGAAAAGAATTATAAAGCAAAAGAATGATCTCTAGGGACAATAAGATATATTTAGACACTAATTATAGAAAAGAGAAAAAAAGATTCATGCAGAGCTGAATTAACTCTAAACAATCAGAATGATTAATTAGCAAAATGTTAACCCACTAAGCATGACTTCTGATGGAGTAGGAGAGAGCTGATATTTCCTGAGCCAGGTCTGCCAAAGGAATCCTAGTGGTTCAGGCTGTGATAGTGCTGTGGAGTAAAACTACTGTGGGAAAATCAGATATAGAGATCAGCAGTTCTATCCTGACCCCTTCCCCTATCTGCTCCATTGCCAGATGACCACATTGTTGAAAATCTTCAACATTGAAAATAAAATTTACTCTTTATTAAAAACAAACCTTTAGAGATACGTTCTTTCATGACATAAACCTCTACAAATTACTTGACATGTTTCATCTTTCTCTTTGGTCTTCATTTCCCACTTTTGCCTTTTCTATTCCCTTATTTTTTTTTTTTTTTAGTTTTATTTGGTTTTTCTATTTCATAATATTCAGCAGAGAGCTCCTGTCATTAACATCTCTAATAAGCAAAATTAAATAATGTTTCTTTTTCTTTCCATTGGCATTAAAAGTTTTTATTTAGAATTTGATCCACAATCTATACAAGTTATTTAAAAGGCATGAAAATGGAAAACAGCACAAAATACAATTGAGGTGTAAGCTCAGAGCACAGTATGTCATGTTACAATAAATATAATTCAAAATTTGTAAACTAGGTGACCAGAAACATGAGTCTTATTTTTAGTAAAACCATATAAAATATTTATTTCACATGAGGTAGAGGACAGTTTTCTGTGTCATGTAATGCAACCAACCACAGCAACTTTAACCATAAAACTGTACATCATTGGCAAAATTTTAAATTTAATTATGGTCAAATGTAGTCAATTATTTGCTTACTGCCTTCACAGATTAGAAATTCAGAAATAATTTAAGACTATTATGTTGGCTTAAAATTATCAGAATAAACAAATACTTCTAACAGGATAGTTAAAACAAGTGTATTGGCCGGGCACAGTGGCTCACATCCCAGCACTTTGGGAGTCCGAGGCAGGTGGATCACAAGGTCAAGAGATCGAGACCATCCTGGTCAACATGGTGAAACTCCATCTCTACTAAAAATACAAAAAAATTAACTGGGCATGTTGGTGCGTGCCTGTAATCCCAGCTACTCAGGAGGCTGAGTCAGGAGAATTGCCTGAACCCAGGAGGCAGAGGTTGCTGTGAGCTGAGATCACACCATTGCACTCCAGCCTGGGTAACAAGAGTGAAACTCTGTCTCAAAAAAAAAAAAAAAAAAAAAAAGTATATTTTATTTCTCACAAACTAATTCCTCAAAAGATGTCCTACATTTAGCAACTGTTTTGTAGGACATGTTTACTAGAACTACTTTGTGCTTTCTTTATTTTCAAGTGAGGTATCTATATTGAGGAAAAAAATCTTATATTCATTTTATATTAAACTAATTTAATAAACTATTTTGTTTTCTGGGCTTAATTTTTTTTTGTTTTTTACATTTGATCACTTTCTAATTCAAAAATTGTAGTACTATATAAGACATTTAATTCTATTACTAAATAGGCTCCAAATTACATTATATAGCTTAGAAGCCATTTAAATGAAAGGATTTACCAAAAAAAAAAGAACTGTCCTTTTAAACAAAATGCAATAGAAAATACTCATATGCTTTTCTTCCAAAAGTGGAAATGCTTAAGTACCCTATACTAGAAAAAGGAAATTAAGCTGTTTATTTAATTCCACAATGTATAATACAGCAGTTATATGTCCCTTATTGCTGACAGCTTTGATTAAAAACTATTAAGTAGCTCCAAGCACAGAAATAGATGTACAGTATGAGCACAATTTTTCTTTATATTAATTTTTAATGTCCTATCATGTGGATTAAATGCATAAAGGGCAAATAAAAATGAGGAATCCTCCCTAAGTAATCAAAACATATGTCTTATTGAGAAAATTTTAGAAGCTGATCAAAAACCTTCGGCACAAGCTTCGCAATTAATTCTAGGGAAATACCTTGGCACATTTATAGTACTTGAGTTTCCTTATAACTTTACTTTCCTTCAAACAGAAGCTACTGATGTGCAAATAAACTGGTTGTTCTCTCATGACTTCAAAAAGATATGGATAACCCGCAAATATATACTTATTTCACCTACTTTAATAGCTGTTTTACAATTCACTATTTATAAATGATTTTATATCTTAACTGGTAATATGTTAAATATGTTATAAAATTAGTTCAAGATTTAATATGTTTTGTGCTTCTTGAAATAATATTTCTATATGGAGTCTGACCCAGAAATTAGAGAATAGTCCTGAAAAACCTCTGAAGTGAGAAAACTCACACCTAAGAAGTGTTTTATCTGGTTTATCACATTCTGCTAAAAAGGGAGTTTGAAATAAACTAAAAGTTTTACAGGTACATAATCTCTATAAAAATTCCTCATTGTGAATGTAAATAAAAACAAATTTAGTGCTAAGAAAATCAAAATTATTATGTAACATATTTGCTCAATATTTTAAAAATAATGTCTGTAATTTTAAACATTAAAATGAAAATTGATTCAAAGCTATTATAAAAGAAACTGAAGAAGAATATCACAGATATTTAAAAGTTATCCAAAAAAAGCCTGGGGTGGAATTGGAAGAGGCAATGTACTGAGGCAAGTTAATGATGCCAGTGTTGTGAGAACACCTTGGAAGTTTTCATTGTCAATTTGATCCTCCCACCAACCTGATGAAGTGACGAATAAAGTTTTGATGTTAGGTAGTTGGGTTTTTTGGGGGGTTCTTTTTGTTTTTTGTCTGTTTGTTTTGCTTTTGAGAGTTAGTCTTGCTCTGTCATCCGGGCTGGAGTGCAATGGTACAATCTCAGCTCACTGCAACCTCCGTCTCCCAGGTTCCAGTGATTCTTGTGCCTCAGTCTCCCAAGTAGCTGGGATTATAGGTGCCCACTACCATCCCCGGCCAATTTTGTATTTTAGTAGAGATGAGGTTTCAGTTTCACTATGTTGGCCAGGTTGTTCTCAAACTCCTGACCTCAAGTGATCAACCTACTTTGGCCTCCCAAAGGGCTGGGATTACAGGCGTAAGCCACCATGCCCAGACTATTTTCTTTAAGTAAAAACTGAGTCTTGGCGATATCTTGGAACTTTCTTAAGAAGACTGTTAATAAAAGGTAGAAACGTGGTTTGAAAAAGGACTTTCTAATGCCAAAGCCCAAGTGACTTCCACTAGACTAGATCATAGTCATGGCTCAGAAGCAAGACCAGTACCAAAGGAAGGGAAACCTTAGGGAGGCTATATTCAACTCAAGAAAAGAAAAAAATAAAAGGACTTAAGAAGAATTGGATGGAATATTCAGCCTCATAAGTTATATTTCCCTGCCAATTAAGAGTCTAAACAACTATTTGGTAAAGAGTAGCAAAGTGTGTGGTGTATAGTGTGTGTGTGTGTGTGTGTGTGTGTGTGTGTGTAAGAATGTGCTTTGCTTATTGAAGTGGGGCAACCACATGATCTCAGAAGATCTTCTCTAGCCCTATGATAAAATCAGTTTGAGGAGGTTTATCTCATACCATAGTCAAAAGAGTAAAGTTACTAAAATAACAAAAGGCCTTTCATATCAGGTGTTTGATCAATAAGGATTGCCACCGTATCAAGACCAAGGATAGAATGATGGTATTCTTTCAGTGAAATAAAATTGAAAAAGATTATAGAGATACAGATGAGTTTATCTCAGTAATATCTATTTTTCCATTCAGATAATACATTATAACTATAGCTAGATAATTTATCTAAGTCTAATTTCATAAATGTTTATTATTAATGTCTCAAAAATTGACTTTTTATTTTATAAACTACAACTGTGAAATTAAGATTATCATCTTCTATTTAAATAGCACAATGTAAATCACTGGGCTAAAATGTTGTGTTTTACTATTCTATCCATGGCAAAATTGCACTTATATATCAACTAAGTGTTAAAAAGTTAACAAATCATTCTAGACTCTAACCTACTGTTCAGAGAATAAAGCAGGAAGGGAAGACAGTGAATAAAGTCAGCAAGCTATGACTAAGGAATGTACAGTAGAAATATGATGGAGTTTTATAGATCAAGGTATGAAATATGCCAAACCATTCAAAAATCAGTACAGCTGTCAAGTGCTACTGCACTTTGCAGCACTGTAAAGTCCCAGTTAGGTAATGATGTTCAGAATCTCAAATCCTACACCCCTCTACCTTCTGTATGCCCCAACAAGTTATAGCTCAGAGATCTGAGACACAGAATGCTTAGATTTTTTCCAATATTTCCTAGTGGTACAGCAAGGACCAACACATGCTCCAGTCTCTTGACTAGCAATATTTTCCCTGGTTTTGACATGCAACCGACAAGAGGCTTTGTGTCCCCACCAAAATCTCATCTTGAATTATAATTCTCATAATCCCCATGTATTTTAGAAGGGATGCAGTGGCAGGTAATTGAGTCATGAGGGTGGTTACCCTCACGCTGCTATTCTCATGATAGTGAGTGAGTTTCATGAGATCTGATGGTTTTATAAGGGGCTTTTCCCTCTTTGCTAAGCACTTCTCCTTGCTGCCGCCATGTGAGGAAGGATGTGTTTGCTTCCCCTTCTGCCATGATTGTAAGTTTCCAGAGGCCTCCTCAGCCATGCTGAACTGTGAGTCAATTAAACCTTTTTCCTTTATAAATTACCCAGTCTCAAGTATGTCTTCATTATCAGTGTGAGAACAATCTATTATAGGCACCAAGCAGGTATCTAGACTTAATGTAACTAGTTCCTCACTGTGTTGTTAACGTTCAAACAAACATATACTTTACCCATTTTTGGGTTTGGGCAAATTAAAAAATTATAAAGTGCCATCATTATGGGCTACATTTTGTCCTCCCCACACACCCGAGTTCATATGTTAAAGTCCTAACCTCAAATGTGTTCATATTTGGATGGTAAGCCTTTAAAAAAATAATGAAGTTAACATGAGTTCATTAGGATGGGTCCAAATCCAATATGACTGGTTTCCTTATAAGGAGAAGACGTGAAGATAAACATACACAGAAGGAAGACCATGTTAAGACTAGCAAGAATTGGCAAGCCAAGAAGAGGGTCTTAAAAAAACAAAGAATCTTAACCACACTTTAATCTCAGGATTTCTAACCTCCATAACTGAGAAAATAAATTGCTGTTGTTTAAGCCACCCAGTGTATGGCATTTTGTTGTGGCAGCTCTAGCAAACAAATACAATCATATATATGTAACTTATTTGGTACAACTGAGAGGAGAAAGAACAATACATATATATATTTGCCTCATTAAGATAATTATTTATAAATGAAATTATTTTTAAATAATTTTAAAAACTAAAGAAAGTATACAAATCAACCTGTGAAGAATCTGAAATCACAAAAATATCCTTAAATTGCTGAATTTGAGGACTGCAGATTATTAATCTGTTAAATTATCAATTGATATCAGATATAAAATCATAAATCTACCCACCCATAGCCAACTTTAAAAAGTTATTATTTGTATTAGTTTATTCTCATGCTGCTATAAAGAACTGCCTGAGACTGGGTAATTTATAAAGGAAAGAAGTTTAACTTCTTTGACTCACAGCTCCAAATGACTGGGGAGGCCTTGGGTACAGTCATGGCAGAAGGACATGCCATGTCCTTCTTCACATGGCAGCAGGAGAGAGAAGTGAGAGAGTGCTGAGTGAAAGTGGAAAAAGCTCCTTATAAAACCATCAGATCTCATGAGCACTCATTCACTATCATGAGAAAAGCATGGGGGAACCACTCCCATGATCTAATCACCTCCCACAAGCTCCTACCCCCAACCTGTGGAAACACTTCAGTATTTCTTCATGAGGCAGAGGGGAATTGTCTGACTCTGTCTGTATGTCACAGTTAAGAATGAATGTGCTAAACTAAAGGAAAAGCTGAGCAGAGACAACAGATGCAGAAAACACAATTACTTCCCCTCAGCTCCTATATTCATCATCTTTTATGACTTGAGGTGTTTGAAAAAAGCTGATGTCCACTTTTTGCCCTTACACTGACCTCATTCTGAGTTCAGACACTGTCAACCATGATAATGAATTGTGCACTTCCATTACTCTATTTTTTCCTTTTAACTTGGATGAGAAATTCTGAAGCATTATTAGGAGACTGAAAAATGGAAATGGAGAAGTAAGAGTGGGCAACCCAGTGGAAAGGTATCAGAATTACAAGAAAAGTATATAATCAATTTTAGAATCTGTGGGTGGTGAGAAGTAAAAGGCAAAAATGCAATAAAATCATATAGCTACCAGTTATTGAAATCCAGTAGAGAAAAAGGCAAATTTTGGCAGGACAAGTAAGCTCAAGGGATGCAAATGTATCAGGAAGAAATTCATGTCTTATATATTTGTTATCCAGTAGAAATGATCTTTAATAAGATAATTATTGCCCCTATAGAAGCTGAAGTTTAATCATGGTTTCAGTTTCCACATAGCCAATAAGAAATACATGACTTTATGTTTAAATAGTGGTTGGGATGTATAAGTGCAGAGCAAATTTTACTTGGGGCTTTTCCCTAGACTGTTGGAAACAAAATGGATGAATCAGAATTATGACTAACTAAATGTCATATCGCCAAGAAATCTCTGGACTGTACCTAACTGTGGGGTCTGATGAAAAAGGGAAGTTTTCTATCCAGACACACACATTATATTAATACATATGCAAAATAATGCAAAAGAAAAGTAATCGATATTTTGTAATACTAAAATGATCTACTAGAAATCTCAATTTATCAATTTATATACTGTCTCTAAAAATTATCACTTAATTGCTTTGTTAAAGCCATATTTTATTACCTAACTGTTTGGACTACAATTCACTAGAATGCAAATATATTTTCTATAAATTAATTTTTATATTTATGACAGAGCTTTGTCAAATATCTGTGTAAATATTCCTGAAGTAGCTATGGTAAACAGAGCCTCGTTTCTGCTTGACAATGTGTCTTTCAGAATTAAGTGAGATATACACCATTTTTTTTTTCTCTAAAGAGTCCAGACTCTTTCTAGCTGAATACTATAGTATATGATCAAATTTTTAAAAAACAAGGCTGCTTAAACATTGTGGAGAGTTTTCTTTCTAGTACCTGCAGATGTTTCCACCCCCAAGCATATACAGGCATAACCCAAAGGCAAAAGGCCACATTTATGTTTTTATAAGCACATAAATATGTGCTGTGTCAGAATGTAGAAGTAGATATAACTGTGATAATTTGATTCTTCTGGGAGCTTGCACATAGAAAAAGAAAGTGCTATTCTCTTGAGAATTATTTGTTTTATTATATAGAGATTAAGCAGTTCTGGATTCTGTATCAGTCTCTATATAGTCTCTATATATTTAGCTTTATTATAGAGAGTCAACTTTTTTGAGAAAGAATAATTCTGATATGTTGACAAGATTGAGTTTCTGACCCTTAGAAGCTATGTATAAGGCCATGAGCTAAAGAGAGTTTACTCAGTTAATGCTATACCACTAGGTATCTCTGAAGCCAGCAGCTGATCTTTCCACTTGGAACTTCAACATCTATGACATTGCTTAATTAAGAACTAGTATTTGCTTCTAGTAGGTTAATTCTATCTTTACATTTTGCTATTGCAATTTATCCTGTTATTATCTTTCTATATATTTGTGCTACTGATTAAGCAATATAAGTAGATTTAAGTTTCTTAATTTGTATTTTAAGTATGTGCTCAATTTAGTTTATAAAGAGGAATATATGTGACTACTTGGCCAGATGCATTCTACTCTCCAATAAATTGGAAGGTAGATACAGCTGGACTTTTCAGGCATTTTGATATCCCTAATCACAGATAGAGATAATTCAGGGACTGGTGTAAAACATGTTTCATTTTTCATTTTAAGTCCTAAGCCTCAACTAGCACAATACTGCAGAAAAAGGTTTTATTCTAACACAGTATTTCAGATATAGTGACAAAAAGACAATAATTTTTTTGAGTTTCAATTAAAACTTCAGAATTTTCACTAGAGAGTATAAACACTCTGCTTCCAAACTGTTAATCAGAGATAAGGAAAATTATATGGGACTACAAATACCTTCATAAGTTAGCATAAAATGAGTGTTCATATTTATGTCTTCTAAAATATTTTTCTTACATAACTATTTCCTCTTGATGTCCATCCTAATTATTACATGAAAGCCAATTAACAATATAATTTTTAAACATTATCACATTTGATCTTCAGAAAATCCCTCAGCAACAAAGGACACATATATCCAAGAGATTTCGCATATGTGCAAAAAGTAAGCACATTTTTTTTTTATAGTTTTGGGAGACTACCATCTAAGAGCAATACATTGACATATTTGGTTTCTTTTGAGACCGTTCTTCTTGGCTTATAGATGTCCACCTTCTTTCTATGTCTTCAAATGGTCTTTCTTCTGTGCATGTCTGTGTTCTAATCTCCTCTTCTTATAAAAAGGCCAGTCATAATGGATTAGGGCCCATCTTACTTTGGTCTGATTTTCATTTAATTACCTCTTTAAGAATTATATCTGCAAATATGGTCACATTCTGAGGTACTGGGGGTTAGACTTCAACATGTGAACTTTGAGAGAACATAATTCAGACCATAACCATAAGTGATAGAGCAAGAACATGAATCTAGGTATTGATTGAGATGTGTGTGTGTGTGTGTGTCTGTGTGCACATGTGTGCGCGTGTGTGTGGGGGGGGGGGATTCGTCCACCATAGTCTCTCTATGAAAGCCAATGTCCTATTTTATTCATGTGGAATAACTGAACATGAATGAAAACAAGATAGTGAGCCAGAACATACAGCTTTAAGAATGTTATGTTGAAAAGTGCAACATAAAATAGTAAAGGATTCTGGAAAGATAGCAGCAATGGTGGTATAGTTTTAGAATATTATGAAATTTCCCCATAAATAGAGGTGGGGCAACTATAACAGCAAAGCAAACCTGGCACATACCATCTGTGATTAAAACTAAGTGGTAAGCTACACACATGAATGCCCAAATAGGAACAAACGGGCACAAACTACTAAAAATTATATGACCCACACAATAACAACATCTGTTTGAGAGGAAGGAGGGTGGGAGAAAGACAAATGAGAACTTCAAACTCGCAACAAGCATTTAAAGGAAAGTGCAGCAAGTTGAACTAAGAACAGCAGCCAAAATTGTGAGGTGGATTGCAACAAAATCTGAAAGTGCTGGAAAAGTGTGGGCCCTATGAACCAACCAACAGAGATCCATTCCAGGACAAAAGCCCACAGGATGAGAAACTACTGGGAGCAAAATCTAAACTGAAGAGGACAAGATCAATAAGAAAGAAAGGAAAAAGAAGATACAAATAAAAGTGGGGATATAACATCAAAAGCACCAATCATGGAATAAAAATGATAAAGTGGAGTTCATTAAAATAAAACGTATCTACTCTGCAAAAGTCACTATTGAAAGAATAAGATGACAAGCCACAGAGTGGGAGAAAATATTTCCAAAATACATATCTGATAAGACAGTGATATCAAAAATATACAAATAACTCTTCAAATTTTACAAAAAAAAATGAACAACCAGATTAAAAAATGGGCAAAAAATCTGAACAGACACCCTACCGAAGAAGAGACACAACATGGCAAATAAGCACAAAAAAATATATTCAAAAGGATATGTCCTTAGGAAAATACAAATTAAGACAGTGAAATACCACTACACATCTATTAGAATGACCAAAATCCAGAACACTAATAATACCAAATACTGGCAAGGAGGTGAAGCAACGTTGTTGGGAATGCAAAATAATACGGCCACTTTGGAAGACAGTTTAGCATTTTCTTAAACACACACACACATAATCATAGCATACTTTCCAGCACATGCACTCCTTGTTATTTACCCAAAGGAACTGAAAACAGGTCCATACAAAAGCCTGCACAAGGATGTGTATAGAAGCTTTATTTATGATTACCAAAACTTGGAAGTAACCAAAATATCCTTCAGTAGGTGAATGGATAAACTGTCCTCCATATGGGCAATGGAATATTATTCAGTAGCAAAAGTACATGAGTAATCAAGCCATAAAAGGACATGTAGGAAATGTAAATGCATATTAGTAAATAAAAGAAGATAGTCTGAAAAGGCTAAATACTATATAATCCCAACTATATGGCATTCTAGAAAAGATAATACTATGAGGATCGTAAAAAGATAAATGGTCATCAAGAATTTGGAGGGATGAAAGGATAAATAGGAGAAGAACAGAGAATTTTTAGGCTAGTAAAACTATTCTGTATATACTATAATGATGGACACGTCATTATACATTTGTCAAAACCCACAGAATATATAACTCAAAAAATGAATCCTAATGTATAGACTTTATTAATAATGATGAGTGAATTCTGTTTCATAGATTATAACAAATGTACCATATCAGTGTGGGACGTTGATGGTGGGGCAGCTGTGTGTGTCAGAGGAAGAAGAGGATATATGGAAACTCTCCATACTTTCCACTCAATTTTTCTGCAAACCTAAAATCCCTCTAAAAGCTAAAGTAGACTAATTAAAACAAATAAAAATGTAAAGTTTTACAAATTTAAAAAGAACCATGGGGGAGAGAAAAACCTAGGAAATTTCAAAAGACAGGTCGTATTTTTGATACTTTGAGAAAACAATAAAATAAGGGCTCTCGAACTCTGAATTAGGGGAAAAAGCTAAACAAAAAAAAAAAAACTATTCTCTAACATATGGTTCAACAAGATCAAGTAGATTCATTTCCTTGTATTTCTCCCTCTATTGAAAAATCTGGATATTTTATATGAAACAAACATAAAAAACATCTCAAAGTTGAAGAAAAAATGATATATTAGCTAGGGATCCTGTGACTTGAGGAATGACATAGCAGTGCGTTTCTTACACTTTGTATTCCTCAACTGGGTGCTGAAGAAGTCAGCAACCCAGAAACACCAGTGAATTCAATCATACAAACCAAAGAAAGCTCCAATAAAGCCTGCTCTTTTTAGCCAAAGGACCAGGAGAGGAGAAGCCCAGCAAGACAGAAAACTTATACAGAATAACTGCTCTATCACAAACACCGTGGAAACTATATGGCCTCTACATTTACCCCCAAACCAAACGCCAGTGGTGAGCCTGGACTGCAAATCACCCAGCAATAATAAAGCACCCTTCCTGTTCAGGTGGTGGCAGAAAAGGCTTAGTAGGAAGCCAAGATTTTTACCATCTTCCAGTGTTAATAAGATACCCATATGGTATCAGTGAAGTTCACCTGGCAACAATAAAAAGGTCACCCTACCCATACTAGCTAGGTTTGTGAGTGGGGAGCTTGAAATCTCACCTCTGCCCAGTGGAACTGAGGCACTTGTAAATCAGTAGAGACTGAGCGGGGAACCTTGTAAATCAGTAGAGGCTGAGTGGGGAACCTCGACTCTTACTCCCATGTGGGAGTAACAAAGAGGTGCTCCCATATATCCTGCTGATGTAGTAGCAAAAGCAGCATGCTAAACAGGTTTAAATAAGATCCAAAATAAAAAGAATATAAAGTCTAGTAAATAAATAGGAAATATAAAGAATCAAATGAACATTTTAGAACTGAAAATACAATATTTTTTAAAACTCAATGGATACTTTCAATACAGTGTGAATACAACAGAGAAAAGAATCAGTGAACTTAAAAAGAGAACAATAGGAATAATTCAATCTGAACAACAGAGAGAAAATGGACTAAAAAAAATGTTAGCACTCCCTCTTGCCTTTTGAACAAATAGGAACTCATTTCAGAGAAAAGTACTCAAGAAGAAAAGATTCTAGTAGAATCAAGTATAAAGTTGTTATGGTAAAAATAAGTAATACCTCTACCAAAAAGTGAAAGCTTATCAGAGAGGCATGGCCTTACAAAGATCAAAATTGTACCTAAAATTTCAAGTTGAAATAATACAAATTAAGAAAGTAACACAAGTAATGAAAAAAATCAACATAAATTATAATTAGAACAACTTTAAAAAAAGAAGTGATAACAGGAACACAGACATGTAGAAGGGAATAAGAGACATTAGAGCCTACCAGAGGGTGGAAGGTGGGAGGAGGGAGAGGATCAGGAAAAATAACTAAGGGGTACTAGGGTTAATACCTAGGTGATGAAATAATCTGCACAACAAACCCCCATAAAACAAGTTTACCCACATAACAAACCTGCACATGTATCCTTGAACCTAAAATAAAAAGTAAAAGAAATAAAACAAGATTTGAAAAGAGAAGAAACATAATTAATGAAATTTTTTTGTAATTTTAACAAAAAAGACTAAACTAAAAGAAACACAAAATCCATTGATAATACCTTTCAGAAAAACAAAAAAGAAAAAAATTAAATTTGAAAAATTGAAAAGATAAAAACAGTTTAAGAAAAAGTAATACAAAAGATAGACAAGAAGATCCACCATAAGTAGTATCAAAATTCTAAAGTAAGAAAATCAAAGCAATGCAACAGAACAAACATAATAGGTTATAACAAACCTTATAACACTTGAAGTTATATACTGGAAGTGCACACTGCCTACTTGGGAAAACCAACCCAGGATGAGAAATATTGAAATATAATAAATCTACATAAATTTAAAGGAAAAAATTTTTAGGTATCTAGGCAACAATTATAGAATACATTCTTTTCAAATGGTCATGAAACATTCATAAGATATGCCACAAGAAGGTATGGTGGGCCATACAATATGATTCAGTGGAACTGATTACAACAGATTTAAAGGAGAACTCAGTAAGATGCAGTAAAATACCCCAATATTCAGTAAAGACACACTTCTAAATAACCCATTTCAAAAAGAAATCACAAAGAAAATCAGTAAATATTTCAAAATAATAAAACATATCAAAATTTGTATGATGAAGCTACAGCACTACTTAGAGAGAAATTTAGTTTTAATCACCTATATTGGGAAGAAAATAAGATTTGGGTTCAGTTACCTAACTTGCCAATTTAAAATGCTTGAAAAAAAAACCCAAAGAAGTATGGAAAAGAAGAATGACAAGAAATTAAGAAACAAGTAGACAAAAGAAAAATGTTGACTCTTTGAAAAGATTTTTAATATCCATAAACCTAGCAAGATTACACCTCAAAAGTAATAAAACAGCACAAACCTTACCTTGGCCAATTCTGTAATTTTACCAAAACCAGGCTTCCAAGAGGGAGCTGTGAATAGACAATCTTAAATCCACTCTGATGAAGCTGAGACTCTTCAGGGAAGTCTTCTTCAGAAATTGAGCAGTTATTATATCTTGAATCAGTGTTCATGAAGCAGTACCAAGGTTCATTATGATCAACTTTGGCTGCATCCTCATTTGATAACAATCTCCATTTCAAACAATTTTCATTCTCACATTGAATCCACATTTTGTTTACATACATGTTTTCCCCTGAGGAATCCATTGCATAGTTACAATATTCAATCTTACCATCCAAATTTTCTTTATCCATAAGGCATTTAATCTGGAAAATAAGAAAGAAGAAAATAACAGAATGAGGATTCAGACCAAAATCAGAGAAATTCCTCTTTGATATCTTCTGTGCCCATCCCCTCTCTATCCTTCAAAGACCATGTATGCGAACACGTTGTTTCCACCTATCGAGAAACAAAGGAACAAAATGGAAACAACAATCACTCTAATCCTAAAATGCCCCAAAATTAAAAATAAGAAAAATATGATGGAGCCAAAGAGAAGTAGAGGTTGACTATAATTTCTATTGACCAACTATATAGCACACATCTGGTATCTATCAAGTATATTTTGCCATAATAACAGCCAAGCCTTACTGAATGCTGACTATGCACCAGGTATATTCTAAGTGCTTTATGCACATGACTCATATGGTCTTCCCAACAACCTTATATGTCGATTTTTACAGACAAAACTGAAGCTAAGAAAAGTAAAGCAATTTGTTTAAGGTCCTGGAGCTGGTACACAGTACAGCTGGAATTTAAATACAGGCAGTTTGGTTCTAAGTTTGTGATCTTACCCATTAGTTTGTACTGCTTCTCGGGAATATATACAGCATGACTAAATAATCCTTTTCTTCTTTCGTCTCAGGAAATCAAATGCAGCAAAATATTTCAACATACAAAAATTTAATGTTTTTTAAGTTAAAGAAATCTCTTAGTATTACCTTTTATTCATTTTTAATTCAATTTCTCAGAGCTTTCTCATTAGAAAAATGTTAAATATATAAAATGTTAGAATTGTATAACAAAGCACCCAAATTCTAGCTTCAATAACAATGTATGCAATAAGAAATATTATAAATAAAATACAAGTAAAACTAATTATTGGCAACTTATTTTGCAATACAAAGCCTATTTCTTAAAAATGAAAAGACTAATGTACCATATACATGAATTAGTAAAACACTACTAACCAAGTATAAGCACCATTTAAAGAACCCTTTCATTGATAAGTTAATCATATATTTAGAAGCTCACTTACTTATATTTGTCATATACCTTACCAGGGCCACTACAAATTGCTTTAGAAATTTGTCAATATATTTCAAAAACCATAGTTCAAAAATTTTGACCTATTAATCCCACTCATGCAAATGTAATAAAATAAATTTAAAAGAGACCAACTAACATGTACAAAGACAAAAATATTCCATGTAACACTGTTTATGATATTGAAAAAGTGAAAAAGTCTAAATGCAGAATCAATCTAGCAGAAGTTATAAACTTTTACTAATGATATTTGTATTAATGTGGTTAATTCTTTAGTTGATGAGAAAATGCATAAGGAGCAAAACTGCACTGTGCACTGGAACTGAAATGAATAAATTTTTTCTCTACTCTCTGGGTCACCAGTCAGTGAAGCAGAAGTGACTGAGTTCAGTCTTTGGAACCAGATTATGTGTTACTCACAGAGTCCCTGGTCCTTTGCTAGACTTTCCCTTCACATCAAGTTTGTGTGTGTAACAGCTTTTCTTGCTTGTTTAGTTCCAATCTTCATCTATTATCTTACTCTGCTGGCTAAGACAGGTATAATATTGACTAGAAGCCATGATAGTAGATTTCTTTTTCTAATTTTAAAGAGAATGCTTCCAGTGTTTGACTGTTATGTTGGGAGCATGGTTTTTGTAGAGACCATTAAAAGGTTACAGAAAGTTGTTTTCCTTCTATTACCAGCTTACCAAAAGGATTTGTTTGTTGTTATTAATCATAATGTGATATTTAATTTAATCAAATTCTTTCTGCATATACTGAGATAAATATATGATTTTCTTTTAAAATCATTAATTGAGTACATTGTATTCATGGATTTTTGAATAATAGCCTATACTTGCATTCTGGATAATCTCTATCTGGTTATACCTCATAAGTTTTTAATATACATTGCCATATTTGGTTCATTAATAATTAAGATTTTCCACATGTATGTATAAATAACATTTGTCTAATATTTTATTTCTCCTTTTGTCTTTGTCTGGTTTTGATATCAAGATTGTAAAAGTCTCATCAAATGAAGTGAAAAATGTTTCCCCATTTTTGGAAAGTTTGCCTAAGGGAGGAATTTTCTAATTTCAACATAAATTTTATGAATTTTTGTATATCTACTATATTTCTCACTATATTTCTCTTTCACTTTGAAGTTTATGCCCTCTCATTTTTTCTTCATTTCTCTTGTCAGAACTTATTAAACAACCAGAATTTGAGTCACCTTATTTTTCTGAATTCTATTTAATGAATAGCTGCACTTTTCTTAATTCTTTTTTTTTTCTTTCTTTGGACATTCTTTGTTGCTATTATTTTTCCCTTCTTGAGCTGATGCTTAATTAATTCGTTTTCAGTCTTTGCTAATATGAACATTCAAGGTTATACATTCCTCTCTCAGCATTGGTTTGTTATTTACTTTTAAATATACAGTTTCAATTCATCTTTGACTCATGAGTTTCTTAATTTAAAAAATTCAGCCGAGTGTGGTGGCTCACGCCTGTAATCCCAGAACTTTGTGAGGCCGAGGCAGGCAGATCACAACGTCAAGAGACCGAGACTATCCTGGCCAACATGGTGAAACCCCGTCTCTACTAAAAATACAAAGATTAGCTGAGCATGGTGGCGTATGCCTGTAGTCCCAGCTACTGGGGAGGCTGAGGCAGGAGAATTGCTTGAACCTGGGAGGCGGAGGAGCACTCCAGCCTGGCGCCTGGCTACAGAACAAGACTCTGTCTCAAAAAAAAAAAAAAAAAAAAAAATCAGAAGGCAAGGGTATTTAAGAGTTATCTTTTTGTTATTGATTTTTAATGCAACTGTATTTTGTTCAGAGACTATAATCTGTGTGATACTGATTTTTTGGCATTTGTTTTGTGACTTGTGAATGTTATATGTATGCAAAAAAGGATGTGTATTATTCAATTGTTGGATGCAAGGTGTACATTTAATCATTATACCAAGCTTGTGTCAACCATTATAAATAAAATTTTATGATTGTGGGATTAGTTTTCTCTATCCATACTAAATGGTTGATATATTAATTACTATAAGGGCTATGTTAAAATCTCCCATAGTAATTGTGGATTTGTCAATTTATCCATGCAATTTTGTCAAGTTTCTTTGTTTATTAAATATATATGTGTTCAGATTTGTTACATTTTGCTTGTGAATTCGTTCTCATTTTATGTAATGATGCAATTTATCCCTAATAATATTCTTCACCTATTAAAATCTATTTGGTCCACTATTAACATAGCAATTAAGATAGTAGTTATGTTTTTGATTGGCCTGGTCCTGGTTATAACTTTTACCATGCCTTTACTTTTAGCCTTTCCAATACTAAGGGTTTTTTTTTATTTCCTCTGCCTCTTGTAAACAGTATATAGTTGGGATTTGCATTTTTATCCAATCTAAGATATGATCTGATAACAAGTGGTTTTAGTTCATTTACTTTATTTTGACACTGATATACTTGCATTTTTGTGCACATTTTATTATGCTATTTCTTTACTTTTCTCCTTTTCTAACTTGTATTGAAAAAAATTAATTTTATTCTCTCTATACTGGTTTTGACAAGTTTATGTTATTTTTATTACTTTAACAGTTACTCTTAATAATTTTTTTTTTTTCTGCGACAGAGTCTTGCTCCATAGCCCAGGCTGGAGTGCAGTGGTGCGATCTCAAGTCATGGCAACCTCTGCTTCCCAGGTCCCGGTTCAAGCAATTCTCTTGCCTCTGCCTCCTGAGTAGCTGGGATTACAGGTATGCACCACCATGCCCAGCTAATTTTTGTATTTTTAATAGAGATCGGGTTTCACCAGGATGGCCAGGCTGGTCTTGAACTCCTGATCTCGTGATCCATCCGCTTCGGACTCCCAAAGCGCTGCGATGACAGGCATGAGCAACCCCACCCGGCCAATACTACTCTTAATACGTGATTTAACAAGGTATAAACTAAGCAATATCTCTACCATCTTCAAAATAACAGAATGCTTTAATTCAGATGACCTTTGTGTCTTTATCTCATTTCTTTCCAGCATCAGAGTACGATTTTGCATTTATAACTCAAAATTAGTTATAATTATCAAGTATGTTTCCTACAATGCTCATTTAGATTTTCCATATGTTTTCCAGTTTCTTTACCATCATTACTTAGTACACCTAGGAGTATTCATTGAATAAGGATGGTGAGAAAAAAGGAGTAAATAGCAGCTGGGTGTGATTGCTCACGCCTGTAATCCCAGAACTTTGAGGGGCCAAGGCTGGTGAATAGATTGAGGCTAGGAGTCTGAGACCAGCTTGGCCAACATAGCGAAACCCTGTCTCTACTAAAAATACAAAAGTTAGCAGAGCATGGTGGCAGGTGCCTGTAATCCCAGCTACTCGTGAGGCTGAGGCAGAAGAATTGCTTGAACCTCAGGGAGGCTGAGGTTGCTGTGAGCCAAGATCGTGCCACTGCACTCTGGCCTGGGTGACAGAGTGAGACTCTGTCGTAAAAAAAAAAAAGAAGAAGAAGAAGGAGAAAAAAGAAAAAAAATTAAGTCATCTGGAGTTTTCTGTGTTTGTAAATGATTAAGTTGGAAGACTCTACTTTTTGTCGAAGTAGTTAACCAATGATATAAATAATATTTATTTATCATTTAGTAATTGATCCAAAATGGCTCTTTATTCTAATTCATATATGTGCACATGAATCTATTTCTGGGCTCGGTATTCCTTTGTTTTAGATGTCTTTCCCTGTACCAAAAGAGATCCAGAAAATTCTTTTTTTTGGGGGGTACAGTTCTAGAAAGAATGAGATTATCAATAACAAGTTCTTTCAAAGACATTCTATTTATTTTTATTTCATAAGAAAAAGAGACTTTCCTAATACTTAATATCAAATTGACACTGGAATCAGTGTCACTAAGACCACATGTAAGCTGGTCATATTTGAGGTCTCCTGTTGAAAAGGTGTGAGATGCCATAACTTAAGGGGGTTTCACAAATGTTCCTTTCAGTTATTCATTTACAATTACTATAATACAATCTACTGAAGTTATATTTAACTAAACAAGTTTATAGAATATATTTTATTAAAAGTTTATAGAATATATTATCTAGATAAAACTATTCCTCACAAAATAAAGTCACTTAAAAAATATCTACAAAGAAACAGACTAGACAATATTAATAATGCAAATAAATGAAGTACTAGACAGAAGACAGAAAGAATAAAGTAATTACTGTCACTCAATCACCTAGGATTTTGTCCAACTTGCAGCCAATGGATAGCTATAAAGGAAAAACCACTCTAAGTTTGTGGCACCACTTCAATGGAAAGCTTATGGAAATTCATTAAAGAAGTCTATTATAAAATGTTAAGGGGATTAAAAGATTACTTTTAAATGGTAGATAAGGTTTTCAGATTTTCTTAGGAAGTTGGGTCTTATAGTGGATAATACTGAGAAGATAAATTAACACTAAGAAAATGTCATTATTACTTAAATAGTGATACTCATTTTCAATTGCATCTAACTTAAATCTCTTGGTATTTTAGATTTGATATGTTTTATCCAGGCTAATAGAATTTAGAATACAGATCATAAAATACTTATTCTTTTCAAACCATATTCTCATTGTTTCCATTACCTTTTCTCTAACACTTTGCTGGTCTTCAAAATTCCTCCCACATACAGATGATGCAAATGACAAGGAGGAAGTGAATGTGATTAAAAGAATGCTAGAGTCTTTGAAGAGATCCCTATATAATCATATCTAAGTAGACTACAATTAGTTTATAAAACATTGACAAATGCAAAGCTATGCCGAGTACAGTATTTGCTTTACTCAATTTTGTTTTTATTTTATTTCATAACTTATATTGAACTTGAAAATGCGGAAAACCAAAATATTAAATTTTAGAAAAAGAAAACACAGAACAGCTATTTAAAATTATAAAGTCTTAAGTTTATGGATATGAATGGTTATGAACACTCAATTATCTTTTTTGTTTGTTTGTTCTGAAATGGACTCTTGGTCTGTCACCAGGCTGGAGTGCAGTGGCATGATCTCTGTTCACTGCAACCTCTGCCCCCCAGGTTCAAGTGTTTCTCTTGCCTCAGCCTCCCAAGTAGCTGGGACCTCCATCTCTCGGGTTCAAGCAATTCTCCTGCCTCAGCCTCCTGAGTAGCAGGGACTATAGGTGCATACCACCACGCCCAGCTATTTTTTATATTTTTAGTAGGGATGCGGTTTCACCATATTGGCCAGGATGATCCACCCTTGCGATCTTCCTGCCTCAGCCTCCCAAAGTGCTGAGATTACAGGCATAAGCCACCACGCCCAGCTGACACTCAATTTTCAGTCAGACAACTCTACCACTTTTTACTAGGCAAATTAACCACTCAAAATCTCTGATCCCATACCTGTGGATAAGAAGAGTACTACTTACTACCCTATATTGAACTCCTAGTATATTATTTTGCACACTATAGATACTCAATATTTTTTGAATAAATGGATGACTTTAAGCATTAATTCAAATATTGAGTTCCTATTAAATGTTAGACACTGATATATTAAATGTTAGACACTGTGAGCAAAAGATGAACAAGAAACGATCCCTGTTCTTGACTTCATCAACAGAAAAACATAGATACCAAGTTCCATAAAATAGTTGGTAAATGTATTACAGTGTGATAAATGTTAGATGTACAAATACCTAGAAGAACACAAATGAGAAAATTTTCTTAAAATAGGAGGGCTCCATGAAGGATGCATGGAGCAGGTAGCATTTTAGCTAAACCTGAAAAGATAAGTAGTTCACTTTGGCGAAGTGAAGGAGGAAAGAAGCACATAAGAGGAAATACCACGTGCAATGGCTCAAGTCTGTAATCTCCACATTTTGGAAGGTCAAGGTGAGAGGATTACTTGTGCCCAGGAGTTTGAGACCAGCCTGGGCAACATAGTGAGACTCGATCTCTACCAAAAATAAATAAATTAGTTGGGTGTGGTGGGGCACACCTGCATTCCCATTATTCAGAAGGCTGAGGCAGGAGGATTGCTTCAGCTCAGGAGTTGGAAGCTGCAATGATCTATGATCACACCACTGCAATGTAGCCTGGCAGACAGACTGAGACCTTATCTGTCAAAAAAAAAAAAGAAAAAGAAAAAGAAAATTATATGAAAACATGCATGAACATATAAAGATGCAAAGCATGTACAAAAATATTGAGCTGAGCTGTTAGAACACTTTTTAAGGGAAGCAAAGGTCATAGAAAGGGTGAAAAAACTCAGGAGAGTCTTATTTACCACATTAGGTTAATAGACATTATTATCCTGGAAGCAAAGAGGAGTGCTTGTCTGTTTAAAACTAAAAGTATCACAAAAAATTAGATATTTCACAATTGCCAAGGCACATATTTTTATATTCAAATATCTCAGCAATCACATTATATCTTCCAATCAATATCCTCTCAAAGTCATGATGTAGTTGTCATTTCCTATACATGAATGGACTTGATAAAGTATAAGCTCACCAAAAAGTGCACAGACAATGATTTTCTCATGCTATGACTAGACAACAGTGACCATGAAAGTGTTTCAAGAACACTGATGACTTTTAAATCATTTTTAGGGTCACTCTTCCATTTTATTCCATTTTCTTGGATAATAGATCTTGGCTTCTTTTGAGATGGCTAATTTCTTTATCAGATGATCATTAGGCCACACCCTTCATGCTCTCTTCTGAACATGCTTTCTCATTCTTTACTATATGTGGAGGCTGAAAAGTTTCCAAATCTTTAAGCACTCCTTCTGTTTTGATTAACAATTCCATCTTTAAATCGTATCTCTCCTCTTACACTTTACTATTAGCAGTCAAGAGGAGCCAAGCCACAGCTTCAGCACTTTGCTCAGATATTTCCCTCAGCCAAATATTCAATTTAACCACTCACAGTTCTACGTACCACAAAATACTAGAACTTGAACACAATTGAGCCAAGTTCTTTACCACATTATAACAAAGATGGCCTTTCCTCTATTGCTTTATGATATGTCCCTCATTTCCACTGGAGAATGGCCTCCCATCAAAATGGCCTTTACTGTCTATATTTCTACCAACATTCTCCTCAGGATTACTTAGGTATTGTTTAAGAAGATTGAGACATTCTGTATTGCACTCCTCTTTTCTTTTTGGGCCCTCACCGGAATTAAACTTAATAGTCCATTTACAGCAATGTATGCTTTTTCTGGCATGCCCCTCAAAACTCTGCAAGCCCCTACCCTAAAGCCACTATCACATTTTTAGGAATTTATTACAGCAGCACCTCCACTTCTCTGTAGTAATTTCCTCCCTTAGAATGTTCAGATTGCAAATCCCTACCACCTAATGCCACCTCCCAAAGGCTCTACATCCTATTATCTTGGGGGTTAGGATTTCAAATACGAATTTTGGGGACAGAGACTTTCAGAGCACAGCAATATTATGTGGAAAGACAGACATCAAAGATGGAATTGAAAGTGATTTAGGAAAAGTACCCATATGAATAAGCTTTAGGAATTTCATAAACAAATTTATGTTACTTATATTGTTTTTTTTTTCTGTGAGATGTGATAAGAATATATGTCTAAATGAATTCAAATAAATGTTTTTATTTCCATAGGTTATTGGGGAACAAATGGTATTGGTTATGTAAGTTCTTTAGTGGTGATGTGTGATATTTTGGTGCACCCATCATTCAACCAATATACACTGCACCCTATTTATAGTCTTTTATCCCTCACCCCCCTTCCATCATTTCCCTCTAAGTCACCAAAGTTCATGTGTCATTCTTTGCCTCTTCATAGCTTAGCTCCCACTTATCAGTGAGAACATATGATGTTTGGTTTTCCATTCCTGAGTTATATCACTTAGAATAATAGTCTCCAATTGTATCCAGGTCACTGTGAATGTCATTAATTCATTCCTTTTAATGGTTAAGTAATATTTCATCTCATATTTATATATATATTTATACGTATAAATATATGTATTTATATATATTTATAATAAATATATAAATATTTATATATTTATATAATTTATATATTTATATATTTATAATAAATATATAAATATATATAAAATGGTTTCTTTATATATTTATATATTTATAATATATAAATATATAGAAATATATATATAAAATGGTTTCTTTATTCACTGGTTGATTGATAGGCATTTGGGTTGGTTCCATGTTTTTGCAATAGCAAACTGTGCTGCCATAAACATGCATGTGCAGGTATATTTTTCATATAATGACTTCTTTTCCTCTGGGTAGAAAGCCAGTAAAATGGTAGTTCCACTTTTAGTTCTTTAAGCAATCTCCATACTGTTTTCCATAGTAATTGTACTAGTTTACTTTCCCACCAGCAGTGTAGAAATGTTCCCCGTTCACCATATCCATGCCAACACATCTACTGTCTTTTTTTTATTAAGACCATTCTTGTAGAAGTAAGGTGGTATCTTGCTGTGGTTTTTATTTGTATTTCCCTGATTTCATGATATTGAGCATTTTTTCATATGTTTGTTGGTCATTTGTATACCTTCTTCGAAGAATTGTCTATTCATGTCCTTAGTCCACTTTTTGATGTTTTTTTTTTCCTTTTAATTTATTTGAGTTCATTGTAGATTCTGGATACTTGTCCTTTGTCAGATGTATAGATTGTGAAGATTTTTTTTTCCACTTTCTGGGTTATTCTGGTGACTGGTCCTTTGCCATGAAAAAGCTCTTTAATTAAGTCCCAGCTATTTTTCTTTGTTTTTATTGCTTTTGCTTTTAGGTTCTTGGTTACGAAGTCCTTGCCTAAGCCAATGTCTAGAAAGTGTTTCCAATATTATCTTCTAGAATTTTTATAGTTTTAAAACGGTTTTAGATTAAGTCCTTAATCCATCTTGAGTTGATTTTTTGTATAAGATGAGAGATGAGGATCAAATTTCATTCTCCTACATGTGGCTAATTATCCCAACACCTTTTATTGAAAAGGGTATCCTTTCCTCACTTCCAAAGATCCATTCACTTATGTAAGTATTTGGGTTTATTTCTGGGTTCTCTATTCTGTTCTGTTGGTCTATGTGCCTATTTTAGGACTTATTTCTGTTGGTAATTTTTAAATAACTATTTCATTGTTGCTGCTTGTTACTGGTCTACTCAGGGTATCTAATTCTTCCTGATTTATGCTAAGAGGGGTCTATCTTTCCAGGAATTTATCCATCTTTTCTAGGTTTTCTAGTTTACGTGTTTAAAGGTGTTCATAGTAGCCTTGAATGATGTTTAGTATTTCTGTGGTGTCAGCTGTAATATCTCCTATTTCATTTCTGATTGAGCTTATTTGGATTTTCTCTCTTCTTTTCTTGGTTAAACTTGCTAATAGTCTCTCAGTTTTATTTATCTTTTAAAGAACTAACTTTTTGTTCATTTATCTTTTGTATTTTTTGTTTTAATTTCATTTAGTTCTACTCTCATTCTGGTCATTTGCTTTCTTCTGCTGGGTTTGTTTTTTTTTGTTGTTGTTTCTCTGGTTTCTTGAGGTGTGACCTTAGATTATCTGTTAGTGCTGTTGCAGACTTTTTGAGGTAGGCATTTAGAGCTATAAATTTTCCGATTAGCACTACTTTTGCTATATCCCAGAGGTTTTGATAGGTTTTATCAGTACGTACTGTCATTCAAGTCAAAGAATTTTTAAATTTCCATCTTGATTTCATTTTTGACACAATGATCATTAAGGAGCAGGTTATTTAATTTTTATGTATTTGCATGGTTTTGAAGGTTCCTTTTGGAGTTGATTTTCAATTTTATTCTACTGTAGTCTGAAAAAGTACCTAAGATAACTTCAATTTTCTTAAATTTATTGACGTTTGTTTTGTGGCCTATAATATGGTCTATTTTGGAGAACATTCCATGCACTGATGAATAGAGTATATATTCTGCAGTTGTTGGATGAGATGCTCTGCATATATCTGTTAAGTCCATTTGTTCCAGTGTATAATTCAAATACATTATTTCTTTGTTGACTTTCTGTCTTGATTACCTGTCTAGTGCTATCAGTGGAGTATTGAAGTCTCCCACTATTATTGTGTTGCTGTCTATATCCTATCTTAGGTCTATTAGTAATTGCTTTATAAGTTTGGAAGCTCCAGTGTTAAAAACATACATATTAGGATTGTGATATTTTCCTGTTGGACAAGGCCTTTTATCATCACGTTGTGTCTTTCTTTGTCTTTTTTAACTGCTGTTCCTTTAAAGTTTTTGTTTTGTCTGGTATCCAAATAGCAACTCCTGCTCACTTGTGGTGTTCCTTTGCATAAAATATTTTTTTTCCACCCCTTTACCTTACATTTATTTGAGTCTTTATGTGTTAGGTGTCTCTTGAAGGCAGCAGATAGTTGGCTGGTGAATTCGTATTCATTCTGCAATTCTTAATCTCTTAAGCAGAGCACTTAGATCATTTACATCCCATGTTAGTATTGAGATGTGAGGCACCATTCCATTCATCATGCTATTTGTTGCCTGTATACCTTGTTTTTCTGTTGTTGTTGTTGTTGTTTTATGAATTCTATTTTTGTTTTATAGGTCCTGTGAGATTTATGCTTCAAAGAGGTTCTATTTGCTGTGTTTCCAGGATTTATTTCAAGGTTTAGAGCTTCTTTTATCAGTTCTTGTAGTGGTGGCTTGGTAGTGGCAAATTCTCTCAGCATTTGTTTGTCTGAAAAAGACTGTCCTGTTCCTCATGTATGAAGCTTAGTTTCACTAGAAACAAAATTCTTGGCTAACAATTGTTTTATTTGAGGAGGCTGAAGATAGGGCCCCAATCCTTTCTAGCTTATAGGGCTTCTGCTGATAAATCTGCTGCTAATCTGATAGGTTTTCCTTTATAGGTTACCTGGTGCTTTTGTCTCAAAGCTCTTAAGATTCTTTCCTTCATCTTAACTTTAGGAAACCTGATGATAATGTGCCTAAGTGATGATCTTTTTGCGATGAATTTCCCAGGTAGTCTTTGTGCTTCTTGTATTTGGATGTTTAGATCTCTAGCCAGGCTGGAGAAGCTTTCCTTGATTATTCTCCCAAATATATTTTCCAAATTTTTAGATATATCTTATTCCTCAGGAACACCAAGTATTCTTAGATTTGGTCATTTAACATCATCCCAGACTTCTTGGAGGCTTTGTTCATATTTTCTTATTTATTTTTATTTTTTGTCTTCGTTGGATTGGGTTAATTCAGACCCTGTCTTCAAGCTCTGATTTTTTTCCCTCTACTTGTTATATTCTTTTGCTGAGACTTTCCAGAGCATTTTGCATTTCTATAAGTATGTGTAATGAAACAGAAGGAGTTAATTATGTTTACAAGTCATGGACAGACTCTATATCTTCATTTCCTTATCATTGGGAACATTCCAAGCTCAGAATTTTCCCAATGCAAAAAAAGGCTCTGAAGAGCCGGATCTGGGAATCTGGCCAGTTCCCTGATCCAATTTTTGGTAAACACCTCAAGGATGTTAGTTACATGATGAAGACATGGACAGTGTCCTGACTTGACCCTTCTTTGTTTTAAAAAGTATAAAAGATTGTTTAGCAGAAGCCGAGCGGAGCTTCGGTGGTGACTTCGTCTGTACTTGTGAACACCCATGCTGCTTCATTGCTGGTGTTGAAGCCTGTGAGCGTCTCTAGGTATCCTTGTAAATAAACTCTTTTTCTTTCCTTGTAAATAAACTCTCTTTCTTTTCTCTATATACCTCGGCTGGTGTTTTTTCTTCCCACGAATCTGCCTGAAAAGATTAGAAAATCCAAGCTTGGTACTGAGCAGTGCTCACAAAGTGTGTACATTGTTTCCTGAAGTTTGGATTGTTTTTTGTTTAAGCTATCTATTTCATTGAATGTGTCTCCCTTCACTTATTGCATTTATTTTTTATTATATTTTTACATGGAGCTTTGCATTTCTCTACTGCCTCCCTGATTCGCTTAATAACTAATCTCCTGAATTCTTTTCTAGGTAAATCAGGGATTTCTTCTTGGTTTGGGTCCATTCCTAGTAAGCTAGTGTGATTTTTGGGGAGTGTTAAAGAATCTTGCCTTGTCATAATACCAGAGTTGATTTTCTGGTTCCCTCTCATCTGGGTAGGCTTTGTCAGAGGGAAGATCTAGGGTTAAATGCTGTTGTTCAGATTCTTTTGTCCTGTGGGGTTTTACCTTGATGTAATACTCTCCCCCTTTTCCTATGGATGTGGCTCTCTAAGAGCTGAGATGTAGTTATTATCTCTCTTCTGGATCTAGTCACTCAGCAAGTCTACAAGACTCTGGGCTGGTACTTGGGGTTGTCTGCACAGAGTCCTGGGATGTGAACCATCTCTGGGTTTCTCAGCCATGGACACCAGCACCTGTTTTGAAGGAGGTGGCAGGGGGATGAAATGGACTCTGTGAGGTTCCTTAGCTTTTGTGGTTTAATGCATTACTTTTGTGCTAGTTGGCCTCCTGTCAGGAGGTTTTCCAGAAAGCATCAGCTGTGGCAGTATGAAAAGGAACAGGTGATTGGCAGGGTGCTAGAACTCCCAAGAGTATGTGCCATTTGTCTTTAGTTACCAGGGTGGGTAGGGAAGGACCATTGGGTGGGGGCAGGGCTAGGGATGTCTGAGCTCAGACTCTCCTTGGGTGGGTCTTGCTGCAGCTGCTGAGGAGGATGGGGGTGAGGTTCCCAGGTCAATGGAGTCATGTTCCTAGGGGGATTATGGCTCTCTCTACTGTGTCATGTAGGTTGTCAGGGAAGTGGGGGAAAGTCAGAGTCACAGGCCTTATCCAGCTCCCAAGCAATCTAAAGGTTTGGTCTCAATCCCACCATGCCCCCACCAATAGCACCATGTCTGTTTCCAGGCAGTGGGCAAGCAGAGCCGAGAACTTACCCCAGGCTACCTGCCTCCCAGCCGCAAAAGGCAAATATGGCATTCCTTGTTCCCCTGCCTGCAGAATCTGCACACCAGATTCATGCCCTTCTCCAAGACCTGGCCAGGAGGCTTCTCAATCAGTTCAAATTATTACAAAGTTCAGCTTGAGATTTCCTTCTCCCTGTGGTCTTTTCTCAGCGCCTCTGGCCACCCTCCCAAAGGACCCCTTGAGGCCAGACAGATATGGCTTGCTAGGGGACCCAGCAAGCTCACAGGGCGTTTCCTGCTGCTTCCTCTACCCCTATATTTCACTTGGCTCTCTAAACTGATTTATCTCCAGGTAAAGTCATCATCTTCTCCTATAAACTATATCTTCAGTTTCCCCATTGGTGGTGTGTATTCAGGGGCAGACAATTTCCCTTTCCCAGTTCCACAGTTTGGATACTCACAGTATTTGGGGTGTTTGCTAGGTCCTGCAGGAGCAATCTGCTTCCTTCAGAGGATCTGTGGGTCCTCTCCAGTTTCCTTACTTATTCTTGCCATTGATCTGGAGCAAAAATTCATGATGGCACACACTGTTCTGTCCATCTGAGTCAAAGAGGCAGTCTAGTCCTGCCTCCCATCCACCATCCAAAATAACTTTCTAAATAACTATAAAGTAAAAATTCTAGGAATTAAGAAAGTGTTGTGACCCACCCCCCAAGATGATTATATTTGAATATGGCGCCTTTGGGAGGCAATTAGGGGATAAGAGGACAGCCTTCATGATGGGATTAATGTCCTTACAAAAAGAAATAGCATAGAGTGTTCATTTACAGTAAGAAGATAAGCAATTGAAAACTAGGAAGCAGTCACCCATCAGATATGGGACGTGCTGTCACCTTGATCTTGGACTTTTTAACCTCCAAAATTGTGAGAAATACATGTTTGTTGTTGAAGCCACCCAGTCTATGGTAGTTTATTATAGCAGCCAGACTAAGACAATCTCTTACATTTAATTTGTGTTTTGGAAGAGATGCAGAGAAAATAGAGCAGAACAATTAGCTAGTAAGAAAGCTATTAAAAAGTACATACAAAACACAATGAGAACTTCATTAGAAGAACAGAAATAACATTGTAGAAATAAGCATTACAGTTAACCTGAATTTATTAAATAGACCATCAAGGTCTGTAGAGTCCTATTAAACTGTTTGAAGCAACTTAATGCTGAACAATTATTATAGATATGTATAGCTTCAAGTGAAATTCACAAATAAATTCTAAATAAAATAAGAAAAGTCAGTGTGGACTTTACATAAATTCTACAAAGATTTCTGTATTCCATACATGTTATTTTTATTTACTTATTTATCTTATTTAATTTTTAGATAGAGTCTCATTCTGTCACCCAGGCTGGAGGGCAGTGGTGCTGTCTTGGCTCACTGTAACCGCTGCCTCTTGATTTCAAGCAATTCTCCTGCCTCAGCCTCCTGAGTAGCGAGAATAAAGGTGCCCGCCACCAAGCCCAGCTAATTTTTGTATTTTTAGTAGAGACAGGGTCTTTCCATATTGGCCAGGATGGTCTCAAACTCCTGACCTCAAATGATCCCCCTGCCTTAACATCCCAAAGAGCTGGGATTGTAAGCATGAGCCACCGCACCCAGCCCATACATGCTATTTTAAAATGTTACAGCAGAGTTTAAAAAATTAGAAAATAAGATCAATTCTTCTTGAATTAAAATATTACATAGTTCTTGTGTTCATTAAAACAAAGATATTTAAGATGCAGTATAGCCAATATAAATTCTTGTGAAGCATCAATTTTTATTACAATGTGTATGTATTTGGTGACAGATGTATCCCAAAAGGTAAAATTACAACACACTCAAGGAGTTCTGAACAATATCAGCTTTTTTGTTTGTTTGTTTTTTGTTTTACAGAGTCTGGCTTTGCTGCCCAGGCCAGAGTGCAGTGGTGCGATCTTGGCTCACTGCAACCTCTGCTTCCCAGGTTCAAATGATTCTCATGCCTCAGCCTCCCAAGAAGCTGCAATTACATGCATGCATCACTACGCCCAGCTAATTTCTGTACTTTTAATAGAGATGGAGTTTTGCCATGTTGGCCAAGCTGGTCGATATTTTGCCACCAAATTGTATGAATCCCTTACAAATTTTGGATATCAATCCCTTTTCAGATGTGTGGCTCACAAATAAATACTTTCTCCCACTCCATAGGCTGCCTTTTCACTGTACGGATTGTTTCCTTTGCTGGGCGGATACACTGTAATTGGATGTAGTCCACTTCATTTTTGCTTCTGTTGTCTGTGCTTTTGGTGTCATATCCAAGAAATTATTTCCAAGACTAATGATATAAAGCTTTTCCCCTATATTTTATCTTTGGAGTTATATAGTTTCATGTCTTATGTCTCAGTTTTTAATATATTTGGGGATGATCTTGTGTATAGTGTAAGATAATGGTCCAATTTCATTCTTTTGCATGTGAATATCCAGTTATCTTAAAAACATTTGTTGAAGAAAATATTCTTGCTCCATTGTGTATTCTTGTTGCCTTTGTCAAAGATTCATTGGTTATATATGCATGGGTTTATTTCTGGTCTCTTCCTCTTATTCCATTGGTTTATATGTCCATTTTTATGATGCTACGATGCTGTTTTGCTTACTATAGTTTTGCAATATAATTTCAAATCAGGAAATTTGATGCTTTGTTCTTCTTGATCAAGATTACTTCTGTTACAAATTTGGAGTCTTTCATGGTTCCAGAAAATTTTAGGATTGTACTATCTATTTCTGTGAAAAATGCTATTGGAATTTTGATAGAAATTGCAATGAATCTGTAGACTTCTCTGGATCATATGAATATTTTGACAATATTACTTCTTCCAATCCACAAATAGGAAATATCTTCCTATTTGTCTTCTTCTTCAATTTCTTTCAATAACGTTTTATAGTTTTCAGTGTACAGATCTCTCAGCTCCATGGTTAAGTTTATTCCTAGGTATTTTACCCTTTTTGATGCTATGTAAATGGGATTTTCTTCTGAATCACTTTTTTGACAGCTCTTGTTGGTGTACAAAAACATAACTAATTTTTATGTTGATTTTATATCCTGTATTTTTTCTGAATATATTAGTTCTAACAGTTTTATGACGGAGTCTTTAGAGTTTTCTATATATAATGTCATGTCATCTGGTAGCAGAGATAATTTTGTATCTTCCTTTTTTATTCAGATGCCTTTTGCTCCTTTTGCTTACCTAACTGCTCTGGCTAAAACTTCCAGTATTTTGCATACAATTGGCGAGGGTGAAAGTGGTATGCTCCTCTGGTTAGAGAAAAATGTTAGACTTGTAAACCATTGAGTATTATGTTAGCTGTACAACTGTGATATACGGCTTATGTCGTGTTAAAGTTCATTCCTTCTATATTTTTTTGAGTTTTTTTTAATCATTAAATGATGTTAAATTTGGTCAAATTCTTTTTTTATCTACTGAGATGATCATATAATGCTTTTTCCTCATTCTGTCAATGTGGTATATAACATGTGTTGATTTGCATATGTTGAACTATCAGTGCATCCCAAAGATAAATCTCATTTGATCATAATGTATGATCCTTTTAATGTGCTGTTTAATTTGGTTTGCTAGCATTTTGCTGAGAATGTTTCAATCTATGTCCATTAGGAATAGATTGTAATTTTCTTTTCTTATAGTGTCCTTGTCTTGTTGTGGTATAAGGGAGATGGTAACCTTGTAATATGAGTTTAGAAGTGTTTCTTTCTTTTAAATTTATTAGAAGGGTTTAAGAATGATTGGTATTAATTCATCTTTAAATATTTTGTAGTATTCAGCAGTGAAGTTATCAGGTCTTGGACTTCCGTTTAATGAGAAATGTTGATTACTGATTCAAATTCTTGGATTTGCCAAGCCTCTAAAATCACATGAGCAAATTCTTTAAAATAAATATCTCTCTATAAATATAAGTTTTCTTGATTCTGTTTCTCTGTAGAACCTTGACTAATAAAGAGGGTAAGTTAAAATGCCATAAAACTCTTTTACTGAAATTTAGCAGCTTCCTTCTTTATTACACACTCCTGTGGGTGTTACTAAGTTGTTGGTTAGATTCCAAAATTACATTCCAGAGTTCCAAAAAAGTCAATTCTGAAAGATTCTGCCAGTTCAATCACTGTTATAGATGACAGATTTTTTTTTAGTTTTCTATTCTGTCATTTTTTATTATATCACTACAACTTATTCTTGAATGGTTCATCTTAAATGATTCAGATAGAGTATACAGATATACACACAAACATAAAGATAAATAAAGCAAATGTAATAAAATGTTAACACTTGAAAAAACTGGATGTAGAGTAACTGAGAAGTCTTTCTACTATTTTTGCAGCATTTCTGTAACACTGAAATTGTATCAAAATAAAACAACTTTTAAAATGTAGGTGTCCTGGAGACTGGTTTAAGATAGACTAAATACATGCCAGAGCCTTCACAGCTCATTTCAAGTGCCAAGAAATTATAGAAGAGTAAATCTCCATATCTTCTAAAAATGTATTTAAAAAAAAAAAAGTATTATCCTCGGGTTTCTAGAAATGGGGAATCCTTCCATGAAAAAAGACAGATGGGAAAAAAGAGAAGAAACACATGTGTAGAACATGCACAGAAGAAAACTCCTAAAAAGATGGGAGCTGGTCCAAAGGTTTACTAAGCCTACAATATTCACTATTTAGACAGTGAATATTGGAGGGATCTTAGAAAAACCAAGAGTGATTGGTTTGAATATTGAAGTAACAGCATATAGGGTAATCTCTCTTTGGCCCAGACAAAGCAACAGAGATGCCTGTTGCCAGGTAAAGCAGAGAGAGCTGATGGTGGGTCAAAGGGGTAAAACAGGACCTTCAGTAGTCTACCTATATTCAGGAGAAATAGGGAGTTTGTACTACTCAGAAGAAGCTATTGGCTCACCCTATCCAGGATCTGTCCCACCAATTCTCCTTCTCCTTTTTGGTGAAAAGCTAAAGTAAGCAGAGAACTCATAAACAGACTAACAATGAATCAAAAAAACACAGTTGATCACCTAATCATAAAAATCAAAAAGAAGAGCCAACAATAAAAGAGAAGAGAAAGAAATCCAACAAAAGAAAACTTGTATCCTATAAAACATAGGCTTAATAAACAGTAGAGCATTTTAGAATATCTATAATCATATAGCCTTCATTCACAAAAATATAAAAGGCTATTTATTTGTAAAAGAATCAATATAATATGGATATTTTTAATTTGACCATCAAACTTGTTTAAATGAATAGGCTATCAAAATCATCAAAAATAAATATTAAATTAATAAGCTTCAAACCTTAACTAAGAATTTTACATAGGATGCATCCTGAACTTTACAAAATGGTGTATAAGAGAAGTGAATAAACTAAGAAACAAGCAAGGAAAAAACAAATGCAAAGAATGTATTAGTCTACTATTGGGCAGCTATAACAAAATATCACAGACTAGGTAACTTATCATAAATTAATTTTCTTAGAGTTCTAGGAACTACAAGTTTAAAGTAAAGGTTCTGGCTGATTTGGATTCTAGTGAGGGCTCGCCTTCTGGCTTGTGGACTGATACCTCATTGCTAGATCCTCACAAGGCTTTTCTTTGGTGTATATTGCAAGAAAAGAGGAAGTGAGCTTTCTGCTGTCTTTTCTTATAAGGGCATTAATCCTACCAGATCAGGATACCACCTTTATGAACTCCTTTATTCCTAATTACTTTCTTAGGGGTCCCACTCCAAATTTATCCATACTGGGGGTCAGACTTTCAACATTTGAATTTAGGGGAGACTCAAACATTCAGCTTATAACAATCAACAAAAGCAAAAGCTAGTTCTTCAAAAAGAGAAAACAAAAATAAATCACATTAGAAATGTAACTATAGAAACAAAAATTTTAAAGTTACTAGAGGATACAATGTATATATTTAACAAAAAAAAAGTGCAAAAGGCAGATAAGGAGAGCATAAGAAAATAGAAGGTTATGTTAATCTCATTTAGGAAAGTAGATTTTTAAAATCCTAACTAAAACAGTAAAACAAATCGGTGGACATATTAAGAGAAAAATTCACCATGGTCAAATAGGTAATAAGAGTAAGAATTAATTAGTCCAAGAATGGTCCCCTGCAAGCTAGCCCCCCAAAGATAAAATGTCCTACGAAGCTCCATAGAAACTGACTATGGCCCAGACCCTAAAGCAATCAATTTTGGTCAACCACAGTGTCTGGACCCCAGTGCCACCTCCAACCCTTATCATGCCAGAGAAGGAGCCAGTGCTAGCCTAATCACGTTTATTGATATGGTTAATCCTACTCTTTTCCTGTACTATCTTAAACCTGTAACCATAAATCCCTCCAACCCTTATCATGCCAAACAAGGAGCCAGTGCTAGCCTAATCATATGTATTGATATGGTCAATCCTACTCTTTTCCTGCACTAACTTAAAGCTGTAACCATAAGGCCTGGATGCAGTTAGGCTACAACATCCCTTCAACCTTGAATATCCATGCTTTCAGAATAGCACTGGAATAAAAGTTCTTCCACGTCATACTGTATTCCAGTGCCTGATCATGCCAGGGGATGAGGTGGTATTTCTCTAATTATTAATTAAAAGCTATGCAGGCCAACAGTCAAGTCCCCTCTAGTGGACCTTGTCATATGGCCTTTAAAAATTACTATGCTGTGTCTGTTTCACAGTGGGATGATTTCACAGAGACCCACTCACTGAGCTATTGATCCTTGTCCCTGTGAGTTTTCTCCAGTAAATTAAATACTGTTTCAACAGGTCTCATATGTGCAGGTCTTGACTACTTGCCTTGTTTGCATGACATGCCATATTATGGATTAAAGAAGGAAAACCATATGATCATCTTAATATGTGCCCCAAAAGCATGAGAAATTCAACATTTCTTTGCAATTCTTACAATAAAAAATAAAGTCTAATCTTAACCTAGCACCATTTATAAACACAAATTCTAGACGGACAAAACACTAATTTTAAAAGTATAAAATATGTACAATATTGAAGTAGAAATGTATCTAAAACACAAAAGTCATAAAAGAAAGACTGGCAAATTGAATATGCCAAAATTAAATCTGTGTAACTAAAGGCACACTGAAAAACTAAAGCCATGAAGTAAACTGAAAGGCAAGTAGCTAGAATGAAATATTTTCAGTATACAGACCTATGGGTTAATACCCAGAATACATAGTTTGAAGTGAATGTACTCAGATGAAGAGCTTCAGGAAAGCAAAGAAGCTGTAAGGTTGCTTTCTTGTTTGTATTTTTTAAAACATTTCTAATAACATTAAACTTATTTAACATATTAGCAAAAGTTTGACAAATAGTATCTAATAACATAAAAAGTACAAAATAGATTTGTGATTTCTCACATATTAATACAAAGTGTAACATTACATATAAAATATTTCATAAGGAAAGAAAGGTGAAAGCAATGAAAGAAGACTATGGTTGGGTCTAGTAGCAAATAAATAAACAAAGAAGTAAAGATGATCCACATTATAGTATATTCTACCATTAACACCACCAGAAATATATTCCCCAAATTAAAAATATAGAGAAAAGTGATAATGGCTGGGGCTCTAGTAATGTACCTCTAAAGCTGTGGGAGAGCCCAGGAAACTCGTTGCATGGTCCATGTATACAGTGGTATGGAGCACGTCAATTTTTTCTAAAAGAAAGAAATATTAAATTTTAAGTTTAGATGAATAATTACAAAATCACAGGGTACTTATACGATCCAATTTTTTAAAAATCCAGTTTTAAAAATAAGCATTGAGTCACATTCTTATAAAATAGGCAAATGCTCTTCCTTCATTATAAAAAGTCTAAACTGATATTTTCCCCCTGAACTTTCAGAAAAGTGGCAATAAGAGTACTTTGGTTTAGGCTCATCTGAGGTTGGCTTTTAATAAAGATATCAAAATTGAAGAGGTCTATGTTCAGAATTCATTAATCACCTATTATCTCAAAATTTAGAATGTCTGACTGAAAGAAGGCACCCAAAAACCAACCCATTTGGCCTTAACACACACCTCTTATCTTCTAGTAGATTTTTTAAAACTGATAAAGTAGAAAAAGAAATATACCGTAATAGGTTAAAACAAACCAAACATCCACTTTACACAGGTAAAACCTTCACAAATACCAACTGAACCCATAGCTAAAACTGCAGTGGTGAGGTTTTCAGTGACATTGTCAGTCACATAATACAAACAAAATAGTCAACTATTTATACCTATGGTAAGCTCTCTAGAAATGTAATCCAAGAAGCATTAACCTTTACTTGGTGTTATATTTAAGACTTGCATGTTTTATTTTTCAGATACATAATATTTTAATGGAAATATTAGTTACTATATGGTAATGCTATGGTACTATTCACATAGAATCTTTTACACTAAAGATTTGCCATTTTCCAAAGAGGAGCTGTGGTTCTGCTTTAGGCATTTATAGAAATTAAACACATTATCAAATATTAATATGGGGGAGATGACACAGGACATCAGTTAAGTTAACAGACAGTCAAGTTAACTCTGTATATTTAGGAATTGCCTTCTCCTTCAAGGTATTTGCACTAGAAAGCTAAGTCTGCCCTGATTAATATTACAGTAGTACAGGATTGAATGATCAGAACCTTGGCAACACCTTTATTCAAAACTGTTAACAAATACTGCTAGTGTCAAGTCCATGTGATTTAGCTATTATAAATTTATTATTATAAGGAAAAACAAGTATAGTCAGTCATCATTGAAAATGCTTCAACTATTGCTTCTTAATGGGAAAGACTGAAACTAACATTTGGTTTACCATACAATTAATATAATATCTTTTGTCTTGAAATGTCCTTAATTTTACTCATTAGAACAAGATTTTGAAAGACTTAAGGGCATTTTACAGCAGCATCCAGCTTTCCTATCAAAGACACAGCATCTTAAATATTGTATATGCCTTTTTTCTCTTTTATTAAGCTAGATATTAGCTTCAGAGTTTGTGAAAATGGAGAAAAGAACCAATAAAAGGATTCTATAAATTGTTTTTGGCAGAATAGCAAGTATCCAAACAAAAGCAGGAAAACCACTATTATCAGCTGCACTGTGTGCCCTCCTCTCCAAAAACATTCACATGCTAACATTCTAATTCCCAGTAACTCAGAATATTACTCCATTTAGAGTTAGGGTCTTTAAAGAGATAATTAAATTAAAATTAGGTAAATAGGGCGGGCCTTAATCCAATATAACTAGTGTCCTTAGAAGAAGAGAAAATTTGGACACAGACACATACAGAGGAAAGATGATGTGAGGACAGGGAGAAGATGGCTTCTACAAGCCAAGAAGAGAGGTTAGATTCTTCCCTCACAGCTCTCAGAAGGGCCCTATCCTGTCAACAGGGTTGATCTCAGACTTGATCTCAGGCTTCTAGCTTCCAGAACTGTGAGAAAATTAATTTCTAGGTTTGTTTGTTCATTTTTGAGACAGAGCCTTGCTCTTGTTGCCCAGGCTGGAGTGCAATGGTGTCATCTCGGCTCTCCGCAAACTCTGCCTCCCAGGTTCAAGTGATTCTTCTGCCTCAGCCTCCTGAGTAGCTAGGATTACAGACATGTGCCCCCAAGTTTGACTAATTTTGTATTTTTAGTAGAGATGGGGTTTCTTCATGTTACTCAGGTTGGTCTTGAACTCCTGACCTCAGGTGATCCACCCGCCTTGGCCTCCTAAAGTGCTGGGATTACATGTGTGAGATACCGCACCCAAATTTCTGCTTTTTAAGCCAGTCAGTCTGGTGTACCTTGTTACAGAAGTCCTAGTAAATTAATACAACCACTTTATTCTTCCAAAATTTTGTTTGTTTTTGAGATAAGGTCTCTCTCTGTTGCCCAGGCCTGAGTGCAGGGGTGGGATCATTGCTCACCACAGCCTCCAACTCCTGGGCTCAAGCAATCCTCCCACTCAGCCTCCTGAGTAGCTAGGAATACAGCCTTGTGCCACCATGTCCATCTAATTTATTTTTAGTGAAGACAGAGTCTCACTGTGTCACCCAGACTGGTGGTGTTCTAAAATTTACATACACAGTTGACCCTTGATAACACAGGTTTGAACTTCATGAGTCCACTTACATGAGGATTTTCTTCTACCTTCATCATCCCTGACAGCAAAACCAGCCCTCAGTCTACTCAACATAAAGGCAGTGAGGATGAAGGAAGACCTTTATGATGTTCTAATTCCACTTAATAAATGGTAAATATATTTTCTCTTATGATTTTCTTAGTAACATTTTCATTTTCCTAGGTTTATTGTAAGAATACAGTATGCAATAGATATACAAAATATGTTAACTGACTGTTTATGTTATTGTTAAGGGTTTTGATCAACAATAGGCTACTAGTGAAGTTTTTACGAAGGCAAGCAATTCCTGCAGTTTGGAACTTTGAGGAGGACAGATGAGTAAGAAGTTTATTTTCTATTAAACAAAGGACTTCCCTATCTGCACCTTTTCAAGAGACTTCAGTAAAGACTTAAATTAATAATTTTTTTATTTTTCTGTGTGTATATATATATATATATATATATATATATATATATACACACATGTATATGTTATACATATGGTAAAGTTCAACCAAGACTATATATTTTAAATATAGCATATTATCAGGTAGAGAATAGACTTGTAGAAAAAGATAATGTTTTGGTGTTGGGTGGGAACAAAGCTTTGAAAAACAGTGGACTCATTCTGCATATGTTTTAGAAGCTGACTATGCAGGACTCGCTGACATATTGTATGTAGGAATAAAAGGAATGAGATTAACCAAGTTTGACTACTAAGATTTCAACCTAAATAATCAGATAAAAGTTAGTGACATTTATGTTTTCAGAAAAACTAAATGATTGACTGTGTTGGACATTACTTAGAATTTTCAGGAATGAAGACAGAGAAGTTGCCATTGGATGTCAACATGGAAGTCACCAATGACGTGACAAGAGCAATGCTAGATTGGTAGTAAAGATTAAATCCTCATTGAAGTATGCTAAAGAGTAATTATAAAGTAAGGAAATGGACAAAACAATTTTAGGTAATTCTCTGAGTAGTTGTTTTTGTTTATTCATTTGTATGCTTCTGTGGAAGTGAGGAAATACAAAGAAAAGAGCAAGCTGGAAAACATTGTGGGGTCACAGCAAGTTATGACATATATTTATACAGGTGGTGGAGGAGAAGGAGCCCAGTATTAAAAAAATAAATGACTTACTTCATGTTTTTGTTCCAAGATTAGATCTATTCCATTCATAATTCACCTGTGCCTTTGTTCCTCCAAACAGAAAGCCACCTTCTAAGAAATTCCTTGATATGTTACATGAGCTAAAATTGGTCAAATTTTTCTGTTCTTTAGTTTTGCTATGGAAAACCGTTCTAATTGTTTTAATTTAAAAGCGTTATTGTGAGATATAATTCACATTTCACAAAATTCACCCATTTAAAGAGTACAGTCATTTCTTTTTTTTTTTTTTTTTAATTTTTTATTTGATTTTAGGTTTTGGGGTACATGAGCAGAGCATGCAAGACAGTTGCGTAGGAACACACATGGCAGTGTGCTTTTCTTTCCTTCTCCCCTTCACCCACATTTGGCATTTCTCCCCAGGCTATCCCTCCCCACCTCCCCCTCCCACTGGCCCTCCCCTTTTCCCCCCAATAGACCCCAGTGTTTAGTACTCCCCTTTCTGTGTCCATGTGTTCTCGTTTTTCATCACCCGCCTATGAGTGAGAATATACTGTGTTTCATTTTCTGTTCTTGTGTCAGTTTGCTGAGGATGACGTTCTCCAGATTCATCCATGTCCCTACAAACGACACAAACTCATCATTTCTGATTGCTGCATAATATTCCACGGTGTATATGTGCCACATTTTTCCAATCCAGTCTATTATCAATGGGCATTTGGGTTGATTCCAGGTCTTTGCTATTGTAAACAGTGCTGCAATGAACATTCGTGTACATATGTCCTTATAGTAGAACGATTTATAGTCTTTTGGATATATACCCAGTAATGGGATTGCTGGGTCAAATGGAATTTCTATTTCTAAGGCCTTGAGGAATCGCCACACTGTCTTCCACAATGGTTGAACTAATTTACACTCCCACCAACAGTGTAAAAGTGTTCCTTTTTCTCCACATCCTCTCCAGCATCTGTTGTCTCCAGATTTTTTAATGATCGCCATTCTAACTGGCGTGAGATGGTATCTCAATGTGGTTTTGATTTGCATCTCTCTGATGACCAGTGACGATGAACATTTTTTCATATGATTGTTGGCCTCATATATGTCTTCTTTCATAAAGTGTCTGTTCATATCCTTTGCCCACTTTTGAATGGGCTTGTTTGTTTTTTTCCTGTAAATCCGTTTGAGTTCTTTGTAAATTCTGGATATCAGCCCTTTGTCAGATGGGTAAACTGCAAAAACTTTTTCCCATTTTGTTGGTTGCCGATCCACTCTAGTGACAGTTTCTTTTGCCGTGCAGAAGCTGTGGAGTTTCATTAGGTCCCATTTGTCTATTTTGGCTTTTGTTGCCAATGCTTTTGGTGTTTTGTTCATGAAGTCCTTGCCTACTCCTATGCCCTGGATAGTTTTGCCTAGATTTCCTTCTAGGGTTTTTATGGTGCCAGGTCTTATGTTTAAGTCTTTAATCCATCTGGAGTTAATTTTAGTGTAAGGTGTCAGGAAGGGGTCCAGTTTCTGCTTTCTGCACATGGCTAGCCAGTTTTCCCAACACCATTTGTTAAACAGGGAATTCTTTCCCCCTTGCTTGTTTTTGTCAGGTTTATCAAAGATTGTATAGTTGTAGATAAGTTGTGTTGCCTCCGGTGACTCTGTTTTGTTCCATTGGTCTATATCTCTGTTTTGGTACCAGTACCATGCTGTTTTGATTACTGTAACCTTGTAGTATAGTTTGAAGTCCGGTAGTGTGATGCCCCCCGCTGTGTTCTTTTTGCTTAGAATTGACTTGGCTATGCGGGCTCTCTTTTGGTTCCATATGAAGTTCATGGTGGTTTTTTCCAGTTCTGTGAAGAAAGTCAATGGTAGCTTGATGGGGATAGCGTTGATTCTGTAAATTACTTTGGGCAGTATAGCCATTTTCACAATGTTAATTCTTCCTAACCATGAACATGGAATGTTTCTCCATCTGTTTGTGTCCTCTCTGATTTCGTTGAGGAGTGGTTTGTAGTTCTCCCTGAAGAGGTCCCTTACGTTCCTTCTGAGTTGTATTCCAAGGTATTTTATTCTTTTTGTAGCAATTGTGAATGGCAGTTCGTTCTTGATTTGGCTTTCTTAAGTCTGTTATTGGTGTAGATGAATGCTTGTGATTTTTGCACATTGATTTTATATCCTGAGACTTTGCTGAAGTTGCTTATCAGTTTCAGGAGTTTTTGGGCTGAGGTGATGGGGTCTTCTAGGTATACTATCATGTTGTCTGCAAATAGAGACAATTTGGCTTCCTCCTTTCCTATTTGAATACCCTTTATTTCTTTTTCTTGCCTGATTGCTCTGGCTAGAACTTCCAGAACTATATTGAATAGGAGTGGTGACAGAGGGCATCCTTGTCTAGTGCCAGATTTCAAAGGGAATGCTTCCAATTTTTGCCCATTCAGTATGATATTGGCTGTTGGTTTGTCATAAATAGCTTTTTTTACTTTGAGATACGTTCCATCGATACCGAGTTTATTGAGGGTTTTTAGCATAAAGGGCTGTTGAATTTTGTCAAATGCCTTCTCTGCGTCAATTGAGATAATCATGTGGTTTTTGTTTTTGGTTCTGTTTATGTGGTGAATTACGTTGATAGACTTCCGTATGTTGAACCAGACTTGCATCCCCGGGATGAATCCTACTTGATCATGGTGAATAAGTTTTTTGATTTGCTGTTGCATTCGGCTTGCCAATATTTTATTGAAGATTTTTGCATCTATGTTCATCATGGATATTGGCCTGAAGTTTTCTTTTCTTGTTGGGTCTCTGCCGGGTTTTGGTATCAGAATGATGTTGGTCTCATAAAATGATTTGGGAAGGAGTCCCTCTTTTTGGATTGTTTGAAATAGTTTTAGAAGGAATGGTACCAGCTCCTCCTTGTGTGTCTGGTAGAATTCGGCTGTGAACCCGTCTGGACCTGGGCTTTTTTTGTGTGGTAGGCTCTTAATTGCTACCTCCACTTCTGACCTTGTTATTGGTCTATTCATAGTTTCAGCTTCCTCCTGGTTTAGGCTTGGGAGGATGCAGGAGTCCAGGAATTTATCCATTTCTTCCAGGTTTACTAGTTTATGCGCATAGAGTTGTTTGTAATATTCTCTGATGATGGTTTGAATTTCTGTGGAATCTGTGGTGATTTCCCCTTTATCATTTTTTATTGCATCTATTTGGTTGTTCTCTCCTTTATTTTTAATCAATCTGGCTAGTGGTCTGTCTATTTTGTTGATCTTTTCAAAAAACCAGCTCTTGCATTTACTGATTTTTTGAAGGGTTTTTCGTGTCTCAATCTCCTGCAGTTCAGCTCTGATCTTAGTTATTTCTTGTCTTCTGCTGGGTTTTGAGTTTTTTTGATCTTGCTCCTCTAGCTCTTTCAATTTTGAGGATAGGGTGTCAATTTTGGATCTCTCCATTCTCCTCATATGGGCACTTATTGCTATATACTTTCCTCTAGAGACTGCTTTAAATGTGTCCCAGAGGTTCTGGCATGTTGTGTCTTCATTCTCATTGGTTTCTAAGAACTTCTTTGTTTCTGACTTCATTTCATTGTTTACCCAGTCAACATTCAAGAGCCAGTTGTTCAGTTTCCATGAAGCTGTGCGGTTCTGGGTTGGTTTCTGTATTCTGAGTTCTAACTTGATTGCACTATGGTCTGAGAGGCTGTTTGTTATGATTTCAGTTGTTTTGCATTTGTTGAGCAGTGCTTTACTTCCAATTATGTGGTCAATTTTTGAGTAGGTGTGATGTGGTGCTGAGAAGAATGTATATTCTGTGGATTTGGGGCGGAGAGTTCTGTAAATGTCTATCAGGTTTGCTTGCTCCAGGTCTGAGTTCAAGCCCTGAATATCCTTGCTGATTTCTGTCTGGTTGCTCTGTCTAATATTGACAGTGGAGTGTTAAAGTCTCCCACTATTATTGTGTGGGAGTCTAAGTCTCTTTGTAAGTCATTAAGAACTTGCCTTATGTATCTGGGTGCTCCTGCATTGGGTCCATATATGTTTAGGATCATTAGCTCTTCTTGTTTTATTGATCCTTTTACCATTATGTAATGGCCTTCTTTGTCTCTTTTGATCTTTGTTGCTTTAAAGTCTATTTTATCAGAGATGAGAATTGCAACTCCTGCTTTTTTTTGCTCTCCATTTGCTTGGTAAATCTTCCTCCATCCCTTTATTTTGAGCCTTTGTGTATCCTTGCATGTGAGATGGGTTTCCTGGATACAGCACACTGATGGGTTTTGGATTTTTATCCAATTTGCCAGTCTGTGTCCTTTGATTGGTGCATTTAGTCCATTTACATTTAGGGTTAATATTGTTATGTGTGAATTTGATACTGCCGTTTTGATGCTAAGTGGCTGTTTTGCCTGTTAGTTGATGTAGATTCTTCATTATGTTGATGCTCTTTAGCATTTAGTGTGATTTTGGAATGGCTGGTACTGGTTGATCCTTTCTATGTTTAGTGCCTCTTTTAGGAGCTCTTGTAAAGCAGGCCTGGTGGTGACAAAATCTCTGAGTACTTGCTTGTTCGCAAAGGATTTTATTTTTCCTTCACTTCTGAAGCTCAGTTTGGCTAGATATGAAATTCTGGGTTGAAAGTTCTTTTCTTTAAGAATGTTGAATATTGGCCCCCACTCTCTTCTGGCTTGTAGTGTTTCTGCCGAGAGATCTGCTGTGAGTCTGATGGGCTTCCCTTTGTGGGTAACTCGAACTTTCTCTCTGGCTGCCCTTAGTATTTTCTTCTTTATTTCAACCTTGTTGAATCTGACGATTATGTGCCTTGGGGTTGCTCTTCTTGCAGAATATCTTTGTGGTGTTCTCTGTATTTCCTGCAATTGAGTGTTGGCCTTTCTTGCTAGGTGGGGGAAGTTTTCCTGGATGATGTCCTGAAGAGTATTTTCCAGCTTGGATTCATTCTCTTCGTCCCCTTCTGGTACACCTATCAAACGTAGGTTAGGTCTTTTCACATAGTCCCACATTTCTTGGAGACTTTGTTCATTCCTTTTTGCGCTTTTTTCTCTAATCTTGGTTTCTCATTTAATTTCATTGAGTTGGTCTTCGACTTCAGATATTCTTTCTTCTGCTTGGTCAATTCGGCTATTGAAACTTGTGCATGCTTCGCGAAGTTCTCGTATTGTGTTTTTCAGCTCCTTTAATTCATTCATATTCCTCTCTAAGTTATCCATTTTTGTTATCATTTCCTCATATCTTTTTTTAAGTTCCTTAGTTTCTTTGCATTGATTTAATACATGTTCTTTTAGCTCACAAGTTTCTCATTATCCACCTTCTGAAGTCTAATTCCGTCATTTCATCACAGTCATTCTCCCTCCAGCTTTGTTCCCTTGCTGGTGAGGAGTTTTGGTCCTTTCTAGGAGGCAAGGTGTTCTGGTTTCGGGTGTTTTCCTCCTTTTTTCGCTGGTTTCTTCCCATCTTTGTGGGTTTATCCGCTTGTCGTCTGCATAGTTGCTGACTTTTCGATTGGGTCTCTGAGTGGACACCCAGATTGTTGATGATGAAGTATTTCTGTTACTTGGTTTTCCTTCTACCAGCCTAGCCCCTTCGCTGTACGACTGCTGAGGTCCACTCTAGGCCCTGCTTGTCTGTGGTGCACCTCTAGCAGCTGTGGCACAGCAAGGGATGCTACCCGTTTCTTTTTCTGCTATCTTTGTCCCAGGATGATGCCTGCCAAATGTCAGTCTTTTGGATATAGAGGGTTCAGGGAGCTGCTTGAGGAGACAGTCTGTTCTTTTTAGGAGCTCAATTTCTGAGCTGTGAGCTCTGTTGTTCATTCAGGGCTGTTAGGCTGCTATGTTTGATTCTGCTGCAACAGAGCTCATTAAAAAAACCCTTTTTTTCTCAAATGCTCTGTGTCGGGGGGTTTGGGCTTTATTTTTCGATGTTCTTTGAGGTGTCCTGCCCAGCTAGGAGGCAGACTAGCCACTGTTTGCCTGCCGAGACTCCGCCCTGCTGTTTTGTGATTCACCCTGTTCCTGCAGGCTCTGCTGTGGTCTCCGCCACACCCTGCGGCGGAGTCTCTTCGTTGTAGCATGTTGCCTCGGCAACGGCAGGCTGCGTTAGCAGTGGGCATGTACCTCAGTAGGGACGGGTTGCCTCGGCAATGGGAGGCTGCATCCGCAGTGGGTGTGTATCTCAGTAGGGATGGGTTGCCTCGGCAATGGCTGGCTGCGTCAGCAGTGGGCGTGTATCTCAGTTGGGGCGGGTTGCCTCGGTAGTGGTGGACGCCCCTCCCCCACAGAGCATCTCGGACCGTCTGCTTGGGATAGTTTGAAATCGCGGTTTTGTTCGTCCCACTGGGTATCCCGAACGCTCTGTCCCTGCAATCCCCTGGGCTGGCCTACTGTCCAAGTCTCGTTCAGTCTCAAGTCCAGCCCTCTCAAGTCTCAGGTTGCCGGTTCAACAGGGCACCCGGACAAGCGCGCCCTGTGGGGATTGTTGGGTAGGGCCGGCCGCCACCGCCCCGGCTGCCGGCTTCGCCAGGCAGACTTACTGCCTGGTGTCCCGTGTCTTTTCTATACTTGGGAGTTTCCCCATTCTGTGGGCAACAAAGATCAGTCTAAAAATGTAGCTCGGACTCACCTCTTTGCGGATTCAATGAGAGCTCCAATCCTGGGTTGTTCTCACAGCGCCATCTTGAGTCCTCCCCCAGTCATTTCTTTTTATGTCCTAGGTTCCTTAATGTTGCTCAAGTACTGACTAGTGTTAATACATTCAGTGTAAAAAAAAATGTTTTGGAAATAGAACAGAGATGTATTTCCCTCTGAACTTTTGTTTCAACGACCCATTTTAATGCAGAAGATATTTATTGTATAAAGGCAGATTTCAGAAAAACACACAGATAAACTTTCTAATTGTCGATAGTCAGGAAAGAACTCATAGTAACATTCTTAAGGACTTTTTTGTTGATTTTTTGTTTTAACCTCAAGAATTTTACCCTCATTCTATAGCACTTTTTTTAAGGCTCTGTTTTAAATGTATTCTTTCTCTCTTTTCTCTTATATCCCCTCAGTGATTATTCTAAATCTTTTTCATTCTAGACCATACTCCTCGTTCTCAAAAGAGAAATCTTCCTCTGGCTTTACAATGATATTTCCATCACTTCTCATCCACATACCTAAAAGCTTATCTAAAACTGCGCTCTCACTTATTTGCTATGGTTTCATATTTTGATTCTATTTTCTTTGTTCTAGAACTATTTCTTGAGGGCTTGCTATAAACCAGGTATAAATGCAAATGTAATACAAGATCCCCCCTTCCAAGTGATGATAAGAACTATTATGGGCCAAATATAGAATACTATGGAAGCACATAAGGCACACCTGATACTTTCAGGCAGTGTCCAGCTACCTGAGAGAAGTGATGTCTCAGTTATCTGAAAGACAATAAGTAGGAGTCAGTATGCCTATTATATGCATCAGCAATCTCCATTCCCTCTGCATGCCACTCAACACATTGTATTATAGTTTATTTAATGAAGTCCTCTACAAGTCCACTCATATCTATCTTATTAATTGCTTTATCCCTAGCATCTAAAAGAACACTTGTCAAAGAGAAGCACCGAATAAATATTTATAAGGCATAAAATAATGAAAAAAAATAAACTTCAGAGTTAGACTGGCTTAGGTAGTGTTGATATTCAAAATATTTAACAAAAATCATGGCCATATGTAACAGTTGAACATCATCCCTAAGTCTGGGCTTAAATTCTCACTTCATTTCCCATGAGTTTTTCAAATTAAAGCAAGTCAGTTAAATGATCTGAACATCTTTTCATCATCTGTATATGTTGATGGTAATAATAGTTAATTTGTAGACAGTTTTAATGATGAAATTAAACAGCCTATGAAAAAAACCCATTTCAGCATCTGAGACACACTGAAGACATAATAAATGTTTGATTTCCTTTCTAGACTGCTTTTAAGTGAGTTATATTTCTAGTTAGATAAGAAAATTACAATGTGCAAAAACCAATGTAGAATGATAACACTCTAATTACTTTGTCTTTCATGATTTTAAGTGCTCAACAAATAATTAGTTTTCTTCTAATTTTAAACTACATTTATCTTTAAGCTTCTCTATGATGTATATTTAACTTTCATTGTTCACTCTTTTACCAAATTAAGAAATTTGTGCCCATGTCAACCTTACACTTAATGATCCTACAAAAATTTATTAATAGCCTCTATCTATGCAAAACTATTATCATTCAGAGACTAGTTAATGCAGATATTGGTGGATAATTTCTAGCGTAGCTCCAAGATGCTTAATAAAGAGCTTCTTTTCTTTTTTAATAATAAAGATAACTGATAGGTTTCATCCTATCAGTTAGTCAGAAATCAAAGTAGAATGGACAGAAACAGCTTATTGCCATATTTGATGGCTGATGCCTTTGGCAGCAACTATACTCTGCTGTGTTAAATATTTTCAAGGAAAAAGCAAGTAAATAATTGGAAATTTGATAAACTGTGTTAAATGCCAACTCCAAATCCTAAGAATCAAGCTATATGCTTTAGGTCTACATTGAATGGCTGCCAATTTTATTCAGTATATTAAGGCTTGTAAGAATAAAACAGATATAACAAAGACAGTTAAAATCAAGTTCTTCAGACTGTCTTCAAATATAATCATATTACAAATAAAAAAATTACATCCATAGATTGAATGAAAATAGAAAATATAGACTGTTTAGTTATTTTTCCCTGCATGTGTCCTTTCTCAATTGACCTTAAGATTTAAGTTATATTGTCATGGAAGTCATATATATAGCTGACTGCTTAAAGGTAAAATTTTGTTGCCGTATTATGAAAGAAGTCTTTAATTAAGTTAACCACTTTCCTTAAACTACAGTACCCAAAAATAGAATCTTGAGCTAATCTAATTAGACAATTGTAACTTGTCATTTAAAATGATTATACATTGTCATTTACTTTCCTTATTTTTGAAGCAAATGTCATAATCCCAATAAAGAGTAATAATGTTCTTGTTCTCAGTTCCTTTATACAGTTATTCCAACTGTATAATGATTGTTTCAAGAATCACTACACAAATATTAAGTAAAGGACTCTATCACAAGTTTTAAAAAGAGAATGTAAAAATGGAAGTAGTTTTAAATTGCATGATGCAAAATTGAGAGCATGCATGTATCACATCTAAATTTGCAGAGTAAAAAAACAACAGGTTGAAGATAGGAATAATCTGGAATTCTCCTCTGGAAAGAAACAAAACAAACTAAAGGTCTCTAAACAAATCAGTAATAAAATACAAAAAAATCATGTAGTGAATTTAATAATGGAAAAATATTTCTGTCTTCACTTTGAATTTCATTAGAACTGTCTAAAAACCTAACTGAGAAATAAAGAATGTAATTTCAATCTCAAAACTAAAATCATGCCTATGCTTAAACAGTATGTTCACAATATATTGTTAAGAAAGCAAATTGTCTAGTTCTGTTTAAGATTACAGACTAATTCATTTTTCCTTCCATTAAAGTTACACTTAAGACATAAAAATATACACATAAAAGAGAAAAAAAGGGTTAGGGAGTAATCAGTGAACAAAAGATTTCAACATATATTTTGAGACAAAACTTGTATCACCAAAATGGTGGAGTACAAGCAATTTAGCTCCACCTCTCCTCGAGAAGAAACTAAAAACAAATACCTTCTGCCTAGATTACCACCAACAGTATCCCAGAACTGAAATCTGAGGATGAAGCAATCCCTGGGTCCAAAGAGAAATGAAAAAACTCAACAGACAATAAAAAAATCAGATTTCTAGATTCATGACATCCTTCCCACAATCTGCCAGACACCATGTGCTGGTAAAGTTGAGAACAGACATAAATCCAGAACTCTAGTACTGTAAGTTTGGAGTGCAACAGATTCATACCTCTAGAATGAAACTCCAAAGATAAATCTATCAAAAAAATAGCTAGAGAAATCTGTAAAGAGATGGGTAATATAAAAATATGTAAATGCTCTTGAGTTATTTTTTATAAGGTATAAGGAAAAAAATATGTAAATGCGATAACTAAAAGCCAAAATGTGAGAGGAATGGAGTGAAAGTTTAGAGGTTTTTTTAATTTCTTCATTATTTGTTTCTATTCTTTTCTTGTGATCTAAGATTAGCTGTTATCTCCTTAAAATAACATCTATAAGATGTTTTTGTAAATTCATGATAACCACAATCCCAAAACCTGTAATAGATTCACTGAAAATATCAAGAACCTGCAATCCCACTGCTGGGTATCTACCCAAAAGAAAGGAAATCAGTATACTGAAAAGACATCTGTACTCCTATGTTTGTTGTAGCACTGATTACAACAGCTAAGATTTAGTAGCAACCTAAGTGTCTATCAATAGATGAATGGATAAAGAAAATGTGGTACATATTCACCAGGGGTACTATTAAGCCACAAAAAAAATGAATGAGATCCATCATTTGCAGGAACAGGGATGGAAATGGAGATTATTATGTTAAGTGAAATTAGCCGGGAAGAGAAAGACAAACATTTCATATTCTCACTTGTGGGACCTAAAAATCAAAACAATTGAACTCATGGACATACAGAGTAGAAGGATGGTTACCAGAGGCTAGAAAGAGTAGTAGAAGAATGGTGGGGGAAGGACAGATGGTTAATGAGTAAAAAACAAACAAACAAAAAAAAAAAAAACAGAAAGAATGAATAAGACCTACTATTTGATAGCATAAAAGGATGACTATAGTCAATAATAAACTTCATTGTATTTTTAAAATAACTTAAAGAATGTAACTGTATTATTGATAACTCAAAGGAAAAATGCTTGAGATGGATACCCACTCTCCACGGTATGCTTATTTCAGATTACATGCCTGTATCAAAACATCTCAGGTAGCCCATAAATATATACACTTATGTACCCACAAAAATGTTTTCAAAAATCAACCAATAGATTAAAACATACTACCAGAATCACTTAACCACAAAGGAAGACAGTAAGAATGAAAGAAAGAAAGAAAGAAAAAGAAAGAAAGAAAGAAAGAAAGGAATTACAAAGCAATCAGAAAACAAGCAACAAAATGGAAGTAGTAAGTCCTTACTTACCAATAATAACATTGACAGTAAATTAACTCAATTCTCAAATTAAAAGGCAGAAAGTAGCTGAATTAATAAAGAAACAAGACCCAAAAATATACTGCCTACAAGAAACCCACTTCAAGACACATAGTTGAAGGAGGAAAAAGGTATTACATACAACTTGAAACAAAAAAAATTAAAACAATAAAAGCAGGAATAGCTACACTTACATCAGGAAAAATCGAGTAAAAATCAAAGACTATAAAAAGAGACAAAGAGGGTCACTATATAATGATAAAAATATGACTTCGGCAAGAAGGTCAATCAATTATAAACCTCTATGCACTCACCACTGGTGCTCTCAAGTATACAAAGCAAATATTAAAGATCTAAAGAGAAGGACAGACTGCGGTACAATAATAGTAAGGAACTTTAACACCTCACTCTTGGGAATACACAGATCACCCAGAAAGAAAAATCAAAAATTAACAAAAACCTGTTAAGCAAATTCAGTGAAACTTGGGATACAAAATCAACTACAAAAATCAGTAGCAGTTATATATATATATGCCAACAGTGAACAATATGAAAAAGAACTCAAGAAAGCAATCAGATTTATAATATCTACAAAACTATAAAATATCTAGAAATCAATTTAACCAAATAAGTGAAAGATCTATACAAGAAAAACCACTGATGAAGAGAAACAAAAAAAATGAAAAGACATCCCATATTCTTAGTCTGCAAAACTTAGTATCATTAAAATGATAATACTACCCAAAGCAACCTACAAATTCTATGTAATCCCTATCAATATATTAATGAGATTTTTCATAGAAATACAAAAAACAAACGTAACATTTACATGGAACCAAAATAGAACCTGAAGCAATCCTGAGCAAAAAGAACTGGCAGCATCACACTACCTGAGTTCAAAATATATTACACAAAGCCAAAGTAACCAAAACTGCATAAAAATAGATTCATAGACTAATGAAACAGAATACAGAGAACCCAGAAATAAATCCACCCATTTATAGTCAACTCATTTGTGCTGGCATAAAAATAGACCCTTAGACTAATGAAACAGAATAGAGAACCCAGAAACAAATTCACCCACTTATGGTCAACTCATTTGTGACAAAGGTACTGAAAACATACTCTGGGAAAAGGACAGCCTCTTGAATACCTGGTGCTGGGAAAATTAGATAACCATATGCGAAAGACTAAAACTACTGTCCTATCACTCACCATATACAAGAATAAAATCAAAATGGACTAAGGACTTGAATCTAAGATGTGAAATCATGAAACTACTATAAGAAAACTACTATAAGAGAAATGCTTGAGGACATTGGTCTGGGCAAAAATATATTGCATGAGACAACAAAAGCACAGGCAACAAAACCAAAAATAAACAAATGAGATCACATGAAGCCAAAAAGCTTCTGCATAACCAACAATCAACAAAGTGAAGAGACAACCTACAGAATGAGATAAAACATATTCAAACCATCCATCTGAGAAGGAATTCATAACCAGAAACTATAGGGCTCTCAAACAACAAACAAACAAACAAACAAACCCTAATTGTAAAATAGGCAAAATATCTGAGTAGACATTTCTCAAAAGACACACAAATGGAGCCAGGTGCAGTTGTTCACACCTGTAATCCGAACACTTTGGGAGGGTGAAGAAGGTGAATCACCTGAGGTCAGGCATTCAAGACCAGCCTAGCCAACATGGTGAAACCCCATCTCTACCAAAAATATAAAAATTAGCCGGGCATGATAGCACACTCCTGTAATTCCAGCTATTCAGGAGGCTAAGCGTGGAGAACCACTTGAACCTGGGAAGCAGAGGTTGCAGTGAGCCAGAGATTGTGCCACTGTCCTTCAGCCTGGACGACAGAGGGAGACTCTGTCACACACACACACACAGCCAATATGAAAAAGGTATATAAAAAAAGGCTCAACATCACTAATCATCAGGAAAATACAAATCAAAACCACCATAAGATATCATCTCAACACAGTTAAAATGGCTCGAACGAAAAAATAACAAATGTTGGTAAGGATGTGCAGAAAAGGGAACCCTCATATTTTTTTCTGATGGAAATGTAAATTAGTATAGCCACTATGTAAAACAGCACAGATGTTCCTCAAAAAACAAAATACACTAAAGACTACCATATGATCCAGTAATCCCACTACTGGATAAATATCCAAAAAAAGAAAATCATTATATCAAAGAGAGAGCTTCACTCTCATGTTTATTGTAAAACTATTCACAATAGCCAAAATATGGAATCACTCTAAGTGTCTATCAATGAGTGAATGGATAAAGAAAATGTAAGGGTTTTTTATAGATAGATAGATACAGACCATGGAATATTATGTAGCCATAAAAAATAAAAAAATCATGTCTGTTACAACAACAGATGGAGTTGGAGGCTATTATCCTAAGTGAAACAACTAACAAAATCAAATACCACATGTTCTCACTTGTAAGTGGGAGCTAAACAATGAGTACACATGGAACGACGAGGGTAATAATAGACACTGGGGACTCTAAAAGGAGAGAGGTGGGAAAGGGATGAGGGTTGAAAAATTGCCTATTGGATACAATGTTCATTATTCAGGTGATGGGTACTCTAACAGCTAATCCATCAAAGCTAGGCAAGATGTCTATCTCTCCAACAAAACTGCACTTCTATCGCCTGAACCTATCGAAATAAAATAAAGAATAAATAAATAAATAAAAATAAAATAAAGGAAAAGTTACCAAGAAAGGTTGTAAATAATGCACAGAAAAAGATTAGCAGAATATACTTCAAAATGTATTAATATCAATAGCTACATTGTAGTTTTATTTTGCTCTGTTTTTCAATAGGTACTTTCTAAACCTTTGTAATTGAAGAAAAAAAGGTATTTTTAAAAAGTTATTATTTCATTCTGTGATGAAATAATATCCAATCTTCAGAAATTTTGGTTGTTAATATTTCATGATTTGCTTATTTTCCTTTTCTAAAAATACTGATGTATCTCTTAAACTTCTAAAAACATTCACGTCTTTATATCATAAGAAAACGACTATAGATGGTCCTTTGATATGCCGTATGAATTTTAGGATAGTTATTTTCTGTTGTTGTTTTTTTAACAATAGCCATACTAGTGGCTGTGATGTTAATAATTTTAATTCCAGTCATCCCTTTTAGTAGTGCATTCTTTTCCTGTTTATTCTATCAGTTACCAAAGGATGTATATTAAAATCTACTTTAGATTTGCGTCGTAGTTTCATCAATTTTTACTTCATTTCTTACTAGGCTGTTTCTTTAGATGCACATAAACAGAATTGTTTTATCTTCTGGTAGAAGTGACACTTTCTTTCCTGAAAATCTGCTTTGTTTCATGTTACCATAATTATACCAAGCTACTTTAATGTACGCATTATCAATATTTTCTGTTCCTTCACTCTTTCCCATGTATCTCTTATCATCAGCCCACAGTTTTTTTTAATTAATCCATTATGACATCTTTGTTCTGAATAGTCTACTTACATTTAATGTAATTACTGATACATTTGGTTTTAAACCAATCCTCTTAGCAAAACCAGTAAATGTCAATGATTTCTAATTTTTTCTAAAATTTCTCATTAAAATGAGTGACCAAATGAAATTATGAATTATAATCAATATTTAAGTTTTCAAAAGTTTAGCCAAGAGGAGATGGGACTATCATAATCTACGATGTGTAGGAGAAAAAAGATACTATCTTTAATGATCTCTTACATAAAGGAATGTTTCATGAACACATCACATAAATACACCTAATGCTACATTTTATAGTTGATAATTTCCTGATTGCTCTATAGTTTTTCTCTCCTAAAAAAACAGTGAATAGCTTGTTCTACAGTTTTGGTAAGGATGAAAATCCTTTATAACTTCTCAAACTTTTTTTGTTGCTAATTTATATTTAGAAAGGAAGGATTATGAAGTATTCTGATAATTTATTTAACATCAAGATACACATTTTTCCCAAGGCTTTCTTCTCTTTTCTTCAACCCAAGCCATTATTTTTACCCATGAAATCAAAGATACCCACATGTATATTTTTGTCAAATAAGTTAGCTCTACTAGAAAATCCTAGTTGTCTTCTGCTTAGTTACACAGAAAAAAAAAATTTTATTGACTTAGACTCTTTATACTATGTTTTGTAGCCTCATAAGAAAATATTAACCAAAATAGAAAAATAACTATTCAAACTTAATGAATACTTACGATCAAAAACAGTTACATTTTTCACAAAAGTTAATGTTACAAATAATTTTAAATAAATCCTCAACTTAAAACACAAGATAATTTGGGTGGTAAATCTGACCATTTCCACTTTCATTTAATATAGTATTAAGAATCAAAAATAATACAAGTAAAAAATAATCTGGCTTCTAAAACTCAGTTAGTTTTGAGCAATCATCTCCGTTTCTAGACTCAACATATCAATAACTTTCTCAATGTACAGTTTAGTATTTCTAGGTAGTAACAGTTTTCTGTGTTTTCTCTGATCTTTAAACTTGTATCTAGCACAGGTATGTGCACATACCATCTCACTTCAAACAATACATGTATTGAATTGTCTAGTTAGGAAAACAAAATACTTTTCAAACAGAAAATTTGAATTATTCCAGAAAAAGGATTGTTGGAGAGTAAAATGAGACATAAATGCCTACTGCAACTTCTGACCGTAATATTCAGATAGCAATCTAATCTATTATGAAGATTTCGGAGAACACTGAGAATTCTTATTTTAGTTTTGGGTGGTCTGTGGAGAAAAACCTTTCTATTTCAAGTACAAAGGATATGTGACTTTGAATTGTACTATACAACACTTGATGGTGAAAAAGTGATGATGCTTTACTGGTACATATTCCAAATAAATTTAAGAGTCAACATATTCTAGTAAAATTCCTTACCCAGACATATAAGATTCTCTTGTAAATATGTTTTCATTTAGGACAAATATGTGAGAAATAGATCTATAATTCTCAAACTAATGTTAAGAGAATTTTTCTGGGGTTCCCCAATTCTCTGAGAATTTGAAAATTATTTTTAAAATATCAATGACCTTAGAAATTAAATACTGTAAAAAAAAAATCAGGGTCATTTGAATGAAAATCTTGTCAGTGTGTACAGATACCCAATTTCAGTGCCTATATTGGGAGCATTTACAAGAGGTGGTGGAGAAAGAGGAAGGTCCATCAAAAAAATGTTAAGGACTCATTTCAGGAGTTTAAGAAAAGTATAATGATAACATTTACAGTTTTTAAAGATCACTTGGAAATGAATATAAAGAATGTGTTGGAAGAAAAAAAAATTTAAGTGAAAACTATCGCAATAGTTTAGACAGCTAAGGAGTAAAACCCATAAAACTAGGTGAACAGATTTGACTGTGGGATGAGGGAAGGGATTACTAAAGCCAAAAGGGAATGATATAGAATGACTATCAAGAGCAAATAATAAGGTAATTTCAGTGAATAAATAACACATTTTTGAGGGAGACTTAAGAATCACTTGAGTACTTATTCATAGGCAATTCAAAATCTTTATCTTTAGGAAACCATATCTAACTTTGTAATTAGCACAAAGTATATTAGTCAGGGTTCTGTAGAGAAGCAGAACCAACAGGATGCACAGATATATATGTTTGGATATATATACATATATAATTGGTCCATGTGATTATGGAGGTAGACTCCCATGATCCGTCATATATAAGCTAGAGAACCAGAGTTCAGTCCAAGTCCAAAGGCTTACAAACAACAAGAGCCAATGGTATAAATTCTAATCTACAGGCAGAAAACTTAAGTCCCAGCTCAAATATTCAAGCAGAGACAGCACGAATTCTCCCTTTGTCTACCTTTGGTTCTATTCAGGCCCTCAGTGGATTGGATGACGCTGCCCACTCCATCTACTATTCAAATGCTAATCTTATCTCAAAACACTCATAGACATCCCATAAAGAATGTCTAACCAAATACATGGGCAGCCCATAGCACACAGTAAAGTTGACAAATAAAATTAACCATCACACCACGTCAAAAATTCCACTTTTGTATTGTGTGAGTTGCGCAATGGGTTTGGAAATTTCTTTCTCTTTTGCTATATAGTCTATTTGAAAAATGTAGCTTAATTTCTTTCGATAGATCTTAATGAACTCTGTCACCTTTTCATTAATATTTATTTGTAGCTTTATAGAATGGCTCTCCTCTGAATAATTGGCTTTGTCTTCCTGGTTTTTACAATATAAATGAAAGCCTCAAAACACAATTTATTTTTCTTTTCCCATTCTAGTTAGGAAAAAAAGAATTTTTCTTTTCTTTAGAGTCACATATAGTTACTATCAATAAAAAATAAAAAAGGGAATTTCTTATCATGTTGTTAAATTTCACACAGTTTTTTGTCAATGTGCCTGGTTTCTCTAATAGGTTTTACCTCCTCTAATTTAAAAAAGCCATTTTGCCTATTTCATCCCAGTGCCTAAAACAGTGTCTGGCACATGATTGGTGCTCAATAATTTGCCAAATATTTAATAAATAAAGAAATCCATATTTCAAACAGCAAAATAGTATAACTGCAAAGCTTCAGAGGAGGGTCTCTCTTACTCTGTCAAATAAGTAGTATAGGATTCCCTTTACTGGGTCTTCTCTGTATAATCTACCAACCACCTCCTGGGTTTTCTGTTGATGTTCTCCTGTTGGTTGTTCTCATATTTCTTCTCCCTATTATTCTTCAAGTCAAAGGCTTTCTAGGACCATTAATTTTTCTTCACCATGTTTCTGCCAGAAAAATCATTGCATTTAGCCATTGGCAGACAATTATGGTACTGTTTTATTTTGGAAAAAAAAAAGCTCTGTCAGCAACCAATTCCTATTGAATGCAAAACGTATCTGAGTCAAAAAGTTCTTAGTGAAGCACAGATTGTATGTCTAGGACAAACTGTCTGCTAGAGTCAACTGTCATAATTTCTTTTATAAGTTGAATATAAATGCCATAGTAATTTAAAATCTACCATCTTTCGTCTTTTTGGAAAGTACATGAACAAGCTCTCCTTTAGCAGCTGAGAACTTGATATCATCCCTCTTTTCCTTGAATTCATATTTCCATCTCACTTCCTCCACACAAGCTTATCCTAACATAATATATTTTGACATTTCAAAATATTTTAAATTGATCACTCTATCATAATTCCTTAAAACAAAAAAAAGTAAATTTTAAAATGTCCAAGAACATAAGTTCTAATATTGTCATCATTAAATTACTAGAATAGTGTTGATGAATATTTAACATATAAAAAACTATAGTTATTTTTAAAATATAAAAAGCTTTTTTTTTTTTTGAGACAGAGTCTCACTCTGTCACCCAGGCTGGAGTGCAGTGGTACAATCTTGATTCACTGCACCCTCTGCTTCCTGGGTTCAAGCAGTTCTCGTGCCTCAGCCTCCCCAGGTGGCTGGGACTACAGATGTGAGCCACCATGCCTGGCTAATTTTTGTATTTTAGTAGAGACAGAGTTTCACCATGTTGGCCAGGCTGATCTTAAACTCCTGATCTTAGATGATCAGCCCGTCTCAGCTTCTCAAAGTTCTGGGATTACAGGCATGAGCCACCATGCCTGGCCTATAAAATACAAAGCATTTATTGGAAATGCATGTCATAAAGAAATGCACAGAACTTTCTATCCCCTCCCTCATTATGCCATGTACCCAGAAATAAATATTACTAATTGCCAAAAAGAAATGGAATTCAGGTTAATTCTATTTTTATATGTTATATTCTTTCATTCCAAACATTTGGGAGTGTCATGATTTCTGGTTGTAGCAATAATGATTTGTGTGAACTCCTAAGTTACATACCAAAAATCACATAGGGGTATGTAGCAAAAATTATTTTTAATGATCAGCTGATAACTCAATTTGGTCCTTCTGCAATTATTTTCTAAAGCAACTGAAAATCACCAATTTTGCAAAAGAATTAACTACTCGGTCATTAGATTCATTCACTTTCTAAACACCACTATCAAGAATTAGGTCAGATAAGGTATCCCCATATTTGTCAGTGAAGGAGGAACAATTGCTAAAGAGGAAAGCAGAAAGATGTCTAGTTCAGCACGCTCTGAGGAAGATCAATTTTAGGAACGAAAACATGCAAGTTGACAACCTGAGAATTAATATTCTTAAACTACCCTTAACTATACAACCCTCTGGAAAGCCTTTACATACCTCTCAAGGTTAAGTGTAAAGGATATATGTTGCCCAGTTCAGAGACTGCTGGTTTAAGATACACACAGGTTTAGATACATACAGTTTAACACAAGTCATGAACTTTAAGGCATTCATAACTCTCTCTCCCTCTCTGTGTGCGTGGTTGTGTGTGTGCATGCTCGCGTATGCATACATCTGAGAGAGAGGAAAAGGAGGGGTAAAGAGACAAGAAAGAGGGGAGAGGGAGAAAGTACGGGAAAAGAGGGAAGACAACCGCCTATGCCCAAGTATCAGTTTTTAATTTTGGTCATAGTCTTGAAATCGTTTTTATCCTTGTCACTAGAGGAAGAAGTTTCAAAAAAACAACACTGATAGATTGACACTGAAGCTGATATGAATATAAAAAAGACAGACACTGTCATTTCAATTTAGTGGTATTGATACATTAAGTCTTCTTCCTCTGACAATGAAGAGCCACATCTATCCAGGGTGTGCCAAAGCACAGTACTCAGAATACACAACAAAGAAACAGAAAACATGACCCCTGGGGTAGTTTGACACTAATCAAATTAAATATACAATTTAAATCACTAATCAGAAATTCACTTAAAATCTTTTCTTAAAAATTGCACTTATTCTTTTTACTGTAAATATTCTTCACAGCTCAGATACAGACATAGTCCTCATTTAAGAAAAAAAATTTTTTTATTTACATGTTGCCTAAGATTTGAAGCTCTAAAAATGCACCTTATTCTATTACCTACAAATAAGAAAAAAGGCCAAGCCACAGTCAGAAGTTGTGCTAGGTTCCATATTTTTTGATTTGCTAAGATACTGGATTTGAAATCCAATCTAATCCAGTGAAAAAGGGAACCCAGTGTCGGCCAGTATCATGTCCTTCAGAAGCCCTATCCCTGATGGAGAACATCTGGACCTTGGAGTTGGTGTGGGAGGGTGAAAAATGGTGAAGGAGCTTTTGAAATACCTTTTTTTTTTCTTTTGAATGACAACATGTAAACAGGTCAATTTTCAAAGTGCCCAGTGTCAACAGTGTTCAACTCAGTCCAAAATGTCCATTCTGAGAAAAGTATATATAGATACATACATATATAAATATATATATATATATTTTTTGAGACAGAGTCTCACTCTTATCACCCAGGCTGGAATGCAATGGCTGGATCTCGGCTCACTGCAACCATCACTGCCCAGGTTCAAGCGATTATCCTGCCTCAGCCTCCTGAGTAGCTGGGATTACAGATGCCTGCCACCACGTCAGGCTAATTGTTGTATTTTTAATAGAGACGGCGTTTCACCATGTTGGTAAGGCTGGTCTCGATCTCCTGACATCGTGATTCCCCCCACCTCAGCCTCCCAAAATGCTGGGATTACAGGCATGAGCCACCGCGCGTGGCCAAAACTATATATTTTAAAAGCAGTGACTTGTTTTGAAAATTTCAGATTGAATTTGTAGCTACAAAAAAATATAATGGTTCAGAAGAAAAGAAACTGGCCTAAACCTGGCCTTGGAGACAGCTTTTTGGATGAGGTAATTCACAACTCCCTCTTGGGAAAATATGAAAATTCCTGAACAAAATGCCTAAGCAAAGTTCCAATAACTTTCAATGGAATCAAGATGCTCTGGAAAACCAACCACTCACAACTAGTTGGCTATAAGTTATCAGTTAGGACCCCTACATTCTTTTCTTTCTGTTATCTAGCTTAACAGTTATATAACTATTCTCTTTTCCTATAAAATGTCCCTATCAAGATATCAAGACTGTAACTTTCAATTAACTTATCAGAGGTCTTTCCCTGATAATAAACCTTTAATACATGATTACATCTAAACTGTGTAACAAGTTTTCTCTAATAATTCATTTTATTTGCTAAAGTTAATTAAAGTAGAAACAGGGTGGAAAGTGACCATTTGCAGCTAAATGCAATGAATATATGGATTATATTTTGTCATAATGTAGCAGGGGTTCCACAACCCAAAAAGAAAAATTAAGACGTTTTGCTTGACTAAATAATGATATTTGTATATCCTGATTAAGTAAATACGTTTGTTAATAAACTCATTATACGTTTGTTAATAAACCCATTGTGTGGGATGCACTGTAAAACAAAAATGGACTCTCATCAGATAAACTTCAAAATACTGATTTGTGACATTTTATTTTTATTTACCCTGAAAGAAAAGATTTAAGTGATTTTTCCTGCCTTTTCAACAATGCTAAAATTATTTTAAATTATGAACGAAGATTCGAAAACATTTTTACACCTTCAAATTAAAAACCAGGTTACCACTTTATTTCTGATGACTCGTGATGCCTCAACCAATTGTGCTAGCATTCTTCAAAACTCTACTTGTAAAAACACACCACCTAATGGTTCCGTTTGAAATTGAAAATTCTCAAAATGCATCATGGAAGCAGTCAAAAAAGTTAAGGACTAATACTTGCTCAAAATATTAAAAATACTGCTCTCTTCCGTTCTCCAGCCCACTAAATTGAAGGAAATCATTTCCTTTCTCAACGATAACACTAATAAAGATTTCTAAGTATTTTTAAAAATATCCTATAACTTCAACTTGTGGTCTTAGTTCATAACAGCTATAAATTTTCATTTAAATCTAAACCAAAATATAATACTACCGTATTTTCAAGTGAACCCTTGAGTGGAATTCATCCTATTGGACTGACAGTTGGACTGATAGTTAAGCCTGCAGATGACAAAATACTACTGTAAGGAGGTGGTGAGGAATGTCCGTATTGCTAATTGGCGATTAGTGAAGTTAAATTTCCTATAATTATTGTTCCTTGTTTATTTAATCAATAATACCCTAGAGCTACAGGGATTCCATCTGGCTGCGACCTTCAATGACTGTAATTAATTCAACTACTCGTAACTCCACAGCTAGGGACTATCATTTAGAAACAACCAGTTCCCTGGTGGCAACTCCAGGGAAGCCAGATAAATTCTGGCATCTTCACCCTGTGTCTCATTCCATAAACTGAGCAGTGTGCTGGAAGCCGCGGTGCCATTTGTGGGTAACCATAGCCCCCAAGCTATTCGTCAAGCTTGTACCTCAAGGGACTGCCTGAGGGCTTGCAACGAGCCTAGAAAACAGGCTACTGAGGGTTAAACGGCTACTAACAGGTTTCCCAGTTCCCAGCCACGTCTGGCGACACCACGTCGTAAACCTGTAAAGGCGCTACTGAGCCGAGCACCACGCGCTCGGGAACCCCCAAGACGACGCTGAGTGAAAAAGACGCGCTAGAGGGCGCCCCTGAAAGCGACGCTTGGCCCGAGACACTGGAGCTGGTAACGCTCTTACCCAACACAATTCCACTTCACTCCGCCGCCGCCGCCGCCTCCGCCTCCTGGCGTCGCGCGGCCCCGCCCCGTCTCGCCGCGGAGGCTCACGGGATGTGTAGTACACCGCGCTGCCACTCCTGCACTTCCCCACCTCCACGACCGAACCCAGCTTGGCGAACGCCCTCCCAGCTCCCTCGGGCCTGACTTCCGGTTTCTCGCACCGCCCTGGCGCCGAGCCCGCGGACAGCGGCAGCCCCTTTTCCGGCTGAGAGATGATCCACCCTTTCAGTCCGTAGCTGCAGAGCTTCCCCTCCCTCCGGCCCGTGCTGGTCCCGACGGCGGGCTTGGGTCGCGCGCGCGTATTGCTGGGTAACGGGCCTTCTCCCGCGTCTGCCGGGCTCCTCCTGCCTCCTCTCGCCCCTCTTTCCAGAACGTCCAGGGTTCCTGCCGAGTCCGAAGACATGGGATTCCTTCCGCGGCGCACCCCGAGCAGCTCCCTTCGCTGTGGAACCGGCGGTATCTTCGAAGAAACCGGAAGCCCGTGGTGACCCCTGGCGACCCGGTTTGTTTTCAGTCGGTTTCCAAACACTAAGGAATCGAAACTCGGCGGCCTTGGGGGCGGCCCTACGTAGCCTGGCTTCTGGGTGAGTGACTCTCCAGGGCCGGGCGGCGGATAGGGATGCGGGCAGTGCCGCGGCCAACCTCCGCTGCTGTTGCTGGTCGGAAGAGACACGTCATTTTTCTCACTCCCTCCTGCGCCCCCTACTTTGACTAGGGAGCGGCCCACTCCTGGGCATCCCTCTCTTTCCCCTGTTACCCCCACACCCCAGCTGTCCAGGCCCTTCTTGGTTATTCACTTAACTTAGCTAATTGCTCCTTTTCTTTCCGTACTCTGACCTACTGGGGCGCCTTCGGTTTTTTTTCATTCATTGGGACTACATCTGTATCGGAGAGAAAAGAGGGACGTGTGTCTAGGACGGTACTCCCCGGGCATCTGAGTAGTGAATATCGACCCCCTGCACTTGATCGAGGGCTAACAGGTATTCGTCGTTTCTCCAATGTCTAACTTGTATACGGTATTCAGTCCAGCCTTCAGCTATTTGTTGAGTGATTACTACTACGTGCAAGGTAGGCTAACACCCTCTACACACAAGAAACCCCAGTACTCGAAAGCGACAAAATGCCCACGAAAACTCTGATACAAATCAAACCTTTAGTTGCTCCCGGACATAATGCAGATTTGTTAAGGGGATCAAGAACAGACATACCAGGATTAAAATTGACCCTTGCTCCTTAAGTATAGAAGACATTTTGGTTTTTAGTTTGGAATTTCAAATTGGGTTGAGCAAGACCTCGAGACACAATTTCGTTTCTCTAAAAACGCCTTATCTCATTGCCCAATCTTGTGATCATTCCATCGTCTGTAAATTGAGAGAGAGCCCATCTTTACAGGATATTTACAAAATTTTAATGTGATATTGTAAGTGAGACATCACATGCAAATAGAAGGTTTTAGTGTTAAAGAGACAGCATAACATAATGAGAAATGACGCTGGATTAGGTCAGAACACCAGTACCTGAATGCAGATTTTTCCACACTTGACAGTGAGTAAGAGGCTAAACTACTTCCTCATTTTCTTTATCTCAGAAATGGGGGTAATACATACTCTAAGGCACCAAAGCATAGTTTCTCACAGTTATGCTGACTCTGGAGTCAGCTGCCTGATTTTCCTTTCTGGCTCCTTTACTTCCTAATGTTTTTATGTCTCAATTTCTCTACCTGTAATACAAGGAGATTCTTTACAACCTCAGAGATATTACATAGATTTACTGAATCCTTATGAAGAACAAATAAGATCGTTTCTCTAAAAGGTGAAGCACACTGCTTGGTGTACCATAAACACGTGGCTACTATTACCAATGCAAGTCCTTGTCCTGATTATTAAGCAAAATGATGAAGTTTTTTTATAATCCGTGAAGTAATAGAACCAATCTTTTTTCTTTTTTACTGAACTTACATTCAGAATCCAAGTATAGTTGTCTTATCACTGTTAGAAAATAATTATCAATAACACCAGTAACATTGAATGTATGGTAGGTGCCCAGTTGCATTAAAGGTATTACTGTATGAAAGGAATGAAAAGTAGACTTCTCTTCATACCTATGCTGACTCTGGAAGAGTCCTGTGTTTCCGTGGCAATGCAAACTCATTTCTAGACTAACGCAATTTGTTGGATGACTCAGTGAGGGTCATAAAAATTAAGTTGGAGTTTTTCTTCTTATTGTATATCTAACACAGTACGTTTTGGACATTTATTGAATTACAGGGCATTTTATTGCTAATGTATACATACTAAGCAATGATGTCTTGAAAAGAGGTACTTGATGACCCTTCTTTATAACTAGTTAGGCTATTTCTGTCCCTCTTTGATTACAGACAGAGAAAGATAAGTAAGCATTGGTCTGTTCATCTTTATAAGCCTTAATTTTTGCTCCATAGTATTTTGACTGATTGTACGAAATGGGTATGGGAATATCCTAGCTTTTCAGAGGTAGAAAGGTGATGAAAATTCTAAATATGATTTACTTCAAGAGGCAATATAGAATACAGAACCTACCATATAGGCCTTGATTCAAACTTCAGCTCTATCACATATTACTTGTGTGAATATTGGCAATTTACCTCGCCTCTTTGAGCCTCAGTTTCCTCATTTATCATGGTGCCAATACCTTTCTAGCCAAATTTGGTGTGGACTTGAGATAATGTGTGTACTATACCTTATAGGCAGTTCCTGGCATAAATGTGAATTCCATTCTCTCTGTTTAGGTTGCCATTATTCTGTATTCATACTAAACTTTTGCCTTCACAGTTTAGTAAGGTGTCATCTTAGTGATGCGATCTAACCCTGTCATTCTACAGATGGAAAAATTTCTATCTGGAGAGGTAAAGTGAACTAAACTATAATCAGGGTAGTAAATCCTAGGCTAGAATCTGTGTTTCTGAATCCTGGGCAAGTGTTCTTTTCGACATAGTTATTCCGTGTCCATATTCTTCTTAGGATAACCAGAATCCCTTTTGTATTGCCTCTCCAAATTAAGAGCACTGACTTAGAAGACAGCTTATTTGGGTTCACATCTCAGCTTTGCCACTGATTAGTTGTGTAACTATAGGTAAGGTATTTAACTTTTCTAAGACTTCATTCATAACTTTGGGTGATAGTACTTAGCTAAGTGGTAGAAAAACTCATGTGAAAGCGTTAATGACTGGCATATGTTAAGTGATCAATAAATGGCAGATATAAAGATGATGAAATGTGATGGGATAATCATACTTATTCCTAGAAGACCAGTCAGATATCAGCAGATAGGTTTTCTAGTATCCCAAACCTTGATATATGTAGCATATGAACAACTGAAAGTTCTCTCAGTGTTGACTGCAATGATGAAGGCTAAAATTTAAGATCCTCTAAAATAATTCTAATAGTGTTTTAATCTTGTTTTTTCCTGTGTTTCTCCCCAAGCCCCAGGTAATGCTGTTCTCATTTCTACCTACTTTATCTGACAAGCTGTGCCCTTTCTCCATTATTATTATTGGAAATTTCATTGTTCTCAAAAATAATTGTCAACAGCGTTTACCTCAGTCTTTTCTAATTCTCTTTTTACGTTTAAGCAAACCTCTAAAGGGAAACAAAATTTAATTGCCAAATATATGAAATATTTGCATGACTACGTATAGAAATACTTTCCTGTAAATATGTTTTATTTAACCCCCCATTATATTGTGATGAGATGATGAATGTGAAATTACTTTCTGTAATATTAAAAGTAAAATCTTAATGCAAAAGTGAAAGGGTGTTTACTAATTCATAACATAGAACTGACCATGCCCACAAATGTTCAAGGATAGTAATGAAAACATAGGTTTATTATTTTAAGAAAATTTAAATTGTGATAACAAAACTAGACATAATGTTAAGTGTCTCCAGATGTTAAATGGTATAACTAGCTTGGTCTAGTTTGTCAAAGAGAATAGTAGCCAGTTACACTATTACCATTTATCTAGAAAATCAGACTTGATGAGCCAACTGATTTGTGTGCACACACACACAGCCATTTTATCGCAACTAAAATGTATAAAACTGAATCTTTAATATGAGGCAGATTGCCACAGCTCCCTTTACTTCTCTGTAGAAATATGTTTTATGGAGGATGCTTGCATAGCAGTAAAACCAAAGGCTACACATAGCCTACTTTGTTATTTTGCTAACAGGTTTCCTTTTGTTATATTAATAAATATAATGGGATATCTGCCTTGTATTGTTTCCTTTTTAAGATCTCACTTTCCCCGGCCCTGTAGCTTTTACTCTCAGAAGTCTGGTTTGTACAGACTAATACGCTAAGTATTAATATTCTCATACTTGTGATTTCATATTTATTTTTGCAGGGATAGAAATTAAAATTTTAATTATCCATTTTATGCCAAATTTAAATGACAGTTATTTTAGAACTTAATAAAAGTGGATACATATCTGTGCTGCTAGCAGATTGTATGCTTTAATATGTGGCTATTTCTTAATGTAACTTTTAGGACAGATAAGCAATTTGATGCTGCTTTTCAGCATATTCTAAGTAATGTTTATAGTATAGAATAATGGTATAAAATGAAAAAATCTTTTTATGCCATTGTTTTCTTACAGAGAAAACATGTATTCAACTTTTGATTTACAAATAAAATGGCAACAGATATCAATAGGTAAACCAGTCTGACTACTCATATTGTCTTAAAAATGACCGGCTATCATGTTGTATAAAATCTGACATTATTGGCTGGGCACTGTGGCTTATGCCTGTAATCCGAGCACTTTAGGAGGCAGAAAAGGACGGATCACAAGGTTAGGATATCGAGACCATCCTGGCCGACATGGTGAAACCCCGTCTGTATTAAAAATACAAAAAAAGTAGCTTGGTATAGTGGTGCGCACCTGTAGTCCCAAGTACTTGGGAGGCTGAGGCAGGAGAATCACTTGAACCCAGGAGGCGGAGGTTGCCGTGAGCCAAGATCACACCACTGCACTCCAGCCTGGAGACAGATTGGGACTCCATCTCAAAAAAAAAAAAAATGACATTATTATATCATTATACCCCCTTCCATATAAAGTACTTTTGTAAGCCTTCTGAGGGGTTCCTGGTCTTGTAGGAGTGTAAGGTTTTGTAAAAGATTCATTAGAGAGGGGAAAATATTAATAGCTCAGGCTCTAAAATTCAAGTCCTGTTTTCATGCTAATTATGTGATCCTGGCTGAGCTTCATTACCTTTCCAGGTCCCAGTTTTCTCATCTGTGAGATGAGTTTGATAAGATTTTGTACCTCATAGGACAGTCTTCAGAATTAAATGGGATAATGTTTGTAAACATTTAGCATAATGCTAAGTAGTTCATTTGGTTGTGAATTTTTTAAAAAATCAACACATGTAAGTATTCGTACCCTTTAATCATGTGCAGGCCTAAATTTTTTAAAAATCAACAGAATAAGCATCAAAATCCATAGTGTCTCTATCAGGAAGGACCATCTCAGTTTGTCTCCATTCTGTTTTTTTTAATCTCATCTCCTGCCACTCCCCTTCTCAACCTCTCTCCCCACACTTAGATCTCTGAACTTGTTCCTTCTGCTGGAAGTTAGCAAACTCTAAAGGTGTAAGTACAATAAGTACAATACAATGAAAATCACCATCCTCTTTATTTAAAGGTACAGTGTTAAGAGACATTTGCTCTTTTGTGGTATCTTCTGTGAAAACCACTTCTCCCCATCCCTCAGACCTTCAATAGCATTTTGTATTGTTTCAAATGTATTGCCTACCTTTATAGTATAATAATAATTTTTCTGCATAACTCTGCCTCTCACTCTGGGTTTTTCTTGCTGTGTAAATGATTGTTTCATGATAAAAATGAAGAAATAAATCACAGCTGAGCTAATTAGAACTTTGCGTAAAACAAAAGTGCATGAGCCCTGATCCTTAAAATACACAAACCTCAGGATATCTGTTTTTGACTTTGTAGGGCAGTTAATGGTATTTCTTATTTTCAGCTGTCTTTAGAAAAAATACGCATCAAATAAGTCCTCCCCATTGGGTGATTATTAAATTATTTAAGCCAAATGTCTAGGATGGGCACAATTTTACCTCTCCTTAAACTAGACTGTATTCTACCACTTACCTAGCCATCTATGCTTATTTTACTTCTACTTTTAAGGGGTGCGTGTGTAAGAGTCTTATATGAAGATATATATGCATTCTTTCAATTTGCAACATGGGAATAACTTGTACTTTTCTTCTGAAAGGAAATAATGAGAGTTTCAGCTAGCAAGAGCATGACTGGAATGATGTTTGCTCTTATTAAGAGACTGAAAAGTAAACTCTTTTAGAGGAAGAAAATTTAAACTCTTCATTATTAGGAGAAACTGGCTTGCATCAGAAGTAGCATGAATTAATTATGATTCTGAGAATCTGCCACTTTTTTGGTATACTGTAGATAGCATAGTTTATTCTTGTTCTTGTACTTTATTGAAAAACTGGGAAAGATTGTACCTTAAGAGTGGAGTTGTCTTGTATGGTTAGAAAATGTTAAATTGGTGTTGGTGAAGATTGACTAGAAGGCAGGTTTCACCTACTCAAGACTTGTAGCATACACATTTGTTTTTATCTGCCTTTCATGCAATCCTAGATACAAATTGCTGAGATGCTGCCAACTCTTGCTTTAGTTGACCACAACTGGAAGTTTTTAATTGTACAATTAGAAAAGCAAAGTACTAACCTTTTGTTAATATTCATGTGGTTTGAAATAAGGCAAAAGGAATGTTACAGGCAGTAGTTGGCACAGGAGAGAGATTAGACATTTTGGAAGAAAGTAGGCATAGTGAAACACAGGTTTGAAATATGGCTGTAATTAAATTGCCTGTGTTTATATCTCAATCTGCACTTAATATGGTTTTTCTTGGAGACGGAGGTTTGCCCTGTCACCCAGGCTGGAGTGCAATGGCACAATCTCATCTCACTGTAACCTCCCCCTCCTGGGTTCAAGCAATCTGCTGCTTCAGCCTCCCAAGTAGCGGGGTCTACAGGCAGGCACCACCACGTCCAGCTAACGTTTTGTATCTTTAGTAGAGATGGGGTTTCAGTTTCACCGTGTTGGGCAGGACGGCCTCAAACTCCTGACCTCATGATCTGCCCACCTCGGCCTCCCAAAGTGCTGGGATTACAGGCGTGAGCCACTGTGCCCAGCCCTATGTTACTTTGGAAAAAGTACTTAAGAAACCTCCTACCTCAGTTTCTTCATCTAATGTTCTTGAACAGTGACTGATACTAGTAACCACATTTTATTTCAAGCAAGGGATAGTTTAAAAACTCACTTTCTAGTAATAATTACTGACCTAAGATACATGACATTCAGTCGATAATCTTTATTTAGAATGCTGTATTTAGTGTTTTATTTTAAACTAAAAAATATTTTAAAGAACTTTTTAGGTTCTCCTGCATGATCTGAAGTCCCTCTTACCCTCTTTTTCCCAGGAGGTCTTAAAAGGTTTTAGCCACAGTTTCTCCTTCTATCATGTTTTTCAGGAACATGACTCCCAGAGAAGTAATGCTGAACCTAATAGCAAAAGTAGATGTACAGAGCAAGTCAATTTTTCATTTAATAATGAAGGCAACTAGCTTCTTCTTTTAGGTTTTAGAGTCAGAGTTTCATTTGAATCCTACTCTACCCACTCTTCATTCAGCAATCAATATTTATTGAGCAACTTCTACACAGTGGTGAGTTGAGAACACAATGATGAGCAAAACAGACATAGCCTCTGCCCTCACAGAGCTTAACATTCTTCTAGATTTAACTGAGCTAATTCAACTTTCTAAAACCTACCTGTAAAATGTAGATAATACCTACATCATAGAATTGTTTAGATGATTAAAAGAGATGATAATATAAGAATGTAGTGCAGGATAGTGGGACATAATGGACACCCAAATGTTCATTTATTGTTTTTGATTCTGAATATACAACAAACATAACCAGTTACTGGTATGGAAAGAATATAGTAGAGTATGCATTCAGATTTCTATAATATTAATATGTTGTAATGAATTATACTCAAAGAATTTTTGAAAATTTATAAATTGAAAAGCTGTAAAACTTGCTGTAAGAGGTCTAAGTGGAAATGTTAAGGGAAGAAATGTTTTGGGATAAAGTATTTTTTAAAATTTTGACTGTTTTAATGGAAAGTGATATTTCAGACTTTTATAGAATGTACTAATAATTATGGTTTTAAATGCTTCATAGATACCATCTTATTTAATATTCCTAAGAATCTATGAGGTATTTGCTATTATTTCTTATACTTTATAAATAAGGAAACTGAGGCATAGAGGTTAAGCAACTTGCCCAAAGTCGGACAGACACTAAATGGTAGAGTTTAGAATACAACCCAGATGGTCTGGTTTTTAAACATTGTTCTAGTATTTACATTAATCTAACTAGAACGTTTTTTCCTTTTCACTTATTCAGTGAGACATTTGTCATTCATATTTTTTCTTTTAAACAGCTGTCATGGATACCCTGGTAGAAGATGATATCTGCATTCTGAATCATGAAAAAGCCCATAAGAGAGATACAGTGGCTCCAGTTTCAATATATTCAGGAGATGAATCTGTTGCTTCTCATTTTGCTCTTGTCACTGCATATGAAGACATCAAAAAACGACTTAAGGATTCAGAGAAAGAGAACTCTTTGTTAAAGAAAAGAATAAGATTTTTGGAAGAAAAGGTAATCTTATCTTTTACCTTCATTGTGTTCTGTGACATAAGGAATAATTCAAAATATTTGCAATTTTGAATACTTTTTGTCCTCTCTTCCGTGGTTGTGGGCATTATACTTACCATCCTGTGTTTCACATACTATGTACTTGATGAATATTTATAGGAGAGGATTTAACAACTTGGAGTAATAGTCCAAATATTTTCCTTTCTTTTTCAGGTTTACTTACCTTTGTAGCTGTATATATTTTATTTAGAATTTTCAAATCTGGGCAAAAAAAAAGATATACCAACAAAGGAAATTAAGTGTCAAAGGAGGAAGCTTCTGGAACATTGTTCCAATAGGTTTAATAGTATCTTTACCAGGGCTGAAATCTTTATCTCAGTTTTCTTTCTCTTTTATTCTTTAACAGATATAATAGGAATAATGCTTTTAACTGATGAGTTAATATTTTCTGTTTACCTTTCCATGTATAATTGTGACACACCTAACTGCTATAGAATATGTAAGTAAAGTAGCTGATTCAATATGAAGCACCAATCTACTTGGCTTTATGTATGGGGAATCTTCTTTAGTTATCCTTTTATTTTTGATTTTTAAAGTTTTAACTTATCTTAGTTTATATTTTTTCAGCTCAGATCAGAGCGTTTTTATTCTACAAAGAGCAGCTACCACCAAGGGTGAAGAATGAGTTGTCCTGTGTAATGGAAATTAATTATCCAGGGAAATTAATTATGCTATATAAAAAAACTTGAAGATGGGGCTTGGCAGAGTTTGATTCATTTTGGTGGGAAATAAGAGGCAAGGAGTCAGTTGTAAAAATAATTATAATTTCTTTGTATTCATATGAATTATTTTTACTTCAATGTTGATTATGTAAATTTGTAGGATACAGTGAGAGAAGGTAACATTTTGGAACTCATAGCTTTGTTTTAAAGTTTAATAGAAAAATGGGATTTTATGTATAGTTAACATTGGAAATATTTCTGTACTTTGTGACCAACAATCCTGTTAGTTCCTATTCTCTAATATAAAGGATTTAATGAATTAGCACACACATCTATTTCTTAAAAAGTCAGGTATGCCAGCCAGGCGCGGTGGCTCACGCCTATAATCCCAGCACTTTGGGAGGCAGAGGCGGGTGGATCACAAGGTCAAGAGATCGAGACCATCCTGGTCAACAAGGTGAAACCCCGTCTCTACTAAAAATACAAAAATTAGCTGGGCATGGTGGTGTGCACCTGTAGTCCCAGCTACTCGGGAGGCTGAGGCAGGAGAATTGCTTGAACCCAGAAGGCGGAGGTGGCGGTGAGCCCAGATCATGCCATTGCACTCCAGTCTGGGTAACAACAGCGAAACTCCGTCTCAAAACAAAAAAAAAAAGTCAGGTATGCCTTGGCTGGGTGCGGTGGCTCACGCCTGTAATCTGAGCACTTTGGGAAGCCGAGACAGGTGGATTGCCTGAGGTCAGAAGTCCGAGAGCAGACTGGCCAATGTGGTAAAACCCCATGTCTACTACAAATACAAAAATTAGCAGGGTGTGGTGGTGTGCACCTGTAATGCCAGCTACTCAGAAAACTGAGACAGGACAATTGCTTGAATCTGGGAGGCAGAGGTTGCAGTGATCTGAGATCACCCCACTGCACTCCAGCCTCGGCGTGCAATGAATCAGGTAATTATCATAACTGCCTGATTCATTTTCTCACCAAAATTTATCAGGTAGTTATAATTTAATGTTATAAAACAGATACCATGAATTATAAAATACTGTTATGTAAAAGCATAGAAAGCTCAAAAAATATTCTATACAATTTTGCTTTCTTGATCAGTAAAGATTAATTGTGTGGAAATGGAATGCTCACCAAATGAATCCAGGCTTTATGTCTATACTGCTACGATTGAAGTAAGATATGGAGCCTTCAGAACACTGACTTATTTTTTATCTGTAGAATACTCTCTTAAGCTTTCTCTTCTAATTTCATTCCATTAGCTAATAGCTCGATTTGATGAAGAAACAAGTTCGGTGGGACGGGAACAAGTAAATAAGGCCTATCATGCATATCGGGAGGTGTGCATTGATAGAGACAATCTGAAGAGCAAACTGGACAAAATGGTGAGTTGGTTTGAAAATAATGACATATGTATTTTGGAAATGAATTTTCTCCTTCAAGGAGTTTAAAATTAGAAGTAAGTTAAATATTTATATTTAGTAATTAAAATTGTATATACATGTTCAAGACAACATGGAAATTTTAGTAATATTTTAACTTATTTCTATATAAAATATTTAGTATGTAATAATGTTTAGGACTTAAATACATCTAACACCACTGACTTATTTTGAAAAATGATGACATGGTAGATTTAGTCTTTTTTTTCTTTTTAAGCCCGCAAATAATAATGTCCTAAATTAGAAAATGAATAAAAGAGATTACTGAGAAACTGAGTTCATTTTTTCCACCTTGCTTTTAAAGACAAGAATGGGGTTTTCTTTTTTTCTACCTGAAAATTACAGTGTCATACCAACCTGTAGATTTTATTGAATGTAATTTGGCATTTTCCCTACTTAACTAGAATAAAGACAACTCTGAATCTTTGAAAGTATTGAATGAACAGCTACAATCTAAAGAAGTAGAACTCCTCCAGCTGAGGACAGAGGTGGAAACTCAGCAGGGTATGCCAGTTACTTGTTATCAATATTCTAACAGAATTTATATATTTTTCCATGTATTTGTGACATTAACAATTTTCTGTACTCACATGCTAAGACCTTATTTTAAAAATTTTTATGTTTATGTTAATCTCTATTCTACCTTCACATATATCAACTTCCTTTGATTTTTCCTTAGCTATATATTTCACTTTTCTTAGAGAAAATGTGATGGTTCTATTCAGGACTAGTTTGTGATGAAGTAGAGGAAGAAAGGAGTAGAAGCCCAGAAGCAAGAACAGAAGTCAAAACATCTAGCCCACTGGTTGTCCTGGCTTCTCTTTCTTACCCAACATCTTGCCCACAGATAAACACACTGCTGTGGAGTCATTACAATTTCTTTTTCTTACTTAAGGTTGTTAAAAGGTGCAGATGAAATATTGGCATAGAAAGTTAGATCTGGGGCTTATGGATAAATAGCCTGTTCTCATGAATATTGAGGCAAGCTAAAGAGTGGGCCTCTGAGAGACTTTGATAGGAGATTGAGATACAGTCTCTTAGTGTAGCTGGTTGGGGCTTTTTGCAGCAAGAGAGACTGTGAGGTACTAAGTAAGGACTAAAGCAGTATCCAGTTGTATTGAGTTTCTGCAGTGGAATGTCTAAGGATAAAATTGTTTTGACATCATGTTCTGGGCTCATTGGTCAAACTTCATACTTTGAGAGAACTAGATGGAATGATTAGCTGAGCCTCAGTTTATTATTTTTGTCACTGTCTTAAACTTGACTTTGCAGAATGTTAATCTGTCTGCAATTTTAGCATATGCTTGATTTTAGGATAGTTGTCTTTAGAAATTCTAAAACAAGATTCCTAGATTTCTTATTCTCCTTAGCATAGATCTTTGAAAGTATCAATCATTACTGTTTTTTAAAACCTATTGATCATATATGTTTTATGTTAGTTTTTCTATTATCTAGATTTTACCAGAATAACCTTTTTAAGAATTGCAATCAATGTAGAAGGAAAAGATAACAGTTTCAATGTCCATCCTTTTTGTAGTGATGAGGAATTTAAATCCACCTTCATCAAACTGGGAGGTGGAAAAGTTGAGCTGTGACCTGAAAATCCATGGTTTAGAACAAGAGCTGGAACTGATGAAGAAGGAATGTAGCGATCTCAAAATAGAACTACAGAAAGCCAAACAAACGGTATTACAGAATTATTAAATCGAGAAATTCAGTATTGTTTGTGCATCATATGTAGGATTTATAACTAAGTATGTGTTAAACCGTAGAGTTAACATAAATTGTAATTACTTAGAGAATATTCTGTTCCTTGAAAAAATTATGTTTATCTACATCTTTAAGCATTTCTGCGAAAATTTGACATGCCATATACTTTTAGTCTGTTCCAAAATTATACAATTTGTTTTTTAAAAGGTTGATTTTTAATAAGCTTATGAGTTTATTATAACTGTTCTTTCAGACTCCCTTTCCTTCATTTTCCTTAAGTTATTTTTTTCTCTGTAAAGTTTAAAGAGAACTCAGGTTTTAAGCCCTATTTTATTTTACTTAATAATTTCATTAATTTAGATATAAGGGACAACTCGATTTTTTGGAACTAAAAAAACACAACCAATAAAGAAAAGGTAACAGAGCTTACTTATTATCAGAACAGTAATACTTTCGGGGCATCTTTACCAGCAAATAGCTGAGAATTCAAGAATTGGAAAAAATAACAAAAACCTACCAACTTGCTGGAGTGTGGTTAGCCTAAAGTCATCCACTAAAAGAAGCTGCCTCTTAGATCCTTACCAAGAGTCTGTGTGCCCAATATTTTACATTGGGTTCTAAAAAGTTTGGACCTATATTTTCAGATGTCATGACAGAGCTGAGATTAAAAGAAGAAATGATAAAGAAGCAGGGAATTGTGAGAGCAATGCACCAAATGCAGATTTTAAATAGTTATTACAAGAAATTGAAAAGCTTAGTAGTCTGGAGCAAATAGCCATTTTATGCATTTACGTATCTCAACTAATGTATATAATTGTTTCTCCACTCAACCATTTTGCCTACTAAAGCATTTTAACACTATTGAGGAATTATGTTTCTCATTCCTTGTCCCTTTGGGATGCCACCACTTGAAAGGGGAACTCCATCCCCTACTTCCTGACTACTTGGCAGATTCTGCCCTGAATCTCAAGTGTTCTTAGATGGAACTGATATTTCTTTCTTCTGTAATGTAGTTTTTATGAGAGGTGGCCACTTGATAAGAATGAGCCAGATACTGAGAATTATAGAGCATTCTGCCTAGTCCTTGACCAAATGAATTCCTCTGAACTGGGCATTGAGAACTCACTTTGGTGCCTCCATTCCTGATAAAAGGGAAACACTACAAAAATTACTGTCAACTCTTGTTAGAGCCAAAGTGCTTTTTTTCCTACTTGACATATAAAGTTAATTTTCCAGGTTTGAACTTGTGGCCACACAGCACAATTCCTTCAGAGACTCAGCGTCCTATTCCATGGCCCAGTTGCCATCACCACCACTGAGAAGCCTCTTTTCAAAGGACATGCTTACAAGAAAAGATCTGCACCTTGAAGTTCTGAATTCTAATTGCCAGAATTTATATTCTATTTGAAAAGAAATAATTTGATGGCTTTTATACGTAATGGATAGTTTGTTGTACTGTAGGAAGCAGTACCATGAAATTGAAATCTTAGCTCATAGTTGTGTTGCTTATTAGCTGTAACATTAGGGACACCATTTTACTTTTTGGAAGTTGTTTTCTATAAAGTAGACATTAAATACCTTTTTTCATGAAGGTTAAATTACAGTATGTAAAGTAGTTAGCATAGTGGGCAATATATAGTATGTTCAGTAAGTAAATGCTTTTTAAAAGCTTGATGATAGTAATCCAGAAGGACAGTGCCTTTAGGTTTTTATGTGTGTTGAAATTTCTGTTCTTAATATGTTAGTTGCTCTTTTCCACTAGATGGTGCTAGGGAATAAATTCGCTTTTAGTTTAAATTCATCTATCATAAGTGACCAAATCACAGAAACAGACTTTTAGAGGTAGAAGAAACTTTAAAAATCACTTTTCTTTAACTGATGACTAAACTAAATATGAGAGACAAGAAACTTTTAACAGTGGAACATGAGATGAGAGAGGAATATTGAAAAAGTATTTACAACATGGTCCCCACCTTCAAAGGCGTTTATTTAGGGGTAGGGTAAGGCTGTGAAATAAAAAAGGTTCACAGCTAAAATAAACAAATGAATCTAGAAAAGGAAGAGTGGAAATACCAGTTCATCAGGGGTTCCAAGTTGAAATCTTGATGTTGTGAGATGCGTACTTTCAAATCATGTTTCAATGATGTTGCTGACCAGAGTCCTCTTAGATACAGGAATCTGAGAAGAAGCCAAGGAGAGAAATTTATGTTCACATTACTCTAGCCATATTAACAAATCTTTTTTTAAGATGGTATTTTCAGTGAAGCATTTTATAAAACCTTCTGAAGCATGTGTTAGCATCCTACATGGATATAACAATGCTTTTTGTTTTGGGTTTTTTTTTTTTAAGTATTCTGGTAGGGAATTCAGTTCATTCGTATTTCATGTTAGTGATGTTCTAGGGGCAGTTCCACTATGGGCCTTTTAGACTTTATGTGTCCCCCAGTATTCCAACCATTTATATTCAGAACAATTGATCCTGTGAGAAATACAGACTCTAGGGCCAAAGAATTGAGATACTTGATCAGTAAAATGAAGTTGTTTTAAAAGATGTCTAAAGTCTCTAATAATAGTAGCCCAGTTAGAGATTCACAATGTGCTGTAGTATACTAAAGGTTCTCCTGTAGTACAGAAACCTATATAACTTGAACATTGTTTACCAAGATTTCGTAGCCATGGGCCTCTCCTTATATGAAACTCCCACCTCATATGGCACTAGCTGGTGAACAGATCCATTACCACCTTTAGGACATGGCAGATCCATTACTAGCCAAGAAAAGGGTCTTTAAATACTAGATACATTCCCTATGAGTTTACAGCTGATGTACATTAGAGTGCGAATTGTTAGATAGTAGCTGGAAAAACATTTTTCCACTCAAACTGTCAAATTATTTTGTATTGTTGGCTTGAAAAACGAGGAAGGTTTTCAATAAACATATATGCCTAAGTATATAGTAATTTAAAAAAATTTCTTTTTAATTGGTGATACAAAGATACTAAAAGTGATCTGATCAGGTCCTTTCATTTCCTGTAAGGAACGGAGAAAAACAAGGTCCAAGGATACGTGTCTTGTTAGTAGTCAAACCTCCCCTGACCTGTGGGCAGTTCTGTTTCCCCTCTCCATAGGGCTCCCTAAGATTTAACTTAACTGTTAGAGTATCAAAATCAGAGATCCAGAAAGGTTTTAACTCCTGTAAAATGAGGCATTTTTCACATTTTACTCTCAAGTTCAGAATACTCATGAAGTCCTTATGTTGCTTTTTAGTGTTTCACTGTAAAATATGCAATTTAGATTGTATTGGTAAGAAATGATAAAATTACATTTTGTATTCTGAGCTTATACTGGCCACTTCTGCCAGTAGAATTAGTACCTGCGATAATCATTTTTATTTGTTACAAACCCTTGTATGAGAATGCATTGCAAACAAGTGTTACAGAGTTGTCTCAAACATATTAAGTCCATTTAAAAATATCTTCTATAGATTCTTTGTCATATCTGCAACCTAAATAATCTACTAAAACTTGAAAGTATCTAGGGACTTTATGAAGTCCTTGCCAGGTCATTTTTAATCCATGTGGAAGGAGGAAATGTATGCTGATGTTTTAAAACAGTAACCTGTTAAAATTCTGGTATGTTTTTGGTAATAGCGCAAAAAAGTAAAATACCAAAAAACTTTCATTTTCCCATAGAATTAATTCAGCTGTACCGTAAATAGACAGAAATTTGATAAATATGTAATATTTTTTTGAATATGGACTTCAGATTGGTGTCTTTAGAAATATATTGTAAGATTACAAGTTCTTTTACAAAATGAGAGCAATTTTATTTTTTTAAAGAGAATTAAAGCATTAATACTTTAAACCATTGGAAGTGATTTAGAGATATTTGTTACAGATTGAAAGTATTTTATTAAAATTGAGTATAAAATCTTATTTTATGCTCTACCATTATAGATATATTCTATCAAACCTGAAACATGTCTCTGGTAATAAAGAACTGAGACTAAATAAAATGTAAAAGTTATAACTTTTAAACTTCTTTTTTTTAAAACAAATGGCAGGATCCACATCAGGAAGACAATCTGAAGAGCAGAGATCTCCAAAAACTAAGCATTTCAAGGTACGACCATTCTTCAGCATTAAAATAATACATTAGCCTTTTCCATAAATCACTTTGCGTAGGTCCTTAGATTTCTTTTACGACTTAACCTTAAAATGAATAGATGTTGTTTGGATACGGAATGTAACCTCTGATCACAATATATTTATAAAAGAAAAATTTAATTGTTACGTAACAACAGCTTTGAATTTTAAGCAGTGGGAAAATGGGATGCCTTAAATTCTCTGAATATTCAGTAGTATTTTAGGTATGATTTTAGGGAACTAGTTATGTGAAAGAATTCTGTAATACTTAATTTGTACATAAAAGAATTATTCATTATGTGTATACAGTAACATTCCTTTTACTTAAGGGTACACTTGGCCAGTGTTAGTCTTTGGGATAGAATGAATTTTTTTTTTTTTTTTTTTTTTTTGAGACAGGGTCTCTGTAGCGCATCCTGGAGTGCAGTGGCACAATCATGGGATAGCATGAATTTTGAGGACTATTCCCTCTTCACATAAGAATAGAAGTAGCCATCAGAGTTTATATACTTTTTCAACCCATGTTCCTCAAATACGTATCATTTTTACTTAAGTAACTTCAGTTCTATGTTTTAAGTGATCTAATAATTATTGTTTCTACTATGTTAAGATAGCCTCTCTAAATTGTTACCCTCCATCCAATAAAAATACTGATCTGACTTCGTTGATCATTTGGCTTCCAAAGTTTACTGACTGAAGTCAATAATGTGAATCATGTCACGCCAGTTCCTATCAAAAATCTGCTTGAGAGAAATGATCAATTAGGAAAAACAATTTCAGGAAATGACATAGCCACTCTTCTAGATCGGGGGTTGACAGACTCTCTGTAAAGTGCCAGCAGTAACTGTTTTATTAGACTATGTGAACTGGCAGTACAGTCTCTGTTGAAGTTATTTAACTCTGCCATTTGAACAGTACTTCAGTTATGCCTTTGATTTTTATCTAAGTTTACCAAAAGGAAATTTGTTTTTTTTTTTTTTTTTTTTTGGAAAAATGTGTTTGGTATAGTGTCCATGTAAACTATTTCTTAAAATTATCTTCTTTGTCAGTTACTTTCTCCTGTCAACCTAGGTTTCCCCTTATTTTTCTGTATTTGTCATTTTTATAAGCCACTTCAAATCAGTTTAGAAAGAAGTAGACAATGAAGAAATATAATGAGAAGAGATAAAATACAGGGGCTATATAAATAGTACATTGGAAGCATGTTCTATAGAATGGAATTTCTGCTTTCATTCATGGGAGATTGCATAATTTGGATCACATACACTAAGAATTTCTTGAAAAAAACTGACTCTCCACAAAAACACCTGTTTGAAGGCATCAGATAACTAACAAAATATTGAAGAATCTCTGTGCCAGGATTTGGGGAAAGTTGAAGTCCCAAGGAGATGATTCCGTTTTCAGGGCTGCAAAGCTCTAATTGTGGTTCCAGAGTGTGTAGTTTCAGTTCTTTAAAGCTCAGTTTCAATTCAGACAGTTTTTAGAAAGAATTGCCTTAAATTCAGTTTAAAAGTGACTTTGTGTTAAAGCCATACTAACACTATGTATGTAAAGAATTGTGTAATTACAGCATGTCCCAGTGGCTCTCTTAGTGCTCAGATATACCTGTGTTTTTTTGCAAATTAGTTTGCATTTGTATCAGGTAGATAATGTGAACTGCAAAACTGATTAGGTTTCTCTCTTTGGTTATGTACTAGAAACTTAGAACCAAATTTGTGGCCTACTGTTGGTAAACTTTTATCATGCATTTTTATGTTAGCCTCATTCTCCACTGCATTCTGTTTTGTTTTGTATTTTTCACCTCATCATTTCCATCTATTTCCAGTTTATGTTCTTGTGTTTTGTTAATCTTTTAAAGTCATATCATCCACTTTTAAGTGGAACAATTCCAGTTATTTGGATAACTTCCTTTTTAGGAACTCCCCTTTTTTGTATTTCCTCTATCATATTGCCAGGCAAATGAGGCAGTATACTGTTTCCGTACGACAGAGTGAACCTTTTAATTATTGGAGGCCTTTTACGTGACACTCATTGCGTAAAACATCATTTAACAGTAATAGCCCCGTCAGAAATTTAAACAGTGTCCTGCCAGGTGTTCTCTGTTTTGATTTTGGCTTTAGGTTGATGGCTTCAGTTTTTAAACCAGATCTAGGTGTAGAGTCACTGTACTTCTTTTACTCATCAACTGTAAACCTACATTGTGGAACTGTATTACCCATGACTTCCTAAAATGTAAATTCCAGGTTTAGAAAATGCAGATTAGGTTAGTGTTTTTCAAGCTCTTCTGTGTTTTTTTAGTGACACAAAATTTTATGAGTTATGATAAGCATTTAAAAAACATGGAATAAGTCAGAATAGAACATGCCAATCAGAAGCAGAGTTCATTACACACAAAACGGGTAATTTTTCTTACGACTTATTTCCTTTGGTTGCAGTGTAAAATGATTCTCGCTGAGCTTTGCAATAAAAAATGAAAGCCACTTGTTTGGCGGGGAACCGTGGTTGTCAGAATACACACTTTAAGTCTGTAACTCTTGGCTAAGAATATCCGATAATTTAATTTTACCATGGTGATTGGGAATGTGATAGTTCAGTAAATTTTCAAAGGCTAAAGAAAAATATGTGCAGTTGAAGTAGAAACTCAAGTGGATTATTCTCATACAAGGAGTGCAGTGTCAACTAAGAAAACAGCTTTTAGCAGTTATGCTTTGTAAGCAGGACATGTAGCCTCTTCTGCAGTTGTGGGCAAGCCGGTTTCATTACATTTAAGTCAGAGATGTGAGAAGACTGTGTTGGCAGTCAGCATATTGTAGGTGCCTGGTAATTGATGAGGATATGAAAAATGCAACTCCAAAAGGGCAGTGATCAGTCATTAGACCGGATAAGTGAAAGACAACTTTGAGCAGCAACATGGCAGACTGGAGTATACTTTTCAGCCCATTTCCTCATGTGTAAAATGAGGTTACCCACTTTACCAAGTTGGTGTGAGAATGTGGGTGAAGTGCCTAGTATATAATAAGTGCTCAACCATCATTATTTGTGCTTCATCTGTTTTTTAGAGTTCTCATTTGAGAAGCTTCAGTGTTATATTTCAATATTTGAAGTCATTGTATAAGTTCTTTATAGATAACATATAGCATTTTGCTTATGTGGCATTTAAAGCAAAACTTAACTGAAGTTCATAGTCTCAGGAAACTGAGGTAAGGATAGGAGGGTAACAATCTATACTTTGTCTTCAAGACCCCTAATAAGAGGTTTAATTGGAAGCATACTGAAATTTGAGGAATGACAACTTGCCTTTTCCAATATCATTTAAATAACGGTTAAACATTTTGTTCAAGTAGATAGAATTTTAAATAATTTTTTACACACTTTGAAGATTACAGCACTTTAATATTAACTGTAAAGTGGGAAACACTAACTGCAGTTACTTTGTTATCCACAAGAGGGAGAGCTATACTTAGTAATAATTTTACATTTGTCTATCTGTAGATTTAAATTCAGGTGGCATTAAGAGCAAAAAACAAGAAGACTAAATGTGTATTAAACTCAGTGACCTAGTTTTTAACCTAAGTTTTAAGCAGTCTTCCAATTAGGCACTGTAAACACCATTATTAGAATTTTTTCTCTTATTTTCCATGCCTAGTTGTCTTAAATGATGAGATATGCTTGGTATTTTAGTACTCAAAACTGTCTTGAGTATTTGCTCTTCTTTTCTCTTAAACAGGCACTGATTTATTGTCTCATACTCGTAATAAACTATTTTTAAGCTGTATTATTCATACCATGACTATCTGCATGAATTAGCACATGTACAGTGTTTACACTTACTGCTATATAATGTGAGTAGCTCTTCGGAAAGCATACTGAATGCCCAGAATTATAACAAGAAACCAACAACTCCCTTCACACTTAAGACAGGTTCCTATGTGAAACATTGTAGCAAACATCTCAGATGTTTTCTGGTGAAGTAGACATGGTTAATTTTTGTGAACTAATTATTTGACACCTGTTAAAAAACCTGCAAAAAGCCCTGTGATTTCTAATACACTACAACTTAACAAATGATGTTTACAACAGACAAAAACAAGCAGATTGTTTTTAAAAGCAGTGTAAAGTTCATTGACAAAAAGAGGTATTTAACCTTACTATAATTCAAAATAATTATATTTTATATATTAAATATAATTATGTTACATATGTAATTTGAGATATTAGATTTCAAGAATGTTATCCTTTTGAAATTTAAGTGTTTATGGTAACACAAAAATTGAAGCATGAGGTGACATATGTTTGTGTAGTTTGATTTCTGTTCTATCATTACACTAATATCTCTAAGGGGTAATAATGATTTTTCTAATTCTATAAGATTATTTATTGTTATATTTAATATTTTGTGATATTCCTGTACAACAAAATGAGAATATATGCTGAAGATTTTTAATTCACTTAGTTGGCAATTAAGAAGCAAAAAAAGAAAAACCTCATTGTCCAAATATGAATGTTTAATGGAAAACAAAATCTATAAAAATGAGGTTTGAAATAATTATAAATTCATAGATAATTGAGGTAAAATACTTTTAATTATAAAAATAGGGGAGGGATTTTTGAACTTTCTATTTCTGTTTTATATAATCCTCCCTCTCTAGCTGCTTTTTCCTTACCAGGAAATCATCTGGCTCTTCATGTCTTATGCTGTCATGTCACATTGGTTTAGAACCAACATTATGAGACAGCCCAGTCAAACATAAAGAATGTAATGCATGAAACCTAAATTTTATTTTAATGTGGACTTGGATATACATTCAGCAGTTGATGTATCATTTCAATTCACAGTGTAAAAGCAATCAAAAAATAAATACAAATTAATAATCCATATTTGAATGAATGTAACTTTATGCAAATAAAGAACATATTCCTTACTACTAATTAATAGCTGCACATTATAGCCTAAAATAAAATTGCTGTTCTGAGAATAGACCCTTCAAGAAACTCTCATCAGTTACAATATTAATTTTTATTATACCATTTAATATAATACAGTTAGTTGCTACATGTCAGAGGGACAGTGTTATTCTTTCAAGATCTTTTCACTTATTATAATGCCCTAGTTAAACATCTTTCAATTGTTTTAATTTACATCATCTCAAAACTAATTGGAGCAGAAATTTGATCTGCATATTTCTAAAGTTATTCCTTTTTGTCTGTAAAAAGAATGACGAGTATTAACTTATTGTAAAAAATCCTTTATTTCAGTGATAATATGCAGCATGCATACTGGGAACTGAAGAGAGAAATGTCTAATTTACATCTTGTGACTCAAGTACAAGCTGAACTACTAAGAAAACTGAAAACCCCAACTGCAATCAAGAAAGGCAAGTCACTGTTTACCGGAAACCACTGATTCCAGCCAAACTGCCTGAAGAGCAGCTAGCTGTCATATCTTATCAAAATCTCATCAAATGAGAGATTGATAAGCCAAAGTATATATAGTATGTTCGAAGCCTACCAATTCTCTGCTTCAGCTTCAGTCTCATACTGGTCAACTTCACACATAAAGGTGTTGCTGATGTGTTTTCTCTTCAGTACTGTATTCTTTTCCCCTTGTGGCTTTTCTCAGCCAAGTGTTGCTTATGTGTATAAGGCTGAGGTGTTAAGTTTGCTCTAGTTGACCTTTTACCACAGCTACTTCATATATTTAAAAAAAAAATAAAAGACACCAAAAGCAAATGTTCATTCCAGTGCTACAGAATATACCAAAGAGCTAGCTTTTTAATTGAAAAAGAAAGCAAACTGTGATTCATTATTTGGTTTTTTTGCATTTCTTACAAGCTTTTCTTTCCATAAAGGATATAGCTGATTAAACAAAAACTACGTGTTCTCCCCTCATGCCCTTCAACCAAACAAAAATTTTCATTGCTTTGCCTTTCATATTTAACTGCTTGACTGATTGAACTTTTCGAGTTTTGTATTAACTAGTAGTAGCTACTTTTGCCAAAGCTATTTTTATACCTTAGAGAAAAATCAGTACTTTTGTACCTAGTATTACATAACAGGTATATTTCTGAAAAGTTGGGTGATATAAATTTGAATGCCCTAAAATGTACTTTTAAAAAAGGAGATAGAACTTTTTATAAAAAATAATCACCATCTAGTTTAAAATTACTTATTTATATTTCACATTGTCTTAAAAGAGTGCACAAGAGGGTTGTGTCATAAATAGTTCTCAGGAGTGTTTATTAGTGAGGAAAAGTGTTACATTTTGGAAAGGAAAATAGAATTTGGAACTCCTTGTCATTTTCGAGAGTTGGTTACATATAAATCAGGGAAAACAATATGGGGTTTTAGCAAACCTACCTTAATTTATGGTTCACTTTGTCCTTGAGTTTTCCACTGGTCAGAGTTATATGTGAGACTGTGGGTTGATGGTACAGATAAGATCTGTCTTTAAAGGAACTCACAGAATAATTCTGCATTGAGTTTTCAATCTAGCTTTGTTTACCTGAATAATAAAGGAGCAGTGCTCTTTTCATACTTGGACATAGCTCATCCTTGTGTTCCTTCCCGGCTAATACTTGTTAGTGCTTTGGAACGTAAGTTTTCGAGCACATTTCCTATGACAGTGGCAGGCTCAAGGTCACCGCTCCTTACCACAGGACTCATTGCTTTGAGGACAGAAATGAGACTAGATCACCTTTCTCCTGACCTTTGTATCACCTTTTTTTTTTTTCAAAGCCAAACACTCTACTTCCAGTTCTCCTCCATCCCTATCCATCCTCCCAGGAAAAATAATGAGCTTATTTTATAATTTCGTTCAATTTGTTTCTTCTAAAACTACATGAAGTCAAGTGTAGTTAACTTTGCCATCCTTCTTGAGGTAAAGATAAACTTACTTTTCCACACTGATAGTTTGAGCTGGACAGAGAGGAGAAGCCTGTATTACCAATGTGCTGGCTGTGGTGAATTAATAGCTTTTAAGTAGTCTTTTTCTAGGCCATTGCATTTGTACAAACCTTTATATTTTACAAGAAACAAGATTTTACAAACTTATTTAAACTGCTTTATCCACAAAAGCCTTTGATATATAAAAACTTCATTTGGATCTCACCAATTCAGAATTAATTATTTCTGAAAAATTTACTTTTGGACTGCCTATGGACAAAGAGTTTGACTAAGCTAAGGAATATTATATTTAACTAAAAAATGCTAAAACTTGAGAACTGTCTTAGTCCCCAGAACCATCTGCAACCCTTCTCCAGCCACAATAAGAGCCAGGAACAGGATCTTTCTTTGTATTTTAACTGTATTAGTTTCCAACTTTTAAAAATATGTAGTTCTTCATCTTTTAAAAAGCTCTATGGCATAGGTGGGACAGGAATTCTATATCCATTCTGCAGACAAGGAAAGAGACATCAGGAGCAGCTAAGAGACAAATAGCTAAAGTCACAGTCAGTAATTTGGTGATCCAGGATTAAAACTCAGATCATCTGTCATTTATCTCCTAGTCACAGTGTCTCAATGATAACACTAACTTGGAAATGTTAATTTCATAACCAGTTTTAGAATTCAGCCAAATTAGTGGAGTGTTATAGAATTCTAGGATCACAAATGCCATGAAAACTGACACTTAGTCTGTGTTTTCTTTTCAGCCTGTGCCCCTGTAGGATGCAGTGAAGACCTTGGAAAAGACAGCACAAAACTGCACTTGATGAATTTTACTGCAACATACACAAGACATCCCCCTCTGTCACCAAATGGCAAAGCTCTTTGTCATACTGCATCTTCCCCTTTACCAGGAGATATAAAGATTTTATCAGAGAAAGCAATCCTCCAATCATGGACAGATAATGAGAGATCCATTCCTAATGATGGTACATGCTTTCAGGAACACAGTTCTTATGGCAGAAATTCTCTGGAAGACAATTCCTGGGTATTTCCAAGCCCTCCTAAATCAAGTGAGACAGCATTTGGAGAAACTAAAAGTAAAACTTTGCCTTTATCCAACCTTCCACCACTGCATTACCTGGATCAACATAATCAAAACTGCCTTTATAAGAATTAATTTGGAAGAGATTCATGATTTGACCATGAGGACACTTATCTCTTTCAGGGGTTCTCCCAATATTTAAGGAACTGAAAGGGGATTTTGATTAAAATTTTGCAGTTCTTCAGTATCTGTATTTGAACATACTGTACAAGATGTACAAAAACCAACATAGTTGGTTTTCTAGTATGAAGGAGCACCCTCTAGCTCTGTATTCTAAGAATCCAAAATATGCTACTGTACTAATAAATAAACTTAAGATGTTTAAAAAAGAGAAGTCTCCTTTTGATGACAATTGTTAAATTTTGCCTCTGAAATAAAAGAATGGAATTGGAGATTTTAGATGTGGTTTTACAAAGTGTATGAAATGTCAAAATATCTGTTCATAAAAATAAAAGGAAACTGTATGTTGCTTCAAATTGCATAGTGGAACAAATGGCAGTGCGAATAGGTTACATTTCTGTTGTTAAATGCATAAAGATATGGAAAATATAATGAAATAAAAGCTTCATAGGTTATACCACCTTTACATGCTACTGTGTTTCAATGTTTAAGATTTAAAGTGATTTCTTAGTGTTTTGTTGATAAAATTTTAGAATTGCAGTTTGAATTCTAAGATGTGAAATAACATAATCATTGAAGCCAACATTGTCCCAGTACATTCCATAAGTCCTAACTGAAAAAAAAATGATGAAATAGTTGAAAAACTCTGTGAGGTGTAAACATATGATTGTAACTCCATACACCATTCAGTTAGAAGTAGAAGGAGCATTCACACAGGTTTCAGTCTAATCTGCCACTTCAGTAGGCCATTATATAAACCTAAATATGTGTGTAATGATAAAAAAGTCATTTTCTTCAAAGGGTCTACAGCTGCTTGTTAGGTAGAGCAGCTTCTAAATTGTTAGACCTTGTGTTGAAATGTAATATATTTATTGAGAAAGTGGCTTTAGGAGTTTTAATCACAGAAATCAAATGTTGGGCTGTATCGATATTACCAATCATGAAATGTCCACACTTATTCTAAGCGGCCAAGTACTTGTAAACAAAGGAGGAAATAACAAAGATGGCTTCAAATGGAAATTTATTTAAGTTCTTTCAGGGTGGAGATTTACTTGGTTAATACACTTTTTGCCTGAGTTAAAGTATTTTATGTAGAAGGACTTTATCCTTTTTGATAGAGTTTCATATATCTTATACTCAAAAGAATATCTCAGATCTCTTATACTGTATTACTGAATAGCATACATACATAAGACAATGTTCACCATTCACCAGATATTTTTATCTTTCCATTATCTTACACTTATTCAAGCTTGTCTGTGATTAATGGAATTGGTGTCAGATGCTGGAATTTATTCTGACCAATGAACACAGCTGACTCAGGGGAGTACAATCTCCTGCCAAGTAATAGAACCAAACCCAATATGCATAAAACAAATACAATACTCCAGGCTTTAGCTGAAGGAAGCAACTACCTGTGTAATAACAAAGCAGCAAAAACTATTTCTCATGTGACTGCATAGGTTGTATATTATATCTGATCTTTAATGTAGCTTACTGGTTTGCCTTTTTTAAAATCAAAATTGGAAATTTTCCTTTGTAAAGAAAAAACGTCTTATAATTGCTTGATTAATGTTTTGAACAATACTAAGAAATTGTTTAATTAAAATAAATTATTTTTGTTGAAATTGAAGTGGATGTGAAATACTGTCCTTGCCTATATATCAAAAGTCTGGTATTAATTGTTGGTTGTTAATATGAGTCATATAATAGACATTTGTTAAGCCAACTGCTTTTGAGTGGAGAAAATTATTTTCCATCTGAACAGTACAGTGATGATAGCTATCAAACAGGTAAACTAAAAAGTCAGTTATTGACTGTGACAGTTTACAGTGCTAGGAAGATTCCTTAGTAAGGAAAGATTAACCCCCAAATTTTTTACCCAGCTAGAAGTTTTAAAATGTACACTTGATCATCTCTGCTCTGGGAAAAATTCAAAAACAAAACAAAACAAAAACAGTTGCCTATTGAAAGTTTTATTTTGACTTCTTTCATACTAGCTGAAACTTGCTCCACAGAGCTTCCTTGAATCTTTAGATTTCTTTTTATAAGATTCAATTCAGTACATCCATAAATCAACAGAATGAAGAGAACATAAGTAATGAAAACTCACCCATTCCTTCCTCTTGCTCCCTTATTAGCTAAAGTAAAAAGGTACATCTCTAAGAAGACATACTGCGTTGCTGCCAAAATGGAACTGAATTCTTAAAAGCAGGAATGTGCTTATGTAAAACATTAGAAAACCAAATAAATGGGAAAATTCAGACTTGAAAAACTGAATCATGTGACAAGAAAGTACTGATATTCAGAAAGGCTACTTGGAGAAGGTCTATCTTAAGCGGTGAAAAATGTGGGTTATCACATACGAACGGAATAATATCAACAGAGGCACCAATAAGCAAGCAAGACACAACTGAGGCAGACATACCTAGTGAAAAAATTCAGTAGGGATACGCATGGGTATTCAGAAGGTTACAATTAATGGTTTAGTCTTTCACGTAAAGAGGATGAATATATTATTTATACTATATAATCTAATTTGGCTTCTATGGGGAAAGCAACATGTACATAAGTGAATTTCCACATGAAGAGGGCTACTTATGATTTTAATCAAAGCTATAAAATAGTCACAGATTGTATATTTCACTAGCTTCTTCAACTAAATTCCATATTCATTTAAGTTATCTCTAAAAATAGTTAAGGGCCTGTGCTCTAGGAAATGCACCAATACCAAAAGGTCAATGTGGAAATACAGGCATCTTTACCCCTATCCTGTGTGGTCTCTAGATCTTTTCTATATTTGATTTGCTTTTGTCTGCTCTAGTAATCTTTCTTTTGATCTGTGGCCTGGGAAAATGTGGGTTCTTTGTATTTCAAATAAGAGTAAAATAGTTTTTTGAGTGGTTCACTCAAGAGTAAAGTGTGGAACTTGAACACCTATTGATTCTTTAGTGTCCTATTTCATTTAATTTAAGTACTTTAAAAAAAAATCTCACGTTTCATGAGATTGGAGCCAAAGTTAAACCTTGTCTTAGTGCATAGTAATTTCTATTTGTGATTTTAATGAAGACTGTGAAAATATAAATAAAACTTAATTATCTTGAAACTAGTTACAATGGCTCATGTCGGGGGAGAAATAACTTTTAATATGAAAGCTCAAATTATTAAATTGGGACGGAAATTTTTATACTACTTCCTGAATCCATTACTATATTAAAGAATGGTAGTTCACTTAGAAAAATGACTTTTCTAAATAAATGATTAAAGGATTCAGTAGCCAAGTTACCAGGTTAAAAACCTACAATAGGTTTTAGAAAATTCTCCATCAAAGATGTAAGTAAAATTAATTCATATAAGTATGTATCTTCTTACCTGTGGTTCTGCTGTGGTTTGAGTGTGTCCCCAAGAGTTCATTTGTTGGAAACTTAATTGTTAATTTAACAGTACTAAGAGATGGAGCTTTTTATGAGGTAAATGGGTGATGAAGGTAGAGCCCTTATGAATGGATTTATGCTGTTATTGCAAGTATAAGTTCTCAAGAGAGTGGGTTGTTATAAAAGCTTGCTCAGCTTGGTCTCTTGCACACACTTGTTTGCCTTCTATTTGTTTGCCCTGTTATGTTTTGATGCAGTATGAAAACCCTTTCCAGAAGCTGCTGGCAAATAAACTCCAGAACCGTAAGCCACATAAGTTTTTCTTAAAAATTACCTGGTCTTGGGTATTCTCCTGTAGCAACAGAAAATGGACTAAGAGAGTTTCCAAATAAGCCTGTACTACTAATAACAGTAACTACCAATATAAAAGCATCTACCAGGTCTGAAACACTGTCTTATACACTGTACTTGTACCTGCAATACTCAGTAAATCCTCACATGCTGTATTAGATTTACTTCCACAGTTGTATAGCTAGTAAGTGGTAGAACCAGGTAGGATTCTGGTTCACGGTTATTCTGCTATACTCCCTAGTTATTATTAACACCTTTGAAAGTTGTCCATTCCGACTTTTTTTAGTTTTGGCTCCCATGATTAGCCATTGGCCTATACATTGGAAGAAAAGTAATATAAGGTCCATATTGAACTCTAAAAAATCAGTATCACTGTTACAGAACTACAGTTGTGGGAAAACTTTTAAAAGGTCCAGAATAACCAGGAAAATCAAATCCCACTTCAGTAATTACTCCTTTCCCATTTAAGAAACCAGAACTTTGAAATAAAATATTTATTTCAGATAAAATTAATATTTCCATAATTAAGATAAAGCAAACATTCTTATCTTCAGTCCATTATTTAAGGTGATTTATACTATAAAATGACTTCCATGAATATTAGATTTCCTGAATGTCATTTGAATATCTGCCTACATGCTTGTGGGAAGCTTCTGTAGCCTTTTCTTTGCAGGAATTCCAGTTCTTCTGAATTCTTCCCTTTCCTTCAGGTATTCCATTTTGCATTCTTCATAAAAGGCTGGATCAGTATAGCTATGAGAAGGTAACGAAAATACTTTAAATAATCTTACATGTGTTAGATGTAAGCTTACTTTAAAATTACTAATATTCAGGCATCTGGTTCATCAGGCTCAATCTTTAGAAGGAAACTTTTAGTAATAGTTACAAATTCACTGCTGACATTATGCTACCAAACTAAAGACCAAATCACTCATTTGTATATAGCACTGTCATAGGATAGAGCAGTGACAAGCACAGCTCCTGTCCTGGAAGCCCATGGTGTTATAGGGCAGACAAATAAAGAGCAGATTACAATTAAGTATACAAAATGCTGTGACACAGGTATGGCCCAGTGTACCATGGAAATGTGGAAAAATGGAGAAAGCAGAGATATCAAGGGGAAGAAATCCATATAGAAGGCAAGAGTGGGAAGGCACATAGATGAGGAAAAACTGATGCATGAAAAACTGCAAGTAGAGGGGTATACCACTCTAGCAGATTATGCAGACAGGAGAAAAGGCCTGAAATGAAGATGGAATGGGCAAAGGTCAAAACGTGATGTGCCACTTATGCAATACTAAGAAATTAAAATCTATACTGAAGGAAATGGGGCACAATTAATAGTGCACCGCACCTGTAAGATCAGTTTTGCGTCTTGGATGAATCTGACAACATGTGGCAGATAGGACAGAAGGGGGCAAGCAAGGTTAGAGGCAAGATCTCCAATAAACAGTTAAAATAATCCAGGCAAAAAATGATGACGAGACAGGCCAAGGGAGGAGCTGTAGGAATGAAAAGGAAGTGATGATGTGGGGAAACTGCAGAAATCAATAGGAAATAACCATCTGAGTTGGGCAACAAGACTGTAGATACCAGACCACTGTATAATTCACAAAGACAGGCTGCAGGCCAAATAAAAGTAGCCAAGTTCAGTTTTAGACTTGGACAAAGAAACAAATGTTACTTCCTTTTTTTTTTTTTTTTTTTTTTTTAAGACAAAGTCTCTGTTGCCCAGGCTGGAGTGCAATGGTGCGACCTCGGCTCACTGCAACCTCCACCCTCTGGGTTCAAGCAATTCTCCTGCCTCAGCCTCCCAAGTAGCTGGCATTACCGGCGCCTGTTATCATACCCAGCTAATTTTTGTAGTATTTTTGTTAGAGACGGTGTTTTACCATCTTGACCAGGCTGGTCTTGAACTCTTGACCTCGTGATCCACCCGCCTCGGCCACCCAAAGTACTAGGATTACAGGCGTGAGCTACCACACCCAGCCAAACTAAACTTTCTCAGATTTAAGAATGAGAAGAGAACTTGGGGAAACTCCAACTTAATTGAGTAGATTAAGAAAGAAAATGTTGAGAAGTACAGAGAGATGTTAGGGAAATGGGAAAAAGTATTATCAGGGAAGATGGAGACTTTTAAGATGGGATTGGCAGAGACAGGTGAAGTAAAAGAGAACAATTTGTTGGATTTGGCTACTATCAGCCCATTAGAGGCTTTAAAAAGAGCAGGTTCAGTGAAGCGAGGACAGAAATCAAATCATAGGGTATTAAGGAAAAAGTGAAGGTAAGAGGGAGAAAAAAAGGAGCACAAACCATTAATGTTTCAAGATGATGAGAGGAGAGCAGTTACATTCATTTCGTGGAAATGTCAATAGTAATTAACAAAGCAGAACACCTTATTTAAAGATGAACAAATATTTCTTAGTGTATCTGGGGAATCAAAGTCAAGTAAAATTTTCCTTAATAATTTTCCATTTACTTTCAGTAAATGTCAAATCCTTCTTTGTTTCCTTCACTGCTTATCTCTTCTAAACAAGCAGAAACAACCATCCTTCCCAGCTCCTCCCCTCCTCTCCCCTCCCCTCAGGTGGACTAGAATCTGTTATTTTCTCCTCGTATTTCTAGGGTGTGAGAGAGAGAAGGATATTCAAATGATTAATATTCAGATAAATAGTAAAAAATACTAATTAAAAAACAGCTAAAATTTACTTGATACCTATCATGGTAAGTGTGTTTATATATAGTACCTCACAATCGATCACTCATAAGGTATAATTATGACTTCTTACAATGAACCTGCCTAAGGTCACATGGCCAGCTAAGCTGGCACTGATACAGAAGCTGAACCCAGGTTGCCCTCTCTGCAGTCTATATGCCTGTCTACTCTGTTCTAGAGCTGCCCCATCTGGAGTGAAAGATAATATGTCAAGCTAGCAATAACAATTATGATGACTGAATCTGATATAAAAATCATTTTATATATGAGACAGAATTTAACAATTCAGTCACACAAAAGTTTAAGGATTTGTTTACTCAGTAAATAGTTCTTGGAAGCACTCAGGAATAGAAATGAAAGAATATAAAGTCACAAATGAACTTTCAATCCTATATAGTAAAGCACTGAGTATCAACAGGGACCATAAATAAGGGCTGATGTTGATATTATTAATTGAAGAAAAAAAATCAACACTGATTATGTTTCATCTATAAATATAGAGATGAGTTTACATAATCCCTAAAGTCTCTTCCAACTCCACCATTCTAAAAAAAGTCTATAGATTTATGTGTACATACTCTGTTATTAAAAAAATATGTAGGGTTCACGTGCTCAATACTTTTTAAATGTAATCCCCTAAGAAATATACCATAATGACATATATGCTGCACAGGCTAGAGAAATTAAAGGAAATAAAGGCTTACCAAAACTAAGATCTCTCAACATTCAATTAACTATACTTGCTAAAGTATTCTGCAATAATATTTGTCAATAATATGGGTAATAGAACATGGGTAAATTAATCAACATGTGAATTCAAAGAACTTTTTTGGGGGATCTTTTACTTGGATTTAAGGAACTACTACAAAATATTAGTAAACATGGTATTATAAAATTATTTTAAAAATTAATTTAGTTAACTTCAAAAATCTAAATTTACCTTTTTATCACCTAAATAATTTATCTTAACTTTCTAGGAGTCAAATTATATTAATCCAATAAATCACAAGGTGGTAAAAGGTCTCAGAGATATTTTAATTCAGTTATCTTTACATTAGAATAAACAAAAATCAGTCTCTACTATATTTTACAGATCAAACTGTTCATAAAAAATATTTGTTAAATGGTAAAAAGTCATATACTTTTGTTTGCTGCCTTTATCTTTTTAATTAGATACAATGCTGACAAAAATTGAAAAGACTCATAAATATGCTGCATTTTTAAGACTAAGACTAAGAACTTCAGATTCAGCCAACAACATAATAAATTTGGTATGGAGAGGTACAGAACACATTACATGTAATAAGTTAAGTAACATACTCTTATCTACCACACACACATACACACAGAAGTACAAACACTGAGATAACTACTTACTAAGCAGTTAGACATTCTTTCAATGCAGAGTTTTCTTTCCGGCATTTTATTACCATAAGAACTCCAGAGTCCTGGCAACATTTGGTAAAATCTGAAATAAATTTAGAAGGAGAAAATACTTATAACTACATCTATATAAATACACACACACACAACGCGCGCGCACACACACACACACAGTTTTTCTTTTTAGAGACAAAGTCTCACTCCACCCAGGCTGGAGTGCAGTGGCACAATTATAGCTCACTGTAGCCTTGAACATCTATTATGTAGATTGTGCTAGGCACATAGTACCATGCTCAACAAAAGACATGTACACCAGTAAAAGGCAGAATAAGATGAGTGATATTCACTTTGCAGAAATAAATTCGATTTGACAAGAGGGAGAGAGGACTTCTGAGATGAAGGGTAAGAAGACTTCATATAGACAGGATTGAGACAGGATTTCCAGTACAGAAAGAGTACAATCATGTCCTGCTTAACAATGAGGATTCAGCCTGAGAAATGCATCATTTGGCAATTTCATCGTTTCTAAAGATTAGGGTGTACTTACACAAACCAAGATGGTACAGCTGACTAGACATCTAGACTATTTGGTGTAGCCTAGGCTACAAACCTGTACCACATGTTACTGTACTGAATACTGCAGGCAATTATAACAGAAAGGTAGGTACTTTTGTATGTAAACATTTCTAAACACAGAAAAGGTACAGTAAAAATACAGCATTATTATCTTATGAGACCACTATGATATATGTGGTCTGTTGCTGACCTCAACATTGCCATGCAGTACATGACTGTATATTCCAGGATAAAGACGAAGAGTTGATTCCTCCTTTGAAGAGGAATTGTTTCCAGCCATTGGTGCCTGCTGTCTAGTCTCTCCATGTCTTCTAAGTACCTGGCAACAACAGCCGGTGGATTCCAACCTGATGGCATCAAGGCATCCCTCTTCTTTTACACAACCCTGCCATGGTTTCTTAACTTCTAATAACAGGACTCTCACTTCATTTCCAAGTAAGTTCTAGGTGCCCTAGATATTACAAATGGCTTTCTGTCAAATTTCCATTCTGCTAGTTTGCCCTTTAAATTGTACTGGCACCTTGGGTATTCTGCCTTTTCAGGACCACAAACCCAGAAAAGCCTGGTGCCTATGCTACCCACAGCTGGGCAACTTACTACTCTGTCTTGTGTTTGTTTTGGGTCAGACTCAGTCCTATCTTATCTCTTACAGGACAATACGCTTTGCTCATCATCTTTTGCAGCTACTCTTGTGAACTATTCTGGTCTCTCCTTCTGATCATGCCTGCTCTAGTTCCAGGCTCTGCCACCTCTCATCTACTATAAGTAAGAAACTATTTCCAAGTCAGATCTTAAACATAGTCCTTACAAAACTGTAATTAAAAAAAAGTGTCTTCTCAATATCTTTTGTAACTTTTAAAATACAAAACAATCAAGATTCCTCTCTTTTCTTGAGCTATGTGTTTTCCTTCCAGTTACTTAGCAATATAAATTATTTATAATTATCTTAAACAGATAATTTTAGGAGTGTCCATGAAAATACATATTTATGTCATAAAAAATATTTTAAAACCATAAGTAACCAAAAATTAGATTTGTTAAAAGCATAAAAAATTTATTAGGGGGGCTTTGCTGAGACAAGAGCCCTACAGCATAGATATCTGTATCCATGCACAACATCACAGTGATACTTCAAAGAAAATTGGTGGAATAGGAACAAGGAACAAGGGATGCAAGAAATGACTTTAATTCAAATAATTTAATGTGCATGATCACATGAAATGAGTGATACATAGTATTCCCCTTTAAGGACACAAAGGATTAGTTCCCTTTGGCTTCTGCTTCACTAGTCTCAGCAGTCCCACCATTTGCTCTCTCATTCCCAACCCAGCCTGTTAGACTCTAAATGTAATCAAGTATCTTCGTTATTCCAACTACAAATGTTCTTGTTCCTCTTGATGCAGATGAGCTGGGCACAAAGGTCAAATTAAACCAAGTCAAATTCCTTTGTGCCCTTTGACTAAGGACTCTGTAACACTCAAAAGGCAAAGCAGACTGACAGCTAGCTCATTTTCAGTGGAGACACAGAAGGGTAGCTGCATGGCTATCTAAAAGTCAATTAACTTTCACTCTGGAATGCTTAGCTATTACTATGTGTTAATTTTTCTATTTATAGCATGATGTTTAGATCTACTTTTATATAAGCAAAGACTACTATCTCAAATAAAAAGACATGGGCAATCCTCAAACAGTATGTATATAAAGTTAATCCAGAATTAACTAAATCTAGCTAAAGGCTTCTTTAAGAGAACTGCCATGTTCAGTAGTGGCAATGAACCATGGGCTGGATTCCCTTGCACCATCTTACCTTTACCGTCACCTTACTATACCTACACCAGACCAGTTCACCCAAATAATGTCTGGAAGAAAGGTAATCAGGTCATGAATTTTGCCTAATGAAAACACACTAGTTGACCAAACCTTATTCCTTTTCTGGAAAACACAGAGACAATGGCTATTAGCAAATGTTTACTTTCTGAATTTAACAAACCCAATATTTTAAGTTACTTGAGAAACTCAGAATAGGATGCTTAGTCATTGCATTAAGATTTTTTTTGTATAATATTAATAAAAATGTCTTTGGTAGGGAACTGGTGCAAAAAAGCATTTATGTGTTCTGATCACAACAAAAGCATCATCTATGCAGTTTCACACTTGTCCAAATCTCTTCAGGAGTAAATGTGACTGACCTGAAGCCTCAAGCTGTCTGTAAGGTTTCTGTCACTTGTTTAGCAACAAGATTTTAATGAGGACCTTTCTTTCATCCTTCATTAGCATATATTCATATAATAGTGATGTTGCTAATACTGCCAACTGATTTCTAAAATGGTATTCTGAAACAAATCCAATTTAAATTACTTCCATTTTTCAATTAATGTTAAATTTTAAGGAGCTTGTATATCTGATTCTATCAATAATTTTAATTACTATTAAATACTACAAAAATCAAATTTCATTCAATTCAATCTTAAGGTAATACAAAAGAATATCAATAAACAGAGTAGGAATGTGGAGAGATTGTTAAAAGTTATCAAAGGCTTAAAGTAATACTCAATACATTTTTTTCTTTAAAATATCAAGAACATAAAATTCCATGTCTTTCTTTTGTAAACTCTTCATTTATCTCAAAGAAACCCCTTAATATCATTTACTATTGGTAAAAATATTCTTTGAAGCTCACGCCTGTAATCTCAGCACTTTGGGAGGCCAAGACAGGTGGATCACTTGAGGCCAGGAGTTTAAGTCCAGACTCGCCAACATGGTGAAACCCCATCTCTACTAAAAATACAAAAATTAACTTGGCGTGGTGGCAGGTGCCTGTAATCCCAGCTATTTGAGAGGCTGAGGCAGGACAATCACTTGAACCCAGGAGGAGGCTGCAGTAAGCTGAGATCATGCCACTGCACTCCAGCCTGAGGAACAGAGTGAGACTCTGTATCAAAAAATAATCTAAAAAATTTTTTTTGGATATAATTGAATTTGGATCAAGATTATCTAGGAAAAAAAAACATAAAGAGATAAAGTCTTCTTCTAACTTTAACATAATGGACAAAATAATTATTCACACTGTAATTAAGTATAAGGAGACTATATAATTTCCAGTTTAACTATGATATGAAAAAAACTTGGGAGCCTCCATATAAAACAGTAACAGAAATAATTTATTTTGAATTTTATGGAACTTCCGGATGTATTTTGATATTTAAATAACCCCCAAAAATGTGGTTCCTTAATTGAGCAAAGGAGAAGTATGACAACTGTGCATTGAACTAGAAATAGCAGATAGTTCATCTTTTACACTTTCTCTGCACATAGTCAGTTTTAAGCCACATCATTACTTTGCAAATGCAGTTATCCAATTAGAACTAAAGTATTCACTGAGATGACAACTTTTAAAACACACTAAATTAAAAGAAATAATCCCCATTATTTCCTTTCTCTGACTAGAACCACTCTGTTCATATCTCCATTAATTTGATTTTAAAAATGAATTTTTTCACAACCATCTTTAGACACAGCACTTATTCTTAACTTTTCAGGACTTTTTCTTAACCAGTAAAGTCTTTGAAAAAATGCCTATTTTCTCCCAGCATTACAAAAAGCAAAGGTATACTTGGATAACAATATTCTTTAGAATTTTAACATATAAGCTATAGGCAAAATTTCCATGACTACACCATCATCGTAATAGGTGGAAAAAAATTAGAACATCCTGTTTATTAAAGAACATAGTAGGGCAGACTTAAAAATCACCCAAAATTCATAATACATCATATCAACTCTGCAAATAGGAATCTGAATCAGTAAACTTTCCTTATATAAAACTGGATAAGAATAAAAGCAGAAAGGTACTTTAAACATGATATAGAAAAGATCTCTTGAACAGTTATTGAATTATCAGAGGTTTAAAAAATGTAGGACTAAAAATGATAAAATTTGAAAGAGGGTCTAAGTGCCGACTTTTTCTAAGATTTCTCTTCAGACAAAGGTATCTGCAGTTTTAAATCTGTAATGTAAATTAAAATCTACAACTAAATTTTCTCAAGAAAAGCTATCTTTTATGTGAAGACTTCTGCAGTGAACAGTCTAATGTCAGGTCCCTATAGACAATGCCTAAGAGCTGTGCCACTCTCAGTAATCATCATCCCTTCTGGAAGCTGTGAAGTAAAAAGTGCCCGAAGACAACAGGAGGTCACCCTCAGTTTTCAGTGCAGTGATGAAGGTCTGGACCAAAGCAGAGACAATGAAGGTAGTATTTTTATCCCCTTATTTCTAATAACTGCTCAGCGCATTATTCTGTATAACCAAGGTTCTGACTTTATGTACATTAGTCTATACAATTTCGTAACAGAATTGTAGATCCCCCTGTGACCTCTGCATCAATGATCCCAGTAGTTTGACTTTTGGAAAGAATCTAATCCAACCTATAGACAAAGCCAAGAATAAATTAATTCCAGACTAGATGAGAATTAGGATAAATTCAAGTAAGCCGAAAAAGTGTACCAGTGAGTCTTTTCCAGCAAACATTCTAGCCAACCCCCTGCAAAACAGTTCCAAAGACAATTTTCTAGAGATCCATAAAACTCTTAGTTAAAATGGGAAAATATAATGTGCAGAAATGATAAACATCTTTTACAACAGGGGTTCACCAAATCCCAGAACACAGACTGGTACCAGTCCATGGCCTATTAGGAACCAGGTACACAGTAGGAGGTGCACGTCTGGTGAGCGAGCATTACTGCCTGAGCTCTACCTCCTGTCAGATCAGCAGTGGCATTAGATTCTCACAGGAGCACAAACTCTCTTGTGAATGGTGCATGCAAGGGATCTAGGCTGCACACTCCTTATGAGACTCTAATGAATGCCTGATGATCTGAGGTGGAATAGTTTCATCCCAAAACTGTCTTCTGCAAAATTGGTCCCTGCTGCCAAAAAGGTTCAGAATCACTATTTTACAACACATATATTGAAACAGTGGCTTCTTCACTGCACTAACTTCCTTAGAAAACATTTCCATTTTCAAAGGCAAATCTATAACACTGCAGGTGGGAAATCACCAAATCATTACCTTAATTTTTAAGAAAAGAGTCATTTGTAAATAATCTATTAGTTTTTCATTAATTACCAAAGTAGAACAAAAAAGAAAAATCACTTACATTTCTATCTTCATGATAGCAACAATAGCTAATATTTATTGTGTTCATAATACGCACTGTCCAATTAGTTAATTAATGACTCACATGTATTAGCTGACTCAAATAAATTACAATATTTAATTATTTTCTCATTTATCTGGGGGCTCATAAAATATCATTCATTCATTCATTCAACAAACATTTCAAAGTACTCACAGCGTATTTAAACACTGTCCGAGCTTTTGGGGCTACCATGTTGAGTAAGAATGAGAGAGTTCCTGCTCTGTGGGAGCTAACAACATTCTCTGAGGAAGACAAGTGATCCTCAAATGCTAACAGGTAAGTTGATACCTGCTCTGGGCAAGGAGGGCGCTATGGAAGCACAGAACCGCAACCTAAAACATACTTAGGAGGGACTTCCAATGTGAGGTACTCTTAAGCTATGCTCTACACTGTGTTGTATTAGCAAAAGAACAGAGCAAACTGTATTCTGGACAAAGAGAAGGGCATAAAGGTCTGGAGGTGAACAGGTAGCACATATTATAGAGAATGATTCAGAATGGCTAGAAAATTTGCTATTAGAGTGTGTGTGTGTGGTGAGGGGGTGGATGTCAGGTAGAGGAAGAAGGGCATGTACCAAATATGAGCAGTAGGCAACGTTAAAGTGTTTAGGCTGTGTTCTAAGTGCTATCAAAATCCTCAAAAATGTTTTATGCAGTGGAATGACAGGATCATGCTTTCTTCTGCATAGAACTTTAGAGTAGGCAGGGGAAACAGAACTGGAAATAAGAAAACTGGAGAGAAATTTAGTACAAGAGTCAGGAGGGACTGTGACAGACAAAGTGGGAATGGAGAGAAGTGAAGGAATACAAATGAAACCAGAGAGAACTAACAGGACACAGAATACAGTTATTTATGAGTGTAACAGATGGAGGAGTCAAGGATAACCCCTAATTTTCTTGCTGGGTGCATGATGGCACAGATTGACGACTTAAAAAACACCAGAAAAACAAACAAAAGCACTGTTTTACATAACGCACACTCACCAAAAAGGAACAGCATATGAATTTGTTCTGTTTTGGTGTGAACTGGTGAGGGAAGAGAGAATAAAGATGATGATGGATTTAGGACACGTTCAGTTAGGGACCTGTGAAACATCCAAGTAGAAGGCAGTTACCTATATGTGTCTGAAGCAAGTTCTGAAAATACTGTTTTGATAGTAGTAACTTAACAAAAATAATGAAAAGAGGCCCTGGACAACCACTAAGAAATCCTAACACTTAACGGTCAAGGAGAGAAAGAAGAAACTGGAAAGAAACAGAGGACTATGAGGCATCAGAGAAAGCAAGGAAACCAAGTGTTTGACCCTCAGTATATAATCAGGGTCCACTACACCCCATTTTAGTTTTGTAGAATTCTTTTATAAGTAATTCTGTAACTATTTCAAGGATATTTCATGACTTTATTCTTTCTTAAAAGCATCCAAAATCTAAAAACAAATTGACATATGAATACAATAAAACTCATTTTATCAAAAGGATCATTGGATCTTGATATAAAGCTAAGATTCAATATGCAACTTATTGATCTTATACAATAGATCAATATATACCTAATTGATCTTATTTTTCCTGTATCTTCTAACATTTTATTTCATATTAGAACAAATTATTGATCTTATTTTTCCTGTATATACAACTTATTGATCTTATTTTTCCTGTATCTTCAAACATTTTATTTCATCAATTTAGAAATTATTGCATCACAGCCTGTCAATTATTTCCAACTCTGCTAAAAATAACTACAATAAGAAGAAAAGAAGATGATACAATCCCCTAGAAGGATGCGATAGTGAAATAAAGTTTTCAATATTACATCACCTTTACCATATTGCTCAATGTCTTGTATTATCATTCATGAAGATATAAAAGCAGCTTTTTCTTCTTTAAAAAAAAACTTTCAGGGCTGGCGCGGTTGCTCACGCCTGTAATCCCAGCACTTTGGGAGCCGAGGCAGGTGGATCATGAGGTCAAGAGATCGAGACCATCCTGATCAACATGGTGAAACCCCGTCTCTACTAAAAATACAAAAAATTAGCTGGGCACGGTGGCGTGTGCCTGTAATCCCAGCTATTCAGGAGGCTGAGGCAGGAGAATTGCTTGAACCCAGGAGGCGGAGGTTGTGGTGAGCCGAGATGGCGCCATTGCACTCCAGCCTAGGTAACAAGAGCGAAACTCCATCTCAAATAAAAATAAAAATTAAAAAAAAAAAAGCTTTCAGTGCATAGTTAAAATTTGAATTTTTATTTTAATTTTCTGCCTATAGGTAGCATAATATTCCCCAAAGATGTCCCAGTCATAATCCCTGAAACCCGTGAATATGTTAGGATACATGGCAAATGGGAATTAAGGATGCAGACAGAATTAAGTTTGCTGACTAGCTGAAAATAGGGAGGTTATCTGGGAAGGTCCAACGTAATCACAAGAGTCCTTAAAAGTGAAAGACAGATGCAGAACAGAATAAGAGAAAAGAGATGATATGATGGAAGCAGTCAGAGAGATGATATCTTGCTGGCTTTAAAGATGGAAGAAGGCGAATACCTTCACTTTTGCTGGAAAAGGCAAGGAAACAGACTTTCCCCTAGAGGCTCCAGAAACAAACACATCTCTGACAACACCTTGATTTTAGCCCAGTGAGACCTGTCACACTTCAGAACTATGGAACTACAATATAATGAATTTGGGTTATCTTAATAAAGCTACTAAGTTTGTATAGTTACAATAGCAATAGAAAACTAATACACTATGACAGTAGAGGGAAAAAATTGGCCAACAGATGTTTTACAATTATTAGATAAACTAGAAGAATGCAAAAAAAACCAATAGCAGCACTCCAGACTTTAAGGAAGATGATGAAATTGATCATAAAAGCACATAATCATATTGACTGTAAGTCTTCAGATGACAGTATCCCAGATGAATTTTCTCAAAATCAGGAACTGATGAGTGAACAATACTTTTTTTCTTGTCACCCAGGATTTCTCAGCCTTGAATTCCGGCCTCAAGTGATCCTCGCACCTTACCCTCCCAAGTAGCTAGGACTACAGGTGTGTGGCACCACACCTAGCCAATTCTTTTATTTTTATTTTTCAGAGACAAGGTCTCACCATATTGCACAGGCTGGTCTTGAACTCCTAGCCTTAAGTAATTCTCCTGACTTTGAAAAACACATTTTTAAGGACAAAAAATATATAGTATTCTCATCACATTAGACATTCAACAGGAAGGAGTTTTCATAAAGTATAATGAACCAAAAACTTGTATCCCAATTGTGCTAAAAAAAAAAAAAAAAAAAAAAAAGGTGGGGGGGGCAATGCAGTATTCTTCCATCTTTTATGATATCTGTGTGCCGAAACGTACTTGATCCAAATGCTGAAGACAGATGTATTTAAAAGATGATTAAAAGGAAATTGTATTTATACATCTAAAAATGAAAATGTTTTAAAATTCTGGAGCAAAAAAGATGGCCATCTTCACTTCAATGAAATTATAGTCATCAGTGTTTTTAAAAATATTTCATTTTAAAGATGTAAGTAGTTCACCAACAATTATTCTATATGTAGAAAATGCTAAAGATTCCTCCAAAAGACTACTAGACCTGATAAATGACTTCAGCAAAGTTTCAGGATACAAAATCAACATCCAAAAATCAGTATTTCTGTACACCAGTAATGTTCAAGCTGAGTACCACATTAATAACTCAATCCCATTTACAATAGCCACACACAAAAAAATACCTAATATACATCTAACCAAGGAGGTGAAAGAGCTCTACAAGAACTATAAAACACTGCTGAAAGAAATCACAGATGAAATGAATGGAAAAACAACCAATGCTCATGGATTGGAAGTGTCCATGTCATTAAAATGCCCATAATCTGCAAAACAATCTACAGACTCAATGCTATTCCTATTAAATTACCAATGTCATTTTTCACAAATTGGAAAAAAAAAATCCTAAAATTTATATATATGCAACCAGAAAAGAGCCCAAATAGCCAAAGTAATCCTAAAAAAAAAAAGAAAGAAAGAAAGAAAAAGAAAAAAATAGCTGGTAGTATCACATTGCCCAACTTTAAAATATACTTCAAAGCTATAGTAACCAAAATTGCATGGGACTGGTACAAAAATGGACACACAGAACAACGGAACAGAATAGAGAACCTGAAAATAAAGCTGCATACCTACAACCAATAGATTTTCAACAAAGTAAACAAAAATAAACACTGGGGAAAGAATACTCTATTCAATAAATGGTGCTGGGAAAGCTGGCTAGCCATATGCAAAAGAATGAAACTGAATCTCTACCTCTCATCACATATGAAAATTAACTCAAGATCTCAAGATGGATGAGAGACTTAAATGAGAACTACAAAAAAAAAAAAAAAAAAAAAAAAAAAAGGCTGGGTGTGGAGGCTCATGCCTGTAATCCAGTACTTTGGGAGACCAAGGTGAGTGCATCACCTGAGGTCAGGAGTTCAAGACATAGTGAAACCCCATCTCTACAAGAAATACAAAAACTAGCAGGATGTGGTGCATGCTTGTAATCCCAGCTACTCAGGAGGCTAGGGAAGGCGGATCTCTTGAACCTCAGAGGTGGCAGTGAGCCAAGATCATGTCACTGCACTCCAGCCTGGGCAACAGAGTGAGACTCCAACTCAAAAAAAAAAAAAAAAATCCTAGAAGAAAACCTATGAAAAACTCTTCTGGACATTGGGCTAGGCAAAAAAATTATGACTAAGACCTCAAAAACAAAAGAAACAAAAAGAATAATTGAAAATTAAACTAATTAAAGAGCTTCAACCCTGCAAAAGAAACCACCAACAGGGTAAACAGACAACCTAGAGAATAAGAGAAAATATATGCAAACTATGCCTCCAACAAAGGACTAAGAGATATTGTTGAGGATGCGGGAAAAAGGGACTGCTTATAAACAGAGCATAAATGAGTTCAGCCCCCATGGAAAAGCAGTTTGGAGATTTCTCAGAGAACTAAAAATCGAACTGAATAATCCTGCTACTGGATGTCTACCCTAAGGAAAAGAAGTCATTCTACCAAAAAGACACTTGCCCTTATATGTTTATTGCTGTTTACTATTCACAACAGCAAAGTCGTGGAATCAACCTAGGTTTCCATCAATGCTGGACTGGAGAAAGAAAATGTGGTACACACAGCCATAAAAATGAAAACACATCCTTTGCAGCAACATGGATTTAGCTGGAGGCCATTATCCTAAGTGAATTAACAGAGAAATAGACCAGCACTGCATGTTGTCACTTATAAGTAGGAACTAAACAATGGGTATGCAGAAATATAAAGATAGAAACTATACATACTGGGGAGTCCAAAACGGGAGGCAAGGAGAGAGGGAGGGAAGCAGAAAGACCAAGGGCTTAAAAACTACCTACTGGTTACTATGATCAATGTTTGGGTGATGGTTTAATAGAAGCTCAAACTCCAGAACTATACAATATATTCATGTAACAAACCTACACATGTACCCCTCAATCTAAAGTAAAAAATAAAATAAATCTTAAAGATTAATTAATAGTAAACTAGAACCTATTAGAGCTATATGGAGTCAGAATCTTTAAGACAGATTATGCTCCAGCTTCAGGATGAACAGTTAGTTACAACCAAAGGACATAAACCATTCCAAGTTATAAAACTTTCCGAACAAGGAAAATATGGAATAACAACTGGGGCTTGCTATGATTAAATTCTTACTCTATTTTCTAAAGTCACTGTCTTCTATAAATTATCTGAATACAACTTTAAGATACAAAAACTAATAAAACGTATCCACCAGATAACTATCTTTTTTGGGAAAGTTTGGATCAAGGAAGGAATAATCATTATTGTCAAATGCTGTCTGAGACATCTACTAAGATGAGTGTAAATCACCCAACAGTTGTTATGTTAAAATTTTAAGCCATATGGTCCAGAAATACCTTAGATTCACATAATTCCAGGGAGGGGATTAGAACAGATAAAAATCCTTACTTCTTATGATACTGATGCATTAAACATAGCTTTAACTTTCAATTCTCTAGGACAATTTTTATATTAGCTGCATGTTAAAAAGGTATTATTTGGACATATTAGGCTAAATAGTATTTTTTCTTTTTTAAGAGACAGGGTCTCACTATGTTGGCCAAGCTGGTCTCAAATTCCTGGGCTCAAGTGATCCACCTACCTCAACAAGGTGCTAGGATTACAGGCATGAGCCACTGCATCTGGCCCTTTAAGATGTAATATTGAAATTAGTTTTACCCCTTTAAATTGTAAAAATGTGACTACTATAAATTTAAAATTTTATATAACTTGCATATATATATATATTGTCTTATAAAACTTTCTGTGATTATGGATATATTCTCTGCATTTTCCAATATCATAGTCTCTGATCACGTGACAACTGAGCACCTAAAATGTGGCTAATGTGACTACATAACTAAATTTTTCATTTTAACATATGTCTAAAGGTGATCAGTTTGAACAACATAGCTAAAGATAATTTTAGTTCCCGATAGTTCAGGTGAGATGCAAACAGTGGCTGATGATTTGGCTACTACTTTATGATTTAAAACTTATGATCAGTCTAGGCTTAGTTATCTTCCATATCTTTCCTTAGAACACATTTTCTTATCCACTGATTCCTTTTAAGCCTATTAAAATACCTAATCAAAATAAAATATTTAAGAAAATAAAGACTATGGCATAAAATAATCATTCGGTAAACTTTACTTGCTTAACGTATATTCAACAAATATTTGTGCATTTATTTGTATACAAAGAAATATTTGTAAGTATTCATATATATTTAGCTAACAAATAGCTAAATAAATAAGTGAATTAATTGAAGAGTGACAAATTTATAATTCTCATTTTCTACTAGGTTTTAGTTGATTTAACTCACTCTAACATTTTAAAATATCTTGCTAAATAATCTGTCATTATCGTTATCTAATTTCTTTGACACAGATCAAAATTTCCAACACTACTTTACCATGATTATCTCTTCAGTTTAGTAAAGGCTGTATGCAGAATTTATTCATAAATGAAATTAAAAAAAAAACAGTAACAAAACTTTGGGGTTTCATAGAAAAAAAGTTTCAGGAGGATACTGAGATTCATTATCTCTATTAGAATATAAGTTTGAGATTAAAATGTGATTCTTGCAAGAAGCAGTTAGTATGTAATGCTAGGAACATAGATGATGAAAACCAAAAGTCAAGAATACATTAATAATGTTGAATAGAAACTATCTTATTTCACGTGGCCTTTTTCTTGCTCTTCCACTTTCCCAAGTAACTTTCTAATCATTTTTTGCAAGGTAGTTAATAATGTCAATAATAATATCAATAAAAACATGAAAATGGCAACTAAGATACACTGAATGTTTACTCTGTACCAGGCACTACTATACTAGGTACTTTTTGTTGATTAGCTCACTTGAATTTTACAAAAAACACTATCAAGTAAGCACTATTATTATCTTCATTTACCAGATGAATAAACTGAACTTTAAATAGGCTACATTGTATTTCCAAGATCACAGAATGTGGCATACATAGACTGGTTTACAGCCAGGTCTTTTAATTTCAGAAAAATATCTCTAATTACTATTGGATTCCACTTACTCCTTTCCAGAACACAGGAAAAACTCCCATGCTTGTTAGAAATTTCCATGCCCACACAATAGAGACCTAGGCCACTTATCTTACATGAGGTCACAAATGAGGCCCAGGAAGCAAGTGGCAATGGCTCATCACATTGTATCACTACCATAGAAAAGAATAAGGTAGATCCTGTTGCTGACTTTTTGCTAAATAACTAACCACTTAGCAGCCATATAAAATAAAAGCATCAGATACCTCAACTCTCTGATTCCATACTCTGTTTTCTAGAATTCCTATAAAATATATTTAAATAATTAAAATAAGGATTTTGCACATTAGAAAGTGGCTTCTTCAAACAAAATATGATGAAGTGCTAAATTTCATGTTTCACATATTAAGTGCTCCCCTCATTTGAAGGGGAGACATTCATACAGCCTAGTGTGGCCAATGAAATCACCAAATCCCCCTACATTTTTTAAAAGACCATATGGAAGAGATTCCCTAAGTCTCCCCAAATGCATTTTTCTTACATATTCCCTCTTTGCTGTCCCACATAGTCTTCGATATTAAACAGACCAATTCATTAATAGGTATTGATCAAAGCAACTGACCAAAAAAAAAAAAAAGGCAAACTTCTGAACATGGATCCTTCTAGGATTTCTTGTCACTAGTAGATGCTTTGCCTTCCCTCATCATCTACACAATGGGGAAACAAAAGTGGGATCCATGTTTTTAGTAATGTAAGTAATAAACTAACCTGCTGTACTTTTTCATACTTGCAAGTGGTTTACAGCCCATTCTGGCAATAAGTATGAGCCAACAGTGACCATTAAATACTACTTATCGAGGGTCCTGGACAGAACCAGCTATCTTGTTCTTGACTTCTGAAATCAAAAAGGTTAGAGTGTGAAGGCCTTTAGAGGTCACTTAACCTAAACTCTTAATTCAGAAAGTGTTTCCTACTGCATTTTACTGTTTAAACATTTGTGGTGACAGAAAACTTTATTTCACAAGGTAGCCAGTTCCATCGTGTGTGTGGGGGTGTGTGGTGGGGGGGGCGGGAGTAGCACAGGCTGAAAAAAAGCTAGTCTAATTAATACTGCCAATTCATCATATACTATAGGAAATAACATTCATATTTTTTTCTCATCTTCTGCCTCAGCGTCAGTTCAAACATTACTGCCTCCTCAAGGTATGTGATTTCCAGACTATTATCTAATCTTTGTCACTCTCTTTATAACATGTTCATTTGTCAAATTTATTTATTTAACAACTGGTTTAAACCACCTTAGCATCTCCTATGGGGAGGAAAAATGCATCCATAAAGACAAGCAAGTTCTCCAAATTCAATCACAGAATTTTTCATTCATTTCAGATATAAAAATTACAATGTATATGTCTTTCTTAACAAAAGTAAATCAGTAAGCTGAGTGCAGTGGCTCATGCCTGTAATCCCAAAACTTTGGGAGGGTGAGGCTGGAGGACTGCTTGAATCCAGGAGTTCAAGACCAGCCTCAGCAACACAGTGAGACCCTATCTCTTTAAATAATTTCAAAAATTAGCTGGGTATAATGGCACACACCCGCAGTCCTATTTACTTGGGAGGCTGAGGTGAGAGGATCACTTGAGCACAGGGGGTCAAGGCTGCAGTGAGTTTGATCATGCCACTGCAATCCAGCCTGGGTGACAGAGTAAGGCCTTGTCTCCAAAATAGTAAGTAAATAGGTTCTCATTCGTGAGGAATCATTGAAAGAATAAAATATTATTAGCCATTCCTCATCCTGTCTTCTCTCACCTGAAGCAAAAAAAATATTTTTATATAAATGTGGCTTTTGGTGATGCCATCAATTCTATCACAGTAACACTAACTGCTTAAGTGTTAATACTATATCATGAAATCATATGCAGCCATTAAAAAACAGCACACTGATAAAGAATGATCTCCAAGATTTAAAAGTGAAAACAGCAAGGTATAGAAGAGTCTATTATAAAATGTTATCATTTCTGTGTCTGGGGTATGGGTGTGGGTGTGTGTGTGCGTGTATGCCTGCAAGCACATAATGACTATGAAAGAATATGTAAGAAAACTGATAACTATGGTTATTTCACAGGAGGAAAACTGGCAGGGAGAAGAATTGAAGAAACATATTTGTATTGTGTTTTGGTATTCCCTACACCTCACAGAACATTATGAAAAAAAAAAAAGGAGAAGGGTAAAAGGGAGGCAGGGAGGGAGAGATGGAGAAAGGGAGGGAAAGAAAGAAGTGAGAGAAAGAATGAAAGATAGAAATTATCTTGGGTGCAAGAGACAGGAGAGAGGGTTCTACAGAGAGGAGCCTCGGCTTCTAAGAGCAGACTGAAAAAGCCAGTTCCCGCTCTCATTTTTTCCTAAGCAGGTCCTTCTGCCTAAATTGCTGTTTAGTAACAACTAGATGGGAAACTTCACTGTATCTCATTAGAACTCCCTATTCATTGCACTCTAGGACTGTTTTGACAATTATGGCTTAATTTTATTAAATGCTAATTGTTCTCAAATATAAATTTGGATATTCCTTTTCAAAAATATACAAACTGCATAGATCCTACTATTCCCATTATACCAGTATCAAGCAAAAAAACACTACTCCAGTGTAAAGTGACACTATCAAAAGTCACACTACTGGCTTTCTTTTAATTTAACACAGTCACATCAACTGCCAAAATCGAAGAAATCTGACAATGATAACACATGTTATCTTGCTAATAAATAAGTCCAAATTTTCAGTTTTAAGGGAAAAAAAGGAGGAAATAAAAGACATGTTATACTAAATTTAATTAAACATTTAATAGGTATAGTATCTGCAGTTAACAAGGCAAATCGATCCTTTCAGTTGTAGCTGCAGTTTATTTGAAGACTTGACAATTTTACTACTTAAGAGCAAGTCCTATGGAGGTGTTATCTCACCATTTATATTTTCACAACACTTATGATATTGCTATCACACTCTTAAAATAAATGAAAAGCCCATGCCACATTTCAGACCAATATAATGTTACAGACTATTTTTATTTCTGAAGATAAACATTAAAATAATTCTGTATTGCTCACTTTCTTCTTGTAATGTTGAACATTTAAAAAAGTAAACCTAGGATTTTTTTTTTTAAAGTCCCAGGTATACTTGAAAAGAAAAGGTTTAATCACTTGGTTTTAAAATTAGTCACTAAAAAATATATCATTATAAAATTGTGACAACAATAGCATCTTATGACAAAATTATTATGCTTTTAATTTTCTATTAAATTGTGATTTATTAGCTTGCTACTTTAAAGATTAGACTGTGTGCATAGAATGAATTTAGTGGTGCATTTAATGAGACAAGAAGGTAGAAGGATGAACATGAAAAGATTATTTTACATTGTAGTGCCTGAGCTATTTGATAATTCTAACATAGTACAAAAGAAAGCTTCTCTCTAGATGGATCATGGTTCAGTTAACATCACTGAATATCTAATACCTCCAACTCAATTAATTCTCACCTGATTAAGATCAGACTGATATTCAAACTAAATCATCTCTCCAGTCAAGTAGAAATCAATATTTCTGATTTTACTTTTAAATTACAATAGAAAATAAAATGCATGCATCTTCAATATGCCAAGAGTAGCTTTTCTATTCTAGTCTATCATGGCATGGATAACACAGTTGATTAAAGAATTATTCTAATTTGAGCACCAATATGTAGCAGAATCTGATTAATTTGAACACAGAGATGGAGTGAAGTAATTAAATATATCTTACACAGGGCAAATAGAAAATTGACATAAAATAAACTTGACTTGTTTAAAACAAACCTCACTATTTATCAGCTCAAGTAGTTAGAAATACAGTTTTATTACAGACTGATTATGCTCAGAGAAGAGGCTTGTTTCAGGCACAGATATTTATAAGGAAGGTAAAGAAACAGCTTTTTTTGCTTCTTACTGTTTCTACCACTACCACCTCCGAAAAGCATGTAGGTGCTTAAAAACAACCAAATTATTTCTATAGACTTTCCCAGGAAAAAACAGAACATACTGACCCATCTTTGTTGAGCAGGGAAACTAGTGCATCCAAGAATAAAATGCTTACATATTTGCAACTGTTACTACTAAACAGAACATGAAATAGATGTTCCTCCTCTTTCATTTCTTAATTCTCTTCAAATTTAAGATAGAGAAGAAGAGTAAATTATTTGTTGGATTAATTGAATAGAAATGACATTTTGCTTCTTAGCAAACTCAAAAATTCAGATGAAAATGAGAGAAAACTTTTGAATTTTAAAAAATATATTTAAGAGAGGAAAACCACATATAAATGCATAATTTATTAGAATTAAAACAATTTAGAGACTACTTTGTATGTACTAAGATTACATACTATACATTTTTATTATATATTATATGTAATATGTATACTTTATACATATTTTTACATAGAATATTATATAAAATATACTTTACTATTTCTTTATATATATATTTTTTTTAATTGCACTCTAGGTTCTGAGGTATATCTGCAGAACATGCAGGATTGTTGCATAGGTATATACATGGCAATGTGGTTTGCTGTCTCCATTCCCTCATCACCATTTCTAAACCTCACAATCTATTTATTAACCGTATACTAAATATTCATGGGTGTTTCTTACCTCAGATGTGCTTTTCTTAGTCTTAGATATATATATCCCTTCACAGAAAAAGTATGAGGAACCAAGAATTAAGCAAATTAATCTGGAAGTATAGATTTCCAAAATTCATATTCTATAAGCCAGACAAGTTACCTATAGACTATAATTAAGGGCATGAAAATAAAAACGTGACAGACATAGACAAATATCTCTAAGACTTGTAGACTCAGGCTGAACTACCTATGCAATTTGGAAGTTGAGCCATTCGCATGTTAAACACAAAAGAATATTCTTTACTTTTACAAATGGCTCCATCCTGTTTTTCTTGAACCAGATCAACATCTCAATTTGGTTTTCTTATGACTGAAGCACAGTTTCAGAGAAATACTTTTTGTATCTATCTTTATACAGATTATGTATACATAAATACATAATGTATGTGCATAAATACATGAACAGTGCAAGCACGGAAACTGTAGTGAACCACTACAGCACATGTCCCATGTTTAAAGGTACCGCTGTTACTTTATTCGAGATCATTGTTTGCCTTGTAGGTCTGGAAATACAGAATCATCAGATCTGTGAATTTGTATTTTTTTTAAGCTGGAATTTTTGTTTTACATAAAATCTCACAATTTTAAATAGCTAACTTTGTTTTCTAAAACACTGCAAAGGAAAAACAAAATATGTCTGCATAATGGCTCCCAGCTGATGGCTGATGGTCTGTGTCATCTGCTGGAAAAGTTCTCTTGAACATTTCAGCCCTGAAATAATTATATACCTGTGGTTATTCCTACAAAAACGACTATCCCCACTCAACAACTACTAAAGCAGAGGTCTCCTTAATTATATTTTAAATAGCACTGTAGAACCTAGGGCAGAGGAATTAAATGGAGACTTTTCCTGTCTCTAATTCCAGGTCTCATTCTCTTCCATGGTCCTATGAGGCTGCCACGGTAATGGCAGATATAGTACAGTTCAACGGGGATTCAAATGGGCCCTTAACTAAAAGTTTACATTTCCTTTAAGCCCACACTGATTGTCTTATGAATCAGTTACTAAACCTCTCTAAATGTATGCTCCAAGAAGCACTTTAGGTAAGAATGCTTCATTTGAATGGATGTTACTTTATAAAGCTGTTTTATCCCCTCCTTTCTTAAATTACCAAATATATATTAAGCTATCAAATAGTTTGTCTATTGCCCTCAAGAAGTCGCCAATGGAGCATCAAGGCAGTAACACATTTAAAATAAAACAAATAAACAAATAAGTAAGTAGAAGAGCAATTCTGGAAAGATGGCAAGAAATATCACATAGCAGTAAAAGACTGATTGCCCAAGGAGGCCATATAAATAACTAATAAGAGTCTGAATGTGGAAGGGCTCACCACAGGCTACTAGAAAGGCAGCACAAAATTCAAAGAGCTATTCCCATATTTGCAAAAAGAGAAGAAAGAGTTCCAAGAAATGTAAAACAACAAACTTTACTTTTGTTTTTCCTATTGCTCTATTAAACAATGGGTGAATACAAACAATCATTACTTAAAATATTTCTAATAAGTTTACATTGTTAGAATTCAAGATAACACAGATGTTAAGTCAAAATCATATAACTTGGTCTTAGAAGCTACTTAGAAGACATTTTAAATAAAAATTTACATGTGCTCTACATTTTATTAGTAATTTTTATAAAAAAATAAAAATAAGACAGCTCATCTCAGGATCTGGAATTCCTATTCTAAAAACAAAGTAAAGAAAGTGGCTGTCACAGTCTTATTTGTTAAATTCCACAAAGAATATTTTTAATTTTAAAACAGAATGTCAACAGGGTTGATTGAAATAAAGAGAAATAAATTAATGCTAAATAATTACTAAGGAAGTTTTGTTTATGGAAATGAATAATTCAGTGTTTTACAAAGTAAATTCAAGCAGCAGCTGCTTTGCTGACATTAAGCTAAAAAGAGCTTCCTCAAAAATGTACAAACTTTAAAACTAAAGAATCATCATATTTTTTAAATGTAAAAGAGGAAGTTCTAAGTCATCTGGTTTTAGCATAAAATATTATATGGTTACAATGGTGATCAACAATTTAAGGAGTCTCAGCATTACATTTTTCACGAGAGGTATCTGTCACATTCTAGTTTACTGAATATATGCATAATTCTTGGCCTGTTAAGTCTTATAACAGCTGGGGGCAGAGACTAATTCAGATTTCTAACAATCTGTTCGTATATAAGTGTACTCAGGGTTGTATTTTAAACCTGTATTTCTTAGTATGGACCAGGTGAAAAGAAATTGAAAGTAACCAGTTTAGGGCATGCAAATTCTTATTCTATACAGTAGTAGGAAAATAACCCAAATAATACAGTTGACCCTTAACAACATGGGTTTGAGTTGCACAGGTCCACTTACACTTGGGGTTTTTTTCTTCTCAATAAATACCATTCCATATCTGTGGATTCCATATCCACAGCCAAACACAGATAAAAAATACAGTATTCATGGGATATGGGCTTTGGTTTCCTGGGGAGGGATGGGGATCCTGTAACTAATCCCTTGTGGATACCAAGGAACAACTGTATATATTCTTAATTCATTCTTTTGGCAAATATCTGCTGAACATTTCCATATACCAAGCCTGTTTTAGGTTCTTAGGATACATGAGTAAAACAAACCAGGATCCCTTATTCTAAAAGGAGTATTGTGCAGTATGTTACAACGTGGTAAGAGTTACAGAAAAAGAGGGAGAAGTTAAGGGGTGTAGGGGCTATGGAGGAAGGATCTAGTAGGTTACATTTTCAGTAGGGTCATCCAGGTAGCCCCCTCTAAGGAGATTTTTGGGGGAAAACTTAAAGGAAGTAAATAAATCAGTAACATAACTTTTATAGCCAGTGATATGATACAGACACTGAAGTTTCTAATTCTATACATGACATATTTTTAAAATATTTTTAAGGAAAATGGGCATAAAGAAAAAAATAACTGTAGATAAGAATAAATTTTCACATGAATTCCTAAACACAGTATGAGTAACGTAGCCTAGTTCAAGGGGAAGTCATAGCTACTAATGCCGGTGTAAAAGCTCCTAGGTTACTCTTGTGGGAATCAGACAGGGCTTAATTTCACAATGTCACTAAAATGAAAGTAAAAGCTAAAGACAAAAGACATACGTTAAAAATACCTTAAACACCTAAGAGTAAAAATGAGCTCACGTTAAAATAAAGTTGTTGGAAAAACATTATTCAGTAAAGGTATTGCTGGGATAGCACAGTGTGAACACTACATTCTTTGCTCCTTCCAGTCTACAGATTCATGTTTTTTTTTTTTTTGAAAGAAAATAATAATCAGTACAGTAAACTAAGCACCTCTGTAACTTCTCTATGGGTAGCAAAGAAACAAGAGTTCAGTTAATAGCCAAAGCCTAAGTTCTAATATAACTAGTTCTCTGAGTAATAGGCAACATGAATTCTGTCTGATGTTTTAGAATGACAAATCTAGAAGTTACCACATCAGAATGCACTAAGAACCTAATTCCTCTATTTTACCCTACTCAATGAACACAAACATATTCCCTAAAGTGAAAATGGGAAAAAGAATTAAAGAACTACAGGTTAAAAAGATTTTTTTTAATTCATAAAAATGACTGAAATACAGCAAATGTAGGATTTCTGGTATTATTATTTTGACTTTAACTTACCTATATCAGTTTCCATTAGCTTTTTAACTCATAACTACAGCATTTTATTTTTATTTATGTAATACAAGCAGATTAATAAACTTCTGGTACTTGCTAACGTTTATGTAGCTACGTAAGTTCCTCTTCTTACTTAGTTTGTGAAATCCTATGAAAAATTCTCCCAAATCCATCTGACATCTGCAATGTTTCATAAAAATTTATTTGTCCTGAATTATAAATGAGAAAAATTTATTTCACATGACGAAAGCAAATACTACCCCTAAATTTTGCTACTTAACGATAATACAATTTGCAACTTTAGAAGCCTATTCTGTAAGAAAATAAAGCAATTATAAAATTTTTTCCATATTAAAGGGGGTAAATTTGTATACATAACCACTGAGTAAAGTTCTCCTGACTGCAATTCATTTATATAACTTTTTTGACAGAGCTCTCTTATGTAACTGCTCCAAAGTACAGTACATTAATGAGCATACATGAAGTTATGGTAGAACAGAAGATCCTGTTACAGCACTTTCTACATAACCAGACAGGAATATTTTAAAGGCCATTTTACAAAAACCATATCTATTCTAACCAATTAACATGAGTTCTTCAAAACTAGCAATTATTCTCTTATTTTATTTGAAATCCATATAGTTCAAATTTAATCCTGTATCTAAAACATAAAAGGTCTTGGAAGAAAATTAAAGATTTTACAGAACTAAAAAGGTTTTCAAAATACTTTTAGTCAGGCATGATGGCTCACGCCTATAATCCCAACACTTCGCTGAGGCAGGCGGATTGCTTGAGCTCAGCAGCTTGAGACCAGTCTGACCAACATGGTAAAACCCCATCTCTATTAAAAATACAAAAATTAGCCAGGCATGGTGGTGAGTGTAATACCAGCTACTTGAGAGGCTGAGCAGGAAAATCACCTGAACCCAGGAGGCAGAGGCTACAGTTAGCTGAGACCACACCACTGCACTCCAGGATGGGTGACAGAGTGAGACTACATCTCAGAAAAGGAAAAAACACTTTTAAAAGATGGTATGTTTTGTTTTAAAATCTAGAACCTAAGACTTAAAAGCAAATCTTCATTAAAAGGTAAATGTCTTCTTATCTTACATCCATCTACCTCAAACTTAATTTGTCCAGTTTCTTACAAGTCATTTGAAACCAAACTCCTGGCATCATCATGCTTCTCTCCAGTGGTCTTCTCTTTGATGACCAAGTTCTGCCAAAGCCCCCTTTGATGCTTCACATTCTCACTGTCACCTCTCCCGAAAGCCCCAAAAGAGAAGTCTCTCTATTTGTAGCTTAATCAAATGGAAAGCTTCCCGTTTTTCAAATATCAACTCCGTCACCCAGCTTGAGCCCATATACTGAACAACCACAGTTTTTTATCTCTCGTTACCAAGGCAGACACGAGGAAGAAAACAGAACTATATGAAATTAAGGGGATGCAAAGTAATAGAACTACTGTACTTATCTTCCTATAAAATTACTATTAGAGACATAAAGGAAATCACTAAAGGCATGATTAGCATATATAGATATAAAAGAGAACTGATTGGAAATTCAAAGTACTCTCAACAGCATGGGCAACCAAGGCAAAAACTCTTTTAAAGGTAAAATTTACTCAGATAAATGCAAATTCCTATATTTAAATTAAAAATACTTTCAAATTTTAGAACGACAATTGATAAATTCAATGTGAATCAACAATTTGATGAAGTACGAGAGAACAACTAAACCAATCTTAATTATCAGTGCCACAAACACAACTGCAAGCTCACAGCATATTTATGCTCATTTCTGGAGACCACATTTTTAGACGAATCTTGACAAATAAGCACATTCCTATAGAACAGCAATAAAAATATTAAGAGGTCTTTTTAAAAACCATAATGTAGGCTGGTGTAGCGGCTTATGCCTATAATCCCAGCACTTTTGGAGGCTGAGGCAGGCGGATCAAGAAGTCAGGAGTTCAAGAGCAGCCTGACCAACATGGTGAAACACCATCTCTACTAAAAATACAAAAATCAGCCGGGCACGGAGGTGTGCACCTGTAATCCCAATACTTAGGAGGCTGAAGCAGGAGAATCGTTTGAACCCAGGAGGCGGAGGTTTAAGCCAATATTGCGCCACTGGACTCCAGCCTGGACAACAGAATGAAACTCCATCAAAAAAAGCAAAAACAAAACAAAACCCATAATCTATACAAACACCATACAATATACAAATCATATCTTGGAAATCTACCTAAGGCATCTATATGTATAAAATGTTTAAATTTAGCCAGAAAAGAAAACTCAGAAAAGGGAATGAGACTGTTATTACTAAAGTAAGCTGAAGTAAAATTCTAGGTGACTTTAAATATAACAGCTTAGGCTTGATCCTATAAACTGTGGAGAATAACATGAACTAAACTGATCAATTCAAAAAGCTTTACCTAGCAACAATATTTGGGATAAGGGTAAAATTAGGGAAGGAGGAGGAGAAGAAGTTATCTAGATAGAAAAAGCTAGTCTCCATGCTAATACAACAATTGAAAGATACTGAAGACAGTTTTGGGTAAAACTGCAAGATATTGTAAGCTCTTAAACCCTCCCTCAACATTCTGTAAGATAAACAGAGTTTTAAAAAGGCAAAAGTTGGCTAGCTACCACTATACCATAAATGGGGGAAAGGCTCATACTATGAATTTCAAAAAGTAGGAAAGAGACGATTTTGGCAAAGCTCAGCACACCATGGATCCTAGCCTCTAGAATGAACTGGGGAAAGAAAATGGTTAAAATAGCCTGTGAACTCCCACTAAAAATTCCTCATTTTTGAGACAAGTAGACAGAGGGCATAAATAGTAAGCCTAGAGAAAAGTAAAACAAAACAAAACAAAAAACATTTAATATTAAAAAAAAACCTCTACCCACCTTCAAAGGATTTCAGCAAGGGCTAAGAAAAACCAACAGGGTATGCCATTTTCAGGGATCCACACTTAACAGAAGATAACCCAAAGGTAACCCCACAGAAAAGAGGAAACATTCCTAAAGGTTATTTAACAGAATCTCCGCATTGGCCATGTGCTCCCTCTCCCCCTCCCTCAGGCTTCAGGAAAGTACATAAAAGAACACCCCAGCCCTCACAATATAGCCCACAGGAGAAAACAAACATCAGAAAAAGGTGGCAGAAGTGTTAAAGAGCATTCACCCACAATTTTTCAGTGAAACAGCAAGGCAGCTCTGCAAACATGCCTAAGGAAAAGAAGACTCATCTCAAATGTCATCCTATATTAGAAGTTAATAAAAACATAAATTCAGGAAAACTAGACTTAAAGGAATAGTTGATAAAACAGAGTGAGATGACAAAAGAGCTAAATTGAAGACCAAAATAAATCCATAACAATGCTAATAAATATATTAGAAACATAAAAGGAATAACATAGACACAGCTAAAATTCAAATAAGATATTTTATTTAAAATTAATCAAGATAATCACAGTAAAATGGAGGTGGTGGGAAAAGGTTAATGCAAACACAGAGAAAATCAAGGTGTGATAGGCAACTATTGCAGCAGACAGCTTCCAAGATGGCCTCCAATGATCCCAGCCTCCTAGCGTTTATGTCCTTGTGTAAGCCCCTCCCATTAAGTAGACTAAACCTAGTGATCTGCTTTTAAGCAAGAATATGGTAATGTAGACAGGATGTCACTTCCATGACTGAGTTACAAAAGACTGTGGCATATCTTTCAAGATATTCTCTCTGGTCTTCTTGGCTTGCATATTTTGATAACGTAAACTGCCATGTGGAAAGGGCTTAGGTGACAAGGAAGTGAGGCTATCAGCCCAACATCATACAGGGGACTGAATGCTGCCAACAACCATGAGTGAGCTTCAAAGCAGATCCTTCCCCAGTCATGGTTTCAGATGAGACCACAGACCCTTAACCAACACATTAATTGCAGCCTTGTGAGAAACTGAAGCAGAGGGCCCAGTTAATACATCTAGAGGTTCCTGACCCACGGAAACTACGAGATTAACAAATGTGTGCTGTTTTAGGCTATTACAGGTTGGAATAATCATTTATGCAGCAAGTAACATCAAATGTTAATCCTTGTTTTAAAGTTCCAAGGATGACTGGTTACCTCTGAGGAAAAGAATTACCCACACCCCAAAAACTCAATTATTATTTAAGTTTTCTGATGTTAAAAAAAAAAAGAAAGAATGTACAAACCAAAAAAAGCACAGTATGTTCCATAAAGAATTGATACAAGATATATCCCAGTTAAGCTTCCAAACTCAAGGATACAGAAAGAATTATTCTAGGATCCAACCAGAAAAATCATGTCACCTATGGTAGGATGATTGCAAGGTAGGGTGGGATGAAAATCAGGCTGGTCTCAGACTTCCTAGAGCAACATTTAATGTCATAAAATACTGATGCAATTGTGTAAGTACAAAGTTCTGAGGCAGAGAAAGTATGACCTGACAACATTATGTCCACTCTACAAGTGACAAATGTGTAAGGCAACAAGCAGACATTCCCAACCATGAAAGATACCAAGGATTCTAGAGCCCAAAGACTCTTCTTAAAATAACTATTGGCAATGAAATCAATGGATCAAGAAAGATATTAAAGGATAAAATGTGATGAGCACTGGATTTATGGTTACAGAAAAGAATATAAGTATTATAAATTATGACAATGCAAAATTACAACTAACAGAAACTGGGATCTGAAAGAGAAAAGGTGGGATAAGTATAATTGTACTTTCATGCCAGAGAATCACTCAATACTGTTCAAAATTAGAATATGGAGTTAAAACATTATTACTCAAATTTGTCAGTGAGTTTCATAGTATGTTTTCTTATAATGGAGGCAAGTAACATTTTTATCAAGAAACATTTACATAAACTTTAGAAAATCTTTTGTTTTCCAAATTCCACTGAAAACGTAGTGTATATAATCTAATCCCATTGTACATCTTTTGTTCCCAGAGACATGTCTGTATTTGTGAATGGTAGAATTTAAAGTAATTTTTGGAAAGCATTTCATAGTTTCTATATTACTTACATAATTTGAATATCCTTTTTATTAAAAGCATAATGTTGTTTTCCCCCAGAACAATAGAATGCAGGAGGGAAGTACATACCGAAAGCCTGAAGTAGGGTAGAGGTACTGAAAATGAAGTCTCATATATTGTTAGAAAGATTCCTGCATTGGTAATTAGTTAATCTCACAGGCTTGATCTAAAGTTAAGTTTCTGAGATCACGGACTTTCTCCCTAAAAAAAGATCTTTGCAGCATAAAAATTCCTGTTTTCTATTACATTAATTCTAGAATATTTGGCCTGGCTTTCAAGGAGCATCAAAATATGACCCTAAACTGCAACTAAATTGTTTTTATATAATTAAACTAATCTTCTCACTGTCTAACAAATATCTCATGCTATATTCAGCTTCTATATCTTACTACCTATGTGGAATATCGCCTAAATAAATAATTTAGATGTTTCCATTTCATAGACTATTCCTTCCCCAATACTTAGTAAGATAAACAAAATGAATTTTTAAAAGTAACTAAATGTTACCTAGCTAGTTTATTTGCTACACAAAATTCTTCCTAAGGTCTTAGAATTTAACTAAAATATTCTTTCAGAATTTTTAGAGCATTCAGAGACTTCTAGACTGAAACATAACTATAAATACTGTTTTGTAGACAGCATTAATCTTAACTCAAAAAACTTAAAAAAAAAACTTCAAAGAATATAAAAATTTTTAAATTATATTTAAAGAAACTCATCCAAAAATTAAAAAGAAAATAAAAGAATGATACAAATGAACCTGATTAGAAATATGTTCTTAAACCTCTGATATGCTCCTCCCAACCAAATATTTCATATTATATATTTTTAAAAGATTGTATATTTGTATAGAATGCTACAGTTTACAAAGTGTTTTAATACTTACTTTTTCATTTACTTTCAAAAATAATCTTAAAATCACAATTATCTACAAAAGGACTGTGAGTATACTTAAAAACAAGAAACTATAAAAATAAAAATTATTAAAAAATTACAGTACAAAACAAACTTTATAAATTTATCACATAAATATATTCATCATAATCCTCTTTAACAACACAAAGCTACATTTGCAAATAAGCAGCTAATGCTTTCTTTTCTGTTTTTTCTCTCTACCATGATTTAAATGTTTATATTCTGTTTTAATATTCCAATATACATTCAAACTATGGCACTTGCAGTTTTACATTTACCATCAATAGTAACTATAAAACCTAAAATTATTTTTAATTTGATTCTTCAATTTTTCCTAAATTAAAGACCCAAAATTTCCTAAAAAATGTTTAACACTTAATGTTACATTCATGGTAATGATCAAGAGCAAGGGTAAGTCAATGTAAAAATGAATAAGCTTTAATGATACTCTTAACAGGATTTCCAGATACTTCTACCACAAGATGGACATAAAGCAGATATATTTACATATTTCAAAAACATATAATTTTATTAAATTATTTGATATCACTTGGCTCATAATTAGAAATATGTTCTACTCTTTTATTATAAAGGTAAACTCATTTCACATGCGATCAGTTTTAATTCAGTTATTTCCAAAATGTTATTTTAATAAGATAAAGATATATAACATTTTCATGTTTCAATTCATTTTACGCAAGAAACTACCAGTATTAAGGTATTTTTAAAAACACATTGAAGAAGATTCATATATCAATACCAGAGCTGTTTGATAAATTTTCCTGTAATGATGTAAAATAATCAATGTCTGCATTATCAAATATGGTATCCACAAGCCACATGTAGCTACTGAGCATTTGCAATGTGGCTAGTGCCACTGTGAGACTGAATTTTAAATTTTATATGATTTTAATTAATTTAAAATTAAACAGCCAATGTGACTACTGACTAATATACTGGACAGCACAGAGCTATAGCATAGTCCATTTAATATCTTAATATATACCAAAATCTAATCATGGTTTTCAGAGTATAAAATAACACACAAAAACTGAACTTTAAAAATAAAATTACTATACATCAGTGATAAAAACTAAAGATTCTGACCATTAATAATAAAGATTTTTCCAAAACAGAAAAGCTCAATATAACTATAATGGTAAAAATAAAAACCAACATATATTAAAAGGAGTAAAGTTTACAGCATCTTTCAAACAGAATAAAAGCATATATTAACACACACTCATGTATACACACTAATCTTTTTAATGCATACCAATAACCACATGAATTTTCATATTTAGTATAGAAATGTGCTTAAATATTTAAATATCTGCACATAAACATATTTACTATTTACACAAGTCAAAGTTAACATTTCCAATAATAGGGGAAAAAAAATTGCTACCTCTTACCAAAACAGGAGGAGTCTAACTCTGAAATTACAAAGTAGAGCACTTTGCACCCAAGACAGATTCCAATATAAATGAAGTGGACCTCAATCAATGCAAAGTTGGGTATCAATTAAACTAGTAAGCCAGTTGCCATTCTGTTTCAAACTGAGAGAAGCAGTCTTATCAATCCAGATAAAGACGCCAATCAAAGGTGTTGAAACCAAAAGGAAAAGTTTCATGATGATCACATCTGATAAAACATAAGACAGGATTCAAGAAGAAGCCACTTCACCGGAGTCTGTTCTTGGATTTGGGCAAAGAAAGGGAGGAAGCTGATTTAAAAGTGCTACAGAGGTGACATGGAGAAGACAAAAGAGTGTTAGGAAAGAATCTGAGAATTGGTCACCAAATAATACCTGAAAATGTGTTGATGGTTGGATTGTTCCGGCACAAGAGCCCTGATTTTAAAATTAAGCAAACAAAAAGGATGTTTCATTGAACTGTCTGTATATTACAAAACTGGGATACAGTCTTCTCTTTTGCAACAAATAATCAAAACCAGCTTTTTAATGCCAGCCAGGCTCTAATAGAAAATGAAAAATAGGCTCCTACATTCAGCCAATCTACCCTTCCCGGAAGATCTCAGCAAATTACTTCTACATGTGCTGTGTTTAAACCAAACCCCTAGAGGGCAACTGAGCTTCAGTTTTTACTTCTTAATATACTGCAGTTCCTCAGAAGCTTACAGACACCATGACCTACTTCCTTATACCTTGGAACTTTTCCTTCAATACAAAAAGGAAATGGAAAGAAGAAAATTGATACATTCCATTACTAATGAAAAATATCATATGGAATACATTCCTTAACAGTGATAATTCAATGATGAAGACTATGATACAAACAGGTATATTCCTGAATAAACAGAATCATATTTCCATGATTATTTGAGTATTAACACTCTCAGTAGGAATCATGTAGCAGATAGGGAAGACATAACAAGTCTATTTAACATAATCGCTTTGCATAACTTCACATTCACTAAATGACATGTTAAAATTTGCAGGGAAAAAAAGTGGATAATACAAATTCAATTAACGGTTAACCCTATATAAACTACCCAGTATAAACCACTACAGGAAAAACAATGTTTCTTCAAAGTCAAAATGTTGAGAGGTTCCTGACTGCCCTACTAAGTTAATTCTATTTCATGAAGAAGAAGCATTGATATTCAAATAGGCCCACATAAAATACTGACATAGCAAAAAAAAAGTTATTGTATCAATATAAAAATGTACCAGCCAGCAAGGCCAACAAAGATATATTAGATTCAGCCTTTTTAAATGAAACTCAAAAATTAGCCACATACAAGCATAAAAATGTATACACCAAAAAGGTAGCATAAAAGAAAATGCTGAGAATTTACCTGGACAATATATAGAATAATAATAACTACTTGATAACTTGGTCCAAAAGTGATTTTTTTTTCATTTTTTATTTGTATGGATGTAGGCAGTATATAAGTCCAGCTTTGTTAAATGGATATATTGAGTAGGGGTGAAGTCTAGACTTTTAGTGTAACCATCACCCGAATAGAGTACCCTGTACCCAATAGATAATTTCTCACTCCTTACCCACTTCCTACCCTCCCATCTTTCCTAGTCTTCAATGTCTATTCTCTCTGTACCCATATGTACATATTATTTAGCTTCCACTTATAAATGAGAACATGAGATATTTGACAAAAGGTCATGGTTTCTTTAAAAACCCAATAAGACTTTTACATGATCAACTCTCTTTATCTGTAATATATTTTCTACAGTAGGTATTCACTAACTGGAACAAAATTATAACTCCATCCAGAAACAGTTTTTGAAGGTAAATATGTATTGTGTGTCACCACACAAGTCCTTCCTCCCCAGCAGAGCAGGTCACCAGTACCTCCTTATATACTGTGCTCAGCAACAGGACTATCGTCTTGGTAAGGACAGAGACTATAAAAACATGCTTGTTAAAGACTCTTTCTCCATGTCACAGTCATTTTCTTCATTAAATTCATCAATTATTAGTATTACATCCTAGGTACTTAGGAATCTAAATGATCACAAAGCAATTTCTGCTCATTTGGATTAGAATCCATATATGAAATCCGAAAAATCAAAGAATACACTGATGAAACACAGATTAGGAAGAAGCTGCTAATAAGGCAGGTGAAGTTTTTGTGCCTCAGAGATAGTAAAGGAAGAAGCCATATAATTTACAGGATACAAAAGAGGTCAAGGTTTAAGGCTGCCATAACATACTTTATTATTTCCTAAGAATTTCCTTGGCCTACTGGAAAAGAACCTGAAATCTGGCCTAGATAATTTGGGGTCTAACCTCCCAAGATGGAAGTAAAGTAAAGGTCAAGAAATTACAAACACACATACACACACAAATCTAACAACAAAAACAGCCAAAAACTTATGGCTTGTATAGAAGACTGCTTTAGGTAGTAAATTATGTAACTTTAAGGTATACAAATGAGCAAAATCTATATGGGCTGCTTTAAGGAGAAATTCTGTTCTTTCGGCTAATCCATTATTTCTCAACCTTAGATGTACATTCAAATCACCTTGAGAGCTTTGCAAAAAAAATGGAATACTCTCTCTTTGTGGAGAGAAACCTGTGCAATACTACTTTGTTTTGTTTTGATTTGTTTTTAATTCCTAGATAATTCTGAGGTACAATGAGGGTTGAGGACCACTGATTTTGCATATGTGTGAGAGATGAAGATCCAATACACTTCAATTATACAGGCAAAGTAAAGGTTCTACTTTAAGAATGTGACAATTTGAATCTCATCAACTAAACAGACTTCACCAGGGAAGATATGAAAGAAAAAGATAACACAAAAGAAGTTGCATGAAGCCTTAATCACTGTGGCAGTAAACAGTAGACCTATTTAAAGTCTACTCTGAAAATCACTGGGCATTAAAGAAATGAAAGAACTCCTCAATAAGCTCAACGATATATAAGTCAACCGCAGATGATCTTCTGAAGCTAAAATAAGAGGAAAAAGAACAATTAAGATTTTTCACACTAATGCAACACAAAGTACAGATAGTCAAATCTTCAATAAGATCACATATTCTAATTTCTGAAACTCTAAATTTCATGAGCTAGGTATACATCTATGGAAGATATGCCAGGAAAAGAACAAAATGCAACACATCCTAAATTCAAATTTGTACACTGGACTGACACAATCTAGGGCTCAATGAATGCCTAGCTGCTTTTAAAGAGGGTTTCAAATTTCCAAATACAGCCTTGACTTTTCTCCTTATTTCCAAATATAGCCTTGAACTAGAGAAAACTGAATTTTTCTCTGGTTCAGTTTGTGTAGGTGAGTGACAAGAAATAAGTAAAGACTAATTGCAATTATCGGTATTGAGTTGGAATACAACTGTTCCTACTGAGTCAATAAAACCAGGTATTCTGCCACCATAAAGGGATATCATCTGCCTGGAAAAGACAGAATGGAAATGAAATCACCACATAAAAAGCTCAAGGATCCAATAGGTTTAGAAAGGCAACTATAGAAGCAAGACAACATGTTACTGCAGAGAACTGGTGTCTTTTTTCTTTTTTGAGATGAGTCTCACTCTGTTGCCCAGGGTGGAATGCACTGGCCTGATCTCAGCTCACAACAACCTCCGCTTCCTGCATTCAAGCGATTCTCCTGCCTCAGCCTCCTGAGTAGCTGGGATTACAGGCCTGCGCCAAAACACTCAGCTAATTTTTTTTTTGTCTTTTTAGTAGAGATGGGGTTTCACCAGGCTGGTCTCAAACTCCTGACCTCAAGTGATCTGCCCAACCCAGCCTCCCAAAGTGCTAGGATTACAGGTGTGAGCCACTATGCCTGGCCGAGAACTGGTTTCCAATCATGTGCTTAGTATTTACCCATAGTATGATCTAAAACCTGTCAATTACGTAATATTTTACATAAAGGACTTTGAAAATTATTATAAAGTTTCTGCCCATCACTTTAATTCTATGCAAGACTTGGTTCTTTGGCAATGTCAGTGACTAAGGAGGTGGGAGTACAGGGTTGAACTATAGAAATACTTTGCAATAAATACATGGCAAAGTTCAGAAAGTCAAAAAGAAGCTGAGATGTGTGTAATGACCTGGAAATCCTACAGAAAGATATGTCCTAGTAAGTCTAGTCAAGTCAAATCAGTTTTTTTTAAGCTCTGCTGGAACAGATAGCTGAAATAAGGAAAGATACCTAATAATATGAACTCAGAGTTAAATTTGTTTTGAGTTTATATGTCATTAAAACTAAAGTTTTAAGGTTATGATGAAGAATCAAAGGGATAAAAAAGGTAAATGTAAACAGATCACTCGTGCATAAATTTTAAAGATAAAGACACAGGTAATATGTTAGAATGCAGAGTAAAATTACTGGTGTTGATTAGAAGGAAAAAAGCAGCCTAACAATGTGAACTTTCAGATTATGTAAGCAAAAGTAGCCATTAAATTAAAAGATTAAACTGAGTTTAGCTATTTAGCCATTCCTAGACCAAAGAACATATTTCTTTAACTTTGAGGTCTTCGATAAGATAAAATGTCACATTTAAAAACCTGACAAATCTGGTGAATTAATTTCTCCGAAGAAGGTAAGGAACAATGCCTTAAGACACCTGCAAGAAAAGCATAACAAGACTATGCAGTTAATGCTCATTCTCTTACAACACCTTCACTCTTTAAATAAATGCCAGGGGTTATGCTAGAGCAATATGAGACAGGTTTGTCCCTTTAGCTCTAGCAAACACACATGGGTCCATTGTTGTCTGTCACTGTTAATGAAAAACAGCTTCTACTTTTAAAAGAATGCAGAAAGCCAAAATTTAGAAAGTAACCTTGTAATCTGTCTTGTATTTGGTGGTAAAATTAATCTTTCAGTTTTATTTGTATAAACTCTTTTCCTGGGAAGGAAAATAGAAAGAAGAGAAAGAGGAAAAAAGTAATAAAGGGAGGTAGAAAGAACAGATTTCAGATTTTTTTTTTTTTTTTTTTTTTTTTGGTTTACCAGAAATCAAATCTAAACTACTGTTTCAGACTTTTAAGGCACTCCAAAATCAGCCTTGACTCTCAGTCTTTATCTGTATCATTAACCCCTAATGCACCACTGGTTTCCTAAGGTCAATCTCTTTGCTGTTGTATAAACAAACATGCCCATTCTCACCTCTGTTCCTTAAATTCTGGGTCTCTGGTCTGAAATGTTTTTCCAGCTTCCCTATACTTAGCCAAATAATTAGATGTATTTCAAGGTCCAGCTGATATCCCACATACTTCATTAAGCCTCACCTGCCTAAATCAGAATACACTGGCTTATTTTTTTCTAAACTAACATAGCTGTTTTATTATAAATTGTTTTATATGGTATAATTCTATTTTCTGTGCCTGGTTTCTTTCTCATCAACCATACAATAAGGTACTTAAAAGCAACTCTCAGACTTCAACCCTGCCTCTATAGCACTTCTCACAATATTAAATGTGTGATAGGCATCCAATAATATTTAACAGAAATGCAATTAAACTTAATTCTGTAAATTTAATTCTGTGCATTCAGAGCAATATCAGAAAGTTTTAAAAATTACTGAAGCAGGCCGGGCGCGGTGGCTCAAGCCTGTAATCCCAGCACTTTGGGAGGCCGAGGCGGGTGGATCACGAGGTCAGCAGATCGAGACCATCTTGGTCAACATGGTGAAACCCCGTCTCTACTAAAATTACAAAAAATTAGCTGAGCACGGTGGTGCGTGCCTGTAATCCCAGCTGCTCGGGAGGCTGAGGCAGGAGAATTGCCTGAATCCAGGAGGCAGAGATGGCGATGAGCCGAGATCGCGCCATTGCACTCCAGCCTGTGTAACAAGAGCGAAACTCTGTCTCAAAAAAAAAAAAAAAAAATTACTGAAGCAATGTCTAGTTAGCTACTCAAACGTCGGTATCCTTTTCCAATGAAATATATTTAAATCCTAGAAAAAAACTTAAAGAATCAAGTTTTAAAATTGCCATTATTACCAACACTTTGAAATAATACCTGTTAAAATTTCCTCATAGCACTCTTCCTTTACAGAATCAGTTTTAATTTGAATACTTATTTGATAGCTATGTCCCCCACAATACTAAAACTCAGTAAGTGTGCAGACTGAATCTGTTTCAGTCACATTTATGTAGACAGCTTATGTGCAGTGCTGGACAGATGGCAATATTCATAAATTTATGGAGTTAGTTAATTTAGGCAAGCCCTTCCTGTGTTTCTAGAATTTAATTTGATTAAACCAAGAGTCAGGAAATGTTTTCAGTAAAGAGCCACAGAGTAAACATTTTAGGCTTTGTAGGCCAGGTGGTCTCTGCTGCAACTACCCAATTCTACTGCTGTAGTGTGAAAGCAGCTATAGGCAATACATACGTAAATGAGCACGGCTGTGTTCCAATGAAACTTTGTTTATGGAGATAGGTGGTGGACCAAATTTGGACAACAGGCTGTAGTTTACCAACTTCTGAACAAAATCTAGTTTCTCATATCGATCAACACACTTACTGTGACTACAAATATGTATCTTATCATATCCTATGGCTGTACCATAATTTATATAAGCAATCAGACTCTGCTGACATCTATATTTTTGGCAATATTCTGTATTACATATTTTGCTATGTTGAACATCCTTATGCATATTTTATTGTACATCTCAGACATTTCCTTAAGATAAAATCCTACTGGTAGAATTGCTAAGTAAAGGAGTTGCTTATTTATGAATGTAGTGAATTTTTAAAAATAAGAGCTCCTTTCATGCTGTTACTCCTGGCTAGCAGTGTAAATGCCTGCTTTTCCAAAAACTTGTGAACACTATACATTACAAGTGTTTTCTTACCCACAAATACTTCATCATGCATATGATGAAGAGTTCAATATTTGTCTACATTTTTCTAATTAGACAGCAGTGATCTAAAATGAAATAAACAAGTATTAACATACATCATTCAATAAAACAAAAATATACCTCTGTGCCATTTGAACCACCAAAGAGTACAGAATATTAAAATCACTCCAGAAAGTCCCTTTAATATCTTTTTTCAAACAATACTTGTTCCACACCCACAGTCAACTGTTGTTCACTTTAGTTTTGTCTATTCTAAAACACTATTTAAATGTGGCCTGTTCTAGAAAATAATATTGAAAGAATATATACTTTTTCTCTTATATTTATATTTCACTGAGCATAATCATTTTGAAATTCATCTCCACTGTTGTATAGAAGAGTAGTTTGTTCCATTGTATTGCTGAACAGTAATCCCTTGTATCTTATCCCTTCTTTTTTTGAGAGGAATATGGGCTATTTTCAATTTCTGGCTATTGATAGACACACTATTATAGGCAGGACTATACAGTAACAAATTGCTTTTGTTTACTTAAGTATTGTATCTACCAGTATCTATTAGGGCTTTTTGCTTGCAGAAGTTTCATTTCTCCTGCAAAGAGTTGCTAGGTCACTGGGCAGATTTGTATTTTGTAAATATTGTTAGTGTTCTTAATTGTAGCCATTCTGGCAAGTATGCCATTCCAAATACATGAAGGTTGTCTTTGTTATTGTCCTACAAGTCCCCAATGTTTTGCTCATTTTTAAATATTTTTCCCCTCTCTGTTTAGATATTTTGATTGATCTGTCTTTAGGTTATGATTCCCACTTAATTCCTATCCTAAAAGTTTTATGTTAGATATTGTTTTTTTCAGTTTTACAATTTCCATTTCGGTCTTTTTTATTGCTTCAAATTCTCTGTTAAGATTTTCTATTTTTATTCATTGTAAGCATATTTTCCTTATGTTCTTAAGCAATTACAACAGCTGCTTTAAGATTTTTGTCTGCTAATAACAACATATGACTTATTTTGAAGTTAGCCCCTATTGATTTCTTTTGAGAATGGTTCATGTCTTCTTGTTTCTGTGTACACTGAATAATTTTGCATTCTACTGCAACATTGTGAGTAATATGAGTACAAAGTTTGGGTTCTGTTTTCTCTGAATAATTTTTTTCTTTATTTAAGCAGGCAATTTAATTTACTTTGAGTATAAATGCACACACACTTTCCAAGGCCTAAAGCTACACCAAACCCTGTCCTTAGTTCCTCAGACCAACAAGACTGAGGGGTTTCGTTTGTCAAGAGTTTCAGCCACCTTACCGGGCAGAGACTCACCCAGTACTATTTCCTTCCTTCAATGTTTGACTTCCCTCTATTTTCTGTCTGCTTTTGTTTACTTACTTTCCAATGCTTTCTGGTAGTTATTTTTCCTATTTTATTCACAGGTCATAGTAGTTTTCTACAGAAGGAATTATGTAATAGAGCTAGTAGACCATGCCAAAAACAGAACTCTTTATAAACTTAATAAACTCATTATAAAATTTTAAATCATACTAAGTTTGGGTAATATAAAGTAATAGCTCATTGATCTAATGACATTCTTTCTGATGGACCCCATTCACAATATGCTAGACAAATACTATCAACTGATTAAAGTTAACAAAGACCAACTTTATTTGCTATCTTTGACATAATCAAAGATTTCATTATAATGGAAAACACACTAGGCTGGGAATAAAGACAGGTGAATTCTAATAATGTTCCTGCTATATTAACAAGTCAGATGATCTTGAAAGTTATGAACTTTACACTTTAATTGGGAGGGGAGGATAGGTAATTTACTCTTTTCATTGAGCTATGACACCATGCCCTCTATTCCCCACTGTACCTAACACCATGTAGTAGTACACATAGGAGTACCGAAGCATAGTTAGTTGAATTAACAAATCAGTGTAGTTATGGTTTGTTCTGGAGGGGAAGTGGTCTAGGTGAAATCTTAAGAGAAGGCCAAGGAATACAAATGTCAGTTTTTAATCTGTCACTATCAAAGTTGAACATGTTTACTGATAATACACTAATAGAAAAGAGAACCTGCATAACGTGCACAAAAACATTAAGGCCACCACAATTGTACAAACATTCTATCCCTTTGTTTCCCTTTAAAACAGTGATGTTCACTACTGTCTGAAAAAAAATGGCTTCAAATTGAAATAACTTATAAGACACTTCAAAGTTAACATATCCAAAACTAAATTCCGAATCCATCTGCCACCAATAATAAAATAAAATTAAAAAATTTCTCCAAACTCAGTCTTCCTCATCTCTGCTAACTATAACTCCTTCTCTTTTACTTGTTCAGGACAAATAAGGAGTCGTATCTTTCTCTGTTGCCTCTGCTTTCAAAATATATCCCAAATCTGCTCACTGTCACCACCTCCATTTTTACCACCCTTCCAATCCACCATCATCTGGTCAGTGGGAGTATCTCAATCACATCAATCACCCAATACTAGCGTCTCTAATTCTGCCCTTGTCCCTATTCCACCTATTCTTAACATAGCAGTGAGTGCTGACTATAAATCAGACCCTGTCTCTTTCCATGTTCAAAGCAATTTTCATCTTTCCATTTGTCTCCCTACTAGCTACAAGTCCTCAGTACCTCTAAGACCCTGAAAGATTCTACCTCCAATCAATTTGCTGAACTCCTCCCTATTCACTCTACCCCTCATTCATTCCAACCTAACCACAGTGACCTTTTTGGTGTCCCTTAACCATGCCAGCTTCACTTATACCTCAGGGTCTTTGCACATGCTATTTCTTCTGCCAGGATCATTCTCCTTATAGGTATCTGAATTATCTCAGGCCTTCACCTCCTTCAAGAATTCTGTCCACATGTCACTTTCTCAGTGAGACCTATATGGATCACCTATTAACAACTGCAGCCGCATTTCAACACCAGCACTACCCACTGAACTTAATGAAATTTATTTTTCTCCAAGGCGCTTATATTTACTTATAATGTTTATATTTTAGCCTCCCCTCCCCAACTAAAGTGTAAGGTTCATAACTTTCAAGATTTTTGTCTATTTCATTTACTGTTCATAAAATGGTGAGTGACATACAGGGAACAATACATATTTTAAATGACTATGTTCTACATAACACTAAGGTTCAAATGCTCAAAGGAATCAGAAAATTCTTTATTTGCTTTGTAAAATTGTATTTTTAGTGATGTAATATTTGACTAAGACTAAAATATATGCAAACAGCATTACCAAATGCAAACACAATGGAGACAACCAATATATTAAAATATGACACCAGATAAACTGGTTTATGGGCCTCAGAATAAAATCTCTATCATCTTTATTTAATTAACATTCTGAAAATGTGAATAAATCATAGGAAATGATTAATCTCTAAAACTGCTGATTTATGCGATTTAGAATTTATTCTATACTTTGTGTCTCTCAAAAAAGAAAACCACAAAAAGTGGAAAGAGATACATACTAGACTGCAATTGTCACCTGTAACTTCTGACTTAAAATCTGCTTCATTAAAATCACCCAACATTGTTGTCACATACTGTCTCTGTAAACATAATAAAATGAAGCACAATACAATAAAACTGCTTTTATCTCTTTTGTATAGTAGGCTTCAAAGCAAATTCTGTCCCCAGCTCCCCAAAAAAGGATTGATTATTATTAACTGGCTCTAAATCTGAGAGTCTAATACATTCCAGCATTTTGCACAAACCCAATTGCCTCCTTTGTTATTTTTCCAACAGATATACAAGATTCCTATAAAAATGTATTTCAGTAAAATATAATTTTGTGGATCTGCAAAATGTTTACCAGCATCAGGCTCTGATTCCTGGAAAAAAATGCTAACTGTAACCACAGGCTCATCAGGTAACTTAAGTGAAATGTGATCTTCTACTCAAATTTTATGTACAAGTACATGGTATACTGCTTAACAGTCATATTTAATTTTATATTAATTTCTCATAAGAGGAAAGGATTTAAGTCTATTATAGCAAAAGAACTCAAAGTTAATGTCTAGGAAGATTAGAACAATAAAATTCTGTTAATGGGGTATTGGTAAAAAAGCTATGACATTTATAATAATATATATTCATTTTAACAATATTTTAAAATTTCAAGACATGTAATTCTTTGCATTTGTATCCAATTTTTTACAGTATTATACCTTCACAGATGAGTTACATAAACAGGTTGTTTAAAAAATTATATTCATCTATCCTGACAAAATTCTTGCTAATTTTTTTATTTAAATTTTTAGTATTTAAATATTTCATGGGGGCCAAGATGGCTGACTAGAAACAGCTGCAGTCAAATGCACCCACCAAGAAGAACAAAAAGGGCGAGTGAATCCTACACCAGCAATTGAGGTATCTAAGTTCTCTCACTGGGACTGGCTAGGCAGTTGGTGTGACACACAGAGAAAGAGGAAAAGCAGGGTGAAACAACAGCCCACCCAGGAGCCACACAGGGTAAGGGGAGCTCCCATACCCAGCCAAGGGAGACAGTGACTGATTGTGCTACCCTACCTGGGAAACTACACTTTTTTCATGGATCTCTGCAAACTGTGGATCAGAAGATCCTCTCGTGAGCCCACAAAAAGGCCTCTGGTCCCAAGCACAGAGCTGTGCAGATTCTGGGCAGCAGCTCAACTGGAGACTACCTGAGACTACTCAGTTCCCAGAGAGAGGGATGGTCACTGTCACAGCAGATGTCTGCTGCCTAAGACTACTGAGCTCCCAGGAGGAGGGGCAACAGCCATCACTGTAGCTCCAGCATGCCATTTTCCCCTACCAGTGCCAGGGACACTGGATGGTTTGGACCCAGGAGGAATTCCTCACAGCGGAGCACAATGGCTGTGGCAGATCGTGGTCAGACTGCCTCTTTAGGTCAAACCCAAATGCATCCGTCCTCACCAGGCAGGGCCTCCCAACAGGAATCTCAGCAATTCTATTCAGGGGTTCATGGACAGAACTCTGATATCCCTGGGATAGAGCCCCTGGGGCAGGGGCGGCTATGATCTCCTCAGATCAGCAGATTTAGTCTTTCCCCTGCTGGCTCTGAGGAATTGGGGCAGTCCAGACAGGAGGATTCCCCCAAGAGCAGCGCAGCCCTCTGCCAAGGGGCAGCCAGAGTGCTTCCTTAAGTCGCTCCCTGATCCTGTGCCTCCTGTTGGGTTAGACTCCAACAGGAGGTGCCAGACACCTTATACAGAAGCGGTCCCACTGGCAACAGGTCGGTGTCCCTCAGAGACCAAGATCCCAGAGGAAGGAGCAGGCAACCATCTTTGCTGTTGCAGCCTCTACTGGTGACACCTTCAGATGTAAGAGGGACCCAGGTAAAGAGAATATGAAGTGGACCCCCAGCAAACCACAGTAGCCCTACAGTGGAGGGCTTTAAAAAAACAAAACTAAATTAACAGCAACAATGACAACAGTATAACAGCACAAAAACCCCATCCAAAGGACAGCAGCCTCAAAGACTGAAGCTAGATAAATTCACAGAAGTGCGAAAGAATGAACTAGAAAACACTGAAAACTCGAAAACCCAAAGTGCCTCTTCTCCTCCAAATGATTGTAACACCTCTCCAGCAAAACCACAGAACTGAGCTGAGGCTGAGAAGCATGAACAGGCAGAGGCAGGCTTTAGAAGGTGGGCAATAACGAACTTCACTGGGCTAAAGGAGCATGTTCTAACCCAGTGCAAAGAAGCTAAGGGACTATGACAAAAAATTACAGGAGCTGTTAACCAGAATAACCAATTTAGAGAGGAACATAAATGACCTGATGGAGCTGAAAAATACAACCTGAGAATTTACAATAAGTATCCACAGCTGAAAGAAAGAATTTCAGAGTTTGAAGATTACCTTGCTGAAAGAAGACAGGCAGACAAGATCAAAGAAAAATGAATTGAAAGGAACAAACAAAGCATCCTAGAACTAAGGGATTATATATAAAAAATGAACCTACGACTTACTGAGGTACCTGAAAGAGAGGGAGAATGGAAACAAGCTGGAAAACACAGTCCAGGATATCATCGAGGAGAACTTCCCCAACCTAGCGAGACAGGCCAACATTCAAATTCAGGACATTTAGAGAACCCCAGTAAGATACTCCACAAAAAGATCAACACTCTAAGACACATAATCATCAAATTCTTCAAGGTTGAAATGAAGGAAAAATATTATGGGCAGCCAGAGAGAAGGCCAGATCATCTAAAAAGGGAAGCCCATCAGACTAACAGTAGACCTCTCAGCAAAAACCTCACAAGCCAGAAGAGACTGGGGGCTAATATTCAACATTCCTAAAAAGAATTTCCAACTTAGAATTTCATATGTGGCCAAACTAAGCTTTACAGGTGATGGAGAAACAAGATTCTTTTCAGACAACCAAATGCCGGGGGAATTCATCACCACCAGGCCTGCCTTGCAAGAGCTCCTGAAGGAAGTGTTAAATAAACAAACAAAAAACTGTTACTAACAACTACAAAAAAAATGCTGAAGTACAAAGACCAATGACACTATGAAACAACTATTTCAACAAGTTGGCCATATAACCAGTTAGCATCATTATGACGGGACCAAATTCACATATAACAATATTGACCTTAAATAAAAATGGGCTAAATGCCCCAATTAAAAGACACAGAATGGCAAGCTGGATAAAGAGTCAAGACCCATTGGTGTGCTGTATTCAAGAGACCCACCTCACATGCCAAGACTCACACCAGCTCAAAATAATGTGATGGAGGAAAATTTACCAAGCAAATGGAAAGCAGAAAAAAGCAGGGTTCCAATCCTACTTTCTGTCAAAACAGACTTTAAACCAAAAAGATCAAAGAAGACAAAGAAGGGCAACTGTATAATGGTAAAGGAATCCATTCAACAAGAAGAGCTAATTATCTGAAATATATATGCACTCAACATAGGAGGGGCCAGATTCATAAAACAAGTTCTTAGAAACCTACAAAGAGACTTAGACTCCCACACAATAAGAGCGAGAGACTTTAACACCTTGCTGTCAATATCAGACAGCTCATTGAGACAGAAAATTAACAAAGATATTCAGGATTTGAACCCAGCTCTAGATCAGGTGAACCTGATAGATATCTATAGAACTCTCCACACCAAATCAACAGAATATACATTCTTCTCATCATCACATGCACTTACTCTAAAATCTATCACATAATTGGGAAGTAAAACACTCCTCAGCAAATGCAAAATAACCAAAATCATAACAGTCTCTTAGACCACAGCACAATCAAATTAGAACTCAAGATTAAGAAACTCACTCAAAACCACACAACTAAATGGAAATTGAACTTGCTCCTGAGTTACTCCTGGGTAAATAATGAAATAAGGGAGAAATCAAGAAGTTCTTTCAAACCAATGAATGAAAAAGACAACATACCAGAATCTCTGGGATGCAACTAAAGCAGTGTTAAGAGGGAAATTTATAGCACTAACTGCTTACAATAAAAAGCTAGAAAGATTTCAAATTTACATCCTAACATCACAACCCAAAGAACTAGAGAACCAAGCACAAACACACCCCAAAGCTAGCAGAAGACAAGAAATAACCAACATCAGAGGGGAACTGAAGGAGCTAGAGATACAAAAATCCCTTTAAAAAAAAAAAAAAATCAACAAATCCAGGAGCTGCATCTTTGAAAAAATTAATAAAATAGACTGCTAACTAGACTAATATAGAAGAAAAGAGAAAAGAATCAAATAGACACACTAAAAAATGATAAAGGGGATATCACCACTGATTCCACAAAAATACAAACAACCATCAGAGAATACTATAAACACTTCTATGCAAATGAACTAGAAAATCTAGAAGAAATGGATGTGTCCTGGACATATACACCCTCCCAAGACTGAAGTAGAAAGAGGCTGAATCCCTGGATATACCCAATAGCAAGTTCTGAAATTGAGGCAGTGAAAAATACCATACCAACCGAAAGAGCACTGGATCAGATGGTTTTACAACTGAATTCTACCAGAGGTACAAAGAGGAGTTGGTACCATTTCTTCTGAAACTATTCCAAACAACTGAAGAGGAAGGATTCCTCTGTAACTCATTTTATGAGGCCAGCATCATCCTGATACCAAAATCTGGCAGAGATACAACAAAAAAATAAGGCCAGGCACAGTGGCTCATGCCTGTAATCCCAGCACTTTGGGAGGCCAAGGCGGGTGGATAATGAGGTCAGGCATTTAAGACCAGCCTGGCCAATATAGTGAAACCCTGTTTCTTCTAAAAATACGAAAAAAATAAGCTGAGTGTGGTGGTGGGCACCTGTAATCCCAGCTACTTGGGAAGCTGAGTATAGGAGAATAGCTTGAACCTTGGAGGTGGAGGTTACAGTGAGCTGAAATCACACCACTGTACTCTAGCCTGGGAGACACTGTGAGACTCTGTCTCAAAAAAAAATAAAAAAGAAAACTTCAGGATAATTTCCCTGATGAACATCAATGCAAAAATCCTCAATAAAATACTGGCAAACCAAATACAGCTCCACACCAAGAAGCTTATCCACCATGACCAAGTCACCTTTGTCTCTGGGATGCAAGGCTGGTTCAACACACACAAATCAATGAACTAATTCATTACATAAACAGAACTGAAGACCAAAACTACATGATTATCTCAATAGATGAAAAAAAAAGGCCTTCAATAAAATTCAACATCCCTTCATGTTAAAAACTGTCAATAAACTAGGTATTCACAGAATATATCTCAAAATAATAAGAGCCATTTATAACAAACCTAAAGCCAATACATACTGAAGGAACAAAAGCTGGAAGAATTCCCCTTGAAAACGAGCACAAGACAAAGGTACCCTTTCTCACTACTCGTTTCCAACACAGTAGTGGAGTTCTGGCCAAGGCAATCAGGCAAGAAAAAGAAATAAAGATTATTCAAATAGGAAGACAGGAAGTCAAGATTTTTTACTGTTTACAGATGACATGATCCTATATCTAGAAAACCCCATTGTCTCAGCCCAAAAGCTCCATAAGCTGATAAGCAACTTTAGCGAAGTCTCAGGATACAAAACCAATGTGCAAAAATCACAAGCATTCCTATACACCAACAATAGACAAACAGAGAGCCAAATCATGAATGAATTCCCATTTACGACTGCTACAAAAAGAAAAAATAAATCGGAATAGAGCTTACAAGAGAAGTAAAGGACCTCTTCAAGAAGAACTACAAGCCACTGCTCAAAGAAATCAGAGAGGACACAAACAAACGGAATAACATTCTATGCTCCTGGACGGGAAGAATCAGTATTGTGAAAATGGCCATACTGCCCAAAGAAATTTACAGATTCAATGCTATTCACATTAAACTACCATTGACAGGCATCTATTAGAATTCAGAATTAGAAAAACTTCACAGAATTAGAACAAACTACTTTAACACCCATATGGAACCAAAAAGAGCCCATATAGCCAAGATAATCCTAAGCAAAAAGAACAGAGCTGGAGGCATCATGCTTTGATTTGATTATACCCAAATTCAAACTATAATACAAGGCCACAGTAACCAAAACAGCATGGTTCTGATACAAAAACAGACACACAGACCAATGGAACAGAACAGAGAACTCAGAAATAGGACTGCACATCTACAATCATCTCATCTTTGACAAACCTGACAAAAACAAACAATGGAGAAAGGATTCCCTATTTAATAAATGGTGCTGGGAGAACTTGCTAGCCACATGCAGAAAACTGAAACTGAACCCCTTTCTCAGGCCAAGTTGGGTGGATCACTTGAGGTCAGAAGTTCTAGACCAGCCTGTTCAATATGGTAAAACACAGTCCCTAATAAAATACATAAATTAGCCAGGTGTGGTGGCCCACGTCTGTAGTCCAAGCTACTTAGGAGGCTGAGGCCAGAGAATCACTGGAACCCAAGATGCCAAGATCACCACTGCACTACAGCCTAAGCAACAGAGCAAGACTCCATCTCAAAAAAAAAGAAAACAGAAAAAGAAAGTTAACTCAAGATGGATTAAAAACTTAAATGTTAAACCCAAAACAATGTAAGCACTAGAAGAAAATCTAGGCAATATCATTCAGGACATAGGCACAAGCACAGATTTCATGGCGAAAGTCAAAAGTAATTGCAACAAAAGCAAAAATTGACAAATAGGACCTAGTTAAACTAAAGAGTTTCTACACAGCAAAAGAAACTATCATCAGAGTGAACAGACAACTTACAGAATGGCAGAAAATCTTTGCAATCGATCCATCTGACAAAGGTCTAATATCCAGAATCTACAAGAAACTTAAATTTAAAAGAAAAAACCAACAGCAACAAACAACTCCATTAAAAGTGGGCAAACGGCATGAATAGACATTTCTCGAGACATTTATGCTGCCAACAAACATGAAAAGAAAAAGCACAACATGACTGATCATTGGAGAAATGCAAATCAAAATCACTATGAGATACCATCTCATGCCAGTCAGAATGGCAATTATTAAAAAGTCAAGAAACAACAGATGCTGTTGTGAGGCTGTGGAGAAACTGAAATACTTCTGCACTGTTGGTGGGAACGTAAATTAGTCCAGCCATTGTGGAAGACAGTATGGTGATTCCTCAAAGACCTAAACCCAGAAATACCATTTGACCCAGCAATCTCATTACCAAGTATATACTGAAAGGAATAGAAATCATTCTATTATAAAGATAAAAATACATGCATATGTATGTTCACTGCAGCACTATTCACAATAGCAAAGACATGGAATCAACCCAAATGTCCATCAGTGACAGATCAGATAAAGAAATTGTGGCATATATACACTATGGAACACTATGCAGCCATAGAAAGAAATGAGAGACATGGATGCATGGACATGGATGGAGCTGGAAGACATCATTATCAGCAAACTAACACAGGAACAGTAAACCAATCACCACATGTTCTCACATATAAATGGGAGCTGAACAATGAGAACACATGGACACAGGGAAGGAAACAATACTCACTGGGGTCTGCTGGGAGTAGGGAGCGAATGAAAGCCTCAGGATAAATAGCTAATGCATGCCTCGCTTAATACTTAGGTGACAGGTTGGCCGGGCGTGGTGGTTCACACCTGAAATCCCAGCACTTGGGAGGCCAAGGCAGGCAGATCACCTGAGGTCAGGAGTTTGAGACCAGCCTGGCCAACATGACAAAATCCCGTCTCCACTAAAAATACAAAAATTAGCTAGGTGTGGTGGCGCATGTTTGTAGTCCTAGTTACTTGGGAGGCTGAGGCAGGAGAATCACTTGAACCCAGGAGGTGGAGGTTGCAGTAAGCCAAGACCACACCACTGTCCTCCAGCTTGGGCAACAGAGAGAGACTCCATTTCATAGAAGAAAAAATGTAGGTAACAGGTTAATAGGTACAGCAAACCACCATGGCACAAGTTTACCTAAGTAACAAATCTGCACATCCTGCACATGTATCCCAGATCTTCAAGTAAGATTTCATTTACTTCTAAAACCAAAACATACTGTGTCTTCCTTTGTGAGAAGAAAACTAGCCATTTTATTCATGGGTATGTATATCCAAATACATATAATTTTATTGCAAAGTTGTCCTGTTTTCAGAAATAAGATAATGATAATAAGGTATTAAGTCTGCTAATGAGAGTATGAGCTAACACAAATATGTATGAGAACAAAAAGTATGAGAACCACTAGATCAATAAGTAATAACCATTATACAGTAGTCCCCCGTCATGCATGGGGGATCCAAGCCCCCTAATAGACGTCTGACACTGCAGATACTACCAAATCCTACGTATACTATGTTTATTTCCTCTTTATGCCTGCCCCGATAAAATTTTATTTAAAATTGGGCAGATTAAGAGATTAACAACAACTAGCAGAATGTTTATAATAATAAAAGTGAATATCGTCTCTCTCAAAGTATCTGATTGTACTATAAATATCTTACTGTACTAACCCTTCTTATAATGATGACATGAAATGATAAAATAATTAGAACCTCAGTTGGTCACAGGTAATTGAAACCATGGAAAGTGAAACCATAGATAAGAAAGACTACGATATACTTTGTTCAGTTATTTTAAAAATAATTCAGCTGTATTTATGATTGACATAAACCTATTATTCATGATTCCATTGGTATATCAGGCACAATAGGCATACACAGTTACTGCTAATTAATTTTTATTATGTCCACGTGCAGAAAAGAGTTAACATAGCAGGCATGACATTACTATCCTTAAAAAGCTTGATTGTAAGATTGGCCCTTAGATGACATCTGAGAACTCAAATTTTGGGAATGCCCCCATCATTTTCTAATTGGTAAGAATGGCTCACTGTGCCCAAACTGTGCAAACAGTATGGTTTATGCTAAACACCTGCTTTCCTTCTTGAAATCTGAAATTTTGATACCTGTTAGGCAGAGGGTTCCCAAATGACCAACTCTCAATAAAAATTCTGGGAACTGAGTCTCTAATGAGCCTCCTGGTAGAAAATATTTCACATGTGTTGTCACAATCCAGTGCTGGAGAAATTAAGCACACCCTGAGTGTCTCTACCAGGAGAAGACTCATGGAGCTAGTGCCATGATTTCTTCTGAACTTTCCCATATGCTTTTTCCCTTTGTTGATTTTGCTTTGTTATCTTGTTGCTGTAATAATTTGTAGCTATGAATAGGATTATATGCTGAGTCCTGTCAGTCTTTCTAGCAAATCAATCAATCCAATGGTGGTCTTAGGAACCCATGACAAAAGTGTAGAAACTGTGCCTTGTATCAACTTGTATTTCTTAGACTGTATAATATACTCATATATAATAGTTATGCATCCTATGCAGTGATTATTTTCCCTTTAATATATCCAAACCAGTCTAAAGATGCATTGCATACCCACTTCAGTGTTAGTTAATAGTGGTGAACTGGTTTAATGACATAAATACATGTAATAGGAATAGTACACTTCAAACAAAAACAAAAAGGCAGGTTTTTGGCAGGTTCAAATAACATAGTTGGACAGAAGATTGATTACTTCGACCATGTATCTAGTCTGCAACCCTCCAAACTATTTCAATGCTATTTTGATAATTATCTGCCTGTAAACCTTCTAAAGAACATCCTAAGCATTCTTAATTTGATTGTTTTTTGTCTATTCATTTATCTCTGGAATTTCACAAAATATAACATACTTCAAATCTGTGTGACTGACAAAACAGGGCATTTTATCAAGCTTCTTTGTTATTTACATACAGCTCTGTGATGTTTCAAACAAGTAACTCATGCTTCCTTGTAGTTTATATAATTCTTTCAGAGCTATACTCCACATATTAGACAAAAGATCAAAAGACTGCAACATAAATATAAAAGGAACATTAAATTAAGGGAAAAGAAGCCCCAAGAGATGAAAGGAGTCAATGAGTAAGAGAATACAGCTAGGTTAAAGAAAGTTCCAAGCCATCCCTGATGACAAAATACTTTTTTGTCTTGATCTGTGATAGCAAAAGGAAAAGAAAGAAAAAGTTCTTATTATTTCTAAAGCAAATGTCATTATCCAATATAGAGACTTTATAGCAAATGTCAACTATGCACTTCAAAAAAGCAAAGAAATATAATGAGAAATTTTTACAAAACACTATATAATTCAGTGACTCTTCCTCTTATGGAGAAAAATGTGTAATACTAGTATGCATACTTTACCTATACATGGCAAACAATATTTTTTAAACATTACCAACACAGAAAACATAAATCATTAAATTAGCCAAGTCAAACAGCTAGAAAAAGACAAGAGAGTTGAAATCGACCTTCAGAATTTGGCAAACCATCTCCCTAAGATACAAGTTGCAAACTCTTAGATCCAAGAAAAAGCAATTATTTCATCATTACAGTTGGTAAGAGATTACTATTTTGGTTTTAGAAGGTGAAGAAAAGCGGAGGAAGAAAGTGATTTGGCGATTCTAGAGTTTTCTTTCAATTCCATTCCCAATGTACTCAGTGTTCGCTGTGTTAATGTCCACCAGTATACATCAGTCATTTATTTTAGTGGCTTTATTCACTGCCAATAATATCATTAGCAAGGAAAGAATATTATAAAATTAAATTTTATATTTAAATAAGTAATTTTTCTTTTGATACCAACAGAATTTATAATCTTGTCAAAATTTCTCCAATAGCAAGATCAGGATTCTCCTTTCTGTAAGTATCTAACCTCTAAGTCAAGCCACCTTTCCAGTCAAATCAAAAGTCAAAGGAGAGGTGCTAAGCACTATTCTCTTCAAAAAGAAACACAGGCCGGGCGCAATTGTCTATGCCTGCAATCCCAGCACTTTGGGAAGCCAGTCGGCAGACTTGTTTGAGCCCAGGAGTTGGAGACCAGCCTGCACAACATAGTGAGACTCCATTTCAAAGAAAAAGAAAAAAAAAAAAAAAGAAACATATGCTTTTGTGTTTCTTATTTTACATTATTAAAAATATATTTTATAAAGACCAAGATTGAAGAGTTGACCCCATTTGAGTAATATGAATACTACTTGTCACCCAAAAGCTAAAATTGTTTCGTATTACGTTATAGTTTTCATTATATTAAAATGGCATAGTTACTGTAACTTATACAAATTTACTATAGAATTAGCATCCTGTAATTCCAGATTAATATTAAATTTTAGAAGTACCAGGGTATGTAACAATGAAACATTCTAAATGTTATCTACTGCTTAAGACAAATTTTAACTGTATTTAAACATTAGGTGAAATATGCAACTCAGACTAAATCAGTGTACAGTAAGTAAAAACCAATGGTGTATAGATAAAGAGGGTATCATGTAAGCTGGTTAAAAAATTATAATGAAGAGAGAACTAGTAAGAATATAGCAACCTGGCTGAAATTGATATTCATTAGGGTACGCCTCACATCAATAGGTAACATTTGGACTCTGTGGTCTTTATCAGTGTCCCAGCTGGTAATGGTGGAAGGTTAATGCCTTACCCAATTCTGTTCAATTTTCTATCCTAATTAGCCCTCCAAATCTATAGCTGTGAGCACCAAGTGTCTGTGCTCAAAAGAAACTAATTAATGCTAGCAAATTAGATCAAGTCCAAAGATCCAACAGCCAAACTCTTAGTTAAATGCTCCTTGTTAACAGGAAGTGTAGCTGTCAATAACTGCTGTTGGTGACTATAATGAGGCATCTTTCTTTCATTGAAAGTGATTTCATTTCTCTTTGTCCCTGGAAAAGCTGTTCTATTCCCTTCACAAACCTACGTTGCTGGCAGTCTGACCCAATTCTTATCATCAGCTGGGTTGAAATGACATTAAAAAAAAAATCAAACAGAAAAGCTTTCCTACATAATCATGTTTTAGGCATTTAGCAGAAAGTCAGATTACTTCTTAAAATTCCTATATGTTTTATCTAAGAACCATACAATTGGCATACACAATGCTTTTATATAGAATCCTATAATTACTCAATAAAGCAAAGGCATAAAAAGTAAATAAACTACAATGGAAGTGTCCTGATTCTAAATAATGTCTTATTGTTTAGTTTAAATGAAGTTTTCTTCTGCTGCTTGAATAATTCTAATGCACATCATTTCCTAGTCTATATGGTTAAATAGGGAAAATACTAAAGACTCCTTATTCCCTTATCAATTTTAGATTCTAAAATACTGTTTTGAATCACATGGCCTAAAGAACCAATATATAGTTATGTATAAGAGATTCAAATTATGTTATAACATACATTCTAATATAGATGAATACATTTAAATAATCCAATGAATCACAGATTTTAAGATGCTTTCTGTCTTCAGAAGACTTAAGTATATTTAAAAAAGCAAAAACTTAACTATGTCAACATCCTAAACAACTTTTGATGAGTGAAAATTAAACACTTTATTTTCTGTATCATTATAAAACACTAGTTTTGTAACACGAATAAATATTTTTAAGTTATATTGTACTCTTTCATTTCAAAAAACAAAGTTTCATTGTCTAAGAGACAATGAAGGACAATTCTGAAACCCAAAGCCATACAATCATTCTTCAATTTCATTTGAATTGTATCAGTAAAAATTAAATCTATAATTGAGTTAGCTAGCTTTCTTTCATTCTAGGTATAAAGATAATATGCTACAAGACAGCATAAATACAACTTATCTGTGTAACTTTAGACTGTTGCATCAGTAATAAGTAAAGCTTCCTAGTAGTAAAAAGCCCTACAACTTTTTTATAGGGTTTTAAAGTTTTATCTCCCCTCACCTGAAACAGGATATTTATTTTTAAAGTTCTATGAGGAATGTGCAGGATATACCTCTTGTGACCATGAACATGAGCCCTGTCAATGCACTACCTGCAATTGTCAATAGGTTGACTTCTCAAGACAACTGGGGGTAGGTGTTAAAGAAAGTGGCTCTGTTAAACTAATTCACAGGAAAGCAAGAGTAAAACCATAGAATGATTATTTATATGAGTTTTAAAATGGAATCGGTCATAATAAGTTACTGAAGCAACAGAAATGACCATCACACATTTGTGAGTCCAAAGAACTACTCTTATTTTATTGCCTCCATTCATCAATTGTAAAGGTGCTAAGAGCAGAGGACAGGGAAAGAAACAAAAGTGTTCCTAGTATCCAAATGTTATTGACCCAGTCCTGAACTAGAGTTGACACAGCAAGCCCTGCTCCCCTATAGAGATGCTTGCAGTGGAAGTGCAACTCAGCATCCTCACTAAAAATTACTGTGGTCCCGGCCGGGAGCGGTGGCTCACGCCTGTAATCCCAGCACTTTGGGAGGCCAAGGCGGGTGGATCATGAGGTCAAGAGATCGAGACCATCCTGGTCAACATAGTGAAACCCTGTCTCTACTAAAAATACAAAAACTTAGCTGGGTATGGTGACACGCGCCTGTAATCCCAGCTACCCGGGAGGCTGAGGCAGGAGAATTGCCTGATCCCAGGAGGCGGAGGTTGCAGTGAGCAGAGATCGCGCCATTGCACTCCAGTCTGGGTGACAAGAGTAAAACTCTGTGTCAAAAAAAAAAAAAATTATTGTGGTCCCTCAATAAAGATGACCACAGGGAAAGTGAAGAAGTAAAACCAGGAAAATAGCCTATGTCAGTAAAATGTTATTACTTCTTTTGAGGGCCATTCCAAGAGGTAGAATTTTTTTAAAAACATTTCTACAGTAATATTGCCATCTGCTTGTCTAATAACTCATCATTTACAAATGTATTATGGCCTCATTTTTCACCTTTAACTGCTTTGTTTACATGTTTCACCAGAATGTCACATATTAATCACTGATGTCTCTAGATTTATAGAATGCAGGAGTATTTCCTGTTAAAAACATTTTCCAAAGAAAACTTAAATGTGTAGCTCTCTAGTGTATGTATTTACATAAATATCTTCCACTTGGAAACACAAAATAAAAACTCCACATTCACGGTAAGTCCTATTGGTATTCTATTAACAATACAGTAACAGACAATGACGCCAAAGAAAATAACCTTAGAATACACTCACACACACACACACAAATACATGAATAAGGTGACAGCTGGAAAACGGGTATATGTTAGATTTGATGTTTCTTCCCTATAAAAATCAGAATAACTTGCTTCTGCAAATTACTCATACCAAGTTTTTCTAAGTATATAACTGTACTTTTGAGGGTTAAAAAAATGTTTTTTACTAGTAATCTGGGGAAATATTTTTAAGCTGTAAATGAATTAAAGATCATTGGAAGTTCTGAAAGCTGAAATACTGGTATTTCAGTGAAAGGGTGAGAAGCAATTCATACATATTAATTCATTGACTACTTGATTCTGGGGCTAAAGATTAAATTCAGATTGTATTATTAAAAATAAATTTGATCTTCACATGAATATTTGAATCTTACCTTGAATTTGTTCGGAACACCTCTCTCTGGCCTTTTCTCTCATTTTTTTAGGGATCAAAACATCTTTTTCGACATGTCTGAGATGCTGCTCTGAAAAAAAAAAGTCTTTCTTTAATAAAGTCTCAAGCAAATCACCAGATTAAAAGAAAAATAAGACTCTGGTTTACTTAAAATAAAAACCTATGCAAATATACTCAAAACTTACGACCTTATGAAATTGTGATTATTTTAGTCCTTGAAAATCACCCAATTTTCAATGATTTTTAAAATAAACAACAACAAAAATGTGAGGAACATGAGTAACATATTCCTTAAAATTTCTGCAAACTACACTGCAACATTTTTACTTTATAACATATTCCATGCAGTCTAAGTTAGCATCTAAATCATCATTCCTTTATTAATATAATCCACAGAAAGAGGATTTTCATTAATACTGAGATCCAAGAATAGATGAAGAGATAAAAGATTAAGAGACACACAAGTTGTTTTGCTACCTAGTAACAGAATAGCCTAAAAAAGAACTGGCAGAAGAAAAAGTGGAACTACAAGTCTATATACAAAACAAAGCGTGTGTGATTTCTATGCATTTTAAACACTACTTCCACAATTAGACTAAAATGGCAAATTGAACACCTGCTCTAGAGTTCCACCTGCTCCTTAAATGCTAAGAGAGTCCTGAAAAATAAACATGGGGTAAGTGTCTTCAGTGAACCAAAATGATGAGGAATCTCTGAAAGAAAAAAGGCAGATTAGGTCAGGTTAAATGAGGTAATCATATTCCTATAGAGTATCCAGGGAAAAACACATGCCAAAAGTGGGTGCTGCTCCATCCTCTGAAGCAGCAAATATGGAAAGCAAGAAAACTTCTCGAGAGGAAACTAAACAGTTATTAATTAAAGTGACTCGGTAGGAACCAAATGGTCAACTCCTCTGCTGCCTTTGGGCCATGGGTGAAAAAGGATATACAGGTATTTATCTCCAAAAGACCAGAAAGTTTCCCATTAAAAGAGAACAGTAAAGAAGATTTCAGATTATTGTTAAGTATAATAAATATACTGAGGCAAAAACAAAGACATGAGTCCTCAGACAGCAATGGACCATGGATTACCTAAATGCACTTTGGTGAAATGTCTGAAACCCCAACATCCTAAAAGCTTCAAAAGGGAATAAACACTGCCCACAAAAAGGAATTGGAATCAGATTTACATCATAGCTCACTGGCAAGACATGGACAATGGAGAAATAACTCTCTCCAACAAGCCCTCTCTCCAACAAGACAATGGAGAAATAACTTCAAACCGAGTTCTGAGATAAAATTACTTTTTAAAGAATTCCACAGTCTCTAAACTACCAATTATGAGTGAAGTTAAGGACATTTTCAGATATACAGGAACTAAAATGTTTACCACTTTCAAACCCTACAAAAAAAGAAGTAATCGCCTTACTACAGTTGATCCTTGAACAACATGGGTTTGAACTGTGGGGGTCCACTTAATACTCAGATTTTGTCTAACCAAATGCAGAACCAAATGCAGACTGAAAATGCAATATTTTGGGGATGCAAACCTATATGGGATAGAGAGGGCTGACTTTTAACACACATGGGTTCTGAGGGGCCCATGGGCGGGACTTGAGAATGCACAGGTTTTGGTAAATAATGGGGCTCCTGCAACCAATCCCCTGGGTATACTGAGAAATGACTACGATGTGCAACAACCACTAATCAAATTTAGTGATGTGGAACAATAAACATTTTATTGTGATTAGGGTTACTATGGGTCTGAGGGGCCTGATCTGGGAAGACTCAAAGTTCTGGTGGTTCTGGTCTTGATTTCTACAGCTACAAATGCTGGGGCTTTTGTAGCTGTAGATTTGCTTACTTCCAAAATAATTTACTTAAAAAATTATTTCTTTCTTTATATATATATCTGACATTTGCCTGGAATGGCCAAAAGAAGTGCTCAGTTAAAACTGTAAACCAGTACATCTCCCAGTGGCCTCTCAACCTAGAGCCACTCAACACCATTTGTTCATCTTGCACTATACTAAATCATTAACGATAGCCTACACTCAGGTGGAAGGAAATCAGACTCCATTATTGGTAACAAAACCACATTACAGAAAACTATGAAGGATGGGAGATAATTCTGTACCCTTCTTTGTAAAATAAAATCTGTCACATGAGGTAACAATATGCTCTGATAGAAAAAAAATTGAACCCATGATATGCAAATGTAAAACATATAACTCATATTAGAAAAACATAACTTAAATCTGTCAAAACTGTGAAGTACTTGAACAACATTTTCAACTAACTTAACCTTACTAACGTTTATAGAATACCCAATAACAGCAGAACATCTATGAAAATAAACCATACAAACTATGCTTCCTGATACCAGTGTAATTAAATTAGTAACCAATACTAGAAAGATCTCTGGATAATTTTCAAATATGTGTAAGCTAAATAACACACTTTTAAATAACCCATGGATCTAAGAAAATATCAAAAAAGAAATTAGAAAGTATTTTGATATGAATGAAAATAAAAACACAATATATCAAAATGTATGTGTTATAGCTAAAACGGTATTTGGCAGGAAATTTGTAGCACTAAAATCCTATCTAGAAAAGAAAAAAAGGTTTTACATCAACTTAAGTTTATACCTTCAGAAACCAGATAAAGGATAAAATAAACACAAAGCAAGCAAAAGAGGAAATGATAAATACCGAAATATAAATCAATGAAATAAAGAATAGCAAATGAAAGTAAAAAGGAATGAAATTTAATCTGGTTCTTTGAGAGGATCAGATCAATAAAATGTATAAACCACTTGCCAAACTAATCAGAAAAAAAGGTCACAAATTTCAAAAATCAGAAACAATAAACATTTTTAAATGATAAGGGAATATTATTAACAAATTTAGGCCAGTGAACTTGACAACTAAAATGAAATGAATGAATTCCTTTAAAAAAACACAAAACAACCAAAGCCCACTCAAGAAGACCTTTATACCAAAAGCAAGAATGCTATTTACAAAGCATATACACATACACACAAAACCCACAGACCACTATGCCTCATGAACACAGATGCAAAAATTCCCAACGGAGTATTAAGAAATCAAACCCAGCAGTACATAAAAAGAAAGATACATAAAAACAAAGTTGGATTTATTTCAGGGAGAAAAGGGTGGTTCACCATTTGAAATTCAACCAATGTAATCCATCAGATATATTAATAGTCTAAAAAAGGAAAACCATATAATCATATCAATTGATGCCAAAAACACTGGACAAAATTCTACATGCATTCATAAAAAACACAATCAGTACACGTGGAACAGAAGGGAACTTCTTAAATGAAGGGTATCTACAAAAAGCTATAGCTTATATCATACTTAACAGTAAAACTCTGAACACCTTCCCTATAAAAAGAGAAACATGGTATAACATTATATAGAACTACATACACACACATATGAGTACATGTAGAAACTGGTGAAAACTGAAAAGGTCTATAATCTAGTTAACAGTATTGCACCAAACTTCAGTTTACTGGTTTTGATATTATAGTACAGTTAGATGTCTCCACTGAGAAAAACTACGAGAAGGACACTCAACACTATATAGTATTTTTCACAATTTTATGTGAGTCTATAATTATTTCAAAATAAAAAGTTAAAAAAAACTTCTAGAAAACAATCACAGGAGAAAATCATCATGATCCAGATGTCATATAACTCCAGGAAAAAAAAAAGTACATGTAAAAACTGGTGAAATTCCAGTAAGATTAATACCTGAATCAAAGATATTATACCAATGCCCATTCCCACTTTCCTTGTTCACAACTAATTATAGAAGTCTGTCCTAACCTTTTTTCATTTTTGCCCTAAAAGGTGACTTTTCTAACTTTTTTAATCCTAATGTCCCTATAAAATTTTAATACTGCAGATATATATGTTTATGGACTACAGGTATAACAGTGCTTTATATATTAAAAGAGTAAGATTTTTGTCTCCACCAATGTCAATTTTTATCGTTTTGAAGACAATTATACCCATTGGGAATACACATATCATGATTATGTAAGACAGCATCTTTAGGGAAAGCTGGGAAGACAGTAGGTACATGGAAACTGTACAATTTTGCAATTTTCTATTATTATTATATTATTACAAAATAAAGTTATAATAAAATAAGTGAAAAAAATGTATAAGGAAGAACAAAGGTCATAGACTAGCCAAAACAACACTAAAACAGGAGAACAAATTTAGATGCTTTGCAGCAACTACCTGATTACAAGCCATACAACAAAGCTACAGAAGCCAAGACGATGTAGTGTTGGCATAATTCAGGTAAGCAAAAAGAGTAATGTAACGCAAGAGAACAAAAGGATCCAGAAATACTTCCATATATACACAATCACTTTACTGACAAATGCACCAAGGCTAGTTAAGTTAATGAATAAGTATTTTGACAAATGGTGGCAGAACTGTACTAACAACAACAAAAAAACCTAAACCCTTCGACCCCCCTACTTCACGGTAATCACAAAAATTAAATGGCCATGGATCATAAAACTAACATAAAAACTAAAACTATTAAACAAAAAAGACCCTTCAATTCCTTGGAGTAGACCGTGTCTTAAAGAGAATACAAGGCCACTTTGGGAGGCCGAGGCGGGTGGATCACGAGGTCGGCATATCGAGACCATCCTGGTCAACATGGTGAAACCCCGTCTCTACTAAAAACTACAAAAAATTAGCTGGGCACGGTGGCGTGTGCCTGTAATCCCAGCTACTCAGGAGGCTGAGGCAGGAGAATTGCCTGAACCCAGGGGGCAGAGGTTGCGGTGAGCTGAGATCGCGCCATTGCACTCCAGCCTGGGTAACAAGAGCGAAACTCCGTCTCAAAAAAAAAAAAGAGAATACAAGGCACTAAAAAGAAATCTTACAAATTATAAATTTGACGTCACCAAATATAAAATGATTTGTCCATCAAAAGATATAATTAACAAAATTAAAAGGCATGCCATAGACCAGGAGAAAAAAATTCACTTCATATTCATATATATATATATATATATAATATATATATATATATATATGAGGTATATTCTAATATATACATAGACATATATTCGGCAAAGGACTTGAGTCCAGAATATATCAAGAACCCATACCTATCAATAATAAAAACACAACTCAATAAAAGATGGGCAAAAGGCTTCAATGGACACATCACAAAAGATGATACACAAATTGAAAATGCATATATAAAAAGGTGCTCAAAATCATTAATCATTAAAAAACTGCAAATGAAACCCTTCACATCATTTCAAACAAACGAGGAATGACTACAATTAAAAACAATGGCAACACCAAATGCTAGAAAGAATGTGGAGCATCTAAAGCTTTCATATCTTGCTAGTGGGACCGTGAAATGATACATTTCTCTGAAAAACTGCTGAGTTATAAAGTTAAAAATGTTCCACTCCTAGGTATTCACTTATGCATGATAAATGAAAATATAAGTCCAGAAAACAACTTGCACAAGTCTATTTACAAAGCGTTATTCTGAACAGCCAAAAATTACTTAGCAATAAAAAAATAATGATACTGTTGGTATACCACTACTAACAGTAGGACAGGTGATCTATCCTAGGTGAATCTCAAAAACATTTGAGAAAAAGAAAGCAGACATAGGAGTACATACCTCATGATTCAAGAACATGTAAAGTCAATCTATTGTGATAAAAATTACAACAGTGGTCATATATGGAAGCTGAGAAGTACTCTCTGAAAAATGTCATTAGGGTATATATATTTATGAAAACTCACTTAAGATCTGTAAATTTCACTGTATATTTTACCTCATTTTAAAACAGATTAGCTTTAAAAATTATAGAAATCTGCTCTCATAGTGGGAGATTTCAACATATAACCATTAGAAATTAGGTTACTAAGTAGACAAAAAGATTCATAATTTTCTCCCTAAAGATATTGTTCATCTTTCATTAGATTTCTATTGGTAAATCTATCTTTCCATAAATAACCTGTTGTAATTGTTTATTGCTAGTGTATAGGTTCAATTGATTTTTTATGTTGTCCTTATAATCAATACAACCTCTCTCAATTTTAATAATTTGACCATAGATTATCTTCCAGTTTCTATGCAGACAAACACAGAAAACAGTTTTGTATCCTCTTCTTAAATTCTTACTGGCTAAGTCCTTTAGAAAAGTGGTGAGTAGTAACTGACAAAACCTCTGTCTTGGATGCTCAAATTTTATTTAGAATCTTTTCAGTTGTCACCATGTTGACATTTGCCTATGACTTTCCACTCTTTGCATTGTTTTGGTGTTAAAGTTATGTTATTTAAACAATAAATTAGGGACTCTCCTCTCCCTTTATATTATCCAGAACACTATGTATAAAACAAAGATTATTCTCAGTTCCTTGAAAGTTCATTAAAAACCACCTATGACGGTCAGTTCTATAGTTCAGTTCGGCTAGGTTATAGTCCCCACTTATTCATGCAAACATTAATTCGGGTGATGCTGTGAAGGTATTTTGCAAATTCATATAAAGGAGATTATCAAAGATAATTTGGGTGAGCCTAATTCAATCAGTTCAAAGGCTTTAAGAGCAGAATTGAGGTTTTCCTGAAGAATTACATTTCCTGACTGCATCTTCAGCTTCAGATAAAGAATTCCAAGCTGGCCCTTCCTGATATGCCCTGTGCATTTCAGACTTGCCCAACTGGTCCCTACAATCACATAAACCAATTTCTTGTAATAGACCTCCTGACATGTATATGTACACACACACACACACACACACACACACACATGTATGCGTGTATACATACATATGCACATGTTAAGATACACACACACACACACACGTTTTTCTTCCTACTGATTATTTCCATGGTGGAATCCTAACCAATACACCACCTATCAGGGCTTGTGTTTTGGAGTATGTATGTTTGTAGGTGTAAGACACACAGGCACAACGAGAATTTTAACTATTTGTAGAATTCTTACAATTCTTTTTACTTATTCTAGAGGCAGCTGAAATTTTAGCCACTTTGTATTTCTCAAGGACACTATTTCCCCTAATTTTCAAAAAAAAAAATGATATGAAGGTGTTCACATGATTTTTTTTTTTCTCTTTACCACACCTGTAGTTGTATCCCAATTTTCACTGCCTATGTAAAACAATGTGAAGAACTAGAATATAAATATTTTAAGCTTTGCAGGCTACATAACATCTCTGTCATATATACATATACATATATATGTAATATATACACATATACACGTTAAATATATATATATATATATTATTTTTTAAAACAACCCTTTAAAAATGTTACCAACCATTCTTAGCTTATAGGCCCTCCCAGATTTGTCCCATAGACCATATCTGCTGAACTCTTTGTACTTTCTCTTTTTCCCTAGCTTTGCAGAAGCTACGAGAAACATGCCAGGCACAATGGCTCACATCTGTAATCCCAACACTTTGGGAGGCTGAGGCAGATGGATCACTTGAGGCCAGGAGTTCAAAACCAGCCTGGCCAACATGGTGAAATCCTGTCTCTAAAAAAGAAAAAAAAATTACCTGGTCATGGTGGTGCCCAACTGTAGTCCCAGCTTCTCGGGAGGCTGATGCAGGAGAATTGTTTGAACCAGGGAGGTGGAGGTTGCAGTGAGCTGAGATCATGCCACTACACTCCAGCCTAGGAAACAGAGCAAGACTCTGTTTCAACAAAAAAAACAAATGAGGACACAAAACAATCTCAGATTGGAAGCATGGATGGAGAGAAAAGAACAACTTCAGAGGGGGGCCCTACAAGGACTGACAGTGCCTAAAGGGGCTGAGGGAAAGGGATGATTCAAGGAGGACTCCCAGTTTGCTGGCTTCAAGTAAAAGGATATGACCATTTATTGAGATAGGGAATATAAAAGAAGGATCAGGTAAGAGGAAAATTCAGTTGTGGACATGTTGAATTTGAAGGGACTGTGACATCTTGTAGAGTGGAAAGCTGATGCTTATTTACGAAGAAAAGAATAAAACTGAGACTATATCCACAAATTCCGTTTTGCCTTGCCTATAGGATAAATCATAATTAGACATCAATAACTGTTCAGTGTAATTACTAAACATATTAGAAGATGTTGGATTATACTGATCTATTTATAAAATCAATTTCAAAGTGTTACTTTTTTTCATGTACATAATTTTAATCTATACAACTTACTCATAATGCATCCTAATGAATCTTCTCTTTGCTCTATATATCTTCCAATGGTCTTAAATAACTAAGTCAATATTATTTTGAATCAATTCCTTGAATACAGACACAGATTTTTCCAAAAATAAATTACAAAAGAAATTTACCTACATTATGAATTCTAAGTTATAATATTCCTTTCAAACACATTTTTAAAACGGCTTGTCAAGACTTGTGATCATTCTTCTAAAACTTCCTAGGGCAAATAAATAATTCCAGAATTGATTAAAATTTAATCAATATTAATACTGAATTCTTGGTATTAAATCAGATATGACAGTATTAAAAATATAAAAACTCTACTAAAGGTTTTCCCACTTGATAGCATAGCAGCCACTAAGTATCAATGATTATTAATTATAATTTTTGAAAAAGCTAACTTCAACATTACAAATATTATAGATATGACACTTTTTATTCACAAATTACAAAGTGATTCTCTTAATCCTAATCTGGGGTGTATATGCTATACATTTGTACAGAGGTTGCAAAACTAAAAATTAAATTTTGAAAGTGTACTACTATATAGTCACATAAATTTATGCTGAATTAAAGAATCAGGATAATATCACCAGGGAAAATTTCCAAAGCTCTAACTTCTCAACATTCTATCATCACCTGAAAGTCAATTTTCACCTTTTTCACTGGCTGAATTTGTTAGCTCATATTTTGCTTTGGGGCTCATGTGTTCTCACAATATGGCTGTACTAGATTATAAGGCTACTGACAACAGCACTTGCTGTGAATCCACAAAGAAACAGTGAAGCAAATCAGAATATTAAAGAATCTTTAATAGGAAAGAATTTGATATATGAAGGGCAAGCTATGCCTTTTCAATAATGAAAACATTCTAATTTAACTAATTTGATACTTACTTCAGTAATGCCACTTTTAAAAAAATTGCCTAGTTACACTTACTTGTTTCTGAAGGCAGTTTGGTGCTACTGTTTACTCTGCAGGAAAAACATGAAAATGCTTGTAATAAACTTGCAACAGTGTTCTCATTAGCAATAGTTTCTATCTTTGGGTCCTTCTTGTTTGTTTGTTTTGGGGAGGGGCTTGGTTGTTTTTTCTTTTTGTTTTTTGAGAAAGAGTCCTACTCTGTCACCCAGGATAGGGTGCAATAGTGTGATCACAGCTCACTGCAGCTTCCACCTCCTAGGCTCAAGTGATCTTCCTATCTCAGCCTCTCAGCCTCCCAAGTAGTTGGAAACACAGGCACACACCACCACATCCAGCTAATTTTGTTATGTGTATTTTATAGAGATGGGGTCTCACTATGTTTCCCAGGCTGGTCTCAAACTCCCTGACTCAAGCAATCCAACCACTTTAGCCTCCCAAATGCTGGGATCACAGGCATGAGTTAGCACGTCCAACTGGTCCCTCTTCTTTACTAGCTGTGAAGAGTCTCAAAAGGCAGAGCCCAGGAAGAAGGCATGACATACAATACAACGAGACCAGAGTTCTCAATTGTTTGTTCTAAGTGCTTCACACCAGAAAAACTCCAGTTTTTCTCAACAGCACAGAGATATGCATGCTCATGACCAGATATTCCTCTTGCAATTTTGTTCATATCCTCTTGCTATAATGAGAGAGTAAAATGAGGGACAAGTAGAAGAGGCATCTTAGAACAGAAAAATTCACCTTCTTTCTTTGAAGCAATACTTGAACTGACAAAACAAAAACAGAAAGGGAAATCAAGAGTAGGAGAGATTTTCCTCCCAATGCTCCAGCCTGCCTCTGGTTGTGAAACCTAGAGATAAGGGCAATGAATACATACAGTCTTCATAACAGTTTTCTCAGGTAAGCACTTTGATTTCATTTTACAGATAAAGAAGTCAGAGGCTCACAGAAGTGAAATGACCCAAGCCTCTGATAAAGTGCCAATGCCAAGATCATGTAACTTAGGTTCTAAATCTTCAATGACACCACCATGCACATGGAGTAGTGGCCTATTTAAGGGGACTTTGGCAAACAAGGCTAAATGAGCTTCCACAGTCATGCTGAAGCAGGGAAACAACCCTTACACAGTAAATTTGTGTTTCAGGGAACTTTGGCAAACAAGGCTAAATGAGCTTCCACAGTCATGCTGAAGCAGGGAAACAACCCTTACACAGTAAATTTGTGTTTCAGAGGCATCATCATCTGAACAAACAAAATTCAAAAATTCACAGTTCTCAATTTTTTTATCAGAAAGTAAAATCAAAGGGAATTCTGATTCTGCTTCCTATTGTGGGAAAAAATATTTTTAAAAGCAACAGGGGCAATTTTTCAGTTGTTTGAACTAATACATTCAAAAAGAATAAACATCAAATATTAGGTCAGTTACTAACAATCTAATTTTGTATATGCTCAAATGCTTACAAAATATGGAAAGTACATCAGTGAGACAGATGTGCCTCTAAGATTTCTGCTTAGCTTCTGGGTCAGGTACCACCCATATCCCACAATAGTATGCTTCCTCTGAGCTCCTCTGTCCTATCAGCTTTCACTGTTAATTAACCACCTTGTTCACACGAGATGTGCCCATTTCCCAATAGCACCTATTTCTTGGACCTCAGATTCTGCAGATTGCTAGGTGTGAAAACTTCTTCTTCTACCCACACTGATTTAACCAAGAAGAGGCCAGAAAGGGACAACAAATTTAAAAGTACACCAAAGCAGGAAATTAACTTATGCAATAAGACCTGCCAATTTTAGAAATGTGTTACAACCGCCATTGTGGCCATCATTTCTTAAATGAACAAGTTTCACATTTACTTTATTTGGTAAAGCTTCAAGACCATCTATGCCTACAAGCACAATTTCCCACTGATATCTGGTAGAAAATCAGCAGCGTTATGCGACAGGTGCAGACATTTGAGAAAGGAATAAATGATAGCATACCTCTGGCCTTCTTAGCAATACATTGCCTTATTTACTTTTTTTCTCATATACATCTAGAAGATTCTGTAATATTCTCAACCCTATGAATGTCCCTCAGTGCCTCTGTCCACCCGGTTACTACTCGTTCTTCTTTTATCTTACAGTATTTCATAGAATTCCTATAAAGAAAATATAGTACTTTGATAATGGGATAGGATAGTTATTTTTATATTGAAGAGTTTTTCACTTATATCAGACTCAGCCTTTGCTCAAATCACATCTTTCTTGGTATGGCTTCAGAGCTAGTCTGAAGTAAACATGAAAATGAGTTCCAAAATTTAACTTTTTGGGGGTGGGAGCAATATGGTTTGGATATGGTTTGTCCCCACAAATCTCATGTTTAAGTCTGATTCCCAGTATAGCAGTATAAGAAGGTGGCAACTAATGGGATGTGTTTGGGTCATAAGGGCAGATGTCTCATGAATGGCTTTGTGCCCCTCTAGCAGTAATGAATTCCTGCTCTTGCTGGAGGGACTGGTACTTGAGAGTGGACTGGTTCTCAGAGAAACTGATTAGTTCCCAAGAGACTGGTTTGTTGGAAAAATCAGGATGCCTCTCAGGTTTGGTCCCTTTTACATATGCCCTCTTCCCCTTTGACCTTCTCTACCATGTTCAGACACAGCACAAAAGCTCTCATCAGAAGCCAAGCAGATGCCATACTTCCTGAATAGCCTGCAGAACTATGAGCTAAATACATCACTTTCTTTATAAATTATTCATCTTAAGGTATTCCTTCACAGCAACCAAAACTGAGATAAGGGAAGAAGTAGCATTCCCAGGATGATCATCTATTACCTTCACCGAACTGTCTCTAGTTAAACTTTAGCTGAAATTCAAATTCATTTTCAGAACAAAGATTTTCCAAAATGAGGATATTAAGATGAGTATACTGAAGAATCTGAAGGGAAATCTTAAAGGAGCTTCAAAAAATATCCTGAACAATGTAAACAATACTAGAAGTATACACATTTCCAAGGTAATATCTGCACTTAACCCTCCTGTAGCAATCCCACGAAGTTCCACCTTTAAAGACGGCATTTATGATGCTGAGTTCTCAGTGCTCATCTCCATCTCCAATTCACCACATTGTTAACTATCTACTGGTCGTTTCTATGTCTCACCAGCATCTCAATTCCAACGTTAATTTTCTACAATGTAAACTTTCATTTTGCCAACCTAGTGGTTACGTTACCCTTCTTACCTGAAAAATCAGCTTACGATTACATAGCACACAGAAGCAACATGATAAACATTTACAGAAGGAAGAAAAGGGTGGTGAATGACACTGGTTTACAAACATCATCTCATTCAGAAGCCGGTATAAAGAAACTAAGACTCAGAAAGCTCAAAGCAATCTTGCAGCATTACCCAGCAAGTAACAGGTAAAGCCAAACTCTAGTTCAATTTTGGTCTTTGCTTTCCATTTTCTATCTTTTATTTTTTGTTATCAAAGTTTACTTCTTTAAAACCCAACTCAACATTTCTCCATCCCAAAGTTCTCCCTGATCCCCAGGACTAAAAAGTGATTTCTCCTTTCTCTAACCCCAAGATTTTGCCTGCACTAGTTCTGTTGCTGTATCACACCTGGACTTAAACACATTACATCACACTATATATGGAATCTTCTCCCGCCACATCAGTGGTTGGTATAAATTGAATTGTGTTTATCATTCCCCAAATTCGTATGTTGAATCCCTAACCCATAATGTGACTGTATCTGGAGACAGTGTTTTTGGGAAGTAGCTGAGGTCAAATGAGGTCATAAAGGTGAGGCCTTAATTTGATAGAATGAGTGGCCTCATAAGAGGCAAAGGGCTCTCTGTCCTTCGCCCTCTCTCCTCCTCCAACCCCCTTTCCCCTATCTCTATCCCCTCACCACCATGTGAAGACACAGGGAGAAGGCAGCCATCTGCAAGTCAGGACATGAGTCCTTGCCAGCAACCAAATCTGCTGGCACCTTCATCTTGAACTTCCTAGCCTCCAGAATAGCAAAAAAATAAATGTACGTTGTTTAAACCACTCAGTGTATGTTCTGTGGGTCACTCGGTCTATGGGATTTTGTTATGGCTGCCTGAGTACACTAAGACAGATTTTGGTACCAGAAGTTCTCAACTCTGGCTGTAACAAAGAACCACCTGAGAGGACTGTACACAATTCTTAGTGCTTGGACCCCACCCCAGACCAGTTAAATAAAAAATGCTTGGGTAAAAGCCAGGCATTGGTATTTTTTAAGGCTCCCCAAACAATAATAATAAGCAGCTAGATTGAGAACTACTGTATGTAACAGTTAAATTTAACAAGGTCAGAGACCACATCTAACTCATCTTTGTAATTCCCTCTAACTCCTAGCATATGGTAAATATGGAATAAAATTGTTTTATCTGTTTAACAATGAAATTAAACCCTATATTTAAAAGAGTTTTAATATTTGATAGTTACAGATACTCTGTAAACAAATACTTATATACCTATTATGTACCAATCACCACACCAGGGATTGTGTATACAATAATGAATCAGACAAGCAAGTTCCTTATTCTGCAGCATAAACATATGATACTCTACATTCCAATTAATCATGTTTAGGTAATTAACATATCCTTTGATTGGTAAGAATCTCCCAGTAACAGGAATTTTTTAGTAAAACACAATGCAGGATAGTAAACAACACATTCTTAACAGTTTTTTCCTTCAATGTTCTTACTTAATGCAAAAATAGAACAGGTGATTGTGGGGGAGAATGTTAACTTGGGTATCAGTAGTCTTACTTGGGTACAATTTTGTTTGCTCCACTTATATCAAGTACAAGGTAATACTTCTCAAATATCTGACATCCACAGATGTCCACAGATGTCAAAAATGCAGAATTTTACACATATGCAATTAACAAAAACAAAAAAAGATACTAATCCAGGCAACAACACATAAACTTGAATTTATTTCTGTGCTGAGTCAAGAACCCTTAAGACCTATGACAAGCATTAATATTTAAAATCATAAAAGTTTAAGGCTTGAAGCAACCTTAGCAATTATCTGATGTATCTCTCTACCTCTCATCCTCAAACCTCATATTATATCATTAAAGACAGTTTAATGACAAAGTCTGAAACAAGAAGTCAGTCTTACTAACTCCCAAATTTGGTGTTGATTCCACAACAACACACTATTTCCCTGGCAGTAGGTGGGCAATCTTCTACAATCTAGGTGAAATTAAATGACCTATCCTTTTATCTAGTCTCTAATAAATTTAAAGAGGTGGATTCAAATGAAAAATATTTACTATTTATTACACAGGTAGAATATGCCCATTCTCCAAATCATGTTTTTCTTTATTTCTCCAATTATTTGTTAATATAGGTGCATCATATCTGTAGGTTTCCTTTTATTTATCAAGGGAAAGGAATTTATATCTAGAAGAAAAACAACTCTATACATAGGTTATATAATATTTCGGTGTTTTTTTTTTAATTTTAATCATTAAAAAAATTTTTAACTGGAGGTGGTGACAATCAGAAAAAGCCTCCTATGAAACTGATTTTAAATTCAGTTGTGAAAAATAAACAAGAATTCAGTACACTTGGGGATAGGGAAGACAGGGAAAATTCTAGAGAGAACAGCATGTACGATGGCCTAGAAGACAAAAAAAAGTACAGCTTCGCCTACCTTAGGTATATCTTAAGCCAGTTATATTCAAACTTGTTAACCACAACCTGTGACACTTTACTAGATGCAGTACACATACATGTATATATGTATACATGTGCGCAAGTACCCCTTCCTATCTGACCTGTTACTATCTGAACTCTCACTACTATCTAAACTCTCACTATCCAACTAAGATTCCTAACAGATTCAGACAAATTATTTTTAGGATAGAGATGGTATCCCTCCTGCAACAGAGAATGTTGGAGCATTCATACCTGCAACTTCTTAAGACTGCCCCTGGGCATGGAAGCCCTTTGCAGTTTTCCTTGCTGCTGTCCCTCTTCCCAACTCCTGCAGTAACCAGTGCAGGAGTAACTGCAAAATGGCATGAGAGCTCAGCTCCCTTGCCTCCAAGACACAAAAATTCTATGTACCATGCAGTACACAAGAGCTATTAGGCTGAGACTAGCCTTCCCTGAAACCACATCCTTGCTCAAACTTTTACCCTCCTCTCTCCTATTTTCCCTACTCTCTTACAGGGTTTTGCTTCGTTTTTTCTAAAGGCAATCCATTAATAAATCACTTTCATGTAAAACACCCAAGTTATATGCAGTCCTCGTGACCAGATCCCGTTCTCTAATACTGTGGCCAAATAAATGAAACTAGGGCTTCTCAGGGAAATAACTGATTCAATGGATTGGCCAGGATAGGTACAAGACAAAGCAATGATATCTGTTTTTAAGGGAATAAAAAGGAAATGCTCAAAAAAACAGTGAGAGCATATAACAAAGATTCAAAAGCTAGCTTGAAGGAAACTCTGGCCAAATCTGGGGGAATTCAAGTACAGAAGTTAATTATGTACATTAACAGAGTATAAACCATTGAAAAATATAGTAATTCACGAGTCCTTACAAGTAATACCAGTAATAAATTCATAAATAAATGAAAATTAAACAAAGCAGTCCCTTGCTTAGAGCAAAATGTCAACAACCATCTCGTAAATGTGAAGGGAGTGTGCTGGAGGTTGAAAATCATTATTTTGCAACCATTATGAAAAGACTGAATCAAGAAAAAAACATTGATGGACCCTAAATCAAAGGAAAATAGTTGATGAGAAGCAAATATTTACAAGGTCTTAATCTTCCTACAGATTAGTTATTAATTGCAAAACAGGGAAAATATGGCAATAAAATAAGGCAAAACCTTGAGTGGGTAATCAAAACTCACATCACCTATGAGAGACAGATACCATGTGCCTCCAGATGGGATACTCTGAGAAAGACACATCAGGCATACAGTATTTGGCTGAGATCAAGGTTATTTTTAATCTAAACAAAAGTCAGATCAACAGAAAATGAGTAACGTTCTATTTGTCACTCCCTTCCCTAAAAACCTGCAGTACCTTCCCATTGTTCTTAGTATAAAATTCAAAATCCTTGAAACGGTTTACAGGTCATTTCATGTTTCATAACTGAAATCCCCACCCCCACCCCACTGCTATGCCACATACTCCTCTTTGATCTCAATTCTTCTTTCTTACGGTCTTTGCTTAAGGCAGTGTTTTTCAAATTTCACAGAGAACCATTAGAGAGTTGTTAAATTAATCTAGTGAGACAAAAATATAGTGAGACAAAAACAATGTATTTTCTATGGCAAATACACTTTTAATTTATAAATATACAAAATGTAGACACTAAACAAGTCTTTTTTCTTTTGTTCTGTGCCACCAATGTAACTTACGTCTAAGATACTCTAGAGATACAGCAGCAATAATAAAATCAAAATTTTTCTAGTTGGCCGGGCAAAGTGGCTTATGCCTATAAACCCAGCACTTTGAGACCAAGGTGGGCCCTTGAGCCCAGGAGTTGAAGACCAGCCTGGGCAACATGGCAAAACCCTATCACTAAAAAGAAATTTAAAAATTAAAAAAAAAATTTCTAATCAACTCTACAACCTTTTACATATTAAACACACAATGCTCAAAAGAGATTCTTCAAGTTTGTTTAGATGTCTAACTCAGAAAGTAAAATTTTCTAGTAAATGTTAAGTGCTAGTACTGTGCCAGTACCCCTAAAGCTAATTTATCTACATCCCCACAGGAACCACTAAAAGAACCGCAACTTGGAGTACTGCAACCCAAATACCCCAGAGCATCCATAATGAAATCCTGGAAGACAAACATACTTTAAACACCTTCTCATGCAATGTCATGAAATTCCTGACCCCACTTTCCACCCCCTAAACCGTATCTCTGTCCCATCTTCCTCCTCTTATTAGGTTTCTGAAAGAAAACAGCAATAGAAGGACACAGGGACACACATACACCTGATTAAGGAAAATTCCCTTAGGGTGCCATGCCCCATCCTGTATAAGTAGAGAATGAATCCATGGTGGCAGAGGGAAGAGAACCTTACTTATAAGGAGAAAAGTCAAAGAAAAGAGAAAGGAAATACTTCTAGTTGATAGAGAAAGGGAAAAATCAAATTTATCAGGTGCAGGTTACTATGGGCCATCATCTGAGAATATAATCATGTCTGAAAATTTATGTGGAACATGGCAGTAAGCTAAGAGTGCTGTTTTTACCGCTACACTAACAAAAATAGTGTAAATAAAACTATATGTAAGTATATAATCTGCATTTCATTGTTGGCTTCAGTTTCTTCAGGAAAACAGACCCTTAAAAGTTAATTAAAAGTTGCTGCCAAATGAAAATCGAGCTTCTGTTAAGATCACAAAAAAATGCAAAATAAACCAATGGGAAAACAGATTTTGCTAAATAAACCTCATTTGGTGTATCTATTATTCATTTATTCAATATGGGCAAATAGCATCGTGGGCCATACAAAGCAGAAAAACATCAAAATGTGAACCTAAGCTTCAATGTATGAACCAGATAAACACGAAATTACAAACAAAAAAACCAGGTTTCCATGCATTTTATTCTGGAATTTAGACAAAACAATTTAGGAAAAAAAAATCTTCCTACTTGCTGACTCTACTTTTTTACTTTCCATTGCTTCCATTCCTTCCTTTGTTGAAGTTTCCAATAATCACATTGTTAGATTTAACCATGACCTTCCACTCAGTTGCTGATGTAAAAAAACTAAAATTATCCTTATTTCCTCTCTTTCTCTTTTTTTTTTTTTTTCTTTTTTTGAGACACTCACTCTGTAGCCCAAGCTGGAGTGCAGTAGTGCAATCTTGGTTCACTGCAACCTCTGCCTTCCAGGCTCAAGCGATTCTCATGCCTCAGCCTACCAAGTAGGTAGGACTACAGGCACGCACCACCACGACTGGCTAATTTTTTGTATTTCAGTGGAGATGGGGTTTTACCATGTTTACCAAAGTGGTCTTGAACTCCTGAGTTCAGGAGATCTGCCTGCCTCAGTCTCCAAAGTGCTGGGATTATGGATATGAGCCACTGTGCCCACCTGCTATTTCCTTTCTTTCTCTCACCATCCTTATTCAGTGCAACAGCAAGTCCTGTCAGTTTCTCCTCATGATGCTATATATTTCTTTCCATTTTCTAATACCATCTTGGCCAAGACACAAATATATTTGGCCTGGACTACTGCTCCCATATCTTAACCTGTCTCTTTTCTTCCACTTATGATCTGATCCCTCTGCAATGCATGCTACCACTGTAGCCAGGGTAATAAACACACAAATTACGTTACTGCCCTCTTTAAGACTCCAAAGGCATCTGATGGCTTTAGAAAAAAATCCAAATGCTTTATTATCACAGCTGGCCTTCGAGGCCTTGCAGCCTCTGCCATATCTAGGCGTTTACCTACTACCTACTTTCCCAATATCTTTCCTCATGGATCCCTTCCACACTATAACCCACATTCAAGTTAAATATTTTCAGTATTTGCTTCCTGATGGCCTTGCACACTCTGCCTAGCTTCCACTCATCCCTCAGTTTTCAATACAGATGTCACCCCTGCACAAAGCTCTTCACTGACTAATATCTTCACCATCTACAACATGACATTGCTTATTTTCTTCATTTTTATCACAATCTGTAAAAGTGTGTGCATGTGTGTGCACACGCGCACGTGTCCACACACACATCTGTGTAGAGTGGGACTGGGCTATTAATTGTCTTTTTCTACCACTAGATTGGGAGCAGGGATTTTGTTTGTCCTATATATTACTGTTCCCTAGGGCCCAGAACAATATGGGACACATGCCAGGCACTCAACAAGTTATTTGTTTAATCAACAAACACTCAAAAGGTGGCATGGTCTACAGTGCTGGACTGGAAATGAAATTACCTAAGTTTTATGCAGACTTGGCTCTACCAGCAGCTAGCTGTCTGGCATTGGGTACAATACAAGATTGGAGTGGCTTATAAATAACTGGAAGGTAAGCAAGTGAAGACAGCAAGTATGAAGATTGTTTTTTTCCAAATTTCCTTGTCTAAATTCAAAAATTATATGGAAATCTTTAACCTCTCTCAGTCTCAGTCTCAGTCTCCTCATCTATATGAGATTTCTTTGACAATCACTTCAAGTTCAGAAACACCATAATTAGGCTGGGTGCAGTAGCTCACACCTGTGATCCCAGCACTTTGGGAGGCCGAGGCAGGCGGATCACTTGAAGTCAGGAGTTCCAGACCAACCTGGCCAACAGGGTGAGACCCCACCTCTACTAAAAATACAAAAATTAGCTGAGAGCGGTGGCACTCACCTGTAATCACAGCTACTGGGGAGGCTGAGGTGGGAGAATTGCTTGAACCTAGGAAGCGGAGGTTGCAGTGAGCCAAGATCCTGCCACTGCACTCCAGCTTGGATGACAGAGTGAAGCTCTGTCTCAGTAACAAAAAAATAAAAAAAAATAAGAAATGCCATAAATTCTATGGGCCTAAACCTGAACCTACCTTACCCACCCCTCACTGACACTCCTTCTACTCTCAAGAACCAAATCATAGTATTCATCCTGAAACCAAGCATCCCACAATGCACTTTACCAAATCGACATCTGTGCTCATGGGGCTGCCTCTTCTTCAGCTCCAACCACTGGAAATTCTATCCTTCAAAGCCCGGATCAACTGCTAACTGCTTTATAATCACACAGTCCAAAATGAATACGATCATTATGTTTTAGAATTCCCCTATGCTTCAAATTAGAGTACTCTCTGATCTACCACTACCCACTTGAACCAGTCACTTCTCTTCGCTTCAGTTTCATAATCTGTAAAATGGAGATAAAAGGACCTACCACACCACATACTATTGGTGGATAATTGAGAACATTTAGCTTGGTAATAACGTGTTCAATTTAAACATTATTTCTGTGCTACACCTATTTTTCATGCTTCTTGAAGTCTCCGAAAGAGCATTTTCCATTTCTCAATCTCCCAAGGTTTGATGCCATTTCAAGTCTCTGTGTTTTGACTTTTTGTAGAAATGTACTAAACCAACTACCATTCCCTTCAAAAATGCTATCTATACCCTCGCAACAATAGCCTAAAACAAAGATACTGCAGGTGACCCTCCATAAGGATGGGAAATCCAGGGAAATTAAACTACTGCTGTAAACGGAAGTGGCTGGAAGCAAGGAAATTAAAACAACATTCAAGACTTTGAAGATCTCTCTCAAAAACCTGACTCCTGCCAGTGTTGGATCCTTTGAAATGTGTTTTTAAGTTGAGTTACAAGGATGAACTCCTAAACAGAAATGTAAAACTGAGCGCTAGAACGAATACGCAAATTTTTCTGGGGCCAGACTGTCTGCACCAGACATTAAATGAGTCTGTGCCCTTAAGGGGCGAAAAAGAGGGTGACAATAAAGAGACTAGTAGCGTTAACTAGGAAACCACAATGGACTAGAGTTTAGACATCAAACGCAACCTCAGCTAACCATAACCCCCAACAAATGAGAAGATGACGTAAGACCGGGTGAAGCAGCCTGAGGAGACGCTGGGGGAAGCAGTGCCACCCAGAGCTCTGCACCTTTCCCAAGTCGGCCTCCAACCCCTACGGCCCCTGGCGTGAGACCCGGGTTGAGGCCCCCTGGCAAACCCCGCTTCCCGCCCGGTACCTGCGGGGTCAAGCGCCATCTCGGCGGGCGGTGAGGAAGGCAGCCGCTTAGCGGCTCCGAGGGCAAGCGGGGAGGGGAGGGGAGGGGAGGAGAGGGGAGGGGTTTGAGCTCGGACGCACGAGCGACCTCCGTGAGCTTCCCGCGGCAGAAACGCGGCGCCCTTTGCAAAGCACCAACAGGCCCCTTTCCCTTTTCCTTCCCAGGTTTTTACTTCCGTCGCCCGTTGCGCCTGCGCTCCCCTGGCCCCGCCCCAATCCTGTAACGAGTGGAACTGACTTCGCAGAGGGAATGACCAATGAGGGGGGCGTGGCTGCGCTCCTTCGGGGCGGGACCGCGCAGGACGCGCGCAGCCTCGCTTGGTGAGGCCCGAGCACCGGTTGCTGACGTGAGTCTGCGGTGACTGGAGCTGGAGCTGCAGGACTTTGGGACTGCGCCTCACTCGGTAACTGGGTCCAAGTCCGAGCCCCGCCCCCCAAACCCGCCTTCGGAGAACCAAATGAATCATTCAGTTCCTTTATTTTTTCTTCAGTAACATTCATTCATTCATAAATGTCTGTTCCATGGCTGCCAAATTCCAGCCACGGTTCTGAATGCGAGAGGAAAATAACCAGAAAGATAACGTCCCTGTTCTCAAAGAGCAGTGTGGCGGAGGAGACAAATAAAAGCAACACGCTGTTAAATGTGATAAACGCCACACACGCTAGGTGTGCACAGCTTGTTCTCCATAAAGGTGGTATGGTCTGTGCAATATCATTTCTCCTTCGAATCAAAGACTGCGGCTCTCCTAGAGGTTAAAATGTGGGCTCTAGAAGTACCTCGATGTTGTAAAATAATGTCCTCAGGGCGTACAGTCTGATTTGGGTGATGTTACAAATACCGCCTCTACCGTAAAAGCTGTATGTTTTGTGAGAGTAAAATAAAGGAAGGTAATAGCCGCCCCGCTGAAGACCCCCTACTAACCTCTTCTCAGTAGAAGAAACTTTCTAGGTGGCACTTAAGTTCATTTCCACTCACAAACCAGCCTTCAGAAGTGCTTCCTTGTCAAATTCATGTTTAACTGTCTCGAGCCACCGAAGTTATGAGGTGCGGCCTGGGACAGATGGGACAGATGTTTAGAAAAACAAGGAGCAGCTGCTTCTTCCCTGCAAGGGATTTAGGGCTTTCAAAATGATCCCCTCCCCACCTACCTGCAGTCCCTCCTCCCCTGCTGCTGCTTCCGCCTGGTCAGTTGGCAGAAAAGCTGAGGCAGTTGAGCAGGGCTGGAAAAGTGGGTCTCTGCTCAGCAGGTCTTCCGTTTAAGGGCCTATTTGGGCATAACGGCCCTTATTACAGCTGTAGGTTGAGGTGCCAAGGTGAAGAATTAACGTTTCACTCACCCAGCCGGGGAATCAGGTCCTTTTCCTTGTATGTTTTGTAAATGTGCTTAGAAATACACCAACATGACTCTGGTGTGCCTCTTTAATCGTCCTGAAGGTGAAGGATTTGATTTAGAAAGCCAAAGCAAATCTTTTTGAGAATATCGAGTATTAAAACACAGGTCAGACACCTCTATTGAAGTATTAGATTAAACTAAATCTTTCTATACGCAAAAGGGTATTAAGGTAAAGAGGGAAAGTCTGAAGAGCTTCAGTCAGAAAGACCTGGCTTTTTTCACTTGAAGCCTGTAGCATGACCTGTTATCTTAGTGACTTGAATAAGTTCTATCATTTTTCTGGACTTCGGTTTCTAATTTGCAAGGTTGTTCTGAGGAATAAATGTGACATCATATAATACATTTGAAAGATATTAAAGGGCCACCTCTACCATTTTTGCCATGGCTATCACTTGAAACATTCCTGTTTAACATTTGTTTTTAAATCCACTTACTTTTTAAAAACACTTACATAGGCACTACTTGGCCTTATCCTCAGCAACAGTATCTGTAAAATCGTGGGTTTTGTGTGTCCCATAAAATGAACTACAAACCATATCACACTGGGAGAAGCACTAGCAAAAATAATAGCCCAATACCCAATACATAATAGCATAGCTCTCTACTCCCATGTTAAACTAGATACTTTGGGGGAAAACTGAATCTTCACAACCTAACTAGGGAAGATACATCCTTTTTTAAGTTAAGCAAATGTAATTGGCAATTAAAAACAAGAAATTTCCTGAGGCATCACCTTATTAGTAGACAATTATTTGGGTAGTAATTGCAATAGAAACTCAAGGAAATAGGAGAGGACATCATCCTGGAAATTAAGAACAGTGTCTTACCCAACTGTGATCCCTAGAGCTCAATGTCTGGTCACTCGTGACCCCACAGAGGCCTTTCTCAAAAAATTGAAGGCTGGAATGGTTAGGAAAGACTTCAGAGATAAGTTACAAGTTATGCTTGGCCTTGAAAGATAGGCAGAATGAGCAGACAGAAAAATAGGCACATGGTGCTAGGAGAAAAATGAGATCAAAATTATCTGGGATTTGAACTGTTCTTAAAGGAGCATGGTGGAGCATGGCAGAGATGCAGGTTAAGGAATGGAACCATATGAACAAAAGCACAGGGTTGGGAAGCACTGCGCTGTGTGGCAGGCATATGGAGGGCAATGCTTGAAACCACTTGAATGCATTTGAGGATTTGGGAAGCTAGGGCAATTATGCATTGGCTAGAAAAGACCAGACTCCCACATCCTTAAACATTAGACAGAGGTGTGTTTGAATGTGTTGCTATAAGCAACAAGACTCTATTGGAGGTTAACATACAGGAAAGGAGCATTGTGGTCAAAATTTTCTAAATGTGTTTTATACAAGTTTTGTGCAGGATGGATTTAGGTAGCGAGGAAAGAGCTAAAAGGCAAGCAGAAAAGTAAGGAGGCTATTGCGCTGGTTTTGGTAAGATCTGAAAAGAGCCTAAACTGGGATACATAAAAATATAAAAGGATGAATGTGGGAGTAATTGTAAACGAAGAAACTACCTTTCGAAATTGGATTAGGAGATTAGGACCAAGAGTCAAGATTTTCAGATAATTCATTTTTTTGGCAAATATATACAGACAAATGAGAAAATCATGGCAATGTGCCTGTTCATGCCTAAAATGATCTGCCCTTGATCTTTATTATTGGGGACTAAGAGTGGTAATAATGAAACAGAAAAGTCAGTTCAGAGAAATTTGCAGTAATCCAGGGTAATAAGAACAGTTTAACCACAGTGAATTTCTCATTGTATGTGAAGGCAAAGGAATGTGCAAGTAGAAACAAATATCTTAATTATTTTTGAGTCAATTCTGACGGGATCTAACATTCTATTGTGCTATATGTTTATATCCAGTTAGTTATTTTTTGAAATTGAGATTGTCAGTCAGCCTCTGTTGCTTCTGACTCCTCTTAGCATCAGAATTAAAGACTTTTTCATCTGTAGCTCTGCTCTGCTACAGATGAGAATGAAACTTGAAATCAATGAGATTTCATACTTGAGTCAATAAGAATCAAACTGGAAAGAATATTAGAAGCCCCATCTCTACCAGAGGCTAGGATTGAGAAGTAGTTATTGGCCAGAAGATCAGTAACCAAGGGTTCCTGGTGGCCCTCCCTACTTTCTGAGCTGTATTATTTAGCACCCAGTTGGCATGGCTTGTGCCTTCTGTGGTTTGAAAGAACTTAGGCCCATCTTGACATTTGTATTATGGACTGCCATAATAAAATGCCACAGTCTGGATAGCTTAAACAACAAAAATATTTTCTCACAATTGCAGGGTAGAAGTCTGGGATCAAAACTGTTGACAAGGATGCTTTTGCCTGAGGTTTCTTTCTCTTCTCGGCTTGTAGATAGCATCTTCTCCTGTGTCTTCACGTGGTCTTCCCTGTGTGTGGCTGTGTGTCCTAATGTCTTCTTGTAAGGACACCAGCTATATTGGATCGGGACCTACTCTAGTGAATATCCTAATGGCCTCGTTTTGTCTAAACTACCTCTTTTAAAACCTCCAAAGGTCTCCAAATGCAGTCACATTCTGAGGTGGTGGGGGCTAGGACTTCAACAGAAGAATTTTGGGAGACATAGTTCAACTGATAAAAACATTCAAATTTTTTATAAGGACTACAATTATTCCCTGAATCCCAGATCACTTGGCTAGAGCCCTGAGAACCCGCCTAGCATTCACGTCTCACCAGAATAAAATACTTTGTCCCTGTTTTTCTGACTTTTAAGTAGGGCCTGCTTTAATCTGACTCCGTTCACCTATCCACTTCAGTCAGCTCCTATCTGTCCCTCATTCTCTACATCTGATTGATCAGAATATCTGCTTAGTTCTCCTTCCTTAACATATCTTTATTTCATCTGCCAAACTTAATCACAGCTCTTAGTCCAAGATCTGCCCATTTTTGCTGATATTGTTATAATAGTTCTGAAATGGCTCTCTGTCCCTAGGTATTTCTTCCTCACTTATTCTCTCTAATCCATTTCACCCCCAACAGCAAATTTGATCATAAAATTCCCTATATAAAATTCCCAGTAAGAGACAACCTACAGAATGGGAGAATATATTTGAGAACCATTCAAATGATAAGGGGTTAACATCCAAAATATATAAGGAATTCAAACAATTCTATAGCAAGAAAACAAATAACCCAATTTAAAAATGGGCCAAGAACCTTAATAGGCATTTCTCAAAAGAAGACATATAAGCCACGCGCGGTGGCTCACGCCTGTAATCCCAGCACTTTGGGAGGCCGAGGCGGGTGGATCATGAGGTCAAGAGATCGAGACCATCCTGGTCAACATGGTGAAACCCCGTCTCTACTAAAAATACAAAAAATTAGCTGGGCATGGTGGCGCGTGCCTGTAATCCCAGCTACTCAGGGAGCTGAGGCAGGAGAATTGCCTGAACCCAGGAGGCGGAGGTTGCGGTGAGCCAAGATTGCGCCATTGCACTCCAGCCTGGGTAGCGAGAGTGAAACTCCATCTCAAAAAAAAAAAAAAAGAAGACATATAAATGATGATGAGCATGTGAAAAAAATGTTCAATGTCATTCATCATCAGGGAAATTCAAATTAAAACCACAGTGAGATATTACTTAATATCTGTTAGAATAGCAGAAATACAGGAAGGTAATAAAATGTTAGTGACGATATAGAGAAAAGAGAACACTTACACACTGCTGGTGGGAGTGTAAATTAGTATAATCATTGTGGAAAACAGTTTGGAGGTTCCCTAAAAACTTAAGAACAGAACCACCATATGATCCAGCAGACCCACTACTGGGTATATATTCAAAGGATATGAAATGAGCCTGCTGAGAAGATATCTGCACTTTCATGTTTTATTGCAGCATAATTCACAATAGCCAATATATGGAATCAACCTAAGTTTCCATCAGCAGATGAATGGATAAAGAAAATACGGCATATATACACAATGGAACACTGTTCAGCTCTAAAAAGGGGAATTTTGTCATTTGCAACAACATGGATGAACCTGGAGGACATAATGTATCCTTCAATTTTGAAAGAATCTTCTGTGAAATAGGCTTGGCACAGAAAGAAAAATACCCCATTATCTCACTTATATGTACAGTGTGAAAAATCCAAACTTCTAGAAACAGAGAGTAAAATGGTGGTAATCATAAGCTAGGGGTTTGGGGACCCTGGGGAAATGTTCATAAAAAAGATGGAAAATTTCAGTTAGGAGGAATAAGTTCAAGAGATCTAATGTACATAATGGTCACTTCAGTTAGTAACAATATACTATCTATTTGAAAATTGCTACTGTCTAAGAGATTTTAAGTATTCCCATTACAAAAAAAAATTATAAGTATGTGGAGTAATGCATATGTTAAATAACTTTATTTTGCCATTCCACAATATATATATTTAAAAACATGATGATGTACCCTATAAATACATACTATCTAACTTGCCAGTTGAAACAAATACATACATACATATATAAATCCTCAGTAGTTCCCTACGTAAATAAAATTCAAACACCTTCCTTTAACAAGGTTCATAAAATTCTTTATAAACTTAGTCCCAGATTTCTATATCAACTTTTCTTAGCCAACCTCTTTGTAATTTGTAATTTGTGCTATGTTAATTTGCATGCAATAGTTTGTTAAATTATCTGTAAAGACTTCTTTGCACTATCCTGGAAAAATGGGTAAAAGTTTGTATTTAATATAAAAACTTGAAACTGGTTGCATAAAAAGTATCTAGTGAAAAGAGAGGACCATTGGAACTAAACAGAGTGACATAGTTTGGATGTATGTGCTCATCCAAATATCATGCTGAATGTAATCCCCAGTATTGGAGGTGGGGCCTGTTGGGAGGTGATTGGATCATGGGGGCAGATTTCTCATGAATAGTTTAGCACCATCCTCTTGGTACCGTTCTTGCAATAATGAGATCTTGTGAGGTCTGTTTAAAAGTGTATGGCACCTCCCTTCTCTCCTGCTCCTGTTCTGACCATGTGACATGCCTGCTCCTCCTTCACGGTCCATCATGATTATAAGTTTCATGAAGCCTCCCCAGAAGCCAAGCAGATACCAGCATCATGTTTCCTGTCCAACCTACAGAATTGTGAGTGAATTAAACTTCTTTTCTTTATAAATCACCCAGTCTCAGCTATTTCTTTATAGCAATGTGAGAATGGCCTAATACACAGAGCTAAACTCATTTTTTCCCCTATTTTACTTAACTGCTTTTATTGAGATATAACATATATAAAGATTATAAATCTTTGTGCAGCTAAATATTTACATATTTATATACATGTCAAAATATAGAACATTTCTAGCCATCCAGAAGGTTCCTTGTGAGATCTGTTTAAAAGTGTGTGACACCTCCTCTCTCTCCTGCTCCTCTCTTAATAAAAACCTCTCCACAAAATTAACTACTCTTATAACTTCTCTGAGCATTGATTAGTTTTGCCTGTTTTTGAACTTCATATAAATATAATCATACAGTGTGTAGTCTTTCATATCTGGCTTTTTTGGCTCAACTTCGTAGCTATGAGATTCATTCATGTAGTTGTATAGAGAGAGATAGCTGCTCTGCTACTTTAATGTAACATTTGGTAAATGATTTATCTTCCTGGGCCTCAATTTTTTTATCTGTAAAAATATAACCTACCTCTGCATGATTGATTTGAACCTTAATGATGCCGTTACAAACACTGACAGTGGTGTCTGTCTCACACACAGTAGGCCATTTTTAAACTGTAGCTATTGTTGCTATGATTATTATCCTTTATATCCTCTATTTCTCTATTTTCACTGTTGAAAACTGTTCTTCTGAACTATTATAACATGATATGTAAGTTTTAAAAAAATTTTATTCAGAGATAATCTGCATTCAAGGACTGAAATCTAGGCAATAATGGGTTTAAATCAGTATTATGTGAAACAACCTACAAATGAACAAAGGAGATTTAGCAGTGTGCCCTATCACTTATAAGGTGAGAAAAAAAGTGTGAAATATCACCTCTCACCTCTGCAGAAGGCTTTCTATATTTTATGCTTTGTTTTTACTGTGTATGGTTTTCTGGGTGGCCTCCTTTGAGACAGACCACAGTATTCTCTGGGGTCAGAGGCTCTATTCCTAGAAAATAAAATAATTTTTAAAAATAATAATAATACTATGACACGACTTATATTGGATTTCTCCTATCTTGGCTTTGTGCAGATGCTATGATCCTTTGTAGAATTTCTCATAAAAACTGACAAAAGACAAGAGTGCTTTTTGTTGCACACTGAGCCTGAAATATCAGTGACATACCAGTTAGTGGGTCAATTGCACTGAAAACATGTAAGGACCTTTTGCTCATTTAAAGGAAACAAAGTTATGAAAGCTTTAGTGACTTAACACCAAGTATCTCTGCCCTGCTAATCTGAAAGAGGACAAATGTCTTAATTTACCACCATTCCTCCTTCAGATCAGAGAACTTTCTATATGCCATGTATTGTACTGAAGTCTAGGAAAATAAAGATGAGTAAGATGAGGTTCCTGTCTTTAAGGAACTCAGACTCTAGAGGGAAAGATGAAAACATGTGAATAATTACAATTCAACTCATAGATGATGATATGGGAGCCCAAAGAATGGAGAAATTAATTTGACTTTCAGAAGACTTTATGTACATGCTTATGTCTGAAGTAGGTCTTAAAGAATAACTAGATTTTCAACAAGAAAAAGACAAATAGAGTTCTCATTGACGAAGCTTTTCCCATGTAGAATAAGTGTGGGATTTCTTTCATGCCCCATAAATATGGCTAAAATATCTAGATTATCCACTACTATTTGGGGTCAAACAAGATACAAGAAAAAAAAATCTATTGTTGAGTACTGCTATCAAGTTGCAATGCTTTCTTCCAAGTGATGTGCCCAAACAAAATATCCCATATCACTGATTCTGGTATCTTTACCAATTAGACATGAAGCATTAGTCCAAACGAAAACCTCCCAAAGAACTTGGGCCTTGACCTTCAGTACACAAGAGTGTTTACATTCAATTCTATTTATTTGATTCTGTGTCATGGAGCCTAGGATCTCAAGGTATGGATTAAAGATATCCTATAAAAATGAGGTATTGCTGTTGTTACTAAGTCACATGATGATCTGCTTTTTGAGGAGAGAGATTATGTCTTATGTGCTATGGTAGTTCCTACATTACTCACTGGACGGGGCATCACAAATGCTTATTGAACAAATTTCTGTTAATGGAGAATGTAAGGGTATCGTGTAAAACTAAAGTGGGTCACATGGCCCACCAATTATTTCTTATTAATACCATTTCTATTCTTTTCCCTGTCCCTAACTCTTGCCTGAACTCTGACACTACTTTTGTATTTTCTGGTTATTTGGTACAGGTACTTCAAGGTTCTATATGCTTTAAGAGTGTTTTTTTTTTTGTTTTTTTTTTTAACTCAGGACATGTGGTATACATTTCTGGTATTGTCTGCTTGGCATCTTGCTCTTGTTTTGGAAACTATTCCTCCCCTACTTAGTTATATGGTTTCTACCAGTGTCCTCGTGTCCTTACCTGACATCTCTCTTTACGCATATTCATTGGTCCAAAAATGGATACCTGGCCTATGAAAGGTTGATGAAATTCTGTCCTAGAAATTTTAAATGTGGGTCTAAGCATGTCAGTTTTTTTTTTAAGCTTTTTTTAAAAAATTGTTCTTAGGTTTGTGGTACATGTGCAGATCATGCAGGATTGTTGCATATGTACACACATGGCAATGTGGTTTGCTGCCTCCATCCCCGTCACCTACATCTGGTATTTCTCACCATGTTATCCCTCCCTGACCACCTCACCCCCTTGCTGTCCCTCCTTTGCCCCTACCAACAGACCCCAGTGTGTGATGCTCCCCTCCCTGTGTGTCCAAGTGTTCTCATTGTTCAACACCTGCCTATGAGTGAGAACATGCGGTGTTTGGTTTTCTGTTCTTGTGTCAGTTTGCTGAGAATGATGGTTTCCAGATTCATCCATGTCCCTACAAAAGGCACGAACTCATCATTCTTTATGGCTACATAGTATTTCATGGTGTATATGTACCACATTTTCCTTGTCCAGTCTATCATTGATGGGCATTTGGGTTGGTTCCAGGTCTTTGCTATTGTAAACAGTGCCACTATGAACATACATGTGCATGTGTCTTTATAATAGAATGATTTATAATCCTTTAGGTATATACCCAGTAATGGGATTGCTAGGTCAAATGGAATATCTATTTCTATGTCCTTTAGGAAGTGCCACACTGTCTTCTACAATGGTTGAACTAGTTTATACTGCCACCAACAGTGTAAAAGTGTTCCTATTTCTCCACATCTTCTCCAGCATCTGCTGTCTCCTGATTTTTTAATGATCGCCATTGTAACTGGGATGAGGTGATATTTCAATGTGCTTTTGATTTGCATTTCTCTAATAATCAGTGATGATGAGTATTTTTTCATATGTTTGTTGGCCTCATATATGTCTTCTTTTGAAAAGTGTCTGTTCATATCCTTTCCCCACTTTTGGATGGGTTTGTTTTTTTCTTGTAAATCTGTTTTAGTTCTTAGTAGATTCTGGATATTAGCCCTTTGTCAGATGGGTAGATTGCAAATATTTTTTGCCATTCTGTTGGTTGATAGTTCACTCTAACGATTGTTTCTTTTACTGTGCAGAAGCTCTGTAGTTTAATTAGACCCCATTTGTCTATTTTGGCTTTTGTTGCCAAGGCTTTTGGTGTTTTAATCATGAAGTTCTTGCCTATGCCTATGTCCTGAATGGTTTTGCCTAGGTTTTCTTCTAGTGTTTTTATGGTGTTAGGTCTTATGTTTAAGTCTTTAATCCATCTGGAGTTAATTTTAGTGTAAGGTGTCAGGAAGGGGTCCAGTTTCTGCTTTCTGCACACTGCTAGCCAGTTTTCCCAACACCATTTATTAGACAGGGAATCCTTTCCCTATGGCTTGCTTTTGAAAGGTTTGTCAAAGATCAGATGGTTGTAGATGTGTGGCCTCGCTTCCAAGGCCTCTGTTCCATTCCATTGGTCTGTATCTCTGTTTTGTTACCAGTACCATGCTCTTTTGATTACTGTAGCTTTGTAGTATAGTTTGAAATCAGGTGGCATGATGCCTCTGGCTTTGTTCTTTTTGCTTAGGATTGTCTTGGCTCTGCAGGCTCTCTTTTGGTTCCATATGAAGTTTAAGGTGGTTTTTTTCCATTTCTGTCAATAAGGTCATTGGTAGCTTGATGGGGATAGTGTTGAATCTATAAATTACTTTGGGCAGTATGGCCGTTTTCGCAATATTGATTCTTCCTATCCATGAGCATAGAATGTTCCTCCATTTGTTTGTATCCACTCTTATTTCCTTGAGCAGTGGTTTGTAGTTCTCCTTGAAGAGGTCCTTTACATCCTTTGTTAGTTGTATTCCTGGGTATTTTATTCTCTTTGTAGCAATTGTGAATGGGAGTTCGCTCATGATTTGTCTCTGTGTTAGTCTGTTATTGGTGTATAGAAATGCTCATTATTTCTGCACATTGATTTTGTATCCTGAGACTTTGCTGAAGTTGCTTATCAGTTTCAGGAGATTTGGGGTTGAGATGATGAGGTCTTCTAAATATACAATCATGTTGTCTGCAAATAGAGACAATTTGACTTCCCTTTTCCTAATTGAATACCCTTTATTCATTTATTTATTTTTCCTTTCCTAGTTGCTCTGGCTAGAACTTCCAATACTATATTGAATAGGAGTGGTGACAAACGGCATCCTTGTATAGTGCCAGGTTTCAAAGGGAATGCTTCCAGTTTTGGCCCATTCAATATGATATTGGCTGTGGATTTGTCCTAAATAGCTTTTATTATTTTGTGATACGTTTCATCGATACCTAGTTTATTGAGAGTTTTTAGCATAAAGCGCTGTTGAATTTTATCGAAGGCTTTCTCTGCATCTATTGAGATAATCATGTGGTTTTTGTCTTTGGTTCTGTTTATGTGGTGAATTACGTTTATAGACTTGTATATGTTGAACCAGCCTTGCATCCCCGGAAGCCTACTTGATCATGATGGATAAGATTTTTGATGTGCTGTTACAATCGGTTTGCCAGTACTTTATTGAAGATTTTTGCATCTATGTTCATCATGGATATTGGCCTGAAGTTTTCTTTTTTTGTTGAGTCTCTGCCGAGTTTTGGTGTCAGGATGATGTTGGTTGCTTAAAATGATTTGGGAAGGATTCCCTCTTTTTGTATTGTTTGGAATAGTGTTAGAAGAAATGGTACCAGCTCCTCTTTGTACATCTGGTAGAATTCAGCTGTGAACCCATCTGGACCTGGGCTTTTTTTGGTTGGCAGGCTATTAATTGCTGCCTCAACTTCAGCCCTTGTTATTCGTCTGTTCAAAGTTTCAACTTCTTCCTGGTTTAAGCTTGGGAGGGTGCAAGTGTCCAGGAATTTATCCATTTCTTCCAGGTTTACTGGTTTATGTGCATAGAGTTGTTTGTATCTCTGAATGTAATTTGTATTTCTGTGGAGTCAGTGGTGATATCTTTTATCATTGTTTTCTAAAACTGAAATTGTAAGATGTAAAATATGTAGAAGTCATTAAACAACTAGTTTTTGCCATGTAGAGAAGGCTACCTATAGGGAGAGAAAAAGGGTGAAGCCCAACCAAAGAGTTACAGAGACTCAAGACTGAGAAAGTCCAGAAAAAGTTTGTGTATCTAGTTGCAGTTGCTGTGAGGCTCAGCTCTATATCTGCCTTTCTGTGGCTTTGCTCTTCTTTGAGCCATACAGACAAATGTAGGACACCTCTTGTGCGCCACTTCAAATATGCTTGTCCCCAGCTCTTACACATGGGGCTAGTTCTTTTTAAGCTTCCTTCAACCTTCTTCATGTAGGTGCAACTTGACAGCACCTGGCCTCAGCCTTATACCTCTCACTTGCTTCTCTGACACTACACCATGGAACATGCACAGGGATCCTCTCCGTAGCTTTTCGTATTCAATCTAGAAGTACAAGGGAAGTTACTGCCAGTGGGACTACCTTGATTAATAGTGAATGGAATCTAATACATAAATGTGTGCCATTTTTTAATTCCCCAGGCAGACAGTCTTCAAACACATTTTAAAGATTTCTGCAAAGGTTTCATGGTAAACAGCACCAGTCATCTGTGAAGTAGGCAACTTAATGATACGTTCATGTATTATCTTTCCCAGCTTCCCTCTTTCACTCTTCCCTCCTCCTCACTCCTGTTTCCTGAGATTATCTTCCAGGACAATCAACCTGCATGCAATCTAGTCTAAAAGAGCACTTGCTCATTGTTTCCCATGTTTTGTTTAAGTTGGTTCCTGCCCCTTGCTACTCAAAAATATTGTCATAATTAGTAAGACCTGCAGTGGTTCTCTCATTGCGATAGAAAAAGCTCATACAAGCAACAGAACTGGATGAGAATACACGAAAATCCAGGCACAGGAAGCAGCCTACTACTTTACTGTAATTACCCCATGTTACTATTCGCCTATTCTTTGCCTGTTGTAATCTGCTTTTCTTTGCTTTCATCTTCTCTGGCTGGAAATCCCTTAGCTCTCAATACTTCAGCTCTCAATTCTCATGCCAGGCCTTCTTTCTTTGAAGACCCATGTGTCAAAATATGACCCAGGTGTGACAGTCATATTTTCTCTCAATATGGTTCTAGATACATAGTTTAGCTCCATAATATATGCTGGCCAATAAGCTAGAGACCCAAAGACCCACAATTGCCAAAGCCCCTCACCTAGCATTTCTCCCAGTGCCCAAGACATAGAAGCCCCTCACTAAATATCTGTTGGATAAATTTATAAAGGTATTAATTTCTGGGTTCTTAAAAGCAAAGATTTGAAGGGAAATAATCATACATTTGCTTTATGCTTGAATCATTATCAATCATATGAAACATATATAGAACATATCCATACATACTTCCTTTTATTTGTATTGCTTATTAAATGTTAATAAAACATTAAAGCCTTCATCAAAGCAGTGTATAGATACCAAAATTTATTTCACTTTCTACTTATTGTTGATGTTTTAGGTTTCTAAATTTTCTTTCAAAATTAACACAGTGATAAATATTCTAAAAATAAAGCTTTCATCTTTAGCTCTATTTATTTCTAAAGGATAATTCTTAGAAGTGAAATTATTTTGCTAATTACTATAGATAAATTGTTAGCAATAGGTAAAGTCATCTTAAATATTTTTGTAAAATTACTACAAACAGGCATAGCATTACAACTTTTTACTTTTTATTATTACTAATAAACATTTTGGTGTATTTACTAGCCCTTTAATTGGCCTTCTGTGAAATGTCTACCTATATTCTTTCCCATTTTTAATTTATACTATTACTATTTTTTACTGATTTATATGTTATTTTTCTATATCAAAGGTATTGTCTTTTTCTATCCTGTTTGTAGCATTAATTTTTTGTAATTGTTTTCCTTTACTTACACTAATTTGATAGACAAGTATAGAATATTTTCTTTTGATACTTTGATTTAATTCTTAGAGATAACCCATCCTGTCTCCAATATTTTCTTTTCTTTTTTATTAAAAAAAAAATAGATTTCTAGGGCAAGGGAGGGAGCGCATTAGGACAAATACCTAATGCATGCAGGGCTTCAAACCTAGATGATGGGTTGATAGGTGCAGCAAACCACCATGGCACATATATACCTAGGTAACAGACATGCACATTCAGCACACATGTATCCAGAATTTTCAGTAGAATTTTTAAAAACCCCACAGATAAGAAAAAATAGATTTCTACTTTACGTCTACCTTCTTATCTTTATTTCCTCTTATTTATGGTGAGAATTTTTTTCCAAATAACTACCCAATTTTTCTAACCCTATTTTTCTAGATATATTTACTGAAAAGTTTACCTTTTCCTTTTCAGTTCTTTCTCTCATCTTCTGCCTGTTTCTAGACTATTTATTCTGTTCCTTTCCCTGCCTACTTCTGTGAATGTATCCTGGTCTTTCAACTGACACAAATTCTAGATACATAAGGTAAGGGTACACACGATATTTTCATCTTTTCCAGTTTGAGACTTTGTTTCTGCATATCTGATCACTCGACTTAACAGAGGTTCAAGACAAGATATGTAAACTGTCCATGTCAGAACAATGAACAGTGTCACCTGCCTGTCTATTCTGGTTCTATGCCTGCTGGCTTCTAGTTTGTGAACAGTCAGATCAGGAATGGGCTGTGAGAGGGAGCCCATATCCCACTTCTGAGGTTAAGTTAAAGAATCTTCACTTCCCATTCTTAATTACAGAACAGGTTTACATTTATTCCATATAAACCTGCTATTCCAGGTCAGACCCTGGGAAGCACACTCTGAGGTGAAGATTAGCACATGGAAATTTGTTAGGGAGTGCTCTACTTTTGGAAAGCTAATGCTTATGGAAAAAAAGGGAAAGAAACAGCATTAGGGAGAGGGAGACATTGAGCTGCGGTACAATCATAGCAAGAACTAAGCCAACTCCACATGAAGCTCTGAAGCTGGGATGGCCCTTCAGAAATGTCCTGAATTGGAGGAAGGGAACTGGACTTTGGACTATTGCATTCACCGATCGTTGATAGAAGGCTGCCCCAGAAAGAGGGCATGGCCTTGGAGGAGACATGCTTTTTTAATAGAAGCTGTAACACTGATTATATATACAAACTAACATAAATTTGTATGATTCATCATTGTTATCTGTTTCTTCTATATCATAAGTTCCAGGAAGGAAAGGATTATTTTTCTTCTTAATTGCCATTGTAGCCTAAAGAGCATAGCAATTATTTGTTGAGTACCTGGTGCATATAAAGCACTCAATAAATACTTGTTGAATGAATAAATGACCATAGGAGGCAATATTATCCTCGTTGTCTATATTTTACAATAAGGAAACTGGAACACAAAGATACAACTAATGAATGACAGAGCTAAGATTTGAATTCACATCTGGTTCAGAGGCCACGTTCTTTTTACTATAATTAATCAGCCCAGGCTGCCATAGCAAAATAGCACAGACTGGGTGGCTTGAACAACAGACATTTATTTGCTCACATTTCTGGAGGCTAGAAGTCCGAGGTCAAGATGCCATCAGAGTTAGTTTCTGGTGAGGCTGTTCTTCCTGGCTTATAGGGTCACCTTCTCACTGTGTTCTCAGATGGCTTCTTCTCTGTGTGCACACAGGAAAAAGAGAGAGAGAGAGAAATTTGGTGTCTCTTCCTCTTCTTATAATGACACCAGTCCTATTGAATTAAAGCCCTGCCCTTAAGACATTATCTAACCTTAGTTGCCTCTTTTCAGGCTCTATCTCCAAACATAGTCACACTGAGGGTTAGAGGTTCAACATGAGAGCTTTGAGGCAGGGAACATAACTTAATCTATAACAAATAGATTTCCAGGGCTTATTATAAAGACACAAAGATTTAGGGGTGTCTACCCTAGGCAGGACTACAGGGCTTTCCAGGCCTCCTGAACTCCTGTTCTTACATAATTTGTGTCCAATTATGTAAGAAATAAGAAATAGAAAAAGTCAAAATGAAAGGTATGAGAAATTTTTTAAATAAAAGTAGTGCTTTAATGAGTAAAATCATGTTGAGAGAAGATTATTTGGTGCTCTCCTAATTAACAAACTTAAAATTGCTGCCAGACCATGAAGTACTGCCTTCACCACACCATGTCAAATTCTGACTCATATTTTCTCATTTAAGATATTTGAGCTGGGCACGGTGGCTCATGCCTGTAATCCCAGCACTTTGGGAGGCCGAGGCGGGAGGATCACCTGAGGTCAGGAGTTTGAGACCAGCCTGACCAACATGGAGAAACCCCTGTCTCTAGTGAAAATATAAAAATTAGCTGGGTGTGGTGGGTGTGGTGGCACAATCCCAACTACTCAGGAGGCTGAGGCAGGAGAATCACTTGAACCCAGGAGCTGGAGGTTGCAGTGAGCGGAGATTGTGCCATTGCACTCTAGCCTGGGAACAAGAGTGAAACTCCATCTCAAAGAAAAAAAAGATAACTTGAATTTTACCCTCTCTTTCTTGTATTTTGCAGCCATAGTCTTTAGCCACTCATTTAGTCCATTCTCCATACTTTTGCTAGTTTTCATCCTGAGAAGAAAATAAGACCTGTCATTCCCTTGCTAAATACTTTCTATGGTTTCACTTTTCCCTGCACAGTAGTTTTCAACCTTCATTGTGCATCAGAATCACCCAGAAGAATCATTAAAACACAGATTGTTGGGCCCCTACTTCCCCAGAGTTTGTAATTTCCTAGCACTGGCTTGAGTCCTGAGTATTTGCATTTCTAACTAGTTCCCAGGTGATGTTAAAGTTGCTAAACCTGGGATCACACTCTGAGAACTGCTGCCCAATGGATAAGACTAATCACAACTCTTGCCTCTATCTGGCTCCAGTTTGCTTCTCCCAACTATCAGTCTGTACTCCACTCATAATATATGTCTCACTCTCCACCCCCATGTTTTCTCATCTAGAACACTTCAGGCACTGTTGTACTGAATGTCTTCATACCTGACAAAGTGTCTTTTCTACCCAGCTCACACACTTCTCCTCTCTCAAGTTTTCCCTCACTCTCTCGGGGTAGTCTAATGATAATCCCACAGGCTGTGATCATATCTATGTTTTATATTAATGCTTTATTTAGATTGTTTTCAAACCTTTCTCTTTCATTAGACTATGATGTTTACCAACAGGAATCATACCTCACTTATGTATTTCTGATGATTCACATACTGTCTGGCAAGAATAGCTGCTTGGCACATATTATGTTAGTATTTAATTAAAAGTTAATTTGATTGTCTGTAAAAGGTTTCAATCATGTATGAGATGTATGATCACTCTGACATCTTATAAAGTTTCTTTTACTCTATTAGCATCTGACCAAAAACCCTACCAAGGAGCATTTCAACTTCTTTCAGCTACTGCATTATTCATCAGGTCTTACATTCAACATGCCTACGCAACTGACTTCTGTCCCAGGCTTTGCTGACCATTCTTTAGCACTATTCAGCCTTCTCTCTGGCTTATACCTTTGCTTCTTGGGGTTCAACCTAGGTTCTCTAGCTTTCTGCTCACTTGCCTCTTGGACTTCTACTTCCTCCCAAAATAGCACAGCCACTTTGGTTGATCTGATTTGGCTCACTGATTCTTGAATTTTGAAACTGGCTACAACCACTAGATGAATGGCCCAGCCAGCTACAGTTACTGTAATCTGGAGGAAGGCTCCTGCTTGAGACTTCCTCCCTTCCTTCCCTTTTCCCTTTTCCCTACTGCTCTTGGTCAACACATTTTTCTGACCTGGATTTATTATTGAATAATTCCTCAGTTCATTCTTTGACTCATGGATTGCCAGGAGACAATGAGTATGGCTTTATATTCCTGCTTTAAGCTATTTATTACACTCTGAGATCATAAAAGGGAAAAAAAATCTGGGCATAAAATAAATAAATAAATAAATTTTAATCACAGCCCACCTGTGAAATATTGCTAATGACAACCTCTTCAACTTACCATTAAGAGGACAGCAGCAGACGACTTTTCAGAAAAGATAAATAACTGAACTCTTCACTAATTATACTGAAAGTGTTCTAATTATATAAATTGTTTGCCATGAAGATTGCGTACACTATGTACTTTCAGGTAGAAATATTCTTCCTTTAATTACTAGGTTATTTTTCATTTGTAGGTCGGTTTTAAGTATAAAGGATAGTATATTTCCCCTATAAGCTAAATAACTTTAAAATAAAGAAAAACTATCAACTTCTAGTGAACTAGATGTTAGTGGTGACAGCTAAGTCACTACATCATGTTTCAAACTACAAGTTTTAACTATACTTGGACCAAATAAATTGACTTAGAAAGTCCTTACTCTCAGGTATTATAGCATTTCTCAGTTATATAGGGAGCTTGGTGTTCATTCGTTCTCTTTCTTTCTTTCTTTCTCTCTCTCTCTCTTTTTTTTTTAGAAAGCCTCTTCTCACTCTGTCACTCAGGCTAGAGGGTAGAGGTGTGAACCCGCTTACCGCAGCCTTGACCTCCTGGGCACAAGAAATTCTCCAACCACAGCCTCCTGAGTAACTAGGACTATAAGCATGCACCACCACACCCAGCTATTTTATTTATTTATTTTTATTTTTTGCAGAGATGGAGTCTTGCCCCATTGCCCAAGTTGATGTTATTTCTACTAGGCAAAAATTCCTCATAATTCGTAATTTCAAATAATTACTGGAAACCAGAAGAATAGATGATATATGGCCTGATGAACATTATTCTTTAGTGCTGAAATGATTTTCTAATTTTGATTCTTTGACCTCTTGGTCAAAGCCCACTCTTGAGTGGGCCATTGTCTCAGACTTTAAAGGTAAAGAGTATCTTCTACTATAAGGAAAATAAGACAATTTTGGAATATCTCTAAAAAATGGAAATAAGAGTATTCAGTAATACTCAGCTTGCAGTACTCTTTTCAATACTGAATAAGAAAATAGTTATGGAATTACTAGCCAAAGCATGGAACACAATTGGGGGTCAACAGATGTTAGATGTTTTATAAGGGTACTTTTGTAATCTGTGAATCCCAGAAGTATCTTAGGCATCCAGGGGCTTACACTTAGGAAGTAGAAATAGTGATAAATGGTCATATCTTCCAACCAAATGAAGTGAATTTCTCCTTGGAGTAGTCCTGAGAAGAATGTTAGAATGTGGTACATGCCCAGTTCCATACTATCTGATGTTGGAGGGGAGCTGGAGAAGCTTGGCACCTTGGAGAATGTGCATTTTCCATTATTCAAAACAGAATTGCATTCACTGGAGGAGGATTATCAAGAGATGAGACAAGTAGGAAATCACTCAAATTGTTACTTCAGTGAATGCATATGGAAGCAGAGGGCCTTTCTTTAAGCCTCGTGTTCAGCCTTTATGTGTGGCTGTGGCATCCAACAATATTGCCCTTCCCCCATCTTTTTTTTTTTTTTCCCAAAGACAAGGTCTTACTTTGCTGCCAGGCTGAAGTGCAGTAGTGCAGTCCTAGCTCACTGTAGCCTCAAAGTCTTGAGTTCAAGCAAATTTCCTGTCTCAGCCTCCTGAGTAAGTAGTACTATAGGCACATACCAACACCAAGCCTGTGCTTTTTGGAAACCTTTTTGTTCCTCTGAACTAGATTCACCTACTTCTACCATGAATTCTGGGTTTTTTGTTTGTTTGTTTGTTAGTTTTTTACTCTCTGACTAAACCTTTTTCATTTTTAAACCTTGACCATTCTATTGCATTTTATCTTGAGAAATTGGACCTTCTCTGTGGTCTTTCTCTTAGATTGTTTCATCTTGGGGGATGCAACTATTGCATTTTATGTGGAAGTTTCCCAAATAATACTCAAGTTTTGATTTCTCTCAAATTTAAGGATTGCATTTCTAGCTCTTTACTGAATAAATGTTGTATAGATACCTCAAATTTAGCACATTGAAAATAATCTTACCCTCTGTCATCCATATTTCTCTCAATAGTCTCAACTCAACCCATATTTTAATCCTCAATTCTTTGAACCCAAGTTCTGCACTTCACTCCCTAAATCCAAATCGTGTTGCATAAATTTCTCTAATACCATGTATTTTTCTTTTCTTACAGTCAGTGTTTTTGTGCAGACCACATCCCTTTCCACTTGGACTATTTTTGTAGCCTCCTAGCTATTTCAGACCTCCAGGCTTTCTTTCTCCAATTCATTCTATGCCCAGCCATATTAAAGCTTTTAAAATCCTTTTCCACCTCATGATGTTATTACTTGCTAAAACCATTCAATGATTCCAGATTTTCCAAACTTACAGGCCCAGCAAGCCTACATGTGGCTTAACCTTATTTTATAATCTTACTCCTTCTTACTTATCACTATGCCTCTGGACCCCCAATTCAGTGCATTTACAGAAAGTTTTAGAAAAGCAGTGGCTCTTAAAAGGAAGAGTGAAATAGCTCTAAAACATTTTTTATATACTTTGTTTTCTTCCAGTACACTTCATCATGATTACAAACACTACTTTACAGACCCAACTATTTCTACAAATACAAGTTAGCACCATGTTGCCTACCGAGTCTTTCCATGTACGTGTAGGCATCTTAATCTGTGTTTATGGCCCTTAGGTGAGTTCAGTGACCATATTCATTAAAGTAAAATAGTAGGAAGAAGCTACAGGACTTAAAAGTGGAATGGTGGAGACTCGACTAAAGATGGCGGTGTGAGAACAACCCAGGATTGGAACTCTCATTGTGTCCGTGGAGAGGTGAGTCTGAGCTGCATTTCCAGACTGATCTTTGTTGCCCACGGAATGGGGAAATTCCCAAGTGAAGAGGAGACGCGGGATGCCAGGCAGAACCTCCGCGTGGCGAAGCTGGCAGCTGGGGTGGTGGCGGCCGGCCCTACCCAGCGCTCCCCACAGGGCACGCTTGTCCGGGTGCCCCGTTGAACTGGCAACCGGAGAAGTGAGAGGGCTGGACTTGAGACTGAGCTAGACTTGGACAGTGGGCCAGTCCAGGGGATTGCAGGGACAGAGCGTTAGGGGTGGCCCAGTGGGACGAACAAAACCGCGATTTCAAACAAGCCCCGTGCAGATGGCCCGAGACGCTCTGAGGGGGAGGGGCGTCCACCATTACCTAGGCAACCCGCCCCAACTGAGATACACGCCCATTGTTGACGCAGCCAGCCGTTGCTGAGGCAACACGTCCCTACTGAGATACACGCCCACTGCTGACGCAGCCTGCCATTGCCGAGGCAACCTGCTACAACAGAGAGACTCTGCCGCAGGGTGTGGCGGAGAACACAGCAGAGCCTGCAGGAACAGGGCAAATCACACAACAGCAGGGCAGAGACTCGGCAGGCAAACAGTGGCTAGTCTGCTTCCTAGCTGGGCAGGACCTCAACGGACATCCAAAAATAAAGCCCAAACCCCTCAACACAGAGGATTTGAGAAAAAAAAAAAAGGGTTTTTTTAATGAGCTCTGTTGCAGCAGAATCAAACATAGCAGCCTAACAGCCCTGAATGAACAACAGAGCTCACAGCTCAGCAATTAAGCTCCTATAAAGCACAAACTGTCTCCTCAAGCAGCTCCCTGACCCCTCTATATCCAAAAGACTGACAATAGGCAGGCATCATCCTGGGACAAAAATAGCAGAAAAAGAAACTGGTAGCATCCCTCGCTATGCCACAGCTGCTAGAGGTGCACTCCAGACAAGCAGGGTCTGGAGCGGACCTCAGCAGTCGTACAGCGAAGGGGCTAGACTGGTAGAAGGAAAACCAAGCAACAGAAATACTTCATCATCAACATTCTGGGTGTCCACTCAGAGACCCAATCGAAAAGTCAGCAACTACGCAGACGACCAGCAGACAAATCCACAAAGATGGGAAGAAACCAGCGCAAAAAGGAGGAAAACACCCGAAACCAGAACACCTCGCCTCCTAGAAAGGACCAAAACTCCTCACCAGCAAGGGAACAAAGCTGGACGGAGAATGACTGTGACGAAATGACGGAATTAGACTTCAGAAGATGGATAATGAGAAACTTTTGTGAGCTAAAAGATCATGTATTAAATCAATGCAAAGAAACTAAGAACCTTGAAAAAAGATTTGAAAAAAGATTCGAGGAAATGATAACAAGAATGGATACCTTAGAGAGGAATATGAATGAATTAAAGGAGCTGAAAAACACAATACGAGAACTTTGCGAAGCAAGCACAAGTTTCAATAGCCGAATTGACCAAGCAGAAGAAAGAATATCTGAAGTCGAAGACCAACTCAATGAAATAAAACGAGAAACCAAGATTAGAGAAGAAAGCGCAAAAAGGAATGAACAAAGTCTCCAAGAAATGTGGGACTATGTGAAAAGACCTAACCTACGTTTGATAGGTGTACCAGAAGGGGACGAAGAGAATGAATCCAAGCTGGAAAATACACTTCAGGACATCATCCAGGAAAATTTCCCCCACCTAGCAAGACAGGCCAACACTCAATTGCAGGAAATACAGAGAACACCACAAAGATATTCCGCAAGAAGAGCAACCCCAAGGCACATAATCGTCAGATTCAACAGGGTTGAAATAAAGGAGAGAATACTAAGGGCAGCCAGAGAGAAAGGTCAGGTCACCCACAAAGGGAAGCCCATCAGACTCACAGCAGATCTCTCGGCAGAAACACTACAAGCCAGAAGAGAGTGGGGGCCAATATTCAACATTCTTAAAGAAAAGAACTTTCAACCCAGAATTTCATATCCAGCCAAACTGAGCTTCAGAAGTGAAGGAAAAATAAAATCCTTTGCAAACAAGCAAGTACTCAGAGATTTTGTTACCACCAGGCCTGCTTTACAAGAGCTCCTAAAAGAGGCACTACACATAGAAAGGATCAACCAGTACCAGCCATTCCAAAATCACACTGAATGCTGAAGAGTATCAACATAATGAAGAATCTACAACAACTAACAGGCAAAACAGCCACTTAGCATCAAAATGGCAGTATCAAATTCACATATAACAATATTAACCCTAAATGTAAATGGACTAAATGCACCAATCAAAAGACACAGACTGGCAAATTGGAGAAAAATCCAAAACCCATCAGTGTGCTGTATCCAGGAAACCCATCTCACATGCAAGGATACACAAAGGCTCAAAATAAAGGGATGGAGGAAGATTTACCAAGCTAATGGAGAGCAAAAAAAAGCAGGAGTTGCAATTCTCATCTCTGATAAAATAGACTTTAAAGCAACAAAGATCAAAAGAGACAAAGAAGGCCATTACATAATGGTAAAAGGATCGATACAACAAGAAGAGCTAACGATCCTAAACATATATGGACCCAATGCAGGAGCACCCAGATACATAAGGCAAGTTCTTAAGGACTTACAAAAGGACTTAGACTCCCACACAATAATAGTGGGAGACTTTAACACTCCACTGTCAATACTAGACAGATCAACCAGACAAAAAATCAACAATGATATCCAGGGCTTGAACTCAGACCTGGAGCAAGCAAACCTGATAGACATTTACAGAACTCTCCACCCCAAATCCACAGAATACACATTCTTCTCAGCACCACATCACACCTACTCAAAAATTGACCACATAATTGGAAGTAAAGCACTGCTCAACAAATGCAAAACAACTGAAATCATAACAAACAGCCTCTCAGACCATAGTGCAATCAAGTTAGAACTCAGAATTCAGAAACAGACCCAGAACCGCACAGCTTCATGGAAACTGAACAACTGGCTCTTGAATGTTGACTGGGTAAACAACGAAATGAAGGCAGAAATAAAGAAGTTCTTCGAAACCAATGAGAATGAAGACACAATGTGCCAGAACCTCTGGGACACATTTAAAGCAGTCTCTAGAGGAAAGTATATAGCAATAAGTGCCCATATGAGGAGAATGGAGAGATCCAAAATTGACACCCTATCGTCAAAATTGAAAGAGCTAGAGGAGCAAGATCAAAAAAACTCAAAACCCAGCAGAAGACAAGAAATAACTAAGATCAGAGCTGAACTGAAGGAGATTGAGACACGAAAAACCCTTCAAAAAATCAATATATCCAAGAGCTGGTTTTTTGAAAAGATCAACAAAATAGGCAGACCACTAGCCAGATTGATTAAAAATAAAAGAGAGAACAACCAAATAGATGCAATAAAAAATGATAAAGGGGAAATCACCACAGATTCCACAGAAATTCAAACCGTCATCAGAGAATATTACAAACAACTCTATGCGCATAAACTAGTAAACCTGGAAGAAATGGATAAATTCCTGGATTCCTGTGTCCTCCCAAGCCTAAACCAGGAGGAAGCTGAAACTATGAATAGACCAATAACAAGGTCTGAAGTTGAGGCAGCAATTAAGAGCCTACCACACAAAAAAAGCCCAGGTCCAGACGGGTTCACAGCCGAATTCTACCAGACACACAAGGAGGAGCTGGTACCATTCCTTCTAAAACTATTTCAAACAATCCAAAAAGAGGGACTCCTTCCCAACTCATTTTATGAGACCAACATCATTCTGATACCAAAACCCGGCAGAGACCCAACAAGAAAAGAAAACTTCAGGCCAATATCCATGATGAACATAGATGCAAAAATCTTCAATAAAATATTGGCAAGCCGATTGCAACAGCAAATCAAAAAACTTATTCATCATGATCAAGTAGGATTCATCCCGGGGATGCAAGGCTGGTTCAACATACGCAAGTCTATCAACGTAATTCACCACATAAACAGAACCAAAAACAAAAACCACATGATTATCTCAATTGACGCAGAGAAGGCATTTGACAAAATTCAACAGCCCTTTATGCTAAAAACCCTCAATAAACTCGGTATCGATGGAACGTATCTCAAAGTAATAAAAGCTATTTATGACAAACCAACAGCCAATATCATACTGAATGGGCAAAAACTGGAAGCATTCCCTTTGAAATCTGGCACTAGACAAGGATGCCCTCTTTCACCACTCCTATTCAATATAGTACTGGAAGTTCTAGCCAGAGCAATCAGGCAAGAAAAAGAAATAAAGGGTATTCAAATAGGAAAGGTGGAAGCCAAATTGTCTCTATTTGCAGACGACATGATAGTATACCTAGAAGACCCCATCGCCTCAGCCCAAAAACTCCTGAAACTGATAAGCAACTTCAGCAAAGTCTCAGGATATAAAATCAATTTGCAAAAATCACAAGCATTCATCTACACCAATAACAGACTTAAAGAAAGGCAAATCAAGAACGAACTGCCATTCGCAATTGCTACAAAAAGAATAAAATACCTTGGAATACAACTCACAAGGAACGTAAGAGACCTCTTCAAGGAGAACTACAAACCACTGCTCAACGAAATCAGAGAGGACACAAACAGATGGAGAAACATTCCATGTTCATGGTTAGGAAGAATTAATATCGTGAAAATGGCTATACTGCCCAAAGTAATTTACAGAATCAACGCTATCCCCATCAAGCTACCATTGACTTTCTTCACAGAACTGGAAAAAACCACCATGAACTTCATATGGAACCAAAAGAGAGCCTGCATAGCCAAGTCAATTCTAAGCAAAAAGAACACAGCGGGGGGCATCACACTACCGGACTTCAAACTATACTACAAGGCTACAGTAATCAAAACAGCATGGTACTGGTACCAAAACAGAGATATAGACCAATGGAACAAAACAGAGGCACCAGAGGCAACACAACATACATACAACTATACAATCTTTGATAAACCTGACAAAAACAAGCAATGGGGAAAGGATTCCATGTTTAATATATGGTGTTGGGAAAACTGGCTAGCCATGTGCAGAAAGCAGAAACTGGACCCCTTCCTGACACCTTACACTAAAATTAACTCCAGATGGATTAAAGACTTAAACATAAGACCTGGCACCATAAAAACCCTAGAAGGAAATCTAGGCAAAACTATCCAGGACATAGGAGTAGGCAAGGACTTCATGAACAAAACACCAAAAGCATTGGCAACAAAAGCCAAAATAGACAAATGGGACCTAATGAAACTCCACAGCTTCTGCATGGCAAAAGAAACAGTCACTAGAGTGGATCAGCAACCAACAGAATGGGAAAAAATGTTCGCAGTCTACCCATCTGACAAAGCGCTGATATCCAGAATTTACAAAGAACTCAAACAGATTTACAGGAAAAAAACAAACAAGCCCATTCAAAAGTGGGCAAAGGATATGAACAGATACTTTACGAAAGAAGACATATATGAGGCCAACAATCATATGAAAAAATGCTCATCGTCACTGGTCATCAGAGAGATGCAAATCAAAACCACATTGAGATACCATCTCACGCCAGTTAGAATGGCGATCATTAAAAAATCTGGAGACAACAGATGCTGGAGAGGATGTGGAGAAAAAGGAACACTTTTACACTGTTGGTGGGAGTGTAAATTAGTTCAACCATTGTGGAAGACGGTGTGGCGATTCCTCAAGGCCTTAGAAATAGAAATTCCATTTGACCCAGCAATCCCATTACTGGGTATATATCCAAAAGACTATAAATCGTTCTACTATAAGGACACATGTACACAAATGTTCATTGCAGCACTGTTTACAATAGCAAAGACCTGGAATCAACCCAAATGCCCATTGATAATAGACTGGATTGAAAAAATGTGGCACATATACACCATGGAATATTATGCAGCAATCAGAAATGATGAGTTTGTGTCGTTTGTAGGGACATGGATGAATCTGGAGAACGTCATCCTCAGCAAACTGACACAAGAACAGAAAATGAAACACCGCATATTCTCACTTATAGGTGGGTGATGAAAAATGAGAACACATGGACACAGAAAGGGGAGTACTAAACACTGGGGTCTATTGGGGGGAAAAGGGGAGGGCCAGTGGGAGGGGGAGGTGGGGAGGGATAGCCTGGGGAGAAATGCCAAATGTGGGTGAAGGAGAGAAGAAAAGCAAAGCACACTGCCATGTGTGTACCTACGCAACTGTCTTACATGCTCTGCTCATGTACCCCAAAACCTAAAATCCAATAAAAAATTAAAAAAAAAAAAAAAAAGTGGAATGGTATTTACATCCAAAATGACTTACCCAATGTAAAAGTAGTCTGTGATAAAGTCAAGCCTAGAACCCAGAATTCCTGGCAGGCATTCTTGGGATCATTATAACTGGTTGTATATGTTTATGCTGAGGAAGTCCCATTTTTAAGCAATGCGATAAAACAATAGTTAGAGGTCAGGCACTGTGGCTCATGCCTGTAATCCCATCAGTTTGGGAAGCTGAGGCCATTTGAGGTCAGGAGTTCGCAGCCAGCTTGACCAACATCATGAAACTCTGTCTCTGCCACAAATACAAAAATTAGCTGGGGATGGTGGCAGCCACCTGTAATCCCAGCTACTTGGGAGGCTGAGTCTGGAGAATCACTTGAACCAGGGAGGCAGAGTTTGCAGTAAGCTGGGATTTTACCATCGCACTCTAGCCTGGTGATAGAGTGAGACTCCATCTCAAAAAAAAAAAAAAAAAGATGATAGAGTTACCACTTCTTTTAAGCTCATTTTTGTTGATACTAATAACAACAACAACAAAATCAACAAAAAGAAAAAAAGGTAACCGCTTTGAATGTCTCGGTCTATTTGAATATGTAAATTATTTATGTCTGTTGAAAAACTATGTTCAATATTGAACATGTGTCATATGCTAGACATATGCATGGGAGTTGATGATAGAGTGGTGAATAAAGCAATGCTCATGGCTCTAAGATACTATGTCTACAAGTAAGATTTTAATTATTATAATAAAGTTGATGAGTGGTTATATGGTTTGGCTGTGCCACCACCCAAGTCTATCTTGAATTGTAACTCCCACAATTCCCATGTGTGTGGGAAGGACCTGGTCGAGGTCATTGAATCATGGGGGCAGGTCTTTCTCATGCTATTCTCATGATAGTGAATATGTCTCACAAGATCTGATGGTTTTAAAAGGGGAGTTTCCTCATACAAGCTCTCTTCTCTTGTCTGCCACCATGTGAGGTGTGCTTTTCACCTTCTAGCATGATTGTGAGGACTTCCTATCCATGTGGAACTGTAAGTCCAATAACTGTCTTTCTTTTGTAAATTTCCCAGTCTTGGTTATGTCTTTATCAGCAGCATGAAAGTGGATTAACACAAGTGGGTAAGGTCTTGTAAGGATAAGAAGCAATAATAGCACATAGTGCATAGGATAAGTGCCTAATCCATTTTAGTGATTGGGATGAGGCTGGAGGTGGGCAGCTCAGAAAGGTTTTCAAGAGGAATTGATGTTGAAAATGCAAGATCAACAGGAGCCAGTCAAGCTAAAAAGAACAGGAGACAAAATGTTCCAAAATGAGGAAAGCATACAAAGACTCTGAAGGAAAGAAGTCCTGGTGGGTTTGGAAAAGTCTGAGGAATTTCAATCTGACTGACATTAAGTACAAGGGTAAGATGTGAGGTTGCCGTCACAGGCAGAAGTTAATGTGGACCTCTTAATAGGCAAAATTAATGGGGTCTTGATCCTGAGAGCAAAGGGAGGCCACGTAAGCGTTAAGCATTGAAATGACATGAAATTATCTTTGGGACAAAAGATTTTTGACTGGGGTCGGCTCATTCACTGGGGTTTAAGGTGTCACAGGCATGAACAATTTTCTAGAATTGATTTTAAGGTGGTCATCTTTCTTTTGTACTCTTTCTACTACATACTTGTGATGAAGACATCATATGGTTTTCCTTTTGCTCTTTCCCTAGCATAATTATCATTCTCCCTCTTTTTTTAAAAAGAGGTATATCACACATTCATTCTGAATCTTGCTCTGGTGGGTTATCCAGGGGCACCAAACAAATGGACAATTCAAAATACTGGTATTGGTGAAGGCTCCTCTTATTAAGACATAATAAACTCACTTGTAAGATTTGAGATTTGTTCTTGTATTAAAAATGTTTTTATTTGGGACAAAATGTGGTATCAGAAATGGGGTGTTAGAATGTTTTGGAATCAGATACATTGCAGAGCAAAGATGCTGGAGTCATGAAAATTTTTACCTATCAGTTTTGTCTATTTCATTCCCAAACTATCATCAAAGAATGCAATGCACCTAAAAACAAAACAAAACAAGTATTAAAACACATTGATGAGGGTGGCAGCTTACTTCATCCAGGCAACAACTCAAGTCAAAGATCCCTGCTTTATCTATTTTAGAATTGGAGCATTCCAAATTGTAAAAAGCATGTTAAGAAATAAGAATCTACAACAAAGTGAAGCTCTGGATAATTTCGCCTTCCTGGGTAAGGAGAAAGAGCTCCTCCAATACCAGTAAGAGAACTCCCCTTCAGCTGTGTTTCAGCTGCGTAGCTGGTCTGATTTCAAAGAGAAAAAAATGGAAAATAATTTATTTATTTTCAAAAAATTTTACAGTTTCAATGAAAGAAACAGATAACAAAGGTAAGTTTGTGTTTTACATCTTGATTCAGATTGTGGAAAAACAAGTTCATTACCTTTCCTAGGAAATTACTGAATACAGTAAGCACATTTTTTGCTTGACCAAGTCCCCTGCCGTTAGTTATCAATATCTTTAGTCATCTACACATTCCTCCTAGGTATTTATTACAATGAGAATAACAAATATGTCATAGCTTCTACTATAAATAATGACCAGCCATCAATACATGGCAATACCTTCTTTTCTGTTTGCTATTAATTTTTACAAAATACATTTCTCCAATGTCCTGAACCTAAAACCAGTATCCATTTATTATGTTTAATTCTACTGTTTCAAATATGCATTTACTACTCTAGTTCTGTATTTGTTTTCAACGTGAAATGACATTACTATCTATATATAATAATTCTCGAGCCAATCTTCACGTCAACCTGCCATGCTTTTTAAAGCATCATGAAATGACCTGGAAAACTAAACCATTGCATAAATGCTAAGATATTTTCTTAAACAGATGACAGAAACTATCCTAATGGGAAATATATATGTGTATATATATATATGTGTGTGTGTGTGTGTATGTATACGTATGTACACACACACATATATATGTATATATATATGTATGCACACACACACATACATGTGGGGGGCAAGCATGACTCTGACTTTGACTAATTTTAGATTCATGAATAAGGCACCTCCAAATGAAGGAGTAAAATTCATTGCCATATGATAAGTTTAGCAAAAGGTTTTTTAGTATACTTCTCAGAATTGACCAAGTAAACTCTGATGACTGGTAAAACATCCTTTCACAAGTTTCAGGATGTCCAGTTGTTTGCTTTTCATAAGATTAAAGCATGATCTAATTAAGTTGCTAACTGATAAATTATTGTAAAGTAATTTTTAATAACATGATTTTTGCTATGTTACTTGGAAAATATTTAAAGAAATAGCTGTCATTGCTATAATAAAATTTTCTTGGCCCATATAGTTATCTATGGGATTAACACTTCTCAAAAATTATATATATAAGGTCAAACACAGGCATAGAATTTATTCTGAATGCCAATTCTAGAAATAAGTAATGTTTATCAATAGGCACATAAACTAATAGAAAAAAGGCATTTATCTCATTAAAAGTGGTTTTCTTATAAGATTTTACTTATATTTAGTAAGCATTTTTCTAAATATGTATTTGTTTTCATTAAGCATATTGAATGATATATATAATAGTAAATCAATCTGTAAGAAATTATTTAAGACTTAGAGTCTTATGGATATAGGAAATGAAAACTTCAGCTCATATATATGCTTTTGCTGCAGTAACAATAATCTATAAAAGACTGAAGAGTAAAATCTTATTCTGTTAAGATAGGATTTTACTCTGCAGTCTTTTATTGATTATTAAGATAAAATCTTAACAGAATAAGATTTTAGGATGAAGTATAACAGAAATACAAGTTCAAGAAAAAAACCATAAAATCACCAACTGTTAGGGAAAAACTTGTGAACTTGTTCAGGTATTTTTAAGGAGGCAATGGCAGGTATTAAATGACTTTTGAGGACACAACTGTGTCCTGTTTTGAAATGTACTTTATATTTCCTGTATCAGTGTTTACATTGTCTCAGATAGTCTGAATACATGACATAAAATTATCTAAATTTACAGTAAAATCATTTTATGCCAACTTAAACATTACATATAATTTTCAAAATTTCTATCAGGGGTTTGTAGGCAGAAAAGCTTGAAGACCACAGTTTAGAAAATCTTTTTGAATACAGAATGAGAATGAACAGAAAGAGGCAAGATGTAAGAAACAAGGTATGGTAGTAGGATGTTGTGATACATGAAGCGAGACAGGTATTGCTCAACCCCGGGTGTGGCAGTGAAGATGAATGAAAGGGGACAAATCGAAGAAATGTATGGGAGGTAGAACGAATAGATCATGGTGAGGTATTAGGTGTGGGGGTGCATGAGAGGGAAGAGTAAAGGGCAGCAGTCAGGTTTCCACCTGGGTGGCTGAATGAATAGCTCTTCAGTCACCAAGAGTGGAAAGCCTAGTGTGGAGTAGGCTTGCGGGACAGAGAGTGGTGCCCTAAGTATGTGGGCATGCATGTGTGTATGTATATGTGATATGGTTTGGATCTGTTCCCACCAAATCTCATGTGGAATTATAATTGCTAATGTTGGAGGTGAGGCCTGGTGGGAAGTGACTGGCTCATGGGGGCAGATTTCTCAGGAATGATTTAGTACTATCCCCCTTGGTCCTGTCCTCAGGATCATGAGTGAGTTCTTGTGAGATCTGGCTATATAAAGATGTGTAGGTTTAAAGGTGTGTAGCACCTCCCTCACCATTGCTTCTGTTCCCATCATGTGTGACAGCTTGTTCCTCCTTTGCCTTCTGCCATGATTAGAAGCTTCCTGAGGCTTTCGCAGAAGCAGAAGTCACCATGCTTCCATTATAGCCTGCAGAATCATGAGCCAATTAAACCTCTTGTCTTTATTAAAGTACTCAGTCTCAGGTATTTTGTTATAGCAATGTGAGAAGAGACTAATACAGTATGTGTGTGTGGATACATTCATATAAGTATATCGTGACTGAGTATGAACAGAGATTTGAACTAGAGGTTTAAACATGGCAGACATAAGAATATATACAGTAATTAAATCCCAGGAGTCAATGAGATCTCCCAAGAAGAGATGTAGAGGAAAATCAAAAGCATGTGATGGCATGGAAACCAAGAGAAACTAGTGTTTCAAAAGGAAAGATATTGGGTGGTGTCAAATGTTATTAAGAAGTCAAGGTGAAGAAAAATGGGGAAGATCTGGACCAAGGTGGTTCCAGAGAAGAAGTCAGGTTGCAGGTGGGAAAATAGGTGTGTGAATATACCGACACCCTTACACACATTCAAGGTGGGCAATAGTAACTACAAGGTCAGTCGAAAGAATATTCACTCGGTGATGATAAATGATTGATAATTAATATGACTTTCATTTTCCATATAATGAAGAAATGTGTGGCTCAATTATAAATTGAAAATTATGCTTTTCCATGCTTTCCATAACCAAGTTTTTTTCATAAAAATGCAACTTGATGGCAACTTTTGTCTCATCATTTACTTTTAGCATTTATTCAATAGATAAGAATGCTTACTTAATATAAAACACTACCAATTAGTGGCAGTGTAATGAGTCAGATATGTAGCCAGATTTCAAGACATTAGAGGGCAGTTAAAATGTCCTTAAAATACTACACTATAAGGCAATATGTGATATGTGCCACTAATATACACTTTGGCTTTAAAATATAAATATGGATAGAATATTTTATTCTAAAGACTTTTGAAACAATGTACATGGAATATTTGTTTTCAACCTTCAGTTTTAGATCTGCATTCCTCTAAGAATATCATTTCCTTTTTCCAATTATCATTTCTTAAAGTGTACACAATGGTAACTTAGAAAATTAGTAAGATGATGAATATAAGGGCCTGCCTTATATGGTTTGGCTATGTCTCCACCCAAATCTCATCTTGAATTGTAGTTCTCATAATCCCCATATGTGGTGGGAGGGACCAGGTGGGAAGTAATTGAATCATGGTGGCAGTTTCCCCCATGCTATTCTCCTGATAGTAAGTAAGTTCTCACAAGATCTGATGGTTTTATAAGGGGCTTCCAGCTTTGTTCTACTCTCATTCTTTTCTTCCTGCCCTTATGTGAAGAAGGACCTGTTTGCTTCCCCTTGTGCTGTGATCATAAGTTTCCTGAGGCCTCCCAAGCCCTGTGGAATTGTTCAATTAAACGCTTTCCTTTAAGAGTTACCTAGTCTTGGGTATGTCTTTATTAGCAATGTGAAAACAAACTAATACACCTCCCAATTTGGATTTTTATACATCAGACTATCAAAAGAGACTTTGCTGTGATAGAATGAATATTCAATTATGTATTCAGATTATTCTGCATTTTAAATGGAAATTATAAAGCCCAAAGGAAAAAAATTGACAGTTCACTCAAATGTGATTCTCCCTTCCTGGCTTCCTTTTGCAGGTGGTCTTGAACTATACCTCTCTTTTCCTTTTTAACCTCTTGTATTTAAAACTCCTTAATTAGGGGAATATCTGAAATTTTCTTCATTCTTTTTTGAGGAGTTCTGCAATTAAAAAGTTAGATATTTGAGGAGCATAGATTATACTGAACAATCCACCCTTAATAATTAAATAGAATGTTATAATCATAAATAGCTCTGCCTTGCAGTCATTTCTGTAATTTTGTCTAACATTCATATTGTCATTTGATTAGTTAATCATCCATTTTCAAAGGTGTGAATGTGTTTTCACACTTCTGCTAAGACAGTGTTAACTATGAAACTATAGATAGCAATAGAGATTAATTATCTATTGCACCAGTTCCCACATCTTGTGCTTACCAGATAGAGGAAAAGAGTGCATGTCTTAGCACAGGTGTGATTTCAAAATATGGGAAAAAAACACTATTTGGTCAAATGAGCTTGATGTTTAAAATATTAACAGCATTTACACTATTAATTTTATTTCATAAGACAATTGCTCTCCCATGTATAACAAGACTTGTTTCCTGAGTGAATTGATGCATATCTTCAGTTACAAATGAGTGAATGAAGTGGAGGCATTTTACAAATGAGTCAGTCTTTTATGGAATTAGAAAATGGAACAGAAACTCTTTTTCAGGTTTTCACAATTGCTATAACTTCAGAAAGGCAAAGCTAGAAATCATATACTTGTCCTCTGAAAGGTTAATTATATACAGCGAAACTTCTGAGCAGTCAAATAACTCAAAATAATAATAATAAATGGAGAACTTATTATTATAAGTTCAATAAGAAGAAGAAGCTCTTTAACTGACTTTTGACTTGCTGCTGCTCTCTTACCCTAATGATGAAGTCTGTCAATTTAGAATCTGCCTCACCACTTCTTTGGAGATCTGATTTTTCTATTTCAGTAAATTAGCTTCGATGTGAAGGGTATCATGACTGAAAAAAGACAATAAGGGATTGAAGTCGATCTTTAACCACATTCATTTTTGAAGTAAAAATAAGCTCAGATTTTAATCAACCATGAAATTTAATAATTTCTAGGCTAGTATTAGCTTTGGTTTTACACTTAATCATTAATATTGTTAGTCTTCTTTAAAATGTAAACCAAGCACTGAAAATGAACTAAAATTTGCTTCTCTCATTCAGAAAAATGACACTTTGATCTCATATGCTTTTTTGCTTCTTTAGATATGTGTATACAAACATTCTTCCAGGCATGGTTTTCTGTATGGACAGACACTTAAACAAGGTTGTTATTGAGAGATCTGCAAACTTTTATCAATTCCTTTCAAACTGTTTTTTTAAGTGTCTCTCATTATAAATACATAGCCCCAAATTGCTCCTTTCCTCTTGGTTTGGGTATGACATGGGGAAAGCAAATTCAAGCCATTAGGGTTTTTGGTAGAAGAAAATGAGATAAAAATCCAAGTAGCTGCACAGGGAGCATAGTATTCCAATATTTCTAAACAGTCTATTGGTAACATACTATTTTGCATCATTGCACATGGGCTAGTCAATTCATGTTTAGTTACTCTTTCCTAATCTAAATTCTCAATTCCATGCTACTGCACTCTCCAGTCAATAAATAAGAATGACTATCACTTATCACCATGACCCCACTTACATGTAGGATACTTTAGTTCTCAGGCCTAATCCGACCTTCCTAGAAGGCCTCAGTTAACCACACATGTCCTGAAAATGTTTAGCTATAGCAGCATTAATGGTATGTTTACAACTTATGACAGCAAACATGTCAGTATTGGGAGAAAATTGGTTGAAAAGAAGAGAGTGAAATGCGACCAAGACCAGAAACTTGTTCCTCTCAAAGAGATTCCAGAAAAGAAACCTTCATCTTCATTGAGCATGTCTCCTGAGACAGGGGTGGCATGACCTCATGTGCTTATTTGAATGCTACTACTTGCCCATCTGCAGACCTAAGAGAGAGCAAGTGCAAATGGGTTGAAAAAAAGGTGGGTGTTGGGGTCTGGGAAATGAAGATGTCTTTTTTTTAAGATCTTGAAGACTAAGATTTTGAATGCTGGCAGGGTGTGGTGGCTCATACCTATAATCCCAGTACTTTGGGAGGCCAGGCTGAGGTGGGCGGATTGTGAAGTCAAGAGATTGAGACCATCCTGGACCACATGATGAAACCCCATCTCTACTAAAAACACAAAAATTAGCTGGGCGTGGTGGCGCGTGCTTGTGGTCCCAGCTACTCGGGAGGCTGAGGCAGGAAAATTGCTTGAACCTAGGAGGCAGAGATTTCAGTGAGCCGAAATCACGCCACTACACTCAAGCCTGGAGAAAGAACGAGACTCCATCAAAAAAAAGAAAAAAAATTATATATATATTTTGAATGCATATTTTGACAAGCTCCAAAAGTAGAACACACTTTCATAAGAGCATCACATTTAAAATGTACCCATTAGAGCCAAACATTGGCTGGCCTTGTTGTCTATAGGCTCTCAAATTTGGGACAAACAGATTTAATAACCCTGAAGTTCCTCTTAAATTCACAATTTGTTCTGAAACAGAATGGTTCCCTGGGGGGCATAAAGCAGATAATTTTTTCATTCTTAGGAATAGTCTAAACCAGAGAAGACTCTATGGATCACATGAATCTTCTTTTCACCTCATGTTTGAAACATTCTACAGAACAATTTTGAGACTTACCAGCATCACTGAGAGATTTAGAAGTATAAATCAGTATTGCCCTAAGGTAAGCTTACTTATATCAATGCTCTTTCACCTTTCTCCTCACTGTTTATAAATGCCATTTATAAATATCTGAGGTTCAACAATAAAACAAAATCACTTTCATTAGTAGCTCTCAGTACTTTCTCTGTGTGTTTTTTTGTTTGTTTATTATATGTTACACATAATTCCTTGTCATTAGAATTCCTATAGGAATAATGACAAATAATATTACATATTTACATTTTTGTGCCTCACATTTACTCTGTGCTAGGCACTCCACTAAACACTTTATAATCTCCCAAAAAACCTATGACATAGGTATTATCAAGCATACATAACAAATGACAAAAATGGATTACAGAAAGTTGAAATAATTTACCCATGATTACACAATACAGAGAATACCTGTAATAGCTAAAAAGTAGACCATGCTAATTTGTTGGTTGGATAAAGAACAGTGACACTGCAATGCTTCTTATTAGTCTTCAAGTAACATACTAATTTTGTACCATATATGGTATCAAGTCTTCAAAGATTGTTCCCCAATGAACCAACCCTCCTTATTTCTCCCTACCCCCTTACCTTTGACCTTCAGGTCCTGTGACTCACTCACAGCTAGTAGAATGTGGAAGAAGGGATAAATTGTAGATCTTCCAAGGCCAGGACAGAAGAAGCTTAGGAGTTCCTGCTTTGGTTCCTTGGTTCCTTTATATTTTCTGGAAGTCCTAATGTACTTTAAAGAATTCCAACTCCCTAAGGCTGTTATGCTGGAGAGGTCACATGTAGGTACTCCAGTTAAGCCTGATTTCCAGACAGCCCCACCAAAATGCTTCAGACTTATGAAGAAGCTGTCTTGGACTTTCCAAACCAACCCATTTGCCACAACTGATTACCACTGAGTTACCTCAGTCAGTGTACATGGAGCAGAAGGATCACTCTGCTGAGCCCTGCCAAAATTTCTGATGTGCAAAAAATGAGGTATAATTAATTGACTGTTGTTCAAAACCATTACATTTTGGTATAATTTCTTATATAGCAATGGTTCCTAGAAAAGGGATGCTCCATAACAAAAACATTAAACATACGATATTGGCTTTGGGACTGGTCAGTGTGTGGATATTGGGAAGGTCTCAAGAAGACTGTAAATGAGAGCTCAAACGGCCTCAAGAGGCCACTACTGAGGGCTCCTATGATGAGGAGGAAAGTGCTATTTGAGAATGAGGGAAATAGGATCCTTGTTATGTTGGGTCACATGGTTTCTCAACACTGCTGTTGTCTGTGGTACCCAGGAAAATAAAAAGAATAAATACATAAAGCACTCATAGACTTGGATGTGGAGATTTTCAGGCAGAATGTAGAAAGTTCAAACAGGCTGCTTCTACTGATTGTGATAGTTTATAAAGTTAACTTCTTAACTGCTTATAAGAAGAGAGATGAAATAAAGAATTAACTGTTAAGTTTTTGAGTCAAATATAGAGAAAATAAAAAATACTCAGGACTTGCTTGGAGATAAAACTGTTTTTCATCCCAGTATTTCCCTAGTAAAATATTTCAAAGTAATAAACAGCAAGATCACATCTAGAGCTATCAACAGAACATGATCTCAGGGTAAATACCTCAAGTATGTAGATGTAAGACCCTTTGTTAGTATCTCAAAATGATTTAAAGACAGTCTTTTATAGACTTTTCATTAAAGAATATGGATTTTATAAATCTTAAATTTGTTGTCCCATAACAGACTTACACATGACCCAGATATAGAAGGGCTCATTTCAGAAAAATGTAAATGTGCCTTTTTTATTGGAGTTTATTATAAATTGATATAAAACCCTATAAAATTATTAAAGGAATCAAAGCAGCTTAGAATGCAAGAGGGATAATATAAAATTAATTTCTATAGTTAAGAAGCAGGCTAAGAAAGCTATCTTGATGCAAATGCAGACATTTTTTAATTGATGTGAAATAATAATTCAGAAGAAAGAGCCTAGAGGTCAGAGGTCAAAGCTAAGAACCATGGATAATCACTCACAGCAGAAATAGACCCTTATCAAATGGATTGGTGCCATTTGCCAGATTGTGCTTCAGAGTTGCTATGGATCTGTTACTGCTATGCCTCTGTTCCCTTCCTTTTAGAATGGGACTGTCTGTTATGGTCATCCAATCTCTTTCTCACTATTATAGGTTGAGAATACTCCTTTTACTTTAACCCAGAGGTTCTCTCTGATCAATAGGATCTATACTCAGTGACCTATACTCAAGAAAACTTACCTATCAGCAGCTAGATATGTTCTATGGATGACTTTGTTACCCAAAATTAATATGCTAAAGCTCTAACCCTCAATGGGACTATATCTAGTGATAGGGTCTTAAGAGGTAATCAAGGATAAATGAGGTCATAAAGGTGAGGTTCTGATTCAATAGGACTAAGTCCTTATAAGAAGATGAAGAGAGAAAGAGACCTCTTGCTCTGTCTGTCTCTATCTCTCACTGTGATGACATTGAGAAACTACAGTCATCTGCAAGTCAGAAAGAGAGATTTCACCAGAAACAAAACATTGTTGAATCTTGATATTAAACTTTGAAGCTTCCAGAACTGTGTGAAAAAAAATTCTGTTGTTTAAGCCATCCAGTCTATGGTATTTTGTTATGGCAACCTGTACTGGGTAATACAACCTTATTTAGATGACAATATTTAATACCTTGAGCCTGAGGCTGATGTTGCAATAAGACATTCTTGACAGAAAGTGAGTGTATTTTACATGTGGGAAGAATATAAATAACTTTTTTTTTTTGGTCAAAGAGTATACTAGGTGGATTAAAGTGACTGAAAATTCTTTTATATTCTCCCCACTGAAGAGTAGGCATTCATATCCCTTCTGAGAAGGCTCCATGATGGCTTTGACCAATAGAGTACAGAAATGACACTTGACAGTTTTAGGACCAGGCCTTAAGAAATTGGAATTTCCATTTTCTTCCAAAACATTTATTCTTAGAAACCAGTTGCCATGATGTGAGGAAGCTCAAGCAACCCTATGGAGAAAAGGTTTCCCACAGGGAAAGATTTCCAAATCCCTGTCTAACAACTTCAGTCAAGCACTGATCCGAAATAAGCATCAACCTGTCAACCATGTGAGTGATCTGTCTTGGAAGTGGACCCTTCAGCCATAGTTGAGCCATTCAAGCTGATAAATAGAGACAAGCTGTTTCCACTGGGCCTTACAAAAATTGCAGATTTGTGAGCAAAACAAAGGATGTTTGTTGTCTAAAGCTACTAAATTTTGGAGGAGTTTGTTATACAACAATAATAACAGAACACCATGACATATGAATTAGAAATTTATCACTGAGTTGTTGGTTATCTTTCTACCTCTGAAAATTAAATACCTAGCCAGTCATGATAAAGAATAAGGTAAAATAAGTATGAAAAATCTGAAAAAATCAAAGACAAGCCGAAAATAGGATCAGGAATGAGGCTAATATATGATGTATACCACAAATTCCTAACTTTGGAAAACTTTGTCAATGTCTAATAAAGTTAACCATATGTCCAACCTGAGTCAGCAATTTTACTGTTACGTATATACTCCAAGAATATCAAATGAAGATATATGTCCACTAAAACACTCTTAAGGAATGCTCATAGTAGCTTCATTCATAATGATCTAAAATAGAAACAATACAAATGTCATTAAACAATGAATGAAGCCAGACACATGAGACTACATATTGTATGATTTCATTGATATTAAGTTCAAAAACATGCCAATTAAACTATGATAATAGGAGGTGTAGTATGGCTGGCTACTTCTGGAGGAAGAGGAAATGACTAGAAAGAATCACTTTAAAAAAATCTCTGTAGTGATAGGATCTTTTATATATTGCTCTGGGTAATAGTTACATGTATGTATACATATGTAAAATTAATTGTGTCATACATGAAAGGTTTGTGCATTTGACTGTGTTAATTATTTTGTATTTAAAAATAAATACTCTGCTATTATACTAGGAAATCGAGATATGGCTATACTCTACTATTTATTCAGGGACATACAGGCTGTATTAATCCATTTTCATGCTGCTCATAAGACATACCTGAGGCTGGATAATTTATTTTTAAAAAAAGAGGTTTAGTGGACTCACAGTTCCACATGGTGGGGGAGGCCTCACAATCATGGTAGAAGGCCAAAGGCATGTTTTACATGGTGGCAGGGAAGAAAGAATAAAAGCCAAGTGATGTGTGGCATTGCCTTCAAGGCCTCTGTTTTGTTCCATTGGTCTGTATCTCTGTTTCGGTACCAGGACCATGCTATTTTGATTACTGTAGCCTTGTAGTATTGTTTGAAGTCAGATAGCGTGATGCCTCCAGCCTTGTTCTTTTTGCTTAGGATTGCTTGTCTCGGCTATGCGGGCTCTCTTTTGGTTCCATATGAAGTTTAAGCTGGTTTTTTCCAGTTCTGTGAAGAAGGTCATTGGTAGCTTGACGGGGATAGAGTTGAATCTATAAATTACTTTGGGCATTATGGCCATTTTTATGATATTGATTCTTCCTAACCATGAGTGTGGAATGTTTCTCCATCTGATTGTGTCCTCTCTTATTTCTTTGAACAGTGATTTGTAGTTCTCCTTGAAGAGGTCTTTTACATCCTTTGTTCGTTGTATTCCTCAGTATTTTATTGTCTTTGTAGCAATTGTGAATGGGAGTTTGCTCATGATTTGAAAACTGACTAGCAGTGTGCAGAAAGCAGAAACTGGACCCAGATGGATTAAAGACTTAAACATAAGACCTAACACCATAAAACCCTAGAAGAAAACCTATCCTACCATTCAGGACATAGGCATAGGCAAGGACTTCATGACTAAAACACCAAAAGCATTGGCAACAAAAGCCAAAATAGACAAATGGGACCTAATTAAATTCCAGAGCTTCTGTACAGCAAAAGAAACAATCATTAGAGTGAACCAGCAACCAAAAGAATGGGAAAAAATTTTTGCAATCTATCTGACAAAGGGCTAATATCCAGAATCTACAAAGAACTAAAACAGATTTATAAAAAAAAAAAAAAAACCCATTCAAAAGTGGGCAAAGGAAATGAACACTTTTCAAAAGAAGACATATATGATGTCAACAAACATATGAAAAAATGCTCACCATCACTGATTATTAGAGAAATGCAAATCAAAACCACATTGAGATACCACCTCATACCAGTTAGAATGGTGATCATTAAAAAATCTGGAGACAACAGATGCTGGAGAGGATGTGGAGAAATAGGAACACTTTTACACTGTTGGTGGGAGTGTAAATTAGTTCAACCATTGTGGAAGACATGGTGCTTCCTCAGGGACCTAGAAATAGAAATTCCATTTGACCCAGCAATCCCATTGCTGGATATATACCCAAAGGATTACAAATCATTCTATTATAAAGACACATGCACATGTATGTTCATAGTGGCATTGTTCACAATAGCAAAGACCTGGAACCAACCCAAATGCCCATCGACAATAGACGGGACAAGGAAAATGTGGCACATATACACCATGGAATATTGTGCAGCCATAAAAAAAATGATGAGTTTGTATTTTTTGTAGGGACATGGATGAATCTGGAAACCATCATTCTCAGCAAACTGACACAAGAACAGAAAATCAAACACCACATGTTCTCACTCATAAGAGGGTGATGAACAATGAGAATACATGGACACAGGGAGGGGGGCATCACACACTGGGGTCTGTTGGGGAGGGCCAAGGGAGGGACAGCAGGGGTCGGGTGGGGAGGTCGGGGAGGGATAACATGGGGAGAAATGCCAGATGTAGGTGACAGGGGGATGGAGGCAGCAAACCACATTGCCGTGTGTGTACCTATGCAACAGTCCTTCATGATCTACACGTGTACCCCAGAACCTAAAGTACAATAAAAAAAAAAGCCAAGTGAAAGGAGAAACCCTTTATAAAACCATGCAATCTTGTAAGACTATTCACTACCATGGGATCTCATGAGACTTATTCACTACCATGAGAACAATATGGAGGAAACCACTCCTGTGATTCAATTATCTCCCACCAGGTTCCTCCCACAACACATAGGAATTTTGGGGGGTATCATTCAAGATGAGAGTTGGCTGGGGACATAGAAAAAATTCTCTTACTTCTTCAGTATTGTTAGGGTCAATCATCAAGAGGGCCTAATAGGGCTTCTCTCTCTCTTGTCTGTCTGTGTAATAGCTAAGAGGGAACTGCATTTTTGTATATGCGAATCTTGATACAAATCATGTGATTTGACCAGTGCTATTGTATTTCTTATTTTCTGTTAGAATACTCTTTCACTGTTTTATTGTTTGTTTGTTTGTTTAGAAACAGAATCTTAACTCTGTCACCCAGGCTGGAGTGCAGTTGTGCAATCATAGCTTATTTTAACCTCACACTCCTGTGATAAAGCAAACTTCTGCTTGGCCTGCCCGAAGTGCTGGGATTACAGGTATGAGTCACTGTGCCTGTAATAAAAGTGATTGTACAATTACTACAGTTTCTTCCAGTACTTGCTTTCTAATTTGGTCTATATCTAATTTTTTGATCCAGATTTTTTTTTCAGATTATTTAGCTCTTACACCCTTTGTCTGAAGATTTACAAAGCATCTTTCACTTCTTATCATTTTCTTTGGAGGTTCTTGCCTTATATTTTCTCTTGGCATTTCAACTTTTGACTTTTCTCCATTTTGGAATTTATCATTCTTCATTATCACTTTTCCTTTTTAATCTTTCAATGCTGGCATTTCCCAAATCAAGCTTAAAATCACACTCTAACAATTCATAAACAATTAGAGCCTTGTTTAATTCTGGCACTAACTGGCATTACATATTTTAACTCAATTTATAGCAGATTAGTTTTTAAACTATAAAAGATAGCATTGCTTTATGAATTAAATTATATTTTATTTTCAAATGTGTAATCTGAGGTGTTTCTCCCTTTTTCTTTACCTTCCTTTGCTTGAGAATAATTCACTGTATACTGCATGTTCCAAATTTAAACCTGACACCTAGATAGAAAACTGACAAACAGGAAATGATTAAAGGAAGAGGCTCTTCCTACCATGTTTGATACCATCAAAACAGACACTTTTCTTAAAAATTTTTCTTTTTTTGAGGGCAAAAAGGGGTGGGACAGTAACGATGTCAATTTATACACTTACCCCTTAGTGACTATGTTAATAAAAGTGATTGTACAATTACTACAGTTTCTTCCAGTACTTGCTTTCTAATTTGGTCTATATCTAATTTTTTGATCCAGATTTTTTTTTCAGATTATTTAGCTCTTACACCCTTTGTCTGAAGATTTACAAAGCAATAATAATAAAAGATAATGAGTCTCTTTTATTTATTTATATATTTTTTATTTTTTTGAGAGGGAGTCTCGCTCTGTTACCCAGGCTGGATTGCAGTGGGGTGCTCTCAGCTCACTGCAACCTCTGTCTCCCAGGCTTAAGCAATTCTCCTGCTTCAGCTTCCAAGTAGCTGGGACTGCAGGCATGCACCACCATGCTTGGCTAATTTTTGTATATATATTTTTTTTTGGTGGAGATGAGGTTTCACCTTGTGCCAAGCTGGTCTTGAACTCCTGATCTCAAGGGATCCTCCTGTCTCAGTTTACTAAAGTGTCGCAATTACAGGCATGAGCCACTGCACCCAGCCATAAGTCCTTTCTAGAGCATTTTTTCCTAACCCTTAGAAAAGAGTTATTGCATTTTTCTATTTCCTTCACTCCTAATGAAGGAGGCCAATCAATGAACGAATGAACTGAGGAGATCATTATCTATTGATTTCATGCATAAACTTCAAATCAGTTCCTTACATACAAATGCTTCCATCTTTTAAGCAAAATGAGACCTGAAAGTAGTCCACAGTTTAGACGTGAAATTCAGGGTGTTTTATAAGTAGCCATGTAGGCCACCTTGAATTAACTTTTTAAATTAGATTTTTAAAAATTATAAGAATTGTATATGCTCATTATAAAAGTACAGAAGCAAAACAAAAACAAAAACCTCCTCCTGTTCTCTCTACCTCTCATCTCAACTCTCTTCCCCTACAAAGTAACCACCATTAACAGTTTGCAGGAATTCTTTCCATTTCTATGTACTTCCCACATGAATACAACACGTATCATTGTAACAGATTTTCTTTCTCTCTTTAGCCAAATGAAATTATGTTACAAATTGCTCTGAAACATGCTTTGTTCACTTAAAAATAAAACGTGGACATCTCATTTAGTTACTGATATATAGTAACCTACCTCTTCAAATGCTCTGAAATAAAAATATTTGCTATTAATTTTAAAAATTATTTTTACTTTTCACAAATAAATATATTGCCTTAGTAAAAACTGAAATATGGGCTAAAGTCCTTTTTTAATCCCTGCTTTTAATTTCAGCCTCTCTCACTGTCTCTCCAGTTCACCACTATTAACAGTTCTCTAAATATTCTTCCAGACCTTAGTCTTTGCACTTACATGTAATTATTACAAAATCATAGCAATAAATTTTATTGTATTGTTTTTATTTAATATAAATAGAATTTATATATATATATATATATATGAATTATATATGTAATGTTCTATCACGTTCTACTCTATTTGGTAATTTGTTCTGGAGACCAGTACATGTTAATATATAAAAATTTACCTCCAGTTTTAAAAACTGAGATTATAGTATTTTTTGTTTAGCACTTCCCTTATTGATGATCATTTAGGTTGTTTCTGGGTTTCTTTTTCATGTTTTAAAATAATTCTATATAACTCCACTAACTTTTAACATAATTCTTTACACATAATAATTGTATGAAACAGATCAATTATATTAATACGCTCAAGATCATACCTGCCTACAAAAATGTGTAGGTTGTGGCTAGTACAACATTTTATTGAGCTGCTATTTTAAAACATAGTAAAATATATTACTTTGTCAATAATTTTGACAATATAAAAATGCTTCCTTTTGCCTGGTAACAAGGAAAGTTACTGAGAATTGGAATTACTCGGTCACAGAGGATATATATATATATATATATATATATTTCAGTGAATACTGCTGAATTAGCCTCCAAAATATCTGTACCAATTTAAGTTCTATCAGCAGTTCGCATTTCTTGAGATTATTGCTAACACTCAATATTGTCAAGTTTTAAAATGCAGAATGCTATTACAGTGATTGTAATTTGCAAGTCCCTGTTCATTAGTGAGTTTAGCATCTTTTCTTGGTCATTTGTATTTTTACTTCTGTGAATAGCTTATTTATATCCTTTGCACATTTTTCTCTTGTGTGGTTTATTTCTATTGTTCTGTAGGATGTTTTTGGAAAATGTGGATACTAATTCACGCTCTAATCATATACTTTACAAATATTTTCTCCAAATCTTTCATTTTTCTTTGAACTTTGTGGTATTTTGTGATATAGATTTATTTAAATTTAAATTTTGTCAAAATTTTTGGCAAGGTCTATTTTTTCTTTACTAGGAGTTAAATAAAGCACCAGGGTTTCTAGCCATAATATATAAAATTCCATAGACAATATTCTGTAATGTATTGATACACTTAACATGTTTTTGTATAATTACTGTATACTAATATTGTGCTAAATGCAGCAAAGCTCATATAGATGGACAAAGCATAGTGTTAACACACATAAGATGAATGGTGACAATAAGGCAAGAATGCAATGTAACTATAATAAAAAAACACAGGCCTTAAAACAGGACTTGTTGTGTTGTAGTGGGAGCTTAAGAGAGAGGTTTATTATCTTTGCTGTTGGTGGCAGTGGCTTATTTTGGAGAAGTCAAAATTGCAGAGGGTCTTCATGAAGGTTTGGTGGTATTTAAAATATGTCTTGATTTTATAGAAGATTAAAAGTGCTCACAAATTACTTGACATTGCTCCCATTGAATCTGGGCTGACTTGTGGCCGCTTTGATAAAAGCGTATGAGAGAAGTGACATATGTCAATTTCAGACCTGGCCTTTTTGAGGACTGGCAGCTTCAGCTTTGGTTTTTGGAAAACTTGAGGTACCATATAGCAGTCTGACTGCCTTGCTGGAGAATGAGACAGAGGCCAAGGGGAGCCCAGCCCTGCCACTGTTCCTGCCAAGCCACCAGGCACATTAGTAAAGCCATCTTGGATAGTCTAGATCAGCCTAGCTGCCAGCTAACTGCCAGCTGAATACCACCTACCAATCTTATTTGATTGATAGGTGGTATTCAGGGATTCACTGCCTGAATCCCTGACCCAGAAAATTGTGAAACTGCAGTAAATGAGTTTATGTTTTAAGTAATTAACTTTGGGGATGATACATATGCAGCAATGTATATTTAAAACAAAAGCCCATGTTAAAACATAATCTGAAAAGAAAAAAATGTTGCTGTTGCAGCAGATTAATTAGCAAGACGACAGAGCTTATAATGTGAATTCCTTGCAATGTAAATTTTTCATTCAATTTGCAATAACACAGGGCCACTATTTCATATATATACTTGTGCTATTTCCACACACTACTTGTAGAGTAAAAAACAAATCCTAACAGAATTATCCAGAAATAAACTACAACATTCTGCCCTTGAAATAATTAGATATCTCTAGGTAGCTTCAATCTTAACATAGTTTAAGAGGTCCTGTTTTGACTGAGCTTGGAACTTGTATCCTAAATACTAAAACAACAAAGGGATTGGGAGATCAGCTGTCATACTTTCCTTCTTTTATGCTAGAAAAACTGTATCTATGAGAGATTGATTTGGTTAAGGACTCATGAATGATTAGTGGCAAAACATGAAGAGATTTGGTTTCCTGATCCTTCCACTAGAGCCTTTTACTATGCTGCATTGCCAGACACATAGGCACAAAAAAATTTGGTTTTAAAATTTCAGAACTCAGTCATTTTAACACTGTTAACCGTCATTTCCAGGAGCAAACAACCATTTAAATACCAGTGTACACAGTGGTATATTAGTAAATGTTTAACAATTGACTCCTTGAAAAACAAACAAAGTCCTGATTTGTCGCATTTGCTGATTTCCATGGTGTAAATACTTCCCACTGTGACTTCATTCAAGCTACCATTATGATGTCACCTAACACGAAGTGGGGAGTTGGGAAGAGGTGCAAAATCAGCTTCCGAGTTAGTGCAAACCAGCTCCAGCACTTCTCTGCAAATGCTATTTCAAGAAAAGCCAATATGAACAAGTCTTTCATTTAAAGATAAATATTTGAAGTGATTTTTTTTGTATTGCATTTTAGGTTTTGGGGTACATGTGCAGAACATGCAAGATAATTGCATAGGTACACACATGGCAGTGTGTTTTGTGCTGCCTTCCTCCCCTTCACCCGCATTTGGCATTTCTCCCCAGGCTATCCCTCCCCAGCTCCCCCCCACCACTGTCCCTCCCCTATTCCCCCCAATAGACCCCAGTGTGTAGTACTCCCTTCCCTCTGTTCATGTGTTCTCATTTATCCTCACCCGCCTATGAGTGAGAATATGCGGTATTTCATTTTCTTTTCTTGTGTCAGTTTGCTGAGATGGATTTTCTCCAGATTCATCCATGTCCCTACAAACGACACGAACTCATCATTTTTGATTGCTGCATAATATTCCATGGTGTATATGTGCCACATTTTCCCAATCCAGTCTATCATCGATGGGCATTTGAGTTGGTTCCAGGTCTTTGCTATTGTAAACAGTGCTGCAATGAACATTCGTGTGCGTGTGTCCTTAGAGTAGAACGATTTGTAGTCCTTTGGATATATATCCAGTAATGGGATTGCTGGGTCAAATGGAATTTCTATTTCTAAGGCCTTGAGGAATCGCCACACTGTCTTCCACAATGATTGAACTAATTTACACTCCCAACAACAGAGTAGAACTGTTCCTATTTCTCCACATCCTCTCCAGCATCTGTTGTCTCCAGATTTTTTAATGATCACCATTCTAACCGGCATGAGATGGTATCTCAATGTGGTTTTGATTTGCATCTCTCTAATGACCAGTGATGATGAGCATTTTTTCATGTTTGTTGGCCTCATGTATGTCTTCTTTTGTAAAGTGTCTGTTCATATCCTTTGCCCACTTTTGAATGGGCTTGTTTGTTTTTTTCTTGTAAATCTGTTTGAGTTCTATGTAAATTCTGGATATCAGCCCTTTGTCAGATGGGTAAACTGCAAAAATTTTTTCTCATTCTGTTGGTTGCCAATTCACTCTGGTGACTGTTTCTTTTGCCGTGCAGAAGCTGTGGAGTTTGATTAGGTCCCATTTGTCTATTTTGGCTTTTGTTGCCAATGCTTTTGGTGTTTTGTTCATGAAGTCCTTGCCTACTCCTATGTCCTAATGGTTTTGCCTAGATTTTCTTCTAGGGTTTTTATGGTGCCAGGTCTTATGTTTAAGTCTTTAATCCATCTGGAGTTAATTTTAGTGTAAGGTGTCAGGAAGGGGTCCAGTTTCTGCTTTCTGCACATGGCTAGCCAGTTTTCCCAACACCATATATTAAACAGAGAATCCTTTCCCAATTGCTTGTTTTCATCAGGTTTATCAAAGATTGTATGGTTGTAGATATGTTGTGTTGCCTCCGATGCCTCTGTTCTGTTCCATTGGTCTATATCTCTGTTTTGGTACCAGTACCATGCTGTTTTGGTTACTGTAGCCTTGTAATATAGTTTGAAGTCCAGTAGTGTGATGCCTCCCGCTGTGTTCTTTTTGCTTAAAATTGACTTGGCTATGCTGGCTCTCTTTTGGTTCCATATGAAGTTCAAGGTGGTTTTTTCCAGTTCTGTGAAGAAAGTCAATGGTAGCTTGATGGGGATAGCGTTGATTCTGTAAATTACTTTGGGCAGTATAGCCATTTTCACGATATTGATTCTTCCTAATCATGAACATGGAATGTTTCTCCATCTGTTTGTGTCCTCTCTTATTTTGTTGAGCAGTGGTTTGTAGTTTTCCTTGAAGAGGTCCCTTACGTTCCTTGTAAGTTGTATTCCTAGGTATTTTATTCTTTTTGTAGCAATTGTGAATGGCAGTTTATTCTTGATTTGGCTCTCTTTAAGTCTGTTATTGGTGTATAGGAATGCTTGTGATTTTTGCACATTGATTTTATATCCTGAGACTTTGCAGAAGTTGCTTATCAGTGTCAGGAGTTTTTGGGCTGAGGTGATAGGGTCTTCTAGATATACTATCATGTCGTCTACAAATAGAGACAATTTGGCTTCTACCTTTCCTATTTGAATACCCTTTATTTCTTTTTCTTGCCTGATTGATCTGGCTAGAACTTCCAGTACTATATTGACTAGGAGTGGTGAGAGAGGGCATCCTTGTCTAGTGCCAGATTTCAAAGGGAATGCTTCCAGTTTTTGCCCATTCAGTATGATATTGGCTGTTGGTTTGTCATAAATAGTTTTTATTACTTTGAGATACGCTCCATCAATACCGAGTTTATTGAGGGTTTTTAGCATAAAGGGCTGTTGTATTTTGTCAAATGCCTTCTCTGCATCAATTGAGATAATCATGTGGTTTTTGTTTTTGGTTCTGTTTATGTGGTGAATTACATTTATACACTTGTGTATGTTGAACCAGCCTTGCATCCCCAGGATGAATCCTACTTGATCATGATGGATAAGTTTTTTGATTTGCTGTTGCAGTCGGTTTGCCAGTATTTTATTGAAGATTTTTGCATCTGTGTTCATCATTGATATTGGCCTGAAGTTTTCTTTTCTTTTTGAGTCTCTGCTGGGTTTTGGTATCAGGATGATGTTGGTCTCATAAAATGATTTGGGAAGGATTCCCTCTTTTTGGGTTATTTGGAATAGTTTCAGAAGGAATGGAACCAGCTCCTCTTTGTGTGTCTGGTAGAATTCGGCTGTGAACCCATCTGGACCTGGGCTTTTTTTGTGTGGTAGGCTCTTAATTGCTGCCTCGACTTCTGACCTTGTTATTGGTCTATTCATAGTTTCAGCTTCCTCCTGGTTTAGGCTTGGGAGGACACAGGTGTCCAGGAATGTATCCATTTCTTCCAGGTTTACTAGTTGATGTGCATAGAGTTGTTTGTAATATTCTCTGATGATGGTTTGAATTTCTGTGCAATCTGTGGTGATTTCCCCTTTATCATTTTTATTGTATCTATTTGGTTGTTCTCTCTTTTCTTTTTTATCAGTCTGGCTAGTGGTCTCTCTATTTTGTTGATCTTTTCAAAAAAACAGCTCTTGGATTTATTGGTTTTTTGAAGGGTTTTTTGTGTCTCTATCTCCTTCAGTTCTGCTCTGATCTTAGTTATTTCTTGTCTTCTGCTAGATTTTGAGTTTTTTTATCTTGCTCCTCTAGCTCTTTCAATTTTGACGATAGGGTGTCAATTTTGGATCTCTCCACTCTTCTCATGTGGGCACATATTGCTATATACTTTCCTCTAGAGACTGCTTTAAAGGTGTCCCAGAGATTATGGTATGTTGTGTCTTCGTTCTCATTGGTTTCAAAGAACTTCTTTATTTCTGCCTTCATTTCATTATTTATCCAATGAACTTTCAAGAGCCAGTTGTTCACTTTCCATGAAGCTGTGCAGTTCTGAGTAGTTTCTGAATTCTGAGTTCTAGTTTGATAGCACTATGGTATGAGAGACTGTTATGATTTCAGTTGTTTTGCATTTGCTGAGGAGTGCTTTACTTCCAATTATGTGGTCAATTTTAGAGTAGGTGTGATGTGGTGCTGAGAAGAATGCATATTCTAATGGATTTGGGGTGGAGAGTTCTGTAAATATCTATCAGGTTTGCCTGTTCCAGGTCTGAGTTCAAGCCCTGGATATCCTTGTTAATTTTCTAACTGTCTAATATTGACAGTGGAGTGTTAAAGTCTCCCACTATTATTGTGTGGGAGTCTAAGTCTCTTTGTAAGTCATTAAGAACTTGCCATATATATCTGGGTGCTCCTGTATTGGGGCCATTTATATTTAGGATCATTAGATCTTCTTGTTGTATCAATCCTTTTACCATTATGTAATAATCTTCTTTGTCTCTTTTGATCTTTGTTGCTTTAAAGTCTATTTTATCAGAGATGAGAATTGCAACTCCTGCTTTTTTTTTGCTCCCCATTTGCTTGGTAAATCTTCCTCCATCCCTTTATTTTGAGCCTTTGTGTATCCTTGCATGTGAGATGGGTTTCCTGGATACAGCACACCGATGGGTTTTGGCATTTTACCCAATTTGCCAGTCTGTGTCTTTTGATTGGTGCATTTAGTCCATTTACATTTAGGGTTAATATTGTTATGTGTGATTTTGATACTGCCATTTTGATGCTAGCTGGCTGTTTTGCTCATTAGTTAATGCAGATTCTTGATTTTGTTGATGCTCTTTAGCATTTGGTATGTTTTTGGAATGGCTGGTACTGGTTGTTCCTTTCTATGTGTAGCACCTCTTTCAGGAGCTCTTGTGAAGCAGGCCTGGTGGTGACAAAATCTCTGAGTACTTTCTTGTTTGCAAAGGATTTTATTTTTCCTTCACTTATGAAGCTTAGTTTGGCTGGATATGAAATTCTTGGTTGAAAGTTCTTTTTTTTAAGGATGTTGAATATTGGCCCCCACTCTCTTCTGGCTTGTAGAGTTTCTGCCGAGAGATCTGCTATGAGTCTGATGGCTTCCCTTTGTGGGTGACCCAACCTTTCTCTCTGGCTGCCCTTAGTATTTTCTCCTTCATTTCAACCCTGGTGAATCTGATGATTATGTGCCTTGGGGTTGCTCTTCTTGCGGAATATCTTTGTGGTGTTCTCTGTATTTCCTGGACTTGAATATTGGCCTGCCTTGCTAGGTTGGGGAAATTTTCCTGGATAATATCCTGAAGAGTATTTTCCAGTTTGGATTCATTCTCTTCGTCACATTGTGGTACGCCTATCAAACGTAGGTTAGGTCTCTTCACATAGTCCCACATTTCTTGGAGACTTTGTTCATTCCTTTTTGCGCTTTTTCTCTAATCTTGGTTTCTTGTTTTATTTCATTGAGGTGATCTTCGACTTCTGATATTATTTCTTCTGCTGGTCAATTCGGCTGTTGAAACTTGTGCATGCTTCACAAAGTTCTCGTGTTGTGTTTTTCAGCTCCTTCAGTTCATTCATATTCCTCTCTAAGTTGTCCATTCTTGTTATCATTTCCTCGAATCTTTTTTCAAGTCTTTTTTCAAGGTTCTTAGTTTCTTTGCATTGATTTAGAACATGTTCTTTTAGCTCACGGAAGTTTCTCATTATCCACCTTCTGAAGTCTAATTCCATCATTTCATCACACTCATTCTCCGTCCAGCTTTGTTCCCTTCCTGGTGAGGAGTTTTGGTCCTTTGTAGGAGGCGAGGTGTTTTGGTTTCGGGTGTTTTCCTCCTTTTTGCGCTGGTTTCTTCCCATCTTTGTGGATTTATCCACCTGTTGTCTGAGTAGTTGCTTACTTTTCGATTGGGTCTCTGAGTGGATGCCCAGATTGTTGATAATGAAGTATTTCTGTTACTTAGTTTTCCTTCTAGCAGTCTAGCCCCTCTGCTGTATGACTGCTGAGGTCCACTCCAGGCCCTGCTTCTCTGGGGTACACCTGTAGCAGCTGGGGAACAGTGAAGGATGCTACCAGTTTCTTCTTCTGCTATCTTTGTCCCAGAATGATGCCCGCCAAATGTGTCTGATCAGTCCTTTTAAGGTGACTCTTTGGATATACAGTGGTCAGGGAGCTGCTTGAGGAGACAGTCTGTACTTTATAGTAGCTCAAGAGCTGAGCTGTGAGCTCCGTTGTTCATTCAGGGCTGTTAGGCAGGTGCATTTAAGTCTGCTGCAGCAGAACTTATAAAACCCCTTTTTTCCTCGGATGCTCTGTCTCGGGGAGTTAGGGCTCTCTTTATGAGTATCCATTGCACTGTCCTGCCCAGCTAGGAGGCAGTCTAGTCACTCTTTGCCTGCCGAGGCTCCGCCCTGCTACCGTGGGGTCTGGCCTGTTGCTGTGGGCTCCGCCCTGCTGTCATGGGCTTGGCCCTGTTGGCGGAGTTTCTCTGTTATGATGGGTTGCCTCGGCAACAGCAGGCTGTGTCAGCAATGGGAGTGTACCTCAGTAGGGGCGGAACGCCCCTCCCCCATCGAGCTGCACCATCCTGGATTCAGCTGTGCCTGCAGTGAAACTCTCAACCCCGAGGGTTTCGAATTGCCATTTTGTTTGTTTCTGCGGGGGTGGGACCTGCCGAGCCTGAACACCTGGCCCCCTGCCTCAGAGCCCTTTTTCTTTTTTTTTTAAGTTGAACAGTTGACTCTCTCCCAGGTGTTTCAGTTGCCTGCTGATAGGGTACTGGGATCTGTGTGATTTCCCATGCAGCGACCCACTGCTCTGGTGCAAATGTCGCTTCCTGGGAATCACCTGGTTTGGCTCACTGTCCAAGTTCTGTTTAATCAGATGGATATGCTAATCTGCCCTCCCAAATCTCAGATTGCTGATTTAACAGGGCACCCAGACCAGTGCGTTTTGTGCTGAGTGCTGCTGCGCTGCAGTGCCCGCTGAAACGGCCGCACCAGCGGAAAGGGCTGCGCTGGCATCCCATGTCTCTCCTACACCTGGGAATTTCCCCGTTCTGTGGGCAACAAAGATCCATCTGGAAATGCGGCTTGGACTCACCCTCTGCACCTTCACTGAGAGCTGCAATCTTGAGTTGCTCCTACCACGCCATCTTCTTTTTCTATTTGAAGTGATTATTTACAAAAGACTTTATAAATGTGTCACTATACTTCTTTGCAGAGCTGGAACTTCCTACGTGCATTAAAGTATAACTGGGGAAGCAACATTTTGTTTTACTTATAAATAGTGGAACATTGCCTAAAACATTTATAACTATTATAGAAAATAAAATGATGCTCACCAAATATTCCCTGTGTCCCCTTACATTTCCCAGACTGCCTTGTAGTTAGGTTGGGCCAAAATGATAAGTTCTGACCAATGTCTTGTGAATGAAAGGCTTTGCCACCTCTGGACCAAGGCAGTTAAAAACTACAGGTTCTTTGTACTTTGTACTGACACAATAGCCTTGGAAGCCAGAGGTTGAAATGGTGGCATCACAGCGTGAAAGGACTCCAAATTCTTGAATCATAGACAGAGGACAACTCTGTGGACACCCTTCAGCCTTTGTAAACACAAGAAATAATTTTATCTGTGTGTAAAACCGTTGAGATTTGGGTTTTTTTTTTTTTTTTTTTTACTACTAAACAGCAGGGATTATCTTGACTAATAGAGCTATTGAAGCAGTTGCAGAGCTAATGTTCTTTTCAATATTTTCATATGTTCGAATTGGTGGAAACAAGAAAAAGACATGATTTAGAAACAGAAACATTGAAATGTGTTCAAGGAAACAAGGCAGGAGTCTCCAATTTCTCATTAACCAGCAACATTGCTGACCATCAACTTCTTATGTGTATTTTTTTTTTTGAGATGGAGTCTCTCCCTCCATCACCTAAGTTGGAGTGCAGTGGCACCATCTAAGCTCACTGCAACCTCCACTTCCAGGGTTCAAGCAGTTATTGTGCCTTAGCCTCCCTAGTAGCTACGACTACAGTTGTGTGCCACCATGCTTGCTAATTTTTGTATTTTTGGTAGAGACAGGGTTTCACTATGTTGGCCATGCTGGTGTCAAACTCCTGACCTCAGGTGATCCACCTGCCTTAGCCTCCCAAAGCACTGTGATTACAGGCATGAGCCACTGCACCCAGCCTCTGGTGCTTTTTAAATAGAGGAATTATGCTTCAGAGACTATTAAGGTGCCTTTTAAAAAAATTTTTACTTTAAGTTCTGGGATACATGTACAGAACATGCCAGAACATGCAGGGTTGTTACATAGGTTTACATGTGCCATGGTGGTTCACTGCATGTATTGACCCATCATCTAAGTTCCCTCCCCTAGCCCCTACTCCCAACAGGCCCTAGTATGTATTGTTCCCCTCTGTGTTTCCATGTGTTCTCGTTGTTCAGCTCCCTCTTATGAGTCAGAACATGTGGTATTTGGTTTTCTTTTCCTGTGTTAGTTTGCCGAGGATGATGACTTCCAGCTTCATCCATGTCCCTGCAAAGGATATGATCTCATTCCTTTTTATGACTGCATAGTATTCCATGGTGTATATGTATCATATTTTTTTTATCCAGCCTTTTGCTGATGGGCATTTGGGTTGATTCCATGGCTTTGCAATTGTAAATAATGCTTCAATAAACATATGTGTGCATGTGTCTTTATAGTAGAATGCTTTATATTCCTTTGGGTATATACCAATTAATAGGATTGCTGGGTCAAATAGGATTTCTGGTTCTAGATCCTTGAGGAATCATCATACTGTCTTCCACAATGGTTGAACTCATTTACACTCCTACCAACAGCATAAAAACATACCTATTTCTCCACAGTCTAGTCAGCATCTATTTTTCTTGACTTTAAGAATCACTATTCTGACTGGAGTGAGATGGTATCTCACTGTGGGTTTTATTTGTATTTCTCTAGTGATCAGTGACATTGAGCTTTTTTTTCATGTTTGTTGGCCACATAAATGTCTTCTTTCAAGAAGTGTCTGTTCATCTCCTTTGCCCACTTTTTGATGGGCTGTTTTTTTTCTTGTTAATTTATTTAAGTTCCTTGCAAATTCTGGGTATTAGACCTTTGTCAGATGGGCAGATTGTAAAGATATTCTCCCATTCTGTAGGTACCTGTTCACAAAGATGATAGTTTCTTTTGCTATGCAGAAGCTCTTTAATTAGATCCCATTTGTCAATTTTGGCTTTCGTTGCTGTTGCTTTTGGCATTTTCGTCATAAAATCTTTGCCCATGCCTATGTCCTGAATGGTATTGCCTAGGTTTTCTTCTAGGGTTCTTAGGGTTTTGCGTCTTACATTTAGGTCTTTAATCCACCTCCAGTTAATTTTCGTATAAGGTGTAAGGAAGGGGTCCAGTTTCAGTATTCTGCATATGGCCAGCCAGTTTTCCCAGCACTATTTATTGAATAGGAGATCCTTTCCCCATTGCTTGTTTTCATCAGGTTTGTTGAAAATCAGATAATTGTAGATGTGTGGTTTTATTTCTGAGATCTCTGTTCTGTTCCATTGATCTATATGTCTATTTTGGTACCATGCTGTTTTGGTTACTATAGCATTGCAGTGTAGTTTGAAGTCAGGAAGCATGATGCCTCCAGCTATGTTCCTTTTGCTTAAGATTGTCTTGAGTCTACGGGGTCTTCTTTGATTTCATATGAAATTTAAAGTCTTTTTTTTCTGATTCTGTGAAGAATGTCAATGGTAGTGTGATAGGAATAGCATTGAATCTATAAATTACTTTGGGCAGTATGGCCATTTTCATGATATTGATTCTTCCTATTCATAAGGATGTAATGTTTTTCCATTTGTTTGTGTCCTCTCTTATTTCCTTGAGCAGTGGTTTGTAGTTCTCCATGAGGAAGTCCTTCACATCACTTGTTAGCTGTATCCATCAGTATTTTATTCTCTTTGTAGCACTTGTGAATGGTAGGTCATTCATGATTTGGCTCTCTGCTTATCTATTGTTGATTCAAAGGAATGCTTGTGATTTTTGCACATTGATTTTGTGTCCTGAAATTTGCTGAAGTTGCTCATTAGCTTAAGGAGTTTTTGGGCTGAGATGCAAGGGTTTTCTAAATATACAATCATGTTGTCTGCAGAGACAATTTGACTTCATGTCTTCCTATTGGAATAACTTTTATTTCTTTCTCTTGCCTGATTGTCCTGGCCAGAACCTCTAATACTATTTCGAATAAGAGTGGTGAGAGAGGGCATTCATGTCTTGTACCAGTTTTCAAAGGAAATGCTTTCAGCTTCTGCCCATTCAATACAATATTGCCTATGAGTTTGTCATAAACAGCTCTTATTATTTTGAGATATGTTCCATTAATACCTAGTTTATGGAGAGTTTGTAACATGAAGGGATGTTAAATTTTATCAAAGGCCTTTTCTGCATCTATAGAGATAATCATGTTGTTTTTGTCTTTAGTTCTATTTATGTGATGGATTATGTTTATTGATTTGTGTATGTTGAACCAGCTTTGCATACCAGGGATAAAGCTGACTTGATCGTGGTGGGTAAGTTTTGATGTACTGCTGAATTCAGTTTGCCAGTATTTTATTGAGGATTTTTGCATCAATGTTCATCAGGGATATTGGCCTCCAGTTTTCTTTTTTGGTTGTGTCTCTGCCAGGTTTTGGTATCAGGATGATGCTGGCTTTATAAAATGAGTTGGGGAGGAGTTGTTTCTTTTCTATTGTTTGGGATAGTTTCAGAAGGTATGGTACCAGCTCCTCTTTGTCCCTCTGGTAGAATTTAGTTGTGAGTCTGTCTGGTCCTGGGATTTTTTTGTTTGGTAGGCTGTTAGTTACTGCCTCAATTTCAGAACTTGTTATTGGTATATTCAGGGATTCGATCTCTTTGTGGTTTAGTCTTAGGAGGGTGCATGTGCCCAGGAATTTATCCATTTCTTCTCGATTGTGTAGTTGATTTGCATAAAAGTGTTTACAGTATTTTCTGATGGTAGTTTGAGTTTTTGTGGGGTCAGTGGTAATATATGCTTTATCATTTTTTATTGGGTCTATTTGATTCTTCTTTCTTTTTTTCTTTATTAATCTAGCTGACAGTTTATCTGTTTTATTAATTTTTTCAAAATACCAGCTCATGGATTTGTTGATTTTTTGGAGAGTTTTTTATGTCTCTATCTTCTTCAATTCTGCTCTGATCTTAGTTATTTCTTGTCTTCTGCTACCTTGTGGATTAGTTTACTCTTGTTTCTCTAGCTCTTTTAATGGTGTTGTTAGGGTGTTCCGTTGAGATCTTTCTAACTTTCTGATGTAGACATTTACTGTCATAAGTTTCCCTCTTAACACTGCTTTAGCTGTGTCCCAAAGATTCTGGTACCTTGTGTCTTTGTTCTCATTGATTTCTGAGTGATTTACTTCTGCCTTAATTGCATTATTTACCCAGGAGTCATTCAGGAGCAGGTTGTTCAATTTCCGTGTAATTGTGTGGTTTTTGAGTGAGCTTCTTAATCCTGAGTACTAATTTGATTGAACTGTTGTCCGAGAGACTATTATGATTGAAGTTTTTTTGCATTTGCTGAGGAGTGTTTTACTTCCAATTATGTGGTTGATTTTAGAATAAGTGCCATGTGGCTCTGAGAAGAATGTATATTCTGTTGATTTGGGGTGAAGAGTTCTGTAGGTGTCTATTGGGGCCACTTGATCCAGAGCTGAGTTCAAGTTCTGAATATCCTTATTAATTTTCAATCTTGTTGAACTGTCTAATATTGACAGTGTGGTATTAAAGTCTCTCACTACTATTGTGTGGGAGGCTAAGTCTCTGTAATCTCTAAAATCTTGTTTTATAAATCTGGATGCTCCTGTATTGGGTGCATATATATTTGGAGTAGTTAGCTCTTCTTGTTGAATGGATCCCTTTACCATTATGTAATGCCTGTCTTTGTCTTTTTTTAACCTTTTTTCTTCAGCGTTTTTTTCATTGATTCTTTCTCATCTTCATGAGTTTGTCTAGTTTTGATCTTTAAGGCTGATGACCTTTGGATGGGGTTTTTGTGAGGACATTTTTGTTGTTGATGCTGTTGCTATTACTTTCTGTTTGTTTTTCTTTCAGTCATTAGGTCCCTCTTCTGGAGGGCTGCTGCAATTTGCAGGGGGTTCACTTCAAGCCCTATTCATCTGGTTTGCTCCCATGCCTGGAGGTGTCACTGAAGGAGGCTGGAGAAGAGCAAAGATGGGTGCCTGCTCCTTCTTTTGGAATCTCTGACCTTGAGGGGCACCATCTTGATGCCAGTAGAATTGTTCCTGTATAGAGTGTCTGACAACCCCCATTGGAGGGTCTCACCTAGTTCGGTGGCAAGGGCAACAGGGCCTGTTTAATGAAGCACTTTGACTGTCCCTTGGTGGAGGGGATGTGCTTCCCTGGGGGAAAACCAACTCATCTGGGCTGCCTGGATTCCTCAGAACTACTAGCAGGAAAGACTAAGTCTTCTGGTTCACAGAGACTGCAGCTGCCCCTCCCACTAGGGGCTCAGGCCCAGGGAGATAGGGTTCTGTCCCTGAGCCTCTGGCTGGAGTTGTTGGAGTTTGCAGGGGGGCCCTGCCCATTGAGGAAGGATGGGTCAGGGTCAGGCCTGAAGAGGCACTCTGGCCACAGTTTGCCACAGCTAGTGTGTTGGGCTGTGGAGGACACCTCATGGAACCAAGTTGTCTGGCCTTACTGATTCCAGCAGGGGAAAAGCATGGCCTGGAGCTATAGACATGGGTGTTGCCTTTCTCTAATGTAGGGAGCTTAGCATGTTAGGCAGTCATGAATCCCAATGCTGGCTCCAAAGGAGCTGAAATGGCTTAGACAGCAGGCAGCCACAGCTGTGGTACTGGTTACCCACTCCCCACTGGGAACTCAGCAGGCTTAAGCACATTCTAGCTGAGAGGCTGTTGAAAATCTCGTTGCTCTGGGGTTGGGACCCTAGGCCCCAGTGGCGTGGGTTCACAAGCAGGATCTTCTGATCCAGGGGTTGCACAGTTCCAAAGAAAAAGCACAGTTTCCCTGGCTGGGTAGCATGCTCACTCACCATCTCCCTTAGCTGGGGGATGAGGGCTCTCCTGACCTGTGTGGCTCTCAGGTGGGCCCCCATACCACACTGCTCTTTTTTCCTCTTTGTGGATCATACCAGCCGCCTAGTCAGTCCTGATGGCAGAACCTGGATACCTTGGTTGACAATGCAGGGTTCACATGATGTTATGGTTCTTTACAATGGGAGCCTCTGATAGCCTCTGCTTCTAGTCGGCCATTTTGGCCCTGCCTCCCCAGGGTAAATTTTGTATATAGCATTGATTCTTATTTGGAGGGCTAACAAGTTACTTATAATAATAAACTTTACATGCCTTAGAGCTATCAAATCATTTTCAGATCCTATGTTAATTATTTTATTTACTTATTTATTTATTAAACAATAATTTATCGAGTGCTTGTGATATTACTATATGAGTGCTTGGAATATAATAATGAGAAAAAAAAAACCAGAATCTATCTACCCTCATGGAAATTGTGGTCTGGTGGGTTACACAGATATTAATCAAATAATCATACAGTGTTGTTAAGTACCATGAAGGGAAAGTATGGGATGTTTTGAAAATGCAACAGGGGCATTTCTTTGGTGAGTTTGTGGTCATAAAGGTAGTGTCCCTGAGGAATAGATATTTGAATCAAAATCTAAAAGACTAATAAGAGTAAAAATGAAAAGGGGCGATTGGTGAAATAGAGTGTGTATTCATTTCTACTGCCAGTGTAACAAATTACCACAAACCTAGTGACATAAATGAATACAAATGTATTGTCTTACAGTTATGAAGTTCAGAAGTCTAAAATGGGTCATCAGGGCTGCATTCTTTCCGGAGGATCTTGGAGAGAATCTGTTTCCTTGTTATTTCATCTTCTAGAGACTGCTTGCATCCCTTGGCTAAAGTCTCCCTTCCAGCGATGGCAATACTCTGACCACGGTTTCTGTGATCATATCTTCTTTCCTGACTCTGTCTTGCCTCCCTTTCATAAGGACTCTAGTGGTTACATTGGCCCCACCTGAGTAATCCAAGGTAATCTTCCCATTTCAGGATGCTTAATCACATTTTAAAGTTCATTTGTTACATAAAGTAACATAGTTACAGGTCTTGAAGATTAGGACATGGATTTCTTTGTTACTATGTCTACTACAGAGTGCTAAGCAGAGGGGAAAGCATTCATCTAAGCCCTGAAATTGAGGAGCTTCTCTCATTGGAGAAACAGAATAAGGCCATTGTGACTGAAGTGTTAGAGCAAAGGAACATTTATGGCAGATTGGCAGGTGAGAAAGGCCAGGCTAAGTCTTACAGAAATCTGTAGGCTATTTCTAAGATTTAGGTCTATAATTATCCCAGGGGTGCTTGGACAAATTTCTATCAAGAAAAGCTTACCTAAATAAACTTTCATGGTTATTTCTACCCCTTAGGTGCTATGAAATTCAAAATCCCAATTAAAATCAGTAATAATTCAATTTTGTAAAATGGAGATAATAATAGTACCTGCTACATTGAGTTGATGTGAAGAAAAAAAAATTGATTCATGTAAAACACTTAAAAAAGTGTCTGGCATGTGCAAAGTATTAAATAAACAGTGCAAACTGAAATTTCTGAGGTTAAGAAAAGAGAAGAAACTACATTATAGTTTCCCAACTCTATGAGATTGTAAATGTAAGTTGAGTGAGGTGGAGTGGGTGATGAATGAGGCAGCAGCACAACAATTTTAGACTAAAAATAAGATGGCAGGCTAGAGAGTGCAAAAAGAAAAGAAATGGCTAACTAAATTGTATTTCCTGGTGAATCCAGTTCAAATGAACAAGACAGGATGAGTGCATAATAGAACAAATGAAGCAGTTTTAAAATCTCTGGGAATTCTGAGATGTCTGAGGCTACTCTTGATGAAGCTGAAAATTATAGTGAGGAGAACTATGGACCCTTGGTGTATTATTAAAGGACGGGGAACCACTTATTCAAGCTAGACACTTAGTGCTGTCACACTGATGTGACAGAGAATGACACTCAAGCACAGATATGGGGCCATTTTAGTCAAGATAAATACTCCATTGTGTTATAGTCTGGATTGAAATTTGTTAAGGCAGAAAGGCATTGTTTGAAGTTAGCCTGGAATGACAATTTTTCTTACAGGAAGTACTGTACTACTAAGTAGCAGGTAGGGCTTAGTTAAAAATCATTTGAGTTTACACTGTCTTGGGCTGGGTTTCTCCAGATACAGGTTCCCCATAGACAAGGTTCTCAGTGTAGGCAGCTTATTTGGAAGGTGATCCCAGGAAGCACTAGCACTATCAGCAGATGAAGTGAGATAGGAAAGGGAAAACAGCTAGTACAGTGTGTTCTAATGAGCAGATTGATGCCATGGACAACTGGAGTCCAGTTCTACTGGAGACCTCTAAGAGATGGTAAAGAAACTTCCTTAGGTTATTTATACTCTAGTACTCATCTGTCTTGGGCTGAGAGCTGCTTGGAAGACAAGAGGTCAACAGCTGTGGACTAAATTTGCTCTTCCAGTTAGTGAAAGCCCTCATATTGTGAGTGAGGTAGGAGCCATGGCATGTATAGGATGGAGAGTGCCAAGAGAACATGGGCATCTGCTATATGCATCTCCTATAATTTAACATCCTTGGCATCTACTATATATATTGGCAGGTATATATTATGATTTACATGTCATGGTCAATTCTCTTTTGCTTATCCAATGATATCACTCTAACGATTTTCTCCTCTCTCTTCTGCATCATCAAAATTTTCCTTTGAACTGAATTCGTCTTTGCGTTAGTACCAAAACATGCTCTTCCTTTTCCCCATCATTTCACGTATCCTTCTAGATGATGCCTGATTTCCCTCTTTCCCTTTATAGCAAACTCATTGAAAGAATACTCAACATCTATCATTATTTTCATGTTTTTACCCAATGTCTAATTTGTTCTTTCTGAAATCTATAGGAATATATTTTTGCCTCATTTACTCCATAAATAGATAATATAGTCAGCAGTAACCTCTGTGATAAGCCCAATGTTCAATTCTCAGTCTTTATTTTACTTGATCTATCAACAGTATTGACACAGTTGTACATTCTCTCCTTTGTGCACATCTTTCCCCCCATGCTTCACATTAGAGTCTCTTGGTTTTCCTCACACATGACTTCTCTTTATATGTTTCCTTTGCTGAACCTCAGCTGGTATATTGGAGCTCTTGAACCTCTTTTTCTTTCTGACTACACTTTGGTGTTATCAAGTGGTCTAATAATTTCAAAGATAATCTTTATGCCGATGACTTACAAATTTATATCTTCAGCCAGACTTCTCTTTATAACTCCATTTCATTCCAGTGGTTCTTACTCCAGGACAATTATGGCCCTCACTCCTGAACCTGAGGGTATTTAGCAATGCCTGGATGCTTTTTGATTGTCACGACTGGGGCTTGGGTGAAAGGTGCTACTTGCCTCTAGAGGACATAAGGCAGAGATGTCACTAAATATCTAACAATGCATAGGACAACACTCCACAACAAAAAATTGGCCCAATGCTGATAGTGCAGAGGTTTGTTCTCATATATACAAGTGAGCATTTAACATCTCCATATGGACATCTAATGGATATTTCAAACTTAACATATCCCAAACTTATCTCTATTTCTCAAACCTACCCTTTCTACACCCTTTCCCAGCTCAATTGATGCCACCTCTGCCTTCTAGTTGCTCAAGCCAGAACAGTTGTAGTCATCTTTAGCAGTTCTCTTTTTCTTACACATTTGCCTCCTCCACCAACAGCCAGTCTATCAGCAAACCCTGCTGTGCAGTTTTGAAATCGTATCACCTTTACTGTTATGATTCAGGTCCACCCAACATCATTCATACCTTGAATTATTGCCTTTAGTTCCTAAACATTTCCCTGCTCCCTCTTTGGTCCCCTGTAGACTATCTCAATTCAGCAGCCAGTGATCCATTTAAAAATACATGTCAAGTCATATCACACTTCTGCTCAAAACCTTTCAATGGCTTCCTGTATCATTTAGAGTAAAAGTCAATGTCCTTTCAATGACCTAAATGCCCTATTTGATCTCCATTCCCCCTTTACAGATTGTAACTCCATTACTCTTACCGTTGCTCAGCCACACCAGATGTGCTACCAACTCTGAGCTGTTGCACTTGCTATTTTGTCTTCCTGGAAAGTTCTTCCTACAGATTTCTCATGGCTCCTTTGTTACCTCCTTGTGGGGCTTAACTCAGATGTCCTCTTCTCAGACAATACTTCCCTGGCTAACTGATTAAAAATTGTAATCTCTTTCCTCACCTCAATGACCCTATGCTCCTTCCTGGTGTGACTTATTTTTCTTTGACTGTATTGATCAATTTCCAATGTGTTATGTAGTTTACATATTTTTCTTGTTTAGTGCCTGTCTCCCTCTAGTAAAATATCAATTCTATGAGATTAGGTAGTTTGTTTCATTCAGTCCAGCATCCACAGTTCCTACAGTACTTCCTGATCTGAAGTAAGCTTCCAATAAATATTTGTTGAATAAATGATTAACAAATAATTGTTAAGTTAAAAATAAATGGGAGGCTAAGGCAGAAGAATCTCTCGAACCTGAAAGGCAGAGGTTGCAGTGAGTCGAGATCATGCCACTGCACTCCAGACAGAGTGAGATTCCATCTAAAAAAAAGCAAAAAAAACAAATGGGCCTTGCTTGTCTGACCAATATATATTCTTTTTTTTTTTTTTTTAACTCAGGAAAGTCAACTGGAGCAAGATTTTAAATGATTAAAATGCTTAACTTCAACAGCACTACATACTTCTTCACATTTTTAGTTGCTACTGACTTTGTAGACATTATGTAATATGGAAATAAATGTGGGAAAGGCTGGTAAAAATGGGAAGGCAGTAGTAAAAAGGATTATTATTTTTGTTTTTTAATTGGCATATAATGAGTTAGGGTTTTAGGGAGAAAATGGCACTGTGTTAGTTATCTATTGCTGTGTAAAAATTACCACTAACTTAGCACCTTAAAATATGCATTTAGTATATCACTGTTTCTGTGAATCAGGGAATCTGGGTGCATATTTGGCAGATCCTCTGATTTGAGTGTTATCAGGGTTGCAATCGAAGTATTGATGAGACTGGGTTTTTATCTGGAGATTCCACTGGGAAATAATTGCTTTCAAGTCCACTCATATTGTTGGCACATTTTGTTTACTTGTGGCTGCAGGACTGAGGTGCAGCATCTTGCTGGCTATTGACTAGAGGTTGCTTCTAAAGGCTGCCTATGGCTCCTTGTCATATGACCACATCTCCAAACATGGTCATTTACTTCATCAAGCCATCTGTGGACTGCATCTGTTAGCAAGACAGAGTCTTGCACAACATAATGTATCTATGGAAGTGACATCTCATCATCTTTGCTACGTTTTATGGGTTAGAAGCAAGTCACAAGTCCTCCACTCCAGTGGATGAGATTACACAAAGGCAAATACTAGGAGGTGGAGATCATGGAGGTCCAGCTTACATCTGTCTACCACAGTCGTATGTACATAAAGATCGAGCAGAGTTTAATGAAGGGCCTACTTATGGGCAAGATTAAGACAAGTCAAGGAATCCTGAAGCACCCCAGGACTAGCAACAGCAGGGAGCCTTTATCACCCTTGGATTTGGAGAGAGGGCTAGGGGATAGAATATTTATCCTATAACTACAGGAGAGGATTGGCTGCCCAACAGGAGATGCAGTTTTGATAAGGGAACATTGCCACTGCCAACAGCAGCCTGGCAAAGAGGGAGCCAGGGGCATAGTCTAACCAGCAGTTTTTTGGGGAACTTCAGGGTGTTCTCAAGACCTCTCATAACTATTTTCAAAAATATCTTTATACTAATACTGAAATGTTATTTGCCTTATTTTCTCTAATTTTCTCATGAGGGCATGGTGGAGTTTTCCAGGGACCACATGATGTAATATTGCAAGAGATTGAATGCAGAAGCAGAAATGAAAATCCTGCTGTATTATATTTAAACTAGGTAGTAAGAAGATTGTGAAAGCATAAGACAATGCCACTTTAATTACTATTATTTGTTTGGGAAAATAGAGTTATTTTTCATATAAACATATTATTGATTTATATTAATGTACAATGAGTTTATTGTTATTTTTTAAATAAATATATCAATGTAAAATTTTCTGTTTTAATTTCTCACATAGTGAAATCAATGGATATAATTTTTGTCTTAGTATCTCTTATCAATAAACATAATTTTTAGGAGTATTAATAGGTTCACAGACCTATTAATAAAGAGAACACAGTCTTTGAGGCATGCTGCTATAATCTCATCCTCCTTCCACTTTCTAATTTACTGCTAGCAGTTCCCATTGGCCAGACAGAAGTAGAAGGCAGAAGAGGAGCTAACCTGGTTGATGTATCCCTAAATATCAGCTTCTGGCAGCACAGGGCATGGTGGATGAGGTTACAGAGTGGATGTTGAGGGGCAAACACAGAACATCTAGCAGAGATAATCTTTGTGCTGGGTTAAATCCATACTCTTCAAAATTTATAGTATAAGAAAATATACTACTACATTTTATCATCTATTTTCTCCTGTCATTAGATTTGCATAGTAAAACTGAGCAAACAGCTTGTCATGTCCCTGCATTTTGGTATTTCAGTCTTGCCATTAATGTTTAATAAAATTCATAGGTCGTATAAAGAAAGGTAATGATTTTCAGACTTTAGAAAAACAAAAGGCAAATCTGTCAGTTTTTATCCAACAGACTTGAGGACCACAAAGTTTCCAATCAATGGAATTTCAATGTCATGTATATGAACTAGTTGGTAACCTTGACAGATCATGTCCATTTATTGATGAGACCCATAAGTACTCCCAGGAAAGAGTCTCTGACTCTAACCTAGCCTTTTGAGTCTCACTCTGGGCTCTATTTCCTGTATGTTCAAAGATTAATGATTCCTTTTTCTCAGTTATGGCTTTCCTTTTGAAAACCTCTATCCTTATCTCTCTATTTGCTTCATACAAACTTCATACAAAGTTTCCAAGTGAGCTCAGCACCATTGCAGTATTCACTCTTGACTCTTAAAACTGTAGGACTTAGCAATGAAGCTTTATTCAGAGCCCCACGGCCCCATCTGCCAGGCATGAGAATTTAATGACATGGAATGGGTCATATCACCAGGCCTGGATAAAAGACTCATGAAGTCACTTGGCTTTTGTTATTTTTAGTTTGTTATCCCCAAGAAACTCTTGATGAGTTTTAGAAATCCCTTGAAGTTGGGAAAGAAGATGTAAGGATACTGGCCATTTCTTCTTATAAAAAAGTAATTGACTTGCTGATATATAGTTCTATCTCTTCTGAGATAATTAATATATGTCAGTTTCGAGGGCCTTATTAGCTCTATGAACAATGATAATGTGGAATTTCTGTGTCTATACCATTGAACAGAGTTTGCCTTTTCTTTTCCTTTTTTTTTTTTTGAGACGGAGTTTCACTCTCGTTACCCAGGCTGGAGTGCAATGGCGCGATCTCAGCTCACCGCAACCTCCGCCTCCTGGGTTCAGGCAATTGTCCTGCCTCAGCCTCCCGAGTAGCTGGGATTACAGACATGTGTCACCACGTCTGTCTAATTTTGTATTTTTAGTAGAGATGGGGTTCACCATGTTGGTCAGGCTGGTCTCAAACTCCTGACCTCAAGTGATCCACCTACTTCGGCCTCCCAAAGTGCTGAGATTACAGGTGTGAGCCACTGTGCCAGGCCTCAGAGTTTGCCTTTTCAATTCCAGGACTCTCTGAGTATTAGCCTGCCAACCTTTCCTACCCATCCCATTAATCCTTGTATATTTATACCAGCTTATTTTAATTTGGAACTTGTTGCTGTCTCCAAATCTCCCTTTTTCTAACTTGTTGACTTTGACGATATGAGTCTGCTTTTTTGCATCTTAGAGGATAGGGATGTTTGCATAAGTGACTACTAGGTCATGAATCAAAGAAGATGTATTATAGGCTAATGTGGGAGAAGAAATCCATATCACACCTTTTCTAATAGTGTCAGAATTCTGCAATGGAATTGGAAAGCAACTGGAACTTGGTAGAAACAAACAGAAATCAGAGATTGTAGAAGGATTAGCTTTCTGTGATGAAATGCTAAAGTCTCAGGTAGTTGAAAGTAGTACTTTTTAGGTGCTACTACATGCACCTCTCAGAGAATGGAGCTCAGAGCTTTCAACACAGTTCTCTTGTTGATGAGAATTTGCCCCTACCAACCAAGCACAGTTTAAAGCGTGCTTTCCTTGCTATTTGTAAGATTCTGTAGTCATTTGCTTTAGATTTTTCCATGGTCTTCATAGTCTCTCTTGATTATTTCTATCTTTTCTTTTTTTCTGAGACTGAGTCTCAATTTATTGCCCAGGCTGAAGTGGAGTGGCATGATATCAGCTCACTGCAACCTCTGCCTGATCTCAGCTTACTGCAACCTCTGCCTCCAGGATTTAAGTGATTCTCCTGCCTCAGCCTCCTGAGTAGCTAGGACTACAGGTGTGCACCACCATGCCTGGCTAATTTTGTTGTCATTGTTGGATTTTTTTTGTAGAGACAGGTCATGTTGTCCTGGTTGGTCTCTAACTCCTGACCTCTATCTTGTGTTTTTCATTCTAATACTCTTAGGATCTGAATCTGGCCTTGCCCCAATTCTACTTTTGCCCCAAAACTTAATTCTCATGTCCCATCTAAGCTCTTTTTCTGTTGTCTTGTGTTGATTCATTGTTTAGACCTTGGTACAAGTAATTCTTGGTTGACTGGTTCCATCATAAGACTGCATTACAAAAGTAGGTTTACAGGCAGATTTATAGTGATAAATCTAGCTTTTAGCCCAATGTTCTCACACCTGACATTTAATAGGTATTCCACAAATATTTGTTGAGTAAGTGAATAAATGGATGAATAAAAACTAATCTTTATGCTCTCATAATGTGCTAACAAACACAATTATTTTTAGCAGTAATTATGCGTTTTAATAACATGCTTATCAGCCATGTTGCCTTGAAAAGAGAACATAAATGTGTATAAGTGCATATTTTTAATATGTTTAAAAATAAATAGAGCATATGCGAAGCAGAACAGTAGGTAACACAGCCATTTGCAATTCAATGCAAAAAAAGGTGTTACTGGATTTAATGTACAAATTATAAACATTCAGTAAAACACTTTAAGTAAATCTCACAGGTTCACAAATAATAAAGTATAGTCTACTTTTAAATTATATAGATAATATTACACTTTGCATTGAAGAGATGCTCAGGTCAGCTGATAGAAGTTTTTGCTCATCACTCAGGAATGGGTACTTGCCAACATCAAGATTCACAGTTTTTATGGCATAAGTTTCCTCACAAGAAGAAAAATAAGTATAGTTTTATATTTTGGCTCTGTTTTTCTCTTAATTACAAAATAATTTCTCCCTTAGGAATAGAGAGGAGTCAAGACTTCTCTTGTTTCACATTTTCCTGCAATTAGGCTATTGCAAATTGTTTTCTGGATGGCTGTCATTTTTCTCTGTACCCATGACAGACATTAATGTCATTTTTTCTCTCACTGAGAATGAGCTTATCAACAGATTTCCAGAGAGCTGTTCAGTTGATTTTATTTGACCTCAACTTAGACCACTGCTTACCTGAGGAGAAAAATAACCTGCCAAGCACCACTATCCACCTCATGTAATATTTTTAATAAAAGTGACTTTTCTCTTTCTGAGTGCTGTTTTACCAATATCAGGGTGTCTACAGTGGCCTTCTGAATATTTTTCTTTCTTTAACATAGCTTATTCAGTAATATTTTTGTCTCGGGTCAGTAGTCATTCTTGGCTACTTTGAGGCCTAGATGGAGGTATCCACATGTGGAAGACAGCAGCAGAAATAGCCTCTCAGTTGCATCCAGAGTTTTATCTGGGCCTATGCATGTGTCCACTTTCCCTTTTCTTGCTCCACAATGTCATCCTATGCTCTAATTTGCCAGTGATTCTCTTGGATGCAAGGTTCCTCTGGGCTCTAGCCCTATTGCTCCTGTTGACCTATGAATGTCCAGTTCCTTGAAGTGCACCAAAATACAGTATGTGTTCAGTAAGTGATAGCTGAAGGAAGGGAGGAAAGAAACAAGACAGGTTGGAAGACTCTCCAACCTTGATGACCTACTTTTTTGGGGTCTGTGCATTTTAGCTTTATTTACCATTATTGCTTGGTGACCGTGATTCCATATTTTCTCCTCCTGGTTGGTTTGTCCTGATGTATGTTTGACCCCTTTTGGCTCTTGATTTCTGCTTCAGTGGACACATCCAGCCTCTAGACAGTCTAAAGATTGTGACTTTTTTTCTCTACTCATAACAATGTATTAATTAGATGCTCACTGCCTGGAGTAACAAAAAACCCTGACTTGACTGATCAAATGATGAGTTATTTCAAATAACAAGAATTCTGAAGAAAGGGCAGCTCCAGGTTCAATGTAACTAGAGCTCTGGCTCTTTTTGGGGATTCTCATGGCTCTATCCCTACCTCTGTGTTGGCTCTGTCCTCCCAAAACCTCCTTTCATGGTTACAAAATGACTGCAACAGTTTTAGCATCTCATCTAGACATGACAAAAGCCAGAGGCTATAAAGAAACTGTTTTTTTTTTTTCCTGTGTCTCCAAAGTCCCATAGCTGACTTTCCTGCCTGTCTCTCATTGGTCATAACTGAGCTGACTGCTCATGCCTAGAAAAATAAGAAACCATGATCAATTTAGATCAATCAGGACCCTTTTCAGAGATGAGATTGGTCAACTTTTCTTAAAGTCCTTGGCACTGGAGAAGAGGATAGGAACTTCACAAAATTGAAGTCAAGTAAATAAGGGAGAAGGGAATAGCTTTTAAGAAGATAATGGTCTTAGTTTGAATTACCTCAGAAGCAAATTTTTAAACAATGTACAGTTGACCCTTGAACAACAACAGGGGGTTTAGGAGTACCAGTTCCCCCATGCAATAAAAAAACCCATGTCTAATATTTAACTTCCCCAAAACTTAACTAATAGCTGACTGTTGACCCAAAGCCTTATCGATGGTATAAATAATTAATATATATTTTGTATATCATGTGTATAATATGCTGTATTCTTACAATAAAGTAACCTAGGGAAAAGAAAATGTTATTAAGAAAATAATAAAGAAAATATATTTTCTATTCATTAAGTAGAATTGGATCATCATAAAGATTTTCATTCTCATTGTCTTCTCTCTGAGTAGGCTGAGGCAGAGGAGGAGCAGGAGGAGATGTTTTTGCTGTCTCAAGAGTGGCAGAGGTGGAAGACGTAGAGTAAGTGGAATGGAAAACAGGAGAGGCAGACATACTCAAAATAACATCAGAATTTCTGTCTGACTCCTTTGCATTTTGATTTCTCTAAAAGTTACTCTGTGGTACAAACCTTTTTTCCGCCATTTTCTTTAGTTTCAATGCCTGTATCTAAGAAGGATTCATGTTGTAAAAGAAGTTGAAAGCAGACTTCCAAAACTGGAACTCTTCTGCTGAATTATCTAATGTCAGTTTGTTTCCTGCACTGCTCCGTCCGCATCTTCTTCCACATCAGGTGGTGTTGGTTGGGAAACACTCATCTCCATCAAGTCATCATCTGTTAATTCCTCTAATATAGTGTCTATTACCTCTTGAATTTCTCCAAGATATATATTTTGAAATCTTTCACTCCATATCTTTTTTTTTGCGGGGGAGGGCATATCCAGAATCTCTTTCATGATTTCCTTGAGTAGTTCTGTCACAAATCTTGTGAAGACATGCACAGTTTTCTCCAGCAGAAGTTTATTGTTTCAAACTTAATGGCTTTCACAACTTTTTCTATAACCACAATAGCATCTTCAATGCTTAATCTCTGCAGACTTTCAGGATGTTCTCTCTATTGGGGGTTCTCTTTAATATTAAATGCTGACAATCCTTTCCATAGAGTACTCTGTGTAATGAACTTTAAAGGTCTTCATGACCTTCTGATTTAGAGGCTGATTTACAGATGTTGCGTTTGGAAAGAGGTAGACCACTTCAACTCCCTTGATGTTGACCCATAGGATTACTGATGACCAGAGGCATTGTCCGGTATTAAAAGTACTTTAAAAGGCAGTCTCTTATTGTCAAGGTACTACCTGATTTCAGGGGCAAATCATCAATAGAACCAATCCAGAAAAAGTGTTTGCATTGTCCAGGCCTTCTTGTTGTACAACCAAAAGATTGGCAACTTGTGTTTATCTTTTCCCTTCAAATCTCTGGTGTTAGCAGCTCTATAGATAAGGGCAGATCTGGTAATAAATCTGACTACAAATGCACAAAACACTAGAGTTAGCCTGTCCTTTCCTATCTTAAATTCTGGTACTGACTTCTCTTCCTTACTAAGAAATGTCCTTTGTGGCATTTTTTCCCCACAATAAGACACTTTCATCTGCATTAAAAACCAGTTCAGGCAGATATCCTTCTTTCTTAATTTTCTTAATGACATGTAGTCCTAGAACTTGTCTGCTGCTGCTCCTCCTATAATCTTGACATTTTAAAAGCCAAACCTCTTTCTAAAATTATTAAACAATCCTTTGCTGGTTTTAAATTCTCCTGCTTCAGATCCTTCAGCTTCTTTTTGCTCTAGGTTGTCGTATAATGACTTCTCTTTTCTTCTTCTTCTTTTTTGTTTTTCAGGCAAGGTCTTGCTCCATCACTCAGGTTGGAGTACAGTGGTGCAGTCACAGTTAACTGCAGCCTTGACCTCCCAGGCTTAAGTGATCCTCCCACCTAAGCCTCCTGGTTAGCTGGAACCACAGGTGTGTACCACTACACCTGCCTAATTTTTAAAAAATTTTTCTAGATGTGGGGGTCATTAGCAGTCTGGTTGTGAACTCCTGGGCTCAAATGATCTTCCTGCCTCTGCCTCCCAAAGTGCTGGGATTACAGGCTTCAGCCACCATACCCAGCTGACCATATTTTGTCATATAATGTTTGAGTCTATATGTATGCTTTTTTTTTTTTTTAAATTTTTTATTGGATTATAGGTTTTGGGGTACATGAGCAGAGCATGCAAGACAGTTGCGTAGGTACACACATGGCAATGTGCTTTGCTTTTCTTCTCCCCTTCACCCACATTTGGCATTTCTCCCCAGGCTATCCCTCCCCACCTCCCCCTCCCACTGGCCCTCCCCTTTTCCCCCCAATAGACCCCAGTGTTTAGTACTCCCCTTTCTGTGTCCATGTGTTCTCATTTTTCATCACCCACCTATGAGTGAGAATATGCGGTGTTTCATTTTCTGTTCTTGTGTCAGTTTGCTGAGGATGACGTTCTCCAGATTCATCCATGTCCCTACAAACGACACAAACTCATCATTTCTGATTGCTGCATAATATTCCATGGTGTATATGTGCCACATTTTTCCAATCCAGTCTATTATCAATGGGCATTTGGGTTGATTCCAGGTCTTTGCTACTGTAAACAGTGCTGCAATGAACATTCGTGTACATGTGTCCTTATAGTAGAACGATTTATAGTCTTTTGGATATATACCCAGTAATGGGATTGCTGGGTCAAATGGAATTTCTATTTCTAAGGCCTTGAGGAATCGCCACACCGTCTTCCACAATGGTTGAACTAATTTACACTCCCACCAACAGTGTAAAAGTGTTCCTTTTTCTCCACATCCTCTCCAGCATCTGTTGTCTCCAGATTTTTTAATGATCGCCATTCTAACTGGCGTGAGATGGTATCTCAATGTGGTTTTGATTTGCATCTCTCTGATGATCAGTGACGATGAGCATTTTTTCATATGATTGTTGGCCTCATATATGTCTTCTTTCATAAAGTATCTGTTCATATCCTTTGCCCACTTTTGAATGGGCTTGTTTGTTTTTTTCCTGTAAATCTGTTTGAGTTCTTTGTCAATTCTGGATATCAGCCCTTTGTCAGATGGGTAGACTGCGAAAATTTTTTCCCATTCTGTTGGTTGCCGATCTACTCTAGTGACTGTTTCTTTTGCCGTGCAGAAGCTGTGGAGTTTCATTAGGTCCCATTTGTCTATTTTGGCTTTTGTTGCCAATGCTTTTGGTGTTTTGTTCATGAAGTCCTTGCCTACTCCTATGTCCTGGATAGTTTTGCCTAGATTTTCTTCTAGGGTTTTTTATGGTGCCAGGTCTTATGTTTAAGTCTTTAATCCATCTGGAGTTAATTTTAGTGTAAGGTGTCAGGAAGGGGTCCAGTTTCTGCTTTCTGCACATGGCTAGCCAGTTTTCCCAACACCATTTGTTAAACATGGAATCCTTTCCCCATTGCTTGTTTTTGTCAGGTTTATCAAAGATTGTATAGTTGTATGTATGTTGTCTTGCCTCCGGTGCCTCTGTTTTGTTCCATTGGTCTATATCTCTGTTTTGGTACCAGTACCATGCTGTTTTGATTACTGTAGCCTTGTAGTATAGTTTGAAATCCGGTAGTGTGATGCCCCCCGCTGTGTTCTTTTTGCTTAGAATTGACTTGGCTATGCGGGCTCTCTTTTGGTTCCATATGAAGTTCATGGTGGTTTTTTCCAGTTCTGTGAAGAAAGTCAATGGTAGCTTGATGGGGATAGCGTTGATTCTGTAAATTACTTTGGGCAGTATAGCCATTTTCACGATATTAATTCTTCCTAACCATGAACATGGAATGTTTCTCCATCTGTTTGTGTCCTCTCTGATTTCGTTGAGCAGTGGTTTGTAGTTCTCCTTGAAGAGGTCCCTTACGTTCCTTGTGAGTTGTATTCCAAGGTATTTTATTCTTTTTGTAGCGATTGAGAATGGCAGTTTGCTCTTGATTTGGCTTTCTTTAAGTCTGTTATTGGTGTAGACGAGTGCTTGTGATTTTTGCACATTGATTTTATATCCTGAGACTTTGCTGAAGTTGCTTATCAGTTTCAGGAGTTTTTGGGCTGAGGCGATGGGGTCTCCTAGGTATACTATCATATCGTCTGCAAATAGAGACAGTTTGGCTTCCACCTTTACTATTTGAATACCCTTTATTTCTTTTTCTTGCCTGATTGCTCTGGCTAGAACTTCCAGTACTATATTGAATAGGAGTGGTGAAAGAGGGCATCCTTGTCTAGTGCCAGATTTCAAAGGGAATGCTTCCAGTTTTTGCCCATTCAGTATGATATTGGCTGTTGGTTTGTCATAAATAGCTTTTATTACTTTGAGATACGTTCCATGGATACTGAGTTTATTGAGGGTTTTTAGCATAAAGGGCTGTTGAATTTTGTCAAATGCCTTCTCTGCGTCAATTGAGATAATCATGTGGTTTTTGTTTTTGGTTCTGTTTATGTGGTGAATTACGTTGATAGACTTGCGTATGTTGAACCAGCCTTGCATCCCCGGGATGAATCCTACTTGATCATGATGAATAAGTTTTTTGATTTGCTGTTGCAATCGGCTTGCCAATATTTTATTGAAGATTTTTGCATCTATGTTCATCATGGATATTGGCCTGAAGTTTTCTTTTCTTGTTGGGTCTCTGCCGGGTTTTGGTATCAGAATGATGTTGGTCTCATAAAATGATTTGGGAAGGATTCCCTCTTTTTGGATTGTTTGAAATAGTTTTAGAAGAAATGGTACCAGCTCTTCCTTGTGTGTCTGGTAGAATTCGGCTGTGAACCCGTCTGGACCTGGGCTTTTTTTGTGTGGTAGGCTCTTAATTGCTGCCTCAACTTCAGACCTTGTTATTGGTCTATTCATAGTTCCAGCTTCCTCCTGGTTTAGGCTTGGGAGGACACAGGAATCCAGGAATTTATCCATTTCTTCCAGGTTTACTAGTTTATGCGCATAGTGTTGTTTGTAATATTCTCTGATGATGGTTTGAATTTCTGTGGAATCTGTGGTGATTTCCCCTTTATCATTTTTTATTGCATCTATTTGGTTGTTCTCTCTTTTATTTTTAATCAATCTGGCTAGTGGTCTGTCTATTTTGTTGATCTTTTCAAAAAACCAGCTCTTGGATTTATTGATTTTTTGAAGGGTTTTTCGTGTCTCAATCTCCTTCAGCTCAGCTCTGATCTTAGTTATTTCTTGTCTTCTGCTGGGTTTTAAGTTTTTTTGATCTTGCTCCTCTAGCTCTTTTAATTTTGACGATAGGGTGTCAATTTTTGATCTCTCCATTCTCCTCATATGGGCACTTATTGCTATATATTTTCCTATAGAGACTGCTTTAAATGTGTCCCAGAGGTTCTGGCACGTTGTGTCTTCGTTCTCATTGGTTTCAAAGAACTTCTTTATTTCTGACTTCATTTTGTTGTTTACCCAGTCAACATTCAAGAGCCAGTTGTTCAGTTTCCATGAAGCTGTGCGGTTCTGGGTCTGTTTCTGAATTCTGAGTTCTAACTTGATTGCACTATGGTCTGAGAGGCTGTTTGTTATGATTTCAGTTGTTTTGCATTTGTTGAGCAGTGCTTTACTTCCAATTATGTGGTCAATTTTAGAGTAGGTGTGATGTGGTGCTGAGAAGAATGTGTATTCTGTGGATTTGGGGTGGAGAGTTCTGTAAATGTCTATCAGGTTTGCTTGCTCCAGGTCTGAGTTCAAGTCCTGTATATCATTGTTGATTTTTTGTCTGGTAGATCTGTCTAGTATTGACAGTGGAGTGCTGAAGTCTCCCACTATTATTGTGTGGGAGTCTAAGTCCTTTTGTAAGTCCTTAAGAACTTGCCTTATGTATCTGGGTGCTCCTGCATTGGGTCCATATATGTTTAGGATCGTTAGCTCTTCTTGTTGTATCGATCCTTTTACCATTATGTAATGGCCTTCTTTGTCTCTTTTGATCTTTGTTGCTTTAAATTCTATTTTATCAGAGATGAGAATTGCAACTCCTGCTTTGTTTTGCTTTCCATTTGCTTGGTAAATCTTCCTCCATCCCTTTATTTTGAGCCTTTGTGTATCCTCGCATGTGAGATGGGTTTCCTGTATACAGCACACTGATGGGTTTTGGATTTTTATCCAATTTGCCAGTCTGTGTCTATTGATTGGTGCATTTAGTTCATTTACATTTAGGGTTAATATTGTAATATGTGAATTTGATAGTGCCGTTTTGATGCTAAGTGGCTGTTTTGCCTGTTAGTTGTTGTAGATTCGTCATTATGTTGATGCTCTTTAGCATTCAGTGTGATTTTGGAATGGCTGGTACTGGTTGATCCTTTCTATGTGTAGTGCCTCTTTTAGGAGCTCTTGTAAAGCAGGCCTGGTGGTGACAAAATCTCTGAGTACTTGCTTGTTCACAAAGGATTTTATTTTTCCTTCACTTCTGAAGCTCAGTTTGGCTGGATATGAAATTCTGGGTTGAAAGTTCTTTTCTTTAAGAATGTTGAATATTGGCCCCCACTCTCTTCTGGCTTGTAGTGTTTCTGCCGAGAGATCTGCTGTGAGTCTGATGGGCTTCCCTTTGTGGGTGACCCGACCTTTCTCTCTGGCTGCCCTTAATATTCTCTCCTTTATTTCAACCCTATTGAATCTGACGATTATGTGCCTTGGGGTTGCTCTTCTTGCGGAATATCTTTGTAGTGTTCTCTGAATTACCTGCAATTGAGTGTTGGCCTGTCTTGCTAGGTGGGGGAAATTTTCCTGGATGATGTCCTGAAGAGTATTTTCCAGCTTGGATTCATTCTCTTCATCCCCTTCTTGTACACCTATCAAACATAGGTTAGGTCTTTTCACATAGTCCCACATTTCTTGGAGACTTTGTTCATTCCTTTTTGTGCTTTTTTCTCTAATCTTGGTTTCTCGTTTTATTTCATTGAGTTGGTCTTCAACTTCAGATATTCTTTCTTCTGCTTGGTCAATTCGGCTATTGAAACTTGTGCATGCTTCGCGAAGTTCTCGTATTGTGTTTTTCAGCTCCTTTAATTCATTCATATTCCTCTCTAAGTTATCCATTCTTGTTATCATTTCCTCGAATCTTTTTTCAAATCTTTTTTCAAGGTTCTTAGTTTCTTTGCATTGATTTAATACATGATCTTTTAGCTCACAAAAGTTTCTCATTATCCATCTTCTGAAGTCTAATTCCGTCATTTCGTCACAGTCATTCTCCGTCCAGCTTTGTTCCCTTGCTGGTGAGGAGTTTTTGTCCTTTCTAGGAGGCGAGGTATTCTGGTTTCGGGTGTTTTCCTCCTTTTTTGCTCTGGTTTCTTCCCATCTTTGTGGATTTGTCCACTGGTCGTCTGCGTAGTTGCTGACTTTTCAATTGGGTCTCTGAGTGGACACCCTGAATGTTGATGATGAAGTATTTCTGTTGCTTGGTTTTCCTTCTACCAGTCTAGCCCCTTTGCTGTACGACTGCTGAGATCCGCTCCAGACCCTGCTTGTTTGGGGTGCACCTCTAGCAGCTGTGGCACAGCGAGGGATGCTACCAGTTTCTTTTTCTGCTATCTTTGTCCCAGGATGGTGCCTGCCTAATGTCAGTCTTTTGGATATAGAGGGGTCAGGGAGCTGCTTGAGGAGACAGTTTGTACTTTATAGGGGCTTAATTGCTGAGCTGTGAACTCTGTTGTTCATTCAGGGCTGTTAGGCTGCTATGTTTGATTCTGCTGCAACAGAGCTCATAAAAAAACCCTTTTTTTTTATCAAATGCTCTGTGTTGAGGGGTTTGGGCTTTATTTTTGGATGTCCGTTGAGGTCCTGCCCAGCTAGGACGCACACTAGCCACTGTTTGCGTGCCGAGGCTCCACCCTGCTGTTGTGAGGCTCGCCCTGGCTCCGCTGTTCTGCTGTTCTCCGCCAAACCCTGCAGCGGAGTCTCTGTTGTAGCGGGTTGCCTCGGCAATGGCAGGCTGCGTCAGCAGTGGGCGTGTATCTCAGTAGGGACGGGTTGCCTTGGCAACGGCTGGCTGCATCAGCAATGGGTGTGTATCTCATTTGGGGCGGGTTGCCTCGGTAATGGTGGCCGCCCCTCCCCCTCAGAGCGTCTCAGGCCGTCTGCACGGGGCTTGTTTGAAATCGTGGTTTTGTTCGTCCCACTGGGCCAACCCTAACGCTCTGTTCCTGCAATCCCCTGGGCTGGCCCACTGTCCAAGTCTAGCTCAGTCTCAAGTCCAGCCCTCTCACGTCTCCGGTTGCCGGTTCAAAGGGGCACCCGGACAAGCGCGCCCTGTGGGGAGCGCTGGGTAGGGCCGGCCGCCGCCACCCCGGCTGCCGGCTTCGCCTGGCGGAATATCTGCCTGGCGTCCCGCGTCTCCTCTTCACTTGGGAATTTCCCCGTTCCGTGGGCAACAAAGATCAGTCTGGAAATGCAGCTCAGACTCACCTCTCCGCAGACACAACGAGAACTCCAATCCTGGGTTGTTCTCACAGCGCCATCTTGAGTCCTCTCACGTATGCTTTTTTTATAGCAATCCTCACCCATACAAAGTTGCATTATCAGTATGAGATAAGGTATTTCACACACAAAAAAAATGCAAAGTTTTCACACCTGCTGGCATAGCTGCAGTGATGGCTTCCTAAATTATTTCCTTCCTTCCTTCCTTCCTTCCTTCCCTCCTTCCTTCTTTTTCAATTTTTTTATGCTATATTTATTTATCTCAAAATGGTGGGCAACTACAGCTTCAGATCTCAATTAATGGTATCTATCAAGCAATCAGATTTTCCTTGTAATGTCATGACTTTTCTCTGTTTGTTGGGAGCACTTCCAATATCACTAGTAGTATCTTTTTTCAGTCCCCTGGTGTTTTTCACCGTTTATAAAATTGCACCAAATACAATGAAAAATACGTGAGAACTGCAAGAGATCACTTTTTACTGCAAAATGAAATTTACTGGAGAGAGAAACTGCTCATGTAGCAATGATTAACCTCACATGGTGATATGGTTTGGCTGTGTCCCCACCCAAATCTCATCTTGAATTGTAGTTCCCATAATCCCCCTGTGTCATGGGAGGGACAGTTTCCCCCATGCTGTTCTTGTGATAGTGCATGAGTTCTCAGGAGATTTGGTGGCTTTATAAGTGTTTGGTAGTTACTCCTACATTCATTCTTCTTCTTGCTGCCTTGTGAGGAAGGGGTCTTGCTTTGCTTCACCTTCCACCATGAGTGTAAGTTTCCTGAGGCCTCCCCATCCATGTGGAACTGTGACTCAATTAAACCTCCTTCCTTGATAAATTACCCAGTTTTGGGCATTTCTTCATAGCAGCATGAGAATGGACTAATACACATGGAATTTAAAGCAAATGCAACACTTGAGTTCACTACAATAGCAACAGCAAGTGGTTATAAAATTAGTAGAGTAATACAATTAATTTTATGCAGTTATGATTTAATAATACATTTTCACATTTGTTTATATTTCTCTTGACAATGAATAGTCTCATGTATAATCTGTGTTTGTGTGCATATGTTTTAATAACTTTTAACTTTTTATAATAGATTTGTGTTTATTTTATGATAGCAAATGATAAAATAGACATGTCTGACTTTCTCTTAAAATTTTCAATATTTCTAGGCCATGCAGTTCATTGCAAGTTTTCTCAAATCTCCAAAAGGTTTTCTAATATATTTATTTTTAAAAGTCTCCCATCGTTAAAACCTGTGTTGTTCAAGGGTCAACTGTATAGGTGGTTTATTTAGGAAATGAAACTAGGAAATTCCAGGGATGTAGGGAAGTGATAGAATAAAAGTAAGGCAGCTAAAAAAGGGTGCCTATAAATCAAGCTGTAGGAATGGGAATGGAAGCTTAATGCAGCTGGGAACACTGCAAGTCAGTGTAGACATTTCCCAACCAAGTTGCAGAGAAAATGGAGCATTTATCTGCCAACTCCCATCTAGCATTGGCTGAGGGGTGCTCCCAGTGGTGTTAACTCCCCAGCACTTCCAGTCTGCACTACACACAGGCTTAAAGAAAGCCTTCTGGCAGAGAGTCACAGGCGCTTTCAGTACAACGAGTGCCTATAGGATATGGGCAGAACACTGACAGCATCTGTTATAGCAAACAGCAGATTTTGCTGCAAACAGAAACTATTTAAATTTGTAATTTCATCTTCAGAGTTTTAGAATGACAATGCCAGCCCCCAGACTAATCTAAAATAAATGTAATCTTCATCAAACCATGTGCCTTATAAACACTAACAGTTGTTCCAACCAGGCAGCAGAGATTTTCAGAATGAATTCCATGTTTGTGATTGCCCTTGAGATTCAAATGTCAACTTTGAGAACAAGTGGTGGCAGTGGTGGCCCTGTGGGGAGGTCTGCATCAAATTTGTCTCCATTTTTAATACCTTTTTATAATGCTGTATATATATATTTTAACAAGGCAAACGTTTTTTTAAAAAATATTTTTAAAACAAAGTCTTAAGTAACTCTAAAAATGTTTTTCTTAACTAGAAATGCTTAAATAGAATCTCTTTGGGGGGCTAGGGGGCATAAACTAATGTAAAATAAAGATGATTTATTTCAGCATTGTTATGGATTGAATGTTCTCCTGCCCCCTAATTCATATATTGAAGTCCTAATTCCCAGTACTTCCAAATAAGGTATATTCAATATGACTGGTGTCCATTTGAAAAGAATGGCATTTGAAGAGACAGACACAAACACAGGAAGAACATCATGTGAACATAAAAACAAACATTGGGTGATGCATCTATAAACCAATGGATGCCAAAGATGCAAACCACCAGGAGCTAGGAAAGAGACACAGAACAGATCCTTTCTCACAGCCCTCAGAAGGAACCAACTCTGCCAACACCTTGATCTTAGACTTCTAGCCTCCAGAACTATGAGACAAGAAATTTATGTTGTTTAAGCCACTTCATATTGTTACAGCAGCTCTAGAAAACTAATATAAGTGTCTGTGATATCTTTATGGTGACTTACTAGAACTAATATAGATTTCTGAGAAAGGAGGCCACTGCAGATGTTGATTGTTTGTGACCTAGTCTCTTGGCACCAGTGGTAAATCACATAGATTTGAGTTGCCTTATCCTAGTTGTAAGAGTAAAGGAAACCATGCAAATATATATTTTGAGAACAGCCAGACCTGTCTAGATTTTTCAGAACAAAAAATCACATGGTCTGAAAAACATTATAGTGATTGCTGGAGACCTTCAATAATTTTCTTCTTTCCTTATTATAAAACTGTATAAAAGTTTCCTTTTGTGTGCTTGATTTTGACAATAGCAAATTGAAGATTCAGAATGGTTAAGAAATTTGCCTAAGGTTACAAAGCTTCTAACCAGTCAGGACACACATCTGGCTCTGTCTTCCTCCAATGACTGTGCTCTTTTTATTTTAAGTCTCCTGCCTTTTTATCCAGTGGAGGTCTTCTCTTTAAAATCTGACATTGATTTCTGTTTTATTAAAGCCAGTTATAGGCATCAACTATTGTTGATCATTCAACATGTAATAATGTTGATCAACTATTGTTAACCATTTAACACATAAGAATGTTGATCATTCTTACATGATATAGGAGAACAGAGAAAGCAAACTCCAAAATTCTGGAGTTCTGTGAGAAATCCAAAAAGTTCTTTGGGTATCTGGGCCTTCAACAGAATTGATGAAAGTGTCAGCTCTTAGCCTTGTCCTCTCCCCCTTACAGAATGTGTTCTAATTGTAGCCTAAGCAACTTTTCTAAGGCGTGTATCAGATCATGTTGTTGCCTTGCTTAGTGGCTTTCATCAGGACTGCAAATTTAAGCTTTTTGCCATATACTATAAACTTCTGATAGTGAAGCAGGGGCATTCTTAATTAAACTGAGTTAAAGGGCGGTAACTGGGATAATCTTGGGCAAGTGGGATGCTTAATTGATCTTCCTTTAAGGTTTCATGTGATCTGTCCTTTAGCCATCTCTCTGACATCAACTCCCTTAAACCTCCTTTCATTCACTGTCTTTGGCCACATTGACCTAATTTCTGGGCTTCTAACGCACACTTGCTTTGATCCCTGCTTTGTTTTCCTATGCTGTTCCTTCTGCTTTAAATGCTCTCTCCAGACCTTCACATGCCTTCCTCCTTCTCATTTGTTCAGATCTCAATTCAAATATTTCTACTACTAGAGAGGTCATTCTTGACCACAGGAGCTAAAATGTGCCCCTTCGCTCATTCTTCATAGCATTTGATTTCTTGTTCTTCTTAGCACTTGCTAGATATTTATTTGCATTTTCTATGAGGTTTTTTTTTTTGTCTGGATCCCTCCACTAATAGTTAAGTTCCTTGAGGACAGAGACATTGTCTTGTTCATCGTGTGGCACATAGTAGTTTTATAAATGTTGGTTTGCTGGCTTCTATTAAATAAAAGTGGCTATGAAAATAATTTTCATGTGTAAACACAGAGATGCTTTTTCATAGAACACCAACATCTGGCCCTGTCTATGTCTTCATCTCCTTATTTCTCACCACTAATGGCATCAGCTCCTGCCATTTCTGACCTCCTTACATGCTGATGTCCGTATTTATAGGCTTTTTCTCCATCTATGCATTCTTTCTTGTCCTTGTCCTGGACCTGCACCTCCAGAGGAATTTCTTCACTTCTCTAGACAATGGTCCCATGGTATCCTATATTTCTAGCATCATAACACCCATTGCACATTATAATCATTATCTGGTTGTTTCATTTCTGTTAAACTCTCAGCTCCATCAGAAAAGGGTCATGTGTTTTTGGTTTACTTCTGTGTTTTGAAACCTGGGATGCTATCATTAAATAGTACTTGCTTAGTGAATTAATGAATCTGCCAATGTGCAGATCTCTCAATATATTTGCTTCACTCCAGCACTCTTGAATTTTTATGTCTGCATTTATCCTAAAAATATAACAGTTCTGCTCACCAGGTATCAGCACAGGATTTATCACTACCTCCTGATTCATTCTCAATTTCTAGATGTTAGGATATCCTGCTGTCCACAGCATCAGTGCTAAGCTAAAAATCTTCAGCCTCTTATTAGCTCTCAACATCTAATGAGTCACCACATGTGGTACTTGTTTAAAACTGTCTTGCTTTTTTCCAGGTCCTGGTGCCAGATATCTGTGCTCTTGTCCCTTTAACAGAATCTCCTTATTGCCATCATTATGGTCAAAATTGGTGAATACACCTGCTGTCAGATTTTAGTGGATCTCATGGTGTGCAATCAGCTGTTGTTTGAGCTCTCTAATTTCAGTGTTAGCATATTGGTAGATCAGATTCAGCCAGACACAGAGAATTCTTATGGCGCAGAGAGACTGATATGTGGTTCCAGAAGCAGCCTAGGCAAGTTGAGTTGTCTTTGAGTTAGTGTGATGCCAAAACCAAGATAATAGGCATAAATGAATGCTTAACCTCACTAGCTGTACCCTGAATCGTAACAGAAATGGATTTTGATTAGTGAAAACTTTTATTACTCTTTCTTGGTTTGTATTAAAAATAAGACTCCTAATTCTTTAAGGATGTTTGTATATACACAGAGACCATCTATCATAATTCCCAGGAGAAGCAGTATAAAAAGAGCTCTGGACCAGGGATACCTGAGATCCCATCTCAGTTTCCACAATGCTAGTTATACTAAATTTAGTATGGTTATATGATATAGAATAAGTTTCAGTTCCCTTGAATGCAAAATGCCCATAACAGTAGTAGATACCCTGTCAGGTTGTTGTGCAGGTGACATGCTTAGTAAGTAAGCACTATTTTTGTTATCATCATCATCATCATCATCATGATCACCATCATCATTCCATTCCAGTTATTACTTAGTCAACAAGGGAAGAGAAATTAAAAGTTTATCTAGTAGATTTTGTGTGTGTGTGTGTATCAAAACATATAAAATTTTAATTACTACCAAAATTACACTTGTGTTTTGTCTAGGACAAATCACTTTCAAGAAAGGGAGAAATTATAAAAGTAACTCTTCATACTTTAAAGTTGTTTAAAAAGATATTATCGTTGATTGTGCTGCCATAATTGATGAGCCTGTACTATTTTGCTAACCTGTCACCCTTCTTCAGTACCCTGCTTTGGCAGACTAAAATCAACATGATTTATTGAAGCTGCTTATTGGTCTGTAGAATGAACTAAAGATTTTTCTGAATACTTCCTCTTTAAAAAACACAGAAATAACACATGCTAGTTGTACTAAATTTAAAGAATATAAGAGATAAAATAAAAATTATAACACAAGTCAAACAATAATTTTTTTAAATACCCTTGTTCATTCCAATCCTAATCCCCAGTAATCACTGTTGATACCAGTTTGGAGTATTTTGGAGCATATCCTTTTAGGTCTCTCTCTCTCTTCGTATCTATCTGTGTGTGTATACCTGTGAACAAACATACACGTATATACACATATATATCATATGTATTATATACACATGTAGTAATGTTGCTTTTTAAAAAACCAAATGGGATTAGTCTATGAATATTATTCTATAACTTGCTTTTTCCACTTACAAATTACATCCAGGAGAATTTTCTCTTTATCAAAAAATATACAAATGTCTTATTCCTTTTAAAAAAAAAATGGCTCTGTTATTTTCTGTTGAATGTTCAGGAGACTGTTGCATTAGCAGTCCCTAAAGAATCACATCTCCTGGTAACAATGCCTTTATGTAGTTGAGATTGCACTGATGTTGATGCTGATGCTGCCTCAGCATACATTGATGCTGAGGTTGGCTATGTTACTTGCTTTGACCAACGGGAGAGCAAAACTTGATAAAACTTCTGCATCAGGGCTTGTCTTCTTGGAATGCTCTCTTAAAAGTCATCTGCCATGTGAGAAGTCTGACTATTGTGAGATGATGTGTGGAAGCTCAACTAGGCTGATATGGTTTGGATATTTGTCCCGCCCAAATCTTATGCTGAAATATAATCCTCAATGTTAGAGATGGGGCTTGTTGGGAAATGTTGGGTCTGTGGGTACAGATGCCTCATGGCTTGGTGCTGTCCTTCCTCCCAGTAGTGAGTGATTTACTGCAAGATCTAGTTGTTGAAAAGTATGTGTCATGTGAAGTGCCTGCTCCCACTTCACCTTCTGCCATGAGGAAAAGCTCCCTGAGGTCTCCTCAGAAACTGAACAGATGCTGGTGCCATGCTTATACAACTTGGAGAATGATGAGCCAATTAAATCTCTTTTCTTTATGAATTACCCAGTCTTAGGTATTTGTTTTTAGTAGTGCAAATAATGGCCTAATACAAGGTCATGTGGAGGAGGATTGAGGCACTAGACATGAGTGAAGGCTTCTGGGAATTCCAGCATGAGCCAGCCACCAGCTGTTGTGTCATCTGATTGGCCACAGTCGGTACTACATAGAAAGGAAGAGCTGTCTATATTCCCAACCCACAGAATTGTTGTGTTAAGACAAAAGTTTTGGAGTGTTATTAAACAGTTATAGATGATTTAAACACATAGATACAATATAATTAATTTTTCTAGTGTCTTATGAATATATAGATTAGTATGTTTTCTGCTATTCAAAATAAGATTTAATCATCATTCTTTTTAGATAGGTTTGCAAATATGCCAGTATGTCTATAAGATAGATTCTCCCTGGTGAGATTACTGGGTAATTGAGTATGTGGATTTAACATATTGATATTGTCGTATTGTCTTCTGAAAGTCTATTTCAATTGATACTTACACCAATAATTGATTACATTACCTACTTCTCTACATCCTTGCCAATACTTTTATTAAGCTTCTAAATTTTTAGAAGCTCTATTTTAATGAGAATTCTTTGATTAGTGGGATTAAATATCTTTGTATAAGTTTAACACCTACTTTTCTCTCTCCTGGGACCATGTTTAATTGGGTTGTTTGCTTTTCTGATTATTGATTTTAAGAACCATTTACGTATTAAGAATATTAGCTCTTTGAGATAAGTGTGCAATATATGTTATTTCAATTTATTGATATATAAACCACATGCTTTTGTTTATAATATCTTTCAATTTACAAAGGTAACACAAAATTTTATACAGTCAGGACTTAAAGTTTTCCTTTATGGTTTTTCCATTTTTTGGCAAAGTTTTTAATGATTTTTCCTATAATAAGATTAAAAAATATTTTACTATATTTTCTTTTAGAAGATTTACAGTTCAAAAAAGTACATTTAAATATTTATTTAGCTGGAGCTTGTTTTTTGTAAAGGTTATATTATTATTATTTTTCCAAGTGGATAACCAATTGTCCCAAAACTATTTATTGAAAATTTGACATTTTCTTACCTACTTAAAATGCAATTAAAACCCTGAAAGTTATCTGGATTGCTTTCAGACATTATCTTTTTCATTGATTTTTTTTTCTGTTCATACATTGGCATGGCTCTTAAAGTTATCATGAGTCTTTCTTAGCATACTGCCCACACCAAAATGTGAAATAATTAAATCCTATATGTCAAAGAGCATGTTCTTATATACCTAATCTATTAGATTGGTGTTTTGCCACTTTAATGGCAAAAAAAAAAAAATTGCAATTATATTTGCACCAACATAATACTACTAATACATACTTAGAAAATTTGTAGAAAAAAAAACATACAAATCATATTTCATCTTGGAACAATAAAGAGAAGCTGTAGTAGTAAAACAAACAACATCTGAAACAAATAATAAATACAAAGATTAACCAGTCAAACATTTTTGTGATGTCACATAAAATAGTCTTAACTTTCATTTTCTGAGGAATCTAAATCCTCCTGTTTTGGGTTTCCCAAACTCCCTAGCTCTTAAAATCTAATGAGAGTCACATAAAACTAGAGAAAAAAGAAGACTGTTGAGAAAATTAAAGTTGGCTAGGGAGGAAAGATGCTAAGAATTTGTTTTCTAAATTCTGATTATAAACCTATTTAGGTTAAGTGATAAAATAATAGTGTCTATAGCAGCCTACGAGTACACTAGAGGCCTTTTTCTGTATTTTTTTCAGGAGTGACAGAAGAGAGAAGATTGTTAACTCCTCTTGAGTCTAAACTGGGCCTAGTCTTTAAAATATCTCAATTAATTTTTAAAAGCATTTTGTTTTTACTTTGTTAGTACAAATGGATGGAGGCTGATATGTTCACATTTAGTCCTGTTTAGTTTTACACAAATAAAATCAATTTTTCCCTCATGTAAAGGAAATGCTCAAACTCTTCCTAGTTTTTGATGCAGCCCCACCACTTACATAATCTGCTTGAATTTATCAGGTTTTGATGGTTTTGTTATGTTCATGCCATCATGTTCCTTGAGTTTTGGATTCTCTTTGATAAAACCATGTACTAAAAATCGAGTTTCCTAAAGTGATAAAAAAAAAAACCTGTGATAACAAGTTCTCTGACACATACATTGATCTTAGGCAACCTGTAAAAACAGTAAGTGGCATGAAGCCTCGAGCTGCAATGGTCTGAGTGAATTCTACCCTTGAATTTGTGGGCATGAAATTAAGAACTCTTGTTGACCAATGCCTAGTCAGTCTTCAAACAATTCAAAACTAAATGAGCTGGAGAATTAATATTTCTAAAACTCAACATTAATTGTGACCCCCTTCCCCTTTTTTGATAGATTTTGGCATTTTTTCATGTAATAAATCATTATATTTTCTACTTATTCCAAACTGCACTCTGAAAAATAGAAAAGCACAAAGAAAATAATTTTTGCAGTCCTACTATCAAAATTCAACCACTGTTAAATAATTTTCTGTATATTCTTGGATTCATATACATTGTTTAAATGTTTGTGTTCTCACTAGTAATAGATGGTAACATGTTCCCTGCTGTATCATTCACCTCAGTTTTTCTGTAAAATACAACTACACAAATACCACATCTGCCAACTCTCTCTGTGCCCCTCCCCACAATGATCAACATGCCCATAATTTTATCCACGATTTAGGGCTTAGTTCAAATGACATCTTAATTCCCTTGACTCTTCAGATAATTACTTCTGTAAGTAAACCTAGTCTTCTTGAACTCTACCTTTTGTTTTATTTTTTAAAAGTATTTTTATTTCCATTGGTTATTGGGAAACAGGTCGTGTTTGGTTACATGAGTAAGTTCTTTAGTGGAGATTTTAGTGCACCCATCACCCGAGCAGTATACACTGCACCCTATTTGTAGTCTTCTATTCCTCACCCCTTCCCATCTTTCCCTCTGAGTCCCCAGAGTCCACTGTGTCATTCTTATGCCTTTGCATTCTCATAGCTTAGCTCCCACTTATCAGTGAGAACATACAATGTTTGGTTTTCCATTCCTGAATTACTTCACTTAGGATCATAGTCTCCAACCTCATACAGCTTGCTGCAAACAACATTAATTCATTCCCTTTTGATGGCTGAGTAGTATTTACGCACACACACAGACACACACACACACGCACACATATGTACACACACATAAATACAACAGGTTCTTTATCCACTCGTTGATTGATGGACATTTGGTTTGGTTCCACATTTTTGCAATTACAAATTGTGCTGCTATAAACATGTTTGTGCAAGAATCTTTTTTATATAATGACTTCTTTTCCTCTGGGTAGATACCCAGTTGTGGGATTGCTGAACCAAATTGTTGAACTCTATCTTTTAAAAAATCCATTTATATTTTGTGTTTTGCATACACACATATTTTATCCATTACATATAAACATCTTGAGGATAATGTGTTAGTCAAGTCTTACCTGGTTACATAGGATAAAATCGTAGCTTATGCAAAACAAGATAACTTATTCTTTCAGAACAGTAAGAAGTTGAGTGGGGGCCAGGAATGGCTGGGCTGGAGTCTCAGTCTCTGTCTCCTAGGCTGCTTATCTCAGCTTGACTGTGTGTTTTTCACTGAATAATTCCTTTCGAAAGAGTACCTATTATTTGATAAATATGGCAGGAAATTTCCAAATAAAACTGTTAGTGATCTATCTTAGGCAATTTTTCTGTCTTGGCTTATCACTTTGGTCAGGAAAAAGGGGCATGCTGATTGTCAGGCCTGAATCATGTGCCCAATCTTGTGTCTAATCATGGGCAGCAGAAATAAAAAAATAAAATGAAACACAGGAAGGGATGCAGGACAGAGAAAACTAAAGATATGTGCTAGTGACGGCAGCCTTACTGGATTTACCTTTGGGTGCCCCATGGTTCTCAGGTCAATAAATTCTTGCTAATGAAATGGCTACATCCATTAATCAGTGTGCACCCAATAGGGAGTGAGAAGAAAGCATTAGCATTTTTTCAGGTGTCTTGAGCTCTTTGATCTGTTAAAATAATTAAGAGGACATAAGCTCACTGTTCAAAATTGTTCCTAAAAAAAGTTAATTAAAATATTTTATATAAAAGGTAAAGAAAGCTTAAGGAAAATAGATGGCTGTACCTACAATAAAAAGCAGGCACAAAGAGGTACTTATTGATTACTTTATTTTTTTAAATATTTTTCATTGCATTTTAGGTTTTGGGGTACATGTGAAGAACATGCAAGATTGTTGCATAGGTACACACGTGGCAGTGTGATTTGCTGCCTTCCTCCCCTTCACCTATATCTGGCATTTCTCCCCATGCTATCTCTCCCCAACTCTCCACCCCCCACTGTCCCTCCCCTATTCCCCCCAACAGATCCCAGTGTAGAGTGCTCCCCTCCCTGTGTCCATGTGTTCTCATTGTTCAACACCCATCTATGAGTGAGAACATGTGGTATTTCATTTTCTGTTCTGTGTCAGTTTGCTGAGAATGATGGTCTCCAGGTTCATCCAGGTCTCTACAAAGGACAATGTTAACTTTCATTTGCTCCTCTTGATTCTATCTCCACCTGCTCTATGCCTGAGACATTTTTCTATATGGATGGCATCACCAGCTTTCCTTGCTCTCTGGTTCCCAGGTGCCTTTGTCTAATGTGAAACATCTGCAGAAAATCAGAGGGCAGGAGAAGAGAATGGGTGACACATGTGTTCCTTTACCTTCTGCATTGCCAAGCCCACAAGTCTCTTTCAAAAGCCGTATTTATTTTATATAGTTACATCTCTAGATTCAATGATGTTTTCTTTCCTTTTCCCCTTCAGGCCCAGGATTGGTAGTTGATACCAACACTACCCCTTTTTGGTTTTCCTGAACCTGAAGCTTTGGAGATAGTCTGTGTATTGAACTCTCTTTGAATTACCCAGTAAGAATATTCCCTATGTTTCCTTCTAGATTTTGACTCAGGCTTGCCTAATCATCACGGAAAAAAAAACAAACAACAAACAAAGCCCATATTTTGATAAACTTAGCAAAGTCCCTGTTTTGATTAACTTCATGGGTTAGAGTAGGGAAGAAAACTGGTTGGCTTTTTGATGACTGTATTTCTGGAATCCTTAGTCTTCCTAACATTTATCTCATTAAAGCTGCCTTCGATGATCATTTTCATAGAATCATATTGGTACAAAGAAAGGGTGTTTGGTTTTTTTTTTTTTTTCCAAAGTGAGCAACTCTATTCAAGGTCCAAAAGTCCAGTTGGTGTTTATAAATTTTAATACTTTGAAAGCTAGAATTTTGTTTCTAGAGACAAGGATAGTATAAATCCCTCGGCTCTTTCTTAGAGGTTTTTAACCGGTGAACTAAGGAAAGAGAAGGCAGAAAAAATGTTGCATTAATCATCACTGTATCAAAACCATTCTAATGAACCCATTTTAAAGGATCTAGCTGAAAATTTCAGTTGTGTGTTGCTCCAATGAAAAAACATTTGCATTTGAAAAAAGAAAATTGTTTCTCTCATTTCAATTAAACCAAATTAATATTGAGACATTTCAAATGGCTATCTGCAAGCATTGTCATCAGGCACCTAGTTTCATCACGTTCTTTGGTTTTAAAGTGAATTACTTTTGCAATAAAGATAAGGTGTATTATTCTCCTTTCATTGTGACATTTACTCTGAGCCTGTTTATAACAGTGCAGCTGCTGTGTAAGTCAGTGCCTTTCCTTTCTTTTTTCTTTCTCTTTTCATTTTAAAGGCATATATGCAAGTCATCTGACCCAGGTTGTACATGAGCTATACAGCATATGGATGGGGGAAAAAACATCATATCTTTTGTTCAATAGTTTTTGTATTTTTTTTTTCCAGTCTTTTGCTTTTCTGGTCCTCAAATAAGGCTAATTACAAAGAAAAAAAAGGTGGGACTGGTGGAGAGGGAGCCTTTAAAAACCATTCCTTTTGCAGCATGGAACAAAAGAGAGTACCAAGGGCATGACTAGGCCTCAACAAAAAAGAAAAGAAAAAAAACCACCTAATGAGGATGTCGAGATAAGTGCTTGTGAAGAAAACCGGCAAAAAAGAGCTTTTAGTCTAAAATCCATAAATAAGTGTGCATCAGATGGGTACTAGAACATTTTTAACAAGACAGGCCATGAAAACTATATCCTTCTATGCAAGAGCTGCATGCCTTATAAAAAAACCTTCTTTCTTTACAAGACATTTTTCTTTCAAAAATTAATTTAAAAAGAAATACTTGAAAATTAAGATGTTTTATTCATGTCTCTGAATCCATTATACACTGGATACCATATAAAGAGTTGTTTTTGAGACATCATTATGAAGGCTGTTGGCTTCTTGGGGGGTCAAAGGTTTTGAATGAGTATAAAAAGAAGTTGTTCGCAGAGAAGAGCAGAACAGAGGAGATTTTGACCTTGAGACTTCTGTTGCATTTTTACTTTTAAATTGGTAGGAGAAGCAGCTATACTTGAAGTTTGTTGTTAATTCTGTATACCTGTAGCTCTTCTTTCTCCCTCTCCTGATAGCTCTGAGCCTTGCCATAGGTGCCACCGCAATAGAGGTCAGAGATTTGTACCTAAATTAATTGTAAAAGTACCAAAGAATCATAGATTTTTAGTTAGAAAGAAACTTAGATTATGAGTCCAAGGAGAAATAACTCTGCAGACCTTAAGAAAGATTTAATTTTGTTGTATATTTGTCCTGAATGTATCTACCTTTAGTGTGTAGAAAGAAGAACATAGGAATGTGTGTTATAGTGACCTTGATAATATGCTGTCACATGGACATACTATAGTACATACTATAGTAGTTTGAGGACTTACTTGGTTGATATAGAGATTTCTTTTTCCTTGTCTTCTTTTCTTTATTTTGCCACTTGGTAAGGTAAAAACACCTATACTGTATGTCTGTAAAAATTCACTTACTCCTGTTTTTCACTATCTCATCTCTCACTTCAATGTGGTGATAATCAAAGAGTATATTCCATTTTATTTTATCCTTTCCGTGTCGCCTGATTTTGATCTAGAAATGGTACTTCTATTTTTTATTTTATTGTAAATACTTTGTATTTTTCCATGGAGTCTATTATCTTCAAAGTCTTAAACTCTTCTTCTGTTGTTGAATGGCATGATTTGCTTTAAAACACATTGTAAGTTGCTTTTATTTTTACAATATTATAAATACTGTTGCTTCTCCTCTGCTCAGGATCCTACAATAGTTCTGTGTTGCATGTAGCTTAGAAACCTGAGATGACCCTTGTCCACCTCATATCCTAGCCTTTATTTTCTTTTCTTCTTCCCTTTTTTTTTTTTTTAGAGGCAGGGTCTCACTCTGTTGCCCAGAGTGAGTAGGCTCAGTCATACCTCACTGCAGCCGCCAACTCCTGGGCTCAAGTGATCCTCCCACCTGTGTAGCCGAGATTACAGGCATGTATACCATGCCTGACTACGCCCTCAACTTAAACTCTGATTCTTTTTAACTTCCTTTGCTTTCTTTTTTTCCTACGGCACTGATCACATTCTAACATACTTGTTATATTTTTTTATTTGTTACATTTTTTTATAATAAAATTTTCTTGTTCCATTTTTTATTTATTGCCTGGTTCCCCTGACTAGGCAGAGATCTTGACCTTTTTTATCCCACAGTGTACCCTAGGTACCTACAATGGTGCCTCAAGCATAGGCCACAGTAGGTACTCAATAAATATTTATTAATCTATGGCTCAACACATCTTTTTCTTTTGTGAATTCTTTTCTGAGTAAATTACTGGGTACTGTAAATATCTTAGTAATAATTTTAAGGCATAGAGTGTGAACTTTTTAATGGTTTTTAATAATAGTTGATGATTATCCTAACAAAATGATCACATTTGTTTATGTTAAAATCAGAAATTCCAATGTACACATTTTTCCACAGCTTAAATGGCTTTAAGTTAGTAGATATGTATCTATATTTTAGCTAGCATACTAGCTAAATTACTATAATGGCTAATTACTTAATATGTTTTAATCTAATAAATAATATTTAATATCTTTATATTAGATGAATTTACATATTTTATAATTATGTATATGCTAGTATATATTGTATTAGTCTAGTATTTATATTTTTCTATATAAAATATATACTAATTTGGGGGGCTTATGTTTTGAGGTTTTGGTGAGAGCCCTTGTTATATATACAAGTTCTATGTTATGTTCACTAACTTCTCTGATTTGTTCTAGTGTATTTTCTTATTTTTTTACATCATAGTAATGGAGGTATTCATTTATGAAAAGGTTGAAATTGTTGCATGTCTGTTTATATTTGCATTTTAAAAATTGCTTTAATTATATGAAGATTAACAATTTTGTACACCTGGGGTACATTAATATTGAAAACTTATTTTTAGATATTTGCTGCTGCTGCTTCTTTTTTTTTTTTTTTTTTTTGAGATGGAGTCTTCCTCTTATCATCCAGGCTAGAATGCAATGGCACAATCTTTGCTCACTGCAACTTCCAGCTCCTGGGTTCAATAGATTCTCCTGCCTCTGTCTCCCAAAGAGCTGGGATTACAGGTGGCTGCCACCAGGCCTGGCTAGTTTTCGTATTTCCAGTAGAGAGGTTTCACTGTGTTAACCAGGCTGGTCTTGAACTTCTGACCTCGTGATCAACCCACCTCAGCCTCCCAAAGTGTGGGAATTACAGGCATGAGCCACCACACCCAGCCAAATCTTGCTTCTTAAAAAGTGATTTGTAGACCAGTAGCAACCCACTGAATCAGAATCTACATTTTTATAAGATCCCCAGGTGAGTATGTACAGAAGTACACAGGCAAGTTTGAGTAGCACTTTTTAGGGTCTTTCTCCTCTCCTGAAGTTAGGAGTCTGTAATAGTTTTGCCACATTAGAAGCAATGATAGTTCAGACTTACAGTTATTACTTGCTTTTGGTTATTCCCTTAGTCAATAATCAGTCTTTTCCAGAGTGGTTAAGAGATCAGCACAATGCTTGGTACATAATCAACAATAAATAAATGGTAGCAATTATGAAATTATGATTTCATTGCAATCCTGAAAACCTACACTGTCCTAAACAGTGGTTCTCAATTCTCTCCAATTCAGTGCCAGAAAGATTTTTTTAAGTTTTCTGATATTTGTATGTTAAAAAATGCAAAAACTATAAAACCCTACCCACAAGTAAATGATAAAGGAAAATTAAAGGACAGTAGTGTATAACAGAAGAATTATGAAAGGTCAGGCATGCACTGTGTAAGAAAACAAAAAATGTAGCCACATGTTTACTTAAATTTAGAATCCATACAAATGAGAGTGCTAACAATGCTGACTGTCCAGTACTGATGATTCAAATACCATAACCAGTGTTGCAGTTAGAAACATGATTTTTTGAAATAAATATCTCTTCGTAAAGTTCTGCACAAAACAAAAAATAATCTTCTATCAATTTATAGGGTAGTTACATTTCTGGAAAGGTCAGCGAATCTAAAAATTGTGCAAATGTAGGTCAGACATGGGGCCTCATACCTGTAACCCCAGCACTTTGGGAGGCCAAGATGAGAGGATCACTTGAACCTCAGAGTTTGAGGTCAGCCTGGACACCATAGGAAGACCCTGACTCCACCATTAAATAAATAAGTAAATAAATAAATAATTTTAAATTGTGTAAAAATAGACTTTGTGTTAGTATATAAAACAAAGTTAGCTTCTAAGCTTAGATAATGAAGGTGTTTCATCTTCATGGATGTCTGGAGTGATGCTAAAGCTTTGTGAACTCTGGGACAATTAAGCATTCCATAGAAGTGTTCCACACTTTGCAGGATACCTAACATCCCTGGACACTGCATACTGGGTAGTGCTTTCCAGTAATTGAGACAACCAAACATGCCCCCACATATCTCTGAAGACCCTAAAAGGAACACTATTGATCCTGTTGAAACATGTCATCTGTCAGTAAATGTGTTCTTTTCTAAATATCATATCTTTTTGTATTTCGTCATTATAGCTGATGAATAACAGTGCCTGGAATAATGTAACATAAAAGGGGACATCAATAGATAATTACATACTTATATTGTTAGGTAAAAGCAGACAGAACTATTACATAATAAAATTATATATGTACCAGGAAGTAAATGTCCTTCAGACTGAGTGACCTACGGTGGAAAGATTAAAATGTTCTCCCTCTGCTTACCTCTGGAGATACTTTCAGTTACAATTGAGGATATTTTACAGTGATGTTGTGACATTACAAATTGTAAATGACTTTCAGAGAACAGACTTCAGCTTTTCAATGCCCCTGAGGTATGTGATCTTACAGTAATATATACTTTGTTGAATCTGATTGCTTATTTAGGACCCAGAATTCCTGTGATACTCAGAAACTTCTTTTTTTTTTTCCTGACAAAACTTCATAGTATAACATGATCAACACAATTTCATGATGAATAGTTCAAGATTGAAAAAGCTATTAAGGCATTTTGGGGGGTTTCTGTTAATATATAATTAAACACCAGGACAGATGCTCATCAAGCAAATCTTCAACAGAAATTTATTTATTTGTTCATTCAAGCATCCTCTGTGTTTATAGTAATAAATCCAAGAAGGGAAATTTTTGAGAAAACAACCAAATAATCTAATAAAAGTGGTAAAATAAAGTTACACTAAAACAAACAAACAAACAAAAAAAACAACCCACATTAAACTTTGTCTTATGCTATCTGTCCTCTTCTGGTTTTCGTGTGAAGTCATCTATGGGTTGCATGCAGGTTTGATACAGCATACTAAAATTTCTCAGTGAGCCTTTTTGTGATAGAAAATGTGAACTTCTATATTCCCTTTGACAAACTTGCTTTTTTTTTCTTTTAGAACTCAGATGCCATGTACATATTTACACATGTCATTGTTAATGGTGTCTCACCTTTATAGGGAATGTTGCAGAATGGTCAGCCTTTGGCAAAAGTTCATACTGCCATTTAACAGCACAAATGTGTTGCAGGAAAGGAGTTTCCAGCCCTATACACCATTTTTCTGAATCTTGGTGGAGCCACATGACTAAACTCTGACCAGTGGAAAGTAGATGGAAGTAGGGTATATCCGCTTCCAGAACTGTCCTATAATACCCCTGGACCATCCTTCTTGCTATCTTATCTTTAATCTGCTAGCTGAATGTCAAAGCTCAGGACCTTTTTGGAATGTATGTATAGAAGATGGCAAGACCTCTACCATCCTGATCTCTGAATGAGTTTATGGAACAGAGTGCCCCCTTCTCCTTCCCATGTATTAAACTTTACGGAAGTCAGAAATACACATTCATTGGAAATTCATGTTTGTTTGTTTAAACCGTCGAGGTCTGGAGTAGTCTTCATTACAGCAGCTTGCATTACCTTAAGAAATGTGAACATTCACTACTGTGCACTTAATCTTAGAAGACTATCGGGCACATTGTACACCATCAATGAACCAGTGAAAGCATGCTCCCTGGAGAAGGGCAAAAAAATGCCATTTAAGTGCAATTCTTCGGTCTTCTAGAGGAGTCATTGTCAAACAGAAAAGAGATTATCTTAACGGAAAAGCAGGAAAGACTGTGAAGTAGGTAATGCTACTTGTTTATTTAATTTCACATGGTCAGTATTTTCTATGTGACTTTGGAGATCAGGGGACAATGTAATTTCAGGTCCCTGGGGAGTAGGAGAATTCATAAAATGATTCATTAAGACAGAAATGCTGGGACATTTTCACAGAGAGGATATCATGGTAATTAGTACTAAAAAATGGCAAGTTGTCATGTCTGTAAGATAATATTGGGTTACTACCCACATCATATAAGAAACGGTACAGTACTTCTGCTTCTATGACTAGTTGAGGAAAAGCAACCCTGTATGGACATTTATACATATTCTTACTGTAAAAATAAACACTATTATTTATGGAGAATTTACTCTGCCACTATTCGTGATTATTACAAAACGATTCTTTATTGATTATAGTTTTCCACTCAGTCTAGCCAAGGATATATTTATTTAATTATGCCAGACACTTTCCCATATGTTTTCTTATTTAAGCTTTGACATAACATTATCTCCCGTCTCACATGCGCAGTAATGAAGGCTCAGAGTTGCTGGTGAAGTCATTTGCCCAAAGATAATCAGCTGTGTGCCCCTCTATACTTTTCATTCTCTGCTCACTACTTTCTTATATTCCTTGGTTTCCTAATTTAATTGTGGTTCTGAGAATCATCCACCAAATCACCAAGAAACCACTAGCTTAACATCACAAGCAAACTCTCACATAATTAAAGGTCAGCACACTTGACAATAATGTGGGTTTTGAATAATTTCCTTGAAAATTATTGGAAATACTTATTTCACAAGTTCTTTCTAACTGCAGACAACATCTCTGTTGTTATTGCTGTTTTTCTAATAATGAATTGTTTTTTTAAGGCATATATCTTCTTATAACATTACTTCTTAATTTTTTTCCTTCTTATTGAGGAGTTGACATTGCAGAGAGTTCATTGTATAGTTAAAATCTGTATTATCTTGAAATGTCTTTCTCCCTAGTGGGGACTGAGTCACAATTCCTTTCAGCATCATCTTCTAAAAACTAATTTTTTATACGACAGGTTTTTCTGTAAAGGAAAAGAGAGAAAACATTTTAGGCTATGTGAGCTACAAGGTCTGTGTTGCAACTACTCAACTCTGTCATTGTAGTGCCAAAGAAGCTATAAACAATATGTAAATAAATGAGTGTGGCTTTTATTTCATATTTATTTATACAAATTTATACGATACATGTGCAATTTTGTTACCTGCACAGATTGAGTAGTGGTCAAATCAAATTTTTTAGGGTATTAATCACCTGAATAACTTATACCATACCCATTAATCAATCTCTCATCATCCCCCCCCATTTCACCCCCTTCACCCTTCTGAGTCTCCATTATCTATCTTTCCACTCTTTATATCCATGTGAACACATATTTGAGCAAACATTTATGGATGAAAATGTGCAATATTGTCTTTTTGTGTCTGGCTTATTTCATTCAGTGTAATGACCACCAACCAGTTTGATCCATGTGGCTGCAAAAGACATGATTTCATTACTTTAATGGCTGAATAGTATTTCATTGTGTATACCACATTTTCCTTATCTATTCATCCATTGATAAACATTTAAGTTGATACTATATTTTTGCTGTTATGAACAGTGTTGCAATAAACATACAAGTGCAGGTATTCCTTTGATATACTGATTTCTTTTCCTTTGGGTAGATGACAAGTAGTGGGATTGCTGGATCAAAATGGGAGTTCTAGTTTTTATTTTTAAAGAAATTTCCATACTGTTTTTCATAGTAGCTATACTACTTTACATTCTCACCAATACTGTATAAGAGTTTTCTTTTCTCCACATCCTCACCAATACCTGTTATTTTTGTCTTTTTAATAATAGCCATTCTGATTAGAGAAAAATGATATCTCCTTGTGGTTTTAATTTGCATTTATCTGATGACTAGGGATGTTGAGCATTTTTCAAATACCTGTTATTTGTATATCTTCTTTTGAAAAAATGTCTATTTATGTTCTTTGCCCATTTTTAATGGGAATATTTGTGGGGGCTTTGTCCTTGTTGTTGAGATGTTTGAGTTCTCTGTATATTCTGGGTATTTGTCCCCTGCTGGATGGACAGTTTGAAAATATTTTCTCTCACTTACCATGTTTTCTATTTACTCTGTTGGTTATTTCTTTTGTCTTACAAATGTTTTTAGTTTAAGTCCCATTTGTCTATTTTTATTTCTGTTGCCTGTGCTTTTGAGGTCTTAGTCAGAAATTCTTTGTCTCAACAAATGTACAGAATAGTTTCTCCTAGGTTTTCTTCTCATATTCTTACAGTTGCAGGTCTTCATTTAAGTCTTTAATCCATCTTGAGTTGATATTTGTATATGGGAGAGGTATAGATTCTGTTTCATTCTTCTGCATATGAATATCCAATTTTCTTGACATCATTGACTGAAAAGATATTCTTTTCCCAATGTATATTCTCGCTGGCTTTGTTGAATATTAGTCAACTGTAAATATGTGGCATTGTTTCTGTGTTCTCCATTCTGTTCCATTAATCTATGTGTCTTTTGTTTTATTTTCTTTGTTTTACTAGTACTATCTTGTTTTGGTTACTATAGCTTTGTAATATATTCTGAAGTGAGGTAGTGCAATACCTCCAGTTTTGTTCCTTTTGCTCAGGGTTGCTTTGGCTATTTGAGCTAATTTTGGCTCCATATGAATTTTAGGATTTTTTTTCCTAATTCTGTGAAATATGAAGTTGGTGTTTTGGTAGGGGCTACACTGAGTCTGTAGATTGTTTTGATCAGTATGGTCGTTTGAACAGTATTAATTCTTCCTATCCATGAGCATGCAGCATTTTTCCATTTGTCTGTGTCGTATTTAAAATATTTTGTAGTTTTCCTTGTAGAGATATTTTGCTGCCTTGGTTAAATTTATTCCTAGGTACCTCATATTTTGTAGCTATTGTAAATAGGATTCCCTTCCTGATTTCTTTCTCAGCTAGATAATTACTGATGTTTAGAAATGCTACAATTTATGAACATTAATATTGTATCTGCAACTTTATTCATTTATCAAATCTAAGAATTTTTTTATATAGTCTTTAGGTTTCTCTAGATACCAGGTCATATCATCAGCAAACAGGGATAATTTGACTTCTTCTTTTCTAATTTAGATGTCTTTTACTTTTTTCTTTTGCCCAATTCCTCTAGTTAAGATTTCTAATATTATGTTAATAGAAATGGTGAAAGTGGGAAACCTTGTCTTATTCTAGTTCTTAGAAGAAATGCTTTCCGCTTTTCCCCATTCAGTATAATGTTACCTTTGGGATTTTCATAAATGACCTTTATTATTTTGTTTCTTCTATGCCTAGTTTCTTGAGGTTTTATCATAAAGGGTTGTTGGATTTTTTTCCCCCAGTTGTCCAAAAAGATGTTGAATTTTATCAAATGTTTTTACTGCATTGTTAAGATGATCATATGGTTTTTGTCCTCAATTCTGTTAATGTGATTTATCACACTTATTAATTTGTGTATGTTGACCCATCTTTGCATTACTGGTATAAACCCCACTTTATAATGGTGCATTATGTTTTCGACATAATGTTCATTCACATTTTTAATTTGTTGAAGATTTTTGTTTCGTTGTTCAGCAAGGATATTAACTTTTCATCGTGTTCTTGTCTGATTTTGGTATCAGGGTGATACTGGTCTTATAGAGGGAATTAGAGGAAATTCCCTCCTCTTCAGTTCTTGGAAGACTTTCAGGAGGATTGATATTAGCTCATTGTTTGTTTGGTAGAATTTGGCATGAATCTATCTGGTCCCAGACTTTTCTTTGTTGGGAGATTTTTAAATTGCTGATTAATTCTCACAGCTTTGGCTGGACATGGTGGCTCCAGGCTGTAATCCCAGCACTTTGGGAGGCCGAGGCAAGCAGATCACGAGGTCATGAGATTGAGACCATCCTGGCCAACATGGTGAAACCCCGTCTCTACTAAAGATATAAAAATTAGCTGGATGTGGTGGTGCATGCCTGTAGTCCCACCTACTCAAGAGGCTGAGGCAGGAGAATCACTTGAACTTGGGAGGCAGAGGTTGTAGTGAGCCAAGATAGTGCCACGGCACTCCAGCCTGGCAACAGAGCAAGACCGGGTCTCAAAACAAGCAAACAAACAAACAAACTCATTACTCATTATTGGTCTGTTCAGGTTTTCTATATCTTTCCAATTCAATAATGGAAGGTTGTATGTTTCCAGGAATTTATTCATTTCCTTTAGATTTTCTGGTTCATGAGCATATAGTTATTCATAATAGCTTGTGATTATCTTTTTTTGTATTTCTGTGGCATCAATTGTAACGTCTCCTTTTTCATTGAGTTTGTTTATTTTGGTCTTTTCTTGGTTAGTTTAGCTAGCAGTTTATCAATTTTATTTATCTTTTTGAAGAACCAACTTATTGTCTTGTTGATCCTTTGTTGTTATTTCTTTTCTTTTGCTAATTTGGGGATTGAGTTATTCTTGCTTTTCTGGTTTCTTGAGGTACCTCATTTGATTGTTAATTAATAAAGTTTCTACTCTTTTGGGGTAGGCATTTTATGCTATAAATCTACCTCTTAGCACTGTTTTTGCTGTGTCCCACAGGTTTTGATATGTTGTGTCTTCATTTTCATTTGTTTCAAAATTTGTTCTTATTTCTTAGTTTCTCCATTGACTGACTGGTCATTCAGGAGCATGTTGTTTGATTTCCATGTATCCCTATAATTTCTGAAGATCCCCTTGGTATTAATTTTTAGTTTTATTCCACTGTGGTTTGAGAAGATACTTGATATGATTTTCATTTCTAAAAATGTGATGGGACTTGTTTTGTGACTTAACAAATGATCCATATCGGAGAATGTTCCATGTGCTAATAAAAAGAATGTACATTCTGCAGTTGTTTGGGTAGAACGTCCTGTAAATGTAAGTTCCACTTGGTTTAAAATCCAGTTTTAGACTAGTGTTTCCTTGTCGATTTTTTTTTAATCTAGATAAACTATCTAGTGCTATGAATTGGGTGTTGAAGTCCCCATAGTTATTATGTTGTGTTCTGTCCTTCTCATTAGGTCTAGCAATATTTGCTTTATGAATCTGGATGCTCCAGGGTTAGGTGCATAGAAATTTAGAATTATTATCTGTACTTGTTTAATTGATGCCTGCATAATTAAATGATACCCACTTTGTCTTTTTAAAAAATTTTATATATTATTTTTTAGCATTTGTGATTTAAAGTCTGTTTTATCTGACGTAAACATAACTATTCCCACTTGCTTTTGGTTTGTGTTTACATGGAATATTTTTTCTAACTCCTTAATTTCATTCTTTATTTGTCTTTACATGTAAAATATGTTTATTGTAAGCAGTATATAGTTGGATCTTTAAAAAAAAATCCATTCAGCCAATCTGTTTCTTATAAGAGGAGTGTTTAATTCATTTTCATTCAAAGTTATTATTGATATGTAAAGTTTTGTTATCATTTTGCTGTTGTTTTCTAGTTGTTTTATAAGTTCTTTTTCTCTTAGTGTTTACAATTGTGGTTTGGTAGGATTCGGTAGTGGTATCATTAGATTCCTTTCTCTTCTTCCTTTCTGTGATTGCTTTAATAATGAATTTTATACTTCCTTGTGTTTTCATCACAGTAAGTCCTTTCACTTCCAAGTTTAGGACTCTCAGCAGTTCTTGTAGGTCTGGTCTAGTCATGAAAATTCCCACATGATTTGCTTGCCTAGAAAATTCTGTTTCTCCTTTATTTATAAACATTATCTTGCTGCATATAAAATTCTTGATAGCTAGTTTTTTGTTTTATTTTTCTTCTTCTTCTTTCATACTTTGAATATATAATCGTATTCTCTTCTGCCCTGTGAGATTATGCTGAGAGGTTCACTGTTAGTTTGATGAGATTTTCTTTACAGGTGATAAGACACTTTTCTCTTGCTGTTTCTATAATTCACTAAATCCCCTTTGCCTTTAGACATTCTTACTATGATGTGCGATGGTGAAGTCCTTTTTTCATTGTTTCTGCATGGGAATTGCTGAGCCTCCTGTATCTGGATGTCTAAGTCCCTTGCTAAGCTGGGAATTACTCATCTACTACTTCATTAAATAGGTTTTCTAAATCTTTTGATCCCCATTTGCCTTCTAACACCAATAATTCATAAATTCAGTCAGTTTATATTGTACCAAATGTCTCAAAACCTTTTTTCGTTGTTTTTTATTCTTTTAAAATTATATTTGTCTGACTGGATTATTTCAAAATATCTTCCTTCAAGTCCTGAAATGATTTATTCTGCTTGATCTAGTCTACTGTTGAAGTTTTTGAATGTATTTCCTTCAATAAATTCTTCAGTTCCAGAATTTCTGCCTGATTTTCTCTTAATATACCTCTGTCTTCACAAAATCCACTTTTTTAGTTCCTGCATATGAGTAAGAACAAGTGAAATTTGTATTTATCTGCTTGGCTTATTTCATTTAACATAACTCCAGTTCCATCTCATTCTTATTTTGTGGCTAATATTTCATTGCATATATGTACACATTTTCTTTATTCATTTGTTGATTAATCAACTTAGGTTGATTACTATATTAGCCCATTCTCACACTGCTAATAAAGATGTACTTGAGACTGGGTAATTTATTAAGGAAAGAGGTTTAGTTTAATTGACTTACAGTTCTGCAGATCTGGTGAAGCCTCAGGAAATTTACAATCATGGCAGAAAGGAAAGGAAACATGTCTTTCTTCACATGGCAGCATTGTAGTGATTTCCAAACTATATCAGATAGTATAATACTGTCTTTTTTCTTTTTTCTCTGGATTACATTGACTATTCAGGATCTTTTATGGTGCCATATGAATTTTGGGATTGTTTTTTCTATTTCTGTGAAGAATATCATTGATACTTTGATAGGGATTGCAATTAATCTGTAAATTGCTTTGCAAAATATTGCCAAATATTACTTCTTCCAATACATGAATATAGACTATCTAATTTTTTGTATCCTCTTTAGACTTCTTTTATCATTTTATAGCTTTCCTTGCATAGAGCTTTCATGTCTTTGGTTAAATTTATTTTTAGGTATTTTATATTTTTTGAAGTCATTGCAAATAGATTTGCTTTCCTGAATCCTTTCTCAGATTGTTCACTGTTGTCATAGATAAATGCTACTGGGTTTTGTATGTTGATTTTGTATCCCGCAACTTTATTGAAGTTTTTAATCAGTTCTGATAGTTTTTTGGTGGTTTAGGATTTTCTAAGTATAAGATAATGGCATTTGGAAATAGGGTAATTTATGATGTCCTTTGCTTCTTTCCTTGGCCTAATTGCCCTTGCCAGGAATTTCTAAAAGTGATAAAAGTGGGCTTCTTTTATCTTGTTCCAGATCTTTGAAGAAAAGTATTCAATTTTTCCTCATTTTGTATGATCTTAGCTGTCAGCATGCCATATATGGCCTTGAATTTTTTCAGGTATATATATTTTCTATACACAGGTTGGTGAGGGTTTTTATTGTAAAGAGGTACAGAATTTTATTGATTTTTAAGCCATTTGTTAAAATAAACATATAGTTTTTGTTTTTAGTTCTGTTAATGTGATGTATCATGTTTGTTGATTTGATACAATATGTTGAGTCATCCATACATGCTTGGAATGAACCCCACTCAATCATGGTGAATGATCTAATGTGTTGCTGAATTTGACTTGCTCACATTTATGTGTGTTGGTGCTATTGGCCTGTAATTTTTCTGTTGTTATTGTGTCTTTGTTTGGTTTTGTTATCAAGGATAATGCTAGCATTGCAGAATGTACTTAGAAGTATTATCTCTTCAATTTTTTGAAGAGTTTGTATAGATTTGGAATAGTTCTTTAAATGTTTGGTATAACTGAGAATTGATGTCATTAGAAAAACACCCATAAAATACTAACATGCAAAAAAAAAATGAAATTATAAAACCCACTGATATAGTTAATTACAACAGAGAAGCCCAGAACTTAATAATGTAATTGTGGTGTGCAGTCCACTCATAACTCTATAATGTGAAGCCCACAAGAGAAATTTATGAAAAACAATAATAGCTACAGGAAAATATAGCTATTATTGAGTACTATAAAAATATATAAATTGTGACAAGTAAAAGTCAAAATGTGGGGACAGGGGTGAAGTTAACATGTAGAACTGCTTTTTGCTTGTGTTTTCTTTGATGGTTGGTCATATTAGGTAATTTTTTATACTCATAGGCATTCTTTATTGCTTTTTATTCTTTTTTGGCCTCTGTATATTTTCGAACAGCTTGTCTTTGAGCTCACATTTCCTTTCCTTTGTTTCATTCAATCTGCATTTGAATTTTTCAGTTCAGCAAATATATTTCTCAATTCCAAGATTTCTGCTGGCTGTTCACCTTGATCTTACTTTTTCCAGCATAGAAACTGAGTTGAAGGAAATTTTCTTCATGCTTGGTGCCAGGAAGAATGTGGGCTGGAGTGTCTCAAATGTGGAAGCCTGACTCTTTTCCTGTTTGCTTGGAGTTTTTTTCACTTCTTTGAAAACTATCTCATTTTCATATTTGAATTCTTGGGTATTGCTGATAATAATTTCAGCATTGTGCATTTGTTTTTAGTTTTCTGTATAGGTGAGTGAAACCAGCTTGTGTATATACCACCATGCTAAGACCATAGTAAGTCTAAACATATATCACTTTCATTGGTTAGATTTAACTTTGCCCCAAACATATAAAGTTGACCCTTGGACAACATGGGTGTCAACTTTTTGGGTCCATACATGGATTTTCTTCTGCCCCCACCACCCCTGAGACAGAAAGACCAATTGTTCATCTTTCTCCTCCTCCTCAGCCTACTCGACATGAAGATGACAAGAATGAAGACCTTTATGATGACCTACTTCTACTTAATAAATAGTAAATATATTTTCTATTCCTTATGATTTTCTTTTCTTTCTTTCTTTAAGAAATGAAGTTTCATTATGTTGCTCAAGCTGTATTTAAATTCAAGAACTCCCAGGCTCAATCCATTCTTCTGCCTTTGCCCCCTGAGTAGCTGGGACTATAGGTATATGCCACTATGCCTGGCTATATGACTTTCTTAATAACATTTTCTTTTCTCTAGCTTACTTTCTTGTAAGAATACAGTATGTAATATAACATACCAAATATGTGTTAATTGATTTTATGTTACTAGTAAGGCTTTTGGTCAAAAGTTGGCTATTAGTAATTAAGTTTAGGGAGTCAAAAGTTATATTGCAACTTTTGACTGTGTGGGGGTTGGTGCCCCCAACTCTTGGATTGTTAGAAGGTCACCTGTATTTATTTTACAATTTTTCTATTGTGGTGCCTTCATATAGATAATATAAGAAAAATAACGTATGTTTTTGGGTATTTTAGGATTGCTAGAGTTCATACAAACTCTAGCAAAAACTCCTTTTTTGAATAAAGGAACTTTCTATTTAAGAAATGTTTTTGAGTGAGGGTAGGAAAAAAAAAAGATGATTCCTGATATAGAGTGAAAGGTACACTAACATAAGGAAAAAACAAAATTAATATTGGATATTATTATGTTTATGTTGCTGCATTTATTCAATCACTGAAAATACTTGTTTTGTCTTTTTGCTCAGGTCCTGCGATTACAATGTGAAAAAGACAAACATAGTCCTTGCCATGTAGAATTTATAGTTTAGTTGGAGAGATACACATTATGCAGTAATTATCACAAAGGAAAAATATATGAACCCACTTAGTACAGGGTGAAATGGGAGCTTGGCTAGAACGAAGGAATTGGCAGGAGTAAAAGAATATAAGGAAAATAAAATAAGCAAGAAGACACTGACAGATGGCTTTAAAATTTGAAGGAGAAAGTTGAATTCATATTTATATATGACTTTGAAAGACTAATGGCAGACATTGAGATAGGAATTGACACAAGGTAAAAATTGGGACCTTCTTTTGTTTTTCTTGTTTGCTTTCTTAAAGGAGCTTTCAGATGAACTGGAGTGACTATGGTTAGGGAGGAAGGAAGTAAAGTGTAAAGTTGGGGAGTAAATGGGTGTAACTAGGTGGCAATTCTAAAAGAAGAGTTTGGTTGTGATAGGAAATAATAAGTAGCCAATTTGCCTGTAGCATGGAATGCAGGAAAGAAAATAGCCGCAGTTAGGGCCAGAAACAAAGGTTACAGCCAGATGGTGGAGGTCTTTGAGTGCTAGGATAAGGAACATAATTGACTTGAGCAGGCTATACAGGATCTGAGTATCCAAGGGCAGGATCTCAGCCAGGCAAATTTTAGGAAAATAAGAATTAGGAAAAGTCTCAAAGCAAGGAAAACAAGTAAGAGAACCTCTGAATAGTTCAGATAATAAGAACCAGGAGATGAAATGAACAGGGTTATACTGTATTGTGAAATTGCTTCTTTTTACTGTAAAATCTTCTGAGGTAAATGCAGCATCTGTTCATCTGCCTGTGGCACAGTTTTTTACTGGATGAGAACAGCACTGTATTCACTGGCTGCTGACAATGTCTCTCCTTGTGCTCTGCTATGTTTTAATTATGTTTGACATTCATCTCACTCTATTATCCAGTAGCAGCCAATTGAAGAAATGCAGCTTCATTTGAAGTCAAACAAAAGTGAGGACACATGTAATTATATAGTAATATATTGTTACTTGGAAGCTAGAAGATTTTTTGGTTTAATATACCTGTGGCTTCCTACATATCACTCCATTCCCATGCCTTGCTTGATTCAATTGTAAGAAACATCAGCCCACAGTTTAATTAAATACCAACCCTAAACCAGGAACAGTCCAAAAAGAACAAAGAATCTAAAAACCAGATTATAAATCAGGAAAAAGTAGTGCCTTTTAATTATAGATTTTTTTCAAATGTATACATATAAAAGTAGGAAGACTAGTATAATAAACTCCATGAACCCATCATTCAGTTTCTATAATTATTATCACATGACCTAACTTGTTTCATTTATTACCACACCTACTTTTTACCCTTGATACTCAACCTAGATTATTTTAAAGCAAATCTCAGGCATCCTATTATTTCACCTATAAATACTTCAATATTTATCTTTAAAAGAGAACTTTGAAAAAACAGTACATTGCCATTATGACATGTAAAATAAAAGTAACAATAATTCACCAATATCACTAAATATCTAGTTATTGTTCAAATTTCTCCAGTTGTCTTATAATTTTTATTTGATAACTGTTTTCCATCACTGTTGTTCAAATGAAGATGCAGTAAGAATCACACATGACATAGGTTGATATGCTTCTTAAGTCATTTAATTTATATATTCTCTGCTGTTTTTGTTTTTATTTTTTTCTTGCTATTTATTTTGTGAAGAATCAGGGAATTTTGTCATGTAGAAATTTCCACTTTCTGGATTTACTGATTAATTGTTATGTAGCATGTTATCCTAGCCCCTGAGTTTCCAACAAAGCAATAATTAGACTTAGAGGCTTGATTACATTAGATTTCTTTTTCCAGAATAGTTCATAAGTAAGGCCGAGTCTTACTGAATAATATCAGGAGTCATTTAATGTCCGGTTATCTCTTTTTTTGGTGATGTTAAGAGAGGATTGAATTCACATGCTGCAGTCTGATTCAACTGTTTCATAGTTGGCCATTACCTGGAGGCAATAGTTTATAAAAGAAATGTAGAGGAAATACTTAATCAGGTCATTTAAAAAATTGTCTATTATTAGGAATTCATGGATTTTTAAAATTTTTGTTGTGTTTCAATACATTGAAATAATATATTTTTTTTATGAACAAATTAGTCCATCTTTGCCCTAAAGGAGCCCTTCAACTTGGCATCATGTTCCTTTCGACTTTCCTCTGATATCTTTATGAGCTTCCTTGCTTTCTGGAATGACAAGAGGCTCATTTTACACTTACTCATGTTTACAATCAGCCATTTCTCCAAGGAACCCTGTTTCCTTTTAATGGGAAATGGTTTTTAGAAACCATAATCTGAGCACTAAAGGTGCTCATTGCCAAAGGGTTGGTCATTGTTTCTAGGCCTTTCCAATAGACAGAACTAGAAAACCTTTATGTTTTTAAAAAAATCACATCATGAGTTCCAACATAAATTTAGAATTTTTATTTAACTTATTTGATTTTACAGTTTTTCAGTATATTTCCTTTCTCATATACTGAAAAAATCTTTGTTTTTAATGACGTAAATGTAATTATTTCTTTGCTTTATGCTAGCAATATATAATTTCAAAATTATCATACCAATAGTACTAACAATATAATTGTTATAGTTTTATTTATTTATAGTTTTTGTCTTTAGTATTCCACAAAATATGTGTTACTAAATATACATGTGATATATATATATATTATAAAGGTATACATTTATATTTATAAAGAAAGCATATATACAGATAATAGATATATAGATATAGTTACAGTCATAGGAATAGTTTCTATCTGTGTGGTTAAGCCAACAACGTACATAGTTACGTTGATTTGTTTCATTTTTATTTATTTTTTTAGAGAATTTTGAAATGTTAGGTTAATTTTTTTATTATATAAAACATTTACATAGATCCAAAGACAAAAGTATAAAACTAATTGTATTCAGAGAAGTTTAGCTTTCATCTCTTTCATCTCACCTGGTAGACAGAAAACCATTTATATTTGTTTTTGGTTTACTCTTTCACTTAAAAAAATCACAAGTACCTTTATATTCCTCCTTTTTTACAAAAAAGATAGCACAATATACATATGATTCTGAAGAAGACAGCATTTAGAATGCTATTGATAAAGTTCCACAAATCAAATTTTCACAAATCTTAAGGTACTATTCATAAAAATATGTTATTATAAAAATAATTACTATTATTTTTGTTGTTAAAATTCTGATCCACTTAGTATAAGATCATTATATTAGCATAGACCTAGTGACATTACATTAAAGTGAGCTATTGTAGGGGTAAAACTCTGCTTTATAAGAAGAAAAACACTGCTCACGTTAATGATGTATATTCAGCACTTATTATATGTGAGGCATGGTTTTAAGCACTTTCCAAATATTAACTTAATTAATCCTCATAATAATCCCACTAAATAGACATTATTATTAACCTCATTTTAGAAACTGGAATGGACTAAGTTTAGAATGGAAACTAAGGCAGGAGATATTAAGAAACTATTAACATCTCCAGCTACTGTGCAACAGAATTAGGATTTGAACTAAAGATCCTGGCTTCAGTGTCTGAGATCTTAATCATTCACCCTATTGCCATCCTCCATAGTAAATTTACATTGTATCTTTTTTTTTTTTTTGCTATTATAAGCAGCATTGCAGCGAACATCCTTGAAAATAAATTTTAGTTCTCATCAATTAGTATTTCCTTATAATGATAATTTATTGAGCTGAAATTTCTGAGTTGAAAGGTAAGCAATTTGGAATTTTTGATGATCTTTAGCACAAAGAAATGAGAAGGAATCCACTTGAGCATGCTGACATGTTCCCATGAGGTTTTTTCAAAAAAATCAACTTCAATGATACGATAAAATATAGCCACCTTAATTATACAGTTCAATGTTTTGACAAATGTAGAAAGTTTTCTTGTGCTTGTTAGCAATTTCCATAAGTTTTGAGAACTGATCCCTTTTACTTTCAGTTTTCTTTTTAGAGGGCTAAATCAAGTTTTTTAGATATAGGCCATCCCATTACTAAATAAACTGTCTTCAGGCAGAAATTAATTTTTATACATGTCTGTTTTCTCTTCTGCTAGAATCTGTGTCAGAAAGCATTGACTTGAAGCTATCAATATTAAATGCTGCTTACTCTATGTGAGCTGAAAGCTGACATCCATTGTGCTGTTGATAACAAGCCTGAAATTCACATGTCTCATGGGTTACTTTCACCAGCCAGCCCTGCCTTTTTAGATGTGTATACTTGACTTTCATTTAGATAAAGAAACACATTTAAGTAGCTATAGCAGCCTGTTTCCCTGAGGGAGTGTTATATATCTGTCTAAAAGATGGGAAATTCCAGTTTTTAAATGATTAGGAAATTTCACTTTTAATCAAAAATATAACAGTGAGTTCTACAGACATGACCAAATATATTAGCATATAATCACAGAATATTTTAATTTTAAAACTAAAATCTGTTAAATATTTACAAGGAAACTAAAAGCTAAGGAGATTAAATGTCTCTCTCAAGGTCACAAAATTTAAGGCCAAATTAGAATTAAAACCTTTTCTTACAGGATAAAATACCCATTATCCACAAATCTCAGTCTGCTGATTCCCAATCTCACGTCCTTTTCATAGTTTCATGCTGCTATTCCATGTTGGTCTAGTCCTTAGGCATGACTTTTCCCAGACAGAGATTATAGAGATTACAGATATTATATTCACTGTACCATGAGAAAATTTTCAGGGTCACACTTTATAGTATTAATCAGGTATAAGTTGCAAACCAACCTTGTTATATCTATCATCATATTTATTCGGTATAATATAACATTTTTTCAAACAGGACACTGTGCCAGAGGGGTTAAAAAGAACATGTGCAACATCTCTGCAAAATCTTATTCTTGCTGCCAATCACCATAAAACAGAATGACCCAATTACCAATTGAAAAGGAAGCTGCTGCATACTTTACAGTTCCCTTGTGACAGAGTGGAATGTCTCTTAAGATAGTTTGAACTGTGTTACTATGAAAACTTACGGTATTTTTTTCTTGTTGCAAAATTAAATCATACCTATTTGGAAAGAATAAATAATACTTTTAAAAAATAATTAATAAAATAAAAATTATCCCTAATATTTAAAAATTGATTTCCACTGTCCACATTTTGGTGTACATGTTTTCGTGTACACCAAACTTATAAAAATATCAAGCCTTTATTACTTTGATTTTAGCAAAACTAATACATGAATAAATTTTCTTCATGTTAGACACAGTAGGATATAGCAGTTAAGGGCACAGACCATAAATTACCTTGTTAGTACCTGGAATCTGCCAATTATTAGTCATATGACCTTGAGTAAGTTTGGCTGTGCCCCATTTTCCTCACCTATAAAATGGTGGTAATTTTAGCACTGGCCTATGGGATTGTTGCCAGAATATAATAAATTAATATACATACATTATTTACCAGGGAACATGGCATTTATCCTTATTACAATATTATCACTATAAAATAATGAAATCAATATAGATTCACTGAAGATTTCTTCTTGTTTACTACCTCTCTTCCCAACTCTAATTCTCTTCAGAGATAACCCACATTATACTTACAATAGAGAACCCAACCATTCCAAAGTTTCGATCTCTAAGGATATATTTATAGTAGTGGTTTGGCTTCTATTAGATTTAGAATATTAAGAGAAATAAACACTTCAAGAGTCCTAAATAAGATTTCTGAACGAAGTAAAATTTGGGTAGAGTCAAGCATTGTTGGGCAAAAGCTAAACTGTCTTCCTTATCAGGAGAAAAGTGGCTAATTATAAAAGGGCCCACCCTATTTTACAGGTTTAGATATGGGGAAGAAAATGATCTAGATGCTGCTCTGGTCAGTCTTGACTGTTGCTGCCAAGGTTGGATGCTATAGTTTTTACTCATTTCTACAATGGCCTGTAAAAGTTTATGTCTTTTCTTGCATGAACAGGGATCAATAGAAGCAGTTTCATCTGAGTTCCATCTCTATTCCATTTCAGACATTTTTTACTCTCTAAAACCCAACCTCAAATATTTTCTGTATTTGCTTTTCACCTCATGCTGATGTATCATTTGTCATTCTTTTTTTGTTTTTGTTTTTGAGACAGAGTCTCGCTCTGTTGCCCAGGCTAGAGTTCAGTGGCACAATCTTGACTCACTGCAACCCCCACCTCCCGGGTTCAAGTTATTGTTCTGCCTCAGCCTCCTGATTAGCCGGGACTACAGGCACGCGCCACCACACCTGGCTAATTTTTGTATTTTATGTAGAGAAGGGGGTTTCACCATACTGGCCAGTTTGGTCTCGAACTTCTGACCTCATGATCAGCCTGCCTCAGTCTCTCAAAGTGCTGGGATTACAGGCATGAGCCACAGTGCTTGGCCTGTCATTCTTTTTAACTGTAGAAAGAATGGGCCTCTACTCATAGCTGGAGACATAACTACTGACAGATCTTGTGACCCTCCGTAATTTCATCTTGTGTCCCTCCATAGTTGAAGAAAGAATACTTCTATTTACCCAGCTCAAATTCTGGACAAAGGGGGTCCAAATGGGGTCAAGGTCTGACCTTCTGAGATAAACAACTGTGGCCAGAAAGGTGGGGGTCCTGTAAAACATGACAACCCCTGCTAGAAGCACATGCTGGGAATTGTAGAAGAGCATTTCTCATAAAAAGGAAGGTAGGAATGAGCAGAGCATGCTGCTCTTGTAATGATGGTCGGGGCTAAGCAGCCCGTAGCACCACCATGACCTTTCTTAATTTCCGTCTGCTCTCTGCCTGCACATCACCTCACTTTCATTACTCAGCAGCATGCTGTGGGTGTGACTTTTGCTCTTGTATGCCGTTGATGCCATCTGCTCCTGCCTTCTCTCCTTTGATGTCATTATGCAGATGGCAAGGGCACAATGGGAAGTGGCACTTAGTTCAATATGGTAGCTCTGGATACATCAAACCTGCCCTGCTGCAATGCTGCTGATAACTAATCCAGCTCATGTTTAAGTCTAATAATGGAATAATTATTACATTTTGGCTTAGGCTCTGAAATCCCATCATAAATTACCGGAGCCATCCATTTCAAAATATGCATCTTACATATTATGGGAGGTAAAATATATGATTGTTTTAAATGTAATCTGATGGATTTCTAAGAAATGATAACTTACTATAGTAACCTACCAAGGTTCAGAAATTTTGTTGATATTATAAACAATGGAAAATGTCTTACAAATGTGCTTGTTAATTTGACCATGTAGGTGTCAGAGCTAATCAGTCAACAGCTACAGCTAATGCAGAAAAGAAGAAAAATTAATATTCATTAGATTCTTGTTTACACTTCTGTTGTCAAGGTTAATCAGTTTGCTTTAAGCAAAACGTTTCACTCTTATTAAAGTCATTAGTACCCTTCAGTATACGAAGAACACTTGGGTTTCACAAGTGTGTTTGATTTACACATCACTCCCATTGTACAGAGGCCCAGGTTTAAGCCATCATTTGCTGAGATGTAGACGTAGGCCTTTATTTAGACTAACAAATTATCTGTATTCACAACAGAATAATAGCTTAAAAGTGGGACCAAAATTCATGGTTTGGTAATATTCTCAATTGCAGAATCTAACAAGTAGGCAACCTTCCAGTTTTAACACAAATATTCAGGCCCTAGTAATGCAAAAAGGCTTCTTTGGTATTTCTATTTACCTTTATATAAAAAATGATACTTGTTAGCAACTAAACTGTGATAAGAAATTTTTACTGAAGAATAATGAATGTAGTTAGCATTCCATGAGTGTAATCTTAATAGTATAAATTTTTCTTATTACAAATAAAAAGATAATATTTCTTGACTTCCCAAGCGTGGAACTATCAAATTGATGAGAATCCCTGCTTTATGTTATTCTTGCTGACTCCTCAACAAACTGCAAGTCTGGGTCTCCCAGACAATAGTTTACACAGAGGAAGCAGGTCTCTGGAATGGCTCTTTCATTATTGATCATGCTTTTACACTTTATCCCATGGAGAAATCTGTTAAAAAATACTATTTTGTTATAATTACAATGTATTATATTATAATTATAATGTGGTTTCAACTTACATGTATATCTCCTTGGTATTTGATTTGAAAGCTAGGAACTATAAGGATGACTCAGCAAAGACTCCTAGTTATATACAATTCCCTGAAACCTATTTACTACTCACTAACATGAGAATCAGATTCCACAGAAATAGTCTTTACTCCTTTGAGCTCAAAATGGAGCTGTGGTATTGTTGGGGTTTGTTTATTTTTTTGAGATGGAGTCTCACTCACTCTGTCACCCAGGCTGGAGGCAATGGCGTGATATCAGCTCACTGCAACCTCCGCCTCCTGGGTTCAAGCAATTTTCGTGCTGCAACCTATCTGGGATTACAGGTATCTACCACCACACCTGGCTAATTTTTGTATTTTTAGTAGAAATGGGGGCTTTACCATGTTGACTAGCCTGGTCTTGAACACCTCAAGTGATCTGCCTGCCTTAGCCTCCCAAACTACTGGGATTAAAGGCATGAGCCACCTTGCCCATCCTATTTGTACTTTTCTTAATCCTGTATCTCAATGATTTTCAACTGCTTTAGAATGATGTAGATATACGCCTCTTGACTACAACAAGTAGAACAAACAATATTTCTTCTGTGTACAAATTATGTGCTTTTATGAAAGCGAATGTTGAGATGCCTCAGTGAATAAAGGATCCTTCAATAATTGCCACAAGAGATCTAAATATTAATTTTTCTCAAAGAGTTGATTTTAGCACATTTCATTTAAAATTTAATTAATACATAGTCAATACTATTTATACAGTAGAAAAGTTCGGTCATACTTTGGAGAGGTGAGGACAATTCTGGTCATTTCTTTTAAAGGTTCTTAAAAATAATTAAACATTCCGTTGGCACACTCTTGACATTTTATATAGAGATGACGATTGACATATAGGACTTCCAGCATAACTCTTCTAAGCATTAAGATATAGGGGGAAAGTAATCTTCACAATATTGTAGAAGTGTAGAAGATAGTACTTTGGGAATTAAGTATTTATGAGTGAGAACAGACCAAATCTATAGCCGGATTGGAAATGGCTATCTATCTATCGGGAATCTTGGTTTGGCTACTTAACTTACTTACTGTCTAAAACTGCTCAGCCCAGGCCGGGCGCGGTGGCTCACGCCTGTAATCCCAGCACTTTGGGAGGCCGAGGCGGGTGGATCACGAGGTCAAGAGATTGAGACCATCCTGGTCACCTTGTGAAACCCCGTCTCTACTAAAAATACAAAACATTAGCTGGGCGTGGTGGCGCGTGCCTGTAATCCCAGCTACTCGGGAGGCTGAGGCAGGAGAATTGCCTGAACCCAGGAGGCGGAGGTTGCAGTGAGCCGAGATCGCGCCATTGCACTCCAGCCTGGGTAACAAGAGCGAAACTCCATCTCAAAAAAAAAAAAAAAAAGCAAACAAAAAACTGCACAGCTCAATACAGTAGCTAGTAGCCACGGGTGGGTATTAAATTAATATTTAACTTAATAAAAATGACATCAAATTAAAAATCAGTTCCTCAGCGACACTTCATTGTTAAATTTCCATATATAACTAGTAGTTGCCATATTATTCAGTACCAGAATACAATATTTTTATTCTCTGAAAGTGTTTTATTGGACAATGCTCATCTAAAACTAAGGCAGTCCTCAGCAATCACAAAAATTATCTACTCTTCAATCACATTCCAGGAGATTTTTATTTCAAGGTAGCTTAATAAAAATATCTTTTGACTCCCTGTCTTCAAATATCATCCCCAAATAATAACAGGAACAAGAAACAAAAACACATATTCCATTGCCAATGAGACTAGGGGATGCTTAATTCAAATAAAACATGAATATGGAAAAAGATGGAGTCATCGTAAATGATGTAGCAGATGGGAATAAGGCCAGGTCTAAGTGATTGTGGATGTGTGTGCACACATGTGTGAAGAGTGACAACCAGGAGCAAGCAGGCATTTTGCATAAACCTGAGACAGCCTAAGAGATTGGAGGTAAATTCTGAAAACGGGATTATTTCTTGTCTTGTCACTTCTATCCTGCACTGTCACAGTGCTTCCTTTACTCCAGCAGGAAACTAAATGTTTATTCTCTAGATTAAACCAAGTAGGGGTTCTAGATTGGAGACACCTGGCACAGCAGACAGGTAGTGGAAGGCAGTGGAATACTGACACCAGGGGAATGAGAAAGTTCTGAATGTTGATAATCCTGTTTCTTTCCCTTCCCAGCAGCAGCAGCTAGTTTATTTATCCTTTCTTGTCACCACCTCATCTCCCAAATAGGAGCTGGAATCACCTTTTGTGGAGAAAACAACTCCAGAGAAAAGATAGACTAATACTGACATAAAAGATTCACAAGTAAAAAGCCAGCTGCCTCTCTATTGCCCTGCAGTGCAGCCCACCAGCATACAACCTCACCCTTGCACAAGCAGATGTCAGTCAATTTCTTAGTGCTTCACTCTTGAACATAAAAGGACAGCCAGTGATAACCAGATATTTGAGGATAATCTCCAGCAAGAAAGAGGCCAAAACAAGCAAAGGGAGAAAAATAGAGTTCATGAAAAAAAAAAAAAAAAAGAAAATGCAAGAAGAGGAAAACTTCAAAGAAAATATCAAAATATAGAAGAAATATTGCACAAATTAAACAAGAATGAGATAGTATTAAAATAAATAGAATGAGAAATTTAAAATACTAGAATAAATAGAATAAACCCAAAGAAGCTTTGGAAGATAAAGATGAGAAAATCTCCCTAAAAGTTAAGCAATAGCAACAACAACAAATGAATAATAGGGCAACAGTCAAGGAAATCAGAAGAGCACTATCTGATAAATAGAAGTTCCAGGGAGAAACATGAAGAAAATAATGAGAAAGAAATATAAGAATGTTTCTCAAAACTGAAAGATGAGTACTAACACAAAGGATGAGAGAATTTACACCCTGGCCTATGATTGTGAAATTTCAGGACATTAGAGACAAAAAAAAAAAAAAAAAAGAAAATCTTGAAAAGTGGTTACATTAAAAAAAAAGAATAAGAAATAAATTGATCTTGTCAACAGAAGCTCTGTCTGGTTTCTAGGCAGAATTTAGAACAAACAAGTTTTGTATATTAATTTAAATTTTGATGCAATTCAGAAGGAGCAAACCAAAAATGCTGAAAATTACTCTGGGCACAGGAGTGAAGGGTTAGGAAGAGAGGCATCAAGAAATGGCAGGGTTTTTTATCAGAAGCCTTTTAGCACTCTGACATCTAAACTTATCTGAATGTACTACATGCTAAAAAGAAATGAAAAACAAAAGGCTTTCCAAGAAAATAATCTCAATTATTTAATATTCAATTCTTATCAAACTCCCAGTGTAGTGAATAAATACATAAATAAATAATTTGGGGAGGTCAAACCTATCCAAACACACACAAACTATAAACTGTATACATATATATATACACACATATATAATTATGTATATATACACACATATATATATATATACAGGTTATAGTATGAAATATATATATTTATATACAGGTTATACTATGAAGTGAAAAAATAGTAATGAATAAGTGTATGAGCATTGAGCCTTTATTCATGGGTGGATTTGAAGACATTATAAAATGCATAGGTATCATCAATACAATACAACTGTACCTTTTAAAAAGAACTATAGTCACACTTCAAATTCTACCTTCAGAATTCACAATAAAGACTCCTGAAATTATTAAGCATGCAGAGAAAACTACCTAGTTGCCTGACAAGAAATACTTTTTCATGTTCAGTTTGTCAAAGATGAGTTAATACCAGTAAAGCCTAACCTCTTGTCCATGGCATTTTAGGATGTCAATGGTTACATAAAAATTCTAAGAGTAATCTTTTTTAGGGTGATGTTTCTGGAAACAAATATTTATTAAGAAGAAAAATCCAAACCTATTATCATGGAAATCTTGAAACTCCTGTGTTTCCCATCATGTCTTCCATCAGAAAATTGGTGATTTCTTAGGACTTTAATAGTATAGCTGATGTTAGGTCGTTAATCAGGGCATATTTAAAATGTAAGCCTGAATATGTGATTTTAAGTATATTTTTTCTCCTCTATATAAAAGTTATAAAATGAAAATCGATCAATCACCTGTTTAAGAATCCCTAGTAGCTTCCTTGTGCCTAGCATATAAAATTTGTACTGAATCTTTTATTCAATAACTGACATCAATTTTTTCTTCTTTTCTCATTTTTCTTAATACTTTTTTAGCTCAAGTGAGACTATTTCCAAGTCTGTATTCTTTTTAGCTCTACCTTTGTATTGTCATTCATATTGTCTGTGTGCATGAACATCTTTATTTTCCCATCTATGGACCACAATTTTTCTTTATCTTAAAAGCTCTAATTCGCAGCCCTACTCTAGGAGGCCCTCCATGATTGATACTAACTGTGGCTGTTGTTTTGTTCTTTGGTTGGTGGTTTTTATTACTCTGGGCCCCCTATTCTAGCTCTTTTATTAATACTTCAGAGTACAGTTTGTAAGAACTATGGCAACTTTACTAATATTTAGTTTTCATCGTGGACTTACGGCAAGTGAGTGACAAACTTGTCTTTTTTGACAATAGGCATGATTTCTGCTACCTAATGAATTTCAAAGCTATAGTATTCTATTTAAAATTACTAAAACCCTCATTTGTCTCTGAAGCCCTTGGCTCCACAAATCTACCTCATGTGCTCAGTTTGTCTGTTTTATAGTGTCTGCACTCCTCAGGAGTCTAGATATTTTGGCCTGTGAAAACTTCCTCCCCTAGGGATTTTGATGACACCATTGTATGGTGAGGTAGGCCAGATCATGGTTGGTGTCCCTTCTGGTAAGCTCTGGATATGATGACACATACATTTATTAAATTAATTTTTAAAATTAGAAATACATAAACATGTTAAAAATCTCAACTGCTGTATGGTGAAATGCAATTCTTCCTTCCTCTTCTTCCTCCAGCCTCATAGTTTCCCTGTCTATAAGCAGTTGCAGTCATCTCTTTGTGTGCCTCCTTCCGAGGAAATTCACTGCATATACAAGAGAGGGGGAGAAAGTTATGCATTTTAATTGTTCACTTAATATATTTTGGAGATTGTTTCCTATCACTCATATTTTTAAGGACATATAGCATTCCATTACTCAGCCTTAATTTCTTTAACCAGTCATATGCTGATGGACGTTTATGGTGTTACCAATTTTTCATTCGTATAAGCAATACATATACAATTTTGAAAATGTAGATGATACATTTTGCATATACTACTAAAAATAAAGTTTCTCAAAGGGAAGTACATTTTAAATTTAGATGAATTTGGCCAAATTTCCCTTCAATGAAGTTGCATCAATTTCCATTCCCACCAAGAATATGTGACAGCTGTATCTGGCAAATGTATGTATTTCCCTGGAACTTTGATTTACTTGAAGGAAGACTAGAAATATATTTACAGTACTGTTACCAATACCTTCTTCACCTTCTATTTTTCTGTAATTCCCCCTGCCAAAATTTAGCAGAACATTGTCATTTTCTTGACTCATCATCCTTTTATTTCCATATTGTAAAAATGTATGACTTTGGTTTTATGTTTCTGGGGATAGCATAGAATCTTCCACCAGAACCCTGGCAGCGTAGGTCAGGATATCAAAAATTCTTCTAATGACTAGTGTCCAGGAAACACTTCATTAGAGTGATTCCCTGGCATAGGGAGTTCTGGGTGGTGGCTCTTGTGACAAGGCTTTGTACCTATGGTAAGTTGGAAATTTAACCACAACTTTGAGGCATGCAATGATTGTCCTTCCTTTAGGTGTTTAATTCATAAAATGTGTTTAAGATGAATGGTACCAGTATTATTTTAACAATGTTGGGGTATCATTTTTTCCATAGTTACCTGGGTTTCTGTTAGCTTAAGACTTTAGATGTGTAGCTTCAAATCTGGGTTCTTCTTCAACTAGGTCAAGAGTAACACATTTTTCCGCCCACTGGGCAGGCAAACCAAGTTGTAAATGTCACTTATGAAGAGGATCCTCAAATGGTGCAACATTCCATTAGGTTAGATTAAATTCAGAGCAATAAAATATTTCTGAGTATGTTCTCAGAGAAACCCACATCTTAGTTTTCCTTAGTTGATATCATCTTTACCAGTTAAGAGGGCACACTTCAAAATACAACACTCTATAAATTCATTGTTTCCTAAATCCCTTCCTAGTTTCAGTTTTGACAAGCTCTTTTTGTAACTCCACGTACTTTAGATATGCTTCTCTCAGCCTCGATTTGGCTTTTAGGCTAACGGGTTTTCCTAATCACAGCAAGTGAGTCAAAAATTAGGATAGGCATCCCATGAGAGAGTAAGTAAATTAATTAAACAAAAGTAGTGAGAGTTGATTAAAGTGATACAAGGAGTAAATGGATTCACATTTACAGGATCTTCTGAAATCTGAGTTAAAAGACTGACTCATTGGCTAATCACAGAGCAATTAGCTACTCATGGAGACCAATACTTTTTACTATTAAAAAATAGTGAAATTTTTAAAGATTGGTTAAGGAAGAGTAACGTGTTATTAGGGGAGGCAAGGAAAACTTAGATGTAATTTAGATTTCTATGAAAATAGTGGGTACCAACAGGAGAACATGAAAAAGAGAAGTATTAGGAAAATACCAAAAGGTCTAGTTAGAAGCAAGTATTTCTGTGATAGGAGATAAGACTGAAGATCAAAGGGAAATTATAACTGCATAGATCTTGGTTGTATTCATTCATTTGCTCATTCAGCCTGTTCACCAACTCCAGCATAGTTCTCGATTCTATCCCATGTGACATGTTCATTGACCAACCATGTGTTTTTGACATATTAGCATCTAGAGATTCAAAAACAATGGTTAGATGAGACATCATAGGAAATAGTGTCATCAGTGGTATAAAAAATGGTATTAACCCTTCCCCAGATGATGAATTAAAGAGAGAATAAATTAAAGGCATAGATATAACCATCTGCTAACCAGGGTTTCACAAGGCATCTGAGTACCTTAGGCTATTCCTTTTGGGATTTTCACTTACAAAATAATACAGGTAAATAAAACTTAAACTGACTAGAATGAAGAATTTCTTAGAATCATTCACATTCAATCAATATTTACTGAGTGTCTAATATGTGCCAGATATTATAATAAGATGCCAAGGGTATAGCAGAGGGACAAAATGTTCCTGCATTCATGCTGCTTGTATTTTATTGATACAGTTAATGAGGATCATAAAAATTTTAAACACTGGAGCAGTAAAGTGAGATTAGGAATCCCTGTGCCTGAGTGCCTTCAAAGATTGAGAGACTATCATTTCCTTGAGAAGAATTATGTATTATCGTGGTTGTATATGTAAAGGCAAATTACTAAAGAAAATGCTTCTTCAACAACCTCTTTCAATTATCTAAAGTTATTTTCATTATCTAAATATTAAAGAGTGAGAAGGATGTTTAAGGGAAAAAATAAAGGCTTTTTTTTTTTGAGACAAGGTCTCACTCTGTTATCTAGGCTGCAGTGCAGTGGCACAATCTCGGCTCACTGCAGCCTTGACGTTGTGGACTCAGGCAATTCTCCCTCCTCATCCTCTAGAGTAGCTGGTACCACAGGCATGCACCACCATGCCCAGCTAATTAAAAAAATTTTTTTTAGAGATGAAGTTTTGCTGCATTGTCCAGGCTGGTCTCAAATTTCTGAGCTCAAGTGTTCCACCCACCTCAGCCTCCCAAAGTGCTGGGATTGCAGGCGTCAGCCACTGCACCTGGCCAAAATAAAGCTTAACATGAGTTGATATAAGGGTGATGAGACTGAGTAAAAAGCTCATAGGATTCCAGCCTGTGTTCACATAAGTATTCAGAACAAGATAATGTCTACTATCTTCTACACTATTTTGATTTAGGAGTGACTGTACCTCATTCTAACAACCTCACATAGGAGAGATATCAAGAAAGCCAATTATGACAATATGTGGCTATTCAACATGATGTGGGATCTAAAAAACATGATACATAAAAACTGATTCAACAAACTGGAGGAGATTGTATGTTTGTTCTGAGACTATGTAAGCTTTAGTCATGGTTCTGCTCTTTGCCCTCTGTGCAACCTTGGAATATTTTCACTTTATTTATTTGTTCTGTTTCCTCACATATGAAACAAAGATAATAACATTGCCTACTATATCAGTTAGGATAATTATAGCTTCAGGTAATGGAAAAGCCAGGTAACTTTCGCTCAATTCACAAAGACATCACTTGTTTACTTAATGAGAAATCTAGATGTACGTGGTCCAGAGTTAGTGTGGTGGTTCCACAATGTGAGGATTCTAGGTTCTCCGTGATTTTCCTGACTTTCCCTCCACTGTTGAAAAATGGCAGTGATTGCTCCAGAAATATCATTTTCATCATTTCAAGTCCAAAATCTTGAAGCACTGAGAGCAGGTGGGGTGTAAGACAGAGACAAAACCCTCCAAACAAGTTACTCTTTTTTTCAGAGGAAGAAAAAGTATTTCTAAGAATCCCTCTAGCAGACGTTATTCTATGCCTCCTTAGCCAAAATGGAATTCCATGGCCACCTCTAGCTGGAAGAGAGGCTGGGAAAGAAAGTATTTGGTTGGCTGTACTCTATAGCTGGAGAACAGGCAAGAAAGATGGCACTAACAAAGTTGACCACAACCACATTGCAAAGGCTCTCTACCAGTTGCACAAGTCCAGTGAGACCAAATACATGCACAAGTAGGACAAAGTAGATTATTTATTCTTTTATTACAGATTTATTATAGGTAGCAAGGATAAACAGAAACCTAGGAATCAGAGCAAGCCAGTCTTCTAAGGCTCAGGAAAGCTGCCCAGGGGTGGATGGAGTTCTGTCAGTACATGCCCCATGTTACACAGCAATGGAGGGATCTGGAAAAGCATGCGGCCCTGGGTTTATATACCCTGGGTGTCATTTGGCATGCTGAGCTCAAGCATTGCAGAACATCCTGTTCTAGGAGAAACGAGGACACAGTTTGGGTTGTTCTGGGCATTTCCTCTTTATCTCAGGGTGTTGAATTCTCAGTACATTCTGCCTGAGAATTACAAGCAAGAGAGGGAAGATCTGGGTCAGCCAACATGATCTGTCATCTGGAGACCTGCCTCTTATATACCTCAGAATGTAACTGTAAATATTAAGTGGGAAAAAACACATAAAATAATTTTCATAGGCATGTAAACATTCAAAAATGATAACAATTATTTGTCATCTTTATTTGCATGGAAGAGAAAGCATTTTAATGGAGAGATTTTATAGTTTCCTTTAAATATTTGAGTTTGGTGATGCATGTACAGAGAACATTATTACTGAAATAATAGCAAACTTTCTATCAATGAGATCTGTTCAAAATCTCTATGAGGTAGTGAGTATCACATCATGAAGATTTTCATGCAAAATTGGGATGACCTCTGTTACAACTAGGTAGGAACTTGGATTAGATATGTCTAGGATTTCTTCCAGTTGAAGTTCCTGTGATTCAACAATAAGGTGGTCAGAGGATCAAGATACAAATTTCTTCTTTTATCTTAAAATTGACTTAATTTGCATTTGGATAAATTGCACTGTTCTGACTAGATCTAAATTTCTAAAATGAGAAATAGTAAAAGTCTAGCCATTACAACAACTCTACTGGCCAGTGTGACTCACGCATCGTTTTCAGAAAAGAGAATAGTTGCTTAGATACTGAAGGGTACAAAATAATAGTATTTTCTCTTTTTTAGAGGTACAGAATTCATTTTTAGATCTTGACGTTCTAAATACTTATATCTCTTCAAGATAAAAAATGAACATTGTTTATTTTGGTCAGTAGCTTTCCCTTTCTCATTCTTAAAATAACTCTATAGTTCTCATTTACTGAAATTCCCTATTGCAGGTGCATTCTTTCTTCCTTCCATAGGATTTGGTAAGAGTGCTATGAATGTGTTAGAATGGTGTAAATGATATTTGCTGTGTATGATTTTTCCCCCTCCCCAAGCCTGCCATGGGAGGGAGGTGTTAAATCTCAAGAGATTCTTTTACCAAGTCCAAGTTTTAAATAAATGAAACCTGTGCAGACTCCAACATACCATCTTGAGATAACCTCAGGCCCTGAAGTGTATCAACAAGCAGAATGATTTCAGCCAAATTGTACAACTGTCTTTGAAAAGAATAGCTGGATGAAAAACATTAGCAGCAACTGAATCGGGAGAATACCTGACTTCAAACTGAAAGGTTTCCTTCAAGGGAAATAAATAGTAAAACCATGTTCTTCAAATTTATATTTTCCTCATGATTTAAGCTACCCAAGGATCCCACGTAGATATGCAAGCTACACATTGAGAAGCTCAGTTGATCCCTACATATGCCATCCAGTTTTTTGCTTAGCGTTTTCCCTTCAACCCTTTTCTATATGGCTTCCATTCTACTGTTCACCAACCACATTCAGTTTGCAAAATCCTATGCAAATCTGACCTTAACTTTTCAGCATCATTCAGTAAGGTTAACAACTTCTTCCCCCTAGATAGTTTTGGTGGCACCAGAGTCTTGTTGTTTTCTTCTTGATTTTTTAGCATCTCTTTCTCAGAAGTATTTGCTGGCTCTCCCTCCTTTACTCCAACTCTTATTGTAGTATCAGTAATCTTGGATTGAGTTACTCCTTCTCTTTTCCTATGTATACTCTCTAAGGTTCAAATTTGTCTTTATCTGTTGTTAAATCTGTGTCTCAAGCCTAGAACTTCTTCCCTAAATCCCATCTATCTGAGGGCTTATAGACTTCGGACTGAACATGCTTAGAACCATGGCTGTCCCCTGCTCCATGGCCCCAAATGCCATACATCTTCATCCTTCCCCAGTTTTCTCATGGTAAATGTTACCATCATTCACTCGGTTAATAATACCTGAAGCCAGGGAAACATCCTTCAGTCTTTTTTAATATCACCTTCACATCCAGCCAATCAGCAATTCCTGCAATTTACATTCTAGAATATTTGTCAAGTCCAAATGTTGTTTCCACCTCCACCACTGTCACCTCACTCAAGCCACCATCATCCGTCACTTATTCTACTGCAGTAGCCTCCTAGAAGTTCTCCTAGCTTCCTTTATTACCCTTGTACCAGCCATCCTCTGCATAGTAGCCAGAATAATCTTTTAAAAACTGAAATCATCCCAATTACTCCTTACTCAAAAGTATTGAAGGATTCCTATTGCATGTTGAACCACATCCAGACTCCTTATCATGGTCTGTGGAGAGCTTCATGTTCCCAACCTGGGCAATGTTTTTAACATGCTAACAGTTTTTTCTATTTCTTACCAAGTCTCGCTCACACTGGCCTAACACACCAACCTTTTTCCTGTCTCAGGTCCTTTGTCCTGGCTGTTACAAAGGATGTTCTCTCAGAACATCCTTTGTTTCTTTGCCTAGCTCATTCCTCCTCATACTTCGTTTCTCAGCTTAAATGCCACTTTATCAGAGATGCCTTTTTCAAAACTTTACCTAGGGTTTTATTTGTTTTACCTTTTACGTGGACTGATAGGAAGACAATTCTTTTATCCTTAGAATTTCAGGTACTTTTAGAATCAAACCTGGAAAGGATGCAAAAAGCAGAAGCAAAATCAGCATTTGGGAGAAGAATGGATTATGGTGAGAAAGGCCTTGCTTGACCACCTCTCTTGAATCTTTAGACTTTCTAACAAAAATGATAAATTCTGAAGCCACTAGGGATCTGGCAGGTAACTAAAATGAATGTGATGAACTATGTGTAAGAAACTTGAGAGTAGTGAACTAGAAACCAATGTCCATCTAAAAATATCCAAAATAGAAATTCTAAAACATTGTTCATGACAAGCTAAGCTGCTGGAGGGATGATTTTGGCTCTTGAGCTGCCAGTTTAAGATCCATGTGTAGATGTTTCTCTTTTGTTGAATAGATAAGAATATTCCTAGATATATAAGCATCATTTTAAATTTCCATATGCACATACCAAAAATCATACATAATCATTTGATCAACATCCTTTATTGGCCTTTTAGATATATTTGTCTTTTCTATCAAAGTTTTTGGAGTATTACAAATTTTAATATTATATAAACAATATTTATCTAACCTAGTTTCAAAAAAAAAAATTCTTATGTGTAAGCCACAGCAGTTGAAGGTAATTCTCAAGGAGATCCATGGAAGAATTTGAAACAGGGAAATAATATTTTCTTTTTAGATTGTCACACTTATGTCTTAGAAAAAATCATTCCTCGGCAGTGTGGAGTAAGGATTGGAATGAGAGGAGGCAGGGAAAGTGGCTAGATACTATTGTAGTAATTTAGATGAGAACTGAAGAAAGCAAGACAGTTAGATTACACACATGGAGAAAGAAAGAATCACACTAGAGAATCTAGGTGAAGAAAAGCTACAACAGGCAAGTACTAAAGTTTTAAGTTTGCTAACTATTACAGTAAAATAGAAAAGAACAGATGTTATTCAATAATGATTATCTAGGAGAAGATTACTTATCGGTCAGGAAAATCAACTGTTCTTGAACTCCAAGAGGAGCACATTATGTCACACTATAAAGGAATATTGTCCTACAAAGGACACCAGGCAAGAAAATGACCATTTCTTATAACAGCACTTGATGAAAAGCAAAGGTAATATAGTTCATAATTTAGTGATGCAGGTCCATAGAGAACTAAAATAATATTGTATAGGCATATTTTTATAATTTAGCTACTATGAAGAGAGTATGTTAAAAATCTAGGAAATTAATTAACAGCATGTTCTTTAAATCTATGTTTTTTAAACGGCAAACTCTGACCAAGAATTTGTGAGATCTAGATAGTAGGTAACAAACAGCACTTAAAGAAATGAAACAATGTATTTCATATGTACATGTATACAAATAGAGTATTTGTATTAAGGGTAAGCACTGTATCATAAAACCTGTGTGTCTGAGTGTGTGTGTGTGCGCGTGCATGCGTGCACGCAGGTTTGTATACCTGTGGCTGAATACGTCCCTTACTGCTGGTTGTAGTAAAAGTAAGTTTAAAAAGCACTGCTTGGACAACCTTCCAGTATGTCTCCTCTTGGCTATGATTCTGTCTGAGATTGCTGTAGAGTGTAATAGGGTAAAGAACCTCTGAGCTATTGTTTAAAGGCAGATTTGCAATCAAACCTCCTTAGAGATTATGAGCAAACTGATGGCCTCCTAGTTCCACTTCAAGTTATGCCCACACGGAACCAGCTCCTCTTCACAAAATGATTCAAAGAAGCTAAGGCAGGACAAAGTCCATGGATCTGTTCAAATGCTGAAACAAACCCATGGTTGAAGCTATTGAATTCTGTCCCAAAGACTCAATGTGGCTAACTCAGAATATTAATTTTAAGTAGGAGCACATCCTGGTCAACATACCAGAATGTACTGGTCTTGAGATACATGTAGATCAGGCAACCTCCCAGAATTACCCCAAGTGTGAGACAAGTAAAATAAATGTGTGAATACAATTAAGTGGATTAAAAAACCAGGGAGTAGTGGGGACACACTGAATTAGAGAGTGTGTGACTTTCTAAAGCTGGGCAGCCAGTACACAGCTCCAGCTCATTGTTGTGTGTGGGAATGGGTCTCAGTGTTTCCAGTCCTCCCCAATTGTCAAGAGACCCAGAAATCCAGATTTTATGCAAAATAACTAAATATTGGCAACATATGTAAACATTTTAATGGTGTATTACAGGACAAAAAATTCCATGGGCAAGATTCGCTCCAGTGGCTCCTGGTTTTAACTCTCTTCACCTGGATCAGACTCTTAATCAAGAAGTTCCTTTTTTGAATAAAATTTGTTTAGAAGTCTAATAAATAAATAAAAACACGACCAAATGAAAACACTCCTCTTTGGGGGTGGGGTGAGGCTGGAGCCACAACCACCTGCCTCTTCTCTCTCTCTTTAGCCCTACCACAGGGATTCACCCTGTTCAGAAAATAGAGAAACCATAAGATCCTTTTTTCTTTAAATTCAAATTGGCAATATGCCAGCAGTTTTCATTTTTCTTAAGGACATTCTTATAATAGTAAGATTATATCATCAACATAGGAAAGGATGCTTGTCTCTACCTTTTTATATATGTTGGGGTATATATAGGAGGAAATATATAGATCTTTTGAGCCAGATTAAGTTATATAGGCACAAATTATAAATAAAAATGTTTAGGTGCTATCCAGTTTTAAGCCATTTAAAATTAGAACTAACCCTTTCAAAAGCCAATATGGTATTTCTGTATTGATTTAGATAAACACTTAAAATCTGAGATCTACACCAAAGTCATGTAACTTGGCCCACAGAGCAGCCTGAGAGTCCTTGTGGAATAAGGCAGAATATAAATAAAAAACCAAGAGATTGTCCTTATCTATGGAATCAAAAGTTGATAATAGATCACACAAAATACCTGGGGAAATAGAGTTTTTCATAATGAAATTTCCATAAAGTAAAGGGGACAGGACTTTGAGCCCCATGGCTAAATGACATGTTCAAAATCTCACTTTTAATTAATCATAATGTGGGACTAGAATCCAGGTTTTTTTTTTTTTGATGGAGTTTCGCTCTTGTTGCCCAGCCTGGAGTACAATTGCATGATCTCGGCTCACTGCAAACTCAGCCTCCTGGGTTCAAGCAATAGATCCTTCTACCTCAGCCTCCCAAGTAGCAGGGATTACAGGCACCAGCTACCACGCCTGGCTAATTTTTTGTATTTTTAGTAGAAATGGAGTTTCACCATGTTGGCCAGGTTGGTCTCGAACTCCTGATCTCAGGTGATCCACCCACCTCGGCCTCCCAAAATGCTGGGATTACAAGCGTGAGCCACCGTGCCTGGCCAAATCTAGCCTTTTCTATTCTGAGGTGCTGTTTTCATTTTTCATCTTCTCTGTCCCAATAACACAAGATTTTAAAAAATCTCCATAATAAATGTTTCAGGCTTTTGATTTAAGGTAACTTTGACAGAAGTTATAGTGAGACTAGATATTTTACAGCATATTTTATGTATAATTTTATACCAAATCAATCAACAGCTGTTGAGAAAGGCGTATCAGACTGCTGAATATGCATGGTGAAAAAAAGCATCCTAAAATGTGGGTGTTTGCTTAATAAATTTCCAATGCCTAATACAAATTTTATGGCTTTTCTTTATTTAATGGCGTTTTGCTCTTGTTGCCAAAGCTGGAGTACAATGCAGCGATCTCAACTCACTGCAACCTTCAAACCCTCACCTCCCAGGTTCAAGCGATTCTCCTGCCTCAGCCTCCCAAGTAGCTGAGATTACAGGTGTGCACCACCATGCCTGACTAATTTTTAGTATTTTTAGTAGAGACAGGGTTTCATCATGTTGACCAGGCTGGTATCAAACTCATGACCTCGTGATATGCCTGCCTTGCCTCCCAAAGTTCTGGACGTGAGCCACCACACCCGGCCTATGGCTCTTTGCATGCTCTTCCCCACCCCTTAATGTGGTGTCAGAAATGGAAACTGACAGACATTGAAATATTATTTATTCTTTTTATATATGTCCCATACTATTTATTGCAGAACTATCTTCTATCTCCTTTTCTGAGCACAAAGTTCCTCAAAATGAAAGCAGCTTTTGAACAGAGATAATCTATCATTATTTTCTCTTTCTTTCTTTGCCTCCTGCCCACAATCCCCATTTTGCTAACTTCTGTTGAACTCCTCACCTTGGGTAAAGATGCAGCTTTGCGTGAATTTTTGAAAGTGACTTTTGGTGATTTAGCTGCTAAACGCGTATGATAGAAATCCAGCTTACCTTGGAGGCTCTCAGGATTTTTAACTTACCATGCCAGAAAGCAGACCAGTCTGGGGAAATTCAGCTAATGTCTCCCAGCTGTGTAGGAAAAGTGTGAACGGCTCTGTCAGAAAAGCTGCCTCTTTCTCTTCTTTTCCAGACAGAACCTTATCCTGAAACATCACTTCTCATTTGCTGTTTGGACAACAGTGATGGAACTGCTGCTTTATCGCCCACGGAGAAGCAAAGTGAAGAGTCTAAAGTGGCTCTTGCAGCTACACTGGACAAAAGAAGTTTGATGCTCAGGCTTGGTCCTGAAGAACACATAGAGAAGGCTGACAGATTATATATATTCACAGCTTTGGCCTAAAGGTGGCTGGTCGACCAACAAGTTATACAAGAAGAAATGGTCTTTTCTGGAATTGTACTTCTTTCCAGGTGAGCATATTAAATGCCATCACTTAGTCCTGGGACCCATCCAGCATTGCTTGGTGAATTTCCAAAGTCTGTTTGTTAGAATGTTGGAGATACTGCATGATTAAGGCTGTTAAAGTAAGTGACAGAAACTTAGAAAACAAAAACCTTCAGAGAGAAATATTAAATTTCAGCCACAGGGCAGTAATTGTCAACCTTAATGCTTTATCAAGAAACATACTGAATGGCTACCTATGTTTAGCATGATTTATAGCAAACATTGCTGATCGCCTCTCCAGCAGCTGTTCCCTTTACTATTTCTTTCCTATAGCAAAACCCACCTGTCATGGTAGAGGCTGAAAATTAATTTAGAGACTTGCTTTTCCAACTTCCTTTACAAGAAGGGTTAGTCATATGACATAATGCTGACCCATGAAGGGGGTTTGCTAACTTCAGAGGAATATTTATTTTCACGATTAAAGTTATATGAATGAGAGCCCTGTAAGGTGGTTCATAATTGAAATCTCAGCACTTTGGGAGGTTGAGGTGGGCAGATTGCTTGAGCCCAGGAGTTCCAGACCAGCTTGGGCAACATTGTGAGACCTCGTCTCTACAAAAATTACAGAAGTTAGCCAGGCCTACTGTTGCACACCTGCAATTCCAGCTACACGGGAGGCTGGGGCAAGAGGATGGCTTGAGCCTGGGAGATCACATCTGTAATGAATTGTGATTGTGCCACTGCACTCCAGCCTGGCACGCTTCATGAGAGTAGTGACTTCCTGTTTTATTTATGGTTATGTTTCCATGCTTACAATAATGCCTGGTACTTAGTACTGTCTTATAAAATTTACTTACTAACTGAATGATTGCATACAAATATTTGTGAGTGACTATGATGGTTATGCAGTAGCCATTTTGCAACCTTGACGCAAGCTTATGACAGTAGCCAACAGCCTGAGGATAGCAGAGTGGAAGGCCTTTGATGATGTCATTGAACAACTGAGACAGACTGGTGGAAAATTACCTTTCCTTGTAATTTTATATAACAAATCTCTTAATATTTAAACTACATTTATGGCCAAACATGGTGGCTCATGACTATAATCCTAATACTTTGGGAGGCCGAGGGGGGAGGATCTGTTGAGGTCGGGAGTTCAAGACTAGCCTGTGCAACATGGGAAGACCCTGTCACTACAAAAATTTATAAAATTAGCCTGGTATGGTGGCACATGCCTGTGGTCCCAGCTACTCAGGAGGTTGAAGTGGGAGAATCACTTGAGCTGCGGAGATTGAGGCGGCAGTGAATCATGATTGCACCACTGCACTCTAGCCAGGGCAACACAGCAAGACCCTGTCTCAGACAAAAAACAAGCAAGTAAATAAGCTTCATTCACTTATTTATTCAACAAACATTTGTGGAGTATCCCATTTGTGCTAGACTTTGTTCTAAGCTTTAGGGATACAGCAGTGGAAAACAACACAGTTCTTATATCCATTTTAACAGACAGCAACAGTGAACAAATTCACAAGTGAATGCGTTTCATTTGATGATTAGCACAGTGGAGAAAAATAAAGCTGAGTAAGGAGAAATAGAGAGTGCCAAGCTGGGGAGGTGTGGTTGCTGTTTTACATAAGGTGACCAGGGAAGACCATAATGGAAAAGTGACATTTAAGCAGGAATGAAGGAAGAGAGGTAGGGAATCATGCCGCTATGTGACTTGGAAGAGGATTCTGGGCAGAGGAACGAGAAATACAAATGCTCTGAGATGAGAATCTGCATGGTGTATCTGAAGAATAGAAGTGGCCTGTGTGATTAGATGATTAGACCAAAGCCAGTGAGTGAGGAGAGTAGTAGGAATAAGCTAATAAGGCAGTGGGGACAGCCAGCTGAGAGGAGCCTTGTAAGGTCTTGGAAGTACTTTAGCTTTAATCTCCATGAGATAAGAAGCTATTTGGGTGAAGGGAAGTTTAAGCAAAGGAGTGAGATTTGACATATTTTTAAAGGATCCCTCTGGCTGTGGTATTAAGAATAGACTTAGGGCTTGAGTGGAAACAGAGAACCATTTAAGACTTTGAAATAACACAAGCAAGAAAGGATGGTGGTTAGATCAACATGAAATGGTGAAGGTGGTAAGTGGTCAGATTTATATATATTTTGGAGGTAGAGCCATATTTTCTGCAGCATTTTAGATAAAAAGACCATCTATACTTTTGTTTTGAGATTTTTTTTAAAATTTCATTTGCTCACTCACTCCCTTGCTCATCCACTATTTATCAAAATGTTCCAAGACATACTGACATATTTTCATAAGATTTTTAAAAGTAATTTGCCACTTTATATTTAGCATTAAACCATCTTTGATGATGATTGTTATTTCTGTAATAATCACTTTTGACCCCAGAAACATTCCTGAGAACAAAGAAAACTGCTTGTGAGGCTGGGTGTGGTGGCTCATGCTGTGATCCCAATGCTGTGGGAGGCTGAGGCGGGACGATCACTTGAGCTCAAGAGCTTGAGACCAGCCTGGGAAACAGAGAAAGATCCCATACATAAAACATAACAAAACAAAAAAGTACCCAGGCATGCTCATGCAACCCATAGTCCCAGCTACTCAGGAAGCCGAAGCAGGAGGATTCCTTGATCCCAGAAGTTCGAGAGTGAGCCATGATCACACCACTGCACTCTTAAAAAAAAAAACAAAAAACAACTAATTTTATCTCATATATACAATTTTAAAGTTTCCAGGTCTACTTTGGATTTCTTTCTAATATTAAATGTTAGAACTAGTTATCAAATTAATTAATAGAGCCCCAAGTCTTTAAGAATTACTTAAGATGGTCTTGTCCAACTTTACATTTTAAAGATGGAGAAATGGAAGATCTAACAATTCCTCTGAGCTTCAGTGTTTTAATAGTATAATGAATTAATAGTGCTAAATGTTTCTCCAAGGGCTCCTCCAGTTTTGTAATTTCAATGATTTAAAAATTTAAGTTTGTTATAGTATCACACTTCCTTTATTTTTATTTTTATTTTTTTTTTGAGACGGTGTTTCGCTCTTGTTACCCAGGTTGGAGTGCAATGGCGTGATCTCAGCTCACCGCAACCTCCGCCTCCTGGGTTCAGGCAATTCTCCTGCCTCAGCCTCCTGAGTAGCTGGGATTACAGGCACGCACCACCATGCCCAGCTAATTTTTTGTATTTTTAGTAGAGATGGGGTTTCACCATGTTGACCAGAATGGTCTCGATCTCTTGACCTCGTGATCCACCCGCCTCGGCCTCCCAAAGTGCTGGGATTACAGGTGTGAGCCACCGCGCCCGGCCCACACTTCCTTTAAATATCCAAGTCACTAGAGCTCGAATTCTATTTTGCTTGACAGACATCAAGAAATCCAGATGCTAACAATGTTTTCTTTCCTAAGTGTTTTAAGGATTACTTGAGGAATGCCTATATGTTCCACAGATTCAACCTGGTTGTCATTTGTCATTTCAGTTAACTGACTTGCTCTGACCACAGGCCAAGGCCTGTTCTTTTGCTATTCCCTTCTTGTCGATTTTAGGCCACCTTCTTATGTTTAGTAAAGACATCATCATAAACTTCAGTGAGAGTTTTCTAAGGTCTGGAGGATAGTGCTGTGTGTTTCCAGTGACGAGAGACTAGTTTGATACTATCAGTCCTGTGAGTTCACAGGTTTAAGTTTTTTGATTGTGGTTTACTACTTGGTTCTTCTTTCTTTAATTCTTTTGCTTGGCTTTAGTGTGGTTACAGACATTTGACTATGTAAAAGGGACGAATTTAGTTGTCCTAAAGAAAGTACTCAAACACAGCTACCATATATAATCTAACAGTTATATTCATTTCCTGTGGCTGCTGTAACAAAATACTACAAGCTTGGTGGCTTAAAACAACACAAATGTAATCTCTCACTGTTCTGGAAGCCAGAAGTGCAAAATCAGTGTCACTGGGCAGAAATCAAGGTATCAGCAGGACAACATTCCCTCTGGAGGCGCTAAGGGAAAATTTCTTGCCTCTGTCAGTTTCTGGTGACCAGCTGCATTCCTGTCTGACTCCAGTCTCTGCCTCCATGGTCACGTTGCCTCCTCCTCTTCTGTCTGTGTCAAATCTTCCTCTGCTTTTCTTTTATAAAGATGCATACTGTGTCACTAGGGCCTACTTAGATGACATCCCACTCTTAAGAGCCTTAGCTTAATCACATCTGCAAAGACCCTTTTCCAATAATGTAACATTTACAGATTCCAAGATCAGAATCTGATATCTTCATGAGCTATTATTCAGCCTACAACTGTAGTCTTTGGTGTTATTCCCCAAAAGTTTCCAATTTGTACCCTTCTGGGCAATAATAGTATTGCACTACCTGACTACCTTTGGTTGGGTGGAGGATGCAACTACAGTGAGTAAAAGTAACTTGTATCGCATGCAGGCTAAAGCAAATAATTGTTAGTGCAAGAACTCAAGAGCTTGATCCCTCTGCTGTGAGCTGAACAATTTTTGGAATGATGGCTATATCAGCGATCCAAGCTCCAGGGAAGAAGACAAGGAATAGAGTCCCCTGATGACCTCCAATGACATAAAGGATGAGCAGGGAATAAACTTGTGCTATTAGAAGTCTAATTTAGTTTTAGTTTTGTTTTGATTTGGTGTTTCTGTGATATACCTTAACCTAAATTCATTGACACATCCAGAATCTAAGCTGTCAATTACCTGAAGGCCAGAAAAATAAAAGCAGTTTTCCTTTCATAGCAGTCCAAGACCTGCCTCCTGGATGACTGCAAGTGGGAAATTCCTTTGTCCATTTCTCCCAGAGAAAATCCTGTTACCAACTCATATAAGAAGTCAGTAACTGATTATTAATACATTTTCTAAGATGTGGGATTTAAAAAACTTAGTAATAGCTTTATTGAGACAGAATGGGATATAATTCATACATCATACAATTCACTCTTTTAATATACGCAATTTTGTAGTTTTTAGTATATTCACAAAGTTGTGCAACAATTACCATTATCTAATTTTAGAACATTTTAATCATCCCAAAAAGAAACCCTACACCCAATTAGCAGTCATTCCCCATTTATAACTCCCTACTTTCAGCTTCTTCCAACCATTTTCTGTCTCTATGAATTTGCCTATTCTGGACATTTCATATAAATGGAATCTATTTTCTTTGTGGCCTTTTTCAACCAGCCTCTTTAGCACAATGTCTCCAGGGATCATCCATATTGTAACATGTATCTGCACTTCATTATTTTTTATGGCTGAATGATACTCAGTTGAATGGATGTACCACATTTTTTTATCCACTCATTGGGGAATAAACATTTGGGTTATTTCTACTTTGTAGCTATTGCGAATAGTGCTCCTATGAACATTTGTGTACAAGTTTTTGTGTAGACATATGTTTTCAATTCTGGGTCATTCAATCTTGGAATTGCATGTGGGCCATAAACAGTCCAACCTTGATCTTTTTCAAAATCTCTTTCCTAGTTTGAGATGATAGCAAGATTGGGCTACATATCTGCAGTAGTTAGTTTCCTATAATTCCCGTAACAAATTGTAAAATTAGGCTTAAAACAACACAAATTTATTATCTTTTAGTTCTGGAGGTCAGAGTCTAAAATCGATTTCCATGAGCTAAAATGCAGGTGTTGGTGGGTTCTAGAGGGTAATCTCTTTCTTTTCCTTTTCCAGCTTCCATGAGCTGCCTGCATTGCTTGGCTTGTGGCTCACTTCCCTCTGCAAAGCCCCCTGTTTTCTCGCACTGCATCACTGTAACTCTGACTTGCTCTTCCACATTTAAAGGACCCTTGTGGTTACATTTGGTCCACCCAAATAATGTAAGATAATCTCTTTATTTTAAGGTCATCTAATTAGCAACCTTAATTTCAACTGCAACCTTGATTCCTTCTTATACATACCATAACATAGCATATTCACAGATTCTGGTACAGACACCTTTGTGGGGCGCATTATTCTGCCTATTACAATATCTTTTCGCTATCTTGGAATCTCTTGTCTTAATCCTTTAGAAACAATTGTTTGTGTGCACACACACAGAAACACACACATATACACACACATATATACACACACACACACCTCTTAAGGAAAATACAGATAGAAGAGAGTCTAAATTAATACCTAAAAAAAAAAATTTATCTGTTATGAATGCAAAATATATAGCCACTTTAAAAGTAGTTTGGTAGTTTCCTACAAAACTAAACATAGGCTCCAGTAATCATACACTCCTTAGTATTTACTCAAATGAATTGAAGACTTACATCCTCACAACACCCTGCATATGGATGTTTATAAAAACTTTATTCTTAATCATCAAAATTCGGAAGCAATCAAGATGGGCTTCAGGAAATAAATAAAAAAAGTAAGTAAATAAATTAATAGGCCAGGTGTAGTGGCTCACGCCTATAATCCCAGCACTTTGGGAGGCTGAGGCAGGCGGATCACCTGAAGTCAGAGGTTCAAGCCTGACCAACCTGGTGAAACCCCATCTCTAGTAAAAATACAAAAGTTAGCCAGGTGTGGTGGCATGCACCTGTAATCCCAGATAATTGGGAGGCTGAGGCAGAATAATCACTTGAACCCAGAAGGCAGAGGTTGCAATGAGCCAAGATTGTGCCGCTGCACTCCAGCCTAGGCGACAGAGCAAGACTCTGTCTCAATAAACAAACGAATGAGCTAATGAACCACAAAAAGACATGGAGGAAACTTAAGTGGATAATGCCCAGTGAAAGAAGCCAATTTGACAAGCGTATCTATTGTATCATATCAAATATGCAACATTCTGGCAAAGGCAAGACAATGGAGATAGTGAAAACGCCAGTGGTTGCCAGAAGCTGGCAGGGGTAGGAGGAGTGAGTGATGAATAAGTGGAACATAGGGTAATTTTAGGTCAGTAAGATTATTCTGTATTTTACTATAATGGTGGATGCATGTCATTGTACATTTTCCAAAATCCAAAGAATGTGCAACAGTAAGAATGAACTTAATATAAACTGTAGACTTCAGTTAATGTATCAATATTGGCTCATCAATTATCACAAATGTTCCATACTAATGCAAGATGTTAACAATAAAGGAATCTGTGGAGGGGTAAGAAGAGATATACAAAATCTTTGTTTTCCGGAGAGGAGATATAGGATCTCTTATTTTCTGCTCATTGTTTCTGTAAACATAAACCTGGAAACCTAAACCTCATTGTTTCTTTAAACATTTTCAATTATTTTTAAAATATGATCTAAGAGATGCATTGTGATCACTATGAAAATAAGGTTTTACATCATTTCTCAGAAAATTGTAGCTTTTGGAGCTGCCCTTCTCAAATATCTGTATTTCATAACTCTTTCACTACATGTGGGTCATTTTCCCCAAACAAAAAGTCAATAGACTTCAAAAATAAAGCCTAGTCTCTACCTCATAAAAAGCAGAAGAGCTTTATAACTTTTAAGTGATAGTTTCTCCAGAATCAACTCATTGATGTTTCAAATATTCTTAAGATCCAGTCTCAGTTACCACCATCCTGCTACACCCATAATATGACTAAATAAATCTAAAAACAAGGCTTCCTGCTTAGCAGCTCTGTGTATTAGCTGAAATTCAAAGGAAATTAATTTCAGATAACAGCTATTGTACATTTGATCTCAAAGTAAATGATTTTTACACTGTTTAAGTCATCTTCAGACCCTCAAGGCATTGGTTCCTTTAGAAAAGAAGAAAAGTCTCCACTAGTGAATACTGAAATAGACATTCAAGAATTGCCATCGTTTCCTGTTTTTCTGTGAAGGTTTTTGGCAAGTCAAACTCACTCATCATTATCACTTCTATTTAAAAATTACAAAAGTTGAAATAAATCACCAAGAAAGTGAGTTTATTTACATCTTAGGCAAGATTCTGGGCTGTTATAGGGATATGGTTTTAGCAAAGGTCAAAAAAAAAAGAATGTACAATGTGTTAAGCTCAATGACTGTTTAGTTTGGTCACTCCTTCACATTGAGCATGCCAGAATTAGGAATCTTGAATAACTTTCTAGCAGGAATAGTAAAGTGTCAATGATTTTAACTCCTTCAAAGCTTATAATGGCCAGGCATGGTGGCTCATGCCTGTAATCCCAGCACTTTGGGAGGCCAAGGTGGGCGGATCATGAGGTCATGAGATGGAGACCATCCTGGCTAACATGGTGAAACCCTGTTTCTACTAAAAATACAAAAACTAACTGGGCTTGGTGGCACACGCCTGTAGTCCCAGCTGCTTAGGAGGTTGAGGCAGGACAATCGCTTGAACCCAGGAGACAGAGGTTGCAGTGAGCCAGGATCGTGCCACTGCACTCAAGCCTGGAGACAAGTCTCAAAAACAAAACAAAACAAAACAGAAAATGCTCATCATAAATTAGCCTGCTACAATTTCATGGATGCTGGCAGAAAACATGAGACTCTGTGGGTCAGAGATAGAGGACTTTATTATGCCTGGCACAGAAGGCAGCATGGGTATTGCATATTTGTATCTGTTCTCTTTGTCCTCAAGTCCCACAAGGACAATATGGGCCTAGATAGATACAGAGGGCTGTGTTGCAGGAGAGCAGTCCTGTGCTTAGGGAACCCGAGTTTATTTTTGCTGGCCAGTAAACCTATCAGCCCTTTACTTTGGAAGAAGACACTGGCTTCCAAAGCTATGAGCAAACTTATTCTTTGCTCTGGAGGGAGATATGATCTCCATCTTCCAAGGATTTGTGTTATACAACAATCTTTGAAATGATATTCTGGAAAAAAGACTGGAGAGTGCATGACTCACAAGACATGCAGAAATGTGTGACCTATAAAGAGTTGTCTTCCACACTTTCCTTGAAGTTTCTGACATGTACTGCACTCCATATAATAAGGTGATTCAACCTGACAGACCTGCTCACATTTTAATATGTATTTTGGATATTCCTCCTATCAGAGGCAGTGATTTGTCCAGAAACATCCGGCCTTACCCATTATAATTGAAGTCTGATGAGTGGTGTGGTTTGTGATCAGAGAGATGAATCTAAGCTAGTGGCCATATGTGGGCATTGGACCAATAAACTTAGCCTCAATCAGTTGTACTAGAAAGCATTTAATAGATTAAACGAGATCCTGGGGGAAATTGTAAATTCATCTATTGGAATTCCTATCAATCATGAATCCCATTGACACAACTTTTGTATCAAACCATCCTCTTCAGCTCTCTTCTTCTGTCAAAGTTTATGTCCTCATCTTATTCTATAGGACTATTGTAATTATTTCCTCTCTTTTCTTGCTGGCTCCTTTTTTCCCCTGTGTTGCCCAACTCTAATTCACCATTTACAGAGCTGCCAGAGCAAATTTCTAAAATGCAAATCTAAACATATCACTTCTGTTCTAAAAAATCTACAATACCTCTTATCCTACAGAGTGTAGGATAAACTTCAAACCTTTTTGTATAGGACATGTATCTTTCCATAATTTGCCTCCTGATTAAAACTTTAAGCACAACACTTCATCCCACTCTTCTAGCACTTTCATTGGTAAAATAGAGAGATAATAACAGCATCTGTCTCCTCAGTTGCTGTGAGTTACATGGATTAATATATGCAAATTGATTAGGACAGAGCCTCGTAATAATTGCTCTAGAGGTGTCATGAGAAAAGTAATTCTTTAGCCCATTGAACTGCTATCAATTTCTCCAATAGGCTAGATCAACCATTACCTGCTCTATGAAGGCATTTTGAATACTTTATAGTCTTGAACTCTACTTTTCTCATCATGGTGCCTGTAATATTGGTTTTTCCCCCAGTCAAATGCTTCCAATTCACTCTCCCTCCTAAGGGGTAAAATTTAGGAAAGAGTGTTTATATTTTACAAATGTTTGGATTCCTAAGGCTATCCCATTGTTTGGCACATAAAAGATGATAAGTATTTATTGAACAGTGCTGTATGCTGTTTCTGCTTGGAATGGAAATGTGACCAGCAGATCTTTCCATGCTCTTTTCAAGTCTTTTGGCTTTACAGGTATAGCTATTAATTATAGGTCTTCTGACTGCATTTGTTTTCTTTTTTCTCTTTAAGGCCCATATAGTAACTTTGCTCTGAAATCCAACAGTTTGTGAAAATCACATCTTTAGCCCCCTTCCTATCCCTGGAACTAGAAGTATTATTACAAAGAAAGGATATAGGAGTCACATGCATAGTCTTTCTGGTTTTGAAATTTATCAGGCAGACTTCTGGGTACTTATTTTTTAGTTAGTCTAGAAACTCAATGTAGAAATATCTCACCTTATAAGATCCATTTACTTAGGATTTATGTGAAAGGAAGGTGCTATTTCTTTTCTGCTGTATTTTGTCTCAATATCCCTTCTTGTTAGTTTTCATTTCTGTCTGTAATTGTCCATGTAGATGATACAAAATAAAACAAGAAACATATTCAAGGAATCTTCTATGTATTTAGTTATTATCTTTAAGAATATATTATTCTGATCACTTTGCTAAGGTGGTATTGCAAAACTACTCTTTCTGCTTTTAAGATTAACAAGGAGATACTTTGGGATTGTATCAATAATCTGTTTCTCATCCAATTTTTACACACTAACTTAACATCCACTGGTAATTCTTGTCTGGGTCAAATATTACCATGAAGGTTGCAACAGTGGTGATTTTCAGACTTACTTCATGTGCCGCCTATGTGATGCATTAAGAAAGCAAATTGCCTATATAGTGCTCCTGCCAAAAAATGTATAACTTGAGTCTAATCATGAGAAAACATCAGACAGGCCAAAAGTTGAGAGTGTTTTACAAGAGAAATGGTCTGTAATCTTAAAAGTGTCCATGTCATGGAAGAAAAGGGAAGGCTGAGGAACCGTACAGATTACAGGAGCCCTATAAGGTAGGAAAACTAAATGCTGTGTTTGGTTTAGATTAGATATTGAACCAGAAATATTTTCTATAAAGACATATTGGGACAGTTGGTGAAACTGTGATATTGACTATAGATTAGATATTATCTAATAGCTAATATCCATATTGTATCAATGATAAATTTTTAAAATATAACTGCATTATGCTTATACAAAAATAATACAGTTAAGAAATAAATGATGATTAAGGAGTAATAAGGAATGATATTGGTAATTTATTCTCAAATGGTTCAGAAAAATCAGTATGCATATATATATATAGTTAGAGCAAGAATGATCAGGAAGTGTGGCAAAATGTTCACAATGGGTAAATCTAGATAAAGGCTCTTTGTAATATTCTCATAACTTTTATGTTTGAAATAGTTTCAAAAAAGTTTAAAAAGTTGTTTTGTGTACAAAAAAATGTATGAATTTATAATCTTGGACACAGTACTACTTGAATGTGAAAAAGATTTTAAAATTTTATGTAGAAGTCTGTTCTTCTGATTTATATTCCTTAACTACAAGACACTTCTTTATGTTTCTCCAAGGGCAGATAAACTCCTATGTATAAAACAAAAATAGGTGAGGATTTGCAATAATTAAGGAACACTGGAAATAATGATATGATCAGACCTTTGGAAACTTGGAATATCAATAATTGCTATTTAGGATTCGGGAGTACCTTTAAAAAAATATAGCCATTCGCATGTATACCTACGTAACAAACATGCACATTCTGCACATGTACCCCATAATTTGAAAGTATAATTTAAAAAAAAAGGAAAAAAAAATCTAGCCATTTTCTCAGCAGCTTGTGGTCATTGATCTTTTTCCGGAAGATGATGCTATTCTCAAACTTGCTATTTCCTGGCTCTGATTGACTCTATTGTGTCTGTTTCTCTTTGTGTGTCTCCTATTCAAAATTCCTCAAAGGAAGATCTAATTGGGTTACTTAGTAACCACCTAGTACTGAGTACTAAAGCTGGGCTAACACCAGTCCATACCTTCAGCAGCTGGACTTCCTTATTTTGAACTCAAGACCCCAATTTGATGTGCATCAGAGTCAACCAAACTTTAGACTTAGCAGCCTCAACAACACAGTGTGTAGTCTATGTTACATTTTGAATTCATGGTCTGGTGAGCTATGGTCAGTGTATTATGTCCATAGAACACAAAGGAGAGAAACCTATGAGGAAGGAACCATCCGTGACTACTTTCTTCAAAAGGGACATTGCCTTCTCCCTCCCTGGGCCTATCTAGGGAAATGAGGATTTGCTAGATAGAGCCTGTCTGATTAAATCTATATATTCTCCATAGAAAAACAAAATAATTTTACTTTCTTTATCTAAGCCACTGGGTAGGTATCAAGAAAGTATGGTCACTTAAAAAAAAAAAAAAGAACAAAATCCTGTTATTTGTGGCAACATGGATGAGCATGGAAGACATTATGTTTCAGTGAAATAAGCCAGGCATGGATATGATAAATACCAGATGTTCTCACTCATATGTGGAAGCTGAATAAGTTGATTTCATAAAAATAAAGAATATAATAGTAATTACTAAAGGCTGGGAAGGATGCAAGGAGGGCGATAGAGAGAGACTGGTTAATGGATACGACATTCTAGCTAGGTAGGAGGAATAAGTTCTAGTGCTTCTACAGCACAGTAGAGTGACTATCATTAACAGTTATTATTCATTCTACATTTTCAAATAGCTAGAAGAGAGGATTTGTAATGTTCCCAAGTCCAAAAAATGGTGATTGTTTCAGGTAATATACTAATTACCCTGATTTTGATCATTACACGTTGTGTACAGATATTGAAATATCACGCTGTATCCCATAAATGTATACAATTAAAGATAATGAAAAATTAATCTTAGTAAAAGGAAGGAAGGAAAGAAGACAAGTCCCTTTGCTACAAAGCACATGAAGTTCAAAGTCAGATTGGCTCCAATTCCTATCCTCATCACTTATTGGCTATATAGCTTTGGGAAATTAACATGTATGAATCTTGGTTTCTTCATTAGTACAATGAAGATGAGAATAATAGCTCTTTAGAAGGTTAACTGATCCTATGACAAGGTTGTTGTGGAGATTAAACAAAATGTTGTGTATAAAGCATTTAGCATAGTGTTGGCACTTAGTAAGAAGTTACTGAAAGATAATAGATGTTATTATTGTGAAATCTGCTTTAGAGCCACTAGCCATCTGTAGCTAAGGGCAGTATATGAGGCTTTTTTTCAGTAAATTAATTTGTGAGTGTTGGGAGTTACTGTGTATTTTTAGCTTCTCTGTTTTCTAATTTTTTTAATCATTTTTTATTTTGAAATAGTTTGAGACTCATAGGAATTTGAACAAATAATTCACATACACCTTCATCCAGCTTCACCCAAAGTTGCCATGTAACTATACTATAATGTCTACGCCGTGAAATTGATATTTGAACAAACTGTTAACTAAAACATAGACCTTACTTGGATTTCACTGGCTGTTTCGGTTTTCTCCTTTTTCTCAATTCATTCTCATCCTAATCTATTTCTTTCTTTTCTTCTTCATGCATTTATAATTTACAGGTAACAAATTCCAAATTCAGGATGAACAAAATGAAGCATTCTACTTCATTGAATAATAAGATCAAATATTTACTAATGCTTCTTTCTAGTAGTCCTTACTCTGGTAAGATGGGTAAGGACTTTTCTTTAAAACATTGATCTTTCTTGGCATACAAGAAAGATGCATTCTTAAGGGAAGTCCAATCCTTTTAAAGACACAAAATGAATTTTGGCTTGGAATATAATTGAAGAACATTATATTACATCACAGCATTTGTCACTACAGCTGGTTAATTTATTATCAGCACTTGAATATAATGATCCTCTAAAATTTGGCAACTCTAGCTCCAAAGAATAGAAGACACCAATGTCCAATAGGCAGGATACTAAAAGTCACAAATTGGCTTCCCAACGCCTATAGATTAGTGGGGATAATCCCTACCCAGCCCTAAAACTTTTCACTGCATCCTGAAATGTGATTATATCAAACACAGGTTCAGTGAAGGAGGGCCTTTATTTTGGGAGGTTGTATTGAAAAGAAAAGATGTAATTCATTCTCATTCATGCCTTTGTGAGGGACTCATTTTCATGCTGCAGGCCTTGCAATGCATCGTCCATAAAGTACATTGGAGGACTCTTTATTATAAGCCATGGTGTGTTGACATTCATAAAATATCTAGTTAGCTAGAACTGTTTCAGACTGGGAGTTCCTGTAGATCCTTGCTTGTGTGAAATACCTTTATGACAACTATTGCTCCTCAGGAGCAATATCTCAATTTAAAGAAGGCACATTACAACACAGCTGTGACATTGCAGAGATGATCATGCATCTTACTGCCATTGATGGAGAACTCTGGTGATTTAAAATAGTTTGTATATGTATAAATATGTTGATATTCTGGGTATTAAACAGTGTCAATAAATGTACTTTATCTTTAACAATCTTAACAGGGCATGGGTCTTGTCAGTTTGTCAATCAACATTTTTTAAAGCCATGAGTAAACTCATAAAACAATATCAATTTTGTTGACATTGAGTTTTAATCTTTAGAGAAAGTATATACTACTTTTTCCAACAGATTTGTAAATTTTTTGACTGTTCATATATTTATTTATTAGGCAGGGTTTTGTTCTTGTTGCCCAGACTGGAGTGCAACGGTACGATCTCCGCTCACTGCAACCTCCACCTCTCGGGTTCAAGCGATTGTCCTGCCTCAGCCTCCCAAGTAGCTAGGCTTACAGGCATGTGCCATCATGCCTGCCTAATTTTGTATTTTTAGTAGAGACGGGGTTTCTCCATGTTTCTCCATCAGGCTGGTCTGGAACTCCTGATCTCAGATGATCCATCCACCTAAGACCCCGCAAGTACTGGGTTTACAGGTGTGAGCCACAGTGCCCAGCCGACTGTTCATATATTTATTTTTGGAATCACAATTAGATCTGAAATAGATTTTTTCAAAACTTCTTTTGCAGACACTTCAATTTTGGTTTTGTGTTTTGTTTTATACTTTTTATGTTGAAACAATTAGAGACTCAGGAAATTGCAAAAATAATGCAGGGATCTCTGCGTACTCGTGACCCAGCTTCTCCCAATGGCAGTATCATGCATAACTATAGTACAATATTAAAATCAAAAAATTGACATTGGTACAATACAATACAAAACTGAATAGTATTCAGATTTTGCCGATTCTTACATGAACTCAATTCCAGGTGTGCACATGCGTGTGCGTGCTTCTATGTAATTTTATCCTGTGTATTGATTCATGCAGCCGAAGTCAAGACACAGAACTGTTTCATCATTGCAAAGAAATTCCCTGTGCTACCTCTCACTCACCAGTCCTAACTCCTGTGTCTTATTTACCACTCCCCTGTCTTAGACTGATCTAAACATGTTTTTTCTCTCAGAAAAATTCAAGCTGTAAATATGGATTAAAACTCCTGATTGATGAGATTAGGATAGTCTTTGACATGTATGTCTTAACCAGACAAATCATTTCTATCTGGAATAATATTTAACTCAAAAATTCGATTTTGTACTGCTTTTCATTAATCATGCAGTGAAGTGAAGACAACTTTAACTTTTAAATAGTAGATTTTAGTCATTTTCTCTAAAGGAATGAACTGTCTTTGGAAAAATACATTAAAAGTGAGTGCAGAAGGCGAGTCCTTGAAAAGTCTAGGAGTGAGTTGGTGCTGGAACTTCTAAGGGAGGAACTCATCTCTAAAACAAAGGCAGGAGTATGTTGTTTTGCATCTCAAAGGGAAAGGGAAGGGAGTGGCTATAGTACAGTGTTAAGAGTATGGATACTTAGCATTCCAAGATTATTTATGTGAGTGTAGTTTGAGCACCTCTTTCATCTTAGCCCAGAACTTTTCAAGAAAGTCTGTTAGACTTATGTTCATTTGTTTTCCATGTATTCATGCATTCATTCATTTACTCAACAAATATTAATTGAACAAATTTTGTGTTCTCTAGCCCTTGAGGTTACAGCAGTGAATGTGTCCAGGTCTGTGATCTTATGGAGCTTATATTCTAGCTGGGAAGAGATTGTAAACAGATAAATAAATACACAGCATGTTGGCTACTATCAAATAGTATGAAGACAAAGAAGGCAGGGTATTGAGATAGAGAGTGGGAGGGTGCACGTGTATTACTTTAAACAAGGTGGTCAGAGGAGGTGACATTTCAGTGGTGATCTAGATGCAGTGAGGGTGCAACCTGAGCAGATATCTGGGAGGATCACATCTCAGGCTGAGGGAACAGCAAGTGAAAGACCCCTGAGGTCGAAGTCAGTTTGGCACCTTTAAGAAACAGAAAACCGGCCCGTGCGCCTTGAGAGCAGTGAAAACAGGCAGTTTTAGGAAGTGATGCACATGATCGTGTAGAAAGTAAGGCAGGACTGAGTTCCATATAGTGAAATGAGTAGAGCAGAAGAAACTCCTAGAATTCAGGGGTCTGAAACCTGCACTGACTCTGAGAATACAAGCCATCATTTCCCTCTCTCAACTCAGAAACTTTATATAGTACTTGGAGCTTCTGAAACAAAAGAATTGCTAATGGTTGAGGCCATTAGAGGCAAGGAGGTGCTAACTGACATACAGGCTTGTTTGACACAGCTCTGGAAATCTTTGAACCTATGTCACAATTTTTATTTTCAGTCATCATAGCTTTCCAACAAGCTATAGTGTCACTACAGTGTTCTAGTAATTCTTTCATAAGGCTCATTAAAGTTTAATAATAAAATCTCTAGGATGTAAATTACATGAGCATGACATCTTTGTCTCCTGTTCCACACTTTCTTTATGTGCCCGGCACTTTTAAAGTACCTGCAAAAGAAATGAAAGTAATAAATCACTTATTCGATTTTGAAATCCCGTCCACACATCCATCCTTTAAATTTGTTTCATCATTTAAAACTTTAATATCATGAATAATTATGTGTTGGTGACTTTTCCCTAACCAGAAGGTAAATAGTACACAGCCAATGACTTCATCTTGGCTTCCTAAGTAGCACATTTTTATTAAAAAATACAATTTGATTATGGAGCATCTGTAATAGCCTCTATGATTTTTCAAGTAATCAAAGCTTAATTTATATAGCCAATATTCTCATCCAGATTTATGGTGACATATTACCAAGTATCAGTTTGAGTAGTATCAATCCAAATTGAAAATATGCCAGGTTTATTAACACCAGCATTAACAGACTTTTAATTACGTTGCTGATTCTGTCAGTAAAATAGTTTACTGTTGTTCCTGAAAAGAGTTGTATAAGCATTTCTTTTTAGATAATTTTTATTCTATAACTTTTATTTCTTACAAGTGTGGAGTGGGGCAGTTTCAACAAATGTGCAAGAAGCCAAACAAAATGTCATGACATGTCTTAAAAAAGAGGCTCTCAGCATCCTGCAGATACCCATGTAACAAACCTGCTCATGTATCCCCAATCAAAAATAAAAGTTAAAATTATAATTAAATAATAATAAATATATTTTAATCTGTTCCTCAAAATATAAACTGTTGCTTATCAGGAATTTTAGATGTACTATTTAATGAGTTAAAAAAAACTTTTTAAAATGTACAGATTGATCCCTCTGGAATCCTGGTTCTTAGGTGGCTGACAGCATGTTCAAGAGTGTTTATATCTTTCAGTGTGCTGGTAGTGAAAATTACATTTCTCATGCTGCTTTGTACTCATAAGGATTTCTACCTTTATTCTCCCATGTTGTAATAAATGCTACGTCTTTGTACCAAACATACAATGCAAAAAGGCACTTGCATTCATTAAAAACTACCTAAGATGTGATATTCCAGCCTTATTATATAATTTAGATAGTCCTTCTAAAAGCAGAGTCTTCATTTTCTGAACCAGAAGGCATAGTCCTTAAAAGATTCTTATTATTTAAATGTTAGAACTATGCAGTCCAAATAAGAATATTTACCTAAAATACATTGCCATTTACATTCATTAATTTGTCTGTCAATATTTTGTTCTGCATCCAACAAGTTGGGTTTTTAAAATGTTATCTTTCTGTACAGAATAATTTGATTCAGATCTTCAAGTCTAAAGTTAGATTTGTTCTAGCTCATGAAACCTCAGCAACTGTTTCTATATTTCATTGATTATTATTTCATTTATCAACTTAGTTCTTTGTATCTGACCTTTGTTTGGAGGTATGGGTTCTCCAACCTTTCTGGCATGAGGGACCAGGTTCTTGGAAGACAGTTTTTCCACAGATGAGAAGGTAGGATTGGAAGGATGGTCTGAGGATGAAACTGCTTCATCCTCAGACCATCCTTCAGCTCATCAGGTATTAGATTCTCATAAGGTGCACTCAACCTAGATCCCTCACATGTGTAGTTCACAAGAGGGTTTGCCCTCCTATGAGACTCTAATACCACTGCTGATCTGACAGGAGGCAGAGCTCAGGCAGTAATGCTCACTCACCCCTGCTCACTTCCTGCTGTGCAGCGCAGCTCCTAACAGGCCACGGACTAGCACACATCTGCAGCCCTGGGTTGGGGAACCCCTCCTTCCAATGGAAAAACACATGCAGCTTAAGGGAATACTCGCTCTTTTTGCGAGACATATATTCACTTTACTTTCTATTTCATCTCCACTGTAGTTTCTGCCAAGGAGTAATTTAGCCCTTGTGATAGATTGATTGCAAAAATATTTCCAAATTCTCTACCCTTCCCTCTGTCCTTGCTCTTTGCTATGTGACTTCGCAGCTCCCCTTAAGAGGTGGATTCTCTTTCCCCACTCCTTGAAGCTGGGCTGACCTTGTTGCTTCCGTCAACAGAACACTGCAAACACTGAGCCTGAGCCTTGTTGAAAATACAGGTTCACTTGTCCCAGGGCACAGTGTTGGTAAGTGAAGGATTAAGAACTAGTCTAACTCCATGGCCTGTGCCCTAAATCCTGTGCCCTGAACTACACACTGCTGTCCCCTAATTTTCTACCAACTTGCATTGTGACTATGAGCAATTTATTTAACTACTCTTGGTCTTGGTTTCCCCATTTTTTAATATGAAGGCATTGGTTTAGGAGGGTCTATAATGACCCATATAATTTCCAGTATAGTTTTTCTTTGACTTACTTAGAAATGTGTTTTTTTTCATTTTCTAAATATGTTGACTTTTTAGATTAAAAAATCATTTCTCACTTTTTACCTCTTTTGCATTGTAGTTAGAGAACATGATCTGCATGAGACCGGGTATCAAAGTTTTGAGATTCATTTTATAGACTAGGAAGTGATGAATTTTCATAAATTTTCTCTGAGGTATACTTTTCACTCATTGGGTTTGGGGTTCTTTATATGTCTATGAGATCAAGACGGTCATTATGATGTTTAAGTTTTCTATATGCTTATTGATCTATTTATTTGTTAACTGTTACCATGAGTATGGTAAAATCATACTATGATGTTAGATTTGTAAATTTGTGTTTTTACTTATTTTAATTTTTGCTTCATATATTTTAAGGTGTGTTATTACGTGCATAAAAGTTTAGACTTTAAGAAATATTCCTAGTAAATTGTGTGTATTATTATTAGAAAATGTCTGCCTTTATCTCTAACAATGCTTTTAGCCTTAGAGACTATTTTGTCTGATATTACCATATGTGACCAGATCCTTAAACAAGCATGTCTCATGGGAGGCAATAAAAATGCATCCTTATTTTTTTTTTCTCCCCGTCTTTAAAATACATTCACTGGGGAGAAATTATCCCTGACTCTGGAGAAGAATTCTGGACTCAGGTTTTTCCATAGGTAATAGAAAATTCAGTTGTGACTTTAGAGAGCAAAACATCTTAAGTTAATAATTACCTCATCTAGTATGATTAAAATAAAACTCTATATTTTAGACACAGAGATGTCCTGTTCACATCTCCTTCAAAACAGCACTTGCTTTTCAGCTGTAGAGATTGCCAGTGTTAATGATAAGAAGGGCTGTTACAGGGGCCGGGCGTGGTGGCTAATGCCTGTAATCCCAGCACTTTGGGAGGCCGAGGCGGGTGGATCACGAGGTCAAGAGATCAAGACCATCCTGGTCAACATGGTGAAACCCCGTCTCTATTAAAAATATAAAAAATTAGCTGGGCATGGTGGTGCGTGCCTGTAATCCCAGCTACTCAGGAGGCTGAGGCAGGAGAATTGCCTGATCCCAGGAGGCGGAGGTTGCGGTGAGCCGAGATCGCACCATTGCACTCCAGCCTGGGTAACAAGAGCGAAACTCCGTCTCAAAAAAAAAAAAAAAAAAAAAAAAAAGAAGGGCTGTTACAGAACTTGACTCCCCAATACCGGTGGGTATAATGGAACACAAACAATAGAGATCAGTGGTGATGCTCGGCCCCCAGAAGCCAGGGAAACTATTATTATTATGACTGGCAAAGTTGAAGTGCTAGCCATGGGAGCTTGACTTGCAGAGAGTTTTGAGACAGTTAATATAATGTGAGTATTAGGGACAAAAGAATTAGGTATCCAACCAAGGTATTACTCAGCTTGTACTAGCAGGAGAAATCAAGAGCTGTTGACTAGGAAAATGAGAGCAGATCCCCAGTGAAGACACAATCCCTATTCCATTTTCAAACTAAGAATCCATTGACTAAAGAGATGATCTGGTCAAAAGGGGGAAAGATCCTATGATAACAGGTATACATGGTTATTACTCTCTTAGTCCTTGAAAGTCCTACTTATGGCCATTTACTTGGGCAGCTGTTCACTGGGGTAAGCAGAATATCCATACTTTTTTTTGAAGATTTACGGACATAAAGTTTGAGTTGACACTGATGGCCAAAGGCATGAAGTGTCACCATATTCCCCTTGATAGAGTAGGAGCACATGGCAGGCAGGTGATAAGTAGAGTCCTGGCCACTGTATTTCTTACAGGGTCCATTGGGTCTATAGACCTCCTAGAAGCTTCCCTTGCCCCTGAATTATCATTGAGTTGGGCATATTGGCAGATTCTGTGACCCCCATATTGGATTTTTGTGGTCTATGGGGTAAGAGCCATCATAGTGGAGAATGTCAAGTAGAAGCCTTGATATTTTGCTGACTCCATGACCAAGATAGTAAATCAAAACCAATATTGCATCCTGGAAGAGAGGAGCCTGCAGTACAGATTAGTAATAGCTTTAAAGATTTAAAGGATGCAGGGGTAATCATTTCCAACATATCTTCATCTAATTGAGCAGTCTGGCCCTGTAGAAACTGGATGAATTATTAAGGATAACTTGAAACCAGTGATTCTTAACTGGTGGTGATTTTGAACCTCAGGGGTTATCTGCAATATCTGGAGACATTTGGTTGTCACCACTGTGTATGTGTATAGTGATGCTATTGGTGTTTAGTGGATTGAATCCAGGGATGCTATGAAACAGCCTACAATGCAGAGAATAGCCAACTATGACAAAGAATTATCTGACCCAATATATGAGTAGTGCTGTGGTTGAGAAAACCTACAGAAGAGTACCATGAGCACAATGAAGTATTAGCTCTGATTGCAACCGTTATGCTAAATGTGGTCTTTGCTGCTGCGAATAAATTGGGCCTCCAACACATGGTATGTAGTTGTTCATTTGGCAAATAATATCTTGACTATCTCAATAAAGAAAGGAAATTGGAAACAGCCACTGTCACTTAGAACACTTATCAATATGCATTCATAGTTTTACCTCCAGCTGGCAGCTCCTTTAGGGTTGGCCTCAGCTGCAGAGAGCTCACCTGGTTGAGGTCACATCTTTTCTGTGGCATCTTGCATCTTGTGGCTGAGCAAGACAGTGGTGTACAGGCCCACACATTTTGGCCCAGCACAGAGAAATGCTGAGCCAGAGTACCTTGCCAGGTTGGCCAAGGATCTGTCAGGCTTGCTTCTCAGTTTGACATCTCCCTCTGCCTAAGCTTTCTTTCTCCCGGCTATGGCTTGAATGTCACCAAAACTTACCTTGAAATTTAATTGCCATTGTAATAGTATTTAGAGGTGGAACTTTTAAGAGGGGATTAGATCCTGAGGGCTTCTTATGAACTGATTAATGCCATTATCATGAGAGTGGCTTAGTTATTATGGGAATGGGCTCCTGATAAAAAGGTAAGTTTGGCCCCATTTCACTATCTGTCTATAGTGCTCACTTACTTGCCTTTCTTCCATGTTTTGACACAGCAAGAAGTCCCTTACCAGTGCTAGCAGATGCCATGCTCTTGAACTTTCCAGCCCCCAGACTGTGCATCAAATAAACGTTTTTCTTAATAAATTACATAATCTGTGGTATTCTATTTCAGCAGCAGAAAATGGAACAAGGCACTCCCCTTTCCTTTTACTTGTGTTGATTTCAACTGTCATAGATATCCTATAATCTAAACTCTGTCTTAACATCTGCTGTTCCAGAGAATCCAAAGTGTAATACCTCATAAGTACTCACCAGTAACAAAAATTCAGGTTTGACACAAATGATAAGGAGTGCTCAAACCCACAGATTTCTCAATAGGTTACATGTTCTGACTCCCCCTAGTCATATTATTAATACTCCCATAATAAAGCCCTATATTTGATAAATATGAAATCTGTGTATAGTTTCATGGTAGTTTCTTGTTTTGTTGTGTTGTGTCTTATTTTATAGTATTAATCAATACTTTAATATTCCTTTTAATTGTCATCAAAAACAAGATTTTTTTTTTACCACTCTCTAAACATTTCCACCAAGAGCTACGACTAGTTGCTCATAGGCCAACTGCCATTGGAGAAGAAAGAATCATCTATTTTTCCTTTCTTCCCTTTTTAACTGGCTTACTGGAGCTTCAACCTACCTCCAGAGTTGAAGCATGGGAAGGCCATTCCCAAAGCAAACATTGCCCTTTGATCTCACCGTTGGAGAGAGTGGATCACTTCCCAGGTGCTCACTATGATATCAAATATTGACATATCTGGGCAATTCAGTTGAATTTCTAATTTAGAAACCTGTCTCGTGTATCTATTTCACCTTTCTTATGCTTAGTATTTTTCTGATCTGTCTTTTATATTCTTTTATTTTCAATTTTCTGTGTCTTTATATCCTACAGGAGTCTCTTGTGGAAAGTATATAGGTAGATATTTTTAATTCAGTATGTCAATGTAGGTAGCAAAATTTGTCAGCTTTCCAGATGATTCTTATGGCGAGCATACGTGAGTAGTAGTAGGACTCAAAATCTTGCCTGGAATAGTCATAAGCTATTGTATGTAGTCATAACATAGTCAGATGTTGCCAATGACAGGTTTAACCTCATCTTTCTGTTCCTTCATGAATCATAGCCTGCCCAACTAATCAACCTGTGTCCTCAGCCTCTTTAATGCCTTTGCTCAAAATCCAGGGAATGATCTGATTGGTTTATTCACATGGAGGCATAGGGAAGTTGCATTCTTATGGACAAGAGAACTCCTATTTGATTTAAAGCCAGAAGAGGAGAAATAATCTATGTATTGACTGGGGAAAGTTTTTGGAGGCCTGCCAAGACCTATACAGAGATATTTCTCCAAATACCTGCTGAGGCAAAAAGAGCTAGCCTTTGATATGTTTCTCCATTAGGGACTTCCATAAGGAACAGGCAGATTCTTCATGTACAGTTGTGCACAAAGATATAAGTAAAATGTTAAAGTGGAATAAGTAGAGTAGACTATGGTATTGGAAGGTTTTATTTTCTTTGAAAACAAGACAGTGATATCAATTAGGATTCTTTCAGCTGCAAATAACAGGTTCTGAACTAACACTAGCTTAAGGGATATGATGTTTAATTGTTTTATGTAACAAAAAATCTAGAAGTTACAATTTGGAGGCTGCAGTTCAAAATGTTGTTGAAGCCCCAGGTTTCCATCCTTCTGTTTTACTGTCCTCAGAATTTGGCTCTTTGTCTTGGTGGTTTTGCCTCATGATTACAGGTTGGCTCCAGTCCCTAAAGGCAGAGACAGTGGGCTGGTAAGGGAGGCAGGAATAATCCTGGTAGGAGTCTTCTTATTAGAGATGAAAATATATTTTGAAGAACCCACTTCTCTCCTGTCAGACTTCCTAGTAGGTCTCATTGGCTAATACTGGGTCACATGGCTACCCCAAGCTCAAGGGAGGCTGGGAAGTAACATCTCGTCTACATGAAGGGGACAGCAATATTGGTTTTAATGCATTCCCAAACCAAACTAGCATTCTGTTAACAAGGACATAGCAAGGAAAAATCTAATGGGTAGCTAGCCTATAGTGCTTCCAGGACAGCCATTTTATATAGCTGCTCTCTCATATGCAGCATGTAAATGGCCTGGGAACAGAATGTCATCATCTTTGATTACTGCTATGCCTTTCACACCAAAGAGTGCCTACCCCATGGTAGCTGGTCAGTAAGTATTAGCTAGTTGTCTTAATGTACTTTCTAATATTTATTATAGTTAATAACTCAACTTTGGTAAACTGGAGGATGGGGCCATACTACATTATACTTTGCTTGACCTAGAAGTTGTGTTGAAAATCATATGTTTATATGGATCTCATTAGAAACATGATTTAGAGAGGGTAGAAAATGTTAATATCCAATTTGAAGTGAGAAGAGAAACATATTTTATTTTTGTTTTAAACATCAGTTTTATAAGAGAGAAGACAAATTATTTCCAAGTATTATCCCTGAAAGTCTGTTTAAAGAACATTTATACTGACTGATTTTATGAGTAAAAGATTGTAAGTTTTCATTAAAAGAAAGAGGTGTTTAAGAATTTAGTTCAATTTTTTTCATGATGTGATCAATAAGAACAGTATACCGTAATGATGAATTAACCATATCCATACACAAAAATTATTTTCTCAGATTCCAAAGAAAGTTAATTTTTTGCTGTAATAACATTGTTATAGCATAGATATACATAGACAAGTAAGTAATTGTGGGACCAATGGATTAATTAGAGTCAGAACAGACTCAGGATGCCTCTAAGGGATATATAGAAGAAAATGTTTGCCAGCTTTTACGGAGCTTGAAACTCAGTAAAGTTAGTTACATTTCCTCTTCAAAGTTCATTCCTCCTCTCCCATAGAAAGCTTCATGCAATGAGGCTTTTTCCACTTCCTTCCAAGCAACTCATGAATTCTGATATAATCTTTATATTGTTCCTCAAACCATAGAACTAGGATAGTCCTTGACAGAAATCATTTGCTCTGCTTAATTACTTGGATACAACCTCAGAATCCTTACAATAGTGATCGAGGCATCAGATACGAATAGAGTTGACACTTAAAATAAAATTACAACTAGCTTTTTGTAGTAATGGTTATTTTACAGTCACTTAATGAGAAATGCATTTTTAGGTGATTTTGTTGTGCAAACATCATGAAGTGTACTTACACAAACCTAGATGGTATAGCCTACTACACACTTAGGCTATATGGTATAGCCTTTTGCAGCAAGGCTACAAACCTGTACAGAATGTTACTGTACCAAATAGTGTAGGTAACTATAACACAACGGTTACTATTTGTGCATCTAAATATAGAAGTGCAGTAAAAATATGGTATAAAATATTAAAAATAGCATACTTTTATAAGGAACCTACCATGAATGGAGCTAGCTGGAATGGAAGTAATAGTGTAGGTAACTGTAACACAACAGTTACTATTTGTGCATCTAAATATAGATGTGCAGTAAAAATATGGTATAAACTATTAAAAATAGTATGCTTTTATAAGGAACTTACCATGAGTGGAGCTAGCAGGAATGGAAGTTGCTGTGGGTGAATCAGTGAGTGAACGACGAGTGAGTCGTGAAGGCCTAGGACATTACTGTATACTACTGCAGACTTTATGAGCACTGTACACTTAGGCTACATTAAATTTGTAGAAAATATTTTCCTTTTTATTTATTCAACATTGTTATCCTTAGCTTACTGTAACTCTTTTTACTTATTAACTTTGTTTATTCTTTTGTAATAACACTTAACTTAAAACACAAACACATTGTACAGCTGTAAAAAATATGTTGTCTTTATATCCTTATTTCTTATTCTATTAGTTATTTTTACTGTTTAAACTTTTTTTTGTTAAAAACTAAGACACACACTTTAGCCTAGGCGCACAGGGTCAGGATCATCAAGATCACTGTCTTCCACTTCTGCATCTTGTCCCACTGAAAGTCTTCATGGGCAGTAACACACACAGAGCTGTCATCTATGATGACAATGCCTTTTTGTGGCATTGTTACTACCTGCTGAAACACCTGCCTCAGGCTGTTTACAGTTAACTTTTTCTTAATAAGTAGAAAGAGTATACTCTAAAATAATAACAAATTATATAATAAATACATAAATCAGAACAGCCATTTATTATCATTGTCAAGTATTATGTGCTGTACAGAATTGCTATAGATTTATGACTGGCAGCACAGAATTCTTTACGCCAGCATCATTGCAAATGCATGAGTAATAATACATTGTGTAATGATGACTGCTATGACATCACTAGACAATAGGAATTCTTCAGCTCCATTATAACCTTATGGGACCACTGTCACTTGTGGTCCATCATTTACAAAAACATTGGTACATGGTACATGACTATATAGCTTTAAAAAAAAAGCACAGATAGAATTAGTTCTGATAGATGATTCAGTCTTTTAATTCATTCACTCACTCACTCATTCATTCATTTATCTAAAACTAGTCAATCTCTCACGAAGTGTGAGGTACTTCAAGAACTAAATTTAAGTAAATTAATCATATAAGAAGTGAACATAAAATAACATATTTTAGACTAAACACCACTGCAACATTTAAAGGGAACATAAAATAATATATAGTTTAGACTGAACACCATTACAACATTTAGTAAGTGTCAAATAAATAACAAGTCCTATATGTGAATTTTTATTTGATAGTATCTTTGTTCAGAATGCATAAAGATATGCTGTGCTATGCGTAGTAGTTTTCCAGTGAATCTCTTTTGCAAAGAACCTGAAGATGAACAAGGAATCCTGAAGCATGCAAATATTTTCTCTGGCTCTTTCAAAACAAAGCAAAGCCAATCACAGCATCATATGCCAGAAACCTAGCCTGTAGAAGACAAGATCTTCTAAGAGTATCTATAGCCTCCTCAAACAACAAACCTAATGGCTCTCAGCTGAGCCTAACAGCGTCTGAAGAGGAAGCAGTTGGGACATGACAGCTTCACATCAGTGGTTTGGGGCAGTAGCAGAAATGCTGGAATGGTATGCTTCAAAGAGGCTTGTCTGCTTTTTTAGCTTTATGCCATGCCACTGCCATTGCGATTTTTTTGACAGTTCCAGGGAAAACGCAAACGGAACTGACCTCTCCTCGGCAGCTCTGTAACCGTGGGGCTCATGTGGGCAGATTGGCATCTGCAGGCACATCTTTAGCAAGTTGGCAGCCTTCGTGCCCTTTGCAGGTTGCAATCAAACCTGCCTTCTACAGAAGCCTCTTTCTGGTTGATTAACTTTAATGTAATTTTAATTAAAAACCACAGTGTCAAAGGGTTTAGCTACTCGAGAAATGAGCACAGACTGCGGCCCAGTGGCAGCAGTCACTTGGAAAATGGAAATGTGTCCTGACAATGTTGTGCAGGGGCCAGATAAACAGGGTCGCTGCAGCACTTTTCTCACATGCAGGAAACAGGCAAGGGAACATCAGAACCAAGAGACTGGCTTGTACATCAAGGGGTTCTAATGTACGAATTTCAGGGGCTATCAACATTTTTGAGAACTTGTTCAGTCCTGGCACCAAATACCTTCTACAATGGCTGGCTGTGACAATTCTGTCCTCCTCTTGGCACTTTGGTCTCTAAATCAACACACAAATCTGGGTTAAATATGAATCAAATTTCAGACAGGAAAAAGGAGCCAAGCCTTATTGTATTAGTCAATTACAGAACTTCCCTCTTTTCACTGTGTATACGTTTTGGGGACAGGGGATTTTAAATATCAGAAATAAGCTTTTCTTTCATGGAAACACTTCCTCTGGGATATGATTCCTTAGTCCTTTACGAATAGTACCAAGGAACTAACTGAATGACTTCTTCCAAAAAGACTACTGCATTACTTGAATTGGAAGAATACGAAGAAATAATTTTGCAACTATGCTTGGTCATGATAGGTTCAGAAAATACATTTTATTTACTAGGCCTCCTTATACAATATAAATAATCATTTATATTTTTACTTATAATTTATTCTAATTTATAATTATATTGCATAAAGAGGTCTAATAAATAAAATATATTTTCTAAATTGTATCGCATAAGATCTAGTAAATAAAATGTATTTTTAATAATACAAATAATTACTTTTAAATTTCTAGTTACCCTGAAGATATTATCCTTTTTAATATCTTTAAAAATCCTGCTTTTAAAAAATTGTCAAGTTGATGTAAAATAATGTTCAGAATGAAAGACTGAAATATGGCCCTGTGTGGAAGAAGGACTTTATTAATGCCAATGGGATGAACGCCTCTATCTCATGCTGAAATGCCCTTTATTCTTTCTCAATGTAGCTAATTTTTCAGGGCGCAACTCTCAGGAGAACACCTAGTGACGTCAATTCTTCAGAGGAGAATTTCCTCCACCAGGTTTGTGGGATGCTGAGTCTGCTTTGCTGACAGATGGGGCCAGTACAGGTGGGCCCAGAGCCATCTGAACAGAAGGGGCCCCTGGACCCTGACAGAGAGGATAGACAGAACGGTGGGGGAGAGTTTAGGGCAGCGGACAGGGAGGGGGGAGAGGAGGCATAGAGGATTTCTACACTGAATCCAGCAGAGAGGAAGAAAAGCAAAAACAAGCAGATGGGTGGACAGGGAGAGGTGATTTGAATTGTATAACTTGCTTAAGAGACTAATAAAAAAGCAATCTCTGGGGATAGGAGTTCACTGCAGGCAATTTTAGAAAACTGGAAACTTAATCTAAGATTGCCAAAGTAAAGAAGAGTACAATAAAAATAAATATGAAATAAAAGTATGAAAATGAATTGTATATGAGCTTGCAGGATGAATCCTCTGCAGGCCCCTGTACATATCCAGGTAGAATAGAATCATTCTCTGGCTTTTTCTGGTGTTAAACAGCCATTATTATTGCTCTCCTCTCAACTGCTTACTCTATTAAAAGACAAAATAGGATTTCGATTGCCACTTTAGCAGATGACATAACTGATTTAAATAGACTTAGATGTATTTATACCATTCCTATGATGGCAATTAAAAAAGAGAAAAAAAGAAAATTATCAGAGTAGGATCTGTATACATTAAACCAGAGTATCTCAAAGTATCTTCCCTAGAATATTACTTTTTCTAGATACTTATATGTGTGTCTTGGGAAAATGGTTCTGTGATGAAACAAATGTGAGGAGACCTGGGTTACAAGTCAAACACTTTTTAAAATTTAATTTTTACTGTAGCACTTTTCAGGGCTTCCATGTGTTCTCTTACACATACAGATTTTTTTTTCTAATTTTGATTATGGAATGCTTTGAAAAGCATTTCTTGAGGATAGTTTACGTAGTGTATACAGTAGGACACACTTTCTTGAACCAGGTAAAGAGATTCTCTGAGTGATTTACAATGGACATGAGTCCCCATTTGCATTGCATTTCTGTTCAGGAATGGTCTGACATTGATCATTCAGGAGGAGTCATCTTAAACCTAATACTATAAATTAAAATGCGTAAAACACTCTATTTACAAATGGCCTGATCAGTGGTGTTGTTTTTAATCTCTTTTGTAGTAGACATTTTAAATTAAAGAGTTAATATTTGGTTAGAAGTGATAATAAAAATCTTTTCTAAACATTGTTGCCTAAGTGCTGGCTGAAATAGATTCTGGCCATATACACAGCTGTACTTGTGTGTTCCAGCTAAATGCCAATCTGCTTCTAAATTTCTCTTGGTCTTCATTTACAACGAACAGCAAACAGAACCTGAGCTCTATGAGAGCAGAGACAGGTTTGGCTTTGCTCACTGTTGTAACCCTAACCCTTATCATATAACTCTTATAAGTCTTAGAACTAATAAATTACTTCTAATAATATTTTGAACTCAACAAATATTATTAGAAAAAATAAATTATACCTCTGGCTAATGTTGCACACTAGTTGTAACACATCAGAAAGCATAAGAGCTATCATCAAACAATATTGTAGATAACTTTACCAAACACCATCAGCTAAAATGGTCTTTTCTTTTGTAATTTTAGAGGACTTTAATTTTACAGACCAAGGAAATGGAGGCTCAGAGTAGACAAGGTCTTCATAGTTCTACAACTTATGGTTGAGCAGCTGGTCTGGCTCTGAGTTCTCTGTCCTGATACCTTTTCATCAGTATAATCACCTTGAAGACAGGTAGTTTTGTCTTCCCTAGAGTTTCCATTGTAGTGCTGAACAAGTAAAGGTATCCAATTAATATAAATCTAGATGACTCTTGTTTCCTTTGTGCCCAGAGGGCATATTTGATCATACTTCATATGGCATAAGCACCTTACATATTATTCCTCAAGCACCTTTCTATACTTAGTAAGTAGTAATTATATTTGTTTCCATTATTGAACATCTCATTTTGTGCCAGGGGCACTGCTATGTAGTTTTCATGTTATCTGCCTATCTCCCACATGAACATAAAATTTCCTGGAGTAGATGATAGTATATTCTATTTATCTTTGAATTTTACGCAATTTGAGACTTCAGCTGAAGCAAAAGTTATGCTCTACATTCCAAATGCTATAGGCCATTTCCCAAATATCTTATAAACTTTGTTCAGGACTATAAAGATGTCACCACACAAACATTAATTTGATCACAATTCTTGTGAAAAATTTTAGTTTCATCAGCAGTTCAATTTTGTGCTTCTGAAATATCTTGGCTGTCAAACTCTGCTAGGTAAGTTTCATAAGGATAGAGCAATATTTGCCTTTTCTATTCGCTTATCTCTAGCATCTTTTTTTCCCTGGAACATACCAGGTACTTAATAATTGTTAGGTGAATGACTAGGACTACTATTTTTCCTCTTAAGGAGAAATCTGGTTTTGCTGATGCTTAGGAAATAACATATTGATAAGTACTAATAATAAAGCTTTTTCTTTTAAAGATGACTCTGACTGTTAACCTGATATGTGCAAATGTTGAACAAAATACATCCTGGAACTTCCCTGACACTCAATAAACCTAGAAAGTAGAAACGAGAAGCTTAATTCTAGTTCATATTTGCCATCAGCCAATAAAGCAGGTAGACAAACCAGATTTGGGAAGAAAAGGATTATTTCTGTAATATTTGTGGCTTATAATTTTGAAGTCTTGTTATTATATACTCACCAACTTTCTATGTACTGAGGAAGTTTGGATATCAGGGACTAAGCATGAACTACATGCATTGGGCCAACAGTCTTATGGTAGATGATTTTATATTCATGATTTAATTTAGTTGGCATAACACATGTATTATTAGTCATTTGACTAATATTACTCTAAAACTAAGGCTTAGAGAGGCAACTAACTGGCCTAAGTTCAATACACTAAATGATAGAATCTGCCCAGCTTACCCTTACTGACAAAACAGCTGGGTGTAATACCAAAGGCAGACAACTTATCAGAAAGATCATGGAAAGAAACATTCAAAGAGAGCCCTGCTAAAATCAGTCATCCTAGGTTGTGTGTACACCCTTGAGAAAGTACAACAGCAGCTACATTTCAGAGGAAAAAAAACTCACTAAAAAGCATTGGTGAAGTCACAAAAAACAAACAACAACAACAACAACAAAAACAGACTCTGGTGAGGAGAGAAGTGAATTAGTATCCAGAGTTACTATAACAGATTTCCAGTTTTCAACAACAATTAGCTAAATCACAAGACATGCAGAGAAATAGGAAATTGTGACCCAAGCGTGGGAAAAATGAGGGCAACAAAAACTGACTGTAAGGGAACCCAAATGTCAGATTTAACAAAAACTTTAAAAGAGCCATCTCAAATATATTCAAAGAACTAAAAGAAAATATACCTAAAGAAGTGAAAGAAGATATGATGACAACATATCATCAAATAGAGAACATCAAAAAAGAGATAAACAATTTAAAAAAAGAACCAAGTGGTAATTCTGGAGTTGAAAAGCATAATAACCAAAATAAAAAATTCACTAAAGGGTTTCAGCAGCAGTTTTGAACAGAAAGACAAAAAGAATCTGGGGACTTGAAGATATATTGATAGAGATTATAAAATCTGAAGAGCAGAAAGAAAAAAATTGAAGAAAAATGAATAAAGCCTCAGAGAAATGTGTAATACCATTAAGAGCATTAACATATGATTATAGGAGTATCAGAAGGAGAAGAAAGAATTTAAAAAAACCAAAAAAATATTTGAAGAAATAATGAATGGAACCTTCCAAATTGGCTGAAAATATTAATCTACACATCCAAGAAGCTCCATGAACTCCAAGTAAGACAAGCACAAATAAATTTACATTTAGATACATCATAGAAATAAATACTCAAAGACAAAAACAGAGAAAATCCTGAAAGTATCAAAGAGAAAAATGACTTAACAGGTACCACAGAATTCCAATAATATAAACAGCTGACTTCTCATAAAAAACAATGAGAGTCAGAAGTCAGTGGGATAATAAACAGTTGACTCTTTTTTAAAAAATATATATTTTATTGCATTTTAGGTTTTGGGGTACATGTGAAGAACATGCTAGGTGCATACATGGCAGTGTGGTTTGCTGCTTTCCTCCTCATCACCTATAACTGGCATTTCTCCCCATGTTATCCCTCCCCAATTCCGCACTCCCCATTCTCTGTCCCCTAGTTGCCTCCCACAGACCCCAGTGCGTGATGCTCCCCTCCCTGTGTCCATGTGTTCTCATTGTTCAAAACCCACCTATGAGTGAGAAAATGCGGTGTTTGATTTTCTGTTCTTGTGTCAGTTTGCTGAGAATGATGGTTTCTAGGTTCATCCATGTCCTTACAAAAGACACAAACTCATCATTTTTGATGGCTGTATACCCAGTAATGGGATTACCATCGTTTTTGGTATTCCATGATGTATATGTGCCACATTTTCCCTGTTCAGTCTATCATCAATGGGCATTTGGGTAGGTTCCAAGTTTTTGCTATTGCAAACAATGCTGCAGTGAACATATGTGTTCATGTGTCTTTACAACAGAATGATTTATAATCCTTTGGCTGTATACCCAGTAATGGGATTGCTGGGTCAAATGGAATTTCTATTTCTAGGTCCTTGAGGAATCGCCACACTGTCTTCCACAATGGTTGAACTAGTTTACACTCCCACCAACAGTGTAAAAGTGTTCCTTGTTCTCCACATCCTCTCCAGCATCTGTTGTCTCAAGATTTTTTAATGATCGCCATTCTACTGGTGTGAGAGGGTATCTCAATGTGGTTTGATTTGCATTTCTCTAATGACCAGTGATGATGAGCATTTTTTTCATACGTTTGTTGGCCTCATATATGTCTTCTTTTGTAAAGTGTCTGTTCATATCCTTCATTGAATGGGCTTGTTTTTTTCTTGTAAATCTGTTTTGGTTCTTTGTAGATTTTGGATGTTAGCCCTTTGTCAGATGGGTAGATTGCAAAAATTTTTTCCCATTTTGTTGGTTGCCGATTCATTCTAATAACTGTTTCTTTTGCTGTGCGAGTTTCATTAGGTCCCATTTGTCTATTTTGGTTTTGTTGCCAACGCTTTTGGTGTCTTAATCATGAAGTCCTTGCCTATGCATATGTCCTCCATGGTTTTGCCTAGATTTTCTTCTAGGGTTTTCATGGTGTTAGGTCTTATGTTTATGTCTTTAATTCATTTGGAGTTAATTTTAGTGTAAGATGTCAGGAAGGGGTCCAGTTTCTGCTTTCTGCACATGGCTAGCCAGTTTTCCCATTAAACAGAGAATCCTTTCCCCATTGCTTACTTTTGTTAGGTTTGTCAAAGATCCAGTGGTTGTAGATGTGTGGTGTTGCCTCTGAGGCCTCTGTTCTGTTCCATTGGTCTATATCTCTGTTTTGGTACCAGTACCATGCTGTTTTGATTACTGTAGCCTTGTAGTATAGTTTGAAGTCAGGTAGTATGATACCTCCAGCTTTGTTCTTTTTGCTTAGAATTGACTTGGCTATGTGGGCTCTCTTGTGGAACAGTTGACCCTTGAACAACACTCAAGTTAGGGGGCACCAATCCCCTGTTTAGATAAAAATCCTCATATAATTTTTACTGTCCTAAAACTTAACTACTAATAGTTTACTGTTGACCAAAAGCCATACTGATAACATAAACAGTCAGTTAACAATCCATATAAAATATTGTATATGTATTATATACTCTATTCCCACATTAAAGTAAAGTAGAAAAAACATGTTTTAAGAAAAATCATAACAGAGAACCAGGTGTGGTGCCTCTTGCCTATAATCCCAGCACTTTGGGAGACAAAGGTGGGCAGATCACTTGAAATCAGGAATTTGAGACCATCCTGGCCAACACGGTGAAACGTGTCTCTACTACAAATACAAAAAATAGCCACATATAGTGGTGCATGCCTTGGGCCCCAGCTACCCAGGAGGCTGAGGCAGAAGAATCACTTGAATCCAGAAGGCGGAGGTTGCAGTGAACTAAGATTGTGCCATTGCACTCCTGCCTGGGCGACAGAGTGAGACTCTGTTTTAAACAAACAAACCAAAAAGAAAAGAAAATCATAAGAAAAAGAAAATACATTTACTGTTTATTAACTGGAAATAGGTCATCATGAAGGTCTTCATTCTCATTGTCTTCACATTGCATAGGCTGAGGAGGAGTAGGAAGAGGTCTTGATATCTCAGAGTTGGCAGAGGCAGAATAAAATCCATGTGCAAGTGGACAAATGTAGTCAAGCACATGTTGTTCAGAGGTCACTTGTATCAAAAGTGCTGAAAGGAAAAAAAAATCCCAACTGCATATCAACTAAGAGACTTATAGTCAGTAAAACTATCTTTCAGAAACAAAGGTGAAATAAAAACATTACCAGATAGATTAAAAAACTGATAGAATTTATTGCTAGCTGACATACTTTACAAAAAATACTATAAGAAGTTTTCAGGCTGAAAGCATATAATACCAGAGAAATTTGAATCCATTGTTGAAAGGCACCAGTAGGGCACTATTAAAAGACAGTATAAATGTATATTTTTATTATTTCAATGTCTTCAGTGATTTAGAAAGCAATTTAATGAAACTAATTAAACTGTTGGACCTAAACATAAAAATATAATAGATTTGACAATTAACATTACAAAGTAGGTGAATGATAGTAAAGCTGTACTGGAGTGAGAAAATGACTCCAGATGGTAACTTGACTCCACAGGAACAAATTAAAAGAAAAAGAAACATTTCAAAAGAAGGTTGGTATAACAATCTATAAACATATATTAGGTCTTTCTTTCCTTAGCTTCTTAGACATAAAGTTATAGAAAGTAATAATTATTGTATTGTTGGGTTTGTAACATATATGGGTGTAATATGCATATTTAACAATAATAGTACAAAAAAAGGGAAAGAGAATGGAACTATATGAAAGTAACATTTCTATATCTCTCTGGAATCCAGACAATATATATCTGAAGCGGATTGTAAGATGTATATGTTAAGCTCAAGAACATGCCCTAAGAAAATAAGTTAAAATATAATAAGTAAAAATAAATAAGTTAAAAATTAAATAAGTTTAAAAAAATTATAGGAATTAAAATGTTACAATAGAAAATATTCATTCAATGTAAAACACAACTGTAAAAGAGGAACAGAGGAAAAAGCCAGAAGACATATAAAAACCAAAAAGTAAAATGGCTGTTTAAATCCAACTATATAAAAAAAATTATTAAATGTGAGTAGATTGCACAACCCAATCAAAAGGCAGAAATAAAATTGATATAAAAACATGGTCCAATTATAATGTTTTCAGTAGATGAAATTTAGACAGAAAGACAGAAATAGTTGAAAGTAAAAGCGTAGGACAAGATTGATCATGCATACAGCAGCCACATGAAAGCTTGGGTAGTTATAACAAGATTGTTTTAAAAGGCTTAAAATGCTACGACAAAGAAGAAACTTTTACAATAATTAAAGAGGTAATCCATCAAGAAGATATAATAATAATAAACATTCAGAGTCATAAACAACAAAACCTTAACATACACGAAGCAATCTCTGACAAAATTTAAAATAGAAATGTACAATTCAACAATAATAGTTGAAAACTTGAACACTGCACTTTCAATAATGGACAAAACAACTAAGCAGAAGATCAATAAGAAAAGAAATATCTGAAAAACACTATGAATAAACTACAATCTATGTTTATAGAACACTCTACTCAACAGGAGTAGAATACACATTCTTCTCAAGTGCACGTAGAAAATTCTCCAGGATAGACTCTATGCTGCGTCATAATTCAGACCTCAGTACTTTTAAAATAATTGGAATCATACAGAATATGTTCTTTGATAACAGTGGCATGAAAGTAGATATTAATAATGGAAAGACAGTAGGGAAAATTACAAATATGTGAAAAATAATACACTCCTAAATAATCAATAGGTCTAAAAAGAAATCGTAAGAAATTAGAAAATTCTTTGGGGTGAATAAAAATAAATACAAAACACACAAAACTTATGGGATGCAGCTAAAGCAACGCTGAGAAAGAATTTTATAGCACGAAATGTTTAGGAAAGAAAAAAAGTCTCAAATCGATAACAAAATTCTGCCTCAAAAACTAAAAAATTGAGAACAAATTAAATCCAAATCTAGCAGAAGAAAAGCAACAATAAAAATTAGAATGAAATTAATAAAATGTGAAAAAAGCAATAGAGAAAAATCAGCAATAATAAAGATTAGAATAAAATTAATAAAATGGGAAATTAAAAGAAATAGAGAAAAATAAAACCAAACCAAGCTTGGTTATTTGAAGAGATCAACAAAATTGATAAACTATTGGATAGACTGACAAAAGAGGAAAAAAAAGAAAGAATGCTCAAATTGCTAAAATCAGGAACAAAGAAGGGAATATTGCTATGAATTTTACAGAAATAAAAAATGGATTAAAAGAAATACTATGGTGCTTGCTTCGGCAGCACATATACTAAAATTGGAATGATACAGAGAAGATTAGCATGGCCCCTGCGCAAGGATGACATGCAGATTCGTGAAGCGTTCCATATTTTTTTTTAAAAAAAGAAATACTATGAGAAATACTATGAGAAAGTTAGGTAATCTAGATGAAATAAATAAATTCCTAGAAAGACATAAACTACATAAACTCATTCAAGAATAAAAAGAATATTTGAGTATATTTATAAAAAATGGAAATATGATTAGTAATTAAAAACTTCCTGCAAAGAAAAGCCATGGCTCAGATCACTACTAGTTTTTTTACTAGCAAATGTTTACAAAACGATTAACAATAATCTTTCAAAAAATAGAAAATGGAAAAAAATAGAAAAAAGACCTGGCATAGTAGCTCAAGCCTATAATCCCAGCACATTGCAAAGCTGAGGTGGGTCGACCACTTGAGCCTAGTTCAAGACCAGCCTGGGTTACATGGTGAAACTCCATCTCTACAAAAAATTATCTGGGCATGGTAGCATGTGCCTTTATTTCCAGCTACTTGGGGGGCCAAAGTGGGAGAATCACCTGAGCTGCAGTGAGCCATAATGGTGCCACTGCAATCGAACCTGGGTGACAGAGTGAGACCCTGTCTCAACTAATAATAATAATAATAATAAAGAAAAAGAAAAGGAAGTATATCTCACAATCCATTCTGTTAGGTTAATATTACTCATTCAAAAAAAAAAAAACAGGTTAAGACATCATAAGAAAAGAAAATTACAAATCAACATTTCTTATATCTATACATGGCAAAAATCCTCAACATGATACTAGGAAACCTAATCCTGCAACATATAAAAACATTATACACCATGACTAAGTGAGATTTTTCTCAACAGCGTAAGTTTAGCTTAGCACCGAATAATCAATAATGTAATAAACATATTAATACAATAAAGTACTGAAACCATGTGATCATCAGATTATAGCAAAAGTATTTGACAAAATTCATACCACTTCATGATAAAAATGCAACAAACTAAGAGTAGAAAGGAAACTGAACCAAATAATATGGATTTACAAAAACTCACAGCTAATATCATACCTTATGGTGAGAAATTGAATGATTTTTGGAAATGATCAGAAGCAAGAGAAAAGTATGTGCTGTCCCCTTTCTGTTCAAGTTTACTGGAGTTTCTGAAGCAACCTTTGCAAAAATTGTAATAATGAGAAAATTGTGACATGAAAAACATCTGATCTAACCAAGTCTCACCTGGCTTTTAACCTCCACACTGTGCTCAGTCTTTTCAGGGCTTGGGCCAAGCTAACTTTAGGAGAAACTTAGTTTATATTTTAATTAATAATAGCCTTCCCCCAAAACTAAACCATCTTTGTAAAGCTAATAAAAGACCACCAGGTTAGGAGGATGACAGGAGCCTGAATTCTGCTAAGGTGGAGATAAAAAAAATTAGAAGCGTTTATTCCAGAGATCATAAGATTTGCAACTTCCTCAATTTTTCCTGCAGGCAACATCACTATTGCAGAACTTTTTGAGATTTCTTTTCTAGTTTCTGCATTTATGGCCATGAGTAGCTCCACTGGGACCTACCTACCAGCCCTGTGGCCCCACCCAGAAGTGGACTCAGCACATGAGAACTATTTTTCATATCCTTGTGATTGCAGCCCCATGCAATCAGCATCACCTATTCCCTTGCCCACAGAACTAGCCTTGAAAAACCCTAGCCTCTGAATTTTCAGAGAGGTTGATCTGAGTAATAATAAAACTCTAGTCTGTTCAGCCAGCACTTTTTGAATTAAACTCTTTCTCTACTGCAGTCCCCTGCCTTGGTAAGTAGGTTGCATCTGGGCAGTGGGCAAAATAAACCTATTGTGTTATTGGAAAGGGGTCCAGATCCAGACCCCAAGAGAGGGTTCTTGGATCTCATACAAGAAGGAATTCAGCATGAGTTTGTAGAGTAAAGTGAAAGCAAGTTTGTTAAGAAAATAAAGGAATGGCCAGTCATGGTGGCTCACGCCTGTGATCCCAGCACTTTGGGAGGCCAAGGTGGGTGGATCACAAGGTCAGGAGTTTGAGACCAGCCTGGTTAGCATGGTGAAACCCTGTCTTTACTATAAATACAAAAATTTAGCCAGGCATGGTGGTGCACGCCTGTGGTCCCAGCTACTCAGGAGGCTGAGGCAGGAAAATTGCTTGAACTTGACAGGTGGAGGTTTCAGTGAGCAGAGGTCGTGCCACTGCCCTCTAATCTGGATGACAGAGGGAGACTGTCTCAAAACACAAAAAGAAAAGCAAGAAAGGAATAAAAGAATGGCTACTCCATAGACAGAGCAGCCCCAAGGTTGCTGGTTGCCCATTTTTATGGTTATTTCCTGATTATTTGCTTAAAAGGGGGTGGTTTATTCATGCCTTTCCTTTTTAGACCATACAGGGTAACTTCCTAACATTGCCATGGCATTTGTAAACTTTCATGGCACTGGTGGGAGTGTAGCAGTGAGGACAACCAGAGGTCATTCTCATCACCATCTTGGTTTTGATGGGTCTTAGCCTGCTTCTTAACTGAAACCTGTTTTATTAGCCAGATCTTTATGACCTGTATCTTGTGCCAACCTCCTATCTTATCCTGTGACATAGAATGCCTAATTGCCAGCAAAATTGAAAGGCACAAGATCAACATACAAAATCAATTATATTTCTACATACTTGCCATGAACAATCAGAAAATAAAATTAAGAAAACATTTCTATTTACAATGACATAAAAAAAGATAACATAGTAATAAATTTAACCAAAGGAATGTAAAATGTAAAATTTATGTTCTGAAAACTATAAAATATTTGTTGAAAGAAACTCAAGAAAACCTAAATAAATGGAAAGGCATCCTATGTTCAAGGATTGAAAGGTTTAACATTATTACTATTTTGATACTCCCCAAATTGACCTACAGATTCAACACAATTTCTATAAAAATTCTAGCTAATTTTGCCAAATTGACAAGGCAATGCCAAATTTACATAAAAATGTAAGTCATCCAGGATATTCCTCCTCCTCTAAAAAAAATATTTAAAAAGATAAAACAAAGTTTTTGTCACAAATGGTTCTAGGGCAACTATATATCCATAGGAAAAGAATGAAGTTGAATCCCTACCTCACACCACATACAAAAGTTAACTCAAAGTGGACCAAAGACTTTACCTCTGTGATCTTTTTCCCCTAAATGTATATCCCAGTCTAATCATGAGAAAATACCTGACCAGTGTTCTTTAACACTGTCAGGTCATTGAAAACAAGAAAAGCTTGAGGAGCTGTCATAGCTAAGAGGAGCCTAAGGAGTATGACAACTAACTGTTATCTGGTATCCTGGATAGGATCCTGGGACAGAACAAGGTAAAAACTAAGAAAATCTGAGCAAACTATGACATCTTATTAATTGTAATTTATCAATACTTACAGACTATAGAGTTGTGGCTTCTCCATGAAATGTAGTTGGATTTTGGATTTTTCATGTGGCAACTGAGAGTTTCAATAGACAAAAGCAGAAGATTCCAGTCCTCTTAATGGCTAGGTCTGAATTAGGTATAGCGACACTTTGGTTATAATCCATTAGTCAGAGCAGTCAGTGATTCAATGATAGAATTTCCTTCATTTTCCAAAGTGTTCTTGTTTGAATTATAAATTATGTAGTTACCCTAATGACAATTACCTAGACAATTTTTTTTCTTATTGCACAGCACCAGTATGGGCAATTGCAGTGGCTTTCAAACTTTTGACTACAACTCAGGGAGAAATAAAATTTTCATCATAACATAGTACACACACACACACACACACACTCACACACACACACATATACATACACACCAAATAAAGCAAAAACTTCAGGAAATGGTAGTTGGATATTTTCAAATCAATTTTAGTCTTTTTTTAATTAAAAAAAGCTTCAGTTATGATACATTAAATTGACTTCCTGACCCACAGCTTGAAAAAACACCAATATTTTGGTTGTATTTTAAGATCATAGAATATGCCTTCTGATTCTTTTCCTTCTCTAGGTGACCCTTTGCAAGTTGCAATCTTCTCTAAACAATACTCTTTCTCATCTATAAAGTGAATATTAATACCTACCTGAAGGTGGCAGAGAGAGTTAACTGAGATAATTTGGTTGATGAGCCTGGAATCTAGTTAACACTTACTAAAGGTAATTTTTTCTTCTCTCTTCTGCTTCTAAACCAACAGGACACAGCTGAAGCTCACAGGTTTGTAAAAGTGAAAAAATATTTTTCTTAACCCCCTGACCTCTAAAGTTTGGTCAGAGTGTTTGGCCACTGATAACACATCTTTAAACACTGTTACATCTGTGTTCAACTAATAGAGTCACTTTTCAGTAACGTCCAGTCAGGCCCATCACAATAGCACTTTTAGCTTCTTGAAGGAAAATAAAGGAAGAAAGAGAATGGAAGGAAGAAAGAAGAAGAAAAAGTGTGCTGAAGATTTAAAAACATGTTTTACTGAGGGATGGAATGGTGAGCAAGTTGACAGGCCCCATACTTCTGTTTCTGTTTTCACACATAACTGTTTTCCACCGAACACATAAGCAGAATACTTACTTTTGAATATTATCCTTGGAAATCAAACAATAATAAGATATCGTATATTATGCATATACGATATATATATGGTATGTGTGTTTGTGTGTGTGTGTATGTGTGTGTGTGTGTGTGTATCCCACATGTCCACATGAAAAATAATGGAAGAAGATGGAGCCAAGAAGAGAGTCCTGATGCCCTGTAATCTAGAGAGACAAAAGATGTGATGAAAGCAAGCATTCTACCTCTGGGCCGCCATAATCCAGGCCAGGTTCCAGAGTCCTCTCTGGTTTTCACCATGTTGTAGTGGGGCCTCACCAGGTCCACAGCTTTTCTGCTTTGGTTGGCATGTACTGAACCTAAGGTGATCACAGCAGTGGTGGTGACAAACCAGCTTCTGTCTTTCCATAGTTTGATACCCTGTACTTCAGTGGGAGGTGAGCACCTCTATGGAATGCAATACACAGTAGGCATCCCAAACTCAAAGATCATCTTGCTCCTTCATTTCACATTACATCTTTGACTGTCTTGCTCAGTTGTTTCACCTTGGCTAGTTTTTACTCTTTGGCGAGTACTCTGACAACTCTCTTGCAGGGAGGAAGCCCGTTTTCTCTCTTTGAGTAATCCAGACTCCTTGCATGGTGATTCCTGGGTAAGGGGTGCTCAATAAATTGTGCTGATAATTATGTCATTCACTCAAAAATATTAAGCATCTAGTGACCAAGACAAAGTTAATATTGACCTTTAAATTGCCAAATCTAATGATCATCTCTTACTGTTCATCCTCCTCTACCATTGCTACCTTAGAGGCCTCCCATCCCTGCCTCCATTTCTCAGACTTTCTACTTGACTCTCCCTGACAAGCTTTCCCTTCACCATTTTCTTTTAAGCAATTGTCCGGAACTTGAGTCTGTCCGCAATAGAACACAGTTTGAGTTAGAGCCAGGACTAGAACTCAGGCCTGCATATAATCAAAGATCAGAAAACAGCCAAATCTTGATATTTCTATTCATAGGGAGGAAACCCAGATGGGCCTACTCACAATACATGCTTCCAAATGAAAAAACACGTTTTCCCCTAAGGACATTGTTAGGACACTGTCTAGCTAGAAGATATTCAGAGAAAATTCACCCCTTTACCTGCCCTAGGGAAGTGGGAAAATTCAATGTTTGAGCCATTTACCCAAAAGAGTAATCCATGCTGGAAATTTTGTTTAAAGTATTCTTTTAAAAGGCCCTTCTGTCTTTATTACAACGATAAGACTGCTGAGTCTGCCCAAGCATATGAGGTTGCAAAGAATATTTCTTTTTATTCAGACCTTGTATTCTCTACATGATGAAAGGATTCTTGGCACATAGTTGGCAATTACTATCTAGGTTTTCTGCATAACATAGGTTTTTTTAAACTAAGCTTTTAACTCAGTACACATCAGGCTCCAATGAAAATACATGTGGCCTAACACGAGCAGAAATAAACACAATTCTAATCAACTTAACTGTTGACAAAAGCATGTGGTTTCGTTGCTTGCGGCCAAAGTTTTAAGAGTGGACTCTGATTTCTTGCAGGAACACCCCTCATTTATGTGTGCAAATAGGGTAATTAAGTGTCCAATTACCAGATTTGCATTGGCAAATGGGGGCTTTGTGTGGGTAAAATTCTCTATGGTTTGGGACCAGCTGAAACTTAGGTCTTTTATTTCGGGATCAATCCCCCAACAATAACACGGGCATGATGAAGTTCACATCTTGTCCTAATCTGAAGCCATGGCTGAAGACTTCCCCTTATTTTGGTAATTCAGTGAAGCGGAGAGCCAAAGTTAGAATCTGGAGCTTTTTCTTCCTTACTGTCTACTCTGAAAAATAATTAAGCATTTCAAGTACTTTCAGACTGACTTTTTTTTTCCTGCTGGCTCTGTAGAATTGATTACTAAAGTGAAATACTTGTAAATATTCTTTTTAGAAATTTAACCACATGAAATCGTTAAGGTGAAAGACCTTTCATAAAACCACTTTATTCTTTTCTCCCCCAGCTCTTGGGTGAAATCTAAGATGGGTCCAATGACTTTCTCAAATTTCAGATAAAAAGTTTTCTGGATACTTTTAGTCACGAAGCCAATCTTCTTACAGTAATTAAGATGTCCTTTCTGGGGTATCCTGTCCTTTCTGGGATGTTTAGTCAAGTTGAAGTAAACATATTCCACTCTGTCTCTCTCCATGAAGAAAGTTAAAACCCTGCATGGAATGTATGTAGCAGTTCTCTGAGGAGCCTGTAAAGTAAGTGGTAGCAGATAGATTAAGGAAAGAAACCAGAACCTGGAGTACCACTGAACCACTTTTCTCCTCTGGCATCTCCTACTGTAGGACCAAGACAGTTGGAAACAGGAACTATACATCAGGTGCAGACAGAACGAACTCAAAGAAAAACCACTTAATTGTAGTCTAAAGAAGGAGAAAGGGTGCCTCCTGGGGTCAAAGAGAATTTATGTTTTCTGCTGCTCCATCTCCCAGGAAATTCTATGGCAGTGGTGGTGACAATTGCGGTTGTGGCTGGTCAGGTATCCAAAACTCCAAGAAAGGAGAGTCCTTATGTCTGACCTGAGAAACTGGGAGAAATTCCTGCTGTTTTTTTGTCCCCCTCTCTCTATTCTCTTGATGCTCGGCATTGGAGGCAGAAGGAACTGGCCCTTATTCTTCTCCTGCAAAGCCTTCAGTTTTACTGAGGACTTGTATGTTTTTGCCTACTTGTTTTTCTAAAATATTCTTCTACTACACTGACCACATAAACTCTTGTTCATGTATTTTATTCCAGGACAAAGTTCCTATCCTTGATAAAGCCTCTTCTTTCCGGAAATGAGTTTACCTACCTCTGTGAAAAGATTCTGTTACGGTCATATCATCATACTGCTTGCGCATAGGCTGTCACCATTTGTGGATTCATTCCCACCCTTCATTGGTTATTTTAGTGCTTTCAACAAATCTCTGAAGGAATAATCAAGTCCATTTTTCTAGAAATAAAATATCCCAAGAAATATTTAATGATATGCATTAAGATTTTAATAAAGCATCAAAAGTGCTTAAACAAAAATAAGATTATTTGAATATTTTATTATAGATATGACTGCAAGACAATTCATTGCTTAAACTGGGAAACGTTTGAGAGTGAAAGGGGGAAAAGGCACCAAAATAATTAAGACATAGTATTTGATCTACAACAGCTATTAACTGGAACACATTACAGTCCTCATTGGAAACTTAATGGCAAATACCACCTTGTCTCTTGTTAGTTTCTTCTTCATCTACAGACATAGATGTATGCATATGTGCACAGCCCCCTCTGGAAATGCACATGTTTTAACTTCATGTCATATCCCAGACTAAGCCAACTAAGGAGAAGAAAGATGTAGAAACTTTAATATTGCTTATAAAATTATATTTATGCAGCTTTCACCTTTCTTTCTAACTTTGTCTCTTACCCTCTCTCCAAATACAATTTCTCCCAAACAGAAGAGATGAACAATTCCCAATTCCCTGGCACTTTGCAGTATACTGCAGCTTTTAATGAGAAATGGAACATTGTGGTTGAATATTTTTTAGAATCATTCTCATAGGTTAAAATCTAGGTTTTGCTATTTACTATCCATATAACTCCAGTTCTCTTATACTCAGTTTCCTCATCTATAACGTGAAAACCATAAGGTAAACTCTCCAAAGGATATTGTGAGAATTTAATAAAGTAATTGGCATAGAAATGCTTAGCAGTGTGCTTAGCTAAGGGAAATGGTAAATAAATGTCAGCTCTTGTTAGACTGATCATATGATTTAATGTCCAATCTGTACACTTTTGAGATTGAAAGGGAACACTACTGAAATTTTGTTGGGAAAGGAATTGGAAAGTGAGATTGTCCCAGGAAAAGTCGTTCATGTATTCACCCCAGTTCCAGTTTTGTAAATGACCATCTGTATTACCAATTTCCACAAAATGCTACGGAGAGGGAAACTGTTACATGTTTAACATGAAGCCAGAAATTATAAGGCAGGTTTAAATCTAAGAGACTTCCTTAGAGATACTTCATTATCTCTAAAGCTGAAATATGCAAATGCAGCTTGCCTGTTACCAAACTGAGAGATGCTTTTTTCCTTTTTTTTTTTTTTTCTCTTTTTTTGAGACAGAGTTTTGCTGTTTTCACCCAGACTGGAGTGCAATGGCATGATCTTGGCTCACTGCAACCTCTGCCTTCTGGGTTCAAGCAATTCTCCTGCCTCAGCCTCCCGAGTAGCTGGGACTACAGGCACGCACCACTATGCCCAGCTAATTTTTGTATTTTTAGTAGAGACGGGGTTTCACCTTGTTGACCAGGATGGTCTCGATCTCTTGACCTCGTGATCCACCCACCTTGAACTCCCAAAGTGCTGGGATCATTAGCATGTGCTGTTTAAGCACCTACTGCCCTGGAGGGAAAATACCTCTAGAATAAGGAAGAAAGAAGGAGGTGGTAAAGAGCTCAATAGGTGGGTCTTAAACCCAACCCCACAAGAAAGTCACTACCACCATCACAACAAATACAAACATGACACCAGCTTGCTGAAACCCTGAGTGAAACTAAAGTTCTTTTTCAAATCCAGAATATTTAACCAGTAGTGTGCTCTGATAATCAATTCTAATCAAACAAAATCTATGTCTTCTAAAATTATCAAACCAGATTAAACTTGGAGGAACATCTGCTAAGGCAAAGCTAATATTTTAATGTTTTATTTGCTAGAGAAACCTATTTTCTTGTGTGTCTCATGAGTGGTGAAGGCCATTGAGTTAGACATTGTCAAGAGACCCACAATAGCATACTAGGTTTGGCTGAGTATCCTCCTGGGCTAATTATTATGTCTTCTGAGAGAAGGAATCTCCAAATTACCAGGGAATCTGAAGCTCTTTACCTATTCACTTAGGATTCAACAGTTTCAACCCTGAAATGATCCTTTCAATGCACAAATCAAAAGACTAAGAGCTTTTACAGTATAATAGACATTATTTTGACTGTAGGTGTTTCCATCAGCTCCTGCCTGGCTTTCTCATTGCCCTACTTCCTCTGGAAAACTAAGGTGGGTTACGTGTCCAGTTCACTTACTTAAGTCATCACTTGATTCTCTCCATAATGGAGAAGAAGTCATCCTACAATCTGTTGTTGCTACAATCTTTACAGAAAATTGTGAATAATCTATTTGAGGAATATCACGTCCTGATTAATTAAATATTTCTTAAAGCTACAAGTTAACAGCATTTTCTCAATCTCTACACCCAAATTGGCTCTGAAAAATTTGTTAAGGATTTATAGTTGCCTTTTCTCTGTGAAAATACTTATAGTATCTAAGTATATATATTTGCATTTTGGGGCAGTTGTTTATACTCTAGCTTATACCAAAACTAATTTATTTTGCCTTTGTAAATATACTTCAGTCCACATTTACCTTTTACATCATCCAATTGTAGGGGTTGAAAAACTATATCCTATAGGCCAAATCCACCTGTTCTCATAAATTTTTTTGTTAGGACACAAGTACAAGCATTTGCTTATTCATTGTCTATGGCTGTTTTCAACATCCGAGTAGATACGTGTGACAGAGGCTGCATGGCTGGTGAAACAAAGAAAAAAAATTTACTACTTGGTCCTTTACAGAAAGCAAATTACATTTGCCAACCCTTTATCTAGTATAATCGTTCCAAACACAGATACTCACTGAACAGATTTATAGAAAGTAAAGTGCAGTATGCTCTGTTGAATATATTCTAAATCTATGACATATCTTAGAAGACATTCGTTTTAAGAAAATTATTCTTGACAGCTGTTTTTTTATTCTTGATGAAGTGTCATTAATTAAAAGCTTTTATGTAAAATACAGTAAACTCCCAGTAATGCATGCTTCATAATTACAAAAATTCAGATGTTCCCATGTAAAAACTCATGCCTTCTAGTTGCAAAAAGAGCTGGAGACAGTCAATGAAATTTACAATCACTGAATATATGCTTTGTGCTTATTAATATATTGTGTATTAGTATAGGAAGGGGGAAGAAGCAGTAATGTGTTTCTGCATTTCAAAGAGTTATAATATTGATGAAGAGACACAATCCTAACAGTTTCTTCCATAATTGAAGTGTACAAAAAAATGAATAGCACAGAGAAGTCAGAATGCTGAGCTTTCACTTCTTATCAGTAATTTATCATTAATTACAAACATTGGTTGATCACTGATGCTAGCCCATGCCCTTTGGTTTGCCTGAAGTCTGATATTATGCAAAGTAAGTCATGGTGTGTAGTCTCAATAAGATTTTAGCTAAAGATATAATTATTAGAAGAGAAAAAAGTTAGTCTTTAAAAGAATTCTAAGCTGTCTGTGGCCAACTACCCTGAATGTGCCTGATCTTGTCTGTTATTACCCATATCTTCCAATAGCAGTCTTGAAGTATTTCTCTTGAACATCAAAGTCCTGTTTCAAAAGTGGTGAAAGGACTCAATTTGAAGAGGAAAGAGAGGTCATAATTTTATCTTTGATTTTAGACTATTGGCTTTCAAAATGTGCTGCCTATTGAAATTCCTGAGTGATTCTAATGCACAGCTGAAGATGTGAACCACTGGTCTAGAGTAATTCTTCTCGAACTTTAAAGTGCATCGGATGACCTGAGGATCTTGTTGAAATACAGATTCATAAACAGAAAGTACGGGGTGGGGTCAGATGATACTGATGGTGCTGGTCCGTGGAACACATTTGGAGTAAGGAGAGTTGTGATTTGGAGTGTGTGTGGGCGTGTGCATGCGTGCATGACTGCAATGTGTGCATGCATGTATTCCTGATATGGCTGTTATTGTTCTCTCTAAAAATACAACTTGCCTTTTTTCTGGGTTTCAAATACATAATGACACACTCAACCAGAGGTGATTTTCACTTGATTATGGAAAATTCCTAATGAACTCACATGCAGAAGGACCCCTCCCCTGCTGACTCATGCACCCTAGAAGCCTACTTAGGCCATCAAGACAGTTCTCTTTGCTCTTAGCTCAGGTTTCTGCTCAGATGAGCTTGTGCTGCTGGCTCTGGAGGGGCCTCACTGATAATGGTATCTGAGGGCATTCAATTAGCACATTTCAGGTTTCTCTGGTCATAGACACCTCATAATTTCTTCACTAATGCAACTGTATCTTTTTCTTTTTCCAAATCATTAGGCATCCCTTCCATGCTACTTTTCACTTTCCAGCCTGTAGTGGGTAAAGATTTTATTTTAATACTTAACACATTTGTGTGTTACTGTAATTTAGGGAGAAACCAGGTGCTAACATGTTTTAAAAGAAGAGTTTCATTTTTCTGAATTTTACTAAGACATTGATCCTGCCTCCTGTTTGACTTGAATCAGAGTATGAAGCCTTGGCCATTAATAAACAGGTGTGGTAAAGGCTGTGTCTGAAGGTGGAAACTGAGTCTGGGAAGATAAAGAGGAGAAAAGGATGGGGACAAAGAGAGAAGGGTTCTCAGACTCATGCCTGCAGTGCAGGCGTAAACACCCCTCTTTTGGGGGAAAGGTCACAGGTAATGAGTTCCTCATTTTGCTCATTTTGCCTTAAATCCTGGTCTTTTAGGAAAGACAATCCTGGAAGCAAAAGTAAAATCTGGTAATATTTCCTCTGATGTGAGCTGGGTGAGAGGACTCCCCATTTCAGAACTTCTCATACTCGACATGCACAAGAATCCTTTGGAAGATCTTATTTAAAATGCAGATTCTGAATAGTTAGGTCCAGGTGGGGTCTGAGTTTGTGCATTTCTAATGAGCTTCCTGGTGATGTAGATGCTGCTGGTCTGAGAACCGCACGTTGAGGTGCAAGGCATCATTGACATGCACCTGGGGCCCCAGTTCTCAACCTTAGCTCCTCATTAGAATCACTTGAGAAAGTTTCAAAACCCTAATGCTCAGGCTACACCTTAGACCTATTATTAAATTAGAAATCCATGGTATGGGACTCACACATTAGTAATTTCGAAAGCTTTTTGAGTGACTCCTATGTGCAGCTGTCTGGGCTGAGGACGATGTGAAGACAGCAAGAATCAATTTTCAAAGGATGGCGCCATGATCATCAGTGTAGTTAGTATCAGGGTCATCTAGGAGAGTCAGAAATGCCTTGGACCCTGCCCTATACCTGCTTAATTAGAAATTCTAGAACTAGGGCCCTGTAATCTGTATATATAAATAGAGATATATTCATATATATATTTATATATAAAATATGGTCTGTGCATTCTAATACATGCTAAAATTTGAGAACTACTACTTTATATATTCAGTCTCTCAGACTGCTGTGACAGTAGGAATAAATACATTATAAATATTAATATGATTCCATGTATTCTCTGTTGAGAAGTAGCAGTAGAACCCACTTCCCAGCTTGCCATTTGCTAGATAAAACACCAAGCAATTGACTTACATCTTATTTAGTGGTACAACATCCCTGACAGGTAAACACTACTGTTTTCTTAACATAAATGAGGAAACAGAGGTTAGGCAATTTGCCGAAAGTCACAGAGGAGATAAATTAGGATTCCATCCCAGGCCTTTCTGAGAACAGGTGCTGTCTTCTAATCTAGGCTAGGCTTCATGGGGCCTAAACAGAAGTGTAATTCACTTACCGTGGAAACGCTTTGACCCTGTAAGCCATGCTAGATGTCAAGCTACTTTTGTTTAGAAAGCACTCCTTATATATATGAACTCATGAGTTAGTGGGCTTCAGAGAGGAAAACTGGCCATTACTGCACAGATGGATTCATTCTATGGTAGGTTAAATATCTTGTGCTATGAGTAAAGTGCTTTCTCAGGAATTGGAAGATGCGTGGCAGAATGATAGAAAGATTTTCAGAGGAAATTACATGTAAAGGAATACCTAAAGGATGTCTATAAAGACAAGGATGCTGGGAGTTGGATGTGAGAATGTTTCAGAGAGAAGAGAGACCTGCATATTCAGAAAGCTGAGAAATAAGAGAGTTTGGCCCTACAGTGTTGGGGTATTACTTTGATTTATAAGAGGAAATAAATTCCTTTTGTAACTGCTATAGTTTGATCAAAAGCATTAGCTGGATTTTTATTTAAAAGCTGTTACTTTGTACCAAAGCAATGAATTTCTTGTGAGAGTTGGTTGGTGATACACAACCAAATTATTTTGTTTTAGTGCATGTCTTTTGCTGAACTAGAATGAACACTGTAATAGCTTCTGCTTGTTGGGGTGGTTGGCTTTCAGATCAAGAAGTAGAAGAAGGTTCACAAGTTAATGAAATAATTACAAGTCTCAAATGTCAAAATTTAACTGTTAAGGTCATTTTGAATCAGATAATCTACGGCTGAGGTCTGATGGCTTTGTCTGAAGCAACAGCAAATACAGAAATTGATGTATAAAAGCTGCAGCTTCCTTAACACTTGGGTGGAATATCTCTGAACATGTGCTCTACTCTGTTACCCAGAGTTTCCCCATGGGATTAAGGTACAGTTGTCCACAGTGGTAACTGGTCTATTATGCACCGTTTATTTACTGCTTGCCTTTCTCATTTTCCCACTTTGGTGGTTTTTGCCCCTCCCAAATATACTACTTCCATTTGATTTCTTGTCTATTTCTGGGGAACCTAAATTAGGCCAGTTAGAGTATACAAGAACTCATGATGTGAGGTATGGGGGTCTGGCTAGGCAGGGAGAGGAAGAGGCAAGCCCTAGTTCTGGGCCAGGGCAGTGTTAAACAGAAGAAAGGTGTGAATGATGAAGGAAGGAGGTCGGATGTCAGGATTCCCATTTCCCTCACTCCTTGTCCTGCATTTAAAGGGAGAGGACAATGGAAATATTTAGATGTGTCTAGGATATCCCCGAGACACCAAGATGAGTGGTCTACTTCCCTAGACTAAGCTAAGATCTTGGGAAGCATCCTCCATTCATCTCTGCACCATGTCCTCATGGAGCGGGAAAGAAAGTACACCACTGAATGACAGAGGAACTAGAGAGATGAGACTGAGGAGGTGGGCTTGCTCCCCCTGGCCTGCATCTGGCATAAATGGCATATAGATATTCCTACATGTCCTGATGGGTGGACACAGAGTTTAAGAGACAGAAGGTGGACTGGCATACACCTTGTGATGCTCAGAGTCTGCAACATTTGAAGGCTTCATAAACAGAGTCAATAGACCAGGACCACAGTCTCTAGTAGTAGGCCAGCAGTAAGCTCCAAATGGCCTGTTAGGACCTGATTGCTCTTCAGCCCATGCAGTTGGTTAGGCCAGCCATCCTAAGGTAGGGCCTCCAGGAATGCAAGAGCTAACATGAGTCTGGAGTGTTCATTTACCACTGGCGCTAATCATATGCATTGTAGACACCAAGTTCAAGAGGAGCAAGGGGAAAGAGAGGAAACCTGAAAGACTGAATATATAGCTGAAAAACACTATACATTCAAAGAGTCTGACATTTAATATTTTATCTTTGTTGGAAAACCCTGAAGAACAAGATTTGACCAGCTTTAAATAAAAAAGGTAAAATTTCTTCATACTTCTTAAGAACAGTATGAGAATATTTATGCTGCCCTACATATGGAGATAATAGGCATAAAGTACCCAACCAACCTACCTGGCCCATGATAAGAGCTCAGCGTTTGGTGGCTGTTGTCATTAACACCATAATTGATGATCTCAGGGGCCTCTGCTGTAATGAAAATCTAGTAGTAACTGATCTAGGGGAGCAGGAGGGATCAAGATTCTAAATAATGGTCTTTCAGCTAGACTGGTTGATGGAAATATATAAGTTCTGGGGCACTGGTTGATGGAAAATATAAGGCAAATCTGTTCCACGTCTAAGAGTTTGATTCGAATGGCCAGTATTGAAAACTTGTATCAAAACCTACCTATATTGAAGAGTTTGGTTTGGAACTCTCTTGTATTGAAGAGCTGATATTCAAGTTAACTAAGCCAGCCTAAGCCTCAATCAGGACTGAATACAGAGATCATTTGCATCCTATTTCTTCCATTAGTTTTAAATTTAACACCACAAGAGGCATAAAACAGCAACAACAAAGGCCGTAACATGCAGCTGAAAGATTTCTGTCCAGTTTCTTGCCTTCTTCTTGCTGCTGAAGGCAGATTAAGAAGGCATCATTTTCTCTGACATATGCAGTGTACAGTCACCTTGCCTATTAGATTCAAACAGGGCAAAAGAATACTGAGGGAGGGATGGGCTTAAGGGAAAATTTGCATATACATTTCCATTAGGGTTAAAAACATTTAAATCCACATTACCCTGGACCATAAGATAATGAATGCACCATTATGGACAAGGCTTAGCGTGTGTTGCTGCTGCATTTGGCAGGTTCAAGACTTGCTCTGGGTGTAATATTTGGTGACTCATTTTTCCTCAAGCATAGAGTAATAGGCTTTAACTTTGCTAAGCTTTTCTGCCAGCCCTTCACCCCCTGCTGTTCCATTATATTGAACTTGTAAGCAGGACGCTCTGTCCGGCTCACCCAGATTACCACAGCAATACGGCCCCGCTGAGGGGCTGGTGTCAGGATAAGTGTCAGGGAGGGAGCTCCCCATCTTGGCATGCTGTTCTCATCTTATTAAATTCAGCTTTGTGGAAGCAGGGAGCCCGCCTCTCAGTCACACTGGCTCAAGCGTGATCCAACTGCTACTGTCAGACAATATGAAAATAGGAACCACCACAGCTAATGGCAGGTGCTGCTTCACAGCTGAAAAAAAAAGAGGTCTGAGGGGGTTTTTATTATTATTATGATTTTATGAGCCTGGGTGAGTGTGTGCCATTTTACTCTTACAGACATTTCACTAGATTGATGTCCTGATTCAGAGAGCTGAATGCTTTTGGGAAATGAAACAAGATCGCACACTTTCAGCATATTGGGGAATCCAAGTTAGAGCATTGCTTTTATTCGCATTCATTGTTGTAGGTTCTAGTGGATCATTCTTAAATCCCTGAGAATCAAGAGCGTCCTAAAAATCCTAAATTGTGTCACTAAGATCTTTGTATTAGTGCAAGAAGGAGACAAAGGCTCTGCTTAAAGGGATGAAAACATCGAACAAAATGGAAAATCTAGGTCTGGAAATAAGTCACTGTGTAGGTTTGAGAGTCCCAACTTCACATTTCTGCCTTAACATGTGTTTTGGTTATAAATTGCTGCAGAACAAACTACTTCAATATTTAGTGGCTTAAAACAACAATTTTATTATGTTTTATATTCTGTGGTTTGGCATTCTGAAGAATGTCTATTTGAATAAACAAAGTCAGCCTAAGCTTCAACAAGGACTGAACTCAGAGGCCATTATGCACACTATTTCTCCCATTGTTTTTGAATAGGCTCTGTTAGGTGGTCCTTCTGCTGGTCTCACTTAGGGTCTCTTTGCAGCTGTGATCAGATTGCGGGCAAGGCTTGAACACCCAGGATTCTCCTTTCACGAGTCTGATAGACACCCTGGCAAGGATGCCTAAGTCTGGCACTGTAGCTGGTAAAGGCAGGGGAAGACATTGCTGATTCGTTTCTCTCTTTCAACTGGCCTCTACACGTGGTGTCTCTCCATGGTCTTTCAAGCAAAGTATCTGGATATCTAACACTGTGACTCAAAGCTACTGACCTTCTTACAGGCTTAGGCCTTGTGACTGTCTGACTGTCACTTCTCCTGCATCCTATCAGTTGAAGGAAGTCACGGGCCCACCAGTCCAGATTCAGTGGGCAGGGGCACTGGAAAGTATGGTTCACTGGGTACCATTATTAGAGACCGGCTAATGTGTCATGTTATATATTTTGGTCTTCAACCACCAACAATCTAGTGATGTTATCAATCTTGCATGATAAACTGTGTCCTAAAGATAATTTATTCAGTTATTCTATAACTTTTTCAATTGAATGCAAGTGTAAGCCACTAGGATTTGCTATCTATGAACTGGAATTCCATCATGGTACAAAGTACATTTTGAGGTAATCTAGACTCTACTTAGTTAAGGTATATGGTTGGCTAGAGAATGAGAAAGGAAGAATGTGAGAAGCCAAGTCACTAAATGCTTGAGACAGGATGAAACCATACATATATCGTTCAATGGCTTCCTTAAAAAGTAACACTGAGTCTATTAGGCATAATATTCTAGCAATCTAAAAGAGGGGGATTCCGGAAATACAGTGACTCAAATGCAGCCCTTTGCCTTCCTCACCACTTCCAATCTGTCAGTCCCCACCTGACTGATATGGAACACTCTTCTTTACCTGAGTGAGCATCTGGAGACCAGCTTTGTATAAGCCCAGGAAATAATTTACTTTGTGAAGGTTGGTGAACCCTAGGGAGAAGGTCTTCATTGGCCTTTCATGAGAGTACCAGGTATCCCTGGTTTCCAAGAGGCCAGGGAGTATAACAGGAAGACAAAGTATCAAAGAGAACAAAGAACCTGGGGAGCAAAAGAGTTCCCCAATATAGTAGAGGGTAGCCTGCTACCTGCTGCTAAACTAGAGAGCCATTAGATATCGTTAAAGAGAATGGAGATCTCTTTATTTACGCCCAATGGGAGAGCTGCCATTGATCAAACAACCTGAGTCCCTAGAAGACTTAGCAAATATTTTATCTTAGTAGTTCTTTCTGCTACAACTGAATACCACATAGTGGGTAATTTATAAAGAAAAAACTATTTCTCACAGTTCTGGAGAGGCTAGGAAGTCCAAGATCAAAGTGCAAACATCAGATGAGGGCCTTCTTCATACATCTGGAAATGGCAGAAAGTGTTAGGGCAAGAGGGAATGGGTATGGTGTCCTCAATGGCAGAAGGGTAGAAGAGAGTGAACCACTTCCATGAGCCCTTTTTATAGCATGTTAATCCATTAATAATGGTGGATTCCTGATGACCTAAATACGTCCCAAAAGGCCCCACTCTCAACAACATGGTTGCACTGGGGATAAAGTTTCTAACATTAGAACTTTGGGGGAAACACTCTACTAAAATATAAAAATTAACCAGGCATGGTGGAGGGCACCTGTAATCCCAGCTACTCAGGAGGGTGAGGCAGAGAATTACTTGAACCCAGGAGATGGAGGTTTCAGTGAGCCAAGATCACGCTACTGCACTCCAGCCTGGGCAATAGAGTGAGATTCCATCTCAAAAGAAAATAATAATAATAGAATTAGTTAGAAAACGTGGTAAGCTGGCTGTATACATGACAAATATTTTAAATAATCTATACCTCTCATAGATCCTAGCTTTGAGTATCCCAAATGGGAATAGAAAACATTTCGCACACAGCAAAAACAAAAACAAAAAAAAGCATTTAAGAATATGTTAAGCATGACATGGTAAAGAAATCAAAAAATCTTATTGATGGACATAACACAAGATCCGAATGTATAGAAATCCATATATTCTTTAATTGGACAATTTAAAATCACAAAAACATTTTTCCCAAAATTATTATTTAAATTTAAATTTTCTGCCACTCTAATAAAAAAACAAATTTCTGCCTTACATTTAGATAACATTATCTTACAATTTTTTGCTGAAGAAAAAATTCTTAAGAATAACCAAGATAATTATGCAAAGTGAATGTAGTTGCCTACTACTGTAAACTGGGTAAGATCTCATTATGCAGACTCACCGTAATTTATTAAACCTTTTTTTGCTAAAGGTTAATTCATTGAAATCAATGCACATTCTTGTACACCTGTCCCTATGTACTAGTGCATATATTTACTGTGGTGTACCTAGGAAGAGTATCTGCCGGATTGCCCATACATCTATGAACTTGGTTGGGATAAGAAATTACTTTCTTGTTGCATTGTTAGCTGATGTAAAATGGGCATCATTGTACCTTTCAATACCTCTTTGTTTCGTCTTTTTTTTGTAGAGGATATTGAATGAATTTTCATTGGATAAATACAAACAAACCCTTTCAAAGAGGCCCTTCCTTCAAAATTTAGAAAACATATGAATTCAAGAAAGTTTAAAAAACAAAAATATGTGCATGAATTGAGCCTAAGCTCTTCCAGTTGTGTTTGAAAACTTTTTGAAAAGCTTCAAAACAACAAAAATGAGAATAACCCTTCTAATATAGATTACCAAGACATTTGTTTTGCTTACTCACAAAGCCTTTTGTACTCTCTTATACATGCTCTGAAATATTTCAATCATACATAAAAGCATAACAAGTAAAGTAAATACTACCTTTGTAACAACTATTCAACTGTGTCAAAACTTCACATTTTACCATATTTCTTTAGAATTTTAAAATAAGACATTTTAAATACAATTGAATCTACTGTTTATTCCTCTCCAATCTTATTCCTCTCCCTCCTTTCCTCTCTCTTCTAGAGGAAAATTACTCTGCATTCGGAGTTTATAATTATGCAAGTTTTATAGGTTTATTATATTGGTATGCGATATGATAAATAATATTTAGAACATTTCTTAATGTTTTCTTACTCTATAAAAATAGTCTCATACAATGTGTCATTCTACATGCTCTTCTTGGACAATATTTTGTTTCTGAGATTTAAGTATTTGATACACATAACTGAATCTAGTTGAAAAACTATTTAGTATTATAAACATAAACATCAATTCTCTTAAATACACAGTTTTATTGTTTCCATCATTTTCCTATTGCAAGTTATAGTACAGTAATCATTCTTGAACAGACAGTGTGGAAGCAGTTAAGAAAATTCAGTCATCTTCTATTAAATTTCTATTACAGAGATTTGCAAAAATGTAAAATAGTGCCACTTTTCACACTGATTTTGTTATTTGGGAAAATATAGTTATTTTCCACAAAAATATGTTATTTAGGTTAACAATATTATGATATTAGTAGTTAAAATTGACTTTATTACTGTTATTTCAAAATGAATAGATATCTTAATTTCTCAGTTTTAATTTCTAATTTAGTAACAATTAATAGATAAAACTCATATAAACAATAGCCCTTTAGGGTTCTCAGTGATTATTAAGAATGTAGAATAGACCGGCCTGGCGCAGTGGCTCAAGCCTGTAATCCCAGCACTTTGGGAGGCCGAGGCGGATGGATCACGAGGTCAAGAGATCGAGACCATCCTGGTCAACATGGTGAAACCCCGTCTCTACTAAAAATACAAAAAATTAGCTAGGCATGGTGGCACATGCCTGTAATCCCAGCTACTCAGGAGGCTGAGGCAGGAGAATTGCTTGAACCCAGGAGGCGGAGATTGCGGTGAGCCGAGATCGCGCCATTGCACTCCAGCCTGGGTAACAAGAGCGAAACTCCGTCTCAAAAAAAAAAAAATGTAGAAGAGACCAAAAAGTTGGGGAATCTTGGTATATTTTTTACAGATTGTGTGTGTGTGTGTGTGTGTGTGTGTGTGAACATATTTTAATTTCTCTTGGATAAATACCTACAAGTGAAAAATTTGGGTGAAGAATAGATGTTAACTTTTCTCACTGCTGCTCAGTTTTCCAACGTGGTTATATGCTTGTATATTTTCTCCAGTTATTTATGAGAATTGTTACATATTTTGCAAAATTTTCTTTTTTAATTTGTCTTTTTAGTCATTCCAGTGGCAATGATAGCTCATTGTTGTTTTAATTTGAGAATGTCATTCTAGTGACCCTCCTCTAGGCTAAACCCTAAGCATATATTGCTAAAAATGCAAAAATCCCAGGGAAAGTATTATAGATTATCAGTGCCGGTCTTTTGTCCTTGCTCAGCATTATTTATTAGGTTGTTATCCTAAATTACAAATAATGAGGATACAAGCAATAAAGTGATTGCTTAGGTGTAAAGATAGTACCATCATAATGCATCACAGGTAGCATTGCCTTAGCTGAGACTAAGTTTTGATGAGAAGATCTTTTTAACAGTACTAGAAGTATGTAATATAGGACATGGCATAAAGGTGCTGCACAAAAAAAAACTCAAGTTAGGAAACCGGTGTAATGAAAACTGTACCAGATTGGGGGTCCAGTAGACTTGAGACTGAATCCAAGTCACTCTAGGAGGATTTTAGCCTCTCTGAATCTCAGCTTGTCATTGGTGTTATAACGTTAATAAAACCTACATTTCAGAATTGTTGAGAGGATTAAATAAGATTAAAATAATTTACTTAACTTATTAAAATAGTAAGGCATAGAGTGGTTTCTCAAATAATCTCCTATTTCAATCAAGTTCACATTTCCTATCCCTGCCTCCAGTGATGCTGAGAGGCTAAAAGATTTCAGAGCATCGGGTGGTGTGAGGTGTGAAAGGAATGTCAATTCATGTAGTATGGTGGTGCTGAGTGGTCCAGCACTGGCGTATGAGAGAAAGTAAGTTTCCTGAAGATACTTGGCCAAGACTGGCTATCTTTTCCCCAACCCATTTCCTCCTTCTCTTGGGAAGGGTTAAACCATATTTCTCATGTTTCTCATTACAGTTATCTGTGGCCAAGTGACTGAGTTCTAACCATTGAAATGGAAGGCCCCTGATGTCCTAGGATATTATAGAACTACAAGATGGGAGGGCCCAATTTCCACACTGAAAAGTTACATGAGCTAGAAGTAAACTTTTATTATGTTAATTCAAAGATATATTAGCATTGTTTGTTCCAGCACTCTCCTACCTTGGCTAGGTAGCACAGATGGCATTACTTAGAAATCCCTATAGAGCTGCCAGAGGTTTAACCTGGTGCCTCCCAGGTGCTAAATAAATACTTGTTGAGAGGCGCGAAGGGGCTGGCTGGCCAGGAGTGGTTGGCAGGGCAGCAGGGCAGCGACTATGGGGAGCTTGAGGGAAGAGCTACTCAAAGCCATCTTGCATGCCTTCACTGCAGTCTACCATGACCACAGTGGCAAAGTCTCCAAGTCCCAGCTCAAGGACCTTTCCCATAACCTGTGCATGGTCCTGAAGGTTCCTCATGACCCGGTTGCCCTTGAAGAACACTAGGGATGATGATGAGAGGCCAGTGTCCAACCAGGGCTACATGCCTTATTTAAACAAGTTCATTTTGGAAAAGGTCCAACACAAGTTTGACAAGATTGAATTCAATAGGATGTGTTGGACCCTCTGTGTCAAAAAAAAAAAACCTCACAAAAGAATCCCCTGCTCATTACAGAAGATGATGCATTTAAAGTATGGGTTATTTTCAACTTTGTATCTGAGGCCAAGTATCCATTAATTATTGTGACAGAAGAGATTGAATACCTGCTTAAGAAGCTTACAGAAGCTATGGGAGGAGGTTGGCAGCAAGAACAATTTGAACATTATAAAGTCAACTTTGATGACAGTAAAGATGGCGTGGGAACTTATCGAGCTTATTGGAAATGGACAGTTTAGCAAAGGCATGGATTGGCAGACTGTGTCTCTGGCAATTAATGAAGTCTTTAATGAACTTATACTAGATGTATTAAAACAGGGTTACATGATGAAAAAGGGCCACAGACTGAAAAACTGGACTGAACGATGGTCTGTACTAAAACGCAACATAATTTCTTACTATGTGAGTGAGGACCTGAATGATAAGAAAGGAGACATTCTCTTGGATGAAAACTGCTGTTTAGAGTCCTTGCCTGACAAAGATGGAAAGAAATGCCTTTTTCTCGTAAAATGTTTTGATAAGACTTTTGAAATTGGTGCTTCAGCTAAGAAGAAGAAACAGGAGTGGATAAAAGCCATTCATTCTACTATTCATCTGTTGAAGCTGGGCAGCCCTCCACCACACAAAGAAGCCTGACAGCGTCTGAAGGAACTCCGGAAGAAGCAACTGGCTGAACAAGAGGAAGTGGAGCGACAAATGAAGGAGCTCCAGGCCGCCAACGAAAGCAGGCAGCTGGAGCTGGAGGCCGTGCGGAAGAAACAAGGAAGCAGCATCCCGTGCAGCAGAAGAGGAAAAGAAACGCCTTCAGACTCAACTGGAACTTCAGGCCAGGTTCAGCACAGAGCTGGAAAGAAAGAAGCTTATTAAACAGCAGATGGAAGGACAGGTTGCTCCAAAGTCCTCTGAACTGGGACAGTATTTACAGCGAGTACGGGAGCTGGAAGACATGTACCTAAGGCTGCAAGAGGCTCTTGAGGATGAGAGACAGGCCCGGCAAGATGATGAGACGGTGCGGAAGCTTCAGGCCAGGTTGTTGGAGGAAGAGTCTTCCAAGAGGGCTGAACTAGAAAAGTGGCACTTGGAGCAGCAGCAGGCCATTCAGACGACTGAGACAGAGAAGCAGGAGTTGGAGAATCAGCGTGTCCTGGAGAAGCGGGCCCTGCAAGAAGCCATGGAGCAGCTGGAGTTGGAACGGAAACAAGCACTTGAGCAGTACTAGGAAGTTAAAAAGAAGCTGGAGATGGCAACTAATAAGACCAAGAGTTGGAAGGACGACGTGGCCCATCGTGAAGGATTAATTCAACTGATAGAACCAGGTTCAAAGAACCCTCACCTGATCACTAACTGGGGACCTGCTACTTTCGTTGAGGCAGAACTTGAAGAGAGAACTGGAAAGAGAAAAAGACCACGGAGTGACTGAGTTTGCTGGCTCATATCACGTCAGTTATGTAGATACTACATGGTGGGAGAGCTTTATGCTAAAGACAAAAGAAACAGCTTTGGGAGCTGGGCATGGTGGCTCACGCCTGTAATCCCAGCACTTTGGGAGGCCGAGGCGGGTGGATCGCCTGAAGTCAGGAGTTCAAGACCAGCTTGGCCAACCTGGTGAAACCCTGTCTCTACTAAAAATAGAAGGAAAAAAAATTAGCTGGGCATGGTGCCAGGCGCCTGTAATTCCAGCCACTTGGGAGACTAAGGCAAGAGAATCACTTAAATCCAGGAGGCAGAGGTTGCAATGAGCCCAGATCATGCCACTGCACTCCAGCCTGGGTGAGAGTGAGATTCCATCCAAAAAAGAAAAAGAAACGGCTTTGCTGCTTTTAACTCTTCTTCCTTCTGTGCCTCTCTAAGTGGGTCAATATCCTAAGGAAGCCTTATTATTTATCTTTCTGCAAATATGGGCTACCTGAAAAGGGGGGGAAAAGTCAGTATTGTCAAGCTGTTTATTTACTCTTTCCTTGAAAAGTTCACCTTCTGAAAATTACCTTTTAGCTCTCTCAGATTCTTCCCCAAATGAGGGAGGGTGCAGACAACATAGTCAGCTCTGCAGAGTTTGGAGGGGCTCACTGCCACGGGGTAGTCAGGACCTCTGTGGACTGGGTGTCAGCTCTTTCCTTTGGCAGCGTGTTTCCTTCTCCGAGTATGTGCTGTTAAACTAGACTGGGCAGTTTGCTTTCCATTCCCTGATACTTGACATGGAATGCCTTTGACCATTGGTGCTCTGACAGAGAAGTCACGGAGTCACTGCCATTTCCTGGTTGCCCTTTTGGAATGTGATCCTGTTAGTAGGGGTTTTCTAGCTTCTACTAAGATATTTATTTCCCTAATCATCATACACTTGACATGTTTCATTACGGTCTCCTTTCCCCTCACCTTAAAGGAGACCACCCCTTTGCCCCATATTCTCAACCTAATTTTTTCTCATATTCACTCTCTCTAGTCAATGATGTGCTACTAAGTATATGCCAGGCTGTGACGTTTATGGTGAGTAGTAGAAAGAAGCTAATTGGAAATAAAAATTATTTGGATAATTAAGAAAGCAAATTATATGCACATGGCCAATAGGAAGTTGACTGTATGTCTGCTAGTTACATTCAAAACATCATAAAGATGATGGCATGCCAATATATTAGCCTAGTCATGATGTTAGCCTTTTTTAGACGGGCAGCTTTTCTGCCTTTTCCCTTCCTCTGTGATGAAAATGGAGGAAATACCCAGTAGAAATAAGTTTAACAGGGAAATTGGGATCTCAGTTTATATGTATCTGATTTCAAAGGAGTATTAAGGAAGGTTTTCATGCATGATCTATCTTTGGATTAAGGAGAACATTTATGAAATCAAGCCTTCTAACACTAGTTATAATTGAGAAGCAGCAGTAACTCCATGGACAGCAATCAAGCTTAAAATTATAAATAAATATGGGGTTAATTCAGTTGTTGCAAAAAACGGGGGAGGCAGAATTCAGTAGAATAAAGTCCTTTTCTCTCTACAAGTATTAAATGAGGACAGAGAACCTCAGGTGTTCTTAAGTTAGTGCTTCCTGAGTGCATACTAAGAAAGCAATTCCAAATAGATGTATACATCTAGAAAGGGTGGTAGTAGAGGTTTCACTGTATGTATTTGGAAACTGGAATATAATCCCATAAATTATTACCTTTTATGACTAGAAAATATTTGCCAATGAAGAAGGGGTCTTTAGGTATTTGTCTTGAGACTTTTAGCTGTTTAATAAAAATATAATTTTATTTAATGATTTCTTGTAGTTATCTTTATAAAGTTTAGATTATTGTCTAAAATATTTTTGTATCATGTGCCTTTGAAATTTGACAGCTGATTTGGGTGTTGAATTTCTGCCCAGCCATTTATCAGTATTATCATTTTATTCAGTAGCTGGCAGGTGTATTAGACCAATGAGACCTAGGCAAGAAATGGAAACTTTCCTGTGGTTTGATTACACATTACACCAGAAGACCCCAGTATCCCTCATTCCAGCATGAGGAAAAAATATTTTACAAAGAAGCTAATCACCTATGTGAAATCTATGGGGTGAAACAGTGTGGCCTTGGGGAGTCTCTGCATGGTGGGGAGGGTGATGATAGAATATGTGAACTTCTACTTCTAAAAGTTGTGAAATAGGCCCTGTACTTTGGCAGAATGTCCTTCCTTCTTCAACCTGGCTTAATCCACAGCTGTAGCTGAAAACATGACCTGGGACTTAGCTGCCCTAGCCCTGAGTTCTTGAAGCCCTCACTGTCTGGCTCCCAGCCATCGGCCTAAGGACTGCCTGCTTTCTGGTCACAGGTGGACCTTGATATGACCAAGCAGTTTTATATGTGGTTGTCCAACAGGTTTCTGTTTAATGCACAATGGTACCAATTTACATCTTGGTTTCAGTGGCACTATGTCTGAGGGAGGCAACATCCTTTAAAACAGTGCTTTGGCTAAGACAGATACTTGTGAATCAAAGATAGCACAGAAATGAACTAAGTAAATACCACTTGGAATTATATTTTGATACTAACTGATTTTTTTCCTAGTATTTAAAATGGTTTTACCTATCAGAGGGCCAACAGAACTCTTGGTTTTACTTTTGTAATTACTGTACAGAAAATTTCAGGAGTGTTTGAGTGCTTGTGATAATCAGGTGTTTTCCTTAATAAGTAGGGATATGATCATTTTCAGGAATTATGCATGAAAATGTATTTTTGTGATGTGCTATGTTGAGAGGAAACCAAATATTTATTATTTTAAGACATTCATATCAAAACATTGTACAATGTAATATGCTCAATTTTTGCTAATTTTTCTAAGATATATTAAAAATACTTTGTATTTTTTAAGTAAAATGGACTCAATAAGAAAATTTAAAATGCCAGAAAAAAATTTTGTTGAATCGATCAAATAATAAACTAATAATTGATTAGAAAAAAATGTGTGAGTTGAAGAGTGGATGTGGGAAAAAAATAACTTTGCTTTCTTCATAAGATTGCTCCAGTCTGGCCCATGCCAGAGGAAACAATTTTAATTTCTTGTCCCAGTGGGCCTTAAAACTGTCTGCCCCTTCATGGGCTTATTAGGAGTTGGAAAAGCTAGGGAAGGTGACATCCAAAGGTTATTATTAGCAGTCTGCTATTTCTCTCCCCCATACCAATTCCTCTCTTTGAAAAGATTTTATTGCACCTGGTACTAAATAAAATTAAAACAAAATAATAAATGTAATTAAAAAGATATTTCCTGGACTTGAGTTGAATCTGGGAAAAACTCTCTAGCAGTGTAAACGTTGAAGACAGAATAAGTCTTGAAAAGTGCTGTACAGCCTAACCCCACTTTTTCACTGGTTCTCACCTCTTTAATAATCCACAAACTCAATACTTCTCACAGAAAACCTAGCAGTCTCACCCCACTTCTCTATGAGCATTTCATAGCCAAGAGCTGTAATGAGGTCTCCTGCAAGTGCAACTCCCATTATGTTTACCAAATATGTTATGGTATCTTTACTGAAAGATTCTTGTCAACAGTGTGTGTCTCTCTGGGCACAGTTTACAGGGTAATTCAGTAAATTTACACCATTTTTTTTTTCAATTAATCCTCTTTCAAGAAATGAGCTAATCTGTACTAGGCCTCCTGGTCAATAGTGTGAATTATCTGATTTTTACTGTTTTCAAAAGCATTTTGCCTATTCATAAAATGTTATTCAAATGTACAGTATTAAATGTATAGAATGGAAGACTAAGACATGGGTTTGAAGTCAAAAGTAATTAATTCTGTTTTAGATGAGTCAATTAGAATTGAAGTAAGACTATATGTATATTCTGTCTTATTAATTTGATATACTCCTAGAGAAGCCTAGGCAGTATACAGTGGACTCATAATTATTTTAGATCCTTTATGAATCTATACATTTCTGATTCACCTGAATGATAGTAAGTTAGTCATAATACCAAAAGATATAGACTTTAAGAAGATTCAATTTGAAAAGTCAAATGTATAAAATATTTAAATTATGGGGCAATTATTTGATTACAAATTAACTATTTGCTTCACAGGAGTTTGGTAATTTGTCAGTAGTTTGACCAAAAAGGCTGAGAGGTTAATTTAAAGCATGAGTCAGAAAATTTCTCTATTAAAAAATATACTAATAATATTTTAGGTTTTGTGGGCCAGATGGTGTCTGTCACAACTACTCAGCCTGACCTTGTGAAGTATGTATGGAGCAAAATCAGCCATACATGAATGAGTATGGCTGTGGTTTCCAATAAAACTTTCTTTGTGGACACTGAATTTGAATTTCATATACTTTTATTGCATCATAAAATAAGTCTTCTTTTGATTCTTTTCAGTCATTAAAAATGTAAAACCGTCTTTAGCTCCTGAGCCATACTAAAACAGGGGATAGGCTGGGTTTGGCCCACAGGAAATAATTTGCTAACCCTAATTTAAAGTACTATGAACAAGTCTCAATTGGTAATCAGAATAAAATGAAGGTAAATCATCATCAGGTGTGTAGGGAAAGTAGGGATCAGCATAGATGCTTCAGTTTAGAATTTAGCATTAATGGCTGGAAGGGCCTTTGTGCAGACAAGAACACAGGCAGAGAGGTCCTGGGACAAACCTCAGGGCACAGGGAGCTGCCTTGACTGAGCCTGAAAGAAAACCCATGTCTAATGTTTCATTGTATCTGTGCCTTTCGTCTTTTTTTTGCTCAGATCTCAGGTTGAGAAGCTCGCGGGATATTGAATAGTTTCAACCTCATCATTTTTTTCACTTACCTATCTGCCTTAGGCAATATAATTTTTAGTCATGGTTGACTCAACACACTAACACGGATTCCCAGGTCTCATTTCCTAGAGATTCTGACTCAAAAGTTGTAGGATGGGGCCTTGGAATCTGCATGTTTAACAAATCATCTGGCCAGACATGTGGCTCACGCCTGTAATCCCAACACTTTGGGAGGCTGAAATGGGCGGATTACCTGAGGTCAAGAGTTTGAGACCAGCCTGGCCAACATGGCAAAACCCAGCTCTACTAAAAATACAAAAAAAAAAAATGTGGTGGTGTGTGCCTATAATCCCAGCTACTCAAGAGGCTGAGGCAGGAGAATTGCCTGAACCCTGGAGGTGGAGGTTGCAATGAGCCGAGATGGCGCCACTGTGATCCAGCCTGGGTGACAGAGTGAGACTCTGTCTCAAAACAAATATAAAAAACCCACCCAGAATGTGGGTTCTACAACTGGTGGGCAAAGTGTCCGGATTACTTTCTTTTCTAGCTCAACACTGATTTTTGTCTTCTTTTAGACCACTTCCACCTGCTCCTCCTTCTCATTCCTTGGTCTAAATATTCAGCTATGGCTTGTGTGCGATTTCTTTTTGGGGATTTCTTATGGAATAGAAGCTCAATATGTTCTTACACCCCACTGCAGCCAAAGTAATCTTTTTAAAATGCCACTCTACCCATGTTGGTACCCTGCTAGACCCTTCACTGGTTTTTCTGATTCAGGATACAGGTAAAACTCCTTACTAAAGCCTACCCAGTTTTGTTTCTCCTTTTTCTGCCTCCTCATCCCACCCACATTTTCACCCTGACCTTCTCTATCCCAGCCTCTCTGACTGCCTTATAGTCCCCAATCTTTATGCCTCTTCCTGCCACAGGGCCTTTGCACTCACAGTTTTTTCTGCTCATTCCATTTTGCATTCTTCTTCTCCTAGTTGCTTTCTACACAGGCTTCATATCTCACTTCAAGTGATATTTCCTAAGGGAAGGATGTTCTCTCCTTAGCTATTATAAAATGCTCATCTACCAGGTGTTACTTACCCTAAAGGCAATTTTACACTTGTTTTTATAACTATTTGACAAAGTTTTCTCTCTCTCACTAGACTATGAGTTCCTTGAGGATAGATTTTAAGTTAATATTTGGCTCAAATTTGTATCTTCCAAGCCCAGCACACTGCCAAGCTCAATATTTATTTGTTGAGTTAATGAACAAGTAAATGAATGAATGAATGAATGAATGAGAGACCATTGTGGGTTATGTACTATATGCTCCAGGCAACTGAGAAAAATTGAAAAGTGTTTTGCGCTATGAGAGACATAAAACCTCCCATATGAAAACAACTGTGAGAAATCTGAGAGGACTTTGTACCATCCTGCTACTAATGTATATCTCAGCATGGTGCGACAGTTGAAAAGACCACCACTGCCTAGACCAAGGAAGAAAGGGGCAATGGCATCAACCACAGCTGACATATATAGAGGGAAAAAGCAAGTGTAAAGGAGGAAGAATTTCTAGATAATGAGAATTACAATAAAATTATGGTAACCAAATACCAAAAAGAAGAAAAAGAATAAGGTAGCCCAGTCCTGATGTGTCAGACTTGTATGACCGGAAATGTTGACTGGCACACAGACTTTGGTAAAAGTTGAGTGTCAGGATTCAGACTTGCTCTACCAACTTGTATTGAATGTCGAATGATGAAATGGTTCGACCTTTGCGTGAATGCCTGTTCTAGATTCCAACTTCTCACAAGTAGGTATTGTAACATTTATGATATATAAATTACTAAAATATGCTCTAAAAGCATCTTTGTAACCTATTTCTTCTTCATGTAATATCGTCATTAAGCTTACATGACTACTATGGAAATGCAATCTTTCTTTTAAAAACTTGATATTTAATAATATATAGCAAACAGGTAGAGTCAAAATTATATTTGCCGCAATTTTTATTTCTTTCTAGGAAAGAGACTACTTCATTTTCTTAGCATTTGGCACAGAGAACGTGCTCAACAATGATGATTACTGAATGCATGATTAAAAGAGTATGCTGTTTCCTTTCAAATGAAAATAACACCCTTTCTATTTTCAAATGAAAATAACCTTCATTTCACAAACTTAGAGAAGTATGTGTGTTGGAACAAATCCTCTAAAGTCTATTTCCTCATGTTATCCCATATAGTTTTTTTCCAAAATAGTTTCCACTGGGAGATACCTATGTTGTCTTCAAGAATTTTTAAGGTCAAAAATGCCATAGTCCCACAGAGTTATTTAGCTTTCTCTGCATAACAAACTACCTCAAAACATTGCAGATTAAAAATATATATATTTTGCTCATATTTCTGTGGGGTAACAATTTTACCTGGGCTCAGCTGAGTGGTTCTTCTGGACTCAGCTGAACTTGCTCATATACCTGCAGTCAGTTGCCAATAAGTTAGATGACTGCCTCTTGGGTTTGCTGGCTGTTGCCCGGGGCAAGGGATCAAATGAGCTCTCTCTTAACCTCCAGGCTAGCCTAGGGTAACTGGGCAGTATTTCAAGAGCAAGAGCAGAAGTTATAAAGTCTTTTGGGTCCTAGACTCAGAGCTAGCATACCATTACTTCCACCACATCCTATTTGTTAGAGCAAGCCACAAGCTATTCTAGAATCATTAGGTAGGAACACAGGCTCCACCTCTTGATAGCAGAGCTGCAAAGTGGCCTTCTAGAGCCATTGATACAAAGAGAGATGCTGGATTGTGGTCATTTTTGCGATCTCCTACACTCCCTTAGAAACCTCTTCTTCTCCACTATCAGAACTATTTCTTTATGTCAAATCAGATTCATGTTTCAGCTTATTACCAACTTGTTATAGCATTCTTTGATAATAAAGAACAATATTCCCTATCTCTTTCATAGCTTTTTCTTAAGTTGAATAGCATTAATTTCCCCTTCAGTTTTCTTTTATCTTCAAAAATATGTTTGAAACTTGATAGTCTGAAAAATAGGTCCTTGAAAAGGAAAAATGGTTATATTTACTAAATTCCTTTGAAAGTCCTCACATCTAAGTCCTACCTCTGTCACTTACTACATGCTAAATAATTATAACAATAATAATGGCTAATTCCTATATTGCCCGTATTTGTATTTTAAGTGCTTTCTATATAAGTCTCACAATAACCCCTTGAGACAGGTGCTTGAGTAACATAATTATTCTACCCATTTCCAGCTGGTGACGCTGTCTGTGTTGAGTTTGCACATTCTCTCCATGTCTGGATGAGTTTTGTCTGGGTACTCCAGTTTCTTCTCACATCCCAAGGATATGCACATTAGATAACTTGGGATGTCTCGGTTGCCCTGTCTGAGTGAATTTGGGTCAGTGCAAGTGTGCCGTGCAAGGGAATACCATCCTGTCCAGGCATGAAGTTTCCTGCCTTGAGCCCTGAGCTGCTGGGATAGTCTCCAGCTGCCCATGACCCTGAACTGAAATAATTGGGCAAATAATCATCTTATTCATTTTTATTAATCTTTCTTAAATGTATGTATATCTCACATTTATCTCAATATTCAATATTAGAAGTGTTTTTCTAGATGATGGGTTGATCGGTGCAGCAAATCACCATGGCACATGTATAACTATGTAAAAAACCTGCACGTTCTGCACATGTATCCCAGAACTTAAAATAAAATTAAAAATATATATTAGAAGTGTTTTTATCTTTAGTTAGAAGTTTGGTAATGTGTTTGTGACCTGAAATATGCTGTAGGAACTTAACTCTTGTTTATATTAATTAGCCTCTGATAAGATTTGTTTTGGTACATGTCATTTCACTTAAAGTCACAGTTTTCAAGAACCTATGGGTGATGTTAAATGAGGACCTACTGTATAATTATCATCACCGTTTTACAGATTGAGGAAATGTGTGCATAAAGGTAAAGCCAAAGTCACATGCCAGACAGAAGCAGAGTGGACACTTGCCTTCAGGTACCCTGGCCTGAAAGCTCATGCTTTGAATTATTATACATTACTGCCTCCTGGGTGATTTATACAAGTCACTCAACCTCTCTGAACCCACGATTCCACATCAGCAAAGTGGTGATGATAATGCCTACCCACAGATGTGTGGTGAGACTCAAATGAGCTGGTGTACCTGAAATGCCTTAGGAAAACTGAGAATCATTCTAAAAATGCAAGGTATTATTTTTGTTTTTATTATTCCCCTGATATAATCATTTGCTTTATTAAGAACTTGAGAAGTTCAAAGAATGCACAAAATTCTTATGTTTCTTATGTGCCATTTAAATGAAGGAACGGATGGCATCTGTTTAAATGCAAATCAGTCCTGCTGTGTTAATGAAATCGACATCCGTGTGATTCTGGGTTTAACTATTCTGGTTTGAGATCTTGTTTTCCCACCAAATGCCCACCTTATAGTCTTTTTATGAAGATGAAGACAATTTCAATTGTCAAATTTGAGTGAGGAACAGAAAACTATAACTCCTTTCAAAGGCTATGCACCAACTTCCTCAGTTTGCTAAAAATTGTAGGACCAAACTCATGTACATTTTCCCCCAGCAGATATTTTCTAATTGATATGTCTTCAGCATCATGAATCCAGTTTATAGCACCAGGCAGGCAATGTGTTATTTTTGGAGGAGTGCTGTATACACTGGAAAAAATTTGCACATGAGGGCAAAGTGGAACAGACTATTGCTTTTGGGGACTGCACAGATTAGTACATCATTGCATACTAACAAAGTGCTAATTGCTCCTTTTGACCACAGGCCCAGTTTACAAAGCTTTTGCACAAATGTGCTCTGTGCACTAAATTACAAAACTAACACTGCATTATTTCTCAGTACAGCTTGCAAATTCTTGTAGGGCAGTATGCATTAGCATTAATTAAACCAGAGAGAGAGAGTGCACTAGCAAGAGCGAGGGGGAGATGCTCACAATTTAGAAAGAACAGATTGGATACTAATTACTCAGGTTACAAATGTTGCATTTGTTCTGGAATGATATTAGTAAAAGTAAACAGCATTTATTCTCAAGACGTATTTGGAAAACAGTTTCAATTCTGCCATGGATATGAAAATTAATGTCTAATAGCTAAAATAATAAACGGTGATTGACCGTAGCTGTTATGTGCTTTTGTCAAATGCGTGTGGCCAATTCTTGAGAAAACTGTTTGCATTAAATATTACAATTAATTTTTTCCAAAGCAGCCGAAAGAATCTGCTAAGTGACAAATGAGTGAGGTGTCATCTATTGGAAATCTTGAAAGGGTTATTCATAACATCTCTCATTCACCTTTTTTTTCATTTCATGCAGCATTTGCATCCTTGAGAAGTTTATTAAATTTAAATTTAGATTCAGAGCACCTGACCATAGACTCAAGTACTTGAAAAATACTTTTGAATCAATAACTTCATTATTTAATATGCATTCACCAAGCACCTACTATGTGCTAAGCACAGAAAGTGCTGTGACATTATCTTCAAGCATTTCAGAATCTATATGGATAGACAGATCTTATAACGACTAAAAATAGCAATAATAGGACAAATGCTTCACTTGAAGAACATACCAGCTTCACTTGAAGAATATACCAGAAATACTGCTATAGGAAGATGGAATGGCCATTTCTGCCTGGAAGAATTAGGAAAGGCATGGAAGAGCAGGGGACGTTCAACTTGCAAGATGTGTGCAGGTGGAAGACACAGTGTGGGGTTGAGGGCAGTTAGAAAGGGAATGTGATGGTCTGAGATACCAAAGCTCTGAAATTGGGCAGTGGCAGGGTGATGGAGAATAGAGGACATATTTGAGAACGCTTGCGTAGGTAGACCTGAGAGGACTGGTCCCTGTTGGTCTTGGAAAGTGAGGCAAAGTGATCTCAGAGTTCTATGGGTGGCGAATAATGTATGTGCTAGAAAAGACCAGAGAGAGAGCAGAATGAGGAAAAAGGTAAATGGAGATTAGCAGGTCTTGTTTGTTTTCTGCCTTTACTCTCCTGGGATGTCTCGATCAGTTCCCTGCATACCACCTCCTGGTGCAGCCAGATCCTGGGTCTCCTTGTCAGGGGCTGACCTCACCCTGCTTAAACTCCTTTGCCTGCATGTGCAGAGGGTAGAAAGGGGCAGGGAATTTACTAAGGAAATTAAGGACCCTAGGATCGGTCCTTAACCAAAGACTGACGTAGCAGTGGAATATAAATACTTCACGGTCCTTGCTCCTGGTTAGCAGCTTTGATATATTGACATATGCTAGTGTTTTTCAAATTTTAACATTCTTATGATTCACTTGAAGGATTGTATAAAAATGCGTATTTCAATTTGGTAGAACTAGTGTGGGGTATGAGATTTTGCACATCTAGCAAGTTTTCTAGTGATGTTGACCTGCCGATGTATAGACCACACTTGGTGTTGCTAGGACTTACACTATCTTCAGATTCCCCAGAGTGACTGAATCACAATTACTTCTCCTTCCGCATGGGCTTTTGCTGGACACTTGTTCCTTACTTAACATCTTTCTCTTCCAATTCTACTTCTCCTCTTCCTTACTAGATTTTTCTGGGAACATTTCTAATAAATCACTATCACAGGAACCTTTATTTCATCATGTGTGTCTGAAAATTCCAATCTAACAGAGTCCGTGAGTTTTATTTTGAACATGTTACATTTCAAGTTCCAAAGAAATGTGCAAGATGAAATGTCCAATAGTTAATAAGTGCTAGTGATAACCATACCTTCCTTCTTTCAGTTCTCCCTTCTTAGCAAGGGGTGTTCTGAAAACTTAGGGCATTTAAGCAGACTTCTGATGTCTCAGGTTTGTCCCTCAAAATTTAAGACTAAGTTTCTTTTGTTGTATTCTTGTTTGAAATCTTTGAGAATTGATCATCTGTATGTTCCGTATCTCCCCATTAGCCAGAATATTCTGCTGTCTGAGTGCTTTTCAGATATTAATGTACATATGAACATAGATCTTGTTAAAACACAAGTTCTGGTTCTGTAGATCTGGGAAGGGACCAAAGGTTCTGTATTTCTGACAAGCTACCTCATGATACTGCCGCTGATGGTCTGCAGACCACGTGAACTACACTTTGAGAAGCAGGGGTCTAAAATACACTTCATAAGTTTAATTTTCAAGGAAATACTCTGAGATTGAATGAGGCACTGATAGCAACAGTAGTAGAAGTAGTTATGGTAGTAGCAATAATAGCTGACATTTATTATTTACATTTAGTATGTACACATACCCTGTGTTAAGCCCCACTCAGATTATCCTACAAATACCAACTCATTACTCACAATAATGATGATATATAAGAATAATGACTTTGGGAGGCCGAGGTGGGTGGATCAGGAGGTCAAGAGATCGAGACCATTCTGGTCAACATGGTGAAACCCCGTCTCTACTAAAAATACAAAAAAAACTTAGCTGGGCATGGTGGCACATGCCTGTAATTCCAGCTACTCAGGAGGCTGAGGCAGGAGAATTGCCTGATCCCAGGAGGCAGAGGTTGCGGTGAGCGGAGATTGTGCCATTGCACTCCAGCCTGGGTAATGAGTGAAACTCCGTCTCAACAAAAAAAAAAAAAAAAAAAAAAGAAAAGAAAAAGAATAACGAATGGTTGATCTTCATTCCAAGGGTTTTAATAAGTTAACTATTGTTCCATACAAAAAACCACAGGATAGATTGGTGGTATGCTATAAAAGTCCAAATATTTGGAGTTTTGTTTTGCTAGTAACCACATCATTTCCAAGAGGAGAGGACATGTTTGGGAAATGAACACAGCCTAACACATTCTTTTTAGGGAGTGATGGAAAAGAACCAGAAAATGTATACGAGTGAGCAATGTGTGAGGTGGCCTCCTAGGGTGACCGTTGTGGGTGACTACCTATTGCAGTTGTTAGATTTATTTCAAAACTCAGTTTAATCCCCACTTCACCCCTCCCCTGTGACTCAGTTTTGAGCAGTTGAGTTTGAAAATGACAAGGATGACTCAAGCACTGAAATCTCTGTGAAAACAGGAGACACCTCCTCCCACCCAGAGCAATCTTTGTTTTCTTCCAAATGCTGAGAACCCACACTTAACACACACACAGACACACAGACACACACACACACACACACACACACACACACGGTAAATATGTACAGAATTTTTGACTTAATCAAAATAAATACTTCTCCAAATAGAATTTATTCTTACTTTTAAAGAGAATTGAAATAATGTTCAAATAACAATTGAAAGGGAGTATATCACTATGTTTTCTTGTTTTCAGAAATCAAAAGTTAAGATATTTTCAGGTGGATTTATAGTTGTAAAAAGAAACTGTTTTCCTTTTAAATAAAGGTGTTTTGGGGGATTTTCTGTTTTTTTTTTTTTAATAGTGACAGGGTCTTGCTATGTTGCTCAGGCTGGTCTTGAACTCCTGAGCTCAAGCTATATACCTGCCTTAGCATCTCAAAGTGCTGGGATTACAGGCATGAGCAACTAAATAAGGCTTTATTTTATGAACAAGAAGACTAGCTATGGCTTGAAAGAAAAGTACAGCCATATCTATTTTTATCTCATTAAATATCCAGAATCTTTTATGATGTGTTATGGCTACCCACTAAAAAACAGATTTAAAGACTTAAGTTTGTTAAGAGGGAGCAGAAGGGAACATGCTGACTATCTGGTAGAGGAGATAACATTATATACCCCTGGGTTATGAATTAACTAGGGGTGATGTGAGAGCACATTCTTTTTGGTGTTATCATGTATGTGAAGCAATCATAAAATATAACTGTAATATATGAGACCCATCTCTAGCACCTGGAGAGATGAGACAATGGTAAAGTCAGGCAGGAGAGGCTGGAATCTGGTTGTGCCACCTCTACCTGTTCAGCAAATGAGCTAGGAGCTGGAGGTGGGATTCTGACTGGAGGATGAAAGGTAGCGTTAGGTTTTTAGAACTGGAAGCAGTCTCTCCTGTGAAACAATAGGTGTTGTGGATGAGAGAATTAAATGAGCTCCTTTGTCAAGTAAGTTCCAGCAATCTTGTATGCCATATTTGCTAGTGGAGATTCACAAGGTGCACACACATATGAAAGGTTCTGAGGGGCCCTGCTTCTTAAGTATGTTCAAAACAGATTCTCACCAATGAATATTTGTACATCTCATCTCACCACATAAACCTTCTTTTTTCTTTCTAAACACAAAATGACATCCCATGGAAATAGTATTCTGTGGCACTCAGTTCAGGAAATGGGAGAGAATCTTTGGAGAAGCTCCTTGATTTCAGGGAGGGGTGCCATCACATGACCAGTAGGTAAGATTGACCACTCAGAAGCAGCAAAGATTCAGCCATAATACTTGGCAGGTGATGTACTTCAGGCAACTAAAAAAGACAAGGTTGAGTTGAAAAACCGTTGGCAAGTTTAAAGTCCTGCCCAGGAATTAAGCCAATCAATTGACTTGAATTACCTAAGAAATAAGTAATCTGTACTCAATGATCATTTATTTCTATGCCTTTGGGTGTGTGTGTGTGTGTGTGTGTGTGTGTGTGTGTCTGTGTGTGGTGGGCAGGGGAGGAGGGTGGTAGTGGTAGTGGGGGATGTAGCTTTACTCTGTTTCTTGTAAATAAAATGTTCATTCTTATTTTTATGAAATTGTATAAAACTCTAATTTACCCAGGTCATGGAGATAGAAGGATTATATATTTTTAAGGAAAAATGGCAAAAATCTGACTATTTGAAATCAGATAGGCCCAGCCTGGATTCTTGAACAGCGTAGTAAATGAAACCAAGTTACCCTGGGGTCTATGTATGGATACACCTCACATGCCACCTCCCAAAGCCAGAAACTGGCTAAGATTTGTAGAAAGAAGTAAAACCATGAATAAAAGAACGTGAAGTTGGAATTGTTCTCTTCCCACCTGGGCTTCCCCCCTTGCTATCTCTTTTGCTTGAATTATTGATGCCTTTACTGACATTTTGGAAATTCTCAACTGCCATGGAGGGAAATGGGGGATTTCTGTTTCACCACTCTACCTTTTTTGCTTCTTGTCTTTGTTCAGTTTGTGGCCCTAGTGCCATGCTGATGCTGAGCTGTCACTTCAGGCTTGTTAGTCAAATTATGGTGATTAATGCAAACAGCCACCATGAACTTTGGGCTGCTCAGATGTTAGATAACCCACGTGCTGGCAAAGAGCCATCTCTCTGCATATCCTAAGTGACTCAGACATCTTTCAACACCAAAGTAGCTCTTCCTCAAGCAGAGAACCCTGTGATTCTTAAGTGACTCAGACACCTTTCAAAACCAAAAGACAGCTTTCTGGTATTTGATATAAATTTGATGGCCAAATTCTTTTCAGAAGATAAAATTGCTTTAGGTGAAAAGTGGTGGTTTTCTATTGACCCCTACTGTGTACATGAGGCTGATGTTTACTAGTGGTTTTGCCACAGAATCAAGTCTCCATCATTCTTTCTTCTAAATTTGCTCATTTTCCTTAACTGGGTTTTAGAAACAAGTAAGAAACCACCCCCATTCCTGGTTGAGCTTTTACATGTGATAAATGGTAATGGGTCCCTCGCTTTCCTAATTTGAAAGGATATTTTGGAGACTCTCAGAAAAAGAAATAAAAGATACCTAAGAAATATTAGATACTTAGAACTTCAAGGGTTTATTGTTTATTACATAATAAGGAAGCCCCAGTTCTGTAATTCTCCAGAGAATGTGTCATCAAACATTCTGATCTGATATAAATGTAGAGCTCTTGCCAAAAGGGATTTCTTTTCTAGATTGGTGTAAAAAAGCCAACTGTGAGAAAGATGTTCCATCAACATAAACCGAAGTTTTATGCTGGGGAATACCCTGTGAAATCAGCCATTTCCGTTAATGCATCACACTATGATTCTATGAAGTATAGTTAGAAGGGCTAACACAGGGAACATTTTGATGTAGTTGGTTTTGGTCATGTAACCACAATCACCAACAATATATAGAACATGTAATGACTCCAAAAATGTCCATCATGTTTCATGTAGTCAGTCACTGCAAAATCCTAGCCTTCTGGCAGCTGCTGATTTATTTTGTCTCTCTGTTTGCTCTTTCATCATATGCTGTATGACATCTTATAAATGGAATCATACAGAATGTAGTTTTTTGAGTCTTGTTTCTTTTACTTAGAATAATGCTTTTGAGATTTCTCCATATTATTGCATATGTCACTAGTTCACTACTTTTTATTTCTGGGTACACTCATTATATAGACAAATCATAGCTTGCTTATTCATCCAATAGTTGAAGGACATTTGGCTTGTTTTCAGTTTTTTAGAATAATACCCTCTAAACATATTCTCCAAATGTTTGTCCACAGGTGTGTGTGTGTGTGTGTGTGTGTGTGGTGTTTGTGTGTGTGGTGTTTGCATGCATGTGTGTGTGTGACTTCTGGGTCATAAGGCAAATGTACATTTAATTTTATAGGAAAATGCCATATTCATTTCCCAACATCAGCAATTTATGAGAATCTCACAGCCAATTTAAAAAAAAGTATAGGTATGTAATGTAATAAAATCTAATAGGTATGTAATGGCATCTCATTGTAGGTTTAATTTGCATTTCCTTAATAATTAATTCTGTTGTTCAGCACTTTTTCATATGCTTATTTGCCATTAATATATCTTTTTTGGCAGGAGGGAGGGGCAGGATGGGGTCTCACCATGTTGCCTAGACTGGTTTTAAGCTCCTAGGCTCAAACGATTCTCCTGTCCCAGGCTCCTAAAGTTTTGGCAAGTATGTGTTCAAATCTTATGTTCATCTTTATTAGTTTGTTTCCTTTTTGTTTAGTTTTGAGAGTTCTTTAGATATCCTGAATACAACTTCTTTACCAGTTACAAGTTTTGCTAATATTTTCTCCCAGTTCAAGGCTTGCATTTTCGTATTCTTAACAGTGATTTTTGAAAAGCAAAACCTTGTTATTTTAGTAAAGACTAATTTATCAGATTCTTTCTTTTACACATTATGCTTTTTGTATCATATGTAAGTAATCCTTGTCTAACTCAAGTTACAAAATATTTTATGTTTCCTTCTAGAAGTTTAGAGTTTTAGGTCTTACATTTAGGCATGTAATCTGCATTAAGTTAATTTTGTATGTAATTCAAGGTATAGATTGACTTTTTTTGCATATTGATATCAAATTATTCTAGCACCATTTGTTGAAAAGATTACCTTTTATGCACTGAATTGCCTTTAAGCCTTGTTCAAAAAATCAGTTGACCATGTGATGCATGGGGTTATTTCTGGACTGTCTGTTCTGTTTTTTTTTTGAGATGGAGTTTCGCTCTTGTTACCCAGGCTGGAGTGCAATGGCGCGATCTCGGCTCACCGCAACCTCCGCCTCCTGGGTTCAGGTAATTCTCCTGCCTCAGCCTCCTGAGTAGCTGGGATTACAGGCACGTGCCACCATGCCCAGCTAATTTTTTTTGTATTTTTAGTAGAAACGGGGTTTCACCATGTTAACCAGGATGATCTCGATCTCTTGACCTTGTGATCCACCCGACTCGGCCTCCCAAAGTGTTGGGATTACGGGCGTGAGCCACCGTGCCCGGCCCTGTTCTGTTTTATTGGTCTGTGTTTCTACGCTTTCACCAACATCCCCCTTTTTGGATAACTGGAACTTTATAATAAGGCTTGAAACAAAATAATGTTAAGAGCTCCAATTTTGTTCTTCTTTTCCAAAATTATTTTGGCCATTCTAGATTGGCTTTCCACATATATTTTCAAATCAGCTTGTTAATTTCAACCAAAACGCCTGCTGATAATTTGATTAGGATGGCATACAATTTAGGATTGAACTGACTTTTTAATAATATTGAGTCTTACAGTTTATAAAAAGTATATACATCCCATTCATTCATGTCTTTTTAAATTTCTCTTAGTAAAGTTTTGTACTTTTCAGCATAGATATTGCCTGTATTTTATGTCTTTTTGTGCAACTGTAAAACATGATTATAAAAATTTTTATTTCCAACTGCTTATTGCTAATATATAGAAATACAATCAATTTTTATATACTGACTTTGTATCCTATGACCTTATTCATCTATTAATTTTAGTAGCTTTTTAGTAGAAACTTTGGGATTTTCTACATAGACAAGTCATGCCTTCTACAAATATGGGTGTTTTTTTCTTTCCTGGCTACATAGTTTTCATCCCTTTATCTGAAATAGGAGTATTGGAAGTGACTATGCTTCCTTTATTCCCATTCTTAATGACAAAGAAGTCAGTCTTTCATCCTTAAATATGAGGATAGTTTTTTGGTAGATGCTCTCTATCAGGTTGTGGAAGCTTCCTTTTATTTTCAATGTGCTTAGACTTTTTATCATGAAAGAATATTGAATTTTTCAAATGCTTTTTCTATAATTATTTAGATAATCATATGGATTTTCTTCTTTATTCTACTGATATGGTGAATTATACTGATATTAAAATGTAAAACCAAACTTTTATTTATATGATAAATTTTACTTCATTATGGTGTGTTAGACTTTTTATATATACTGAATTTAATGTGCATGTATTTTATTGAGGATTTTTTTGTCTATGTTCACGAGGGTTGTTGGTCTACAGTTTTCTTATAGTGCCTTTGTCAGATTTTGGTCTCAGGGTAATGCTGATCTCATAGAATAAGGTAGGATTTGTTCAGTTCTTTACTAATTTCTGGAAGAATTGGTAAAAAAAATTGGTATTGACTCATCCTTAAATGTCTGGAAGGATATTGGCAGTGAGGCTATTAGGGTCTGGAAGTTTTCTTGGTTTCAGTGTTCCAATTACAAATTTAATTGATCTAATAGATATAGGATTATTCAAGTAATCCATTTATTTTTGAGTGACTTTTGGTTGTGTGCACATTCAAAGAATTTGTACTTTTCATCTATATTAGGGGTTAGCAAAATATACCTAAGCCTAATGTGGAATGTAGCTTGTTTTGTATGGTCTATAAGCTAAGAATGATATTACTTTGTAAAGAAATTATAAAATAAGACTATGTAATAGAGACAGTGTGTGGCCCACAAGGCCTGTAATATTTACTATCTGGAGCTTTACAGAAAAAGTGTATCAGTCCCTGATGTATGCTATTTAATTTAAGGCTATCAGTTTGGTTTTTCACTCTTTGAATGTGGCATTTGAAGTGATGTTAGTTCTTATCAACCTTCTTTCATTTTATAGTAGTAATTTGTATCTTGACTCCTTTTTATCAGTTTTATTAGAGGTTCATTAGTTATATTGATGATTTTTTTCTTTGTATTTCTCTTTTAAATTTCATTGATTTCTGCTTTTTTCATATTCCCTTTCTTCTCCTCATGTCAGCTTTAATTTGCCCTTTTTTAGTTTCTTAAAGTGAAAGCTTAGATTATTAATTTGTGAACGTTTTCCTAATATAAGAAAAACATGAAGATTTTTATGTTATGAATTTCCCACTAAGCACAACTTTGGAAACTTTACATGCATTTTATGTTATGTATTCATATTCATTCCGTAAAAACTATTTTCTGACTTCTTTTTGACTTCCTATGTGACTCACTGGTTATTTAGAAGTGTCATGTTTAATTTCTGAATATATACAGAATTTCCAGTATCTTCCTTTATTGATTTCTAAGTTAATTCTGTCCAGGGTAGACAAAATATTTTGTATGATTTGATTATTTTAAATTTGTTAAGGTTTGTATTATGACTTAGAATATGGTCTGTCTTGGTGAATATTTAGTTTGCACATGAAAAGAATGTGGATTCTGCTGTTATTGGGTGGAGTGTTATATAAATATCAATTAGATTAAGTATGTTGGTAGTGATACTCAGGTCTTTATATACTTGTTGATTCTCTGTTACATATTCTATCAACTGATGAGACAGGAATTGTAAGCTCTCCAAATATAACTGTAGATTTGCCTATTTTCCTTTTCAGCTCTATAACATTTGCTTCATGAATTTAGAAACTCAGTTGTTAGGTGCATACACAATTAGAATTTTTATGTCTTCTTGGAAAACTAAATCCTTTATCAATTTGCTCCTCTTTATCTCTGATAAAATCCTCCTCCTCAAGTTGATGTTGTATATTATTACAGCCACTCCAGATTTCTTTTTATTTATTTATTTATTTATTTTGAGACGGAGTTTCGCTCTTGTTCCCCAGGCTGGAGTGCAATGGCGCGCTCTCGGCTCACCGCAACCTCCGCCTCCTGGGTTCAGGCAATTCTCCTGCCTCAGCCTCCTGAGTAGCTGGGATTACAGGCACGGGCCACTATGCCCAGCTAATTTTTTGTATTTTTAGTAGAGATGGGGTTTCACCATGTTGACCAGGATGGTCTCGATTTCTTGACCTCGTGATCCACCCGCCTTGGCCTTCCAAAGTGCTGGGATTATAGGCTTGAGCCACCGCGCCCGGCCCAGATTTCTTTTTGTTAATGTTGTTGCATGTCTTTTTACATCCCTTTATTTTCAACCTATTTAAGTCTTTATATCTAAAGTGTTTCTTGTAGGTAGCATGTAGATATTTTGTGTTCTCATCCAATCTGTAAATCTTCATATTTTAATTAGTACAGATAAATCATTTGTTTAATTTAATTTTGGATAGGATTGTATTAAACTCTACTATTTTACAGGATATTTTCCATTTGCTTCCTTTCTTCAGTCTTTTTTTTTTTTTTTTTGCTTCGTTTTCTACTTACTTTTGAATTGAGTATTTTTTTATGATTCTAGTTTATCTCCACTGTTGGCTTATTATTTATGCCTCTTTTTAAAATTTTTTACTGGTTGTGTTAGGATTTGCAGTATACCTCTACTGGTACAAAACCAGGCACACAGACCAATGGAACAGGATAGAGAACCCAGAAATAAAGGCATTCACCTGCAGCATCTAATCTTTGACGAAGCTGACAAAAATAAGAAGTGGGAAAAGGACTCCCTATTCAATAAGTGGTATTGGGATAGCTGGCTGGCTGCTACACACAGAAGAATGAAACTAAACACCCTCCTTTCACCATATGCAAAGCTTAACTCAAGACGGACAAAAGCTTTAAATACAAGACCTCAAACTATAAGTATCCTAAAGGAAAAGATAGAAAACACCATTGTGGACATTGGTCTTGGGAAAGAATGTATGACTAAGTTCTCAAAAGCAATTGCAGCCAAAACAAAAATTGAGGAGTGAGACCTAATTAAACTAAAGCACTTTTGTAAAGCAAAAGAAACCATCAACAGAGTAAACAGGCAACCTACAGAATGAGAGAAAATATTTGCAAATTATGCATTTGAAAAAGGTTTGATATGCAGACTCTATCAGCAAATTAAACAATGGAACAAACAAAACACATATAATCCCATTAAAAAATAGACAAAAGATGTGGACAATTCTCAAAAGAAGACATGTGAGTGACCAATGAGCATATGAAAAAATGCTCAACAACACTAATCATCAGAGAAATGCAAATCAAAATCACAATCAAATATCATCTCACACCAGTCAAAATGGCTACTATTAAAAAGTCAAAAAACAGATTCTGGTGAGGCTGCAGAGAAAAGGAGTGGCTTACACACTGTCAGTGGGAAAGTAAATTAGTTTAGCCACTGTGGAAAACAATTTGGAGATTTCTCAAAGAACTGAGAACTACCATTTGACCCAGCAATCCCATTACTGAGTATATATCACAAAGAAAATAAATGGTTCTACCAAAAGACACACACTTATATGTTCATCACAGCACTATTAGTAACAGCAAAGACATGGAATCAGCCTAGGCACTCCTCAATGGTTTATTGGATAAAGAAGGTGTGGTACATACACACCATCAAATACCACACAGCCATAAAAAAAATGAAACCATGTCCTTTGTAATAACATGGATATAGCTGGAGGTCATTATCCTAAGGAAATTAATGCAGGAACAGAAAACCAGATATTGTATGGTCTTGCTTATAATTGGGCTAAATGTTAGGTACTCATGAACATTGAGGATGCATAGGAAGCGGGGGCGGGAAGTGGCAAGGTTGAAAAACTAACTGTTGGGTATTATGCTTTCTCTCTGGGCAATGCAATCATTAGAAGCCAACCCTCTGCATCATACAATATACCCATGTAACAAACCTGTACATGTACCCCATGAATCTAAAATAAAGGTTGGAATCATTAAAAACTTTACAGTATATATCTCTATTTTCAATGTCTATTTTTAAATAACAGAATAATCCCGTAGTGTAAGGGTCTTACTTCCAATTCTTCTCTTCCTCTTTTTGTACTATCGTTGACATTTCTTTTACTTTTTTATATGCTATTTACTCACAATATATTGCTGCTATTTTTTTTTTTTTTTTGCTTTAGGCAGTTGATTTCTTTTAGAATGATGAATAATATGAAAATATGTTTTTATGTTTATTTCCATTTTACATTATTTTCAGAACTCTTTATTTCTTCATGTACATCCAGGTTTCTATCTAGTGTTATATTCCTTTTGCTTGAAGAATTTCTTTTCACATTTTGCATAAATTCACAAAATTTTTATTACCAATAAAGATTTTGTTGGTAATAAAATCTTTCTAATTTCATTTGTCTGAAAATTCATTATTTTACCTTCATTTTTGAACAGTATTTTCACTGGCTACAAGATACTAGGATAGCCATTTTCATTTTCGATATTTTAAAGACATCACTTTCTTGTCTTCTAACTTGCATAGTGTTTGTCAAGAAATCTGCTATAATGCTTATCTTTGTTTTTCAGTAAGTAATATGTGTATCTTTCTTTTTTCCTCTGGCTGCCTTCAAGATTTCCTCTTTATCTTTGTTTTCAGTTTGGATTTAATATGTCTAGGGATGTGTGTGTGTGTGTGTGTGTGTGTGTGTGTGTGTGTGTGTTTGAGGAGGGGATATTGATCCAGCTTGAGGTTTTCTAAATTTCTTAGATCTGTGGTTGATACACTTTCTTATTTTTGGAAAGTTCTTCATTATCTTTTCAAATATTTTTCCCTGCTATCTCTCTCTTCTTCTGAGATATTAATTATACATTAGAATGTTTCATATTGTTCCATAGCTCTTGAATGCCTTGTTCTTTTTTCTTCTGTCACATTTTTATCCTCTGTGTTCTCAGTTTTGGTAACTTTGATACTCTTTCCATGTTCACTGATTATTTCCTTGGCTATATCATGCCTGCTTATGAGCCCGTCAAAAGCATTCTTCTTTTCTGTTATCACAATTTTTTTTCTAGCATTCCTATTTGACTCTTCCTTACAATTCCTATTTCTCTGCTGAAATTCCCCATCTATTCATGAATGGCCTCCACTTTTTCCACTGGAAACCGGTCAGAAAGGGGATGGACAGCTTCCATTAAAAGACAGGATTTGAGCAGAACTTGCAGATCATACAGTTTATGGTTTGGATCTGAATTTAAATTTATCAGAAAGGAGACATCATTCTGTCACTTTTAGATTTATTTAAAGAAGTCTTTAGAATCTAGATTGACTCCAGTTTGAATCTGATTCCCAGTTATGCCTCTCAATGGACTCAACTGGTAGTAGGTACTTAGCATGTCCTACATTTTCAAAGAATTTTATTCACAGCAGCCCAGCTTTCCTGGTCTGTGTCTGTAAGTGTAGCCTAGGCCATCTGGTCTTTTTCTCCCTGGTGTGAGAAACTAGATATTATCTTGCCTACTATCTTTCTTTGCTAATGTTGCTAGTGAAATAACGACTCTGCCTGAATGGAAGTAAAGTACAGATGAGACAATAACAAAGACCAGTGCTACCATTTATCAAGCACTTGCCACATACCAGTGGCAGAAAAGATAAAGAATCAGAGGCACCAAGAATTGAAGTATCATATACAGGACTGCAGATATAATAAGAGGCAGAGGTAGAATGCCACCCCAGTATCTTAAGTATCTACACTTGAGGAATCTCAAGTGTATTGGTATCTGCTCAATACCATTTTTAAGAACTGCTATCTAGAGTGATGACTCTCAAATAGAATGTCTTATATTAATAAAAATTCTCTGTGGAAGAGCTGACTTTTGAAGATGATACTAAGAGTCTTAAAGAAGAAAGTTTCATTCACCCTGAGAAATCCTGTTACTCCAAGATTGTGGAAGAGACTTTCTCCCCAGTGTTGAAAGCCTGCTCAGATGTCACCCTTAGAAACAACAGCAACTGTGACAGTAAAAGGCAGACAATGGAAGGTATAACCAAATCCTGAGTCCCTACCTCCTACTTCAGGGTTAACAAACTACACTGAGACCTGTGGCCTGGGTTTGGGACCCAGCTGCTAAAAGCACTTTCGTTAGTTCCTCCTAAGTGGGCTCTCTAAGAAATCCAGTGATTGTGAATGCTTTAGACAGGCACAGCTGTTGGGGAGCAAAGGAACATCTTCTTGTATTTCTATAAAGAAAACAAGTTGACCATGTATTTGGATCTATCCAAGGATGCTGAAAGCACTGTTTTTTAAATGTTTTAAAATTACTGAGGGAGGATCAAAGCATTCAGATAGTGGTAGCCAGATTTTGACCAATTTCATACACATTTAATCTTTCCTGTCCTTCTTATGGGGGCATGTCAATACAATTTTTATTATTATAAAAAATGATAATGTCACACATAGTGCAGCTTTTTTGTATTCTGTGAACCATTTTGCATATACTATTTCATTTCACCTGAAGAGAACATTTAGGCAGATGGAGAAAGTGAAGCATGTTCTAGCAAGGAGACTTGCACTAGAGAACAAAGTAAGGATGCATCAGAGCTGAGTCTGGTTAAAACTATGAGACTGGCTTCTAAATAAATCAGAGACCTTGTTTCAAGGATAAAAAGTGAGCCTGGGAACAGGACAGGAAAGTAAAGCACGACTATGAATTTAGGCATAAGATAGAAAGGTAGCTCCTTCTTGAAGGGCAAAACGTTGAAGCACATTACCTCCTAAGTTTGGCGACCGTGAATGGAGGTGCTATGCTCTTGGCTCTATGCTTTATGATGACATGACTTGTTGACAGAACTTGTCTCCTGGGTACCTTTGTCCAGACTCCTAGCCTTTATCCTAGAGATAAGTCAATGGGATCATTCCATTCTTGTTCCCGTTCCATGTAGCCCCACCATAACTTGGAGAATCCCAGACAATTTATAGTTTCATCAGCAATGCCTGTTTCTACTCATCCTTATTAACCCTGGCTATCACCAATTATTTAAAAAAATTGCTTATTACAGGTGGAAAATGGTATCTCATGATCATTTTTATTAATCTTCTTATCCTTGCTAGAAGTTGAGTACCTTCTCATAGATGTATAGATTTATATTTCTTCTTTCATGAATTGCCTCTTTACCTTTTGCCTGATATATGTTTATAAATCTTCATATTTTCAATATTTTAAAATAAATTTAAAAGTACTCCTCTTACAAATTGCATATATACTTTTTTTTCCTTTTATATCCGAAAATCTTTGTTTTTTGATGGAAGGTCCAGCCATTGACTTTTGTTGTGATTACATGTATATTTGATTTTATTTCTGTTATCTTGCTTTATTTTCTATTTGCTGTGGATTTTTTTCTCATTCACTGGATTGACTGAGTTGTCTTTTACCCTTTTTCAGTTTTGTGCTTGTGTTGTGTCTTACGAAAGCATTTTGGAATCTCTACATCCTGTTTCTAGTTAGCTCATGTTTAATCATGTCACTCTGTCACCCAAGCTGTAATGCAGTGCTATGACCGTGGCTCACTATAGCCTCTGCCTCCTGGGTTCAAGTGATTCTCCGGCCTCAGCCTCCCGAGTAGTTGGGATTATAGGTGTGTGACACCATGCCTGGCTAATTTTTGCATTTTTAGTAGAAACAGGGTTTCACCATGTCGGCCCGGCTGGTCTCGAATTCCTGAGCTCAAGTGATCTGTCTGCCTCAGTCTCCCACAATGCTGGGATTACAGGTCTGAATAACTGCACTCAACCAGCCATGTATTTTTAATGTATATAAACATATTTTCTATTATCGAAGATAAATCAATATTTATAACCCACACCATTCAAACGGATGTTTGGCATACTTTCATTTCTTCCTTTCCTTCGAGAATTATTTTCATTATTTTTAATTCCAGATTTTAGCTTTTTCTCGATTATTTATGTCTTTCCAAATGTTTTGAGATTGTTGCTTATACATTTACTTTTAGAAATTCAAGCATGGGGTGATTAATACAGGCAGCTAATGTGGGTTTTCCTCAGCAGAAGTAAAGTATTATCTCTGCAGTAGGCTCTGCTCTCACTGGGAAACTTCTCTTCAATGGACAGAGAACGACAGAATCTAGGCTTTTCTAAGGTTGAGAGCCAAGAGCATGGCACCTCCATTCATGGTCGCCAAACTTAGGAGGCAACGTTTTGCCCTTCAAGAAGGAGCTACCTTTCTATCTTACATCTAAATTCATAGTCGTGCTTTACTTTTCTCTCCTGTTCCCATGCTCACTTTTTATCCTTGAAACAAAGTCTCTGATTTATTTAGAGACCAGTCTCATAGTTTTAACCTGGACAGAAAACCATGGCCAACTGCTGAATATGGGCAGACAGATAAAAGAGTGTAGAGATCAACAGCCATGCCTGTTCAACTGCTCTTTAATAAATTATCTCAGAGATCACCAATTGACTCAGCCCTTGCTGAGTTTCTATGGAGAATTGCATTGCACCCAACTTGTGCCTCAAAGTGGGCTTGCCAGCTGATGTTTTGATATTTGTTTTTTTTTTAATCAATCAATGAGTCATTTCTCCTGTGTCTTCCAGAGATCCCCAAAATTTCTGACTTAGAAACGGCACCTTTCCTCATTTACCACCTGTAACCAGAGTTACTGACATTTCACACACAAGGAACCTGAGGCTTAGAGAAGGTAACCTTGAGAAGCAGGAGATATTACACAGAGATAACATGTCTTATCATGTTACAGGGTTAATAAGTTGGGGAAGTTGAAAACCAGTCTTGGGAGCCAGCTCTACCTTTCCCATCATTGTGCAAATAATAAATCTCAGTTTAAAGCACCAAAGTATACTGTCTCCTCAGTTTCTTTCTTTAAGAAGCTGAGATTTACCTGGTCTGTTTCAGCTATGAGATGTGCCATGACCCATTAAGAACATTATCTTTGGAAAATGTGGTAGTTGGAGCTACCTTTCCCATCATTGTGCAAATAATAAATCTCAGTTTAAAGTACCAAAGTATACTGTCTCCTCAGTTTCTTTCTTTAAGAAGCTGAGATTTACCTGGTCTGTTTCAGCTATGAGATGTGCCATGACCCATTAAGAACATTATCTTTGGAAAATGTGGTAGTGGAGCATGTGGAAATATATGAGGAGCTCCTCCTCTCCCTATCACGTTTATGTTAATTTATTTAACCAAAATGTGTTGAGTGCCTACTACTTACCATATACAGTTAATACTTAGTTCAGTGTGGTAAATAATAGGCAAGCTCTCTTTTCTCATGGAGCCTGTAGTCACCACTGTGACCTGACATTGATGATTAGCTCTTGGCTTTTACTTTTGCCTCTTTGCCTCTACTAAGTAAAAAAGTCTTACTGATCAGTACAGTATAGAAATTGCATTAATATAACTTGGAAACTATCTCTAGTAGTGTATTATAAAAGCAAAATAGGATTTTATTAACATTTAAGTATGGCCAAGTGGGTCACACATTTTGAAAAAAGACTTTTGTCTTAGGTCGTTTTTTGGGAAGACTGTGAGTCCAAAATTTGTACTGATTCAGTGAAAGCTTCTGAAGTACCTTTTTCATGTTAAACAGTCTATGGCCGTCTTAATGAAATGGGGCGTATAATATATGCAATAAAAATGAGAAATGAAGTGGGATTCAAAGAAGCACCAAACCTTGAGGTAACATGTGGCTTTGAGAATATTCAGTCTCATATTTAGGCCTTGTTCTCCTTGTCCCCTACCCACAAAGAAGATGGCACTAAATGATGTCTAAGTTCTTCTAGCAGTAATCTGCAATAGAAATATAATACAACAAACTGTTTTCCACATTTATATTTTCACTACATAGGACTTTCCTTGAGATTAGTAGAAGTCCTAAGGAGGAAGGATGAAGGAGAGACATGGCAATTGAACCTACAAAGTCTGTTAAATCCACAAGATTACTGTTGGGTATTATGTCTTAAATTCCCCAATAAGGTATTAGAATGAGCTACTTTCTGTGAAGGGCTCATGTTTTAATAACCAGACAGGAGCTTTCCCTTGTTGCCTGTGAAGGCTCAATGACAATAGAAATTGCTTTAGGGAGAAAAATCAAAGCAAGAAGGTTATGTTTCTTTTTCTAAGATGGTGTGTTGCTGGGCCTGGTGACTCACACCTGTAATTTTCGTATTTATTAAAAATAATAAATACCATGTGCAGTATTTAGCATAAAACTTGTCATGTTGTAAGTGCTCAATAAATATTAGGTATTCTGCACCTGTAATCCCAGCTGCTCAGGAGGCTGAGGCAAGAGACTTGTTTGAATCTAGGAGACGGAGGTTGCAGTGAGTGGAGATCACACCATTGCACTCTAGCCTAGGGGATAAGAGTGAAACTCCATCTCAAAAAAAAAAAAAAAAGAAAAAGAAAAATTAATGTGTGAGATGGAGATATACTTTTTGGGTTTTGGATTTTTTTTTTTTTAATCCTTCCATGTCGCTTCTTAGAAAAAAGCTGGAGAAAGCAAGCTTTGGGACCTGAAGATGGTGGGATTTACTTTTTGGTGCAATTTACACCTTTCCCAAAGAAATTCCTTAGAAACCCCAATAATCGGTAAATGATGTTTTCTTAAATTGGTCTCCTCAAATTGCTACTTGGAGAAAGTGAGGTATCTCTCTTCATTTTGCCTGCAGCCTACTGTTGATGCTCTGTTTAAAAGGGCCCATTTACACTATAACTGAGAGGTGCATCCATGAACAATTGTTCCAAGGCCCTGAAGATATCTTTCTTCTCCGTCTATTTCTTTTTGCCCTTGTTTCACCTCCTGCATCTCCCTTCCAGAAACCCATTCATATACATATGGGACACACACACACACACACAATTACAAAAGTATTTAAATATAGTCTGAAGAATAAGAGCATAAGCTCAGGAATCAGATTGCCTGTATTCTCCATTTAGCAGCTGCATAATCCTGGCCAAGTCATGTAGCCTCTCTGTGCCTCAGTTTCCTGTACACCATAGGTTGTTATAAGGATTAAATGGGCTCATCCGTGTGCAGTATTTAGCATAGAACTTGTCATGTTGTAAGTGCTCAATAAATATTAGGTATTCTGCCCATGATTAACTTTCATTGTGCTTTCATTCTTACGGTGTCCTGGGGAATGGATACCTTTGCAGGGACAGATTATCAAATAAAATGCCCTCAAACATGAGCCAGAATTGAGGTCAGTTTCCATCTGTGAGTAGGGTAGGTAAAGTGCTGTGTGACTTGCCTTTAGTTTTCACATGAGTTCAAGTCCTGATAGCAACTTGGGAACTGGGTGGTAATAACCTCTGGGTGCCCTTTCAAAGGAACAAAATTAAATGTCACTTGCCAGGTGCTGAAACTTACTCTGAGGACAGTAAGTTAAGGGAAATACCTGTGTTAAGCAAAGCTAAAAAAATGATCTGCTGTGGTCAAAATCACTTTGGCAAAGCCCTACAGGGCTCCTTCTATACACATGTGTGCATATGTTTCTGCATGTGTTTCCCTTGAAATCACTTTGGGATGGAGAGAGGAAGGGCAGGTGGGTGGGGACTTTGGATGTGATACTGACAAATACAAGCAGTGGGAAACTTGACAATTTCTGTCCACATGAACTCCCACTGTTTCCTTTTTTTTCTCAATTGTTACAGGCTCTGGTTTTCTTTTAGTTTTGAGTTTCAACCTTAACTTAACTTTAGTTACAAGATCAGTTTGATGCTCTTATACAAGAGCTGTGGTCACATGCATAGGGCTGCAAAAGACACCTGCCTGATTGGGAATGATCTGCCATCGATTTCCCAAACTTGGTGTCCATCAGGTGAAACTAAGTTGTAGTCCTTTAAACTTCTCTCTCCCAGTTAAAAAATTATCTACAAGGACAGCCAGTGAGAAATTCTTAAATGCCATACATCTTGCTTTTGTGGGTTATTACCCACAAGCTCAAATTTTCCATGCTGCTGAGAAGGGAGAGAAATTGTCATGTGAGGGAGAAAACCTGTGTGTCTTGTATGATTTTGGGAATAACAGGAGCAAAAACATTGTTCCTCTCTTTCCATTAATGTAATAAGTGGTTCCAGCTAACATGCATACAACTTATCGTGCAAACTTCCTATACACAAACATACAGGCTTGTAAATGAACAAATTTTTTAACAAATAAAAAAATCCAGAAAGCAAGAAGATTCTCCACCACTCATACTACACAAAGCTTTGTGTAAATGCCAAAGAAGGTACCAAAAACTGATAGTTGGAAGCTATAGAGAATTTAATAAAACTTTCTGTACTATTTAAGTTTCCAAGATTTCATTAATAGAAGCACTGTTTCAGTTTTGTGAGGGCTGTTGCCTGAAGTGGAGAAAGGAGACAGAAAGTGTCAGTGAACTCCCTAAGATAATGCTTGGAGAAGCAATTGCATGGAAATGTGTGGATTTTATTTTTTGCCTATATTGTAAGCTTCTACCAGCCAGCATTCATTCATTCATTTATTTACTTACTCGTTCACTCATTCATGCACTCAGACTTCTGGTTCATAGTATCTGCTAGAAGTTAGTCGTAGCTATTGGCCAGAAAAAAAGAGAGCTGTGATGTTGGCCAAGAGATCAATTATGACTCCCCATGGGAGAAACTCCTCTAGAGATCTCTACATACTGTCATCTGGGAAACATAGGATGTAGGGAATAGCTGTGTACTCAGGGTCATCAATTTATAGGCAGGAAGCTCTGCTTATTAGACTTAGAAGTTTCTGCAAGTTATAGATTGATGGTCAGGACTTTGGCTGCTGCTCAGAGAGGAGAAAGGCAATGAGATTCTGGAAACTGACTGTGAAATTAACTGCTTATGCCTTTTAAACCTACTGGAAAATCCAAGTGTCCCTTTCAAGGGACTTACTTCAAGACCTCCCTTAGTAGGAAACTTCTCCCATGAGCCCTACACTGTGAAAGTACATAAGTCCCGTTTGCAGGAAATCTTACACCCAGAAACACACTCTCATTGATCTCTGTCTTTGAAGTATAGATTCACCCACAAGATGTGACTCAAAGACATAAAAGATGTGGCAACCCCCATGGCCAAGGTTAAGGTCGTTATCTTCTAATAGAAGTTAGTTTAGATATTAGTCACACGTCATGCAGGATAACCTTTGCCAGTCCCTGCCCATCTTCTTTATAGTTAATTTCACAACAATCCCTTTCTTTTTCAAAAACTTTGAGAAAAAAAAATCCTCTGGCTAATTTACATGTATGATTATATCAGTCTTTGCAATAGTTCTAAAATGTATCTGAGGATTATAACTGGACATTTGCTTTATTAAATGATCGGCTGGTATGCCTAAGATCCTTGCTTACTCCTGATTACATCTCTAAATGCAAAGGTAAGAATATGGGACCTTCAACTTTTAACTTATCCGTGTTACATTTTCAGTTCCAGAAATGAGATGACCCTGGATCTGCACATCTTCTCTAAGGGTGTTAACAATTGAACTGGAGAAATTATAAGCCTTAAAGTGTTGACCTTTTTTTCTAAAATGTGTGAGCAAATTTCATGGAGTTGAACTGGATAATAAATGGCAAAAATTGGACTATATGTTGTGCCATGCACACATGAGAACTGACCATTGTTAGCTATGTCTGTGGGATATCATCATTGCAATTTGGAAATCACTTGCTCAATGTGAGGGCAAAAAAAAAAATTAGAAAATAATATGTCAATGCATGTCTTTAAAATATACATTTCTACCTTTTATAAAACTATATTATTAAGCTATTCATAATCACTATAATTCAGATTGGCCTGAAATATAAAATGAAGAAAATGCAGGTTTCTCTCCCTCCCCTTTCCTTCTTAGTGTCCCTTCAGGTACTTTTTCTTTTTTAAAACAGAGAATTCCATTCGGGCTGATGTTTTTCTAAATTAATCAACAAACAAGAAATAATAAATGTTCACCAGAAACCATACGTACTAGTCAGCTCTAACATTGCTGTAAAGGAACACCTGAGACTGGGTAATTTATAAGGAAAAGAGATTTAATTGGCTCGTGGTTCTGCAGGCTGTATAGGAAGCATGATGCTGGCCATTGGCTTAGCTTCTAGAGAGGCCTTAGGAAACTTACAATCATGGTGGAAGGCAAAGGAGAACCAGGCTCATCTCACATGGCCAGAGCAGGAGGAAGGGGCCGGGGAAGTGCTATATGCTTTTATGCAACCAGATCTCATGAGAACTCTATAATGAGAACAGCACCAAAGGGGCGGTGTTAATCATTCATGAAGGATCTACCCCCATGATCCAATCACCTCCCACCAAGCCACACCTCCAATATTGGAGATTATAATTTGACATGAGATTTTCGAGGGGACACAGATGCAAATCATATCATTTTGTCTCTGGCCTCTTCGACTCTCATGTCCTTCTCACATTGCAAAATACAATCACCCCTTCTCTACAGTCTTCCAAAGTTTTAACTCATTCCAGCATTAACTCAAAAGTCCAAAATCTCATCTGAGACAAGGCAAGCATCTTCCTCCTATGGGTCTGTAAAATCAAAAACAACAGTAATATTACTCGCAAGATAGAATGCAGATGCAAGCATTGGGTAAACATTGCCATTCCTGAAGGGAGAAATTGATCAAAAGAGAGAAACTAAAAGCCCCATGCAAGTCTGAAACAGCAGGGCAGTCATTAAATCTTAAAGGTCCAAAATAATCTCCTTTGACTACATGACTCACATCCATGCCACACTGATGCAAGGAGTGGGATCCCAAAGCCTTGGTTAGCTCTGCTTCTATGGCTGAGCCCTGACAGCTACTCTCACTGGCTGGTATGGCTTTTCAGGTGCAGGGTGCAAGCTATCAGTGGATCTACCATTCTGGAGTCTGGAGGATAATGGCCCTCTTCTCACAGTTCCACTAGGCAGTGCCTTAGTGGGGACTCCATATGGGGGCTCCAACCCCACATTTCCCTTCTGCACTGCCCCAGTAGATGTTATCCATGAGGGCCCCACTTTTGCAACAGACTTTTGATTGGACATCCAGGTTTTTCTATACATCCTCTGATATCTAGGTGGAAGTCCCCAAGCCTCAACTTTTGCATTCTGTGCGCTGCAGGCTTAACACCACATGGAAACAACCAAGACTTATAGTTTGCAAACTTGAGCTGTACCTGGGCCCCCTTGAGCCACAGCTGGAGCTGGAGCAGCTAGAATGCAGGGAACAGTGTTCTAAGGTGGCATAGGGCAGCAGTGGGTGGAGGGCCCTGGGCATGACCCAGGAAACCATTCTGTCCTCCTAGGCCTTTGGGCCTGTAATGGGAGGGGCTACCATGAAGTTCTCTGTAATGTCTTCAAGTCCTTTTCCCCATTGTCTTGGTTGTCAGCACTTCCCTTCCTTTTAGTCATGCAAATTTCTTCAGGTGGCTTGAATTGCTCCCCTAAAAGTGAGCTTTTCTTTTCTGCCACATGGCCAGGCTGCAAATTTTTCAAACTTTTATGCTCTCCTTCCCCTTTAAATATAAGTTCCAGTTTTACCTCATTTCTTTCCTCATGCATGTGAGCTCTTAGAAGCATCCGGATCAAATCTTGAACACTTGCTGCTTAGAAATTTCTTCCCCCAGATACCCTAAATCATCACTCCCAATTTCAAAGTTCCACAGATCCTTAAGGCAGGAGCAAATGCCATCAGGTTCTTCACTAATGTGTAGCAAAAGTAACCTTTGCTCCAGTTCCCAATAAATTCCTCAGCTCCATCTGAGACCTCATCAGCCTGATCATCTCTGTCCATATCACTCAGCATTTGGGTCACAACAATTTAACAAGTCTCTAGAAAATTCCAAACATTCCCTCATCTTCCTGTCTTCTTCTGAGCTCTTCATACTTTTCCAACTTATGCCCATTATTCAGTTCCGAAGCTGCTTTCACATTTTCAGGTATCTTTATAGCAATGCCCCACTCCTTGGTACCAATTTTCTGTATTAGTCAGTTCTCACATTCCTATAAATATCTGAGACTGGGTAATTTATAAAGAAAAATTGTTTAATTGGCTCACAGTTCCACAGGCTATACAGGAAGCATGATGCTGGAAGCCACTCAGCTTCTGGGGAGGCCTCAGAAAAGTTACAAATCATGGAAGAAGACAATGGGGAAACAGACTTGTCTTACATGACCAAAGCAGGAGGAAGTTGGGGGGAGATATCACACACTTTTAAACAATCAGATCTCATGAGAACTCTATCATAAGAATTGCACCAAAGGGATGGTGTTAAACCATTAATGAAGTCCATCCCCATGATCCAGTTACCTCCCACCAGGCCCTACCTGCAACAATGGATATTATTATTTGACATGAGATTTGGGTGGGGACACAGATCCGAACCATATCACCGTATAGACACAGAGCATAGCACATCCTTCTAAACTTATGATTAGATCTTCCTACCCTGCTAGATGGGATATGCCCCATACTGTGAAAGTATCAATGTCGCATTTGATGACAATCTTTCTGTTTCTGTGTTCCTTAGCACTTAGTACATATTTTGGAACATTAATTTATACTAGATTGTATTTATACATAATTTTTTTGACACATACCATTATATCTCAATTTTCATATTGTCTTCTCTCACATCCTGGTTCCCCCCTATTTGGTGCACGAGTGTTCAATTGGTTTGTATAGTGAGTACATCGCAAATGTCATCAAAAAATACTATCATCCCAATTTCAAATTTAAATAAATTAGGTTTTCATTGATATTATTGTCCAGTGTGTTTGTTTGCTAAGGCTGCCATAACAAAATACCACAGACTGGATGGCTTAAACAGAAATTTATTTTCTCACAGTTCTGGAGGCTGGAAGTCCAAGATCAAGGTGTCAGCAGGGTTGGTTTCTCCAGAGGCCTCTCTGGAGAGGCTTGCAAATGGCTGCCTTCTCATTCTCCACACATGGCCTTTCCTCTGTGAGCATGCACTCCTGGTGGCTCTCTCTCTTTTTAGAAAGACACTGTTTCTATTGGATTAGGACCCCACCCTTATGATCTTATTTAATCTAAGTATATCTCCTTAAAAGCCCTGTTTCTAATTACAATCACATTAGGATTTAGAACTTTCATATATGAATTTGGTGGTGGGAGGTGGGCACAATTTTTTCCACAACAAATTGTGGTAGGCAGGATTTTCAAATGTCCCCTAAATTTTCTTCATCCTGATAAGCATGCTTCTCCACTTTAAAGATGATGGATTTTACACTCCTGTGATTCAGTTACACTATATGACAGACTATATATTCAGATAGTGAGATTGTCCAGGTGGGCCAAGCCTAACTCTCAAACTCTTTGAAAGCAGATAGTTTTCTCTGGCCAGTAGCAGAAGGAAAAATCAGAGACTTTATTTGTTAGAAATATAATATAAAGGAGGTTCTCTATTGCTGAGAAGAGGGGTGCCATGAATGCTAGAGAGTGACCTCTAGGAGCTGACAGCTAACCCTGCAGAGCTGTCTTGACAATAGCTACCTCAATCCTACAGTTGCAAAGAAATAAATTCAACCTACAATCTGAATAAATCTGGAAGTGGATTCTTCCCCAGAGACTCTAGATGAGAACTCAGTCCAGTTGACACCTTTATTTCAGCTTTGTGATGGCTTGAGCACAGAATCCAATCATGTCATGCAGGACTTTTGATCAATAGAATGGTGAGATAATACATGAGTGTTATTTTAGACTGCTAAGCACATGGAAGTCTGTTATGTAGAAATAGAATACTGATACACTTAGGTATTAATAGGTTATCTAGGGCAACCATAGAGCCATGGAAACAAGTAATTGGAGCTAACACTTCTTCTTCTACCAACATAAAACAAAAGAAAATCCATATATCCTCTCCTTGCTCCGTTAGGGAGAAAATACAATTTTATTCTCCCCTCTGACTTCAAAGACTTGTTTGAGAGGAATCCCTGACTGAAATTTTGATCCAGGATATGTTTAAGAAAATACTGTAGTTTATAAGTTTCTGTGAGTTTGTGAGTGTGTGTGTGTGTGTGTGTGTGTGTGTGTGTATAATACGGAAGTTGGAAATTTTTAGATTTAGCAAAGGCCTTTCTGAGGTTTCTCAAATGCAGAAATAGACCAAAAGCTATTTGGGTGGGGACTGGGGAGACAGAGAGCAAAGCATAATAAATGAGGAAGATTTAGGAATGCAAGTGTTGGGAAGATCAGGATTGACAGCTGCAGACTGAAGACAAGGAGAGGATAAGTTGCACAGCACATTCTCAGGAGAAAAACAGACCATGGGATGGTCGTAGCAGGGAAATGTCTTTGGAGAACAATTAAAGGACAATTGAATGAATATATATTAATTTATTCTCTTGATGAAACTCTACTCTTCTCTCCCTCTTTGACCCCAAAACTTTAGTCAAAGGCTATGAGACCTTTATGTGAGAGGGGATTGAAGGGAAAGTCTAATAAAGAGGACTTAATGTTTTTTAACTCAACACTCTACTGATACCAATGTGGTGGCAACAGCATCTCACGGAGACAGGCCAAAATCTCAGATCTGCAGTCATTGAAACCAATAGAGGCCCAGGTCCAAGCCAAGGACTCCAGGCAGGACCCCATGATAAGAGAAAAGCAACCTGCAATGGCTGTGATGGAGAGCGCCTCAACAGAAATATGAGTCTCTGGGACAGGGTTTCTGAACCTTGACACTATTGACATCTGGGGACCAATAATTCTTGGTTGTGAGGTACCGTCCTGAACATCATAGGATGTTTAGCAACGGCCCTGGTCTCTACCTCTAGTACCACTCTCCTCCCAGTTGTAACAATCAAACATATTTTACCCGTTTATCAATATCCTCTACGGGCAAAATCACCTAGGTTAAGAACCATTGTCCTGCACCAATCCTTTCAGGGAAACTGGGAGAAGCTCTGGACATCTGCAAAACATGGAATGTTGACGTAAAACCATAGGACTGAAGAACTCCAAGCTGGAGAAGACTGAGTTACAGTAATATAAGCAGAAATGTAGAGTCAGAAAGAATTTGGGGGTTAGGAGTCGTTGTGGGGGTTAGGTGTTTATGTTTAAAAGGAGAACTCACTTGTCTCTAAAACACTTTTTTCTCCAGGAAATAAAGTTCTGAGTTTCTGTCACCATCAGCAGGCTATGCTGTTTGCCCAATTCAAATAAAATTTTCCTTTATAAAAACATCCTAAGTATTTAATTGAAATAACCAAAATGAAGACCCAAAATGAAGTTCTTACGGTTTCCAACAGAGAAAGACTGTGATTTGGTTCAAGCCACTTGTGAGCCACCTGCCTGCCACGGGTACTGCATTTATAGCACCCTTGATTAGATGTGACATTTTCTCACACTGAGTATTTTGCCCGTATTTGAAGAGACTCACACAGGGGACCTTATTAAAATCTGCAGAAGTCCGTGAATACATGAGGATGCACTTATGTGAAGGGGAGGGAGAGAATGGATTTTTATCTTCTGGGAATCTGGTGGTTTTATTTTATAGGAGCTTACAAAGGAAGGAGCAAGAGGGAAGATACTGGTCTTACTTAAAATGGACTGCAGTACCTCCTCTGCTTGAAATTCAGAGAAGCCAAGGTAAGCAGAGTTGAAATTGTTTTCATGGCCCACTAAAGTGAGAACTGCTTTTTATGTTGAACTCTAGATTCTTCTGCTAATTATAGTGAAGAGATGTGGATGGCACAGAGCAACAAATCACAATGACACCGTGTTTGCTAGGATGCATACATTCAACCTGTTCCTGTTCACAAAAGATGTGACTTCCACTCCCAGTCCTATTTCTTCCCAATTTGGTTTTCTATTAAGCAAGTTGGGCTCCAGGAAGATGGAATGGAGATAAGGGTCCAATAGGAAACTGTTAAGAATGTGAAGTAGGGTCAGGCACAGTGGCTCACGCCTGTAATCCCAGCAATTTGGGAGGCTGAGGCGGGTGGATCACCTGAAGTCAGGAGTTAGAGACCAGCCTGACCAACCCAGTAAAACCCCATCTCTACAAAACATACAAAAAACAGCCAGACATGGTGGTGCATGCCTGTAATCCCAGCTACTTGGGAGACTGAGGTGGGAGAATCACTTGAATCCAGGAGGCAGAGGTTTCAGTGAGCCAAGACCATGCCATTGTACTCCAGCCTGTGAGACAAGAGTGAAATTCTGAGAGAAAGAGAGAGGGGGAGAGGGAGAGAGAAAGAAAAAGAGAAAAAGAAAGGAGGGAAGGAAGGAAGGAAGGAAGGAAGGAAGGAAGGAAGGAAGGAAGGAAGGAAGGAAGGAAGGAAGGAAGAAGGAAAGATGAAAGAGAAAGAAAGAAAGGGAGAGAAAGAAAATGAACTAAGCTAAATTTGTCTTCAATCTCCTTTATCTGTCCCGTTTCCTGTCTTGGGCTGGTCCTCTCCTCCCATACTTGTTTTTGGCCCTCAGTATCTAATGTTATTATCATATCTCAGATTTATCGTTTTAAGTGAAGCAGCCCATTCACAGCTCCCTTGAAAATCACATGACTCTTCTTGTATCCAAACCCAAACACACCCAAAACCACATATGATTGGATCATGTGCAGGAACATGAACGAAGACAGCAGTTATGACAGGAGAGAAAGGACCAAACCCAAACACACCCAAAACCACATATGATTGGATCATGTGCAGGAACATGAACGAAGACAGCAGTTATGACAGGAGAGAAAGGATGAGCCAGATTCGTCAGAAATACCTCGGGAACTTAGTCATAACAAGTGATAAAGTATTTTGTTCCTTTTTTTTTAGCCATTAAATGGTGTTGCTTTCCTGAATTCCTATTTAAGTAGTAGATGTATAGACATAAAAACAGACTAGAGAGACCCAAAATAAATCTATACACCCTATGTTGAACTGATCTTCAACAAGGGTGTCAAGAACACAAAATGAGGAAGAGGTAGCCTTTTGATGAATGGTATTGGGAACACTGAATGTCCACAGGCAGAAAAATGAAAATGGACCTTTATCTCACACCATATACAGAAATCAACTCCAAATGGATTAAAGATTTAAATGTAAGATCTGAAACTGTGGGACTCTAGACTAAAATAGAAAAAACCTTCTTGGCATTGGTCTAGGCAATGATATTTTGGGTAATACACCAGAAGCACAGGCAACAAAAGCAAAAAAGACAAGAGGGCTTATATCTGACTAAAAGGTTTTTGAACAGCAAAGGAAACAATCAACAGTGTGAAAAGGCAACCTGAAAAATGGAGAAAGTATTTTTCAAACATCTGATTGGAAGTTAATATCCAAAATATAAGAAACTCATGTAGCTCAGTAGAAGGCAATAGAAATAACTCAATAGAAAAACAAACAAAAAATAAAATCCCAACTAACTCAATTTAAAAATGGATAAAGGACCTGAATGAATATTTCTCAAAGAAGACATTCAAATGGTCATTGGTGAACAAAAAGATACTTCAGTAATCATCAGAGGAATGCAAACTACACAATGAGATATCACTTCACCTGTTAGAATGGCCATTATCAAATAGACAAAAGACGATAAATGTTGGGAAGGATGTGAAGAACAGAGAACCCTTGTATACTATTGGTGGGAATGTCAATTATTATAGTCATCATGGAAAACAGTATGTAAGTTCCACAAAAAATTAAAAATAGAACTACCTTATGATCCAGCAATCCCACATGTGGATATATAAGCAAAGGAAATCAAATCGGTATTCCAAAGTAATGTGTGCACGCTCATGTTCATTTCAGCATTATTCACAATAGACAAGCTATGGCATCAACCTGAGTGTTGATGACAGACACACACACACACACACACTCACACACATTTACAGAAATACATATATAACATATATATATGTAATGAATTATATGTATTTATATAATGGACTACATGTGAGAGAGAGAGAGAGAGAGAGAGAGAGTGTGTGTGTGTGTTTAATGGAATATTATCCAGCCTTAAAAAGAAAGGAAATCCTCCATTTAGGACAACATGGTGAATGTGGAGGACAGTATGCTAAATGAAATAAGCCAGTCACAGAAAGTATGGAGGACAGTGACCCTCTTTTCACAGCTCCACTAACAATTCTGTGTGGAAGCTTCAGACCCCACATTTCCCTTCTGCACTGCCCTGGCAGAGATTCTCGAGGACATTGGTCCTGCTTTTGCCTGGGAATCCAGGCATTTCCATACATTTTCTGAAATCTAGGTGGAGGTTCCCAAATCTCAATTCTTGACTTCTGTGCACCTGCAAGCTCAACACCATGTGGAGGCTGCCAAGACTTGGGGCTTCCACCCTCTGAAACAACAGCCCAAGCTATACCTTGGCCCCTTTTATTCATGACTAGAGCATATGGGATGCAGGGCACCAAGTTCCTAGATTGCAGACAGCCCAGGGACCCTGGAAAAAGCCCATAAAACCATTTTCTTCTAGGCTTCCAGGCCTTTAATGTGAGGGACTGCCATGAAGACCTCTGACATGCCTCGGAGACATTTTCCCCATTGTCTTAGGGATTAACATTCAGCTCCTCATTACTTATGTAAATTTCTGCCCCATCTTGAATTTCTCCTCAGAAAACGGTGGGCTTTTTTTTTAAAATCACAGTGTCAGGCTGCAAGTTTTCTGAACTTTTATGCTCTGCTTCCCTTATAAAACTGAATGTCTTTAACAGCAACCAATTCACATCTTGAATGCTTTGCTGCTTATAAATTTCTTCTGCCAGATTCCCTAAATTGTCTCTCTCAAGTTCAAAGTTTCACAAATCTCTAGGGCAAGAGCAAAATGCCACCAGTCACTCTGCTGAAACATAACAAGGGTCACCTTTGCTCCAGTTCCCAAGAAGTTCCTCATCTCCATCAGAGACCACCTCAGTCTGGACCTTATTGTCCATATCATTATCAGCATATTGGTGAAAACCATTCAACAAATCTCTAGAAAGTTTCAAACTTTCCCACATTTTCCTGTCTTCTTCTGAGCCCTCCAAACTGTTCCAACCTCTGCTTGTTACCCAGTTCCAAAGTCGCTTCCACATTTTTGGGTATCTTTTCAGCAGCACCCCATTCTACTGGTACCAATTTACTGTATTAGTCTGTTTCATGCTTCTGATAAAGACACCTGAGACTGGGAAGGAAAAGAGGTTTAATTGGACTTACAGTTCCACATGGCTGGGGAGGCCTCAGAATCATGGTGGGAGGTGAAAGGCACTTCTTACACGGTGGTGTCAAGAGAAAATGAGAAGAATGCAAAAGTGGAAACCCCTAATAAACCCAACAGATCTCATGAGACTTATTCACTACCATAAGAACAGTATGGGGGAAACCATGAATCAGATATTCTCGCACTGGGTCCCTCCCACAACATGTGGGAATTATGGAAGTACAATTCAAAATGACAGTTGGGTGGGGACACAGAGCCAAACCATATCAGTGGTCAAGAGTTATGAAGTTTCAGTTATGCAAGATAACACAGCTCTGGAGATGTAATGTACAATAATGTGACACTATAGTTAACAATATTGTACTGTACATTTGAAATTTGCTAAGAAGGTAGCTCTGAAGTGGTCTCAACACACACACAAACCACACACATACACACAAGGTAACTGTGAGGTGATGGATGTGTTAATTAGCTTGCTTGTGGTGAATATTTCACAACGTATACACATATCAATTCATCCAGTTGTATAATTTAAATATGTGCATTTTTAAACTGGCAATCATACATCAGTGAGGTTGGGAAAAAGTGGCAAAGCAATGGATACAAACAATGGCAGCTGAAGCCAAGACAATGAGGCTGAGTTGGTCTGAAGAAGAAAAAGTGGAGGTGAAGCCATGACCATGAAAAGCAGCTTACTGATTACCTAGCCAATATTTATTGAGCACTTACTAATGTGCCACACACAGCTTCAGGTCTGGAGACAAGACAGAGAACCAATTAGGCAAAGTCCCAGCTCTCATGGAGCTGACATTCCTGGAGAGTGATTAAGGCAATGAAGAGGTAAACAAATACGTAAAGTAATATTAGATAACGACAAGTGCTATAAAGAAAACAAAACAGGGAAAAATGATAGTGTGACCTCCAGGGGTGCGGGGGTGGTAGAGAGGCTACTATGGGTTGGTGTAGTCAGGAGAGGGCTCTCTGAGGAGGGGAGATTTCAGCTGAGTCCTGAGTAACACAAAGAAGTAAGTGCAGGAAGGCTCAGTAGAAAGAACATTCCACACAGAAGCCGCAGCAAACACAAAGGCCCTGAATCTGGGGTGAGCATGGTGCACACTCCAAAGCAAGAAAGAGAAGCTATGTGACTAAAACACAGAGAGCAAGAAGAGTGCCACAGAATGTAATACAAATGGTAGTAAGGGGGAACTCACCCAGCCCTTGTAGGTCAAAGTCAAGAAAACTCAGGGTTTTTTCATGAGTGAGATGGGAAGCCACTGTAAGCAGGAAAGTGACATGAGTGGACTTAGGTTGGAAGTAGATCATTTGGTGAATGACAGAGTGTAAGGAAGGCAAGAAATGACGTGGGAGAACAGGGAGGCCACTGACACGTTAATGTCCAGGTGAGTGAGGACACAGTTTACACAAGGGCAGCGTAGTGAAGATAGAGAGAAGCAGAGGTTGGTGTGTAGGAAGCACCTTTTAGCAGTTTGCTAAGGATGGGGCTCTCTAAGGAGGTAAGGGCTTTAGTAAATATTCTAATACTTGTTACCTTTCACCATTTTTTTCCCCAAACTTACTGAGGTATAGTTGACAATTAAAATTTAAACATATTTAAGTTATACAATTGGATGAATTGATATGTGTATTCATTGTGAAATATTCACAACAATCAAGCTAATTAACAATCTCCTACTTCACATAGTTAGCTTTTGTGTATGTGTTGAGAATACTTAAGATCTACCTTCTTAGCAAGTTTCAAGTATATAGTACAAGATCGTTAACTATTGTCATATTGCTTTGCAGTAGATCTCCAGAACTTCTTTATCTTGCACAGCTGAATAGGCCATGGAGGGGAGAAATGAGGAATACAAACAGCTCTTGGACATACAAAAACTGACTCTATTTCAATTTCTGTTGAGAAAGCAGTAGAGAAATGGGCACTCTCACGCATTACACAATGGTACAAATCCTGTAGGGGAGAGGGCTTGCTGATGGATTTGAAGTAGGAAGAGGATAGATGGAAGAAAAAAAGTGGTCTAAACTTTTAGCTTGAGCAGCTGGATGGTTTATGATGTTATTGACTGAGATGGAGAAGACCATACAAAGAACATGTAAGAGAATAAATGAGTAAACAGGGGATCAATTCCAATCCAGTCAGTTAAAATTCTATTTTAGATGTGTTATATTTGAGATCCCTATTACACACAGTCAGGTGACCATGCCAATAGGAAATTTCATGGGCAGGTTTAGAGCACAAGACTAGAGAGGTATATTTTGAACTCAGCAGACTAGCTATGGTATCAAAATAATAGCCTAAATGGCCTACATGCTTGCTACCTCTAACACCCTCTACAGTGTACCTGAGATAGACGATAGTAGTTCTCAAACTGTGAGGCTCATAAGAATCACTGTGAGAGATTTAAAATATCTATATTCCTAGGTCTTAGCTCCAGCGATTCTGATTACACATGCAAGCATTCAGAGGGACCCAAGCATTGATCTGGGATACATATTAAAAACAAAGATTTTCTGGGGTACATATTAAAAATGAAGATTCATTCTGATGCTGATAGTCTGGAGGCCACACTATGTGAAACAGCCATAGAACTCTTCAGAGCCCAGTTAAATAACTCGGGTATATGTTTAGAATTTATATAAACAATCAATATTTATACATAGAAGGGTCTGGAACACTGGCTAAGTATTTTATGTTCATGAACTCATTTAATTCTTTCTTTTCCTAAATTTTTACTTTTTAAAAGGTAACAAATTCACATGGGTAAAAGTCAAAATAATATAAAAAGAAAGCTATTAAACAGTATTGCTCCTGCTATTCTCATCCATTTTATTTCTAGCTCTTTGTCCCATAAGAAATACTATTTCTATTCTCTTCTTTTGAATATTAAAAATATTTTTTCTGAAAATATAGCAAATACAAATATATTCTCTCCTGCCAATTTCTCATCTTTCTTACATAAAAGGTAGCCCATTTTATATAGTTTCTCCTCCTTTTTTCACTACGAATGCTAGAGATCTTTCCATGTCAGCATACAGAAATCAACATCATTCTTTGTTTTATAGCAGCGTAATATTTTGTGGTGTGCATACATTACAGTTTATTTCATCAGTACCCGGTTAATGAGCAGTTGAATTATTTATCTTTTGCTATTAATAAAGGTTCATATTAATATGTATTCATTATTTCATGTATATACATATAATCTGTAGAATAAATTCCCAGAAGTGGAATTGCTGGGTCAAAGGGTAAATGCATTTGTAATTTTGATAAAGATTGCCAAATTGCCCTCTGCAGGGGTTGTACCATTTTGCACTCCTACCAGCAATATATCAGAGTGCCCATTTCTCTGCAACCTTGCCAACAGAGTGTGTTAAACTTTTGGATTTTTGCCAATCTGATAGGTGAGAAATGTTATTTCACTGTAATTTCACTTTGCTTTGTCTCTGACGAGTGAAATTGAGCCTTTATATATAGATAAGAGCTATTTGTATTTATTTCTGTAAACTGTCTATCAACGAACCTTTTGGCCTTTTTCTTCTCAATTTCTTGGAACTCTTTATATATGAAAGAGATGAGCTCTTTGTGGTATGATACAGCTATTTTCAGTTTTTCTTTCATATTTGATTTGCATACCTTTAAAATATGTTTAAATGGTTCCATTTCTTTTTCTGCCTCCTGAATTTTGAGTAATGTTTGAATGCATCAATTTTCTCTTTTATAGCCCCTGGATTTTAAGTAATTGTTAAAAGGCCTCCCCCTGCTCCAAAACTATAAAAGAATTCACTCATTTCCTTCATTGTGTCAACAATCCTCTAAGTAGGTCTTATTAAACTTTTTTGAATGAGGAAACTGAAATTCAGGGTTTACATTAGGTCTCTCTAATTCCTAAGCTTTCTCAGAACATGATTCAAAGAGTAAGACAATGAATTTATTTTCTCAGTGTCACTTTAAAAACATTTTGCAAGAAAACTTTTGCAAAATATTATCTAGGTTGCTAAATAATATGATCCTGTTGTTTCTGAGGCTTTAAATAAACACTGAACAGATCAGGTTTTGTCAACATTAATATTTGCGTTGAAATAAATACATAAAGTCTCTCAAATCTTATAAACATCGATGTGTGAAGCCAACATGTTGAAACTGCCAGGACCCGTGCGCACCACCTACGGACGTCAGCAAATGTCCCTTTTAATTGAACGCTCAAAAGGATATCTGTGGGCAAGCAGAGAGGCCCTGCGGTGGCCACGCTGGACTGCATTAAGGGACACCTGGAATCCATGGCAGCCCATCGTCCCTGTCTCTCCCTTTCTTTCTGCCAGGGCCAGCAGGGAAGGAGAGTGCTGACGTGTCTATTGAGGACTAGGAAAAATACTCAGTTTGAGAGCCAGTCCTGTGAAGGAGGATGACCCAGTTGAAGGCTTAAACCTGCAGTCTCCTCTTCCTTCCAAACTCCAGAACCCTGAGAGGCCAATGTCCACATAAAAAGGTTACCGAGAGATTCACTTTATGCAAATGGCAGGGGAAATGATTTATCGAGGTCACCTTTCAGACCCAGAGTTTGTGACAGGGGCTCCTTGAGGATCAACTCTGAGCAGTTGGTATGCGCTGCCTAGAGCATGTGATTGAGATGAGCTCAGAGGCTATGTCTAGGCACAGTGCTACAGAGTGCTGGGCTTCACAAGTGATGTCAGCCATGAACATCGTAGGAGAAAGAAGTTGCAACCGTGCCAAGTCTCTGCCAATATTGACTGAAAGGGTTATAATTCATTTATAGAATCAAGACCTGATAGAAATGACTGAAATATGCTTGTCTATCAAAAATGCCAAAGTTTAGAGTGCTTGGTTCTGAAGGAGCTGTTCCTGCCCACTTTCCAAAGGGTGATATTTATTATCTAAAAGGCAGGCTTATGTTTGATTTTCCTTACCCTGCAATTTGCACACTCTAGTTCCTTCTCTAAAATCCAGTACTTCAGGACATAACATGGCACATTCCAACAGTAGATGTTCAATGAACACTGAATTGAATTATATCACATATAGTGGGTTAAGTTTAAAAAGGCACTTTGCACATATTCGCATATTCATTCAACAGTGACTTGACTGAATAATTATATATAGTCTCTAAGGTATAGATTTTTCCCAAATGCATACAATAAAAGTTTTAACTTTTGAAGAAGGGCAATGTATTAATTTATTAATTTATATCTCATGTTTTTTTGTATCAAGTCTAAAAACTCTGCCTATCCTAGCTGTTGAAATGTCTTCTATTTTCTTTTCTAAAACATTTATATTATTAACACTAAGAGAGATGTTCCTTGTTACTGCAGGACATGGGTCAGAGTTCTAGCTCTTATATTGTCTTCACTAACACCACAGTGGCAGTGACCTTGCTATTTCTGGATAATGGTGAAAGTCCTGACTCAACCTGAAGCTTCCTCTGGCACCACTCTGATAAGGACAGGAGAGGTACCTTATTACTATAAGGCAGAGTGGAAATGTAGACTCCTTACAATCTCCACTTACACTGTGACAGGGAGGAGGCCTTGTCACTGACTGGTGGGGATAGAAGTCTCAGTTCCCTACTTGGTATCTGCTGGCATGGGGTGGGTGGGGCTAGCTATATGTAGTCTTTCCTGAAGTATTTGACTGGAGTTAGAGAAAGTATTGTCTGAAATGTTTTCTGTCTTGCTAAGCAGCCTCTTTTCTGGTCCTTTGGCTTTTCTCCACTGTGTCTATCAACATTTCTGGCTTCCCAGATATTTTTCACACCAAATCTGGGATGTATGAGGCAAAAATAAATCCAGGGAACTCATCACTATGTTGTTCCTTGAATCCCAAGTTCCCTAGCCAGTCTGCCTTCTTCTTTAACATTTTTCAAGTCCTTCATGTTTATTTTACATGTAACTTCCAGCGTTTTTCATTGTAGTTGGAGGAAGGCCTAGGGAAAAGTATGTCTATCCCATTGCCCAAAAGCAGAAGTCTGCCGTGTGCTTTTTATGTCTTCTGTCTCTTTTGATCTTTTAGATCAAGAACTTATCCCAGGACCTATCACTGGATTCTGCACATGAGAGAGACTAAAAAAATACATTTTTATTTGACTTTATTTTAGAATATAAGAACAAGTACATTATTATAGACCAAGATCATCATATTATTTCTCCACCTCATCACTACAAATGGGGCCAGATGATTCTTTGAGATGAAGGGTAAAGGGGGATTTTTGGTGTGCTTTGTAGGATGTCTAGCAGGGTCCATGGGCTTTACCCATTAAATGCCAGTAGCATCCACAAGTTGTGACTGTCAAAAATGTCTTGAGACACTGCCCAATGTCCCCTCGGGACAAAATCACCTATGGTTGAGGACCACACATCCAATTTTTCTCAAAGATAGTGGGAATTTTTTAGTGTACTGAACCAAGAAGCTAGCCTGACAGGTATACTGCCTCCTATTTGATTGCAGGGGGAAAAATACACAAGGAAGACTTTCTTTTTGAAAACTGTCACACTGATGAGAACATTGCTTCACTTAGCCCTTTTCCTGCTTGTGAGATTTCTGAAGTCCTGATGGGGTCAATGAATGGCTTCAGGGTGGCAGTGCAGTGGGTGGGGAAATTTGCTAGCCACATATGCTCCCTCCCACATGCTTCACAATCAGGACGATGGGAGAAAAGAAATTATATTTCACAGTTTATATTTCAGGGTTGAATTTAGAAATGGGAGGTAACAACTAACATTTCCAGCAAAAGCCTTCATCCTTTTGTTAAATACTGAATGGAAAGACCTTTATCTACTTATTGGGCAATGACAACTTGTTTGGAATTTGAGTTATGATAAAAGACAAAAGAGCACTTCTGCACTTTCCCTATAAAATCTCCAAAATCCCCAGAGCCGTTGAACTACAAAAGATGATTAACTGGGAGACAATGAAGTGACCCAGTTCTGCTCCTAATAGCTGTCTAACCTTGATGAGTCACCTAACTCCCTGGTGCCTGATGCTTTACCTGTGAAATTGGGATAATGATAGTAGATACTTTATAAATGAATTAATAGATTTAAAAACCTAAGAGTGCTGCCCTCTGCAGAGTAGGGGATAGAGATGGACTTTCTATAATTATTGCTATTGTTTCTGTTAAGTTGAGAGACTTCGGCTGATATCAAGAGAGAAAGTAAATGCTGTCTATGAAATCTCACAGGTTTCAGATAGCACTGGGAGGTTTCAGATAACTATCTGTTATCAAATTCACAGAACCCTGTGGTGACTCTTTTGAGCCTGATATCCCAGTAAAGAGCTCCATTCAGGTAAATGGTACTAGAACTACCCCTTAGAACCACAGGACATACATAAGCTTATGACTTCAGGGTCTAGGGAGGGATGTCCATGGATTGAATTTACCAGGATGTGTTTCACGTAAATCTGTTATTTTCTCTTACTCTACTTTGTTCTGTTTCCTCAAAACACTTATGCAATCAGCAATAAGATAATAAGTCATTGATATGTTTGTTTAATATCTCTTTCCTCTATGAGATTGTGAGTGTAATAAGGTAAGAATCATGTCTCTTTCTCTCACAATTATATTTAAGCATCTAACACAGTGCCAACACATAGTTGATTCTCCAAATATATTTCTTGAGGGAAATTAAAGAGGAAGGAAAAATGAGGGAAGTTAAAGAATTGTCATCCAAACAGGGTTCACTGATGGCAAACAGGGTACACAGATAGCAAAAATATACGTATATGAGTGTGTGTGTGTGTATACATATATACTTTTAAGAATTCAGTTTCTTAAGCATTTTTTAAGTTTTGCCAAGGCCAAATTATGTAAAGAGCTTATTAGGAGACAGGAGGCCTGGATAATTTTCAAAATCTATTCTAGATACTTCATATCCATATTACATTATTTATCCTTCCCCCTTTTCAAAACTTCATTTATTGATTTATTCAATGAATGTAGTAAACACTATGTAGCAGTTATTGGTCTACTTCTGGACATATGGCAGTGAACCAAAGTTCTTACTCTCATGACATTTGCAAAGAGTGAGGGAGGCAGACAAAAATAAGCATGCATATTTGAACAAGTGGCTGGCCTAAAGATATAAAAGAATGCCCTGCTGTTCTCTTTAAAATTGTTTATATTGATGGAAGCATCTCAGCCCAGAATTCTTTTGGTAGAATCAGCCAAGCATACAGACCCCTCCTCCTTGCTTCCTTTCTTACATTCATTTAATGTATCCTTAATGAACCTACTATATGCCAGGCACTCTTCTAGACTCTGAAGGCACAACAGCAAATGTGGCAAAGTCCCTGAGCTCACAAGCTCACATTCTAGTGCAAAGACACATGACAAGCAAATAAATGAACATCCATCAAAATGTCAGCTAAAGGTCAATGCCACAAAGAACAATAAGCAGGTTGAGAGGAAAAGAGAGTAGCAGGGCAGAGATGCCATTTTGCATAGGGAAGGTCATGGAAAGCCTCTCAAGTGAGATGACATTCGTGCTGAGACTTGAACAAAGTGAAGGCATGCTGATGTCAGGAGACAAGGATCCATTGAGGCAGAGGAGTCCCTGTAGCCAGAACGTACCTGGTATGCTTCAACTACAGCAAGGAAGCCAGTGAGGCCTGGTGTAGAACGAGCACATGGAGAGCAGTGAAAGCAGACATCAGACAGGTGAGTGGGGCCACATTATTCCCATCTTTGGGATTAGAATTTGGGATTTCCTTTTCTTTTCTTTCTTTCTTTCTTTTTTTGTTTTTGAGACAGAGTCTTGCTCTGTTGTCCAGACTAGAGTGCAATGGCGCAATTTCTGCTCAGTGCAATCTTGGCCTCTCACTTTCAAGTGATTCTCCTGCCTCAGCCTCCCGAGTAGCTGGGACTACAGGCCTCTGCCAACACGCCCAGCTAATTTAATTTTTTTCTTTTTTGTAGCGACAGTTTCACCATGTTGGCCAGGCTGGTATCGAATTCTTGACCTCAAATGATCTGCTGGCCTCAGTCTCCCAAAGTGCTGGGATTAAAGCATAAGCCATTGCACATGGCTGGGATTGGGATTTAATTTTGAGTAAGATAAGAAGGTACTGAAAAACTCTGGAGGAGGAGTGACATGATATATATGTTTTAAACGGACAGTTCTAGCTGCCCTCTCCAGGCATCAAAATGCATCTCCAGTCTCCAGTTCCCACCCTCCGTGCCAGTCTTCCAACCAGCAGCCCACCCTGTAAGCTGTATCCTGGTCAGCCTGGAGACCAATCAAATCCCCAGGCCATGCCAGTAACTGTATGGTGTGCAGCATTACCACTGTCTAAGAGGGAATTGGATTCGGCTTGAATGACGGGAAATAAATAGGTCTGGCAGTCTGGGAAAGTACATAACTAACATAGTCAGGAAAGCCTCATAACTGTGTTCCCCTGAGCCATATATTTCTATGACCTGAAGCTCAGTTTCCTCACCTGTGAAATGTAGGAGGTTGAACTCGAAGACCTCTGAGGTACTTTCCAACTCTCAATCACTGTGGTCTCCTGACAGTTGATGTGTGCATAAAGGCAGCTGTCTTTGGACAGGAGGGTTGTGGAGAGAACTTGGGGGCCAACGTAATTATAACAAATAGTTCACATTGATCGGGAGCTTACTATGTGTCAGACTTTGTGCTAAATTTGTTAGGTGTGATGTCTCCTTTCCTCTTACAAATGGAAAAAAAGGTGGCGGCCGGGGGGAGGGGGGTCTTGAAGAGATTCTAGTAAAGGCTAACTCTAGTGTCCCCTCAATGAGTTCCCTCATAGTTCTGCCGTTCACTAGATACATCTGTATGTGAATAAGCATCTACCTTTCGAAAAATAACATTTGGCAAACTTATTGCCGATGTGGTTAACTCTGAAACCATAGCTGGATTTAAATTAAGGAGACATCTATGATTTCTGTCAAGATTATCTGCAATAAATGTTTTTGTTATTCTGTTTTTTGTAAAAGAAAAATCTGATTAAACCTGGTTGTATATGTTGCTAAATATCTATGCAACATAGCACACTCATTTTATTGGTACAGGTTGGAACTATAAAAGGATGAACAAATTACAGCATTCAAAATATGTTTAAAAATAAGAATGGAACGAAGTTGCAGCTTTTGGGTGCTAATCAAATAGAAATTAGTTAATTATAATGTATTGAGTCTTCAAATAAATATAAAATATTTTCCAGCTGGTAGGTGAAGAATGTTTTCTTCTTTTCTCCCTCTCTTCCTGTCTTTTCCCACTTCCTACCCCATCCCCGTTTCTTCCTTTTTTTCCCTCGTTCTCTTTTTTGCTCTCTCTCTTGAAGTGTTCTTCGTTTTGGAAATTTCTACTAGTGTAATATTAACGAAAACTGCTCTGTGGCTAAAATAACTTGTTAATTGCTGAAAGACTAAAGATGAGTGTCTATTTCCAACTGTGTTAAAATTTGCAGACTTAAAATTATGACTTAGTCAGGAAAAAAGGCCATGACCCATTCTTTAAGAACTGCATTTTTTCATGACATTTTCTTTTACTGAAGATAGGAAAAGATGGAAGCATAGTGACCCATATTTCCAAAGTGACTGTGAGGTTATATGAAATCAGTTGAAGGCTATTTGGGCAAATCTAAGTTCACTTTATGGTGCAATATGAAACAAGTACAGTGATCATCAATTCTGAACTGGAGATAAAGAGGCAATGAATATGAGTATCTTTTAGAACGTTGAGGCAAAATATTTGAAATCAGGACCATTCCACAAGTTTAAGATGTATGCTCTCTAGAGAGATAAGCTATAGTTTTTATTGTTGTTTCTAAGTTTTGTTTTTCTAGTACTGCTGCTATTGCATCTTTAAAATGCAGTGGGTTTTAAACTATCCTGGGAAAAGTCACTATTGCTGTTTAGATATTGCTGGAAATTAAGAGTGAAGGAAAACAGGACTTAGATTCATAGGAGAGAGAAATCTTGAGGAAGGAACCTAGATCTTCAAATAAAGGAATAGAACACCTGACTCTTAAACATAGCAAATTTGCCTAGTTTGCTTGTGAAGCATCAACTTTATTGAAGTTAGGAGTTCTCTGCTGAACATATGGTTTGGAATGTCTTTCATACTAAAAGGTAGACATAAGATTTTGAAGTAAAATACAGGAAATTATAGCTATAGTGTTAAGTAAACCAAACATACAGTGCCATTAATAAACTATTGTTTGAGGGAGGCAATATGATAAAAATAATAGAACTCATGATAGAACTGATCATGTCATGCCCGTGGTCAGAATGCTCCACAAGCTATCTATCACACTTGAAACACAAAGTCCTAACATGGCCTCTGAAGTCCTTTATAATCTGACCCCTGGCTCCATCTGCAACTTCATTTTTTACCATGGTTTGCCTCACCAACCTACCTTCACTTTCAGCCAAGCACTCCATTGTCTTTGGTTGAGTTTTTATCGTTGTCGCCTGACCATTAGCTTCTTGAATGAAGAGATTCTCTCTTTTTTTTTTTCATTTCTCTATTCCTGTGTCGGGCCTACGGCAGGTACTCAAAAAATATTTTTGAATGAATCAATGAATAATTAAACAACAAAACTCAAAATTACAATTCGTTGACTTTAAAGTCAGTTTCTTCAGTAAGAATCATGTAACCTTGGGAAGGTTGTTCAACCTCCCTCTATCTCCGTTTCTTCATCTCAAAAATTAAAAGCTTTAACAAGGGTGGTAAACTCTTTCTTTCCAGTAATTAATAATAAAATACGTGTTTACAAAAAAATTATGTTTTAAAAATAATGAAACTCCATTTTCTGGGTGAGCGTGTGCCTCATATCCGTTAACAATACTTCTTAAAAGCCCTGGTGCATGAAGACCTGCATGGATGGATTGACTGTGTTTCCATTTTGAAATTTGTCTTGAAATAGTGATAAGTATGTATATATCCACCAGTCCATGTCTTTGTATTGTTGAAGTGTATTTAATTTTCTGTCACTGGATATAAAAAAGATAGACACCCAACATTGTAATTTTTGCCATCTACATTTTATGGTTCTCATGTAGTGACAGGAACTGGTTGGAGTAATGTGGGCTTCAAAGCAAGACTGAAATGTAGTGAAATAATAAAAGCTAGATTTTTAAACAGCCCCCATTAAAGTTGTTGGGAAAATCCACACCCCTAGTGTTGTATGATTTTCAGTTTGACTGGTACTCTTTGTTTCTTACAATGAACTCAAGAGGTGTTGCTTTAAAGAAAATCAAATCTAGATTGGCATATATAACCCAGCATGCTACAATTTGATGAGTAGATAAAATATAATTAAGAATTTTATTATCTTTAATCCTAGAACTCTATGGAGTATATTCCTAAGTAGAATCCAAAAGTTGCAACATTTTGGGTTAATCAAATTTTCCCTTTGTTTAAATGCCTTGTACATGCATTGCATTTATCTTTTTTTCTTAAGCTATGTTATATTAATTGTAGGGAAGAAAGGAATAAATGAATTGATATAAATTGTTTGCTGCTGTAGCCTTTAAAAACCCAATTTGAATTTTCTCATGTATGAATCGTGAGGTCCTAGCCTCATTAATTTTTTTTTGGAATATTAATGACTTTTAGTAATTTATGTGAGTTGCACATATTGGTGATTTTAACTTTTTGTCTAAAATATTTGTCACTGTTTTATTTTCTGTATTTTTAAATTTCTTATTTACTTCTTAATTAATTTGACCCAGGCCAGGTGTGGTGGCTCACACCTGTAATCCCAGCACTTTGGGAGTCCAAGGCGGGTGGATCACCTGAGGTCAGGAGTTCAAGACCAGCCTGGCCAATGTGGTGAAACCCTGTCTCTACTAAAAACAAAATAAAAAATTAGCCAGGTGTGGTGGCAGGTGCCTGTAATCACAACTACTTGGGAGGCTGAGGCAGGAGAATCCCATGAGCTCAGGAGGTGGAGATTGCAGTGAGCTGAGATCAAGCCATTGCACTCTAGCCTGGGCAACAAGAGTGAAACTCAATCTCAAAAATAATAACAGTTAATTAATTAGACCCAAAAAGTCCAATTCATTGCTATTTTCCATTTGGTGAACTTTTCCCATGCAAAATTTTTAAATATTCACTTTACCCCACCCAGAGATTTTTAAAACATTTATTTGTTTCCTTTTATTTTTTAATTCATGTGCCTGCTATAAGTAAATGTCTTAGCAGATTTTTTCTACCCAGTAATATCTTCAAATCACTGTTGAATATTGTCTTCCTTGCCTATTGATTTGAAATGCATACTTTATTATGTATTATACTTTTATTTATTTTAGAATTTGGTTCTAGATAAATCATTCTATTTTATGAATTATTTTTAAATTAGTACCACACAGATTTAATTGTTTTATAGTGTTGTTGACAATCTGGCAGGCCTTATTACTATTTGCAAAGTTTTTTGAAAAGTTAATTTGCACATATTTATTAAATCAGTTGAATTTGACAATAGTGATTCCCAGTCTCAAAGTCTTAAATTCCGTGAATAGAACCTATCAGAAATGAAGCTACCCTCACTCTGCAGAAATTAAAATGCATTCAGTTGAGGATCACTTTGTGGAAGGAAAGACATTGCTAAGAAATTTATGTGATGCCTGTGAGCAATGTGGGGCAGAAAGGAGAGTCTAGGCTGGAGAGGTTTTTAAAAAATCAAGTGCTAAATTAAGTTCTATTGAGGTTTTGTTTAGGAAGGCGTTACATTTGTCTCTCCACCTATATAGCTTATTTTACATCTCGGTAATTTTGTATTTTTTTTCATAGGAGCCCTACATACTTCTTACTGAGAGATTAGACTTAGATATTATCATTTTGGTAATGGAATATTTTAAAATATATCTATCTGATTTTTAAAATGTTTAAAATAAATTTTACTTATTTATTTACCTATTTCTTGTCACATTATCAAACTGCACTGTCATAGGTCCTCAATCCACAGCAAACCCTTGGAGACAGATATATTTTGAAGTCTTAAAGTTTAAATTTTTAGAAAGGTAATAGTAATAATAATAATCCAAATATATCATGCATTATAAATATATGTGTTTATCATGTGTCTTATAATATCTACAGTAAGGTATAAGGCCAGAGCCTATAGTCAATACACTAATGTGCTAATAAACTGACAATATTTTTAAATAGATAAATCAATGCTATAAAAAGCCTGACATCCACTGGATTTAGGCTTTATGATAAATGAGTGTGGACACCAAGCTTTTGCAAACAATTCTGACTTCAGAGCTTTTTGGATTTTTGAAGTATAGAGTGCCAAGTAGTTCTAATGTTTTCATAGTTCAACTTCTTATATTTTCTAGGAAGAGAATTACTTTTCTTCCTTTTCAGTAGAAATGCCTACATTCCTGTTTTATGCCTAACTGCATTTGCTAGAAATTCCAAAGCAATATGTAAAATGTAATTATGACACTGTTATGGGCCTACGTGAAGTAGGCTGTTAACTTTTGTCATGCTAAAAAAGTATCCTTTACTAAATTTGAAAAAAATCAACATTGAATATGAAATGTTACCATCATTTTCCTCTGTATTAGTCTCTAGTTGCTGCTGTAACAGGTTACCACAAATTTAGTGGTTCAAAACAACACAAATTTATTTTCATAATGTCTGGAGATCAGAATCCAAAATCAGTCTCATTGGGCTTTTAAATTAAATTTAGCATAAAGCTGCCTCTTTATATATTTTAAGTTTAGTCTAAAGGTTTATCCATAACAAGTGAACTGTAATCTAACTGAATGTATAAACAGACTAACTTGCTCTTATAACAGTCATCAAGCTTTGACCAATCACAAGCAGCCAACTGTTCAAACCATCTTCAAATAAGGCAAACACCAAGCTGTAACCAATCCAGCTATTTCTGGACCTTATTTCTGTTTTCTGTGTGTCGCTTTCCTTTCTGTGTTCATAAATATTATCTGACCATGTGGCAGCCCTGGAGTCTCTTTGAACCTATTCTGGTTCCAGGGTCTGCACAACTTGTGAATCATTTTTTGCTCAATTAAACTCTGTTGAATTTAGTTTTTCTCAAGTTTTCATTTTAACAGGGCAAAAGGCGAGGTGTTAGCAAGGCCAATTTCTTCTGGAGATTTTGAGAAGAGAATCTGTTTTCTTGTATTTTCCAACTCTTGGAGGCCCTCTGCATTCCTCAGTTCATGACTCCTTCCTTCTCTTCAAAGCACATCACGCCAGTCTCTGCTTCCATTGTCACAGAGCCTTCCCTAAATCTAGCTCTACTGCCTCCCTCTAACCAGGACTCTTGTGATTACATTGGGCTCACCTGGATAATTCAAGATAATCTCTTTATCTCAAGATCCTTAATTTACATATTCAAAGTCACTTTTGCCATATAAAATACATATTCATGGGTTTCAGGAATTAGGACACAGACATTATGGGGAGGCCCATTATTCAGCCTACCACACCATTCTATTAAGGCGATTATATGTATTTTCTTATTTGAATGTTGGTATGATTCAGTAAGCTATATTAACAAATTTTTCTACTCTTTTTTTTTTTTTTTGAGATGCTCTTTTGCGTCCAAAGAGGAGTTTTGCTCTTTTGCCCAGGTTGGAGTGCAATGGTGTGATCTCAGCTCACTATAACTTCTGCCTTCCAGTTTCAAGTGATTCTCCTGCCTCAGCCTCCCAAGTAGCTGGGATTACAGGTGCCCATCACCACGCCTTGCTAACTTTTGTATTTTTAGTAGAGACAGGTTTCACCATGTTGGCTAGGCTGGTCTCAAACTCCTGACCTTGTGATTCGTCTGCATCAGCCTCCAAAAGTGCTGGGATTACAGGCATAAGCCACTGCTCCTGGTGACAAATTTTTCTTCTGGTAAAGCATCTTTGCATTCCTGGGATTGACGTTGGTTATGACAGGTGTATTACTCAGAGTTCTCCAGAGAGCCAGAACCAAAAGAATACATATCCATAGATATACAAGATGAGATTTGATATAGTTTGGATGTTGCCCCCTCTGAATCTCATGTTGAATTATAACCCCCAGTGTTGGGGGTGGGGCCTGGTGGGAGGTGTTTGAGTCATGCAGTTAGATCCCCCATGGCTTGGTGCTGTCCTCAAGATAGTGAGTGAGTTCTTGTAATATCTGGTTGTTTGAAAGTGTGTGGCACCTCCTCCTCAACTCTCTTTCTTAATCTCTCTTTTGCAATGTGATATACTGGCTCCCCCTTTGCCTTCCACCGTGAGGAAAAGCTTCCTGAAGTCCCACAGGAAGCCAAGCAGATGTCAGCACTATGCTTCCTGTACAGCTTACATATGGAACCATAAGCCAATTAAACCTCTTTTTAAAATAAATTACTCAGTCCTTTATAGCAACACAAGAATGGCCTAATACAGTATTTGCAGGGCAATTGGCTCATGTGATTATGAAGGTTGAGAAGTCCTAATATAGTCTATCAGCAACAGAAAAGTTGATAGTGTGGCTCACTCCAAGCCTAAAGGCTTCACAACCAGGGAAGCTAACGATGTAACTCTTACTCTGAGGCTGACAGCCTGAGAATCTTCTGGGACTGCTAGTGCAAGTCCTACAGTCCAAAGGCCATAGAACCTGAAGTTCTGATGCCCAAGGTTAGTTGAAGAAGAGTGTCCCAACTGTAGAACACAGAGAATGAATTTGCTTTTCCTCTGCCTATTTGTTCTATCTGAACCCTCAATGGGTTGGACGGTGTCTGCCCAGATTGAATGAGGGAAGACCTTTCTTACTCAGCCCATTGATTCAAATGCCAATCCCTTGCAGAAACATTTCCACAGACATACCCAGAAATAACGTTTTACAAGCGATGTGGCTATCCCTTAACCCAGTCAATTTGACACCTAAAATGAACCATCACAGTGAGTTAGTCTTCTTATATACAATGTCAATGCTTTTTTTAAATGGTATTTTTCATTATGGTTTACTCTATATTGACACCTGATATTAGTCAACTCTGTGTGTGTGTGTGTGTGTGTGTGTGTGTGTGTGTGTGTTTTCCTTTCTTAGGTTTGGTAACTGAGTTAACCTGATATTGTATATGGTCGAGTAATAAAAACTCAGCTCACATTAGCTGAAGTGAAAGGGAGTTTTCTTTACTGACATTGCTAGAACGGATACTGGACTATCTGAGAAAACTGAAGAAAAAGTTGAAGGAATCAGGCCGCAGGGATTAGAAGTAGTAACCTGTGAACCTCAGAGCTTTCTCTCATTCTTTGTCTCTCTCTCTCTCTTGCTCTCTCCAGTTGTCACGTGCATTCTGTATTAGGATAGACAGGCTCTCTCTGTGTGACAGGAAACATGGCTAACAACAGACCAGCTGCAACAAATCCAGAATAAAGACCTTCTTTCTCAGCAATGAATGTGGGAGATGCCTCATCCAAGGTTATGTCCCTTCACAGGGTAAACCACATCCAAAGACTGATTTATATGGAAGTAAAATCTTTGAATTGTGTCATCCCAACTTAGGGCTGCTGTAGCCTCAGAGCTGCCTGTGGTCCCTTGCTGAGAGTGTTTGGGGGCCTGTATCACAAGTCACCATCTCTCTCTGCCCACTCCTATTTCTCCTCTCCCTTCCACAGAAATTGATCCCCAGCACACTTCTTAAACATCCTTCATGCTAAACACCATAGTTAGTTTATTTTATTTGAGATAAGGTTTCTCTCTGTCACCTAAGCTGGAATGATCACAGCTCACTTCAGCCTTGATCTCCCAAGCTCAAGCAGTCTTCTCACCTTAGCCTCCTGAGTAGCTGGGACCCTAGGCACATGCCACCATGCCTACTTAATATTTTAATTTTTTGTAGAGACAAGGTCTCACTTTGCTGCCCAGGCTGATCTCAAACACCTGACCTCAAGGGTTCCTCCTGCCTTGGCCTCCCAAAGTGCTGGGATTATGGGTATGAGCCCCTGCACCTGGCCTAAGCATCGTGTATTTTAGACCCTGCTTCCTAGAGAAAGCAGTGATAATCCTGTGATACTTACGATGAAATAGTGTTCTGGGAAAACTAAACACTTTTAACTGTTAGCAGTGGTGAGTCTGTATGGGTCTGCAGCAACCTCAGTTCTTGTCTCCTCAGAAGAATGAACTCAACTGAGGGGACATAAGGCAGAGTGAGAGATGGCAGCAAGTTTTAGAGCAAGAGAGAAAGTTTCTTAAAAAGTTTTAGGCCATGCACGATGGCTCTCGCCTGTAATCCCAACACTTTGGGAGGCCTTGGCGGGCCGATCACCTGAGGTCAGGAGTTCAAGACCAGCCTGGTCAACGTGGTGAAACCTCATCTCTACTAAAAACACAAAAATTAGCTGGGTGTGGTGGCACACGCCTATAATCCCTGCTACTTGGGAAGCTGAGGCAGGAGAATTGCTTGAACCCAGGAGGTGGTGGCTGCAGTGAACCAAGATGGTGCTACTGCACTCCAGTCTGGGAGAGAGAGCAAGATTCCATCTCAAAAAAAAAAAAAAAAAATGTTTTAGAGCAGGAACAAAAGGAAGTGAAGCAGATGTCTGAGCAGGTGACTTGAGATATTCAAGTGTGTTGTTTTGACCATTGACTTGGGGTTTTATATATTGCCATTCTGCCTATGCAGTGGACTGCCAGCACTTGGGTAGGGCTGCATTCACAGTGTGTTTAGTGAAGTTGTATACATGCTCACTTGAGGCATGTTTCTCTTATCAGTTGAGCATTCAGAGGAAGGTCATATACCAGTTAAACTGCCATTTTGCCTCTTAGTATGAATGCTTGGGCCCACTCACCCAACTCCTGAATCTTCTCAGGAAGCTGCTGATAACCAGTTTCAGGTGCTTTCTCTCTGTTGGGAGACTCCTTTCCCTGGTTCCTGCTGCAACCAATATTATTTTAGAGGGACAGTTTAACCACTGCCTGACCATCACCTGATGGTTGCCTGACACTTCTGGTGGGAAAGGGGGGGCCTCTCCTGCCCTGCTCATGTCTGCCTAACTACCTATTCTAATATAACTACTACAGTCATCTTAATTTCATCTCATACTATTATATCTAGAATTTTTTTCTACTTATTCTTACATGGGATTTAGCTATAGTATTCTTATTGTCGGGGTAGCGAGGGTTCTTACCCAGTTTTGCATCAGTGTTGATATCTTTATAAGGTTAAATGGAATGAGATTCCTTTTCTATTTTTACCAACCTATAGCATAGATTATTATAACACAGGTATTTTCTATTTTTTAAACTTTAGGGAAAAAAGGTTTCCTGTAAAACTAAATGGTCCCAGAACCTTTTTTTAAGGTCTTTTTTTTTTTTTAAATAAAGGACGAAAACAATTGTCGGGTTGTTAGATGACTGCTGAAGTTGCACTGCACCGATGCCCTTGGGCTGCATAAAGCAGCAACTCATTTAAGGCCTCCATCCCTTTTGTTGTTACTGCTCCAGTCCATACGTGCTGTTTTGCTTTTGCTTCAGAAGATAAAATATGGGTATTTCAGGATATTTTTCTCTGACCAATGCCATCAAAGCTACAATTAATAAAAATATTCCCCTCTCTGTAACATACAGCCTTGTAATTTTTCCACTTGAAGAATGGTTTTAGTCTCTCTCTTCCTCTCTTCTTGCATTTTCATGTACATTTTCATTGAACAATGAGAGAGAATTTATCAGGAACTGTTAGCATCCCACCAAATTGACACAGAAATCCTCATGTCTTTCTTTAAAATGAAAGAACTTCACACTAGCTTGTGCTATAATCTCTCCTACTCTCCTCACTCAAAGAACAGCTCTTGCACACTCACCCCTCTACCCCCCCACCCCAGAGCACTGAAGGTGTTCCCTTGATTGCATTAACTGTGGATAACAATGCATACCATTAGCACTTCTATAGTGTTTGATACATGTGATCAGTTTCAACTTGGGGCAACCTGATACTGAGGAATTCTTAAGGCAGAATTTTCCTCTTGGATTCCCCAGTTGTCTTAAAGAGTGGTGAAATGACAAGGTGCTTCTCCAAGGAAACTCCCTGACAAATCTTGTTTTCTAAAGAAAAGTAGAATAAAGGTGAGGAGCGGGGAAGAGAAAACATTTAAATTCAGTCTTCTTTTACTTCCACTCAGTTGGTCATGTTCATTGTTTACCTGCAGGAATTCCCTCTGTTTATTCCCCAAGTGGTATAAACGATGCTTTATCAATCAGGCAATATGATTGTAGACCAGAATAAACCCTAATTTTCCTAAAGAGAAGTTGTATTTTTATACTTAATAGAGAACTGAATTCGAAATATAGGGTACTTAGTTCTGGTCACTAAAATTTTGGAGTGACCAAAAAGTTTTTAGTACAGCTTTGCCAAATGCTGTGCTAAACTAGAATGACCGCTTAGGCAGAATAGAAAGAAAAGGTAAATATATTCATTCTTTTGTCTTAACTTAATCAGCATGTTACTAAGAACTTTTCGTGTGAGCTGGTTTAGGTTTTGTTTTGACCCCAAATAATAATTATTGGTCCTGAATAATTAAGAATGTGTGCTTTTCATGTATTTCTTTTTGGTTGTTTTTTCTGTCCTAGATTACTTCCATGACAGGTAGGGGTTGATGAACATATATGTATCTATGAGATTCAAGTAAAATAAACATTTTGATCCCTGAAAGCTTCAACAAAATCATCTCTTTTTTCTTTTTTGCTTACAGACCATAGTGCTAGAAAAGAGATAATGTTAAACTGTAATTGTGTACATTATTCACTTAGGAATCTTATTAAAATGCAGATTCTAACTCAGTATGTCTGGAATGAGGCCTGAGATTCTGTATTGTTAATAAACTCCCAAATGGTCTTAATACTGCTGGCTCATGAGCCACACTCTAGCCAGCCCCTCCAGTCTTAAGTCTCTTACTAACTAGCTGTGTTAGTGATATTACCAGCCATCTCGGGAACCTGGATTCCCTCTTCCACAGGGGAAAGTTATTTGCCTACTCACATGTATTAATGCTATTAAAGAAAATCTAACCATGGAAATTCTAAGGTGTCAAAGAATGAATCACAGGTAGTATCCTCATTTTAAAAGGATTTCTTTAAATAGAAATTTAGAATTCACAAGGGGACACTTTAAAGTATTTTTGATAAGTCATTCTACTTAATTCAATAAACCTATATTGGTCTTCTTTTAGGCAAAAGCTGTTCTCAGGTCACCTTCCAGCAATCCCAAACTAGTGACATTGTTTCTGCCCTATTGAAGTTTGTAACTTGCAAGATATTAGCAGTACTGAATAAAACTTATTGTCTAATATCTCAGAAAGAATTTCATGTGGAAATGAAAAATGTGAGATTCTAGTGGAATATTTATGGTAAACCTTAGGAGCTTCTAATTTTGTTTCCAGTTCATGGGCTAAAGAGAAATTAGGTTACTCTCTGAGCTGTGCTTGGAAATTTGGGGGCCCTTGGGATGGTAGAGGCCCAGCAACGGAAAAGTAAAGGAAAGTTCAGCAACTCCACTCAATATAAAGTATATGTTTTAGAGTTTAGTAAGAGAGAATAAGAACATAATGGTGACAGCCAGATTATGCAAACTTCTGAACGGCAAGTGAAGGGTCTGTAATTAATCTGCCACATGGTGGCGATTCACTAACTGTTGCAAGCAGGTAAATAATCTATTTGAATGTGGGCATTAGGCAAATTAACCTGTCTGTTGTGCAGATGTACGGGAAAGAAGACCAGTAGGAAGAACAGTGAGAAAGGCAGTAGCAGTAGGAAAGAAAGCAAGGGATGATTTGAGATTCCTTTAGAGATTGATTGGAAAGACTGGAAAACTGCTTTCATATAGAAAGTTGGAGATTGAACAATCATATGTTGACTGATAAGCTGGTGAGGGAAAGGTTTCAAACTTTTATTTTAAATGCTACTTTCCACTGTTGATGAAAAGTCATTAGAAATAGTCTCTGAACATGTAGAGTAAAATCAGTATTTCCAGTTTTTCTGAAACTTTATTGTGACTTGAAACAATGTAACAAAATACCAGTGCCATATGACTGATTTACCAGTGCTGTAATTTTTAAAATAATAAATATACACTTTATTGAAAGTAAATAAATAAAAGAAATAGTTTCCGAAATAATAATAAATAAATATTTAAAACCAATTTTGTGTAAGACCCTGTAAGGCTTTTTGGAAACATATAAGGCCAAGCCCATTCCTCTAGGAACTGATAATTGAATAGGTCAAATATGAGTCAATTATCAAAGACTGCTTACTTTCTCTCTACTTCTCAACTATTACCACAGGTCAGTAATGTTGACCATTCATGTTTTAGAATAAAATCTATCAGTTTCTTTATGGTTATCCTTCTGTTATTTTAATCATGGAATTTGGGAACCAGGAGGAATTCAGACTTCCTCTGGTGCAAGTCATACATGCTATAAACAAGGACATTTAGGTCCTGACAGAATAAATGATTTGCTTAGGGTCACACAGCTAGTTTGCAATAGAATAATTGCTGATCTAGTTGAGAATTATCTACCATGACACTTTAAACATGGCTCATTACTAACCGAATTTTGGATAGTTGGGTCAAAGCACTTTTTAAAAATCAAAATAACTCTGAAGTTACATACTTTCTAAAGATCTGAACTTCTCAGATCAGTGACACTTGATTTACTTTGAAATCTGATGTTTGTTCTTTTTACACAAACAGGTGGGGGAGGGAGGCAGCAAAACAGCCCAGGTTTTTAGCAGTCTAAGGAAACTATCACCAATACCCCTCATCTACTATTTTTTAAAAATTATACTCTGGGGTGTAAACTCCTGCTATTTGACCAGGTAGCCTGGGGAGTCTTTTTTTTTTCTTCTTCTTAGAATGTAGATAACCTTTTGATGAAGATGCTCAGCCATAGAGCTCCATTTTGAGGTTTGACATCATAGAGCATTTGTCTTTTCACTAAGGATCCAGGTGGCTAACGGCACAGATCATGTGCCAATGATCTTGTCTTTATGCCATATTTATTAGTCCTTTGTGACACTATCTCCATCTACTGATACTCTTCTCCCCAAATCCTCTTTCCATTTTCTTGTGTAACATATAAACTGATGATAGGCGGTCTTCAGCTGGATACACAGTGACCCTCCTCCTGTTTCACAGGTCCCCTTTCCCCCACTTTCCTGCTGGCACAGAGCAGACTCAGCATCAGGAGTCTGATTCTGACGCCACACACTTACTGAAATGGTTATGTTGGCATGGTTTTCCTGGGATGGCAACCGTACAGCTCTCCACCTTACCTATTTCAGCCAGTGCTAGGATTTTGTTTTCCACCCCTTTGTTAAAAAACAACATCCCATGCCATTTTGGGTGCTTCTAAATGTGGGCTTACCCTCCATGGCTCGTTAACATTATTTCTCAGTTCAACTTCATCTGCTAGTCTCTGCAGTGGTTTGACATCAGTTTCATTTCTGTCTTAAGTCTGACCCAATAAAAGACATCTCTTCCCAGCTTATCTTTCTCTTCTCTCAAGTGTGAATATAAGATTTATCAGTTATTAAGCTGTTTATCTTTTTAAAGGTATCTAGCTTTGTGTCACTGTTGAATTCACTATTTGCAAACTGCCTTTGTCATTTTATTGATAGCACTTGAGTGAAGAGCTCCCTGTTAATATATGCAAACTCACAGCTCCCAACAAGCTTTCCAGCCCTGTTAATGAGAGGATTAGCAAGAGCACTGCAATGTATTTAACCTGCGGCACTAGCTCTGTTTCAATAAGACTTCAACAGCCTATTAAATGGAGTGGGGGCTCAATTAACCCACACAAAGGCCACTCTACCCAACGTGGCAGGGAGGACCACATTTAGCATCTGCCTAAGCAGCTTGTTGGAAGCTGGAAATAAAGGGGGTGACATGTTCTTGCCTGGAGCTATGATATAACTGAAATGGTGATTCTAGTTCATCTGGGCTGACTGAATAGGTGACAGCATTGAAACCCACTATCTCACCATATGACAGTTTTTTAAAAAAATCAGAGTATACTCAACGGTCACTCCACCCCCTCATGCCTTCTTCTAAGGGAGCACCTTCATTGTTCCTGGGGCAGTCAGTAGGAGTCATGGATCATGGATTTGAGGATGGAGGGTGTCAGCGTATGACAGTTTGTATATGGGGAGGAGGGATGATGGTGTACACCAAGATGTCCCAGGAAATACATATATTCAAACAGAATTTCCTCATATAATTAGAAGTTAGAACTGGTTCCTCATGTCTCATAAGCACGCTTCACCAAACAGCCAGCCAAAGGCCAGCCATTTTGTGCTGGAAATCAAAGTATAAGCAATGGCAGCTCATTGAACTGGATACTTCCACACCTTCACTTGAATGGTGTTAGGATTCTTGAGTTTTGTGGCTTCTACAGTCAACTACCTGTCAGAAAATCCAAAGTATCTCAATGGTTCCAACATTTCAAGTCGAAAATGAAAGTTGACTAAGCAGATTGCTGTTTGTTTGCCCAGGAGGGCATGAATCACTATAGCAATAAATCAAAATCTCCCCTAATTTTCCACCTGTGAATTTTCCATGTCATAAAGTCTAAGATTTGTTTGGGGTCAAGAGATAATTGCTTAATGTTTTCTCTCCAGTTTTCCAGTGGAAGTTTTCTTTCAAACAACATTTTCTCTTGAAACTCAGCTATACCCAAATATTATTATAGATTGAACATGTAACTTTCTGTGTTTATTTTTGTCATTGTTTTTATTTTTTTACCATGGTATGCTATATTTACATATTAATGAAACTCTCCATTACTGTGCCTTACTTTTTTATCTCCCATTGTTTGTCACCTCTGAACATACTATATTATGTACTTACTTATATGTTCATTGTTTATTGTCTTATCTCCTTGTTAGAATGAACATTTAATAAAGGCCAGGGTTTGCTTTTATTTACAGAGGTAATTCAAGCATCTAGAATAGTGTAGTCTAGCATATAGCAATTTAATAATATTTGTGGAATAAATTAATGTAAAGAAGAAGCACTGGTCGGCCGGATGCAGTGGCTAACGCCTGTAATCACAGAACTTTGGGAGGCCAAGCTGGGCAGATCATGAGGTCAAGAGATCAAGAGCAGCCTGGCCAGCATGGTGAAACCACGTCTCTACTAAAAATACAAAAAATTAGCCGGGCATGATGGTGCGCGCCTGTAGTCTCACCTACTTGAAAGGCTGAGGCAGGAGAATCGCTTGAACCAGGGAGGCAGAGGCTGCAGTGGGCTGAGATTGTACCACTGCACTCCAGCCTGGATGACAAGAGCAAAACTCCATCTCAAAAAAAAAAAAAAAAAAAAAAAGCAGCAGCACAGGTTATGTTCTAACTATGGAATTATAACTGATGGTTCATTAGACAAAACTCCCATACAGAAATAGTCCCTTCCACCCTTACAGAATAAAGAAAAAGCTCGAAATTACAGGTTGACAGGCCAGGTGAAGTCACCAGAGTAGATGTATATGATGGTGCACCATTTTCTTACACCAGAGTAGTAAGGGCCTGGGTAGAGGATAATTTCTTAAATTGGGTTGAACCACACAGTCTTGTGAAGTGGACTGCATACTTATTAGATCTGAAACCTTTCACTTACTTATTATGGGGTATGCTAAAGACACAGGTTTATTATGTTAAAATTAGAAACATAAATAACTAAGGCATTGTAATCCAGATGTATATATGGGGACTGATGTAAATTCTGCATTAATGCACCACATTCATTGCAATTTTGCACAAAGCATTAAGCTATGGATTGCTAAAAGGAAGAACATATTAAAGGTATCATACAATGCTTTCGACTATGTAACTTATTGTAATGTAACACTAACAACCCATTTATTATGAATGTTCATTTACCTGTGTTTCCAGGCTTCAGGTTACCATAAAACTAAAGAGTATTTTACACTCTTGATGAACTCTTCACATTAATAGCACTGACAGCTACAACTTCTATTTGTGTATCTGGGTAACCTCAGAGCTGACACAAATTTAAAAAATTTTTTTCCTTTGGATGTCCATATAAGCAGGTGGGTATCTGTGACTATTCCATGGAGGGGCTACTGGAAACACAGTTCTAACTCCCAATCTTGGATACACTTTGGGCCTCTTGATGTATGCTAGGTAAAAAAAAAGCAAAAACAGCATTTTTGTGGGAGTGTTCTATAAAGACAAGAGCCATCTCCTGTTTGCCAACAAAAATATAGATCCCAGCAGTACCATTGCCTCTGAGGCACATGGATATCATGAAGAATGTATCATAAGAGAGCATATTTTCACTTGTTAGGCTAGAAAGACATTCTCAGGTAATCAGATCGGTTGTACTCCAGGGTACACAACTATTCTCTAGTTCTTTCTTCCATCAGTTAATGGGAAAAGATAGAGAAAACCACGAACAAAATTGTATTAATTGCATTCCATCCTTACTCCACTGTCCGGGCACCAAGACACTGAATGTTTGCCCCATTCTCAAAGAAAATTATCTATATCTCTTTGGTTAATGAAAAAGGTTGTTCGACATTTTATGTTTAAAATTTTGATTGTACAAAGAGACACAAGCTAAGTCAGTAGATGTTCTATGGTATTGTCCAGAACAAAGATTTCCCTAATTAGTATCAAAGTATAACTGAAAAGATAACTTTCAGTTAATTAGTATTTCTACTAAATCTTCCATACAATGAGTTATTGTGAAATTTGACATTTGAATGGAATTTCTTTAGAATAACTGAAGCAGCCACCTTATTCTGACCCCAGTTGAGTCACGTGCAGATAAAAAGCACTCATCAGCAGCCTGTCTAGGGTACTGTTCATCACTTTTTTGTCAACAAATATTTTTCTGGTTTATGAAAACACCCTCCCAAGCTAAAATGTAAATTCACTGCTACTTATCTATTCCATGGGAATGATCTCATATAAGATTGCTCATCTCTTTATTTACAAAACAGAAACAAAAACAAAATAACCCTCAAATGACCCTCAGTGATTTTATTTTTATCCAAACCACAATATGTTTTACAAAGCTTTATAGTGGTAGAAAAACTGCTTAGCAGAAATGAGGCAATTTAGAATCTAGATAGTTCCAGAGTGTTTGAATAAGTTAAACTCGTCCCCAGAAACAACACATAAACAAAATGGAATCCCCTACAAAAGCCACCTAGATGTTTGGCACAGAGTTTGAAAATCATTGTTATTGATTTTGGTTATTGGTATTTTGGGATCCTAGTTTTAACCTAATTGGGAATGAAAGAATCTAGAGATTTGCTGCTCAGTATGGATTGATTAAATTGGGAGGAATGATCCTCTATTTCATTTTGCTAAGCCAAGAGATGAAAATATTATTTCCTGTAATAATCTCCATTGCTATTGTTGTGTCGAGTACGCTGCAAGATGCTGCAGATAGAAAGTTAAATAGAATATAATAACTAACATCACAGAAGTTTGAAGGTGCTCAATTTCAATAAAATATGATAAATACTAAGATAAATAAATATGATCAATGATAATCTCTGTCATGTGAACATGGACACCTCATGATTGAAACTAACAATATTCTCAAATGGATTCTGGAATTTGGGGCTCACTCTGTAATACAGCTGTCCTTCATTTTCTGTGCCGTATTTGCCATATTGTGTGGTAATAACCATCATATGGAAAGTAGATTCAAACTTGGTTGAATCTAAGTTATTTTATTTGTAAAATGGAGATGAAAATGCCTACTTCCTTGGCTTGTTGTGCAGATTAAACAAGATTAAAGTAGCTTGCTGAGCCCAGCACCTGGCACATGGTACTCTCGACAAATAATAGCTACTGTTGATACTGCTCTTGTTATTGAGGTTATCATTAGATTCTGAGAAACAGTAAACAATGTTTTTCTGTTACTATTGTGTGCAGCAAACTTCTGACTCTCTGTGGTTCACCTACTTGCTGTTCTTCCTCTCCCTTTCTCATGTCCCTACTGTGTTTCCATTTTACCCATGGGTCATGGGCATTTCCCCTCACATTTGTCTTCCTTCCCAAATCATTGTCCTTCCAGGAAAAAGAGTATGAGATACAAGAAATCAAAGGGTTTGGGAGTTTTCAGGAGAAAGGAGATGGCAATGAAGTAGGTGAGGACTTTTAGTTGATTCAGGCACTCAGGGGCATCCCTGGTAAACTTTAGGGGAGTCTAGAAACTGATGGCTAGTTAATGGAGTTTGTTGAGAACAAGGTAAGAAAATTTTTCTGTGTTTATCAGAACATGTGACAGAATATATTGATAACGAGTATTCTGCTATATTCAGAAAGCCTAGTGTAAGTAAGGAGAGGCGAGGGAAGCTGAGCAAGGAGAAGAACAAAGCTCCAAGAGGAAACAGCAAGTAAAGCTTTGGCTGCAAGAGACCACTCTGGGTTCAGCCCAGCGAATGAGCATCAAAGACGATGAATTTGGAATCAAAACTGTCATTGACCACATTTTAAAAGCTGGTTTTAGTTCTGCAGTTATTAGTAGCTAGTCAAAATAAACTGACAACATCCTGTGCTTTAGAAGATAGTGGGAGGTTAGAGAAATTCAAAATATATAATCGACTCTATTGAAGGTTTTGAGCATCTATTTCTTATATGTGGTCAGAATATATCTTTTCTCTTTATTACATACCATATTTTTCTGCAGTTTTTCTTTTTAAGAAAAATTCTTTCAATGAAGTGTAATACACCCATTGAAAAGTACACATAAATGTTCAGGTTGAGAAATTTTTACAAAGTGAACACTTACATGCCACCAGTATCCAGATCATAAAACTGAACATTTCTAGAACTTCCTAAACATCTCTTGTACTCCTATTTAGTCGTTATCACAACCTCCCTTCCTTGCTCAGCATACATGGTAATGATCCTAACATTTAGCAGCTTAGAATAGCTTCCCAGTTTCCGTAGTTTATTTGACGGAATTATACAGTATTTACTCTTTTATGTGTGACTTGTTTTGTTCAATCTTTTTTTCTTGTTGGTAAGATCCATCTACCTAAGGCTTCTAATATTAAATAACATTTAATATAACTTTCTAAATAAAATATGTATGGGATTACTATGCAGGATGTTATATATACATATTTAAGAAAAATTAGTAAATCTTTTATAAACTGGTTTATTCATTTATTTAATTGACATTTGTGCCAATGAGAAACAAGGAAAGGAGAGGTATAATCCCTTCTCTCAAAATCTTAGCATCAGTGGTGAAGACTAAAACTCATTCCAAGGATGGGCATCTTCTCCATTGATGCTAAGATTCTGAGACTGGGGATTATATTTCTCCCTTTATCCTTTAGAATAAAGGACGGCATGAGAGAACAAAGTTAAACACTTTGGAATTCTTAATGTATACCTAGCTTTGGTAGAGAAGAGAAGTCTGTAGAATACTTAGTGGGGCGTTAGGAATAATACTCTCCAAACACAGGCATTGTCTGTAAATAATTTAAAAATAATAAATCACAACTGAAAATGCTTTTTATTATTATCATGGACCAACAGTTTAAAACTTACCAGTGATTATTCTCCACACGCACATAACAGACTTTTTGAGTTTAGGTTCTAGACAATTGCTATAAATGTAATCTTCAGATTAGCACATGTTTATTACCCTTTACTAAACAGGTAGCCTCCCTGGAAGTTAATCTGGAAGATTCTCAGTTTTGTGGTTGGCTTCCGACACCTGTGGATTTGACTACTGTGTTTGTTTCAGCAATGAATTCTCAATGGTTCTGAGTCATTCAAGTTTGCTTCAAGCACAGTTCGAGTCTTAAACTCCTATTGTGGGTCCTAAATAACAATAATAAAGATGAAGCAACAGAACTCAAGTTATTTCATTTTCTTTTTCTGTGATCACTTGGAGTTTTATTTATGTTTAAATCTAAATCAGTGAACCAGGATGTGAACTGCAAGATGTAGTATTTCATTTGGTAAGTACAAACTTTAATTTATACTTGAAATATCTTAAATATTATATATCTTTCAAATATCTTAACTTTGAATATCTTTAAAATTGATATTTCTTCTTTAGTGTTAATTAACTAGTAAATGAGCAAAACAACCACTCCAATGTTAAATTAATGGTATACTTTCATAGTTACTTAAATTGGACTTTTTGCTTTTAATTTTAAAGTATTAATCCATTCCTTTCTTCTTTTTTTAACTTTGGTATTTTATTCTTTTTTACTAACACAGCTAGATATACAAAGTTCAATGAAAGAAAATTTTTTACTATTTACATTTATTTTCTGGTCATTGTACATTTAATTTTATGATCATTGCTGAAAATTTTGGTGTATAGAGGAGGAGGTGTTGAAAATGATGTGCCCAGGGTATTGGGTATGCTAGGTACACCACCGAGAGAAGAAAAGTACAAGGTATTTTAGATATACAAGGTGCTGTTGCTTATGGATTTCAAAAGACAGTCATTTACCTAAATTTGGTTGAGGGAGGGCTAGTTCACATCTTTTTCCAAATGAAAGTGAAAATGGGGCTTGCCTGTCATTGGGAATGCTTAGTGAGCATTAGAGTTTGGAATAAAGATGAAAGCGTTGTGCTAACACGGTGTTTGATAGGTCCACTGCAGCCTGTTCAGTTTGGGACAGAACTGGCCATCTGCTTAGAGCTTTTTAAGTGTGTTTAAGCAGTCTGAGATGGTCTTTGTTGCTTTGGGTCTTTGTGTTGGCGTGTATTATTATTCCAAATTGTTGGAAGCCAGTCTTGCAGGAGGTAAGGTTTTGAATTCCTGATGGTGTGTGAATTTTTGTCCCCAAGGTTTCTCTCTGGGATGAATTGATTTGCTGGCCAGAAATGAGGCTGAATTCCTCCATCAGGTTAAAGGCTGCTGACACAGGGTGTTTGGTTTAGCAGCCTGCCCCAAGCGCCTCATCTGCATACTGATAAAGCCTGCTTCCCTCCCAGCCCAAGCTTGGCAGTGGCCAGTTGCTAATGCAAGCTGTTTGGGGAACAAAGGAGAACTCAATCTAGTTTTCACCTGAATGTAAGTAGGGCCAAAAGGAAAGGTTCCTCATCTTTATTAAAGTCTACTCCCTTTTTTTTAAGTGGGCAACTACCTTTAGTCATATTTCACAGACTTCTGCTGCCTCAGAGACTAAAAGAACTTGAGTTTTTCTTAATCTTCCCCTTTGACCTAATCAGGCATCTCTTCTCCAGATTTTCTAAGACATTCTATTAATTTGCTTGGGCTGCCAAGATGAGGTACCACAGGCTGGGTGGCCCAAACAACAAAAACCTGTTTTCTCATGATTCTGGAGCCTAGAAGACCAAGATCAACAAGATCAAGGCATCAGCAGGGTTGGTTTCTTCTGAGGCCTCTCTTCCCAGCTTGCAGATGACCATCTTCTCTCTGTGTCTTTATTCACATGCTCTCTGTCCGTGTGTGCCTGCCCTGATCTCCTACTCTTATAAGAACACCAGTCGTATTGGATTAGGTCCGACCATATGACCTCATTTGACCTTAATTACCTCTGTAAGTCCTAATCTCCAAATACAGTCACAGTGTGAGGCAGTGGGGGTCAGGACTTCAACATATAAATTTGGGAATAGGAGAGGGAGGACACAATTCAGCCCATAACAGACAAGATCTTCCAGGTGCAACTGCAACTTGGGCATGACACTTCTGGTCCCAAATGATGTATTAGCTGTCTTTTTTCTAGGCTTGGAAAATATTCTGGATAAAATAAAGTATTGCCTCAAGACAGGCTAGACCTACACATAGATGTCTTGGCAAGTCAGCTTTCAGTGATATAGATGGGTATTTTTTTCTGATTTCATACTTGTGAGTACTTCATTCCAGAGCTTTCAAAGATACTTGACTGAATTTAAAAAGAATCAGCATTGGGCAAGACTAATATGCTGGGGAGAGGACGCCGAAGGTGTTATTATGATTATTAGTATTAATACTTAAAAATAATGTCTAAGTTCTATTAGTGGAATAAATAAGTAAAGTGTGGTAAACATCTAGCAAGCTGGTAAATAATTTGAGGAGGTTAGAATTTATTTGACATTTTCCATATAAATGAATCCAGGTATTATTTTAGCCATTGTCTTGATGGGTGAAAATTATACAATCTCAAAGACAGACACTAATAAGACTTGAGGAGAAAATATCAACTAGGACTATTTCTATTTGATTCTAGAATATTTTGCTTATAACAGAGAAAGTGGGTAGTCTGGTTTATTTCAAGGCTTAGACATTGCCAGTAGAGAATATCTTTTTTTAAACATGTTATAATCACTGTTACATAGCCTAGGAGCAAGAAATGACTGATAGAACACATATGGCTTTTTCTGAGTTTATTTAAATACAATACATGTTGATTTTTAATATATTTTCTTTGTTTCTATTGCTTTCACTCTTTTCTTTGAATATGCCTTGTTATCAAGAATAAAATGGAGCTGCAAAGATGAAGAGTCAGAATGTGCTGGAGAAGTGTGGTTCAATATGTCACAAGGTAGATGTCACAGCAGCAATGATAAAACTTAGTCTGCATTTTGAATTCATTAATTTATTCATTCATTCACTCTGCAAAAGTTCCAGGCACTAGATCATGTTACAAGGAAATAAACAATACAGCCAGAAAGTCCTGGTTTTTAGGAAGCTGACATGTGTAATGAAGGTACTACATGGGTGTGGCAGGCAATCACTGAGATAAATTATTTTTTCAAAAATAAAGTTTGAGCATAGCTTATAAAAACTGAAAATATGAATTAAAGCATAACAGAAACTTTAAATTTCTCCTTAGACTTGAAGGGTGGTACTGCTCCAACATGCTAGACCTGAGAGTCTCTAACAGTATAAAATCAAAGCATTTATTCCAAGTAGGGTTAAGGGAATCTGTACATTGGGGGTGAAATCAAAGAAAAGCTTTCACTTAGTATGTCTGAAACTACTTGTAATTTTTCCTACGATTAACGAATACAAACACCTAGGAAATTCTGCTCAGAGCCCAAGTTATATCTGAAACAGTATGTGCTCCACTAGTTATAGATCTGACCTTATTACTTAAAAAAAAAATGCTCTTTACACTTGCTCTTTTCTAGGGTTACTACGTTTAGTTTAAATCAGGTGTTAGTTGTCATGCATTTTGGAGAACCATCCATTCATTGATATAATCATCATAAATTTATCCATCCATCCATCCATCTGTCCATCCACTCATCCATCTATCCATCCAATGCCTTGCCAAGTGTCTGGCCTATTTTAGGCCATCAGCAAATATTTATTGAATGAATGAATAAATCCACCCAACCTTGATTGTCTACCTTGTGCAACTAATAATCTGCAGGTATAGTAGCCTAGTTATACCATTAGCTTACTACATATTCACTTGCTGTTTTTCAGGAGGATTTTGTGTTGATTATTACGATGGTGACAGGGAAACTGTGAGTATAATTTTTGTATCAGTTAGCTTTCCAAACCCAAAAAATGTCCCAGTAAAATGTAACTTTCAGATATACATAGGAAGAGTTAAGAAAATTAAGCATCAGATTATCAGATTGACAGTTAGAAAATCCTTGCAGGCAGTATAAAGTGTGATATTTTTGACTTGGTAACTTAGTATTTGCTACTTTCTCTGAAGGGAAAACACAGTGTATGGGATTCACTTGAAAAAATCCCCAGAAACTTGCTGAAATCGACCTTAATGTCTCCTTAGGGGAGTTAAATCCACAATGTCAGTCAGTTCTCAAATGATTTCTCAGTCTCCCAAAGAAAGTGGAACAACCTTTTGTGGAAGGTGTTAGAGGGAAGAATACTGGAGCTGGTGGAGATAGGCTTATGCTAAAAATGCAGCAGAACACATTTGTGTGTCTGACCCCTGGCTGTTGGTCATACTGAAGAGGTTAGCAGACACCAGATGTATCATTTCAATTAACATTTTTTGTGTTTTATGGTTTACCAATAATTTTCTTAGTGTTTTCCAAATTATTCCTCCAAACTATCTTAAGAGCAGAGTGGAGAGTACATAATTCCATTGCATCTAAGGAGTATCCCTGTACATCCTGAAGCAAACCAGAAATTTGCTCTGAAATGAGTGTTTTAGTATGAAATCATGCGTATTCCTGTCTATTTAAATATGCCTCTGTGTTCGCTTTCCTGTGGACAATGCCTTAATTAATTATCACGGAGAAAAATGTGTCCTCAAAACAGAAACTTTCATGTTCCGTCACCCCGCTTTACTCTTCATTATGGGCTGTACATTCAATACTCACACTAACCATACGAGATGAATATCACCATTATCCTCTTCTTTGCAAGAGAAGTCAAGGGTTATGGATGTCAAAGCTGATAATTACCTAAGTGATAGGCATTATCTCAAGTAATAGCTTTCTACACATTTATTTCTAACAGCCTCTCATCACCACACCATTTTATAAAAGAAGAAAGCAAAACATTTAGAGGTTAGTTAACTTGCCTCTGTTCTCAGAGTTGTAAGGAATGAGGCTGGATTTGAACCCAGTTTGTCTGACGTTAAAGAACCCACATTAGAAAAGAACGATGGTATAATGAAAACCATTATACATGAATTTTACATCTTAAGCAATCTGAGTAAAGTAATAAGAGGGGGAATTTTTTTAAAGGAGGGGTCCCTGTTACCCATTAATTCTTTTAAGAGTATTAGAATTTGTGGGTTTACCACCTGAAACCTTTGAATAATGAGAAGTGACCTAGAGAAACATGTTCCTTTTCTATCAACCTGCTGAGGAGATAAAACGTAGGTCCTTCCACTAGTTAGTCTGCAAGTGTCAATATGTACTATGACTTGGCCAGCTATGGTAAGAATGTACACATGCAACCATGGTCTTGCTTTTGATGAACTTATAATGTCATACACTTCGGTGAATAATTCTGAATTAGTACATTTTCACATTGCTATAAAGAAATACCTGAGACTGGGTAATTTATAAAGAAAAGAGGTTTAATTGGCTCACAGTTCTGTAGGCTATACAGAAAATATAGTGGCATCTTCTTCAGGGGAGGCCTCAGGAAGCTTTCAATCATGCAGAAGGCGTAGAGGGAGCAGGCAGGTCACATGACAAAAGCAGGAGCATGAGAGTTAAATGACCAGATGTCACAAGAACTCACTATTGCAAGGACAGTACCAAGCAAGATGGTACAAAACCATTTATGAGAAATCCACCCCCAGGACCTAATCACATCATGTATAAGTCCATTTTCACACTACTAATAAAGACATACTGGAGACTGGGAAGAAACAGAAGTTTAATTGGGCTTACATTTCCACATGGCTGGGGCGGCCTCAGAATCATGGTGGGATGTAAAAATCACTTCTTACATGGCAGCGACAAGAGAAAATGAGAAGGATGCAAAAGCAGAAACCCCTAATAAGCCCATCAGATCTAGTGAGACTTTTTCACTACCACAGGAACAGTATGGGGGAAACTGCCTCCAGGATTCAAATTTTCTCTTATTGGGTCCCTCCCACAACATGTGGGAATTATGGCAGTACAATTCAAGATGAGATTCGGGTGGGAATACAGAGCCAAACCATATCACCTCCCACCAGCCCCCACCTCCAACAAGGGGATTACGTTTCAATATGAGATTTGGGCAGAGAGACACATCCAAACTGTATCAATCACTATCAAGCAATATATGGGTAAGTGCTAGTAAGTATGTTACACTTCATTGCTGCAGGTGTTATGGATTCATGGAGGAGCTATGTCACTGAAGAATGGCAGAGCAGGGTTTATTTGGGAAAAGAGGATGGCAAAGCCTCCATTCCATTTTTACCCAAGACATTGTTGTTTTTCCTTTACAATGCTTTGTTAATATGTCAGTTCTCCAAGATACCCAGATCATTTCTTCTTCTTTTTTTTTTTTTGGTTATCACTAGTACCTGAAGGAGAAAGAAGTGACTAAACTGCCTAGGGCTTCCTGCAAGCCTTTCTTCCTCCTCCCATCAAACTCTGTGTACATATCATCTCTTACTTTTCTCCTGGCATATGTGGACGTACATCCACTCACTTATGGAGTATTTGCTAAAGACCTACCCGGTGCTGGATATGATAGTGAAAAATATAGAAGTGACTTCAGCCTTCAGAGAGAGATAAGAGGTAGGACAGAGAGGAAGGACCAGAGAGAGGAGAAAACTATAAATGCACATATATTCTATATTCACATTTTTTTCTGCTATTCACCTTCTTCGAATAACTATGCCTTCATATAGTGAGAGAATGTGGGCTGAGAGAAAGATGTGGTCATAATCCTGTGTCTTTAAGACTCATACCTTCCTGAAATAATCTCTCCAGGCTCTAGCCTGAATAGCATGATTTGAAACAAACTTACGCTGTGGGATGGCTCTTTCTGAACCAACAGTCCATTTTTGGCAAGTCTTACTGACAGCTGAGAAGCAGTTGTTGGATTGCTTGTTAGCCCTAGCAATTAAATAACAATCACTTTAAAAACAGTATATGGACCAACTGGAAGCAGTATGATGCTACATGTTGGGTATAAAGTTGCCTGGACTTGCTGTGCCTGGTGTTGATAAGGTAGCAGATGGTCTAATAGACTTCATCATTGAGCAGCTAAATTGGTGAGGTCTTAGTTTAATAATCTTGTGTTCTAATGATTTAGGCGAGCGATGAAAGGCAAGGCAATTACTTGTACTTGTAATAATGCCCAGTTGGCCTGGATGGAAGGGACACTCGCTCATACATAGTGTGATGTAATTAACTCCCGTTCCCCAGAAACATGGCTACATGGCTTTTTGTAGACAGGCTACCTTGATCATACACATCTCACCTTAATACTAAAACTTAAAAGCATTTTCCAAGTGGAAAATGACTGTTAATTACTTAAATCACTCAAGTAAAGAAAATTTAACTTTATCTTGGTGTAGCATTTCTTTATTTCCACAGCATGAGTGTGATCTCATTGGATTCTAAAATATGTTGCTGGAGAATAAAAAGTTCATAAGTGACATGAACCATTTACAGATGAGATAGTCATTCAGAGGCTTGCCCGGGCCACAGAAAATAATCTGGAAGGCAATCAGAATCCAGGTATTTCAAATCCTAGGTAGGTCTGCAGTCTTTCCACCCTCTTGTACTCTTTAGACTCATTTTACCCAATACTTCCTCCCTGTCTTTTTGCAGATCATCTCATCAGATCTATGGACTAAAATTATGTCTTATAGTTTTCACTTCTTGAATCTTTGTTAGAGACAAGGTGAATGGTAAAAATGCAATCTAAGTAGTGATAATTATACTTTAATATTCCCCCACGATATGATGTAATTTATATTGAATAGAATACAAATAAATATGTTTCTAAATAACATTGATTCTTAAAAGATCAGTTTACAAGAGCAACTTGCAAAAATCCATCCCATTTAAAAATACTAACAATGAACATGTGGAAAGCAAAATTTAAAATGCAATACCATTTATAACTACTTCAAAAAATGAAATATTTAGACATAAACTTAACAAGTATAAATCTGCATGCTAAAAATTACAAAATTTTAATGAAAGAAATCACTTAAGACCTAAATACATGGAGAATATACTTTATTCATGAATTAGAAGACTTAACATATTAGAGATTAGAAGACTTAACGTATTAGTCAGTTTTCCTCAAATTGATATACAGGTTTAACACAATACCTATTAAAATTCAAGCAAGTTTTGTTGTAGGTATAGACAAGCCTATTCTAAAATTTATATGGAAAAGAACAAGCCATAGAATAGCCAAAATATGTTCATAAAGAAAAATAAAACAGAAGGAATCACTCTATCAAATATTAAGGCTTGTTGTATACCTACAGTAACCAAGACTGTGTAATATTGGCAGAGGGATGGACACATAAATCAATGGGACAGACCAGAAAACCCAGAAAGAGAATAGAACCCACACAAATAGGCCAAACTGACTTTTTTCCCCAAAGACACAAGATCAATTTAATGGCGAAGGTTAGCTTTTTCTGCAAGTGATGCTGGAGCAGTTGGACATCTATAGACAAAAAATGAACCTTTACCTAAACCTCACACCTCATAGCAACTAACTCAAGATACACAATGGATTTAAATATGAAACTGGAAAACTTTTAGGACACAGAAGAAAATCTCTGGAATCTAGGAAGAGGCAGAGTTCTTAGACTTGATATCAAAAGTATAATCCAAAAAGAGAAGAAATAAATTGGACCTCATGAAAATTACAAGCTTTCGCTCAGCAAAAGACTCTATTAAAAGAATGAAAAAAAGAAGCTGCAGTTTGGGAGACTGTCTTTGCTGGCCATATTGACAAAGCCTAGTATCTCCACCACAAATTTGCTCTCAAAATTCAGCACTAAAAATGAAAACAATTCAACTAGAACATGGGAAAAGAAGATATACAGGTGGCAAATAAGCATATGAAAAGAAGCTCAGCATCATTAGTGATTAGGGAAATGCAAATTAAAACCACAATGAGATATCACTACACACCTATCAGAATGGCTAAAATAAAAAATAGTGACAATGCCAAATGGTGGTAGGATGTAGAGAAAGAAACTGAATGACTCATATACTGCTGGAGGGGATGTAAAAATGTTCAGCCACTCTGGAAAACAGTTTGGTGGTTTTGTTAAAAAATATATATATTAAACATGTAACTACCATAAAACCGAGTGATTCCACACATAGACAGTTTTCCAGATAAATAAAGACTGGTGTTCACATAAAAACCTGAAACCTGTACACGAATATAGGAGCTTTATTTATAGTACCCCAAATTAGAAACAACGTGGGTGATTCTTCAGTGGCGGAATGGTTGAACAAACTGTAATATATGCACACTATAGAGTACTACTCAGCAGTAAATAAGAATGAACTATCAATTCACGCAACAATCTAGATGAAAATCTAGAGAATTGTGTGGAGTGGAGTGGGGTGGGGTGGGTGGTGGGGGGAAGCCAGTCTCAAAAGGTTACATTTCCATTTATAAATGATGAAATTATGGAAATGGAGAACAGGTTAGTGGTCACTAGGGGTTAAGCAAGAAATGGGGCAGGTAGGGAAGAGGGTATGACTATAAAAGAATAATTTAAAAGACTTGTAGTGATGAAACTATTCTGTATCTTGGCTGCATCAGTGTCAGTTTCCTAGTTGTGATATTGTTCCATAGCTTTGCAAATTGTTACCAATGGGGAAAACCTAGAAAAGGCTCCACAGGGTCTCACTGTACTGTCTTATAACTGCACATGAATCTAAAATTATCACAATGATTTTTTAAAAAGCTAAACTGATTTTTTGTAACTCGGAATTGCAGGCTCCATAATACTTTTATTTCATAACATTTTGTTCAAGTCAGGTAAACTCTCCAAATTAGTCTTTGTATGGTGCATATAATCCTTGATTATTGCTGGATTTTTTTTATTGCATTTTAGGTTTGGGGGTACATGTGAAGAACATGCAAAATAGTTGCATAGGTACACATGTGGCAGTGTGATTTGCTGCCTTCCTCCCCTTCACCTATATCTGGCATTTCTCCCCATGCTATCTCTCTCCAACTCTCCACCCCCCACTGTCCTTCCTCTATTCCCCCCAACAGACCCCAGTGTGTAGTGCTCCCCTCCCTGTGTCCATGTGTTCTCATTGTTCAACACCCGCTTAAGAGTGAGAACATGCGGTATTTCATTTTCTGTTCTTGTGTCAGTTTGCTGAGAATGATGTTCTCCAGGTTCATCCATGTCCCTACAAAGTACAGAGATGCATCGTTTTTGATTGCTGCATAATATTCCGTGGTGTATATGTGCCACATTTTCCCTGTCCAGTCTATAATCGATGGGTATTTGGGTTGGTTCCAGGTCTTTGCTATTGTAAACAGTGCTGCAATGAACATTCGTGTGCATGTGTCCTTATAGTAGAACGATTTATAGTCCTTTGGATATATACCCAGTAATGAGATTGCTGGGTCAATTGGAATTTCTATTTCTAGGTCCTTGAGGAATTGCCACACTATCTTCCACAATGGTTGAACTAATTTACACGCCCACCAGCAGTGTAAAAGTGTTCCTATTTCTCCATATCCTCTCCAGCATCTGCTGTCTCCAGATATTTTAATGATTGCCATTCTAAATGGCGTGAGATGGTATCTCAATGTAGTTTTGATTTGCTTTTCTCTAATGACCAGTGATGATGAGCATTTTTTCATGTTTGTTGGCCTCATGTATGTCTTCTTTTGTAAAGTGTCTGTTCATATCCTTTGCCCACTTTTGAATGGGCTTGTTTGTTTTTTTCTTGTAAATCTGTTTTAGTCTTTGTAGATTCTGGATATCAGCCCTTTGTCATATGGGTAAACTGCAAAAATGTTTTCCCATTCTGTTGATTGCCGATTCACACTAAAGACTGATTCTTTTGCTCTGCAGAAGCTGTGGAGTTTGATTAGGTCCCATTTGTCTATTTTGACTTTTGTTGCCAATGCTTTTGGTGTTTTGGTCATGAAGTCCTTGCCTACTCCTATGTCCTGAATGGTTTTGCCTAGATTTTCTTCTAGGGTTTTTATGGTGCCAGGTCTTATGCTTAAGTCTTTAATCCAACTGGAGTTAATTTTAGTGTAAGGTATCAGGAAGGGGTCCAGTTTCTGCTTTCTGTACATAGCTAGCCAGTTTTCCCAACACCATTTATTAAACAGGGAATCCTTTCCCCATTGCTTGCTTTTGTAAGGTTTATCAAAGATTGTATGGTTTAGATATGTTGTGTTGCCTCCGATGCCTCTGTTCTGTTCCATTGGTCTATATCTCTGTTTTGGTACCAGTACCATGCTGTTTTGATTACTGTAGTCTTGTAGTATAGTTTGAAGTCTGGTAGTGTGATGCCTCCCGCTGTGTTTTTACTTAGAATTGACTTGGCTATGTGGGCTTTCTTTTGGTTCCATATGAAGTTTAAGGTGGTTTTTTCCAGTTCTGTGAGGAAGGTCATTGGTAGCTTGATGGGGATAGTGTTGAATCTGTAAATTACTTTGGGCAGTATGGCCATTTTCATGATATTAATTCTTCCTAACAATGAACATGGAATGTTTCTCCATCTGTTTGTGTCCTCTTATTTCCTTGAGCAGTGGTTTGTAGTTCTCCTTGAAGAAGTCCTTTACGTTCCTTGTGAGTTGTATTCCTAGGTATTTTATTCTCTTTGTAGCAATTGTGAATGGCAGTTCGTTCTTGATTTGGCTCTCTTTAAGTCTGTTATTGGTGTATAGGTATGCTTGTGATTTTTGCACATTGATTTTGTATCCTGAGACTTTGCTGAAGTTGCTTATCAGTTTCAGGAGATTTTGGGCTGAGACGATGGGGTCTTGTAGATATACTATCACGTCATCTGCAAATAGAGACAATTTGGCTTCCTCCTTTCCTATTTGAACACCCTTTATTTCTTTTTCTTGCCTGATTGCTCTGGCTAGAACTTCCAGTACTATATTGAATAGGAGTGCTGAGAGAGGGCATCTTGTCTAGTGCCAGATTTCAAAGGGAATGCTTCCAGTTTTTGCCCATTTAGTATGATATTGGCTGTTGGTTTGTCATAAATAGTTTTTATTATTTTGAGATATGTTCCATCAAAACTGAGTTTATTGAGGGTTTTTTAGCATAAAGGGCTGTTGAATTTTGTCAAAGGCCTTCTCTGCATGTATTAAGATAACCATGTGGTTTTTGTCTTTGGTTCTGTTTATGTGGTGAATTACATTTATAGACTTGCGTATGTTGAACCAGCATTGCATCCCTGGGATGAATCCTACTTAATCATGGTAGATAAACTTTTTGATGTGCTGTTCCAATCGGCTTGCCAATATTTTATTGAAGATTTTTGCATCTATGTTCATCATCAATATTGGCCTGAATTTTCTTTTCTTATTGAGTCTCTGCCAGGTTTTGGTATCAGGTCTCATAAAATGATTTGGGAAGGATTCCCTCTTTTTGGATTATTTGGAATAGTTTCAGAAGAAATGGTAACAGTTCCTCTTTGTGTGTCTGGTAGAATTCGGCTGTGAACCCATCTGGACCGGGGCTTTTCTTGTGTGGTAGGCTCTTAATTGCTGCCTCAACTTCAGATCTTGTTATTGGTCTATTTATGGTTTCGACTTCCTGGTTTAGGCTTGGGAGGACACAAGTGTCCAGGAATTTATCCATTTCTTCCAGGTTTACTAGTTTATGTGCATAGAGTTGTTTGTAATATTCTCTGATGATGGTTTGAATTTCTGTGGGATCTGTGGTGATTTCCCCTTTATCATTTTTTATTGTATCTATTTGGTTGTTCTCTCTTTTCTTTTTTATCAGTCTGGCTAGTTGTCTGTCTATTTTGTTGATCTTTTCAAAAAACCAGCTCCTGGATTTATTGATTTTTTGAAGGGTTTTTTGTGTCTCTATCTCCTTCAGTTCTGCTCTGATCTTAGTTATTTCTTGTCTTCTGCTAGGTTTTGAGTTTTTTTGATCTTGCTCCTCTAGCTCTTTCAGTTTTGACAATAGGGTGTCAATTTTGGATCTCTCCTTTCTTCTCATGTGGGCACTTATTGCTATATATTTTCCTCTAGAGACTGCTTTAAATGTGTCCCAGAGATTCTGGTATGTAGTGTCTTCATTCTCGTTGGTTTCACAGAACTTCCTTATTTCTGCCTTCATTTCTTTGTTTATCCAGTCAACATTCAAGAGCCAGTTGTTCAGTTTCCATGATGCTGTGTGGTTCTGAGTTAGTTTCTGAATTCTGAGTTCTAACTTGATTGCACTGTGGTCTGAGAGACTGTTTGTTATGATTTCCATTCTTTTGCATTTGCTGAGGAGGGCTTTACTTCCTAATTATGTGGTCAATTTTAGAGTAGGTGTGATGTGGTGCTGAGAAGAATGTATATTCTGTGGATTTGGGGTGGAGAGTTCCGTAAATATCTATCAGGTTTGCTTGTTCAAGGCTGAGTTCAAGTCCTGGATATCCTTGTTAATTTTCTGTCTGGTTGATCTGTCTAATATTGACAGTGGAGTGTTAAAGTCTCCCACTATTATTGTGTGGGAGTCTAAGTCTCTTTGTAAGTCATTAAGAACTTGCCTTATATATCTGGGTGCTCCTGTATTGGGTCCATATATATTTAGGATCGTTAGCTCTTCTTGTTGTATCGATCCTTTTCCCATTATGTAAGGTCCTTCTTTGTCTCTTTTGATCTTTGTTGCTTTAAAGTCTATTTTATCAGAGATGAGAATTACAACTGCTGCTTTTTTTTGCTCTCCATTTTCTTGGTGAATCTTCCTCCATCCCTTTATTTTGAGCCTTTGTGTATCCTTGCATGTGAGATGGGATTCCTGGATACAGCACACCGATGGGTTTTGGCATTTTATCCAATTTGCCAGTCTGTGTCTTTTGATTGGTGCATTTTGCCCATTTACGTTTTGGGTTAATATTGTTATGTGTAAATTTGATACTGCCATTTTGATGCTAGCTGGCTGTTTTGCCCATTAGTTGATGCAGATTCTTCATTTTGTTGATTATCTTTACCATTTGGTATGTTTTTGGTGTGGCTGGTACAGGTTGTTCATTTCTATGTGTAGTGCCTCTTTCAAGAGCTCTTGTGAAGCAGGCCTGGTGCTGACAAAATCTCTGAGTACTTGCTTGTCCGCAAAGGATTTTATTTCTCCTTCACTTACGAAGCTTAGTTTGGCTGGATATGAAATTCTGGGTTGAAAGTTTTTTTCTTTAAGGATGTTGAATATTGGCCCCCACTTTCTTCTGGCTTGTAGGGTTTCTGCCGAGAGATCTGCTGTGAGTCTGATGGGCTTCCCTTTGTGGGTAACCCAACCTTTCTCTCTGGCTACCCTTAGCATTTTCTCCTTCATTTCAACTCTGGTGAATCTGACGATTATGTGTGTTGGGGTTGCTCTTCTTGAGGAATGTTTTTGTGGTGTTCTCTGTATTTCCTGGACTTGAATATTGGCCTGCCTTGCTAGGTTGGGGAAATTTTCCTGGATAATATCCTGAAGAGTATTTTCCAGCTTTGATTCATTCTCTTCATCACATTTAGGTACACCTATCAAACGTAGATTAGCTCTCTTCACATAGTCCCACATTTCTTGGAGACTTTGTTCATTCCTTTCTGTGCTTTTTCCTCTAATTTGCTTTCGCGTTTTATTTCATTGAGGTGATCTTCGACCTCTGATATCCTTTTTTCTGCTTGGTCAATTCAGCTGTTGAAACTTGTGCATGCTTCATGAAGTTCTCGCTTTGTGTTTTTCAGCTCCATCAATTCACTCATATTCCTCTCTAAGTTTTCTATTCTTGTTATCATTTCCTCAAATCTTTTTTCAAGGTTCTTAGTTTTTTTTCATTGAGTTAGAACATGTTCTTTTAGCTCACAGAAGTTTCTCATTACCCACCTTCTGAAGTCTGATTCTGTCATTTCATCACACTCCACACTCCTTCCCTTGCTGGTGAGGAGTTGTGATCCCTTGTAGGAGGAGAGGTGTTCTGGTTTCGGGTGTTGTCCTCCTTTTTGCGCTGGTTTCTTCCCATCTTTATGGATGTATGCACCTGTCGTCTGTGTAGTTGCTGATTTTCAGATTGGGTCTCTGAGTGGACGTCCAGATTGTTGATTATGAAGTTATTTCTGTTTCTTAGTTTTCCTTCTAACAGTCTGGCCCCTCTGCTGTGGTCCACTCCAGGCCCTGCTTGCTTGGGGATCACCTGCACCAGCTACAGAACAGTAAGGATTGCTACCAGTTTCTTCTTCTGCTATCTTTGTCCCAGAATGATGCCCACCAAATGTCAGTCTGATCAGTCCTTTATGAGGTGACTCTTTGGATATACGGGGGTCAGGGAGCTGCTTGAGGAGACAGCCTGTTCTATATAGAAATGCAAGTGCTGAGCTGTGAACTCCATTGTTCATTTGGAGCTGCTAGGCAGGTATGTTTAAATCTCCTGCAGCAGAACTCACAAATCCCTTTTTTTCCCCCCAGGTGCTCTGTCCTGGGGCATTAGGGCTTTATTTATGAGTAGGCAGCCTAGTCACTGTCTTCCTGCAGAGGCTTTGTTGAGCTGCTGTGGGCTCCACCCTGCTGCTGTGTGAACTTCCCTGCAGTCCTGTTTATATGGGTGTGGTTAGAACTGCCTCAGCAATGGTGGCCCACCTCTGTAATGGTGGACTCTCTCTGTTATGGCGGGTTGCCTCAGCAATGGCAGGCTGCCTCAGCAATGGCGGACTACATCCATAGGGGTGGATTGCCTCAGTAATGGTGGATGCCACTCCCCCACAGAGCTGGGCCATCCTGGGTTCAGCTGTGCTTTCCATGAAACTCTCAACCCCAAGCATTTCCAATTGCTCTTTTTTGTTGTTGTTGTTTTTGTGGGGGTGGGACCCACTGAGCCTGATCACCTGGCTCCCTGCCTCAGAGCCTTTTTTTTTTTAAGTTGAATGGTTGACTCTCTCCCAAGTGTTCCAGTTGCCTGCTGAAAGGGCACCGGGATCTGTGTGATTTCCCATGTGGCGACCCACTGCACTGGCTGAAACAACAGCGCTGCCTGGGAATCTCCTGGCCTGGCTCCCTGTTTAAACAGATGAATGGGTGAATCTGCCTTCTTGGAGCTCCAATTGCCAGCTTAAAAGGGCAACCAGACCAGTGTATTTTGTGTGGAGAACTGCCGCACCGGGGAGCTGAAAAAACAGCCATGCCTGCTGAAACAGCCATGCTGGCCAAAACAGCCGCGCTGGCGACCCATGGGGCTCCTCTGCCTGGGAAACTCCTGGTCTGTGGGCAATAAAGATCCATCTGGAAATATGACATCCATTCACCCTCTGTGCTTTCACTGGGAGCTGCAATCCTGAGCTGCTTCTAAAGGTCCATCTTGGATCTTCCTCCTATTGCTGGTTTTTACTTCCTTGTTATCAAGTATCATCAGCAAATCTCACTGATTTCTCACTTTATAGCTCAGTTTGCTACAAATAATTTGATTAACCTAGTAGACTTAGAATAGCACTCCACATTGTCTTACCCTTTCTTCCTATTTGCTCTTTTCTACCACTGTTTTACTCAGGTGAGCATCACAGCATAGCTAGCTACCTACCAACTTGTCAACTCTCTAGTTCCTTTTAGTTAGTGACCTACTTTGCTTTTTAATTCTGAGTATTTTCTTGCAGTACAACTGCTGAGGGGGAACAGCTACAGTGTACTGAATTCTTACTATACACCTAAGTCCTCCCTGCAAGGTGATGGTTACTATCAAATTAGTGCCAAAATAATAGAGATAAAATAAAAAGAATTGAGTGGTATTGTCTTGATGAGATACCATCTCCATTCATGAAAGTCAGGTGCATGGGAGGACCTTTTGGAGTGTTTGGGAGAAGGACGTGGTATAACTTGTTGATGCTGGAACAGCTGAACTCAACCAAATAGTACAAGATAGGCCTAAAGCAAGGTGTTTCATATACATATACCCACAAACCTTCTGGGTAGGTCCTAACATTATCCCCATTTTATAGATAGACAGGGAAACTGAGGCTGATTACTGATAGGTTGTCCAAGATCTAGTAAGTCAGGAACCAGTATGCTGACTCATATCCACGTGATTTTGAAACTTGACTGACTTGCCCATTTGCTACAATGAGTGAGCACTATAAAGGAACTACCGTTTTCTCTGTAGTCTTAGTCACTGTGTTATGAAGAGATAGACATCATAGTAATAATTATTTCTGATACAATTAAATGGCACTAGTTCTTAAAAGAAAGACAAGGAAAATTATATTTTTATTATCTTCCTCCATGAAAATATTCCATGAAAGCCTGCATCCTCACTTTTTGCCCCTTTCCCATGGGGTCTCATCTTCCTCTTACCTACTCTAGTAATGAACTATTTCCACAAATCTTTGTGGTTGCTTGTTAATGCAGCAGTACTGTAGCAAGAGTTAACTGATACAGTGGGTCACTAGCCATCTCTTCCACAACATCAAACAAAATTTCTGTTGCCTTTTCCACCACTGACGAGAACCCAGTACTGTCTGTACGAAGAGTTAACTAAAGATTCAGAGCCCAGGTTTCTCAGATGAAAGTGTTTTAAGTTCATGCTAGGGGCATCTTGTTTCTTAAAGAAATGTACTCATCCTGGGAGATAGTTTTCTCTGTTTTCAAAGCCAGGAATCTCCCAGAAGGAGTCTTTAATAAGAAAATGGATAAGAATTCATCAATACAAAAAACGTTGAGTGTCTTTATATTCTAGGTACTGTTTGCATTTATTAAGTTCTGTATAGATGCCAAGCCTTATGTTACGAGCTTCATATGCACCTCATTTAGGTTCCTAAAGTTTCAGTTATATAATTTTGCATATCTTTTAAAGTTTGCCACACACCACATCTTGCATTACTCTGTATAAAACTTATGTCTGTTGGAATATGGCAGATTCAAGAGTCTTCAGGTAAACACAGAACCAAAGAGAGACCCCAGCTTGTTTTTGTTTTCTAAACTTCATTCTTTGTCCACTTTTCTTACCTGTATAGAAGCTGTGGAACATGGAAGAAAGAATATATTTTCTCAGTCATGAGGCCTCGATTGTGGTCTGAGTTCTGTTACTACCAAGCTGTTGAGTATTAACCCAATTAATGAAACTTCTTGTGTCTCAGTTTCCTCATTTGTAAAACAATTTCACAAACTAAATATTTTTTTTAAAACCTTCTCTATTTTGAAATTGTATACATCACCATCTTATTATCTGTAGTAAGGTAATTTAATTATTAAATAGAGAGCAGATTTTGAAACTTTAAGCCAAATTTCTGACAATCCAAAAAATCATTGGCTGCAAGTTGAATCTGTCTCTTCCTGGGTCCTGCTTTCCAGTTGGACCTATCAAAGCATATGTCACATTGTAGGGATCTAGGCAACCATAACAGATGTGAGTTTAATTTTTTTCCACCAAGTACTGACATATACCTAAGCAGATGTTAGGGTTGAGATTCTTTTGTTTTTTTGGGTTTTAGCCTCTTGGCTTCCAGTTCTTGTGATGCATTTGTTTATTTGGAGGCACACTGAATTATTTTTCAAACTGGGAAAAACCCTCCAGGCAAAAGCTATTTTTTAAGTGTCAGAACGTTTTCAACTCCAGCCTCCTTTAACCCAGCTGAAAAATATGCAAAGAAAAAGAGCATGTGGTTTCAAGTAAAAGAAGAAAACATAATTGAGAATTTCCTTGCAGGTCCACAAAGGATTTCTTTCTGTCTCCACCCTGTACAGCAAGAAAATAAATGCCAGGACATTTGTAAAGCTGTGATATGATAGGGCTGTTGGTGAAAAACCAAAAGGCATTGAGGGAGGGGGGAGGTGAAGTTGTCTCTTTGATTGCTGGGAAAATTATGTAGATTTAGTTTCAATTGCTTGAAAATTCTACACCAGGGAACTTGGGGTTGCCTAGTGTGTCCAGCTGGTATATAGGGTTTGAGATTGCTTCCTTTCTCTGCTTACCTGACACAAGCACAGCATGATTTTATTGGTGGTACTAATCTAACTGGCACCCAGGTACTAAGTTCCTTCAGCACTTGGGAATATTGAATTGTGTGATCTGGGGTCAGAAAGTAGTGCTAGAGACAATTATTTGGGAGAAGAGTTGTTCAAAATACTGTAATATTGGTAGAGGTAATCATCCATAAGGAACTGTGCAGAAAATCTCTCTGAATATGTGTAGAAGACATTTATAAATGGAAATAAGTACTCAAGAAAAGATAGAAAATCAAGTAGACTACTAATCCAGAGAGGAAAAGAAAAGTTTGTCAAAGATCTGTAATAGGATGCCAGGCTCACAGTATAACTAACTCTCCAGACACAGGCAGTTTTGTGTTATTCAGACTACAAAATCAACACGATGTTCCTATCAAAGTTTTTTTTTAAAAAAAGCACTAAAAAAAAGTGCTAGTGAATTATCCCTTACTAATATACAAACAAAAATTTCTTTTTTTTTTTTTTTGAGGTGGAGTTTCACTCTTATTACCAGGCTGGAGTGCAATGGTGCAATCTTGGGTCACCACAACCTCCGCCTCCTGGGTTCAAGCAATTCTCCTGCCCCAGCCTCCCAAGTAGCTGGGAGTACAGGCACACACCACTATGCCCAGCTAATTTTTGTATTTTTAATAGAAACAGGGTTTCACCTTGTTGACCAGGATGATCTCGATCTCTTGACCTCGTGATCCACCCACCTTGGCCTCCCAAAGTGCTGGGATTATAGGCATGAGCCACCATGCCCAGCCTACAAACAAAAATTTCTAAACAAAACGTTAGTGCAGTAAAATCAAATATAGTAAAACAATTTTTAAAATATACCATTTTCAAGGATGATTCAAAATTTTAATAACCTTTTAGCACATTTTAGTTCCTTAGTAGATTAAATATTAGCACATTTTTAGTTCCTTAGTAGATTAAATGAGAGAATATTATTGTACAAAGTGATGCAACAGGAATATTAGAATATCTAGGAAACTTTAAAATTGTACTGAGGGACATGAAATAATTTCTGAATAAATGGAGAGATATGCCATATTCTCTAATGGAAATGATAAATATGTAAAGCAATGGTTTTAGATGTGTATTTAGTTTTAACTTTACAAATTAATATTAAACCTGGGAGATTTAATATCAATTTGGCTATTTTCATGCATATACATGAAAATAGCCAAGATAATTTGGAAAATGTATCATAACAAGGAGATTAATTATAGGAGTAGAATCCAGAGAACGTCAAGAATAAATAGAAATTTAATACTGAGAGAGACAGGAGGCAGAAAAGGGAGAGGTCTTTGGCAAAACCCCACTCTCAAACCAAAAAGCCTAAAAACGCAGCCCAAATAGATAACTTATATCCCCATTTTGCTACTCAAATGCTGCCTTTTCCTAAAACAACCACAGCCCAACCCCTCCCCTATCCTGTGCCTATAAAGACCCCAGGCTCTGTCAGCAGGGAGGAAGAAGCAACTTGATGTCAGGACAACTATAGCTGGCCATTGGAGAGAAGCAGCTTGACTTCAGAGGGACAGCTTGAGGGTATAACTTCAGAGAAGAATCCAGCCATCTCTGGCCAGACTTCAGAAGATTTCTTACCTCCTCGTCCCCTTTTCAGCTCCTCTTCCCACTGAGAGCCACTTTTACTGGCAATAAAATCCCCTGCATTTACCATCCTTCAGTTGGTTCATACAAACTCATTTTTCCTCCACACCAGACAAGAGCTCAGGAGTAAGTGCAGATTCAAAAGGGCCTATGGGGCTGTTAACATTTAAACCATCTGCAGACAGCAGAACTAAAAGAGTACTATAACATGCCCACTGGGGCTTTGAGAGTCACAGTACCCCCCGAAGACACTGTCATGGGCCTGCACAGAGTTTGCTCCTGCTGGTGTCCAAAAGAGCTCACCCTAGCTCCGGCACCCACTCACCTGCACAATCCTTCCTACAAGGGGGATGCAGCAGGTCCACAGGAGTGGAGCTCTTTACTGCTGGCACTGAAGTGGCGAACTGGTTCTAGTGCCGGTGTACTCTAGTTCCCACCTCATTTGGTCATGCACTCCCTCCTACAAGGACTTGACAGCGGCAGGCTGAGGAAACAGGGTACCCTTGTCAAGAGTCCTGCGAAGGGGTCAGGGAAATATCCTGTTTCAATATGTGCTAAAGTAATATTTAAAATCCCAAGGAAAATGGGTTGAGGCAAATTCTGTTAAAGCAATTGGATGTTTACATATAAGAAAATAGTTCAATGTTACATTGTATTAGATACAAAAATAAATTTCACCTGAATTAGAGATCCAAATGTAAAAACAAAACAATAAAAGCATTAAAACTAAAGGTATGGAAAATAGTTTTCTAAGCTTGGGGTTGGGAAAGCTTAAAATTCAAACTCCCAATACAAAAATTTAATAGCTGTATAAATAGTTTTTCAAAATGTAAAGCAAAGGATACATAAACAAAAATAAAAGTGACCGGGAGAAAACAATATATTACAAATAAATGGTTAATATTTGAAATACAAAATTACTTTAAATAAATTAATATGAAGAAGTCAGTGTAATAGAAAACTGAGCAATGGATCTTAACAGGCAGTTCACGCAAAATGAACCCAAACGGCCTGTAAACATAGAAGGGAAGGTAATGCTCGGCAGTAACTAAGGACTTGCAAATTTAAAGGCACTTCTTACCCATTTTGCTTCTCAGTGACCAAAATTTAAATAGCCTGCTAAGAGCCAAGGCTGGAAACAAGTTTTAGAAAGGAATAATCTTCTGTTTGCTAAGGGCTTACAGGTGTATTGTTTTGAAGAAAAAGCTGGCAGCAGCTAACCTAATTTTAGGAATCCATCCTAAAGTATTACAAGTACATAAAGATCTACAAACATGTTCACTGCAGCATGTTAAAAATGTTAAAATGCCTATCAAGGCTGGGCATGGTGGTGCACGCCTGTAATCCCAGCTACTCAGAAGGCAGAGGTGGGAGGATCGCTTGACCCCCTGGAGTTCAAGGCCAGCCCGGGCAACATAACAAGATCCTGCCAAAAAAAAAAAAAAAAAAAAAAAAAAGAGAAGACAAAAGAAAAGAAAAGGAAAAGGAAAAGGAAAAGGAAAAGGAAAGAAGAAACCTATCTATTAGAGAATATCTGAGAATGTCTAAATAATGGTGCACTCATATGATGGAATGACACCAGTACAAAATAATGATGGAGATCTACATTTATGAAAACAGAGCCAGGACAAAAAAAAATGGTAGGACATAGGGATGGTATGATTTCATTATTGTTTATAGGTTATAATGGATGGAGCTGGTGATCTTTATCTTCATTTTGTTATTTTTAAGTCTTCATTTTAGATTTGAGCTGCTTCTTAAGTTTTGCCTCCACTCTGCAGCTTCCACAAATCTTTAGGCTCTTGAGCTCACAAGCAAGGCTAAAATTGTGTAGCACAAACCATCCTTACCCAGAACCACTTAGAAGCACTGAGCAGCACCTAGTATATTCACTATATAAATACACGAAAGATTTGTGTGTGTGTGTGTGTGTGTGTGTGTGTAGTTTAAGCCTGTGACGAGAGAAAAACAAATGTTTTTATGTTGAATAGTCATTTGAAAACTGGTTGTTGGGTACATTGATAATTACATGACACAGCACTTATTCATGTATTCACTCAACATTTGGTCAACAAATACTAATTCAGGGCTTAGTGTGTGCCTTGCATTATGTTAGATGCTGGGAATCAGAAGTAAACAAAGTTTCTACTTTCATGGAATTTGCATTTTGGTTTTATCACCACACAGAGGCCAGCTGAAACTGAATTGCCTGTCCTCTGGAGGTCACATCTAGGTTTTATGCAGAATGCCTGAGCTCACTGATCACAGCTTTCCGGCTGTGATCCTTTTGGCCTCATGTGACTAAGGAATCTTTACTGATTTAGAAAGTGCTTTACACCCAGAAATGTTTGGATTTGGGGGGTTGGGAGGTAGGGGCGAGAGAAAACAAACAAAGCATGGAATTTTTCTAGTTTTTGACTTGGGTTCATAGTTAACTGACTCCTCAAAACAATTCTGCATTGATGAAACTTAGAGTTTAAGATTAATTTTAATGATGGCTTTAGGAAGTTTCAACATAAAGCTACTTTTCTTCCCTTTTTATGTGCATCATCACCATCACCACCATCACCACAGACTATTTAGTAACTGCAACACTAAAACCTTTGCTGAAACACACCTCCCAGTAGCCGTAAAAAACCTCCCCCATTTCTTGATTTAATTCCATTTCCCTTTACGTCAGTTCTCAGCAAACATTCACCTTTTATTTAATGGATAAATTAATCCCCTTCCTAAGGAGATCCCTCATCTTCCACCTTGAAATACCCTTCACATTCTCCCTAGCCTCAAAAAAGACTTTGAAATTAATTCTGTCTGCATTCATCTCCTTCAGCATCAGTATTTTCTCTCCTGGTTTCTTCACCTTTACCTTAAAACATAAAAGTTCTTCTCCTTTAAAAACATAAAATAAAGCAAAACTGTGCTCAACCCTGTGACTGGTCAAGGTCTAGTCTTTCTTCTTGTTGCCAAACTCCAAGCTCTGACTTACCTCTGCAGCTGCCTTTCCTCATTGCCAATTGCACCTCTACTCCTGGCAGTCTCACTTCTCATCACTGAAACTGTTCTCTCAAAGCTTCCTGGGCAGTTAGATGCCAACCCAGTTGTCTTCTTGAAGTTTCCATCTCCTTTAGCTTTTAATGTTTTGGATTAAAAAAAATGTTGTTATGCTTTTGACAAACTGTCCACCATTATTCTTAAAATCACCTGCTCTTGGTCCCCTTGACCTTCGGTTTCCCCACCAGCTCTCTCATTGGTCTATCTCTTTTGCTAAATCCTCTTCTTCCAAATACAATTGAAGCTGTTCACAGATGCCTAATCCATTTTTAATGTAACTTCCTATATCTTCTCTATGTGAATATCTCTTTCATCTAATTCTGCAACCCTGTCTTCTTCCCCCAAGCCCTACCTCTGCATCTCTTATTGTTGACCAGACAGCTCCATTTCGATATTGGTCTGATATATTGAATTAAAATGTCTGAAGCCAAGCCCTTCCCTTAGAAACTCATCCTGACCTCCCCATATTTGTGAACTGCCTCCAGTCTGTCTCAGTGCACCCTATCTTTACTCTTGTTTCCCACAACCAAATTCTTGGAACCTTTTCTCATTCCCACGTCTTGTTTTCCTATTTTACTACCACCCATCTAGCTCTCTGTAAGTCAATCCCAACAGTCTTTCAAAATGTAATTCTCTAACAATTTCCTACGAGTAGGTATTCTGTTCAGTCAACCTAGACAAGCTATCCTTGCAACATACCAAGTATCTTCTACATCCCAACCTTGGGTCAGCCCCTTTCCTCTTTAACCAACTTCTTACCAGTTCTGTGGAGTCTCAATATTTGCCCTCTGAATTTATAACACTGCACATCAGAGCATTCCTGAGGCAATTTGTTATGTCTACTTATATTTCCTTGTATTTTTATCTTCTCTTTTTAAATGATATGGGCTTCTGAAGGAAAATGGCCATTTTATCAGTTAGGAATTATATTTGTTTGCCAGTAACAAAACCCTGAAACAAGAGTGACTTAAACGAAGTGGAATTTTCTTTTCTCTTAGTATAAAGAAATAAGAAGGCAAACAGCCAAACTGGTATCCATAAGAGGGACTCAGACTCTATTTATACCTTTTTGGTTTATCTTCTTTAGCCTGTGGCTATAATCATTGGAGTTTCTTCATTGACACAATGTATCTGTGGGAGTTCCAGCTAGGAATGAGGGAAAAACAACGAAGTACACAATAGTGTGCTTCCCAGACTGTCCCCCAACCCCACTACCCACCCAATGACTTAGGCTTAGATAAAATCAATCACTCTTAGACACAAAGTAGAGTGTGAAGAGTAGTCTTTTAGATTCATTATTATTTTGAATAAACTTGGTGTTTTGTTAGTGAAGAGAAAGCAGAAAAATTGTTTCAACAAATATTTACTGAGCGTATTCTATGTGCTTAGCACTATTTAAGATCTTAGGAATAGTTAACAATGAATAAAACAGACAAAAGTTCTTCCCTTATGGATCTCACAGTAATAATGTGTGAAGAGAGTAAATAGAAAAATAAATCAGGAACTGAGTCAAAAAATCTTCACTTATAATATTCAGTAGAGATCTAAAAGAAGTGTCAGAGAAGCTGTGCAGACATCTGATGGAAGAACATTCTAGACAAAAAGAAGAGTAAGTGCAAAGACCCCAAGGCAGGATGGTATCTGACATGTTGTATTAATAAGACCTGGTGGTTAGAGCAGAGAGAGGAGAGATGTGGGGGTGAAAAGGTTGTGATACCTTTCTTCACCTATCATGAAAATTATGTCTGACACTCCTATAACAAAGAACAGGTTAACAAAAGAAAAACACAACAAATTAATTTAATCAAAGTTTTATTTTACATGAGAGGTTTCAGGAATAAAGACTCAAAAGTCCCAGGTCTTGATTATTAACACAATTAAAATATTATGTAAAGTAAAAAATACTGCCTATTTTTACATTTGGGTTCCATAAAATGTAGACAATCATGTAGAACTGTGATTAGATAAAAAGTGTATGATCTAATGGTAATAGACTGAGTTAGGGGAAACCAAGTAAGACCTGTCTGTTTAGATTCTTGACCTCTCTGTGTAGCGTTCCATCTCCCTGGGTATAGGGAAGAACCCCTCTGGAGTGAGGGTCTTATGACCTACTTTCAGGAAAGCTAGATTAGAGAATTTCTTTATGGCCATCTCCTACACAGAAAGGTGGGAAAGGTTTCTTTTTGCTTTTGAGGCTCTCCCAGTCTCTTTCATACTTTGGTATAGCATTTTCTGAACCCCAACATAGGAGATGAAGTCACAGTAGCAATGAGAAGCCAGATAATTAAGGACACTAGGCCAATGCCCTTTCCACTGAGTCAGATAGGAAGCCATTGGTGAAATTTAAGAAGAGTATAACATGAGCTGGCTTCATTTAAAAGAATTATTCTGGCTCTTTGTAGAGTGTAGACAATAGGAATACCCTAAAGGAATTGGGAGGCCAAATAGGAGACTGTTTCAATAATCCGGGTAGCAGATGTGATGGCTCTGGAACAGGATTTTGTATCTATTTTAAAGTATGGCTGACATAATTTGCTAATAGTAGAGCTAATGGTTGAAGTACAAGAAAAATGACTGAAGGGATACTGAATAGGAAACTAGAAGCCTCTGTCACTGTTATGTACATAGGTCTTTTATATTCTTCCATAGTGCCTATTATAGTGCTATACATACAATAAGTGTTAAAAAATATTGGCAAATTAATGAACTAATTTTTTAGAAGACCACTTGAAATTTTTTTTCTTGGCCAGTTGCAGTGGCTCACACCTGTTATCCCCGTACTTTGGGAGGCCAAGTTGGCAGGATCATTCGAGGTCAGGAGTTCAAGACCAGCTTGGCCAACATGGTGAAACCACATCTTTACTAAAAAATAAAAAAACAAATTAGCCAGGCGTAATGGTGCGCACCTGTAGTTCCAGGTACTCAGAAGGCTGAGGCAAAAGAATCTCTTGAACCCAGGAGGCAGAGGTTACCATGTGCTAAGATCATGTCACTGCACTCCAGCCTAGGTGATAGACTATAAATTTAAAAAAAAAAATCTCAAATTCTCTCTTATGGTATAAGACACCCACCATTAATGATGAAACAAATTTAGGGAGAAACCTAAGTCCTAAAATCATACACAGAGACTGAATTTTCCTTTTGCCTCTTGTTAGTGACAGCTACTTCGAGAAGCTTGGGGACGAAAAAATACTGGAAAGGAAATGAGTTTGCATTATTATGAATAAAACATTCAAGAGGAAATCTCCTATCCAATCATCATGGAATTTACCTGCTGTGTAAGTGGCTGTTCAGACCTACTTATTTTTCACACTTGTGTGTGGGGGCAGAGTCATATGAGGGGACATTTAGTGAGAAAAAAACAATTGAACTGGTAGTTGTATGTAGGAGTCGGAAAAAGGAAGAGAACAGAGATTTTTAAAAAGACATCCTAAAACTAAGAAACAGAATAATATAAATGGAAGGAGAAATGTCACCATCGTGGTGGACTCTCATGTAAAATGTTCAGTGTCATTTTCTGGCACACAAAGACGTGAGGCAGAGATAAGTAACTGTTTCCAGCCATTTTTCTCACATATAAGAACCCTGTAACTTCATTCTCTGTGTCCCTGGCTTCAAGGATTGGTGTGACATAGAATCAAAAAGCAAGAAAAGAACTCAAAGATACTTTACGGTATATCTCAATTTTTAAATGATTTCATGTTAAATGAAAGCACCTAGCTAGTAAGAAGATGGCTCTAAAACTCAGCCCTCCTGACACCAAGGATCGGGACTTTTATTTGTCACAGCTTTTCCCCAACCACTAATGCTTATTTCTCAACTACCACTACCCACCCATGTGAATTAAATGAATGATCTCTCTAACATAATTGTATTCATCTCACCCACCCAAGTGGCAGCTTGGGACTCTTCCTAGGTGTGCTTCCGTATCTGAAAATTAAAAGCAAATGAGATTCCCAGACAACTGTTACTTGGGCAAATTCAGTGTGACTTGGGCCTTGAAGAGTTGATTAGGTCCAAGCACTCTGAGCATCCAAAGAGATGGGGACTCCGAAGAAGGGTCCCGTTCTAGCAAATGGGTGTCCTATTCTTTCAGAGTGAATGAAGAGAACCCTTAAAACAGAACAGTCTATAGTGAGCTACCGTTTCCAATTCATCTTCTTTCTGCCGCTCTGGGAAGCAGTATATTTCATTAACAAAATCCCAGCCAGAACAAATTCTGTCATCATTATTGATTTTCCTCTCAGAGAGTCCACTGTGCCCCCAGCACAGTTTCAATCAGTACTCTCCTTCCAGGTTCAAGATGGTTTTCTGGCTTTTGTTTTGAGGTCTTTGTGTCTTTCTGTTGATCTTTCTCTCTTTGAGGAAATTTAGAGAAAAAGAAAAGTAACCACCAAGACTAGGAAAAATAAAAACTGAAGATGACAACAGCAATGCCAACAAAAGATAAAGATTGAAAACTGGGGAAGGATAAAGGAAAAAGGACTAGTGATTTTTTTTCAACGTTGTTACTTTTTAAAATCCAGCGCCGCCTTAGAAGTTTGAAAATAAGCTACCAACACACAAGTTCACAAGGACACAGATTAAGCTCTATCTCACACAGACCACTTTGGAATCTTTAGTCATTATGCTATCTGTATTAACTCTAGAGTAGGACTATAAAGACAATAGGGAGTTCCAAGTTATGGGCTTTATTTTGAATAGTGGAATCTGACATAATTTTCTTATGTTGATAAGAAAGGACATCCACATGCATTTCTCTATATTTGAGTATTAGACAAGGTGGCTACACTGTAGTCACAGGATTTCTCTTTGTAGTTAGCACGCCTGGCTAAATAATTAGTTTGCCAGTTACTACCTGGCTTAAGAAAAGAAAAAGTCAGGGAAAGGGCAAAAGTCAGAAAAAAAGATTGGCAGGTTGACCTGTTTCTTTGAGAATAAGCTTTGTTTCCTCAAATGTTCTTTATTGTATGTGATCGATCTCCTCTGTTTTTTGCTTTTCTACCATTTAGACTGGCTATCTGTTAATAGCCCATGCTGAAAACCCCTTTTCCTGCCTGGAGGGATAGGGAGATAGCTTGCCTCTAATATTTAAAAGCTCTGTTGAACTCTTTCCCAGCTGTGGTTAAAAGCTAATTGGATCCTATGGCGTATCTTGTGCCACCATCTATGTCAACACTTACATTTTATTTAAAAAACAAATTTTAAAACCACCTATGAAAAGGAAGAAGGGTTGCAACTGAAGGGGTGATAGCACCAGGGCCAGAAGAAACGTAATTACCAGGATACAGAAAGCTCATTTAAGAGCCTCCTCAGGTAGTTGTGGAAGTAGCCATAGTCTTTATCCATCAAGAATCTCCAATTTTTTGAGAACACTGAACAGGTGCTGTAGGGCATGATGGCAGAGATGCCAAGAGCATTAGCATAAGGAGACAGGCATAGCTTTTCACCAAGCTTTTTTTTTTTTTTTTAATTCAGATTAATTGAAAGGTAAAGATACTGCTCTGGGCCCTGGACTCCTTGCATATTTTGGGGCTCCTAGTCCTAGGTCTCTGCAAAGAGTGGGGTGGGAGTTGTGAATCTGAATCTGAAAGAGATATGTCAAAATCATATTCTTTCTGGACTAAGAAATATATATGCTAAATCAAGTTTGGAGGAATGGGTAGGGGAGGTCCCCTGTAAATTGTTTTGTTCAAATATATCGAAAAGCATCTAGCTGTAACAGTATTTCTTTAGTTTCTGTACTGTGTTAAGCTAGTGAGTTATAAAGACCCACCACTAAAAAAAAATGTTGTCATTTTTTTCCTCAGGAATTCACAGGAGTGCTGTTTTCTCAGCCTCTGGGGTGTGATCCTGTCTGCATTTTGTAAATCTTTAGTAAATGGGAAAATGCTATGCATCTCATTCTGCCTGTGGTTAGTAAGTAGAATAGGCTCTGCAGAGAAGTCAGACTTTCTGTTTTATAAACAGAAGGATAAGTGACATGCCACAGAAGATTGGATAATTGCAAGTAATCAAGTCTTATTTGTCCCTAGACATAAAGCTGGGTCTTCAAAAAAGTGAGTTTGCAAAAAAGAAGGTCTTAGAAATGTCAGTCATGGCATCTACTCCATATAAAACTCCCTCCTTTATATGAAGCAGCAAACCAACAGCCTCTGCAGGGGATGCGGGAGTGATTCTGCCCTGTGATTCCTACCCAATCACTCATATTATGGTCAGGCTGGTTCAGAGTCCACCTCTCAGGAACTGGAATATGGAAACACTGGAAAAACTGTAGGACCTTTTAGAATCAGAAATTGAGATACAGGGTAGAGTAGGACTATAAAGACAATAGGGAGTTCCAAGTTATGAGCAAGACAGAAATGCAGGTAGCAGAAGCTAAAGAAAAAATACACACTCCAGGAATGCTTGATAGTGGGTAGTGGAGAAGATGGTGACATTATGTGTGTGTGTGTGTGTGTGTGTGTGTGTGTGTGTGTGTGTGAAAGAGAGAGAGAGAGAGAGAGAGACTATATATATATATATACAGATATATATAATGCCATTATATGACACATATACATTATGTCATATGACTCTATATATATCTCAATAGAGAGAGAGAGAGAAAGGGGAGGGAAGAAGGGAGAAAGACAGACAGACAGAGGCTGACTCACGAAGAGATTCAGAAAGACAGTGTGTCTCCTTTCTAGGATAGCTTTGATACCCAAAGATGTTCTAGTTGTAGTCCAATAAATCCCCCTCTTTCTGAAGCTGGCCTGCAAGATCCTCTTTCTCTAGAAACCTAAAGTGCCCCAGAAGCACAAAATGACTTCTGGGTGACCCAACAGGCTGACCCCAGTGCAGGCAGCAGTGAGAGACCTGGGGAGCTGGCGGGAGTTGTTTTTATGAGCACACAATAATGGTGGCTTCCTTGGTGTGCTCTCAGAGCGAAAAGAAAACAGCACCACCTTCTTGGTCCTAATAGTGTCTTTCATGAGCCTTCTAAAATATCTCTCCCACGTCACTCCACTCCCTTTTTAACTAAAACATAAAATTAATCCATGAATATGGCTTTTTAAAAATTCGGCCAGGCACAGTGGTTCACACCTATAATCCCAACATTTTGGGAGGCCAAGGCAGGCAGATCACCTAGGTCAGGAGTTCAACAGCAGGCTGGTGAACATGGCAAAACCCCGTCTCTACTAAAAATACAAAAATTAGCTGGACATGGTGGCATGCACCTGTATTCCCAACTACTCAGGAGGCTAAGGCAGGAGAATCACTTGAACCAGGCGTCAGAGGTTGCAGTGAGCCAAGATTGCACTTCAGCCTGAACAAAAGAGGGAGACAACGTCTCAAAAAAATAAAAAATAAAAAAATTACTCAGTTCAAAAGTGAGATGAAAACTGTCTTTCTTCCCAAACTCTTAATTCCTTGAACATTCTCCTCTGTCAAAGATTATGCAAGTATCTCTTTCTTTTATAGTTTTCCAGAGATATTTTACACATGTTCTAGCATACAAACATACTCACACATAAATAACTCTTAAACAGAAAACATAAACTGTGTTTTTGCACAAATATGAGTATATTAATAGGATATATTTGCACAAATAAAAATACTGGGCTCCAAAGTATGTGCCTTTTCAATTTTAACAGATAAAGCCAAATTCCCACCTTCAAAGTTGTATTTATTAACACTTCAACCTGTGACATGTAAGAGAAACACATACTCTTTCCTACCATGCCTCGTCAGAGCTTTGCCAAAGGGATAAGCAAGACATACTACTCCATGGTTTTCATTTGTATTTCTTTGATTTTGAAAAGAGGCTGAGGGGCTCTAAGTTTCCTTTTGATGCCTCTATAGTCTACCTTCCTTTCCCCTATGTTCTCCTCTTACTGCACATTTTGCTCAAAGTATTGTCCCCAAATCTCCTTGGAGCTTGTTAGAAATTTAGAATTTTATACCCTACCTCAGGCCTGCCCAATTAAAACTCAGCATCTTAACAAGACCCCATGTAATTTATATGCACATTAAATTTCAAGAGCATGGTTATAGATATTCTTCCCTGGCCCATGATGTGGAGCTCATTTCAAGTTTACAAACTTCCGAGAAGTTCAACTCAGTTCATGTGAAAGGATTCCTTGGTGCTTGGCCATGGGATGGGTACTGTCACCATCATGGTTTAACTTATCAAATCCTCTGCCTCCATTTCTCCCCCGCCCACGGGTGTAGACAGCCTATTTCTAACTTGCGCCACTGTCATCTGTCTACATGTCATTTATTTATTAGTGGGGCATACACAGCTGATGATTTACAAAAATATGCCAAGCCCATGAGTGTGCTCAACCAGGACATGTAATTATAGAAAATATTACCATCAGCTGAGTAACGTATTCTCTATTCTTCACCTCCAGTTAATCAGAAACTACACATCCTGGGCTCAGAAAGTCCATTTTAAGGTGTGAATCTGATTCACGATTAGAAATGGTTTTCCTAATTCTGTAAAATGAGCTGATATCATTGACCTGTTCTAGCAGTTTTAGCTTGGTAAAGGTATCCCCGTAACAAACAAACAACAACAAGGGCCTTTCATATGAATTTGCTACAACTATCATAACAAAGTACCACAGATTGGTTAATTTGGACAAGAGAAATCACTCACAATATTAAAGGCTAGATCCCACAAGATCAAGGGAACAGCAGGATTGGTTTCCTCTGAGGCCTCATCTTTGGCTTGTGGATGGCCATCTTCTCCCTGTGTCTTCACATGGTCTTCCCTCTGAACTTGTCTATGTCCTAATCTTCTCTTCTTATAAAAAGAGCAGCCACAGTAGATTAAAGTCCACCCCAATTGCCTCATTTTAGGCTAATTACCTCTTTAAAGACACTGTCTTTAAATCCAGTCACATTCTGCAGTACTAGAGGTTAAGATTTCAACACGTAAATTTGGAGAAGACATTGCAGCCCATAACACCTTTCAAATAAAATGTGATTTGAAAAGTAAAGATGTAATGACTGGCTTCCTTTTGTTGTTTTAATGAATATAGATATTGCTAGAATATTCTACAGAAACACATGAGAAGCGATCCATTGTATGCATTTTGGTAAGTTGCCTCAAGCTCTGTATTAGTTTTTCTGTATAAACCAGGAAACAAATGTATACTCTATCCTCTCTAAACTCTTTCAACAGACCACAAAATTTCAGTCTTTAAAAGTGATTTTGTCATCTTCAAAAGCTTGTGTTTATTCTCCTCCCTGTGGTCTTTATTACAGTGCAGCCATCTCCAAAGCATGGCTGCCTGGTCCAACATTCACAGCTGTCCCAGGACAGAGCAAATCCTCTATCACCACTTCACAGGTGAGGAAATCAACATCCAAGGAGGTTAGGGAAGTTAACAACATTTCACAAATCACATATAATAAATTACAGTTTTAAAAAAGAGAACCAATCATACACACTGTAGATTCCAACTACTGCATATGACATTCTGAGAGACAGAACTGTGGAGACTGTAAAGAATCAGGGGTTAAGGGGAAGGGAAGAGTGAATATGTGAAGCAGAGAGGATAGAGGATTTGTAGGACAGTGAACTACTCTGTGATACTATGATATTGAATACATGCCATTATAAATTTGTCCAAATCCATAGAATGTACAACACTAAGAGTGAACCTCAATGTGAACTATGAATTTTGGGTGATAATGATGTGTCAACGTAAGTTCATTAATTGTAATAAATGTATCACTCGAATTGGGAATGGCAATAGTTGGGGAGGCTGTGCATGTGGCAGGGGAGGAAATATAAGGAAAATCCCTATACCTTCCATTCAGTTTTGCTCTGAACCTACAACTGCTTTGAAAAATTAAACCTATTAATAAAAAGAAGAAACCCAATTCTTCAGGCTCCTCCAGTGAGGCATTTCAACTACATTCTAAGTAGATTACAACATTGGTGAGCAGTTATTGAGGGAAAATAGAAGTATATGGTATATGAGAATACCATTCTGAGACAAAAGACTTAAAAGCACAAATAATTTTAGTATTTTTCTCTAAAGCTAGTTTCCCTCTCCATAAGATTAACTAGAGTATGGCATTTTAGGGTGGTTTCTATAAGGGTGGAAATTTTAGGCATCATTCACATTATGTATCTTTATAGCTTTCCAGGCACTGTGTTATAAAATGATGGTGCTGCCTCCCACAAATGAGTCAAGTTCTATGCTGTGTATGTTTTTCCTCAGCTGATAATGATTAGCCGAGTATCATCATGGGTTTTTGCTGAGCTCGTTTTAATGCTGAGTAAAACATGACTCATATGTTTGGTTCAAAGGCTATGACCACACATCTATTTTCTTGTAATACATTTTGGCAATTTCATTTCTGTTGGATTGCTTGACTTTTGCTTATTAATTTTCCCAAGCTCATTAGGTAGTATAGATGTTTACCCCTTGTCTTATAAAAATTGCAAATATTTTTTGACAGACTGTCTTATGTTGTATTTGCCATATGGAAGTAAGTTTTGTTTTGTTTTTGTTTGTTTCTAGTGGTGAAATCTATCAAATTTTGCCTTTATGGTTTCTGGATTCCATTCCACAGTATTTTTATTCTTGCTAAGATTATGTAATAATCATGTACATTTGGGCTTAGTACTTGATTAGTTTTAAAAAATACATTTCATTTTCAAATGCATCTGGAATTTGTTTGTGTTTGTGATAAAAGGAGAGGTATAACTTTATTTTTTCCTCACTGTATAATCAATTATACCAGCAATAATTTTATTAATTTATCCATATTTTATTCACCTTAATCATATACTCAATTCTCATCATGTGAGTCAACGTCTGGTTTCTCTAATCTTCTCCATTAATTATTTTGTTTATTCTCACATCATTACCACACTCTTTAATGTCTGCAAATTTCTTATGTCCTGATATCAATTAGGCACGTTTTGTGATATTCTTCTTTTTAAAAAATATTATCTTGGCTTGAGAAAATCATTTACCTTTGTTTGCTGATGACATGATCCTGTGTCTGGAAAATCCCATTGTCTCAGCCCAAAAGATACTTAAGTTGATAAGCAGCTCCAGCAAAATATCAGGATATAAAATCAATGTGCAAAAATTGCTAGCATTCCTATACACTAACAGGCAAGCAGAGAGCCAAATCATGAATGAACTCCCATTTACAATTGCTACAAAAATAATATAATACCTAGGAATGTAGCTTACAAACAAAGTGAAGAACCTCTTCAAAAAGAACTACAAACCCCTGCTCAAAGAAATCAGAATGAATACAAGCAAATGGAGAACCATTTCATGCTCATGGATAGGAAGACTCGATATCAAGAAAATGGCCATACTGCCCAAAGTAATTTATAAATTCAATGCTATTCTCATTATACTACCATTGACATTCTTCATAGAAGTAGAAAAAAAATCTATTTTAAAATGTATATAAAACCAAAAAAGAATCCTGAATAGCCAAGTCAATTCTAAGCAAAAAGAACAAAGCCATAGGCATTACACTACACAACTTCAAACTTGCTATAAGGCTACAATAGCCAAAACAGCATGGTACTGGTACAAGAACACAAATATAGACCAATGGAACAGAGTAGAGAGCTCAGAAATGTGACCACACACCTACAACCATCTGGTCTTTGACAAACCTGACAAAAACAAGCAATGGGGAAAGCACTATTTAACAAATGGTGCTGGAGAACTAGCTAGCCATATGCAGAAAATAGAAACTGAACCTCTTCCTTATACCATACACAAACATTAACTCAAGATGAACTAAAGACTAAAATGTAAAACCCAAAACTATAAAAACCCTAGAAGAAAATCTAGGCAATACTATTCAAGACATAGGCATGTGCAAAGATTTCATGGTGAAAACATCAAAAGCAATTGCAACAAAAGCAAAAATTGACAAATGAAATCTGATTAAACTAAAGAGTTTCTACAGAGGAAAAAAAATCAGAGTGAACATACAACCTACAGAATGGAAGAAAATTTTTGCAATTTATCCATCTGACAAAGGTCAAATATCCAGAATCTACAAGGAACTTAAACAAATTTACAAGGAAAAATTTACAAGAAAAAAACAAACAACCCCATTAAAAAGTGGGCAAAGGACATGAACAGACACTTCTCAAAAGATGACATACACGCAGCCAACAAACATGAAAATAAGCTCAACATCACTGATCATTGGAAAATGCAAATCAAAACCACCATCTCACACCCATCAGAATAGCTATTAATAAAAAGGTAAAATACAACAGTAATGCCTTTAAACTGTTGGTAGGAGTGTAAATTAGTTCAATCATTGTGGAAGACAGTATGGTGATTCCTCAAAGACCTAGAGGCAGAAATACCATATGACCCAGCAGTCCTATTACTTGGTATATATCCAAAGGAATATAATTCATTCCATTATAAAGGTATATGCATGTGTATGTTTATTGCAGCACTATTTACAATAGCAAAGTCATGGAATCAAGCTAAATGCCCACCAATGGTAGAATGGATAAAGAAAATGTGGTATACACACACACACACACACACACACACACACCCCATGGAATACTATGCAGCCACAAAAAGGAATGAGATCATGTCCTTTTCAGGAATATGGATCTGGTTGGAAGCCATTATCCTCAGCAAACTAATCCAGGAACAGAAAACCAAACACCACATGTTCTCATTTATAAGTGGGACCTGAATGAGGAGAACACATGGACACATTGTTTTGGAAAGAACAACACAAACTGGGCACTGGGTGGTGGTGGGAAAGAGCATCAGAAAAATAGCTAATGGATGCTCAGCTTAATATCTGGGTGATGGGATGATCTGTTCAGTAAACCACCATGGCACAAGTTTATCTATGTATCAAAGCTGCACATCCTGCACCTGTACCCTTGAACTTTTTTTTTTTAAGATGAAGTTTCACCATGTTGACCAGGATGGTCTCGATCTTCTAACCTCGTGATCCACCTGCCTCAGCCTCCCAAAGTGCTGGGATTACAGAAGTAAACCACCGTGTCTGGCACCCTTGAACTTAAAATAAAAGTTGAAGAAAAAAATAATTTGTGCTTTTATATCATACTTAAACTTCCAAAAGAATTTTTCAGTTGTCTAGTTTTTAAAACTTTGAGTTTTTAATTTTAATCAATTCCATTTTGATTTTAGGAATGATTAAAGCACTAAATCAAAATATGAACAAATATTATATAATTTCAGATTGACATGGAATCCAGAAAGCATAAAAGTAAAATTTGATAGATATCAAACTATGAAACTATTACAATAAAACATTGGGGAAAAGTCTCCAGGGCATAGATCTGGGCAAAAATTTCTTGAGTGGTACTCCAAAAACACAGGCAACCAAAGCAAAAATAAATAAATAGGATTACATCAAATTTAAAAGCTTCTGCACAGTAAATGATACGATCAATAAAGTGAAGAGACAACCCACAGAATTAGAAAATATTTACAAACTACATATCTGACAAAGGACAAATAACCAGAATATATAAGGAGCTCAAACAACTCCATGGGAAAAAAAATCTAATAATTCGATCAAAAATTGGCAAAAGATTTCAGTAGACATTTCTCAAAAGAAGACATGCAAATGGCAAACAGGCATATAAAAAGGTGTTCAACATCATTGAACATCAGAGAAATGCAAATCAAAAGCTGTTCTGAGCAAGTTAAAAATTCTCAAGCATATTTTTAATGATACCTCATGGAAAATATTAAATTAGTTACCAAAACTTTTCAGACGTGGATTTTGTTGTGCAAAGTTATCATTGTCTTTATAAAGATCTCTGGATTTCAAAAAAAAAAGGCAAAATTTTAGGCCTCACCCTATTTTAACAAAATCTCCAGGTGATTGATATGTGCATCAAAGTGAGGAGATCAGATCTGATGGGCTTAGATTTTACTTATTGATTCATTTTAAGCAATGAAATCACTTCACAATTATCTTATATTTGAGCTTACTATAAAACAGCAACACTTACCGCAAAAAGGATAATCATGTGAGATGATGGATAGGCTGAATTGCTTAATTGTAATCATTTCACTATGTATGTGTATGTCAAACACCATGTTATATACCTTAAATTTTTACAATAATGCAAAAAGAAAAAAGAGGAATGGTGAAATTAGATCATCTCTAGTTGAAGAGAGACAAGGAATTGTGAGCCCACCTGCTTGTCCCCACCTGATAACCCTGAAGCAACTAACAAATCTACTTCATTTCTCCAGCCCCCACCAGGACTCCAAGAAACACAATCTGAAATCTATATTGGCCCAATACTCTTTAAAAAAAAAAAAAACCCTTAATTTACAATAAAAACTAGTAGTCAAGGTGGCAGGACAGTCTTCTCTTGGGAAAAAGAAAAAAAGAAGAAAGAAAAAAAGTCCTAACAGGCTCACTCCTCTGCTCCCCAGAGCCCATTGCCTGCCCCAGATTCACTGTCTTTTCCCATCGTGGCCAAGGCTGCCCATGCTACACTTCATCTGACAGCACAGAGCTGGCCCGTCCCAGTGCACACTGCAAGGAAAAGACATTTCTCAGCACCTGTGTGTCTGTGGATGCCTCCAGCCAAACCCTGCAGTTGAACCATTGGAAATGCAGCTGACCTTCCCGTAGGAGCCGACATCCTTCACTCACAGCACTCACTGGGGAATCAGACAGCATCCCAGTGACATTCTTCACAGCTGCTGGCAACGGCCTTTAATTCATCTGGTATTTAACCAGGGTGAAGCATCCTCTGGCTATAACATGTTTGTTGGTGTGAGCTGAGCCTGGCTCATCTTCCGCTCCCTCAAGTTCAGGGTTTCACACCAATTTAGAGTCTGCCAGCAATACAGCCATTGCACAAAATACTCTCCTTCCATCTTCAGTGTATGTTTTTGCATTTTTATTCTTTCATTCGCGTCTTGGTCAACAGAGAATCACAGAGTAGAGCTGGAATATATCATTTTACAGATAAAGAAATAAGGCCTAGAGGACCATACAACTTGCAAATAGAGTCAGGATGCCATCAGTCTTTCTGATTCCAGACGCATTTCTCATGGACACATGTTGTGTCGGTATTAGGTCCCTTACCTCATAACAGATCAAAACAGTGTCCAGCCAGTCCTGGAAATCACAGAATATCTTTTAGCATCTTTAAGAAACCATGGTCAGGCGCAGTGGTTCACACCGGTAATCCTAGCACTTTGGGAGACCAAGGCGGGTGGATCACGAGGTCAAGAGATCGAGACCATCCTGGCCAACATGGTGAAACCTGGCACCTGGTGACAGAGTGAGACTCTGTCTCAAAAAAAAAAAAAAACATGTATTTTTTTTTGGAAACCCCAAAATATCTATGCAACTATGTTTATATCTCTCTCCAGAATCTTCTTAGTATGAGTTCTCAGACAGGAAAATGTGAATAAATATCTCTGAACATAGATTTTGTAATCAAAGCAGGGCCATGTAGAAAGAAACATGGGTGTGTATAAGAATTCTAATAGTTTTTGAGTGTTCACAAGCTTCTGACTTGAACCTTTTGAGTCAATTAATGTTTGTTACTGAAAGGAAGGACACTCATAAACAGCTCCTATTAGTGGGTAAATAGCAAGCCTTCCATGACAGGCCCAAAGTCATAACTTTGAGTGTCAGATTCTGCTGTTAAGCTCTTCATCTTTCCATCCTACAAATTTTTGACTTTGGTATTTGGTCATAGTAGTAAAAGGGTGCTTTTCCTGAAAAGCAGACAAAAGCATCACAAACACTTAAAAGAGATTTCCCCAGTCATGAATAATGTGATTATTTTGGCTAATCATCTATTCTAAATGACTTAGCAAGTCCTTGTCAATCCTGGTGTACCCTCTTGAGAAAACCTGTGTTTCCCTATAATGACTTGGTCAGTATCTCTTTCCCTACTCAAGCAGATACTCCATGAATATGAAGGTCTGGTCTCATTCAAAGCCCTATTCCTCAGTTCCTTTTCACAAAATGCCCAATAAACATTTGCTGAATGAATTATCTTTGAGTCAGTTTTCTGTTATTGCAAAGATATTGGTTAAAATTATTGTTGTTGTTATTCGCAAGTAACCAAAAACACATCATGCTTAAGCAAAATAAGAAATTTATTCCTGTGCCCCAGGAACAAACTGAAATCAAGGGATCTTTTATACTCTCTTCACCACTTTCTTATTTCTACTTCTTTCAATCCCTTTCTTTTCCTTTGCCTAATTTTCTTTCTCACTACATATCAGCTTTGTCTGTGTCTCAGTCCACAGGCAAAATTTTACACATCTTTATTTCAGTTACTTGGAAAAATATCAAAGGGATTTTAATTCCAATGTCAAGCTTCTGAAGAAGGGACTTACAAGATAATTAATCACTTTCATGGGGGGAAAAGAGAGGGATCACATTGTGTGAATGGCCGTTTTCATATTGGTCATTTGGGTGAGTTTGCCATAGGGCAACTCCTAAAAGGAGATCCATCTCAGGGCCTATTTTTCTGCATTTCCTCTTGTGTGAACCAGTTGTTCATTTTGTTAACTTTTCTCCTTTTATATTTTTTATTCTTTTGTTTTTCTTAGCAATACTTCATAATTTAGTGCAGAAACCCCTGTAAATATTTTAAGCAGAGGAACTTAACACAGATAATTAGATGCATATAAAATTCCTGAAAACTCTGTAGGAGCAGGCTCTAGGCTGGGTCCCTAAGAATGACTCCTAAACCATCACAGAAATGGTCCTTAAAAGCTGCTGCTATAATACATCTGCCACCATCAGGAAAAACAAGCCACTGCAGCTGAGACCAAAGGAATATGAGGTCCCCACAGTTCCAGCACAAATGTCTCCTGACAACCACAAAAGTGGGGATGAGACCCTGGAATGTTACTTTAGACGTCACATCCCCACAGCTGTACCTAAAACCAAAAACAAAGAGCCAACAGCAGCATCTGGCACACTTCTGCCTCTAAATCCTCACAGAAACGCATTCATGGGTGAATCTATTTTGAACCTACCACCTTGCCTGCAAAGGAGCCTGGGAAATGTTCATTTTTACTTTTCAACGTCTGACGTACTGGAAGGCACATGGAAAGGAAGTGGGATAAGATCCTAAGTGCAACTTGACTAACACACACACACACACACACACACGAGTATGTTCAGAGAGATTTCAATTTTTAATTAAATTGTCCAGTTTTGTTTTATTTGTCATTTCTTCTATTGCTTCAAAGCTTATAATGTCATTCTATTCCAGGGAGGTTTAATAAATATTATTACTTCTTATTATCTTCTTATTGGTACTGTCATTTAAAAATAAGACAGGCACAGAAACACAAAAATAAAGTGCTTGCTGGGAAATTATTGGGGAATAATTACTGTATTTTTTCTTCAAAATTATATTCAACACTATTGATTTTAGAACCAGAAAACCCCACAGTGATTTAAAAAAAGAAAGGAACAATCTGCAGACTAATACAAATTCTACTTTGAGTGGCATTTTTGGCCATCATAAATGGTTATGGGCAAATCATGTCATAGAACTCTGATGTGCAATTTTTGAATACCTAGGTGAGAAGTTATTCTCAACTCTGGTCTATTCTCAAAAGACAGCTGAAGATGCAGAATGCCACAGGATCAGGAAGAACAAGGCAACTCAGGTGTCATAGTCACCAAATGACATTCCCTATTTAATTCAAAGCTTAATGTAGAAATGATTTTTATTTTCCTATAACTATTTATCTTGAGGCTTTCTAAACTCTTTGATTTTTTAAAAGTCAGATCCATTAAACCTAGTCAAATGCACTCATCTTATTCAGTAGTTAGAAGAAAACTCCCATACACAGAGATTTGCTTTCCTCACACCATAATGGCATCTTCCACCTCCCACTTGGGGTAAGCCAGAGAGGGACTGAATGCCAACCTATGGAAGATGATTTTCAAGAAGCAGCATCTGCCTTTCCACACAAGTCCTGGGGCCGTAGATGGTATTGTGGTCCTTGCAGTTCCCTCGGTACTACAATCTATTGATTTAGTCAATTGAGGGCTCACTTCAGCTATCACAACCTTGAGAAAAGCAACCTTCTCCAATGTGCCTTTCAATAAGACTTTGGTGAGCCACTTCTCCACCTTGTTTGTGGGCAATTATGTGTGGTTTGCTGAAGGAGGAAGGTCATTGATTTTGTATTTTAAATCAGTAGTTCTCAATCTTTACTATACATCAAAATAAACCTTAGAGACTTTTAAAAATATATATATATATATGGCTGGGCACAGTGGCTTACCCCTGTAATCCTAGCAGTTTGGAAGACTGAGGAGGGTGGATCATAAGGTCAGGAATTCGAGACCATCCTGGCCAGCATGGTGAAACCCTGTCTCTACTAAAAATACAACAATTAAGAGAGATGATCCAAGATGGCTAAATAGAAACAGCTCTGGATTGCAGTTCCCAGCAAAAACGCAGAGGATGAGTGATCACTGCATTTCCAAACGAATTTTTACTGCCCACAGACCAGGAGATTCCCAGGCGGAAAAGCACCACGAGTCTCTAGTAAGGCTGTTTCAGCCGTCGCAATGGGTCTCCACACAAAAACTCACACAAATCTGGGCACCATTGCAAATGGCACCTGGAATGCCTGGGAGACAGAGTCACCCATTCAACTGAAAAAAAGAAGGCTGAAACAGAGAGCCAGGTGATCTGGCTCAGCCAGCTCCACCCCCACAAAGACCAGCGATCTGAAATGCTCTGGACTGAGAGTTTCACAGCAAGCACAGCTGGACCTGGGACAGTCCAGCTCTATGGAAGGAAAGGTGTCTGCCATTACCAAGGAAGTCCACCACTACCGAGGCAGTCCACCATTACTGCGGCAGTCTGCCATTACAGAGAGAGTCCTCCATTACTGAGGCGGACTGCCATTACCAAGGAAGTTCTAACTATACCTCTATAAACAAAACTGCAAGGAAGTTCACATAGCAGCTCATCAACACCTCTGCTGGCAGACTTTGACTAGGCTACCTCCTTGCTGGGCAGGGCATCTCTGAAAAGGAACTTATAAATAAAGCCCCAACTTCCCTGGACAGAGCACCTGGGAAAAAAGGCAGTTATGAGTTCTGCTTCAGCAGACTTAAATGTACCTGCCCAACAGCTCTGAATGGAACAACAGAGCTCACAGCTCAGCACTTGGGCTCCTATAAGGAACAGACTGTCTCCTCAAGCAGCTCCCTGACCTCTGTATATCCAAAGAGTCACTTCATAAAGGAGAGCTCAGGCTGACATCTGGCAGATATCCTTCTGGGACAAAGATGGAAGAAGAAACTGGCAGCAACCCTTACTGTTTTACAGCTGCTGCAGGTGATCCTCAGGCAAGCAGGGTCTGGAGTGGACCTACAGCAATCCTACAGCAGAGGGTCCTAACTGTTAGAAGGAAAACTAAAAAACAGAAAGAAATAACTTTATCATCAACAGAAAGGGCATCCACTCAGAGACCCCATCCAAAAGTCACCAACTACAAAGACCACAGGCAGATAAATCCACAAAGCTGGAAAGAAACCAGTGCAAAAAGGATATAAACACCCAAAACCAGGAAGCCTTCCTCCTACAATGGATCACAATGCTTCATCAGCAAGGGAAAAAGGCTGGATGGAGAATGAGTCTGATGAATTGACAGAAACAAGCTTCAGAAGTTGAGTAATAACAAAATTCTCCAAGCTAAAAGAACATGTTCTAACCCAATGCAAAAAAACTAAGAACCTTGAAAAAAGGTTTGACAAAAATGCTAACAAGAATGAACAGCTTAGAGAGGAATATAAATGAATTGATGTAGCTGAAAAACACAACACGGGAACTTCACGAAGCATGCACAAGTTTCAATAGCCAAATCAATCAGGCAGAAGGATATCAGAGATTGAAGATCAACTCAGTGAAATAAAATGAGAAGGCAAGATTAGAGAAAAAAGAGTAAAAAGAAATGAACAAAGCCTCCAAGAAATATGGGATTATGTGAAAAGACCTAATGTACATTTGATAGGTGTACCTGAATGTGATGGAGATAATGAATCCAAGCTGGAAAAAACTCTTCAGGATATTATCCAGAAGAACTTCCCCAACCTCGCAAGGCAGGACAGTATTCAAGTCCAAGAAATACAGAGAACACCACAAAGATATTCCTCAAGAAGAGCAACCCCAAGACCCATAATCATCAGATTCACAGGGTTGAAATGAAGGAAAAATGCTAAGGGCAGCCAGAGAGAAAGGTCAGGTCACCCAGAAAGGAAAGCCCATCAGACCCACAGCAGATCTCTCCACAGAAACCCTACAAACCAGAAGAGAGTGGGAGCAGGTATTCAACTTCCTTAAAGAAAAGAACTTTCAACCTAGAATTTCATGCTCAGCGAAACTAAGCTTCATAAGTGAAGTAGAAATAAAATCCTATACAAACAAGCAATTGCTCAGAGATTGCATCACCATCAGGCCTGCCTTACAAGAGCTCCTGAAAGAAGCACTAAACATAAAAAGGAACAACCAGTACCAGCCACTCCAAAAACATACCAAATGGTAATTGAAGAAACTGCTTCAACTAATGGGCAAAACAACCAGCTAGCATCAAAATGGCAGGATAAAATTCATACATAACAATAATAACCTTAAATGTAAATGGACTAAATGCCCCAGTCAAAAGACACAGACTGGCAAATTGGATAAGAAGCCAAAACCCATCATTGTGCTGTATCCAGGAAACCGATCTCACATTCAAGGATACACGTAGGCTCAAAATAAAGGGATGGAGGAAGATTTACCAAGCAAATGTAGAGCAACGAAAAAAGCAGGAGTTGCAATCCTAGTCTCTAATAAAATAGACTTTAAATCAACAAAGATCAAAAGAGACAAAGAAGGGCATTACATAACGGTAAAAGGATCAATGCAACAAGAAGAGCTAATGATCCTAAATATATACCCACCCAATACAAGAGCACCCAGATACACAAAGCAGGTTCTTAACAGCCTACAAAGAGATTTAGACTCCCACATAGTAATAGTGGGAGACTTTAACACTCCACTGTTAATATTAGACAGATCAACGAGACAGAAAATTAACAAGGATATCCAGGACTTGAACTCAGACCTGGACCAAGCAAACCTAATAGACATTTACAGAACTCTCCACCCCAAATCCACAGAATATACATTCTTCTCAGCACCACATCACTCCTACTCTAAAACTGACCATATAGTTGGAAGTAATTCACTCCTCAGCAAATGCAAAAGAATGGAAATGATAACAGTCTCTCAGACCACAGTGCAATCAAATTAGAACTCAGGATTAAGAAACAAACTCAGAACTGCACAACCTCATGGAAACTGAACAACTGGCTCTTGAATGTTGACTGGATAAACAATGAAATAAAGGCAGAAATAAAGATGTTCTTCAAAACCAACAAGAATGAAGACACAACATACCAGAATCTCTGAGACACATTTAAAACAGTGTCTAGAGGAAAATTTATAGCAATAAATGCCCACATGAGAAACAAGGAAAGATCTAAAATCGACACCATATCATCAAAACTGAAAGAGCTGGAGGAGCAAGATCAAAAAAACTCAAAACCTAGCAGAAGACAAGAAATAATTAAGATCAGAGCAGAACTGAAGGAGATAGAGACACAAAAAAACCCCTCAAAAAATCAATAAATCCAGGAGTTGGCTTTTTGAAAAGATCAACAAAATAGACAGACAGACTACTAGCCAGATTAATAAAAAAGAAAAGAGAAGAATCAAATGGATGCAGTAAAAATCGATAAAGGGGATATCACCACAGAGTCCACAGAAATGCAAAGCATCATCAGAGATTACTACAAACAACTCTATGCACATAAACCAGTAACCTGGAAGAAATGGATAAATTCCTGGACACTTGCACCCTCCCAAGCCTAAACCAGGAAGAAGCTGAAACCCTGAATAGACCAATAACAAGGGCTGAAGTTGAGGCAGCAATTAACAGCTGCCAAAAAAAGCCCAGGTCCAGATGGGTTCACAGCTGAATTCTACCAAACATACAAAGAGGAGCTGGTACCACTCCTTCTGAAACTAATCCAAACAATTCAAAAAGAGGGAATCCTTCCCAAATCATTTTATGAGACCAACATCATCCTGATACCAAACCTGGCAGAGACTCACCAAGAAAAGAAAACTTCAGGCTAATGCCCATGATGAACATAGATGCAAAAATCTTCAATAAAATACTGGCAAACTGATTGCAACAGCACATCAAAAAGCTTATCCATCACGATCAAGTAGGCTTCATCCTGGGGATGCAAGGCTGGTTCAACATAAGCAAGTCTATAAACATAATTCACCACATAAACAGAACCAAAGACAAAAACCAGATGATTATTTCAATAGATGCAGAGAAGGCCTTCAACAAAATTCAGCAGCCCTTCATTTTGAAAACTCTCAATAAATACATATTGATAGAACGTATCTGAAAATAATAAAAGCTATTTGTAACAAATCCACAGCCAATATGAATGGATGAAAACTGGAAGCATTCCCTTTGAAATCTGGCACTAGACAAAGATGCCCTCTCTCACCACTCCTATTCAATATAGTATTGGAAGTTCTAGCCAGAGCAATCAGGCAAGAAAAAGAAATAAAGGGTATTCAATTAGGAAAGGAAGAAGTCAAATTGTCTCTATTTGCAGATGACATGATTGTATATTTAGAAGACCCCATTGTCTCAACCCAAAATCTCCTGAAACTGATAAGCAACTTCAGCAAAGTCTCAGGATACAAAATCAATATGCAAAAATCACAAGCATTCCTATACACCAATAACAGACTGAAAGAGAGCCAAATCAAGAACGAACTGCCATTCATAATTGCCACAAAGAGAATATAATACCCAGGAATACAACTAACAAAGCATGTAAAGGACCTCTTCAAGGAGAACTACAAACCACTGCTCAAGGAAATAAGAGAGGACACAAACAGATGGAAAAACATTCCATGCTCATGGTTAGGAAGAACCGATATTGGGAAAATGGCCATATTTCCCAAAGTAATTTGTAGATTCAGTGCTATCCCCATCAAGCTACCTATGACCCTCTTCACAGAACTGGAAAAAAACATCATAAACTTCATATGGAAACAAAAGAGAGCCCACATAGACAAGTCAATTCTAAGCCAAAAGAACAAAGCTGGAGGCATCGTGCTACCTGACTTCAAGCCATAATACAAGGCTACAGTAATAAAAACAGCATGACACTGGTACCAAAACAAGATATAGACTAATGGAACAGAACAGGGGCCTCAGAAGCAATGCCACACATCTACAACCATCTGATCTTTGACAAATCTGAGAAAAACAAGCAATGGGGAAAGGATTCCCTGTTTAATAAATGGTGTTAGAAAAACTGGCTAGCCATGTGCAGAAAGCAGAAGCTGGACCCCTTCCTGACACCTTACACTAAAATTAACTCCAGATGGATTAAAGACTTAAATATAAGAACTAACACCACAAAATCCCTAGAAGGAAACCTGGGCAAAACCACTCAGGACATAGGCATAGGCAAGGGCTTCATGACTAAAACACCAAAAGCATTGGCAGCAAAAGCCAAAATAGACAAATGGGATCTAATTAAACTCCAGAGCTTCTGCACAACAAAAGAAACAATCATTGGAGTGAACTGGCGACCAACAGAATGGGAAAAAATTTTTTCAATCTACCCATCTGACAAAGGACTTATATCCAGAATCTACAAAGAACTAAAACAGATTTACAAGAAAAAAACAAATAAACCCATTCAAAAGTGGGCAAAGGATATGAGCAGGCACTCCTCAAAAGAAGACATATATGAGACCAGCAAACACATGAAAAAATGCTCATCATCACTAGTCATTAGAGAAATGCAGATCAACACTACATTGAGATACCACCTCATGCCAGTTAGAATGGTGATCACTAAAAAATCTGGAGACAACAGATGCTGGAGAAGTTGTGGAGAAATAGGAACACTTTTACGCTGTTGGTGGGAGTGTAAATTAGTTCAGTGATTGTGGAAGACAATGTGGCGATTCCTCAAGGACTTAGAAATAGAAATTCCATTTGACCCAGCAACCCCATTACTGGGTATATAGCCAAAGGATTATAAATTGTTCTATTATAAAGACACATGCACATGTATGTTCACTGCAGCACTGTTTACAATAGCAAAGACTTGGAACCAACCCAAATGCCCATCAATGATAGACTGGACAGGGAAAATGTGGCACATATACACCATGGAATACTATGCAGCCATAAAAAAGGATGAGTTCGTGTCCTTTGTAGGGACATGGATGAACCTTGAAACCATCATTCTCAGCAAACTGACACAAGAACAGAAAATCAAACACCGCATGTTCTCACTCATAGGCGGGTGTTGAACCGTGAGAACACATGGACACAGGGAGGGGAGCATCATACACTGGGGTCTGTTGGGGGGTACTAGGAGAGGGACAGTGTGGAGTGGAGAGTTGGGGAGGGACATCATGGAGAGAAAGGCCAGATATAGGTAATGGGGATGGAGGCAGCAAACCACATTGCCATGTATGTACCTATGCAACAATCCTGTATGTTCTTCACATGTACCCCAGAACCCAAAGTGCAATAAATAAATAAATATATATATACACATATACACACACACACACACACACACACATATATATATAAAATACAAAAATTAGCCAGATGTGGTGGCAATTATATATATAGATAATCCCAGAGATTCAGAATCAATTGCCTGGCATGGGCCTGGGCATCAGCATTTTTAAGCAATTCGTGTGGTTCTATTTTGCAGCCACAGCTGACAACCACTGCATAAAATTATAACCAGCTATAGGGACCAATTTGCCCTTGTTTGTCCAAGTTTCCTCATTTTAAGACTGTAAGTCTCACGCCCCAGAAACCTTTCAGTCCCAGGTAAACCAGAACAATTGGTAACCCCAGAACTAGAAGTCTGTGCTCTCAGCCTCCTAAAGACCTGAGTCATATAAATCCTATAAATGCACAGGCTCTGTAATTATATAGAGGAAGCAGCACTGAGCTCATAGTCCAGAAACCTGGTTTCAGCCTTTCTTCTTGCCATTCCTAACTATGTGACTTTGGGGAGAGTGACTTAATTCTTTACAGATTGAGTGTCCTCCATTCCCTGCTTCCTCACTGCCATGTCATCATGGGGATCAAATAACATGCCAGAGGAGGAAACTGGAGCTCAAGGAGGATAAATGACAATGCTGGGGTCATTGAATTGGTAAGAGAGCAAAGCAGTGGGCTATTTACTTTCCATACACTCGCTTGGGTGTATATATTTACAGACTTTTCTTTTTGATGTTTATTTTGAACTAAGATTGTCTGTATACAATGTGTTTGGAGGAGGTAGCTTAATTTGCTCCAACTTCCAGGTCTTGGGGGTGAATTTAGATTGTGCCTAAGCAGGTGCTTGACAGGAAAATTTCATCTCCCTCTCCCATCATTGTGTGATAACTGCCTACCGTATTCAGTACAGTAACATGCTGTACAGGTTTGTAGTCTAGGAGCAATAGGCTACACCATACAGTCTATGTGTGTAGCAGGCTATAGCACATAGGTGTGTATTAGTACACTCTGTGATGTTCGGATGATGAAATCGTCTAATGATGCATTTCTCAGAACGTTTACCCATCATTAAGCAATGCATGACTGTCGTTGCCTGGTGAGGATTACAAAATCTTTCTCAAATCAGAATTTGTGCTTAAAGCATATTACTGTATACCTTTAAAATAGCACTCATGCCACATAAGGTATAATATTCAACAAAACATATTTGAGAATCCTGTTCAAATAGAAAAATAATTTTAATATTAAATTAAATGCTATTTAATATTTAAATTTTCATTAGTATCATTTTGAATATGTTTCTATAGACAAGATACTTTCTATAGTTACATTTCATCATTACTATTGTCTTCTAAGGCATTATTACCTCCTATTTAAGATAAGAAAATAGGTTCTGTGAGTTTCACTGATTTGTTCAGTGTCACTCAGCTAGATTGCTGGTAGGGGCAGGACTTGTAACTTGCCTGAATGCCATTTCCTGTTATTCTACGCATTCTGCCTAATGTTGAAATAGTCCCCTCAACAGAATCTATGTGTTTCTAGGATCATTATTTATCCTTTGTCTCCTATTACCTAGTGCATAAATGTTTAGTATCTTAAGAGTCCCAACTTTCCATTTATTTCACCATATACCCCTTGAAATTCTCTATGAAGTGTCCCAACAGATCACAAAGGAGACTTGGGGCTGGTCTTACTTATCAGACCCTTCTCTCTAACCCACTGAATATCTCATTACCATTGACCAACTGGATGTCAGCATGTCACACATTATTCTGAGAGAATAGCAGGAGCCCCTCAGGTCAGCAGATAATCAAGAAACAGTGTTATGAGAGTTGACATCTTATGAATAATTATTTTAAAAATCTGTTCATCTCTGTTCCTTCAACTCCAGATGAGCGAGTTGGTTCTACCAAGTTGCTCAGTCAAACTGTGATTTCTTAAACAAGATGCCAGTCATCCTTATTTTTCTAAAGTAACTTTATTCAAGGGCTTCATTGTGAGAGTGTATTATTAAAAAGTATATAACAAATAACTGAGTGTAAAACAGGAAACTCTTGGACGCCTCTGGGAATTCCTCTTAGAGTTGTTGGGCCTTAGTTCTTTTACTGTTTCATATTAGCATCTAAACATATCTCAACATAGAAAAGTTATAGTAAACATATGGTACTATAATCTTATGGGACCTCTATTATATACACATGTATATGTGTATATGCAGCCCATTATTAATGGAAACATCATTACGTGGTGCATGACTTTACATTATTTTATGTCGATGATGTGATTGTTTCTAGACTGGTTTCAGAAGAGCTCAGGTCTTTGTTATGATTCTTCCCTATGTTAGTCAAGTGGCCTTCACAAAGGCAACCTGTGTGAGACAGGGTGCTTCTTCTATGCATAAAATAGGACAATCTTACCCTTTTTACCTCACAGGGTTTCAGAGGAGGACCAGAGAAAATGCATACAAAGTTGTGAACTACAAGAGTAATGAGAAAGATCATTATTTTGAAGAGTTCTATGAACTCCTGAAATTCACATCTGTGGGCTTAGAGAAGTAGGTTTATAGGCTATAAATCCAGAGAAATATTGAACATCAGGATGGAACCAAGACTGCCTCCTGGGGTTGAACTGTCTTCTTCCGTATCTTGTGGGGAAATTACTCTGTCTTAGTATCCTGCAGTAATCTTAAGTAGAGCGATTGTTCCTCCTCCCCAATACCCTAATACTGCTTGCATGGGTCATAAAAGAGGCCCCACCCAGGGATAAATATCAGGCAGGCTTAAGAATTTTCATAACAGAATATAAACCTTACTCCATAGCACAGGGACCCACTTTAGGCAAAAGTGCAGAAGCTCTAAATTCAATGACCACCAGAGAAGGTAACACTGAACTCACTAATTCCTCTATCCTACTTTTCAAAAACCAATTTAAAAAATGGATTCTTAGGACAGATAGTTAAAAAATCATGGCTCAATCCTTTAATATATGAGGATTCTTTACAAGCCTAAGCAATTATCAAGGCTTTCCTTAAAAGGTAGTAGTTTTATTTAGTAACCATTGATTGAGAAAATACATAGTGATTGAAGACACCACCTACCACCAAGAGTTCAAAAGCATTGTAATAAAAAACTTCTACCTATACCTGTAAAAACAGCCATATATATCTGTGTGAGATCTATTTATTCAGTCTGTCAGAAATACATGGAGAAGAAACTCTTATGAAAGCTACTCAGGTCTGCGTGAGTACTTTGGACTCTGGTTGAGAATCACTATTCCTTCCCCTTTTTGGCTTTGCCCCAGCAAAAACACCTTCACTCTGCTATATTGAATATGTTCTACTCAGCTTTTGTGGAAGTTTGTATAAAGATCATTATGTTATCTTACACCACTTATAAGCAGACAATGAATTTGTTTCAGAATTTAATGCCAGAAAATTCTTTTATTTCCTGAATAACAAACGTATGATAAAAATTGTTGAGGCAGGTGACAAAGATATGAAAGGAATATGCTTGCCTACCTAAGCAGAACCCTCTGGAGTGGCAGTTCCAGAGTCTGGTCCTTTAATCACAGCCGCTCTTGCCAGACTCAACACTGACTCACAGTAACCAAACTGAAGAGACCAATATATAAATCAGAATACTAACATGTGATTTCACAAGAGAGGAGATAACTATCCAGTGAAGGAACACGTGTCCACTATCCAGCATATTGCCTATCCAGTATTTCAGTATTTGAGGGTCAAATTATTCATCAAAGCTTGGCTAGTAAATATTGAGTCTGACAAATACAACCAGCGGTTTCTCCTAAGTTTATTTCTCCTTTTTTATGTACCTTGCTGAAAACATTCTTAGGGATGCTGCCTGAAGCAATCTCCGTGCTTGTTTCTGTCCTTTTTGATAAGATTTTTAAAAAACGTTCATCCAACTTGGAGTGCCCCTACCTCTTTGGTTGGGTTCACTCAGAAGCAGACCATAGAGAAAGAATTAAATTCAAACCATTTATATGGAAGGAGATTCCAGCCACCACTGATGACAGTTGGGAAGGCTATTGGTCTGTTCTCACACTGCTATAAAAAACTACGGGAAACTGCATAATTTATAAAGAAAAGAGGTTTAATCGACCCATAATTCTGCATGGCAAGGGAGGCTTCAAGAAACTTACAATCATGGTGGACAGAGAAGGAGAAACAAGGCACATCTTCACATGGCCAAAGCAAGAGGAAGACATAGCGAAGCAGAAAGAGAGCTACAAACTTTTAAATATCCAGATCTTACGAGAACACTATTATAAGACAGCACTAGGGGGGATGGTGCTAAGCCATTAGAAATGACCCCCTTGATCCAGTCACCTCCTACCAGGCCCCTCCTCCAACACTGGGGATTACAATTTGACAGGATATTTGAGTGGGGACACAGAGCCAAACCATATCAGGAAGTATGATGAAAAGGGGAAAAAAACTCCACTATAGGGTGGGTTATGGAGCAGGTTATCATTGTGGCATCTGGATCTCAATCCCACCAGAGATCTTTGAGAGATGACATAGAACACTCCTTGGGTAGCTTTATTGCCATGTGGCTTCCTCAGTATGGCTGCTTACTTCATCAAGTGAGCAAGGAGGATCTCTGCTAAGAAGTCTTACGTAACATAACATCACAGGGATGACATCTCTCACTTTTGCCATATAATGTAACCTAATCAAGGGGGTGACATCCCATCATTTTTGACATATTATATTGGTTAGAAGCAAGTCCCAGGTCCTGCACACACTCTAGAGAATGAGATTACACAAAGAAGTAGACATCAGGAAGTGGGAAATCACTGGGGATCACCTGAGGGTCTGTCAGCCACAGACACATAGTGAGTACTCAATAAATATTAATTTGCTTCTCCTGTCTTGAATTCTTTCATGATTACATATATTATTACATCACAATACATTTAAACTGGAATAAAGATCCATGGTGGACATTTACATTTGGGATTGAGAAAACAATTCAGACATGACAGCTCCATGGTGACACTGTCAGATCACATTACCTGCCAGTGCACAGTTATCACACATTTAATGTGGTGAAATGTTATGGCCACATCACAGTCAGGCTAAGCTGATGGTTTTAATTTGGGTATAAGGCTAGAGCTATGCTGATGCTTTTCACCACTGGCTAGACCAGGGGTGAGTCACATTTCCACGAGTTTCTGCTAGCAGGAGGAAAGCTTTGTTCCCTCTTCATCTTGAACTTTTCAAGCACATGAAAGCTAGTACTTCCCAGGTGGAAAAAAACTGTCATTAGACATTAGTCCCTTGCATTTTATATTGAATGAGATTCTGAGTGAGTTATGAAAATATAGGAGTTGGCATATTCAAGCTCTGGGAACTATAAGTGGCAACTGAAATTTGGCTTTCCTAAAGACTTGATGAAAAAAAAAAAGCTCGTAAAAGTCCACAGGCAGCAGCTTCCACAAAGTCACCTGAGGATAAGCTGCAAAAATGCTTTTATGCATGTAGCCACTATCATTTCCAACTCCTCTCCCAATCCTGCTGAATGAATCTCCAAAAAAGGTGCCTTGGCAGTCAGCCTTTATTGCAACAAGAAACTTTCATTATTCGACTTTGAGGATTATATTCTTGGAGTTGACCTCTGTTGATTTTTAAGAGATCAGGGTTGTTTTATTTATTGCTGATGCTATTACCAGTATATATGGGCTGAGACCTCTATAAGTGAGGTAGTGGGATTTCCTATGGTTTTAAATGTCTTGTCTGTGAACTCAGGAACCTGTGAAGTCTGAGATTGTAACATCGGAAATAATAGACACTGTGAAGAAGACAGACATTATCTTAGAAGTTCTAATTTATAAAGTTTTGATGTTCACCTGTAGATATCCTTGATGAAACCATTGGTGAAAAGGGTTCAATTAGTTCTAAAACTCACAGGACAGTTGATCCGAAAACCACTGAAACAATTCCCCAAGCTCTATGTAGACCACCATTAAGGTTATGAATACCTTGGCATTAATTGTTGGTGGTTAACTCAAGTTGGCTATTGGTGAAAAACAAGCTCTCACAACATCAATTGTTATTGACCTTATTGTTAACCAAAAACATTTAATATAAAGCTGATAGGTATATTTCTATTGATCATAAGAAATCAAGTCGATCCCAGTTGATAAGGAGGCTTATGAAATTAGGTGCCATAAGGTACATCACCACAATTTTAGCCATTGTTTCTGTTCTTTTCCTTCCTTCCATCCTTTAGTACCAAGCTCCACACTCTGGTTTCTCACTCTTGCGGTTCATAGATAATGGAAAACTTGTTCTACTCATGTCTGAGAACTGATGCAGACAATAACATTTGTTGCTTATTGCCAGATGTTTCTGTTGTTCTGCTGCTCCCTGATTTTGAGGCTTGCTCTGGTGATGCCCTCACCCAGCATTAACCAATATTGACAAAGTAGAGAGAATGAGTGGTATTTTGGTGGTAAGCTTCCTGGCTCCTCCGCTAGACATCTAAAAAGATGATGCGTGTGCTTATATTTGTTAAATTTCATTTCATTATAGATCTTCATCACATAGATCTTTCATCACAGATCTTCTAGGGAATGGAATTATCTATACAAGAATTTATCCTACCTTTAGTAGCCTATCTGTGACCTAAGTTGGTTCAGGGCTTTGAAGCTGATTGGATAGAACACTGAGTGGCAATACAGAGTTATAAAATTGCTGCTTCTTTCTCAGATTTTTCCTGAGCTAGTTACTGCCACCCAAATTTGGAGAGTTTTCTCAGCCATATGACCAGTTGCCTTATGAGTTTTATCAGGAACTACCGGAAATGTCGCCCATTTATCAGATGCAAAGCTGAGGAATATTGTCTCAAGCTTCTTGAATGGCTTTACATCTTAAACACCTACGGATTCACACATCACACATGAGGTTGCTTCTGTCATTATTCTTTAATAATTTTTTGATACAGACTTTAATAATACAGTCATTTTGTACAGAATTGTCATCAAAAATAAATAACATTTTTTTCAGCTAATTGCATAACAAGGGGAAAATGTACAGAGAAATATATAAAATCATGGGCTCTGAAGTCAGATGGTCCTAAGTTGAATTCTGTGTCTGTCACATACCACCTGGTATCCTTGAGCAAGCTACTTAAATTCTTCGAATCTTAATTTCTTTATTATTAAAGTGAGGATAACAGTATTACTTCATAGAACTGTTGTGATGATTGTGTGGATTACATGAAATAATCTATGCAGGATGCTAGTACAGGGTCTGGTATATATTAAACATAAAACAAATTTTTATTTCTGCTGTTCTTGTTACCATTTTTAAAAAGCCCTGGCTAGTTTAAAACTAGAAAATATAGACAACAAAGTAAGCTATACTTTAAGGGGATTAGTTAGAATTGTGCTATCCAATAGAATTATCATATGATTCAAGCCTCATATGTAAATTATAATGTCCTGGTAGTCTCATTTAAGCACATAAAAAGACAGAGGCAAAATTAAATTTAATGTTCTATTTAACACAATACATGTAATCTAATATATCTGAATTAATATTTCAATATGCAATCAATGTAAAAATAATTAGTGAGGTATTTTCATTTCTTTTTTCTACTCAGTCTTTAAAATCCAGTGTGGATTTTATACTTCCAGCACATCTTTGTGTGGACCAGCCACATTTCAAGTGCTCATTAGTCACCTATAGCCTCTGGCTACTGTCTTGGAAAGCACAGTCAGAAACTTATTTTAAATGGATCCTTGAAGGTTTTTTCTGTTGTGAAGGTGATGAATGTAGTGGGAGTGATATAGACTAGTGACTCTAAAATATGCAGAAGAATCACTAGAGAGCAGGTTAACACAAAAATTCCTAGATCCCACCTCCAAAGATTCTCATTACTTGGGTCTGGCATGAGGATCAAGACTTGGCATTTCCAGGCTGGGTGTGGTGGCTCATGCCTGTAATCCTAGCACCTTGGGAGGCCAGGGCAGACAGATTACTTCAGATCAGGAGTTTGAGACCAACCTGGCCAATGTGGTGAAACCCTGTCTCTACTGAAAATACAAAACTCAGTCAGGCATGATGGTATACACCTGTAATCCCAGCTATTCGGGAGGCTGAGACAGCAGAGTATCACTTGAAATTGGGAGTCAGAGGTTGCAGTGAGCCAAGATAGTACCACTGCTTTCCAGCCTGGGTGGCAGAGTGTGACTCCATCTAAAAAAAAAAAAAAAAAAATAGAATTTGCATATCTGGTAAACTCCCAATTGATGATCCACGGACCACAGTTTTGAATACCATTTGTGCAAAGTTTCTTTCTCTCTTTGAATTTTACCATTAACTTTGCTGTTTTTGTAAGTTTTTCAAACAGAAAAGACTAGATATGCTTATTGTGGCCACAATAATAGAAATAAAGACCTTTTCCAAGGCACACATATCAGTCCCTGTTTTAACAGACCTTCTCACTTAAAGGATCGAAAACTGGCAGCCTATTCACACTACTCTGCCAGATGTTGAGCCACTGAGGCCCAAGCCTGGTCTTATCTGAGCAGCCTCATCCCCACCATGTAGTGGGACCCAGCTTGGCAACAGAAGAAAGAAAAAGAAGCCCAAGATAAGAAGTACTTGCACTTTAAGTGTTCAGCGGGTTAAAGACCCCTGATTTTTGTGGGCCAAATCTAGTGATATGGCAGGTATCCCCTTCAGTTTCGTACCTTCCCAGAGGTGACCTCTTCCTTTTAATCAGCAGGGATTCTGCCATTACTATTACCTTGAGTATGCATTTCAGATGGGTTGGCACAACAAAGCTGCTCAATTGACATGATAATTTTGTCCTAAAATCAGTTTCATATGTCTAGCAATATCCTTCTTCCTGGTACATATTCATTGTCTCTTCCTTTGCTCGAATATAAATGACACCAGTATTTAGGCAGTAGGTCATCTGTGTAAACAGATAACTTCAGGTTAGTGTTCACATGTTAGATAATCTTCATGACTTATAATATATCGATTGAAAAATGATGTTAAATGCTTGTGGTGAAAACTCTGAGTTGCTCTTATATTTATAGAGAAACCCTCCACTGTTTTGTTCTACTAAGGCACTATTTCAATAATCCATCTATCTTGGTGCCCCCTAGATGAAGATACTTAATGAAAGTTCAATACCTTTTTCCCTTAAAAAAAGCTCTTTATTATTTAATTGGGGAGTATTATGTAGACAAAGGAAAAACGTCTTAGTACTTTTAAAGTCACTAAAAACACCAATAAGAGCTGTGTGTCTGGTGATGAGTACCATGGGAAGCAGGAAATGGACTGAATACATACTTAGGTTTAAATGATAGCTCTGCCCTTTAACAGCTTTGTAATATTAGGCAAGTTAGGCTACTTATTTACTTCTATAAGTTTAGTTTCTTCATCTGCAAAATGGGAATAACAAAACTTCTATTTAATGATGTGAATATGAAGATTAAATAAGGTAATCCATGTCCAGCCTTAGAGTACTCAGTATAAGTCAGCTGTTATTGTTGTTACAGAAGAAAAAGAAAATATTGTTTGTTCGGTAATTTGAAGGTCATCATGGAAGAGATATTTGAGTTAGGTCTTGGAAATTGCTGGATTTGCATGGTCTTGATTTTATTTTTTTAATTATCTTAAAACATGTACTACAAATTCACTGCATAAAATATTAAAATTATAATGAAAAAAATCAATGATTTCACCTCTCAAAGATCGTTTCTGTTAATATTTTAGTGTGCTTTCTCATCTCTCCTATTACTTATATATTTTTTATTATTTTATGTGGGATAAGGCGTTAAATACAACTCTTCCTTTCTCAGGTTTAGTTGAGGTTTTAGGCAGTGGAATAATGTGCTGGCAAAAGAGCACCCCTTTTGCCAGCATTATTCCACTGCCACCTTCATCCTAAAAAAGAAAAGGTAAAGAAGTCGTTAGGAAGTAGGAGGTTTGTAAAAAATAATGCCTTTAGGTCAATGGCCCTAAGGCAATTTTGTCCCACCAAGGACGTTTGACAATATTCGGAGACGTTTTTGGTTGTTGCAACTGGGAATTGACGCTACTAACATCTTGTAGGTAGAGGCCAGGGATACGGCTTAATATCTACAATACACAGGACAGCTTCACACAACAAAGGATTATCCAGTGCCAAAAGTCAATAGTGCCTACTGGGATCACTTGGCCAAGGTCCTCTGAAATTTAGTAAACACATGTAGCAGTATTTGCTTCACTCCTGGGAAAACTCTGAAGAGCAAGGGCTGACTACAGCTATCAGTGGCAACAGAGGAAAGAAAAAGAAGCCCAAGATAAGAAGTACTTGCACTTTGAGTGTTCAGTCGGTTAAAGAACCCGGAGTTTTGTGGGCCACATGAACAATGACTTGAATCATTTCAAAAAGGGTCTGTTGTAAAACGGATCTCCGGAACTTTTTCATCTTGTAAAACTGAAACTCTGTACCCATTAAATGGCGACTCCTGGTTTCCCTCTTCCCCTACCCCTAATAACCACCATCCTGCTTTCTATTTCTATGAATTGAACTACTTTAGATATAAGAGGAATAACACAATATGTGTCTTTTTGTGACTGGCTTATTTCACTCAGCATGTTTTCAAGGTTCATCCATGTTGTGGCAATGAAAGGATTTCCTTTGTTTTTCAGGCTGAATAATATGTTATTGTATGTGTATATCACATTTTGTTTATTCATTCATCTTTCAGTGTGTTTTAAGGAATTCATCCATTCTTCCTGATGTGGAAGTAGAGAATAAATTCACCCATTGTCCCCGCTATGGATTATCTATACATATTAAATTCAGTGGAGACTAGTTGTCTCCAGTCCTTTTTACTGCTAGCATCCAATGATTAAAATAATTTTTCTCATTCTATTGTTTAATTACTTTTCATTTTCAGTTTTCCTGATCATGATATATTGTTTTCTTATCTTTCAAATATTTGGGCAGAAATAATATGATCGTGTAGTATATTTATCTTGGAATGAGTAATATATTTATTTATTTATTTATTTTGAGACGGAGTTTTGCTCTTGTTACCCAGGCTGGAGTGCAATGGCGCGATCTCGGCTCACTGCTACCTCCGCCTCCTGGGTTCAGGCAATTCTCCTGCCTCAGCCTCCCGAGTAGCTGGGATTACAGGCGCGCGCCACAACACCCAGCTAATTTTTTTTGTATTTTTAGTAGAGACGGGGTTTCACCATGTTGACCAGGATGGTCTCGATCTCTTGACCTCGTGATCCACCCGCCTCGGCCTCCCAAAGGAAATGAGTAATATATTTAAATTATATTTATATAATGAGCCATTAAACTTTAATAACAATTAACATTTTGTGGTAAAATTTTCACAGCTACCAATAAATAATTGCTGTAATTAGATTATTTTGTGGTAATGGGAAAGGAATGTTACTTACTATGTGATAGCATAATTTATGTCCTATGAAAGTATCCTTAGACTTATATTGGAAATGCCACAGCATCATTTTAATAAAATAAACAAATGGCAAATGCTATGAACTAAAAAATGAAACATAATATTTAGCTAAATTTTACCAATGAGGATTTTTTTCCTTTTTATCTTAAGGTATTTTCTAAGGAGTACATGAACAAAAAGTAGCTTCTAATATTAGAAACATTGTTTATTGTTACATCGATAAAATCTTTTGTTTGTTGAATTTGTTCCTTTCTTCATGAGTTAAAGCAAAATATCCATCTACTCTGTTATGAATGATATTCTACTTGATTGGGCAGAGAATTGTCCTAATAAATATACAAATAAATAGCCTATCTTTGGAAACCTAAAAAATTACGATAAAATATTTTAAAAGGTTCAAAATACTAAAGCTGTCTACAATATGAATGACATTCTCTTAATTATCTTGTCCTTGTATAGGACACATCCTGGACTTCCTGGCCGTGTTCCTTTGTTGAAGACGCACATTCAGAATGTCTGGAGAGCACAGCACTAGCATAATGTGAGCACTCATCTTACTATTACTAAAAACAAAATTTTAAGTAGTTAATTTGATCAACCTATGTTTTATGACTTTCTCCATGAGTTTTGCATTTGATTTTTTTCTTATAGTGTTGTTTTCATCTTTGAGGTTATGGCACTAATTATCTAATTTTATGCTATTTTTAATATTTAAAAATATTTTTATTTTGTTAAATTTAGGTTGATTCATAATACATACCTAAGAATTGAATTTCCCCCCAAAGTTTTATCTATTGTGTAATCATCTTTTATTTAATAATTGTTTTCTAGTCATTTCTGATATAATTTTTATCATAAAAAATTTTCATATACTGGAGTCAGTTTCTGGAATATGTTTTATCTGTGTCATTTGTTTACCACTGACACTATTTTATTCACTATAGCTTTATAACACATTTTATTATCTGAGATAATATACCATTACTCATGCTTTGGTTTCTTTTTTCATAAAATATTTTTGCCCATTTGTTTTTTAGAAATATAAGATTTGAAAGTATAGAGATAAAGAGACAAAAGATATTCCACAAAGGGAAATAAAAACAAACAAACAAAAAGAAAACACCCACCAAAAAGATGCCCCCTAGGCCCAAAGTAAGGTTGAGTTTTACAAAGTCATCTTTTTTTCTTCTCATCTCTACTGTCTTAAAGCTGGATTTGTCTTCTGGTTTGAATCATCTGGATAAAAAATTAGGGAAGGATAAAAGTTACGCATACTTTAGTGGAAATGCGTATCAGTACAGTAGTAGTCTTATTACATCATTGGTTTCTTATTTAATTTGCTCTTTCGAGCATGTCTATATAAATAGAAAGTTTCAAAAATATTCTGAGGAAGTAAAGTTTTATTATCATAATGGGTTTTCCTAAACGTGATAGTTGCTTCATACTACCCTCCACAGCAACCCTTCCTCCCACCACTTTTAGCAAACCTGACTCAAGATTCAAGGAAGCCTCTGGTTTTAAAATTGGGAGGTTTTGGCCTGGTTTCATTTTCAAAATTTAGAGATAATAGAAACTTAAAACAAAATGAAAGCTCTATAAATCTCCAAGCCTCCATTTTATAATGAGTATTTTCTAATGCCTTGTGTTCTAATCTGAATGAAATTTATAACAATTTAACCTACCCATACACAGATTTTTAAAAATCAATACAATCTTCTGACTTTAATGTAAAGGAGAAACAGAATGAAATTTATTTATTTATTTATTTTGAGATGGAGTCTTCCTCTGTCACCTAGGCTAGAGTGCAGTGATGTGATCTCAGCTCACTGCAACTTCCACCGCCTGGGTTTCAAATGATTCTCCTGCATCAGCCTCCTGAGTAGCTGAGATTACAGGCACCTGCCACTGTGCCAGGCTAATTTTTTTTTTTTTTGTACTTTTAGTAGAGATGAGGTTTCACCATCTTGGCCAGGCTGGTCTTGAACTCTAGACCTCATGATCCACCTGCCTCAGCCTCTCAAAGCGCTAGGATTACAGGTGTAAGCCACTGTGCCCAGCCAGAAATTTATAATTTCAGAATGTAAAAGCTTGGTACAGTCACACTAAAAGGTACAGTTAAATTCTTAGATATTTGCAACTCTGTGCAAATATGCAATCGACATGAACAAAATAGCTACAAATTCAGACCAGTGGGTTGTTTGTGGTGTTGACAACTCAAAAGCATAAGTTCAATAACTGTCAGCATGAGATATTCCACAATGGTAAACCACTTATGATAAAGTTCAGTCTAAACCAAAGTATGATCTTCTCTTGATTTTTATGTTATTACACACTTGAAAAAGTCAGTGTATAAGTAAAATAAGCTGCAATCTAGGTTCATCTGATACATATCCACTTCCTCAATGCATTCCGAAAGTACCATAAATTCTTCACTTTCCTAAGTGATAGGTTGTTATGGGCCACCAAATATGACATTCCCAATATTATAGTGGAAAAGAAGGCTGAATCCACCATGATAATTCCTGGTATTTCAGACAGACAGGAATGAGCACAGACTGGAAAAAGGGGGATGGGTGGAAGCCCAGCCAAAATGAGCTCTCTAACACAAATGCCAAGCTATGCAGGGAAAACCAATCCCAAGAAATTCAGCCAACACAATCAACAATTAAGAGATAAAGACACACACACACACACACACACACACACACACACACACACTCCCCCCCACACCCCATGTGCACACCAGAATATAAAAGAAGAATGAAAATAATTTTAGTAAATCCTCCCAGTTAGATCTGTAGCTACATAAATAAAATATTTTTCCTTACTAAAGTCTGCTATTTTTTTTAGTGTGATACTTCCAATTAAGTAAGATCTTGTACAGAGAATGAATGCTCTATAACCTAAGATAGAGTTTTACTGCAGTATTTTTCTTGAGCACATCTCACATGCCACCTAAAGGGGATAAACTATTTTAAACCAAATTTTGAAAAATTTTAACTAACAAAATGTCACAAAAAAATGATCTCCTAGAAGTTCAAAATCAGAGACCTCACATCATTCTACCTAACATCCATCTCCAGCAGAAATCTCAAATCTCTCTGTACCATCCATGACACTTGCCCAACACATTCCCGGTGAAATAAGTTACTGCTTCCGAGGCCAGCATTCCCTTTCTGAACAGCCCTAACTGTAAAGAAGTCTTTGTCACACTAATTCAGAACCCTAAAACAAAAAGTAAGTTTAAATCCTGGCTCTACCGCTCATCAGCTATATGAGCTTAGGTGAATTATTTAACTTCCTTACACCTTCATTTCCTTAGCTGGTAAATAGTGGTAATAATAGGTATCTACGTTCTGGGTTATTGTGAAAAGAGTTAACTCATGTCAATGCTTGGGGAAGTGTCTGGAAGACAGTAAATGACATATAAAGGTTAGCAGTCATTCCACCTTTGGCCTTCAATATTCTCTTTGAATACCACTAAATAACTGCCAGCTTTTCACCTAAGGATCCCGGCACTTCGTACTATTTCTCACGCTGCATGATTGTTACTCTGTTTCCATGCTCATGGAAACAAATTTGATTTTGCAAATTTGATTCCCATGTTTGGTATTTCATGTGTGTTCTGATCTGTACAAGATATAATGTATTCATGTAGCAATTCACAATCAATGCCTACTCCACTTCTATTAATATGTCCAAAACAGCTTGTTTGTATAAGGAGTTTGAACCTCAGTTGACAATATGAGAAATTTTTATTTCTTTATATTTTCTACTTCTGAATTCAATTTATATTGTGAGTTCCCATGCTACTGAGTGGCAGAGACGTAATCTGAGTTCATTCAAATTTAGTTTCCCACAATTCTGCATCAGAATTCTGGAGCCATAAGTTCACAGAACTTATAATGTCAAGACACTTACTCTCCTATCACTCAACTAGGTCTCATCCTTCCCATTCCATCTTCTTCTGCTTTATTTTAGACTTTATGATTTTCAGCTATATCATTATAAGTTTTTCACCTGCTTAAAATCTCTTGTTTTCCAGTTTTATGTGCCTCCAACTCATCCTCCACACTTTCTAAAACATAAATCTAATCATATCATCCTTTTACTTAAAAATGTGCAGTGTTGCAATTATCTTTAGGACAAAATGCCAAGCATGGAGCTCAGTCTTTGAAAACATTATTTCCTCTAGTTCTGAAAACAATTCTATCTGATCACTATTATAATCTCAATTTTACAAACCGAAAAAAACTAAGACTTAGAAATCTTAAACTGTCATAACCAAGTCCTCAGGACCGGAAGTGCCAGGACACAAAATCAGCTTTCTTGTCTCTAGCTCCATTGCTTTCAATATTAATATTCGAGTCTCTTTAATCAGTTTCACCTCTTGTATTAAGACATCTGGAGTAAGACTACTACTGTTACTGCCATTGCTAAACTAAGTAACAACATCACTTTTGATTATGTGTCCTTATTCATCAACAATATAAAGAGGCAAGGAGGGGGAAGACACTTAGCCAGCTGGCCGAATCAGTCAGTCAAACAAACCTGGCAGTCCATGGGTGAAAAATTTTGAGCCAAAACACCCTCAAATGCAATGTATGATATACAAAGACTTAAAGATAAAATACTAAGTGACCTGTTCCCATTAATACACCACATTATTGTGTAAGTAAAACAGAAACCCCAGTCTCTGCATCCTCTGTCCACAAACCATACCAAAACACACAAATCCACTAATCCAAATGAACAAAAACCTTTTAATAAGTTAGACGAGTTGCTTTTCAAAAAGCAACCTAACATTTTTGAAAGTTTTAAAGTATGGCGACTAATCACATATCTAGGTAGTAAGTGGAACAGCTAAATGGCAATTCACAGGCAAACCTCAAAAATACCAAAGTTGCTTATGACTGTAAACCTCACTTTAGTTTTTTCCCAAGTGGTTTCAATATTCAGTTGGAAGAGTGACAGTTGGACGTAATGGTTTTATTTTCTCACTTTTCTTCAGAAACCAGTCCACCTCACTACTTCAGTGCTTTCCAACCTTTTTAAACCCATGACCCCTTTGGATAAACCTGAAAATCTCATGACATCATTCCTTTCACCCCTACCCTGAGCTTTGTGTATGCAGAAAATAAATTCTATTTCTGGCATACCATGTCAGACACAAAAATTTTTTGCATTTTATTTTGAAGTTGTTATAAGAAAAGAGGTGTTTAATTTTTCAAATATAATTTCCAAATATAAAAATATTTTTTAATTTTTTTCTCAAATTATGCAGCATTTTCTCCTCATACCTCATTTTGGCCCTCCCAGCTAATAATCAATTGTGTGCTTCCACTTGTTAATTTGTGATTTATGCAATATTGTGATTTATGCAAGTTCAGTTTAAGGCTCTAAATGAGTGTCCTATTATCCAAATATTTAGAATAGTTGTCATTCCTAAAAGAGTTCCAGCTAAAAAGGAAATCAAGAAATAGAAATGAAATGATCAAATTCACAGACTATTCAAGCGCCCAGAGCCCTAAGAGGTGATTTGGCCTTGTGCTTTCTACCCCAGATCTATGAAATCTGAATCTCTGGGCCTGTTGCCTATGGATCTGGATTACAAAAAAGCACTCAAGCTGGTTCTAATAACCACCTGGATTGGGGAACCCATTATTTGACAGGAGAGAAAACTAAAATGGAAAGAGATTAAGTAAAGCTAAACCAATTTGCTGACTTAATTTAAGCAACTTAAAAAGAAATAGCCTTCAGAATTTTATTTTCTTTATCAACTCTAATTTGATTTTTTAAAAGTACACTTTTACAATCATTTTATTGCCTTCCTTTTGCAAAAGTTTCCCAGATAGATAAAAAGTAACAAATTGGATATATTCCCTAATCTCCTCTCAGATTTATGACTCCAATAAAACAGTAAGGGAGTGAAAGTGGTATAACCCAACAAGAAAAGGAGAGGCATGATCACATTTTTAGAAAATATAAAGCAAAGAATTGAGTAGTGACCGACACGGTAGGGCAATGAGCTTCAATCTAAAATATGTACCCAGAAGATACCAATGAGAAGTGGGCTTATTTGCCCTAGAGAACTCAGGAGCAACTATCATGACACATGTCACAAGGTAAAACTTAAAGTAAAAAGGCATATAAATGACTTGACATTCTAGATGTGCATTTATACCAGGCATGGTGGCTCAAGCCTGTAATCCCAGGACTTTGGTAGGCCAAGGTAGACAGATCACAAGGTCAGGAGTTCAAGACAAGCCTGGCAAACATGGTGAAACCCCATCTTTACTAACAATTCAAAAAAATTAGCTGGGCATGTTGGCATGCACCTATAATCCCAGCTACTTAGGAAGCTGAGGCAGGAGAATCACTTAAACCCAGGAGGCAGAGGTTGCAGTGAGCCAAGATCACACCACTACACTCTAGCCTGGGGGACAGAGGGAGACTCCATCTCAAAAAAATAAAAATAAAAAAATTAATGTGCATTCATATACCACCTTCTCCCACCCTCATGCAGAGATGCCAGAAGCCAAACACCTCCACTCTTCATCACTGAAAATCGTAATTCTCCAGTGTAAATGAAAAGGCAAGATTGTACTCAGAAGCACCAAGCACAGCAGAAGGTAGGACTTAGGTACAAGATTGCAAAGAGAATGATGGAATAGTCAATTGAATAAAATGCATGCTGAAAAACCTTTACATAGCTAGGTGTCTACCTCCAGGGAGGAAGAGGAACGATTCATTTTTAGAGATGTTTAATGACCACCATAGACTGAAATGGTATGTATGTTTGTTAGGGAAAGGAGTAGCCACCAACCAAACAGCCAGTTCTCTAGAAAAGCACCAAAAAGTAAAGACAGCCTCATGCCTGAGGACTACTGTATTAGTTTGCTAGGGCTGCTATAACAATGCTTCACAGATTGAGTGGCTTAAAGTTTAAACCTTAAACAACAAAAATGTATTTTCTCACAGTTTTGCAGGCTGGAAGTCTAAGGTCAAGGTATCAGGAGAGTTGATTTCTTCTGAATTCTCTCACCTTGGCTTATAGATGACTGTCTTCTCCCTGTGTCTTCACATGGTCTTCCCTTTCTATGGGTCTCCTAATCTATTATTCTTATAGGGACACCTGTCATAAAGGATTAGAGCCACCTTAATGATTTCAGTTTAACTCAACTACCTCTTTAAAACCCCATCTCCAAATACTGTCACATTGTGAGGTACCAGGCGGCAGGAATTCAACATGTGAATTTGGAGGGAACATAAATCAGCCTATAACAGCTTCTCAAAGTGTTTAATAGTTTCCTTGGAATCATGGCAATTAAGGATCACTAGACATATGAAGAAAGTCTTCTAAACACTAATGTACTCAGTCAATCACAGAAATCCAAAAGAAAAAAATAATTTTGAAGGGAAAAACTTCAAAGATATCAGTTAAATAACTTTAGAAAAATATGAGAAAACCTTAAATTGATAAAACCAGGGCTGAATATTAGAGGAGAAATTAATACAAAACATGAAAAATTGAACTATTACAACAAAATAAATAAAAGGAAGAAAAAGTCAAGAAAATCCCTCAGAAAATTGAACCACAAAACTTAAGAAACTAGAAATATGAAAGCAAAGATTAAGAAGCTTATCTAAGATGTTCAAAATCTGGTTAATAAGAATTTCAGAAAGAGAAAACAAAGAAAAATGAAGAGGAATATATCATTTTTATGTACTAAAATTTCTCTAATCTCCATCTCCAACCTGCATTTCTCCCTTGAACTCCAGACTTAAATGCCCTACCTGGCTGCCTGCCCAGTGTCTCCAGTTGGATGTCAAATGGATCTCAGAACTAAATGCCCAACATTGCATTCTTCTTGCATAATTTCCTATCTTCATATAAATGAAAATTCAATTTTTTAGTTGCTCAGACAAAAAAAATTTGGTATCAACTTTTCCTCTGCTTTTATTCTTCACAACTAATTCAACAGCGAGTGCTATTGTGTCTACATCAGAAATATGTGTACAACGTGATACTCATCCCTTCCACCCTGATTCACTGCTACAAGTAACAATCATCTGTCACCTGGCTTATTAAATTACTTCTTTACTCTCCTCTGCTCCTACCCTTGCTGCTTCTATAATTTATTCTTTTTTTTGAGCTAGAGTCTCGCTGTGTGTCCCAGGCTGGACTGCAGTGGCATGATCAACCTCTGCCTCTTAGGTTCAAGTGATTCTCCCACCTCAGCCTCCTGAGTAGCTGGGACTGCAGGAACACACCACCATGCCTAGCTAATTTTGGTATTTGTAGTACAGAGGGTGCTTTACCATGTTGGCCAGGCTGGTCTCAAACTCTTGACCTCAAGTAATCTGCTTGCCTAAGCCTCCCCAAGTGCTGAGATTACAGGTGTGAGCCACCATCCTATAACTTATTCTTCATAAAACAGCTATAATAATATGTTTTAAAAGTACAACAGATGATTTCAGTTCTCTGTTTGCAGCTTTACAAAGGCTTTCCTTCATGCTTAGAATAAAATCCAAAGTCCTTAAAATGGCCTATCAGGGATTATCTTGTTTGTTATCTGACCTTGTTTTACTCAGTACTTTCTATAAAAAATGTTTTTTGTAAAGCTCCTTTTAGTAATATTAAATAAAATTAAATCTGCTTTTACACATAAGTTAAAAAATAATCAATAATGTCCTAATTATAAAGGACAAATAAAAGGGAAGTAAATCATAATAAAACACTATATAAAATAGAAAACTATAATAAAACATCTCTATGTAGAATCATCATCAATACAATTTCTATGAGAGACTATACCAACAGATATGTTTTGACAAAAGTGCAATGGCAATTCAATGGAGAAAGGACAGTCTTTTCAAAAAATGATTCTGAAGCAACCAGATATCCGTGTAGCAAAACCAAAACTAAAACAGATAAACAAAAACTATACGTACTTTACGCCTCATGAAAAGTTGACAAAAAATAGTCATTGACTGAATATAAAACATAAAATTATAAGACTTCAAGAAAAGGGCGAAAATATGTATAACCTTGTATTTGGCAAGGAATTTTTAGATAGGAATAAAAAACATAGAACATAAAATATGATAAATTGGATTTTATCAAAATTAAAATCTTTGCTCTATGAAAAACATTTTAAGTAAATGGAAAGAAGAGCCACAGACTGAAAGAAAATATTTACAAATCATGTCTTAAAGGACATATGTCTAGAATATATAAATACCTCTCATAACTCAAAAATACAAAACAAATTGAATTTTAAAAATCAAAAATTTTTAATGGGCAAATGAGTTGATTGGACACTTCACCAAAGCAGATATATATATGGCAAATAAGCATAAGAAAAGATGTTCAACATCAATAGTTTTAGGGGAATGCAGATGAAAACCCCAATGAGATACCACCACACACATTAAAAGGGCTGACATTTAAAACTCTGCAATACCAAGTGCTGACATAAATACAAAGCAGCTAGAGCCTTCATTTATTGCTGTTGGAAATGCAAAATGCTACAGCTATTATGAAAAAATTTTTAAGTATCTTATACATAACTTTGGAAAACAGTGCTTTGATTATAAGGTTAAACACAAAAAGAACAGTATGTAAACATTGCACCCTAGTTGGTAAGTCTATTTCCCACAAGGGTACATATTAGCAATTCTAAAATTACATGTGTACTAGAATTGAACAAATAAAGATGGATGGATGGAGACAGACAGAGAGGGAGGGAAAATGAATGAGGGCCAGATTTCTTATTATCAGAGAAAGAAGTTACAAATAACCAAAAGAAGAATTCTGGGAAGAACACTGTTGTGCTGTATTGGAGAGGGAGGTTTCAGCATGTACTAATGATTTTGCAAGTATGTATGCATGCATAGAGAAACAGGAATGTATATAGATTTGTGTAAATGCATGAGTTAGAATACATGCTTAGATAGACATATGCCTGCCTGTCATCTATCTTTCTATCTCTCCTAGTCAAGTCTGCCTACAAGTCCTAGAAGCAGTGAAATTCCAGTAGCAATGAGCACATCTAACATTGAGATCTTGTTTTATAAATACCATTCCGCAAGAAAAGGAGGGCTCCTTGGAGAAGTGTTTGATTCCAGTCTTAGGGCATGGAAAATACAGGATAAGCCTCGAAGCCTCTCGTGGTGCCATAAACTATGGAAGTGCTATTCCAAAAAAGAAAAAAAATATAGGGGCATGTTGAAAAGATTAAATAAACTAATGAGGAAGAAGAGGGGCAACACTTTTTTACAGAAGAATTTCAATTAATAAGCATACAAAAAAGAAAGAAAGAAAGAAAACCACCATTAGAATACCACAGTAACATCAGCTGGGGTCCCCAGTTAACATGGAACTGCAATATTGATTAGTACTCTCTACTCCCAGATTTCTTTCATGTGGTAGAGAAGTAATATTTTGGGTTTTCTGTCACCAAAAATATTTAACCTAATCCTAAAACAAGGCTCTTTCTAAAAGTTTCATTTGAGGGAACTAGTTTTTCTGTCAGTGCCTCAACACCGTTTTCTCAGTGCCTACAGTGAGCATTTGACATTGATTAATCCATTTAATCCTTAAAGCAACATTATGTACTATTGCCTTCATTTTGCAGGTAGTGTTTCTCAGAAGAATAATTTGCCAGGCAAGTTTGTGTGGCAGAACCTCAAAGCAAGTCCATGTCTTTTGTGGAGCCAAGACTGTACTTTTTCCTATGTTTCGCAGCCACTCTAGAGAACTTGAAGGAGACATTCAGTTGGCAGGTAGAGTTTAATATTCTTTTCAGAGGTGGGGGGACCTGGAGTGTACTGGAGCAGGGGCTAGCCAGGTATTGTTGCTGACTGACGTTAGTGACGCCTATAGTGACATCTCATATTTTTAGGGGTAATAACCCCTAAAATCCTTTAGAAGAATAATCCCAGAAGCCCCAACCCCCAGAACTCCCTTCAATGACCTGAAATTGTCAGAATTTGCCTGAGCGCTGGAAGGATGCCCCCCTGTGCTCCTTGAAGTAGCATGTCTCTACAATTGCCACCAATTCCTTCCTTCCTAGTACATGCATGACACTTTACCACCAAAGATCATTACTATTCTTTCATTGCCTTGAATTTGAGTGGCCTGTGACTGCTTTGACCAGTAGTCACAAGGAGAGGCCCTGGAGCGCCAGATATATGAATGAATAAACTACCTTGGTATCCAGCCTACTTGAGCCTTTGGATAACTCTAGCCTCAGCCCTATCAGACTGCAGCTGCATGAACAACCCCAAAGAGAGCCATCCAGGTGAGCCCAGCCAACACACAGAACATACAGACAATAATAAATTGTTGAATTAGGACATTAAATTATAGCACTATGCAACAATAGATAACAGGAACACTGCTGGTGACACAGCACTGACATGTGGAGAGTACCGGGAAGCACTGATCAACAGGTTTTTTGAGGTATTTTCCAAAACTAGGAGAGAGAAAACCCAAAACAGTCTTCTATTATCCTCTTTAGCTTCACCCAAAACTCTCCAAGAACAGAGGACAGAACCAAATGTTTCTCCCTAAGCAGCTGTCTTGGGAGCTTCTTGCTTTATCTTCAATAAAGATGAGGTTATAAGAGAGGAAATTTCCAGACTCTAAAGAGTTAGGGCATTGCAGTGGGCAAGATGAGGGGTAATGCTAGAGGAAGGGGAATCCCAGTAACAGGGGACAGTCCCCTGCTCCTTATCATCTTCATGTCCTAGCCAAGCCTTTTTCTTCCAGAATATTTCCCTCATCCCAATAAACACCATATTTCACAGCAGACTTAAACTCTTTCCATTTTTAATCCAGACCTTTATGGGAGTGTCTATGGGATACATTCCCTAAAGTCCCTAAGGAGGGCTAGTAGTACCTTACACACACACACACCCCACACACACATATATACTTTTGATCCATTAAGATGCTTAATTTTCCTTCATAATTACTATCACTACCTGGCATTATACAGTGTATTACTTCATGTATTTGCTAATACTGTCTCCTCTACCATAATGACATCTCCATGACAGCTGGGTCCTTATCTGTCTCATTTTTACTTCTGTATCCCCAGTATGTTAAACAGTAGCTGACACATACAAAAACCTAAATATATAACTGCTTAAATATTGAGCATTCCTGCCGCCTTTGCTTTCCTGCTGAATTTATGTCTTTTAAAGATAGCCAAATACATCATAAGAGAGATCCTTGCAAATATTCCATCTATAGTCCTAAGCTAGGATTTCCCTCTGAGTGCCTGCTGCCTTCCCATCCTGGTGAGCACGGCCTGAGGCTATCAAACGAAACTCTAAGGACCCTGAAAACTCTCTCACAGCCTAGGAGCCAGACCCAGCTGTAAGCCACCAGGACTGCTCGGCTTTTCAGAGTCCTAGGAGTCTCCCCCCCGCCAAAAAAAACAAACCCAGCCCTCAAAACACCTCCATTTTTCAAAAATGGAAAATAAAGAGCCTTGAGAGGCTAAGAAAGCCTTTTCACTATAGTAGAGACTACAGCCAGACTCATGCTAAGTGGGGAAGGAAGAGACAGGAGGTGGGGGACCACCTCCCCAGGACTCAGTGCTTTGCTTTCTTCAACTGTTCTGGAACCCTGGAAGGGCCCCTCTCCAAGGACCTGGAATGAAGAGGGGAAGAAAATGTAGAGAAAGGCAAGCACGAAGCCAGGCCAGTTGTCCCATGACCACTGGGTCACATGCTCTAAAGGGCAAGGCAGGAGGGCTGGAGGTCTGTGACGGGACAGAACACTTGCCTTAGGCCTGTGACCCAACCTCATGAACTCTGCCTGGGCTCATTCACTGCTATCACAGCTCTGCCATGTATTTACTTCCAATGCTATCATTTGTCATACATTTTCTCTACACGTGTATATAGTTTTAAAATCATTACATTTGTTTGAAAAGGAAATTTCACCTCACAAACACAAATGAACAACCAAGATCACTACACGTAAATGACACTAGCACACACGCTCAGTGACAACAGAACAATGTTATTAGATCCTGGATACTGTCGGCTGCCAAAGTTCTTTACCCAAAGCTTGCTCTCCTTGTGCTTAATCTAAAGGTTGTTTAGCAAGTGTAATTATTCTTGATCTAACCAGAAGAGTTATAAGAAAATTGAAAAAAAAAAATAGCTCTATATGATACTATGATAATGTCATGACCCCACATTCATAGTTTACATAGGGAAACACAGCACCGAGGCTTAGGAGCACCCTGATACGGGAACCCACCTGCAGATTAAGATGGGACTTTCCAATGCCAGGCAAGCAGTGGGTTTGAAATCTGTAGCTGGAGTTTCTTAGTAGTTGCTGGTGAGTGGGCTGAAGCAGCCAGAGACTGCCAATCTGGAAGGAAAATCCAGCAAGCTTTCTTGATCACTACCTGGAAAACTTGTCTGTGGCTCCTCCTACTGGCTCATAGCTGGGGCATCTCAGTTGTCCACTACCTGCCCCCCGTGGGTAAACGAGCCTGAGCTTCATCACAGCTGTCTCTGAGGATAAGAGCAAAAACTGCAAGGGCTCTTAAGAAGTAGTCTTGCATACTTGAACATCGTATATCTGCCACTTTTTTTTGTTTTTGAGACGGAGTTTCACTCTTTTGCCTAGGCTGGAGTGCAATGGCGCAATCTCAGCTCACTGCAACCTCTGCCTCCCTGGTTCAAGTGATTCTTCTGCCTCAGACTCCCAAGTAGCTGGCATTACAGGCACGCACCACCACACTTGACTAATTTTTTTTTTTTAATTACTTAGTAGAGACAGGGTTTCACCATGTTAGTCAGTCTGGTCTCGAACTCCTGACCTCAGGTGATCCACCCTCCTCAGCCTCCCAAAGTGCTGGGATTTCAGGCTTAAGCCACCATACCTGGCCCATCTGCCACATTCTATTGGTTAAAGCAATAGGCTAGCGAAGATTCAAGGGGGAGGAAAAATAAATTCCACCTCTTAATGGAAGGAGTGGCAGCATCACATCACAGGAGTATAGACACAGGGGGATGACTCACTGGGGACCATTATTGTAACGACCTACGTTCTGTGTGTCTGCTTCCGTGGACCCCCAGTACTCTCAGATTCCTCTGATCACATTCTGCCTTTAAGAAGTATTGGTGCCATTGTTTCATAGACACTGGATTGGGAACTCCTAGAACGAGCTCAGTGCCAATTAAACTGAACTAATAAGCACCCTGGTTCCCCAGTTTGTTGTCAATAAACACAGTGAATGTTTCTTTTAAAGGACAGAAATATTTTTTGTCTTAACTGAAAAGTTAGTCCCTTCTAGATTAAAGAAGTATAATGCAGCAAAGTGGTCCTCAAAATGTGATCCTCAGAGCAGCAGCTGTTGTTGCTGCTGCTGCTGCTGCAGTCTCATCCGGGAACTTGTTAGAAATGCAGATTATCAGGTCCCACGCCAGATCTGCTGAATCAGAATCTCTGGGGGTGGAGTCCAGCAATTTGGGTTCTACAGGCTTAACAGGTGACTCTAGAGCATACTGGAGTTGAAAACCCAATGATATGGTGGTTAAATGTACAACTAGTTCAAAGTCTCATCGCTACTGCTTTACAAGCTGCATGTCTTTGAGCAAGTTACTTAACCTTCCTGTTCTTCATTCTCCACATCTGGAAAATGATGACAATTAAGAAACCTATGTCAGAGTTGTTGAGAGGATAAGATGAGATAATGCATGCCAAGCATTTAGCCCCATGCCAGGCACATTTAGCTGGCCTCATGGGTGAGTTCTAATCACTACTGAGCATGCCTCTGGTCCATGGCCTTGTAGAGCAGCACACTAGTTTGAGATGACTGAAAACATTTTTGAGACAAAAGAATCTTGACCAAAGGGCGATGAGGTGGACATGGAAAACCAAGATGCCTTCAGTGGTAATTAAGTGGAAATGGACATTTCTGCAACATTATCATGTCAGGACCAGGTAACTATTAACCTGCCTGGCCCAATACCAGTTTTTAATCCCATCTGCAATATTAGAAGATTGTCAAAGGTGAATAAACCTTGGAATGGATTTAGGAGTGAAAGCTAATAATTCTGAATTCGATACAAAAACCCTGTCACATAGATTATGTATTATACAATAGAATTGTAGCATTTGAAGTCACCTCTCCGCCTATCCTAGGCAATCTCTTTAAAATACAGACACACATTTCCTATGCCTCTTTTCTACTTTCCTTTTTTATCCTTACATATTACCACCATCTCGCATGCTATATATGCCATTTATTTTGTTGTCTACTAGAAAAACTCAACTCAAACCCTGTAGCCATAAAGTCACTGGGGGCAGGGATTTTTGTTGTTTTGTTCACTATTGTACCCCCAGGGGCGGGCACCTAGTAGGTAATCAGGAACATGTCCTGAGTAAATGAATGTCATTACTGCCTTCACTACTCTGCTCAATGAGACTGAGAGAGAGTAGAACAGGATCTAGGGAACTGAGGTTCTGACTGTGTGAGAGGAAGAGCAGGGAAATAGAGAGGGAGGACTCGGGCCCTATCAGACAGAGAACCAATAGGCATCCAAGGAGTCAGTGGGTGGAAGGAAAGGGGGAGGACGTGAATCTGTGCCTGCTGTGTAACCGGCGCAGGGTGAACATTTTATATTTAATCTCTACTAAAAACCCATCAGATGGCTATTCCTCACCTTTACAGGGAAGAAAATTGAGACTCAGAGACTTTTAAGTAACTGCTTAAGATTATACAGTTGAGAAGTGGCAATGCAGAGACAGGAGCCCAGATTTTTAACTTCACTTTTAGGTTCTGTCTCTGTTGCCAATGCCAGAGATGAATGCCCAGAAGGAGGAACTTGGAAGGCTGACAACATGGAAAACAAGCTTCATGCTTTCTGTGTTTTGTACAGACCTGCCCTAGTATAATGGCAATAATAATAATGATAATAACTTTATTGCCCTAGCTAGTATTTATTCAGAGTTTAGTATATGAAGGTACATTACATGGATTATCTCATTTAATAATACACTTTTATTATCTTGCATTTCAGCAGAAGGGATTATTGGGTTAAAGTTCTAAACCTTGCATCCATGTGATCTAAGGCCATGCAAATACTAAATGGTGGAGTCGGGGTTCTTCGTTAGGTGTTTGAAATAATAACATTGACAAGAGAAAGAACTGCAGAGGTTCATATGATGAATGTAACCAGGGCTCATACCCAAGTCCTGAAAAATTTATTCTGCTTCTACTTCACCTTCAACATGTAACTCAAATTAAAGGCAATACTGAGCTATAAAGTATCAGAAAACATAAAAACACTCAACATTATGATTTTTCCTATGAAGCCTGCTTCAATACTTTTTTGAATTGTTTAACATCAAATTGTTTTAATGACCCTCTTTTGCCAATATCAAAATTATTAGGCTGTACCATATGAAATTATCATTTTTATAGGTCAAAAGTTGCCAAACATTAGTGATTTCTTATTCTACACATAATCTAATCTGCCTATTGGTAAGTTCAGTCCTGAATACATTGACATTTGTGAATCTCTGTGCTTTTCTGATTTCCTATCCCATTGTTAAGTAGTTTCCATTAAAAGTAAGAAGAAGAATAAACATACAGAGATATGGAGGAAAATATTTTTATAACCATCACACATTCTTTGTTTTTCTAAAATTATGAGGCAATTTCAAATCAGACTTAGCACTAGATTTCCAATATTTTCCACTTATTCTGCCATCTGTTTAAGAATTTCCCGAACTGGGAGGTTGGGAGGAGAGACTTCCCATAATTCCTTGCACATCCAACCGCCTACCCTGGTCCCTGCTTGCCAAATCCTTTACTGTGGTTTTCTGATGTGAGCTATTATCCTTGAGAGTCCCAGAGCTGAGATGTGAACTCCGTTTCTTGGAGGGCTCAACCAGAATTCCCTGAAGTGAAAGCTTAGTCTTTTACCCACCAAGCTCCCTCTTTTTGTAGTTAATCAACTGGCTAAATCCTCTGAAGTGAAAAAATGCACATTTTGTTGTCTGTGACTTACTGAGGCTGAATGCTTCTCACAATGGCAAAGTCCATGAAGCAACTATATATCAGGGATGAGTGATTTCTCACACTTAATCTGTTTCTATCCAAGACTGCCAAGTTGGTCCACCGGGCCTCGGAACTGAGATATCACATTTCCCACATTTCTTGCCCTTTCTTCTACTTGTGCTCCATTATTTATTAAGGCCTTGAGTGCACCTGGGGTTTGTCCCCAGGGGCCAAACCTTTCAGGCCCTCCCTCATTCTCAGAAGTTGGATTTTTATAAGGGTGTGAAAGACTCCTACCCCTGCAATTCCACAATTGGGCTGTTATTAAGAATAGAAATAGAGACACAAAAGCTCCATTGAGAGAAGTTATTTCCAAGGCTTGAGGACCAAAGGCCAATGTGCCACCTTTTAAGATTTATTTTCTTCCTACTCTGTGTTATGGAAAAGTCTGATCAATTGTGTGTCTCTCTCCATGAAGACACTTTTGCTCGCAAGTAATAGAAAACTTCTAGGAATTCCTCCTCTCCCCCTATTCCTTGCAAGTAACTGCAAAATCCAGGGGTAAATTAGTGTTTCCAGAATAGCTGGACACAGAAGTTCAAAAATTGTCATAAGGCCTCATGTTCTCTGCATCTCTTGTTTTTCCTGTTTAAAAATTCACTTCTCTCTCTAGCAGTGTAGCAGAAGCTGTCAGTTTTCTACGCATGACCCTCATACACCTTAACCTGGTATGCTTTCTATTCTGATAGATAGCACCTGTGCTTTGCCTTCAAGCTCTGAAGCCAACATTGGCAACTACTGCCCTGAATGCTAGAATAGCCTAGGAATTAAAGTTCTCCAGGAGTTGACCTTAACCAATGACCAGCAGGTGCAGAGGTATAAACGCCCTGACTCCCTCACCCCTGATGGGAACAACTTCACAGTTAAGGTTGGTCCCAGAGCTTCCCCACCTCCCTCAGAGGTTAGCCGAAGCTGCCGTTCATGGGACTTCGCTTGATAGTGCATCCTTGCTGGTTTTCCTGCTTTCCCGATCTGACTTCCATATCTGCCTCAGATTTTCCTGGAAACAAATCTTTGTATTATGGGAATCCCACCAAAGACAGGCAGATTCCTTTTCCCTGCTCGTCCTAATATTTCAGGCTTATGTATTTCCAGCCTAAAATCCAACGTTATTAAAGCAAAAGTCCCTTCACTTAATCTAATTTGACTTTGACTGCCTTGGCTCAGACTCTCACCCTAAGTCAGTAGTAATAGACACAGGGAGGCATACTACGCTTATCCAGATCTGAATGACATGTCCTCCCCTGGATTTGGAGGAGTGGGGCTTGAACCACACAGACTAGGAGTAAAGCTGGTGGTAAGGGGTCATCCTGGAGGGAAAATAAGGCCTCTTATTGGAAAAACAGGGATCGATGCTTTGGTACAATACAGCAAGTGTTAGCAAACTATGGTCTGGGAGACCTGTTTTTGTAAATAAACTTTTATTGGAATATCATCACGCTCGTATGTTTATGCATTACCTACAGCTTCTTTCAAGAACAACAGCAGAGTTGAGTAGTTGCCGCAGATACTGTACGGCCAGAATAGCCTAACATATTTATTATCTGGCCTCTTGCAGGAAAGGTTTTCTGACCCCTGAACTACGGTGTTATTTTCTAATGCAATCTGATGTCAGTTTGTGGTACGTCCTCAGGAAAACACCAAGAAGTAATTCATTGGTATCATCACACTTTCAGCCAGTTTTAAGCTGTTTTCTGCAGGCCTCCAAATTAAGGGAGAGCTGGATATGCGGCAGTGATTGGCAAACTGCCTTCTGACACCCTGGATTTCCTAGGGAGGTCTTGGGGACCAGGGCACTGCAGAGTGAGGAAAGGCCCCCCACACAGGGCTCCCAGAGCCCAGTCCCATTTCACATTTATCCGTTTACCTAGTGTATTAAACTTGTGGGACTCATGGGTTGTGAAGAGAGAGACAATTTTGTTTTGGTCTCTCAGTCTTGCTCCATGAGAACAGCACTTTTCCACCTCTGGTTGAAAACTAAGGCAGTCCTGTGACTTTTCTATTAATTCTTACATACTGGGAAGTCCTACAGTCACTGTAAATCACCAACAGTCTTAATTCAGAGATTGAAATGTGGACTATCAAGTGACATTTTAACAAAGCAAATCTTTCAAAGGTAAGGTGTCTAACCCCAACCACCAGCCCACTACTGCCTTCAGGGAAATGAGTGTGGTCAGCCTTTCCCCCTCTTCTCACTCTCCATGTGCTCCTCACACTTGCTCTTGCTCCTGGCCTCCACCCCATCCCACTCCTAATGGGAACAAAGAGGAGGGTGAAGACTTAAGGGGACAGGAATGCTTTGACTCGCCTGCCATTGGCGTGGCTTTGTGTTCTCCAGGCCTCACTGGAATTCAAAACCAACCTTTTCTCTCAAGAACCACTTTGTGTGACTGCTTTGGAGACTTCAAAATTGGGAACCTTTTTAGCTTCATTTCTGGGCAAGGACCTACAAATATAAATGTAAGAAGTACCTCAGACAAGGAGGAAAAATTAAATGTAATAAGAAAGCACCTTTATTTTATTTGTATTTATTTATTTTTGTAGGGGGGCAGAGTTTCTCTATTGTCACCCAGGTGAAAGCGTAGTGGTGTGATCTTGGCTCACTACAACCTCCACCTCCCAGGTTCAAGCAATTCTCCTTCCTCTGCCTTCCAAGTAGCTGAGAGTACAGGTACCCGCCACCACGCCAGCTAATTTTTGTATTTTCAGTAGAGACAGGGTTTCTCTTTGTTGGCCAGGTTGGTCTTGAACTCCTGACCTCAGGTGATCCGCCCACCTCAGCCTCCTAAAGTGCTGGGATTACAAGCATGGGCCACTGCAACAGGCCCTGTCTTTATTATTGTCTCTTGCTATCCCTTTAAAATTTGTTCTGGGGAGGACATTCTTCCTCAGTGATTAGATAAAAACTGACTGGACCTTGTACCTTTTCTGGTCACACGATTAATAGAAAATTCTACAGTTACTTTATATTACAGTCTCAATTCAATAAAATAATTAAAAATTATTAGATAATTTTAACTATTTAAAATTATTTTTTAAATAATTTTATTTAATATTTAAAATTATTTTTTAAATAGTTAAAATTATCCAATCCCTTTAACAAAACTCCAATTTAACTTAGTCTTCTTTCTCACTCTTCCTTCCTTTACTAATCTCAGCTTCTGACCCTTCCAAACCTGGAGTTTGGGGAGAAAAGAAATGAAAGGGGAGCAGAAATAATTTTACTTGACTGATATGAACATTAAATGATGAGAACTTTTAAAGAAGCTTTGCTCCTAGGCAAATTCACAGGTTCTTTGTACTTTTTCTGCTAATCCCCTCTGATTGACTCTGCTTTGTCCAAGGTCAGGATTTGGCATACGATGGAAGGCAGACCAAATCCCACCTAGTGCCTGTTTATATAAATAAAGTTTTATTGGAACATAGCCATGCCCATCCTCTTACATACTGTCTATGCCTGCTTTTGTGTGATGATGACTGAGTTGAATAATTGCAACAGAGACTCTGTGGCCTACAGAGACTGAAATATTTATTCTCTGGCCCTTCACAGAAAAAATTTCCAAGTCTTCCTCTAGGCTGTACTTTTCCTTTTACTGGCTACTCCTGAAGCCCCCTCAGTCAGCTTTAAAACCTACTGGGGTCCCCTTCCCTAACAGGCCATCTTCTAGGAAATTCTCACTTTAAATATGCCTCCAGGTCCTATTCCTCCCGTGAATTCCTCATCTAGTCTCTAAAATTCACACTCCTTAACTGCCATCAGGAAGAATGCAATTTTCCCCCACTGTATTCTAAACCCTCCTGCCTCAAGCTGTGTTAGAACTCCCAGATTGTTCCACTGTGACCCCAGCTGCTGGGATAGATATGAAGCACTTTGAGTGGTCCAGTAACAGCCCCACTTTCTAGCTAAGCTCAGAAGATAGCACAGCACGCTCTTCCACTTTGGGGAAAAGTGGTTGGAACTCCACAGCTATTTCCAATAAAATCCTTCTATACAATCCATCCAATTTCCCACAACTAGTTCCTTTCATAAATTTAAATGAATGAGATGTTGTTGTGGGTTGGGTTCCTTAGAAGCAGAGTCTGAGATATAAATTCCTACTAGGGTTGCCAGATAAAATATAATATCCTGGTTAAACTGGAATTTCTGATAAACAACACAGAATTTAGTATGTCCCTAATGTTGCATAGGACACACTAAAATTAAAATATTATTTTTGTGTATCTGAAATTCAAATTTAAATGAGTGTCATGTGTGCTTTTTTGTTTTTCTTAAATCTGACAACTCTAATTCTCATTCAAGTGGTTGACTAAAGCAGCACACTCAGAAGAAAGGGAGTGGGGGAAGCAAAATGGGGCAGGAGGAAGAAGCTAAGCAAAGATGTGGTCTCGGTTGGAGGCAGGCTTCAATCAGATGCCATGGGGAGCTCTGGAACATGAACTGCACCACATAGTGTGTCTCACCTTGAGGCAAGCGGTCTGCCTTTGACAACTCCATATCAGTTAACCGTGGTCTGTGGGTTGCCTCCTAGATGAGGCAGTTTGCATTGGTTCCCATTGGTCCCCACTGGTCCCAGCTGAGAGCAATTCTCCAGATAAAAAAAGCAGCTGGAGCTGGTCAGAGTGGATACTCCCAGCAACTGGGAGAGGAATTCAGTGGCCCAGTGAAGAAGACCTGGGTAGGGCACCAACAGCATCTATATCAGCTCTGTATCTGATTTTTTTTTTTTTTTTTTTTTTTGAGACAGAGTCTTGCCCTGTCACCCAGGCTGGAGTGCAGTGGCACGATCTCCACTCACGGCAACCTCCACCTCCCTGATTCAGGCAATTCTTCTGCCTCAGCCTCCCAAATACTTGGGATTACAGGTATTCATCACCACACCCAGATAATTTGTTGTATTTTCAGTAGAGACGGGTTTTCACCATGTTAGCCAGATTAGTCTCGTACTGCTGACCTGAAGTGATCCACCAGCCTCTGCCTACCAAATTGCTGCTACCACACCTGGCCTCTAGCTGATTATTGACTACTTTGAGCCTTCTATCTAATAGTCTGTGATGATAATTATCTATATCTTTGCACTTGATCAACACTTCCTATTTTACATTCTATTACATCTATTTTACGCAATGGATATAATATTACCTTGTAAACAGGGATTCATGGCTGTAGAAATGGAAGGAACATTAGTCTGGGTGGTAGATAACCTGCATTCAGATATTGCCTGTGCTATTTACTAACTAAAATAGACTAGCTTCTCAATCTCAGTTACTTCTATATAAAATGAATTTTTTTTAAAAAACTCTCAAATGGTTATTGTACAGTCGTCCTTCAGTATCCATGGGAGATAGGTTCTGAGACCCCCACAGATACCAAAGTCCATGGATGCTCAAGTCCCTGATATAAAATTACGTAGTATTTCATATAATCTATGGACATCCTCCCATACACTTTAAATTATCTCTAGATTACTTATAATGCCTAATACAATCTAAATGTGTAGTTTTTATACTATATTGCTTAGGGAATAATGACAAGAAAAAAGTCTGTACATAGTTCAGTACAGCTACAACCATCCATTTTTAAAAAATATATTTTTCATTTGCCATTGGTTGAATCCACAGATGCAGAACCGATGGATACAGAGAGCAGAGTATTCCATCTGGGGCTCCTGTTGACAGTGTCAAAATCTGATTTTTCTTTTCCTTTACATGGAGGGATCTGCTCACTCCACTTCTCCTCTATCTCTGGGTTTAGATGTTTTGTAATGCCTGGTGATTTGTTTAGGTCATTACTGGAGAGGGAAGATACTGGGCTTCAAGCCTACCTTGTAGAGCAGCCCAGTCAGAGCAATGTATTTGAGCTTAGTTGTTGCCCGAAATGACCAAGTTTGTTATCTTATAATGGAGCATATTATTCAAGTCAAATGGGACTAGACATTTGATCATGCTTTTAAAAAAAAGTGTTTCAGTTTCCTCCCAGTGAACTCCTAGAGAAGATCTCAGAGTAGTTTTTATCTGGACAACTAAATTATTGGCATATCACATATATGTTAAAGGATATCTGTCATAGAAGCTATATGGATAACACTTGGAGTTCTGACTTGAGATTCTAATCCAGGCTTCCCCCAGCTCCCCATCCACCTCTACCCCCAGACATGAGCAAGTCAGTTTACTTCTCTGGACCTTCATTTCTTCCTTTATTAAATTATAGTGTTTAGACTCATGTCCTTTGGGATGCCCTCTTCTCAAGTCTATAATTCTCAATATGAATGTCTGCAAAGGCCTATGGTTTAATTTAGCGTAATTTTCAATAATACATTTTATATCTTATTCTGATTACAGAAGTTATACATGTTTATTGGATGTAATATGGATAGCAGAGATAAACAGAAAGAAGCACATAAAACTATGTTCCGCACCCACCACCTATAGTGAGCAACTGAAGTGCTATTGTGTACACATTATCAGATCCTCCCCTTCATATTAAGCAATAGTTTAAAACACTAACAAATTATTTTTTGATGTTAAATTGCTTTACTGCCTACCCATTTTTCCTGGCATTTGAACTTTTGTAATAGAAATGTTTTCTTGGGCAAATTCTTCCCAAGCTGGAGATATTGTGGAGAACTAGGTTAAGTCTTAGAAAGTGCCATAGATGATTTGATTTTGGTGCCTAAGTAGAAACCCTGTAGATTAGGTAAGTCCTTCAGAAATCTTGAGGTTCCAGAGATAAGCAGTCCTTCCTGTTTCTTTTCTAACATAAAGACGGTGATTTCCTGTAAGCTCTTGATGTGTAATGTTTAGAATTTCTTTGATAGTACATTGAGAAAATGTTTTAATTAGACTCAGAATGATTTGATTAGATATTATATCGATAATAAGGCAAAGAAATCCTATCCAACCCTAAAATTCAGTTGGCAAATATTATTTTACCCAGAAAAGGAAGAAAAAGGGAGAGAAATTAGGACAACTTATGAACATAAGAGAAATTTTCTTATGCATCAAATAAGCCTTTAGAATTTGCACCTATGGGCTCCTTTAGAAGGAAGAAGGGGAAATACTTGTGTTTGAATTTCCAGGCTCTCTAACAAAGTGTCAGAAATTCATCATTAAAAACTGAGTTGTAAGCAAATTAATACTCATTGCTTATTTTCAATCAGATACATGTACCACCTAGCTATAATTTTTTTCTACTCTGAACATGATTTTCTTGATACTGTTTCTTCAAAAGGATAATTCTGTTACAACCAAGGAAAAAGACTCAAATAAGTTAACCAAGTCATTGAAGTTGTTGGCAAAGGGCCAAAACCAGAGCCTTCAGACCTGTAAGTCATTATTCTTCGCTTTGTATTACATTGTATCCAGGGGCATGCATTCTTGGCACTACATGTATTCTAATTTCTATAACATGGCTCTATAATATGGACTTCCCCACTCGACCTCATTCTTGTAACAGAACAAGAATTGATTTGATTATGGATATACTTAATAAAGAGTCAGAATAAGCAAGTCAGTTGTTGGCCCCTTCAAAGCCAGGCAAAGTGTCAGCACTTACAGAGATGCTATAAAATTAAATTAAAAAAAAAAAATGGTGGGCCATTTCAAGATAAAACCCAGCCCTTTTTACTCTGAGAAGTGAAAAAATTATCTGGTCTATAAAAACCAACCCAGTCATACAACAAATAATGGCTGTATTTCACAAAGCCTAACATTTGGATATTTTAAGGTCCAGGAAGACACCCAAGTTTATATCGTTTATTGATCATCTACTAGTGCCAGTGCTAGAAATACTATAAAGAACAAGATAGGCAGGATTCTTTCCCTACCTCATTCCCCTATTCATTTACTAGCTAGATATTTATATAGTCCCAGTTATGTCCCAGGTACTGTGTAAGAAATGGGATTCAGTGATGGACAACACCAGACATGTTCTCCTCACAGAATTTGTCATAGCCCAGTGGAAAATAAGCCATCTAAATGTAATAAGTTTAACATGAATTCAATTATTATTTCTCTCAACTCTAATTTCTGGCACCAAGATTCTCTACTGCCTTATATATGAATCCCCTCCTCTCCTCCAATCCTTCTCTAGTCTAGGAGACCCTTAAAGAAGTGGCTGCCTGGCATCTGTATTACAAATACATACCCTTCAGTTATTGCATTACCTTCAGTTTTACCATAAACGTCTCCAAATGTGGAGAAAGACAAGTTTTGAAAAACTCTAAAAGGTGGGAATTCTAAATATCTTTTTTAAAAAAAATCTATGAAGTGTAAAATGACCAGTAGGGCCAAAGGGCTGACAAAAGGGGCAGAGTAATTAACTACAAGCATATGTCCACCACCACCATCTACTGCAAGTCAGCAACAAAATACCCCATGTTCATGCTTCAATCATTTCTATAGGTTGCTAGCCCTGGCAGAATCCTAAACAGAATATGGGATGTTAAACCGGGCAGGCGGCTCATGCCTATAATCCTAGTACTTTGGGAGGCCGAGTGGGTGGATTGCTTGAGGTCAGGAGTTTGTGACCAGCCTGGTCAACATGGTGAAACTCCATCTCTGCTAAAAACACAAAAATTAGTGAGGCAAGGTGGTGTGCACCTATAGTCCCAGCTATTCGAGAGGCTGAGGCAGGAGACTAGTTTGAATCTAAGAGGCGGAGGTTGCTGTGAGCCAAGATCATGCCACTGCACTCCAGCCTGGGCAACAGAGTAAGACTTCATCTCAAAAAAAAAAAAAGAAAGAAAAAGAAAAAGAAAAGAAAAGAAAAAAACATCCTGAGAAATCTTTAAATTATCCCAGGTAGAGAAGTAGTAAGATGCAGTAGGCTGAGGTTACTAATTCCTTTGATTCTTTGCTCAATAATTTAGTCATGTAGAGCGCAATGTCAATACAAAATAGGATATTCTCCCGTTCTCTCCTCTTAATTTCGCCCCACAATTATAATTTTTCCTGAAGAAACTGAAAAGCAATTTTCAAAATAAAGAAGTAATGAATTTTAGATATACTTGTACAAGGTACAGTTGTCTTTTCTTATCTCTGCAAGTTTCTGAGGCTTGGATTTTAAAAAATGTATATTACAGCTATCAGGACCTCATGATTGCCTTGTTCCAAACCTGCCCAATAAATACCATAATGAGCCTGCTTTTCAGGAGGGGCTACTGAAATCAAATCTGATCCATCAGAGAACATGACCCCAGGACAGGACTCACAGGCTTACTCATCTGCCCAGGGTTGTCACTTTGTTTATTTAATATGAATCAAAGACAGGCTAGAAGGTAATTCAACCCTTAGATGCAATTCAGAGTCTAATATATGCTGTGGCCTGAAGCTCTTGCAAAGTTTCTGAGTATTCATCAATGTTCATTTTTAAGTAGTTTAATTCTGCCTCTGATTGCTAGGTGCTAAAATATGAACCTTCACACTTGTGAGTCACGAGTCACCCAATTTAACCAAGCTGTGGCTTTACCCTCAGAGAGTTTCCTAGGTGTGAACCTAACTGTGCCCGAGACCCACAAAAACATTTTAGTCAAGATTTCCAGGGTGAATTCTTGCCCACCCTTGTCAAAACCACACAGACTCCCACCCTTACCTCCCTGCAGAGAGATACTGCCACAACCCTGTGCTCATCAGGGAGATTCTGATTATGCTACTGAGTTAGCTGTAAGGTAAGTAACTTCACCTCCCTGAGCCTCAATTTCCTCCTTTATAAAATGGAAGTAATCTATCACCCAGTGGTCATTAAAAGAATTCAGAATGAATCAGTGTATGTAGAGTGACTGGCACCCAGTAGGAACTGTCTGCCTTAAAGGATTTACCATTTTCATTAGAAAAACAAAATATAGACATGGGAAGCAATTGAAAATATGATTAAAACTCATATGAAATAGACAGTTAGCAAATGAGGTATGACTTTAGTTCTAGAATACTGGTTTGCTACATTTCGTTTATGTAAGATGTCATCTTCTACAAAAGGATTTTCTACTTCAAAGATGTAAAATGTGAACAAATATGGATAGTAGAAAATTAAATCATGTAAGTGGCAAGTCATGAGGAACAACAATCCCGCAAATACATTTAAGGAAAACAGGAAGCTAGACTCACGAAGACATTCTTTCCCTTAGTTTTTTTTCTTCCACTTCCTTTAATCTTGGTGCAATCCATGTAATTTTGTAAGAGTCTTTAAAACTATCTTGGTGGGATATAGATTTCTGGATGAAGAGATGGTCTAACTCATCAAACCAACTTTAGCTTTCCTCATGTCAAAAAATAACCCATCAGTCTAAAGATCCATTTCCTAGGTTCAATTTGGTTAGGATTTATGGATTTCTAGACTCCCAGGCAAAAGAACACATACATACACTTACAACCAAAGTTAATTTTCACCTAATGATCTTGTTGTTAAAAGGAAGAATAAAGTTTACAGAATTTTTTTAGATCCATCTCTTTTTCCTTTATTTACCTCTGTTTTTAGTATAGTCATATCGCTAGCCCTTTAATTTCTCCTAAGGCAACCCTATACCACAGATAGCATGCACTAGGGATGACATCTATTGTAATTCCTTCAATGTGCACCACTTGACAATGTTCTATCATACCACGACCTAAGTCTTATTGATTGAACCAGATATATTTCTGTCTTAGCCCAGAGATAATAAATATCTTTGGAATTTCAAAGGTACTAGAAGAGGGGCAGGGTCTATCATCTTCGATGGAAGACTAGAATGTAAAAACCAACAGGAAAATGACCAGTGTCTAGACCAGTGCCTGATGCATAGCAGGCGGCATACAAGTATTTGCTGAATGCGTGATTGAGGCCAAAGTCAGCTGTAGAAAGAGAAAGAGACTCTGAGCAGCTTTAAAGAGAGATTTAGATTTCAAGTAACCTTGTTAGAAAGATATGATAAAAATTTATCCTAAGTGCTAAGAGCAGAGTAGGACTAGGATAACTGTCGAGAAATGTGTGAAGTGCATTTTCATAAATTTTTGTCTTCTGAAGAGTACTCTGAAACCCTGCCATGTAGGTCTTATCAGCCATCTAGGTCTTATCAAGGTCTGCCTTCAAGGAAAAGCCACCCACCCCTACTCTCACTAAGAAGTTCATGACTGAGGGTCATTTACTTTAAACTTGCTCTCAGGTATTTACAACTTTAGGTGATCTCACCTCACTTTGGTCTCTTCAAATGAAAGGAGTTTTGAATATAGATTCCCCCAGAGATGTCTGGAAGGGCATGTCTGGAGGGGTAATGATGATGGGATAATGAATAGATGAATGGATGGTAACAAGTGGGTTCTCTGTTTATACTATGTCATTCTGGGGTTACAATTCACAACTGTAAATGATGACCATGGCATAGAAGGTAGCTACAAAATCGTATACCATTCAAGTAACCAGCTACAAGTTGAGCGATGGAGCTAGAGACCAGGTGAGGCATATTGCTGGATAGCCCAGAAAAAGAAAACCAGCCTGCATCAAGAATAAAAGCAGATTGGGACTTTAAAATATGAGAGGCATCTTCAGAAGAAATAAGAAACCTGGGTCACAAATAATCGAGGTAGGTGGAATGCAATAGAAGCATATCCTAAGCTCTCAACATAATTGCATTTCAGCCTTTGAGGTATAAATCAGATGAGGAAGCATGATGTTAGATTTTATTTATCGACTTGGCTAGGTGGGCCAACACACAAGCATTTAATCAAATGCTAATCTAGGTGTTGATATGGTGATATTTTTGTAGGTGTTGTTAATGCCCACACTCAGTTGACTTTAAAGGAGATTAATCTTTAATAACGCAGGTAAGTTTCATCCAATCGGTTGAAGGCCTTAAGAGCAAAAACTCAAGTTTCCTGGAGAAGAAGAAATTGTTTCAATACTACAGAATCAACTCCTGAGTTTCAAGTCTGTTGAACTGTCCTACAGAGATTGAACTTGCTAGATAGACCACAATCATGTGAGGTAGCTCCTTAAATCTGTAAATAAAACAAAAATGTATGTATGTATACATACGTTTATATGTATATGCGCATATTTATCTCCCATTGGTTCTGTTTCTCTTGAAAACACTGATTGCATAGGAGACTACATAGAATCAAAATGCAGAATGTACCTTCATTCAACAGTCAGCACACATTTATTGAATGCCTACTATGTTCAAGACACTGTGGATGCCCCTGAGTGTGAGTGATGCAGAGTGAAGAAGAAAGTCATTGTGAGATGGCATTACCAGAAGGGCTATGAGAACATACAGTCTGTCCTGCTCTTGAAGGACTACTGCAATTGAGGCAGGAAGCTGAGAGAGGAGCTGTTTCATCCCAACATGGGAGCTGCCTTTGTTTTCGCCCAAGAGGCAGCCATGCCAAGTTACTAAAACTTTAACTTGCAGTTGGAAAGAATCCATAGCAAGGAATCTTTGCTGAATTGTAATCAAGACAAACCACAGTACTTCATGCAAACTCATTTTCTTTTCGTCTCTTCACCCATTAAGTTAAACATATGTGTGAAGAAAATAATCTTTCATGGTTGGTGAAATTCAGAGTCCATTCGGGTTTATTTCAGCAAGTTACTAACCACTTTTTTTTCTGATTGAAATTACTGAAGCAGCTGTGAGATTGCTGGTTTCCTTTGATGCAAGAGAGAAGCTATTTGAAACCCTTAAATGGTCCTCTGAAAGTTGACCAATCTTACCGTTATACATTCAAGAATCAGAGTTAAAGACTGGGTTGGAAGGAACCTAAAGGAAATTCTGAAGGCTGCAGGAGCAGATGACCTATTTCTTTCTCTTTTTTCCTACTTATCTTCAGATACGGTCAAAACGCTAAAATGGCAACGGTTAGGGTTTATACACTGCAGAATCTTACATGGTTTGAGCTCTCAATCGTTATTACCAACCCCAAATATTTCCTGCAGTGAGCAGTGAGAAGATCATGATGGATGCATAGACAAGATCAAAAGGAAGTTCATTATCTGTATTTGAATCCTAGTAGGGAGTTTGCTTTTGGCATCATTGGATATTTCAAGCTTTTAAAGGAAGGCAGACTGATCATTGAGATTGGAAATAAAGAGAGAAAAGTCCTAAACTTTTCAAAAGAGTTATAATTGTTTTCCAAGGGTGAATGATACTCAGTGAGTCTCCAGAGGAATGGATGTTTTCACAGTGGAGGATTTGCAGTTGTAAAAGAGAAGAACCTTCTATGTTGACCTGGGCGTATCTCCAGAGTATATTGCTAATTGGAAAAATGCAGCACAGATTAGTATACATAGCATGCTAGATTTTAGAGGGAAAAATAGAGAGCTATAGGAATATATATTTGTATTCATTATATTTCATAAATATATGGCAGAAAAATAAACAATAATTTTCTAAAACTGTTACCTCCAAAAGTCAGGATGGAGTAGGGGTTCCAGTAGTAGATAGAGGTATGGGACTAAAGCACTTCTCTCAACATGCCTTTTCATATTTCCTTTTTTTGGTGGTAAAATACAGACAATATAGAATTACCTTTTCAACCATTATAAGTGTACACTTCAATAGCATTAAATATATTCACGATATTGTACAACCATCACAACTATCCAGCTCCAGAACTCTTTTGTCACTCCCATAGAAATCCCACACCCATTAAGCAGTCATTTCCCATTCTCCCCACACCTCAGACCCTGTCAATCACAAATATGCTTTCTGTCTCTATAAATTTACCTATTCTAGATATTTCATACAGATAGAATCATACAATGTATGACCTTTTGTGTCTAGCTTCCATAATGTTTTCAAGGTTCATTCATGTTGTAGCATGAATTACTATTTCATTTCTTTTTATGGAGCAATGATAGTTCATCATGTAGATATAACCCATTTTGTTAATCTCTTCATCCGTTGATGGGCATTTGCATTGTTTCTACCTGATGTGGTTTGCTGTGTCCCCACCCAAATCTTAACTAGAATTGTATCTCCCAGAATTCCCATGTGTTGTGGGAGGGACTCAGGGGGAAGTAATTGAATCATGGGGACTAATCATTCCCATGCTATGCTCATGACAGTGAATAAGTCTCATGAGACCTGATAAGTTTGTCAGGGATTTCCACTTTTCCTTCTTCCTTATTTTCTTTCTCTTTTTCTCATATATATATATATATATATATATATATATATATATATATATGTGCAGATCAAGCAGGATTGTTGCATAGATATATACATGGCAATGCGGTTTGCTGCCTCCATCCCTGACACCTATATCTGGCATTTCTCCCCATGTTATCCCTCCCCAACTCCCTACCCCCCACTGTCCCTCCCCTAGTCCCCTGCAACAGACCCCAGTGTATGATGCTCTCCCACCTGTGTCCACGTGTTCTCATTGTTCAACACCTGCCTATGAGTGAGAACATGTGGTGTTTGTTTTTCTGTTATTGTGTCAGTTTGCTGAGAATGATGGTTTCCAGGTTCATCCATGTCCCTACAAAGGACACAAACTCATTATTTTTTATGGCTGCATAGTATTCCATTGTGTATATGTACCACATTTTCCTTGTCCAGTCTATCATCAATGGGCATTTGGGTTGGTTCCAGGTATTTGCTATTGTAAACAGTGCTGCAATGAACATATATGTGCATGTGTCTTTATAATAGAACGATTTATAATCCTTTGGATATATATACCCAGTAATGGGATTGCTGGGTCAAATGGAATTTCTATTTCTAGGTCCTTGAGGAATCGCCACAGTGTCTTCCACAATGGTTGAACTAGTTTACACTCCCACCAACAGTGTAAAAGTGTTCCTATTTCTCCACATCCTCTCCAGAATCTGTCTCCAGATTTTTTAATGATTGTCATTCTAACTGGTGTGAGATGGTATCTCAGTGTGGTTTTGATTTGCATTTCTCTAATGACCAGTGATGATGAGCATTTTTTTCATATGTCTGTTGGCCTCATGTATGTCTTCTTTTGAAAAGTGTCTGTTCATATCCTTCACCCACTTTTGAATGGGATTGTTTTTTTCTTGTAAATCTGTTTTAGTTCTTTGTAGATTCTGGATATTAGCCCTTTGTGAGATGGTTAGATTGCAAAAATTTTTTCCCATTCTGTTGGTTGCTGGTTCACTCTAATGATTGTTTCTTTGCTGTGCAGAGGCTCTGGAGTTTAATTAGGTCCCATTTGTCTATTTTGGCTTTTGTTGCCAATGTTTTTGGTGTTTTAGTCATGAAGTCCTTGTCTATGCCTATGTCCTGAATGGTTTTGCCTAGGTTTTCTTCTGGGGTTTTTATGGTGTTAGATCTTACATTGCTGCTGACATGTAAGAAGTGCCTTTCACCTCCCACCATGATTCTGAGGCCTCCCAGCCATGTGGAACTGTAAGTCCAATTAAACGTCTTTTCCTTCCCATTCTGGGTATGTCTTTATCAGCAGCCTGAAAGTGAACGAATACACCACCTTTTAACTATTGTCAATAGTGACACTATAAACATTTGGGTACAAGTTTTTATTTAAACAACGCTTTTCTATTTTTTGATGTGTATACTTAGGAGTGTAATTTCAGGGTCATGTTGTAATTCCTTTTTTAACCTTTTGAAGAACCACCAGATGGTTTTCCTCAGAGGTTGGATCATGTTGCATTTCCCCCAGCAATGTATTGATTCGATCCCTTTATTTGTATAGGTCTATTGCTTTCCGTAATTTCTTCAGTTTTGGTAGTTTGCGTGTTTCTAAGAATATGTCTGTCTCACCTAGGTTAACTGATTTGTTGTTGTATAACAGTGCAGATTATTCTGTTCTCATCATTTTTATTTCTATAGGGTTGGTAGTAATGTCCCCATTTTCATATCTGATTTTAGTAATCTGAGTGTTGTCTTCTCTCTTTTTTTCTTAGTCAGTTCAGATAAAGGTTTGTCAATTTTGTTAATTTTTTTGAAAAAATCAACTTCTGGTTTTATTTTTTATAATTTTTATACTGTTTTGTTTATTTTCACTCTTATATTTAATATTTTCTTCTTTCTCCTAGTTTTAGGTTTAGTTTGCTCTTCTTTTTCTAGTTCCTAAAAGTATAAAGTTAATATATTGATTTGGAATTATTCTTTCTTTTTTAATGTAGACATTTACAGTTATAAATTTCCTCCTAAGCACTGCTTTAGCTGCATCTTATAATTGTTGATATGTTGTGCTCTTATTTTCATTTATCTCAAAATTTTTCTAACTTCTCTTGTGATTTCTTCTAGAGCCATTGGTTGTTTAAGAGTGGGGGTTGTTTAATTTCCACAGATTTGTGAACTTTTCAATTTTCTTCTACTGTGGATTTCTATCTTCATTTCATTGTGATTAGAAAAAGTACCTCAATAATTTCAATCGTTGTTTTTTTTTTTTTTCAGACAGAGTCTCGCTCTGTCACCCAGGCTGGAGTATGGTGGCACAATCTTGGCTCACTGAACCCTCCACCTCCCAGGTTCAAGCAATTCTCCTGCCCGAGCCTCCTGAGTAGCTGGGATTACAGGCACATGCCACCCTGTCCAGCTATATTTTTGCATTTTTAGTAGAGATGGGGTTTCATCATTCTGGCCAAGCTGGTCTCAAACTCCTGACCTTGTGACCCTCCCGTCTTGGCCTCCCAGAGTGCTGGGATTACAGGCATGAGCCACCATGCCCTGCAATAATTTCAGTCTTTTAACATTTATTAAGACTTGTTTTGTGGCTATCCTGGATATGATCTATTCTGGAGAATGTTCCATATGTACTTGAGAAGAATGTATATCTTGCTGTTGTTGGGCAGAGTGTTCTGTATATGTTGGTTAGATTAATTAGTTCACAATATCATTCAAGTATTCTATTTTATTAGTGATCTTTTGTCTAGTTGGTCTATTCTTTATTAAAAGTGGGGTATTGACATCTGCAACTATTGTTGTACAAGACTATGTTTCTTCATTCATTTTTGCTAATTTTTGCTTCATATGTTTTGAGTTTCTCTCAGTGGGTGCATATATGTTTATAATTGTTATATTTTCTTGATTGATTGACTCTGTCATCAATATATCATATTCTTCTTTGTCTGTTGTGATGACTTTTGCTTTTAACTCTATTTTATCTGATACTAGTTTTTTTTGTTTGTTTTTTTGATAAATGCTTTTATAGTGGTAGGTACAGAGAAGGAAATGCCAAATTCAATACTAAGGCAGACCAAGAAGGCATCACAAAGGGAATTCCCCTTGAAATTTGTCTTTTTTAAAAAATATATATTTTATTGCATTTTACTTTTTGGGGTACATGTGAAGAGCATACAAGATTGTTACATAGGTATATACATGGCAATGTGGTTTGCTGCCTTCCTCCCCATTACCTATATCTGTCATTTTTCCCCAGGTTATCCCTCCCCAACTCCCCACCCCCACTGTCCCTCCCCTAGTTCCCCCCCAAACCTGTCAATTATTTAAGGAAATGAGCACGTTTCTATTCCATACTTTGTCTTAACATTTTGATATTCTAAGATGAAGTAGTACACAGATATCAATTTGTTCACAAATATTAATGAATGTTGTTTTGTTTTTTCTAGAAAGCAGGTTCTGAGGTTAAGGTAAAGGAAATTAAAGGAGGAGTTGCGATACCTTAGGAGAAAGAAAAAGTCAGAAAAACATATTTTTATTGTTTAAACACTGCCCCATAACGTTGTCTAAGTCATTGCTACATAAAGTACAATCTGTGGGTCAGTAGCATTAGCATCACCTTTTTGTTTATGGACTTTAGCCGAGATCTCAAGTACTGACTCAAGATCTTTGGAGGAGAGGATAAGAATCTGCATGTTTACCAGCTTTCCAGGGGGTTCTAATCCATGCTAAATTCTGAGAACCACTAGTCAAAGTGATGCTTGCTGGGTTTTTCTTGCTTGTATTATAAAAACAGAAATATTCCCTTGTATTTCTGTGTCACTTTACTATTTACAAAGGTGGTTATTTTTTTAGACATAATCTTATTTGTGTCATGAAAGCCCTAGAGTTGTTTTCCTCTTTTAACAAATAAATAACTGAATGTCAGAACCAAGAGAACTTATCTGACTTTTTCAGAATGGATATTCAAATGTAAGTCTCTTGACTTCAAATCTGGGATTCTTCTAATTTTGCCTATATGCAAAGAAATAAACACTTTTTTAAAAAAACTGAAAGGAATATGCCTTTCCTAGTATAGTTGCTCAGCTTCACACATTTGTTTTTCATTCATTCATTCATCCACCACTCAATCACTACATACCCAGCAAATGTTAATTAAACATTGTGTTAAGGCATGCTCTGTATATATCCAGAGCGTCTATAACTATCTAAAGTCATACTCAAAAGTGATGGCAATTTCTGTTTATAGTTTTGGCTACAGTGATGTACTTTTGATCATGTATAATTTTATTACATACTCTTTTAAGTAAGTTAATCACAAGGCTTCAGCTTCTTAGTGGTTAGTCTAGTGGTTCTCCAACCCTATTGCCTATTGGCATCATCAGGATCTTTCAAACATCCCCAACTACAACCTCTGCTACAGACCAATTACCTCAGAAATCTCTGGGGCCAGGACCCAGACATGGTTATTTTTCAAGCTGTCCAGGTGGTGCTAACATGGAGACCAATGAATAATCAGTAAATTTGAGAATATAAGCCTAATTCTAGTGCCTCCTAAGGAAAGTTTTCCTGTCTTGTCTCATCTTGAAGTATCTCAGAGAGAGGGAAAGGAAGAGGGGTAGAAGGAAAGAGAGAGAGAGAAGTTGGAGAAGGGAATGGGAAAGTTGAGATATGTTCTCTGCTCTAAAGGTCTTGCTTTTGTCACCTTTCACCATACAGACATGTACATATTCAACTTAAGACAAGTCCATTTTCAGTACTTCTCAGAAGTCTATGTCTAGACAGATAAATATAGTTTATAAATCAAATGTTCTCTTAAAGCTTTGGTGAATAGCTAATAATTTCTGTAAATGATTCTATCTTAAATTAGTAGAGTGTCAGAGAGGGCTACCATTCTGCTTTGGAATTTATCTGACAAATAATTTACACGCTCACTGAAGTGTGAGCTACTTCAACTTACAACATAATTTCCTTCCCTTCTACAGTCCTACCGCCCTTTGTCTATGTCTTTCCTTTGACATTGCACTTTCTATGATGTCTAAATAATATAATATATATAATTAATAATAAAGTCTGTAATATATGCATGCCTTTGAATGGCTTCTCACAGAAGTGACTTCAAGGTTAGGAAGATCTAGGTTTGAAAACTGTCTCAGTTACTGGCAGTATGACCTTGAACTTGTTTCTGCATCTCTCTGAGCCTCAGTTTTGCCGTTTATGAAACAAGTTTAGTAATACTTGGCAGGGTTAGTGTGAACATATGATGCGAAATATTTAAACTACCCAGTGCCTGATGCATTGGTCCTCAGCAACAAGATTTCATCTTTCCAACTGGTCTTAAGCTCCTTTATCCTTTTTCAAAGTATCTTCATCTTTATTATCTCATGTACTTTTCTTACAAATAAAATAGGCTAGAAGTTATCTCTGGGTCACAGAAGAGCAAGCTGAAGTGCCAGACAGTTAATGGGATGAGTTCAAGAGACAATTATTCATTCTCTTTATAAAAGATGCTTATAAAGGGAAAAAATCCTAAGCAACAAGCTAATTGGGGAAAAACAAGAAAAAAAAAAGGGCTAAATGTAGTCATCCACTTTGGTAGATCTGAAAATGAATACCAGCGTGAGCAAGGGAAAAATATGGTTTTAGTATTTAAAATTCATTTTACCAAGTGAAGAGTGCTGCTGTGGTTGCGTGACAGGATGGTAGGTGTTAGGTCTTTTGCTTCTCTCAATTTTTTAAATTTAACCTTCTTGTTTTATCTCTTCCTTTATTAAATAAAACGTGTAATGCCAGAGATGAGATAGCATATGTATGTATTCATATTTCCGTATAAATATATATGTAGTCCAGTTCTTACATTAGACTGAATGAATCAGCATCTCCACAGATGAGACTGAGACACCAGTATTTCATAAAGCTTTCCAAATAATTTCACTGTGCAGTGAGTCTGAGAAACAGGGATCTCGACTAATGTTTCTGGAGCAGTAGTTCTGGAATAGGACTGGGATTCTGCATTTCTGACACACTTGCTTCCCAGTGATATAGATTGTCTTGATCCTTAGACTGCACTGAATAGCAAGGCTGTAGGGGAATTCTTATGCCCTCATTTTTGAAGTATTAGCACATGAGTTACAATATCACTTTTGGGGCCTGCTTCATTAGTTATGAACATGACGGTTTAGGCTAAATCATCTCCAAGCTTACTCTGCCACACCAGACCTGTGTGCCTTATTACTAGCAAGACCAGGAGTCTCTTATGTTCCACAAGGGGTCAGATCACTGCTGCTTCCACCCAGCATATATTGAACATTCGGCTGTGAGGCTGTAGAATACTAACTCCTACTCCCCATGGGACAGAATGAGGCAGGGCAGGCTAACCCTCTGCGTGCAACAAAATCACATGGAATGCTCATTTTAAATATCCTGGAGCCCTGTGTACAGAGATGCTGATCTCATGATCTGGGCTGGAGCCTAGAAATGAATGGTGTTTACAATAGTAATAGTTGGCTGGGTGCGGTGGCTCATGCCTATAATCCCAGCACTTTGGAAGGCCAAGGCGGGCAAATCATGAGGTCAGGAGATCGAGACCATCCTGGCCAACATGGTGAAACCCTGTCTCTACTAAAAACAAACAAACAAAAATTAATCAATGTGGTTGCACACACCTGTAGTCCCAGCCTCTTGAGAGGGTGAGGCAGGGGATTCAGTGGAACCCGGGAGGTGGAGGTTGCAGTGAGTCGAGATTGTGCCACTGCACTCCAGCCTGACAACAGAGTGAGACTCCATCTAAATAATAACAATAACAGTAGTTAACATTTGTTGTATGTTTACTATATATCGGGGACTATTCTGGAATTTTAGATCTTCACAGTGATCCTAGGAGATCGAGACTGGCATCATCCACAATCTACAGACTGAAAAACTGATAAAGAAGTTAAGTAATTTGACCAATGTCATCCAATTAGAAATTACAGACATTGGATTCTACTGTGAGAAAATGTAGCACAGTTAGATACTGAGGTCTTTGACTCAAAGAATTCTCATTAGAAAAAGGAAAGAAAGGTGGCTGGGTGCGGTGACTCACACCAGTAATCCTAGCACTTGGAGCCCAAGGCGAGTGGATCACTTGAGGTCAAGAGATCAAGACCCGCCTGGCCAATATGGTAAAACCCCATCTCTACTAAAAACACAAAAATTAGCTGGGCATATGGGAGTAGGTGCCTGTAGTCCCAGCTACTCTGGAGGCTGAGACAGAAGAATTGCTTGAAGCCAGGAGGCAGAGGTTGCAGTGAGCGTAATCTGCCACTGCACTCCAGCCTGGACGACAGAGCAAGACTCCATCTCAAAAAATAAAAATTTTTAAAAAAGAAAAGAAAGGAAAAATTAAAGCAAAAAGTAGTAGAACTAGTACATGGAAGAGTATGGATTCACAGTCTGAGAGACTGGCTGGAGGTCCTAGACTTTGACTCTGCTGGTTCTGCTGCAGGTGGCTCCCAGATCACTCCTTAAGTTTCCATTTGTAGATCCATGGAGCCTGCAAATGAACTGCATAGGGATTTCCAAGGAGCTTTTGTAAACTACAATCTCCTGAATCCTCCTCTCTTGTATGTTGACTCCTAAGGTCTGGCACAGAGCCCTGGAATCTGCATTTTAACCATCACACCCCTCTTCCCCAAGTGATTCTGACGCACACCCAAATTTGGGTATCACTGGACGAATAGGACTCAGAGGCTGGCAGCCTGGATTTGCATTCTAGCTCTGCCATTTCACATCTCTGCGTCTTTACTCATTCATTCATTCTTTCAACAATTAACAAATATATGAGCAGTTACTGTATGCCTAATACTGGATGCTGGACATTTAATGGCAAACAAAACAGACAGAAATCTCTCTTCATGGAGCTTACATTCCATGGTTCATCGGAAGGTGCTGGTGGAGAAAAATTAAGTAGCAAAGACGGTCAGGAGGAGTGTACGTTCGGAGTGCCCAAGAAAGACCTCATTGGGAAGATGACATTTGAGCAAGGATTTAAAAAAGAGAGAGGGCTGTAGGAAGGGTGTTCCTGGCAGGGTGAGGAGCTGGTACAAAGGCTCTGAAGTAGGAGTGTGCTTGGTATATCTAAAAAACAATAAGGCCAATGTAGAGGGAACTGAGTGTGTAAGGGAGACAGTAGAAGAAAATAAATTCAGAGAGGTAACAGGGAATACATGACGTAGAACTTTGTAGACCACTGAAAGAACTTTGGCTTTATTCTGAGAGGGAGGCCGTTACAAGGTGTTGTGTAGAGTTATCTGATCTCTTAGGTTTCGAAGGATCCTCTGGTTGCTGGGTTGATAATAGACTACGGTAGGATAAGGGCAAAATCATTCGACCCCATTGGGAGGCTGTTACGATTATCCAGATCATGCTGGCTTGGAATAGGATGTTAGTTTTAGAGGTGTTGAGAAATAATTACATTCTGAGTATATTTGGAAAGTGGAGAAAACAGAATATGCTGAAAGCTTGGATTGTAAGAGGAAGAAGTAAATGATCTTCTTTCATAAATTTCAATTATTGATCTATTTTAAAGAATATTACGTGGGCATTGTGGTGTACACAGTTACGTGCTGGTCTCTGTGCAAAGACTTGGGAGGTACAATGGTAAGCTAGACATACGGTACCTGTCCTCATGGATCTTATATTCTAGTGACACAGGGACAACATGTACCTAATTGTCTGGGTTGTTATGATAATGTAAGGTGCATAGCACAGAATCTGGCACATAGTTGCACTCAATACATAGTTGATATTTCTATTATATAAGATACCTAGCATTTGGCAATGTCTGGAGACATTTTCTGTTGTCAAAATGGCGGGGCTGGGGGCAGGAGGGAGGAGTGTGCTACCAAGCCAGGGATACTGCTAACTGTCCTGTAAAAACAGGACTGCCTCCCTTTCCTCTCCACCTGCCTCCTCACTGAAGAATTACCCAGTCCTAAAATGTCAGTAGTGCCCATGGTTGAGAAATCGTGAGATGAAGGAAAGGGAAGTAAAGTTATTACCCCAAATCATAATCATGTTGTCATAAGCAAAACCAGTGGTTTGAGAGGAAAAGTGTCCACACTTTCGTAAGTGTTATGGACTCTGGAAGGATGTCGTCATGTCACTAGTAAAAGAGAATACTCAAAAGCACAAGTGTGTACTGTCCTAGCTTTGTTTTCCAGAAATGGTCCTCTTTAAAGGCAACCATCCATTCTTTCTGCTCTTCACCAAACAATGAGGGGGTAATTTTTCTTCTCGTTGAAAAATCCTGTTTGCCTAGACTGGGATGTGGGACTTCTAGGAGCAGGGAAAGTCTGTTTGAAGATGTTTTATTCTGGGAAAATTAATGGGCAGACAATGAAAAAGAAAAGAGACAAATTGTTCTTTTGGTTCCAAATAAATGCTTGTTTTCTGTCACTGCCTGAATTTAAATGGTCCTTAGTTTGACTGCGAAATTAACACTTCTTTGAGGTTAATTGTGGGGGTGGGGTGCAATTCACACCACTTCCAGAGCTATTGTCTGTCTGGAATGCAGAGCGAGCAGCAGCCGGCAGGTGGTATATACTCTTTAACCTACACTTGTTCTGCCTAGACCGACAGCTTCCTTCTGGACCCTAAGAGCTGCCTCATTATTGAGGGCATGGGTTTTTCATGAAAGACTCATAACTCATACTTACAGAGTCATCGACAGCAAGTTCAGCATCTTTAGTTTTTAGCTGGAGGAACTTGGGAAAATCTTTTAGAAGCTTTTAAAGCCAACACGTTAGATTTTTAAGTTTCCTTCTCTACATTTCTGTGATTTTAGGGATCTCAAGCTCTATTTTGCGGTACAGTTTCTCTAAAGTTACCTGGTGACATTTGTTACTAAAGCAAATGGTCTTTGGGAGAAAGATACTTATACAGATAACTTTTTCTTTTGGAAGGGAGTAAAACAAATACCTGTTGCTAATTCTTACATGTTATTAGGATTCTTTCCATAAATACTGAACCAACCAGCTTACAGTGCTATCATCAATGCCAGTTTTTTCATAACCTACATACCAGAGAGCATTAGATTTTATCATTTTTTATAGTTTTGATTAGTTTACTGTAAAACCAATTTTAGGTTTTTTACATTTGAGTATCTTCATCCATTAAGGAACCCATCTACATGCAACCATTCTCTCTTTCTGTAGACTGTAACTTGGATATTTTGAACCTGACAGAAACTGATAGTAAATAGGATTCTTTGGCCTTAACCAAGTGATTTTTATTTTGTATTTATTTTATTTTATTTTTGCCACACTGAAGATTCAAGGAAGGGATATTGAAGCTATAAAAAGAATGTTATTCTAGAGAAGATTTTGATTTCCTCCAAACTCAATTTTTTAAATAATAAAGGAAGCATTAGATATCTTTCTTAAATTTGTTATCAAGGAAGGCTATCAAATTCATCTTTTCTGCAGGTCTTCACTGGGAGCATAAATTTTCTACGGTGAAGGAATAAGTGCAGACATATTTCACAAACAAAAGGAAAACTGGATGATTCATTGCTACACACCAATCATCCAGGACTTTTGTGCTTTAGAATCCTTTAAAAGGTCTGGAGAACAAGGGTGAAAAAAATGTACAAGAAAAACCCAAAATTGTTTCCAGAAAATGTGTTTTATTAAATTTACTTCTCCATCTCAATTTGCTCCTAAATTCTCCTACCAACCTGCCTGTCTCTTAGCATTCATTCTCAACATGAAACCATGACCCAAGTAAACAAACTTCCGGCATATCTACTTTTAATTATCTTTGTTGCCAAAATAATATATGTTCACTGTATAAAAATTAGAAAAATAGATGACGAAGAAAATGAAACTCCATCTACAAATTCCACACTCCAGAGATAGTAACTGTTAATGCCGTTCAGTTATATTCTTCCAGATATTTTTCCATATATATATATATATATATATATATAAAAGTAATATTTCTTCAAACTAGCTTTTATTCCATTTTCTTCATTTAACATGCTACTAACACTTTCTGGGTTAATTTTTTATAGAAACCCATCTTGATTTATTTATATAACATTCTATTATAGAATCCTAAGGGTGTTTCTGATTTTCTACTTTAAAATTTTTATTTGTAGTTAATACCTTGTCACTTTATTTTTGTGCATATCTTTACTTATTTGCTTACAGTAAATTCCTGAATGTGACACTATTGAACCAAATGGGGATGCCCACACTTGGGCCCTTGACACATATTACTGGCCGTTCCTTAGAATTCACACTGATGTTACTTGTCTATCCACCACCAGGTGATTGACATATGAGCCCGAGGGGGACTTGTATGGTCTTTCAAGCAGATACTCTTTGGAAATACAACAAAGGATTTGGGAAATGTAGGTGGCTTAGTTGACTGAAGGTGCACAAATCATCACAAAAGAACTTTCAAAGGTGACATTTTACAGAGAGTGATTTTATCACCGTTACTATTATGATTGCTGGTAAGGAGGTAGGTGAAAGGCAAAATTGAAAGGGCTTTCCTTTGAGGAGAAAAACAAAAACTTTCCACAGTAACAAATTCAGATTTCACTCAATAAAGCTAAAAGCACCACTAAATGCAGGCTTATTTAAATTAAAGGTAAATTGAAAATAGTTAAATAGTTAAAAAAAAATATGTACTATACAACCTGGAGATTCCATTTTTAATATATATTAGAGAATCCCTGCCTATAATAGTATGAAATTGGAAAGATAAATGGAAAACAACTTAAATGTCCATTCATAGGAAAACAGATTAATTATAGTATATGCATACACTGAAATGTAATTTGGCAGATGAAATATCACTACATAGATCAACATAGATAGACTTTTAAAAACATAATTTCAAGTAAAGACAGATGCAAAACAATATACATAGAACAATAAAACAGAGAATAATACTATATATTAAGAAAAAAGTATATATATATATATATATATATATATATATATATATACACACACACACATATAACATCATGTCCTGAAAAATACACACCAAATTTAGATAATTATTGTCCTCAGGGAATGAAGAAAAATGACACTGATGAGCATGACAGTGAGTGGTGGGGGAGAAGAAAGCCCCTTCACTTTTATGTGTAATGCATTATTTTAATAGTAAAAGTCATGATGTTTTACCAAATCCAGGCCATTGACTATAAAACTCATTATTATTCGATGTATCAGGAAGAAAGTTGCCATAATATGCACAATCATTTTAAGTGCACCCAATTTCAGAGATACTAATATGTGAAAAAAAAAGTGTGAAATTCTCTCTCTATAAGGCAAAAATGCAAAAGGTTAAGATTTCCTAATTCTCAAAGTGGTTGAGATACATGGGTATTGGTTACATGTCTGTGAACTCCTGAAAACTTTTCCAGAGGAAAAAAATAAGTCAAATATTACAAAGAATGAAATTCCTCTGCAAGATGTAGAATTTAAAATTTACACTGCTCTGCTGAGCGTGGTGACTCATGCCTGTAATCCCAGCACTTTGGGAGGCCGAGGCAGGTGGATCAGGAGTTTGAGACCAGCCTGACCAACATGATGGAACCCTGTCTCTACCAAACATATAAAAAGTTAGCCAGGTGTGGTGGCACACACCTGTAATCCCAGATACTCAGGAGGCTGAGGCAGGAGAATCACTTGAACCCAGGAGGTGGAGGTTGAAGTGAGCTGGGATCGTACCACTGCACTCTAGCCTGGGCGACAAAGCGAGACTCCATCTCAAAAAATAAAATAAAATAAAAATGTCCACTGCTCATGTAACAAATATGTTGCTCTAAAACATTATGTATTCCCCCAAATGATTTAGAATATGGTGAAAGTGGGATACATATCCTTGAAGTTATGTATCTCTACAAGCATCTAGCTCGACATTTATATTCTTAACACTTATGAAATACTTATTCACTGAATTGAAGTTCTTTTAGTTTAAAAGAATGATCTCAAAAAAGTAAATCCTCTGTCTGTTCACCAATGTAAGCACTAGGAACTTGATGATGCACACTTAGGTATTCTGCTTCATAGCTTATCACGTTTATAGAAAACTGTAAATGCTCATTATAAAGTTATTGCTGCCTATTCCCTGGGAGAAAAAGCAAACTTACAAACTTTACTCACCCTACTACCAACTTGTAAACCGACACCATCTCAGTTCCTTGGTTCAGGGTGAATTCACTGTAGTAGGTCAGAACATGCCTATAGTCCATTGTCTCTCTTTGACTTAAAACCTCTTTCTGGAAAGAGTTTTAAAAAGGAGAGGAAAAAAGATACAGAGCCAGTGTTGCTAGATAAAAATACAAAATCCCAGTTAAATTTGAATTTCAGATAAACAAATAATATTTTAGTATAAGTTTGTCTCATTGAATTTCAAATAAATAATACATAATTTATTCTATAAATGTATACAAATATTTCATGGGACTGATTTATACAAAATAAATGTTTAATCTGAAATTCGAATTTAACTATATTCTTATTTTCTAAATATGGTAAACCTATTCAAAGAGTAGCTAATCTGACAGGTAACTGGAGGCTAAGTGGGAAAACAAGAAGTGGAGAGTAGGTTGAAAGTGGCTGCTAGCAAAGAAAAATAAACAAACCAAGCACCCAGTTAGTTATCCTGGCAGCATGTGTTTTATTTGAAAACCATATACAGTTTTTTCTATTCCTTATTTGCATAGAGGGTTCCACTCTAAATTGTGGACATATTTGAACCGCTGAGCAATGAATATAATCTCAGAAGCCACCGTCATCAGTTTGTCATTGCCTATTCGATGGGTCCTCATGGGTTTTACCAGCCCCTGAAGGGAAAAGCCAGCACCAGTGTTCTCTCCCAGGAGACACCAATTGATCTGGCAGCCTGGCTCAGGGGCCACCTTCTCAAAACTCAACTCTGATGCTACCTGCCCTTTCACTGATTAAGTAAAACAATATTGGAGTCTTTTCTAACTTTGGATTTGAATATCATACAGAAGTATGTGCTAGAGCTCCCCGCATCAGCTTGAGGGAGATGACAAAATATTCTCCAACCAGGTAACGGTCAGCTCCTTCTTTGACAAGGTGGAGACGCTGAAGCCCTTGTCCTGGATCACAATCATTTTCAGTGCCAAGTTCACAGCTTCATCAGCTTCTAGAACACGGGTATACACTGAGTGCTTAAAAACATTTTTTAAAAAAATACCCCTTCCTGTTCCTCTCTAAGTTACAAAAATAGAAGGAAGTGGGGTGCGGGGAGGTAGAAAGAGAGGTGTCAAGCAGACATTCCCTGGGTCTGAAGGAAGCAGCAGACTCCACAGTGTCTCACACCTTCTCTGGGTTTGTGGAGAGAACTGATGCTGCTTACTTACCCTGTTGCCTGCATGTAGGTCTAGGGAGGTTAATATCTTCTCTTCCCTCCTTGGTTTTACTTGCAATAGTTGTTGAGGTGAGAATTTAGTTACTGGGTTTTTTTCACCATATGTTTTGATCACATGGGATTTAAAGTTACTTTCACTTTTGCAAACACTGTTGCCCTGATGGGGAAAAGTGCAAACCCTCATCAAGGGCCCCCTAGTAAAGGAGGCATTGGGGGAAGATATTCCCATGATTCTCATAGTTCTCAGAGCCGTCAAAGGCCAAGAAGCTCCTGAAGTGGCAGGCTCTGACCACTGGCTTTCCAATTCACCTTGTTTTACTTCTTCCTCACAGGAGTAGAGCAGGGGAGGTACTATGTCCCCATTTTATAGGGGAGGAGGCTGAGGCTGGGCGGGGTAGCCAGAAAGCAGAGGCAAAAAATAATAATAATAATAATAATAATAAAAGAGACTGAGTCATCTGGCATTTACAAGACACTAAAATCACTGGAAATGAAATGCAATGAAGACAATGCTATTTTCCAAAGCCACTTTCAGAAAAGACTTACATGTGGGTTGCTTTTCCAAGCCGCTTAGGGGAAGAAAAGGAAGGGGCAGGAATAATACTCCAAAGGGGCTGAAGATAGCTGGAGTTCAAGCTGCTTTCTAAGAAGGGATGGGAAATTTGCATAGAGCTTTTCTTGTGCTGAGTTGGGATTCTAAGTGTAGAGGAGGAAAGGTGTGATATTTTCCTCAGCAATCATCGGGTCAAAGCCAACATACCTATAACAAAGGACAGATTAACAAGAGAAAAGCATAACACAGTTATTGCATCAAAGTTCGATGTAACATGGGTGCCTTTAGAAATGAAAACTGGGAGATCCAGAGAAAACTGACTATTTTTATGTTTAGGTTCAGTGAAAAATAGACAGCCATGTAGAAATGTGATTGGACAAAAGGGTATGATCCAATGATAATAAGTGGCAAACCCAGCAAGGCCTTTCCAGAATCTTCTTGTCTTCTCTGAGTAACATTCCTTCCTCCTGGATATGGGACAGAATCCTCAGGAATGAGGTCTTCGAACAAGAAGCGAACAGGGGAAAAGTGACCTTTTTAGTTTTTATGTCTTGCTTTAGGCGAGAGGAGTTCTAGTTTCTATGACCCACCTTGCGAAAGGGACATTCTGGTTACTATGATTTGCTTCTGGAAGAAAGAGGGCAGGAAACCAGAGGATGGGAGAACGTCAGGAAGACATTGTTTCTGAGGCCTTTTCATTGTCCTTCAGTTCAGAGTATTCAGCACACCAAGGTGCCATAATTGTGTTGTGAGGCCCAACATAAGTTTGGGGATAGAGCCAAATTGGTCTGGACAGTTGAGCAAGAGTAGTACTTTTCCCCATCCAGCTTCCGCACTGCCGTCCAGCCTTTCCTCTAAATTGCCAACACTGACAAGGAGAAGAATAAGACAATATCTCTTTTCTCACTGATGGAATTCTCCTTTTGAGGAAATCTCTCCTTTTATGATAGTGCTAAAGTTTTGGAAGTTGGAATGCAGAAAGGCAAATACTGACTGACTAAATAGACCAAAGAAAGCTGTTCACTAGACATCTGAGGAATAACACAACATGAAAGCCAGAAGTCTAGGAAAAGGCTGGGTGTGGTGGCTCACACTTGTAATCCCAGCACTGTGGAAGGCCAAGGTGGGAGAATTGCTTGAGGCCAAAAGTTCAAGACTAGCCTGGACAACGTAGTAAGACTTTTTCTCTACAGAAAACAAAAGTTAGGCATGGTGGCATATGCCTAGCTACTCAGAAGGCTGAGGCAGGAGGGACATCTGAGCCCAGGATTTAGAGGTTACCATGAGCTATAATCATGCCTGGGCAATAGAGTGAGATAGTGTATGAATGAAATAAAAACAGGATTCTATTTTTTAAAAACCAAACATGCAGACAATAGGAGTGAATTTTAGAAAATGAAAATTGGAAAGCAGAAATGAACATCTCAAGTGATGTGCTAGAAGATAATTTTGCTGAAATTTTTTGGAAAGTAGAGCAAAAAGACTAAGATATGGAAAATGAGAGAGAAAAAAATGTGCTAATCAGAGGTTAGAGAGTGTACAGAAGACTAACCATCTAAGTAAAAGAAATTTTAGAAAGAGAAAACAGATAAAATTATCAGTAAAATAAGAAAATTTTTCAAAATTAAAAGTCTTATTAAGGTTCACCCAGTAAATAAAAACAAATCCTCACTGAGGCCCACCAGTGTAGTGCTTTAGAACACTAGGATCAAAGACAAAATCCCAAAGCTTTCAGAAAAAAACTTAAAAAGGACCAAGATTCAGAATGGCTGTAGATTTCCCAATAAAACAGTAGAAACTGAAAGAAAAATGGAGAAATTCCGAGGGAAAATAGTTTCCAACTTAGAATTCTATGCCAAGACAAGGAATAAAATTTCAGCATGGATTAAAGACCTTTTTAGATATATAAGAGCTTACCATTTTAATCTCTTATGTCCTTTCTCAAAAAACAATTATAGGAATCACCGTCAAAATGAGAGATTAGGGTTGGACGTGGTGGCTCATGTCTGTAATCCCAGCGCTTTGGGAGGCCAAGGCAGGTGGATCATTTGAGGTCAAGAGTTCGAGACCAGCCTTGCCAATATGGTAAAACCCCGTCTCTACTAAAAATACAAAAATTAGCCAGCTGGTAGTGGCACGCACCTGTAATCCCAGCTACTCAGGAGACTGAGGCAGGAGAATTGCTTGAACCTGGGAGGCAGAGTTTGTGGTGAGCCAAGATTGTGCCACTGCACTGCAGCCTGGGCTTTTAATTTTGAGACTGTGTCGAGAGAGAGAGAGAGAGAGAGAGATATTAAGCCAAGAGAAGGAAAGAGAAAAATCTGAGCAATCAGCTAAGGCATGCCAGAATTCAAGACACTTGGCTCAGATTTAGGGCTTTTTTTCATTTTACTTCTATTTTGTCAAGTTATCATGCACAAAATTATATAATATAGTTCAATAAAAATGACTTATGAAAGCCCCTTGGGGCCATATTCTTTTTCCCACTACTTCCTATGCCTCACAGTCAACCATTTATCTCCTTTTGCTGTCTCCTTTGGCATCTGCTTTCAAATAGTTACATAATATAGTCCAAATTAAATTTTCCATTTTAGCCATTTCCTGTTTATTCCCTAACGTGGAAGTTAAAGATGTGTTTCCCTCTCATTGTCAGCACCTGCCACAACCAAACACGCTATGCTTTTTAGATGGGTCTGCTTATCCAAAAAGTTGTCTTTTGACTTGATTTCCACATGGTATTAAAGCTTTAGCTTTTGCTTCCTGTCATTCAATATTTTTTTTTTTGCATGATGTATGTGTGTGTGTGACCTGATGATTCAGTCTATGGGTTTGAAATAAAGCAAAGACAGGGAAGCATTAAAAATAAAATTTTCTATAATCAAGATGAGCACACAAATGTGTGAATAAGATTTTCAACAGAAACATAACAGAGACCAGGCAGGATATGAGGCAAAACAGAGAAAGTGATAATAAGTAGACTTATCAGGGCAAGTGAGAAATAAAAGCAAGTTCAAGATCAGAGAAAACACTCAGCTTTCTTACTTTAGATTCAAATTGGCAATTAGCCTTGACCACCTTCCATAATGACCACAGAAGGGCTATGCCATCCAAACAGGAAGCACCAGCCTCAGGAATCTTTAAAATCCATGATGTGAACTTATACTCCTTTATCTGCCCAGGTCCTCTCTCTTCTTATAGGAACATGCAGACCTTCTTTTGGAGAACTGTTTCTCTCTCCAGGTTAACCATGTGGTTCTCACAGGGACTACCTGTCCTAAACATCTTATCCTCTGGCTATATTGATGGATTGCAAAGTAAACAACCCAAGGCCAGGCCAATTAGAACCCCTTCCTGGGTTTTTAAGGATTGTTATAAAGGGCTGAAGGAGTTCAGGAAATGCCACACCAAAATATGCTGCTTCATTATACTAATATCTTTGAGCTGAAGGCACTTGGAAAACAGCAAATGCAGGTGACAGAGGTCTTGGAACAAGAATGACTCCATCTTGAATGGGGTTGGGTTACTGATTGCTTATAGAATCTGCATGGTAGGGAGGCTGCCTTTTCAGTCTTTTCAAGAAACGTTGACTCATAACTTTTCTGTTTGAGATGGAGTCTTGTTCTTTCAGTCCAGCTGGAGTGCAGTGGCACAATCTTGGCTCACTGCAACCTCCATCTTCCAGCTTTAAGCAATTCTTCTGCCTCAGCCTCCAAGTAGGTGGGACTACAGGCATACACAAACACACCTGGCTAATTTTTGTATTTTTAGTGGAGACAGGGTTTCACTATGTTAGCCAGGCTGGTCTACAGCATTTTATGTTATTGAATGTCACAATTTACAACTGTTATTTATCTTGTATTCATTACCAAGTTACTGTCTGTAGTTATTGTGATGGGGGAAGTCAAAATATAGAGCTTTGTATGCAGTCAAAGTTGTCAGCCTAAAACAGACGGTTATAACTATAAGATATTTTATGTAAGCTTCATGGTTACCTCATGTATTCAATAAGAGGTACACATAAGATAAAAAGAGAGGATTCAAAAGCATATCACTACAAAAAATAAATGATAAAATCACAATGAAAAACAGCTAGAGAGGAACAATAGAATGAAGGAACAACCAAACAGTCAAAAATAATTGACAAAATGGCAGTAGTGAGTCCCTACCTATCAATAATTACTTTAAACATAAATGAATTAAATTATCTAATCAAAAGACAAAGAGTGACTGAATGGTTAAACCACACAAGATTTAACTGTATGCTGCCTACAAGAGACATGCTGTAGCATTAGGGACACACATAAGCTGAAAATACAGCAGAAGTAGCTGCACTTATATCAGATAAAATATACTTTAAGTCAAAAACTTCTACAAAAGAGAAAGAAGGTCATTACGTAATGGTAATAGAGTAACTCACCAAGAGGATATAACAATTATAAATATATGGTAGTCCCTTAATATCTGTGAGGGATTGATTTTAGGACTCCCTGCAGATACAAAAATTCTCAAATGTTCATGTCTGTTATACAAAATGGCATAGTATTTGAATATAATTCACACATTTTTCTGTATGCTTTAAATAATCTCTAGATTACTTACAATACCTAATGCAATGTAAGTACTATGTAAATAGTTGTTGTATTGTATATTTAGGATATAATGAAAAGAAAAAAAATGTTGATACATGTTCAGTACAGGTGCAACCATTCATTTCTTTTTCAAATATTTTTTATCTACAGTTGGTTGAATTCACTAATGGAGAACCCACAGATATAGAGGGTCAACTGTAAATGTACCTAACATGAAGGTATCTAAATGTTTAAGTAAATGTTAATAGAACTGAAAGGAGAAGGTGGGGGAGCTGGGGAGGGATAGCCTGGGGAGAAATGCTAAATGTGGGTGAAGGGGAGGAAGGCAGCAAAACACACTGCCATGTGTGTACCTATGCAACTATCTTGCATGTTCTGCACATGTACCCCAAAACCTAAAATGCAATTAAAAAAATAGAACTGAAAGGAGAAATAGAATTATAGCAACAGTAAGGAACTTCAATACTCTATTTTGAATAATGGACTGATGACCAAGACAGGAAGTCAATAAGAAAATGGCAAACTTGAACAGTAGTTTTGTTGTTGTTGTTTTGTTGTTTGGTTTTTTTTTTTAGATGGAGTCTCACTCTGTCACCCAGGCTGGATTACAATGGTGTGATCTTGGCTCGCTGAAACCTCTGACTCCTGGGTTCAAGTGATTCTCCTGCCTGAGCCTCCTGAGTAGTTGGGATTACAGGTATGTGCCACACCTTGCTAATTTTTGTATTTTTAGTAGAGACAGGATTTCACCATGTTGGCCAGGCTGGTCTCGAACTCCTGACCTCATGATCCACCCTCCTTGGCCTCCCAAAGTGCTGGGATTACAGGCTTGAGCCACCACACCCGGCCTTGAACAATACTTTAAACCAAATGACCATAGCAGGCATATACAGAACATTCCATCCAACAGTAGCAGAATACACATTCTTTTCACATCTACATGGAACACTCTCCAGGATAGATCATATATTAGGGCACAAAACAAGTCTTAACAAATCTAAGAAGATCAAAATCATATCAAGTATGTTTTCTGACAATAGTATAAAACTAGAAATTAATTGCAAGAGGAAAATTGAAAAATTTACAAATATGTGAAATGAAATGACACACTTCTAAACAACCAGTGGGTCAAAGAGAAAATCAAAAGGAAAAACAAAAAACACCTGTAAGTAAAGCCGAAAATACAGCATGCTAAAACTTAGGGAATACAGTAAAAACATTCTGAGGGAGAAGTTTATACAATAAATACCTACATTAGGAAAGAAGAAAGACCTCAAACAACCTTAATTTATACCCCAAGGAACTAGAAAAAGAACAACTTATGCCCAAAGTTGTCATATGGAAGAAAATAATAAAGGTCAGAGCAGAAATCAACTAGAAAAGCAATAGAAAATATCAATAAAACTAAGAGTTAGTTTTTTGAAAAGATGCAATTGACAAAAGTTTAGTTAGCCTAAGCAAAAAAGAGAGACAACTGAAATATAAAAATGGAGATTTACAATTGATTTCACAAAAATGCATAGAATTTATGAACAATTCCATGTCAACAAATTGGGTAACCTAGAAGAAATAAATTAATTCTGAGAAACATATGAGATACTGAGATTGAATTTCGAAAAACATAAAATCTGAACAGACCAATAATAAGATTAAATCAGTCATCAAAAAACTCTCAACACAAAAAAGACCAGGACCTGACAATGTCACCTGTGAATTCTTCTAAACATTTTTAAAAAGAATAAATGCCAGTCATTCTCAAACTCTTCCAAAAACTTAAAGAGGACAGAACACTTCAAAACTTATTTTATGAGGCAGGCATTACCCTGATACCAAATTCAGGTGAGGAAACTACAAGAAAATAAAATTACAGGTCAATATCCCTGATGAACATAGATGTAAAAGTCCTCAACAAAATACTAGCAAAGCAAATTCAACAGCACATTAAAAGTATCATACACCATAATTAAGTGCAATTTATCCCTGAGATGCAAGGATAGTTCAACAGAATAAAGAGAAAAATGCGTGACAATTTTAATAGATACAGAAAAGCATTTGACAAAATTCAACATCTTTTTATTATAAAAACTCAACAAATTAGTTATGAAACAAATGTATTGACATAATTAAGGCCATGGATGGCAAGTCCACAGCTAACATCACACTCAACAGTGAAAAGCTAAAAGCTTTTCCTGTAAGATCAGAACAAGACAAGGGCTTACATACTCACTGCTTATATCTAATATAATACTGAAAGTCCTGGCCAGAGCAGTTTGGCAAGATAAAGAACTAAAAGGCATTCAAATTGGAAAGGAAGAAGTAAAACTGTTTGGAGTTGTCATATCTTGTGTTTACCCTAAAAATTCCACCAAGAAAACCATAAAACTGTTATAACTAATAAACCAATTAAGTTGCAGCATACAACAATCTGTAGTGTTTCTATATACAAATCATGAGATATTTGAAAAAGAAATCAAGAAAACAATCCCACTTATACAAGCTACAATAAAAAGCAAAAAAGTACTTAAGAATATATATATATATATATATGAATATATATATATATATATATTTTGAGATAGAGTTTTGCTTTTGTTGCCCAGGTTGGAGTGCAAGGGCACGATCTCCACTCACTGCAGCCTCCCCCTCCCGGGTTCAAATGATTCTCCTGCCTCAGCCTCCCAAGTAGTTGGGATTACAGGCATATACCACCATGCCCAGCTAATTTTGTGTTTTTAGTAGAGATGGGGTTTCACCACATTGGTCAGCCTGGTCTTGCACTCCTGACCTCAGGTGATCCACCAGCCTTAGCCTTCCAGGTGCTGGGATTACAGGTGTGAGCCACCGTGCCTGGCCCTTAAGAATAAATTTAACCAAGAAAGTGAAAGATCTGTACATTGGAAACTATAAAGCATTGATGAAAGAAATCAAAGAAGACTCAAATAAATGGAAAAATATCCTATATTCTTGAATTGGAATGATTAATATTATTTAATGTTCAGATTATCCAAAGTAGCCTATAGATTCAATGCAATCTCTTTTAAAATTTCCATGAGATTTTCCACATAAGTAGAAAAAACAATCCTAAAATTTTTTATGGAACCACAAATGATCCTGAATAGCCAAAGCAATCTTGAGCAAAACCAAAAAGCTGGAGATATCACACTACCATATTTCAAAGTATACTATAAAGTTAGAGTACTCAAAGTAGCATGATACTGCCAAAAAAAAAAAACAAAAACAAAACCCAGACTTGTAGACCAATGGAACAGAATAGAGAGCCCAGAAATAAATTAATGCATTTATAGTCAATTGATCTTCAACAAAGCTACCAAGAACACACAGAACACACAATGGCTGGGCATATAATCCCCCTACTTTGAGAGGCCAAGGTGGGTAGATTACTTGAGATCAGGAGTTTGAGACCAGCCTGGCCAACATGGTGAAACCCTGTCTCTACTAAATTACAACAATTAGCTGGGCATGGTGGTGCATACCTGTAATCTCAGCTACTCATGTGGCTGAGGCACAAGAATTGATTGAACCTGGGAGATGGAGGCTGCAGTGATCCGATCCAAGATCATACCACTGCCCTCCAGCCTAGGTGACAGAGCAAGACTCCATTCCCCCCAAAAAAGAACACACAACGAAGAAAGGATAATAAGTGGTCCTGAGAATCCTGGATTTCCACATGCAAAAGAAAAATTGGACTGTTAAACTGAACACAAAAATCCACTTAAAATGGAAAGAAGACCTAGTTATAAGACCCGAAATCATAAAACTCCTGGAAGAAAACAGGAAAACCTTTGACATTGGCCTTGTCAATGATTTGTCACATCTGTTTTTTTCCGGTCCTGTAGGCCCCCATGCCTCTCTTACTAGAGGGTTTCCATATCTTCTGGGCCCATTATAAGAAGGTTACATATAACATCCCACAACCTTATTATATCCCACTGCCTGCACTAATATGGAATTTCTGCCAGAAACACTTGATTTACTTTTCTGTACCACTGGGGTGTTTCTTTCCAATTAGTTCCTGCTATCTCAGTATAAATAATGTCATGGCGTTCTTCCTTTCTCTGGATGACATTCACTAGAACCACAGGATCACGCAATATTTGACCCAGAGATTGCTATGAGACAACCTCATGTGACAACAATCTCCTTGATGCCCTTGCATGATCAGCTCTGGGCAGAGGCGTCAGAGGATGGAGCAGGACCAATGTGAGGTGAGATAACGAATGTGATGATTCCTTTGTGAAGCTCAATGAATCCATGGCCTTATCCCAGCTGTGGGATGCAGACACCATTTGATTGAAGAGCCCAAGCTTCAGAGCCAGGTAGACCTGATTTTAATTCCTGTCCCTGTCCCTGTGAACTTGGGCAAGTGATACCTCTGTATACCTCACAGTCATCATCCATAAAATGGGAACAGTGTCTACCTCATATAGTAAGACATAAAGCAAAGTCCCTAGAGCAATTGAAGCAGTCAATATGTAGCAGCTTCAAAATGGCAGAGCTCTCAGGCTTTCTGGCTCTGGGGACATTGAACCCCAAGATCAGGGATACTTTTACTCTCAGTCTGACAAGTCATACAACAGTATACATACCTGCTCTGAGAGACAAGTTTTAGTTTAGGGTTCACCTTTAATTTACTGGGTATATCTATGCAAGTTGCTTTAGTAGTAATAAATAGCCTTTCTATTTGATTTTTTTCTTTCCTAAGATATTCATAATGTAAATAAGTAAGATTTGTATAAAAAGTAAAATGCATTCATAGTTCATCTAACTGGTACTAGGATAATTTTTCTAGATATGTTCATCTGCCATCTACTTTGCCTTTCTTTCTGAGTTTGATATCAGTCCTAGCCAGTGGTCCCAGCTACTCTGGAGGCTGAGGCAGGAGGATCACTTGAGCCCAGGAAGTCGAGGCTGCAGTGAGCTATTATCTCACCACTGCACTTGATGCCAGGTGACAGAGTGAGAAACCATCTGTAAAAAACCACAACAAAATGATCTCAGCCTTCTTAATTCATTTAGAGCAATGGTTCTCAATCTGAACAAGTTTGTCACAGGGAAGGTTACAGATATTTGGCGATATTTGTAGATACTTTTGATTGTCACAGCTGGGGAAAGCAGCATCACTGGCCCCTGGTGAGTAGAAGTCAGAAAGCTGCTAGCCAATATTTAATGAACAGGACAGTCCACAACAAAGAACTACCTGGCCGCACAGGTTAACAGCACCAAGGTTGAGAAACCCTGCTTTAGAGTGAGGCTCTTCGGCTTGTAGGAATCGAGAGAAACTTGGCTTGTGTTTGGTAGCTCAGCAGCCTCACTTCTAAGACAAGCACTTCCCATGAAACTTTGATTCCCTCCCTCTTCCCTACCTCTGACAAACAGCTGTTTCAAAATAGTAACACACAAAGTGTATCTTAAACATATGGAGTCAAGAAATTCAAAGTTAAGGTTTAAAAATTCGGGGCTGGCACCCTGATGTTAAAAAAAGACAAAGCCTGAAGGTGCCAGGGTGTGAGCTGAAGACAAAGTGTAAGCTTTTAACTCCAACCCTGCTACTTTTGGCTTCTGTGGGCTTAGGTCAGACTCTCTGTGCTATCCTGGGGTGGTTGTTCTGTGGTTTCCTTTTGAGTTCTATAGAACTTGAAGACACAAACATTGGCAATATACAAGGCAGGTCTGAAGAGATGGAGGCATGAGCTACTTAAGATTTCAAATCTAATTTTTAAAATAATATTTCTTTAATAAAACCACTAAGATGTGGCACTTTATGTTCTAGATTTTCACTTACCTGTTTAATAAATCAGCTAACGTGTTAATTTTTTGAGGTTGTAGCTGTGAAAGATAAGATGGCACAGCCAAAAGCATAGCAGTGAGAAACAGAAGCAAAGTGGATTTCAGCCCCACCTCTACTGTTCACATTTTCAACAAGTTCCATAACTTCTCTGAAGCTCCCCTCCCTCTTCTACAAAATTGGGGAAAATAATCTCTACTTCATGGATGGACATTGTATATAAAACACCAATTATAATTGGTATTTTATGCCACTTATGGAACATACAGGCCCTAAATAAATATTAATTCCTTATTAAAAATCAAGGTCTCTCTTTAGTAATGGAATCAACTATAGAAATACAAAAAGGCAAACTAAAAACTCAAAGCCATGAATGGCATCGCATACTGCCCGGAGAGTAGACGAGGTTACAGAGTGATCACCCATGATTACTTAGCCCAGTACCAATAACTGCCAGCTACATATATTCATGTGAAAATAGAGAGGAGGACCAGGATACCAAAGGTAGAAAAGCCAAGGGCACATTGAGAGGTCATCAAGTTTTTGTAATTAGCTGGACTATAGCATATTTACAAGAGTATGATCAGAGGTAAAGCTGGGAAAGTAGTTAGTCTATGCTAGTCAGGTATCAACACAATTATGATGTGTAGTAACCACCACAAAACCTGATGAGGCTGGGCACGGTGGCTCACACCTGTAATCCCAGCACTTTGGGAGGCCAAGGCAAGAGGATCCAGTGGTCAGTAGTTCGAGACCAGCCTGGCCAACATGGTGAAACCCTGTCTCTACTAAAGATACAAAAAAAATTTAGCTGGGTGTGGGGGCCTGCATATGTAATCCCAGCTACTCGGGAGGCTGGGGCAGGAAAATCATTTGAACCTGGCGGGCGGAGGTTGCAGTGAGCCGAGATTGTACCATTGCACTCCAGCTTGAGCAACAGGGCGAGACTCCGTCTCAAAAAAAGAAAAAAAAAAAACCGAATGATCTACATTAACAAGCCTTTATTCTCATACTCATAAATCTGCAGGCCAGGCACAGTGGCTCAGGCCTGTAATCTCAACACTTTGGGAGGCCGAGGTGGGTGGATTGCTTGAGGTCAGGAGTTCAAGATCAGCCTGGCCAACAATGGTGAAACCCCATCTCTACTAAAAATACAAAAATTAGCCAGATATGGTGGTGCATGCTTGTAGTCCCAGCTACCAGAGAGGCTGAGGCAGAAGAATTGCTTGAACCCGGGAAGCGGAGGTTGTAGTGAGCCAATTGCACCACTGCACTCCAGCCTGGGCGACAGAGCAAGACTGTGTCTCAAAAAAAAACAAAAACAATTTGCAAGTCAGCTGAGGTTCAGTTAACCTAGATTGAGTCTGGCTGGGTAGCTCTGATTCCCCTACTATACATTAGGTGGCTTAAATCCAGGCTGTGGATTGAGCTTAGTTCTTCCTCATGTATGTTAATTTTGGAGCCAAGACTAAAAGAATAGCAGGAATCCAGGTTATGTTCTTCTCATGATGACTGTGGAGCATAAGAGCTGAGCCAAATCATAAAAAACACAGGTAAGACCTTTGCTCTTGCAACATTTACTCATCTTTCATTGTCAAAGCAAGTGACATGGGGTGAGGAAGCAGACCCAGCAGGAGGACACGGCAGAGTTACAAGGCAAAGGTATGGATGCACAATCCTATCACAGGGGAGTGAAGAATTAGGACCAAAGCTCTAATCTGTTGCAATGTCATATGAAGGGCAGATCTTAAATATAAAAGTAATAGCTGTGAAAAAAAATCAGTTGCAATAGGGCACAGTGGCTCACACCTGTAACCTTAGCACTTTAAGAGGCTGAGGTGGGAGGCTTGCTTGAACCCCAGAGTTCAAGACCAGCCTGGGCAGCATAGCAAGACCCCATCTCTACAAAAAGTTTAAAACTTTGCCCGGCTTGGTAGTGCACCCTTGAAGTCTCAGCTACTCAGGAGGCTAAGATGGGAAGATGACTTGAGCTTGGGAGGTCAAGAATGCAGTGAGTCATGATTGCCCCACTGCCCTCCAATGCAGGTGACAGAGTAAGACGCTGTGTCCAAAAATAATAAAATAAAATAAATTCGTTGCAATAGAAAATCCTTAAAAAGAAGTGATATGCTCAGAGCTACAGCAGTGTATAGAATAGAGTGGAGAAAAGATGACAGAGGCAATTAGAAAAGATTTTCTGTTGCTAGGAGGAATGTCAGGAGGAGCTGCATTTCAGAGGAAGTATCAGAAAAGGAGATAAAGGGTTGAGATCATGGAATTTAAATAATTTAACTATTGACTGGCTGGTGGGGAAGAATGGTGCCAAAAATAAAAAAAGGAGCCATCACAGATAAATTTGGAATTTCAGAGTTTGGGTTTTATAGTCTGGGAGAACAGTCAAGTTATCCATAGTAATAACGTGTATATTTTATTGAGTATATATTGTTTGCCAGATAATGTATTAAGAATTTGGTAGATAATTTTTTAATCTTTGCAATAACCCAGTGAGATAGGTACACAGTCCTTATCTTTATTTTTGAGATGTGGTAACAAGCTATGCAACTTACCCAAGATCACAGAGCGAAGAAGTAGTAAACTCAAGATTGACAGGGAAGTGATGGGCTCCAGAGTCCACACTCTGTTGCCATTTATTTATTTCTTTATTTCCTACCCTGCTCTATGATTTAAATCTTCCTGTTCTTTTAGATAATTATAGTTTAAGCTCAGGGGTCCATGTGCAGGGTGTGCAGGTTTGTTGCATAGCTAAACATGTGCCACGGTAGTTTCCTGCACAGATCATGCCATCATCTAGGTATTAGCCCCAGCATTCCTTAGCTATTCTTCCTGATGCTCTCCTTGCTCCCAACCCATCTCTGACAGGCCCCAGTATGTATTGTTCCCCCACCATGTGTCCATGTGTTCTCATCATTCAGCTCCCACTTATAAGCAAGAACGTGTGGTGTTTGGTTTTCAGTTCCTGCTTTAGTTTGCTGAGAATAATGGCTTCCAACTTTATCCATGTCCCTGCAAAAGACATGATCTCATTCCTTTATATGACTGCATAGTAGTCCGTGGTATATATGTACCACATTTTCTTTATCCAGTCTATCAGTGATGGGCATTTAGGTTAATTCTATGTCTTTGCTATTGTGAATAGCGCTGCCATGAGCATATGCATCCATGTATCTTTATAACAGAGTGATTTATATTTCTTTGGGTATATACCCAGCAATGGGATTGCTGGGTCAAATGGTATTTCTGCCTCTATGTCTCTGAGGAATCACCACACTGTCTTCCACAATGGTTGAACTAATTTATACTCCCACCAATAGTTTCTTTTTCTCTGCAACCTTGCTAGTGTCTATTGTTTTTTGACATTGTAATACCAGACATTGTAAATGGTGTGAGATGGTATCTCATTGTGGTTTTGATTTGCATTTCTCTAATAATCAGTGATGTTGAGCTTTCTTTCATGTTTTTTGGCTGCATGTATGTCATCTTCTGAGAAGTGTCTGTTCATGTTCTTGCCCACTTTTAATGGGGTTGTTTATTTTTTTCTTGTTAATTTGTTTGAGTTCCTTATAGATTCTGGATATTAGACTTTTGTCAAATGGATAGATTGTAAAAATTTTCTCCCATGCTGTAGGCTGTCTGTTCATTTTGATAACAGTTTATTTTGCTGTGCAGAAGCTTTTTAGTTTAATTAGATCCCATTTGTCATTTTTTGCTTTTGTTGCAATTACTTTTGGCATTTTTGTCCTTAAATTTTTGCCCATGTCTATGTCTTGAATGGTATTACCTAGATTTTCTTCTAGGGATTTTATAGTTTTGGGTTTTACATTTAAGTCTTTAATCCATCTTAATTTTTGTATAAGGTAAAAGGAAGGGGTCCAGTTTCAATTTTCTGCATATGGCTAGCCAGTTATCCCAGCATCATTTTATTAAATAAGGAATCATTTCCTCGTTGCTTGTTTTTATGAGATTTGTCAAAGATCAGATGGTTTTAGGTGTGTGGTCTTATTTCTGAGTTCTCTATTCTGTTCAGTTGGTCTATGTGCCTGTTCTTGTACCAGTACCTGCTATTTTGGTTACTGTAGCCTTGTAATATAGTTTGAAGTTGAGTGGCATGATGCCTCCAGCTTCCTTCTTTTTGCCTAGGATTGTCCTGGCTATTTGGGCTTTTTTTGTTGTTGTTCCTTATGAACTTAAAACTTTTCTAATTCTATGAAGCATGCCAATGGGAGTTGAATGGGAATGACATTGTATCTATAAAATATCCCCTTTAATTACTCTATATAATTATTCTCTTCAATAGAGAGTTTGATACTTAATTACTTCTTTTTAGAAAAACCTCTTTCAGTGCCTGGGATCCAAGGAGAGTGTTTTGATTTTTGATGCTGAAGGGAAAGGAACATACAGTTCTGAGAGGATGTGCTTCAGACACATACTGGAGGTGGTTTCTCCTAGTTGATTTGAATATATACATAGTCTTCCTGACTGCTATAGGAAGGAAAAAAGATAAGACTATTTTCCTTTTCCTTTTTAAATATCTGTAAACTTTTTATTGTGTCTCCCCTTTGGTGAAAGTGCAAGCCCAGTAGCTATCTCAAGGAGGCCAGTGGATACCAAGAATCAGTCTCAGCCAGGTGGTTAGCACAGCAGGCAACACCTCTGAAATCCACACACCTCAATTATTTTCAAATCAATTTTTGTTTTTGTTTTTCTAATACTTAGCCAATGTAAAAGGTGCCATTTCTGACAACCTGTGTGGTTTTTTTTAAGAAGTCTGGGTTTGGGGAGGGAGGTAAAGAGAGATGTTCACATATAGTTGTTAAGATTATCTTATTTTGCTTCCAAGAAAATCAGTGAACTGTATATCTACAGATGGAAGCAACTTTTCTACAGAGTTCACCATAAATTCCCTGCAAAGAGAGCCCAGGACAATACATGAAGTTTGTGAAGAAAGAAAAATCATGAGTAAAATTTAATAACATGACAGTAAATATATAAATGCGGCTATACCACAGTTATAAAGGTTACTTGTGTGATGATGTGAAGAATTTCAAGAAGCAATCTACTCTTAGATGATGAAAGGGCATCAGAAGATTTGAGACAAGTTATTTAACTTCCTTTTTCCTGTTTCCTTCTATGTCAAATACAAGTAACAATAACTTCCCGTTAATTTCTTAGGCTATTTAAAATTTGCTGTGCTTTAAAAATTGCATAATGCATTACCACAAAGTATCATCATTCTATTTACATTATAGAAACTATAGAAATCAGCTTAACCAAGTGTTACATTTCGTATAAATTTATACAAGATTAATGAAAGCCATTTTTGTTATTTAAAAAATTACCATAATGAGCATGATTTGGTAAAAGGGTAATGATCTTGGAGTTAGAATACCGAGGACTAATACCTAGGTTTATTAGTCCCTCCATTTCTTAGCTGCCTCATTCTTGAAAATATTTCCGCACTCAGAGGTTCGGGTCGCTCCCGTCAAAGTGGAGGTAAATGCATGATCTGCCAACCTCATTGAAATACTGTGCATGAGGGGCATCCATAGGGAGCCTTCTGAAAAGGAGCGAGCCTCACAGGAGTGTAAGACTCTTTCATTATCACCTCTATGTTGAGAACAGGAATTACTTGTGAGTTTAGGAAATTCTACTAAAAAGATAACCAAAGTACCAAAATCTCTAAGCACTCTTCCACAAACTCTCTCCTTATGCCATTATGTTTTCACCGAAAATAGAGAGGGAAATATTAAATAAATCTAATAAGATATTATTCTCAGAAGATACGGTAACACATATTTGCTGACTCTCCATTCCCTTCTCTACTAGCTCCTGCTAATGGATATTCCAGGTGCCTATAAAAATCCCTTCCCTCTGGTACTTTGAAGGGGGTTCCTACATGGGCTCATCTGCAGTCTGCCTTTTTCCCAACTACTCTCCTGTTTCACACCCTCACACCTCCTGGGAGCCACTGCCTCTTCTGTTGAGTGCCATAGCCCCCACAGCCACAGTTCTGGGCAGCACTCTGCTGAGTTTCAATGTTCTGCTGCCCTTTGCACACTAGTCCTTAGAAACCCAAAGTTGCAGAATACTCTGCTGTGAATTGGAGGAGTGGGAACGATAGGATTGAGTCTCCCATCTTAGATGTTACAAAAAGAGAACAAGTTGGAGAAAACTCTGTCCTACAGAGTTTTAATGACATGGATGTTTTTATTATTTGTTTATTTTGAGACAAGGTATTGCTCCGTCACCCAGGCTGGAATACAGTGGCACTATCTTGGCTTACTGCATCCTCTGCCTCCCTTGCTCAAGTGATCTTCCCAGCTCAGTCTCACCAGGCTTGACGTGGATTTTTTAAAATTACTAGGTTCAGCTGGGTGTGGTGGCTCATGCATATAACCCCAGCACTTTGGGAAGCCGAGGTGGGCAGATCACAAGGTCAAGAGATCAAGACCATCCTGGCCAACATGGTGAAACCCCGTCTCTACTAAAAGTACAAAAATTAGCTGGGAGTTGTGGCACACATCAGTAGTCCCAGCTACTGAGGAGGCTGAGGCAGGAGAATTGCTTGAACCCGGGAGGCGGAGGTTGTGGTGAGCCAAGATCATGCCACTGCACTCCAGCCTGCTGCCTGGCAACAGAGTGAGACTCTGTCTCAAAAAAAAAAAAAAAAAAATTACTAGGTTCACACTGAGACACAGCTAAAGTGAAGACACAACACTGGACTCTGGATGATCTTCTCACCAAAATCAAATCACATGGATCCTTCCCAGGGCCACTAAATAAAAATCTGGACTCACCAAAGAGGTCAGGACAGCCTGAGGAAAACTAAGTCTACACTTGAAGTTCCTTATTTGTATGACTAAGGCTTCATTCCTTCTCTTTCATTTCTTTAATGCAAAGTCTTGTATTTTCCTCTCCATTTTACATGTTTTGTAGAGATAGAACTAAACTCCACCTGTTCGAGTAAAAAAAACATGACAGACGACCAAAAGTGTGAAAGCCAAAACCATATGAAAAACTGCCTCAAAAGATGAGCAGCCCATTTGGAGGGAAAATATGTGGGTTGCTAGTGGGAGTTTCTCACTCTTCAGTTTTTTACATAGGCTTTTGAAAAGGGGAAAAAGTTAAGAGGAGGTGAAGTGGGGAGATCTAGCTAAGATTTCTTTAAAACTTTTTAAAAGTCAGATTGCTATTAATCTGTGGAAATATCACTTGCAAATATTAAAAATCCCCTCAAAAATAACCTCCAAGTCAATCTTGTCGGAAAACATGATATGCAAGAGCAAACCAGTCACATATAAGGAAAGATGGATGACCCCTGTGACGTGGAGGGTGACAAGGAAGGAAAGGATGAAGATATTGATCAGAAGGAGAAAGAGGAAATGTTTGGATTCTTGTTTCTCTTTACTACAGCAATAGTAACAACTGTGTTGAAGAGTTTGAAGTATATGAGAATTTTGAGATCATTAGTCCTTGGTGGCAGTCTTAACAGGCCCATTCTTTTTGTTTTTGTTGTTTGTTGAGATGGAGTCTTACAATGTCGCCTGGCCTGGAGTGCAGTGGCGGGATCTCGGCTCACTGCATCTCCACCTTCCAGGTTCAAGCAATTCTCCTGCCTTAGCTTCCCGAGTAGCTGGGGTTGCAGGCACCTGCCACCACACTTAGCTATTTTTTTGTATTTTTTAGTAGAGACGGGGTTTCACTATGTTGGCCCGGATGGTCTCAAACTCCCAATCTCATGATCTGCCTGCCTCAGCCTCCCAAAATGCTCGGATTACAGGCGTGAGTCACAGTGCCTGGCTAACACACCCTTTCTTACACAAGATACTGAAAACCATTGCCATCATAAATACAATTTTACTGTTATCTTTGATGACTAATGTAAAACAGAACTGAACCCATTTTAAGGTTTATCAAGAGAACAAATTCTTATATGGCATTTTAGATAGGTTTTGTTCCAAATTTTGCCAAGTTTATCAATGCATGCACTTATTCACCAGAGGGAATAATGAACTCTCATAGTGCAGAACTGGATCCAAAACCCACTGGATTTCTTCAGCACCCTCCAATGATTTTTACAGCATAATTTACAGCATTCCAAGCTGCCCTTGGCTCACTTGTCAGAAATGATGGACTGCAACCTCAGTTTTGCTTTGCTTTGTTGGTTTTCTTTTTGTTTTTTTCCTGAGATAGGATCTCACTCTGTCACCCAGGCTGGAGTGCAGTGGCATGATCATGGCTCTCTATAGCCTTGACCCCTGGGCTCAGGTGATGCTCCCACTTCAGCCTCCTATCTGGAACTACAGGTGCACAGCACCATGCTTGGCTAACTTTTTGTATTTTTTGTAAAAACAGAATTTTACCATGTTGCCCAGGCTGGTTGCAGACTCCTGGACCCAAACGATCTGTCTGCCTTGGCCTCCCAAAGTGCTGGGATTACAGGCATAAGCCATTGCACCCAGCTGTGTTGTCGGTTTTCTGCAATGGAGCCATAATTAAGATTGATGACGTGTGTGCACTCTGCTGTTAAAGGTGACATTTTTAGATAAGAACAAAACATTCCAGAGGAAAGTCGTTACCAAGAATGCTTTCTTTCTTACCTTTATTTAATTAAGAAAGAACTTGGCCGGGCACAGTGGCTCATGCCTGTAATCCCAGCACTTTGGGAGGCTGAAGCAGGTGGATCACCTGAGGTCGGGAGTTTGAGATCAGTCTGACTAACATGGAGAACCCCCAGCTCTACTAAAAATGAAAAATTAGCCGGGCATGGTGGCACATGCCTGTAATCCCAGCTACTCGGGAAGCTGAGGCAGGAGAACTGCTTGAACCTGGTAGGTGGAGTTGCAGTGAGCCAAGATTGCACCATTGCACTCTAGCCTGGACAGCAAGAGTGAAACTCCATCTCAAAAAAAAAAAAAAAAAAAAAGAGAAAAAGAAAAAGAAATCAACAGCTTCTAAGGTATAATGGCAAAGTAGAGCCATCTGATTTTTGTTTCTTTTACTCAGTATCTGCAGGGTATTGGTTTCAGTAACCATCTTCCTCCATGGATACCAAAATCCACAGATGCTCCAGTCCTTTCTATAAAATGGCATAGTACGTGCCACACATATCATTCTGTATACTTTATATCATCTCTGGATTACTTAGAATATCAAATGCAACATAAATGCTATGTAAATATTAATACTTGGTATATTGTATTGGTTATTTGTATTATTAATTTTTTATTGTTGTTTTTTAAATATTTTGATCTGCAGTTGGTTGAATTTATAAGTGCAGACCCCATGGATATGAAGGGTCAACTGTACATATAACTTGCTTCATGAAAAAGAGACTACAACTAACGGCATGGAAAAAATATTTATATAAGAAGTTATTCCCAAAATGATGGAAGACCTAAATTAAGGAACAAGAAATTTCAGAGCATTTAATATTTTAAAAACGGAAGCGAGGGAGGGAGAGACATAGACTGCTGAAGTCACTTTTTTGGGGAGGGGGCAGGATCTTGTTCTGTCACCCAGGCTAGAGTGCAGTGGCATGCTCATGGCTCACTATAGCCTCAACTTCCTGAACTCAAGCAATCCTCCCAACTCAGCCTCCCTAGTAGCTGGGACTACAAGTGCATGCCACTGCACCTGGCTAATTTTTGTATTTTTTATAGAGATATGTTTTCACCATGTTGTCCAGACTGGTCTTGAATTCTTGGGCTTAAGCAGTCTGCCCACCTTGGCCTCCCAAAGAGCTGAGATTACAGGTGGAAGCCACCATGCCTGCTCTTGAAGTCGCTTATGTTTTTTAAAGTTCATAAATGCATGCATTAAAAAAAAGTAATGGAATATAAGAGAGAAAAATAAAACTGCCTTCAGAATTCTTCATTACAATGTTGTCATTCAAAATTAGCAGCAAGAGACAGAATTTCTCCAGTGTGCAAAAACAATTTGATGACAAAATTCAGATAACAAAGAGTTGAATTAAATTAATGAAATTAGGAAAATAAAAACTATGAAGACTTGGTCATAATTTTGAATACAGTAAAGGAAGTATAAACCTCATTATGGGAATAAATATTATAGAACAGAATAAAAAAGCTGTAAGCTTTAGCAATGAAAAACAAAAATATAATTAGCTAAAGTAAGAAAGCAAAAAAGAAAATAGAGGTACAAGAAGTATGGAACAAGTATTTTATATCACAGAGTTAAATGTTACTCTTAATAAAATCAAGAAATCAATATATATATTATTAAAGTATAAGGTAATAATATAAACCTACTATAAGGTATAAATCAATAGATCTGAAAATGACACGATGACTGATAAAAATAGAGAGATAGTAAGGTTAGAGAGGTAAGAGGAATGTAAGTGCATGAATTCACTCATCATTCATAGTGGAGTGAAAAATAAATGTTCAAAATAATAAATCAGGAAACAAATTTTAAGTAGATTATATTAATTTACAAAGTAACCTGTATTCATAAGGCTAATGTTGGCACCTAAAGCAAATAAGCTTCCAAAGTTCAGTGGCTTAATAATATTTGTTTCTTAATCATGTAACAATAGAAGGTGGGTATTCTGAGTTGGTGAACGGCTTTCCTTCAGGTTCCTTCCATCCTGTGACTCTGCCAATTCTAGGTTGATCTTATTCTGCATCCTCCAGCAGAAGGAGAAAGAACATGAGAAACAGGCACACTATTTCTTGAAAGTTTTAGCTGGTAAGCGTCATTCATCACTTCCATTTATAATCCACTGGCAAGAGCTAGTCATCTGGCTGCATCTAGACACAAAAAGGGTGAGGGAATGGGGCAGAAAATAGGCCTCCCTGGCCAGCCACATCTAAGAAATAATTAAGAAGAAAAGCAAAGCATGAATTTCATTGGAGAATTAATTAACTCCATGATACCTGCATACACTGAAAGAACTATGAATAGACTATAAATCCTCCAACTTGTCAAAAAATGCTAGTTTTTATAAAATCAGTGTTGGAGACGCTGCCAAAAAAAGATAGTCACTATTAATTACTAAATGTGATAGCATTAATAAAAAAAAAACTGCAGCAAGTTTGGCAATGCCACTGCTGGGAATTTATTCTACAAATACACGTGAGTGAAGTATGCAAAAGTGTACTGTGACGATGTTTATTGCAGCATTTCTTTTTTGTTAGGCAAACACTAAAAACAATTTAAATGCCTAACCCTATTGGAAGTGGTTAAATTTGGAGAGGGAAGAAGAGAGAGAGAGAGAGACAGAGAGAGGATTAAAGGGTACCTGGTATATAGCAGACAATAAATATTTCATAAAGTAATAAATATATCTAAATATTTTAGAAAGAATACACAGGACTCTCTTCATTTTAAACTCTTCTGTTTAATCTCTTACCAATTACACATGATACTTTTTGTTAGGTTGAAAGTTTGAAGGTGATGAAATACCATCTTATTTATCATAAATAATACCAACTGATGATCCAGGAATATTATTTTAAGGACTTGCTGGATTATTTCTGAGAAATAATAAAAGCATTGTGTTATTTAGGGATTGTGCTTAAAACACTAAAGCATCTTTCACTGTATTGACAGGATACTTCCAGGAGCTGAGCTTACTTTAATCTAACTAAATGCATGAACGCCTATCTGGCTGGAAGGAGCGAAGGCTGTCATATGGATAGCTTTCTCAATTCTGCAGGTAACTTATGGGGGAAGAATCTTTTTCAGTTGGTGGAGTGATCTGCCGGAATGATGAAAAAGATTCTGCCTTAAATCGAGTGTCCCAAAAGCAGAACCTGAGATGAGGATTTGTGTGCAAGTGATTTATTGGTAAAGGACTTCCAGGGGAAAACCTGGCAGGGAATGGGGAAAGCAGGACAGGGAAGAGGCAGAATCTAGGCAGGAGTATGAAGTCCTGAGGAGGGAAGGTGGCTTCAGGCTGATCAGGCTGGAGGGCTGTGGTGTATAAGGTAAGCCTCAGAGTTGCACCTACCCAAGACACGAGAAGTGGGTTTCCACATACACCCATCAGTCATTGGTTAAGGAGGGAGAGGTAGGGAAACCTCTGGACCTCCCTTGGTGAAGACAAAGAAAGTTAAAAGAACACCCCCACCCCCAACAAAAGACCTGAAGATGCTAAAACTCACAAACACTTCTCTCCAAAGCACTCCAAAACAAACATTAAAAAGAATCTAAGAAATTTAGGAGGAGTACCAACATTATCTACTACAAATTTAATCTTAAGAAAATGGAAATTAAGAGAGTCATGTTTTTATGAGAATTTGTGTATGATAAAAATAGTATTTCAAATGAGTGGAGGAAAGGATAAATTATCAAATAGCCAAGAAATAGTGGATCAATTTGGAAAGAAAATTTGTTAACATTTCCTGACTCACACCATTTGCAAAAATAAATTTCAGATGCCTTAAAGATTTAGATGTTTAAAAATAAATTCCAAAACTATAGTAAAATTTTATAGGAGAATATTTGTATAATCTTAGAGTAAGTAAGCCTTTTTAAAGGTAAGCCTTTTTTTCTTGATCCTACAAACAAAAAATTTAAAAAGAAATTAAAATAACTGCACAGCTGAAGGGGCATAAGCAAAGTTAATTGACAAATAATTGAATTACTTATTTACCACAGGTATTAAAAGTAGAATGATTCAGAAAGACACAAGGCAAAACTTTTTGAAGCCTATCCTCTGCAAATTAGCTGGAGCAAAAGCCTTAACAGTGTTCCATAGTGCCTGACACCTAACTTTTTTCCTATGATATACATTTGGAATCATAGAATAACAGATTGAGATGTGACCCCAAACAGTGTGTAATCTAAGCACCTCATTGCAAGAGGAAGACACTGAAGCCCAGAGAAGAAGTGATTATGACCCCAGCCCACATCCTTGATATTGGGAGAACATGAGCTTGACATCACTGGGTTTTTGTTTTAGCTCATGAACTTTTGTAGACATCAAGAAAGTCCAGGAACCACTCTTGTCCTTCTGCTCACTGGTTTGGATGGGACACCAGTCAAGAGATATATTATGCTTTTGGATGATATATTGGGTATAATGCATACTGCTCAGGTGACTAAAATCTCAGAAATAACCTCTAAAGAACTTACCCATGTAACCAAAAACTATTGATATAAAAAGTAAATAATAAAACTAACAAAATGGGGGAAAATATATATGCCTTTGGTCAAATATCATAAGGTGATTGGTCATGCCAGGAATCAAAGTATAATTTATATGGGCTTCAGGCATTGAGTTAAATTAAAGAAATGAAATATGACAGTAACTTTATTAACATGTTATGTACCTGCACTTTCACTAACTGTATCTCACTGTTAAAACAAGGGACTCGCTTTATGAACTGTAATGACCCCTAAGACACATTTGGAATTCAGGAGTAGGAGAATATCTCTTTGTAGGACTCAGAATGAATCCTAACTCTCACATAGTTCTGTTTTCCAGATGCTCCCCACCCCCGCCCCGCCGCCCCAAGCCTGGACTCCAGTCCTAAGTGCTTCATGATGAATTTGGCCATAGGCCTCCTTTCTATACAGACAAGAGCACGGGGCATTTCCTTTCCTGTCCTACTTCATATCCTCTCTACAATTGTGGAATCACATCTTTCATAAAAAGCAGGTGAGAAGTCGTAACTGCACTGGGTCAGAATGAACTATATATCACAGTGGTGGTTTAACAAGAAACCACATCAGTGAGAACCTCTGGTCTACTTTTTGCCCCAACCAGCAGAGTGAATGAGAAAGGAGCCAACCTGGTACCACTGGTACCTGCGCTCCCCACCCAGACAGTGGTATTTATTGAAGACTTTCTAATTTCTTCTTTTCTCTCCATTCCTACCTCGATAACACTGGTTTTGTTTTTCCTTTCCCTTCTTCTACATATGTTTACTGACCAACTACTGCATGCCAGGCATGATGAGAGCCACTGCAAATCTAAAAGTGCTAGGACACAATTTGTGCCTCAAAGGGGCTTCCAGTTTTGAGCATTCTACAGAATCAAACACTGTCAGGCACAAGCCCCAGTCCTGAAAAAAAATCACTAGCACCATTTACCTTTGTTGACATTATGGTATAATCCCAATGGTCTGCCACTGCTTAGAGTTAATGGCAAAATTCCCCTATGAGCTCTGACCTCTTTCAGATACAGTTAGCACAAGTGTCACTCACACAGCATTTAACACACGATATCAAAAGGGCAAAGATTTAAATGCTTCTTTCTGGGTTCAGAGCTCTGCAGTTCACCTTTTTCTGATTTTCTGATCCTCAGCATTCTAGCTCCCTTTGCTTTTCTCTTCTCCATCTACTCTTACCCGAGACTGAACCACCTTGTTCCACTTTAACAAGACCTGTATAATCTTTCTCTCCCTTCAAAGGAAGTCCAATTTTTGACCCTTCCCACCAAGATTGTCTTAATAGAGACCTTCCCATTTGATTGTAAATATCATTATACTCTGGCTAGCTATGAGACCTTCATCAATTCTGTTGAAAATACAGGAAGCTCTACTCATTGGTGCCCAGGGTGAAGTCTTACTTCTTACGCTATTGGTGCTGCATAGGTTAACACATTGTATAGACACCACTTTTCCTAGCTTCATCATTGATCTTTGCCTCCGTTTTTCCTCATATTCTACCACCATTGTTTTTGTTGTTACTGTGGCTGCCCATTGGTCTTTGCTTTGATTCCTCAAAATTCCTCCCCCAAAATTAATAGTGCCTGTGGACACCCCCAGCAGCAGCAAGGGTGGTGAAGAACTGAGTATTTACTCCATGAGCACTGTGCTAAATGTTTGACTTGCATTATCTCACTCAATCTTCACAAGTACCCCCTATGGACAGCTTTTCTAAGCACTGCAGATAATTGTCTTAGTTTGGGTTCCCCCAAAGCAGCCCCTGATATAAGGATCTGGGTGTATGTAGTTTATTTAAAAAGTGGTCCCAGGAAATAAGAGTGATAAAGTAATGAACTCAGATAGGGAAGGTAGAAAAGCCATAAAGATACATTTATGGGTGAGAAACCATTGCAAACAACTGGGGCTCAATTCCTCCTGAGAAACTGTAGAATGCACCTCAGAATTATTCCACCAAGAAGCAAGGAATCTGGAATACTTATTTACCAGTTCCCATCCTTCACTGATAGAAGATCACCCCTGGGAATTTAACTTTTCAGAGAACTTCCAGGGGGCTGGCACTCTTCTGTGGCAAGAAAACACGTGCAGGCAGAAACCAAAAGCATTGTTATATACAGGAACTGTCTGTAGCCTGATTTCTCAGTGGGCCCAGGAGATATGGGCAGGTCGTTGATGGCATCTGCTATAGTAACATGGAAGAGAAATGAGAGGAGAAAAAGATGGGAAGAAATACAATGTAGTCTCATTCTCACTAGGCTTACAAGAATATACATATGACCCAAAGGAATTTGAAATTCATTAATGTAAGAACTGTTCATTGAGTACTTACTTTGTTACATGCACAGTTTTCCAAACTGGGGTCATAGGAGTGAGTAAAACACCATTGGCCTCATCATGTTTTTATACTCTAGAGCAATAAAGTGCTAAATAAATGGTGCCGTATATTCTCTTTGCCCTTCTTAATAGCTCATTGATCTGGTTTATGGATAGGATAGAGGCTTCGACTTTGGATTTTGAACCCACTTTGCTTAGTTTTATATTCAAAAGCCACATCTCAGATTTGAGAAAAACTTCCACCTAGTTTGTAACTGCCAAATAGAACACACAGCAGCTTGTCAAGCTGCTTCTTGCTGTCATTTACAGATTTCCAGGTACTTCATCACGGAGATTAAATACGGAGTGATTTGGTCCATGCCACACATTTGTGTCTGCCACTTCTTTTTTAGGCTTCTTACTGAAGTCTATGGTGCCTCTAGTCAGCATTTTTCTCTAGCATTACCAGCATGTTCTTCTCAACCCATAAGTGTTAGACCAAGATTGTCAAATTGATTTTCTGAGGGTGACACCCACTAATCCTGCCTTGTCACTCTTAGGTATTTTGGTTATCTGTCACACAGACTCTTAGTACCCAACAGACCTCAGAGAAGACACCCACTCTACCTCTTTCATATCTACCCATGGTCTGGCCACAGGAGGAGAGGGATTGGGTAGCACTGGAGGTGGGCAATGGCTTCAGCTTGACAGGAAAGTGCAGGCTTACAAGGGAGAAATGGCTTACATCCATGTAAGCTGCTCTCTGGACCATTGCAGTAGCTTCTTACTCGTCTCCTTGTCTCCTCTCTGGGCTCGTTCAGAACACATCTGAAGTCCTCCCTGGATAGGCCCTACAAGGTTCTATGTGAACAGCCCTCCACCGCCCCTCGATTTCTCTGATCTCATCTTGCACTAATGTCTCTACTTCTCATTTTGCTCTAGCCACTCCTCCATCAAAACAACTACATTACTGCCTCAGGGACTTTGCACTTTCTGATCCTTCTATCTGGAATGCTCTTCCCCAGACATCTGCCTGGTCCACTCATTCCTTTCTTCATTCAGGTCTCTGCCCACCTATCATCTCATCAGAGAAGTCTTCCTTGATCCCCGGTGCTATAGAGCATCTCCTTTCCACTCCAACACTCTGTAACCCCTATACACTGTTCTGTGTCCCACTCTAGCAATATCACACCTTGCTTTTTTCTTCTTTCTTTGTTTTGACTATATTGATCATATAGTCAATGCTATTTCAATAATTAAACTTATACTCAAAAATCTATACTTGGGGCCAGGTGCGGTGGCTCATCCCATTTGAATGTGTGCACCAGGCACTTTGTCACTTTTGTTTAGTTATATTACCAGCACCCAGAACAAGGCTCACCATATGTGGCCATCAGTAAATACAGGTTAATGAGTAAGAACAGGGATTTAATGAGTATACAGGTTTAAAATAGATTGAGCTTAGTGATACAGCAACTTGAATATTAAACATTTACATATAAAAACTCATTCCACCATATAGATGCCACTGTCACTGCTTTACTGCTTATAGAATCTTGAACTAATCCTGGCAAAGGCAATTGCCCAATAAACCTTTCGGGGACAAAATGACCAACCTTATTAGTCATTAGCAAGACACCAATTAAAACAATTATTACATACCGTTACTGACCAAGATTTTCCAATTATTATAGTTGCTGATGTTGGAAAGGCTAGCGTGAGAATGAGGGAGGGACTGGGCACTGGATTATACCACTGATCAGAGTGTGGACTCCTTCAACTTCTCTAACTAGTCAATGTGCATGAAAAGCCTTAGATATGCAGCTTTTGATATGTTACATCTGAAAGACATTATTAGTACGAGAAAATGCTCACAGTACTTTTTATAAGCAAGAGAACAGGGTGACTAAAGTATGTGGCGCATAAGCCCATTTTTCTTTATGGAAATTAAAGACTCCTCCCTGATCCTGGAAGATCAGACCCTAAAATGTTTACAGTGCTTATCACCACGTAGTAGGATTCCAGATAGTTTCAATGTTCTTCCTTTTACTTGCCTGCATTTTCTAAATGTCTTAAAAGTAACTTGCATTAATATTTCATTTTATTATGTATGCATTACATGGTACCTTGAAAAACGTTTATAAGGAAAAAGAAAAGAATAAATAAAATCAGTTTTAATAGTAATAAGCACTAGTAATAGTAATTTATTCTTATTAACATTTCATTTTAATATGAGCTAATTAAATAACAAATGATAATTTGTTTGGATGTTAGGACACACTCAGCTTCCTCTTGTTATTAATACGGAGCCTTCATGATAAAACAAGCCGTCAAATGCCCTATTGTAGAGCTTCATGATCTCAATAATTTGGGGTGGCAGGCCTCCGTACAGAACGTAAACTAGTATCATTCCAGAAGAGACAAATTTGATTTGGGTTCCCTTAGCTGGGGGTTGTTCCAAGTTAGCAACGTTGTAGGGAAATGCCTCCTTTGGACCCATGCTGGGGCAGCCTCACACTCCCAGAAAGTTTTTCATCAGGTCTTACTCCCTTGGCACAGGCTTTTATATATGTTATGGGCATGGAGTCCCCTCTGTTTAAACTGTGTCCTATAGACTGATGCTTCACAGCACAGGAAAGAAGTGCTTCCTTATTCCCATTTATAATCAATAAGTAAAGGTTCCACCCAGCTCCCTCCTAGTTGAAAATAGCCACGTACACGGCAGACTGAGAAAACTAGACTAGGTCCTGGGAGGTATTCTTCCAACCAATTTGTTGATAATTAATAAATATTATTATTTAACATATATGGGCTTTATAATTTAGGGTGTCTTCTTGTGTATGAAAACATATTTTCTTGTTATTTAGTTTTCACAATCATATGATGTAAATAGAGCCCAATTTGGGGTGGCAGAGAATAAGAGTCAAAGGTACCTTAAAGATCATATAGTCAATGCTATTTCAATAATTAAACTTATACTCAAAAATCTATACTTGGGGCCAGGTGCGGTGGCTCATCCCTGTGATTCCAGCACTTTGGGAGGCGAGGTAGGAGGATTTCTTGAGATCAGGAATTCAAGACAGCCTGGGAAGTATAATGAGATCCCATCTGTATACTTTTTTAAAAAAGAAAAGAAAAATCTGTATGTGGATGGGATGTCATGGAACCACTATTAATAATAAAAGAAAAGAAGAATATGTCATTCATTCAAATATAGATTTTTTAAGTAGTTATACCCAAATCAGAAGAAAACATAGTTTGATTTTATTGGTGCCTAAGTGTGCAGCCATACATCTTTTACTTCTAATTCATATGCTCTGATATTAATTACTAGTAAGATGCTGATTTTTAACAACCTTAATGGAGCCAGGATTGGTGGCCCATGCCTGCAATCCCCATACTTTTGTAGGCTAAGGGAGGAAGTCAGTTGAGGCCTGGCACTCAAGACCAGCCTAAGCAACACAGTGAGACTCCATCTCTTAAAAAAAAAAAATTAGCTGGGCATGGTGGCACACGCCTATAGCCCTAGATACTCTGGAGGCTGAGATGGGAGGATCACTTGAGCTGGGAGTTCAAGGATATTGTGAGCCATGATTGTACCACTGTACTTCAGCTTGGGGGACAGAGCAAGAACCTGTCTCAAGAAACCACAAAACAACAACAGCAACAACAAATTTAATGGCCCAATAGTTTTTCTCTTCTTTTTAGGTTTTTTTCTCCCTCCAAAAGTAATTCATCTTTGTTGTTGAAAATTTGTAAAATACAGAAAAGTAAAAAAGAAGCATTAAAAAAATCATGCAATGCATTTTACTGTCAATGCTGGTCTATTTCTTTCTAGGTTTTTTTTTTCAATTGAGACATCAATTCTAACTCGAAATTTTCACAACTAATGGTGACTCTCAACTTCAGTTCATTTTGTGAAAGAACATTTTCTTTCACAATCTAGCAGAATTACAACTTTAAAGCTCACAATACTCCCATCCAAAGAACAACAGATAATATGTTATGGATACTTCAGTCTCAGTTTAAACACCTTGTCTTGATACTAAATCTCATTTGTCTATGGAATTATTCAGTCAGTAAATACATATTGAATGCTGGGTACTATCTGTTACTGAGAATATAGAATTCTTAAAAATCAGTTGAAAATCATTGAGCTAATGTTAAAATGGAAGATAGTAATAAACAAAATAAATAAGTAATATATATATAGTATATTAGTTGTAAGTGCTAGCCACAAAGCCAAGGCATATTTTAGAAACATCCTGAAGCTTGCACTCCAAAGGCGGCCATAGCTATATTTGTTTACACATTTTTATTTTAAATTTGTGATTTCATTTCCTGTAAGTAATTCTGTGCAGTGATTAATACTAAGTGTCAATTTGACTGGATTGAAGGATGCCTAGATAGCTGGTAAAGTATTGTTTCTGGGTGTGTCTGTGAGGGTGTTGCCAGAAAAGATGAACATTTGAGTTGCTGGACTGTGAGCGGAAGACCCACCATCAGTGTGGGTGGTCATCATCCGTTCAGCTGCAGCCGGGCAAGAACAAAGCAGGCAGAAGAAGGTGGGATAAGTTGGCTTGCTGAGTCTTCTGGCTTTCATTTTTCTCCCATGCTGAATACTTCCTTATTTTGAACATCAGACTCCAGGTTCTTCGGTCTTTGGACTTTTGGAATTACACCAGCAGTTTGCCAGGGAATCTCAGGCCTTCAGCCACAGACAGAAGGCTGCATGGTTGGCTTTCTACTTTTAAGCCTTTTGGACCAAGTCACTACTGGCTCCCTATCTCTTCAGTTTGCAGATGACCTATCATGGGATTTCACCATGTGATCGTGTGAGGCAGTTCTCCTTATGTATGTATGTATGTATATATATATTCTATTAGTTCGGTCCCTCTGGAGAACCCTGACTAATACACTTTGCATTCCTTCCATATGTGTGATTACATTGAGCTTAGAGTTTTTTAGCAGTGAAGAATAAAAGTTGATATTTGCTTTATTGGTTCATTTGGAATCTGAACACCCTTACTTCTTTGTAGATTGAGCGTAGTGTTGTGCTTTCAGGTTTACTTTGTCCAGTAAGAATTATAGTTTTATCAGTAAAGAAGTATAGTTTTTGAGCCAGAACAAGTCAACAAGTTGAGTCTCAAACTGTCCTTTAATTTCACAAAGGTCTTGATCCATGGAATCTGCTCAATATGAAACTTCAGCATTGTTTTACAGTCTAGCTTTATGGCTACATTAAAATAAATTGCCAACTTCAAACTCTTCCATCTATTTTACAAAATGCAGGCCTTGAAAGGCACATCCCCTAAAAAATCCATAAGCAAAATTATTTCTTCCATCATGTTCACAGCACATCTTTTTAAAGCATATGTCTTTGCAAAGCATAGCATATATCTATGACAAAGCATATGTATCTTTGGTTTATATAAAGATAAAGTAGATTTACAAAGTTTGAATCAGAGACACTTTTGGTGAATGATACAATAAAAGAATGGTTCTCTATTTCTGTCATCTTTTGGGTTTGGCTGAACTGTTGAAACTTTGTCACAAGACAGTAAAAATTTACCACAAACACATTAAGACCTGGTAACTGAGCAATTTTCAAATTGATACTTCCCCAGGACATTTACTATTGTGAATAGCTACAAAATTAGCACACTAATACTTTAGCTTTTCTGTACAAGCAATAATCAGTTAGAAAATGCAATTAAAGAAAATGTTCTCTTTACAATAGCACCAAATGAGACATCATAACTCTCAATAATCATTTAAATATTCCCTGTAAGCATCACACTGCCTGACTTCAAACTATACTACAGGGCTATGGTAACCAAAACAGCATGGTACTGGTATAAGAATGGACACATAGACCAATGGAACAGAACAGAGAACCCGGAAATAAAACTGTACACCTATAACTATCTGATCTTTGACAAACCTGACAAATACAAGCAATGAGGAAAAGATTTCCCATTTAATAAATGATGCTGGCAGAACTGGCTAGCCATATGCAGAAAATTGAAACTGGACCACTTCCTTGCACCATATAAAAAAAAAATCAACTCAAGATGGATTAAAGACTTAAATGTAAAACCCAAAACTATAAACCCTTCCTTCCTTACACCATATAAAAAAATCAACTCAAGATGGATTAAAGACTTAAATGTAAAACCCAAAACTATAAACCCTAGAAGAAAATCTAGACAATACCATTCTGGACATAGGAATGGGCGAAGATTTTATGATAAAGACACTAAAAGCAAATGCAACTAAAGCAAAAATTGACAAATGGAATCTATGTAAACTAAAGAGCTTCTTCACAGCTAAAGGAACTATCTAAACAGAGTAAACAGACAACTACAGTATAGGAGAAAATTTTTGCAAACTTTGTATCTGACAAAGGTCTAATATCCAACATCTATAAGGAACTTAAACAAATTTACACACACACAAAAACAAATAAACCCATTTAAAAGTGGGCAAAGGACATGAACAGACACTTTTCGAAAGAAAACATCTGTGCAGCCAACAATCACATGAAAAAAAAGTTCAACATCACTGATTATTAGAGAAATACAAATAAAAAACACAATGAGATATCATCTTACACCCATCAGAATGGCTATAATTATATATTAAGAATCAAAAAGCAACAGATGCTGGCAAGATTGTGGAGAAAAAGGAACACTTTTACACTGTTGGTGGGAGTGTCAATTAGTTAAATCATTGTGGAAGACCATGTGGCAATTCCTCAAAGACCTAGAGACAGAAATATCATTCAACCAGGAATCTCATTACTGGGCATATACCCAGAAGAATATAAATTGTTCTATTATAAAGACACATACTTTATGATATAAACACATATACTTTTTTTTGCAACACTATTCACAATAGCAAAGACATGGAATCAACCTAAATGCCCAATAATGATAGACTGGATAATGAAAATGTGGTACATAAACACAATGGAATACTATGCAGCCATAAAAAGGAATGAGATCATGTCCTTTAAAGGGACATGGATGGAGCTGGAGGCCACTATCCTTAACACATGTTCTATACTACATGTTCTCATTCATAAGTGGAAGCCAAATGATAAGAACACATGTATACATAGAGGGGAACAATGCACATTGGGGCCTACCACAGGGCAGAGGGTGCAGGGAGGGAAAGAATCAAGAAAAATAACTAATGCATATTAGGCCTAATATCTGAGTGATTAAATAATCTATACAACAAACCTCCATGATACATTTAATCATGTAACAAACCTGCACATCCTGCACATGTACCCCTGAATTTAAAAGTTTTCTAAAAATTTTATAAAGAAAATAAAATGTACCCAATCTCTATAAACAAAATCTAAAAATCTATGGAGAGACACAACAGAAGACTTAAATAAATGAAAAGAGCACCCTAGTTTTGGACAGAGTGGTACACTATATTTTCCAAAATGGCCATAATAGTATTTCCTATCTCCCATGATCTTCTTTCAATGATGCCTTAAAACTCCTTTCATTGTGAAGTAAAGTCTTTGTTCCTTTGCCTTAAATCTGGGTGTACTTGTAACTATGGGAAAATTGACATTATGTGTTTTCAGAGCCAAGGTCACAAAAGGCAATGCAGCTTTTATCTGGTTCTCTTGGTATGCTTCTTCTTGAAACCCAGCCACCATGTTGTGAGGAAGTCCAAACCACCTGTGGAGAGGCCCACTTCAATTTTACTGAAAGGTAAATTTCAGGATGGTATTGATTTCTCAGTGTTCCGACTCTATTTCTCTGTTTCTCTCTGTCTTGCTCTATCTCTGTCTCTGTCTCTCACTCTCTTTCTCTCTCTTCTTCCAATCTGTTCTAATTAATTGCAAATTTCCACATTTTTTTTATATAGAAACTTTGTCTTCTATAAAATAATGGAAAGTGTTAATTAGCTGTCACTCATCTTCTATCATACTTGGCTCTTCTGCTTAGCATTTTTGTTTTGTTTTAGTTTGTTTTTTCTTCCCCTTCCAACTTGCTCTCTATTTTGTTGACACTTTCCCTTTAAAGAAGGCCTGTATGTAAAGTCAGCTCACACACTGCTCACTCCAAATATTGTTGTTAATGATTTCTGTACTTTTGGTCTTGGCTTGCTCCAAAGACGGGAAGAAAAATAATCTACATAATATCTTGTTCTTTTCCTCACTTCTCTCTCAAAACAAAAAAAGACAAAGATAAAACAGATACCAATGTAACTCTTACCTGACATAACAACCCTTCAAAGAATCAGCACAATTTAAAAGTTTAGAATCATTCCTTTCATGGAAGCTCTTACAGGGTGAGGTTGTGCTCAAAATGAAACAACCTAAAGATTAATGTAAAATATGTTTTGAAGGAAGAGAAAAAAAGGAGAAACAAGAAGAGGAGGAAGAGAAGGAAGGAAACGGGGGAAACAGGAAGAGAACAGAGGCAAGAGGAAAAACAAGAACTGTTAGTACTACTACTCGATGGTCAGTGACATCTTTACTATCTTTAGATTTTTTTCTCGTTTGGAGTAGATTAATGCATAATTTTTGCTGCACTGACTCATTTGGATTATACCTGGTTTTCACTCTGGCTTCCCCCAGGTCCACCTGCATGTTCATTCATACCAACCATTATCTAGACAGGCATGCATTTCTAGATATGCTGGAAATCTCCTGTTGTATGTTTCAGGGGCATCTCAAGATTAATATGTCCAATAGAATATTGATCTTACCACAGAACCTGCTCTAGGCATCTTGTCAATTACACTTCATGGTGTGAAGATCCCATCCAGCTGTTCACATGGGAAACTCAGGGGCCATGCTTGGGTGCTTGTCTTCCCTACTCCTGCCTCTGTTTCAACTGGCCTAACATCAAGTCCTGTTAGCAGCTTAATAGAAAGGTAATTCCAGGAAATACCAGTTAGAAAGTGGAGAAGTAAATCAAAAAACTGAATGGAATAAAGCCAATACACGATTCAGGAAGCCAAAAATGGTGTGGTGTATAATTGAGCTAGTTGTCACTGTGGGCACCTGCAGCTTCATAGCTCTAGGGAAACTGAGATCCAATCTAGACTATAAGCCTCAGTGTAATCCCATCGGATGGACAGGGCAGCCAAGGTATTTATGTATCAGCTCCCTTCAGGCATTGGTTGTAGACCGATCCGGGCATGTGAATTCTCTGGCATTTCAGCCTGTTTTTGTGAGCATATACCAGAAGCTGGCTGTCTGAGTAAGCCCTTGGGCAAAGAGTGGAAAATGCTGGTAATCAGAGATGGGCCTGTGGGCACTACAATAATAAGGCTCCAGGGAAGATGAGGGGCAACAGCATTGCCACAACAGTGTTCAGAAAAGATCCAAAAAAGATCGATAATAAGAGTAGCTTATGTTTATTGGGAGTCAGAAGGGTTTTGGCGTTTCTCACTTAATCCTGTAATACATTTCTACTAGGTCACTTGTAGGAATTATTATTCCTATCTTACAAAAGAAAAAACTGGACTCAGAGGTTAAGTACATTGCAGAAACACACAGATACTAGACAATAGAGCCTAAAGACTGAGCTTTCTAATTCTAAGTTGCAACTGTTCAAGGTAAGTTTAAATTTGGTTTCAGAGCAACTCTAGAAGAAGGAGCCTTCAACAAACCTTTTCCTTCCCACCTGAACTTCAAAATTTCTATACACCAGAAAAACTCACAAATGGAAACAGGTATGATGTCTAAAAATATGATTTTTTTCCTTTCTCTCTTTTCAATATTTTCTGTGTTGTCAATATATCAACTTTATATTGAAGAATACATTTAAAATTATAAAAAAACAAGTTGGGCTAGTCTGAAAAAGTAAAAGCTAAAAAGTCCGCATAACTGAAATCTATAAAATCTTCAGTGGGGCATGGTGGCTCATACCTTTAATCCCAGCATTTTGGAAGGCTGAGGTGGGTGGATCACGAGGTCAGGAGATTGAGACTATCCTGGCTAACACAGTGAAACCCCGTCTCTGCTATAAATACAAAAAATTAGCCAGGCATGGTGGCATGCACCTGTAGTCCCAGCTACTCAGGAGGCTGAGGCAGGAGAATTGCTTTAATCCGGGAGAAGGAGGTTACAGTGAGCCAAGATTGCGCGACTGCACTCCAGCCTGGGTGATAGAGCAACACTGTGTCTCAAAAAAAAAAAAAAAAATCTTCATAATATAGAGTGAAACAGTCTTTCTGAGAAGTGACCCATTTTGGAAATGCCTGACTCTGGTTTTCTGTTGTGTGAGTTTGTAGGGCAAATGTTTGAGAGAACACCTCTTCAATATTTCACACCTCTGCCACATTTCAAGAAGAAAAATCTTCACTTAGAGGAGATCTATGAGCTTTAACGAGGTCAGAGGGTGCCACCCATGACTTTGGTTTTAAAGAATGAGTTTATGAATCAAATATCTAAGCAGATAAAATGATAGAGATCACCTTCATGGGGTTTCCAGACATCCGGGCAGCCATCTGAGAAAGCTCATGGAATTCCCATTCTTGGGAAATGTCAGCATTGTCTTAGGATTCAGAGTTCTCCTAAAGAAAATTAAACATGACCTCAGCAAAAACTATTGGGAGAGTTTCTGAGTAAGTTGTTAATTTCTGACCACCCGATTCAGTCATATATATATCTGGCCTCCGTATCTCTTCCTCACTCACTGATGGGACATGGACTTTCCCTGAAAAGGGCATGATGATGGGCCAAGTGCCTCTCTGTAGCCGAGGCCAACTGCGAAGGAGCTGAGAGCTGAATAGAGGCTGCGTGCTGACCACACCCCCCGTGGTGTGAGCCTAAAAACCATGATAATCATAATGATTAATATCTGCCATAATACAATAATATTTTTGTGAATATCTTTTTTTTTTTTTTTTTTTGAGGGAGTCTTGCTCTGTCACCAGGCTAGAGTGCAGTGGCACAATCTCAGCTCACTGCAACCTCCGCCTCCTGGGTTCAAGCGACTCTTTGGGTTCAAGCAACTCTTCCGCTTCAGCCTCCAGAGTAGCTGGGACCACAGGCGCGTGGCACCACGCCCGGCTAATTTTTGTATTTTTGGTAGGGACGAGGTTTCACCATGTTGGCCTGTATGGTCTCAATCTCTTGACCTTGTGATCTGCCCACCTCGGCCTCCCAAAGTGCTGGGATTACAGACTTGAGCCATTGTGCCCGGCCATGAATATCTTACACAGTTCCATGAGAGAAGAAAACTAGAAATAATATTGACTGAGGTAAGTACCCAGTATTTATCATACACACTTAACTCACCCCTTTAACAAATGTATATTGAGCTCCTCCCACACCCAAACAGTATGGGGGAGTGCTAGGAAGTTAGTGGTGAACTCAAAAAACATAACCCACGCCCTCCTGAAGTTACAGACTAGTAGAACAAACAAACAGAGGAAAATGAGCAAGTGATCGCAGATTGTGGCCAGTGCTATGATGGGTACTGTGAAAGCTTGTAACCAGGAAACTTAATTTTGATTTAGGAGTTGAGACTTGAAAGACTGATAGGAGTAGTTGAGCCAAGAGTGGGCACAGATGACCTAGAGTCTTGGCTTCCTCTAGGGGGCACAGATGGCTCAGCTTTCCTGATAGAAAACATCTATTTGGGCTGACGGTGGAGGTTGCATGTGCGAGAATGCATCTTTGGTTAAATACTGTAAGGTTGGTCCTGTAGCCAGGGTGGGGCCCTGAAGAGAACCCTCAATTAGAGGTTAAGAGAATCTTAATTTAAAACCTGGCTCTGCTATTCACTAGCTGTGTGGCCTTGGGGAAATGCCCCGTCTCTCGGTGCTCCAGTTTCCAGTCTGCCAATGTGGGAGATTAACGGGCTTGAAGATTAGGTTTTCTGGAAGCAGACTATAAACCAAGCGAGATGTTGATTAGGAATTGAGCTGTGATGGGAAGGGAGGGGAGCAATGAAATCCTAACAGCACCATAGCCAACCCTGGGGGGAGCTCGGGAGCAAACACAACCCTATAGAGTCCGTCCATGTTGGTCAGAATGACCTGGCCTCTCTATCGCTTCCTCACTCAATGATGGGGCATGGGCTTTCCCTAAAAAAGGGCATGATTATGGGCCAGGTGCCTCTCTGTAGCTGAGGCCAACTCTGAAGGAGCTGATTGCTGAATAGAGGCTGTGTGCTGACCACATCCCCCACAGTTGGGAAGCACTTTCCCTTTGAAGGGAGAACAAGGTTGCACCTTTATGTCTACCACCAATACTGCATTTCTGGAGGGTAAATAAGATCAAGCCCTTGAAAACAGCTGGCACAACGGAGATATATAATAGATGTTAGTCAAATCATAATCCTTATCACACACTTCTTTATTCCACATCATTCAGCAGGCTTCTACCATCATTATTTCCAGCATTTTTATATTAAGCGTCTGCCCTTTGCATGTCCTGCAGCCTCAGAGTGGAATACTCTTCTCCCCTAAAACTTAAAGGTAACCACTTCAAATGCTTTCTCCTCCACAATTTTTTTTTCATATCCTACTTAGTATCTTAAGGAATCTTAATCATTCATTTGACAAGTATTTGTCGAGCCTATGGCCTGCTAGGGCAGGGAAAGGTAAAAAGACCCAAGGTTACCCTCAAGCTTTCCTTCTGGAACTGTTCGTTTCACACTTCTACCCTACCTGAGACACAGCAATGTGGCAACCAGCCTATGCAGCTTGAACCTGAGCTTACAGTTTGGTCTACTTGCTGTCCTTATCTCTTAATCCCACAAGTGATTCTGTGTTCCTAGAAAGCAGAGGTAATACCTTTCTAATTACAATTACAGTCTTCCCTCCCTAAACCCAGCATGTAATGTATATTCAATGACATGAACTAAGTTGAGCTAAGTTGAATTGAATGAAGTAGAGGTTTATCCAGTCTTGCCCTGGTCCTCCTAATAAAAATGAATAGCTTTAAATAGTTAATGAGAAACTCTTTCACTTGAACTACTGAGCTAATTCAATGTGCCATAAATGTTCTTACAGTTTATATCCTTTGTGCGAATAGAAAGAAAGACTATCTACAAGGAAGGCTTTGAAATTTGTTCCTTCAGCAATTATTGTACAACCCAGTATGGCTTACAGGTAAAGAATACCAGGCTATGGGCTGGGCGCAGTGGCTCATGCCTGTAATCCCAGCACTTTGGGAGGCCGAGGTGGGCAGATCATGAGGTTAAGAGGTTGAGACCATCCTGGCCAACATGGTGAAACCCCGTCTCCACTAAAAATACAAAAAAATTAGCTGGGCATGGTGGCGCATGCCTGTAGTCCCAGCTACTCGGGAGGCTGAGGCAGGAGAATTGCTTGAACCTGGGAGGCAGAGGTTGCAGTGAGCCGAGGTCGCGCCACTGCACTCCAGCCTAGCACCTGGTGACACTGGTGACAGAGTGAGACTCTGTCTCAAAAAAAAAAAAGAATACCAGGCTATGAAATAAATCTGTCTTATTTTGAATTTTGTCTTTGTTACTGTGTGACTTTGGGTAAGTCACTTAACTTCTCTGTGGTTCAGTTTTCTTATCCATAAATTGGAAACAATATAGCACCTATCTTCTAGGATGTTATAAGCATTCAAAGATATCATGCAAATAAAGTGTTCAAAACATGGCAAGAGCTTAATAAATGCCAATTACCATTATCGTTATTATTATTCAGAAAGCCATGTACACAGATGGGTGACTTCTCTCCCCACTCACCAGCAACTGAGTTCATATAAAGAACTAGGAGAGACCTATACGGTTTTTTTTGTCAGATATTCTACTAGGTTTGTTTGTAGAAGTATATATATTTCCTAAAATATAACAGACTTCTTTCATGTTTTCACTCCGTAAGTTCTGGTGTTTTAATGATTCTTAAAAGAAAAAAAAAACAAGGCCAGGCACGGTGGTTTATGCCTGTAATCCCAGCAGTTTGGGAGGCTGAGGTGGGTGGATCACAAGGTCAGGAGATCGAGACTGTACTGGCTAACATGGTGAAATCCTATCTCTACTAAAAATACAAAAAAAAAAAAAAAAAAATTAGCTGGGCATGGTGATACATGCCTATAGTCCCAGCTACTTGGGAGGCTGAAGCAGGAGAATCACTGGAACCCGGGAGGCAGGTTACAGTGAGCTGAGATCATGCTACCTCACTCCAGCCTGGGCAACAGTGCAAGACTCCATCTCAAAAATAAATAAATAAATAAATAAAAGGTAAAGCAGCATTCTTTCATTTCTCCCCAAGAAGGTCTTTAATTAGATCCGATTTGTCAATTTTTGCTTTTGCTGCCATTGTTTTCAATGTTTTAATCATAAAGTCTTTGCCCATCTCTGAGTCCTGAATGGTATTGTCTAGGTTTTCTTCTAGGGTTTTTATGGTTTTAGGTCTTACATTTAAGTCTTTAATCCACCTTGAGTTTTTTTTTTATAAGGTAAAAGGAAGGGGTCCAGTTTCAGTTTTCTGCATATAGCTAGGAGTTTTCTCAACACCATTTATTAAACAGGGAATCATTGCTTTCCCCATTGTTTGTTTTTGTCTGGTTTGTCAAAGATCAGATGGTTATAGATGTGTGGCATTATTTCTGAGGCCTCTGTTCTGTTCCATTAGTCCATATATGTGTTTTGGTACCAGTATCATGCTGTTTCGGTTATTGTAGCTTTGCAGTATAGTTTGAAGTCAGGTAGCATGATGCCTCCAACATTGTTATTTTTGCTTAGGATTTTCTTGGCTATGCAGGCTCTTTTTTGGGTCCATATGAAATTTAAAGTAGTTTTTTTCTAATTTTGTGAAGAAAATCAATGGTAGCTTAAAGGGGATAGCATTGAATTTTTAAATTACTTTGGGCAGTGTGGCCATTTGTACAATATTGATTCTCCCTGTCCATGAGCATGGAATGTTTTTCCATTTGTTCGTGGCCTTTCTTATTTCCTTGACCAGTGATTTGTAGTTCTCCTTGAAGAGGTCCTTCACATCCCTCGTAAATTGTATTCTTAGGTATTTTATTCTCTTTGCAGCAATTGTGAATGGGAATTCACTCATTATTTGGCTCTCTGTTTGTCTATTATTAGTGTATAGGAATGCTGGTGACTTTTGCATATCGATTTTGTATCCTGAGACTTTGCTGAAGTTGCTTATCAGCTTAAGGAGATTTTGGAATAAAACAATGGGATGCTCTAAATATACAATCATGTCATCTGCAAACAAAGACAATTTGACTTCCTCTCTTCCTATTAGAATATGCTTTATTTCTTTCTCTTGCCTTATTGTCCTGGCCAGAGCTTCCAATACTATGTTGAATAGGAGTGGTGAGAGAGGGCATCCTTGTTTTTTGCCAGTTTTCAAAGGGAATGCTTCCAGCTTTTGCAAAATTCAGTATGATATTCACTGTGGGTTTGTCATAAATAGCTTTTATTATTTTGAGATATGTTCCATCAATACCTGGTTTATAGAGAATTTTTAGCATGAAGGGGGCTGTTAAATTTTATCGAAGGCCTTTTCTGCATCTATTAAGATAATCATGTGGTTTTTGTCATCGATTCTGTTTATGTGATGGATTACATTTATTGATTTGCATGTTGAACCAGGCTTCCATCTCAGGGATGAAGCTGATTGATTGTGGTGAATAAACTTTTTGATGTGCTACTGGATTCAGTTTGCCAGCATTTTACTGAGAATTTTCACATTGATGTTCATCAGGCATATTGGCCTGAAATTTTCTTTTATGTGTGTGTGTTTCTGCCAGATTTTTGGTATCAGGATGATGTTGGCCTCATAAAATGAATTAGGGATGATTCCCTCTTTTTCTATTGTTTGGAATGCTTTCAGAAGGAACAGTACTAACTCCTCTTTGTACCTTTGGTATAATGGGGCTGTGAATCCATCTGGTCCTGGACATTTTTTGGGTTGGTAGGTTAATAATTACTGCCTTAATTTTAGAACTTACTATTGGTCTATTCAGGGATTTGACTTCTTCTTGGTTTAGTCTTGGGAGGGGGTATGTGTCCAGAAATTTATTCATTTCTTCTAGATTTTCTAGTTTATTTGCATGAGGTGTTGATAGTATTTTCTGATGGTAATTTGTATTCCTGTGGGATCAGTGGTGATATCCCCTTTATCATTTTTTATTGTGTCTATTTGATTCTTCTCTCTTTTCTTCTTTATTAGTCCTGCTAATGGTCTATTTTATTAATCTTTTAAAAAATAAAACAGCTTCTAGATTCATTGATTTTTTTGAAGGGTTTTTGTGTCTCTATTTTCTTCAGTTTGGCTCTGATCCTAGTTCTTTCTTGTCTTTTGCTAGCTTTTCAATTTGTTTGCTCTGCTTCTCTAGGTCTTTTCATTGTGATGTTAGGGTGTCAATTTTAGATCTTTCCTGCTTTCTCCTTTGGACATTTAGTACTATAAATTTCCCTCTAAACACTGCTTTAGCTGTGTCTCAGAGATTCTAGTACATTGTGTCTTTGTTCTCATTGGTTTCAAAGAACTTCTTGATTTCTGCCTTAATTTTATTATTTACCCAGTAGTCATTCAGGAGCAGGTTGTTCAGTTTCCCTGTATTTGTGCAGTTTTGAGTGAGTTTCTTAATCCTGAGTTCTAATTTGATTGCACTGTGGTCTGAGAGACTGTTTGTTATGATTTTCATTCTTTTGCATTTGCTGAGGAGTGTTTTACTTCCAATTATATGGTCAATTTTAGAATAAGTGCAATGTGGTGCTGAGAAGAATGTATATTCTGTTGATTTGGGGTGGAGAGTTCTGTATATGTCTATTAGATCTACTTGGTTCAGAGCTGAGCTCAAGTCCTGGATATTCTTGTTAAATTTTGTCTCGTTGTATGTCTAATATTGACAGTAGGGTGTTAAAGTCTCACACTATTATTATTGGGAGTCTAAGTCTCTTTGTAGATCTCTAAGAACTTGCTTTATAAATCTGGGTGCTCCTGTATTGGGTGCATATATATTTAGGATAGTTAGCTCTTCTTGTTGCATTGATTGCTTTACCATTATGTAATACCCTTCTTTGTCTTCTTAAATCTTTGTTAGTTTAAAGTTTGTTTTATCAGAGACTAGGATTGCAACAACCTTGCTTTTTTTGTTTTCCATTTGCTTGGTAAATATCCCTCCATCCCTTTATTTTGAGGCTATGTGTGTCTTTGGTCTCCTGAATACAGCACACTGATGGGTCTTGACTCTTTATCCAATTTGCCAGTTCATGTCTTTTAATGGGCATTTAGCCCATTTACATTTAAGCTTAATATGATTATGTGTGAGTCTGATCCTGTCTTTATGATGCTAGCTGATTATTTTGCCTGTTAGTTGATGCTGTTTCTTTGTAGTATCTATAGTCTTTTCAATTTGGTATGCATTTGCAGTGGCTGGTACCAGTGTTTTCTTTTCATATCTAGTGCTTCCTTCAGGAGCTCTTTTAAGGAAGGCCTGGTGGAGACAAAATCTTTCAGCATTTGCTTGTCTGTAAAGGATTTTATTTCTCCTTTGTTTATGAAGCTTAGTTTGGCTGGATATAAAATTCTAGACTGAAAATTCTTTTCTTTAAGAATGTTGAATATTAACCCCCACTCCCTTCTGGCACATAGGGTTTCTGCAGAGAGATCTACTGTTAGTCTAATGGGCTTCCCTTTGTGGATAACCCAACCATTCTATCTGGCTGCCCTTAACATTTTTTCTTTCATTTCAACCTTGATGAATCTGACAATTACGTGTCTTGGGGGTTGCTTTTCTCAAGGAATATCTTTGTGGTGTTCTCTGTAATTCTGAATATTGGCCTGTTTTGCTAGGTTGGGGGAGTTCTCCTGGATAATATCCTCAAGAGTGTTTTCCAACTTGGTCCCATGCTCCCTGTCACTTTCAGGTACACCAATCAAATGTAGGTTTGATCTTTTCACATAGTCCCATATTTCTTGGAGGCTTTGCTTGTTTCTTTTCATTCTTCTTTCTCTAATCTTGTCTTCACACTTTATTTCATTAAGTTGATCTTTAATCTTGATATCCTTTCTTCTCCTTGATCGATTCAGCTATTGATACTTGTGCATGCTTCACGAAGTTCTTATGCTGTGTTTTTCAGCTCCATCAAGTCATTTATGTTCTTTTCTAAACTGGTTATTCTAGTTAGCAATTCCTCTAACCTTATTTCAAGGTTTTTAGCTTCCTTGTATTGGGTTAGAACATGCTCTTTTAGCTCAAAGAAGTTTGTTATTACCCACCTTCTGAAGCCTACTTCTGTCAATTCATCAAACTCATTCCCCATCCATTTTCGTTCTCTTGCTGGCAAGGAGTTGTGATCCTTTAAAGGAGAAGAGGCATTCTGTTTTTTGGAATTTTCGGCCTTTTTGTGCTGGTTTTTCCTCATCTTCATGGATTTATCTATCTTTGGTCTTTGATGCTGGTGACCTTCAGATGGGGTTTTTGTGTGGAGGTCCTTTTTGTTGATGTTGATGCTATTCCTTTTTGTTTGTTAGTTTTCCTTCTAACAGTTCCCTCTGCTGTAGGTCTGCAGGAGTTTGCTGGGGGTCAACTTCGACCATGTTTTCCTGGGTATCACCAGTGGAGGAGAATGGCAAAGATTGCTGCCTGTTCCTTCCTCTGGAAACTTCGTCCCAGACGGGCACCAGGCAGATGCCAGCCAGAGCTCTCCTGTCTGAGGTGTCTGTCTACCCCTGCTGGGAGGTGTCTCCCAGTCACGACTGGGGTCAGGTACCCACTTGAGGAGGTAGTCTTGACCTTAGCAGAGCTCAAGGGCTGTGCTGGGAGATCCACTGCTCTCTTCAGAGTTGGCAGGCAGGAAAATGTTAAAGTCTGTTGAAGCTGCGCCCACAGCCACCCCTTCCTCTAAGTGCTCTGTCCCAGGGAGATGAGAGTTTTATCTATAAGCTTCTGACTGGCGCTGCTGCCTTTCTTTCAGAGATTCCCTGCCCAGAGAGGAGGAATCTAGAAAGGCACTCTGGCTACAGTGGCTTTACTGAGCTGCAGTGGGCTCCAGCCATTTTGAATTTCCCAACCACTTTGTTTACACTGTAAGGAGAACACTGCCTACTCAAGCCTCAGTAATGGTGGACACCTCTCCCCTCACCAGGCTCGAGCATCCTGGGTCAACTTCAGACTGCTGTGCTGACGGTGAGAATTTCAAGCCAGTGGATCTTAGCTTACTGGGCCCTGTCGGGGTGGGATCTCCTGAGCAAGACCACTTGGCTTCCTGCCTTCAGCCCCCTTTCCAGGGAAGTGAATGATTCTGTCTCACTGGTGTTCCAGTTACCACTGGGGTATGAAAAAAAATCCTGCAGCTAGCTCAGTATCTGCCTGAATGGCTACTCAGTTTTGTACTTGAAACCTAGGTCTCTGGTGGTATAGGCACCCGAGGGAAACTCCTTGTCTGTGGGTTGTGAAGATCATGGGAAAAACATAGTATCTGGGCTGGAATACACCATGTCTCAAGGCATAGTCCCTCATGGCTTCCCTTGACTAGGCGAGGGAGTCCCCCAATACCTTGCACTTCCCAGGTGAGGTGATGCTCCACCCTGCTTCGGCTCGCCCTCTGTGGGCTACACCCACTGTCTAACCAGTCCCAATGAGATAAGCCAGGTACCTCAGTTAGAAATGCAGAAATCACCCGCCTTCTGTGTTCATCTCACTGGGAGCTGCAGACTGGAGCTATTCCTTTTTGGCCATCTTACCAGCCACCCTCAAAAGCAAGACAATTTTAAAACGCAATAATTCACAAGCACATATTCCATCAGCCACCAGAGTCATGATGTCATCACACCTTGTGTAGCCTCTTGAAAACCCCATTGCACACTCCTGAATGAATGAGAGTGAAAAGGTAATAACATCTGGTAGAGTTATGAAATGATTTGTTTGCCCTTATGGACACCCTGAGATCTTAGGGATTGCTGTAGATTCTTGCACCACAGTTTGAGAACCATTAATCTATTCCAACCAGAAGATCAGGCCACGTTCTAGATCATGGAGCTGCTGAGGTCGAGAGCCTGCATTTCTGCTTTTTGATATCCTCTCATTGACATATGTCTACCTGAACAAGTCCACTTACTGAGTAGTAATTGCAATCTGTATTAGTTAGGGTAAAGCTAGTAAGTAGCAACAAATTAACTTCAAAATTTTCCTTATTTTGAAGAAATAAGCCTTCAAAATTTCCTAATTTCCAAACCAGGACAGTTGGTCACCTTAACCATCTCATAGAATTTTGGGGCCATTAGCAGAAAAGAAAAGAATGCAAAATTTCCTAATTTTGAAGGCTTATTTCTCAATTACATAAAAGTCCCACATAGGTATTCTTGGTCAGTGACATCTTTTAGGGGGACCAGCAAATACCCCTTTTTCCAGGACTGTGCCAGTTTTGAAACTAAAAGTCCCACATTCTAGAAACTTCCTCAGTCCAGGGCAAACCAGGACAGTTGGTCACCTTAACCATCTCATAGAATTTTGGGGCCATTAGCAGAAAAGAAAAGAATGCAGAAGGCACACCCGCTTCTTAAAAGCTTCAACCCAGAAGTGATACCCATCTCTTCCGCCCACATTTCATGGTGAGGAGTAGTTACAGGGATATAAGGGAGCCCACAATGGGAAATGTAGCTGGGTAGCTGGGGGTCTTTCCATGGGAGACTGTACATATTGGCTAGACCACTAAACATCTTTGCAAAAAAAAAAAAAAAACCCTAACTTTATTTCGTAACACTGCTGAGAGTAAGGTAAAGTGGGCATCACAAATGCTACCCATTGTTCTGAGGATTATAAAGATTTTTAAAACTTCAGCCCAAGAAAACGTAAACGCCTTATACAAATGGTATTGTTGATCTCATCTCCAACTCAATTTTTGCATAGAGGCCTTGGTTGAAAGCAATGATCATTCATTGATAAAAGACGACATTAATTTTTACTATAGTTGTTTCTTAAAAATAATGGCCAAGCAGATAATATTTTAAATGCATTAAGAAACTTCTGCAGTGTTTCCCGATGCAAAATAATTTATTTGAAACACAAGAAAATAAATATTTTTCTTATTTGATGTGTGCGTGGTGGGGGTGGGGGGTGTAGTCTTAAAATGGTATGAGTCTTGTGTTTTTTCCACCTGTTTTTTGTTTTATACAGGGGGACTAGTCTCACTCTGTCGCTCAGGCTGGAGTGCAGTGGTGCGATCTCAGCTTACTGCAACCTCTGCCTCCTGGGTTCAAGCAATTCTCCTGCCTCAGCTTCCCAAGTAGCTGGGACTACAGGTGCATGCCACCATGCCTGGCTAATTTTTGGTATTTTTAGTAGAGACAGGGTTTCACCATGTTAGCCAGGATGGTCTTGATCTCCTGACCTCACGATCCACCCACTCCAGCCTCCTAAAGTGCTGTTTTCCACCAGTTTTTAAACCTGACCCCTAACTTTTATTTTCATTCCTTTGAATTTTAAATGTTATTTATTCATGGTCCTCCAACAAAGTGGTAGCAGAATTCAGTCTACTACCCTTGCCAGAGGCCTTCCTACTAAGTTTAAATCTAAATACAAATTCTAAAAATGATCCACAAATCCAGAAATAGCAGAACAGAAATAATTTTACTGGCACCAAATGAAGTTATCTTGAAGAAATCATAAGAGATAGAAATAGATAGAACTTACCTTCTAACAACCAAAAGGAATTTTTAATTGCACAATTTAAAATTAACAAAAGGAAAAATAAATAAATGAAATGAAACTAAATGGGAAGTGATATTCTGTCTTTTCGATCTTGCATTTAACAAATTGAAAATGTTCTCATTAAAAAAGAGACTGGCTGGGAGCGGTGGCTCAAGCCTGTAATCCCAGCACTTAGGGAGGCTGAGGCGGGTGGATCACGAGGTCAAGAGATCGAGACCATCCTGGCCAACGTGGTGAAACCCCACCTCTACTAAAAATACAAAAGTTAGCTGGATGTGGTGGTGTGCACCTGTAGTCCCAGCTACTCGGGAGGCTGAGGCAGGAGAATTGCTTGAACCCGGGAGGTGGAGGTTGCAATGAGCCGAGATTGTGTCACTGCACTCCAGCCTGGTGCCTGGCGACAGAGTTAAACTCTGTCTCAAAAAAAAAAAGAGGATGAAATCTGTTTGAAATGTGCAAGTCACTACACACACAGAAGCCACTGCTATTGGGAGATACAACAGCACTAAAAAAGCAAAAATTAGAAATTGCTCCAAACAAGCAGAGAAAATATATGAGTATATATAACTTCACGTTCTATTTTTACAAAATTTCCAGATAATAAATAAATACATCTCAGACCACATAATCCAAGTTTCAATATTGCATTACTCCTATTTTCTGCCACCTTTGGAGTTCAGTCAGCAATCAGGATTTTCAATATTTGCTTTAATTTAAACAATTAAAAATTTAATTAACAAAAAACAATTTCAATAGTTATTTAAATTAATTATCTAACAATCATTAAAGCAAATTATATTATTTGCTTTTAAAATTTTAATAATATAATATATAATTTTTTGTTAATATATATTTATTAAATATATATATAATGTATATAATATAATATATAAATTAATATATATTGTATTATAATATACATATAATTGTTATATTATTTGCTTTAATTATTAAATACAATAATGGCTTTCCCTTGACTTCATATTTTTTTTCCTTGAGTAAATTACAATTTACCTCCCAAACAAAAGCAAGCTTTTTTAAGGATGTGAATTTCATACAAGTATGTTAATGGAAAACTAGGTGATATGGGATTATGCCCTTTCTTTTAACCCACTGGTAGCTGCCGAATGTAGTATTTTGTTGAAAGTAAGTGTAAAAAATTAGATTTGAAGGCTTCATCTGAGCCACAACTGGGGCTCAAATGTGTATTCCAGATTATATCAGTACTAATATCCTATAAGAAAAATATAAAGTGTACTTTATATTTACATTGTATTTTCTCTAAGAATAAATAGTTTGAAGTATAATATTAAGTATTATAAACACTTAAGTTGTACACCCTTCTTAAATGATTGTATATAATTCTAGATTGTGTTTTGCTTTTCATAGTACATCTTGTCTGAAGGAATTAGTTGCTTAAAAGGTACTTTAAAAATTCTCCTTTGGTTCTCGGTTGAAGCTCTTGCTCTTTATTTGAAATATAACTTGCCCAAAGCATGTAAATAGAAACAGTGGCAGTTCTTTCCATGTGACTTGCCAAAGGGGTGTTAAGAAATTTCTCTGTGTTTTCTATATGTGTGATTTGAAAAGAAGTGCTAAATTGCTAAAGGAAATTAAAATGGAGGGAAAAAATGGAATTTCTACACATTGCCATTTTGAGCTATTTCTGAGCCCTACATACTCAGTTAAGCTGAAATCCAAACATTGGTGAAGACTTGCTGGGAATAGGGAGGAAATAAAAATTAAACAAAAACGATTGAGTTTGGTGTCCAGCTGAAATAGAAATGTTTTCCATATACTAAAGAGAGCACCCTGAAAGCAGTAAAATAAAAGGTAGAATAACTAGCTTTGTTTGAAAGGTTTTTGTTTGCTGGGACTGGCTTGGTTGTTTTTTTTTTTCTTTTCTTTTCTTTTTATCTTATCCTACCTTATTTTTATAATACGTATAACATGTATATTATATTTTATGTTTATATTATGTCCTTATATCATTAAACAGTCATACTTTGCCACTATGCAATATCCATGGAACAAAACTCCATTTGTACGCCCTAAATTTGTACAAATCGAACAATAAATTAAATAAAAGTCTTAATAGAATAACAGGTTATTCAAAAAGAATAGGGAAACAGAAAGAAAAATAACAAAACAAAACCCTTATCTACAGGCCCAGGTCCCAAACAACAACCACCATTTTAATTTTGGTGTATTTCCTTCCAGTCTCAAAACACTTCTAACGAGATGGCTTCTTTCAAAAGCAAAAACTGCTTCCTAATGCACTTTGACAGTTCTGAGAAGCAGATAGAGGTTTTGGTCTTGAAGAGCAATTGGTATTCATTTATTTTGTTTTTCAAAATCCAGGAGAGAATAATCCCTTTGATATTCCATCAGAGCACCAGGTAAAAGAAGAAAACATTAGACTGCCCAATTAAAGCCTGGTAGACCTTTGTCAGCATTTAAAAGCCCTGCAGGCAGCCCCAGCCTTCTAAAATGGAGATTAACCATCTCCAATCATGAATTTGGCTTCCTTCTTCCTAATCCTCCCCGAAGATTGTCATCCAAAGTCACATATTTATTTCGCTCACCCTTCCATGTCGATTTTTTTAATCGGGCCGTGCAGACAGCTGATTATTCCCATGAAAACAGAAACTTCAGGCCCAATGTGAATTCATACCTTGGGTCTCTGTAATATTATTTGCAGACACACACCAAATGTCCTCCCCAAAGCCAGATGATCCCAAAACTCTGGGTTTTGCAACAGTCCCAATGCAACTGAGGAATTCAATTGCCAGGTCTATCTTCATGCTGGAAAAAAAAAAAAAAAGGAACGCAGAGAGGCAAATACAACTGAGTGAGGAGGTGTGAGCTTGAATCACAATCTCGTGGAAATTGGCAGGGAGTTCAAATATAAAATTGAACCTCTTAAAATATTTTTTAAATTCAGAATATCTTTCCATCTATCTTCAAAATAGTCTTATGAAGTTGTTGAGAATGCGATTTGATATCTTTCACAAATGAGAATATCAAGGTTTGTTGAGGTCCAAGCAATATTCGAGTCTGAACACCATTGGGACTATAATTTGAGATTTCTGGCCCCTAGATCAATTAACAATGTGTTTCTGTTGATTACCTATTGCAAATAAGCTTTTAACAGGCAATGCCAGTGTAGCATACAAAAAATGCATAAATCTGACAGAAAAGAAAAAATATGTGTAAAATGTTACTAAAATTTTAAGTGTATGTGTAATTAACCGAGTGGATATGTCTAAGAATTTACAGAATGGGTGAGCACAGATTGCTGAGTAAATTTTTGAAGACAGAAAGGTTTTGTGAATCTAAGCTCTGAATTTAACATCTTTCTTAAATTTGAAGTCTCCTTATGTTAATAGCAATAGAAAAAATATCTCAGAGTAGTACAATCCAATATTCACTAAGAAACTGAAAAACTCAAAGAGGAAAAAAATGTAGCACTAAAGGGACAGCTTTTATATCAGTCTCAAAATACTCAAAGGGCTTAAAAGAGGAATTAACTTTATCATCTAAGACTTCTAACCTAAAGGAAGAAATTTCCAGTGAAAGAAATTTTATGGTGTCTTTAAGCACTTCATAATGGAGAACGGTTTTCTCTTAGAGATAATTTAGAAACCATTCCCATGTTGAGAAGTAGATTAGAGAAGATGACCCTTCCCTTTGCAAAGCTCACTGAGTCTATAATATATTTTGTAATGCAGTTTTCAGAATATTGACAGAGGTATAAGTATAATGCATGAGGCTGAGCCTTCACTAGGGAGAAAAAAAAGCCACATGTTTATGACGCTTAGCACCCCAAGCCTGCGGTCTGCTGCCTTTGTCTTAGGGAACCAGGATACCTACCCCGAGTATCTGGCCATTTGGCTGTTCAAACATTTCTGCTGGTCAAGAACAAGAGGCAAAGACTCTACTTGTCCAACGGAAAAGAAATAGTTATGAAGGCAGCTTCTGGAAGGCTCAGCCTTACTTCATGATGCACCACATAGCGATTGTACCTAAGGAATTCAAGAGATTTGTCATATCCTACAATTGGAGATACGTTCTAATGACGTTTTCTGGTCTGGAGGCCTCTTGTTCAAGACAGTGAAATTCTATAGCTGTCACTCAGTAGTCTTTCTCTCTGTTCAGTTTCTTAAGAGATTTGTTTAATATCTGGTATTCATAGCTCTTCATTAACTCATGTAATTAGCAAAAACTTAAGGGGTAGGCACTCCATTCCAGGCCTTATGTGATCACTGTGGATAGAGTGGTGAGTAGAATAGATTGGGGTCTCAGGAAAATTACAATCAAATCAGAGAGAGATAGGGGCTTTAACCAAATAATCATATAATTGAATATATGAGTAACACTACTTTAAAATGTTATTAGAAAAAGCCACAGAGTACTATGAAGATGTATTTGACAAAATTGACCAAGACTAGGAATATGACAGAAGACTTCCCTAAGAAAGTGATAAATTGGTTGATAACTAACGGGACCCTACTGGGAAAATTACAGATGGACAGGGAAGAAAGATCAGCTTGCTGGAAGACCTGGAACACAAAGGGCCACGATACATGATGCATTGTTGGGACTGACAGAAAGACCAGGTGGCTGAAAAAACGATATCAAGGGGCAGCCTATGAGAGACAAGATTGCAGAAATTGACAAGGGTCTAGTCAGTAGCTTTTTCGTGTGCGCAAGAAGAGACGCTGCTAAGAAGATAATGGCAGATTGGGCTGGGTAGTATCTGGAGTGATAGCAAGAAGGGGCTGAATTGGAGAATTACTTAGATTACAAAATCAACAGACTTTGGTGATGGTTGCAACTTGGGAGTGAAGAAAGAATAGATATTCTTCCCCACTTTCTGGTTATGCATTTGGATGAATGGTGCTGATGGTCACTGAGATGGGAAACCTAAGGACCAAATTTGAGGGAGGATCATAAATTTGATTTAAGTATGTTCATTTGAGGTTGCTCTGAGATCCCCAAATGGAAACTTGAGTTCTTTGTTGGGTACTTTCGTGATCAGAATTCTTTGCCAATATACAGATTAAACATTGCTATCTTAAACTCTTCAAAATAGCTTGAATGATTTGGTGAAGAGGACCTAAATATAATCTCTTCCCCTGAAAAACAACCAAATAGCATGTAATAATAATTTGAAAGGCATTTGGAAGTCAGACCTCTTTCTACAATGGTGGTCATCTATTTATTTATGCATACCCACTCAAATATCATATATTAAATATATAGAGACATATTATAATTTTACTCTACTTAGTATTACACAATTAACCTGCAAAAGCTATCAACTTTGGGTAATGTATGTGAGTGTGTGTGTGTGTGTGTGTGTGTAATTCTACTCACAAAATATGTACTCGTGAAGGATCCCAAGATAAAATAAATTTAACACATTAATATTTGAAAAAATATTTGTGAAAGTCATAAGCCCTTATTCAGATATCAGTGTGTTTTATTTAATAGGAAGATTCAATTCCAGAACTTCAAATACATCTGCTTCAATTATATCCTTTAACTTAAAAGTAATGTGTAATCTAGTCAATGCTGGGTTGCTCTAAGCTGCCTTCATCAAGATGCAGTATCAAAACAGCCCTATGCAACAAAGCACTTGTACACCCATTCATAATCAGGCCACTATTTGCTAACAAACTACGAATGGCTTTCATGGGTAATGGGTTGACATATCATCCTTGACACATTGCACATAGGAACATGCTTGACTCGGTCTTGCATCCCTTCAGGCGGTACAGGATTGCAGGAGTCCACATCCATGCCCGCTAAGTTTCACGGGTGCCCTCTGTGTGTAGCCAGTGATGATATGTGTGTGGATTTTGATCCCAGGGTCTCATAAGGTGAGTAAATATGAACATTGTGCAAAAGTTTGTAAACTTGTTAATGTTGCTACAAAGGTTGTATCATCACATCATGTGTGAAGGTTGGCTATCATCACATCATGTAGATGAGCTATTTGTAATGTATAATGTAGCATTCGTGGAGATGAGTGAGGAAAGCATGCTGGGAAGATTAATAGAGCCTGGGTCCTGTAAAAGAAGCCATGTGTTTTGAGGCTTCAAAGTATGTCTACATTTGACTAAGGCCTTTTCACCTTACCACCAAAACACACTGAAAAATGAAGAGATATATAAACCAACTTTTATTTTGGCAAGATGACTTCAAATATTAACATTTTTGTTTTTTTAGCAATTTTAAAAAAATATGATGATTTCTGAATACAGGGCTTTCAATCTTTGACCCCAGGATACATATTATGCAATTGCCACAGTCTTTTGGAGATGTTCAGATTTGGAGGGGAAAAATACCCTCATTAACACAAATAGACATTTTTAAGTATAACTATTCACGGCCTCTTTCTTTACACAGTATTCTGAGCTGTCCAATCCTTGGTAAACTGGCAGTCACCATTATGGGGCCTTGTACCAGAATGAGGGTACTACTTAGATAGAGATACAGAACTATGGCTGCTGGGAAAAGCTGAAAGGTTGATTTCCTTAAAAAAGGCCAGGGAACCATTTCCCAAAAGAAAAGCCTAGAAGAGCTAGGCAGAGCTTTGAAAGAGAGAGAGATGGAAGGAGCTTCCAAGCCTGGGGTACCTTCAAGGAAAGAGTCATCTCAAAAGAATGTGTCAACATTCTTCCTGTAAGTGGCAGAGTAGATTTCTCATTTTGTTACTTCTTACGGAGAATTCAGTACACATGTTTTATTTAAAATTCTGGGAATAGGAATTCATGTTTATTTTGATGAAACAGATTATAGAGGAAATAAAAGACACAGAATCATTCAAGGTGCACCCATGCACTTGGGGGTTAACTGCCACAACATTTAATACTATACCTCAGAAGCAGTTGCCAAGTGTGGACTCACAGAAGATGGACGTATACAGGTCTCGTGCTCCATGTGTAACGTCACTTTTTTTCTTCCACTCCAGAAACAAACAAAAGTGTTCATGACTAACAGAGATAAGAATCTAGCAAAAGCCCTGACTCTGATTCATAAAAGTAGCATCTTATTTACACATTCTAGTATTTGTACCACTTTGAGCAATATATAGGGAATTGCAGCCTTGTGGTTTAGAATTGGGCTTTGAAGCCACAGAGTCCTAATCCCCACTTCAGCCCTTCATAGTTGTGTGACCTTGGACACATTATTTAGACTCTCAAAGTCTACATTTTCTCATCTGTAAAATGGTGTTGAGAGGTTCGAATAAAATAACTTATATAATTGATCTTTTGCACTATGTATGTGGCACAGGAAAGATGATAGTTGTTTGCTATAATTATTTTTAGCAAAAAATTACCTGAGAAATTTCTCACTACTAGTGATAATCAGCCAGGAAGTTATAATACATCACTGTAGGCAGGCTCTAGGGTTTTCCTAATTTTGTAAATTCAGAATTTAATAATTTTTACAATTAAAAAATAAAGTATATTTTTTAAATGAAAAAATAAAATATAATTAGGGTATGATTTTTATCATCAAGTGGATTTTTTTTTTTTTTTTTTTTTGGTGACGGAGTATCACTCTGTCGCCCAGGCTGGAGTGCAATGGCATGATCTCAGCTCACTGCAACCTCTGCCTCCCAAGTTCAAGCGATTCTCCTGCCTCAGCCTCCCGAGTAGCTAGGATTACAAACATGCGCCACCATGACCCTCTAATATTGGTATTTTTCAGTAGAGACAGGGTTTCACCATGTTGGCCAGGCCTGTCTCAAACTCCTGACCTCAAGTGATCCACCCGCCTAAGCCTCCCAAAGTGCTGGGATTGCAGGCATGAGCCACCGTGCCCAGCAAGTGGAGTCTTTTATATAAACCTATCACTTTATCCTGTGGTGAGCACTTATCAGTTGTAAGCTAAACAGATAATGTTTATAGCCTTAGGATATAAAATAGGCAACATATATAATTTATACAGCACTAAGAGAAGCTTTTTAAGGCAAATAACAAACCAAAAGTAAAATGAAGAAATGATGAGATGTGCAGTATTAGATATGTAAAATTCTTTCTTGCTCTTGACTCCTGGTCACTCATTTCTTTGAGCAATGCATGTCTGTGCATGCCTGCTACAAGCCAGGCACTGAGCTAGGCACCTGAGATACAGCAGCAAACGAAGAAGAGGGCAGTTTCTGCCTTCACGAAGGTCACATCCTGTTAAAGGTTGGCTATGATCACATCATGTTTAAGCATCAAAAGTGGTGCCAAGAAGGAAGGTGGATCTGGTGCTTACTATCACTTAGGTCCTTTTTCAAGATGGTCCTCTTAAGGCCATTGAGTCCTTCTTACTTAGGATGGAATAAATGCCTTTAAGTAGGTAGCTGCCACCAGGAGACAAGGAAAACACAGGTAATCCTGTTTCTTAAAATAGTTAGGATTTCCTAAGGCATGGAAAGGTCAAGTAAAAAAGCATTATATGTGTTTTCTATTAAAAATATAAGCAGTTAATAAAACCATCATTCAAACCAATTGCTAACCTCTAATATAAAATCTAAATCAAGTTCAGACTACATGAAAACTCCTATGTACCTATGTACAGTCAGACGCTTTTCGACCAATGTTCAACTATTATCATTTGATTACTAATATAACCCTGGTTTTCTGCCTAACTGGCTTAAAGAAATGTAGTTGCTCTGAACTCTTGATCTAACTGAAAAGCTCAAAAAACGCATTCCAGACAGGAGCACTGCCTTCCCTCCCGAGCAGTTTGTCGGGGAATTGCTCACCACTGCTGGAGGTGTCCCTGCTGAGACTCTGAGCCACTTCTCAGATTTCCCAGCAGAGAAGATGGGAAGATTTCCCAAGATGTCTCCTAAAGGCTTTCTCATCATATCCTTAGTCAAAAGGTCTAGTCTTCCCCAGCATAAATAATCTCAATCTTAGAATTTTCTGTGAGGTTCTTTGGATTTGCGATTTGGGTCTTCTGGGTCTTATTTTTCTTCCTCTATATTGCACAGATATTTTCTAATTAATTTCTTAGAATCCAAGTAATTATTTTACTCAAGATATTCTTTTGTCATTTCTCTAGAATCACCAAGACACTTTGTTAGCTCACCAAGTCAATGAAAAAACTCTCATTCAGCACTGCTTCTAGCCCCTGAGCTGAGACAGTCACAGGTAAGTGATATGGTGGTATCCTTGCTTTTAGAGCCAATCAGAAATTTTCATGCCTTATGTCTGTTTCCCAGCCCCAACCTCCCCTGCCAGGAGAATTGATATGCTACTCATCTGTCAAGTCCTCATCAGTACAAGTCGTGAACTCAAAGGCTATTAACTGAAGATGCTGTGTTTTCTGGAGTAGGGATATGTACACACACACAAATGTATGTGTAGTTCTGCCTCCAGAATAGCTAGGACTACAAGGACATGCCACCAGGTCCAGCTATTTTTTATTTTTTTGTAGAGACATATTCTTACTATGTTGCCTCAGCTAGGCTCCAACTCCTGGCCTCAAGTGATCCTCCCACCTTGGTCTCCCATCTGTCAAGTTACCATAAGTAGAAATTGTGAACTCAATGGCTACTGACTAAAGTCATTGTGTTTTCTGGGGTAGGGATCTACATACACACACACACACACACACACACAGATGTGGGAAAGTGGGGGAATCCCCTGATAGCTATGTCCCAAGAGTTCTAAACCTGGAAAAACGGAATAAGTGATATTAAAACATAGTGTAGTTTTAGTGAAAATTAAAAATAAATGGTTCTTCCATAGCCTAATATCGTACACGTTCTGAACCACTGTATATCAGTATCACCGTGGCAAAGGAAGGGTTACTAAAGAGAAAAAATAAAATCACAAACATAAATACCAACCCTTCAGCATACCCCCAGAGGATGTTTAATTGTCAGATGAATAGTTCAGACCTTTTATGATAAATGTCAAATGTTTGATGCTTATAAAAGAACAAAGTAAATTTGAGATGGAAACTGGGCCTTGGCTCAGTGTGAGAAGCTGGGGCTAAGTAGCAAGAATCTGTGTGCCGCACAGGAAGGCGGGCGTGCTGAGAGCCAAGGCGTCCGGCCCCGGTGATTATGGGTAGGTCATCAAATCCCCCTGAATGACAGGCTTTCATCTCCTCTATCGGGACACAGGCCTGCTGCAGGGGGTACCTCTAGCTGATTCTACACTGATTCTAAACTACCATCCCTAGAATCTGAGTCATCATGAACTGTATTTAGAGATAAGCAAAATAGATTTGCTTTATATGACCTGTTCAAAGGCTGAGAACACAAAGCCCAAGGCTAGCCCTTGTCCACATTCTCAAAGCTCATCTACTTAGAAGCTATCCCTCTTTTTTTCTTTTCTTTTCGTTTTTTGTGTGAGACAGGGTCTCACTCTGTTGTCCAGGCTGCAGTGCGTGGTATGATCATACCTTACTGCAGCCTTGAACTCCTGGACTCAAGTGATATCCCCACCTCAGCCTCTTGAGTGGCTAGGACTATAGGCACGTGCCACTGTACCTGGCTAATTTTTTTACTTTGCAGAGTTGGGGGTCTTACTATGTTGCCCAAGTGGGTCTCCAACTCCTGGACTCAAGAAATCCTCCCTCCTTGGCCTCTTAAAGTGCTAGGATTGCAGGTGTGAGTCACTGTACCCAGTCTAACACTTTCCTTAATCAAACTTTTTCTCACTCTGACCCCTCTGTGTTGTTTCTGCTGCTTTGCATATTCTTCACAATTAGTTTCCTAGAGAGTGATAATAACTCTTCTATGCATTATTGAATACTGTGTTTTGGAGCCCCTATTATTATATGGTCTAGTAGAAAAGCAAGGGAAAAATTCTCATAAGAAAAGAATTTCTCCCAACTTCTCATAAGAAAAGAAAAAAAAGATGGAAAATTCCGGACTCTGGAGTCAGAAGACATGAGTTCAACACCCAGCTCTATATCTTTTTAGCTGTGTGACCCTAAGCAAGTTCATTAATTTCTCTGATCTATAATATTCTTAACCAAAAAAAGTTGTTAAACAATGCTAATTTCACAGAATTTCTTGAAAAGTCCTTGAAATGCTGGATCTAAAGTGCCTAGCACAGAGGAAACACATTGTAAATCATATTTCTCTGCTGTTTCTCAAGAAAATTACCAGTCCTTAGAGGGAAGGGTGTTATTTTGTTTAACTCTCTGGTAATCTCAAGCAGCTAGTACAGCTCTTTGTATATAGGAAGTATTCAATCACCACTAGTTGAAATGAATACTTGAGTTGACGAAAATCAAGAGAATTCAGGATAAAATGTAAAGGAAAGAATGCTTGACCTGTAGTTCAGACATCAGATCTTGATTCTGAGTCTGTGAATGACTGACACGCCATGTGCCCTCTGGGAGATCCATCTTGAAAAGGATAGTGTTGAACTAGAGCAGAAGTTGCAAACTGGCGATGCTCAGACAATATCTGACTTACAAACATGTTTTGTTTGGCACACAAAACATTTTTTAAAAAAAACTCAGGGCCAGGCATGGTAGCTTATGCCTGCAATCTCAATAGTTTGGGAGGCCAAGGCAGGAGGATTGCTTGAGCCCAGGAGTTTGAGACCAGCCTGGGGAACATAGGAAGACTCTGTCTCCACCAAAAAAAAAAAAAATCAAATATTGGTTGGTTGTGGTGGCGCTACCCAGGAGGCTGAGGCGAGAGGATGGCTTGGGCACAGGAGGTAGAGGCTGCAGTGAGCAGTGATTGCACCACTGCGTTCCAGACTGAGTGACAAAGCAAGACCTCATCTCCAAAAAAATTAAAAATAAAATAAGTGGAAAAAAACCTGAATAGTGTGCTAACACTAAAATTCATGAAATTTCTTTTTAAAAATTCGATTTCTGAAATCTTTTGGAAAGACCTGGCACCCTGGGTTTGCCTTTCCTCCCAACTGCCGCCTGATGGAGCTGAAGACAGCTCCCCTGCAGTGGGGTGCATGCCTTCCAGCTCACACAGTCCCCTCCTCACTCGCTTCACTTGTTTGCATTGGTCACCTCAGGCCTGGCGTTTGTTTCTGAAACACTAGATTAGACAAACTCTAGAATATCTAATTGTTCTAGTTTTTGGAGCTAGGGGACCAAATTGCTGAGAGTGTAACTGCTGATGGGACCAGAAGTGACTTCTAGCAGGAGCTTGCCTGTGGTCTTCCGTGGGCCCCGCGGCCTCCAGCCACCTTCCTTCCCTCCTCTCCACTGATGCAGGCTGAGCAGACTGAGAACATAGAGGTTTACAAATTAGGGAAACTAGAAGAAACCAAGCTTTCGCCTCTAACTGTTGTTGCAAGCATATTTAGTAAAACAGCTGCGACTTCATTGCTTTCAGGAAATACTAAGGAGGAAGCCATAGCTTCCCCTCTAGAAGTATCTCAGAAAGATCCCTTGGGAATAGAGCCCTGTGATGTGTGAGAAAGTGAAGGAGAGTATGACTTTGCTTGGGAGTGGTGGGCTTTCTTTTTGCCCTGCCTAACTCCATGGGCAGACTTAACTCTGAGGTCTTTCTTAGGCCACAGAGCTCCATGTCCTCAAAACAATATCTCACCGGAAAACAAAATGTGCAGCTAGGATTTGCAGACTGTGAGTTAGCATCAGTGGCTGCACAAACAAAAGCCACCTCTGGTAAACAGTCTGAGCAGGGCAGCTCAGTCTTAGGAAACTAGCCTCATATGTTGTAAACAGATGGATTCAGATCGAGACACTCAGGCACATATCTCCACTCCTGGTACTTAACCCAACCACTGTCTCTACTTCAGCTTTCTGACACACCCAATGGATTCCTCAAAGAATGGCACCCAAATTCCTCTACTAGGTATCCACACAAATGGCAAAGCAAAGAACAGGTATACCTGTGGTAAAGGGAGAGAGAAAGAAACAACAGATAAAGAAGAGAAGCCATTTATGAGTAATATACTGTGGTAGTTAAATCGTTGTCTTCTTTAAATTCTTTTAGAAATAAAATAAATGTAAAAAGACAAGTAATTTTCTCACCTAATTTGCTTGTGGAGCTGATAATTAAGTGTTGTTGGTTGCATCACCAGAATGAATTTGTGATACTTGCTGTAGTGTCTCTGCATATTTAAAGATGAAAATGTTCTTTCCAGTGCTCAGTAAAAATATCATTTTTATGAGCCCTTTCCCTCAGGCAGTTCTGTAGCCCCTGTTCCATATTTATGGAGCTGCAAGACTCCCTGTCTGAGATATGACAAAGATCAACTTTACACCTCACTGCGCCTTTCAGCTACGTGTTCCTTAACTCTGGGAAAAAGGCCCAGATTCAGAGGCCTACAGAAATTCCAGACATTCTCAGAGAGATCTTTTCCCCCAATCATCTGCATGTGTCTTGATTATTCTAACCCCTACCCACCTTACAGCTGAAAAAGTGGTAGGAAGGAAAAATGGTTAATGGTTAAGAACTCTGGCTCCAGTATGACTTGCATGAACTTGAAAGAATTATTAAATTCTTTGGGCCTCAGTTTCTTCATCTTCAAATGGAAACAGTAATAGTAACTTATAGAGATTTGGGGAGGATGAAATGAGTGAATGTATGGAAAGTTTTCTTTTTTTTTTTTTGAGATGGAGTTTTGCTCTTGTTACCCAGGCTGGAGTGCAATGGCGCGATCTCGGCTCACTGCAACCTCCGCCTCCTGGGTTCAGGCAATTCTCCTGCCTTAGCCTCCTGAGTAGCTGGGATTACAGGCACGCACCACCATGCCCAGCTAATATTTTTTGTATTTTTAGTAGAGATGGGATTTCACCATGTTGACCAGGATGGTCTTGATCTCTTGACCTCATGATCCACCTGCCTCGGCCTCCCAAAGTGCTGGGATTACAGGCTTGAGCCACTGCGCCCGGCGCATGGAAAGTATTAAACACAGGTCTGGCCAGGTGCAGTGGCTCATGCCTGGATCTCAGCACTTTGAGATGCCAAGGAGGGCAGATCACTTGAAGTCAGAGTTTGAGACCAGACTGGCCAACATGGTGTAACCCCTCTCTACTAAAAATGCAAAAATTAACCGGGTGTGGTGGCACACATCTGTGATTCTAGCTACTCAGGAGGCTGAGGCAAGAGAATCGCTTGAACCCCAGGAGACGGAGGTTGCAATGAGCCAAGATCACACCATTGCACTCCAACCTGAGTGACAGGGCAAGACTCTGTCTCAAAAAAATAAAAATCAGTAAACACAGGTCTGGAGCACAGTAAGAGCTCCATACAGTAGAGACATCAGCACAGCCACCATCATCCTCATCACTACTCTAGAGTTATCCAAAGTAGTTGCATATCAGAAAAACCTGAGGAAATTCTTAAAAATACATATTCACAGATCCCACACCGAAAATCATATTAGAACGGAATATGGTCTTGATTATTTCTTTTGAGATCCTTGGGTGAATAAATGCTCAGCTGGGCCTTGGAACCATTGATCCAGGCCTGCCTCCACAAAACCTTAGGGGCTGAGCACAGAGAGTGAGCGCTCTAGAGGGATTCAAGGTGAAAGACAGAGGAAGTACCCAACTGCTCCTTGGAGAACCATGGAATTTAGGCCTCAGGAAAGGGTATCATTATAATTATCATTTGGTATAAGTAAGCCCTCTTCTCTCAGCTTTCTTACCTGCTGGTGCCAAGGACACTGATTGCTAGCATAGAGAGGTAGTCCAGAGACTGAACTTGCTCATTCTTTGAGCAAGCATCATAGTAGGAACAGCAGCATAAATATGGATAAAGTGTCTTTTTTAAATAGGAGGACAGGGGGCATCTGGTAGTTAGAGGCCCTGTTAAACCTCCTATGATACAGAGATGAACCCCCTAATCAAAGAATTATCTGCCCCCAAATGTCAATAGTGTCAAGATTGAGAAAACTGGCTGTAGAAGAATTTGTAAGATCCAGCTCCTGCTCACCTCTAAACCCCTGGGCCCCACCCGCACAGCAGCATGTCTCTTTTGCACCCCATGAAAACATAGGGATCCCCAATATTGGTTTTTATTGTTGGCTTGAAGAGCAGCCTCCACAGTAGGTGACATCTGTTTGCAGAAACCTCTCTCTCACAGGGGTAGCTGGTAGAAGTGTATTCTATTTCAGGCTGGCCTGAAGGATCACAAGGGCACAATTAGTAGGTGGCTATGATTCAGTCCTACATCCTAGAATAACTAATTTAATTTGAGTGCTAAACAAAATTAAAAAGATGAAAGAATTAGATGTAATCTGTAGTGCTTTTCTGTGTTTAGGAAGATGAAATAATCAGAAATAAAAGGAGAAAGTTGCTAAATAGAAAGCATGTGGATTAACTACAAAAGGAAGTTAAACTCCATATTGTATCTGAGTCATGGCACCAAAAAAACAAAAAATGAGAAAACACCATATTGTGCAGTAAATACACTGTCTTGTACAGCCATTGCTTCTGCTGTTGCTGCTATTGTTATGACTTATAACCACCCTAAGATACAGTGCCCTTAGGAAACACATTCTCTATACTGACCTTCGGCAAACTTTTTAAAATTCTTTACTTTTAAACGCAGAAAAGAATATCTGAAAATTGTGAGCAGTAAAACATCAATAATATGTGAAATCCTGGGGAATCAGACGTGGAAGCCCTACTATTCAGTTTTCATCCATGTTTTTGCTTTCCTGTAACCTCATTTTCACTAAGTGATCCAGTGTTTCTTTTTTTTGAGACAGAGTCTCACCTTGTCACCCAGGTTGGCACAATCTTGGCTCACTGCAACCGCCACCTCTCAGGTTTAAGTGATTCTCTTGCCTCAGCCTCCTGAGTAACTGAGATTACAGGCATGTACCGCCACACCTGGCTATTTTTTGTATTTTTAGTAGAAACGGGGTTTTACCATGTTGGCCAGGCTGGGCTTGAACTCCTGATCTCAGGTGATCTGCCTGCCTTAGCCATTCAAAATGCTGGGATTACAGGCGTGAGCCACTGTGCCTGATTCGGTGTTTTTTGTTGTTGTGTGTGTGTGTGTGTGTGTGTGTGTGTGTGTGTGTCTACCAAAAAGATGGTTGTGACTATGAATTAGTCATTAGCCAAAGAGCATCTGCTCTGAATCAGCAGCAAACATGGAAACAAAATAATCCTTTGAGTTCCTATTAAGTAAAACATATGAAGATGGTTGTGAATTTTTTTCTATTGAAAATCTTAAAAGGAATAAATACTATCTTTTTTACTCTGATCATTCAAATTTTGCCTGCTTTGAGTGCCCATCCTGCTGGATTGCAGAGAAATCCTCGGTTTTTATGAACACTCACCGCTTCCACCTTCACCCCCACCTCAGGAACCTTAAGGAGGCACCAGGGTCTGAGGCAGCCTGCAGTGTTAGGCCACTGCGCTACTCTGCCCTGGTTTCTACCGACGTGTTCATTGTCCAGTTGGACCGCTATGATCAACAATTCCACTCTATGATATACCATTCACCATAGATTAAGTGCAAATTCTTCCTCTGGAAATGTTCAAAAAACACATGTCTCCTCAATCCTGTTGTGCAAAGCTGTGGCACAGGAAAGTCTGCCAATTCTGGAAGCCTCTGCAAAGGGAGTCCAGCCAGCCATTCCCTTCTGATACTCCTCCTCCTCCCGGGAGCACTGTGTGGGGGCAGGATGCCAGTAATCACATACAGCATGTTTTTCCCAGCTTTGGAAAACTTCACCAAAGCTCCCAAGACTCCTTCTCCAAATCTTGATTTTCCTGTCTTATAACTCACTTAATGACCTACAATGAATGCATCACCAGAAACAAACGTAGCCTTTTTTCTGGGGAGAGGAAGCTGGGAATAGAAAATTAGATGTTAAAATGTATCTTGTTTTGTTTTGTTTTTCTTATTCACCTTGATCTCCATGGGCTGAGTTAGTCCCAGAACTTTTTTGAGGAGGGATCTGCAATCAATTGGCAAATGAGAAGAGAAGAGCACGTCCCGGCACCGTGACACCTCGTGAAGACAAACCCGAGTGTGACCCGTAGCATGAAAGAGAAGAAGCCAAAAATCAGAAAGGAAAAGCAGCAAAGATAAACTTTGAAGACAAAGACCAAGTTTAGGTTCATTTAGCCAGAGTACAGCAGTGATAAAGAAAAGAAACGTTTAATCTGAGAAACGCAAGCCCCCTGAAATTATCAAGCCAAGAGAGGCATTGAAACATTACAGCAGTGAGTCTCCTTCTGCCCCTTGAGCTAAGTAATTACCCCTTGAAACCACTTACCATGAGGGTTCTAGGCTGCCCGATGCCAAGTAGCTACAAAGTTAACCTAACAATGCCATGCACTGGACACCATAACTCATATCCTATATATAGTTCAATAATATACGGCCAATCACTAATCAATGTTATTTCTGTAAACCAATGAGAAATCCTGTCCAACAACTTTGTATCGGCCCACTCTTTCTTCCCTTTTGCCTTTGAAAACCTGCTTGTCACAAAGGCTGAGCGGAGTACTTCTCAAGGCAACTTGGAAGTGTCTCCCTGGCAGCTGTCCTCATAAGGGCTCAAGCAAATGCTTTAAAATTGTGTTTTGTGCCTCAGCTTCTTCCTTCAGGTTGACATTAGTCCCTCTTTATCCCAGAGGATATGCTCCAAGACCTTCAGTGGGTGCCTGAAACTGTAGTTAATACCAAACCCCATACATGTTATATTTTTTCTATACACACATATATATCTATGATAAAGTTTAATTTATAAATTAGACACAGTAGGAGACTAACAACAAAACTAATAATAAAACAATTATAACAATATACTGTAATGAAAAAAAATTTTTTTTTTTTTTGAGACGGAGTTTCGCTCTTGTTACCCAGGCAGGAGTGCAATGGCGCGATCTCGGCTCACCGCAACCTCCGCCTCCTGGGTTCAGGCAATTCTCCCGCCTCAGCCTCCCGAGTAGCTGGGATTACAGGCACGCACAACCATGCCCAGCTAATTTTTTGTATTTTTAGTAGAGACGGGGTTTCACCATGTTGAACAGGATAGTCTCGATCTGTTGACCTCGTGATCCACCCGCCTCGGCCTCCCAAAGTGCTGGGATTACAGGCCTGAGCCACCGTGCCCGGCCCACTGTAATGAAAATTACGTAAATGCGGTCTCTCTCTCTCTCTCTCAAAACACTTATTGTACTGTACTCACCCTTCTTCATGCTATGATGTGAGGTGATGCAATGCCTACATGATGAGATGCAGCGAGGTGAATGAGACCAGGCGTGGCCGTTGCATCACACCTGTAATCCTATCACCCTGGGAGGCTGAGGCAAGTGGATTGTTTGAGCTTAGGAGTTTGAAAACAGCGTAGGCAACGTGATAAAACCTGGTCTCTCCAAAAATTAGCCAGACGTGGTGGTGTATGCCTGTAATCCCAGTTACTTGGGGGGCTGAGGCAGAAGGATTGCCTGGACCCAGGAGGATGAGGCTGCAGTGAGTGAAGATTATGCCACTGCACTCCAGCCTGGGTGACAGAGTGAGACCCTGTAAAAAAACAAAAAGTGAGGTGAATGACAGGCATTATGATGCTACTATTGACCTTCTGACATGCTGTTAGGGAAAGGATTATTTGCTTTGGATTATCCTGGATCGTGAGGCCGTGATGATACCAATGGCTTGATGTCAGGAACAGATGATGTCAATGGCTGGGGAGCCTCCGTAGTTGAAGCTTTGGCAGAAAACTTCTGAAAGAACATTGTAATCGGAAGTTATTGTCTCTTTCTTTTTAACTCATCTAAGTGTTGCTGCAGAGAATGTAATCTTTCCATTATTGTACCATATAAGACGCTGTCCCATGTGAGAATCATATTCCATAATTTTGTGCTTTAATGTTCCTGCAATTTGAAAATCTTCAACCAATTTTTCTAATGCTCACATTGCTGTTTCTGCTTCAGTTTTTTACTCTTCTTCTTCCTTTGTGGATGACAAGTTTTCCTAATTCCTCACTTGTTAACACTTCTCAATGGTCTTCAATATGTTCTTCCACTTCATCAAGCATGTCGACAAATCCTTCTCTACCAACTTGTCTTGCTGCATGAATGATTTTCCTAACTTCTCCATCAATCGGCAGGAAGCCTTTAAAATCATTCACAACTTCACCCTATAAGCTCTTCCAGTGGGCATTTAGCTTCAGCAATAGTTAATGATTTTCAGCACTGCATTATATTCAGATTAGTCTGTGTCAATTGCTGATCAAACGCAATCACGTATCTGGTTGTTGTATGTTGCCTTAAAAAAAACGAATGATGCCCTGATCAACAGACTGAAGCAATGAGTTTGTATTTGGAGGTAAAAATGCAACCTCAACATTTTCCTATTCATAGCAAACAGATGCAGGGTGGCTAGGGGGCATTGTCTGTTATTAAAAGGACTTTAAATTCCAACTTTTTCTCTTCCAGTTATTTTTTTTACTTCTAAGATGAAACATTGGTAGAACCATTTCATAATCAAGGGGGCCGTCACTTATGCTTTCTGATTTGTTGCCAGAACGTGAGCAGATAATTTTTAGTCTTTGAGAACTCATGCGTTCTTTGCTCTGTACACTATACCTGGCTTTATTATATGCCCTGCAATGTTGCCACCTAGTACCAGGGTTAATTTGTCTTTCCATGCCCTGGTGCCTCCTTTGCATTACGAATGTAGGTTCTATTGGGCATTTTTCGGGAGAGCTCGATTTCATCACATTCTGACTTGCTTTGGATGGCATTCTTTCTCCTTAATCAACTTCTTCAACTCTGCCATAAATGTGGCAGCAACTTTTTCGGCAGACTGCAATGATTTTTATATTTTTCAGTACAAACCTATTTCTGAATCTGTATAAACATTCCTTACTTTCAGTAAATGACTTGCTGTCACTTATTTCAAGGGATCCCTTGCTGAAGTCTTCGCAGAGGCTCAATGCTTTCTGGCACAACTTGCTACCATCAGTTGAAAATTCTCTGTTCATGTCTTCCACCCACAAATGTAATGCCTTCTTCATCTTAATTATGCACTTATCACACACTGTGGCAGTAACTTTTGCAGTTTGAGGTGCGACAGCAAAACTAGCATGAATCTCTTTTTCCTTCTCACAATTTCACTGATAGAAGATTTGTTCTTTCCATAGATCTTTAATCATCTCAGCATACAATATTTTTTATTTACTTTTTAAGTCAAGAACTTTACCTTTTCACTTAAAGAAAGCATTCTATGGCTTCTCTTTGGCATATCCTAATTGCCAGTGTCACCACTCTTGTGCTTTGGGCTATTATAATAAAATGAGTGTTACTTGAACACAAGCACTGTGATACTGAGACAGTAGATCTGATAACCAAGATGGCTAAGTAACTAGTGGATGGCTAGTGTAGACAGTGTGATACACTGGACAAAGGGATGATTCACATCCCAGGCTAGACAGAGTAGGGACAGCTTGAGATTGTATTCAGAGAAGCATGCAATTTAAAACATAAATTCTTTATTTTTGGAATTTTCCATCTAATATTATTGGAATATGGCTGACTATAGGTAACTCAAACCGTGGAAAGTAAAATTGTGGATAAGGAGGGACTACTGTATGTATGAGATGATCACTTCTGTTTCTCTGGCTTTCTCCCTAAACAGTATCTCTCAGACAGTGTTTGCATTCACTCCCTTACTGTAAGCCCTCCTCTCTGTTCCCAGCAACCACTAAGTCCAATGGGCCCTATCTCCTCAGGTGTGACAGAGTTCACTAGCAGAGAATGGAGTTTCCAACCAACAAGAAAGGAGAAAAGTCACTGTACTCAGGAAGAGAACCAAAAGTTCATAGATCTACAAAATAAGAATTTCTCATAAAAAAAAAAAAAAAACATTCTGTCTGGGCACAGTGGCTCACACCTGTAATCCCAGCACTTTGGAAGGCTGAGGTGGGCAGATCACTTTGGAAGGCTGAGGTCAGGAGTTTAAGATGAGCTTGGCCAACATGGTGAAACCCATCTCTACTAAAAATATAAAAATTAGCTGTGTGTGGTGGCAGGTGCCTGTAATCCCAGCTACTTGGGAGACTGAGGCAAGAGAATCACTTGAGCCTGCAAGGTGGAGGTTGCAGTGAACTGAGATCATGCCACTGCACTCCAGCATGAGCAACAGAGTGAGACTCCATCTTGAAAAAAAAAATGCTGGGCACGGTGGCTCACACCTATTATCCCAGCTCTTAAAGAGGCAGAGGCAGGAGGCTAGCTTGAGCCCAGCAGTTTGAGACCTGCCTGGGCAATATAGTGAGACCTCGTTCTCCACGAAAATGGGGGGAAAAAAGAAAAGAAAAGATTCTGATCTTTACCATAGCATTTCTTCTTTGAATAGCATTTGTTATAATTAATTTATTCACTTATTCATGGTGCTCTCCTATTTAATAGACTCTTACCATCTTACAGGCAATTTCTAGTTCCCCTTTGTGTCCTCATGGTAGTACTTAACACATTACCTTGCACAGAGTAGGTGCTTCACGAGGGTTTGTCAGTAAAAATAAAAGCATGAAGCAGCCATGAAAATGAAAAATGAAATGAAAAAAACACACACACATAATCCAAAATCACTGACATCCATATTTCATTCATCTTATATAGCTACAACTCTACTTCTGAAAGCTGTCACACCTTTTTAAGTGAGAGAGTGCTGTGTGTCTCTGTGTGTGTGCACATGTGTGTTCTAAAGAAGGAAAGAGAAGCCACTATAGTTGGCTTCTTGCTCAGCCACCCTCCCACCAGGGTGCTGGGAGCCTGAGATTCACTAATGAGCATGGGTTTTATTGCTTCCATTAGTCCCCGTTAGCTGGAATGAGAAGAGAGCATCTTTGAGCCTAAGCAGCCCACAAATCCTGGAGCACTTCCCTTTCATGTGCCCCACTGCTTATCTACTCTGACAACAATATGGTGAGACTTCCCTCCCTCTGGCTCAGGGCCACGGTCACCATCAGAGCACACACAGTGCTTTAGGAGTGGGCAGAATAGCAGGAAAAGGTCAGAATGAATGCTTATTTCTCTTGAAAGAAATATACCTTAACTCGATTTTTTGTCTGCAGGAACAGAGGACATCTCTGCAAGGCAGTTGCCAAACCAGCAAATGCTTCTGAGAGCAGGGTGCTAAACTTCTAGCCATGACAAGTAAGAGCAACTGTAATAGAAAGGGTTCTGAAGGGGATAGATCTATGTCATCCCTGAGTGATAACAAAGAAGAAAGAGAAAGTGATAGTAATGCACAGTATTTGAATATGTTTGTCTGGAGTAAGAAAGAGAACAGAATTGAATGAATAACGGAATGCTACATAACGTCAAATGTCCTCAGGAGGTCTTTCCAGAGAAGGGAGCAAGTGTCCAGGCCTAATTTGAAAACATGCTGTAAATGCCAATTTTTCCTTTGTCTCCTTACAATTTGTGTCTTTTGTCTGAAGGGGCTTTCTTTCCAAAACTAGAGGGAAGGAACACTAATTTGCAATGCAACGGATGAATGAGACATGGCTTAATATGATCAATTGACGTGATATCCATTCACTTTTGCTGTAAAACAAACCACCCTTAAAACACAATCATTTATTTAACCCTCAATTCTGTTGGTCGGAAATTTGTTCTGGGCTTGGCTGGCATGTTCTGACCTAGGCTGGACTCACTCATGTATCTATGGTCAGCTGTTGAATCTGCTGAGGGCTAGAACACTCATCTCTGCTCCACATGGTCTCTCAGTTCCAAAAGGCTAGCTTGAGCTTGTTGACCTGGCAGCCAGCAGGCTTCAAAGAGACAGAGCTGAATTTCTCATGCTTCTGGAGGTCTAGACTCACAACTGGCACAACATGATTTTGGCCTCATTCTATTGGTCAAAGCAACTCACATGGCCAAGCTCAGCTTCAAGGGGTCAAAAAGGTACTTCATCTTTTTAAAAGTCATGTTGCAAAGGGATGTGACTTCATGGAGGAGTGGGGCATTATTAACATTTTCAGACTATCTTCCCAGTGAGATTTTTTTCCCCCTACTTGGCCCTGGGTCATGTCACAGCTTTATGGATCAACCAACAGCTGATCTGAAAGAAGAGCACTGGATTGAGTCAGGGGACCTGAATTCTTGTCCTGATCCTGTCATCATCAAACTGTGTAATACTGTGGCTGTGACTTTTTTAAATCTATGAAGCAAAGAAGGTCGACTCTGTAAACTCTAAGGCCCTTTCCATAACTAAAGCCCTGTGATTCTTGGATAGGCAGCTTTGCTTTCAGTAGCTCAATGAAAAGTAAGCATAGTTCTTTATTTATCTATTTATTTATTTATTTATTATTGGAGGCAGGGCCTTACCCAGGCTGAAGTGCAGTGGCACGATCATAGCTCACTGCAGCCTCAAACTCCTGGGCCTAAGTGATCCTCCTGCTCCCTCCAAATACCTAGGATTACAGGCATATGCCAACATGCCCAGCTAATTTTTAAATTTATTTTTGGAGAGATAGGATCTTGCCTGGTGCCCAGGCAGGCTGGTCTTGAACTCCTGGCTTTAAGGAATCCTTTCACCTTGGCCTCCCAAACTGCTGGGATTACAGGTGTGAGCCACTATGCCTGGCAACATAGTAATTTTTTATTTTAAAATGGATATTATTGTGTATTTCATTACCTTCTGCTCTAGTCATCACCCACACTAGCTTATCTCTTTTCTGTTCTATTTAAGCTATCTCCCTGAAAAACTGGATAAATTAAAGGCAAGTAAATATATCAAGTGGTCTCTTTTTAATTCTAATTATCTGTTGCACAAATAATATTATAAAAATGATGGTACAAATACACATTCAAAAATTTTACCACTCTAATAATAGACACATAATTCCATGTTGTCCATGATATTTAAAATTCAGTCATCATTTTTACATTTTTATTTATTATTATTATTGAGACCGAGTCTCACTCTGTCACACAGATTGAAGTGCAATGGTGTGATCTCCACTCACTGCAACCTCTGCAGCCCTGGTTCAAATGATTTTCCTGCCTCAGCCTCCCTGGCAGCTGGACTAGAGGCACCTGCCACCACGCCCAGCTAATTTCTGTATTTTTAGTAGAGACAGGGTTTTGCCATGTTGGCCAGGCTGGTCTCAAACTCCTGACCTCAGGTGATCCACCCACCTCGGCCTCTCAAAGTGCTGGGATTACAGGCATGAGCCACCACACCCGGCCTCAATCATCATTTTTAGAGTACACATCCTTATTTTAAAAAACATAAAGCAAAGTGCACACATCTTACATATACAGCTTCAAAAACTTTCTAAACCTGAACATACTCACATAACTTGTACCCAGATCAAACAAAACATTACCAAAAACTGAAGAGCCCTCTTCATTACCCTTCCCTATCAATACTCAAATTTCCAAAGTTAACAAGTATCTTCACTTCTATTTCTACAGATCAGATTTGTCAGTTTTTGATCTTCAGGGAGGTGGAATTATGCAGCATGTACTCTTCTGTAGCTGGATTCTTTCACTTAATATTTTATTTGTGGGATTCATTCATGTTGTTGGATGTACTAATCATTTGTTCATTTGCATTGCCATAAGTAATTCCATTGTATGAATATATCAACAATTTATTTACCTATTCGACTACTAGGCATTTTGGTAGTTTCCAGTCTGGGACTAACATGAGTAGAAACTCTGTGAACATTCCCATATGATTTTTGGTACACACAGGTAAAAATTTTTGTTAGGTATATACCTAAATGTAGAATTATTTAATTGTTGATTTTATATTCAGCATGAGTGGATACTGTTAAGCAGTTTTCCAAAATGTTTTTACCAAATTATCTCTCCACCAGCAGTATATAAGAGTTCCCATTGCTCCATATCAAGTGTGGTATATACATGCAATGGAAAAGAAAAAATGGAATATTATTTTTTTTTGAGACAGAGTCTTATTCTGTCATTCAGGCTGGAGTGCAGTGGTGCAATCTTGGCTCACTGCAACCTCTGCCTTCTGGGTTCAAGCGATTCTCCTACCTCAGTCTCCTGAGTAGCTGGGACTACAGGTGCACACCACCACGCCTAGGTAATTGTATTTTTAGTAGATACAGGGTTTCACCATATTGGTCAGGCTGGTCTTGAACTCCTGACCTCATGATCCACCCACCTATAGCCTCCCAAAGTGCTGAGATTACAGGCTTGAGCCACCACACCCAGCCTATTTATTCTTAAAAAGAAAATAAATTCTAATATATGCTACACCATGGATAAACCTTGAGAACATTATGCTAAATGAAGTAAGGAAATAATGAAAAGACAAATACTATATGATTCCACTTATTTGAAGTACTTAGAGTAGTCAGAATCACAGAGAGAAGCAGCAGAATGGTGGTTGCCAGGGACTAGGGGACAAGGAGAATGGAGCGTTACTGTTTAATGGAGGCTGAGTTTCAGTTTTGCAAGATGAAAAGAGTTACAGAGATGAATGCTAGTGATGTTTGCACAACTGTATGACTGTTCTTGATACCACTGGATGGTACACTTAAAGATGGTTCAGATGGTAAATTTTATGCTACATGTATTTTACCACAACAAAAACATTAAGAAAAATACGCAGAAAGAAAATGGTCATCAGTCTAAAAACTTTGTGTAACATATATAGTGTTTCCCCCGACTCCGTTCTCATAGTTATCCATTAGCATCTATGTTGTCCAAAAGACATAGCTCTTTAACCTCAACTATATCCTGTAACCAAGGCTTTCATCTCCAGTATCTCCCACATAAACGCCTGCTAAGCTTCTTAGAATTAGATGGCAGCCTACTGTTTGTCTGGAAATTCCCCGGCACGATCCCAGTCCAGCTTTGTAACATCCTATGCAATACCAAATGAGAAACGAGATGGATGAGAATATTCCATATTCAAGCCATTTCCTATCAGAAATAGAAACCAAGTCAATAATAGGTTTAAACATTGTGAGGATTTTTTTTTTTTATGTGAGATGTAATTTCACTCTTGTCCTCAAGGCTGGAATGCAGTAGAGTGATCTCTGCTCACTGCAACCTCAGCCTCCCAGGTTCAAGCAATTCTGTGTCTCAGCCTCCTGAGTAGTTGGGATTACAGATGCGGGCCACCATGCCCAGCTAATTTATTTATTTTTATTTATTTAGAAACAGAGTCTTGCTTTGTCTCCAAGTCTGGAGTGTGGTGGCAATATCTCGGCTCACTGCAACCTCTGCCTGCCAGGTTCGAGTGATTATCCTGCCTTAGTCTCCTGAGTAGCTGGGATCACAGGTATGTATCACCATGGCTGGCTAATTTTTTGTTTTTTAGTAGAGACGGGGTTTCACAGTGTTAGCCAGGATGGTCTCCATCTCCCTGCTGACCCATCCACCTTGGCCTCCCAAAATGCTGAGATTACAGGCATAAGCCACCACCCCTGGCCTAATTTTTGTATTTTTAGTAGAGACAGGGTTTTACCTTGTTGGTCAGGCTGTTCTTGAACTCCTGACCTCAGCTGATCCACTGGTCTCAGCTTCCCAAAGTGCTGGGATTATAGGTGAGAGCTGCTGCATCCGGCCTTATTGTGATCATTTTTAACTAAGATATGAATCAACTTGGGGTAAACAACTCTTTTAGAGCTATTTTACTTTCACTGGATCAGGAAACATTTTTCAATAGATGCCAAATCCAAACTTATGATTTTATTTATTTTTGAGACAGAGTTTTGCTTTTGTTGCCCAGGCTAGAGTGCAATGGCGTTATCTCGACTCACTGCAATCTCTGTCTCCTAGATTCAAGTGATTCTCCTACCTCATCCTCTCAAGTAGCTGGGATTACAAACCATGCCTGGCTAATTTTTTGTATTTTTAGTCGAGACAAAGTTTCACCATCTTGGCCAGACTGATCTCGAACTCCCAACCTCAGGTGATCCTCCCACCTCAGCCTCCCAAAGTAATCCTCCTGGGATTACAGGCCTGAGCCACCGCACCCAGCATATTTTATTTATTTTTGAGACAAGATTTCAATTCCGCCACCCAAGCTGGAGTGCAATGGTGCAATCTTGGCTCACTGAAACCTCCATCTCCCAGGCTCCAGCAATCCTCACATCTTAACCTCTCAAGTAGCTGGGACTACAGGCATGTATCACCATGCCTGGGTTACTTTTTTGTATTTTTTTGGTAGAGACAGGGTTTTGCCATGTTGCCAAGGCTGGCCTCAAACTCCTGGGTTCAAGAGATCCACCCACCTCAGCATCCCAAAGTGCTGGGATTACAGGCATGAGTTGCCACGCCTGGCTCCAGGCTTATTTTTTAACCTGCTTAGGTCGTCAATATTTTTCAGTCTCAAATACTCAAGGCAATCTGTGCCGTCAGACCAAAATGCAAAGTGTAATTGGAAACTTTTGTTTAACTTGGAGAAAAATTAAGTTGATGATGATACCATCAATGGTGTATTAATAGATTATTTCTAAGATCCTCTTTAATTTTACAGTGTTAAAATTACTATCAAGTAATAATAATGGAGATTATTTATTGGCTGCTTTTATCTCATGAGGAAAGAAGTTGCAATTATTTTTACCCATTGTACACATGAAAAAAGCTAAGTTCAAGGAAGGGTGGATAAATTTCCAGAGGACATTTCCAGTAGCCAGGATTCTTATTCTGGTTACAACATACACATGTGCCTAACCATTACTCTCTAAGGGATGTTATCATCCTCATTAACCAGCCAGATTCTAGGAAAGAGAGGGGATATGAATATACAGAAAATGCATCACCTGTTGAGACAACATAGCGGATAAATACATTGTCAACTCCTGATGTTACCTCTTACAAGGAGGTGAGTTCAGAAATGTCATTTCACTCTCCTATGCCTAAGATGTCCTCACATGGAATATAAGAATAATAAAGACCTTCATCAAAAAACATAAAAAGTGTATTGCCAATGAGAGTTAATAGTCAGTGAAAAATGCTATTAAAATGAAGCTATGACATGTTTTCTGCAATATTTAAAAGATATTATGTCTACCTGTCTAATTACAATGTTAAAAAGTGAACTTGCCTAAATAAGAGACTAAAAAGACAGTGGAAGAATTCTCCATCCTGAAATTCTAGATCTAGCAAAGGTCCCAGAGAGAATCTAATCTGCTTGTCCATTGAAAGTATTACTCAATTATTACCTCTAAAAGAAGAAAGCAAGCCAGTTTATTCTGTGCCTGGAGCAAGCACCCGGCACATAGAAGGCACTCAAAAACTATTTATTGATGTCCTTATTGGTTAAATTGAGCAAGTCCTGGCCTACCTGGGTGAGCAGATGGAGGGGGCTAGCTATGATTCTATTCAGATATGGGTTTGATGAGCCTCCTAAAAGATGAAATAACTGTATTTAGGGTTCTAACTTCACAATTTTACCTTAACTCTAACTTTCGAGTATTTCAATATCTCTGTCTTGATTTTCTCCTAATTCATTTGGCAAATTGCCTTTTTTTGCTTTGTTGGTTTTGTTGTTTTTATGTGAGTGTTTTACCTGGCTGTAATTCTCTATTTCATAGTTATATCAAAATTTTTTTTTGAGATAGAGTCTCACTCTGTTGCCAGGCTGGAGTGCAGTGTGGCGCAATCTTGGCTCACTGAAACCTCTGCCTCCTGGGTTCAAGCAATTCTCCTGCCTTAGCCTCCCGAGTAGCTGGGACTATAGGCACATGCCACCATGCCCAGCTATTTTTTTTATTTTTAGTAGAGACGGGGTTTCACTGTGTTAGCCAGGATGGATCAAATCTTCTTAAAAAGTGCCACTGTAAGAAAATAATAAGAAACAATAAAATAAATATAGGTTTTACACCTTCTGTGTATCCAGGAATTTCTTTGGCTGACAATATTCAGCTTCAAAGTCTCTAATAGCTTGCTCTTTTATTTTTCAGACCAAACATACCACTTCTCATATGTTCCTCCTCCTATCAAAGTGACTGCCATATTTTGAAGGATGCTTATGTGAGTACATTGGTACCATGGCATTCATAGAAGTCTTGGAAGGTTATCATCAGTGTATAAGCTTGTCAATTTCATAAGGACAAGAGCTGGCCAGTTTTACCATTGAACTCTAGTACCGTGCCTAGTAGGCACTCAAAATTATTTGTGGAATAAACAAATTGGGCTACTAGATTGCCATCAGAATGGATATCAGAGATCAACTAGCAGTTTCTGTAACAGAAATCTCAGCTAAAGAAGAAATACTAATGCACTTGAAGTTTACGGTTATGGTTTGGAAGAATTATTCATAAAAGACTTGATAAAAAGTTTCATAGCTTTGATTCACCCAAATTCTGCCATAGCCATTCCATTTTAATCATCTTCAACCTTTTTTTTTAACTCCCCATCCCAATACCAAGAAAAAATAATTCTATATGTCCTTTTTTCTCCTTGTTTAAGTCCTGCAGTAAGTTCTGAGAAGCCAAGATTTGAATTCTCCAAGAGTTAAAATGAGAAAAAAGCATGGGAAAAGATCGTGAACATTTTTCCTAAGCCTGTTCATCTTCCTGAATTCCAACTGTCAACGGATTCTCCTCAGCAGGTTTCATTTCAATCCATTGCCAACTAGCATGTATGGAGTCAGCATGAATGTATAAATCACATTATGGCTAAAAGCAGAAGATGAAAGTGCCTCAAAATGGTATCCAAGTCATTGAAGTCAAATGAGCGGCAGCAGATTTGTGTGGTCAAATCACTGAAGGGATAACTTAGGGAAGGTTGGCATCAGAATAATGATTTTTCTCTTTTTATTTTAATTGTGGAAAGAGGGGATATTATTATTTTTTCTTGTAATAGCATACTATTTTAAGTTGGTTGAAACTCGTATCCCAGTGTTGTTTTGTGCTTTTTGGTTTTGTTTGCCGGTATTTTGGTGAACCAAAGAATGAAATAATTTCTGAGTGAGAGACTCTTGAGATTCCACCGTTAATTAGTTCATCTGTGTGAATCAGGATGATTCAACAGAGAGAAAAAAAAGTGTATTTTTAAAAATAACTCAAATCTATTGGGGACGACTCTGAAAGCATTATATTAAGTGAGTAAAGTCAGACTCAAAACACTACCTGCTCTATGATTGTATTAATATAACATCCTGGAAAAGGCAAAATGGAAGCGACAGAAAACAAACTAGGGGTTGCCAAGAGGGTTGAGCTAGGAGTTGATTGGAAAGTAGTAGGTAGGAATTTCGGAGGATGATGGAATATGACATCTTGTTGTGGTCAACCATATGAATTTATCAAAACACAGACATGTACACTAAAAATGGTGAAATTACCGTGTCTAAATTATTCCTTAATAAAAGCAAAGTGATGAAGGCAGCTTCTATTGACACAAGCATGCCAGTTTCTATAGAAGGATGAGAGGGTGCGGAATGGAAGGAGTTAGAGAGGACAGAGCAGAACCGACATCAGCATCACCATAACTAGACTCTGGGCTCTCACCGTGTACCAGATGTGTTACAAACATTATCTCATTTATTTCTCACAGTAAGAGTTAAGTATTTTGTCCAAAGTTACATATGTAACCCAGGCATAGGTTTCCAATCCCAGTCTGTCTGATTCCAAACCCCAAGATTTCAATCACTGTGCTTAGCTGCTTTTGTGATGTGTCAGGTACTAAATGCACAGAAATGCATTTACTCCCTGTGACCCTGTGGTGAAGTGCATTAGGGGCCCCTTCACTGATGACAAAACGAAGCAGAGGTCTCATAACTTACCCAAGAGCTAGAGTCAGGTCTGACCCTATGGTTTGGTTTTGTTTGTTTGCTTTTTCTAGTGGTGATTTGTTCTTGGTTTTGCTGCTTTTCAATATTTTTGTCTATCAAAGCTCAAAACTCGAAAGAGGATACATACGTATCATTGTTCATATTCATGCACACAAGGAATGCAGGTCTCCTTATTCAAGTGTTTGCAAAAGGAGCTGTCTTGAGCAGTTAATAATAAACCAAAGATAAATACATAGCTAACTTTAACTGTGTGTTAAATATACAAATAATATAATATAATATAATAATATAAATAAATAAAATTGAAATCTGCCTTATTAAACTTTGCAGATGTTTAGTGACAATTAAAAACAAGTTTTGGAATCAGATGTCCTCAGTTCGAAACTCTTTTAATGCTAACTATCTGATCCTGGACAAATTTCTTAAACTCTCTGTGCTTCAGTATCTTTTTTTTTCGAGACAGAGTTTTGCTCTTGTTACCCAGGCTGGAGGGCAATGGTGCGATCTTGGCTCACCACAACCTCCGTCTCCTGGGTTCAAGCAATTCTCCTGCCTCAGCCTCCCGAGAAGCTGGGACTACAGGCCTGTGCCACCATGCTCAGCTAATTTTTGTATTTTTAGTAGAGACAAGGTTTCACCATGTTGACCAGGATGGTCTCGATCTCTTGACCTCGTGATCCACCTGCCTTGGCCCCCCAAAGTGCTAGGATTATAGGCGTGAGCCATTGCGCCCGGCCCAGTATCTTTTAACTCTGAAGTAAAGATGATAACAGTACCCAACTCACAGAGTTATTGTGGCTATTAAATTAGCTAGTATGTATAAACACCTACCGTATATAGCAAAAACTTGGTGAATAATTTTTCTTTTGGTAAACATATGCAGAGATACAGGAGGCTAAAACATAGAAGGCAGTCAACTCGAACTACCGAGTGCTTACTGCTTTCCTCCCTTCCTCCCTCCCTTCTGCCCTCCCTTCCTTCTTTCTTTTTCCTTTCTTCATTTCCTTCTTTTGAACACACAAAAAATGCTATAACTTAAGGATGACCCCCCAAAAAGTAACAATTAATTATTTTTTATTTTCCTAGCTCCTACACTTACATACAGTTCTATAATCCTAAGGGAGTGAAAGAGGTATTAAAACTGAGGGAAATATGCCTAATTAAATTTTTTAAAGATATAACCTTTTTTGAGCCTTAATAGCTTTATTCCACTTGTTTATAAGAACAGAATTTAAGTCTGTCTTGTTTACTGTCAAATAACAGTGCTAAATACTTTCAGTGTATGCTATGTTTAACTGTGATTGATTTTCAATAGTGCTGCATACTACAGGGTTGTGCATATTGGCTCTCAGAAGCCTAACTTACCTACTGGTCAAACTTTGGAAAATATCTGGATTGGTTGCTTTTTCAGGGAGAATTCCAGTCACCTATTGCTGATTGACAAATCACCCCAAAACTGTGGCTTAAAATAATGATTTATTATTTTATCTCACAGTTCCATGGGTTGACTGCAATCATTGGGGTATTAGTCCTTGGGATACCTATACAGATAGTAGTCGGACAGTGGCTGGCACTGGAATCATATGATGCTCGACAGGGCTGGACATCCAGTACAGCTCACTCACAGAGCCGGCAACTAATCCTGGCTGTATGGAGGCTGGAAGTTCATGTGGGACCGTTAACCAGAGTATCTACACATAGCCTTTCCATGTGGCTTGCTCTCCTCGTTTCCAAGAAGACTCCTGAGAACAAAGGTCCCATGAGCAAGCCTCCCAAGTGGCCCAGGAGGAGCCATATGCTTCTTATGATACAACCTCAGAAGTTTCAAAATGCCAGTTCCTTCATATGCTATTGGTGAAACAGGTCACTCAGCCCAACCCAGATTCAGGAGAAGAGAGATTGGATTCCAACTCTATTTATTTGAGACAGAGTCTTACTCTGTTACTCAGACTGGACTGTAGTGGAATGATCACGGCTTATTGTAGCCTCCACGTCCTGAGTTCGAGTGATCCTCCCACTTTAGCCTCTTGAGTAGCTGGGACCACATGTATGCACCATCATGCCTAATTGTTTTATTTTTATTTTTTGTAGAGACTGTTGCCCAGGCTGGTCTCAAACTCCTGGGCTCAAGCAATCTTCTGGCCCGAGCCTCCCAAAGTGCTGGGATACAGGCATAAGCCACCGTGCTCAGTCAGATTCCAACTCTTAATTTGAAGAGCAGCGGGAACATACACAGATGGGAGAAACTGATGGTGGACATCCTTGGAAACTGCCTACCACAAAAAAGACTGTACATAGAAAACAAACATAGGTGTGAAAAGCATTCTTAATTGTAAGTGGGCCTCTTTTCCCCCAGCAGGGCTCCATAAAGATATTTCAACTTTGCATTTTGATCTCTTTTTTCCAAGATACCTCCTGCTAACACAGTTGTTCATGAGAATAAAAGGGTTCCTGGGCATAAGGCGGTCAGTGGTTGGGATACTGAGTAATTTTAGTATCAGAGCTCATCTGACACCTACCATACACTGTCACTGACAGGGTCCTTGAGTGTCATCACTGTTTTTTGCCTTGAAATTCTTTTTTTTTTTAATTTAATTTGTTATTTTTTGAGACGGAGTTTTGCTCTTGTTGCCCAGGCTGGAGGGCAATGGCACAATCTTGGCTCACCGCAACCTCCACTTCCCGGGTTCAAGCCATTCTCCTGTCTCAGCCTCTTAAGTAGCTGAGATTACAGGCATGTGCCACCACACCTGGCTAATTTTGCATTTTTAGCAGAGACGGAGTTTCTCCATGTGGATCAGGCTGTTCTCAAACTCCCAACCTCAGGTGATCCGCCCACCTTGGCCTCAAAGTGCTGGGAGTACAGGCGTGAGGCGCCGCACCCGGCCTGCCTTGAGATTCTTAACCCCTCTTACTTCTCCCTTCCTTGCATAAAGCACATGGCTGCTTCTCATGACAGCAATGTGATAAGACTGTACATAAACAGTGAGTAAAAAACACAAGCTAAAATGAACATCTTTCATTTTCCCCAAACGTAAGCTTCTGCTTTATTTTTAATAAACTTTTTAAAACCATTTTAAATTTATAGAATTATTACAGAGTTTCTGTATTCCCTACCCCCAGATTTTTCTATTGTTAATATCTGGTAGAATTACCACAGTTAATGAATCAACATTGATATGTTATTAACTAAAGTCCATAGTTTACTTAGATTTTGTCAGTTTCCCTAATGTTTTTCTGTTCCGAGATGCCTTTTGGGATAAGACATTACAGTTGGTGTCCTGTCTCCGTGTGCTTCTCTTGGTCATGACAGTTTCTCAGACTCTTGTTTTGATGGTCTAGAGAGTTTTGGGGAATACTGGTCAGATTTGTAGAATGACCTTCCACCAGAGTTTGTCTGATGTATGTATATCTCATGGCTAGACTGGTAGAATGTGTATGGAGATGTTTTATTTTTCATCTTTCTAGCTTGATCTCTTCCTTTTAATTAGTCTCAATAATATGTATCTTAATCCATTCATGCTAGGATAATAAAGTAACATAGACTTGGTAGATTATAAGCCATAGAAATTTATTTCTCACCATTCTGGAAGCTGGGAAGTTCAAGATCAAGGGCCAACAGAGTCAAGGACAGTAGCAAGGACCTGCTTCCTACTTCATAGACAGCCTTCTTTTCCCTACGTTCTCACATGACAAGGTGCAAAGAAGTTTCTGAGGTCTCTTTTATAAAGTCACTAGTTTCATTCAAGAGACCTCTGCCCTCATGACTTATTACTTCTCAAAGGCTCTATCTTCAAATGCTCTCACACATTCATATATTGAAACCTAATTCTTATAGTCATAAGAATTCTTATATTCATAATGTGTGAATTAGGTTTCAATATATGAATTTAGGGGGAATACAAACATTCAGTCTATGGCAGTATGTTTTATATTTGGAAAGAAAAGAAAACTGTTAGGAAGATGGTATTCAGATTTTTCTTAATCTAGAATCTGTTGTGAACTATTTTAAACCGTGGACTGAATTCTCAGATCTCCCGAGTTTAAGACGTGCTGAACTCTTGGGAACACAAACAATGATGCCAAATTATAAGTTTCTATAGGTTAATACATTGTTATACATAAGTCCCTAAAAATAAAATTATTTGAGGCCAGGCATGATGGCTCATGCCTGTAACCCTAGCGCTTTGGGAGGCCAAGGCGGGTGGATCATGAGGTCAGAAGTTCAAGACCAGCCTGGCCAAGATGGTGAAACTCCATCTCTACCAAAAATATAAAAATTAGCCAGGCAAGGTGGCAAGCACCTGTAATCCCAGCTACTCAGGAGGCTGAGGCAGGGGAATTGCTTGAACCCAGGTGGCAGAGGTTGCAGTGAGTTGAGATTGCACCACTGCACTCCAACCTGGGTGACAGAGTGAGACTCTGTCTCAAAATAATAATAATAAAATCATTTAATCTTTCTCTGGAGTTTAAAAAGCTCTGGTGATTCAATCAAAATATCTGCTCAGAATATAACCATATTGTGTGTGTTTTCATCCTTACCAAGTAACAGCTCTTAAAATCTGTCATGTTTCCTTGAATGGAAGAATTGGCTTTCTATTTGCGTAAGTAAATTTCATGACAGCCTCTCTAGGAAAATTCACAGAAGGAAGAGAAGTGCTTTGCTCTGGCAGATAAACAGCTTCTCCACTCAACATTTCTTCAATGTGTTGTTTATATTTCTCTCCTTACAGTTTCCCTTCCCATACGGAGAGAACATATTTTCACACAAACAGAAATATGTTCATATTGATATTTGGTTGAGATTTTGTCACAATGTTCTCCCTTGGCATCAGTTTAACTGTTGTTCAATAACAGACTTTCCATATTTACAGTGTCAATAAATGCTCAGGGAATTTTTATTTATTTCTGCGTTTAACAAAATAGCTTTATTAAATTGCACTGTCAATATAGCACAATTTTTTCCCCTCTTCTTCCTCCTCAAAACACACACTACTCTGTAAATAAAATCTGAACATTTAAATGTCAACACTTGCAATATTTTTAATGACTTTAATAAACCAGCCCAGGTATTAAATTTGTGAGGACTCTTACTTACCAAGAGATTGGTATTAGTCTGCATTGCCACCAATTCTCATTCCAGGCAATTTATTCCCCTACATATCTCTGAGGCCCATTTTCTATCTTGAACTCAGGAGTTTTAATTAGCTGATTCCTGATGACTTTCTCAACATCAAAATTCCATGAGACTATGTTCTTTTCTTCATAAACATGCCATAATTGCAGTGGTGTGCTGGTAAATTATCTCTCTGTGGAAAAAAGCCCTGATTTGCAGCATTTGCCAGTTTCGGTGGTGTAAATGCTCTCATCATGGCCACTTTCAAACGGCCAACAATATAACTACCAGCTTTCAAGTTTCCTGGATATTTAGTAACCAGTTCTCAAGGTGTGATACAACCTGGCACCAGCACACTTCTCAAGCAGCTATTAATAATGATTGGGGTTAAATTCATTTTAGAGAAATATATACATGTAAATCGTGTATATTTCTATTCAACTAACATGTTCCAAGATTGAAAATACTGTACACATTCCAGAGAATCCCTTTCTTTTCATTCTCACTGCCACCACCTTAGTTTAGTCACCTAAAATCCATATGATTACAAGAGGCACCATCCCTTGTCTGGATTGGTTTGGATTTCCCCCAGAAGCACAGCCTAAGAAAAGAATTTGAATTTGGGTAGTTTTATTTGAGAGGAGACAGAATTATTCACAGGGGAGGAGGAAAGCAAGCATCTGCATTACCCATGCCTTCTATTTCTGAATTGTGATGCTCTGACATCTGGGGTATGGCTGACTCTGGAGGTTCTGCCATGTCTGGGGTTAGCCAGGTCCTGGAGATAGTAAACAACTTGCCTATGAATGCAGTTTTCAAATACAAACTCACCAATCCAGAGCTCACACCCCAAACACCTCCTTTATTAGGATCTCACATTCCCAGCCATAATCCATCTGCTCTCATCATTCCAGAGCCAGATACCAGACAACTACGGGTAGCTTCTATATCTCAGAGCCCCTTGGAATTATTCGAATAAGCCAGTCCTGCTTACCCTGACTCACCCATTCTTTCCCTCAGAAACCTACAGTTCCCCCTTCCTTCTGCTTCCTGACCAACCTCACTACTTCACCCTCCTGATGGGATAGGATGCCCTCTCCTCTTAGAACTGTGAGTAGCAAACTATCTTTACAATAGGAACCATCTTGTGATCTGTTGTCCTTATTATACTGATAATTTTTAGTAATTCATTAAGTTTTAAAAGAAAGTCAAAAGTAAAAGCAGTCACAAAAGAGTATATTTTCAAGCCAACTACCAATGTGGGCCACTGGGGTTTAATTTCACTTAGAGCTAGTACAGAATATACACCTCAGTGTTATTCCTTTAAGGAGCAAGGGAATTTGGGATATTTACACCTAAAATTCTGTCAGTCACTGGTAAGTGGATGATGAGGGAGAAACATTAACATTCTGTCTACGCTGGTGGCAGAGCTGGTTCCAATGACAAAAGAGAACCCTCAGGCAAAGAAAATCAGGTGCTGGCAGTTGATGGACTGGGGCGCCCTGAAGTGGTACAGAGGTGATAGCAGTGGTGCACTCATAATGCTACTGCACCATCACTGACCAGTTCTCTTTAGACCCCTGAACCCTGACATCCCTTTTGAGCCGGTAAAACCTCCAGTAATGTCACCTGAAAATGCCTGCAACTTTAAGGACTACTAATTCCAAACTATGCCCCACCTTCATTTAATTACAAAACTCCGTGACCAGGTTCTCCTAATCTCAAACTGTTCTCCAGTAATTCGGCCAATGGCCAAGTTCCTTGCAGACCTCTGGAACCATCACGTCACCTACAGCCAACACACTGACAGAGCAGCCTCACAGATGTTTTCTTTTCCTACTTCCTCAGCAATACTGAAATTTCCTACACTTTCAATTTAGCTCCTTAAATTGGACCCACATGAAAAATTTGTAGGATGCTGCCAGTCATTTTTAGCCCACAGAGAAGCTCAGGAATCAACTCAGGCCTCCCCCTCTATGGCTTCTGTAACCACCTTACCTACTGACTGAATGTCCCAATGTCATTTGAATCCTTACTTCAGTTCCTTGCTCTGTCTTCTGGTTGAGCAATTTGATTTCCAAACCTTTACTGCCCTCTGAACAGGTAGCCTCTCAGGATAATGCTGCTTCCAGAAATTGCCTATTAGTCTACCACACTGCCTCGAGGCTCCTGCATTAAATATTTGCTAGATGAATGAATACATCGAAAGTAATGACGAGCAGGAGATGTTCTATTTATCCTGATTTCCCATTGCCACTTCCCAATCTGTGTAGCAACGCTTCCTCCTCTATGCCATCACCTTCACCCTTTCACCACATCTAGTATCTGCTCATTTCTCCACATAACCCTCAAGACTTTGCAGCCGTCCTTCCTCCCCCAAGGTTTGGCGGGGGACAAGATAGATTGTGTGGCAGATCATCAGCTAAGAAGGCTCCCATCAATTTCTTTTTCCCTCTATAGGCACACAGCTTCTCCCATCAAGTGCAAGAGTCTATTTCCCCTCATCTTGAATCTCAGTGTGGCTCTGTGATTTACTTCAACTAGCAGAACACAAATGATGTTCTGTGCGTTTTAGAGCCCGGGCCTCAACAGGCCAGGCAGCTTCCATTCGTCCTCTCTTGGAACACAGCCACCACATAACGAAACTTGGGCTCAATTCCTAACTGATGGAATTGGAGAGAAAGAGTGACGCGAGAGCATTCAGCCGCCCCAGCCATGGAGACCAGGCTCTAGACGTGTGAGTGAAGCCATCGTGGATGATCCCAGGCTGGTTTGCAGCCACATGAGGGATCCCAGCTGCACCATGTAAAGCAACAGAACTGGTCAGCTGGTCCCAGTCAACCCGCAGAAATGTGAGAAATGATAAAGCTGTTATTTTTTTAAACCTTAAGTTTTGGGGCTCTTTACTGTGCAGCAATAAAAAAACAATTTAGTTATCTCACTTCTTTCCCTACTATGCCCATCATTTATTTATTTATTTTGTAGAGACAGTGTCTGGCTCTGTCACCAAGGCTAGATGAGTACAGTGGCACAATCACAGCTCCCTGCAACCTCAACTTTCTGGGCTTGAGCAATCCTCCCACCTCGGCCCCCTGAGTAGTAAGAACTACAAGTACATGCCACGATGCCCAGCTAAATTTTTAAAGTTTTTCGTAGAGATGGGGGTCTCACTATGTTGCCCAGGCTAGTCTCAAACCTCTGGCCTTAGGCAGTCCTCCCACTTCAGCCTCCCAAAGCCTTAGGATCACAGGTGTGAGCCACCACACCTGGCCCATTTATTTTACTAATAGGAAAAAAATCCAAGCACTGAAAAAGGAATAACTTATAATAACATAACTCTGTTAACAGAATCTGGTGACCAAATCGCTGGTTGAATGTATACTGACTTCATAACAAAGCACTATTTTAAAAAAAATTAATCAGCGCTAGCCAGTTCCAATAGCCCGAAACCAAAAACTTCCTAAAGGCTCAAAAACAGTAGAACTGTATAATATATTGTGATGTGTTTGAATAACAGGATACCATACAGCAATGAAGACTGTACAACAATATGGGTGAATCTTATAAACAGGCTGTTGACTAAAGGAAGCCAGACAGGAAACTGTATTATTTAACTTTTCTGAGGACAAAACTGGCAACTCTCAGTGATGATGGTCAAAGCTAAAATCACACTTACCCCTCAGAAAAAGATAGGGACAGGGAAGAAGCCTGAGGGTGGCCTTGGAGGTAAAGGTGATATTTACTTCTTGATTTAGGCATCGGCTGCACAGGTGTGGTCAGTTTGTGAAAATTCATTGACCTATAGAGTACAGTGGCACAATTTCGGTTCACTGCAACCTCCACCTCTTGGGATCAAGTGATTCTCCTGCCTCAGCCCCCTGAGTAGCTGGGATTACAGGCACGCGCCACCACACCTGGCTAATTTTTGTATTTTTAGTAGAGACAGGGTTTCAACATGTTGGTCAGGCTGGTCTTGAACTCCTGACCTTGTGATCTGCCCACCTCAGCTTCCCAAAGTGCTGGGACTACAGGCGTGAGCCACTGCGCCCAGACAAGCAGAATTGACATCAACATAAGCAAACCAAGTACACACCCCCCCCCCCACTGTCTCTCGTCTACCCAATATCAAACACTGAAGCAGAAATCTCAACCCAGAAGTCACCTTCTGATTTTGTAGGGCTCAATAAGTTGAATCAGCCTCAACTTCTGCTCTTGACGGCTCAAGCAGACAACAAGCGTGCTCAAGGCTCAATTTTTCTCAAAGTTCCTGAAGGTCACAACTCCATATGAAGCCACCAGTGCCCATGACTGGCTGCTTTCTCCCCAAGTTGCATCTGGTTTAGATTCCCGTTAACAGATGTCCTATCTTCTAGCTGCTCGTTTCTCCCTGTATATCCAGATTCTGGATCCCCACCTCACCCAGCCACAGAATGCATAACTGATAAACCATAACTGCCCCAGGAAACCTGCGTACAGCAAACTTCACAAGTACTCACTTTCTTGACTCAAATGATAGAAAAACAAAGCATAAGTACCCGGGAGAAGGAGCTCCCGTAGCTCTCTGCGGTACAGGAGGACAGAAAGCATCTTTTGTTTACCCACTTATTTTTCGCCATGGAAGTTCAGCCAAATTCAGTCATTCTGATGACCTTGGTGCTTGCCCTGTCTCCCCAGTTAGTCCCTTTTTCGGTTTGTGTATTTGGTAAATCCTGAAAATTGCTCTTGTAGAGAATTTAAAGAGCAAGAAAATACAGTAATGACTGTAGTTCTAAGCAGTTGGAGGAGGGATGGGGGCCAGGCACAGACACGCCATGTGGAGGAGAAGCTGGAACAGTTCCCCCACCATGTGGAGCAGAGAAACTGGCAAAGCAACTTAAATGGGGCAGGGAGGGAGGCACAATTGCCATGAGGAGAAACATGCTAATCCATATAGCCCCATAAATCGTGGCTCCAGAGGCAGCAGGCCGACAATCAACAAAATAAAAATAAAAGCAAAAGTAAACCAAACCCACCATCAAGAGAGGATTGTGCTGTTGTTAACTTGAAATGAAAGTCCTGGGTGGGCTGGAGCAGAAAGAGGCAGGGTTACTGTGAAAAGGGAGCTATGTAGTTATTTCTAGAGCTTGACACACCAGACAAGAAAAGATATGTGCTCACTTGCCTTCATTAAGGAGCTGCCTTCTTGGCCCGGCATGGTGGCTCATGCCTATAATCCCAGCATTTTGGGAAGCTGAGGCAGGTAGATTACCTGAGGTCGGGAGTTTGAGACTAGCCTGGCCAACCTGGTGAAACCCCATCTCTACTAAAAATACAAAAAATTAGGCCAGCATGGTAGCACAAGCCTGTAGTCCCAGCTATTCCTGAGGCTGAGGTGGAAGGATCACCTGGGAGGCTGAGGTGGGAGGATTGCTTGAGCCTGGGAGGCGGAGGTTGCAGTGAGCCAAGATTGTGCCACTGCACTCCAGCCTGGGCAGCAGAGCGAGATTCCATCTTAAAAAAAAAAAAAAATTGACTTCACCAGCTAGCCACATTCAGCCTGCACTTCCGAAAGCGCTAAAGTTTTGCTAAGAGTTTGTGCTTCTCTGTTCAAAACAAGGCCAGCAGAAGGGTTTCTGCAAGCACTGGCAGCTGGGGCTGATCAAGCTCCCTCAAGTGGGAGAAAAAGGCCTAGAGAGGTAGCAAATTATGAAAATAAGAAAAATATTCTAAGTGATAGTAAAAATGTAAAAGTTAACTGGGATTCCTTGGGTAACTTTATAATACAGGAACATAGAACAAGTAAGAGCTGCAGGAAACATTTGCTGAGTGGATTTTGTGGGAAGTTAAAGACTCTACATTGAAGAATTGCATGACCAGCGTTGGGGGGAATGTGCCACAGTGCAAGAAGAGAAGAGGGAGATACGGGCATAAAAGCAGTTCTGCAACCTTGGAAATGTGGAGAAAAAGCATCCAGAAGGCATCATTACTATCCTGAAGGGTGTAGACATTCAGCTCCTTTCTAACTATGGCAGAGGAGGTGACACATTTGTATGCTTTCCGAAGTCTTTTCTCTTTGAAAACACACAGGCACTAGCTTCTTGCCCTCCCCCTGTCTCCACCACTGTTCCTTCTCGGCTGGCCCAGGCCCTCTATCCAGGTTTGTGCAATAACAGAAGGAAGAAGAGACTTCAGGAGAAAGCCCAACACTTTGATCTTCCAGGAACAACACAGAGCTCCACTCCCCTGGGAGCCCAATCACCTCCTCCTGCCCATTCAGAAAGTCCCATTGATCTTTAATTACTACTTTCCTCTGAGAAAAATAGGGTAAATGTCATTATCATCGCTTCCTAGATGCCAAAATTGAGGCTCTGAGAAATTAAACAATTTGCTACAAATATCCCCAATCCACCAGTGATCCTCCAAGAAATGCTGAGCAACCAACAATTTAAATTCCAATTTATTAGGCCACTTTTCTGTAAAGACAGGCTCGATATCTCAGAAAAGTATCTACTAATTTATGCAGGATGACGGAGGGCAGTTAGGAATGCAGGCTTAAAGAAAACTTAAAAGAAGGAGAGTATAGGCATAATATCTCAAGGGGGCAAGGAAATGATGAGACTTGTGTGTTTAAGAAAGAAAAACTGGGTCCTGGAATTTTTTTTAATAAATAAACAGGGGATGGATGCAGCAAACCACTGTGGCATGTGAATATCTATGTAACAATCCTGCACCACCTGCACATGTACCCTAGAACTTAAAGTATAATTAAAAAAAAAATATATATATATATACAACAAAAAAGAAATAAACTATTCTGTCTCAATTAGATAAGATTTTGAAGGCATCTCGTTATTAATAATAGCACTCTGGGGCAGAGGAAAAATAAATGAGAGAATAGTTGTAAATTTTTATCTGAGTCTAATCAGTGAATAATTAAACAAATACATGGAAATATCTGCATGTATTTATTTGTACTCTCACTTTTCCGAACATAATTTAAAGCAACTTATGAGAAAATAGAAAATACATTAAGAGAAAATAAATATAAAGCAAGTAAGGAAAATTAGACTAAGTGAGAACAAAGGTAGGGTAGCAAGACAGAGAAAGGGGGGAGTTTAGAACCCAAAATGTACGTTGTGGGAGAAAGTGTTGCAGAGGAGTTAAGAGCATTTGATGTCAGAGAAAACATGTTTTTAGTTCTTGCTCTGTTATCCTTCTGTGACCTTGGATAAGTTTACTTAACCTGTCTAAGCCTAAGTTTTCTCCTCTATGAAATGGAGATTTTAAAGAGCACTTACATCATGGCCCTGCCATCAAGACCAACTAAGAAAATTCTTTTATTTACCAGGATGTCTATAAAATGGTGCTTTTAATAAATTCAACCTAGCCAGGTGCATTGGCTCACACCTGTAACCCCAGCACTTTGGGAGGCCGAGGCAGGCGAATCAGCTGAAGTCAGGAGTTCGAGTTCCTACATTTCATTCAGCAATTCCTATCTTGAAATATTTTTATCTATATGCACATCTTTTTTTTTTTTTGAGATGAAGTCTCACTCTTGTCTCCCAGGCTGGAGTGCAGTGGCGTGATCTCGGCTCACTGCAATCTCCACCTTCTGGGTTCAAGCAATTCTCCTGCCTCAGCCGCCCAAGTAGCTGGGAGTACAGGCATGCACCACCACACCTGGCTCATTTTTATATTTTTAGTAGAGATGGGGTTTCACCATATTGGTCAGGCTGGTCTTGAACTCCTGACCTTGTGATCCACCTACCTCAGCCTCCCAAAGTGCTGTGATTACAGGCATGAGCCACTGCGCCTGGCCTATATGCACATCTCAGCAGTATGTAGTAGTGAATACTACTTAGCTTCTCAGTTAAATATTCTTCAGTAAACTAAAAACTGCTGGTTAACTCAGAAGGCAGTTAAAATCCTGAGCATGTCACTGACCATGGCCCAGCTTACCCTTCCTTTTCCCCATTCCTGCCCCATCCCAACAGCCTGGTGTCCTTCCAGTGCACACATCAGGAAAATGCCAGACGGCTTTCCCTTCTGCAGCAGCTGTGGCCACCTATTTACCACCTCCTCCCCTTCCTACTACCTCTAGGATTCTTCTCTAACCATACAGATCAACTTCGGGTGCTCCTGTGGACTTCCACGATACCTTGGAAGCTTCATGTTCATAGCATTTGTGACACCATCTCAGCCAGAGCAAATGTCATTGATTATCAAGTACGTGCCATGTGCCAGACACTGAACAGAGGCCCCTATAACGCAGTGAATTAGACATCTGTTTCCTGCCCACATGAAGTTTGCAGAATAGAGTTTTTGTTCACTTGTTTGTTTTTTCCCAGTTCTGCTGTCTCCAAATTATTTTTATCTCACACTCAAACCAATAAATACATCTGAATTCATTCTTCCAATAGTGTGCCGATAGATTTAAGTTTGTTTTAAAATTGTAAGAAAACAGTAAGAAAGAAAAGAAAAACGTGTTTTTGCACCTGAGAGCAAAAAGGTTTTACATTGAGAGCAAAGTAATTTAATGTACTTTTAAAAAATATTGGTTTAACTCTTTGTTGTTTAGTAATTTTCTGGATTTAGAAATGTTTTAGAAGGTTTTAAGTTAATTTCATTTTAATACAAAACTTGTATTGCTAGCTGGGCGTGGTGGCACATGCTTGTAATCCCAGCCACTTGGGAGGCTAAGGCAGGAGAATTGCTTGAACCAGGGAGTCGGAGGCTGCAGTGAGCCAAGATTGCACCACTGCACTCCAGCCTGGCGACAGGGTGAGACTCCAATAAAAAAAAAAAAAATGTATTGCATGTTTTAAATGGCATTAGAGTTGAAAATTTACCTTACATGGTCCTTACATGCAAAAGAAGTATGTTACTACTTGACTTGCTTTTCCAATCTTAGAAGTCAATTACACCAAAGTTTTTGTTATTAAAATTTGCCTAATAGCATCAATTTTCCCTATTAACCAAATACTTCTTGTTCTTCTGCTAAGTAGTAGGATTGCACTTCCCCTCAATCTCGGAATCTGCGATGTCCATATGACTTCTTTTGTCCAAAGAAATCTGAACAGAAGTGACACGACGTCCCTTCTGAGCAGACACTTTAAGAACCAGTGCACAACTTACTCCTGCTCGCTTTCCTTCTGCCATAAAGGCCACCAACGCTTCAGACAGTGGCTGCTGCATTAGTCTGTGTCCATGAGTTTGAAGAAGTATCACTGAAAAGTAAGCCTTTGTTGTCTGAGACCATCGAGGTCCAGGAGTTGTTGATTGCAGTATGATTGGTCTATCGTGCTGGATTAGATTCTATGATTTAAGTGGCCAGTTATGTTTTTTAGCTAAAACCTGCTACTCCACACTATGTTTTGTGACATGGAGGTCCTGGGCCGAGAGACGCTGCAGATTTCCTTTCTCCTTTCCAGGTGGGCTCCCTGTTAGGTTCTGACAATGTGATGGGATTACCAAAAGACTGGAAGGTGAGTGTAAGGGGTAGGGGAAAGAGTGCTTCCTTCCTCTTTTTTCTGTCAGCATATCCACTGTCTCAAATGATCAGGTTTTCAGTATCACAGGGCCTCTCTTTCAAGTTTCCATGTTCCAATCAATAACCCTAACCTCATCTCTTTATTTCCCCAGTCTGATGAGTCATGGCTGCTTTTTGGAGTTACTATCATTGCATTACCTCAACTACCACTTTCCCCTTTTTTTCAGTTACACAAATCTGTTAGACTAAGTTTACATATTAAATTATCTACATTAGCATAACTGTTATAGTTTCTGCTTTCCTGTTTGGACTCTGACTGCTACACAGAGAAATATTGTTATATGTGAATAAGTATGTTTTGATCTGTGTTACTTGACAATAGGAAAATTTGAGCCAGGGTGTTCATCTGTTCCTGCAATTCTGGTGAAGGAAATTGCTAAGTCCACATGGAGCAAGGACCACATGCAAGGCAATGCACTGAGGAGTTAGGTGTTCAGGGGACATTTCATACTGAGTCAAAACCTGCAGCTTTGATTTCTAAATACTTCAGAAATTACCTAACATGGCTTTCGTTTTGCTTTTAAAACTGGGCTCTTTAAAGAGAACACTTTAAAAATGTCATCTACTTAGAATAAAACCTATTCCCCGGTTGTCCCTTAAAGAAAAGCCTCAGCCTCTTCAATTTACTGTTTGACTCCATTGAAAGCACCAGCAAAGTAATGAAAATGTAAAGCATTTGCTTCTCAATGTACAAGAACAGAAAATCGTTTGATTTCAGTAACAGGGAATTCTAATTCCTAGCAAAATACTCAGTCAAGCTGCTGGGTGATGCTTCCACTGCCTTTATTACACAGGTGTAGCTTAACAAGACTGTCCCCCTTTCCCATTATGTTGCTGCTGCCTGTCCTTTGCCTGGTCCCAAAATACAAAATTCCACCTATGTGATACAGAAAGTGTGATTTTTTTTTTAACCAGCAACTGATAGCATAGCTATTAAAAAGCCACTCGCCAGGAAATTGAAGCTCAGAATTCTAACAAGTGGCTTGTTAGTGAAGAATGTCCTGCCTGAAGTATGGAGCAGGCTTGTCACTTTTTACCCCATCCTCTGAGGATAATAAGTAAGGAGGACAAAATGAGTGCAGCCCTCCTGGGTCTCCCCTTAAGAGTTTAAAAGCAAAATATTGATTTTGAGTTGCCCTGCTTCAACTCAGCTTTGCTCTCATGATATTTTTATTCCCTTGTAGATTCCTGGGTCCATTTGTTGCAGATTTTAAAAAGTAAATCACTGGTGAATCTGTGGTGTGTCCATGTAACATTTCTGCACCTAAAAATATGGTCAATTGGCACCTTAAAGGTTTCCAAGCAGCTCTAACTCTTAGTGACATCTCTCGTTGCATCCCCAGTATGTTCAAAACAGATAAAGTGGATGAATTGATTTTAGTCGTATAAAACCCTTTACAAAATCTCTTTGTGGCCATCTATGCGGTCTCTTGATGATTTTTAAAGGATTTGCTTATGACACAAATGTGGTCCTTTTACTCTTGTCCATTTTGTGTTTCAACGACGTCCATGGTGAGTTTCCTGAGGCCAACAGACCAAGAGCAGAAAATTCTTAGGTACCAGTGAAAACCAGAGTCTTTACTAATTTGTATTAAGAGACATTAGGGTTCTGATTCCTATTATTATTATCAAGAAAGTCTTAAATTAGACAAATTAGTATTCTTAAATTCTAGTTACAACTTTAAAATGACCATTTGAGCTTTCTTCTGTCATATAAAGTTGTTAACTAAATTCTGACCAGTGAAAGCTGAGGAGAATAGCATGTTAACAGTCATTCTAAATGATGATTAGCCACTCTTCGTCGGGTTTCTGAGGAACAGATAATAAATAATTTACATTAGAGATAAGTCTATATTCTTACTCTTCATTTAAATTTCTCAGGATTGCCTAACATTATTAATAGTCTCATATGCATCCACAGGAGTAAACTCCTTTTTCTTCTGGACTCTTCTATGCAGATAAGGAGCCATTTATATCTATCTAACAGAATGGATCTCAGCTTTCACATCTGCAAAGAGAGGTTTTAGAAGTCTCCAAAACCCTGATTCTTTTTTTTTTTTTTCTTTTTTTTCTGAGACAGAGTCTCGCTCTGTTGCCAGGCGCCAGGCTGGAGTGCAGTGGCACGATCTTGGCTCACTGCAATCTCCACCTCCCGGGTTCAAGCAATTCTCCTGCCTCAGCCTCCCGAGTAGCTGGGACTACAGGTGCACACCATCAAGCCCAGCTGATTTTTGTATTTTTAGTAGAGACGGGGTTTCACCATGTTGGCCAGATGTTCTCGATCTCTTGAATCTCCTGATTCTTAAACTCCAGATGTAGATGGTTGCTCTTGGCTGTGCCATAGAGATGCCAAATGACCTTGATTAATTTACTTTCACTCCAGCTTTTTATACCTCTAGATTCCCTTTATAAAATAAACGTTACCATATTCCTATGAGACAAATACTTCTCCATAGCGATGTTGGTGAAGTTGACAACGTGTACTGAGACAATTATGCAGCGGTCTGTGGATAAAGAGATGAACAAGACACAGATCCTGTTGAGACACAAACAAAGAAATGAGTGGTCAAAACACAAGACATATAAAGTGAGAAACAGAGGGGAACTCAGTGTGGATGGAGATGTCAGGAAGGGCTTCCTTGAGGGAAGTTACACTTTTTTTTTTTTTTTTGTCTTTTTGTTTTTTTCCTTTTTGTGGAGAACGGGGTCTCACTATATTGCTCAGGCAGGTCTCGAACTCCTGGGCTCAAGCTATCCTCCCGCCTCTGCCTCCCTAAGAGCTGGGATTACAGGCGTGAGCCACAGCGCCCAGCAGGAAAGGCTTCCTAAGAGATGATATTTGAACCAAATATTGAACAACGGGTAGAAGTTGACCAAGTGGAAGGATGGCATGTTAATTTCCTAGGGCTGCTGTAACAAAGTACCACAAACTGGGTAGCTCAGGACAATAGAAGTTTATTGTCTGACAATGCTGGATCCCAGAAATCCAAAATAGAGGTATCAGCGTGGCTATGTTCTCTCTGCAGGCTCTAGGGGAGAATCTGTCCCAAAGCTTTCTCCTAGTTTCTGGAAGTTCCTTAGCTTGTGGCAGCATGACTCCAGTCTTCCCAGGGCAGTCTTCCGTGTGCTTACCCCGGTGTCCAAACTTCTAATTTTTACAAGGACACCAGAAATATTGAATTAGAGGCCTATAATACTTCGGTGTGACCTCATCTCAACTAAGTACATCTACAATGACCCTATGTCCAAATATAGTCACATTCTGAGGTATGGGGGGTTAGACTTAAACAAATGAATTGGGTGGGAGGTTGGAACACAATTCAGCCCCAAAACAGGGAGAGGCAGGCGGACTAGGCAGAGTAATTTCCTATACAGTCACTGAAGAAGGATGCCACAGCAAGGCTGACGTGTTTGCTGGAGAGAGTGGAAGGAAATGAGTCAGATAACAGAGGGCCTTAGGGGGCAGCCAGCACTCTGATTTTTATCCTGAAGATCATGAGATGTCACTGGAGGATTTGGGTCAGAGGAGTGGCATAATCAAGTTTGCTGGTTTAAAAACAGACGCTGGCGTCCATGTGGAGGATTGATTGAAAGGCAGCATGATTGGACAGACAGGGAGACAACCAGAGCTTTTAGCAAAATTTGAAGCCAAAAACAAAATGGTAGCGCATAGTCATGGACTTAGTCTTACGAACTACTTCACTAGCCTGATTATTGAATTAATGACATTTCCTCATCAGGACTAATTCCCTAGAAAATGGATTACTTTTCATAATCAGGACTTATTGAGGTCTCTTTCTTTCTTTCTTTCTTCCTTTCTTTCTTTCTTTTCTCTTTCTTTCTTTCTTTCTTTCTTTCTTTCTTTCTTTCTTTCTTTCTTTCTTTCTTTCTTTCTTTCTTTCTTTCTTTCTTTTTCTTTTTCAGAGGCAGGATGAAACCCTGTGGCCCAGGCTGAAGTGCAATGGCACAGTCATAGCTTACTGCAGCCTCCAAGTCCTGGGCTCCAGCTATCCTCCCACCTCAGCCTCCTAAGGAGCTGGGACTACCTATGTGCACCACTACATCCAACTTCACAGAAGACCTAAAACGTGCCTAATGTGTTATGGCACTAGGTTACAAGGACATCTATCATAATTTAGACACCGATATATTTACCATACCCTATCTCTATCATAAATATGTCTAAATTATAATGCACATAAACATGTTGAGAAGGCAATGCTACATAAATTAAACAGAGAACAAAATTAATTAGAGAGAAAATTAAAGTCAAATAGCAAAGTGGTATGCATTGCTAAAAGTAAAATTTTCTGGAAGAAGTGATATTTTGTTTGGGTCTTAAAAGATAATTAAAATTTAGAATGGGGTAAACTGAGCTTGTGTTTGGATATTCCGTTTTAAACCAAGTTATTCTTTTCTTCAACTACTGTGGAAGAAGATTAGAACACTTTAACAATGAACAGACTGGGAATGAAAGAGCAATGATGGACATGCATTGTGAAATTCTTCGTTTTAAAAAATTGCTTTAAATTTTCTTAACTCCATGTGAGAAGACCTAAAGCACCTTGAGTTCAATTTTAACACATTAGTAACTAGTCCTTCTATGGTAACAAGCCAGAAATCTTCTCCCAGAAACACATACAGCATTGAATGTCAGCACTCTGGCAAGCAGATCATGTCAATGTATTTCTGTGCCATTCCGAACTTGTTCCTAATCCAAAAAGAAAGTGATTCATTTTTGCCCTTTAGGAAACAGGAGCAAATTTCATATTGTGAAATTTTGGCAAAGGTCTCCTCTTCACAATAGGCAAAGGGGAGAAAGCTGCATTTGGTACCATCTGTCAATTATAAATCCTTCAAAACTAGCAACGACACAGAAATAAAATATGTAATGTGAATGTGGACAATACAATTTACATGTGCGATCCTGTTAAGAAGTGTCTTCACATGCTTCATATCTTTCTTTCTTAAGGCATTAAAATATTTTATACTCTCTCTGTATCCTACTATTTCCTTTTTGGGGTTATTAAGATCAAAATACTTTGATAACTTTGTAACTTTTCTTGTCATGACTCAATTACTATTAAATAATACTGATCAGTAAACAATAACCTAATGAAATGTTAGAGACTAAAATACAATAGTGTGGACTATAATATGATTTCTTTATTACATAGTAACCCCTTGGGAAAACCAATACATCAATTAGGATGTTTTTAGCTGTAAGCCATGGAACTCCAACCAAATGAGGTATAAAATAAATAACCAGTATGTTGAGCAATGAGAACATATGACATTAGACAATATCTTTATTGCAGGTATCTTTATTTAGGTATTTTCATCTCTTATTAAGATGTATTCAATGTGGAAATTTTTGTTTGTGCTGCTGGATAAAAACTCAGACACTCAGGCAGTTCCATGATATTTCTTGATATTTCTAACAACACTTAGGCTAGATCAATGGACAGTAGATTTAGATAGACAGATAGATAGATGATCGATAGATGGATGATAGATAAATGGTTTAGAGTCATTTAAGTTAGAAAACTTGTCTAAGCTTCATAATTAAACATTTCCCACCCTATATAATAATCACAGCTTTGAAGATGATTTTAAGTTACAACATTCTCCCTTCCTAATGCTGGGGGCTTCTGAAGGCAGACTGGGAAAGGGCACAAACTGCAGTCCTTCCTCCTCTTTCATCTCCATCCCTCCTTCTTCATCCTACTGATCATGTTTGTTGACTCTCATCAGGGCCAAAGCAGCCTGAGTAGCTGGGAGAGAAGATGGTAAAGGAAAAGAGAAAAATTCTTACTTACCTGGCACTGTGACTATCACTGTCATATGACAACATGAGATCTGACCAGTGATGAAAGGTGACTCTTCTTGGAAATATTCATAGTTTGTTCAGAAACCACCAATGAAAACGTGCACTTCCGATGATGTGGGTGAAGAATTTTTCTCTCCCTCTGACCATTTTTCTCCGCTTCAGAATTTTTGGCCATTTCTCATAGTCTCTCTCAGTTGTGGTCCCTCTGCCCTCCCAGATGGCCTTCACTTGGACAAGATTTAGAATGGTCCCAGACTTCATATAAGTAATATGTATGTAACATAGTAATATAAGGTAATTAAATCATGGGCGCAAGTCTTTCCTGTGCTATTCTCTGAGAGTGAATAAGTCTCACGAGATCTGATGGTTTTAAAAAGAGGAGTTCCCCTGCACAATCTCTCTTTGCCTGCTGCTATTCACGTTAGACGTGACTTGCTCCTCCTTGCCTTCCACCATGATTCTGAGGCTTCCCCAGCTATGTGAACTGTAAGTCCAGTTAAATCTTTTTCTTTTGTAAATTGCCCAGTCTCAGGTATGTCTTTATTGGCAGCATGAAAACAGACTAATGCATTTATAAACTTACTTCCAACCAATTCTCCTGCTTTTAGGCAATGTTTTCCCCTCCTCTCATCATACAGGTGCTCGGCACAATCAATTTCTGAGCCTTTGGAGTTCAGTGGTATAACTTTGGTGGGCTCTCAGCTTTCCATTCCTGTTCTATTTGATCTCATATGTTTATACCCTGAAAATAATTTATTTACTCTCCTTTTAGTAAGTTTTCTAGAGGGACCAAAAGTAAATGTGCATTTCATTCATTATTTTTCCTACAGTAGTTCCACTAATGTATTTCTAAATAATTTATGTTTGATCCTAAATACTCATGGAAAATCAACTCATTTAGAATTTAGAATCAATGCTCATTTAGAATTACAATTGTATCTAACTTAGAAAGCACAGAAAATATATAAAGAAAAAAACAGTTATCCCTCCTCATTCCATCACCTAGCCTGCTAACATTTTTGTATATTTCATTCCTGACTTCCTTCACAAGTGTATGCATGTGCACACATGCATGTGCAAATGTGCATATTTGTGTATGTTTTACAAAATGAATCATAGAGCACATAGGACTTTATTGGCTACTTTTTTTTTGTATTACTCATATGTTAAGATTGTAGAGTGCTGGATGCTAAACCAATGCCCCAGATCATAGAGGACATACACAGAAATGATGCCCTTTTACCGTGAATACTTCAATATATATTTTCTAAAACCAAGAATATTTATGTATAATATACAACCACAATGCAATTATCAAAATTGCAAAATTAACATTTATAAAATATAATTAATCTACAAACCTTATTTAAATCTTGCCAATTGTCTCACTAACATCCTTTAGTGTGTCAAAAGTGACAGACAAAAATAAAACAGTCCCGGATCACAATTTGCATTTAGTTGCCGTGTCTTTTTAGTCTCCTTCAGTCTGAAACAGTTCCTCAGTCATCCTTGTCTTTTATGACCTTGACATTTTTCAAAAAGTGCAGGCTATTTATTTTGTAGAATATCCCTGCATTCGGGTTTGACAAGTGATTCTTCATGATTAGCTTCACTTTCTGTGGTTCTGGCAGAATTCCACAGAAGTGATGCTGTCCTTCTCACGGCATCATATCAGAGCGCGCAGCTCTTTCCCCATGACTGTTGTTGTTAACTTTGAGGACTTAAATAAGAGGTAGTATCTGCTAGGTTTTTCTACTGTAAAGTTGTGTTTGTTAGGCTTATAATTAATAAGTATCTTATGTGGAGATAGGTTTAGGCTGTGTGAATATCCTCACTCTCATTAAATTTTGTATGCTAGTTCCCAAAATTGCTTAAGACTTAAACATGTCTTTCTCATTGGATTATCATGTTCAAAGTGAGACTGAAACCGAAGCGAATTCCTACTCTCTACCGTCTACCTTTGGAGGTACATGGCATGATCTTCTAACTTAATATATTAATCCAGTCTCAAAAAAAAAAAAACCCTCCAAATCCATCTATTATTTAGCCAGCATTCCTTTGTTTTTATTTTTTGAGACAGCGTCTCACTTTGTCACCCAGGCTGAAGTGCAGTGGAAAGGAGGACACAGCTCACTGCAGCCTCAACCTCCTGGGCTCAAGTGAGTCTCCTACCTTGGCCCCCCAGATTGCTGGGTCCAGGTGTGCACCACAATGCCCAGCTAGTTTTTGTACTTTTTGTAGAGATGTGGTTTTTCCCTGTTGCCCAGACTGGTTTGAAATTCCTGAGTCATGCAATCCTCCTGCCTTGGCCTCCCAAAGTGCTAGGATTACAGGCATGAGTCACTGCACCCAGACTAACCAGCATTCTTAAGGCTGTGGGAACATGAGGTTGAAAAATGACTTCCAAAATTTGGTTCCACCCTTTGGGCTTGGAACTCACTGTTAACCCTAACCCACCCCGGAGAAGTCTCCTCAATTTTCTGCCTGATGAATGTAAACATGGTGTCCAACAATAAAGTCAAGATGACTGCCCCAAACCATCTCACAATTGGGATTTTATATTTTGTGACCAAGCTAAGGAGAAACTGGACCATAATTTAGAGGTTAGTAATCTTTCTGATTTTTCCAAACAACTACCAAAGAAAAGGGAGCATGTGGAGTTTACGCCTGTCACGTGCTAGAATTTTTTCCAGCCAGTCTTCCCTGGCCTGGCTTCTTCATCTCTGTCTTCTGCTGGCTGCCTCCCTCCCTGCCTCCACCTCCATTCTTCTCCATGGACCTGGGCCATAAATGAGTAATTCTGATTTTTCCAGTCAATTTTCCATATCTCCAGGAAAACTCTGGCCAACCACTTTATAAGTGGACCACTGCTAGGTTCTAATTCATATCTGTGAAAATATGTCAATGAATGTATAGAAAGCTGTAGAGAGAATAATAGACTAGAACCAGATAGGCATATTAAAAGAGAAAAGACTGGAAGGAAATACTTTTATAGTACACAATTCCAGTGTTTATCTCTGGTAGCACAGTGTTACCAGTATGTTGTGCTGTGGGATAAAAGGTAACTTTTGCTTCTCTTTATTTAGGATACAATCTATTTTGCCTTTCTCTCTCTCTCTCCACTTTGGTCCACACTGGCCCAAATTTCACTTACCAGAGCCTGCATTTCTTTGCCTGAGGACTTCTTGCTGCTGGAGCCCACTCTGCCATCCACGGAGCTGGCCAGAAGTGACAGGAATACAATGCTCCCTGGTTGCGTCCCTGAACAAATGACTGATGACAGTTGGTGTATAAATACCCCAGTTTCTTCTCCCCTCTAATACAATAGCTCTATATCTCAGGCCTTACACTTTCTCTCAGAGCTTCGCCTAACCACAGTAGTAACTGCTTGATTGTACAAACTTTACTGGCTGCCTGTACTTCTTGTCCTACTCCCTCACTTCCATACCAATGGCACCGTCGTATCCCAAATAAACCATTTGCATTTGTCTTTGTCTTCTGAAGGAACTGAAACTAAATGATTTTTTTCTTTTAGCCATAAAGAGAGATTACTTTTATAATAAAGAAAATCTAGTGCCAAGACCCACTGTATCTTCTAATTCCCAGTGTCGTATCTCTTCCTCTCTCCAAATATTGAATACCAGCAATGCACTACTCCAAAGTCCCTAAAAGGTGCACTATTCCTCCAGTTCTGACACCACCAATCTTAGAAAAGTTAAAATGAGGGTACTTTAATTCTTTTTTTCCAAGGGTGAAGAAATAATCCGTTTGAATTTTATCAGTTGTATCTCTTCATTCCCTATCTCACACCTGTGATTTGAGCTCTGGGTTTTACAAAACTGAAGCACACAAAAATTACACAAAATAAAGTGTAACCCCATCTTTGAAAAAGGAAAAATGAGGTGAACTGCATTGACTTTTTGCTTTGGGAAAATGGTCTGGCTGAAGAAAGTTTGTAGAACCTAGACCACCCACCTTCGGAGATTTCAATGAAGAGAAAAAAGATGCCAAATGGACCTCCAAGGCCTTCTTATAGATGGCGATGCCAATGATGCTAACATTTACTGAGGACTTACTATGTGTTAGGTTCCTTTACTGATGACTTACTATGTGTTAGGTTCCTTTACTGAGGACTTACTATGTGTTAGGTTCCTTTACTGATGACTTACTATGTGTTAGGTTCCTTCTCAGGAGTTAGGCCATTTAATCTTCACAACAAATGTGTAAAGTAGGAATTATTATCTCTACAGAGGAATAACTGAGGCACAGAGAAGTTAGGTAACTGGCCAAGTCACCCAGTAAGTGACAGAGCATGGATAGGTGCTCTTTTCTCTGCATTTTGGTCTCTTAGACTTCCTGACTGTTGTTTGCCACTGTTCCTCTTCCCTTTGCATGTACACAAACACACACACACTGTGTCACTGACTTGAGAGAGCTTCTCTCCAGAAAAGAGATTCCTAGCACCCTATTCAAACCTTAAAAAGATATATATTTTTATGTGAAACCAGGTGGCAGTGTCTGCCCCAGCCCTTGCCTCTAACTGCAGCGAAGCCAATTCACTCTCCAGACATTTGGCCAATATCCAAGAAGAAAAGTACAAGGCCACCCAGACGGCCCCAGAAATAGATCCAGATGGCTTTACTTCATTCCCACTTTGATCCTTACCTGCTCCCATTTCCATCCTTAGCATGTTCCTTGACAATTAGGGAAGCGACTAAATGTGGCTCTTGTAGCTGGATCTCGGGCCACTGTCTTAGTCAAAGGTATCTTCATTAACAGATAAACCAGGCCCTATGAGGCCCACCTACAACCTCTCAGACCAAATAGGGAATTCCAAACAGGAGGCATTGGAAAACAATTCCCATTTCATTCATGCCCATAAGGATTTGTCAACTTTAAAGTACAAATGTGTGTGTTTTCAACCATACTTCTGCGAAGCATTGGAGCATTTAACTGGGAAAATCCACTGAAGTAGAGATTGAGAACAAATAAAAGCAATTGTGTTATATGTAAACAGAAGAAAAGTCCTTCAGCCTGCCCTTCTGTGCATTACTGATAGATGTGAGGACCAATCACATTGCAAGCAAATCCGGTCAATCAGGATTTAGCACTCCTTAATTTTGAAGACGTCTTTGACACCCCAATAATTGACTTGTCCCAGCTATGGGTCTAGAAACCAACTGTAATAAGAATTGAGAAGGCTCATTTTAAGCAAAATGAACGTGTTATAATGAACACTATGAATGATTAATGTTCAATGACAAAATTGTTAGTGATTAACAATAAAATAGTTTTGTCCATTTTAAAAGTTACAAATAGTTGATTTTTTAAAAAAAGAAATGTAAATGGTAATAAACATATGAAAAGATACTAGACTTACCATTAATTAATTTAAATTCAAATATAAACAATTTATCATTTTTAAAAACCTGTTAGACTAAAGCAACACAACAATTCTCAAAGTTAGGTATTCCTGCCCTGATTTTGCATACATTTCTTATTCATACTTACATTTAAGTGATAAAATCAGAACCCCAGAGAATTCCTAATAAACAGATATTTCTATTGCATTGGCTGGAGAAGAGGTGGTGAAGGGAACTGGGTGGAGAGGTTACTGAGGCAAACTTCAGTTTTTGGAAAAATATATTAATATTTTTATGGGCTTTGATTTTCAAGGTTAAATTTGGTTCTCAAAGGATTAAACCCATTTATGACACCACAGTTGATACCTTCACCAACATTAGATTTTGTCACTCTAAACATGTTTATTGCTATACACAAAAAAGGTACTCACTGGTTTATTTTTGCTAGTTTTGCTTTGCATTCTTAAATTATTAGCAAGTCATATATTTTTATGGGTACTATTTTCTCTTATGAACAGTTTGTTCATAATCACTTAATATAACATTATTATTCCCTTCTTTACCATATAGTATTTATTATGAGTTTTTCTTATTCCACTGTTCTATTTCATTTTGGTTTCTGGCTTTTTGAATTATAGAAGTTTTCTATTTTTTACAGTTAAATTTGTCTACTTTTTTGGTAATTATAAAAACATCTTTTCTAAAAAGAGTGCTAGAAAATCAAGCACTCTCTTTAAAATATGATAAATATCCAAGTATGATTCTTATTTTTTCATTTTTCTCTTAAATGTTGTCTGGAATTTATTTTCACATGTCACTTAAGGTATGGATTTAAAATGAAGACTCCCCTCCCAACAATAGCTAACCTAGTCTTGCAATGCCATTTAATTAGGAAGTCTTTCTCTATACTCATGAGTGGTGGCTCTCTCATTATCTATTTTTATCCCCTAAAGTTTCTGCAGATTTCAGGATTCTGCACAGGATCAAATTGAAGTTCCATCTGTGGTCACTGTCCCACCCCATTCCCAAATATATATCACTCACCTAATCAATAAGTCCAGCATTTTCTAACCAAGCCATCATTTGAACCAAGTGGTCTTCATGTTCATTGCAACTCCTCAATCTCAAACCACTTTCACCTGGACCAGTGCAGAACTCCATAACTAGTTCCCTTGCTTGTATTCTTGCCTGGTTCTTCCCTTTCTGTATGAAAGCCATAGGGATAATTTAAAAACATAGAAAGAAATCTTATCTCTTCTCTACTTATACTCTTCTAGTAGCTTCTTACTATATTTACGTTAAAATGTAAAATACTTATTTAGGGTCCACCAAGCCCTGTATGATTGGCTCCTGCCCACTTCTCTCACCTACCTCATCTCATGGTATTTTTCAGCCACACCAGTCCCCTGTCAGGTTCTGAAATATGTTAAACTGGTTACCCCTCAATGCTGTTCTAGCTGCTGTCACTGTGCTGAGAATGAGCTTCCTTCTGATTCCCGCTCTGGTGCATCATTTGAGATTCATGGACTGTAACTCCTCAGAGTAGTCTTCCCTGAGCTCCCTGTCCAGAACCGGTCTCCCAGGAAGTTTTCCATACCACCCTGCATTATTCACATCCTCACTCCCCTCATGGCCTGAAACTGCTGTATACATTTGTTTACTTGTTTGTTTCTGTTTCTCCTTTTATAAATTTCTTCAAAGAAAAGACTTGTCCATCTTCCTCTTTACCATAAACACAGCACTTAGAATAATCAATGGCACATTGTAAGAGTTCAATAACTAGTTGTTTAATGAATAAATGTACAATTAGGAATCTTTGGCCAGGTGCGGTGGGTGGCTCACGCCTGTAATGCCAACACTTTGCGAGGTAGAGGCTGGTGGATCACTTGCTGTCAGGAATTTGAGACCAGCCTGACCAACATGGTGAAACTGCCTCCTCGATACCAAAAATACAAAAATTGACCAGGCATGGTGGCAGGCACCTGCAGTCCCAGCTACTCAGGAGGCTGAGGCAAGAGAATCGCTTGAGCCTGGGAGATGGAGGTATCAGTAAGCCAAGATGGCACCACTGCACTCCAGCCTGGGTGACAGAGCAAGACTGTCAAAAAAAAAAAAAAAAAAAGGAGTCTCCAAGTTTGTAACCCAGTTCTCTTGCCCAGCACCTCCATCCTTATGCTTATGTCTTATGCAGTGAATTGCTGTTTATTATCACCCTAGTATTCATGTTATCCTTCCCCATTCCTTACAGCCCTAAGTTTTCGAGGCTGTTTGTGAGCCATTCCCAGATCCTGGAGTCCCTCCAACTCTTTATGCAGAGATTGGTTCAGTGATAGGCAGAATTCCCAGTTCAGGCTTCCGAGAGCCTTCTGGGAAAGACTCTGCCTTTTTCTTTGTAAATTCATTTAAAGCTATAGCTTTATAGATATCGACAAGCTAATTCTGAAATTCATATGCAAAGAACTTACAATAGCTATAGTTTTGACTGCACCCCAGCAGTTTAGATATGGGCCGTTTGTGTGTTGCCATTACTCTTTTGGACATACTTGGATTATTTTCTACATTTTTCTTTAGAGTCAATAATGTTATCAGAAAGTAATTGGTTTGCTTTTTATAAATTCCCAAGTGGTAACAGTTTAAAACATTCAAATTTGTATTGCTGCTTTCAACTTTCGTCCCAGTCTTAAAAAAAAACATGATCTTGCAACTTCAACTATTTTGGAAAAAAGAAATATGAGCCTTTATTTGTGGAAAAGTATATATAATTTTTATAAAATGTAATTGTTTAGAAATCATTTAGATTTAGTACTGCCCAGTTCAGTTATATGTTGTCAGATTGCTTCTTGACCTGTTATCAGATAGAAAGGCTATATCTCTATTTTTTTTTTTTTTTTGAGATGGAGTCTTGCTTGGTCGCTAGGCTAGAGTGCAGTGGCCCAAACTCACCTTACTGCAACCTCTGCCTCCCAGGTTCAAGTAATTCTTGTGCCTCAGTCTCCTGGGTAGCTGGGATTACAGGTGCTCACCACCAGCCCGGTTAATTTTTGTATTTTTATCAGAGAGGGGGTTTTGCCATGTTGGCCACGTTGGTTTCAAACTCCTGACCTCAGATGATCTGCCCACCTCGGCCTCCCAAAGTGCTGGGGTTACAGGCGTGAGCCACCGTGCCAGGCCCAAAAGGCTGTGTCATTACAAGTAAATGTTAGTTTAAATTTCCATCATTTAGTAGTTACATTTAGCCCATTATTTATTGTGAGGATAAGAATAAAACCACGTATGTCCTCTGTGGTTCTTCCTCTATGCTTTGTGCCAATAAACCTTTTAAGAGAAAGGAAATTCAAGTTTAATAGTAATTCTAAATGAAGAAATGGCTTTACTGTCCTAGTTGTCACACTCTACAACATCTGAGAATCTTCGAAAGAAAAATAGTTGGCCACTTTCCTCAAGTTTAGAGAGAAAAATCTGAGAGGAACGTCACCATTTTCAAAAATCTGGGTGCTTATTATCCTCTTTCCCAAAAGTGGTTGCTGCAGCTCATTTTGTATTAATGTATATGCAGTGAACTCCTACATACAGGGAGTTAGTTACAAATATTTTGTTCAGCTGGGCACCGTGGCTCACGACTGTAATCCCAGCATTTTGGGAGCCCGAGGCAGACAGATCACAAGGTCAGGAGATCGAGACCATCCTGGCTAACACAATGAAACCCTATCTCTATTAAAACCACAAAAAATTAGCCAGGCTTGGTGGCACTTGCCTGTAGTCCCAGTTACTTGGGAGGCTGAGATAGGAGAATCACTTGAAGCTGCGAGGCAGAGGTTGCAGTGAGCCGAGATCACACCACTGCACTCCAGACTGGTGACAGAATGAGACTCTGTCTCAAAAAAAAGATTTTATTCTTCCTAGACAAATAGACCATACAGGCAACAGTATTACCTCCATATTTACAAGTAAAGCTACAGTGATTAAAGTGACACCCATTCCCCTTATCTTCCTTTTTTCCCCTACAAGGTCTTGCTCTGTTGCCCAGGTTAGAGTGCAATAGTTTTATCATAGCTCACTGTAACCACCTCAGCTGCTTGAGTAGCTAGGATTATAGGCATGGTTTACCGTGCTTAGCTATTTTCCGGTTTTTTTTGTTTGCTTGTTTTGAGACAAGGTCTCGCTATGATGCCCAGGCTGGTCTTGAACTCCTGGTCTCAAGCAATCCTCCCTCTTCAGAATTCCAAAACACTGGGATTATAAGCATGAGTCACTGTGCCCAGCCTCATTCCTCTTCTTGAGAGTCACAAGTTTAATTGTTATGTTCAGCAATGATAACACTAGACCTTTAAAGAACCAGGCATGTAAAATTAATAAGTAACCATCAATCCATAAGTAATAATTATTTTATTTAATTAAAACATTCACTCTTTCTAGATAACATTTTTTAAGTGGGATTTTTTTTTTCTTGGACATTAAATTATCTTGCTTTTGTTGTTGCCTTGTTTGGCTGGGTTTGCATTACCAGCAATGTTTGCAATTTCTCTAATACAAGTAACAATGTTAAAGAACCCATAGATTCAATACTCCGCAAAGTTGTGGACCTAACCTTATCAACATTGGTATCTCAGGACCAGCACACAGCCCGGCATATAGGAAGTCCTTCACAAGTTTGTGTTAAATGAGGGGACCTGGCACTGTTTAAATGGTTCGGTTCCAGAAAAATCTCCTAGAATTCAAACTTGAATTGTGGTTTACAGTTTACCTAGTGCCATGTGTACAAAGAACTTCCTCTTATGTTGTTTAATGTAATGAATATAGGCAACCGCAGCAAGAACTCAAGACTAACTCACTGAGTAATCCCTGGTAATACTTAGTGAAACCCCATCTCTACTAAAAATACAAAAAATTAGCCAGGCATGGTGATGCATGCCTGTGATCTCAGCTACTCAGGAGATCAAGGCAGAAGAATCACTTGAACCTGGAAGGTAGAGGTTGCAGTGAGCCGAGATGGTGCCACTGCACTCCAGCCTGGGTGACAGAGTGAAACCCAGTCTCAATAATAATAATAACAATCATTCATTTGAACAAATATAGTTTATATTTTTAAAAGTGCAACATTACCCACTTTGGAAGTTGAGGTGGGTGGATCACCTGAGATCAGGTGTTCTAGACCAGCCCGGCCAACATGGTGAAACCCTGTCTTTACTAAAAATACAATAATCAGCCGGGTGTGGTGGCACACGCCTGTAATCCCAGCTACTTGGGAGACTGAGGCAGGAGAATCATTTGAACCTAGGAGGCAGAGGTTGCAGTGAGCCAAGATCACACCACTGCACTCCAGCCTGGGCAAAAAAGTGAGACTCTGTCTCAAAAAAAAAAAAAAAAAAAAAAAAAAACTCAGATAAAATAAGAATAAATTATGAATTCTTTGATTTTGTATATGTCCACAAAAGACAAACATTACATATATATTTTCAAAGGCATTCATTTAATCACCTATATTTTATAGATGCGTGTGTGTGTGTACATGTATTCAAAATTTAGCCCCAGGCTAGATGATTTAACACTAGAAGCATTCCCACTAAAGTCAGGTACAGTAGGAGGATATCAGCAGCAGTGCTAGAGTATAAATATTTGTATCCTCCCTAAATTTATATATGTTGAAACCTAGTGCACAACATGATGGTATTTGGGGTAGAACATTTGGGAGGTAATTAGGTCATGAGGGTGGAGCCCTAATGAATGGGATTAGTGTTTACAGAAGAGGCCCCAGAGAGCTGTCTGGTTTCCTTCTACCATGTGAAGACAAATGGAGCTTATCATAGAAGGCACTGTTCGTGAGCCAGAAATCAGACCCTCAGGAGATACCAAGTCTGCTGATCCCTTGACCTTGGACTTCCCAGTCCTCAGAACTGTGAGCAATACATTTCCATTGTTCATAGGCTACCCAATTTATGGTGTTTTATTATAGCAGACCAAACAGACTAACATAGCACTATGATTTCACATTTACTTTGAGTGATAGTTCAATATTCAATAATTAAATGAAAAAAGGAAGAAAATTATCATACCCTATGGATCATATCCTAGAAAAATGTTCATATCCTAGCAGGTGATGTTATAAGATAATAATCAAGTGCAAAGCTACTCAAAGTAAAAAAAAAAAAAAAACTCAGATAGGTTGTCATTAACTTTTTTTTTCCAGCCATGATCTCGCTCTGTCGCCCAAGCTGGAGTACAGTAGTCGCATAATCTTTGCTCACAACCATTGCCTCTTCTCCCTGGCTCAAGTAATCCTTCCACTTCAGCCTCTGGAGTAGCTGGGACCACAGGTACAAACCATGTCTGGCTAATTTTTGTATTTTTAGTAGAGATGGGATTTCCCTATGTTGTCCAGGCTGGTCTCCACCTGCCTCAGCCTCCCAAAGTGCTGGGATTAAAGGTCTGAGACACCACACCCAGCCACAAGATTTTTTTTTCCATCAATAGCTTTACTGCAACAAACAGTATACCATTTAAGGCTCAGCGGGGTGGCTCAGGCCTATAATCCTAGCACTTTGAGAGAACAAAGGATGAGGATCACTTGAGTTCAGGAGTTCAAGACCAGCCTAAGCCAAATAATGAGACCCAGTATCTACAAAAACACACAAAAATTAGCCAGCCTTGGAGGCCACACACCTGTAATGCCAGTTATTCTAGAAACTAGGGTGGGAGGATGGCTTGAGCCTAGGAGGTCAAGGCTGCATTGAGCCAAGATTCCACTGCTGTGCTCTAGCCTGGGCAACAGAGCAAGACCTTGTCAAGAAAGAAAGAGAAAGATTTTTTTTTTTAAGTGACAAGTATTTTTGTCCTATATTATAAGGTAAGATAATTAAAATAGCATGTCACTAATAGAGATAAAGACAAATAGTTTAATGGCAGCTAATGGGGTCCAAAATTAAACCCAAATATGTAAGGAAATATGGTATACATATTTTAAAGGTGTTTCAAATTAAGGAAAATGAGTAAATGATATTTGAACGACTGGTTAGATAATTGCTAAAACATAAAGATGAATTTCTAACTGTTCTTTCCCTCAAAATTAATTTCAAATGTATCAAACATTTATGATATGGTTTGAAAGCACTGGAAAAAAAGTCTGAAAGTGAGTAGGATTTTCCATGGCTTCACATAAATCCCAACATGCCCCAGGAAAGATAGTTAACTTTCTGTATAAAATAAAATCTCATTAATTAAATCAAAAGACAAATCATGAGAGGAGGAACTATTTGAAACACTTACCGTAGTAGATATATATATATATGATATCCGAAAAGCTCTTACTAAACTTAAATATGGTGCAGAAATTCATCAACAATTTAAAAAATGCAAAGCAGTATTGACATATTTTTCCCTGACCAGACTGACGAAGACTAGAGGATTAGTAATAATAGTTGGTTTTGGTGAGGATGGAAACATTTTTGTTGGGATTGTAAACTGGTATAATATTTGTGGAAGAGTATCTATTACTGTGTATCAAAATTGGAAACACAAATGTATTTCAATCTAGAACGATGAATTCTAAGGATTTATTCTAATGAAATAAGACAAGTATGTAAAGATGTCTGTTCAAGAATGCTCATTGTGTGGTGTTGCTTTAAATAAAAAAAGTAATGAAGTAATATTTGTATATTTACATATTACATATGTATATAGGTAAATGTAGTATATATGTAATTAGATATTTATGTAACACCATATTCAGTCATATCTGGAAAGATATATAACTCTATAGTTAGGATGTTGATTCAAATCATTTTAGATATTAAGGTAATTTTTGCCTCAATACAAAGACCCAACCATCAGCAACACAAAGAAATCCCCAAGGATTCAGATGATTTCCCTTGTCTTTGATTTGTTGTTTGACCATTGGGTTTCTCTAAAAAGATTTCTCTCATGGTCCCAAGATGGTGTCAGAGGCAATCACACTGTTGCTTGCTTGCTTTTTCTACTTAAGCAGAAATGTTAAGGAAAAAACCTCTCTCCCAAGCATTGACTCTAAGTCTTTCCCTTCCATCTGGGCCAGGAGCGTCTCCAAGGAAATGACACATACTGATTGTCAACCTCTCCTTAAGTGCAATTGGGATCCCTTTTCCCAGAGTCTTATGAGAGGGATGAATGCCTGAATAAAATAGAAATTCTTTTAGGAAAAACAAATGGGTTAGGGAGATGCTAGGTAGGTACCCATGGGTGCCCTGTAACCACCACTGTCCAGAGTATTTATCACTAAGGGATTGCATGATAGATTGTGTTGTGTTGACCTTGTTTTTACTGATTCTCAACTGCTTCCTTTTTTTTTTTTTACAAAGATCATATTATAACATCAGGGGAACGTTTTTCCCTGATTATATTTTTTGTATAGAAAAATAATATATTACTGGCCAGGTGCAGTAGCTCACGCCTGTAATCCCAGCACTTTGGGGGCCTAGTTGGGCAGATCACCTGAGGTTGGGAGTTCGAGACCAGCCTGACCAACATAAATAAACGCCATCTCTACTAAAAATACAAAATTAGCTGGGTGTGGTAGCACACACCTGTAATCCCAGCTACTCGGGAGATTGAGGCAGGAGAATCTTTTCAATCGGAAAGGTGGAGATTGCAGTGAGCCGAGATTGCACCATTGCACTCCAGCCTGGGCAACAAGAACAAAACTTGGACTCAAAAAAAAATAATAATAATAATAATTTATTACTTTCATATATAACAACATATTCTTTATAAATATATATTAGCATATATAAAATATATAATATATTTTTTATTTTTTATAAATATATATTATTATATATTTTATATATTTTTTTTCTTTTTTTGGGGGGGAGGAAAAGAGAAAAAGAAGGGAAAAAAAAGAAAAAGAGGTAAAAAGGAATATTACTTCATTCCTAAAATGGGTTTCAATAATGGCCGATCAATATTTTGAGTGTTTAAAGTGGTTAATGCATATTTTATGTGTTTAAAATGGAGACCTCTATTGTGTTTATTTGTTCTGGCTCTGAGTTCAAGTCCTGGATATCGTTATCAATTTGTTGTCTCATTGAATCTAAATCTCATTATGTGTCTTATGTATCTGGGTGTTAAGATCTCTTATTGTTACATTAATCCTTTTACCCTTGCATCCTTATAGCTTTGAAATCTATTTTACTAAGTGTGAGAATTGCAACTCCTGCTTTTAATTTATTTATTTTTGCTCTCCATTTGGTTGGTGAGTTTTTTTCCATCCCCTTGTTTTGAGTCTTTGTATATCTTTAGATATATCATTAGATTTTGTGGATAATGTATATTTTGTGTGTTTAAAATGGAGAGCTCTATTGAGTTTATTTGTTCTGGATCTTAGTTCCAGTCCCGGATATCATTATCAATTTTCTGTCTCATTGAATCTAAATCTCATTATGGGTCTTATGTATCTGGGTGTTAAGATCTCTTATTATTACATTAACCCTTTTACCCTTGTATCCTTGTAGCTTTGAAATCTATCTTGTCAAATGTGAGAATTGCAACTCCTGCTTTTTATTTATTTATTTTTGCTCTCCATTTGGTTGGTACATTTTTTTTTTTTCCAACCCTTTATTTTGAGTCTATGTATATCTTTGGATATACCATTAGATTTTGTCTGTATCTTTTGATTGGGAGATTTGGTCGATTTAAATTTAGGGTTGCTGCCATTTGATATTAACTGGCTATTTTGTCCTTTCGTTGATAAAAATTCTTCTTTATGTTAATGCTCTTTACTTTTTGGTGTATTTTTAGAAAGGGTCATACTGGTTGTTCCTTTCTGTGTATAATGCTTCTTTTAGAAGTCCTTGTAAAGCAGGCCTGGTGGTAATAAAATCTCTGAGTACTTGCTTGTTCCTAAAAGATTTTATTTTTCCTTCAAATGTAAAGCTTAAATTGGCAGGATATGAAATTCTGGGCTGAAAGTTCTGTTGATTAAGTATATTGAATATTGGCCCCCACTCTCTTCTAGCTTGTAGGGTTTCCGTTGAGAGATCTGCTGTAAGCCTAATAGGCTTACCTTTATGGGTAACTTGATCTTTCTCTCTGGCTGCCCTTAATATTTTCTCCTTCATTTCTATCTTGGTGAATCTAACGATTATGTGCCTTGGGGTTGGTCTTCTTGAGGAATATCTTTGTGGTGTTCTCTATATTGCCTGGGGTTGAATAGTGTCCTGCTTTGCTAAATTAGGAAAATTTTCCTGGATAATGTCCTGGAGAGTATTTTCCAGCTTGACTTCATTCTCTCCGTCACATTTAGGTACACCAATCAAGCGTATATTAGGTCTTTTCACATAGTCCCATATTGCTTAGAGACTTCGCTCATTCCTTTTTATCCTTTTTTCTCTATTCTTGTCTTGTCGTTTTGTTTCATTAAGTTGGTCTTTGACCTCTGATACCCTTTCTTCTGCTTGATCCATTCGGCTGTTTAAGCTTGTACATATTTCACTAAGTTCTCGTGTTGTATTGTTCAACTCCATAAGTTCATTTGTATTCCTCTCTATATTGTCTATTCTTTTCAACATTTCATCCAACCTTTTTTCCAAGTTCTTAGTTTCTTTACATTGGGTTAGAACAAGTTCCTTTAACTCCCAGAAGTTTCTTATCCACCTTTTAAAGCTTACTTCAGATAATGGAACACAGTCCTTTTCCATCAGGGCTTGTTCCGTTACTGATGAGTCCTTTTCCATCAGGGCTTGTTCAGTTGCTGATGAGTCCTTTTCCAACAGGGCTTGTTCCGTTGCTGATGGGTTCTGATTTTGAGTATACTCGGCCTTCTTAGGCCGTTTTTTTCCCTTCATTGTAGATGAACTGCCTTTCTAATTAGGTTTCTGAGTCGACGTCCAACTTATTGATTCCCAGTGCTGGGATCCGAGCAACCCACTGTGGCAGCCTAAATAGCAGCGATAAGACTGATGGTGCCCTTCTGCCCGGGAATCTCTGGTCTGGCTTCCCTCTTGAGTCCGCAACAAGCGGACTATTATATATTTTATATTTTTTTATCTAAAAAAATCAGTGGAAAATCTAGACGTGAAAATGTACTGATATCAGTAACTCTACCTTCACATACTAGAAATGTTCAATCTATGCTTGAACTTTCAATTGCTTGAAAGTCATAAATGTAGAAGATGAAATGTAAGCAAAGGGTTTTCTCTGCACTCTAAATAGTTCCTAATCCCTGTCTGCCTTGTCAATGTGTTTCTCTGTGGGTACATGAGGAATTTGTAGAGGAAATGCATTTGTAAGTATTTAGTGTTGAACAGAAGAATGCAGAAAAGTAAGTGTATGCTACAGCACAGCCTCTATCTTCCTATCTCCTTTTCATTTTTCCTGCTTTCCTTAACTTGCTATTCCTTCCCTCAGTACTCCCTAACATTATCACAACTAAATAGTAAGATTATAAGGTACCATCTTCAAATTGCCAAAAAATTTTAAATGTCACTAATGTTTTTAAAAAATATAGTCTGACCTCTGTGTCCCAGCAATCCCACTCCTGTGAGTACAGGCCTGACTGAAACACGATGCAGATATTCACCAAAGGACATGTACAAGAATATTCATATCAGCCCTATACAGAATAACCTCAAAACTAAAACCAACACGAATGTCTCCTGCAGCAGAATGGAAAAACTGTGTATGTATAAAATGATATATGACACAGCAAGGAGGTGAAACAAATGCATGCGTGCAGTACAACGTGAGTGAATCCCAAACTCACGTTGAGGGAGTGAAGCCAGCCACGAAGAGGAACACGGTGTAAGATTCCATTCACATAGAACTCAAAAACAGGGAAAACAAATCAATGCTTACAGAAGCCAAAATGGCCGGGCGCGGTGGCTGACGCCTGTAATCCCAGCACTTTGGGAGGCCGAAGCGGGTGGATCACGAAGTCAAGAGATCGAGACCATCCTGGTCAACATGGTGAAACCCCGTCTCTACTAAAAATACAAAAAATTAGCTGGGCATGGTGGCACGTGCCTGTAATCCCAGCTACTCGGGAGGCTGAGGCGGGAGAATTGCCTGAACCCAGGGGGCGGAGGTTGCGGTGAGCCGAGATCACACCATTGCACTCCAGCCTGGGTAACAAGAGCGAAACTCGGTCTCAAAAAACAAGAAATCAAAATGATGGTAACCTCATGGGAAGCAGTGAGCAGAAGGAGAATGCGCGGCGTCTGGAATTTGGGCAATACTGGATTTGTTAACACAGAGGCTGGTTATACAAGTGTGTTCAACTTGGTAAAACATATCAAGCTGTACATTTGGAATACTTGTACTTTTTGTATGTATTGTACTTTAGGTTTAATTTTTAAAGTTTACTTAAAAACTATGGCCTGAAAATATAGTTATCTTTTTCTTATATCTTAAAAATTTCTTATTTTTATTTCTTAAAAATTAGAAAGAGATAATTGTATATTTTTTATTTTTAAGAACTAATAACTGTATATTTTTATCATCTTTCTTATTTTAATGGATAATAAGAATACTCTTGGCTATACAGTATTGTCTTACCACGATTCCTTCTACCCCTAAAATGTTACAAAACAGATCAAGCAGAAAAGCAGATCCCAACCTACCACTTAATTGAGTTCTCAAACCCTTTCTCTCACTTCTCACCCTGTACCCCTCCTTTCAACACTTCTGAGTCTCAGTTGGCTCATGTGGATAATTTTCTCAGGCTCCTATTGTAATTAAGCCCTCAGTGGGTTTATGCCCTATCTCAGCAACTTGGTAATGGTCTGACTTCAAGTAACTAAGCTTTCAATGTCTCCGTTTTCTCACCTATAAATGTTGTTAATAAATAATTGTTCCTACCTCATATCATATCATCGTAAGGACTAAATGAGCTAAAAGGTGTAAAGCACTGAGAGTCGTGAGCTCATTGGACAACACTGACTTGCATTAATGATACGGCACATCTTTTAACTTCTTAGAAATCAGATGCATTCGTCTAGCAATGGTGTCTTACCATCACTGTTGATCAGGTGGCAGTTATGACACAGTTGTCACTGCTTGTGAATACAGCTTTTATTTTCCTTTTTATGTATGCATGAGTGAAATATGAAAATAATATTTTCTCTAAATAAGTAATTATGGGCTAAGGCGTGATGGCTCACACCTGTAATCTCAGTAGTTTAGGAGGCTGAAGCCGGCTCCTTAGGTCAGGAGTTCGAGACCAGCCTGGCCAACATGGTGAAACCCTGTCCCTACTAAAACTTCACAAAAAAAGCAGGGCATGGTGATGCATGCCTGTAATCCCAGCTACTCGTGAATTTGAGGCAGGAGAATTGCCTGAACCTGAGAGGTGGAGGTTGCAGTAAGCCAAGATCATGCCACTACAGCAGAGTGAGACTCAGTCTCAAAACAAACAAACAAAAAAGCAACGATTTCAATAAGCACAAAATTAAAATTCTAGAACACAGTTTTTGTTTTCTTTATGGTAAACACATCAGTGATGCATATTAATGGATGACATCTCATATTTGGTGAAACGTCCTCACGAAACACCTCACAAAGTTGTTTATAAAACCTTTCTAGCATTATTCTATTTTTTATCTATTTCATGCATTATTTAATTTTAAAATTGTATATCAAAACAATCATTTTCCACTAGATATTTTTTATTGTTGTTTAAAGCTTCCGTATGGAATTGGGCAATTGAGATACTTCCCCTGGACACAGTGAACTGTGACTAGATGCTCTACATCACATGATTCCTTCTCCTTGTCAAATGTCCTCTTTTTCCCTCCCCCACTGCCAAACTCAGAGCATCAGCAGACTCAGGGCTGGTCACAGGGTGTTCCCACAGGCCTTCTCCAGACTGCTATCTGTCTCAGCTCAAATGTCAACTCTCCATAAAGGGCCTCCACCTACCCACAAGCCCAGTGGCTTTCCAACTTTGCTGCATATTGGAACCACCTGGGGATCTTTCCGTAATGCTGATACCTGTGTCTCACCGCCAGAAATTCTGATTTAATTGTTCAGTGGTGCTACCTGGGCATCTGGATTTTTGTTTTGTTTTGAGACGGAATTTTACTCTTATTGCCTGGGCTGGAGTGCAATGGCACAATCTCAGCTCACCACAACCTCGCAACCTCCGCCGCCCTAGTTAAAGAGATTCTCCTGCCCCAGTCTCCCCGGTAGCTGGCATTACAGGTATGTACCACCATGCCGGGCTAATTTTGTATTTTCAGTAGAGATGGGGTTTCCCATATTGGTCAGGCTGGTCTCGAACTCCCGACCTCAGGTGATCTGCTCACCTCGGCCTCCCAAACTGCTGGGATTGCTCTAATGTGCAGCCAAGATTGAGAACCACCGTATTACTCCGTTTGACTATTTTCTGATATTCTTTTATTTGCTGACTTGATATTGTCGGTATCCAACGTCACCACTTCTGTACCCCAGCACCTCACGCAATGTCTGACACACATACTACCTCAACAATTGTTTTCTAATATTGTGGAATCAACTGAGTCTTATAATGCCACTTCTGAGAAGTGTAAGGACCTTCAGCATCTTCAAGAGTTGCCACTGAGACCGAGGAGAATTCAGGAACTATTTCAGATAAGGTCATTTCCTGGACCTTAAATAACACGCAGTTGCTGGCCCACACCTACCCAACCCTCTCCAGACCCCAGCTGCCAAGCTGAGTGGATGTTAATGGGACTGACGGTCCCCTCTATGTTCTCCGCTTTGATTTGACCTAAGGCAGCACTGGGACCGTCTAGCAGATCGCTCCCTGGTCCACGAGCTTCTTTCTGGTCACAAGGCAGGGCATGAGGGCTTGTTCACCTGTTTTGGGGGTCTCAGAGAACAAACAATGAGGGAGTCTCAGTGAAGGGGAAACTCTCACAGCGGGGTTCCACGCACGCTGAGCAAGGGGGTGCTGCGTCTTCTACATTTCCACCCGCTGCGGGCTTCCGGGGGGTGCTGGACAGCCGGCTGCTGGCCGGGGACAGGACTGCAGCTGGTCGGCGCACACAGCTGCAAGGAAAGCCCTCAGAGCACCAATATAATTTTTTTTTTTTTTTTTTTTTTTTTTTTTGAGACAGAGTTTCGCTCTTGTTACCCAGGCTAGAGTGCAATGGCGCGATCTCGGTTCACCGCAACCTCCACCTCCTGGGTTCAGGCAATTCTTCTGCCTCAGCCTCCTGAGCAGCTGGGATTACAGGCACACGCCACCATGCCCAGGTAATTTTTTGTATTTTTAGTAGAGACGGGGTTTCACCATGTTGACCAGGATGGTCTCGATCTCTTGACCTCGTGATCCACCCGCCTCTGCCTCCCAAAGTGCTGGGATTACAGGCTTGAGCCACCGCGCCCGGCCGCCCCAATATAATTTTTAAACCATTTCCCGCCAATGGTGCGCCCAGGATATGCCAAGCTAGCAAAAACTCCGACGTCTCCAAGAAACTAACTTCAAAATGTGTTATAAGCAAAAAGGGCAAGGTGTTGAATAGAGTGTATAAAAGCGTTCATATAGGTGGGGGACAGATGAAGAGAAGTTCAGGTGCGTCTACGTACTTGCCGCTGCAAACGTAACATCATAGCCCGAGAAATACGCAAGGGAAACTAATCGTGGCGGCCTTAACTTCGAGGAATTGGGGGCCGAGAGTTGGCAGTCTGATGGCTTTTGGGTTGCTGCGTCTTTTTTTAACTCATGCAAGGAGGTTAACTATATATTGACTTTATATTATACAATACATATTACACATAATGTATTGTTGATATATTCATACATGTATGTATGTATTATCAGTTGTTAGCGTCAAGGTGTCTACATTAACCTCTGCTCTGACGAATGACAGAGAAACATAGAAGATTCTCGGCGTCAAGGGGCAAAGAGGGAGGGTGAGAGGAAATATGTGGAATCCCCAACCCCCATAATTTTTCCCAAAAGACAATCTGGAATGGTTGTGTACTTGTAGGGAGCAGTGATAAGATACACTGAGGCGCTCGAACACCTGAGTGCCACCCTGACTGTATTTGGATATCTAAGCAGCCAATGGCTCGAGGGGAGGGTGGCGGGGCGGATTTCGAAACCTTTGCCGTATCCTTCGCGCAGTTAACCCCAGGAACCCAGCCCCCAAGAGCCCTCCCTGGCTCCGGCGCCAGACGCCTGGGTTTGAGCCCCTGCGTGGATTTGTCTTTTTAAAATATTATTATTGTTTTTTGCCCGGGCCGCGCGGACCAGGGTGTGGGTGGGAGCGACAGTGCATTAAGTTGGGAGCATTCGCCTCGCGCTCAGCGTCCTGAAAGACTCCTCTGAAGCGGCGTTGCCTGCTGTGCTGGCGAGTGCGCAGCCCCAGAGATGAGCGTTTCGGGATTAGGGCGCCCGCCGCCGTCCTGCGCTCAGAGGAGGGAGAGACCAGACGAGTTTTCTGGTTTCCAGGCCCTTGCGCAATTCGAAGGCTTCCAACATCTAGGAGGAGGCGAGAAGCTCTCCTAAAGTCCAAAAACCCTAGCTTTAGAGAGCGCTTTCATGTGGCAGACAGGGGCACCGCGAACCCCAGCGAGGAGTAGGAGCAAAGGAAATTTATCTGGAGGGGGATGGAGGAGAGAACTGGCTGTTGCTTCGCCGCGGCTCTGTCTCCGGATCGCCCCTCAGTATAAGCTCGGGGCCAGGGGAATCCGTTTTCTGTTAAAGGTTTCAGAGGTCCAGACAGAAGGCACCGCCTTCCCCAGCTTCTCGGTCCTCCTGAACTTGAGGTCTACAAGTTGTGTAACCTCGGGCAAGTTATCTTATCTCTCCGAGCCTCGATTTTCTTAACTGTAAAGCAAAGATGCTGAAAGCACCTACCTTCAAGAGTCGGTAGTGAGAGCCTAAATGGGATAATGTATGCCAAGGGCTTGGCCCAGCCCTAGCACTTAGAGAGTGAACAACACCGGTCGTGATTATGCCAAGCAAGGATGATCGATTCTACTCCAAAGTTGGGGTTTACAGAGGAGTTATGGAGCCCAGTTGCCCCCAGAGGCTCATTCTGATGGTCCAGAGGCTGTAGATGGGCACTGAATGCCATTCACTGGCTTCCTCCGAAGACTCACTTCTGAGGAAGGGTCCCATTCAATAGCCTACATCTGACCTCCTCCCCAAAGAAAGGGTCCCATTCCATAGCCTACATCTGACCTCCTCCCCAAGGATTCTATAGCTTCCATCTGACCTCCTCCCCAAAGAAAACAACGACCCACCCGTGCCCCATTCACAGGTACTTAATTTTCCCTCTAGGAGCACCACAGCCCAGACTGCTCGAATTCACATCCCCAGGCCACCATTTTCAGCTGCGTGCTTTGAGCCAGGGTCTTCGCCTCTCTAAGCATCACTTTACTCTTCCGTAAAATGGGATCATAACCATTTAGGGTGCTGTTTCTTTTCAAAGATCATACACATAAAGAAGAGCCATCAGCTGCTGCTGCTGCCTTTCTTATTCTCCTCCTTTGTGAATTTGCAAATAAACTGTATTCTTGAAAAGTCAGCCCTAAGTGGTGGAGAAATGATCCTAGCTGCTTTTTGCTGCCCCTTGGATACCCCTTTCCTGTGGCTCCTTCTTAATCTGTCGCGGGAGGGAGTTCCAGGGACCATCCCGGCCCCTGCCGCGTGATTAAGCAGCACAGGCCGGCCTTGCCTTGGGGGCCTCCTCCGGACTTCCCTCGACAGCCGCCCTTTGCGGTTGATCTTGCTCTGCACTTGCTCTGTCCCCTCAATTTGCAAATGCCGCCCCTGAGGCCCTCAGGGACCCACAGCGAGTGGACCCAGATGGACTTCCAGTGAAGGGTGCCTTCTCCTGGAGCGCGAACCCTGCGGGAGGCTTCCGACTACGCACTTAACTCCTTCGTGGTCAGGCGTTTAACCAAGTAGGTGGAGAACAAAAGCTGAGCTAAATACCCTATTTTCTCTTTTTGACAAGTAATCGGCCGGAACGGCAAAATCCCAGCGGGTGGCAGGAGAGACTGGAGGCCTTGGGAAAAACAGAATGCTAATGGCGGCCTGGTGGGGGCGGAAGGCACACCCTGGTTAGGGCGCCCCGGCCGCCTCGCTTTGAAGTGCACCTCTCCAGCCGAGCTCACTGGGAGGGCACTTGATTTCCCCGTCGGGGAAATGAAAAAGAGCTGTTAGAGTAACTGGGGACTCTCTTTGGTTCTGACTGACTTACTCCAGCTGGTTCACGTTGCTTTTGACCTCTGAGCTCTTGGCCTCCCCCATCGGACTAGGAATCCCAGGGAGGAAAAAGACTAAGGTTCATTCAACCTCGTTTAGTTCCTGTATCTTAATAAGCAACTCAGTTTAAGCGTAATGGCAAGTAGTAGGAAAGGCTTCCTATACAGGTACCAGGTGCTGTTCTAATTGCTTCATATTATATGGACTGTTATTATACAGACGGGGAAACTGAGGCACGCAGAGGTTAAAGAGCTTGCCCAGACTCACAAAGACAGCAAAGGTTACAGCCATAAATAAATTTCTGAATACAATGTTCTGCTTTTCTCTTAGGAGTCTGAAAACGGAGACCTTTAAAGGAATGACTGTGACGTTTTTCTATCCTGTTGTCTGTCCTTCCTTTCTCCTTCCCTCTCACTGTTTCTCACTTGGTTATCTTATGAGCTTAGTTATTTTTGCTAATTCCCCAAGCCAGACTAACTCTCTCTACTTTTCTCACATAGGGTCTGGATGGGGGATTCCAGCTACCGCTGTCATATGGAAGCTTTGGTCAACAGGATTTGGGTTCTCCCCACCTGTTGTGTGGACATCTTGCTGCACCTGTATCATAGGGGTGCCTTCTGTTAAACATTAATTTTCATAGATTCTGTCAACTCTGTCAGCAACATACATTCAAGTTAACATTTCTCCTTGGTGTCATGGTGTTTGCTTCCCTTAACAGCTGTACTACAGCTCCAGCACTAACTTCTTTTTTTCTATTTTGCTATGGAAGAAGTTTAGCATGGATATACAAAAGACATGCAACAATGTAAGAACCTTGAGACAGAAAAGTTTTTAAAAATGAAAACTATATTTTAAAGTCAAAAAAAGATGAAAATGTCAGGTCTATTAATTTAGAAGGATCTTTGTTTTCTTTTTATCTTGGGGGGAAAAAATTACTTTAGTCGTTGTGGTTATGAAGCCTAAGACCCGAGACTGTCTGTGACCTGTGTTAGCTGTTCCAGCACACCGATTCAGGAAAGATTTTCTTTTAACTGCTGAGCACCTACCTTACTCCAGGCTTTTCAGGGTAGAAAAGTGAGCAAGCTAGATGGAGCCCCATGTAACTTTCACGTAGAATGTAGCAAGAATTAGCCAAACGTTCCCAAAATGAACTTTCTTTCTTTAGAGTGTTTTACTTTTGTTGCTTAATATGGCTTTTCTTGTTGTTATATAATCCCATATATATGACTAGGAAAAGGGAAAAGATGGAGATGATGATAAAACAGCAGCTAACGCAGAAATTCATTAGCAGTTTAAAAAATACTGTCATTAAAGGGTGAGTCATGATTATGTGCGATTTGCCAAAGATCCTTGATTCAACCTTTAGGAAAAGATCATTTATCTTTTGTAATAAGCAACTACTAGTGTGTTTATTAACATCCATTTCAGGATTCCTTCACCTCCTCATGTTTTAACAGTGAACCACAAGTGCATTAACAAGGTAGATAAAGAGACTTAGAGCAAAGATAATAGTTTAAATTGGTCATTTTTTTTTTGTTGAAAAATATCATGGGTTTAATATAACCCTTCACATCACACATTTGTAGATCTGCTTTGGGTTTTCTTGTTTTTGTTTTTGTAAAGCAATTGGTCAGTGTATTTCAGTGTCATGGTGAAATACAAATTCTAAAAATTCTTACAAAAGTGAAACTGTTGGTGGGAGTATTTTGCTGTTGTCAGCAGAATCAGCACTGCTTGTGCTTGCCAAGATGCTTTATCTTATGGGACACTTTCTTAAAAAAAAAATTTGTGTGTGTATATATATATATATATATATATATATGAAACATGAACAACCTAACATGAAAGCTCCCTCCTTCTTTGAAAAGCACAGCAGAGGTTGCAGATCTGGCCATCAGAGAACAAAGGGCCAAAGAGTGAACCTGAGATGGTGAAATAAAATGTAACATCAACAAAAAAAGGGCCATAGATAAATAGTAAAAGGACCAACTCACCACAAAAAACCCATTGACGCTTTCCCAGAGTCCAGGCGAAGCGCTGGTGACCGGTTAATGTTGGAATGTTTTCCTAGGGTTAAAAGGAGAACCGGCAGCAAGTCTGCTCAGAATTTACAAAGTGTTTGAATAACATGGACAGTGTTTTGATAACACGTTTTTAGTGGGGGTGAAAATAATAGTATTTATTGGGACATTTATATGGGCCCCCTTGGTTGTGGGGGGTGGGTGGCACATGGGAGAGGTAAACCATATATCATTGCACTCATCTAAAACTCACCTCTGTAATGTATCCATATGTGTGTAAATGTATTTAATGTATAATAGTCCTGTTGCAGCCAATGCTTCCTCAGTTTTGCTTTTAAAAGATCAGTACACGGATGGTGATTACCTTTCAGGAGGAGAAAGAGATAAAGGGGTCATCTGGTCAAGTTGGCAATAACTTGGACCAAGACAGTGGCATGAAATTGGCATTATTCCTCAGAACAATAGAGTGTGAGATCTTTAATATTCTCACGTACAGACTTGGCCTTGGCTTCCTGGTAGCCTTCAAAGATTCCTGCTTGCTCCATCTCAGGCTGAAAGGTGCAAGATTTGAGTTAATCCAGCCGGTATTTGGGTCTGGGGTTCCAAGGGGTCTCCATGTTTCCTCCCCAATGTTGATGTTTTTGTTCAGAGTATTCCAATACACTGTCAGTTGAGCCACATAAAACCAGGCACCTTTCAATAAATGTCTCATTTGGATTTCATGAAGCTTGGGGTGTAATTGAAATCAACCAGCAAACAGGCTGGAAGGCTCTGTTATTTGCCCACTCAATCTAAGGAGGGTGCTGCCTGATGTGTTCACTTAAGCCACTGCTTTGGACTTTCTTTGCTATTCCTATTTCTGGAAAGGAGTCCCTGGATTTTAAAGTGTGGCTGGGACACGTGAAAATATTTTTTATGTCTCTTCCCCTGGCTACAAGTAATATTGAGCCAGCAAAAGGAAAGCCCATTTCAAGCAGGAAATCACAAACTTGCTCATCTATAACTTTCCAGGCATTTTAGACTAGTATATTCTAAATGTAATAATAACAATGTGATTAGCTAATTAACACAGAACCATTAAATGAGATTTCTTTATCTTTATCCAGCCGGAGAAAAAAATCTGTAGTTGAAACAGTGCTTTTCATTTCTTAAAGAGAACTTGTAACATATATTTACAAATGTAATGTGATACAATATGTAATATAATATTATGTACATATTTTCCACGTTCCAAAATTCCTGGGTCCTAGAGTAGTTTTATAGAAACTGAATTTTATTATCTTTGAATTTGTCTTTGCTTCTCCAACTGTAAAATGTGTTCAAGTTTGGATAAAATAATAGATTTGTAGGTGAAGTTGGTAAATATAAACCAAAATTTCCTGCCCCCAAGAATCAATACAAATCCTAATTATACACATCGTGTATATATTTAATAATTAGGTGGTACTCATACTGAACTCATGTGCTTTCAAAAGCTTGCTCTGGGGCTGGAATAAAATCAGCCCTTTCTGATATGGCTCGGGGGACAGCTGGCCCGCGTTATTCGCGCCAGAGTGGGTCGGAACGATGCCTGTTGCCTGCGATGGCACTTTGCCACGCGAAGCGCTTCCCTGGCCGCGTCAAAAGCATTTTGAAGCGACACCGAGGCCCGCTTCTTGCTTTGTTAAAGCGCACAACTGTCATGTACCTTTGGCCACCCTAGCTCCAAATAACGTGAGATTAGGTCTCATATTTGGGAGATTTCTCATCCCTACTTTCCCCTTAGACATCTTGCAACTCAGGTCAAGGATAATGTGGAAGATCCCACGAATAGTAACCAAGACCGCTAGCCCAGGAATAGATATGTCATCAAAGCCGCCCAAGCGGCGCGGCCCCTTTCTTTCCTTGTGCTCGCCTAACCCTCTCGGAATCTCCCAGGTTGACGATCATGAAGTCTTCACAAGGCTATCCTCTCTGAACAGTCAATACTCGAGACTTCCTTGGGTCAAGATAACTAACACTAATGTAGGGGAGGAAGGCATGGTCAGTGTAGTGATCGAAGCAGACAGCCGTGCCAAACCCGATCTATACTGATGGGACGAAATGCAGGGAGCGCAGGGCAGAACGCGCTCAGTACCAGCTTTCTGGCGATCTGCTCCTGGCCACTCTGGCCCTGGACCTACAAGGCCACTGCTCCAGCCCATTCATCTCATCTTGCCCTCTCCCCTCTGGCAGTACCTTGACCCCGAAAATCTTTGCGCACTCCTGGTTTTCACCACCACCCACATGCGAGCGCGCACCCGCGCGAACACACGCATACATACACCCGCCCCCCGCCCCCCAAAAAAACTGTGATAAATGTCCTGGAGACTCCAAGTGCATTAAGGACCTCATTCTCGGAGACCCCAGACAAGCCGATGTTGGTGCTGCTGTGGTTGGAAAGCTGGGTTTGAAAGCTTCGCACTGTTCTACCCTTGCGTGTGCGCGCTCAGCAATCCTTTGGCCACCTCATCTGTTGTGGGCGAACAGTTTCCCGTGTGATCGCGTTCGGTTGGGGAAGCAGTGTCCGGACATCTCAGCCGGAAAATGCGCTCCCGGAGCGATTACTGGCGACGTCTGTAATTGCTTATTAACAGCGAATATTCAGGCTTCTCCTTATCCTCAAGGAAACGTGCCCCCAGCTTCTGTAATAATGAAACAATAAAATATGACGGCCCCGCGCTTGACTCTAACTGCGGAAACGCAGCGAAGAAACAAGCAGCTGGAGTTTAATTCAATATCAAACTGATTATTACACTAATTAGTCTACCTTCTGTGTTAGCCGCAGAGTAGAGGCACAGGGAATCCCAACTGCAGGGCTGCTAGGGAACCTTTGTTTCTTGGTGTCAGGCCTTACTGAAGATGCTGGTGAAGGGACGGAATCCAGGATCAGGAAAACTGAGCAGCGTGGATTGTAAGTGGTGTGGAATAAAAGTGATTGTCTCCCTGAAAACAGGCGTGATGGCGTGAGTATGTAGTGGTTGTTAGCTCGCCTAGTTTGACTCTTGTCCTGTCCCCAGTACCCTACCCTATCCAGGCTTCTGATTTAGAAGCTGAGAGCTTAGGTCCTCGAGGATGGCAATGTGCTCTCACCGTCCCCGGAACCCCAAAATCTTAGCGCGAGTTTTCTCTCTACAAACCTTTCCCACTTACGTAGTGGGAAAGGTTTGGGAAAGGATGGGAACGAACAAAAAGTGGCTCCTGTGCCTTGAAGGCCATGGAATCCGCCTTCAACGAAAGGAAGGTGTGCTTTGAAGTTACAGCTTCCAACGAGGTAAGCGACTTCCTTGTCTCCAACTTGCCCTAGTTCGAACTCTCCCCAGTTTCCCCCAGCCTCCGGGAGGGGCGCTTCCCTGCAAGCAATCAGCTTGAAGAGTCTTTCTCCCTCTGGCCTCTAAAATCTGCTCTAGCCAACTCTTTCCTCGCGCAGAGGGCTGAGATGACTAATATGCCAAGGATGGACACCTCTACGGAGACCTCAAACCTTGTCCCCCTAAACTCCAGCAAAATTACAGACACCAGGATTCATTCTCACAGCGGGACGCAGTCAAAAAAAGAAGAAAAAAATCAGGCTAAAGGAAAAGAAAGTCGCAAGCGACTTGATCCAATTAGTAAATGCCTAATTGAATTAGTGTCACCTCCATCAGCCAATAGGAGGGTCTCCGGGATGTGAGGCCGCGAAGCCCCTCCCTGGCGGCAAGTATATAAAGCAGCCAGTGACAGCCCGTAAGTTTTCAAGTGGTCAACTTGACCGATGGTTTGGAAATTGAAAAAGGGCAGAAAGGCGCGGGCTAGTGGGTGGATGGGGACGAACATCTAAGTCCCCTGCTTCCAGCGTGTGAGTGTGGGAGGAGGGTGGGGGTCCTGAGGAGCAAGAGGTACGAGGAAGGAAAAGGAGAGGGCTTCTGGGTTAGTTTCCACCTCCTGCTTTCCAAATCACGGCGCTTTCCTTGCGTAAAGGACGCTGGATTCAGGGCGCGCCAGTGCGCGCCGTAGCTGCCTGCGAGTCGGCAGGTGGGTAACCCCGGCGCGGGAGGAAGGGGAAGTTACCTTCCCCTCGGAAGAGGGCGCTGGCTCCCCCATCCTGCCTTTATAATAAGGCCACCGGAGGAGAGGAAGCAGCCAGCTGCCGTCTGCGCTTTGCAAAGCATGCAGTTAGGGGAGCAGCTCTTGGTGAGCTCGGTGAACCTGCCCGGTGCGCACTTCTACCCGCTGGAGAGTGCGCGAGGCGGCAGCGGCGGGAGCGCCGGCCACCTACCCGGCGCGGCCCCGTCTCCTCAGAAGTTGGACTTAGACAAAGCGTCCAAGAAGTTCTCCGGCGGTCTCTCCTGCGACCCGGTGAGCGGGGAGCCCGCAGCCGCCAGCGCAGGGGCCCCCGCGGCCATGCTTAGTGACACCGACGCCGGGGACGCCTTTGCCAGCGCTGCGGCAGTGGCCAAGCCAGGGCCCCCGGACGGCCGCAAGGGCTCCCCCTGCGGGGAGGAGGAGCTGCCCTCCGCCGCTGCAGCGGCCGCCGCCGCCGCCGCCGCCGCGGCTGCAGCCACTGCGCGCTACTCCATGGACAGCCTGAGCTCCGAGCGCTACTACCTCCAGTCCCCCGGGCCTCAGGGGTCGGAGCTGGCTGCGCCCTGCTCACTCTTCCCGTACCAGGCGGCGGCTGGGGCGCCCCACGGACCTGTGTACCCGGCTCCTAACGGGGCGCGCTACCCCTACGGCTCCATGCTGCCCCCCGGCGGCTTCCCCGCGGCTGTGTGCCCACCCGGGAGGGCGCAGTTCGGCCCAGGAGCCGGCGCGGGCAGTGGCGCGGGCGGTAGCAGCGGCGGGGGCGGCGGGCCTGGCACCTATCAGTACAGCCAGGGTGCTCCGCTCTACGGGCCGTACCCTGGAGCCGCAGCGGCGGGATCTTGCGGAGGATTGGGGGGCCTAGGGGTTCCCGGTTCTGGCTTCCGTGCCCACGTCTACCTGTGCAACCGGCCTCTGTGGCTCAAATTCCACCGCCACCAAACTGAGATGATCATTACGAAACAGGGCAGGTGAGCGCAGCGTGGAGGGTACCCTGGGTTCGGGGATAAAGGGTGAACGTGTGGTCCAGGGGAAGGTCGGGGATGAGGGAGCTGTACCCAATCTTTCCGCGCGGTGCTTGAGTGTTTCACCGAGCGCAATAAATCTCCGTAGACACCGCATCTCCAATGCTGTGTCCTTCTGTGTCCACGCACCGGCGGCTCTTGCAGGGTGCTAAGGTTGCGGCTGTACGCTCCTTTTCCCTCCCATCATCCTCACCTGAACAGACCTGGAGGAGGCGGAAATGGAAATTAGGGCATGTCCTCCAGCTGGATGCTTTAGATCCGCCTGCTCGGCGGTCGGCTGGTGCTTGCCTGCAAGCCGGCAAGGAGCCACGGGTAGGGAAAGGTTCAAGAGCTGGCCTCCTGAGCGCCGTAGATGGGCTCCCGCAGTTTTAGGCGCCAGGGTCTCCACGGGGCGCCTCCGGAAGGTGGGTGAGAGGGCTAGAGCGCCGACCTCGGAGGGTTGGTCAGAATAGGTGGTTAGACCAGCCCTGGAGCCAGACCTGGCTCGGATTCGGTGCACGAGAAAGTTCTGATACACATCCAACTGCTAACACTGGCTACTTCTGGGGAAAGGGAGGGGTGGGTGCTCAGAGAGGAACACTCAACAGGGGCTTTTATCCTAAAGTTTTAATATGTATTTTTAACAAGAACAACCTAATACTGTTCTCTGGTACTTTTTAAAGTGGTTCATTTAAAAATTAGTAGTTTTAAACATCCTCGGAGAAAAATTTTAATGAGCATCTGAAAGGGCCGAGAACTTGAGGGTTTGGAAGCACGTTAATTTGGGATATACCGACGTTGTGGCAGATTTTATTTTACTTTGAAAAGAGGGAAAGGTTCCAAGAGTTGCCAACTAAAATATTTCACACAGTTTCAGGCCACTCACTCTACCAGCATTCTGTTCATTGCCAACTTTTAAATGTGCCCCGACCCTATCCCAGGTGTCCGGGGAACCTGCCGGGGTCTGGGCCCGTTCTAGGACATTCCGATTTAAATCTATTTTTCTGGTTCTATTCCCTTGCACACAGGCGCATGTTTCCTTTCTTGAGCTTCAACATAAACGGACTCAATCCCACCGCCCACTACAATGTGTTCGTAGAGGTGGTGCTGGCAGACCCCAACCACTGGCGCTTCCAAGGGGGCAAGTGGGTGACCTGCGGCAAAGCCGACAATAACATGCAGGGTGAGCAGAGAAGAGGCCCGAGCCGGGCGGAACCGGCTAGTGGGAAGAAATCGAAACCCTCGACTCAGACAATTCACATTTAAAGCTAGCACTTGTTTCCCCTTCCATTCTGAGGCCTAGAGGTGTTAGTGAGAGTTTCTTTGTGTTGATTGTTTGACGAGAGGAGAATTTGCTAAGTCAGATTTCTCGCCTGCCAATATACAGATATTTAGAAACTTTAAGACATCACCCCACCCCACCCCAACCCCTGCATTTAAGAAACGGGTAGTCATAAGCTCTCCAGGTGGGAAGGGCTCCTGGGATTCTAATGTTCACTTGAGAAAGCCCAGCCAAAATTTAGTTGACCCACAAATGTCCAACTACCTTCCATGGGATGTTACCCTTACAGCTTTAGAAAGCCCCAAATTGACCTTCAAGTGCTATTTCCTATTAGCTCAGTTTTTAAATTCTGAGATATCATTCAAGCAAGTGCCTAGTGCAAGGAAGGTTGGAAGCACAGGGGCCCAGGAGGGATGTCAGTGTAGTCCTACTGGTCTCCACTGGCCTCCTTAAGCAACTTTTGCTGGGAGACCAGCTGTAAGGCTCACTCTTATACCTTGCCCATAGCTAAGAGACATCCCTCCCCTTCTCCCATCTGTAAACAGCCCTATATACTTGGGTTTTGTGTTTTATTTTTTCTCTTAGGCAACAAAATGTATGTCCACCCAGAGTCTCCTAATACTGGTTCCCACTGGATGAGACAGGAGATTTCATTTGGGAAATTAAAACTCACCAATAACAAAGGCGCAAATAACAACAACACCCAGGTAGAGTGACAGAGGAGGAGGGGGTGTCTTCTGCTCTGACTATAACACTTTTTTCTACTCCGAGTTCCTACTCTTCTTACTGTATTTATCATTGCAGTTGTGACCTTTTGGCTAGTCTATTTCTAACAATTTTTGTTCTTTTGGCCTTTCTCATCTTTACTTTCTTATTGGATTTCAGTAACAGTGAGTTGACTATTAGGAAGAGAAATACCGAAAACCAAGAGGAAAGTGTATTTATGGAAACCACATACCAAGCTATGTTTTAAATTTTTTAAAAAGTCGGTGGGCGGGGGAGGGCAATAATGAGGCCTTTAAAGTTGCAATAAGCAAAGACAGCTGTTGGTGAGGAGCATTTAGGAGTCCCATACTACAACACATAATTTGTCAAAATCTAATTTTGTTGACCACTAAGAGACTTTTTAGATTTAGCAACTTTTTTTCTGTATTCTTTCTAGATGATAGTCTTACAGTCCTTACACAAATACCAACCCCGACTCCACATTGTTGAAGTTACAGAGGACAGCGTAGAGGACTTGAACGAGCCCTCAAAGACCCAGACCTTTACCTTCTCAGAAACGCAATTCATTGCAGTGACTGCCTACCAAAACACCGACGTGAGTGTCCCAGACATCTCAAGAATCTCTAAAGCTAAGGTCCAGCATGTAAAGCCCTCAATGACTGTTTTTCTCCCCCATCTAGATTACTCAACTAAAGATCGATCATAACCCCTTTGCAAAAGGCTTCAGAGACAACTATGATTCGTAAGTGCAACTTTTATCCACACTTGCATGATCAGCTCTGAACAGGACATACGTCAACAGACACTTTGCTGAGAATATATTTTAGGAACAGCTTTTACCTTTGAGATTTTTACCTATTTTTATTTTTCCAAATTTTTTCCCCTTCTACTAATCTTGCTTTAGAGTTTTCTCAAAAGGGTTGTGTTAATTTTTGAAGAAATGTTAAAGACTTAAAATTAAGAGGTTTTTTTTAGCATTTAAGTGAAGACTTGAAATTTTAAGAATCTGCATTTATATACCTTCCTTTTCATTTGATCCACCTTTTTTATTCTCCCAAGAGCAGATATTATTACTCTCCCCACCCCCGCTCTTTTTTTTTTTTTTAACATAAGAAAAACCTGAAACTAAGAGGATGTAATTTCACAATGTGAAACAGCACGGCCCTGCTGTTTTTAAAATCTGAGTTTTCTACCACCGCAACCAGCGTTTCCTCCATCACATTGACAAAGGAGGTTTGATCTGAGTTTTTCATGTTCTAGACTGGTAAAGGTATATTTTCTATAGTTTAAATACTTGATGCCTAGGAGGAAACTTTTTCTTATAATAGTAGGAAATTTTTCCCAATAAGCCAAGAGTCCAGCTAAAATCCTCGAATGCATCTCCTGACTGTTCTTCCTGTCCAACAGACCAGCACTTTCATACGGATAACCAACACAGCCTTTTTCATTTCTGGGAGGCGGTTTGTTTGGGGACAACATTAGGGTTTTTTTTTTTAAGTGTTTCTCTTTATATTGTAGCATGTACACCGCTTCAGAAAATGACAGGTTAACTCCATCTCCCACGGATTCTCCTAGATCCCATCAGATTGTCCCTGGAGGTCGGTACGGCGTTCAGTCCTTCTTCCCGGAGCCCTTTGTCAACACTTTACCTCAACCCCGCTATTATAATGGCGAGAGAACCGTGCCACAGACCAACGGCCTCCTTTCACCCCAACAGAGCGAAGAGGTGGCCAACCCTCCCCAGCGGTGGCTTGTCACGCCTGTCCAGCAACCTGGGACCAACAAACTAGACATCGGTTCCTATGAATCTGAATATACTTCTAGCACCTTGCTCCCATATGGCATTAAATCCTTGCCCCTTCAGACATCCCACGCCCTGGGGTATTACCCCGACCCAACCTTCCCTGCAATGGCAGGGTGGGGAGGTCGAGGTTCTTATCAGAGAAAGATGGCAGCTGGACTACCGTGGACCTCCAGAACAAGCCCCACTGTGTTCTCTGAAGATCAGCTCTCCAAAGAGAAAGTGAAAGAGGAAATTGGCTCTTCTTGGATAGAGACACCCCCTTCCATCAAATCTCTAGATTCCAATGATTCAGGGGTATATACCAGTGCTTGTAAGCGAAGGCGGCTGTCTCCTAGCACCTCCAGTAATGAAAATTCTCCTTCCATAAAGTGTGAGGACATGAATGCTGAAGAGTATAGTAAAGACACCTCAAAAGGCATGGGAGGGTATTATGCTTTTTACACCACTCCCTAAAGAGTTATTTTCACCTCAAATATTAGCTAACTTTTTGCAGATGGACTTGGTGGTGTTTTTGTTGTCTTCTTTGCCTAGGTTGCCAAAAAGATGTTTGCCTTCCACCTTGATGCATCCTGTTTTGTGCAATTATCTAAAAGAAGGTGCCAAAGCTTTTTGATTGCTGCAGGTAACTGAAACAAACCTAGCATTTAAAAAAATATACAATTAATGGAAGACTTTAAGGTATCTTAAAATTCGAAGGGTATCCAAGGTTCTGTATTTATTTGAGACACTAACCATTCAAAGAAGCAGGCTGTGAATATTGAGTACCCATTGCTATCAAATGAGTTAAAACCTTTGATTCTCATTTCTATTTGTAAATTCTTAAGCAAATAGAAGCCGAGTGTTAAGGTGCTTGGCTTCTGGAAGAGGGATGGGCCTTCAGTTTCAGCAGGAGACATTTTACTGTTACATTCTGCCAGGGGCAAAAGATATTGGGTCCAGGAGTCAAGAAAAGCGTTTGTGAAATTGATGGTCTCACCCGACTTTGATTCCTTACCCCCCTGGCTTTTGGAACAAGCCATGTTTGCCCTAGTCCAGGATTGCCTCACTTGAGACTTGCTAGGCCTCTGCTATGTGTGGGAGTGACCAGTAGGACTCAGGAGAGGGGAAGGGAGGGAGTCGCCAAAAAAAAAAAAAAAAAAAAAAAAAGAGAATTTAAAGTGTACAGTTGTGTGTTTAGATACACTGTAGAATAATGTGGAATATATTGTACAAATAGTCTACGTAGGTGTCTGGGATAATGTAAAATTGGTGCTTTGGCTTTGTACAGATTTGCAAATCACTTTCAGCTGCAGGGGCAAGGGGAGCATTTCATCATCCCCATGATATTTGGGAATATTCTGTTTACTTCTTAGATAGTTAAGAATGTTTTCATCTACTCTGTACTAACTTGAACCGTGTTTAAGGAAAACTCCTATTTCATCTTCCTGCGCCATCCCCTCTCCCTAACTTGGTAATGTGAAGAAACTAAACCTGATGCCACAGCTCCCATTGGCTTTTTAGAGATCTTGGATTTTTATGTACAGTCTTAGTCATTTTTAATAAATGTGGTTCAATAAGGGAACGGGCATAGCTCTGTCTTCAGTACTGCTGGGATTTTCATCTTTGTTCTAAAGATCTCATTTTGCTTCCTCTTCATCCTTTTCAGCTTTAACACTGCCTCACCCATCCCCTACCTCCACGGAAGACTCTAGAATCTCTAACTGGATACTGTAGTCATGCGGGGGTGGGGATGCTTTTGTTTATCTTCTTTTTTCCTTGAAATGGAATGGGGCTATTTCCTCACCCCACTGGGAAGTCTGGACAATGGGTTTTGGCGGCAGGGGGCGGAGGGGGATGGCGGGGGCGGGGAAGGGAGTATTGCAGCTGATTGCCCACATCAGACTTAAGCCTCGAAAACTGCCGCTCCTGGTTCTTGGAGACCAGGCTCTGTCAGGGCATCTGGCCACTTACTTAGGTTCTCTGGGCTTTTTTCCTAGGCTTACTTGGGGCCACCCATCCTTAGGCCCACGTAGGCTCCCTGGGAACCCCCGTGGGCCTTTGAGCGCCCACCAGTTCGGTTCCCTGGGGTGCGGCGGCGCGGGGGCTGCACACAGCTCAGCCTCGGCGCCCACCTGCGGCTTCCTTCTGAACCGAGACACTGCGCACCCGCCGCCGCGGGCTGCCGGCCTCGGTGGCTGCAGTCAAACTCCGCGGTTACTCGGGCTGAGGCGCAGGCTAGGGGCGGTGGTGGCACTTTCAGAGGAGGATTCCAGTCGTTCCGCGCAGCGCCGCTCTGCAAACAGTTGCCTTGGAGCAGTTCACCTTGCGCTTTGTTCCGTTTATTTGGCCCACGCTCCACGGGGAGACGAAGGACAGCCCATCCCCTGGCTGAACCCTGGGCTGTCCAAACAGTCAAACCAAGGAGTGTGGGGTGGAGGTCCGCTTTGTTCCCCCCCACCCCCGCCAGACGTCCCGCCGGGCTTATCAGCAGACGGCTTCGGGCCCAGCTTGCAAACCTTTCCAGCCCCCTCCTGGACCCTCCCGGGGTAAAGGTCTGGCTGGGAGGGTCATTCTGCTAACTGCGTAGCGCGGAAATGCAGCTGCTAAGAGGATTAGCCGCTGGGAGGCGAGCAATCAGCCGGGACCTCCTCCCCTTCTGCGCCCAATTAAGGCCGCTGGGACCTTGTACCTCGACTGTCCTGTCTCCTTTCCCCTCCATCCCTCTGGGGCCCGAGTTCTTCCTGCGCCACCCGTGACCTTGGGGGCTCAAACTCCTGCTCCGCGTTTCCGAACGGCCTGCTCAAAACACTTTAGCAAAGGCTCCCGGAACTTTACTGGGGAGCCAGAGACAAAAGCGTTGAAAATGTGCTTTTTAATATATATGTATTGTGGATGACAGATTTAGATTCCGGAACGGAGACTCCTAGCCCGCCCATTCTGGTCAGCGCCTCCCCCACACCCCCAAGCCCCCCTTACATCCGCATCCCACCATCGAATATTGGGAGATGCGATGGAATTTCAAAAAGAGTCCTCTCCTATTTGTGCCCTCTAGAAAGCCCCTAAGTGCTAATCACTGCCAGGATAAAGCAGATTCTGGCCTTAGTCTATTTCGAGTCCTGTATATTTTTGCACCGTACAGTAAAAAGAACCTGGTACTTGTGAAAAGTCCCTCACAGTGTTTAATAGAAACGTAAGTGGCTGAGTGGCCCCAATTAACACCTTGTGATAAGGCATTCCTAAGATGGAGTGTCAGACACCAAATTGTGAAGAGATGTATCTAATTAATCCTCCTAGGATGACACCGATAAACAAGCCTCTATTTAAATAAAGATCAAGGGCTGGGCGCCCGGTTTGTTTACATTCTCTGCCAGGGTCCCCGCGTTTGCAACGGTGCAAGCGGTGTGCACTGGGAGATACTGGCTTGGGGGTCTGCTGGCTCGTCCGGGTTCACATCTCCGTTCTTGCCCCAAACAAAAGACCACAATGAAATAAAGAAATTGCAATGAAACAGGAAAAAGCAGTGCAAAGAGGACCTGACTCGGAGTTGGAAATACTGTTATTTGCCATTTTCCACTGGTGTTCTTTCCATCGCCACTTTTTTGATGTTGATTTGCGAGGGAAAAAAAGGAAGCGCGTGGGGGGGGGGGGGTGCGGTGAGAAGCCGCGCACAAGTAGCCCCTGGAATTCTTTTCTGCTTTGAGGAGAATTCGGAGCAGGAACTTCCTCCGGCCCCCACCCCGCCCCGGCACGAGTTCGCTCTGGGTGGTTCCAAAATTCCTCCTCCTCGGTGCAGAAGCTGGGAATTGCTGGGATGTAGAGTAGCTGTCCTGGGGGTGGAATGGGGGAGCCGCCGACGTCTGGAAGGGAAACTGGGAAAGGCGGGAAGAGCCAGAAAGAACCTGGGGAGGAGGGGTAGCTGTAGATTAGCGCGCTATATTTTCAGCCCGGGTTTGGGCGCGGGTTTGGAGCCCGTTTCAAGTCTGCAGCAACGGATCTTCCAAACCCGCAGGGAAGAGTTTCGAGCTCTAAATCTGTTTTTGGTCCCGGCCTCCCTTTTTACAGCCGTCTTTGATTCACTTTAAACCCAGGTAAAAGCACACTCACGGTCTTCCCTCTCCTCTGCAGTCGCTTCTTTCTGAATCCAACCTACGGAGGGGGTGGAATGTAATTTTTAAAATCTCTGCGAGGGTCATGGAAAAGCTCTGGAATAAAAACTTTCCCGCATGCCCTTTGATTTTTATCGACATTTAGCTACCAGTAGAAATAAAAATTAAACTCTTTCCTTTCCCATTCGCCTGGACACTGTGTCGCTTCTCTTTCTGGCTCTCACCCCGGTATCTACTCCTATACACACCGGCTCCAAAGTTTAGTTTTCACCCCGCGGAGATTTCGAAAGCCCTGGGAGGTTCTTTTTAAAAGGGAATTTAGAAATATCTGTTGGTGAGCCCGATTGAGTCCCACTCTATAAAACACCCATCGACCAGTCGTCATTCCTCAAGTTTACGCTTTCAAATGTGCGAACCCCGCAGGTCCAGCCCGGGAGTGCGCCAATCCCAGGACCCGGTCCTCCGGCGCCTGTGTTTGTCGGAGGTCAGATTCCCTCCTGCAGCTTGCAGAGACCTCGGCTCAGCGCACACATTTGGGGTTCGCAGGGCTTTCCGCGCGCCCGAATCCGACCTGCGCTGCATTTTCTCCTGGGCGCAGGAGCTAAACGATTTTTGGGCAGACTGAAGTTACAGACACCTTCCCCACACCCCACCCCCAAGACAATGGAACTCCGGCCTTGCTGGCTATCGAATTTCTCCTTATTACGGTTTAAATGAAAAAGAAAGCACGACGTGGGCGCGCGCACACACACATATGCACCCACGTCTTCAACCCTGGGAGTCCTCTGTGTGTTGCGGAAGACACGTATGGAGCTCCCAAGGGAAGGATTCAGCCGCCCAAAAGCTACACAGGCCCTCAAAAATGGTCCCTGAAGTGCCCCCGCGTCGGAGGGATCGCTGACCGCCGCCGAAGCAATGCGTATTTTTGGCAGCATTCCCCTCCCACCACACACACACACACACACACACACACGAGTTTAATTTTCTCCTGCCTCCTTAAAAAGCTCAGAACCCTTTTCTATCAGCACTAGAGAGGCAGCAGGACTCACATAGGGACTTTTGTGACTTTAAGTCCCACTCAGATTTCCGCACACAGTTGGCGTGGAGGAGGACCCCGCGCCTCGCCCTTGGCCTCCAGGTCGGACCGCTGTTTCCGCGCCCGGCTGCAGCCCCGCTCTCTTCTGGGCCGCGGGTAGCCTTCGCCATCTGGTGGCCATGGAGAGCACGTCTCCCAGCCGAAGAGGGTTCTTCCACTCTTAAACACGCTGCTTTGTCAGGTCCCGAACGGTTCTGTTAAAAAAAAAAAAAAAAAAAAAAAGAACGCAATGTCGCTATCTCGACTCACTGCAACTTCCGCCTCCCGGGTTCAAGCGATTCTGCTGCTTCAGCCTCCTAAGTAGCCGGGATTACAGGCATGCGCCACCACGCCTGGAGTAGAGACAGGGTTTCTCCATGTTTGGTCAGGCTGGTCTCGAACTCCCGATCTCAGGTAATCCGCCCGCCTTGGCCTCCCAAAGTGCTGGGATTACAGGCGTGAGCCACTGTGCCCCGCACTCCTAGGCTTCTTTAAAAGTTTCTTAATATTGCGGAAGGAGCCTGGCATTTGGAGTTCTAAGACCTAAGTTCTAGTCCGCCGCCCCTTTCCAGCGGCACCGTCTTCAGTTTCACTGAACTTTGTTTCCTCATCTGTGAAGTGAGGATTCCAACAGCACCTATCACTGCAAGTAGTACCCAGAAGGAAGAAGTGAGATTATAAATTTAACTGCTTTGTGAATTGTTGAGTAGTTCCGAATATTAGTAGGTATCATTAACTACCAATTTTATGACATATGTGATAGTAAACTTAGATGCATTCGCAAAGGAAACATTTTTTATTCATTCAAAAATAATTGCAAGTATTACACAGTTTGAAAAAGTAGAGAGCAATGGACCCCCACGTGTGCACCGCCAGCTACAATAACCATCAATTCATGGCCTCTCTTGTTTCTTCCTGTAATCCCCACTCCACTCTTTCTGCCACGAATCCCAAAATTCCTGTCCTCTAATCCACAATTATTTCCGTACACAGCCCTTAAAGAAAAGGACTCTTAAAATATGTATATAACTGCCATGCAATTATCTTACCTAGAAAATCAACAATCATTTCTGAATATCTAGAAATGTCCGGGTACGTTTTTCTGGTTGTCTCATAAAGTTGTTCTTATTGTTCTTTTTGTTTGCTTGTTCCTTGGAGTGGTTTGTATTAATCAGGATACAAACAGCTCCCACATATGTGATTGATGTATCATTTAATTCTCTTCGTCTAGAGGTCTCTCCCCTCAACTCTCCTCTTTTATTTCTTCTTGTAATAGATTGAAGAAATTGGGGCATTTGTTCCGTCTGGTTTTCCAGGTTCTGGATATGCTGGTTGCCGTTCTGTGGTGTTAACATAATCCTCTGATTCTTGTTTTTCCAACAAAGTGATGTTTTTTGATCTGATCCAGATTCTACCTTTTTCGTAATAATATTTTATAGGTGGTAATATTCCATGAGTAGGCTCATGATGTTCCGTTGTCTGTTTGGGGGGCATATCATTGTATATTGATGATTGTCAGCTAGACCCATTATTTCATTAAGGAATTGGAAAAGGAGTTAAATTCCAGTACAGCCATTATTATCAATTACACATACATTAGAAAATTTTACTCAATGTTACTTTGAATGTGACATTAAACAGAGTGAGCCCAAAAGCCAAGATGTCTGGTCTTTATGTATCATCACAGGAAACAGGGAGGCCTTCTGGGGAACATGGGACACAGAAATCTAGTTGTAGAGTAGACAAAGTGTATACATTGGTAACAGTGGATGAAACATATTGATTAAAACAGTCTAATATGCCCAAAATTGCTAAGAAATCTTATTAAACTAGTGCATAACAAAGTGATAAAGTATGTTTCCATCTGCTTTTCTATTCCCAGGGCAAATTATCAATCTCCTAATTCTTTTAAAAATATATTTCAATAACTCATGAGGAGGAGCATCATATGGAAATCAAGTGATTAAAAAAAGAACTATTAAATAATTTGGTTGTTAAGCAAGGATGGGAGTGATTTCATCTATGACAAGAGAAGTGGTTTCTTACCACTTACTTTGGAAAGGATTCAGGGAGGAATCTGAGGGAGAGAAAAGGTGGAGGGGAAATCCAAGTTACTACCCACAGTTCACAGCCTAGAACTTCTGGAACTGGAATGGAGTTGGTTACTGAGAGAGGCCATGATGGAAATTCGAAGAATAACAAGGGTAGATTTTAACATGTAGAGACCATCGCCACCATCTTGTTCCCTTCCTCATCCCAGACACCAAATTGTAGCCTATTCCACAAACCTTCAGGCAATCAGAATGTTTCATGCAATGGTCTTAAATTGCCACCATTCCTTCTTGAAATGACTCAATATTAATGTCATAAGTGCCTAGCCTTCTGTTGACTAGAACTTCTTCCTAAATCCCTAAATCAGTCATCATTCTTTGAGTCACTGAATTGGAGAGCTGGGAGGCACCTCAGAGACTGCTCTAGTTCTCTAAGCCCCACTATACAGAGGCAAGAACCAAGTATCACAATGGTCTCACGGTTTGCCAAGCTCCTTGAGGAACTCATTGGTTCGGCAGTGTATCATGGGTTAGACCCTTTACTGTGGAAAGTCAATATTTTGGGGGCTTAGGAAATATGTTTAGTCATGAAAACATTAAATTTAAAGGCATAGCTTTTATTGTTTATGTTTTTCAGAGGATGAACAATATTTGAGATACAAATGTATCAATGATTAATTCTTCTTCTTCTTCTCTTCTGCTTTTTTTTTGAAACAGGGTTTCACATTTCACTTTGTCACCCAGGCTGGAGTGCAGTGGCAAAATCATAGCTCACTGCAGCCTCGAAATCCTAGGCCCAAGCAATCCTTCTACCACAGCCGTTGGGTAGTTAGAACCACAGGTGCATGCCGCTATGCCTGGCCAAAAAAAAAAAAAAAAAAAAAAAAAAAAATTGTAGAGATGGGCTCTCACCATGTTGCGCAGGCTGATCTTGAAATTCTGGGTTCAAAATCCTCCCACTTCAGCCTCCCAGAGCACGGAAATTATAGGTATGAACCACCACACTCAGCCTTTTTTTTAAAGCCTATCATGGAGTGGTGCCAGCTTCATTGCGCACTCTGGTCTATATAGCTTTGGGGTAGTGAATCCAAAGAATATACGTTCTTCACCCTACATATTTGCTGATTTTCTTATTCTTGGCAGGCAAGTTTTGTCTTTATGTTACAGATTTAAAACCCAAGAATGATATCTGGCATTTTACTTCTTTCAGGATTCAAGTTCCTTTGCTAAAAAGGCAGTTGTTGATATAACTAACCAGTAGTCTGTGCACATCACTAAATATTTAGAAGACCACAGACACAGACTAGATAGCTGTTATAGAAGAGCACAAAGAAGCATGGGTGGAGTTAGTGTGCAAAACTATGTATACAGGCTTGTATATGGGAATGTGTATTCGTGTCCCGGAGTTAAATATCATTAAGCTGAGATTACAGAGTACAGAATACAATTCAGAAAAAATGGTAACATGGGGGTCTAACATTTCCATTAGGCACTCATGTGTTCAGAACTGTCAAAACAGATTGTGTGAATTGACTAGACTATGGAAGGTGATCCTAATGATATTGATGAAATACATATCCGAAAAACAGAACTTAAATAGAAGAGAGTCTCTAGAAATACAACTAAATCTTAATCTGGAGGTACGTGCCTCACAATAACTCCCTTCCATTCCTCTTTCCCTTTCAGCAAAAACAAACTCCCTGGAAAAGGACAAGCAAATGTTTCCAAGTCTTGCAATGCCCTGTTTCCCATTGGAGTCTCGAGGAAAAAAAAAAAAAAAAAAAAAAAAAACGAAAAATGTATGAGTCACATTCTTAGCCTGGCAATAAGGTCCACTAGGCATTTGGCTTCTCTATGTTTCCCAGCTTCCTTGCACTTAGGCAGGGTTGCCAGATCCAAAGAGATAGCAGTGTGGATAAGATCATTTGACAAAGACTGCAGCTTTAGGAAGAACTTGACCAATCAATCTTTAGTGAACCAGCAAGAGGGAAGCCAGACTCTCTCCTCCCACCCTCAAGTCCCCTGCCAGCACCGCTGTTTGTCTAAACACCGTGAGAATTTAAAGGGCTAAGAAATCTGTTGAGATAGTCATAGAAGTCATCCTCCTCTGTGGAGGAGACAGGATGGCACAGGGCAGGACAGAAAAGAATGAAGAGTGAAGCTTGGGGCAATGAAGGAGAAATCCAGCCTACCTAGCACCCTCCAATGCTTTGATTGCTAAAGATTACCCTCTTAAGTACTCTCAAGTTGTTTTGAGATTCCCCAAAAAGGATGTTTCAAGAATAGCTGAAAAATCTGGGGTTTTAGATGTGAAAATTTCCCTACTTTTCAGTTTTAGCAGCTTGACTCAAAAAAATTAAATAACTGAAATACTCCTGTGAGAAAAATTCAGCTATGGAAACCTTTTGACCACTGATCTAGAGCAATGCTTTGATTTTAATTGAATTTAGAAAATGTGAAAAGCATGGTCAGGCATGGTGGCTCATTCCTGTAATCCCAGCAATTTGGGAGGCCAAGGCAGGCACATCACCTGAAGTTGGAAGTTCGAGACCAGCTTGGGCAACATGGTTTAACTCTTGCTGCTGAGGCTGGAGTGCAATGGCACAATCTCAGCTCACTGCACCCTCTGCCTCCCTGGTTCAAATGATTCTCCTGCCTCAGCCTCCCGAGTAGCTGGGATTACAGGCATGCACCATCATTCCCAGCTAATTTTGTATTTTTAGCAGAGACAGGGTTTTGCCATGTTGGTCAGGCTAGTCTCGAACTCCCCACCTCAGGTGATCCTCCCACCTTGGCCTCCCAAAGTGCTGGGATTACAGGCGTGAGTCACCACACCCGCCTATCCTGATTTCTAATGGCATTGATTTGTATCATCTGTGCTTGTACTTTATGTAAATGAAATAATGTAATGTGTTCTCTTTTGTATCTGGCTTTTTTCATTCAATATATATTTTTGTTTATTCAACAGTATGTGTGTGTGTGTATATATAGTGTGTTATCATTGTTTGTGCTGCCATAACAGAATACCTGAGACTAAGTAACGTATAAAGAACAGGAATTTATTTGTCACAGTTCTGCAGACTGGAAAGTCCAATACCATACTACTTGTAGGTTCAGTGTCTAATGAGGATTCGTTCCTCATAGATGGTACTGAATGGTTTTCTTCATGTGGCACAAAGGCGGAAGCACAAAAGGGGTAAATGCTGTGGACTCACAAGGCAGAAGAGAAGAGCACAATGAAGGGCCTAAGTGATTCTCTCCAGCCTTTTTATAAGACACTAATTCATGCCCTCATGACTCAATCACTTCCTAATAGGCCCCAGGTATGAATACCACCATGATGGGGATTACATTTCAACACATACATTTTGGGGAACATTCAGACTATAACACACAGAAAGTTGTAGACGACTCACACTCATTGTGAAAATATAACATTATTTACTGCTCTAGTGTCTTCCAGCTTTACTTAACTGTAGCTTCCAGTTTGCTCCTATTATATTTATGAAATTACTGTTCTGACCTCTATGGCTTTATGGTACTTTAATATCCTCCTTCCTGCGCCATCCCCAAATCATCTTTTGCCAAAATTTGGGAGAAGTTTTGATTTTAAAATAATTTCATAACTTTCTTTTACTCCACCTCAAAAAAAAAAAAAGGGCAGGGGTTGTCATCTAAATTATATTAATTTGTTTCAAATTAATCTTTTTTACAAAGTTTCTTAGGATTTTTAAAAAATCAATTATGCCAACAACAAATAAAACTCGTCTTGTGCCTTTATTTCTATTATATTATCAACTTTTTTTTCTGTTCTTTCTGCAGTAGGTAGGATTTCTAAAACAATGTATTCTTAAACCACAAGAGGGAATTTCTTGGAAGGATATTGACAAGGTATGAAGAACCAGGCCTAGCACTAGGACAGGGAACTATTTAATATTTTCTTCCATCTGTACAATAGTTTTTTCAAGATTTAAAGTCAAGAAAGGGCAGGCCAGGCTGGGCACAGTTACTCATGCCTATAATCCCAGCACTTTGGGAGACCAAGGCAGGAGGATCATGAGGTCAGGAGATCAAGACCATCCTGGCTAACATGGTGAAAACCTGTCTCTACTAAAAATATGAAAAATTAGCCGGGTGTGGTGGCATGCACGTGTAGTCCCAGCTACTCAGGAGGCTGAGGCAGGAGAACCGCTTGAACCTGGGAGGCAGAGGTTGCAGTAAGCTGAGTTCAAGACACTGTACTCCAGCCTCGAGGACAGAGTGAGATTCCATCTTAAAAAAAAAAAAAAAAAGAGTGAGAGAGAGAAAGAGAAAAAAAATGCAGGCCAATTAGGTGAACATAGGTCTCTTGCCCATGCTTGGCAGTATTAGAGCAGTGAGAGGATATGGCTCTACATAAACTTCCCAATAGGCAGGTCAAGTAATTCAGATACAATGCAAAAGAGTTCCTCATGTCAAATCCCAATCTCTACATACTGCCTCTGGCTACCACTGATTTGCATTTTATCACTTTAAATTGGATTACTTTAGTCTAAAGTTTTATATAAGAGTTTTATATAAATGAATTATATGGAATGTATGCCTTTTTATATCCAGCTGCTTTTTTTTCTTTTAATCTGGTGTCTTTTGCTCTGGTTAATGTTTTTAAGATTCATCCATTTGCTCTATCTATTGATAATTTGTTTTCTTTTTTGCTGAGTAACGTTAATAATTATTTGTTTCCTTTTATTGCTGAGTAATATTAATAATTTGTTTCCTTTTATTGCTGAGTAATATTAATAATTTGTTTCCTTTTATTGCTGAGTAATATTAATAATTTGTTTCCTTTTATTGCTGAGTAATATTAATAATTTGTTTCCTTTTATTGCTTTTATTCAATATTCCATTGAACAGATGTATCCAATTTGTATATTCATTTACTCATTTGGATGTTTGGTTGTTTCCGCTTGGAGCTGCTATGAACATTCTCATGCAAGTCCATATACTCTCATTTCTCTTTGGTAAATACTAAGGAGTGGATCATATGCTAGTGTATATTTAACTTTACAGGAAACTGTGAAGTTGTTTTCCAAAGTGATTGTAACTTTTTACATTCTCACCATTAATGAATGAGAGTTCTACTTGTCTAATATCCTTATCCTCACTAACACTTGGTGTGGTCAGTCTTTTTCTTTCTTTTTCTTTTTTCTTTTTTTTTTTTTTTTGAGACGGAGTTTCGCTCTTGTTACCCAGGCTGGAGTGCAATGGCGCGATCTCGGCTCACCGCTACCTCCGCCTCCTGGGTTCAGGCAATTCTCCTGCCTCAGCCTCCTGGGTGGCTGGGATTACAGGCATGCGCCACCATGCCCAGCTAATTTTTTATATTTTTAGTAAAGACGGGGTTTCGCCATGTTGACCAGGATGGTTTCAATCTCTTGACCTCATGATCCACCCTCCTCGGCCTCCCAAAGTGCTGGGATTACAGGCGTGCGCCACAGCGCCCGGCCTGGTCAGTCTTTTTAATCCTAGCCATTTGAGTACATGTGTAGTGGTATAACATTGTAGCTTATTTTGTGTTTCCCTGATAATAAATGATGTTAAGTATCTTTTGATGTACTTATCAGCTACTTACATATTTTCTTGTTAATTTTTATGAGTATATAGTAGGTGTATATATTTATGGGGTACATGAAAAGTTTTGATACAGGCATGCAATGTGAAATAAGCACATCATGAAGAATGGAGTATCCATCATCTCAAGCATTTATTCATTGAGTTGCAAATAATTCAGTTACACTCTTTAAGTTATTTAAAAATGTACAGTTGGCCGGGCGCGGTGGCTCAACCCTGTAATCCCAGCACTTTGGGAGGGCGAGGCGGGTGGGTCACGAGGTCAAGAGATCGAAACCATCCTGGTCAACAGGTGAAACCCCGTCTCTGCTAAAAATACAAAAAATTAGCTGGGCATGGTGGCACATGCCTGTAATCCCAGTTACTCAGGAGGCTGAGGCAGGAGAATTGCCTGAACCCAGGAGGCAGAGGTTGCGGTGAGCCGAGATCGCGCCATTGCACTCCAGCCTGGGTAACAAGAGGAACTCCGTCTCAAAAAAAAAAAAAAAATGTAGTTAAGCCCAGCGTGGTGGCTCATGCCTGTAATCCCAGCACTTTGGGAGGCCGAGGCGGGCGGATCACCTGAGGTCAGGAGTTCCACACCAGCCTAACCAATATGGAGAAACCCCATCTCTACTATTAAAAATACAAAACTACCTGGGCATGGTGGCACATGACTAATTCCAGCTACTCGGGAGGCTGAGGCAGGAGAATCACTTGAATCCGGGAGGCAGAGGTTGCAGTGAGCCAAGATCATGCCATTGCACTCCAGCCTGGGCAACAAGAGTGAAATTCCGTCTCCAAAAATATATATATAAATAACTAGAGTCACCGTGTTGTGCTATCAAATAGTAGGTCTTATTCATTCTTTCTAATTTTGTTGTATCCATTAACATCCCCACCTCCCCTCTATCGCTCCACTACACTTCCCATGCTCTGGTAACCATCCTTCTACTCTCTGTGTCTATAAGTTTAATTGTTTTGATTTTCAGATTCCACAAATAAGTAAGAACATGTGATGTTTGTCTTTCTATGCCTGGCTTATTACATTTAACACAGTTATCTCCAGTCCCATCCATGTTGTTGCAAATGACTGAATCTTTTTTTTTGGGGGGGGAATGAAGTCTTGCTTTTGTTGCCCAGGCTGGAGTGCAATGGCACGATCTCAGCTCTCTGCAACCTACACCTCCAGGGTTCAAATGATTCTCCTGCCTCAGCTTCCCCAGTAGCTGGGATTACAGGATCCTGCCACCATGCCCCACTAATTTTTGTATTTTAGTAGAGACAGGGTTTTACCATGTTGGCCAGGTTGGTCTCAAACTCCTGACCTCAGGCAACCCACCTGCCTCGGCCTCCCAAAGTGCTGAATTACAGGCATGAGCCACTGCACCTGGCCAAATCTCATCTTTTGTTATGGCTGAATAGTAGTACTGCATTGTGTATATGTGCCACATTTTCTGTATCCATTCATCTGTTCATGGATACTTAGGCTGCTTCCAGATCTTAGCTATTGTAAACAGTGCTGCAACAAACATAGGAGAGCAGCTATCTCTTCAATCTACTGATTGCCGTTACTTGAGAAATATGCTGGGATTGCTGGATCATGTGATATTCAATTTTGAGTTTTTTGAGGAGTCTCCAATCTGTAAATTAGTGGTTGCACTAATTTGCATTCCCACCAGCAGTGTACAAGGACCCCCTTTTCTCCACATCCTTGCCAGCATTTGTTATTCCCTATCTTTAGGTATAAGCCATTTTAACTGGGATGAGATTATATTGTTGTAGTTTTGATTTGCGTTTCCCGAGGAATAATGCTGTTGAGCACCTTTTTGTTTTTTCTGTTTTGTTTTGTTGTTTTGAGATGAAGTCCCTCTCTGCTGTCACCCAGACTGCAGTGCAGTGGCATGATTTCTGCTCACTGCAACCTCTGCCTCCCAGGTTCCAGCAATTCTCTTGCTTCAGCCTCCTAAGTAGTTGGCACTACAGACGTGTACCACCATGCCCGAATAATTTTTGAATTTTTAGTATAGATGGGGTTTCACCATGTTGGCCAGGCTGGTCTCAAACTCCTGACCTCAGGTGATCTGCCTGCCTTGGTCTCCCAGTGCTGGAATTACAGGTGTAAGGCACAGCACCTGACCATTGACTACCTTTTTATATGCCTATTTGCCATTTTATGTCTTCTTTCAAGAAATGTCTATTCAAATATTTTGCCCATCCTTTGATCAGATTATTTGATTTTTTTCTATAGAGTTGTTTGAGCTCCTTATATATTCTGGTTGTTAATCCCTTGTCAGACATATAGCTTGCAATTATTCTGTGGGTTGTCTCTTCACTTTATTAATTGTATAATTTTGCGGTGCAGAAGCTTTTTAACTTGATGTGATCTCATTCATTCATTTTTGCTTTGGTTGCCCATGCTTGTGGGGTGCTGCTCGGGAAACTTTTGCCCAGATCTATATCCTAGAGACTTTTCCTTATGTTTTCTTGTAGTAGTTTCATGGTTTGAGGTCTTACATTTAAGTCCTTAATCCATTTTGATTTGATTTTTCTATATGCCAAAAATACGGATATCCAGTTTTCCCAGCACCACTTATTGTAGAGGCTGTGTTTTCCCTAGTGTATGTTGTTGAACCTTTGTTGAAAGTGAGTTCTAACTGTAGGTATGTGGATTTGTTTCTGGGTTCTCTGTTCTGTTCCATAGGTTTATGTGTCTGTTTTTTATGCCAGTAGCAGTATAATTTGAAGTCAGGTAATGCGATTCCTCTAGTTTTGTTCTTTTTGCTTAGGATAGCTTAGCTATTCTGAGTCTTTTGTGGTTCCATATAAATTTTAGGATTGTTTTCTCAATTTCTGTGAAGAATTTCATTGGTACTTTGATAGGGATTGCATTGAAGCCACGGTCTGCTCTAGGCAGTATGCACATTTTAACATAGTGTTCTTCCAATCCATGAACATGGAATTGTTCTCTATTTTTTGGTTTCCTCTTGAATTTCTTTCATAAGTGTTTTGTAGTTTTCATTATAGTGATCTTTCATTTCTTAGGTTAGTTCCTGCATATTTAATTTTATGTGTGGCTACTGTAAATAGGATGATTTTTTATATCTTTGTTACAGTGTTCACTGTTGGCATGTAGAAGTCCTACTACTTTTTGTGTGATTTTGTATCCTACAGGTTTACTGAATTTTTTGATCAGTTCTAATGGATTTCTCATGGAGTCTTTAGGTTTTTTCAAATATAATATATCATCTGCAAACAAGGATAATTCACCTTCTTTCTCTTCAACTTGGATGCTCTTTATATCTTTCTTTTGTCTGATTGCTCTAGCTAGGACTTCCAGTACTGTGCTGAATAACAGTAGTGACAATGTGTCCTTGCTGTGTTCCAAATCTTAGAGGAAAGGCTTTCAGTTTTTCCCATTCAGTATGATACTAGCTGGGGGGTCTGTCATAAATGGCTTTTATTATGTTGAGGTATGTTCCTTTTATCCCCAGTTTTTTGAGTGTTTTTATCATGAAGGGATGTTGAATTTTATCAAATGCTTTTTTTTTGGCATCAATTGAAAATGATGTTGTATTATATTATGGCTGAGCGGGAACCCAAACCACAAGACACAGTTCTTCCCACTCTTCCTTCCCTTTTCTTTTCCAAAGACAGAGGAACCTCACCCAATAGCCACTGCCACCCCTGACTATAAGAAGTACTGCCAGATTACCACCAAGGATCCCTTAAGGCCCAAGTTCTCTGAAGTCAGCTTTTGGCAAATGCCACCTGGCCTCGGACTCACCCTTAGGGCACTGGGCTCCTCTCTGGCCCAGGGCAGGTCCAGAAATGCTGTCTGAAAGTCAAGCCTGGGATTAGGGAACCCAAGAGCCCTCTTGGTGCTCTACTCTCCTGTGGCAATGTTGGTACCTATGGTGCAAGACAAGGTCCTCTTGACTTTTCCCTCTGCTTTTCTCAAGCAGAAGTTTTGCTCTGAAGCCACAACAGCTGGTTATGTGCTGAGTCTCACCTGAAGCTAGCAAATCTCAGAGGCTCTCCCAAGGCCCTTGATGGAGAGCTCCTTAGTTAGCTGAATGAGGCTAGGTCTGGACCCTTTCCTTCAAGGTAGCAGGTTCCGTTCTAACTCAGGTGTGTCTAGAAATGTCATCTTGGAGCTAGGGCCTGGAATAAGGGCCTCATGACTGGTTTCCTATGCTGCTATGGCTGAGCTGGTATTCCAGGATGCAAGGCAAAGTCCTCCCCACTCTTTCCTCTCCTCTCCTCAAGCAGAAGGAAGGAGTTTCTTCTGGAGACACTAACTGTGCACCCTGGGAAGGGATGATGCCAGCACTTCCTTGGCTGTCCCAGCTAGTGTCTCGGTACGTCATGTGCCCCACACCCCCAGTCCACTGTCTCTGGACCTACTTCCACCCTAGAACTCACCTAAGAGTTGCAATACTTATGACTTAGCCTTTTAGGTTGACTTAGAGGCCAAGAGTAATTTGGGCCTTTGTGGTGAGTTGTGTGGGAACTCAAGTTTCCACCTCTAGGATCTGCAATTCCCCCCTGGTTAGGGCTGGTTGAAATGCTCCCTCTCTGGGTGGGTGTCAGCTGAGTTTGATCTGGTTTTCCTTTCTGCTCTAATAGGACAGCACTGAGTTCAATACCTCACAATTGCTGCTTTCTCCCTCCCCCAGTACCCAGAGATGCTCTCCGCACCCCACTGCAGCTGCCAGGGGTAGGTCGGGGAGGGGTGGCATTGGAGATTCAGGACTGCTTTTTCTATTTCTTCATTGCTTTTTTCAGTGGTATGAAGTTAAAACCAGGTATTAGGAGTGCTGGGCTGATTTTGGTTCTTGTGAAGGTGTTTTTTCTGGGTAGTTAACTTGGTGTCCTTGCTTGGGGGTGGTCAGTAGATCTTTCTACTCTGCTATCTACCTTCCTTCACCTTCTCTCTCTATATTTTCCTTTGGGAAGTATCTATTAAATCTTTTGCTCATTGTCAAAATTGGTATTTTCTCCTCTTTTTAAGTTCTATTTAATCTGTAAATTTATATGAATGTTTCTTAATTTGTAAAGTCAGTTTTGGGGAAATTTTTAATTTCTTATTTTATTGAATTATCAGCAAATGTTGTTTGAAAATAGTTACTTCTTTTCTTTTTGAGACGGTCTCATTCTGTCATCCAGGTTGAAGCACAGCAGTATAATCATAGTTTACTGCAGCCTCAGTCTCGTAGGCTCAAGTGATTCTCCCACCTCAGCCTCTTGAGTAGCTGGAAATACAGGTGTGCATGCCCAACTAACTTCTTTTTTTTAATATATATTTTAGAGATGGGGTCTCACTATGTTGTCCAGGATGGTCTCAAAGTCCTGGGTTCAAGCAATTTTCCTGCCTCAGCCTCCCAAAGTGCTAGGATTACAGGTATGAGTCACTGCATCTGGGGAAAATAGTTACTTTTTAAAATAAAGTTTCACTGGCATGTAAGGACATAAAAAATTAATCCATAAATGTAGAGAATAGAGAAGAATAAACAGTCTTTCTGAATTACAAATTTGCTGTTTACATTATTTGAATTCCTTCTGTCCTTGTTTATTTTCTGTTTACCTGGTTGACCAAATTCTTTAAAAATCTGCTCTCAGAGCTTCTCAAATTATTGTGTTTTATTGAAGTTTGCCCTGTATTTTCTGAGAGCTTTCCTTAATGTATTTCACCAAATGTTAGTGCTTCGCAGCAACATCTCTGCCTTTCCTCCTTTCGAGCACTTGAGAAAGCAGTAGTTTTTGCTACCCCCTACCTCGAGGTTTGGCATGGCAATGTGACTCCTTAGGGCCAATGCGTTTCTGGATCTTTTAATTGCTACTGTACTTTTCTCCCTAAGGGTAATCACAAAAACATGTGTTGATAAAGAAGCATCACATGGGGGATAAAGTTCCTGCCTTATAAAGTTTCCCAGACCTGCAGCAGACATTGTTAGAATAATAAACTGACTGTGCTGGTCCTCTGACGTTTTATGATTATTTCTTATACTACATCATAAATATGGTATCCTAATAGAACCATATTATTTAGTGCATAAAGGCTTATGAGTGTTAGATTTTGTCTTAGATTGTACTTTTTATTTTTATAAATATGCTTGTTTTGGTTAACACATCTGATATTGAACTGAATTCTCTTTTATCTGACATTGATATTGTCACTTTTGGTGTCATCTTCTTTTATTTTTGCCTAGAATATCTTTATCTTCAATTTTCATCTTTCGTTCTCACTTTGTTTTAAATAAATTTTTCTTTTCCTTTTTTTTTGAGATGAAGTTTTGCTCTTGTTGCCCAGGCTGGAGTGCAGTGGCACAATCTCAGCTCACTGCCACCTCCGCCTCCTGGGTCCAAGCGATTCTCCTGCCTCAGCCTCTCAAGTAGCTAGGATTACAGGTGTGCGCCACCATGCCCAGCTAATTTCGTATTTTTAGTAGAGACGGGGTTTCTCCATGTTGGTCATCTTTCACTTTTTGGAATGCAGTGCTTCAATCTTGGTGTCACTTTCTTTGCAAGTGGCTTCTCCTGGTAATTAAATTTCAATGGTGAGCATCCCAAGAGATAGAACATGTGTTCTAGACAAATTAATTTTTAGCATCTTCCCTTGGAAGTTACACAGTGTCACTGCCTCTGTTGGTCTCAAACTCCTGACCTCAGGTGATCCTCCCACCTCGGCCTCCCAAAGTGCTGGGATTACAGGTGTGAGTCACTGTCCCCAGCCAGTATTTTTAAAATTATAGATCTTTTAAAACTTCTTTCTATAAGTTTGTAAGTGTTCTTCATTAATATCCTGTGAATGAATGTCTTATTAAATTTATTCATAATTATTTGTTCTTGCTGTTTTAAATCTTGTATGTATTTACATTGCATTTTAAAACTGTTATTGGTGTACAAAAATGCAATTTATCTTATCTCTAGCCATATTGCTATATTTTTTGTAAGATTTCTCTATAAATTGTTTTTAGTTTTCTATATAACCAGTAATATCATTGGTGAATAACAGTTTCTTCCTTTCTAATCCCTTTTCACATTTTCTTTTCTTTTTTCTTTTTTTTTTTTTTGAGACAGAGTTTCGCTCTTGTTACCCAGGTTGGAGTGCAATGGCGCGATCTTGGCTCACCGCAACCTCCGCCTCCTGGGTTCAGGCAATTCTCCTGCCTCAGCCTCCTGAGTGGCTGGTATTACAGGCACGCGCCACAATGCCCAGCTAATTTTTTTGTATTTTTAGTAGAGACGGGGTTTTGCCATGTTGAGCAGGATGGTCTCGATCCCTTGACCTCGTGATCCACCCGCCTCGGCCTCCCAAAGTGCTGGGATTACAGGCGTGATCCACCCGCCTCGGCCTCCAAACCTTTTCACATTTTCTTATACTGACTAAGGACCTCCAGAATAATGTTGAAAAGAATGGTTAAGGCAGACAGGTTTTTCATATTCCTGGTTTTCACAACCACCCCAATTATAATTTTAAATAATTCTCAAGCTGGCAGAAGTAGCTCACACCTGTAATCCCAACACTTTGGGAGGCCAAGGTAGGCAAATCACCTGAGGTCAAAAGCTTGAGACCAGGCCGGGCATGGTGGCTCAAACCTGTAATCCCAGCACTTTGGGAGGCCGAGTCGGGTGGATCACGAGGTCAACAGATCGAGACCATCCTGGTCAACATGGTGAAACCCCGTCTCTACTAAAAATAAAAAAAATTAGCTGGGCATGGTGGCGCGTGCCTGTAATCCCAGCTACTCAGGAGGCTGAGGCAGGAGAATTGCCTGAACCCAGGAGGCAGAGGTTGCGGTGAACCGAGATCGCGCCATTGCACTCCAGCCTGGGTAACAGGAGGGAAACTCCGTCTAAAAAAAAAAGAAAGAAAAAGCTTGAGACCAGCATGGCCAACATGGCAAAAACCTGTCTCTACTAAAAAACCAAAAATTAGCTGGGCATATTGGTGCCACCTGTAATTCCAGCTACTCAGGAGGAAGAGGCAGGAGAATTACTTGAACCTGGGAGGTGGAGGTTGCAGTGAGCTGAGATTGCACCACTGTACTCCAGACTGGGTGACAGAGTAATACTCTGTCAAAAAAAAAAAAAAAAAAAACCTCAAGTCTATAGAAAGCTGAAAGAAGGTGTATGAACCCTAACACCCATGTTCTCTTCATCTGATTTTTTTATAGTGGAGTTGACAGACGTTCTGGTCCTAACATGTTAGGCAGTAATTTTCACCAACTGAATGCAAGTTGCCTTTATTAGAAATCTGAATTTACCTTGCATGATAGTTTCGTTAACATTTGAGCTTTTACTATATTTATTACAATTTAGATTTTTTCTATTGTAAAATATTGATCGCTTAAGCAATAAGAATTTTATATGTATTTGAAAAACTGAGAGTGAGTCGAAATCAATTGCCTACTCTGTTAAAACCAGTACAATTAACAGCATTTACTATCGTTAGAATACTGCTTCCTGCACCTCTTAAAATGATCTTAGACATCCTGGAGATTTCTGTAAGAACAGATTTGTTTTTGAGTTACATTATTATAAGTGCTCAGAAACTTCCTGAATAGCTGGGATTGCAGGCATGAGTCACCACACCCAGCTAATTTTTGTATTTTTAGTAGAGACTACGTTTCGCCATGTTGGCCATGCTGGTCTTGAACTTCTGGCCTCAAGTGACCTGCCTGCCTTGGCCTCCTGAAGTGCTGGGATTACAGACATGTAATCCTTTCTGAGCACTTATAATAATTATAATTCCCTTAAACTTCCTTTAAGTTTAATTTACTGTCAGTGCTTTTGAAATGGCGCCTCTTCATTTTTGCTTATAATTTTTTGAAGCATAATCTTAAAATAATATTGTCTTCCTGAAGAATTTAATAGTCTTGTGATATATGTCCTCATTTTATCTTTTTTGTTGAAAAGTCAAGTTTCTTATTATACCACGGAAAACAAGAAATGTCAGACATTATCATGTGTACAGAGGTTCTGGCATATCTGTGTGAATGAAGTGGGGAATAAGAATTGGATGGTTGTTCTTGTCTTCATAATAAGCCAAATTTAGATAATCTTGGGGGAAAAAAAGTCACAGAAGATTGAATTCTAAGATTTATTTTTTAACATTGGGTGCTGAGGCCAGAGTGTCAGAGTTTAGATCTTCTTTTGGAGTTTAGGAAAGTATTTTGATTTTTTTTAAAGCTTTTTTGGCTGTAAGTTTATTCAATGCAAAACAATCCTCTCCAATTTTACTGAGGTGGCTGACCACGTCCACAACCAAATCCACCTCTAAATTGGAATTCCACTGCTGACCCAACCCCAGCCTCGACTTTCTTGTCTGTTCCAGGGGGCACAGCACTCCGTCTGAAGGTATCTCTGTTGGCTTCCCCTCTGGCGAGTCTTGCAGGTCGCCCACCCTCCAGACCTTTAGGCCGAGGCCTGCCAGTCTCTAGACAGCTGAATTGTAGGGTGGCAGGCGCAGTCTCCCGGGGCAGATGAAGGTCATCACGGAGATTCTGGATACCCTCATTGGTAAGGCACCCGCAGACACATCTTCAGACAAACTTCCTTCACGTACCCTCGGGACTTGAGAGACTGCATGGCCTTCATGACATGAAGGTTGGGCACATTCTTGTCTGCCAGCTCCTGTGTTTACGCATGTGGACATTCTCCTTGGCCGCCGTGCCTCCCTCCTTAAAAAGGAGTTCATAAATGGCATTCCGGTTCTTCTCAGGCATCAACATCTCGGTGGCTGTCGGGTCTGGGGCCGGGGATGGAAAGGAAGGAGCATCAGCGGTGCTGTGTCTCTTGTGTATTTCGATTTTTTTACAATGAGGTTTGCAGACTGATGGGAGGATGGCTGCTTTTTATTTTTTTTAATAACATACAGAAGTCATTTTTTGTTTGTTGGTTTTGTTTTGTTGCTGTTGTTTGTTTTGAGATGGAGTTTTGCTCTTGTTGCCCAGGCTGGAGTGCAGTGGCACAATCTCAGCTCACCACAACCTCCGCCTCCTCAGTTCAAGCCATTCTGCTGCCTCAGCCTCCTGAGTAGCTGGGATTATAGGCATGCGCCACCATGCCTGGCTAATTTCTATTATTAGTAGAGACGGGGTTTCTCCATGTTTGTCAGGCTGGTCTTGAACTCCTTAGGTCAGATGATCCGCCTGCCTTGGCCTCCCAAAGTGCTGGGATTACAGGCCTGAGCCACTGTGCCCCGGCCTACATCAGTAGTTTTAAATTTTCTTTTCTTTTCTTTCTTTCTTTTTTTTTTTTTTACCTTGGAAATTGTCGCTAAATAAAAGCCATTATCACTCCAAGTTTAGTTTTGCTTCTAAGCAAGATTTTAGGTTAAGTAGGAGGTGAGAGAACTTTTTAAAATATATGTGTTAAAAGTTTTTTTAAAAAGAGTTTTAGGTAAAAATTTATATTTTGGTGGGCTGATTTCATTGCAAAATAAGTCAAAAAAGGCAATCATATATCCAGGCTTTAGTTTTCATTTACATTCCACACACCTGAAGGGAAGTCACTTTTTCTTTCTTTAGATTTCAGTCGTTACACTGCAGATAACTTAGAGTAAACCTATTTGTGAAATCAGGTTGGATTAAGATTTAAGCAAGAAATATGAATTGTGTCTTTAATGATTCTCTGTGGGTAGAATTGGGCTTCTTTCTTGGAGCCTTTGTTTTCACCCTTTCTCTGCCTACATTTTTTTTTTTTTTGAGACAGAGTCTCACTCTGTTGCCAGGCACCAGGCTGGAGTGCAGTGGCACAATCTCAGCTCACTGCAACCTCCGCCTCCCGGGTTCAAGCAATTCTCCTGCCTCAGCCTCCCCAGTAGCTGGGACTACAGGCGCATGCCACCACACCCAGCTAATTTTTGTATTTTTAGTAGAGATGGGGTTTCACCATGTTGGCCAGGATGGTCTTGATCTCTTGACTTGGTGATCCGCCCGCCTCGGCCTCCCAAAGTGCTGGGATTACAGGCATGGGCCACTGTGCCTGGCCCTCTGCCTACATTTTATAACGGTCTTTTCTCTTTAAAGTTAAGTGGCTTGGTCAGGCGAGATGGCTCATGCCTGTAATCCCAGCACTTTGTAAGGCTGAGGCTGATGAATCACTTGAGGTCAGAAGTTTGAGAGCAGCCTGGCCAACATGGTGAAACCCCATTTCTACTAAAAATACAAAAATTAGCTGAGTGTGGGGGCATGCGCCCGTAATCCCAGCTACTTGGGAGGCAGAGGTTGCAGTGAGTCCAGACAGCATCACTGCTCTCCAGCCAGTCACATGGCTTGGTGAGGCACAATTAACAGAGATAGTGTGTTCCAGATGTGCTGGATTCTTACCACTCTTCTATGATAATAGGTACTTTTATTCCAACTTGACATATGAGATAGCTGATGATTGGTGAGATCTAAAGTCCCATGACTCTTCAGTGCCATGCACAGCTCACTCCAAACTCAGTGATTTCCCCGTTTTCTGTCACCTGTTTTTTCTCCCACAAGTCATTATTGGTATCAAGAAAAATATCACCGGCTTGTAGACATGGCCTGCAAGTTTGGTTTGAGCAGTGTTGGCAAAATCTCAACCTGCTGATCAGTGAGGAGAAATGCAGCAAAGTTAAAAAAAAAAAAAAAATCATCTTAATTCCCTGGAGGCTCAAGTCTTTTTATTCATACTCTAAATTCTTTTCATTGCCCACTAGAGGGCAGAACTGTGTCATCACTGTCTTTTTTTTTTTTTTTTTTTCCTGCACAAAATGAGGACACCCGGTCAAGCAGGAAGAACCTGAAAACTGAGACCAAACATTTCCTTGAAAATTAAAATGTGAATGCGCTTACCTCCTTGGTAGGCAAGTGATTAGATTGAAGGTCAGAACAAATTTCATGTGTGCCTTGTTCTAGTTTCTAAAGAAAATGAGGAAAATTATGATTCAAGAACACTTTCCTTCACCCTTTCTGAAATCCCCAGCCCTTTAGTTTAAGGACCAGGACTTGCTGGATTTGGGAGATGGCAACAAAGGGTGTGGGAACGGGTCGAGTTCTTCTGTTGGCTTGGAATTCTCGAGGGCGATGCTTAAAGTAACGAGACAGTGGACTGCTCTATTCATGCCACTGTGTTTAAGCACTCACTGATACAATCTGCTTGCAGTGGCGTTCCAGAGGGAAACTGAGACCCGCAGCTGTGGTCTGGCGGTGTCCCTGCAGAGATCCAGCAGGGAAAAGCAAGTGTCTGTTTCTGTGTCAGTGTCAGCCTTACAAATCCTGAGTCCTGGTAAAAAAACAAAAACAAAAACGACTTGAGACCTAGCACAGTGGCTCATGCTTGTAATTTCATCGCTTTGGGAACCCGAGGCAGGAGGATTGCTGAGACCAGGAGTGGAGACCAGCCTGGGAAACACAGTGAGACCCCTTCTCCATACAATTTTTTTTTTTTTTTAAATTAGCCAGGTGTGGTGGCATGTGTCTGTGGTCCCAGCTACTCAGGAGGCTGAGGCAAGAGGACTACTTGAGCCTAGGAGGTCCAGGCTGCCGTGAGCTGTCAGAGTGAGACCCTGTCTCTAAAAAGTGAAAACAGAACAACAACAAAAACCCTCCTTGGAGTCAGCAAGTGGGAAAAGGGAGAGGGAAGGAGGTGATGTTGGTCATACGAGCTACCTTCCTGAACATGCTGGAGCTTCTACCTCCCATAAGCTTTTAAGTGGCTTTTGACTAAACTGCATCACAAGATTCTAAGTGCAGTTGGAAGAGAGAAAACATCGTTCAACTTTTCCAGAACTGGAAGTAGAGATAGTTTAAAAAAACAAAATTAAAGGGTGTCCCACACCTTCATCTGTTTATTTTGTTGTGGTTGTGGGTGTGTTTGTTTGTTTTGTTTTTTTGAGACAGTCTTGCTCTGTTGCCCAGGCTGGAGAGCGTGGTGCAAACACTGCTCACTGCAGATTCAACCTCCTGGGCTCAAGAGAACCTCCTTGTTAGCCCCGCGAGTAGCTGGGGTCACAGGCGCACACCACCACCTCTGGCTGATTTTGTTTATTTTTTGTAGACATGTGATCTCACCATGTGGCCCAGGCTGGTCTCAAACTCCTGGGCTCAAGTGATCCTCCCACCTTGGCCTCCCAAGGTGCTGGAATTACAGGCATACAGGCATGAGCCAATTGGCTTGGCCACCCTCATCTGTTTTAATACTAAAGTTCTAAGTGAAAATAAGTTACCGAGAGTAAGTTCCATGCAAAGCAAAGAGGGAAGGAGCCAGGGTGGATATATACTGGGAGCTTAGGGTTTCAACTGATCTGTAAAAGTCACTTGAAGCCACTAATAGCAGTTCCCCCCTTATCGGCAAGGGATGTGTGCCCAGACCCCCAGTGGATGGGACTGCAGCTAATACTGAACCATATATATATTTTTTTTTTTTCATATACATACTCATGATAAAGTTTAATTTATAAATTAAGCACAGTAAGAGATTAACAAAAATAACTAATAACAGAATAGAACAATTATAACAGTATACTAAAATACCAGTTATGTGACCCAGGTGCAGTGGCTTACACCTGTAATCGCAGTACTTTGGGAGGCTGAGGTAGGCAGATCACTTGAGGCCAGAAGTTCGAGGCCAGCCTGGTCAACATGGCAAAATCCCATCTCCACTAAAAATACAAAAATTAGCTGAGTATGTTGGCACACGCCTGTAATCCCAGCTACTTAGTTGGCTGAGACCTGACAATCACTTGGACTCGGGAGGCAGAGGTTGCAGTGAGCCGAGATCATGCCACTGCACTCCAAAAAAAAAAGTTACATGAATGTCGCGTCTCTCGCTCAAAATACTGCAATATTTTCAGACCACAATTGACTGCAGGTAACTAAAACCTCGGAAAGCAAAACTGTGGAAAAGGGGAGACTGTTTACACTGTATTTAGACTTTGGGCACTTGGGGTTCTTAGGCACCACGAGGAACTTTTATTCTTCTTTCTTTATGGTGTATCTTCCCTAAGATTTTGGGCCCAGAAAAGACCAGTGGTATTTCTCTGAGTACCATCTTATTTTACATTTTGGAGAGATTAAAAGGATGAAATAAGAGGATCTTGAACTCTGAGACTGTTTCCATTGCTCACTTGCTGCGCAGTACTTAGAAGAGCTTCTTGCTTTCTATAAGCCTCAGTTTCCCCTCTATAAAAATCAGAATGTTGATACAATCTAACACACAGGTAGGGAGGGGTTGGGTGAGGAGACAAATGTCACGTGCTAATGTCCTGCCTAGCACAGCATCCATGTACAGTAAGTGTGAGCTATTCTGTGGCTGTTTGTGAAATTCTACCAAGAAGAGTCTCTTTGATACTCATTGCAGTAGTAGTAGCTACTGAAATACCTCCCCTCAGAGACTTCTAGACCTTGAGTGTTCTCATTCTCAGCTCTTGACTCTTTTCTTTACATTTTTGTAACTCATATTTTTCGAGACACAGTCTTACTCTGTTGCCTAGGCTGGAGGGCAGTGGCACAATCTCCGCTCACTGCAGCCTCCACCTCCAAGGTTCCAGCAATTCTCCTGCCTCAGCCTCCTGGATAGCTGGGATCACAGGTACCTGCCATCATGCTGGGCTAATTTTTTGTGTGTGTGAAGAGGGGTTTCACCATTTTGGCCAGGCTAGTCTCAAATGCCTGACCTCAGGTGATCTGCCTGCCTCAGCCTCCCAATGTGGTGGGATTACAGGCATGAGCCACCATGCCAGGCCTCATTTTTTGTCTTTTGGTGAAGGTTTTCTCTTTCACCACTCTGGGAGATATCACATTATATAACTCTTTACCCCACTCGCCCAGAGAAGCTGGAAGAAAGGGAGAGGAAAAACATTTGCTCCATGGATCTCCGCTTACTATTCTTTCCTCGCAGCAGAGCAATGATGAAACCAAGGTCAGAGAGGTGGAAATGCCTTAGGGGAGAGCCGAGACCTGAGTCATATTTTCATTACTATTAAAATTCTCACCCGCCCAGATCCTGCTCCTTACAAGTCCTGGGTAATTTATTTCGAGGCCTGTGCCTGGGTAAATCTGGGTAAATCTTTGCTCTAACATGTACTTATGATGCAGCAAAAGATCATTTTACTGTTTTTACTCTAGAGCCGGCTATGGTGGACAGGCCTTCCTTTGGGTTAGAGATTACTCACTGAGACTCACCTTTCTCCTCAACATGGCTTTCCCCCTCGTCATTCCTGTTTATTTCAGTTGAGATGGGGGTGAGGAAACCAAACAGTTCTATCTTTGTCATTCAGCCACTTCTGAATCCTAAGGAACTTAGTTACTAGAATCGTCCTCTCCCGGATAGGATCTTTTGTTTTTTCTGCAACTTATTTTAAGTTCTGGGGTACATGTACAGGACTTGCAGGTAAACGTGTGCCATGGTGACTGGCTAGAGATCATCCCACCAACCTAGGTAATAAGCCCAGGATGCATTAGCTATTCTTCCTAATGCTCTCCCTCCCCACTCTCCCTCTGCTCCACCTAGTAGGGTCTTTAAGGCGATACACACGAAGGAGCTCACTCTGCATCAGTGGCTTCAGAATATGTGTATGTTTAGGGGTCTGTGTACACAGTGTATATGTGTTTCGTTGAGGGTAAGTGTATGTGCTGGGCATGTGATGGGGTTAGTTGAGCTAGAACACAAAACTGTATCATAGATACTGAAGCCCTTATAATGTATCAGCACGCATTTATTGAAGCTCTAATCTCCTCAATGCACTGAGATTAAGGAATACGTTACTACATGTGGTTCCTAACCTTGGGATTTTACTGTAATCAATATGGAGAGAGAGGATGTGTGAATATATTTGAAACAAACAAGCAGGGATAATAATTGAGAATTGATAACAGATGCTTTGGGAAATTAAAAGGTGGGAAGATTCACAAAGGTCTGCTGGGATTCTAAAAGGCTGCAAGGTTAACACAATATTATAATTGGTCTTTGAAAAAAACTTGGGACTTAGATAAGCAGAGTAGAAGGGCAGACTCTGAAAAGGCTTGCTTAGTGCCTAAATACACTGCATTACTGGTGTATCAGTCAAAATTATTTTGGTTGTCCATGGCCAAAAACGCAATCGAATTACAAAGGAAATTTAAATGATCCATGTACCTGAGAAGTTCAAGGTGTGATGCTAACTTCAGGTCTCACAAAATGCCATCAGCATACGTCACCTTCCCTTGGCCTAGCTCTTCTCAGTGTTGGCTTTATTTTCTGATAGGGAGTCTCTGTAAACAGAACTATGTAGAGCTCCAGAAGTAAGTTCTACCAATACAAGATAATGCCCGTTTTCTCCAGCAGGGCCAGAAACTTCCTGGATTCTCATTAGCTTGGTGTGGGTCAAGCAGCCATCTATGAATCTCTTTCTTTGACTTGAGGTATGGAATTCTCTAATGGCCCAATCTGAGTCACGTGCCCACTCCTAGAGCAAGGTGGTCAGAATAGTCCCATCTAACCCTCATGAACTGAGAGTGGAAGAGGGGAGGTTCTGCAAAGGGACTCAGGATACTATCACCAGAGGGAGGGAATGGATTTTGAGCAGACATAAACAACAGATGTTCACTGTCATCCTTCCCTTTAGCAATCTGTTAATGATGGTTCCTATTCACTCCTTTCCTGAGTTTCATAGTTCTTTTATACTAATACCTGAGGCTCTTGAACATATGACTTATCCTGAGTATTAGACCCTAACTCTCAGGCAGTATGAGTCTATTCTACATTTTATTGACAGGAGGCACTTTGGATGGTTAATTCAAGCATTCAGGGAAATGAACACTAGCAAATCCTCCTCTATTCAGAATGAAAAGCGAAATTAGGGCTGAACTATTTTCTTCTAACTATTAATAGTTATGATTTTTTTGACCAAATTATTGAGAAAGAATGACACACTGACATTAATGCCTTATCTCAGTGAGGAAATCCTACCTTTTGGGATGAACGTAAGAGGTCTCCATAGGAAAGATTCAATCCAATAGAAAATGAGAGAGTTTAAAGACATTTACAGATATTTTTGTTCCCAGGGATGAGATTGACCAAGGTCATGGCTCTCTCTACCCAAGGAACAATGTCATGGTTTTATTATTTCTTAATAGACCAACACTCAGGATCAAGATAGAAGTGCAAATGAGCTGAATTGTGCTTGTAAATTGGGACTTGGCAAACGTATTTGGCGATAAGCCATGTACTTTTTCATTCTGAAGGCTTGGTGTTGAAAAATCCCTAAAGCTACACTCAGTGTCTGCATCATTAGGGTCTTGGAAACCAGGCTAGTTCACTAGTCTGTTGCTTTAAATTCTAAGGCAATTTGTTTCTCTCGACATTGCATTTGAGCCTTTCATGAAGTAATAGATATTTTACAAATTCAGAACTGTGTCAGGGTTCAAATGAGCTTTATGTTTGTTAGCATTTATTTGTATCTTTTTTGTTTAATGTTTATTTTTCATATAATATTGTTCTTAAGGCCTTTTTCATTTAGACCTGACTGTGGCAGACATACTGATATGTATAAACAAATGTAGAAAAAATGTTTTTAACGTTTCTTTTTAATCCAAGGCCATACCTATGTAAAACCACCAAATTTGTAATTTCCTGCATGAATCAATGATTTTGACAGCATTTATGAAGCTATTATTTTCTTTAAAAACAATTTAAATTTTGCAAACCACACATAAATATTTTTCCTTCAAAAAATATCAACCATTGTAAATAATGCTACAATTTCCCTCCTTTTTCCCCCACCGTAACTCCCAACCCTGGTGTTTCACCACCTTCTCCCTGGTAAACTCTGTTATTAGTTCCGATGTATATCTTTCCCCATACATGCATACACACACACACACACACACACACACACACACACCCCTACATGTACCCATAGTAACTTTAGAATATCATTCAATATATATTTACATAAAAATATATTACACTGGTTTCAGTGCAGTGGCTTGCCCCTGTAATCCCAGCACTTTGGGAGGCTGAAACAGGTGGATTACTTGAGGCTAGGAGTTTGAGACCAGTCTGGTCAACATGGTGAAACCCTGTCTCTACTAAAAATACAAAATTAACCAGGAGTGGTGGTGGGCTCCTGTGATTCCAGCTACTCAGGAGACTGAGGCAGGAGAATCACTTGAATCTGGGAGGCAGAGGCTGCAGTGAGCTGAGATCATGCCACTGCACTCTAGCCTGGGAGACAGAGAGAGACTCCATCTCAAAAAAAAGAAGATATTATACTAAACATATTTATCTACAGCTTGATTTTCAAAATTTCAACAGTATGTCGTGTAGGTATATTGATATTTTACATATGCACCTAGTTCCTCCCCAGTTTCTGGACATAAAGATGGCTTCTGATCTTTTTCCATTATAAGCAAAGTCATTGTACATATCTTTTCTAATTTGTTGGCATAATGTTCTCTTACAGTCCTAATAATGCTTTTCATTTCTGTAAGGTTGGTGGTATGTCTACTCCTTCAGTCCTGATCTTGATAATTGAATCTTCTTTCTTTTTTCTTGGTCAGTTCAGCTGAAGATTTGTCAATTTTCTTGATCATTACAAAGAACCAACTTTTAGCTTTTTTGGTGTATTAGTTCATTCTCACACTGCTGTAAAGATACTACCCAAGACTGTGTAGTTTATAAACAAAAAACATTTAATTGACTCGCCATTCTGCATGGTTGGGGAGGTCTCAGGAAACTTACAATCATGGCAGAAAGCAAAGGGGAAGCAAGTACCTTCTTCACAAGACAGCAGGAGGAAGAAGCAAGAGAAAGTGGAAATTGTCAAACACTTATAAAACCATCAGATCTCGTGAGAACTCACTCACTATTACTAGAACAGCATGGGGAAACCACCCCCATAATCCAGTCACCTCCTATCAGGTTCCTCCCCCAACATCTGGGGACTATAATTCAAGATGAGATTTGGGTAGGGACACAAAGCTAAACCATATCAGTTGGTGTTCTCTACTGTTTTTCTATTCCCTATTTCACTTATTCTCCTACAATCATTATTTCCTTCTGTTGGCTTTGGGTTTAGTTTACTCTTTTTTTCTAGTTTCTTAAGGTAGAAGTTTAGGTGACTGATTTGTGATCTTCCTTCTTTGTTAATATAAGCATTTACAGCTATAAATTGATCTGGGAGCACAGCTTTAGCTACATAACATACTTTTTGTTTTGTTTTTCTTTTCATTCTTCTCAAAGTTTTTAATAATTTCTCTCTCTCCTCTGAGGGTTCACTAGTTGAGACTGGCCAGGCACAGTAGCTCATGTCTGTAATCCCAGCACTTTGAGACACTGAGGCAGGAAATCAGTTGAGTCCAAGAGTTCAAGACCAGCCTGGGCAACATAGTGAGACCCCATCTCTACAAAAATAAAATTAAAAATTAAAAACTAACTGGATGTGGTGGCACATGCCTGTTGTCCCAGCTACTCAGTAGGCTGTGGCAGGGAGAGCACTTGAACTCAGGAACTCAAGACCACAGTGAGCCATGATTCTACCACTGCACTCCAGCCTGAGTGATAGAGCAAGACCCTGTTTCAAAATAATATAATAATAATAAATAACTGAGACTATAAAATACATTTACAGCAGGAAGACTCACAGGAGAAAGTGTGTATTTGAAAAATGTTGGTAGTTCACCTCCCTTAGAGTAAGACCATAGCCCAGAATGGAGCTTAGGGACAAGGGAGCCCACATCTCATTGTCTGTGCCTGCCAGGAGTAGCACTTCCAGGTTAGAGCTTTGTTAATATGGCACTGCAAGGAAGGTTAGTAGGCCAGGGCATGGCTGAAATACCACAGAGATTCCCTGCTGTTACTGAGATACCTAATTGACTTTCTTGAGTAAGTTTTATTCACTTGCTGTATATTCTTGAGGCAATTTTAAGAGACTTTAAATGGTGGTTGTTGTTGCTGTTATTTTTGAGACAGGACCTTGCTCTGTTGCCCAGGCTGAAGTGCAGTGGTACAATCATAGCTCATTGTAGCCTCTATCTCCCAGGCTCAAGAGATCCTCCTGCCTCAGCCTCCCAAGTAGCTATGACCACAAGCATGCACCACCATGCCCAGCTAATTTTAATTTTTGTAAATATGGTGTCTCACTTTGCATCCCAGGCTGGTCTCGAACTCTGGGTCAAGCAATCCTCCCACCTCAGCCTCCCAAAGTTAAATGATTTTTAAAAAATTATTTTCACAAGTTAAATTGTTTTGCTGGAGAGAGACTTTTTATTTCACCATTCTGGAAGTCTCAAGACTTTTAAACATGTTTTTTGATTTAGTGTTCATTTAAGTTAAAATAAAGGAAACCAGTCATTAAGTCTTCCATACAAAGTAAACAATAAACTAAAACTAAAGCTAAGTATATGAAGGATGGGAAGGCGCAGGTATTAGTAGATTCTGGAATTTTATTAATTTTCAAAATGTCTTAAATCTGAAAAAAAAAAGGCAAGTAGAAAAGTAAGACATCTGGCTGAGGGCATTATACTGAGCAGCAATTATTCTGGCATTCCACAGAACTTGATTGAGAATTACATATATGTTAATGTTGTATTTTATAATAAAATGAGAATAATTTGGTCTACAATAATTTTAATTTTTTTTAGATTTTAGGAAACTCAGAGCTAAATATAATGTCTAATCAAAGTAATCATATTTGCCTAACTAGGGCCAATATAATAACTAACATTTACCACCTCCTCCTGAAACACACACCCTCGTATTTAATTTTCATTTCCACATGAGTTTTACTCTTACAGGTATATGTTTTATTAATATAATAATAATAATTCCCATTTACTGAGAGGTATTAAGTTCTTTGCATCTGTTATCATATTAATCATCACCAAAACCTGTAAAATTCCAATTTTGTGAATGAGGAAACTGAGGCCTAGAATTATTATTTGCCCATGATTATAATGTTGATAAGTGATAGAGCCTTGTGTTCAGACTCAGGCAGTCTGAATTTAATCTTTTTTTTTTTTCTAATCAGGGTCTTGCTCTGCCACACAATCACGGCTCCCTGTAGCCTTGAACTCCCAGGCTCTAGCGATCCTCCCACATCATCCTCTTGAGTAGCTGGAACTACAGGTGCATGCCACCATACCTGGCTAATTTTTATATTTTTTGTAGAAATGAGATGTTGCCATGTTGCCCAGGCTTGTCTTGAACTCCTGAGCTCAGTCTGCCCACCTCAGCTTCCTAGATGATAGGATTATAGGTGTGAGCCATCATACTCAGCCTTCTTAACCATCTTCTATGTTGTCTTCCCAATTTCTTTTCTCTTTTTGCTAACTGTTGAAATTAAACTGTAAATAAACAGTAGTGGTAGAGCACTTACTTATCTAGGGAGATCATAGTAATTACCCATTTACAACAGGTTGACTTGCTCAGTCAAAGGTTATCTTTCAGGTCTACACCATGTTCTGGCAGTGGATCAGAAAAACATTCTCTGTGTGCACCTGATTAGAACACTGTGGCTTTGCTCCAGAGGCCTTTGAAGACACTGACAGAGCTCATCATACTTTCCATCACCATCTAATGGGTAGTCACCACCTCAGGGAGAAGCTGGTACCCTGGACCACACCTGAGCTGCCTTCATTGAGGCAGTGCCTAGCCTGAATGTCTCTTTAATATGCCTTGCCGGGCCAGGCACGGTGGCTCAAGCCTGTAATCCCAGCACTTTGGGAGGCCGAGGCGGGTGGATCACGAGGTCAAGAGATTGAGACCATCCTGGTCAACATGATGAAACCCCATCTCTACTAAAAATACAAAAAATTAGCTGGCCATGGTGGCGTGTACCTGTAATCCCAGCTACTCGGGAGGCCGAGGCAGGAGAATTGCCTGAACCCAGGAGGCGGAGTTTGCAGTGAGCCAAGATCACGCCATTGCACTCCAGCCTGGGTAACAAGAGCGAAACTCCGTCTCAAAAAAAAAAAAAAAATATGCCTTGCCAGGCCTAATGAGTTTCATCTGATACTCTGCTCTGTAAAAGACTCTCTGACTGTCTACTCTCAAAAGATACCTGTGGTCTCACAATAACCGCTTCTTTCTTTTTGCATTCACCTTAGTTTGGTGATTCTGGATGTTTTTAATAATCCTGCTATGCTTTTCAAAAGGCGAGATTTCCAACATCAGCCGTACTTTTCCGTTCTATCCAGGGAGAAGGAATATTCATAGCTTGCCGTAACGCTCCTCTTTCCTGAGACGACTGAGTCAATGAGGCAATGTCTGGAAAGTGATGTGTCTTGAAGGTGGGTGAATTTTCACTTGCACTGTGGAATTCACATGATTTTCAATTATCTTTGTTTTGACAGGTTTAAATGTGATATTCACTTGTTAAATACATCCACTTCTGTTTAGATGTTGGCTATAATTTTCAGTTCCTTGTAAGGTTATTAGCGGGAATTTCAAGGTTTGTCCAAGGAGGCATATGATTGACTAAGGGAGCAATGCTAAGGCAGTTCCCCCTTCAGCAGGTCTCTGAAGCTCCCATGTGACTCCACGCAACAGGTTAGCCACCTGCTTCCTGCTATGCCATTCTGCCAAAGATAAAGTTCTGACAAGTTAGACATGGGAGCTGTATGCACAAGTTTGTCTTAAGGCTTGAAAAGTACATTGATAACATCATGCTTTCTGAGGCACTTACTCATGCTCTACCCACATAGCCATGGCATCCGTCTCTGCAGTAGCCCTAGAGTCATGCTTTGAAACAATAACCCATGGTTTGTGTATAACAGAATAGACTGTGGGCTAATTTCCTTTGATCCTTCCCTGGGGCAGACACAGTTGCATTACAAGTTTAGAAATCATTACTATTTATCTGTTCAAATTGAAGAATAGAGGAAGACTTACCTTCATAGAATGCAATTGTGATGAGAAACAGAAAAACTTGGGTAGACAAGACATTGGTGGGGTGGAAAGGTGGGGGAGATGCTGAAGCACGTGAGTAGCGGGGGAGGGCAGATGGGAATGGGGAGAAAAGTTTCTACAGATGAGAACTTTGTGATTAGCCAGAAAAACAAATTGCATGTTAATTTCTCATTCTCACCATTTAGAAACTAGACACTAGTCTAAGCTTTGTGCATTCAGATACAAGAGCTGGCTTTGGGACCTGTGACGCCAATTTTAGTAGTAGTCTTTTTATCCCCCTCTTTCTCCCTTCTTGTTTTTCTCTTCCTCTTCCTCCTCCTTCCACCTTCTTTTCTACTTAATCTCTGATATAAATCTTACTTGATGGAGTTTCAGCTTTCAACATTGAATAATATAATTAACCTTCTACAAAAGTCACCCATACTATTTGGGAAGTTTTCTGGAGTTTACCCAAATAGTAAAATCCAGGAGTCTGAAACACCAATTTCCCACCTCTGAAAACACATTCCCAGTGGTTAAACTCAATTTTGCCTAAGGATGCCTCAGTACTTGACTCCTTAACAAACTGCAACCAACTTAGTATGTAAACTAACTGAAAATTGAACTTAGAAATATACTTGTATAACAAATAGCTGAGTCTCAGCCAATCACAGCAGCTAAGGGTTGGTCAATCACAGGCAGCCAACTGATGAGACATATTCAAATAAGGCAAACACTAAGCTGTCTCTATACCTCCCTTTTGCTTTCTGTCCCTTAATGCTGCCTGACCATGTGGCAATCTGCAGTTCCCTGAACCTTGTTCTGGTTTTGAGGGCCTCCCAATTCACAAGTGATTCTTTGCTCAATTAGGCTCTGTGAAATTTAATTTGTCTAAAAAATTTTTAATGCAATTGGAGAAAGAAAAACATCTATGTCCTAGTGAGAGGAAATCAAGAGAAACTCAAAAGAAAGTTCTCTTGGAGAAATGATGTCTCACAATTCAGTTCTCATGAAGAGTTTCTCTTTCAGCTTTTGCCTAAGATTGATTTTCTAACAAATCCTATTCATCCCCATCCATATGCACCTGAGATTCAGTGTGCCCCGGTGATTTTTAACTGCATCTCTGCACCTGATTTCCTTCTTCAAACCATACACAAAGACACACACACACACACACACACACACACACACACACACACACCTGCTTTATGAAGTGCCAGGAATTAACATTCCCTGAGAACAGCCTTCAATTACTAACTGATAGAGTTGGTGTATAAATACCCCAGCTCCCTCACTCATCTGATGAGATGCCTCTGAGCTGTGTATTTCATACTGATTCCCAAAGGTTCCCTACAGGATTAAATTCCAGTTGCCCACTCTAGTAGCTGGCTTAATAAATGCACTTTTTTTTTTTTAGACAGGGCCTCACTCTATCACCCTGACTGGAGTGCAGTGGCATGATATTGACTTACTGCAAACTTCCCCTCCTAGGCTTACGCAATCCTCCCACCTCAGCCTCCTGAGTAGCTAGGACTATAGGCATGCACCACTATATCCAGCTAATTTTTTGCATTTTTGTAGAGATAGGGTTTCACCATTTCACCCTGCTCTCAAACTCCTAGGATTAAACATTCCACCTGCCTCATCCTCCCAAAGTGCTGGGATTACAAGCATGAGCCACGGAGCCCAGCCTTTACTGGCTCTGTCTTTCCCTGTCTTACTTCTTTCATATGCTGGTGTTCCCCACACTTGCTAAATAAACTCTCATATGGGAACCTTTATTTCAGAATTTGCTTTCAGGTAAAGCCAAATAAGATAACTCTGAAACATTTTTTAACCCATATTCATTGAATGCCTGTAGTATACCAAGCTCTGTGATAAACCAAACGACATGGGCCTCGCCTTGTTTTAAACTACATGTGATCTTCCCCTTCCTCTCTTCCTGTTCCTTCTGTTGAAATGTTCAGTCTGTTTCTTCTGCATTCTACCCTACACATGAATTCCAGAATCACCATAATAATACAGTTTTCATTATAACACCATGATGGCTTCTCATGACCAAAACACGAACTTCAGACTTTTAAAAATGGCATTTGAGGGCATGATAATTTACCCCTAATCTTTGTTTCCCAACAATCTCATTTGAGATTGTGTTTCTCCTCTTTCCCCTTGTATATCCTGTGACCTTGCCTCTCCAGAGCAATGGGGTAATCATAAGGCTGAGATTAAGCACATGAGCTTCGGAGCCAGAAGTCTGATTCTCCCACTCAATATCAGATACCAGTGTAACCTTGGGCAATAATTTTACTTATCTGTGCCTCTGCAAAATCTGACAGCAATACCCCCTCTACAGAGCCCGAGCCACTGTGAGAGTTAGCTGAGATAATACATGTAAAGCACATAACATAGTAGCTGAGCACTCCACAAGTACTGTTATTATTGGTGGCTGTTTAATACATCACATGTGGAATATACCACAAGTGTTTGTGTTGTGCCCAGCCTGGACAGTTTGGTTTTTTCTTTTAACAAACGCCTTCAAGACCCTACTCAAGTATTAACCTTTCTATGCAGCTTTCTCTGATCAGCTCCTTGCACCCAACTCCAAGAATTACTTGTGCTTGGTTTTTCAAGTCTGTGATATTTTTTATGTACATCTATTTCTGCACTTACAACATTATATCATGTTTAATTGAGTGTGTATGTGTGTGTGCACACATGCGTGTGTATCTCCTATCTCCCATGTGAAGTGTGAGCTCCCTGGAAGGGGATGGGATGGTATCTTACTCATCTTTACACCTCCAATGTCCAGTATAATTCCTGGAGTACGGTTGGTGCTCCATAAAATTAGTTTAATGTAAGAATGAGCAAGTGGGTAAATGAATGAATGACTGAAATTGCTGCAGAAGATAGGGTGGGACCTACATCTAAAGGCCACCCATCTTCCATTCCTTTCTTCAGACTTCCAGTATAGTGAGAGGCATCTTACCTCATCCTCCAACCGTCTACTTGTTTCATGCACCCTCACTGGTATCCCCCCCAACCCCCTCCTTCTACCTTCTTTGTAACATTCCCTTCCAGGCCAGAAGAGCATAAGGATGAGACTGCTGAAAGATGCTCAGCATTTCAGCAGAGGCAGGTTGCCATGGCAACCATCCACCAAAAGCGTGGCAGCAGGTGCTACTATTTCTCAGACCTGGCTCCCAGCCCAGCCCTGGCTGGTGGGAGGCAGCAGAGAGACGCTGTGTAGCATTTCCACATTACAGTTTGTGCTTTCTCATTTTGTGCTCTGGCTGTGAGTTTTACAGTTTGCTTTTCTGCAGGAATTTTGTTTTCTTTAGGTTTGTGATGGTAGAGCAGGGAGGAATGAGCAGACTGAACCCAAGCCGTCTTTTAAAATGTTTCTAAATGAGCAGGAGTCTATCCTTGGTCTCCTGTTTTTATCCCATAGAAATGTTTTGGGGATTAGTGATAGGAAGCCCTGCTTAGCGCTTAAGAGCTGCTTTGTGTGGAAAAGATCGTTATTGTTGAGCCAGAAACAAGCCACAGGTGTGCTGCATTCAGACCTTGAGTAGAGGATAGGGCTGGGAAGGGCTTGTTCCTGTAGCTTTGTGCTTTCAGGCCTATTGTTGTTTGCTGGGTCTTCCACCAAAGCCTCATGGGAGACAAGTCTGCATTTCCTGTAAAAACAGCTGTGGGAGGCTTCATTACAATAAGTACAAGTCTAGTGATAGATTCTGAGAACTCGCACCAGGAAAAGCTTCTGTCTCTTCATGAAACATGCTTATTTTTTTTTCAACCATTCTTGAAGTGCTGAGCTACATACTATGTTCCAAATACTGTTTTCCTTTTTGTTTGGGGGGGGGGCGGGATTCTATTTAATTTATTTTATTTTATTTTTTGAGATGGAGTCTCGCTCTGTTGCCCAAGCTGGAGTGCAGTGATGTGATCTTGGCTCACTGCAACCTCTGCCCCCTTAGTTCAAGCAATTCTCCTCCCTCAACCTCCGAAGTAGCTAGGATTACGGGTGCATGCCACCATACCTGGCTCATTTTTTGGAATTTTTAGTCGAGACGGAGGTTTCACCATGTTGGCCAAGCTGGTCTCAAACTCCCAACCTCAGGTGATCGCCCACCTCAGGTGATCGGCCTCTCAAAGTGCTGGGATTACAGGTGTGAGCCACAGTGCCCAGTCCCAAATATTATTTTCCTTAGTTAGCAGGTCTTATTACAATATATTTTATTACAAACATGTATTCTAATAAAATATGCTAGTAAACAAATATTCTAATAAAATAAATAAATTTATTCTAATAAAATATTACAATACACATTTTTTAGCCATGTTGGACCTGTGATTTTTTTTTTTTTTTTTTTTTGAGACAGGGTCTTAATCTGTCATTCGGGCTGGAATGCAGGGCATGATCTGGGCTCACTGCAGGCTTAACCTCCCAGGTTCAAGCAATCCTCCCACCTCAGCCTCCTGAGTAGCTACAGGCACACCACCACACATGGCTAACTTGTTAAATTTGTATTAGAGACAAAGTCCTGCTTTGTTGCCCAGGCTAGTCTTGAACTCCTGGACTCAAGTGATCCTCCCGGCTTAGCCTTCGAAAGTTCTGAGATTACAGGGGTGAGCTACTGTGCCTGGCAGAGCTGTAGTTTTATTAGAAATTACCTTCTATCCTTTTGGTAACTGAGGTTGGGACTAGAATGTACCTGGTATGTTGAAGAATCTCATAATGATATATTTGCCCCCAAATTTCCACTGACTATTCCAGGTTGAGTCCCTCATCTAACAATATAGCATTTCCTTTCATTTGAAAAATGACTCATTTTGGTTTTAAAACTCAGTCTTTTTCATTTATATTTTTTTATCTTTTTTTTTTTTTTTTTTGAGATGAAGTCTCGCTCTGTTGCCCAGGCTAAGCTAGAGTGCAATGGTGCAATCTTCACTCACTGCAACCTTCTGGGTTCAAGCGATTCTCCAACCTCAGCCTCCCAAGTCGCTGGGATTACAGGCACCCACCGCCACACCCGGCTAATTATTTTACTTTATTATATCTTATTTTATTTATTTATTTTTGAGACAGAGTCTTGCTTTGTTGCCCAGGCTGGAGTGCAGTGGCGCCCTCTTGGCTCACCACAACCTCTGCCTCCCAGGTTCAAGAGATTCTCCTGCCTCAGCCTCCCGAGTAGCTGGGACTACAGGCACATGCCACCTAGCTGGCTAATTTTTGTATTTTCATTAGAGACGAGGTTTCACTATGTTGGCCAGGCTGGTCTCAAACTCCTGACCTCTTGATCCTCCTGCCTTGGCCTCCCAAAGTTCTGGGATTACAGACATGAGCCACCATGCCCGGCCCAGTTTTTTTGTTTTTAGTAGAGATGGGGTGTCACCATGTTAGCCAGGCTGGTGTCGAACTCCTGACCTCAGGTGATCTACCTGACTTGGCCTCTGAAAGTGCTGGGATTATAGGCATGAGCCACTGCGCCAGACCAGTCTTGTTCATTTAACATTTCAGTCTCTTTTCTGGTTCAAATGATTCATTTTCCTCAACCGTCTTGACTCCTTACCATCTTCAATATACTAGACTAGAGGATCTACTGGCCAGGAGCCAATGGGGAATGGGAGATGGTAGACTAGCAATTGCCCAAGGCAGAGTTGTAATCCCCTGACCTAGCTCTTGTCTGTGAGTTCCCATAGGGCAAGCTGACAAGAGGCCACTCTCAGCAGTTCTCCATGAGTGACCCCTTTGAAAATTAAGCCACTTTGTCTGGCAGCTGTCCAGCTCATGGCAGCATGTTCTGCCCATGCCATTGTGGTCTCAGGCACGGCCGTAGCACAGAATCATCTTATCAACCCTGGCCATCTTTCCTTCACTTGGACGTGTATTGTGTTCCTTTTCCCTTCTTTAGTCTATACATTTATTCTGACCATGAGGCATCCCTGGAGTCTCTTTGATTCTGCTGTGATGCTGGGGGCTGCCTGATTGGCAGATCATTCATTGCTCAATTAAATGCCTTTAAATTTAATTCAGCTGAAGTTTTTCTTTTAACACAGCACACTAGCAGACCTGAGGGCCTGGTGGCTATAAAAAGAACGCAATGTCAGTGGGCCCCAGACATCACGGGTGAGTCTCTGACGCCCTCCTACACTTGGCTTTGAAGCTGTGAAAAGAGGAGGCAAAAGGACCTCACAAATGCATCATGTCCCCTCCTCCAAAGGTGCCTCTCCTCAGGCCCCTCTTGTGTGGACTGAGTGTGTGGGAAGGTGAAGAACCTTTTGCTAGCCAGACGCTTCTCATCAGGCCCTGTGGTGTGAGGCAGCTGGGCTCAGCTTCTGCTGGTCCTTGGAGGCAGATTCTGGGCTGCCATTGATTTTGTTCTCAGAGATGACCCTTGAGTCACAATTCTGGGAAAGTGGAGAGAAAATCACATATCCTCCAAAATCGCATTCTTGTGAGATTAGTAAATTGTCAAAAATTGTTTCCAATGTCCATGAAGGGTTCATGGCACCAGAAAAATATAACAGAATTCTTTTTATTTATTTATTTATTTATTAGTAGGCCTCTCTTTTACAGATGTCAGACCTTCTTGTTTTAAGGAAAGGACACATGAAAGCCTTATCATTTCCAGTCTTTCCTCTATCTCCAGCAGACAGTGGGTTCACCTGCAGCTCAGAACTTTATGGCATCTATTTCATAAGCTACAGAGGGAGTCATTTGGGGGCTCCCTTTGCTCTTTTTTTTTTTTGTCTTTTGAGACAGTCTTACTCTGTCGGCCAGGCTGGAGTGCAATAGCGTGATCTCACCTCACTGCAACCTCCACCTTCTGGTTTCAAGAGATTCTCCTGCCTCAGCTTCTTGAGTAGCTGGGATTACAGGCGTGTGCCACCATGTCCAGCTAATTTTTGTATTTGCAGCAGAGATGGGGTTTCACCATGTTGGCCAGGCTGGTCTCAAACTCCTGACCTCAAGTGCTCTGCTGCCAGCTTTGGCCTTCCAAAGTGCTGGGATTATAGGTGTGAGCCTCCACACCAACCCTCCTCTGTTCTTAGTTGAGCCCAAGTCCGTGGTTGCTAGATAGCTCTGGCAAGATAACACTGGCCAGAAAAAAAATGTCCATGTTTGTTTCAGTCTAAGAGATGGGAAACCTGCTCTGTGGTCAAGTTCAAAAGGAACTTGCTGTATTAGATGAAAGGTGCCGATTAGAAGCAACTGGGCGAATCCCTATCAAAAAGGACAAGAGGCATAGAAATCTATGGGGAACAGCTGTCTTGGTCTGGCTTCCCTAAATCTAGTTTGGATGTTACAGTTGTTCTGTGGCTACAATATTATTACCAGAATAGAGTTGTGCTGGGGAGAAGCCCACCTCCTGTAACAGATGTGATGGAGTGGGCAGCAGTGGAGGAGTCTGTTAGAGAGTAAGATTATCTCTATTGTAGTTACCTGAGGAACACAAACATCCTTTAGAACTTGAACTGAGATCAGTGTCCCCAGGAAAAATAATAGCTACCATTTATCACATACCAACTGTGTGCCGGGCTTCATCCTAAATGGTTGTCAGGTATTAGCTTACGTATTCCTTATGACGACCCCTGAAATAGATCCTATCAATATCCCTTTTTACAGATGAAAAACCTGAGGCACAGAGGGGTTAAGTAACTTGTCCAGGGATACACAGTGAGTAAGCAGTAGAGTGGGGATTTGAATGTGAGTAATTTCCCTTCAGAACCCAAATTCCTAACTCCCTGCTATATTACTGCTGCATTGGTATAGGCAGGATTCTTTAGAGTTGGAGTGTGGCCACCTAAGCTAGGGGATGAAACCTGCCAGCTGTTGGAGCAGAAACTGTACAGTTCCTGCTTTTTTTTTTTTTTTAACTTACATATTTTTCCTGTTTAGTTTTCTTTGGCATTAACGGCCTTAACTATACCCTTTTTAGCTTAATTAGGGAGTCTATGAGAATTGGATTTTTACAGTTGGGTCAGAATGACACAGAGGGATCAGAGTGCCTGAGGCCACTGTGGTGGTGACAGTCAGGCAGGATTCAAATGAGACAACCACAAAGGTGACCTTGCAAAGGAAGGCGTGGCCAAGGTTACTCGGTTGTCTACAGATGTTCTCATCTGGACTTTCTCTTTCTGTGGCCAAAGCTCAGAGTTGCTGCTTTGATTTTCTTAGAGAACACAGTATTTTTTAAAATACCATCTTCAGAAGAAAGTTATAAGTTAAACATATGAAACACACACTGTGTTAGTCTGTTCTCACGCTGCTATAAAGAACTGCCAGACACTGGGTAATTTATAAAGGAAACATGTTTAATTGACTCACAGGTCAGTATGGCTGGTGAGACTGCAGGAAACTTACAATCTTGGGGGAAGGAAAAGTAAACACATCCTCCTTCACATGGCAGCAGCAAGGAGAAGTATGAGTGAAGGAGGGGGCAAAACCCCTTATGAAAACATCAGATCTCATGAGAACTCACTATCACAGAACGGCATGAAGGTCACCAACCCCATGATTCAATTACCTCTGACCAGGTTGCTCCCAGGACACATGGGGATTAGGGGAACTACAATTCAAGATGAGATTTGGACACAGCCAAACCATCTCTCTCTCTCTCTCTCTCTCTCTCTCTCTCTCTCTCTCTCTTTCTCACACACACACACACACACACACACACACACACTACACACACAACTGGAAATGGCTAAGTTAAAAAGGAGAGGCTGAACTTTGATCAGGTGGGGAAAAAAGTCTAGAAAATCATCTGCACAGTGGTTCTTGAAGTGCACCTGCAGTTTGTTTAAAGGATTCCTGTTAGAGTAGCACCTCCATGGACCATCATTTGGGGGAATGAAGTATTCCATAATAATAGCACAGCTAACAAAACTTACCTCTTTTAATATTGTTTTAAAATTTGTACACTTTTTTTTTTGAGACAGAGTCTCACTCTGTCATCCAGGCTGGAGTGCAATGGTGTGATCTTGGCTCACTGCAAACCTCTGCCTCCCAGGTTCAAGTGATTCTCCTGTCTCAGCCTCCTGAGTAGCTGGGATTACAAGCACGTGCCACCAAGCCCAGCTAATTTTTTTTTTTTTTGTATTTTTAGTAGAGACGGGGTTTCCCCATGTTGGTCAGGCTGGTCTCGAACTCCTGACCTCAAAATCCATCAGCATCGGCCTCCCAAAGTGCTGAAATTACAGGCATGAGCTACCACACTCAGCCAAAATTTGTACACTTTTGCATGAGAAATTTCTTGTGAGTGATATATCTACCTTATAACCTGATGGTGGTGGTGTTTACACAAACATACAAGCGTTAAAATTCTCAGAACTGTATACCACCTCTAATTGATTTTACTGTATGATTTTTCTTTTTGAGACAGAGTCTTGCTCTGCCACCCAGGCTGGAGTGCAGTGGCACGATCTCGGCTCACTGCAACCTCTGCCTCCAGGTTCTAAGCGATTCTCCTGCCTCGGCCTCCCAAGTAGCTGGGACTACATGCATGTGCCACCACACCCAGCTAATTTTATATTTTTAGTAGAGACAGAGTTTCACCATGGTGGTCAGACTGGTCTCAAACTCCTGACCTCAGGTAATCCACCCACCCCGGCCTCCCAAAGTGCTGGGATTACAGGGGTGAGCCACAGCACCTGGCCTGTAGTCTTTTTCTTTAAAAAGATCCATTAAATGGTATAAGCCACAAAATCTGAGTCCAGTCCTGCTCAAGGGTTACCTCTTGGAGGTATCTTGGGCATTTTATAACCCAGCATTGCTGTATTCTAGTTGTTGGGTTGATTTTTTTAAAGAGAATTTTTGTCGCTATTCCTCCTTTTGCTGTGACAGTATGCCTAATGCTAATAGTGCAGACATTTTATTTGCTATTTATTCCCTTCTTCTGATCTGTTGGAGCCTAAAAGTCATATAGTGAAGTGTTCTCATACTTACTCTGAGTGAGAATTGTTTGAACATAAAGCCTAAAACATTTTTTTACACACTTCCCAGCTCCCACATATACTCATGTGGCTGATGTTCCCACGCAAGTTACCACTTGAATTAGGTTTCTGTTATATTTTGCTGGTTAAAAAAAATAAGACATTTTGAAAAAAAAAAAACAAAAGGAAGTAGGGTGTTAGGATTGGATAATTTTTAAAGACAAATTCTAAGCCTTTAAGCTGATTATAACAGCCATCTTGATCTCAAAGAAATCACCCAACAGTGTACACGCAGGTACATCCAGTGGACTTTCAATCAGTATTTGTGCATTTAGTTTCAGAGGGCCCCAGGAACACCCGACTGTGTCTATTTCAGGCCCTGCCTGTGATAAGTGATGGGAGATTTTCTAAGTCACGCTTTCCTCATTGTATGGTCTCTAAGGCTTTTCCCGCCTTTGTGATTCTGAGTCTGACTCTGGAATTCTGGAGTGAGCCTTTCTTCCAGGAAGTTCTGAGGTATCACTGCAGCTTGTGGCCAGCGCCGGGGCTGTGGTATTTAGTGGCCTTCCAGGTTCAGGCCTGCAAGACCCAGAACTGATGAAAAATAGATGTCCATCCATCCTCAGAGATTAGTAGTGAGCACTGTTCTTTCCAAACCTTATTCTCCAACTTCACCTGTGTCTAAGGTAGATTCTAGTAATAAATACTAATAACTATTAATATTAACTACTATCTAACACATTGCAATGTATACTTACTACTAACAACAATCATTTGTACCACATAGTACTTCGGTCCTAATCCAGACAACATTTCTTTCCAGTTACCTGATGGGATTTGCCAATGATGACATAGAGGACTAGAGAGGCCCACAGTCTCTCCCAGTCCCATCCAGGGAGAGAAGACATCCCGTCTTTCTATCCATCACCTAACATAGTTCTAACGGGTACAGCATGACTCATGAGTTTCACATCCATGCAGTCTTTGGGCCCATTTCTGCCGCCAAAGCTGAGGATCCCAGTGATAACTGGCTAAGAACTCTGCTGCTTGGTTGTACTTTAATTCTGGCCTCTGAGACCATAAGGCATTGGGTAGAGGATCAGTAAAACTCACATTCTTCTCTGCCCCTTTCTAAAGGACAGAAGATAAAAGACTACTGATAAAAACAAACAAACAAAAAACCCTTTCTTGTCTAAGTGATGATGGGGCAGCGAATGTAGTGACAAGAGCATGAATCCTTGATAAGAAACTTGAAATCCAGGTTTCGCCACTAAGCTGGAATATGGCCCTCACTCATTCAATGCTTCCCCTTCCCTTTCCTTGCCTGGAAAATGAGCTTTCACAACACAAGAACCTCGCTTAACATATTTGCATGAGTTTTTCTTTGTCTTTTAAATAATTCATTGCTATTGCCATATATGTAGGCCTGAGATTCCAGAGGGTCCACAAATAGAGCTTAGCATCACCACATACCTCACGTTACACATCATCAGTGTAATGCACTGATAATAATGTTGTTTATACCGTAATTCACCAAAAAGGAATGTGCAACATTGTATTGCATTGTCAGGCATTGTATTGGGCATTGTTTTTGTACCGTAATTCACCAAAAAGGAACGCGCAACATGTCAGACATTGTAGTGGGCATTGTTTTTGTACAAATTGAACGGGGTCATAATCTCTGCTATCCAAGACTTTACAGGTTAGTTGGAGTTCTGGAGCAATGCTGTGACTACTATGAATGTAGGGAGCACAGGGTCCCCTATCTCAAACTAGGAGCCAGAGAAGAGTTAAGGAGATGACACTTGAACTAAATCCTGAAGGATGAGTAGGAGGTAGGGAGATGAAGAAAAGCAGCCAGGGAGCATTTTAGAGGGGCAAGAACAGCATAACCACACAGAGGTACCCTGTTCATTAATGCCAATCTGAACAGAGGTACCCTGTTCACTAATGCCAATCTGAACAGAGGTACCCTGTTCACTAATGCCAATCTGAACAGAGGTACCCTGTTCACTAATGCCAATCTGGCTGTTTTGTGAAGAAAACCAAAGAGACATAGAGCCCTCTGGTCCAGAAGTCAGGAATCTGGATTCACGTCCCGGCAATGCCAACTGCTTCTGTGAAATGGGCTCACCCATTCACATCATTCTCTGGGCCTGTTTATCATCAGTCTAGCAGGAAGGCAGGCTGGATGTCCTTGAAGATGGCCCCAGCCCTAGGTTTCTATGGTGTTGTATTAGGAGTTGATCTGTAGAACCCAAATAAGAGTTCTGAGCTTCCAGTGGCATTGCAATTTGGTTAGCACCGCTGAGGTCATCAGCTAAGCCTTAATGAGTATGGTGGGTCGAACCACACAACACAGCTGCTCAATGTTTGTGTGAATAACCTGAACTCAACCCTTCTCCTCCTCCTCTCAGGAGGGGATGGAAATTGGAAATCATGATCATCTTTTAGAACCAGGGAAATCTGACGTGTGACATGTTGGCCAGGCAGCACGGTGCTAAGTGATCAAGCAGGGAATGTGGGATTTGTGCTTGAAGTTGTTTCCTGGGAAAAGTTAGCTAACCCTGCCTCCTGTGTGGCCCCCAATATTTTTGATGGATTAGGGTCTCCTACCCACACTTGGATTCTGGAGGATTAAGCCTTTTAACCTTAGACTTGGCTCTCGAAAGGCCTTGAAATCCAGTTTCTTCTGACTCACTCAGGTAGGATATAGTTTGTATTGACCTACTATGAGAAGATGAAAAATTCCTAGGCTGGAGAGAGGCTGGCTAAGCAGGATTAGTTCTTGTCCTTTTCTTATCTTCAGCTGCTCAATATTCTACTAACTGACTAAAGGAGAGAGGGCCTGTGTGATCTTGTGTCCCCTCCTCCCTGGACTCCTTATCTTTGGAAATAACTCCTGTCTTTTGTGGATTAGAGCCTTCCATGGTTTTTTTTTTTTTTTTTTTTTTTTTTTTGAGACAGGGTCTCACTCTTTCACCTAGGCTGGGGTGCAGTGGCACAATCTCAGCTTACTGCAACCTATGCCTCCCAGGTTCAAGCAATTCTGCCTCTGCCTCCTGAGTAGCTGGGATTATAGGCATCTGCCACCACAACTGGCTAATTTTTAAAAATTTTAGTAGAGTTGGGGTTTCACCATGTTGGCCAGGCTGGTCTCAAACTCCTGAGTTTAAGTGACCCACCTGCCTCAGTCTCCCAAAGCGCTGGGATGACAGATGTGTGCCACTGTGCGTTGGCCCCTTTCACTCTTTAGATCTGGTTACTACCAACCAGCCTCCGTGTTCTCCCCAGAGAGAAGCCCCTTCCCCATTTCTGCCAGAAATCAGCAGAGAAGTCAGGAAAAGGGAATTAGGCCAGAAATGAAGATTCTTATTCCTTTGTCAAATATTAACATATAAGGCCAAGGACCTTATTCTCTGAAGCTGTTTAGCAGAAGGTGTCAAAAGAGGTTTTAAAAACACGAGGCAGTCATGGGAATTGGGGAAATGTTGCATGAGGTTGTAACATTATTCATTGTTCCTGTACATTGATTCCCCTGTGATCTTACGGGGTCAAGTGGAGTCTGTCTATGAATTGTGAGGAGAAATTCTACCTAAAACAAATGGTCTCCAGAGACAGCCTTACAGACAAAGTGAACCATACCAAAGAGGATGTTCTAAGAGTAAAACTTGGGAACTTCAGGTACTTGGCTGATTCCTAACGTCCCATCAAGGAAAACGGGGGAGGAAAAGGTAAAGGGAGGAGATAAAGCGCCAATAGCCAGGACGAGTATATTCAAGAGTTTCTCCTTGGAATCAAATGCCGTTAAATATCACCTTGTTTCCACTGTAAACTCTGAGTCCAAAGAAGATGTATTTGAGGTTTGTTTTTCTCTCTGTCCTAACTCTTGAACTGCATGTAAGCCCACAGGAAGCCTCCGTGTTTATGACGGTGTCTAGCCAAAGATGACCAGCTTGGGAAAACCTTTGTAGCTATTGCTGACATTACTATTGTGTGTTGCTAACGATGTGTTGGGCGGGGTGCCTGAAATGAGATTAAGTTATAGCAAAGCTAATTGTTGCGTCAGCTGGAATTGATGCAGGATGAGTCAACCATTGGGGAGAAAGTCAAAGCCTGGCCTTCCTGGCCCTTGGGAATCTGCTTTGGAAAAGGGAACAAAATGACTCCCTGCCTTAGAATGATGACAGCTGTTAAAAGAGAGAAGAATACTAAACACTGGGGTCTATTGGGGGGAAATAGGGAAGGCCAGTGGGAGGGGGAGGGGGAGGGATAGCCTGGGGAGAAATGCCAAATGTGGGTGAAGGGGAGAAAGAAAGCAAAACACACTGCCATGTGTGTACCTATGCAACTGTCTTGCATGTTCTGCACATGTACCCCCAAACCTAAAATGCAATAAAAAATTAAAAAAAAAAAAAATCTGTATTGGCCAGGCGCGGTGGCTCACACCTGTAATCCCAGCACTTTGGGAGGCCGAGGCGGGTGGATCACGAGGTCAGGAGATCGAGACCATCCTGGCCAACATGGTGAAGCCCCGTCTCTACTAAAAATACAAAAACTAGCTGGGCAAGGGGGCACATGCCTGTAGTCCCAGCTACTAAGGAGGCTGAAGCAGAATTGCTTGAACCCAGAAGGCAGAGGTTGTGGTGAGCCGCGATCGTGCCATTGCACTCCAGTCTGGGTAACAACAGCAAAACTCCGTCTCAAAAAAAATAAAATTAAAAATTAAAAAAAAAAATCTGTATGTGAGTCTTTGACATCTGGGCAAATATAAGATCAGTTATAAGGCGGTGTCTGCTAATTAGAAACTACAGCTACTGTCTTTAGAATCCCCTGGTTGCCTGGAAGGCTGAGCTGCAGAGGTAGCGTGGGGAGATGAAAGCAAGGTCTTCCTTTTCTACACAGTGTGCTTGAGGCTAAATGCAGCCCCACTCAAATAAGAAGCATCAGTTGTGAGAAATAGAAGACTATTTATAACAATGCATGAGGCATAGAGAACTATTTTGGAAGGCATCCCTTCTGATTATTTTTGTACCATAATTGGAGCTGCCAGCCCTTTTGTACAAGTTGTCAATGAGCTCCACAGTGCCGTGGAACATTTTTGCCTTGGACATCCTGAATGTGGCACCAGCGTTGTTCCCTGTCAGGTGTACTATTGAGATTACCTGGTAGGAGGTGAGGGGCAACCTAACTACCACCTTTTTGCAGCAGGCATTCCCTGTGTTCTGTTGGTCTCTCTGCCTCTGTGTTATGAACAATATGGTTACAAGAAGCTATCCTTTTAATGTCTATAATCTCTCTGAATAGGGATTTTTCAGATAAATTTCTAATTTGGTTGAGTCAAAGGCAACTCTGAGAAACCAATGTATCCCCCATGACAATGATGTACAAACAGTGATGCAAATTTTGTTTTCAGAGACAGGTCTCATTCTTGCCCCAGCTTGGAGTACAGTGGTACAATCACAGCTCACTATAGCCTTGAACTCCTGGGCTCAAGTGATCCTTCCACTTCAGCCTCCCAAGTAGCCGGGACTACAGGCACATGCTACCACTCCCATCTGCGAGACAGTGAGTTTTAAACTTTGCTGCATATTATAGTCAACTGGGGAGTCAAAAAAAATCTAGGTCCCTAGGGTGTACCCCAGACTGGTTTATCAGATTTTCTTGAAGAGGGACACAGTCCTCAATATAAAAAAAAAAAAAATCTCTGGTTGATTACAACATGGAGCCAAGTTTAAGAACCAGTGCTCAAGAATCCCCAAATCTAGCCTGACCAACATGGAGAAACCCCATCTCTACTGAAAATACAAAATTAGCCAGGCATGGTGGCACTATATTGAATGTATATATACACACACATAAATATACATGCAATATAGCTGCACATTTTCACAAACGTGTGGCCTAATGTACCTGCTGTTTTGTAACTGATTATCATTCAGTCAATAATTAATTAGTCCTGGCACCCTCTTCAATAAATGGTGCTGGGAAAACTGGATATTCATATGCAGAATAAAACTAGACTCTCATCTCTCACCATATACAAAACTCAGCTCAAAATGAATTAAAGACTTAAATGTAAGACTCTATAAAACTGCTAGAAGGAAACAGAGAAAATACTTTAGGACATTGGTCTGGGCAAAGATTTTATGGCTAAGACTTCAAAAGCATAGGCAACAAAAACAAAAGTAAGCAAATGGTTCTACATTAAACTAAAAAACTGCAGAGCAAAGGAAACAACAGTGAAGAGACAACCTGTAAAATGAAGAAAAAAATTGCAAACTATTCATCTGAGAAGGGGTTAATATCCAGAATATATAAAGAACTCAACAGAAAAAAAAAAGAATAAAAGAAAACTACCACCACCACCAACCCAAAAGCCAAAAACCAAATAATCCCATTAAAAAGTGGGAAAAGGGCCGGGCTCAGTGATTCACGCCTGTAATTCCAGCACTTTGGGTGACTGAGGCAGGTGGATCACCTGATGTTGGAAGTTCAAGACCAGCCTCACCAACATAAAGAAACCCCATCTCTACTAAAAATACAAAATTAGCCTGGTATGGTGGGGCATGCCTGTAATCCCAGCTACTTGGAAGGCTGAGGCAGGGAATCACTTGAACCCAGGAGGCAGATCTTGCGGTAAGCCGAGATCGTGCCATTGCACTCCAGCCTGGGCAACAAGAGTGAAACTCTATCTCAAAAAATAAAAGAAGGGACTTGATTCAAGATGGCACGGTAAGAACAACCCAGGATTGCAGCTCTCAGTGAATGCGCAGAGGGTGAGTCAAAGCTGCATTTCCAGATGGATCTTTGTTGCCCACAGAACGGGGAAATTCCCAGGTGTAAGAGAGACACAGGACACCAGCACAACTCTTTTGGCTGGTGTGGCTGCTTCGGTCGGCACTGCAGTGCAGTGGCACTCTGCACAAAATGCACTGGTCCGGGTGCCATGTTAAACCAGCAATCTGAGAATTGGGAGGGCAGATTAGCATATCCATCTGATTAAACGGGACTTGGACAGTGAGCCAGACCAGAAGATCCCTGGGAAGTGGCGTTTGAGCCAGAGCAGTGGGTCACTGCACGGGAAATCACACAGATCCCAGTGCCCTAACAGCAGGTGACAGAAACGCCTGGGAGAGAGTCAACCATTCAACTTAAAAAAAAAAAAAGAGACACTCTGAGGCAGGGAGCCAGGTGAGCAGGCTCAGTGGGTTTCACCCCCACAGGGACAAACAAAACAGTGATTCGAAACACTCCGAGTGGAGAGTTTCACTGCGGGCACAGCTGAACCCAGAACGGTGCAGCTCGGTAGGGGAGGAGTGTCCGCCATTACCAAGGCCATCCACCCCTACTGAGGTACACTCCCATTGCTGACGCAGCCTGCCGTTGTTGAGGCAACCCTCCATAACAGAGAGACTCCGCCACAGGGTGGAGCCCATGGCAGCAGGGCGGACCCCACGCCAGCAGGGCGGAGCCTCAGCAGGCAAATAGTGACTAGACTGCCTCCTAGCTGGGCAGGACAGGGCAACGGACACTCATAAAGAAAGCCCCAACTCCCCAAGACAGAGCATCTGAGGAAAAAAAGGGGTTTTATGAGTTCTGCTGCAGCAGACTTAAACGTAGCAGCCTAACAGCCCTGAATGAACAACAGAGCTCACAGCTCAGCACTTCAGCTCCTACAAAGTACAGACTGTCTTCTCCTCAAGCAGCTCCCTGACCCCTGTATATCCAAAGAATCACCTCAAAAAAAACTGATCAGACTGACATTTGGCAGGCATCATTCTGGGACAAAGATAGCAGAAGAAGAAACTGGTAGCATCCCTCACTGTTCTGCAGCTGCTACAGGTGTACCCCAGATAAGCAGGGCCTGGAGTGGACCTCAGCAGTCATACAGCGGAGGGGCTAGACTGGTAGAAGGAAAACCAAGTAACAGAAATACTTCATCATCAACAATCTGGGTGTCCACTCAGAGACCCAATCGAAAAGTCAGCAACTACTCAGATGACAGGTGGATAAATCCACAAAGATGGGAAGAAACCAGCGCAAAAAGGATGAAAACACCCAAAACCAGAACACCTTGCCTCCTACAAAGGACCAAAACTCCTCACGAGCAAGGGAACAAAGCTGGACGGAGAATGACTGTGACGAAATGACAGAATTAGACTTCAGAAGGTGGGTAATGAGAAACTTCTGTGAGCTAAAAGAACATGTTTTAAATCAATGCAAGGAAACTAAAAACCTTGAAAAAAGATTTGAGGAAATGATAACAAGAACGGTTAACTTCGAGAGGAATACGAATGAATTGAAGGAGCTTAAAAACAACACAAAAACTTCATGATGCATGCACAAGTTTCAACAGCCGAATTGACCAAGCAGAAAAAAGAATATCAGAAGTCGAAGATCAACTCAATGAAATAAAATGAGAAACCAAGATTAGAGAAAAAAGCACAGAAAGGAATGAAAAAGTCTCCAAGAAATGTGGGACTATGTGAAGAGACCTAACCTACGTTTGATAGGTGTACCAGAATGTGATGAAGAGAACGAATCCCAGCTGGAAAATACTCTTCAGGATATTATCCAGGAAAATTTCCCCAACCCAGCAAGACAGGCCAACACTCAAATGCAGGAAATACAGAGAACACCAAAAAGATATTCCACAAGAAGAGCAACCCCAAGGCACATAATCGTCAGATTCACCAGGGTTGAAATGAAGGAGAAAATACTAAGGGAAGCCAGAGACAAAGGTAGGGTCACCCACAAAGGGAAGCCCATCAGACTCACAGCAGATCTCTCGGCAGAAACTCTACAAGCCAGAAGAGAGTGGGGGCCAATATTCAACATCCTTAAAGAAAAGAACTTTCAACCCAGAATTTCATATCCAGCCAAACTGAGCTTCACAAGTGAAGGGAAGATAAAATCCTTTGCGAACAAGCAAGTACTCAGAGATTTTGTCACCACCAGGCCTGCTTTACAAGAGCTCCTGAAAGAGGCACTACACATAGAAAGGAACAACCAGTACCGGCTATTCCAAAATCACACTAAATGCTAAAGAGCATCAACAAAATGAAGAATCTACATCAAGTAATGGGAAAAACAGCCAGCTAGCATCAAAATGGCAGTATCAAATTCACACATAACAATATTAACCCTAAATGTAAATGGGCTAAATGCACCAATCAAAAGACACAGACTGGCAAATTGGATAAAAAACCAAAACCCATCAGTGTGCTGTATCCAGGAAACCCATCTCACATGCAAGGATACACAAAGGCTCAAAATAAAGGGATGGAAGAAGATTTACCAAGCAAATGGAGAGCAAAAATAAAAAGCAGGAGTTGCAATTCTCATCTCTCATAAAATAGACTTTAAAGCAACAAAGATCAAGAGACAAAGAAGGTCATTACATAATAGTAAAAGGATCGATACAACAAGAAGAGCTAACGATCCTAAACATATATGGACCCAATACAGGAGCACCCAGATACATAAGGCAAGTACTTAATGACTTACAAAGAGACTTAGACTCCCACACAATAATAGTGGGAGACTTTAACACTCCAGTGTCAATATTAGACAGATCAACCAGACAGAAAATTAACAAGGATATCCAGAGCTTGAACTCAGACCTGGAGCAAGCAAACCTGATAGACATTTACAGAACTCTCCACCCCAAATCCACAGAATATACATTCTTCTCAGCACCATATCACACCTACTCTAAAATTGACCACATAATTGGAAGTAAAGCACTCCTCAGCAAATGCAAAACAACTGAAATCATAACAAACAGTCTCTCAGACCATAGTGCAAATCAAGTTAGAACTCAGAATTCAGAAACTAACCCAGAACCGCACAGCTTCATGGAAACTGAACAATTGGCTCTTAAATGTTGACTGGATAAACAATGAAATGAAGGCAGAAATAAAGAAGTTCTTTGAAACCAATGAGAACGAAGACACAACATGCCAGAATCTCTGGGACACATTTAAAGCAGTCTCTAGAGAAAAATATATAGCAATAAGTGCCCATATGAGAAGAGTGGAGAGATTCAAAATTGACACCCTATCATCAAAATTGAAAGAGCTAGAGGAGCAAGATAAAAAAAACTCAAAACCTAGCAGAAGACAAGAAATAACTAAGATCAGAGCTGAACTGAAGGAGATAGAGACATGAAAAACCCTTCAAAAAATCAATAAATCCAAGAGCTGGTTTTTTGAAAAGATCAACAAAATTGACAGACCACTAACCAGACTGATAAAAAAGAAAAGAGAGAACAACCAAATAGATGCAATAAAAAAAAATAAAGGGGAAATCACCACAGATTCCACAGTAATTCAAACCATCATCAGAGAATATTACAAACAACTCTATTCACATAAACTAGTAAACCTGGAAGAAATGGATAAATTCCTGGACACCTGTGTCCTCCCAAGCCTAAACCAGGAGGAAGCTGAAACTATAAATAGACCAATAACAAGGTGAGAAGTCCAGGCAGAAATTAAGAGCCTACCACACAAAAAAAGCCCAGGTCCAGATGGGTTCACAGCCGAATTCTACCAGACACACAAAGAGGAGCTGGTACCATTCCTTCTGAAACTATTCCAAATAATCCAAAAAAAGGGAATCCTTCCCAAATCATTTTATGAGACCAACATCATCCTGATACCAAAACCCGGCAGAGACCCAACAAGAAAAGAAAACTTCAGGCCAATATCCATGATGAACATAGATGCAAAAATCTTCAATAAAATACTGGCAAGCCGTTTGCAACAGCAAATCAAAAAACTTATCCATCATGATCAAGTAGGATTCATCCCGAGGATGCAAGGCTGGTTCAACATACACAAGTCTATAAACGTAATTCACCACATAAACAGAACCAAAAACAAAAACCACATGATTATCTCAATTGACACAGAGAAGGCATTTGACAAAATTCAAAAGCCCTTTATGCTAAAACCCTCCATAAACTCGGTATCATTGGATCGTATCTCAAAGTAATAAAAGTTATTTATGACAAACCAACAGCCAATATCATACTGAATGGGCAAAAACTGGAAGCATCCCCTTTGAAATCCGGCACTAGACAAGGATGCCCTCTCTCACCACTCCTATTCAGTATAGTACTGGAAGTTCTAGCCAGAGCAATCAGGCAAGAAAAAGAAATAAAGGGTATTCAAATAGGAAAGGTGGAAGCCAAATTGTCTCTATTTGCAGACGACATGTTAGTATACCTAGAAGACCCCATCGCCTCAGCCCAAAAACTCCTGACATTGATAAGCAACTTCAGCAAAGTCTCAGGATATAAAATCAATGTGCAAAAATCACAAGCATTCCTATACACCAATAACAGACTTAAAGAGAGTCAAATTAAGAACGAACTGCCATTCACAACTGCTACGAAAAGAATAAAATATCTAGGAACACAACTCACAAGGAACGTAAGGGACCTCTTCAAGGAAAACTACAAACCACTGCTCAACGAAATCAGAGAGGACACAAACAGATGGAGAAACATTCCATGTTCATGGTTAGGAAGAATTAATATCGTGAAAATGGCTATACTGCCCAAAGTAATTTACAGAATCAATGCTATACCCATCAAGCTACCATTGACTTTCTTCACAGAACTGGAAAAAACCACCATGAACTTCATATGGAACCAAAAGAGAGCCCGCATAGCCAGGTCAATTCTAAGCAAAAAGAACACAGCGGGGGGCATCACACTACCGGATTTCAAACTATACTACAACTCTACAGTAATCAAAAGAGCATGGTACTGGTACCAAAACAGAGATATAGACCAATGGAACAGAACAGAGGCATCAGAGGCAACACAACATATCTACAACCATACAATCTTTGATAAACCTGACAAAAACAAGCAATGGGGCAAGGATTCCCTGTTTAATAAATGGTGTTGGGAAAACTGGCTAGCCATGTGCAGAAAGCAGAAACTGGGCCCCTTCCTGACACCTTACACTAAAATTAACTCCAGATGGATTAAAGACTTCAACATAAGACCTGGCACCATAAAAACCCTAGAAGGAAATCTAGGCAAAGCCATTCAGGACATAGGAGTAGGCAAGGAATTCATGACCAAAATACCAAAGGCATTGGCAGCAAAAGCCAAAATAGACAAATGGGACCTAATGAAACTCCACAGCTTCTTCACAGCAAGAGAAACAGTCACTAGAGTGAATCGGCAACCAACAGAATGGAAAAAAGTTTTTGCAGTTTACCCATCTGACAAAGGGCTGATATCCAGAATTTACAAAGAACTCAAACAGATTTACAGGAAAAAAACAAGCCCATTCAAAAATGGGCAAAGGATATGAACAGACACTTTACAAAAGAAGACATACATGAGGCCAACAAACATATGAAAAAATGCTCAACATCACGGTCGTCAGAGAGATGCAAATCAAAACTACATTGAGATACCATCTCAAGCCAGTTAGAATGGCGATCATTAAAAAATCTGGAGACAACAGATGCTGGAGAGGATGTGGAGAAATAGGAACACTTTTACACTGTTGGTGGGAGTGTAAATTAGTTCAACCATTGTGGAAGACAGTGTGGCGATTCCTCAAGGCCTTAGAAATAGAAATTTCATTTGACCCAGCAATCCCATTACTGGGTATATATCCAAAGGACTATAAATCATTCTACTATAAGGACACATGCACACGTATGTTCATAGTGGCACTGTTTACAATAGCAAAGACCTGGAACCAACCCAAATGCCCATCGATGATAGACTGGATTGGGAAATTGTGGCACATATGCACCATGGAATATTATGCAGCAATCAAAAATGATGAGTTCTTGTCATTTGTAGGGACATGGATGCATCTGGAGAACATCATTCTCAGCAAACTGACACAAGAACAGAAAATGAAATACCGCATATTCTCACTCATAGGTGGGTGATGAAAAATGAGAACACATGGACATAGGGAAGGGAGTACTAAACACTGGGGTCTATTGGGGGAATAGGGGAGGGACTGAGGAGGTGGGGAGCTGGGGAGGGATAGCCTGGGGAGAAATGCCAAATGTGGGTGAAGGGGAGGAAGGCAGCAAAACACACTGCCTTGTGTGTACCTATGCAACTGTCTTGCATGTTCTGCACATGTACCCCAAAACCTAAAATGCAATTAAAAAAATAAAAAATAAAATAAAATAAGTGGGAAAAGGATCTGCACAGACATTCTCAAAAGAAGACGTACAAATCGCCAAAAGTATATTTTTAAAATACTGAATATCACTAATTATCAGGGAAATACAAAACAAAACCACAATGGAATATCATCTTACCCCAGTTAAAATGGCTTTTATCAACAAGACAAAAAATAAATACTGGTGAGAAATGCATAGAAAAGGGAATTCATACACACTGCTGATGGAAATGTAAACTAGTACAGCCATTAGAGAAAGCAGTATGGAGGTTTCTCAAAAAACTAAAAAATAGAACTACTACATGAGAGTAATCCATGCAATCTCAATGCCAGTGTATTCAAAGGAAAGGAAAATCATATCAAAGGAATACTTGCATTCCCATGTTTATTGCAGTGCTATTCACAATAGTCATGATACAGAATCATCTTAAGTGTTCATTAACAGATGAATGAATTTTAAAATGTGGTATGTATACACAATGGAATACTATTCAGTCATTAAGACATGAGATTCTGTCATTTGCAGCAACATAGATGTAGCCGAAGATTGTCATTATTTTAAGTGAAATAGGCCAGGCATAGAAGGATGAATATTACATGTCCTCATTCTTATGTGGGAGCTTGAGAGTTGATCTCATAGAGGTAGAGAGTAAAAGTTATAGTTATAAAAAGGGTGTTTCAGGGGGAGAAGAATGAGAAAGTTTTGTTAATGAGAACAAGCATACGATTAGATACAAGGAATAAGTTTCAGTGTTAGCTAGCACAGAGGGTGACTATAGTTAACAATAATGTATTGTATATTTCAAAATGGCTAGGAGAGAAGATCTGAAATATTCCTAATACAAAGAAATGATAAATGTTTGAGGTGATGGATATCCTGATACCCGTGAAATACAAAGAAATGATAAATGTTTGAGGTGATGGATATCCTGATACCCGTGACTTGATCATTACACATTGTATGCATGCATCAAAATATCACAGTACTCCACAAATATGTAGGATTATTATGCATCGATAAAAAATAATTACTTAAAAAAACACAATTAGCCCTGGATTTGCTCTATGTCAGTAAATAGGCGTCCATAACATTTTCAGTGTCTGTAGACTGTTCTCTAGTATGTACATATCATGATTTGACTAGCTGCTTTTTTTTTTTTTAACATTGGCTCTCTGTATCACCCCAGCTGGTCTTGAACTCATGGGCTCAAGCAGTCCTCCTGCCTCAGCCTCCCAGGTAGCTGGGACTACAGGAGCACAAGCCACTGTGCTTAGCTGACTAGCCACTTTTTATGAATACAGCCACTAACAACTGTTTTGTAAATGTCTTTTTTTTTTTGGACATACATCTTTATTTCTCTTGAGATGCAGCTAGGAGAGGGATTTCTGAGGCTACAAGCTCTAAGTCTCCTATTGGTGACCACTGCAGTAATCCTTGCACTGCTAGAATGTAAGCTCTGCAAGGGTAAGTACCTTTTCAGTTTGCCTCATAGCTGAATTCCAAATGCCTATGTTTGCTCAGCCTGTCTTAACAAAATCCCATGGGCAGCGTGGTTTAAGCAATAGAATTGATTTTTCCCAGTTCTGGAGGCTGCAAGTCTGAGATGAAGGTGCCAGCATGGTCAGGTTGTGGTGAGGGTTGTCTTCCTGGCTTGTTGCCTTCTTGCAGTGTCCTCACATGAAGAGAGAGAGAAAACAAGCTCTGGAGTGTCCCTTCTTCCAAAGGCACTAATCCCATTATGAGGGCCCCACCATCATGACCTTATCTGACCTAATTACCTCCCAAAGGCCCCATCTCCAAATAGCATCATGTTGGGAGTTAGGGCTTCAACATATGAATTTGAAGGGGAACAGACATTCAGCTCATGTGTGTTTCTGTTTAAAGACATATTCTTTAATACATAGTATTGACTCATGAGCACCAAATTCAGAGCTAACACCACTAGAACTCATGCCTACATGAAATTTATCTGACAGTATTTTCTCCATAAGGTACATCACAGCCTTCTTGAACTATGATGTATCTTATCACAGGTACAGTGATGTAGGTTGATGTCACTTCAGCACTATGCTTTAGGGCCATTTTAAACAGTGAAATGACCAACAGAACACATAACAATGTGAAAAATATGGCACTAAATAGACCATGAAAAGGATACTTGTTTATGGTATAAGTGGTGAAACAAGAAGGCAACACATCGCCTTGTTCAATTTCAGCAGGGAATATGTATCCTCAAAGCTCTTGCTGCTCTTTCTTACACGAATGACTGTGAAAATGCTCTGAGTATTGATCTTGGCATTATAAACTTTAGTGAACAGTCAAATTCACAAATAATGAAATCAACTGAATTTTCAGAGGATACATTCCTAGAATTGGACTTGTGAATAATAAGAGTATATACAATTTAAGTACTAATAGATTCCAATTAATTACTAATGATTCTAATTAATTACTAATTGTAAATTAATTGTAACTCCACCCACTTCATGAAGAGGTGTATTAATTTACTTTACCAACAGTGGTATGTTGATTTCTCACTTTGTTGTCAACCTCAGACCAAACCTTTAACTTCGATATTCACAATGCCTAGCATGTTCCCTGGCATGTAGCAGGTGCTTAATCAGTGATTGTTGATTGGTTAATTGATTGCATAAAGAATGAGTAAATGCATAGTTCACTACAGGCTCTTTATTCCCAGCCATTTAGTTGTGGGTTTTCTAACTTTCTCTGTGTTTAATATTGACAGTAGTTTCTGGATTACTTCTCTGAGTATTTTCTACCCTGACCTTGAATGAGTCCAAAGAGCAGTGGGAAAGCAAAAATTCTGAAAAGGAAGGATGACTCAAGGGCCCAGCTTTTTCTCCACAAAGGATAAGAGCTACTAGCAGAAAGCACAAATACCTTTACAAAGCTGATAGGCAATTTATTCTTCATTTCTGTAAACTATAAAACATTTTTTAAACCAAAGGCAACTCTAATTAACACCAAAGAAGATTAAGCATGCACACAAGTTTTTTCACTAACTTTAATGAATTGGTTGGGTTGCTGGAACATTAGTCGACACTGGAGGAATAAAGGACAGATATATGCTTCTCAGTCTGCCGAGCATGATAATTAGGTCTCCACCTCATTTGCAGGGAAAATGTTCATCAGTGAACATCTACAACTGACTGAGATAATGAATCTATGCCCAATTTTCTCCAGTTTTATTAATAGATTATTTTACAGACTAATGCAATTGTAAATTAGCTATTCAACAGAACACAATGAAATCCATGAACAAATTTGGTTAAATGCTTTTCTTGATTGCGTGTGTAACGTGTTTAAAACAGGGATTTGATTCTTAATTTACACCATCAATTAATGTTTGCACACATTGTATTAATTAGTTCCCTTTGCCAGGAAGAGTCCCAGTTGTTTATTGGTATGCCTGCATTAGCATTTGCTTAGTATCTCTGATTACTGATCTGAAATCTCTAGGAAAAAGGGGGAGAAAATATTTTTAAATTTGCATTTTTTATATCCAAATACTATCTTATGTTTATAATGTAGTAAAGGTAAAAAGCAAGTTCAAAATAATGTGAATTTATAGTGCCAGCTTTGTTCATCTTGAAGAATCTAGAAAAACATATCATAAAATTCTGATCATGGTTATTTCCAGGCAATAGGCTGCCTGGTGACTTATTTTCTTTTTGCTTTCCTGTTGTTTTGGATTTTTTTCTCCTGTGAACACATATTATTTGAAGAATGTTATATAGAGCCTTCCATATATACACATAAAGAATACTGAAAACATATAAAGCATTTTATGGTTGCTAGGAGTCCTGATATTCAATAAATCCTTGAGCAGATGGACTATAAAAAATCTATCCCATCCCAGAATGGCGCTCTGTTTGCAACTAATACATTTAACTATATTTCAAATGTGTACAATAACCTCACAGAAAGGGGTGGGAAGCTGACCTCAGCAACTTTCAAAAATGCTATTTTGACTGGAAACAGTAAGAATAAAAACAAAAAGAATTTAATATAAACCTCACCTTAGTCGGTAAATTTGTTTCTTCAGGGCTTCTGGTTAGCAGTATATACTAGAGTTGAACAAATAAATACATCTTAGAGTAAGGAGTTACCAATATGCAGGAAGGAAAGGCTAGAATGTCTCCTATGATGCTGAATTGTAAGAGATACCAGTATAAACTTATGTTTATTTTTATATCCATATTTTCTCCTCTGAGACAGAGTTTTGCTCTGTTGCTCAGGCTGGAGTGCAGTGGTGCAGTCTCGGCTTACTGCAACCTCCACCTCTCCAGTTCAAGCAATTCTCCTGCCTCGGCTTCCCAAGTAGCTGGGATTACAGGCACAATCCACCACACCTGGCTATTTTTCTTTTCTTTTCTTTTTTTATTTTTAGTAGACAGGGGGTTTCACTATGTTGGCCAGGCGGGTCTCAAACTCCTGACCTTGTGATCTGCCCACCTCAGCCTCCCAAAGTGCTGGGATTATAGGTGTGAGCCACCGTGCCTGGCCTATAAACATATTTTAATATTTTTTAGCACATATGCATGCAGGTAGCCAGATACAGAAACCTACATAGATATGTGTGCATACACGTATTGGAATACACACATATATTTCCTTACTCTGTCAGATGACAGGGCCTAGAAGTAATGACACCCAGCATCAATAACATAGCTAGTGTCCAGATCTTGGTTTCTCAATTCTATGGCTGTTTGGGGCTGGGACAGGGAAAATGAGCTTGGGCATGTCAGAAGGACACGAGAGCCAACCTGAAACAGCTCCCAATGGCCAAAACTTAGGACAATTTCAGCAAGAAAATAAACAGTCATAAAATGTAATTATAAACTAAAAAATTAAATATCCCTGAGTACACATCAATAAAAATTACTGAATAAATAAATGAGGGGAGGAGGGGGCATATCTTTTATGCAAAAGAATTCTAATTAATGTAGATACCGCCCCCTCCAGAAATTGAAACATAATTCTCCTCCTCTTGAGTCTGGGCTGGACTTAGTAGCGACTTACTTCCAATGAAAATGTTATAGAAAGGGGAAAACAACATGACAGGGAGGAAGCCTGACACAGACACTTTGACCCAGTGCTCAAGGTCAGTGTCGCCAGTGATGAGTTATGTTGATAGTATATACACACTGATACAAGTGACGAGAAGGAACCTCACCTCTGCAGTTTTCTTCTCCGGAACCTAGTTCCACAGTCTCATCTGTGGAACTTATCAGACAAGCCCAAATTGTGGGGCATTCTGTAAAACCTCTGACTAGTACCCTTCAAAACCGTCAATATTATGAAAATCAAGGAAACGTTGGCAAATTGTCATGAATTGGAGGAAATGAGGGAGACAGAATAACAAAATGCAAAATAGTATGCTAAAATGACTGTTGCAACAGTTTTTACATTTAAAGGGAGATAGTAAAACCTGGCAAAATTGGAATAAAGTCTAGCTGAGTGAAAAGTGTTGTACCAGTGCTAAGTTCTCAATTTCGATAAGTGTATCATGGTTATACATGACGTTAACATTCAAAGAAGCTGAGTAAACTTCTCTGTACTACTTTTATAAATTTTCTGTAAATTTAAATTTACTCCAAATTTTAAACATATTTCAAATTTATTCTAGCGTTTTATAGAATTGGTATTTTATTTCTGCTATTCAAAGAAATGGTTTTTTAACATCATTATCTTGGCCAGGCATGGTGGCTCACACTTATAATCCCAGCACTTTGGGAGGCTGAGGCAGGTGGATTACTTGAGGTCCAGAGTTTGAGACTAGCCTAGCCAATATGGTGAAACCCCGTCTCTACTAAAAATACAAAAATTAGCCAGATGTGGTGGCACAGGCCTATAGTCCCAGGTACTTGGGAGGCTGAGGCAGCAGAATCACATGAACCTGGGAGGCAGAGGTGGCAGTGAGCCAAGATTGCAACACTGCACTCCAGGCTGGGTGACAGAGCAAGACTCCATTTCAATAAATAAATAACCACCACTGTCTTGTGGTTCACTATTTGACGGCAGTGTGGTTAGTGAAGAATCACACTCCCTGGGTTTGTGCCTAAGCTTGGCCACTTATTATACATGTAACCTCAGGTAAGTCATTTAATATTTCAGGGCTTCAGTTTCTTTACCTGTTAAATAAGAATAATAATACATCATAGGAATGTTGTGAAAATTAAATAAGGTAACACACGAAAAGCATTTTTGTATTTGATAATGTTAAATAATAGTAGTAGTAGAGATCTTCTTAAATATCCCAGGAATAACCTAAAAAAAAAAAAAAAACCCGTTTTGGCCAGGCACGGTAGTTCACACCTGTCATGGCAACACTTTGGGAGGTGGAGGTGGGCAAATCACAAGGTCAGGAGATCGAGACCATCCTGGCCAACGTGGTGAAACCCTGTCTCTACTAAAAATACAAAAATTAGCTGAGTGTGGTGGCACGTGCCTATAGTCAGTCCCAGCTACTCAGGAGGCTGAGGCAGGAGAATCTCTTGAATCTGGGAGGCGGAGGTTGCAGTGAGCTAAGATGGACCTACCGTGCTCCAGCCTGGCAACAGAGCAAAATTGTCTAAAAAAAAAAAAAAAATCAATTTTTCTCCAAAATTCTTCTGGTTATGAGTCAGAAAATGGGCCAAAACATCAGATGCAGAAAAGGAGATAAAATGAACCTGACTATGATTATGACCTGGTGGATACCCAGAGGAAACTAAAGTAAAGCAAAAATTCATTTGATCCTTTTCGTCTTCACGATTTAGCTAGACGTTCATTTTAGTGTTAAAAGAAATTTTCTAAAGTGCTTCATTGCTTCATTTCTTCTGTTTTTTGTTTTATGTTTTTGTGGGGTCAGAAGGTCACCTGTGAGATGCCTTGCCCAGGTACCTGCAAGAAATATCTAGAACTAATTATGGAAAACAATTACATTTTTCTAATATTCTTAGTATTGCAAAACTCTAGGGTGTTCCTGCAAGGCTAAATACCTAACCCTTGGATGCTTTACCTTTGGGCCTCATTAGTCACAATCATTAGTAAGCAGAGTTCAGCTTTTATTTTTTTAAAACTATATATGTAGGTACCTGACTTTAAAAAGTAAAAAAAAATAAAAAATAAAAAAAAAACACTTCTGGAAAAAATCTAGCATTTGGATCCCATGGGTAACAAAAGGAGGGAGGTTTTAAAGAATTCCCTTAATTTAAGATGCTAGTTCCAAATTTTAGGCTGCATCAGAATCACCTGAAGGATTTGTTAAAACATAGATTTCCTGGCCGTACCGCCAGAGTTTAAAATTCAGAGGCCTGGGGTGGGACCTGAGAATAGCATTTCTAAGAATTTCCCAGGTGACACAGAACCACACTCTGGGGTACCACTGGTTTTGAAGAACTAATGTATTTTAGGACTTGTTTTACCTAATATGAGAAAAAGGTTTAAATTGGGGGATGAATCCAGTAATCTGGTGAGCCCCAAGGATACAATTACCTGTCATTATTTTCTCCTGTGCTCTGAGCAGTGACACAGCTTTTTATTTTACCCCAAAAACTTTCCATGCAAATGATGTTCAACCACAGACAACCACAGATTTATTGAAGTAGAATAGGCTTCCTTAAATGCTTTCTTTGTAAATAGGAATGCCAAAGGGCGTGTCTCTAGTTCAGCGGTTCTCAGATTTTATTGTGCATGAGAATCACTTGGAGAGCTTATTTGAAAAGCATATTTTTAGGCCCCACCCAAAAGACTTTGATCTATTCAATGATAATAGTAAGCATTTCTTATATACATCTACTATAAGCCAGGCACTCATATAAGCACTTTACATGTAGGAACTCAAAAGATCCTCCTGACTTGGCCCTCCAAGTAACTGGGACTACAGGTATGTGCCACTGTGCCCAGCGAATTTTTTAAAACATTATTTTTTGTAGAGACAGGTACTCGCATTGTTGCTCAAGCTGGGCTCAAACTCCTGGCTTCAAGTGATCTTCCTTCCTGCCTCTGCCTCCCAAAGTGCTGGGATTACAGGAATGAGCCACCATGCCGGACCGATATGCTATTCTCAGGAGGTCCAGAAAACATGCTTTGAGAAACACTGTTTTAATTTGAGGATGCTCTTGGGTTGTCCCATGTGATGGCTACGGTCACAACAACAGAGTTCTAAATGATATGAAAGAAGAAGCTGGGCGCAGTGGTGCAGGCCTGTAATCCCAGCACTTTGGGAGGTAGAGGCAGGCGAATGAGGCCAGGAGTTTGAGACCAGCCTGATCAACATGATGAAACTCCATCTCTGCTAAAAATACAAAAATTTGCCAGGCTTGGTGGCTCAGCTTGAACCTGGGAGACGGAGGTTGCAGTGAGCCCAGATGGCACTACTGCACTCAAGCCTGGGAGACAGAGCAAGACCCTGTCTCAAAAAAAAAGAAAAGAAAGATTTGAAACTAGATGGTTTCCCTCTTTCTCTTTTCATCCCCAGCCTCCAAAACTATACCCTAAGAAGTGAGCTGGCTGGGCGTGATGGCTCACGCCTGTAATCCCAACACTTTGGCAGGCCAAGACGGGCAGATCACCTGAGGTCAGGAGTTCAAGACTAGCCTGGCTAACATGGCAAAACCCCATCTTTACTAAAAATACAAAAATTAGCCGGGTGTGGTGGCAGGTGCCTGTAATCCCAGCTACTCAGGAGGCCGAGGCATGAGAATCACTTGAATCTGGGAGGCAGAGGTTGCAGTAAGCCGAGATCACGTCACTGCACTCCAGCCTGGGGATAGAGCAAGACTTCGTCTCAAAAAAAAAGAAGTGAGCTAAGCAGAGCAATAATTCCTTAAGGTCCTGGAGTTGGGTCCTGCCTTCTGTCTTAGAGTGACACATCACACAACCATCTAGAGACAACTGGGCCTAAATGCTTACAGGAAGGTTCCATTTCTCTAGATGAACAAGGAGAGGGGAGAAGCTTCTGTGCCTAGATTTTCTTTTCGTTCTAAATATTTCATTTCAAATCTGTTTAAAAATTCATAACTGATTCTCCCCGCACCCCCAACCCTCCTCCCCGACTGATGACATTGAACAGAAACCAGAATCCAAATCATGTAGCAAATAGGGGATGAAGCTTAAGACACATCTAAAATAAATACGCTGTATTTAAGGCTCTTGTCTCCCAGAGCACTTACTAGGTCCTGGCGAAACAGTACACTAAGGGGGTGTTGAGAAAGAACTAGAACCAGAAATGTCAGAGCTGAAAGGGGAGCCAAGGAAAGCTTCCAATTCAAGGACTGAAAACTCAGACACCTTCATAGGCCAGGCGTCTATGTGTCATGGCTGGTTATATAAATGTATGCAAAGCAACTGTGAAACTAGAATGTGTGCAATAGAAAGTGGTGAGGCCTGTGGCAAACTAGAGAATGAATGCGTACTCTAATCAATGATACTGGGCTAGCCAGAAGCAAAGCGAAACCAAACAAACCAAAAACTTTGAGGCTCATCTTTGTCTTCAGATTACTAATTTTTGAATATTCAATATAGTTCCTTTTTAGCTGAGAGGAAACCATTTTCTTATGTCACTCGGAACCTCATATTCAGCTGGTAGGAGTCCATAAAACCATACTTGCTCTGCATAGTCAGAGTCTAGCGACAACTGTTCTGAACTATTTCCCTATCCCCTCTGAGTTCACACAATTAGCAAACCAAAAAACTGAAAATACACATACTCTCTCTTCTGTCTTTTGTCCTCAAAAACTTACTTAGGGCCGGGCACAGTGGCTCACGCCTGTAATCCAAACACTTTGGGAGGCTGAGGAGGTCAGATCACCTGAGGTCAGGAGTTCGGGACCAGGCTGACCAACATGAAAACCCCCCGTCTCTACTAAAAATACAAAAACTTAGCTGGGTGTGATGGCACATACCTGTAAGTCCAGCTACTTGGGAGGCTGAGACAGGAGAATTGCTTGAACTGGGTAGGCAGAGGTTGCGGTGAGCTGAGATCATGCCATTGCACTCCAGTCTGGGCAACACGAGTACAACTCTTCCCCCCACCACCAAAAAAAAAAAAAAGCCTTACTTACATTTTACATTCATAATATAGAAAAATAAATTTATATCAAGATTTTAAAACAATAAAGAGTCAGCCAGGCACTGTGGCTCATACCTATAATCTCAGCACTTTGGGAAGCTAAGGCAGGAGGATTGCTTGAAGCCAGGAGTTCGAGACTAGCCTGGGCAACATAGTGAGACCCTGTCCCTACAAAAATTAACATTAGCCAAGAATGATGGTGAGTGCTGTAGTTCTAGCAATGTGGGAGACTGAAGCAGGAAGATTGCTTGAGCATAGGAGTTCAAGGATGGATGACCATGCCACTTCACTCCAACCTGGGAGACAGAGCAAGACCCACCTCTAAAAAAAACTTAAAAATAAATAAATAGGTGCATAGATAAATGCATCAGTGGAAAACAAGTATTTTTCTAATGAAAGGGAACTGAGATGGTATTAAAAATCCATCTGGATTGCAGATCCATCTGCAGACGCCATTGACAATCTAAACATTTGTTCGTCTTTCTTTTGTTGACCTTTGAGTTCTCAACAGACTTTTGTGCATTGTTCTCATTGGGGATATATTAAAACCTATTGAAAAAGCTTCTCTGCCTTAATTTTTTTAAGAACGTTAATAAATACAAAGTCTCACTGTGTTACCGTCAAAAAGCCACAAAGTTTGGCAACAGTCAACAAACCAAAGGGTTGGGAGTAGAAATTCCACAGGTATTTACCTCCTTGCGCCCGCCGACAGGAGGATATTAGTCAGCTCAGGGAGCTAAGAACATTTTCTATTTTGTTCTCCTCTGTATCCCCAGGGACCTAGAATTAGGCCTGTCACAAAGATAGAAGACAGCTGTCTGGAAGAGTCAAATTCTGAAATATTTCAGAACAGACTTCTGTTATGCAGAGGTCCTTTATCTCCAAGGGTTGAGTGGTGAGAGAGGTAGAGGTGGGATGATAAAGCACAGGGGACCACCTGGAGAGGTTTGGGGAAATGTCAGTTTGAAGGGATAGCAACTCAGGGGGTGGATGAGGGAGAAAGAGAAAGGTGGGCATTCTGAACGTGCTTGCCGTTTTCACAACAAAGAGGCAGGAGAGTGGGAGACAGAAAGCAGGACCTTCTCTGCTGAGCAGGCAGCACAGGGCAGTGGGGAAGGAAAAATAAAATGAGGGGTTGAGAGAGAAAGAGAGGTGATTGGCAGGGTATTGAAAAATGCTTTTGCCAGGAGTTCCTGGTATCTCTCTAAGCTTTGCTAGTTCGTAGACCTCTCTCTATAAGGAATGCAAAACATTGAATTTGGATAGATAATGTATGATTTAGGTTAAAAATACCCAGTAAGGGAAATATTGCATCAGGAAAAGTGTGTCAGAACAGCCAGAGAGAAAGAGAACGGGACAGAGGGCTGGTCTTATGGACCTAGGCCACAGGGGAGCCCACCCTGAAAGAAGTACCACGTGAGTGACAGAGAACTTATCTAATCTCCTACAAAGACGGCCTGGGAAGTGTTTTCAGAAATGTGGAGTCCTGAATGCACTGTCAGTCTTTTTGTTGATTTAGTAAATATGCCCATGAAAGTTAGATAAGACATCACCTTGTTGTCGTGTTTTTAACTATGCCCTAAAAATGCTCCGTCAAGATTTGTATCAGTGTAATTAGGCAAAAGCAAAGCATGAGATCTTAATGGAAGGCTGAGGAATCTTTTGATCCCACTAGGGCTACTGGGAGATTTGCGGAGCAAAGTCAGAGAAGGTTAATGTCTAACCAGGGTTAAATTTATGATCTGAGTGTACAAACCACTTTGAAGACCATTCAGCTGACTAATGAATTTATTAGGGAGATTAATGCTTATTATCTGCCATTTCGAGCTGTGCTGGTATGTGCTAACTTGATTGTTGTACCTTGGAACATGCTGAAACCTCCCGAGGTTCACCTGAATGGCGGGTGTGTTCCCCAAGCTCAGTGTTCCTTGGAGTTTGAAGTAGAGGGTTGAGAGGATTCAGTCCTCACTTCTGTGTTGGCTTCCATACCTCTCAGCCCGTCACCAGTACTACTATGAGGCTCCTTGATTTCTTTGGTTAGAGGCAGGCGATGGATCTGATGTAGGGACACTGCCCCGACAGAGGTCATTTCCCCCACCTTCTGGCAGCCAAATGGCCACCTCTCTTTGAAAGGTAAGCATGTATCTTTCCCGTCGCCACTCTCCTGCCTCCTCCCCACTCCTACCTCATACACATCAGCAAGTGAATCATGCTATATATTCAGATAGAAATAAGCCCTATTAAGGCAGTATTTACTAAGGCGGGGCTAATGAACAGATTTATCCACACCAAGCCCCAGAGTCTTAGCTGAAACAGTCTTGTACAGTCCTCCTTATCCAGGTAACTCTTTTTCTTAACTCAAAGTCACTTATTTAACTCAGTCAGGAGTTTTCTAAAAAAAAGAAAAATAAAATAAAAGAGATTTGGCGGGACATAGCACTTTGGGAGGCCAAGGTGGGCAGCTCACGCGGTCAGGAGTTCAAGACCAGCATGACCAACATGATGAAACCCTGTCTCTACTAAAAATACAAAACTTAGCTGGGCATGGTGCCGCGTGCCTGTAATCCCAGCTACTTGGGAGGCTGAGGCAGGAGAATTGCTTGAACACGGGAGGTGGAGGTTACAGTGAGCCCAGAGGTGTCATTGCACTCCAGCTTGGGTAACAGGGAGACTCTGTCTCAAAAAATAAAAAAAAAAATTAATCTAATCTATGTGATGAGGTGATAACCATATGCATTTATTCTTTACCTTTAATCTAGGTCTTGAAATTCTTATAGCCCACTTGATAAGCTCAAGTGGAATCAGACCTTCTCTTATTATTAAGAGGCACAGTATCTCCCAAAGACTGCTCATCACTCTGTGAATAGTCTAAGGACATGAGGGGCTTAATCAAAGCAAGGGGAGAGAGAAAACGGAAAGTCACACATCAGGCCAATCCCACCGTTGCTTTGGCTGTGGGTGTGACTCTTGGAGACTGATCTCACACAGCCTGGGGGACACTTATCTGCTACAATGAGACTTTCTGGTCAAATTATGCCTTGTTCAATACCACCCTAACTTAGGATTGATCCGAGGTTATAATTCTTTGCATTAACCTTTATGGGCTTCCTATAATCCCCAAGGTACAGCACTACCAAACAGTAGTTGTCCTCAGCTGTATGCTGTCCCAATACCAACCCTCCCCAACATCATCTTCCATCTCTGCATTGAACCTCGGTTACCAGCCTTGACCTACCTTTCCTTCATGGTGAGTTCCTCTTTGATAATCTTTCCTGATAATAGCTATTAGTGGGCCTACCTCAATCTAAGAGAGATTCTCCAAGTGCTGAACCTCAAAAGAGTAAGAACTGGGGCCCAGACGCAGTGGCTCATGCCTATAATCCCAGTGCTTTGGGAGGCCAAGGCAGGAGGATTGCTTGAATCCAGAAGCTGGAGACCAGCCTGAGCAACATAGTAAGACTGCCATCTCTGCAAAAAATTTAAAAATTATTCCTAGTCAGGAGTTCAAGACCAGCCTGGGCAACATGGTGAAACCCGTCTCTGCTAAAAATACAAAATTATCTGGGCATGGCATGCTTGTCTGTAATCCCAACTACTCAGGAGGCGGAGGCAGGAGAATCACATGAGCCTGGGTGGCAGAGTTTGCAGTGAGCAGAGATCACACCACTGTACTTTGGCCTGGGTGACAGTGTGAGCTCACGCCTGTAATCCTAGCACTTTGGGAGGCCGAGGTGGGTGGATCACCTGAGGTCAGGAGTTCAAGACCAGCCTGGCCATCATGGTGAAACCCCATCTTTAAAAAAAAAATTTAAATTAAAAAAAATGTCCAGACATGATGGCTTACACCTGTAATCCCAGCACTTTGGGGAAGCCAAGGTCAGGAGTTCGAGACCAGCCTGCCCAACATGGCAAAACTCCGTCTGTACTAAAAATACAAAAAAAAATAGCCAGGTGTGGTGGCGGGCGCCTATAATCCCAGCTAACTCAGGCGGCTGGGGCAGAAGAATTGCTTCAACCAGGGAGGCAGAGGTTGCAGTGAGCCGAGATCGTGACTCTGTACTCCAGCCTGGGCAACAAGAGCAAAACTCCATCTCAAAAAAAAAAAAAAATTAATCAGGTGTGGTGGCATGTGCCTATAATCCCAGCTACTTCCACACTTAATCCCATCTACTTGCACTCCCTCTCAAGGGAGGCTAAGGCAGTAGGATTGCTTGAGCCCAGGATTTCAAGGCTGCAGTGACCCACGATCATGCCACTGCACTCCAGGCTGGGTGACAGAGAGACTCAAGATCCAAAAAAAGTAGGAGCTGAGGAGTCTCAGTCCTTCTCTTCCAAGAAGGCTCCTTCCCCCTACCTTTCCCTCAGGGGACAGCTCTGTAAGTGGTGAGGATCCAGAGAAATAAACACCTCTCTCCTTTTGACCCTAAGAAGCTCTGAAGAGAGACTTGTCTCTGAACATGAAGAATGCTGGCCATTTCCTCTGCCATAAGCCCGTTACCTTATGCCTCTATGACCAAGGCATAATTCGACAATAAGGGTCTCATTGTAGTGGATAAGTGTCCTGCAGCCTGTGTGAGATCACTCTCCAAGAGTCACACCCACAGCCAAAGCAACGGTGGGATTGGCCTGATGTGTGACTTTCCGTTTTCTCTCTCCCCTTGCTTTGGTTAAGCCCCTCATGTCCTTAGACTATTCACAGAGTGATGAGTGGTCTTTGGGAGATACTGTGCTTCTTAATAATAAGAGAAGGTCTGATTCCACTTGAGCTTATCAAATGGGCTATAAGAATTTTAAGGCCTAGGGTTTCTGTTGTTGTTTGTTTTGCTTTTTCAGAGATGGGGTTTCACCATGTTGGCCAGGGTGGTCTCGAACTCCTGACCTCAGGTGATCCACCCACCTCGGCCTCCCAAAGTGCTGGGATTACAGGCGTGAGCCACCATGCACCCAGCCAAGGCCTAGGTTTAAAGTAAAGAATAAATGCATATGGTTATCACTTCATCACATAGATTAGATTACATCTTTTTTTTTTTTTTTTTGCAAAACTCCTGGCTGAGTTAAGTAAGTGATTTTGAGTTAAGAAAAAGAGATACCTGGAATGAGGAGGACTGTATAAGACTATTTCAGCTAAGACTCTGGGGCTTGGTGTGGATGAATCTGTTCATTAGCCCCGCCTCAGTAAATACTGCCTTAACAGGGCTTATTTCTATCTGAATATGCATAAAGAATGCTGGTAGTTTCTTCTGTCTTCCTTTCCACCTCCCAAAACAAGAGGAAAGAGGACTGTAGTCTCTGCTTTCCACACACCCTATCAGAAACAATCTATAGCAGCTTCTGATTCCTTCTGCTAAAGAACTATTGTTGAGGGTTGGGGAACAGACAAAGGTTCTTAGCCAAGAGAGTCCTCTCTGTTCTGCCAGAATCTAAATGTTTCGTCTTCAAGTTTCTCCTAATTGTCCTCTGTCTTTTCTGTGATGTCCCAACTCTCAGATCTGCTTCTGTACTTACTTAAAGGTCAAATTTATTTTTATTTTATTCTTTGAGATGGGGTCTCACTCTGCAGTCCAGGCTGGAGTGCAGTGGTACAGTCATGGCTCACTGCAGCCTCGAACTCCTGGGCTCAATCTGTCCTCCTGCCTCAGCCTCTGGAGTAGCTGGGACCATAGGCATTCACCACCAAGTTTGGCTAATTTTTTTATTATCTGTGGAGACAGGCTCTGTTTATGTTGCCCAGGCAGGTCTTGAACCTTTGGGTTTAAGTGATTCTCCCACTCAGCCTCCCAAAGTGCTGGGTTTACAGGTGTGAGCCGCTGCACCTGGCCCATTTTCTTATCTTGGTCTCTTGTTTCCTTCAAAGGTGGAAACCTGCAGATGTGCTGTACAGATGTGGGCCGCTGTTGTACTCATCATCCCAAATAGATTTGTCTTCTGTCTGTTTGTAAAATGCTGTGGCTCTGCTCTCTAGCCTGGGTAGAAGTGAGCAACCTCTCTCAGGATACTGTATTATGGGTCTGTAGGAGAATGAGACAGACCTTTTATTCTGCTGCCTGTAATATGGGGTTATTTTCTGGTTGAGGTCTGTGCTAGAGCAGGAGCTCATTCAGAAAGGCAGAAACAGGACGACTGTAGGGCACTTTCTATATGACACCAACTAAACAGCAACTCTGGGTTCTCCATTTCCAGGTGCATTTCTGTTCAGATGTCTCATGCACTATGTCACATGGTTTTGAAAACTTATCTTCATTCTATCTTCACTGAAAATTTAGGCACTCCATTCCAATTCTGGGAGGCGAAGAAGGGTCACTTACTCAGTTGATCTCAGGGTCTAGGCAGTACCCAGGTTCTTAAATTCTCTTTCAACACATACAATCTTCCAACAAACACATAAAGTTTAAGTATTGAATATGCAGGAATATTTCTCAAGTCCATGAAGAAATGTGTGTGCTCTCATTTTCCTTGAAATACAATTTTCAGTTTATCTTTTACTGTCTTACTCTTTTTCTTTTTTTTAAGACAGTCTCACTCTGTGGCTCAGGTGGGAGTGCAGTGGCATGATTGCAGCTCACTGCAACCTCCACCTCCTGAGTTCAAGTGATTCTCCTGTCTCAGCCTCCCGAGTAGCTGAGATTACAGGCATGCCTCACCACTCCTGACTACTTTTTGTACTTTGGGTAGAGACGAGGTTTTGCCATGTTGCCTAAGCTGGTCTCGAACTCCTTACCTCAAGTAATCCACCCACCTCAGCCTCCCAAAGTGCTGGGATTACAGGCATGAGTCACCGCACCTGACCTGGTATCTTTCTCTTGATAAAGACACGGGCCCAGATAAATCTTTCTCTACTTCAAGATAAATAACATAGCAAGCACAAAGATCAGTAAATGAAAACTGGCACTCAGCCCCAAAGTCAGGGAAATGGTAGGGAATGGTGAAGACTGTGACATCCTAGGGTAGTCACTAGCCAGTTACAGCTGATCACTGTCATAAGAAGGATCCATGTCACACAAGAGTCCAGTCTTGTCACATATTCTCATTTTTCATGAAAGTCAAGTAACCCTGAATTTTTTTGGTGTGAAATCTCCCTATTTTTACATTTTGGCTCAAAGTTTGTAAAAACACTGTGGAGTCCAAATAAAACATGTCTGCAGACCAGAGCTAGGCTTCAAACTACCACTTTGGAACCTGCCATGGGAAACAATAATATCTGGGAAGCACAGAGATAACCCCAGTGTTTTAAAGTGGGCAGCAGGCTGTTGAATTCACTTTACTATTGATGTATTAGAGCATAGTCAGAACATTTCAACATCTTGAGCACCAAGACTCATCTGAATAACTTCTTTTTCTTGAGGAATAAATCACACATTATAAAAAACAATGCAGGCGGGCACGGTGGCTCACGCCTGTAATCCCAACACTTGAGAGGCCGAGGTGGGTGATCACCTGAAGTCAGGAGTTTGAGACCAGCCTGACCAACATGGAGAAACCCCGCTTCTACTAAAAATACAAAATTACCCGGGAGTAGTGGTGGATGACCGAGAGGCAGAGGTTGCTGTCAGCTGAGATCTCACCATTGCACTCCAGCCTGGGCAACAAGAGCAAAACTCTGTCTCAAAAAAAAAAAATGAACAAAAAACAATGCATGCAGCTTTTGTCATCCCCTAGCTATAGTGAACTGTAAACAGAAAAGAACTTCATTTGCTCATTTTTTTCCAGGGAGAAAGAGATTCACAGAACATTGTTTTTCTTGGTTCAAATTAGAAGTCCTAACTTGAAGTAGCTAGATGCTGGAGAGCGGTCGAGAGTGCTTTTTCCCCGCTGTAGCTGGGACAGAGAGGACAAGAAGTAGTATGGCATCTACATGGTGAAAGAAAATGGGAAGATGAAAAATGGAATGAGGTATTCAATTATACTAATGTTGGCAAATATCTCTGAGGCTGATATCATGTAGTCAAAACATCTGGATGAGTCACTGAAACTGTCAGACCTTAGACAATAGCTGGTTCATGAATGCCATGCGAGTACTGTTTCCCCTTATAGATACGATGTCTTTCTTCTCCTTCCTTACTTCCTTCAATCAACCCAAGAGCACAGCATCACTTGGGTTAATACTCCTGCATGATGAATCAGGGACCCATGGAGGCGTTCTATCCGTTTTATAACCCCAAGGTGCCAGACCATTTTCACTAATTCCCTGAATCAAGTAAAAGCTTACAGCCCATGTGTAACCCTCATGCTGTCTGATTTTAACTGAATAGGTAACACAACACTGAGAAAGCTGGCACCTTGTGTGCTGTGGCACTAATCATTAGCAATGTTTGGCCAGGTGCAGCGGCTCATGCCTGTAATCCCAGCATTTTGGGAAGCCGAGGTGGGCAAATCACTTGAGGTCAGGCATTTGAGACCAGCCTGGCCAACATGGAGACACCCTGTCTCTACTAAAAATACAAAAATTTGCTGGGTGTGTTGGCACACACCTGTAATTTCAGCCACTCAGGAGGCTGAGACAGGAGTATTGCTTGAACCTGGGAGGTAGAGGTTGCAGTGAGCCATGGCACTCTAGCCTGGGTGATGAGACTCCATCTCAAAAATGATAATAATAATTAGCAATATTCAAGGTCACACAACAAATGCATAGAAAGGAAAGATTGATTAAATAATGAAGAGAGAGGCCGGGCACGGTGGCTCGCACCTGTAATCTCCGCACTTTGGGAGAAAGAGGCGAGCGGATCACCTGAGGTCAGGAGTTCAAGAGCAGGCAGGCCAACATGGTGAAAACCCATCCCTACTAAAAATACAAAAAAAATTAGCTGGGTGTGGTGGCGGGCACCTGTAACAGCTACTCGGAAGGCTGAGGCAGAAGAATTGCTTGAACCTGGGAGGTGGAGTTTGCAGTGAGCTGAGATCATGCCATTGCACTCCAGCCTGGGCAACAGAGCAAAACTTGTTCTCAAAATAATAATAATAATAATGAAGAGAGAAATGAATATAAGTAAGTACAGCCTGCGTTTAACTTCTTAGGCAGAAAAAGGCAATTTTGTTGTTTTTAAATGCATAAATGTAATGCTAATGTGTACTGCAAACTTAGCAAACCAACCGCAACATGTCATTTGACCGTGGATCTAGTGCCTTAATGAATAGGCATGATTTTTAATTAGTCTATCAGTTATCTGTATTACCTACATGAGTACTGGACGTTACTTATATCCTTTAAGTCTCCCAAATTTGTATTCTTGGACTCATCTTAGTGTCATCGCCATCTCTAAAAATACCAGGATTCCAAGGCCTGCTAATCGTTACCTTGATCTGCCTTGCCAATCTGCTCTGCCTTCCTCAGCCTCTCAGCTAACATCCTCCCCCAGTGCTTCTCAAATTTTAATTATATTGACAAATCTCCTGGGGGTTTTGATAAAATCTATATTCTCGTGCCAGTCCTGTTGCTCCAGAGATGACAGTTTGAGTAGCAAGGCCCCAGCCTACGTTTTTCAAGAACAATCTCCTCCCCACCCTACTCTCAATTCTCATCTTTTTGGCCCTTCAAGGTGAGTCTCTGCCTTCCAGCCCTTCTTGTATCCCACTGGTTACAAGATAAATGGTTTCTAAGTAATCTCCTGATTGTTTCAGAAGGAATCCAAGTCCCTTAAAGGCAGAGACTCAAGGCTCTCCAAGGATTTAGTAGGGAAACATTGGTTAGTTGACTCTGCTGGAAAAGGTCTGCTGAAAAAGCAAACCTGGCAAACCTTCTCCCAAACACCCCATTCTCTGTGTAGCTTTTTTTTTTTAGTCATGATCTGTGCTGCCAATATGATACCAGTCCTAAGGGATTCTCTGTCTGCTGCCACTTAAAAACCCTCATCTGGGAATGGACAAAAGGCTTTTTTTCTTGGTTATACTTAGCACAAAAAGGCGGGGGTGGGGAAAGAAAGTGGTGACAGAAATTCTTAAGGACATTATGATAATCGGATCCAAGAATCTGCTCTGAAGGCAGTACACTCCAGCCCCAAAGTCTGGCATCATTTTCTCAGGACGTGATCTGACTTTCCCTTCTAACTCCAACTTTCATTATGATTGGCATCATTTTATTTCTAGCTCCTGGAAGCTGTTTCCCCAACAATGAGACCCAGATATAAGTCCCCTAAACACCCTATGTTCTCCTACAAAGTTGCTTTGCAGTTGGAGGGTATTTATGGCCAAGGCCAAATGGCAGACCAGCAAATAATCTCATTCCTTCTGGCCCACCTTTGCCCACAGGAAAGCATTTTGTGATTCAGATGAGATCTGTCTCTCCATATACAAAATAATGGTTTTGTCCACATGTATAAAATGGTCATAGTGACGCCTTAACCATAAAGTGTCTAACATATTTAAGACCCAAATTATCAAATCCTGATTAGAGCGGAATTCTCACTAGGCACGTTAGGCATAGTGCCTAAAACTCATGATGCTTTCAGGGAACCAATAAAAATGTTTTAATTGTAATTTCTTTTAAAATTGGAAGAAATATAAATATGGTAATATGAATATGATAATAAAAGCCATCTAGATTATATTCAGTTTATACTGATATAGCCATAAAGTATGATTTAAATGTTTTTGGAAGGAAGGAACCGACCCATGGAGGCGAAAGTGCCTAGAGCATGTGGAAGTCATAATGCCACCCTGACTATAATCTGAGACTCATTCTCTCTGAGAGAGATCCTCAGAATTTACCAAAGCCCTCTGGCTGACTGTCAAGGTCTTTCACAACCTGGGCTCACCCACATGAATAAACTGTTTCTAATTTTCCTCTGCTTGGGCCTTCTTGCTAATCTAGCTGGTTCTTCTCCAACTATTATTTAGGGGAGGCACCCAAGTCAAGACTTCTTTGTTAATATGTCTTTATTCATGTCTTTTTCCACATTCAGAAAGCTTTCTACCCTACTAATGCAAATTCACCCATTTTAATCCCACCTTCTTTCATGAGGCCTTCCCTAACTACAGCTGCCTACATGGATCCCTCATTTTATTTTATTTTATTTTAACAACTGGTAATCAATTATTAAAATAGTTGATTTATGCATCTGCAATGGTGACTTCCACCTCCACTCCTGGCTCAATACTGATGGAAGTCATCTGCTTAACGATCTCAGAAGGACCGTGCAGGTCAGTGAGTCGCTTGTAGATTCTCATCTGGAAACGATCCCATGTTTTAAAACCTTCACCACAAGGAGTTTTTCTTGTGATTCTCAAAGTCCTGGTAGGCGTTGGAACTGGTCCTTTCACTTTGAGATTCTCTTACTGTGCTCCTCTGATCAAGTCAGCACACACCTTCTTCGGGGATTTTTTCTTGCGGTTCGCTAGAGTAATTCGAATTCGGTGAATTGCCGCCTCCGGCTCCACGGGTGTTTTTCCCGTGTCCTTAAAAGCCATGGTGGCTGCGTGGCTTCCGGACCCACTTGTTCCTCAGTGAGAGCGAACAGCGGTGAGTCCGGAGCTGGAGCCTGCGGATCAGGATCCGCAAAAACTGCAACCGCATCTTCCTCAAAGAGCGCGAAAAGCGCTGTCAGAGTTTGAGGAAGTCTTAATTTACCCTACATGCCAGAATACAGGCAAACACAGGTGGGAAGCAATCACCCATTTCTCTATGAGAAATCACCTCCACCAAAGAAAAAGAGGTTTGGCCAGTTTAACTTCATAACCGTTTAGTCACGTTGATGAAATAGGCAAATGTCTATTTCAATTTAAATTAACTCGAATGTATTAATTTAAATACACAAATACATCAATGGCGATTGATGCAAAATCATATCTTGATTTAGAAAAACTGCTTTTTGTTCTTATGTCACATTTGGTGAGACAGTTTAAATAAAACTCCTACTTGCAACTTAGGTTCTCAGTTGTCACTAGGCCACGTTTTGAGTCATCAACTGCAGTGTTCAGATGACATCATCTTCACTTCCAGCTAAGTTCTTTACTTCCAGATAAGCAGGATTTCCTTTTTGAAATCCTGTCTTTGGCTATTGCTAGAAAATGTATCCCAAGCTACAAGTAGCTATTCACATATTAGGACTACTTGCTTATGTTTGTGATTTCCTCAACATAATTATGGAATTGCTTTTAAAAAAAATCTTGCTTTAAGCTCTTCTTTTTTTTGAGGCAGAGTCTCTCTCTGTCACCCAGGCTGGAGTGCAGTGGTGCATCTCGGCTCACTGCAACCTCTGCCTCCCAGGTTCAAGCAATTCTCCTGCCTCAGCCTCTCCAGTAGCTAGGATTACAGGCACGTGCCACCACGCCCAGCTAATTTTTTGTGTTCGTAGTAGAGACAGGGTTTCATCATGTTTGCCAGGATGGTCTCAATCGCCTGACCTCATGATCTGCCCACCTCAGCCTCCCAAAGTGCTGGGATTACAGGTGTGAGCCACCATGCCCGCCCTAAACTATCTTTTTGGAATATGGTCTTTAACTGAGAGGCTATAACCTTTGGAATAATTACCATATCTTTGTTAAACCTCTGCATTCCTTTTTGAAACAACTTTATCACTTGATATCTGTAAACGTGTCAAGCTAGTATTGATTGAAGTGGTTTCTGGTTAATAGTTGTTCCCCATCAGTAATTTGTTGTTCAAAATGAAGTCAGTGCGACAGAGCCCATAATGAGAAAGACTTACAAGGACTAGAATTTCAGTCCACTTAACTCCTTTTCTGAAAGATGATTTAGGGGAGAAGGTTTTGCTTTGTATTTGAACCGTATGTCCTACCATCTAACTATAATTCACAGTTTGCTAATTATTTCAGATGTATTGGTCTTTTCTCTCCCACCCTCAAATAGATTGCTTTTATTTTCTACTTTTTAATTATAAAATTTTAAAACATACACAAAAAAACGGAACCTAGCTTAAGGAGCTAAATGTATCCATAACCCAGCTTCAACACTAATCAGTGGATGGCCAATCTTATTTCATGTATATCCCCACCAGTCCCCACACTTTTATTATTTTGAGGCAAATTCCAGACCCTATCAATATCTCAAAAAAGTCCCACCACTTTCAAACCCAAAAAATTAACGATAATGCCTTAATGTAATCAAATAACCAATGGTTGCCTTTTTTACGTATTGTTTTTATATTTTCTTTATTTCATTCCACATCAGAACAATGTTTATGCATCATGATTGTTTGATTGGTCTCATTTCTTTTAAACTATCGATCCCTCTTTCATCTCTTTTTTTCTTCTCTCTTTGCAATTTTTTTGTTGAAGTCACTTGAATCATTTGATAGGAAGCGTTTCCTGCAGTCTGTATCTTGCCTGCTGCATCCCTGTGGTACCATTTAACACATTTCTCTGTGTCTCATATTTCTTGTAAATGTGTAGTCAGACAGGAGGCTTGATCAGATTTAATCTCAACTATTACCGTTTTGGCAAGACTGCCCCACAGGTGGTGCTGTGTATTTCTCCTGGAAGGGGCGTAATGTCTGGTTGCCTCCTTTTTGATGATGTTATCAAATCCTAGATAACATGTGATCACTGCCTAGATACGGTCATTCAAATGATAATATTCTAACTCTATCACTCATTCTTTATTTATTAGCTGGAATTTCTCTATAAAGAAAAATTTCCTATATCAACTATTTGGTTATTTTTTGCATAGTGAAGGCAAGATAAACATTTTATTCTTCATTTGTCCGCTTAAAAATTAATGAAATTTAAAAAAAATTAATGAAATTGTTTCCTAGCATTCTTCAAAGGTATTCAATGTTGATTTGATGGGGTTTTTTAAGTGAACTTACAGATTTAAACATATCTGAGAATTTTAAGTTATTATGGATGTTCAATTTGTTTCGTCTTTCACCAGTGGAAGCCTACTAAGTATGTTATCTGAGTCTTTTTAATATGACCCTAGTAGTCTTTGAGAGCTCCCTTGCTTTATGGCATGACAGTGTGGTAGGCTCATTTTTATACGGAAATGTACAATGATTCCAATTGGAATTAGCCATTTATCCAAGGAGTCACAATATGGATGCTAGGCCTACCCATCAGCAAAAATTGGTCACTGTTGCTAGGCCTTTTCAGTGGACAGAATTAAAAAATACACATTTCAGCCTGGCGCAGTGGCTCATGCCTGTAAACCCATGTAAGCAGCACCCCAATAAAGATATAGAAAATTTCCATCACTTCAGAAAATATCTTTATGCCCCTTTGTAAATCTCCTCTATCAGGCAGTTACTGATCACTATATGTTGGTTTTAGCTACAGAAATTTATATAAATGCAACCATGCAGTATGTTCTGTTTGGTGTCTGACTTCTTTCGTTTAGCGTGTTTTGGAGATGTGTCCATGATGTTGTCGATATCAATAATACATTCATTTTTGTTGATGAGTGGTGCCCCATTGAGTACATATACTGTCACTTGCTTATCTATTTATCTGTTAGTGGATATATTAGATTTGTTCCCAATTTGAGACCATTCTGAATAAAGCTATGACTATATGCATACAAGTCTATTCTTGAACATATCTTTTTGTTTCTCTTGAATAAATATCTAGGAATAGAACAGCGAGATCATGCGGTGAGGGTAGTATATGCTTAACTTTATAAGAAACTGTCATGTTGTTTTCCGAAGAAGTTGTGCCATTTAATACTTCTAATAAAAAATGTAGGAGTGCTCCAGTTACACCACATCCCTGCCAATATTTGGTATTACAAGCATTTTTTATTTTAGCCATTGAATCCAACAGGAAGGGAAATCTCATTGTGGTTCTAATTTACGTTTTCCTTATAAACAATTTATCATATGCTATTTGGCTATATATATGCTTGTGTCTGTGTGTGAAAAATCTGTTTAAGACTTTTGCTCACATTTTTTAACAAATTGAACTAATTTGTTTACTAATGTGCCAGCATTTTGCTGGCAGTTACTGGGAATAGAAAAAAGTTAATTTGTAATCATCAGATTGCATCATTTTTATTTGACCTAACCCTACTTCTTAATGGTTTTTTGTCTCTCTCTCACTTTGTGTGTGTATCTCTCTCTTGTTTTGGTGTTGGGCAATGAGGTCCTGCTCTGTCACCCAGGCTGGAGTGCAGTGGCATAATCTTAGCTCACTCCAGCCTTGACTTCCTGGGCTCAAGTGACCCTCCTAAGTAGCTGGGATTACAGGTGGGAGCCACTGCACTCGGTTCTTTTTTCTTTATTTTTTGAGATGGAGCATCACTCTTGTTGCCCAGGCTGGAGTGCAATGGCACAATCTCAGCTCACTGCAACCTCCACCTCCTGGGTTCAAGCAATTCTGCTTCAGCCTTTCAGGTAGCTGGGATTACAGGCATGCACCACTGTAATCCTGGCTGATTTTATATTCTTATATTTTTAGTAGAGACAGAGTTTCACCATGTTGGTCAGGCTGGCCTCAAACTCCTCTTCTCAGGTGATCCACCCACCTCAGACTCCCAAAGTGCTGGGATTACAGGCATGAGTCACCACTCCCGGCCTCCTTTTAATAACTTTGTATAAGATTCCACCATGATATTTTTCTGTTTATAACTTTTTAAGTAAAATAAATTTTCCTTTGTGTTTAGAATGAAGCAGTGACAGTATAGAATTTCTAGCTTCAGATATCTAGAGCTCTTCTACTATTTTTACAAAATATTTAAAAAACAAACAGACCTAGTGCAGTGGTTCACACCTGTAATCCCAGTATTTTGGGAGGCCAAGGTGGGTGGATTGCCTGAGTCCAGGAGTTTGAGACCAGCCTGGCCAACATGGTGAAATCCCATCTCTACTAAAAAATACAAAAATTAGCCATAGGTGGTAGCATGCACCTGTAGTGCCAGTTACTCAGGAGGCTGAGGCAGGAGAATCACTTGAACCTCGGAGGCAAGGGTTGCAGTGAGCTGAGATCATGCCACTGCACTCCAGCCTGAGCAACAGCGAGACTCTGTTCTCCCCGCCCACAGGAAAAAAAACACACACACAAACAAAAACGACTCTGTGTATATGTGTGAGACTTTAAATTTTCTTCGACCTGATTGTATCTGGATTGCTTTCGTCCCAAATTGTGTCTGGACCTCTTTGTCCCATGCCCCACTGTCCTGGCCTCGCTCAGTTTGGATCAGGTCTAGCAGTTTCTCCTCACTGCACAGCTTTGTCCTGGAAGGGACCTCCTCTTTGACAGTTTCAAGAGTGTTCAGGGACCGGGTGGCTCCAGCACTGTCAGGTCCGATTGCTTCGCCATCTCTTTGTATGCACACTCAAATTGGATCTTGTAGAACCCCATTCCAACGTAGTGGCTATTTTCAGATTGACCTGCCATGCTCTCCGTCCATTGGTGACTTAGCGGTTTCATTTTCCCGTTACTGTCAGAAACCCAGTCACATTCCTTCTGTTTCATCCCAGTTTCTTATCCCACATGGGTCTTGCATCTTTGGGTAGTTTGTCCTCGCCCGCTCGTGTCTGGAAGTTGTGAGGATACTTGCTATGCAGTTTTATTGTAGATGTTGCTACAGGTGATTGATTTGGGTAGACTAACTGCTCTGTCTGTTCATATGAGAGATTCATGGAAATTCAAAACCACCATACCATTTTGTCACAGCGCTAGGCACAGAGCAGATGATTTGATGTTTGCTGATGGATGAAAGTTTATCGAAAAATGTTCTGTTGTTGTATAACAAATTACCATAAATTTAGTGTTTTAAAACAACACATATTTATAATCCCACAGTTCCTGTAAGTCAGAGCCACAGTTTAGCTGGGTCCTCTTTTCCGGGGTCTTCACCACATTGTTATCCAGGTGTCAGCCAGAGTTGCAGCCTCAACAGAGGCTCAGCTGGGAGAAGATCCACTTGCAAGCTCCCTTGGGTTGTTAGCAGAATTCATCTGTAGGACTGAGATTCCATTTCCTTACTGGCTCTCAGCCAGGGGCTGCTGTCAGCTCCTGAAGGCCCCCACCGTTCCTTGCCTCATGGCCCTCTCCACAGGCCCTCTCACATCGTGACAGCTACTAAATCCAGCAACAGAGAGGCTGTCTCTGATGTATGCTAGCGAGATGAGTCATACTTATGTCACAACATAATCACAGGAATGACATGCCATCAGCCTTGTCACAGTCTGTTGATTTAAAGCAAGTAATAGGTTTCTCCTAAACAGAAAGAGAGAGGATTATTCGGGTTATTCAGGGCACAAACATGGGGCCGCTCTAGAGTCTGTCCACCATGGTTCACATCTGCCTTGAGACCTGGTTTGCCCTCTTATTTCTTAAGACGAAAACGTTTCTGTTAATAGACTCTCCGTGGTGACTTTTAGCTTAATTTCATGGGCAAAGGATAGCATATTCAACTGTAACTGTGAAATATATAGTTCAAATGGAAACTTTAAGGCTGGGTGCGGTGGCTCACACCTGTAATCCCAGCACTTTGGGAGGCTGAGGCGGGTGGATCACGAGGTCAGGAGTTCAACCAACCTGGTCAAGATGATGAAACCCAGTCTCTACAAAAATATAAAAATTAGCTGAGCATGGTGGCAGGCGCCTGTAATCCCAGCTCCTTGGAAGGTTGAGGCAGAGAATTGCTTGAATCCAGGAGGCAGAGGTCACAGTGAGCTGAGATCGCGCCACTGTACTCTAGCCTGAGCGACAGAGCGAGACCCTGTCTCAAAAAACAAAACAAAACAAAACAAACAAAAAAGAAATTTAACATCAGTAACTTGAAAATCCTACTACAGCAAAATTACTTTAATGCTAGGATTCCTTGCCTTTCTCTGTGAAATAGACATGGGTGTCTACCACTCCCAACCTCACAGAGAAAAAATTAAATGATGCTTTTTAGTATCTAGAGGAAAAATAAGATTTCATACGCATCTTAGGCATTTTTTAACCCCTTTTGTGTTACCTGTGCTTGTGTATACTTTTGGAGTACTTCAGAGAACCCATGTCCAAGAATGAAATAGTACCAAAAGCAATTGTTTCCATATTCTAATAAATCAGACAACCCAGGTAACCATTTGGGAAGGAATCAAAAGATGTGTATTTTGAAAACCACATTTTTTGGTTCTAATGATACAGGAAATAATCTTATCCCCCATGCCAGACCGGCCTAAGGCTTTAATGAACAAATACACTGTTTCATTACTTCTGCTTCTGTTTAAACTGGGAGTATCTGTCAGATTCACCTTTGCTTCCCCACTTGCTCGTTCAGTCTTCTGTTTTCTTGATCTCATTATTTTTCTGGTAAGCAAGAAAGGGGTAGAAAAAAAGTGTCCCTCTGATGAAAATAGAGAACCATTTTTGGAGAATGATATTCTGTATACTTAGAAGCATTCAGCTGTAGGAGTAAGGGATTCTCTTCCCCTGCTTCACTTCGGGAGAAACACTGAATAGCCTTTGTTTGGTGGATGGCCGTGGATGCTGTATGCTATGGTGAAGCTGTTTCTTTTTGGCAACAGGGAGAGGGTGAGGATGGGGAACTCAAGAATACAGCATACAATATATGAGTACAGATTGTGCAGGATGCCCTTTCTCCTCAATTCCTGATTCCCTTCCTTGTGAGAACAACCATAATAATAATCAGAGTTGCCTTTCCGGTGGTGACGACATACCCACAAGAACACGCCTCTTGCGAAGGATCTCCTTCATCCCTCTCCAGAATAGGAGAAGAGGAAACACAAGAAGAAATGCCTGGTTCAGAGCCCCAATTCCTACTTCATGGATATGAAATGCCCAGGATGCTATAAAATCACCACGGTCCTTAGCCAGGCACAGACGGTAGTTTCGTGTGTTGGCTGCTCCACTATCCTCTGCCAGCCTACAGGAGGAAAAGCAAGACTTACAGAAGGAGGTTCCTTCGGAGGAAACAGCACTAAAAGTACTCTCAATCAAGATGAGTGGGAAACCATCTCTGTAAACACATTTTGGATAAAATAACAATAATCAGAGTTAACGTTTATTGAATAATTATACTAAGAGCTACATTCCAAATATTTAACCACTGAAACAACACAGGTGTCAACTAATCAGAATGAATACTGGCCATAACAGCATGCACTCTGGTTAGTGCATGCCCTCACCATGTCAGTTGTTACGTGTTTTGACCACAGGTTATTTGGATATTTGAGGGCTGCCAATGTCAACCCTGCTTTACATGCCAGGCACTGTGCCATGCCCCTTAAGCACCTTTGCTCATTGAATCCTCCCTCCCACCTGTTCTACAAGATGGATAATCTTATTCTAACTTCAACGATGGGGAAACCGAGACTTAAAGAAGTAGCACAGCTTGTTCCATGTCACATGGCTGAGAGGCAGAGAGACACTAGAGTTATACCCTGGTCTTCTGACCCACAAGTCCAAGCCCTTAAGTTCTATATTCTAATAACTCTTGAGGAAGCCACACCCTACCCTTGGCCCTTAGGAGAAATATACACTTTAAAAATATGAAGGCTGAAATTTATCACCCTACTCTTAGTGACAAGGAAAGTCGCCCTTGGCCAATCCAAGAAGGAAAGCAATGCAAACAGCCTAGTAAAAATGAGAGTATGAGGAATAGGCGTCAGGGGCCAGGCCTGCTCAGGAAATTGTTTAGAACTTGTTCCAAGGTCTCTGGAATACCACAGAAGCCCAAAGTCCAGACCAGCCTTCCAGTCTGGGGATGCATTTTTCAGATAATTGTCACAAATCCTAACTCCACCTTCCTCTCGCCATTAAGAGAATTCTGCCTGGTTCAGGCTTTTAAAGTGTGTTTATTTAGAGCAAAACAAACAAGTGGATCCTGGAGAGGAGCCATGCTGAACTTGTCATTGTCTTTCCTGACTAGATGACTGGCTCTCTGGTTGAATTGTGTGTGTGTGTGTGTGTGTGTGTGTGTGTGTGTGTGTGTGAGAGAGAGAGAGAGAGAGAGAGAGAGAGAGAGAGAGAGAGAGAGAGATGGAGTCTCACTCTGTTGGCCAGGCTGGAGTGCAGTGACACGATCTTGGCTCACTGCAACCTCCACCTCCCAGGTCCTGGTTCAAGCAATTCTCCTGCCTCAGCCTCCCAAGTAGCTGGGATTACAGACATGAGCCTCCATGACCAGCTAATTTTTGTATTTTTTAGTAGAGACAGGGTTTCACCATGTTGGTCAGTCTGGTCTTGAACTCTTGACCTCGTGATCCTCCCGCCTTGGCCTCCCAAAGTGCTGGGATTACAGACTTGAGCAAATGTGCCTGGCGAATTGAATTTTTTTTATTCCTCAGCCAGTAGTGACTCCACATCACTACCTGTGAGCTGATCTTGATAGTGACACCATTTCCAGAAATTGTATTTTTCAGCATGACACTCAGGGCTGAAGAAGTCCACATGCCCAACACCCTGTCTTGAGCCATCCTTGGATTATGTGGCACCCCAAGGCGTCCCCCTTGTCCCTTTCCCTCCTATTCAAGAAAGCATACAAGAATGCAGAGACTAGCCAGTTGTGATGGCTCACTCCTGTAATCCCAGCACTTTGGGAGGCCGAGGTGAGTGGATCACAAGGTCAGGAGATTGAGACCATCCTGGCTAACACAGTGAAATCCCGTCTCTACTAAAAATACAAAAAATTAGCCAGGCGTGGCGCCACGCACCTGTAGTCTTAGCTACTCAGGAGACTGAGGTAGGAGAATAACTTGAACCAGGGAGGTGGAAGTTGCAGTGAGCCGAGATCGTGCCACCGCACTCCAGCCTGGGTGACAGAGCGAGACTCAGTCTCAAAAAAAAAAAAAAAAAAGAATGCAGAGAATGAGGGGGTCTTACAGGAGGAATCTATTTGAACACAGTTCTTAACCTCTTTGAACCTTAGTTTCCACAGCTGTAAAATATAATAGAAACACATATGTTTGGAGGTATTATGGGGTGAGGGCACAGAAGAAGGCATGATTAGTCAGAGCAAATCTGTTTTATTTATTTATTTTTTTTGCGTTGGAGTCTTGCTCTGTGGCCCAGGCTGGAGGGCAATGGCATGATCTTGGCTTACTGCAACCTCCACCTCCTGGGTTCAAGCAATTCTCCTGCCTCAGCCTCCCAAATAGCTGGGACTACAGGCACATGCCACTATGCCTGGCTAATTTTTGTATTTTGAACAGAGACGGGGTTTTGCCATGTTGGCCAGGCTGGTCCCAAACTCCTGACCTAGTGATCCACCCGCCTCAGCCTCCCTAAGTGCTGGGATTACAGACATGAGCCACTGCACCCAGCCGAGACGAAATTCGCTCTTGTTGCCCAGGCTGGAGTGCAATGGTGCAATCTCGGCTCACCGCAACCTCCACCTCCCAGGTTCAAGTGATTCCCTGCCTCAGCCTCTCAAGTAGCTGGGACTGTAGGCATGTGCCACCATGCCCATCTAATTTTGTATTTTTAGTAGAGATGAGGTTTCTCCATGTTGTTCAGGCTGATCTCGAACTCCCGACCTCAGGTGATCTGCCTGCCTCAGCCTCCCAAAGTGCTGGGATTACAGGTGTGAGCCACCATGCTCAGCTAGTCAGAGCAAATCTTTATCCCAACTTCTTCACAATACTCATACACAGAATAGATTATATTCCTTAACTGCAAAGAATGAGTTACTAACAATAAAGGAGTACCAATGTTAACATAGTAGCAGTATTATTACTATGATTACTATTACTACCACCATCAACAATAAGTAGTAACAGCAACAATAATTAAATAATAAGTTACTCTGTATTGAGTTTTTACTGTGTGCCAGGCATTGTGCTAAATGAGATATACATTGTATCTCATTCATTCCCATGAAATTAGACTTTGTATGGGTACATTTTACCACTTCTCTGGGGTGGAGGAAATGATACTGGGGCCTAGGATGGAGGATCAGATCTAGGTGATTTAGATAGAGCCTCAGAGTCTACCAGCCTCCGCTGGCCAGCGTGAGCATCACCTGCTGTTGGCACCAGGAAGCTGTGTGGGCCTAGCCAGTGTTGTCCAACTGCCAGCTTCCATTCTAGTGAGAAGCATTGTCTGTGCTGAGGAGCTGGGATAGCTGTTCTGCCTGATGGTGTCTGGGGGGAACAGCCCATCCTCAGCATCCAGCTTGGATGATCATCCAGCAGAAATGATGTCTTTCTGGCCTCAAGACATATGCAGGGTTCATGTGACATGCTCCACATGGACTCACAAGCTCCCTCTCTTATGATAGAAGGTGAGGCCATAGACACCAGAAGGGTTTAGAGGGGTGTAGAGAACTTTTGATGGGCCTGGACATCTTCCTTGGAGCCAGAGCAGTGGCCAAGTACATCTATATCTACTCATGGAGTTGTTTTGAGAGATGAATGAGCTCTGAGATATATGCTACTGAGCACAGTATGCAGAACACCATAAACACCCAATAAGTAGCAATTTATTATTAATGAATAATAACAATAATATAAGAATAAACACAATGCAAGCATTGGTACTTTATTAGTAACATACTTCCGACACTCCTCACAAACAATCATGACGAAGACCATTTCACCATTCTGTTTGAGAACCCATGCTCTAGGGAAGCAAAGGACCTCTTCAAGGAGAACTACAAACCACTGCTCAAAGAAATCAGAGAGGACACAAACAAATGGAGAAACATTCCATGATCATGGATAGGAAGAATCAATAGCATGAAAATGGCCATACTATGCAAAGTAACTTATAGATTCAATGCTTTTCTCATTAAACTACCATTGACATTCTTCACAGAATAAGAAAAAATGATTTAAAAATTCATATGGAACCAAAAAAGACCCCAAATAGACAGGACAATCCTAAGCCAAAAGAACAAAGCTGGAGGTATCATGTTACCTAACTTCAAACTATACTATAAGGCTATAGTAACCAAAACAGCATGGTACTGGCACAAGAACAGTCACATATACCAATGGAACAGAATATAGAACTTAGAAATAAGGCTGGGCGCGGTGGCTCAAGCCTGTAATCCCAGCACTTTGGGAGGCCAAGGCGGGTGGATCATGAGGTCAAGAGATCGAGACCATCCTGGTCAACATGGTGAAACCCCATCTCTACTAAAAATACAAAAAATTAGCTGGGCATGGTGGCATGTGCCTGTAACCCCAGCTACTTGGGAAGCTGAGGCAGAAGAATTGCCTGAACCCAGGAGGCGGAGGTTGCAATGAGCCGAGATTGCGCCATTGCACTCCAGCCTGGGTAACAAGAGTGAAACTCCATCTCAAAAAAAAAAAAAAGAAAGAAATAAGACAATACACCTACAACCAGCTGATCTTCAACAAACTTGACAAAAACAAGCAATAGGGAAAGGACTCCCTATTCAATAAATGGTGCTGGGATAACTGGCTAACCATATGCAAAAAATTGAAACTGGACCCCTTCCTTACACCTTATACAAAAATTAACTCCAGGTAGATTAAAGACTTAAATGAAAAACCCAAAACTATAAAATCCCTAAAAGAAAATCTAGGCAATATCTTTCAGGACATAGGCATGGCCAAAGATTTCATGATGAAAACACCAAAAGCAATTGCAACAGAGCAAAAGTTGACAATATAAATTATTGTGTTATAAAGACACATGCATGCATATGTTCATTGCAGCTCTATTTACCATAGCAAAGTCATGGAATCAACCTAAATACCCAATAATGATAGACTGGATAAAGAAAATGTGACATATACATCATGGAATACGATGCAACCATAAAAAGGAATATGATCATGTTTTTTGCAAGGACGTAGTTGGAGTTGGAAGCCATTATCCTCAGCAAACTGATGCAGGAACAGGAAATCAAACTCCACATGTTCTCACTTCTAAGTAAGAGCTGAATGATGAGAACACATGTTCACATGGGGGGAACAACACACACTGGGGTCTTTCAGGGGGTGTGGTGGGGGGGGAGAACATCAGGAAGAATAGCTAATGGATGCTGGACTTAATACCTAGGTGGTAAGTTTATCTGTGCAACAAACCACCGTGGTACCTAGGTAACAAACCTGCACATCCTGCACATGTACCCCTGAACTTAAACGTTGAAGATTAATTAAACAATTAATTAAAGTAAAAAACAAATGAGTAGGAAAAAAATACCTGTGCTTTGGATCGTGAAGGCAACCTGTGACCTCAGAGGCTTGGAGTCAATTTTCTCGCCCAAGCTGTGCCTGGTCTTAGCATTATTTATTGGGTGCAGCCTCGAAAAAGAAGTTCCTTTGTCTAGTAACAGCCAGTGAAAAATACACTAATAAACTGGTCACAGTACCATAATACAAGCAGCCAGTGGTGATCCAATGCAGACATGCAGACATGAAACATTCTCATCAGTACCCAGTCTGGATGTTGACGGTGCCATGTTACACGGCCATTTTCTCTCCATAGCTACGTTAAATTGCTCAGATTGAATTCATTTTCTCATCTTTTATTTTTTGGTGGGGGGATGGAGTCTTGCTCTGTTGCCCAGGCTGGAGTGCGATAGCGCCATCTAGGCTCACTGCAACCTCCGACTCCCAGGTTCAAACAATTCTCCTGCCTCAGCCTCCCAAGTAGCTGGGATCTGGGATCACAGGTGACCCATGTCCAGCTAATTTTTGAATTTTCAGTAGAGACAGGGATTTGCCATGTTGGCCAGGCTAGTCTTGAACTCCTGACCTCAAGTGATCCACCTGCCTCGGCCTCCCAAAGTGCTGGGACTACAGGCATGAGCCACGATGTCTGGCCTCATTTGTTCTTATAGTCTACAATAAGCCCATTTTCTTACCCTAGTTGTAAGTCTTTGAGTCTTAGAGCTGGAAAAGACCTGTGAGTTCATTAGTCTGGTACTAATAGAACTATCTGCCACGATAGGAATATTCCACATCTTCACTGTCCAGGATTGTAACCACTAGATATAGGTGGCTATCGAACCCTTCAAATGTGGCTAATATGACTGAAAAACTGAATTTTAAACTTTAAAAATATTTAATTCATTTATGCTGCTAGAGCTATCTATTGGATAGAAAAGATTTAGTCCAATTCTTTCATTTTGTGTATGAGTTCCAGAGACACTAGTGACCTGCACGCGATTGCTCAGCTGGCTAGAGGCAGTGCAACGCATGGGAAACACTGACAGCCAGCTCAAATGCTTTTCAGACACATTATGTTTGCATTTATTTGTCCCCAGGCAGAAATAGCTTTCCATATCCACTCAGGTTGGTAGAGAAGGAAGGTGGGTGGATGAAGAGAGGCAAATTGCTTTTGTTGTCTTGGTCAACCAACTGTAGAAAAAAAAAGTTTTTTTTTTAACAGATGAAGGTCTTACTGTGCTGCTTAGGCTGGTCTCAAATTTCTGGGCTCAAGTGATTCTCCTACTTCAGCCTCCCTAGTAGCTGGGATTATAGGCATGCCTGGGGTTCAACATACAGACCTTCTGAGGAGACAGGAAGAATAAGAAACATCATGTTTTAAATACTGTGAAGAACCGAGAGTAGTTAAGGAAGTAAGAACTGAGGAGCAGGGTGGTAAAATGTGGTTTTGCTTTGTCACCTTGTAAATAAATACTGACAACTCATGTTGCTTTTTTTTTTTAAGTTAAATTTTGTGGGATGACCCCTATAGTAAAAATATAAATGAGTTAAATACTGTTGAGGAGCCATTATGTAGAAGGCCTGGTGTTAACTACCATGAGCATTTTCAAAAAAGCATAAAATAAGAGTTCCTCCCTTCAAAGAACAGGCCATCTAATTAAGAAGACATGATGTGCAAGCAGTAAAATGTGAAAAAATAGTATCAGGCTTTAAATGATTGTTAAATGTCATGGCGGAGAGTGGCCTCAGTCAGATTTCAGAGACAGACATGGGTGGCTCCTTGCTTCTGAGAATGTGCCCCGCCCCTTTCTTATTTCATAAGTACCTTTCACTTCTGTTTATGGGCATTAGCAGTGTTTGGTCTTTGTTGTTATGGTATTGTTTTGGTTTTGGGGTTCTTTTGCGACAGAGTCTTGCTCTGTTGCCCAGGCTAGAGTGCAGTAGCGTGATCTCAGCTCACTGAAACCTCCACCTCCTGGGTTCAAGCTATTCTTATGCCTCAGCCTCCCAAGTAGCTGGGACTGCAGTTGTGTACCACCACCCCTGGCTAATTTTTGTGTTTTTTCAGTAGAGACAGGGTTTTACCATGTTAGCCAGGCTGGTCTAAAACTCCTGACCTCAGCTGATCCACCCGCCTCAGCCTCCCAAAGTGCTGGGATTACGGGCATGAGCACTGTGCCTGGCCAGGTCTTTACGCCTAATATGCTCAGGGGAAGCCAAGAGCCTGCAGCCAGGAAGGGGGAATGGAGAAGAACGTGATCTCAGATCAGAACCCTTCTGGGCTGTGTGATCCTCATCTGGTAATTTTGCCTCCTGCAACTTCCTTTTCTCGTCTAAGGGAAGAGTAACTTCAACTGTACAGGTTGTCCTCAGCACTTATCAGCCCACCTATTGATTCACCCACACCTTATCACACTTGTAAATGCAGGCTGTCAATGCATTACTTGAAATCTGGTTCTCCTACGATGCTTCTTTGGATATTTAATTCTCGCATTGGTATTGGTCCCCTGGTTGTCTCCTGCCAACTCAGGCATGGCTTGTTTCTCAAGCTTTTACTTCTCTCATGAAAGGAAAATAGATTTGGATAAGATTAAATGATAAATTGAGGGCAGGTGACACAGTACTTGGCACAAAGTAAGCGTTTAATGAAAATAAGTAGAATAGCTGTTAACATTTGTTAAATTCTCATTATGTGCCAGGCATTGTTCTAAGCACTTTATGTGTACTAACTCATCTAGTGCCTAGAGACAAGATTCAAATACAAGTGATTTATGAAGACAATGCTTCTGGGAATAACCTGTAAGAGAGTGGGGAAAGCAGAAAGCAAAGACAAAAAAAAAAAAAAAAAGGAGCAAAATTTCAGGCAATTCCCCACAGAGAGGTGGCTTCAGTCTAATCTCCCAGAGGAGTCCTGGAGTGTGACTTATGCCCCAGGGCTTGTTTTTTGAGCTTCCAAATGCAGGTCGTTGGCTAAAAACTAGAATAAATAAATAGGCACTTCTGGCTCTCTGACCCTATGGGATAATGAGCTCACCAAGCAAATATACAGGAGCAGGAGAAGGGATATGAAGAAAAGTATAAAGGGATGCTAAGATATCAGGCCAGAATACTAACAATGTCTGCTGCAAAGCCTCACAGTAACAACAACAATTCATTTAGCAGCCTGGGCAGTGGCCCACGCCTGCAGTTCCAGCACTTCGGAGGCTGAAGTGGGTGGATCACTTGAGCTCAGGAGTTCGAGACTAGCCTGGATAACATGGCGAAACCCCAGCTCTATTAAGCAAACAAATTTAAAAATCCATTTAACAGATGAGGCACAAGAGTTTAAATCGTTCTGAAAAAATTAGCTGGGTACAGTGGTGTTCATCTGTTGCCCCAGCTACTCTGGAGGCTGAGGCAGAAGGATCACTTGAACCCAAGAGACAAAGATTGCCGTGAGCCGAGATAGCACCACTGCACTCCAGCCTGGGAAACCAACTGCGACTCTATCTCAACAAAAAAAGTTTTAAATATTAAAAATAATAAGTAAATTGTTCCAGTCACATAGCTAGTAAAGGGAAATAAAAGTTCAACCCTAGGCAGCCCAGCCCCCAAGTTTGTTCCCTCAGCTCAGTGCAGTGCCAGCCAGCTGTCCTAACCACACCACATTCTCTTTTCAGACGTAATGCCTACATGTTGGTCTATGGTACAGACATCTGGAAATGCACGAAAGTGAACCAAATTGTTCTTTCATATGGGAGGTCCTTTGTCATCCTGACTTTTCTCAGCCTCCATCACCATAGTGTAATCAGGATGCTTTTCATCCCTAGCAGTTCCTAATTCCTGTAATTTTCTCCTTAATGGCTCTCCGGATCTTGCCACTGATTATGGTGCCATTTGTGGCTCTTCAGCGGGTGCTGGGCATAGGCACAGGTGCAGGCTTCCAAGACCTCCACTATTCATTGAAAACAAATTTCATTTCAACGTTTTAAAAAAATTTGCTCTCCCTTCAACATATTATTAAATCACACTTTTCTGGAAAGACTTTGGCTACAATTTTTTTTTTCTATAAAAATAGTGCCAACGTATTTCCTGCTGGATTAAGCAATTAGATAAAGGAAAGGTATGGACTTTATAGTCTCTTCAAAGTGGCTGCACAACGTGCATTGGCATTTCGCAGCAGTTGAGGTTCATTTGGCATTTGATTTCACAGCTTGTGGCCTAGGGGACAATAGACTATGATGTTCTATGGCATAATTGATGGGATGATGGTAAAATTTTATTTAATATGTTGATAAAATGTTCCAGATTAAACATATATTACTTTTTACATGTACCTGATTACTTTTTATAATCAGATAAACAACAATAAATATGATCAAGCAGTGATGCTGGTAACTACAGATAGTCTAGAGCAAGCTTTCTCAATCTTGGCATTATTGACATTTTAGGCTAGACAATTCTTCATTGTCTATCCTGTGAATTGTAAGATGTTTAGCAGCATCTCTTGCTGATAGTGACAGGAGGCAGCCAAATGCATAGGGATGAGTCCCCGGTGAAACCCTACCTTCAAGCCAAAAACAGCCTGAAGGCTGAAAGACCAGACTGCTGGTCCCGGACGAAACCCTTAACCGAGAGTGAGAACTTCCATTCCTGTTTACTGCGCTTCCCAATTGATTCTTTTCCCTTTTTTTTTGAGATGAAGTTTTGCTGTTGTTGCCTAGGCTGGAGTGTAATGGCATGATCTTTGCTCACTGCAACTTCTGCCTCTCAGGTTCAAGTGATTCTCCTACCTCGGCCTACTGAGTAGCTGGGAATACAGGCATGCGCCACCACACATGGCTAATTTTGTATTTTTAGTAGAGGTGGGGTTTTACCATGTTGATCAGGCTGGTCTTAAACTCCTGACCTCAAGTGATCCACCTGCCTCAACTTCCCAAAGTGCTGGAATTACGGGTGTGAGCCACTGCACCCAGCCCCAATTGATTCTTTCTGAATAATGGCTTGTAACCAATCTAATGTTGCCTTTTCCAACACTACCTATGGCCTGCCCCTTCCCCATTCTAAGCCCATAAAAGCCCTTGTCTCAGACACATTAGGGGGACTTTCCTGCCTTCAGGTAGAGGGACCACCACAGTGTCTCTGCTCTGCTAAAAGCTGTTTCCTCACTCAATGAAACTCGCCTTTCTCATTCTTCGATTGTCAGTGCATCCTCATTTTTCTTGGGTGTGGGACAAGAACTCAGGAATGGGTGCATAAGCCAGACTTAGCCTGGGTGGGCTAAGTGGGTGAGCCATCTCTTGCAGCAGATAATGTGGTCAGGCAAGGCCCAGGTGGGGCATTGCTGGACAAAGGTCCCCTGATTGCAAAGTGACCAAGAAGAAAATCCTGTGTCACTGCCTCCACTCACTAGATACCAGTAGCCCTTTCCCTAACCTTGCATAAATTGTGATAATCAAAATATCTCCAGATATTCCCAAATGTCTTCTGGGAAGCAAAATTGCCCCTGATTGAGTAGCACTGCTTAGAGAGGACAGTAACAATGAAGGGACATCTGATGATGTGCTTTCTGGGCTCTTCCCTACCTTCTTCTCTGACAACCTCCCTTCTTGGTTTCTGTTTGCTGGTATTTCTGAGCTTGACCAGTTTTAGTTCCTTGTATTTTTCAAATGTTTCTGGCAAACTCTTACCACCATTATCTCCCAGATGTTCACTCCATTTCGTTCTCATATTTTTGTCCAATGACACCATTTCTGAACTTTGGTTGTCCCCATTACCTTCACATCTGTACTGTGAGCCTAACTTTCTTGCAAATATTAGATATAAAGAGAACACACTGCAAGTAGGTAGAAAAGAGGTTATGTTAACACTTCTGCACATTTTCAGCACTTCTTTTTAGCAAGTTTATTTCAAGCCTCATGATGCATAAAATATGGAGAAAATGAAGTAGAGGAATTTAGAGTTACTCATTTTGACATCTCAGAGAGAACTGGTCATGGAAGCATAATCCAGGTTCCTGAGGATCTAGTGACAGGACTTTTCATTTTGAAAAATATGATGATTCTAGTCAAAGAAGTTTTAATAAGTCTGATCAAAATATTTATGTACACAGTCACACAAGCCTGTTCTTGTGCTTTTTTCTAAGTTTGGGCCAAGTACAGCAAAAAAATTTGGCCCATTGTACCACCATGATGGGGTGGTCTCTTTGCACTGTCATTTTCTATCAAGTTTCTAGGGTTGGACTTTACAAAATAGGCCAAGCAAATTCCTATGCTGCCAAAAACTCAAGCAATGTTTCTGAGAGCATCTGAAGGACTTCTGGGTTCCATTTAAAACCTTCCCTCAAAAATTAGTTTCTTCCTTGTGGCGGATGAGAAAATTTAACCTCTTAGGTTTGAAGCTGATGCTTAATACTTGCCACCATCCATGAACAGTCAAACTCAACAACTGTTCAAAGGTGGCTTGAATGAACCCAGTGGGTTCATTCAAAACCTTGTTATGTGTCTCTGCCGCACACCTCTGTTGGTCTAAAGCCCCTTCATCCTTCAAGGTCTAATGCCTTACCTGAAGATCTCCCCCTTTCAGAGCCCATACCATCATGGTCATATTTGCATTGCTCTCCTTTATGCTGCTGTCATTTGTTTTCTTGTTTTTGGTTTTTGGCATCTGGCTTTTTTGAGGTAGGGTCTCCCTCTGTGGCCCAGGCTAGAGTGGCATAACTTTGGCTCACTGCAACCTCTAGCTTTTGGCTCAAGTGATTCTCTCAACTCAGCATCCCAAGTAGCTGAGACTACAGGTGCACCACCATGCTCAGCTAATTTTAACTTTTGTTTGGACAAAATCTCACTGTATTGCCCAGGGTGGTCTTTAATTTGTGTGTTCCAATGATCCTCCCACCTCAGCCTCTCAAAGTGCTGGACTTATACGCATGAGCCACCATGCCCAGTTGATTCTGTCCTTCTTAAACTTCAAGATTCTTAAGAGTATATATATATATATTTATTTAATCCTTTCATGTGCATAAGACCTGCCCCTATACAGAGTAGATAACCAACAAATATTGGTACAATTTTTTTTTGAGACCGAGTTTTGCTCTTGTTGCCCAGACTGAAGTACAATGGCATGATCTTGGCTCACTGCACCTCCGCCTCCCAGGTTCAAGTAGTTCTCGTGCCTCAGCCTCCCAAGTAGCTGGGATTACAGGCATGTACCACCATGCCCAGCTAATTTTGTATTTTTGGTAGAGATGGGGTTTCACCATGTTGGTCAGCCTGGTCTCGAACTCCTGACCTTAGGTAATCCACCTGCCTCTCTGCTACCCAAAGTGCTTGAATTACAGGTGTGAGCCACTGCACTCTCCCTTTTTTTGACACAGAGTCTTGCTTTGTCACCCAAGCTGGAGTGTAGCTGTGCGTTCTTGGCTCACTGCAACTTCCGCCTCCCAGATTCAAGCAATTCTTGTGCCTCAGCCTCCTGAGTAGCTGGGATTACAGGTGTGCAACCACCACACCTGGCTCATTTTTGCATTTTTAGAAGAGATGGGGTTTCACTATGTTGGTCAAGCTGGTCTCAAACTCCTGACCTCAAGTGATCTGCCCACCTCGGGCTCCCAAAGTGCTGGGATTATAGGCGTGAGCCACTGTGCCCAGCCCAAATATTGGTACAATTGAGTTTAATCTTGGTAGAATCCCCCCTAGGTCCTGCCGTGACACCTAGTGTCCCTCGGCCAAGGATACAAGGAAGAAGGAAGGAAGGAAACAAGGAAGGGCAGAAGGAAGACAGGAATACAAGGAAGGAGAAATACTGTTTTTACTCAAACATGTTTAAATACCAGAACTTTTTAGTAGCTGTGAAGTGCTCTGTTGAAATCACAGTAAGATCATAATAATATGGAACCCAGTGTCAGCCTCCTCTAAGAATAAAGGTCATTATTAACAAGAACTGAATAAGCACCATTGTCCCCCTAACTGCTGCCTCTTACTATGCATTTCACAATCATTCATAGAAAGTGTCCCTTTCTATGTGTCATTTTTCTACGCATGGTTGTAAATTGAGTAGAATGAAGCTACTTACTGCAATTTAGGATTCAGATAAAGCTTGTTTCCTTGCAACTGAGTCTCATTTCATTTTGATTCAAACCCCTAACATTGCCTGGGTTTCTCTATACCTTTAAGATTGTGAAGGATGGAAAATAACAAATTGCTGCCTTATCCCTTTGGAAGCACCATGACTTCTCTGGTATGTGAACATCTGTATGTTCTCTCCTTAGAGCGGGAACCTTGGTCACGTGATGCTGTTTCCTCCAAATATAACATCCATCTGTCCGGATCTGGATTTTCCATTATCAAATAGATTCTGCAGCAGCTTGCAGCGGCTTCTGCTGCCTTCACTGCAAGGCTGCGATAAGCCGCAGTCCTCACTTGCTCACACTATGCAATTATAAGGATTCGGGGGAGGAGTGTCAAAATGAAAATCAGACTTGAAGTGGTAGCATGAGTGATTTCAATCAACTGTAAAAAGATTTCCTGACCAAGAAGGTAGCCAGACGACAGAGGCTCAAAGACACGTGGTCTTAGTCCCAGGGCCTATGCAAAGCACACAGCACAGGAAATAAAGTGTTTCTTTCCTAAGACAGTCATATGTCAGATGCCAACAAAGCTATGATGAAATCAGATGCCTTTTGAGTATGTAGTTGATGTGAAAACGAACCCATTTGGGGGTTTACTTGGTAGGATTTGGGAACCTACTGAAAATAGGTAGATAGAATTGAGGGGCTATGGTCAAAGCAGGAGGCCCAGCCTAGAGAAATGGATATGATGACCAGGTCCTAGGTTCCTCAGGATATGAAGTCTTCAACAGAGGTTTGTATCCCTACAGCGTAGGTAGATCTCAGAGATTTAAATTATGTATAACATTTTGTACATTTTCCTGTAACAAGAACCCATCCCTAGAAAGTAAAACTTTAACTGTAATTGACCAAGGAGTTTACTCTCTCAGTAAGCAAAGAAGGAAGAACAAAAGCAGGGGCTAGTCCCGTGGAGTTAAAAGTGTGACAATGAGGGACACTGTGGAGGGCCAGGAAGTTAAAATTTACAGCCATTCGATCTGAGGTATCAGGGCCTTCCCGGAGAGGTGGGCCAGGTCGAATGTGAACAGTGAGGGTCCAGCGGCTGTGTTTATCTCCTCCCTCTGGCATACCCCCCTGTGAGCTCACAGACTTCTGAAGGGCAGAGACTTTATGATGTGGCACGATCAGATATCCTCTGGCTCTTCAATATTTAATGACGGGATGCCTTCCAGTTGCTCACTTCTTTTGTTATTTATAGTTCCCATGATCTCAATAGGATGGAAATGCTATAGCTTTATTCCAGAAACTGTCCTAGAGCAGGCCTGAGATAAAAACTAAAGGAGGGAGGGTGGTAAACACATTGACAGTGGAGGTGTAAATAGTAGCTACTTTCACAATCTGATGTGAGAAGCTTCAAGAACATCATTGTCCATTGATTTGCTGTAGACAATGTCAGATACCCTACCATTGCCAGGATCATTGAATAGTGTTAGAGCTTCCCTTCCACTACATGGGAAATACATCAGTCACCAGCACTTTAGTGTGAATCAGTATTCCCTGTTTTCCTCAACTGAGACGATGTTAAGAAGGCATGCTTTTAAATAAGAGTGAGGAGGCCAGGTGCTATGGCTCACGCCTGTAATCCAGCACTTTGGGAGATTGAGGCGGGTGGATCATTTGAGGTCAAGAGTTCAAAACCAGCCTGGCCAACATAGTGAAACCCCATCTCTACTAAAAATACAGAACTTGGCTGGGCATGGTGGTACATGCCTGTAATCCCAGCTACTTGGAAGACTGAAGCATGAGAATCGCTTGAACCAGGGGGGTGGAAGTTGCAATGAGCCAATGTGTCACTTCACTCCAGCCTGGGTGAAAGAGCAAAAGTCTGTCTCAAAAAAAAAAAAAAAAAAATATATATATATATATATATATATATAATTAAAAATAAATAAGAGTGAGGAGAAGGATAAAAAGATTTAAAAGATGAGAGCAGAATAGGAGTGACAGAGTGGGAAATGAAGAGGGACTCAACAGAGAGCCAGAAGCAAGGCGAGGGATGCTCTGGATGACCCTAGAAGTAAATTTAACTGGATTTAGACTGGCCCAGGATCAGCCCTAAGAACTGAATGTAATCTTGGTTTCTATGTTACTTCCCGCATTAGACCACAGACATCATTTGGTTTGAGATGAAAGTGCCTAAACAATGCAGGTGATATCAAGACTCACTTCAGCAAAGGGGATTCAGGTTTCAGGGCTGGTTTGTAGTGGCATCAAGGTCTCAGTTTATTTCCATTAGGCCCTTTGTCAGTTCCATGTTGTGGTTGTGTAGACTCTCAAAATACAGGCCTTAGAGGCAGCTGTCTCTCTCTGACTTTCTCCCGCCCCTCAAACTCCCCAATGGCTAACCATAGAAACTAGAATCCCTCTTCCCCAAGGACAGTCAGCCATAAAACCTAAAAATACTACTCTTTCTTCCCACCTCCCCTGCCTTTCTGTGTAAAAACTGGAAACTGTAGTTCATCAGAGCCCCATTCCAGAGAGGATTCTGTCCCCATACCCAGAAAAAGAAATGCATGCCCAGAGAGGCCAAGAAGAATCTAGACAGCAGGCCTTGATGGATTTCCCCACTCAATCCATTAGCATTAGATATTTGTTTTTGTTTTATTTTGGTTTTGTTTTCTGAGACAAAGTTTTGCTCTTGTTGCCCAGGCTGGAGTGCAATGGTGTAATCTTGGCTCACTGCAACCTTTGCTTCCTGGGTTCAAGTGATTCTCCTGCCTCAGTCGCCTGAGGAGCTGGTATTACAGGCCCCTGCCACCACGCCCAGCTAATTTTTGTATTTTTAGTAGAGACGGGGTTTCACCATGTTGGTCAGGCTGCTCTTGAACTCCTGACCTCAGGTGATCCACCTGCCTCGGCCTCCCAAAGTGCTGGGATTACCGGCGTGAGCCACCGCGCCTGGACCAGCATTAGATCTTACCTATTTTGTCCAATCGTATTTCCACACGGCTGTGCATACTTTTTTGGACCTAAGCACAAAAATGAACAGTTTCTCCTGTACCTTTAGATCTTCATTCTGAAGGTTCCCATGTCACATAAAATTGTTATTGAATAAATTTGTATGATTTTTCTCCTATTACTCTGCCTCTTGTCCATGATTTTCTACAAACATTCAGAAGGTGAAAGGGAAGCTTCTCCTTGGTCCCTGTGGTTGCCATGAATCCTTCATACTTCCTGACTTCCATATTCAGGGAGACAGAAGCTTCTGGGCACTCTTCCATAAGAACATGGGGCCAGGTGTGGTGGTTCACACCTGTGATACCTGCACTTTGGGAGGCCCAGGTAGGTGGATCACGAGGTCAGGAGTTTGAGACCAGCTTGGCCAACATGGTGAAACCCCATCTCTACTAAAAATACAAAAAAATTAGCTGGGCGTGGTGGTGCATGCCTGTAATCCCAGCTACTCAGGAGGCTGAGGCAGGAGAATCACTGGAACCCGGGAGGCAGAGGTTCCAGTGAGCTGAGATTGTGCCACTGCACCCAGCCTTGGCTACAGAGCAGGACTCCATCTCAAAAAAAAAAAAGAGTCCTAAATGAAACACAAATATTTAGACCAGGCATGGTGGCTCATGAGGTCAAGAGTTCAAGACCAACCTGGCCAACATAGTGAAACCCTGTCTCTACTAAAAATACAAAAAATTAGCCAGGCGTGGTGGCAGGTGCCTGTAATTCCAGCTACTTGGGAGGCTGAGGCAGGAAAATCACTTGAACCCAGAAGGCGGAAACCGCAGCGAGCTGAAATCATGACAGTGTGAGACTCTGTCTCAAAAAAAAAAAAGAAAGAAAATGGAATTTATTTCACAAAAGCTCACAGAAAATTAAATTTTCATGTATCATTGTCCATAATTTGGTCACATGCCAGTTCCTGAATAATTTCCTGCAGTGGGGAAATGCCAAGTGTTGATTGGCATAAACCCAAATCAACAACCCATCCCTTTAGCAAGGGGATGAGACTGTATTAAACAAACATGGCCCACCCATGGAGCTGGAGGTGGAGTTAATTTTGTCCATGCCAAAGGACAAAGCTGCTACCCAGTGGGAGAGAGAAAACAAATGTCCATTTTACTACTCTTTTACTAGTTTTAGTTTTTGACAAATACTGAGAGTAAAGGAAAAGGTAACTACCGTACTTCATGCCCCTTATGCTTTACATATGCTGACCCATTTAAGCCTCACATCTTTTGTGGTATTGTGATTTCCACTTACTGATAAGAAAACGATGACATCTGTTGACTTATCTATACACAGCTAGTAAAAGACAGAGCTGAAGCACAAACCTAGTTCTGCCCACATTCAAATACTCTTACCAACTGTTGTCTGATAGATGATTAATAATCTGTTGTCTGAGGAATCTACTGTTATTTATGAAAAGCAGAACTCAAGTCATTTCAGCAAGCATTTATTGAATATTCACTCTGTATATGGAGCATTCTGCAAGGCCTTGCATTTCCCTAGGTAAGGTATACCTAGAAGTGAACAGAAATGTCCAGTCCACAAAAAGAAATAACAATTAGAGAGTGAAAGGCAAACAAATATAGAAAGTTTGTTCATTTATTTCCTCATTTGGTTATTTTGGGAAATCCCATATATGCTGTGATAACCATTGGGTTAGCCACGATTTGCTTAATACAGGGGTCACAAGTAGAAATCCTGTATTCAGGCAGAGAAAAAGTGTGATTGAGGAAATTGGTGAATGTGAGCTATGGAGGGTGCCTGCTCCATCTGTAGGCATCTAGAATTCATATTACCCATGCCTAGATTTAATTCACAGGTCTCAGTGTACAAACTTTGGCGTAACAGGAGGTTGAGCATGGTTCCACATCAGATATGTGCTTTCATGGAAAGTGAGTACAGTGCCAAGTGCCTCAATCAGGGTAACCAATGTTTGGCATGTGTATTGTTCTTCAACCATCCTCTCCACACACACACACCTTACCCACCATGTCAGACATCACTAATCAATTGCATTTTTTTTAACCTCCGAATCTGAATATGCTCCCATAATTTTATGTTTTATTCACCCCTATATCTTCAGCATTTAAAATTGTTCAAAGAGGCCAGGCACGGTGTCTCACACCTGTAATCCCAGGACTTTGGGAGACTGAGGGGGGAGGATCCAGCCCAGGAGTTCAAGACTGGCCTGTGCAACACGGGAAAAAACCGTCCCTACAAAAAACACATAAAATAGCCAGGCATGATGGCACATGCCTGTGGTCCCAGCTTCTCCAGAGGCTGGAGTAGGAGTGTCAGTGCCCAACTAATCCAGAGACTAATTCACACAAAGCTGGTTGTACAGGAAACTGAAGTTTTTATTATGCAAATCAATCTCCTCGAGGTCTGGAGTGTTGTTGTTGTTTTTGAGACAGAGTCTTGCTCTGTCATGCAGGCTGGAGTGCAACGGCACCATCTCTGCTCACTGCAACTTCCGCCTCCCAGGTTCAAGCGATTCTTCTGCTTCAGCCTCCTTAGCTGGGACTACAGGTGCCCACCACCATGCCCGGCTAATTTTTTGCATTTTTAGTAGAGACAGAGTTTCACCATATTGGCCAGGCTGGTCTCAAAATCCTGACCTTCTGATCCGCCTGCCTCAACCTCCCAAGGTGCTGGGATTACTGGCTTGAGCCACCGCACTCTGCCAAGATCAGAGTTTTTAAGGTTAATTTGGTGGGTAGGGGACCAGGTGAGTCGGGAGTGTTGATTGGTTGGCTTGGAGATGAAATCAAAGGGGATTGAGCTGTCCTCTGAATCAGTACCTTGGTGGGGGCCACAGGACTGGTTGGCAGGTCCAGCTGGGGCCATCCTGCTGTCAGAAATGCAAAAACCTGAAAAAGGCCAATCTTAGATTCTGCAATTGTGTTGGTATCTTCCAGGATGATTAAGGAAGTTGCAAACCTTATGACCTCCCAAAGTTAGCTTAGCCCATGCCCCAGAATGAGCACAGCCAACCTGTGATCTAGAGACAAGATGGAGTCAGCCACGTCACATTTCTCTCACTGGCATAATTTCTTCAGTTATAATTTTTGCAAAGGTGGTTTCAGGAGAATCACTTGAGCCTGGGAGATTGAGGCTGCAGTGAACTGTGATCCGTGTCTGGATGACACAGTGAGACCCTGTCTAAAAAAAAAAAGAAAAAAAAGCCCCAGCACGGTGGCTCGTGCCTGTCATCCCAGCACTTTGGGAGGCCGAGGCAGGTGGATCACAAGGTCAGGAGAGACCATCCTGGCTAACATGGTGGAACCCTGTCTCTACTAAAAATACAAAAAATTAGCCAGTGTGGTGGCATGGGCCTGTAGTCCCAACTATTCTGGAGGCTGAGCCAGGAGAATCGCTTGAGTCTGGGAGGCAGAGGTTGCAGTGAGCCGAGATTGCGCCACTGCACTCCAGCCTGGTGAAAGAGCAAGACAGTCTCTAAAAAAAAAAAAAAAAAAAAAAATGTGCAAAGTACATCAAAGGCAAATAGTAGTGCATTTATGTACCTATTTATGTAGAATTTGCCTGACACAATTCTAAACATTTTACTCTGTCTTTACTCTTTTAATCCTCATCATCTCTAGAATGTAGATAGTATTCTCTCTCTTTTTTAAGCTAAGAAAGAAAGAGCTTTAACAGCTTGCCCAAGGTCATCTGGCTGGTAGGAGTGGAACCAAAATTTGAACTTGAGTTGTCCAGAGCCATGTGTGTAATCTTAACACTCCATTATATTGTTTTTACCACACCGTAACAAACAGACGAATTCTTCACAACATGAAGCTCCTGATGACTCTGCCAGTCAGCCACATCGTTTAGGTGATGAACAGTTACAATTTTAGAATTTGTTTTGAGGTGACTTCTATGTGGCTGAAATATGAGAAAATTAAGATGGCTTAAGTACTGTCTCAGTGAGAATGGGTTATTGAAACCACTTTTTCTCACATTATAATTCTTGAGCAACTAATAGGGATGCTGAAAGTGGAACTGGAAAATTACTTCTTTGTTTCTTTCTTTCTTTTTTTGAGATGGAGTCTTGCTCTGTTGCCCAGGCTGGAGTGCACTAGGGAAATCTCAGCTCACTGCAACCTCTGCCTCCCAGGTTCAAGCAATTCTCCTGCCTCAGCCTCCCAAGTAGCTGGGACTACAGGTGTGCACCACCACGCCCAGCAAATTTTTGTATTTTTAGTAGAGACAGGGTTTCACCATATTAGCCAGGCTGGTCTCAATCTCCTGACCTCGTGATCTGCCCACCTCGGCCTCCCAGAGTGCTGGGATTACAGGAGTGAGCCACCACACCTGGCCAAAAATTACTTCTTTCATTAAAGCATTCATTTTCTTTTTTGGGGGGCAAGATGCTAATATGAGAATCTGTGTTCAATAAAACAATCTGACATTATTTCTGTTTCAGTGCTAATGAAGGAAGGAAGAGGTAGAAATGACAAGAGAAATTTTTTTTTTTCTTTTTATGGAGATGGAATCTCACCCTGTCACCCAGGCTGGAGTATAGTGGTGCGATTTCAGTTCACTGCAACCTCTACCACCTGGGTTCAAGTGATTCAACAAGAGAATTATAAAAAAAAATTATTTCATCTGTTTTGGAACAGGACATCCTAAGGCACCTTGAAGCAGCTTACTCTTGGTGGACCAGAGATCAGGTAATTAGTGAAATGAGATGATGTCAGAATAAATTACAAAGAGATAAGAATCAGGAGGCTGAGGCAGGAGAATTGCTTGAACCCAGGAAGCAGAGGTTACAGTGAGACAAGATCACACCATTGCACTCCAGCCTGGGCGACAGAGCAAGACTCTATCTCAAAAAAAAAGGAAGAAAAAAGAAAAAGAAAACACAAAAAGTACACACTGGTTGATAACTTTATATGAAGTCCAAGAATAAGTAGACACCAAAAGTTGGTAACCATGAAAAAAGCATGGGAAAATTTGCTGGGCACAGATGTTGTCCCTCATGACCTTGGGCATGGTTACATGAGTGTATATATTTGGTTTTTTGTTTTCGTTTTTGTTTTTTGTGGCTTTTCTTGAGACAGAGTCTTGCTCCGTCACCCAGACTGGAGCGTAGTGCCTCAATCTTGGCCTGCTGCAGCCTCCACCTCCCAGGTTCCAGTGATCCTTGTGCCTAAGCCTCCTGAGTAGCTGGGATTACAGGCATGTACCACCAGGCCCAGCTAATTTTTGTAATTTCAGTAGAGACAGGGTTTCACCATGTTGGCCAAGCTGGCCCCAAACTCCTGACCTCAGGTGATCTCCCAAAGTGCTAGGATTACAGGCGTGAGCCACTGCATGTGGCCCATATATATCTTTGTCAAAACTCATCAAACTGCAAGCTTAAGAGCTATGCACTTTACTGTATGTAATTTATACTTCCATGGAAGATAAAAATATAAAAAGTAAAGTGACTTATTATGGCTATAAAAGTAAACTTTTGACTGTACTCAACCTGATCTTATCTCTTTAATATGGTCTACTTTAAAATTAATTTATCACGTGGGCTGATCAGAAACTGTCATCATTTGGGCTAAAAGTACACTTGATAAAACCACACATAGAGGTCCATAGTTCATCTCTTTCCTATTGAATACTTCTACTCATTTTTTTTAAATCCTAAATATGTTTTCTATGTCAGTAATAAGAATAGCAATGAGTTTAGGTCTGTCTGTTGAATTCAGGAGATACCTAGTCAATCAGCACCCTGAGTCACTGAAGGTGTTATCGTTCACTTTGGGGTTAAAACTTTCTAGAAGGGGCCAGGCCTGGTGGCTCACACCTGTAATCCCAGCACTTTGGGAGGGTGAGGCAGGCAGATCACAAGGGCAGGAGTTTGAGATCAGCCTGGCCAATATGGTGAAACCTCGTCTCTACTAAAAAAAAAATACAAAAAAATTAGCCAGGCATAGTGGTGGGCACCTGTAGTCCCAGCTACTCAGGAGGCTGAGGCAGGAGAATAGCTTGAACTTGGAGGTGGGGGAGGTGGGAGGAGGTTGCAGTGAGTCGAGATCCCACCACTGCACTCCAGCCTGGGTGACAGACCAAGACTCCATCTCAAAAAATAAAAATAAAAAAAAAATTCTAGAAGGTTTTGTTTTTCTTCAAGGAAGCAGAATATTTTCTTTTGAGAGAGGTTCATTAGGAATAAACCTATAAGGCACATCAGTCTTCATGTTATAAATATGATTTCCTTTCTCTCTTGCCCTGTTGGTTCCCAGATTATTTATCTGGTTAAAAATGAAAAAAGAAAAAAAGTTTCTGGCTTTACTTCAAATCCAGTCTTTCCAGGGCCCCAGAGACTGACCCTTGGGTTGTTTGATGTAACCATGCTAGCTCCATGATGATGGACCTGGCATTTTCCAGCTAAAATCACCCACCATGCAGCCAGCAGTGTCGGTCATTAAGACTGAGTCACTAGCTTGTCTGAGCCATGGTCTGGATTTCTTGTTGTTATAAAGATGAAGCCTGAGTTCACTGGAGACTAGTTCCCTAACAAGAAAGATCCCAGACTGTGTCTTAATTCAGCCTTGCATCAAGTCACCTACCTGGAATGGGAAAATTCATGAAGAAATAAAGAGAGCTCTGCTTTTCCTGTGTGAGTCCCTGTAGAGGGATAGGTCTAGGGCCAGTCTTTGGAACCCTTGCCAGCTGGGCTGTGTTAGCAGTTCTGTTCTCCCTCATTTGTTGACCCTCCTAACTAACTATAAGCATATTAAATTTCCTATTCAAGTACTGCAAATGCCTTGGTGTTTAGCAGGATATCAGATTTATTTCATACTTCCGTGGGAAATATTACTGCTTCACTCTGTCAACAATCAGGCCAGAGTGGGCAGCCCAAAGACGTATGGTTCACGTTTTTGGCTTTTGGCAAACCCTTTCTCATCTTCTTTTTGATTCCCTGTCTCCCTAACTTCTTTTGCCTTTATGCATGACTCATCTTGGGTGAGTAATTTTATTTGCAGTCTGCAGAAATGGGGTTTTAGGTGTAGGTCACTAGAAACAGACCCAGAGACCAAGATTCATGCTAAAGTACTTTATTAGAAAGAGTTTCTGGCCAGGGGCAGTGGCTCATGCCTGTAATCCCAGCACTTTGGGAGGCTGATGCAGGCAAATCACGAGGTCAGGAGATCAAGACCATCCAGGCCAACATGGTGAAATTCTGTCTCTACTAAAAATTACCAAAAAAATTAGCTAGGGGTGATGGCACATGCCTGTAGTCCCAGCTACGCGGGAGGCTGAGGCAGAAGAATTGCTTGAACCCAGGAGGCGGAGATTGCAGTGAGCTGAGATTGCACCACTGCACTGCAACCTGGGCCACAGTGTGAGACTGTCTCAAAAAAAAAAAGGAAGAGTTTCTGAGAAGAAACAGTAGGAAAGAGGGGAAGTTGGATGGGAACCAAGGAACCCTTTACACTTGATACTGCACTCTTGATTCAAGAGGGAGTTCGACTTCCCAGGCTCAAGCACAAAGAGGGTAGCATCAAGCACGAAGCCACCATGGGACTGCCTCAAACCTGCGGGTAACTCTGGAAAAGTGATTGTTTCAATCAGAGGTAAAGCCGATGTATTTATATTCTTGTGCCTATAAATCAATGGTTAAAGCCCATCTCACAAGTGGGCAAATGTCCAGAATCTTCTGAGTTTTGGGGGATTTTCTTGTCTCATTTGACAGACAGGGTCTCACTTGACAGATAGGGTCTCACTCAGTTGCCCAGGCTGTAGTGCAATGGTGAGATCTTGGCTCACTGCAGCCTCAACCTCCCTGGCTCAATTCTCCCACCTCAGCCTCCCTAGTAGCCAGGACTACAGGCACATACCACCATGCCTGGCTAATTTTTATACTTTTTGTAGAAATGGAATCTTGCCATTTGCCTAGGCTAGTCTCAAGTTCAAGTGATCCTCCCACCTCGGCTTCCGAAAATGCTGGGATTACGGGCATGAGCCGTCACTCCTGGACCCCAGAATCTTCTGGCCCTTCAGGCACACAGGCAAAGGTAGCTTTGGTAACCTGACAGCAATTGTCTGATAAAGTCACCCAGGTTTGGATTGTTATTCAAGATGGAGTCACTCTGGTTCAAACGCCTCTGACAATAACCTCTTGGGTTCCTTTTGGTGCACATGTTTTATGCAATACCCTAAATTTATGATTCTATTTGTTACCACTTCCTTTATTGTGTTTTGTTTTTAGGCTGAGAGCTATGGGGCTGACAACACATCTGACATTATTTATAATTAGCATGTAATAAACAGTGAGGACGATCAGAAGTCACTTTTGTCATCATGTTGGTTTTGGTGGGTTTTGGCTGGCTTCTTTACCACGTATTATAAACCTTCCTAGGATTCCCCAGCAGATTTTTCCTCATACCTTGTGGACCAGAGCTTGACCACTTGGCTTCTCTAACAGTAAGGGAAGCCAGAAAAGCAAGTATCTGGTGACAAGAAGGTAACAAGGGGCCAGGCACAGTGGCTCGCCCTTATACTTCTAGCACTTTGGGAGACCAAGGCAGGACTGTTTGAGGTCAGGATTTTGAGACTAGTCTGGGCAACTCACCCTGCCTTCATCCTCCTGCCTAACTTCCTGAACTGTTTTTCATCCCTGAAGCATCCCCCAAGGGTCAGAACATGTAAGAAACCCTCAGAGAAGTGGAAATCTCAAATGACAATGAGATGGCACTATTAAAAAATGAGTATGACCTGAGTGGACACTAGTGTGCAATTGTTTTGATAGGATTATCATTTAAATGTGATGTGTGTGTGTGTGTGTGTGTGTGTGTGTGTGTGTGTGTGACAGAGCCTTGCTCTGTCACCCAGGCTGGAGTGCAGAGGCGTGATCTTGGCTCTCTGCAACCTCCACCTCCCAGGTTCAAGAGATTCTCCTGCTCAGCCTCCTGAATAGCTGCGACTACAGGCATGTGCCACCATGCCCGGCTAATTTTTTGTATTTTTAGTAGAGACCGGGTTTCACCGTGTTAGCCAGGATGGTCTCGATCTCCTGACTTTGTGATCTGCCTGTCTCGGCCTCCCAAAGTCCTGGGATTACAGACATGAGCCACCACACCCAGCCTAAATGTGGTTTCTTTAACAGTTTGAAAAACAGCACACGCTTGCTTACACGCTTGCTCCAAAGTGAGCACGAATCTCTTCCTTGAAAAGCTAGCTTACTTTTGGAAGCAGCCATATGATGCTCTTGCTAATAAGCATAACAAGGTTGAAAAAAAGGTTTCTCACTTTCTTAGCAGCATTATTTATTATGCACCAAATTTCAAATATATATTTATTGTGTGCTTAGATTAAATGTATGAAACTAAAGCTACTATGTAATCAATAAATGCAAAAATATAAATGTTTATATGTATATTTATAGGCATATTTATATTAATTTATAATACATAATGATATACTATTTATTATATATACATATAAAATTATATTTTCTATATATGTATAAACGCACAAACCATTTTGCATAACCCAATGAAAAGCCTAGAGTAGCTACTTTTTTTGAGCCACAAAGATATTGGGGAAAATATAAATGTTTTTACTGATTCCAGTATTTCTTTCTTTCTTTTATCTTGTTTGTTTGTTTGTTTCTTTTTTTTTTTGAGACACAATTCCATTCTTGTTGCCCAGGCTACAGTACAATGGCGTGATCTCAGCTCACTGCCACCTCCGCCTCCCAGGGTTAGCAATTCTCCTGCCTCAGCCTCCCAAGTAGTAGCTGGGATTACAGTCGTACAACACCATGTCCAGCTAATTTTTATTATTATTATTATTATTTTTAGTAGAGACAGGGTTTTGTTATGTTGGCCAGGCTGGTCTTGAACTCCTGACTTCAAGTGATTTGCCCGCCTTGGCCTCCCAAAGTGCTGGAATAACAAGTGTGAGCCACCATGCACAGCAGGATATGGATTTTTTTTTTTTTTTTTTTTTTTGAGACAGAGTCTTGCTTTGTCACCAGGCGCCAGGCTGGGGTGCAGTGGCGCAATCTCAGCTCACTGCAACCTCCGCCTCCCGGGTTCAAGCAATCCTCCTGCCTCCGCCTCCCAAGTAGCTGGGACTACAGGCATAAGCCACCACACCCAGCTAATTTTTGTATTTTTTTTTAGTAGAGACGGAGTTTCACCATGTTGGCCAGGATGGTCTCGATCTCTTGACTTCATGATCCACCCACCTCAGCCTCCCAAAGTGCTGGGATTACAGGCGTGAGCCACTGCACCCAACCAGGATATGGATTTTTAAAAGCAGCAAAACCTATGGGCATCTAATATTACTTACTATATGAAGTAATGTCATTGAATACAATTTAATTTGTAATGAAATTAAAGAGGATATAAATGGCTCTATTCTTCCAATGCTGACATTTTATCCAGAGCCCTGTGTTCTGGCATCATTAGTCAATGATTTCTGGGTTTTCCATGGCTTCCACATCTTGTGTATCACCAACTGGTTTCTGAGATACTAGTGATTTACCCTGGAAGTGATGATTCAAGTCTGCGGCTGTTGGGCTTTGTTCTTACATGGAGTGTATTGAGCTAGATTCTGCTCCAGGGGGAGATGACAGAAATTACTGAAACAATTTATAAGAGGCAGCCAGCTGCATACTGACCTTCAACTCCTATGGGTATCCCTGCCAAAATGATACAGTTACTTAGTTTCCAGACTCAAAATTATCGATAAATCTCAAAGGCTTTCTCCCATTACACAATGGGGGTGTGTTTTGGTTTGTGGGTGTGGGTGTGTGTTTGCCTGTGACAAAGAGAGAGACTTTCAATCAAAAGACAAAGGATGTGTGCATGAGTACATGTGTATGTTAGAGAAAGTAAGCGAGAGAGAGAGATGAGAGAGCACAACTTGGTTAGAATGGCGGAGAAGGCCGGGCACGGTGACTCAAGCCTGTAATCCCAGCACTTTGGGAGGCCGAGCTGGGTGGATCACGAGGTCAAGAGATCGAGACCATCCTGGTCAACATGGTGAAACCCCGTCTCTACTAAAAATACAAAAAATTAGCTGGGCATGGTGGCGTGTGCCTGTAATCCCAGCTACTCTTGGAGGCTGAGGCAGGAGAATTGCCCGAACCCAGGAGGCGGAGGTTGCGGTGAGCTGAGATCGCGCCATTGCACTCCAGCCTGGGTAACAGGAGCGAAACTCCGTCTCAAAAAAAAAAAAGAATGGCAGAGAAGGACCAGACGCGGTGGCTCACTCCTGTAATCCTAGCACTTTGGGAGGCCCAGGAGGGCGGATCACCTGAGGTCAGGAGTTCAAGACTAGCCTGACCAACATGGAGAAACCCCATCTCTACTAAAAATATAAAATTAGCCAGGCGTGGTGATGCATGCCTGTAATCCCAGCTACTTGGGAGGCTGAGGCAGGAGAATCGATTGAACCCGGGAGGCAGAGGTTGCAGTGAGCTGAGATCGTGCCATTGCACTCCAGCCAAGATGGCGCCACTGCACGCCAAGAGTGAAACTCCATCTAAGAGAAAAAAAATGGTAGCGGGGAATCCAATGTTTGTTTCCAAGATTCGATGGAGATTATTGGTTTTTCTTTGAAAGCTCACTCCTCAGCCTAGGTAAAAGCTTTTCCTAGTATACCATGGTTCATTAACATCTTGTACTTCTAGGGAGGAAAAGACAAGATAACTTAAAGGCAAGATTCCAGGCCGGAAAAGAGCTGTTGTTGAGATGAAGCTTTGATGGAAGTGAAAGCAGGCCTGCAACCATGTGTGACGTAGTCATTATTTTTTATGGCTCAACCTCAAAATGCCTCTGCTACTTGTTAGTTTGGGGTTTGGTGGGGCAGAAAAGAGGAAGACTATGAGGAGAGTAAGAAACGAAGAGGGAGAGATTGCAGAAAACTTTTTAGAGCAATTGTAGCTTGATGATATTAGATGTGCCCTGCCTTTTTTTGTTGTGGCTTTCATTTGTTGAAGCATTTCATAAACACATCACATGTTCACAATAGAAAAGTGAATCTATTATGCAAAACGTCCCAGTTGGAAACTTGTAAGTTCTAAAGGGAAAATACTCTTTTTCAGCTTAAGTCCTTCTGGCAAAATTTCATACAAACAGACTGCTGTGTGACTGTTGGGAACTGTTGACTAAACCAAGCTCTAAGGGAAATGAAAGCATCTTTTGGTCCGTGCACAACCACTTCTTTATTTTTGCCTTTGCCATTTGCCAACTTAATGCATCTGTGTGGACAGCTAAAGACTGAAGATTAGAGGACAGTTCCTGTTACGTTTTAAGATTATGTTAAACACTTGAACACACTGCAATTCTCTAAGACGGAAACGACTCCTGTAATCTTTCATCAAGATTTATAACCACCATTTCCTTCACTGACAGTATCAAAAACCTACGGTGGCCAGGGAATGTTCCAGCCACATTGGCAAGAGGATATGATTATATTCTCCAGTGGAAGTTGTAACTTCCGGTTGCTTTTTTCCCCTGGTGAAAACAATGATTTCCGGTTACCTTCAAGGGGACTGTGACTTTATGACACATCCCTTCAGAAAACCGGCTCTGTGGTTGTTGAAGGGGAACCAGGAGAGATGATGAATTTCTCTGTCTTTGGAAATCAGATTTTTCTCTCCTGGAAGACAGAAGAGGAAATAACATTTTAGGCCAGCACCAATTATTGTGCAAGAAGACTTGGACTTTATAAAAAATGATGATTAATTGAATTTACATATCTGAGCATGCACCTCCCTCTCCAGCACTGGTTTTTATTTTTCTTTATAGCAAATGTATTTTTCCTTCTTCAACCTCGCATTATGCATAGACGCACTGAAAACAAAACAGTCTCCAGTGTTTTCCATGAAGGCTTTTGCTGAAAAAGAAACCAAACTCTTCTTACCTCCATGTTATCAACAGAGGAGAAAAGAGATGAGAAAGCCAGAAAGATGAATAGCATCTCTATCTTTCTCAGCCTTGCATTTCTTCTCCTATCCGTGTTCATTCCTTGCCTCTTCTATTTTTACTTTTTTGCTGCATTTATATCTTCTTTTTTGTTTTCTATCTCTTTATTTTCCTATCCCTCCCCAACACACATACCTCCTTTGCTCAGGAGGAAACCTCCTCTCCTGGGAGGAGAAAAGAGATAGAATAGAGAAAGAACATGTAGTAACAGCAATGGAATTCTAATGTTCTCACTCATCTGTGGGAGCTAAAATGTTGAGCTCACAGAAATAGGGTAGAATTGTGGTTACTATGGGCCAGGAAGGGTGGGGGATGGGAGAGAGAGACTGGATAAGAAATAAAAAATGACAGCTAGATAGGAGGAGTAAGTTCTAGGGCTCTATATCACTGTGGGGTGACTATAGTTAACAATAACTTATTGTATGTTTTCAAATAGATAGAAGAGAAGATTTCAAATGTTTCTCTTGTTTTGAGAGAGAGTATCGCTCTGTCACTCTGTCCCTGGGATTACACAAACAATTGATAAATATTTTGAACGGCTAGATATGCTAAGTACTCTGATTTAATCATTACACATTGTATACAGATATCAAAATGTCATGTCATACCCATAAATATGTACATTATTCCATGTTAATTAAAAATAAAATAAAGCCGGGCACAGTGACTCATGCCTGTAATCCCAGCACTTTGGGAGGCCGAGGCAGGTGTATCATTTGAGGTCAGGAGTTCGAGACTAGCCTGGCCAAGATGGTGAAACCTCATCGTACTAAAAAGACAAAAATTAGCCAAGTGATAGTGGCACATGCTTGTAATCTCAGCTACTTGGGAGACTGAGGCAGGAGGATTGCTTGAACCCAGGAGGTAGCTGGGATTAAAGGTGCCCACCGTCACACCCAGCTAATTTTGTATTTTTAGTAGAGATGAGGTTTCACTATGTTGGCTAGGCTGGTCTCGAACTCTTGATTTCAGGTGATCCGCCCGCCTCGGTCCTCCAAAGTGCTGGGATTACAAGCATGAGTCACCATACCCAACCTCTTCTTTAAATTATTCTATTAGCCTCAAAACTATTCACCCTCTTCTACCATTGCCCCTACAGAGTTAACACATTAGCCAGGATAATCTGATCAAAAGCTGAATCACATCTCTGCTCACAATCCTTCAGTCCTTCACACCTCTACTTCCCATCCTACTCAGAATAAATTCCAGAGTCCTTATAATGGCCTATCCAACTCTAAATGACATAATCACTTGCGAATTTCCAAGACTCAGCTCCTGTCACTCGTCCCTGGCTCACTCCATCCAGCCGCTCATTCTCCCTGCTGCACTGTCCTCAGGACCTTCCTCACTTACTCACTCCACTGCCTAGACCACGCTTCCCTCCCCTCCTTCCTGACTGTGCTTAAATATCACCTCTCACGGAAACCCTCCTGGAAGAGCCTCTCTATCACTCCCTTTTACTTTTGTCTCCTTTATTCAGCAGTAATCATCACCTGACTTACATCATTATTTGTCTATTGATTTATGATGTACTCAGGAGGCTGAGGCATGAGAATCACTTGAACCCAGGAAGCAGAGGCTGCAGTGAGCCGAGATTGCATCACTGCACTCCAGCCTGGGTGACAGAGTGAGACTCTGTCTCAAAAAAAAAAATTTGATTTATGTCCGTTAACCAGACTGAAATGTAGAATATAGGGATGTGTCTGTATCCCCAACATCTTAAAACAGTGCCCAGCACATTTGACACTATTACTGCATGTGGGCTGAGTAAATGAAAGTCGTAACACCAGCAGTATATGTAGCCTTCAGCCACACTCCCTTCCTAGGACATTTGTGTGTTGTAAGGCCACACGTCCTATGGTAGAAAGTCATATTGGAATGCTGATGAGTTGACCAGGAGCCAGCCACCTTCTCCTCGGTGACAGCTCTACAGGCCTGCCCAGCTGCTTTCTTTTCCTCAGCTTGCTGGTCAGAAAGCGCCTGTGTAGTCACGTACTCGGTTTACACATTTTCCAACAGTACAGTGTGCACTTGCTAGTTTCCTGAGTCCCAGCGCCAGGGACTGTACCTGCTGGTTGCATTTTTAGTTCCTATTCATAGTCATGACTCTGCCCCAACTGCGTATTTTATGCCTGGGCAGTCTTGGGACTTGCAGGTCACTCCCTTGGCTTCTTTCAAACTGGTCAGGTGGAGGAGGAAAGATACAGCCTCTCCCAAGATGACTTAGGGGACTAACCCGTCATTGCTCAGACCTTTACGGAACGTTAGAGTATTAGAGTGGGGAAGACTTGAATCTTGGAGTACACTGATATTTATTTATTATTATATATTTTTAACACAACAGCAATACCTTTTCTTTAAACCAACACTCTACTGAAAGCCCAACATATCAAACAAATGGAATTAGAGCTTCTTTGTTTGAAACAGACACAGGAACCAGAGTCTGCTTGGCTTGACACTGACTCTTCCTAGGGGATTCCCTGAGGAGATTTGCAGAGACAATAATTTTTACAGGAAACAGTGTAGAAATCACGGGTGTCATCCTATGCCATCGCTTTGTAGATAAGAAAAGCAAAGTTCAGAGAGATAAAGGTATTTTCCCTACATTATATAGATGGAAGCTGTCCTGGAGAGTTCCAGTCTCTTACTTCCCAGTTGGTACCTGTCTCCTCACCATCTACACCACGCTCTGCCAGCAGTCTATCACCCATCAAGCATGTACTGTGTGCTGAGCACCATGCAAGGTGTTTTACATTCACAGTTTCTTTTATTCCTGATATCTACCTTTTATAGTACATACTATTAATTTCATTTTTCAAAAAAGAGACTAGGCCAGGCATGGTGGCTCATGCCAGTAACTCCAGCACTTTGGGAGGCCGAGGTGGGTGTATCACCTGAGGTCAGGAGTTCAAGACCAGTGGCCAAAATAGTGAAACCCCATTTCTACTACAAACACAAAAAATTAGCCAGGCATGGTGGCAGGCACCTGTAATCCCAGCTACTCGGGAGGTTGAGGCCAAGAATCCGGGACGCAGAGGGACCCAAGATGGTGCCACTGCCCTCTAGCCTGGGCAACAGAAGAAAGAAAGAAAGAAAGAAAGAAAGAGAGAGAAACAAAGAAAGAGAAAGAAAGAAGAAGGAAAGAAACAAGGAAGGAAGGAAGGAAGGAAGGAAGGAAGGAAGGAAGGAAGGAAGGAAGGGAGAGAAGAAGGAAAGAAAGAAAAAGAAAATAACTCATTAACATCTAACTTCAAAATTTATGAGGTTAGGCATTACCTGTTCTATGATTTGTGGATTTGTGGTTGTTGCCTACTTGGGGTAAGGCATTTAGCCAAAGGAAAATACATTACTTGCTATTGTTTTCTAGTTTTCTTTGGACAGAAGCAGAAACTAGCTGGCCTTAGAGGTCAGCACCGAGGTAGGTTCCAGGAATGGAGTGAGTCAGGGAAAGTATCCAGATCTTTCATTAGTGGACAAGTACCAATAACGGAGCCAAAGAAGGGAGCTCTGGTCATTTCCAGAGAAGCCATATCAGTGTCAGATACCAGGCGCAAGTGTGAGGCTAGACACAGGCGATGAGACACAAGGCCCAGAGCCCCAGAAATCAGAAAGATATTAGGGAGAAAGAGGAAGAGACAAGAAGAGGCAAAAACCTTCAAAATATAGACCAAGGGCAAAGGCGGGGTGTAGGGAGTTTCAGTCAGATTCTGGCTAAGAAGGAAGAAGTAAGACAGTTTAAGACTGCGGGCTGTGGCTAGACAGAAGTAATTGGGAATTTCTTCATGGAACTGGTGATGACGGGCTTTGAGCTGGCCCTTAAGGGATTGGCAAGATTAGATTAGACCAGGAAGTTATTTCAGGAAACTGGAGAAACAAATTTTCATCTATGCCTATAAGGGATATTGTGGTTGCCGACAATTTAACAAGAGACATTGCTCTGAGGCCAGTTGTTCCATGAGAACTCTTTTTTTTTTTTTTTAAACAGGCTCGCTCTGTTGCATAGGTTGGAATGAATTAATGTGGTGATCACAGCCCTAGGGTCCCAAATAGCTGGGACCACAGGCACACACCACCACAATAGGCTAAGTTATTTTTATATTTTGTAGAGACAAGGTGTCCCTATGTGGCCCAGGCTGGTCTTGAACTTCAGGGCTCAAGAAATCCTCCTGCCTTGCCCCATAAAGTGTAAGTATTACAGGTGAGAGCCACCATGCTTGGCCCATGGGTTCTCTTGGTCTTTAATTCCTCAGTGGTTCAAGAATTAAGTAATGGATCTAACGTTCATATTAAGGGATTGTCTCTAACCAGAGGATCCCGGCTTAGGATGCAGGGCCGGGTTTCTCCAGATAGATGCCATGACAGAGGCACTCTTACGGAAACAGCACCTCAGTGTTTTATGGCTACATCTTAGGATCTCTGGGACATTTTGTCAGTTTGTGCAGCAGGAAATCTATCTGGGAAGTTTATCGCTTTTTCTTCTTGAAATGTTAAAATGTACATATCGCCTAAGGTATGAGCTCTCATTAAGGTTCTCTCTGAAGGCGTTTGGACATCAATAATAGGCCAATTTGGGCTGGGCACGGTGGCCAAGGCCTGTAATCACAGCTCTTTGGGAGGCTGAGGCAAGCGGATCACTTGAGCTCAGGAATTTGAGTCCAGCCTGGCAACATGGCAAAACCCCATCTCTACAAAAAATATATATATATATATTAGCAGACCTGGTGGCACGCACCTGTAGACCCAGCTACTTGGGAGGCTGAGGTGGGAGGATCACCTGAGCCCGGGAGGTAGAGGCTGCAGTTCGTCGTGATTACACCACCACCACACTCCAGCCTGGACAACAAAATGAGACCCCCTTTCAAATAATGAAAGAAAGAAGCCAATCTGGAAACCCCTGACTCCTAAGAAAGTCAGCATTATGCCAAGTGCCTTTTTTTCTTCACAGAGAAGACCATGTCCCACCTTATTCTATTTTTTTTTTGAGATAGAGTTTCACTCTTGTTGCCCAGGCTGGAGTGCGATGGCGCGATGGCGGCTCACCGTGACCTCCGCCTCCTGGGTTCAAGCCATTCTGCTGCCTCAGCCGTCCCACTTTATTCTAAATTAAACAATGAGTGAGCCTTTGCTGTTGTTTTGTTGCGCTTTGGAATACGCTTCTACACTCCTGTATACTCGCCTACCCTCCTACCCCAGCAAAAGTTTTAAAGTCCTATTAACTAAAACGAATTCTGAATTCAGAAATAACATCTGGGATAGTAAAAGGTGAACATGTGACAGTGTAATGCTAATTTTCCAAAGAACAGACAGAGCACAGGACGTTACTTTTGGTCAAGTAATGCCTTGTCAGGACAGTGACAACTCCATTCCTCATGAAGGGAGCAATGAAGCAGCTAGAAGAGTGACGGGGCGGGAGCTCTCACAGGGAGAGCACAGGAACTCAAGAACGGTTCTTGGGTTGCTAATGATTCTGACTCTCATAAGCCAATTGGTTGCGGGTCATTGGGAAGGACTGTATTGGTGTGATATTGAGAAAGATGTATTTAGTCTTTGACCCCGTGTACTGGCACACAACTCCTAAAATCCTTAGACTATTCAAAATTGATGTGTCTTTTTTTTTTTTCTTTTGGAAACGCAGTTTTGCTCGTTGCCCAGGCTGGAGTGCAATGGTGCAATCTCAGCTCACTGTGACCTCTGCCTTCCAGGTTCAAGTGATTATCCTGCCTCAGCCTCCCAAGTACCTGGGATTACAGGCATGTGCCACCATGCCTGGCTAATTTTGTATTTTTAGTAGAGATGGGGTTTCTCCATGTTGGTCAGGCTGGTCTCAAACTCCCGACCCTAGGTGATCCACCCACCTCAGCCTCCCAAAGAACTGGGATTGCACGCATGAGCCACTGCACCTGGCTGGTAAGTGTCTTTCATACACTGAGTTGACTCAAGGCTGGTAGTCCCTAGGTAGCTTCAGGATGGGGCCTGGTCACCAGAAGGAACAAGGCAGGATTATAGGGGTGGGACTTCTAACCCTGTCCCCCAGCTTTCAGGGACGTGAACAAAACCTCATCCATGTGCCAAATAGAATGTCCCCAGCTTCACAGGGACAAAAGCTCCTGCACTCAGCGATCCTTCTAGAACTCACCCTGTGTATCTCTTCATGTGGCTGTTTGTGTCCTTTAAGATATCCTTTGCATTCAATTGGTAAATATAAGTGTTTCCCTAGTTCTGTGGGCTGCTCCCACAAATAAATCCAACCCAAAGAGGGGGCTGAGAAAATCCCAAGTTAAATCTGGTTGGTCAGACGTTCCAGGGGCCTCAATTTGCAACTGGTGGGAAGGAGGGGGATGGACTTGTGAGATGGAGCCCTCGTCCTGTGTTTTCTAAAGCTACCCAGCTGGGATCACTGGAAAACTGATTGCTTGCATGGTGTACGGGGAGAAACCCCCGCACATTTGGTCACAGAAGTCTTCTGTGTTGATTGTTGTTGTGGTGTGAGATCAGCAGAGAGACGGTTTGAGTTTTTTCTGACACAATTAGGGTTCAACAAAATACAGCAAGGCAATATCCTTTGTGCTTCTATTCTGTTTAGAAATCTTTTAAATCTTTTAATGCAAAAAAAAAAAAAAGTCCAAGAATGACTAAAAGAATCTGCAAAGTTGGCTGAGCATGGTGGCTCACATCTGTAATCCCAGCACTTTGGGAGGCCAAGGAGGGCACATCGCTTAAGGTCAGGAGTTTGAGACTGGCGCAGCTAACATGGTGAAACCTCATCTCTACTAAAAATATAAAAATTAGCCCGACGTGGTGGTGGGAGCCTGTCATCTCAGCTACTCAGGGGGCTGAGGCAGGAGCATCACTTGAACCTGGGAGACAGAGGTTGCAGTGAGTCAAAATCACACCACTGCACCCCACCCTGGGCAACAGAGCAAGACTCCATCTCAAAAACAAAAAAACAAAACAAGGCCGGGCCCTCATGCCTGTAATCCCAGCACTTTGGAAAGCAGAGGCAGGTGGATCATGAGATCAAGAGATTGAGACCATCCTACCTGACATGGTGAAACCCCATCTCTACAAAAAATTCAAAACATTAGCTGGACATGTTGGCAAGTGCCTGTAGTCCCAGCTACTCAGGAGGCTGAGGCAGGAGACTTGCTTGAACCCGGGAGGCAGAGGTGGCAGTTAGTTCTGGTCTTTGGTGCTAATAAAAGTAAAATGATAAGATAAATAAATTATCAGTAATACATCAGTGCGTGGACACAGTACTTCCCCGTCCCCGTCTGACATCTTGAGAAGCCATAGGCCCCAGCTGGGAAAACACATGGCTGGCTCAGAGCTGTGTCTCCACACCTGAGGAACTGGGAGGAGGCAGGCTTTTCAGCTCCTCCACCTTCCCACTCCCCCGTCCAGAGCCCAGCGAGTGACTCAGGGCTGGTGCAGAGCCCGTTCTCATTGTCAGTGCAACTGCAGTAACACAAAGACTGCTTTATTTCATTTTGTTTGAGGACTAAAAGACAAAAAGATTAAAGCACATGGCACTTGTTTTAAAAACGGGAATAGAGCAGATGGGGTGCAGGGCGTCTACATAATTATTTTATTACTCCTGGGCTGTTACCAGTGTTTGCTCCTTCTCAGTACAAAAACACTAGAGACTTTAATAACAGATGTGTACGCATACACGAGTGTGTGTGCTGACCAATGTGACATTCTCCCTTCAGGGTCTTAGAGGCAACCCAGCCAGTCCTAGGCACAGTTATGAAGCGATATCATGGGGTACCAGAATGTAAGTTTTGGAAGAGCTCTTTGGAATCATAGTCACCAACTTCCTCATTTTATAGATGACAAAGTCCAGAGAGATTAACTTTTTTGGAAAGTCTCATAGCTTGTTGATTACAGAGAGTCACAAGCCCAGGAATCCAGCAAGATACAGTAGAAAGAACACTGGCCTAAGACCCAGGGTCTGGGTCCTTATACCAGGTCTGCCAACCACTGGTTCCCTGTATGAGCTTAGATAAGTCATTTAGTCTCTCTGAATCCCAGTTTCTTCACTTATAAAAAGGACTATGGGCTGGGCACAGTGGCTCACGCCTGTAATCCCAGCACTTTGGAAGGCCAAGGTGGGAGGATCACGAGGTCAGGAGTTCCAGACCAGCCTGGCCAACATGGTGAAACTCTGTCTCTACTAAAAATACAGAAATTAGCTGGCATGGTGGCACGTACCTATAATCCCAGCTACTCGGGAGGCTGATTCAGAATAGCTCGAACTCAGGAAGCAGAGGTTGCAGAGATCATGCTTCAGCCTGGGCAACAGAGAGAAGCTTCATCTCAGGAAAAAAAAAAAAGAAAAAAAAGACTGTAACAACTTAATACAGACCCAGTTTCTCTCAAAGCAACTGTTATTCCATTCTGCATTGCTATAAAGGAATAGCCAATGCTGGGAAATATATAAGAAAAGAATTTTATCTGGCTCATAGTTTTGCAGGCTGAAGACTGCTGGCACTGGCATCTGCTTCTGGTGAGGGTTCAGGAACCTCTTACTCATGGCAGAAGGCAAAGCGGGAGTGTGTGTCACATGGCGAGAGAGGTAACGAGAGAGAAGAAAGGAGGTTCCAGTCTCCTAACAGCCAGCTCTCCCGTGAACTAATAGGGCAAGCATTCGCTCATTATTACTGCATGGCACCAGGCCATTCATGAAGGATATGCCCCCATAACCCAAACACCTCCCACTAGGTGCTGCCTCCAATATTAGGGATCACATTCTAGCGTGAGATTTGGAAGGGACAAACATGCAAACCATATCAGTTTGTGAGGGCAAGTGGGTCTGAAAAAAATAAATGACTGTTTGGATGTGGATATGTGTGGGGTCTGTACCAAAATGTAATCTGTGCAGTGTGGCGGGAAGAGCTTGGAGAGAGGAGTACTAATTGGTTACGATTTATTTGGCTAATCCATTGCAAATAATAAATCTCAGCTCCAACTTGCTTAGAAGGTAGGGAGGGAGGAAGGGGAAGAGAGAGAAAGAGGGAGAGGGAGAAAAACATGGTGGGGTGAGGAGAGAGGGAGAGAATGATTTTGACTTACTGATCCTGTAACAGAGAAGTACAGAGATAAATAGATTCAGCCGGATCTAGGGACTCCAGTGGTGCCATCCGAGTTCACCCTCTCTACCCCTTATCTTAATTATCCTCTTTGATGGCTCCATTATTAGGCTCTATATCGTCACTCCTGGGAGATTGAGGCTCACATCACTCTTACAACTCCTAGTCTCACTGGAAAGAAGAATCTCTTCCTTTCTTTCATCCGACTAAAATAAGAGCCTGGCTGGGCACGGTGGCTTACACCTGTAATCCTAGCACTTTGGGAGACTCAGGCAGGTGGATCACAAGGTCAGGAGTTCAAGACCAGCCTGGCCAATATGGCAAAACCCTGTCTCTACTAAAAACACAAAAATTAGCTGGGCATGGTGGCACATGCCTGTGGTCCCAGCTACTTGGGAGGCTGAGGCAGGAGAATCACTTGAACCCAGGAGAAGGAAATTGCAGTGAACCAAGATCACCCCATTGCACTCCAGCCTGGCAACAGAGCAAGCCTCCGTCCCAAAACAGATAAATCAATAAATAAAACAAGATTCTATCTTTGGTTCAAGATTCATCTTTGAACCAATGACTGGCCAAGGGAAGAGTGCATGGTGCTTGTGCCTGGATCAAGTGATCATCTCTGAAACCCGAGGTGGAGACATCTCCACCCAAATAACAAAGACTGAGGTGAGTGCAGGGGGTGGTTTCCAAAAGACAAATTCGGGCACTAAACCAGAATAAGGAAGAATGGATCCTAAACAGGAAAAAAGATAACAGAAATTGCTCAGAGTCAGGGAGGCCTAGGTTCCCATTTTAGCGTTAATAAAAATATTCACTTTTTTGAGCCTCAGTGTCCTCTTCTATAATATAACAGGAATAATCTTTTTTCCAAGGGGTGCGATGAGCGTTACATAAAATACCATAGATGGGAAAGCTGAGCAACTGCTGGGAAGGGAATTAATCTATGAGAGGAGCAGGGGCCTCAACAAGACTGTGGTAGAAATGTAACAAGATGGAGTCAATCAAGTTCCCCTAGTCCACTTAGGAAAAGTACTACACATGACTGCAAAGAATATGTTCATTAACACTTTGCGGAGTAGAAATGTAACAAGATGGAGTAAATCAAGTTCCCCTAGTCCACTTAGGAAAAGTACTACACATGACTGCAAAGAATATGTTCATTAACACTTTGCGGAAAGGATAGACAGGAACCCAAATCCCTAATATGACTTTGGAGAAGATACAAAATTACTTCCAGGGCTTTCTTTTTGTTGTAGGTATTTGCAAGTTTGAAACAACAGTTGATGACCGGGTGCAGTGTCTCAACTCCTATAATCCCAACACTTTGGGAGGCCGAGATGGGTGGATCACCTGAGGTCAGGAGTTCAAGATCAGCCTGGCCAACATGGTGACACCCCATCTCTATTTAAAAAAAAAAAAAAAAAAAAGAGTTGAATTGTGCTGGAGGGTAGCGGGGACACTGAGCCTTGTTAACAACCTTCATCCTCCATCCATCTCCCCGAGGAAGCCCAGCCTCTTTTCTCATTATGTTGTCATCACGTATTTAAAGAATGTGGGTTGAAGAGGTACCAGTGTTTAAAAGCAATTTAGTGCATGGTCCTTAGTGGATACTTTATTTTCCCTTTATAAAAAAAATTTCAGCCGGATGTGGTGGCTCAAGGCTGTAATCCCAGCACTTTGGGATGCAGAGGCAGGCAGATCACCTGAGGTCAGGAGTTCAAGACCAACCTGACAAACATGGAGAAACCCCATCTCTACTAAAAATACAGAATTAGCCAGGCATGGTGACACATGCCTGTAATCTCAGCTACCCGGGAGACTGAGGCAGGAGAATTGCTTGAACCCGGGAGGCAGAGGTCGCTGTGAGCCAAGATGGCACCGTTACAATCCAAACTGGGCAACAAGAGCAAAACTCTCTCTAAAAAACAAAAAAAGTTCTTAGGTGTGTGAGGGGTGGCTGGGAATGTAAATCCATATGATGTGAGGATTATGTTGAAAGAATTGCAGATGTTTAAAAAAGAGGGAACCATGGGTATACAGAGGGACTTTTGCGACTATTTCAGATATTTAAAGGTTGACATGCAGAATAGGCTTTAGATGTTTTGAGCAGCTCCAGAGAGTTGAACTAGCAGCCACTGGGGACTGCAGAGACAGGGAGATTTTAGGATACATGGGAAAGCACTTCAACACTTGAAGTTGCCAGCAATGAAATCATTTGCCCTGATACCTGCTAAGTTTCTTCTCACTTCAGGTGTGGGGTGGGTATGGGAACAACCCACTGTCACAGATGCTATGGAGAGGATTTAGGTCTCCAGTGGACATTTTTCCCTGGAAAGTGGTGTAGAAAACATAGTGTGTGCCTCGCCCATAGACTTTCCCTCACGCTTTCCAGGTCAGTGTGCTCTGGCCAACTTTCACTTTCCAGCATCTGCATCATGGAGCCTGGGGGAGTTTCTGAAACTGAGGAAGGCCACCCTGTCCCCCTATTTGCAGGGGGTTTAAAGGGCTGGGAAATTATGACACCCCAGGAGCAGCCCTCAACCAATGACTCTCAGGATTTGGCATATAAATATTTGAGCCACCGCACCCTGGGATGGGATAATTCTGAAGACATGTTTTGTACCATATCCCAGAGCTTCCCCGAGAGATTAGACTCCAGCTCCCCAAAGAGAAAACTTGCTTAATAACACACCCTCTTACTGGCTGCCTCCGCTCCTCTTCCCCATCTCACTTCCTTTCTCCCTTATGGTGTCCCTGGGATCAATTCCCAACTAAACAGCTGACACAGGAATCCTTGTTCCAGAGTATGCTTCTAGGGAAACCCAAATTAGGAGAAGTATCCTCTAACAGTGTTTGTTCATTTAGTTGTCAGTTTCATGCAGCTACAACAGAATACCACAGATTGGATGATTTATAAAAATAGATGTTCATGGCTGGGTGCAGTGGCTCATGCCTGTAATTTCAGCAATTTGGGAGGCCAAGGCAGGTGGATAACCTGAGGTCAGGAGTTCAAGACCAGACTGTCCAACATGGTGAAAACTTATCTCTACTAAAAATACAAAAATTAACTGGATGTGGTGGCTGGTGCCTATAATCCCAGCTACTTGGAAGGCTGAGGCAGGAGAATCACTTGAACTCAGGAGGCAGAGGCTTCAGTGAGCTGAGATCACACCATTGCACTCCAGCCTGGGTAACAGAGTGAGACTCTGTCTCAAAAAAAAAAAAAAGATGTTTATTTTGCTCACCGTTCTGGAGGATGGGAAGTCCAAGATCCAGAGGCTTCATCTGCTGAGGCCTTTCTCACTGCATCGTAACAGGGCAAAAGGCATCAAATGGCAAGAGTGAGCAAAAGAGGGCTGAACTCACTTTTATAGCAAACCCATCCCATGATAAGTAACACACTCCTGTGATAAAAGCATTAATTCATGGCCAGGTCCAGTGGCTCATAGCTGTAATCCCAGCACTTTGGGAGGCCAAGTGGGGAGGGTCGCTTGAACCCAGGAATACAAGACCAACCTGGCCAACACAGTGAGACCCTGTCTCTATCGATAAGAAATAAGATAAAAATGTTTTTTTAAAAAAAAGAAAAAATAATAAAATAATAAAAATAAAAGGATTCATTTGGGCTGGGCATGGTGGTTCATGCCTGTAAGCCCAGCACTTTGGGAGGCCAAGGCAGGCAGATCACTTGAAGCCAGAAGTTTGAGACCAACCTGGGAAACATAGGAAAACCTTGTCTCTACAAAAAATTTAAAAGAAAAAAAGAAAGAAAGAAAAAGAAAATAAAATGAGCCAAGTGTGGCTGTACATAGCTGTAATCCTGGCTACTTAGGAGGCCGAGGTAGAAGGATCAATTGAGCCTTTTAGTTTGAGGCTGCTGTGAGCTGTGATTGCACCACTCACTCCAGCCTGGGTGACAGAAGGAAACCCTGCCTCAAAAAAAAAACAATAATCCATTGATGACCTAATCACCTCTTAAAGGTCCCACCTCTTAATACCTCAGCAATTTGGGAGGGGAAACCACTGGGAGTGGGTTTCCAACACATGAACTTTGGGGGACACATTCAAGCTATGACAGTCATTCAGCAGCCAACACCAGGGTTACTCTGAGTAGATCTTTCAGAAGTTAAGGTGGCTAACACGTTGTTCTTGAGTATAAGTACAGTCAGTGAAGACGATGAGATGATGTATCATGATGTTTTCTATAATAGAGAGGATTAGAAATGTTGAGATTGTAGCCCCTCGAGCTGTAAGGCAATTATCCCATGAGTCCTTTGGCATTTACTTGATTTTCACAAGCAAAGAATATTTTGGGAACAAGAGCTCCTGGAGGCCAGGCCTCCTTGCCTTTTTTGGTCAGGGCCTGCCTGGGAGTCGCACAAGCATACCCATCTATGTTTTCGGGAAGCCCTGTTTAATAGTGAGTCTCCCTTTCCTTCATGTGCTCCCTCGGGTGAAGCAAGGCAGATGGAGAAGGCTTTAGCAGAGCGTGGGCATGTTTCCAAGCCCTCAGGCTGCTGAGCAGTGATGCCGATGCCAGCACTGGCGGGCAGAGGTGGCTTCTTCATTTTAGAAACAGAAAGAATCCAAAATCTCCCAGTCATCCCAGTCCCTACCCATGCTTTCAAGACTCAATGTAAAAGCCCGCCTCCTCTGTCAAGTCCTTCTGGATGATGTGGTGCCAGCCTGTTGCACCTTCCTGCTTCTAAATGCCTCTGTCATCACTTATAGGACCCTTCTGTCTTCTTTCTTTGAGTTACCACCAATGTTTTCTTACATAAATAGGTCTTCTTCGGGAAACAATTATAACTTTTTATTGAATATGATGTTTTAAGGTGACGAAGTACAAAGTTTAGTAGGAGCTAAACACATGTAAACAGACAATTCAAAGATTTGAAAAAACTCATGTCTGTCAAGAAGAAAAAGGGTAACATTGTTTGTATAGTCATACTATAAAATACGTATGTAGATATTAAAGAGCAAGAGATAGATCTCTAAGGATATGGAAAAATGTTCATATCCACTTATCTATTTTTATCATTTTTTATTTTCATTTTATTTTATTTTTAAATTTACTGAAAAATAAATTATATCCACGAAAAGCCAGGAAAGAGCTTTAAATGCATATTGCTAAGTGACAGAAAGCAGTCTAAAAAGGCTACATAATGTATGATTCCAACTACATGACATTTTGGAAAAGACTAAAATACAAAGACAGTAAAAAGATCAATGGTTGCCAGGGTTAGGGGAGAGGGATGAATAGGGAGAGGACAGAGGATTTTTATGGCAGTGAAACTGTTCTGTGTGATACTATAATGGTGCCTACATGACTTTATTTGGTAAAACCCGTAACATGTGACACACAGAGTGAACCCTAATGTAAACTGTGGACTTTAGCCAATAATAATGTATCAAATATTAGCTCATCAGTTGTAACAAATGTATCGCACCAATGCAAGATGTTAATAATATGGGACATTTTGGCTCACGCCTGTAATCCCACCCAGCACTTTGGGAGGCTGAGGTGGGGGGATCACGAGGTCAAGAGATCGAGACTAGCCTGGGAAAAATGGTGAAACTGCATCTCTACTAAAAATACAGAAATTAGCTGGGCATGGTGGCGTGCACCTGTAATCCCAGCTACTCAAGAGGCTGAGGCAAGAGAATTGCTTGAACCCAGGAGGCAGAGGGAGGTTGCAGTCAGCCGATATCGCGCCTCTGCACTCCAGGCTGGCGGCAGAGCAAGACTCCATCTCAAAATATGTACATATATATATGATACTATGAGCAGAAAGGGGAGTAAATGAGGACTCTCTCTTTTTTTTTTTTGGAGACTGAATCTCACTCTGTTGCCCAGGCTGGAGTGTGGTAGCATGAAATTAACCCACTGCAACCTCTGCCTCCCTGGTTCAAGGGATTCTTGTGCCTCAGCCTCCCAAGTAGCTGGGACTACAGGAATGCATGCCTGGCTAATTTTTTTTGTATTTTTAGTAGAGATGGGGTTTCACCATGTTGCCCAGGCTGGTCTTGAACTCCTGAACTCAGGTGACCCGCCTGCCTCAGCCTCCCAAAGTGCTGGGATTACAGGTGTGATCCACTGCACCCAGCCGAGGACTCTTATCTATTTGATTTTCTCTAAACCTAAAACTGCTCTAAGAAATAAAGCCTATTAATTTCTTTTAAATCACAGAACAATAGGTATAGTATGATTCCAAGTATTTAAAAATTGCATATTTGTGTCCATAGGTTTGGAAACATGGCAAATGCTCTAGAAAAATTAGTACCCAATAAACTATTAACAGTCATTTTTCTAGCAAACAGGATGATTGGCAAAGAAAAGGAAAGACTGCTTTTTAATGAAATAGTTCAGATACAAAAATTTATACAAAATAATAATATAAGAGCACTTGTGTGCTATGTACCATTTCTAACCACACCAACCAGCTTCTGAATAAAAATGTGGGTGAAGGGCTTCACACTTGCCACTCTGTGTCCCTGTTTTTTGAGACGGATTCTGGCTCTGTTGCCCAAGCTTGAGTGCAGCGGTACCATCCAGCCTCACTGTAATGGTGCAATCTCGGCTCACTGCAACCTCTGCCCCCAGGATTCAAGTGATTCTCTTGCTTTAGCTTCTGGAGTAGCTGGGACTACAGGCATGCGTCACCACACCTGGCTAATTTTTTTTGTTGTTTTTAGTGGAGACCAGGTTTCACTATATTACCAAGGCTGGTCTGGAACCCCTGACCTCAAGTGATTCACCCACCTCGGACTCCCAGAGTGCTGGGATTACAGGGGTGAGTAACTGTGCCCATCTTTAAATATTTAAATATTTTTCTTTTTTCTCTTTTTCTTATCTTTTCTTTTTTTTTTTTTGAGACAGAGTTTCTCTCTTGTTGCCCAGGCTGGAGTGCAGCTCACTGCAACCTCTGCTTCCCGGTTTCAAGCGATCCTCCTCCTTCAGCCTCCCAACTAGCTGAGATGACAGGCATGCCCCACCATGCCCTACTAATTTTGTATTTTTTTTAGTGGAGATTGGGTTTCACCATGTTGGTCAGGCTGGTCTCCAACTCCTAACCTCAGGTGATCCACCCATGTTAGCCTCCTAAAGTGCTGGGATTACAGGTGTGAGCTACCATGCTAGGCCTAATGTTTCTTTTTTACATAAACATTTACTAATATTGTGATTTTTTTAAATAAAGAAAGAAGCTAGAAATATAAATACAAGGTGGTGCGTGAGAACAAAGGTGGGAGAGCTGAGGATCTGTGGGAGTCTGAAGACTGGTAGACAGGTAACATTAAAGCAGGCACAGAATTAGAGGAAGAGAGAAAGGGAAATTTTATTTTATTTCATTTTTGAGATGGAGTCTTGCCCTGTCACCCAGTCTGGGGTACAATGGCACTATCTCAGCTCACTTCAACATCTGCCTCCTCGGTTCAAACAATTCTCCTGGGTTAGCCTCCCAAGGAACTAGGATTACAGGCACCCGCTACCATGCCCAGCTATTTTCTGTATTTTTAGTACAGATGGGGTTTCACCATGTTGGCCAGGCTGGTCTCGAACTCCTGACCTCATGATCCTCTTACTTCAGCCTCCCAAAGTGCTGAGATTACAGGCGTGAACCACTGTACCTGGCTGGCCGAGAAAGGAGAGTGTTAGTAGATGCAAAAACAAAGAGCTGGGAAGGGAATAGGAAGTGGTTCTGAAGGCCAGTGGCAGGGAGGAAAGAAATGTTCCAAGCCTTAGAATGGAACCTGGAGTGTCTGGTTGCAGTTCAACTGTGAAAGGCATTCAGTATTGTGGTAAGGGGTTTGGTCTTTGTGTTGTCAGCACAGAACGTCTAGAAGCTGCACCTAAGATGGTTTGAGACCTGCTCAGATGTATTTGACAGGGAGTAGCAGCAGGGAGCAAGGGCTGGAATGGCAACACCAGGCACACCACCAGGGAGTGGACTCCTGTGTCCCAAGATGCAATGATGTTCAGAAAGCATATATTTTATTTTATAGTCTTTCACATTTTTGTTTATTTGATTTGAAAATAAAATAAAATAAAAATAAACTTCACTTTGGAAGGCTGAGGTGGGCAGATCACGAGGTCAGGAGATCGAGACCATCTTGGCTAACAAAGTGAAGCCCTGCCTCTACTAAAAACACAGAAAATTTGGTGAGCATCATGGCACATGCCTGTAGTGCCAGCTACTCAAGAGGCTGAGGCAGGAGAATTACTTAGAACCCAGGAGGCAGAGGTTGCAGGGGGCAGAGATCATGTCACTACACTCTAGGCTGGGCGACAGACTGAGACTCTGTCTCAAAAAAAAAAGTAAACCAAAATATTTTCTCCTATAATGTTTAAATAACACAGAAACATGTGTAAAAACCTGTAACTGCCTCACTTTAGCCCTCCCTGCCCCAGCCTTCCCGAAAGTTAGACTCCATTAACTCTGATTATTTTTAGATGCCAAGGTACAGAGAAGACTACGGTGTTCCCAGCATTCTCATAAAAGGGTATGAGCTATCTTCAGGAGGCCCCAGTTAAAAGTGTATATATGTTACCTGGGCATGACACTAAAATTCCCAGAGCCCCAGTGATAGCAATTCCCTTCTTCAGAACTGCCTGGATGTTTTGTATTTCCTCGGTAATGGCATGCCATTGATTTTGAGAGTTCGGAGGTAAATTACCTCTTGGCCTTTATTAAGTTAATTGTCTTTTCCAGGAAACAGTCTGTTTTTCCCTGTTAGGGCAAAGGGTTGGTCTTTGTGAGTCTACATATCAGAAATAGAGATGCATCTTGATCTGGGGGGTTGTCACAGGTAGGGTTGGTTCCCAAGGAAGCAGACTCTGAGATGGAGTTCTGGTGCAGGAGGTTTACAGAACAGAGCATTTGTAATCCACACTTGTGGAAGGAAAGGAAATGAAGCAAAATTGGGCACAGGGAGAGGCGGAGCTACCACATAGACACAATGAAGGCCACAGCCAACCCCATGGGGAGTTCTGAAGATGGGAGATAATTCAGAGTTGTCCTAAACTGAGGCAAGAGGTCAGGCCTCTAAAATTTACACACATCAGTCACTGAATTTGGGCTGCCCTGGGACAAAAGTGTGACATTTGATGAGGCACCTTTCTTTGGCTGAGACAACCCCCAAAAAGGCTGTCAGCTGAGGGAGTCCGACCTTCATCCCTGAAGAATGGTCTGATCTGTGCATCACAAAATAATGTACCTAGCCCAGGTGCCGTGGCTCATGCCTGTAATCCCAACACTGGGAGGCCCAGGGGGCAGATCACCTGAGGTCAGGAGTTTGAGACCAGCCTGGCCAATATGGTGAAACTCTGTGTCTACTAAAAATACAAAAATTAGCTGTATGTGGTGGTGCATGCCTGTAATCCTAGCTACTTGGTAGGCTGAGGCGGGAGAATCGCTTGAACCTGGGAGGTGGAGGTTGTAGTGAGCCGAGATCAAACCACTGCACTCCAGCCTGAACTACAGAGTAAGACTGATAAAAAAAAAAAAAAAAAAAAAAAAAAAAGGAATGTATCTAAACCCTTTGTGTTTTACAGGGAGACCCATGGGGGCCTGGGATTCCTAGACCTCATCTCTTTTTCCTCCTAAGCTAATATAACAGCAAAGTACCTTACAGAACAATCACCCCCAAAAGTTAATTAATTTAACAACCACTTACTGTACCAAATTTCAGCCATATGGCAGATATTGTTTTGGATGCTAAAGCATCCCAACAGTGAACGCAATACAGCTTACATTCCAGTGGTGGGGCACAGAGACCCTAAATAGAAGAGCTGACTAGAAGGCACAGTATGTTAGACAGGGGCTGTTATGGTAGGTATGTTTTTGCTGCCCCTGTCCTAACAAATTCATTTGTGAAATTCTAACCCCCAAGGTGATGCTATTAAGAGGTAGGGCCTTTGGGGAGGCCAGTAGTGTTAAAACACGCGCTTTGAATGAAGAGACCCCCAAGCAAGCTTTGTGTGAGCAACATGGCTGTTTATTCACCTGAATGAGGTGGTCTAAGGCCAAAAAGGGTGTTCGCGAAGGGCAGTGGGACGGGAGTTGGTTTTATAGGTTGCCGCAAATATTTTGGGGCGGGGTCAGGGGTGTTATGGTGTAAGATCATTACAGTGGTGGGGTAGGGGCAAGGGGTATACATTACCATAAATTCAGTTACAGCGGCGGGTGGGGTAAGGTATAAGAGTAGTTAAGATGGTAGGGTGGGGCGAGGAGTTTTCACATTATTATAAGAACAGTTAAGATGGCAGGGTGGGGTGAGAAGCTTGTCAGGGGAAGCTCCACTGTGCGATTAGGGATAATGGTGAACACAGGCGGGTGGTGGGGTGGGGGGTGTGATTAGCCCAGGCAGGCAGGACTTCAGACTTTCTGGGTCCAGGCTTGCACATGGAGGCCTGACAATTAGGACACAAAGGCAGAGCTCTCATGAATCACATTTGTGTTCATATAAAGGGACCCCAGAGAGCTCCCTTGCCTCTTCCACCATGTGAGGATACAGTGAGAAGACAGCAAGGAACCTGAAGAGACCCTCCACAGATCCCTAATCTGCTGGAGCCTTAATGTTGGATTTTCCAGCTTCTGGAACTGTAATAAATTTCTGTTGTTGCTAAGCCACTCAGCCCGTGGGATTTTGTTATAGCAACCCACGGAGTACTAGGGAACAGGGAGGGAGGCTGGAAAGTGCTAGGTGTGGTTAGGGGACGGATGAGGATTTCTAGACAGGTCAAATACCGTCACACTGGGGGCTGGGGCTTTAACATACGAATTGTGGGGCGACACCATTCAGTCCATAGCAGTGAGTGATGGGTATAGTGAAAATGTTCTATTTTTGCAACTTCCTATAAGTTTAGAATTATTTAAAAATAAGAAGGTGAAAGACAAAAGAAAAAACACTGGCATAAAGTGTTTTGCCTAGGTCACGCAGCTGGTGAGTGGTAGGAAATGGTCTTTTCCTACCTTCTTTAGAACCCCCTCTCTTAGATGCTGTATGGTCACAGATGTTTAGTGACTTCTCATATCTGCCGACACTGTCCACCTCCTCAGTCACACTGCAGCTGAGGACCAACGGGCCTCTCCCCTTGGCTAGTGCTCTGCAACTGGGTCAAGCAGACACTCTTCCAGAAGGTCTGGCTTCTCCCACTGCTTCCGGATTTGGATGAAATGCTGTGTTGCAGGGCAGAGGATCAGATAGGGGAAGGGAAAGAATGATGCAAGCAGGAATGCAAAAGTTCTGCCTGGGGAGCAAACTTTTGCCAACTGGGGCCATGCGGGGTAGCTCCTGCCTGTAATCCCAGCACTGTGGGAGGCTGAGATGAATGAATAACAGGGTCAGGAGATGGAGACTATCTGGCTAACATGGTGAAACCCATCTCTACTAAAAATACAAAAATTAGCTGGGTTTGGTGGCACGAGCCTGTAGTCCCAGCTACTCGGGAGGCTGAGGCACAAGAATCACTTGAACCCAGGAGGAGGAGGAGGTTGCAGTGAGCACTGCACTGCAGCCTGATGACAGCAAGAATCCATCTCAAAAAAACAAAAAACAAAAAACTTATGCTGTACTGCCCCTAATTTGAGCCAGGTCCTAAAGATAGGTAATATTTTGACGGCCAGAAATTTGAGAGAAAGGCAATACAAAAAGTAGGAATGACTTTATTTTTGAGACAGTGTGTCACTTTGTCACCCAGGCTGGAGTGCAAGGGCACAATCACAGCCCACCATGGCTTCTCGTACTCCTGAGCTCAAGCAATGCTCCCACCTCAGCCTCCTGAGTAGCTGTGACTACAAGCGGGTGCCACCATACCCAGATAATTTTTAAAGTTTTTTGTAGAGACAAGGTTTGCTATGTTGCGTAGGCTGGCCTCCAACTCCTGGCCTCAAGAGATCCTCCTGCCTTGGCCTTCCAAAATGCTGGGATAACAGGCATGGCCACAGCAAGGCCAATAAGTAGGTGCGGTTTTAGATAAAGCATGAGGGATAACAGTAAATGGCTTGCTGAGTTTGTAGTGTGGGGTAGGTGGGTGGTAATGGAATAGAGGGATGAATTAAGAGGCAATAAAAGATGATTGGCTTGCTGCTGTAGAGTTTAGACAACATTCTGTTGGCATTAGTGAGCCGTGAGGACTTTTTGAAGTAGGATGAATAAAATAATAATTATAATCGTGATGATGATAAATATTATGATGGGGATCATGATATTAGCATTAGTAATGAAAACTAATGTTTATTAAGTACTTATTAATACTATTTGCTAGCCTGGTGCGGTGGCTCACACCTGTAATCCCAGCACTTTGGGAGGCCAAGGCAGGTGTATAATAAGGCTAAGAGATTGAGACCAGCCTGGCCAACGTGGTGAAACCCTGTCTCTACTAAAAATACAAAAATTAGCTGGGCCTGGTGGCACACACCTGTAATCCCAGCTACTTGGGAGGCTGAGGCAGGAGAATTGCTTGAAAGAGGAGAGGTTTCAGTGGGCCAAGATCATGTTACTGTACTCCAGCCTGATGACAGAGCAAGACTCGTCTCAAAAAAAAAAAAAAACCCATTTGCTAATCTTTGTGCTAAGCACTTTTTGTGTGTGTGCTAGGCATTTTTCATAGATTATTTCATTTAATTCTATCAATAATCCTATGACATGGGTACTGTTATTATTCCCTAAAGCTTAGAATGGTTAATAAACTTGGTCAAGATTACACAGATTTTGAGAATTCCAAGCATTTTGTCACCAGAGCTAGGTTTAGGAACATAATTTTGGGAAAAGTAAGAAAACTAAAGACATTAGAAGTAGGGCTGCTCACAGTCAAAGATTTTTCCAGAAAGAAAGAAAGAAATATGAAACACAACTTTCCTTGTTCATGTTTATTTATTTATTTGTTTATTTTCTTGAGATGCAGGCTGGAGTGCAGTGGCACAATCTCAGCTCACTGCTACCTCTGCCTCCTGGGTTCAAGCAATTCTCCTGCCTCAGCCTCCCGAGTAGCTGGGATTATAGGCACCCACCACCAGGCCTGGCTAATTTTCATATTTTCAGTAGAGATGGGGTTTGCACCATGTTGACCAGGCTGGTCTTGAACTCCTGACCTCAGATGATCCACCCATCTTGACCTCCCAAAGTTCTGGGAATACAGGCGGGAGCCACTGGACTGCTCAGCCTATTTTCTGCCTCTTTTTTTTTTTTTGAGATGGAGTCTCACTCTTGTTGCCCAGACTAGAGTGCAATGGCGTGATCTTGGCTCACTGCAGCCTCCATCTCCCGGGTTCAAGCAATTCTCCTGCCTCAGCCTCCCGAGTAGCTGGGACTACAGGCATCTGCCAACACACCCAGCTAATTTTTTTGTATTTTCACTAGAGATGGGGTTTCACCATGTTGGCCGGGATGGTCTTGATCTCTTGACCTCATAATCTGCCTGCCTCGGCCTCCCAAAGTGCTGGGATTACAGGCATGAGCCACCGTGCCTGGCCTCCCTCTTTGGTCTTACTCCAGCCACACTGGACCCCTTGCTGTACCATAAACACCTCAGGCTCATTCTCACCTCAAGGCCCTTGTACTTGCTGCTATAGGAGCAAGTGCCTTTAGGAGGTGATTTGGTTTTGATGAGATCATAACGGTTGGGTCTCGGGATGGTATTAGTGCCCTTATAAGAAGAGGCACCAGAGAACTTGCTACCCTCCTGCCATGTGAGAACACAGTAAGAAGGCAACCGTCTGCAAGCCAGGAAGAGAATTCTTATTAGAACCTGACCAGGCTGCTCCTTGATCTTGGACCTCCATCCTCCAGAACTATAAAAAAATAGACTTCTGATGTTTAAGCCACCTAGTCTGTGGTATTCTGTTATGGCAGTCCAACAAGCCATAGGTCACTAATTCTTAACATTTTGCTACATTTGTTTCATCATTCTTTCTCTCTCTCTCTCCATACACATGAATGCACACATATCTAATTATTACCATTTTCTGAAGTATTTTGAGAGTAAAGTTATGACATCATGTCCCTTTATTCCTAAATACTTCAGAGTAAATTTCCTAGTAACAAGGATATTTGGCCAGGCACAGTGGCTCACACCTGTAATCCCAACATTTTGGGAGGCCGAGGTGGGCAGATCGCCTGAGGTCAGGAGTTCGAGACCAGCCTGCCTCACGTGGAGAAACCCTGTCTATACTAAAAATGCAAAATTAGCCTGGCATGGTGTGCGTTCCTGTTATCCCAGCTATTTGGGAGGCTGAGACAGGAGAATAGCTTGAACACAGGTGGCAGAGGTGGTGGTGAGCCCAGATTGGGCCATTCCACTCCAGTCTGGGCAACAAGAATGAGACTCTGTCTCAGGAAGGAAACAAACAAACAAAAAAAGGACATTCCTGGCAGGGTGCGGGGACTCACACCTGTAATTCCTGCATTTTGAGAGGCTGAGGCAGGTGGATCATGAGGTCAGGAGTTCAAGACCAGCCTGGCCAAGATGGTGAAACACCATCTCTACTACAAATACAAAAATTAGCAGGGTGTGGTGGCAGGCACCTGTAGTCCCAGCTATTTGGGAGGCTGAGGCAGAGAACTGCTTGAACCCGGTAGGCAGCAGTTGCAGTGAGCCAAAATCACGCCACTGCACTTCAGCCTGGGCAAAAGAGAGAGACCCCGTCTCAAAAAAAAACAAAAAAACAAAAAACAAAAACAAAGAAAAGGACATTCCTTATATAACCAGAAAACAATGATCAAAATCAAGAGATTTAGCATTCATACAATACAATTATCTATCTAATTTAGAGTCCATAGTGACATCTCACCAGTTGACTCAGGAATGTCCTTTCTAGCAAATTCTCCCCATGTTTGTTCTAATTTGGTTAATGGGAACAATGACAGTGCCCCCTCACAAGGTTGTTATGAGAATGACATGAGGTGACATATATAAAGCACTCCAATGCAGTGCCCGGCTTGTAGGAAAACTTCGGCAACTGCTGGCTACTTCTATCATGTTTATAATTTCTCCAGTGAAAGCTTTTCCATCCCTTTTCCCTCAATTCAGAATCAGCCTCTTCCCACTATATTTTCTTAGCAGTGTATTTCTGCATTCTTGATTGCACTTTCACATATAGCCTTTTTTTTAAACAAGCTTTGTAAGACCCATGCCTAACTCCTCTTTGCTTCTCCCAATGGCACCAAGCATAGAACCTTATGCAGCATAAGCCTCTATCAATTTTGGCAGAATTTAATTTCTTTGGATGAAAGTGGAGGGTTGGTAAAGGCAACTAGAGGAAATGTAGCTCACAAAATTCCCATAGATACAATTCTGCTTTTAAAGAGTTTGTGTTTCATGTCAGAGAAGAGAAATACTCAGGTGAAAAGTTAAAGAAAATAAGAAGGTAACACCTCTGAGGAAGGTTTGAAAAGTAGGAGGAATGAAGAGAAGTTCTGGGGGCTCAGAGAAGCAAAAGGATACTGTGGGAAGGAAAATAAACTTGCAGAGATTGCTCAGCATAGCCTCAGCAGAAGGGACTTCATGGAGGCCTGACAAATACAGTACTAAAAGACAAAACTCTCAAATCTACTTTCCCAACGCTGTAGATCTGGGAAAACAGTTGAATTACATCTTGGCCTCCCTTGCTGAGATTGGGTTCTGGCCAAAGGACATAAGCAGAAGTGATATGAGCCGTTTCCAGGCCTGGCCCATAAAAAGCTCCCATGTGTAATCTCCCACTATTTCCTATTCTGTAGCAGCTTTGGAAGCCACATGCAGAAGATACTGATGCACAGGTAGAGAGAACATGAGTCTCTGCGTGACTGCATGGAGCAGAATCCCCAGCCCCATCAAGCCATACTGCTGTGACCAGAATGAGGAATCAACTTTACTGCCACTGAAACATGGGTGTCATGAGTTCCAGCAGCTTCCATTACACACCCTGTCCAGTGCACAGTTAGAACTGAAGGCTAGATTCAGAAAACCTGTGTTTCCATCCTAGCTCTGCCACTTCACTACAGGCGAGACACGGCAAGTCACTTCATCCAGGAACTGCTGTGAGGATTCTAGGGAAGAAGACTTTGTAAACTGTGAATGTGCTGTAAATGTTAGATATTATTAGTATTAGTCCATTCTTCCTAAGTTGGTGAAAATAACAGTTTCCAAGAATAGAACACAAGGATTAGTCATTCTTTCCCAAACTAACAAAAAGAACACAGTCTGGGATCTCATGATGCTGATATTAACTCAAGTTGTTGGAAAAGAAGTTTGGGCGGGTCTATGGAAGGCCAATGATTCACTTCAGAACTCATGGCGTTACTTTACTGTTTTGTTCTTAAGGAGAAACCTCTTTTTTTTTTAAATTTAGAGTCAGGGTCTCACTCCATTGCACGACTGGAATTCAGTGGCAGGATCACAGCTCACTGTAGCTGTGAACTCCTGGGCTCAAGCAGTCCTCCCTCCTTAGCCTCCCAAGTAACCAGCACTAAAGGAGCATGCCATCATGCCCTGCTAATTTTTAAAATTTTTTATAGGATCGAGGTCTTGCTATTTTGCCCAGGCTGGTCTCAAACTCCCGACCTCAAGCAATTATCTTTTGCAGGGATTGGGCAACAAGAAGAAAAGAGAGGAGAATTATTTCTTTTCTTTTTTCTTTACTTTTTTTTTTTTGAGATGGAGTCTCACTCTGCCACCCAGGCTGGAGGCAATGGCATGGTCTTGGCTCACTGCAACCTCTGCCTCCCGGGTTCAGTTGAGTCTCCTGCCTCAGCCTCCCAAGTAGCTGAGATTACAGGTGCCCTCCACCATGCCTGGCTAATTTTTGTATTTTTAGTAGAAACAGGTTTAACCAGGCTGGTCTCAAACTCCTGACCTCATGATCCCTTCGCCTTGGCTTCCCAAAGAGCTGGGATTACAGGTGTGAGCCACCTTGCCGAGTCTCAAAGTATTTTTTTTAACATACATTGGTTGTTTTTTTTCTTTTATTTATCACAGGTGTTAGTAATTCTTTTTTTTTTTTTTTTTTTTTTTGAGGCAGAGTCTTGCTCTGCTGCCCAGGCTGGAGTGCATTGGCATGATCTCGGCTCACCGCAACCTCTGCCTCCTGGGTTCAAGCGATTCTCCTGTCTCAGCCTCCTGAGTAGCTGGGATTACAGGTGTGCACCACCACGCCCAGCTAATTTTTGTATTTTTAGTAGAGATGGGGTTTTACCACGTTGGTCAGACTGGACTTGAACTCCTGACTTGATCCTCCCACCTCAGCCTCCCGAAGTGCTGGGATTACAGGCATGAGCCACAATGCCTGGCCAGGTGTTAACAATTCTTTATCAAGCAGGCTGAGATAAGCCAGAAATCATATTCCAACATAAATTATATTTTAAAGTAAATCGTGAGCAGGACCAAAGGCAACTTAGGAGAATCTTACTCTATAAATTTCAACCTAGTCCTGAATATTGGAGCAGACCTAAGAGTGCATAAACAGCCTTCTTGGTGTGAGATTTGGCAAGTGGGAAAGTATCCCAGCCTCAATGAGAAACTTTCAAGGCACCAGGGGTGTCTTCACCACTGGTGACAGTCCCTGCCACAGTCAGATGAAAGGAATTAGGCAGAGTTTGGTCATTAAAACCATCTGGATCCTTTGTTCCTGGCCCAGGACCCATCCCTCTCCCGAGATGATTTCTTAAGCTCCTTGTTACTCCATTTCTTCTTTTCTTCCATCTCCACTTCCCCTTTGTGGCTTCCAGTCCATCTTCTCCCTAACCTTCATAAGCTTTTTTGGTTTAATTTTAAACTCTTGGAGTATGATTTAGGGAAATGAAGGTGCATTTTCCTTTCTGGATCTTTTCTTCCTGGGGCTATATTCCCTTCCTTCTTCTCAACTCTTTTGTTTGTAAGATCTGTTCACACTTCTCACTGGATTTTGAGCACCGGAATGAGAATTAGAAGACTTTAGCTGTTGCCCACCGTTACACAGATAAAGTAAATTTATTCTGCTGGGACTCAGGATCTCATCTGTAAAAAATAAAGCAGGGTGGATTAGGACGTCTCTGTCTATCTCTCTATATTCTGTGTAAGATCCCCCATCAGTGGCTGACAAAGAAGATCTTTGGAACTAACTTGCTAACTTCTAAAGACCTACAGTTAAGTAGATTCTCCTGGCATTTGCTGGGTGAGACATCAGAGGGAATTTCCAGAGGTTTGTTGAAATCATGAAATATGAATAAATCAGTCAGTGAGGATGAGACTGGAGAAGTGGCATCAAGCCTCATTAGGATTTTCCTCTAGGTTAGGTTTGGAACTTTATTCTCTGAGTGATGCTGAGTCTCGGAAGGAGTATAGATATGATCAGACTTGTGTTTTAGGAAGCTCTTTCTGATGAAAACAGGAAGAGTGATGAAAGCAGAAGGCAGTGCCACTAGATAAAACCACTGCCAATTGTTCAGGCAAGATACGGAGAGGATCTGAAGTAGGAAAGTGGAACGTAGTTGGCAAAAATGGGAAGAAACCAATTTAATGCATTTGCGGATTTGTTGACTGACTGGCTAAGAGAGTTCAAGAGGCATGGAGGTCTAGGATGACTTCCTCTCATTCAAATGGGTGGATTTGTCATGATTGTGGCATCTATGTCTTTGCTACTTAGTATACCCCTATGTTTACTAAAAATAAAAAAATCAGGCCAGGCATGGTGGCTCATATCTATAATCTCAATACTTTGGGAGTCCGGGCAGGAGGATTGCTTGTGCTCAGGAGTTTGAAACCAGCCTGGTCAACAAAGCAAAACCTCATCTCTACAAAAAATCAGCCAAGCATGGTGGTGTCATCTGTAATCTCAGCTACTCAGGAGACTGAGGTGGGAAGCAAACTTGGTTGGGCCCAGGAGGTTGAGGCTGCAGTGAGCCATGATTGCACCACTGCATTTCAGCCTGAGTGACAAAGTAAGACCTTATCTAAAAAAAATTCCCAGCTTTTCTTGCGAAATTTTTTTTTTTTTTTTTTTTTTTTTTTTGAGACAGAGTCTCACTCTGTCACCCAGGCTGGAGTGCAGTGGCACAATCACTGCTCACTGCAACTTCCGCCTCCTGGGTTCAAGTGATTCTCCTGCCTCAGCCTCCTGAGGAGCTGGGATTACAGGCATGCACCACCACACCTGGCTACTTTTTGTATTTTTAGTAGAGATGGGGTTTCACCATGTTGGTCAGGCTGGTCTCAAACTCCTGACCTTGTGATCTGCCTGCCTCGGCCTCCCAAAGCACTGGGATTACAGGTGTGAGCCACTGCACCCGGCTCTTCTGAAACTTCTTGACAATTTACTTCAAGGGAGCTGGAGTTGGTTTTCCTATAATTTTGCCACAATGGCCCTAACTAATTGGTGCAGGAAGACACTTTACCTGTGACAAGCATATATCCCAATTCACTGGCATAGACAGAGATGGATACAGGGGAGTACAACTGATTTAAGTCATGCCAGTCAGACTTCTCCTCCAACATTTCTAACTTGGAACCAAAATAAGCTTTAGTCAGTCCCCCGCCTTGTTTTTTTTTTGAGATGGAGCCTTGCTCTGTTGCCCAGGCACGAGTGCAGTGGTATGATCTAAGCTCACTGCAACCTCCATCTCCCGGGTTCAAGCAATTCTTCTGCCTCAGCCTCCTGAGTAGCTGGGATTACAGGCACACATCACCATGCCCAGCTAATTTTTTTCTATTTTTAGTAGAGACGGGGTTTCACCATGTTGACCAGGATGGTCTCGATCTCCTGACCTCGTGATCCACCCGCCTCGGCCTCCCAAAGTGCTGGGATTACAGGCTTGACCCACCGTGCCCGGCTGTGGATTTCTTGAGATAATACATTACCTTCATTGCCTAAGCTATGTAAAATTAAGTTCAGGCACTTGCAGCTAAGAATCTTAACTATTTGGTAGTTCCATTAATTGAGTTAGGGAAAAATGGACAGGGCAATTCCAAGAGAGGATAATGAGTTCAATTTTGGACATGTTAGGTTGAGTTGCTTTGGACATTCACATGAAGATTTCTAGGAATCCTTTTATATAAATCTGAAGCTCAAAAAGATAATCACATTATCCAAGTTATTAAAAATTTACTGAGGCCTCAGGCGGTGACTCACGCCTGTAATCCCAACACTTTGGAAGGCCGAGGTGGGTGGATCACGAGGTCAGCAGTTTGAGACCAGCCTGGCCAACATGGTGAAGCTCTGTTTCTACTAAAAATAAAAATTTAGCCATGCATTGTGGCATGTGCCTGTAATCCCAGCTACTCGGGAGGCTGAGGCAGGAGAATTGCTTGAACCTGGGAAGCGGAGGTTGCAGTGAGCCGAGGTCGCACCACTGCACTCCAGCATGGGTGACAGAGCAAGACACCATCTCAAAAAAAAAAGTACTGAAAAAGACAAGTCCAAATATCATGCCTTGAAGCACAGTGGCTCACGCTTGTAATTCTAGCACTTTGGGAGGCTGAGGAGGGAGGATCACTTGAGCCCAGGAGTTCAGGACCTGCCTGGGCAACATAATAAAACCCCATTTCTACAAAAAATAAAACAAAAAATTAGCTGCCCTTGATGGTGCACACCTGTAGTCCCAGCTATTCAAAAGGCTGAAATGGGAAGACCACTTGATCCCTCAAGAGTGAAGCTGCAGTTGGCCGTGATCTCTCCACTGCGCTCCCGCTTCAGTGACAAAGTGAGACCCTGTCTCAAACAAACACACAAACAAATATGATGCCTTATAGAATTTCACCAGAGACACCAAATCAGTGTTGATTCTCTCAGGATGTGATTGTTTAAGTAACTACAACTCTCTTCAGTTGAACTAGTATTCAGATTATCATCCTCATTTCACAATGATACTGTGAAGCATTTTTCTAAGAACCTTGATGAAATCCAGGTAAAGTGTTTCTACAGCATTCCCCTGATCTTCCTGTTCAGCCAAATAGCATAGACGTAGATGAAAATGAGATTAGCACGACATGGCTTGTTCTTGGTGAACACAGCTCCTACTGCTAACTCCAAATGAATGTTACTGTTTTCTAAGAAATCATTAATCAATCATCAATAACCTAATTATTTTGGCTACATCATCTATCCTTACCTAAATCAGTAGAACTAGGAAGTGCTTGGTGGGTGGCTGGTCCAAGGGCAGTGGCGTTCACAACTAATTGATCACAGCCAGTTCCAGATTTCTTTTTTTTTTTTTTCCATTCCCATTGCTTCACCTGATGAGCCTAAAAACAACTAAATAAATAAATAAGTAATAGTGGGTGTCCTGAATCTTGAATAACGTCTTCACAGATTATAAAACATGTCTCCATTACCCTGGTCAAATCTATGTATGGAAGCTTTTCAACCTCCCAAAAGAAAGAGGCCAGCATTCCGTACACTTAATGGTGCCTGTGCGTTGTCCTTGTCGTGCTGTTCGGCATGCAAAGGTGATGCCTCAGAAATGCCAGGTTGACCCTCCATGAGAAAATTTTCTGAGCAGCACAATTGTCCTTTAGAGGTAGAGAAACCCGGGATACAAATATTGACTCTAACAGTTACAAGCTGTGTGATTGTAGGGAGGTTACTTAGAGCCACAGGTTTCCTCATCTGTAAAACAGGAACAACGATTAATTCCTTAGTACATTTGTAAGAGTAAAATTAGATAATATATGTACTGTCCTAAAACAGGGCATTGCACAAGAGTCAATTTTCTCTTTTTTTTGAGACAAGTTCTCTCAGCTGACTGCAGCCTTAACCTCCCAGGCTCAGGTGATCCTCCCGCCTCAGCCCCTCCATGTAGCTAGGACTACAGGTGCACGCTACCACATCTGGCTAATTTTTGTATTTTTTTTGTAGAGACAGGGTTTCACTATGTTGCCTAGACTGGTCTTGAACTCCTGAGCTCAAGCAAAATACCTACCTCGGCCTCTCAAAGTTAGGGGATTATAAGCGGGAGCCACCGTGCCTGGCCCAATTTTCAATAAATTGTAACTATGGGCTGGAGGTAATGGCTCATGCCTGTAATTCCAGCTACTCAGAAGGCTAAGTGAGGGGAGCACTTGAGGTCAGGGATTGCAGACCTGTGTAGTTGAAAAAGTGGGACCCTACCTCTATTATTATTATTATTATTATTTTTTTTTTTTTTTTTGAGACGGAGTTTCGCTCTTGTTACCCAGGCTGGAGTGCAATGGCGCGATCTCGGCTCACTGCAACCTCCGCCTCCCGGGTTCAGGCAATTCTCCTGCCTCAGCCTCCCAAGTAGCTGGGATTACAGGCACGCGCCATCATGCCCAGCTAATTTTTTTTGTATTTTTAGTAGAGACGGGGTTTCACCATGTTGACCAGGATGGTCTCGATCTGTTGACCTCGTGATCCACACGCCTCGGCCTCCCAAAGTGCTGGGATTACAGGCTTGAGCCACCGCGCCTGGCCTATTATTATTGTTATTTTTAAACGAAAGCACAGATTTATTGAAAGTATACTCCACAGAATGGGAGCCGGTTCAAGCAAGTGGCCCAAGAGCCCCCACTTCTATTTTTAAAAGAAAAAAAATTAATAATAAAAAGAGAAACTATGGCTATGTTTGCTTATTTGTTTTAGTTGAAGACGTTTCTTCTTTCCCTTTTCCATTTGCCAATGTTTGTCACTGTCCTTCGTTCCTTTGCATATCACTGATTTCTCTTTCTGGTTTACTTTTTAAATTATTTCTCTCATAATGGCTGGGCATAGATCATCTTCATGAAAAAAACTGAAGATACTCTATATGTATGTGCATATACATAGATGCAATGCATGTATATATATATACACACACACACACACATATATAGACATATATATACATGCATATATATATATATATTTTTTTTTTTTGAGATGCAGTTTCACTCTTGTTGCCCAGGCTGGAGGGCAATGGTGTGATCTTGGCTTACAACAACCTCCACCTCCCGGGTTCAAGTGATTCTCCTGCCTCAGCCTCCCAAGTAGCTGGGATTACAGGCATGTATCACCACGGCCAGCTAATTTTGTATTTCTAGTAGAGATGGGGTTTCTCCATGTTGGTTAGGCTGGTTGCCAACTTCTGACCTCAGGTGATCCTCCCGCCTCAGCCTCCCAAAGTGCTGGGATTACAGGCATGAGCCACCGTGCCCAACCATACTCCTCTATTATTAATAAGAACTATCTGCACAGATAGTTTGTATGATTGGTGATCTTCTTAGGCAGCCAGTCGAGTAAGGCCCCTGGTAATTTCTGTCTATTAACTCTGGCAAAGTGCCCATTTATGGGCTGGTTTTTCAGTAACTCGAGGTCAACCAAAATCACATTATGGGTAAATTAGGTATACTTTTTTTCTTTTTTTTTTTTTTGAGATGGAGTTTCACTCTCCTTATCCAGGCTGGAGTGCAGTGGCATAATCTCAGCTCACTGCAACCTCCACCTCTTGGGTTCAAGCGATTCTCCTGCCACAGCCTCCCAAGTAGCTGGGATTACAGGTACCCACCACCACGCCCGGCTAATTTTTGGTGTTTTTAGTAGAGACGGGGTTTCACCATGTTGGCCAGGCTGGTCTTGAACTCCTGATCTGAGGTGATCTACCCATCTCAGCCTCCCAAAGTGCTGAGACTACAGGTGTGAGCCACCTCACCTGGCCTAAGTTTTTTCTTTTTCTTTTGAGACACAGTCTGTCTCTGTCATCCCAGGCTAGAGTGCAGTGGCACAATCTTGGCTCATGCAGTTGAGACCACAAGCATGCACCACCATGCCCAGCTAATTTTATTTTTCATAGAAACTATGTTGCCCAGGCTGGTCTTGAACCCCTGGAGTGCTGCTGCACTCCAACCTGAGCGACAGAGGGAGATACTGTCTTCAATTTTGCAACTATTCAAAGAACAAAACAGTTTTTGAGTGACCTTCTAAATAGCTCTTGAATCTATTTACTTATTTCTATACCCATTCCCAACCCGCAACAACGCTGTCCTCACTTCTAGTCTGTTTTCTCCTCTACTGCCAGAGTGAGCTTTCCAATTTGTAAATATGACTGTCACTTTGCTGCGTGGCATGGACAATTCAATAAGGCTTCCCTTGGATTTACACCAGGCCCCTCCTGATCTGACCACAGCATACTTCTCTAGTCACATTTCTCGCCACTCACAGCTTTATGGTCTATGGTTCAACGAGACTTTGTTGGAGTTTTCAGTTTCTCAAATGTCCCGTGATATCCGTTGTCCTCCAAGCTTTCGCCTTGCAGTAGGTACATTCTCATTAGACTCTCCCTCTACTTCCTTAACCGTTTGCCTTTGGCCTAATCTAAATTACTTTCTCTAGGAGTCTTTTTCTGACCTAAGCCTGGGTTAATTGTCCCTGTAATGAATAAACTGTGAATCATGGCATGTATTATGTTAGAGTAATTGCCTATTTACTCATTTCAATCAGCCTATTAAACTGTATGAATTACGGGGGGAAAGATCATGACTATTTTGCTTGTCACCATGTGGTCAATACCATGTACGGAACTTGACATAGAGTAAGACCCTTGATATATTACTGTTGAATCAGTAATTGAATTAATGAGTCACAATAATTAGATGGTAGCAGAGAATCAGAACTGAGATACAAATTCGTGAAAAATGTGAGATACACTTATGCTAAACTATTATTTGTTGTTTATCTGAAATTCAGATTTAATTGAGAGTACTTTATTTCATCCGGCAAGCTTGCTTCTTAATTAAATACCCCCTTCTCCATGTCTGAGAAATAAACAGACTAATTTCATCAAACCCAAATCTTAGATTATTTACTGCCTTAGCATTTCAACACAGCGAATGAACATGTACTGAAGATGAATGCATTACTTTTCTCTCTCTTGCTCTCTTTTAACAATGGGGATTGTGTAGGTTCCTTGCTTGAATTTCAGTGTTTGAATCCTTGGCTGTATGTGATCTGGTCTAATATGCATTCCTTTACATACACTATTGTTCCGAACATTGTAGTTGGTTAAGTTCCTAGGAACAGCTGTGACCCTTAAAATTGCTCAATCCTCATCTTCGAAACATTCCACTCATAATCTAATTTGCTGACTCCTTTCAGAGTCTCCTTTTTTAAATTTTACTTTCATTATTGCACAATTCATAGTGACTGATGTTGAGTAATTAATGAGTAAAATGAGTAATCTAATTTCCTTTGAAAAATACAATATCTCTTTCTAATTCAGTTTCACCAACAATTTATTAGAGAAACTTTTGTTTTCTGAGATGGAGTCTCTCTCTTGCTGGCCAGGCTGGAGTGCAATGTCACGATCTTGGCTCACTGCAGCCTACGCTTTCCGGATTCAAGCAATTCTCTTGACTCAGCTTCCCGAGTAGCTGTGATGACAGACATGCGCCACCATGCCTGGCTGATTTTGTATTTTTAGTAGAGACAGGGTTTCTCCACGTTGATCAGGCTGGTCTTGAACAGTCAATGTCAGGTGATCCACCTGCCTCGACCAACCAGTGCTGGGATTACAGGTGTAAGTCACCGCCTCCGGCTTTTTTTGTTTGTTTTTTGAGATAGAATCTCACTCTGTTACCCAGGCTGGAGTGCAGTGGCACGATCTCAGCTCACTGCAACCTCTGCCTCCCAGGTTCAAGCAATTCTCCTGTCTTGGCTTCCAAGTAGCTGAAACCACAAGCATATGCCACCATACTAGGCTAATTTTTGTATTTTTAGTAGAGATGGGGTTTCACCACCTTGGCCAGGCTAGTCTCAAACTTCTAACCTCAGGTAATCTACCCGCCTCAGCCTCGCAAAGTGCTGGGATTACAGGTGTGAGCCACCGCACCCGGCCTGGAGAAACTTTTTAAGACTGACTTCATTTTCTCAGTGTTGAATACACAAATATTCATATTAAAAGTTAATATCAAGGCCGGTCATGGTGGCTTATACCTGTAATCCCAACACTTTGAAAGGCTGAGGCAGGAGGATTACTTGAAGCCAGGAGTCTGGGCAAGCCTGGGCAACATAGTGGGATTTCCATATCTACAATAAAAAAAATAAAAACAGCCCGGTGTGGTGGCCTGCGCTTACAGTCCCATTTACCGGGGAGGCTGAGGTGAGAGGATCACTTGATTCCAAAGATGACGGCTGCAATGAGCTACAATGACACCACTGCACTCCAGCCTGGGTAACAGAGTGAGACCCTATCTCTAAATAAAAAAATATTTGTTTTAAATTATTATTCACCTTCATTTAAGGTGTTAGCCGGGGCCAGTTGCAGATATAAAAATAAATGGTTTCCAGAAACAATTGGCAAGATAAAAAGTAATTGACACTACACAAAAGATGTTGGAAAAGTTCTGTGAGAGTTCAGAAGATGTAAGAGAGTTCCCTTCCAATCGGAGGAACCCGGTGCGGCTTTGTTTCTGGTTTTTGCAGAGGAAGGGGCATTGGTCCTGGGCCTTGGAGGGCAGGATGGATGAAAATGCACCTCTGTGCAGAAGGATCCCCACAGGCAAAGTCTTCCTTTACCTTTTAATATGCACAACATTGAATCACTTAAAGATTGCAGCCTTTAAAGAAGGCCTCAAGCAATGTTTATACAATGGCCATACATCTGAGAATTTCCAAGGTAGTGTTGCAAGATGCTGATAAGGCTTCTACATATATTTTAAGATCGAGACTAAAGATATGTTGAGAAAACATGGTGTGGAGCTTGTTCTATGTATGTGATAATTGCATATAAACATATCTAGTGTGTTAATATATGTTTTTTAAGATGATCCCAAATAACTACTTACGTGGCTGAATGTTATAGAGTCTTTTGAAGCACTTGCCTACAGTTAACTACCACCAGCCCTTCAGTTGACAGACGTGAATATTCCTTAAAGAGCTAGAGGACTTCCTCCAGTTCAGAGCCCCAAGTGGTAGCAGTTACTTTGACTTAGGATAACTTAGGAGGAAGTTTCCATGGGTGTGCTATAGTGCATGAAGGAATAACTCCGGGAAAGGTCTGTGGGGATTTTTGTCCCCTGCACCTTAGCTCTGATTCACTTTCTAGGATCACGTAGCTCTCACTTATCTGGGCCAAGGGGTGTGGAAAGTAGTTGCAAGGTTAAATCCTGATGTATCATGGGATACATCGTTTCAGCCTTTCCAATTTCCCATGGGATTCTCTCCCAGCAAGCTCTCCTCTGGCATTTTGTTCTCCTGAGTTCATTGCAACTGGAACATGAATGTGAGTGGCAGAAGAGGCCAGCTGATGGAAACAGGAACCACACATCCACTAATCCTCAACTGCATTCCAAAAGCCAGAAAGCTCTACAAACTGAGTTTTTGTAACTTTTTTTTTGAGACAGAATCTCACTCTGTCTGTTGCCCAGGCTGAAGTGCAATGGCGCCATGTCAGCTCACAGCAACCTCCGCCTCCTGGGTTCAAGTGATTCCCCTGCCTCAGGCTCCTGAGTAGCTGGGATTGCAGCCACCCACCATCATCCCAAGCTAATGTTTTTTTGTAATTTTTAGAGACTGGTTTTCACCATGTTGGCCAGGCTGATCTCAAACTCCTGACCTCAGATGATCCGCCTGCCTTGACCTCCCAAAGCGCTGGGATTACAGGCATGAGCCACCACACCTGGCTGAGTTTTTATTACTTATTTGGCAGCAAAATCTGACCTCACCTGAACTCATTTGAGAGCAAAACTTTACCTGGACTGACATGAGAGTATTTATAGTCTTTGGCCAAGTAGCATAAATATTCACATTTTACTGCAGAAATGGTAATGTATTTTAGTACAGAGTGCTGTCCGATAGTCTGCTGGGAGTGTAAATAATATACAGTACATACAATGTATTACTTTTCTAAAAATCCAAGATAATTCTGAATTCTGACATCTGGCTCCACGGTTTTAGTAAAGCCTTGTGATCCTACAAGAGCAGAGACAGCTATACAAAGGAAGGACATTGGTTCAATTAATATTATTTCTAAAGTCTTACCCTTTAGCATACGAAATTAATATTTTTCTAAATCAATAGGTTTCAATATATGGTCTCAGGACATTGGAAATTTGTAAGCTATTTTATGTGGTCTATACTTTTATTGCTATATATAAAAAATTACGTATGCTTTATAGTGACAGCAAGAGATTATTGATAGCTCATAAAAACTGAGCCAATTGATTCTTTCTACTAACTCACCTCTTTCTCTTCCTCCTCCCCCACTTCTTCCTTTCTCTCTCTCTTTTTGTGGTATGTGTTGGCAAGTAGGGAAAATAGGAATAGGGTTGGCTTCCTGGATATGTGATCAAGATCCTGTACTTTATCTGGAGTCAGGGTTCTTCAAAGATGTAGGGGTGTGTGTGTGTGTGTGTGTGTGCACATGTGTGAACATGTGTATGCACACGTATGTGTGCATAAAGATATTTCTTATAAGGAATTGGCTCATGCTATTACGGAGGCTGTCAAGTCTCAAGATCTGCGAAGTGAGTTGACAAGCTGTAGACTCAGGAGAGCTGACGGTGTGGTTCCGGTGTGATGGCCAGCAGGCTCAAGACCCAGGAAGAGAATGATGTTTCGATTTAATTCTGAAGTCAGGAAAACCTCTCTCTTATTTAGGAAGGGTCAGCCTTTTTACTTTGTTCTGGCCTTCAGCTGACTGAGTGAGGCTCCCCACGTTAGTGGGGGCAATCTGCTTTGCTTAGTGTACAGACTGAAATGTTAATCTCATTCAAAACACTCTCACAGAAATGATGAGAGCCAGAATGATGTTTAACCAATATCTGGACATCCCATGGCCTGGTCAAGCGGAAACATAAAATAGCAGTCACAGAAAGCGACCACACGCTTGGGGTTTAATAATCTGTGGTCACCATCTAGAAATGTTTAATACTCTTATCTTTGAATTCCTATTTCCTAACTGAAGTCCAAAGGACAGTGGAACATGTGCCTTGGTACACCATCATCCCACCTCCCTACCTCCTGGAAGCTGGTCCTATCTGCCTGTTTCTCGTCCCCTGCCTCATGTACGCTGCTGTCCTCTGCCCCCAGCATGGGTCCAGAGCACAAGAGTGGGGAGGATCGAGGTTGAGCACATTCATCCCAGGGCCCCAGGCAACTGGAGGGTTTGTGTTCATACCATGAGCATCCTATGCCCAAAGTAATTTGACATTAAGTGGCCAGTAATAATAATAATAATAATAAAGTGGATCACATGACAGATCAAGAAATAGGCCATGGAAGAAGGGAAAGAATGGTTTTCTTGAGTTTTTGAACAAGAGCCCCTGAATTTTCATTTTTCATGGAGTCCCACAAGTTATGTAACTAGTGCCAGATAGGAAGAATACTCAATGAAAACTTTAGCTTCTTATGCAAGCACACATGCACACGCACGCACGCGCACAGTTATTTTTCATCATCCTTGTTCCTATTTTGGTACTGCGAATGCAAGTGATGAAGTTCAAGAATAAGCCAAGTCAACTGATATTTTAAACTTGAATCATAACTAACTTTTCCTTTTACCTCACTTCCCATTTCCAGACTGATGCAGCCTTACTGATGTTTGCTAATAGCTCTCAAATCCACCTTTTCTTCTTTTTAAATTAATTTATTATTATTATTATTGTGTGTATCTGCCAGAGAGATAGGGACTCACTATGTTGCCCAGGCTGGTCTTACAGTCCCAAGCTCAAGCAATCCTCCAGCCACTACCTCCTAAAGTGCTGAGATTATAGGACTGAGCCACCCTTTCTTAATCATTTCCACTCTCACCAACCTAGTCCAAGAATAGTTTTGTTTTTTTTTGTTTTTTTTTTTTGAGACAGAATTTCACTCTGTTGCCAGGCGCCAGGATGGAGTGCAGTGGCACAATCTCAGCTCACTGAAACCTCTGCCTCCCGGTTTCAAGCAATTCTCCTGCCTCAGCCTCCCGAGTAGCTGGGACCACAGGCGCATGCCACCACGCCCAGCTAATTTTTGTATTTTTAATAGAGACAGGGTTTCACCATGTTGGTCAGGATGGTCTCGATCTCTTGACATTGTGATCTGCCTGCCTCGGCCTCCCAAAGTGCTGGGATTACAGGCTTGAGCCACCGCGCCCGGCCCAGGAATAGTTTTTCTTTTCTTCTTCTCCTTACCCCCCTATTCTTCCCCTCTATTATCCCTCATTCTCCCCTTTCCTCCTCCTCATCTTGTTTCACTATTACCACTATCACCAGCATTACAAGAAGAATCATTATGTCTAAAACAGTGTCAGACACATTATTTAATTTATCCCTCACAACCATATAGAATTACTCCTGCTTTGCACACACAAATTCTTTACTCAGGATTTGCATGTGATCACATTCCCAGGAGATAAGGCTGAAAGTTGTACCTACGTGTGCTCTTTCTAGCAAACCACATTATATCACATAGGAGCTTCCTAATTTAAGTGGCTCATCTCATTGCCTTCAAAAACAAGTCCACCATTTTTTGTCCAGCATTCCAGGATTACCATAACACAGCTACATCCATGTTCTAATCTTATTTTTTATTACACCCACATTAGGTCTCTTTCAGTTGCAAGTGACAGAAACACAGCATACCTCTAACACAAAAGGAATTTGTTGGTTCTTGTCTGTGGAAAATCCAAGGAAGGAGGAGAGTTTTGCTTCAGACACAGGTTGGCTCCAAGAGTTTAAACTACGTCCTTAGGACTCCCTCTCTTCCCTTCTTGGTTCTTCATCCTTCTGAGTTGGCTAAATGCTTAGGCTGCCTTCTTCTCTGTAACCACAGCGGTGCCTGCCACAGAGTTAAATTTCCACTGTCTTCACAGCTGGGAATTGTAGAAAGGAGAATATAATCCCTTCTCTTCTAACATGATGTTAATTCCCTCAAAGGACTCTGATTGTAAGGTCACATGCTTAGTCCAGAGAAGTTACACATTCTGGGCCAGGTGGATAAAGCATTCTGATTGGCCAGACTGAGTCTCAAGTCCATTCCTGTTAGTGGAAGACAGGGTCATGTGATTGACAAAACAATCCAAAAAACAAAAATAGAAGAGCAATTTCTCAAAGCAAGAGAAGTGAAATAAAAAAAAAAATGTACCCCACACTTTTCACATGAACTGCCAACTCTGAATGAGGATGGCACGCCTTTTTCTGAGTCTAGGCTACTGTTTAAGCTGTCCATCCACCTGTCATGCTGGACCCCTAATGACTTCAATAGGGCCAGCTCTAGGTTCCAGAGGCTGAAGAAGAGACTCAGAGCTAGCAAAGGAGATATCGAGTTGGCTTTTTTTTTTTTTTTTTTTTTTGGTGGGGGCGGTGGGAGGGGGGTATTTGTTTGTTTGAGAGATGAGTCTTGCTCTGTCGCCTAGGCTGGAGTGCAGTGGCGTGATCTTGGCTTACTGCAACCTCTCTAGGTTCAAGAGATTCTCCTGCCTCATCTTCCCAAGCAGCTGGGACTATGGGCGCCTGCCACCACATCCAGCCAATTTTTGTATTTTTTAGTAGAGACAGGGTTTCACTATATGTTGCCCAGGCTGGGCAACTCCTGACCTCAAGTGATCCTCTCACCTCAGCCTCCCAAAATGCTGGGATTACAGGCATGAGCCACATTGCCAGCTGATATCGAGTTTTATTATGGGTAACTTACATGTGGGTACAGCCCAGTGACAGTGGGCTGGACAGGAGAACCAAGATTCCTTGCAGAAGGCATGCAGTTTAGATAACATTTTCACTTAGCATCCTGCCCCTAGCAACCTCCACGTGGCAACCTTCATTCAACCCAAAACAAAGGACCTCAATCCCCGCTATCGCCTGTATTCATGGGACAGTCTGGAGGTTCAGAAGTTCCTCATAGATAAGGAATGAATCTCTGGCTTGACTACTCCTGGATTCCTTAAGCTCAGAACTCCAAACACACATTCTTTTTCTTAAGTTATTGCTGTCAGGTGCTTCTACAATACCCTCCACCCCAGTATCCTGTTGAGTGACCCTCACATTCTTATCACACTGTTCTTCCATGATTTTCCTGGGCCAGGCATGCAGAGGGCCAGATTCGTGGCGGAGCATTGCAGCAAGACCCCAAAGTAGCAATACAAACAATATAAAAGTGGCTCCAGGTACTCAGCTTAGCTGCTTGGATGCACCATGGCAGGCCCAGGATGGAGAAGGGGGCAGCTGTCTGCAGATTTCACCATCTGGGCCATGGTAGCAAAGAGATTTGCTGCACACCACCTATGGGCAAAAGAGAGAGAGATGTTAGTAGGTACAAAGAAAGGGTAAATCACCGGGCATGGTGGCTCACACCTGCAAAGTGGCTCACACACTTTGGGATTATCTTAAAATATCTTAAAATAATTATCTTAAAATAATTCCACAAGATGGGTGGATCACAATGTCTGGAGTTTGAGACCAGCCTGACCAACATGGAGAAACCCTGTCCCTACTAAAAATATAAAAATTAGCCAGGCGTGGTGGTGCATGCCTGTAATCCCAGCTACTTGGGAGGCTGAGGCAGAAGAATCACTTGAACCCAGGAGGCGGAGGTTGTTGCAGTGAGCTGAGACCTTGCCATTGCAACTCCAGCCTGGGCAACAGAGCTAGACTCCATCTCAAAAAAAAAAAAAAGAAAGAAAGAAAGAAAGAAAGGGTAAGTCATGGTTATTTAACAAGACATGGGAAGTTTCGTAGTTCTGAGACAACTCCACTCCTGGAAATAGCCTGGTGCCTAATTTACATTGTCAAATTGATTGGCCCCACTCTGCAACATGCCACAGGAAGCCCAAGCAAGACACTGGGACACCACAATCTTCCACAGTGACAGGAGGATTGTCTTACTGTACAAGGGAGGAATGGCCAGGACTCTCACCATTCCGGAAGCCTGGGCATGGGGAGCAGGTTGGAAAATAAGGTTTTTGGCTGCACTCGTATTTGCTTAGCTTAAATTGAAGGGGTGCTATTACTAAGGTAAAGAAAGAATATGTAAAGGCCTGTAATTAGCAATAAGTAAAATGGAAATTAAATAGAGATGCGATGGAGAGAAATACTTGTGGTTCTTCTACGATCAATGATTGAAACAGAAGTGTTAGCAAAATTTTCCAAGTTGTTAAATTTAAAAATAGTTCTCTTGTGACCTTTGAGTTTGCTTTTTGTCCTAATTACCTTAGCGTTCATCTTCCTTTCCTTCAATTTCATTGTTTCTTCTATCATTCCGATAAGAACTAATATACCTAACAGGAATAGGACGTGAACAAACAGTTCATCCATTTAGCAAATTTTTCTTGCAGGCCTACTAATGTAAAGCATTGTCCCAAGTGCTTGGCTGCGTCAAAAAACAAAGCCCATATTCCTGCCTTGTGACTACATACGTGGTGGGGAATACACAGAAAACGAAAAATTCCCTTGGGAGCAAAGCTAATTCTGTCATATTAACACAACTTCAAGCTCCTAGAAGGACAGGTATAATAGTAATTCCAGTTTTAAAATAATTCCCTGGTCTTCAAGCCCTATAGTAGCATTCAGGAAGCACATTCTAGTTGTGTGCTCTCCAGACACTTGTTGAAATATTCTTATCAAGGTAAATACATATCTTTGTATAGTCCCTTGGATCTAATTTTCCTTAGGAAAAAAATTTTGTCAACCTTGATACATTTTTTTCTTCGATCAATGATCAATATTTTAGAAACACAAACTGAAGTAGCTTAGCCAAAAAAAAAAAGGAGAAGGTAGTGGTGATCGTTTCTAAAAAGTATTCTGGCATATGTTATCCCTAAGTGGCAAGATGAATGATCTTAGGGACAAATAGAACCAAAAACTCAAATGCAGCCAGCACTTTCTCTGCCTCATCTCTCTAAATGTGAGCCCCCCCACCTTTTTTTTTTTTCTGAAGATTGGCTTCCTCTATATGGCAAGGAATACCATATCTCCAAATTTCATGCCCCATGCTCTCAAACAAGAGAATATGGGATTCGCTGCCAAACTAGCCTGACTTGGGACAGGCGTACTGATAATCTACAGCTAAAGAATCAGGATGACGGCAAAGACATGGCCCCTGGGTACCAACTTCTTGGATACCTTGAGCTGAGCATGGAAGCAACTTGATGGGTTGTTGTGAGATTTGAGAACATCTCATCAGTTACTTTTCTGAGAAAAGGTACCCAAGGTTAAGTGAGATAAAAGCAGAATTCTTCTGAAAAAGTGTGAACAAGTCAGTCTGCCAGAGTCTTATCCCAGGTCTTCATGTTTTTGATAGAATTTTAAATTTTTTTCTTTTTTACTGGCAGGATCTTGCTCTTTTGCCCAGGGTAGAGTGAAGTGGTCAACTATAGCTTAGGGCAAACTTGAACTCCTGGGCTCAAGTGACCCCCCGCCCCTCCGCCTCAACATCCTGAGTAGCTGGGACTACAGATGCACATGGCCTTACCTGGCTAATTTTTAATCTTTTTGTAGAGACAGGGTCTCACTATGTTGCCCAGGCTGGTCTCAAGCTCCTGGCCTCAAGCAGTCCTCCTGTCTTGGTCTTCTAAAGAGCTGGGATTGCAGGCAGGAGCCATCACAACTGGTCATTTTTTTGAGAAAATTTTTGAAGCTGTGTCATGAATATCAGGCTAATTAGGCATAAAGTCACAATTAGGTATCTTTAGGAATGGGCCTCGGGCATCTTTCAAATGTATATGCCCACAAGTAAATGGGTGGCTCAGGAAGTTAGTTTGTAATATTTACCAATAATTATCCTTAAAAACAAATAACTAAGACATGAATGAAAAAATATTCTGTAAACACTGAAGCCTTTTATTTTAAAATGTCAAGGTCTCAGAAATACAACTCCAAGTTTATAATCTTTATTTTCCACTTGGTGGTGATGTGCATTATACTTTTTTCTCTCACAAATGAGAATGTTTTGAATCAAATAATACTGCTTCCTTCCGCGGTGACTATGCCAACAGTGACAGCAGAGTTCATTTTCATTATCTTAGCATTACCAAGAAAGAGCTTGTACAGGTGGACTAACATTTGGAATGCCAGGGCAGGGACTCCGTTTTTCTGGGCTTTGTAAAGTACCTAATATAGTGACAATATGTGCGCATACAGATATATATGCTAGAAATGACAGAGTGCCCAGCTTCCTCTGGGCACCAAAAGCCAAGCTTTGATTTCCACGCTCAAACCAGCTGAAAAGTCCAAGCTTTTTTTCATTTGCAATCTCTCTGCTTTCTGAAAGCAAACTGAAATGCCTGTGGTCAAATACCTTCTCTGAGTCAAATTCCAGGTTGACGTCTCCCATGAGCTCAGAACCTGGTTTTGCTTTGTTTTTTGTGTGTGTGTGTGTGTGTGTGTGTGTGTAGTCATCTTGATTTTTTTCCAACCATCTCAAGTGGCTTAATTTATGGGCCAATGTCACTGAAATAAAAACTAGCTGTTACGGTAACCCAAATTGTCAAATCGCTGGTTTTCAAGCTGCTGTTTTTTGGTTCCTGGTCCCGGCATGACACTGTGACCTTTTAGAGTATTCTCCATTGTAGAATTCTGGGTGGTCTTGAGGTCCTTTCCCGGTAATAAACAGGTACCAGGCATGGCACCAATGGGAGGGACATCAGGAAGGTGTCCTTTCAAAGCCATGTTGTTCTTTCAGATTCTAGAGTTGATGGGTGACACTGGAAGCCCCTCCTGTCTGCTCTCCCCACCCATAATCCCAGGCTAAAGAGGAAAAATGCTAGAGAGCAGCATCAGATGCCTGTTCATGTGTGGAGTTTGGTCAATATCACCAGCCTCGAGCTGACAAACAGGCAGTTGTCTATTTTTACTTTGACTAAACTCTACTTCCGTTTACCTCAGTCATATCCTTTTTAGATTTGTTTCTCTCCCTTCCCCCACCTTCCTCTTCCCCACTGTTATTTATAAACGTGATATGCTTGTTTACAGAAAAAAAGAACCAACTTTAAAATTAGTTGTTGATACAATTGCCAAATGAATAATGTCCAGGTGTCCGCTTTTAGGCATCACAGGCATCTCTAGTCATCTCTTTTTAGTTGTTACCCCAGGTTGAGAAGACCAACAGCAGGAAAGGTAGTGACTCACACTCAGAACCCAAAAAACAAACACCCACTAATGACTCACGCACTGGAACCAGGGAGATTTTGAGACTTTCTTATGCTGAAAAATGCATATGCAAACAACATTCCCATCACCAGGAGGCCAAGCTTGCTCTTCCTGCACGCACTGGGGCTCTGCTGAGGTGGCTGCAAGTCAGGGATGTGTCACCGACCCGGCGATGGAGTTTACTGGGTTAGTAGTTGGAGGGCAGCTAAAACTAGAATTTCTTCTTTGCTTTTTTCCAAATGCCTGTGGGAGAAAATCCCATGCATCCTGTGTGAGTCAGTTGTGAGTATATCTGTTGGGGTAAGGACAAGTTAAGTCACCACTCTCTATCCCCTCTGCTTGTTTTAATTGTGATTTTAATTAGCAAGCAGGTCATCTGAGCAGAGGTGTGGCCTTTCATCTGAATGTGGATTTTCTGTCTGTGTGGTCCTTGATTGGCCACTTGGATTTTACAATGATAAAAGAATTTTTAATGTGTACTTTTTCTTGTACAATTTTTAATGTACTATTTCTTTCCAAAGTTTAGGGCTTTACTGAACTTAGGGCCCTCAGTTTATATTTAGATAAAATAAAGAATTGTGGAGATGGAGGATCTTTTGTGGCAAAGTACTTTGAAACCCTGAGATGAAAGGGAACCTGTAAAGAGAAATTAACCTCATTTATTTTTTAAGCAGCATTTTGCATGCGTGTGTGGACAAATGTAATTTGAGGCGGCTTGAATTAAGAGTCTCCTCTTCACTCCACTCATAACCCTCCTGTCTCCAACTGAGTCGAAGGACATTTTTTTTCTTTCACTTCTCTATTCCTCAAGCCAGAGCTTGTCTGGTAGGGAAGGCAAATTCAGGCTTGTATCCATCCTCTCCCCACCAGCACTGACCATTCCTGGTTGAGCTTCTGCAGGGGGGCCCAGTACCCTTTGTGGAAGATCCAGAGTTCAGCACAGAAAGGGAAAAGTGAGGTGTATGATGTGGGAGACTTGCTTGGCTTTGCTTCCATTACTTTTGAGAACTCTCATTACATTCCTGACTCCATTGATACGTACATGGCAAAGCACTCAAAAGCATTTTGGGGCAAGACTGCTATTTAGCTGAGAGACACTGGTATTACCATGAATATTACTAAAATATTAAAATATTTTTATTTTGATTTGTAAACAGCCATTGTCCATGCCTTCACCATTGTCAAATATTTTTAATTTATTTTAATTTATTTTATTTTTTTTAGAGACAGGGTTTCACCATGCTGGCCAGGCTGTTCTTGAACTCCTGACCTCAGGTGATCCACCCACCTTGGCCTCCCAAAGTGCTAGGATTACAGGTGTGAGCCACTGAACCGGGCCAAATATTTTTAATTGTACATGTTTTTTTGTGAGCTAGGAGACAGTCTACCTTCTTAGTTTCACACAGTGTTTAGCATATCTTGCATATACTATGCTAAGTGATCTGAGCTCAGGAGCTGTTCAAGAGACTGAGGCAGGAAGATAGCTTGAGCCTAGGAATTGGAGACTGCAGTGAGCCATGATCACACCACTGGATTCCAATCTTGGCAACAGAGTGAGGCCCTATCTTAAAAAAGAAAAAAAGAAGGCTGGGCTCAGTGGCTCATGCCTGTAATCCCAGCACTTTGGGAAGCTGAGGTGGGCAGATCACCTGAGGTTGGGAGTTCGAGACCACCCTGATCAACATGGAGAAATCCTGCCTCTACTAAAAATACAAAATGAGCTGGACATAGTGGTGCACACATGTAATCTCAGCTACTTGGGAGGCCGAGGCAGGAGAATCGCTTGAACCCGGGAGGCGAGGTTGCAGTGAGCCAAGATCTCGTCATTGCACACCAGCCTGGACAACAAGAGTGAAACTATGTCTCAAAAAAGAAAAGAAAAGAGGTCAGGTTCTTGCTCTCAGAGGCCATATGGAGTGGTTTTCAAATCTGACTACTTGCAAGCTATGTTAGAAAAGATTTTTAAAAATCCTAATGCTCAAGATGCACCCTAGACAATTAAATCGGAGTCTATTTTTCAACATACCTAAAATGATTCCAATGTGTGTCCAAGGAAAAGAACCACAGCCCTACGTGTGAGTTCATGAGACTAGGCTATCTGGCACTTCCCAAATCTCATCAGAGCCCAGGGAGGGGTAGAGAGAAGTGTGTATTATGGGGAGAGAAGTTGGGTATCCCTCCCAAGCCAACCTGCCAAGCCAACCTGCATTAACTCAACCCCACTGTCACTTGTAGTTGGATAAATGCATACTCTGGGTGATGTGGGGCCTGCTTTCTCAACAGGGTCTCATCTTCCTCTCCTCCCTTCTCACCCATCAGAAGAAAAGTTGTGATTAGTCAAAATCTGAGACATGGATGGGGCCACATTTTGGGAGTGTACCTCAAAAAGAGAGACTTCATTCTTTCTCCTTTCTAGCAGTCATGTGAACTGGACCATTTTTCTCTTGCCAGGCCACTTGCCTTAAAGCTCAAGAATGTGCCCCCCCCCCGCCTCAGTCTCAGCATCTCTGCACCTGGAACAGGGTCTCTGAGAATCTCTGGATTGGAAAGTAGAGCACTTTAGCCCCAGGCCTGGGCCTTGCCTCCAGCACAGCCTTCCAGAGGTTATTAGACGGCGTGCTTCCTAAGCAGAAGGGTATTGCTTCCTGTCCAGTCACTTATCCTTTTGTGTGGCCTCCATTGGTTCAGAACCCCAAAAAGAATGAATGGGAGAACTCGAGTTCTAAATTCTCTCTTAGAAGCACTCAAGGCCGAGCGCGGTGGCTATACCTCCCAGCACTTAGGGAGGCCGACGCGGGTGGATCAGGAGGTCAAGAGATCGAGACCATCCTGGTCAACAAAGTGAAACTCCGTCTCTACTAAAAATACAAAACTTAGCTGGGCATGGTGGTGCGCGCCTGTAGTCCCAGCTACTCAGGAGGCTGAGGCAGGAGAATTGCCTGAACCCAGGAGTTGGAGGTTGCATTGAGCCGAGATCGTGCCATTGCACTCCAGCCCAGGTAACAAGAGTGAAACTCCGTCTCAAAAAAAAAAAAAAAAAAAAAAAAAGGCACTCAAATATAGTTTGTAGGGAAACCTCAAACCTTTTGCGGGGGGGGATAAAGTCTTGCTTTGTCACCCAGGCTGGAGTGCAGTGGTACAATCTCTCGGCTCACTGCAACCTCCGCCTTCAGGATTCAAGTGATTTTCCTGATTTAGCCTTCCGAGTAGCTGGGATGACTGGCACCCACCACCATGCCCAGTTAATTTTTGTATGTATAATAGAGACGGGTTTTCACCATGTTAGCCAGGCTGGTCTCAAACTCCCAGATGATCCTCAAGCCTTAGCCTCACAAAGTACTGGGATTACAGGTGTGAGCCACTGAGCCTGGCCAGGTTTTCAAAGAATTCAGCCTGGCTGTACTTGGGCCTTCTCCACTTTGCAGTCAACATGTTCTCTTTGGAAATGCAAATGAATAACCCAAGAAGGTAGGCCCGAGAGCTTTCTGTGGGCAGTTCCCTTTTTCTTTCTTACAACTACTTCATTGGCAGCCAGACAGATGAGGGATGAGGGACGTCATCTTCCCTTGCATGGCCTCGGGTTTTCATGCTGCACAGGCTGCATTGTGCCTCCAGCATAATCATGTATTCCTCTTTAGCTGAGATGCTCAAAACAAGCTAGAGGTCAAATTTTCACGTGGTTTGAAGATAAAGGGCAACTTACTCAGATGCTGTTTGGGGAAGATAACCACATTTGCTTGTTTGGGGTCTGCTGTTGACCACGTAGGTTCCTGGATCTTCACCCAGCTTAAATGTTAAGACACCACTCCCAAAGGAGACATCGTAGTGCTCAAATGGGAAAGCCTGTCTGTAAGGTCTTTTAAAAAAAATTCTGCTTAGGAGTCCAGTGTTTCCTTGGCTGGTATTTTATAGGTGATCTCATCTAGAGAGCCTAGGTTACTCAAAGTTCCTGATTTCCTCAAATTCATCAAATAGACAGCATGATTTTGGACTTTCAGAATCTGATTGAGACGGTGGAGGTGCAAGCTGGCATGGTAGGACGTGCAGGCTGTGGCCATTTTGAAGCACAGCCCTGGAGGATGCAGAGTGGGGCAAACCCTGCAGGCCATGGGGCCACGACAAGGGCCTGGGATAAGCCCAGAGACACTGACCAAGGTGTCCACCTAAATGGCATTCTTGATCATTCTGTTCGACTCCATTAACAGAGTCACTGATAGAGCTATGAGGGGCTTAATGAATACAGTATATAGTGAATATATTGTAATAAATTTGTAGATTGTGGCTGGGCTCGTGTCTGTAATCCCAGCACTTTGGAAGGCCAAGGCAAGAGAATCACTTGAGGCCAGGAGTTGGAGGCTACAGTGAGCCATGATCGCACCAGTCCACTGCAGCCTAGGTGACAGAACTTAACTGTCTCTTAAAAAAAAGAAAATATGTAGATTCTAATTGCTATCCATTTAGAGCAATGATAATCCCTTGAATGTTTATAAGGTACCAGGCCAAATTTTGAGGCTTGCCATCTGGTAGTGTTCCTTGGATGGCTTGAACTCGTACTGGTAAAGGCATACCAGTCATTATCAGTTGTTATTCCATCTTTGTTTGAGAACTAAGTTTGGATTAAGTAACCTTTTGAGAAACCTAGATTTGTTCTGCTTTTTAATTTTATCCATGGAAAACCATTTCAGTTGTTTTTAGGCCTGGCTTTCTTCTGGGCTTGGCATTTCAGATTTGCTTCCAATCTGTGAATAACTAACCAAATTAATGGGCTGCTTTGAGCATCATTTTTAACTGGAGAGACAGAAATTCCACCATGCTTCAGGTCATAAGTCTTGTTGCCAAAAAGTTTCCCCAAGTGACAGCAGTTGCGCATTTGAGATTTATTGGTGAGTTTGGGTGTCCCAGAATGACGTGAGTGAAAAAATGAACACTTTAAGGCAAATCCTGAACTGATTCAGAGAGACTCCTCCAATCTTTTGAGGTTACTTGACCTTGTAGGGAAGGGGTGTGTGTGTGTGTGTGTGTGTGTGTGTGTGTGTGTGTGGTCTTCTGGAATTAGGGAAAATGGTCAGTGGTCTATTAGGTTCAATATTGAACAGAAGTTACTCTCTCTAGTCACAAAATGAAATGGCCAACATTGCAGTTTTCAGGACAGTTAAACTCATAAACGAATTTCAAAATCTTTCATGTGAGATATTTTTATGAGTAGGCACAGTTTCTGAATGCATCATACAGTTGGATTGAAGCCTGGAAAGTCACTCCGGTGTGTTTGAACAAACTAGCCCACGAGTACCATGTTTTTTAAATTGGAACATTCCTTTCCCTTTTTAAAGGGACCCAGCATCTGTCTTTTTTTTTTTTTTTGAGATGGAGTTTCGCTCCTGTTACCCAGACTGGAGTGCAATGGCATGATCTCGGCTCACCGCAACCTCCGCCTTCTGGGTTCAAGCAATTCTCCTGCCTCAGCCTCCTGAGTATCTGGGACTACAGGCGCACACCACCATGCCCAGCTAATTTTTGTATTTTTAGTAGAGACGGGGTTTCACCTCGTTGATCAGGATGGTCTCAATCTCTTGACCTCGTGATCCACCTGCCTCGGCCTCCCAAAGTGCTGGGATTATAGGCCTGAGCCACTGCGCCCAGCCCCCCAGCATCTATCTTATCCCTTTTTCACATTCTTCAATAGCTGAAGTATATTTGTATGAAAGTCTTTTCAAAAACTTTACTTTTGTCCTTTTGCAAGGCTGGAAAGCAATAAATCAAGAGAATAAATGCTGTATCTATAACTCAAACTGAATAGAAAATTTTTGTAGCTTATAGAATTCTCTTTCACACACACAGACAGACACATATGCACACTGTGTCAATTATGTGTGTTGTTATGGAGACTATCAAATGGGTATACTGCATTATACTTACTATGCAGGTAATATATGCATACATTCATATCTTGTCTGCTTTAGTTAATCATATAGCGAGATGAACTGTGTTGCTATGAGAAGACAGAATTAGGTAAAATACAGTTAATCTGCTGATTCCAAATTTTTTCAGAATGACTACAATTATTCATTTATTAATATTTGCATATTTCCTAGATGTCCCAGACTCTGTTCTAGGCTCTGGGAATACAAAAATTAAAAAAAAAAAAAGGCTGTGTAACCGCTGGGCACAGTGGCTCACGCCTGTAATCCCAGCACTTTGGGAGGCCAAGGCAGGCAGATCACCTGAGGTCAGGAGTTCAAGACGAACCTGGCCATCATGGTAAAACCCCATCCCTACTAAAAATGCAAACTTTAGCTGGGTGTGGTGGTAGGTGCCTATAATCCCAGCTACTTGGGCGGCTGAGACAGGAGAATCACTTGAACCTGAGAGACAGAAGTTGCAGTGGGTCGAGATTGCACCACTGCATTCCAGCCTGGGCAACAGAACAAGACTCCATTCAAGAAAATAAAAAGCTATGTACCTTGTGTGGGAGACAATGCATATAAATTATGATTAATGAGACAAAATACCATAAAAATATTTTGAGCAAAGGAAGTAAAGAGTTAAGCTAACTAACCTGCATGGGAAAGTTTTCAGAGAAGGAAAGCATTTTATTTGAAACTTGAAACATTAGTAGAACAAGCCTGGTTTAGAAAAGGGTCAAGTTTCCTGGAAGAGGTGCCATGGTACATCAATAGAGTTAAAACAGATCTGATGTCTAAGATGAGCAAACTGGAAATTAATTGAATTTTATGAGCTGAGTATTTGTATTTATTGAGCCATTCTTGGAGTCATCTTGGACTCTTCTCTCTCTCACACGTAATATACCCACACTTTTGGCAAAAGCTCTTACCAAATCTATCAACTCAGTGTTCAAAACATATCCCAAATCCAACAATTTCTCCCCATCTTCATGGCTACTAGCCTGGTTCAAGTCACCATCAATTCTCACCTGCCTACTGCAAAAACATCCTAACTGATTGTGTTGGTTCTCTGTTGCTGTGTAGCACACACGATTAATGGCTTAAAACCACACACATTTGGCCAGGCACGGTGGCTCACGCCTGTAATCCCAGAACTTTGGTAGGCTGGGGCAGGCGGATCACCTGATGTCAGGTGATCCTGGCCAACATATACTGAAACCCCAAATCTACTAAAAAATACCAAAAAGAGCTGGGCATGGTGGCTCATGCCTGTAATCCCAGCTATTTGGGAAGCTGAGGCAGGAGAATTGCTTGAACCCAGGAGGTGGAGGTTGCAGTCAGCCGAGATTGCGCCACTGCACTCCAGTCTAGGTGACAGAGCAAGACTCTGTCTTTCAAAAAATAAACAAACAATAGGCCGGGCGCGGTGGCTCATGCCTATAATCCCAGCACTTTGGGAGGCTGAGATGGGTTGATCATACACACAAGAGATCGAGACCATCCTGGTCAACATGGTGAAACCCCGTCTCTACTAAAAATACAAAAATTAGCTGGGCATGGTGGCACATGCTTGTAGTCCTAGCTACTCAGGAGGCTGAGGCAGGAGAATTGCTTGAACCCAGGAGATGGAGGTTGTGGTGAGCAGAGATCGCGCCATTGCCTTCCAGCCTGGGTAACAAGAGCAAAACTCAGTCTCAAAAAAAAAAATAAAAATGAAAATAAAAAATAAACAAACAAAAAAACCACACACATTTATTATCTCACAGTTCCCATTGGTCAGGAGTCTGAAAATGGCTTAACCAGATACCCAGCTTACAGAGTCCACAATCTGTAATGAAGATGTAGGCAGACTATATTCTCATCTGAGGGATTGACTAGGGAAGATTCTAACTCCAAGCTCATTCCGATTGTTGGTAAAGTCAATTCCTTGTGGTTATATAACTGGAGACCCAGCTTCTCACTGGCTTTTGGCTGGGAGCTATCTGTAGGTCCTAGAGGTCTCTGCCAGTTCCCTGACAAGTGGCCCTCTCCACAGGCAATTCACACCATGGCGATTTGCTTCTTCGAGAGAATCAGCAGAATCACTCACGCTCTGGCAGGCGAAGATGAAGTCTTATGTAATGTAACAGTCATGAAAATGACATCCATCATCTTTGCCATATTCTGTTCATTGGAAGCAAGTCACAGGTTCTGCCAGCACTCAAGAGAGAGTATTACACAAGGGCATGACTCACTGGAGGTCAACTTAGGCTGTGTCCCCAGGTTGGACTCCCAGCTTCCATTCATGCTCTCCTGCTGTTTATCTTCTGTACAAACCCAGACTGATTCTTTTAAAATCAAAACCCAGAGTGATTCTTTTAAAATGTAAAATTAACAGTGCCATTCCCTTGCTCCCAATCTTTTTTTTTTTTTTTTTTTTGAGATGAGTCTCACTCTGTCACCCAGGCTGGAGTGTAATGGTACAATCTCAGCTCACTGCAACCTCCGCCTCCTGGGTTCAAACAATTCTCTGCCTGAGCCTCCTGAGTAGCTGGGATTACAGGCTCCCTCCACCACGCCCAGCTAATTTTTATATTTTTACAAAATGCTTGTCTTTTGTATTTTAGAGGTGGGGGGGGTTCACCATCTTAGCCAGGCTGGTCTTGAACTCCTGACCTCTTGATCAGCCTGCCTCGGCCTCCCAAAGTGCTGGGATTACAGGCATGAGCACCGCTCCCAGCCAAACCTTCTAATGGCTTAAAATAAAATCTAAAAGACCCATAAAATCATATCTATGTGATCACTGACTACCTCTCTTGCAGTCCCTCTGCTTTATTCCCAGTACCGAGGGAATCCTTGCTGTTCTGGAGATAGGGCAAGCACACATCTGTCTTTGTATTTACTATTTTCTGTACCTGAAACACTCTATATTCCAGATCTTTAAGACTTGAACCCTCTCTTCATTTAGGTGTCTGGTCAAATGTCACTTCCTCAGAGACTACTACTTTTAACCCTCCAATCAAAGATAGCCCTTCCATAATGGTCTATACATTTCCCTTGCCTTATTTTCTTCCTGTCCTTTGTCTTTCTGTGTATTTTAGAATATATTCATTCACTTATTTGTTAACTGTCTCTCCCACTGGAACTCAAGCTTCATGAGGACAGGACCCAGTCTATCTTATTCACTGTAATTTTCCCAGTGTCTATAAAATTGCCTGGCATATAGAAACACTTTTTTTTTTTTTTGAGCTGGAGTCTCACTTGGTTGCCCAGGCTGGAGTGCAGTGGCACAATCTTGGCTCACTGCAACCTCCACCTCCCAGGTTCAAACAATTCTCCCACTTCAGCCTCCTAAGTAGCTGGGATTATAGGCAACCACTACCACGCCCAGCTAATTTTTGTTTTTGCTTATTTGTTTGTTTTGTTTTGTTTTGTTTTGAGATGGAGTCTTGATCTGTCACCCAGGGTGGAGTGCTGTGGTATGATCTCAGCTCACTACAACCTCCACCTCCCGGGTTCAAGAGATTCTCCTGCCTCAGCCTCCCAAGTAGATGGGTTTATAGGCACCTGCCACCATACCCGGCTAATTTTCTGTATTTTTAGTAAAGACGGGGCTTCACCATTTTGGCCAGGCTGGTCTTGGACTCCTGACCTCATGATCCACCCACCTCGGCCTCCCAAAGTGCTGGGATTACAGGCGTAAATCACCGCGCCCAGCCTAATTTTTGTGTTTTTCAGTAGAGACAGGGTTTTACCACATTGGTCAGGCTGGTCTCAAACCCCTGACTTAAAGTGATTCGCCTGCCTCAGCCTTCCAAAGTGCTGGGATTACAGGCATGAGCCACTGCACCTGGTCTAGAAGACATGTAATTCCTTGTGGTAATAAATAATGAAAAGATTGAGACACAAAAGTTTTTAAACTATTTTATTGTCCGCCGGGCACAGTGGCTCATGCCTGTAATCCCAGCACTTTGGGAGGCCAAGGCAGACAGATCACAAGGTCAGGCATTCGAGGCCAGTCTGACAAATATGGTGAAACCCTGTCTCTACTAAAAATACAAAAATTGGCTGGGTGTGGTGGTGCGCACCTATAATCCCAGCTACTCAGGAGGCTGAGGCAGGAGAATCGCTTGACCCCAGGAGGCGGAGGTTGTAGTGAGTCGAGATCACGTCACTATACTCCAGCCTGGGTGGCAGAGCAAGACTCTGGATCAAAAAAAAAAATTATTGTCATTGATGATATATTGAATTTTTCTTTTCTTTTCTTTTTTTTTTTTTTTTTTTAAGAGATGAGGTCTCAGTGTGTTGCCCAGGCTGGTTTCAAACTCCTAAGCTCAAGTGATCCTCCCACCTTGGCCTCCTAAACTGCTAGAATTACAGGCATGAGCCATCACACCTGGCACATTTTTCAAAAAAGTGGTGAATAAATTCTAAATTATATTCTTCTGAAACCTTACTCCTGGTTTCTTTTTTTTTTTTTTTTTGAAGAGTGAAGAATAATCAAAATCTCAAATGAGATTTAAAGTCATATGTACAACCGCAGAATAGCTAATATGTCTTTCTTGTCAAATGATCAAAATTAGCATTGTGGGAAAACCTGACATTAACACAAAAGAAGGCAGTTATGCAGGAAGAGAACCAAAAAGATGCAAAACATATAGAAAACAAACAGCAAAATGGCAGTTGTAAATCCTTCCTTATCAGCAATTACATTAAATGTGTATTATTGAACACTTCACTCGACAGGTAGAGATTGGTAGAATGGAGTTTTTACTTTTTTTTACTTTTTTAATTTTTTGAGATGAAGTCTCTCTCTGTCACCCAGGCTGGAGTACAGTGGTGTGATCTCGGCTTAATCAAAGCTCCATCTCCCAGGTTCAAGTGATTCTTCTGGCTCAGCCTCCCAAGTAGCTACGATTACAGGCGGGCACCACCACACCCAGCTAATTTTTGTATTTTTAGTAGAGATGGAGTTTCACCACATTGGCCAGGCTGGTCTCAAACTCCTGACCTCAAGTGATCCACCCACTTTGGCCTCCCAAAGTGCTGAGGTTATAGGCCTGAGCCACCATGCCCGGCCCTTACTATTTTTTTTATTTAAGATGGAGTCTTGTTATGTTGCCGAGGCTGGTCTCAAACGTCTAGCCTCAAGCAATTCTCCAGCTTTCTCCACCAAGTGCTAGGATCACAGTTGTGAGCCACTGTGCCTAGCCCCCCGCTTTCCAGAATGGGTTGAACAACTGGATAAAAGATGGCCAAGGAAATAGAATATATTAACAACACTACAAATCAACTTGTCATGAAAGGCATCTATAGAATATCCAACATTCAGCCAGGCATAGGGACTCATACGTGTAGTACCAGCACTTTTGGAGGCCAAGGCTGGAGGATTGCTTGAGGTCAGGAGTTTGAGACAGCCTGGGCAACATAGTAAGAACCTGTCTCTCCAAAATAATAATAGTAATAATAACACCCAACATTCTAACGATATTCAAAGGTGTCTATAAAATACACATTCAGCCGGGTGTGGTAGCTCACACTTGTAATCCTAGCACTTTAGAAGGCCAACGCAGACAGATCATTTGAGTCCAGGAGTTTGAGATTAGCCTGGGCAACATGGCAAAACTCTGTCTCTACTATAAATACAATAATTAGCCGGGAGTGGTGGTAAGTCCCTATAGTCCCAGCTACTTGAGAGGCTGAGGTAGGAAGATTGCTTGAGCCTGGGAAGCAGAGGTTGCAGTGAAACGAAATTGTGCCACCGCACACCAGCCTGGGTGACAGAGTGAGACCCTATCTAAAAGAAGTAATAAGATAAAATAAAAATAAATTTTAAAAATACACATTCTTCTCAAGCGAACATGGAATATTCTCCAGGATGGTCCACATGTTAGACATAAAAGAAGGCTCAGAAAACTTCAAAAGACTGAAATAATACAAAGTATGTTCTCTGACTACAGTAAAATAAAATTAGAAATAATAATAGAAGATATTTTGGGAAATTTACACATATTGGAAATTGAACAACATGTTTCTTTCCCTTTTTTTTTTTTTTTTTGGAGATGGAATTTCACTCTTGTTGCCTAGGCTGGAGTGCAATGGTGTGGTCTCGGTTCACTGCAACCTCCACCTCCCGAGTTCAAGTGATTCTCCTGCTTCAGCTTCCCAGGTAGCTAGGATTACTGGTGCCCACCACCATGCCTGGCTAATTTTTGTGTTTTTAGTAGAGACAGGGTTTCACCATGTTGGCCAGGTGGGTCATGAACTCCTGACTTCAGGTGATCTACCCGCCTTGGCCTCCCAAAGTGCTGGGATTATAGGCATGAGCCACTGCACCTCACCTGAACAACATATTTCTAAATAACTAATGTGTCAAAGAAGAGATCACATAGAAAATTAGAAATACAGCCAGGCCAGGTGGCTCACACCCGTAATCTCAGCATTTGGGAAGCCAATGTGGGCAGATCATGAGGTCAGGAGTTTGAGACTAGCCTGACCAACATGGTGAAACCCTGTCTCTACTAAAAATACAAAAATTAGCTGGGTGTGGTGGGGTGTGCTTGTAATCCCAGCTCCTCAGGAGGCTGCATCAGGAGAACGCTTGAACCCAGGAGGTGGAGGTTGTACTGAGCTGAGACTGCGCCACTGCCTTCCAGCCTGGGCAACAGAGCAAGACTCCATCTCAAAAAAAAAAAAAAAAAAAGAAAAGAAAAAAGGCCCGGCGCAGTGGCTCACACCTGTAACCCCAGCACTTTTGGAGGCTGAGGCAGGTAGATCATGAGGTCAAGAGATCAAGACCATCCTGGCCAATATAGTGAAACCCTGTCTCCACTAAAATACAAAAATTAGCTGAGCGTGGTGGTGCGTGCCTGTAGTCCCAGCTATTAGGGAAGCTGAGTCAGGAGAATTGCTTGAACCCAGAAGGCAGAGGTTGCAGTGAGCCGAAATAGCACCACTGCACTCCAGCCTGGCACCTGGCAACAGAGTGAGATTCTGTCTCAAAAAAACAAAAAAAGAAAGAAAAGAAAAAGAAAATTAGAAATACTTTGAGATGAATAAAAATTTAAAAACACAACCTACAATAAATTCAATGCAGCTAAATGGTGCTTACAGGGAAATTTATTGCTCTAAATGCCTATATTTTAAAAAGAGTAAAGGTCAAAAATCAATAACCTAGCTTTTCTCCCTAAGAAAATAGAAGAGAAAACTAAGTCTAAATCAAGCAAACACAAGGAAGAAAATAACTATTATAGCAGAAATAAATAAAATAGAAAATAGAATAAAAATGAAGAAAAGCAGCAAAACTAAAAGTTGGTTGTTTGAAAAGATAACCAAAATTGACAACAGTTAGGTAGGCTGACAAAAAAGAAATTAAAAAAAAAGACTCAAAGTACTAAAACCAGGAATGAAAGAGATGACAGAATACAATGAATTACATGCCGACAAATAAGATAACCTGGATGAAATGGGCATATGCCAAAAAAGATCCAAACTATCAAACTGCTTAAAAAATAGACAACCTGGCTGGGCGCGGTGGCTCAAGCCTGTAATCCCAGCACTTTGGGAGGCTGAGGCGGGTGGATCACAAGGTCAACAGATCGAGACCATCCTGGTCAACATGGTGAAACCTCGTCTCTACTAAAAATACAAAAAAAATTGGCTGGGCATGGTGGCACGTGCCTGTAATCCCAGCTACTCAGGAGGCTGAGGCAGGAGAACTGCCTGAACCCAGAAGGTGGAGGTTGCTGTGAGCCGAGATCGCGCCATTGCACTCCAGCCTGGGTAACAAGAGCGAAATTCCGTCTCAAAAAAAAATAGACTCCCTGAATAGACCTATACCAAGAAGAAAGGTTAACGAATCATCAAAAAAACCTTTCTATAAATAAAAGCCTAGAACCACATGACTTTTCTCGAGAATTCTACCAAATGTTAAAGAGGAATGAACACCAATCCATCATAAAACCTTCTGAAAAATATGAGAAGGGAACACTTTTCTACTAATTTGTGAGACCAATATTGCCCTGATACCAAATACTAGCATACTAGCAAGCTGCACATAAAAAAGGATTATGTACCATAAATAAGTGAGGTTTATCCCAGGAAGGTAAGATTGGTTTGATGTACAAAATAAATGAATACAATGTACCATGTTAATAGAATAAAAACCAAAACCATATGATTGTCTCAATAGATGCAGGAAAGCATTTGACAAAATCCAACACTCTTTCTTAATAAAAAAACACTCAACACAGGCTGGATGCAGTGACTCATACCTGTAATCCCAGCCCTTTGGGAGGCCCAGGAGGGTGAATCACAAGGTCAGGAGTTTGAGACCAGCTTGACGAACATGGAAACCCTGTCTCTACTAAAAATACAAAAATTAGCCAGGCGTGGTGGCATGTGCTTGTAATCTCAGCTATTCAGGAGGCTGAGGGAGGAGAATCCCTTGAACCTGGGAGGAAGAGGTTACAGTGAGCTGAGATTGAACCACTGCACTACAGCCTCGGTGATAGAGCAAGACTCCATCTCAAAACGACACAACAACAACAACAACAAAACCACCCAACACAAACAGGCAAGAAACATAACTTCCTCAATCTGATAAAGGTCATCAACAAAAAATGCACAGCTACCTCCATACTTAATGGTGGGGGACTAAATGCTTTCCCCTGAGATCAGGAACAAGAGAAGAATGTACATTCTTGCCATTTCTTTGTTCTTTTTCTTTTTTTAAGACAGAGTTTCACTCTTGTTGCCTCCCAGGTTCAAGTGATTCTCCTGCCTCAGCCTCCCCAGTAGCTGGGATTGCAAGTTCCCACCACCATGCCTGGCTAATTTTTGTATTTTCAGTAGAGACGGGGTTTCACCATGTTGGCCAGGTTGGTCTCAAACTCCTGACCTCAGGTGATCTGCCCACCTCAGCCTCCCAAAGTGCTGGGATTACAGGCGTGAGCCACCACACCTGGCTCATTCTTGCTGTTTCTATGTACCATTGTCCCAGATATTCTAACCAGGGTGATTAGGTAGGAAAAATAACTAAAAGGACAGACAGGTCTAGTGTTTCACACCCATAATCCCAGCAATTTGGGAGGCTAAGGCAGGTAGATCACTTGAGCTCAGGAGTGGGAGAACAGCCTGGACAACATGGCAAAACCCCATCTCTACAAAAATTATCTAATGATGATGGCACATGCCAGTAGACCCGGCTACCTGGGAGGCTGAGGTGGGAGGATTATTTGAGTCTGGGAAGTCGAGGCTGCAGTAAGCCATGATTATGCTACTGCACTCTAGCCTGGGTGACAAATCAAGACCTGTCTCAAAAAAAAAATATTTTTTTTGAAGAGCTAAAAGGCACCCAGTGCAATAGGTGCAAACTCCATATCAGTTTCACTGAGTCGAGATGGCGCCACTGCACTCCAACATGGGCAACAGAGTGAGACTCTGTCTCAAATAAATAAATAAGAAGTGAAAAATTAGCCAGGCATAATGGTGCATGCCTGTGGTCCCTGCTACTTAGGAGCCTGAGGTGGGAGGATCACTTGAGCCTGGGAGGTGGAGTCTGTAGTGAGCTGTAATTGTGCCACTGCACGCCAGCCTGTGTGACAGAGGTACATGCTGTCTGAAAACAAACAAACAAATGAAAAAACCAAACACATGTTGAAATAGACTAAAGAAGACTTAAATACAAAGACATCTCATGTTCATGAATCAAAAGGTATAATATTGTTAAAATGGCAGCATTTTCTAAATTGATCTAAAGATTTAATGTGATCCCTATCAAATTCCAAGCTAGCTTCTTTGAAGATGTTGACAAAGTGATGCTGAAATTCACATGGAAATCCAAAAGGAAACCAAAACACTGAAAGCAATTTTGAAAGGGAACGAACTTAGAGGACTCATATGTTTAAGTTCAAAAGTCACTACAAAGTTACAATAATCAAGACAGTTTTATACAAACATAAGAATAGACATGTAGATCAGTGGAATGGAATTGAGACTCCAGAAATAATTGGTCTTGACAAAGATGCCAAGATAATTCAATAGTAAAAGTATAATCTTGTTTAAATGGTGTTGGGTCAACATTTGCATGCAAAAGAATGAAGTTGGACACCAATCTCACGCCATATAACAGATTAACTCAAAATGGATTAAGTACCTAAATGTAAGAACTACCTGTTTAAAACTCTTACAAGATGAAGGTGAAATCTTCATTATCTTGAATTAGGCAATTGTTTCTTAGATCTAACACCTAAAAGCAGAAGTGACCAAAGAAAAAACAATGGATAAATTTGAACTCATAAAAATGTAAAACTTTGGGAGGTTAAGGCAGGCAAATTAACTGAGCTCAGGAGTTCAAGACTAGCGTAGGCAAATGGCAAAACCCCATCTCTACTAAAAATACAAAAAAAATTAGCCAGGCATTTTGGTGGTCACCTGTAATCCCAGCTACTCGGAAGACTGAGGCAAGAGAATTGCTTAAACCCAGGAGGTGGAGGTTGCAGTGAGCCAAGATTGCACCATCGAACTCCAGCCTGGGCGACAGAGTAGGACTCCATCAAAAAAAAACCAAAAAACAAAAAAACAAAATAAAGAAAGAAAGAGAGAGAAAGAAAGAAAAGAAAAGAAAGAAAGAAGAAAAGCAAATCCAAACAACGAGAACCACTTCATACCTAGTAGAATGACTATAATCAAAGAATTCGACAATACCAAGTGTTGGTGAGGCTGCAGAAAGAATTTGGAACACTCATAGATGCTAGTGTGAATGCAAAATGGTGTAACCACTTTAGAAAACAGTCTGGCAGCTCATCAAAAAGTTAAACAGAATTACCAACCCAGCAATTTCACTCCTAGTTATATATCCAAGAGAACTGAAAAGATACATTCACACAAAAACTCTTATAGGAATGTTCAGAGCAACTTTATTCATAATAGCCAAGAAGTAGGAACAATTCAAATGTCAACTGAAAAATGGATAAATAAAAGGTGATATATTCATACAATGGAATGTTATTCAGCTATACAAAGGGACGAAATAGGCCAGGCATGGTGGCTTAAGCGTATAATCCCAGCACTTTGGTAGGCCAAGGTAGGTGGATCACCTGAGGTTAGGAGTTCGAGACCAGTCTGGCCAACATGGTGAATCCCAGTCTCTACCAAAATACAAAAATTAGCCGGATGTGGTGGTGTGTGCGTGTCGTCCCAGCTACTCGGGAGGCTGAGTCAGGAGTATAGCTTGAACACAGGAGGTGGAGGTTGCAGTGAGCTGGGATCATACCACTGCACTTCAGCCTGGGCAACAGAGCAAGACTCTATTTCAAAAAAAAAAGGATGAAATATTAATACATGCTATAACATGGGTAAATCTTAAAAACATTATGGTAAGTGAAAGAAGGCACACGCAAAATGTCACATATTTGATGATTTTGTTTATATGAAATTTCCAGAATACGCAAATCTATAGAGGCAGAAAAGAGATGATTGGTTTCCAGGAGCTGGAGGGAGGAGAAAAATGGAGAGTTACTCCTAATGTAGTAAAACACACGATTTCCTAGGAGTGATAAAAATAGATATATTTAGTTGTTGTTGTTGTTACAGGGAAGAGTGTGAACGCAGTCCTCCACTACCAAAGATTATGCAGTTGAGTTTTCCGTACTTGAAATTGCAATCATCAGCAGATCCAGAGTGCAACCAATAACCCTCACTCTGGGAAAGCCACCTTCGTGATGATGGTATTTCACCTGCCAGGTAAATATGAAAATATTCTTGAATTAATTTGTGGTGAAGATTGCATAACTTGTGGACTTACTATAAACCCTGAACGGTTTATTTTAAAAGGATGGATTCCATGGTTTGTAAATTTTTCGTACATCTTAAATAATTCAATTTTTAAAAAGAATCCACACCTTCTTCTCGGATAAAACACCAAATGGCGGATGACCCCGGTGCAGCGGGAGGGCCCGGAGGCCCAGGGGTCCCTGGGATGGGGAACCGCAGTGACTTCCGCGGAGTCTTTGGCAGTGGTATCCCGGGCCGGGGCTGAGGCCGCAGAGCTCACGGAGGCAAAGCCGAGGATAAGGAGTGGATACCTGTCACCAAGTTGGGCCTCCTGGTCAAAGACATGAAGATTAAATCTCTGGAGGAGATCTATTTCTTCTCTCTGCCCATCAAGGAATCTGAGATCATTGACATTTTCCTGGGGGCCTCTCTCAAGGATGAGGTTTTGAAGATTTTGCCAGTGCAGAAGCAGACCCGTGCTGGCCAGTGCACCAGGTTCAAGGCGTTGATTGCTATTGGGGACTACAATGGTCATGTCGGTCGGGGTGTTAAGTGTTCGAAGGAGGTGGCCACTGCCATCCGTGGGGCCATGATCCTGGCCAAGCTCTCCATTGTCCCCGTGCGCAGAGGCTACTGGGGGAACAAGAATCGGTAAGCCCCACACGTCCCTTGCAAGGTGACAGGCCGCTGTGCTGGTGTGCCTCATCCCCGCACCCAGGGGCACTGGCATCGTCTCAGCACCTGTGCCCAAGAAGCTGCTCATGATGGCTGGTATCGATGACTACACCTCAGCTAGGGCTGCACTGCCACCTTGGGCAACTTCGCCAAGGCCACCTTTGATGCCATCTCTAAGACTTACAGCTACCTGACCCCCGATCTCTGGAAGGAGACTGTGTTCACCAAGTCTCCCTATCAGGAATTCACTGACTACCTCGTCAAGACCCACACCAGAGTCCCCATGCAGAGGACCCAAGCTCCAGCTGTGGCTACAACATAGTGTTTTTATACACAAAAAATAAAGTGAATTAACACTGCAAATAAGAAAGAAAAAAAGAATCTACAAAATTTATAAAGAAGTAGCTTGTAAGAGTCACCTAAGCAAGAATATATTTCTGGCTGGAGAGACATGGCTCTTCACGGAGTCTACAGACAGGGTAGGAAACCCAACCCACAGCTAGACTATCTTGGACTGATTTTACCTTAGCCTCCTTCTGATCACAATGGCTGCAGTACCATAGAAAACTTTCCCCCAATTCCCTTCCCTAATAGGTAGGTTCTGCTCTTCACTTTATCCAAGTGTCCCCCACTTTTTTCAAGAAAAAAATCTGCTGCTCTTTCCCTTCCTTCATTTTCTTGAAGGAAAAAAAAATATATATATATATATATATATATATATATTTTTTTTTTTTTTCCTGAGATGGATTTCACTCTTGCTGCCTGGGCTGGAGTACATTGGCGCAATCTGGACTCACTGCAACCTCCACCTCCTGGGTTCAAGCGGTTCTCTTGTCTCAGCCTTCTGAGTAGCTGAGATTACAAGTGCACACCACCACACCGGGCTACTTTTTGTATTTTTAGTGGAGATGTGGTTTCACCATGTTGGCCAGGCTGGTCTTGAACTCCTGACCTCAGGTAATCCACATGCCTTGGCCTCCCAAAGTGCTGGGATCTTTCTCATTCTCTCCCCTGCTTTGTTTCTGCCAACCCATTCGTTGGTCATTCATGTTTTCCTTTTCCTTTTTTATGTCTTCTCATCCCTTTATCCTGGTCTCTATTTCCCACCTCTGCCTCCTACCTCTTCTTTCTTCCTTCCTATTCCTTCCTTCCCCTCTCTCCTAACTGGCCACAGAATGGAAATAAATTCCATGCTAAAGCATTTTTGTAAGAATTATATACTTTTTGTTTTCTTTGCTTAGATAGAAAAGGATGTGATTTTGATGTTAATGTTTCTTTAAGGAAAAACAACTCTAAATTAATTATATAGTTGATTTTGCTTTAGGAGATGTAATCAGCAATTTGAAAAAAAGAAAGATTACCCACCCATGCTCTATGACTAGTTAGAAATAAATAGTTGAGGCAAAATACTTTCATGAACATTATAAAGTGATTTGTAAATATGAGCAGACACTACGGGTAAACACAGATAATATCTAGTGTGGTGGTGTTCATTGACAGCACTTAATTATTATTTGGCTGTTCTGTGTGTAGACATGTCTGAGTTAACCATTTAGGCTACAAACAGAAAACCTCCTACACAGTTTCGTTTGAAATTTGAACCTGATTATATTTTCCCCCAGGAACATCCTTCTTGAACTTAAAAAGAAAAAAAAAAAACAACCGATATGCTTGTAAGTTCTACTCTTTTGAAGCCATCTACAGAATGGCCAATTATTCTCTGTCTCTGATCTGGAAGAGCGAGTAAGTACAAAAAGAATACCATTAACCACAAAGTCGTCATCTTCTTCAAATAAAATTCTGATCTCTGGCTTGAATGTTGAAAGATTCACTGTTTACTTGTGCCAGTAGGTCAAGAGAAATAACTTTTTTCTTAACAGTCATTTTACCAGAAAAGTTTATTTCATTTGTTAACAAAATGTTAAGAAAATGAACTGGTTAAATCTCACTGGTCTTCATGACTGAAATTCTAGCGTCCAAAGTGGTAGTTGTCAGAGCAATGAGACATCCAGATAATGGTCTCAGAAGCCTTCTCAAACAATGTGGCTGATTCATTAAAAGGGGGAAGGAGGAGAAAAGGCCGACTCAGTCTGTTCCTAAGAGGCCATCTATCCTGTCTTGAAGCAGACAAAGTGCTTTACTGTGGGACCTACTTGGTATATTGGTACAACTGTTAATGAATGTTAGAATTATTTTTAGATACTGAGTTTTAAGCACTCTCAGGACAGCTAAAGAAGGTGGATTCCCATGGGAAGCATTTCTGCTACTGCCTGACTCTAGTAGTCAGCCAACTGGCACCTTTAAGATCCATCTAGCATAGTTTGAAAGCTTGGTATGTTTGTGTTTCTTTCTTTTTTTTTTTTTTTTGAGATGGAGTTTCGCTGTTGTTACCCAGACTGGAGTGCAATGGCACAATCTTGGCTCACCGCAACCTCCATCTTCTGGGTTCAAGCAATTCTCCTGCCTCAGCCTCCCGAATAGCTGGAACTATAGGCGCGAACCACCATGCCCAGCTAATTTTTGTATTTTTAATAGAGATGGGGTTTCACCTCGTTGACCAGGATGGTCTCGATCTCTTGACCTTGTGATCCACCTGCCTCGGCCTCCCAGAGACAAAGTGCTGGGATTATAGGCGTGAGCCACCGCGCCTGGCCTGTTAGTGTTTCTTATGATGCACAGAGACTCTGTCTGAGTGTGTCAACTGTGCAGCAAAAATGAGTTTCTTCTTTTTGCTGAACACACAACTAAACTATTTTTCCAAGCTTGCCTTGTAGTTGTTTGTGGCCACACAACTGAATTCTGATCTATGGAACATGTGGAGAATAATAATCTATGACATTCTTTTAAGAAATACATAAGTCTTGCCCAGGCATGGTGGCTCACGCCTGCAATCTCAACATTTTGGGAGGCCGAGGTGGGCAAATTGCCTGAGGTCAGGAGTTTCAGACCAGTCTGGCCAACATGGTGAAACCCTCTCTCCACTAAAAATACGAAAAAAGTTAGCCTGGCATGGTTGCATGCACCTGTAATCCCAGCTACTCGAGAGGCTGAGGCAGGGGAATTGCTTGAACCAGGGAGGTGGAAGTTGCGGTGAGCCAAGATTGTGCCACTGCACTCTAGCTTGGGTGACAGAGCGAGACTCTGTCTCCAAAAAAAACAAAAGAAAGAAATATGTAAGTCTCTTCCCTGCTCTATTTCTCCCTTCACTGGCCAGATGCTGATGACAATGAGGATTTGAGGAAAAGAGAGCTACATAATAAATTTAAAGTAACATAAGGGGGCCTGATACAGAGAGGGTCCACCACCCCTCAGAAGCAACAACCTCTTAGGTGAGCAAGAAATAAACTGTTATTAGGCTGGGCACGATGGCTCATGCCTGTAATCCCAACACTTTGGGAAGCCAAGGAGTACAGCTCAGGTGGTCAGTAGTTCGAGACCAGCCTGCCCAGCATGGTGAAATCATCTCTAATAAAAAAATAAACATTCAGGTCATAGCACCCTAATTACTAAGTGATTGAAGTGAACAGTAATTGAAGTATTTCAATTAAAGTAAGCAATGGCAACAGATGTGCCTTCACGGAGGGCATGGTAAATACGCCTTAGAAACATAACTCTTACTCTTACCTTCTTTGGCTTCTTATTTTTACTTTATTACTGGCTCACTTTTGATGTTTTAATTAATGTATTTATTGGTAGCATTTTTTTTCTTTTCTCTTCTTTTCTTTTTTGTTTTTTCTTTTTTTGAGATGGAGTATCGTCTCGCTTTGTTGCCCAGGCTGGAGGGCAGTGGCCCGATCTCAGCTCACTGCAACCTCTGCCTCCCAGGTTCAAGTGATTCTCCTGCCTCAGCATCCTGAGTAGCTGGGATTACAGGTGCATGCTACCATGCCCAGCTAATTTTTGTATTTTTTAGTAGAGACAGAGTTTCACCATGTTGGTCAGGCTGGTCTTGAACTCCTGACCTCATGATCCTGCCACCTCAGCCTCCCAAAGTGTTGGGATTGTAATCCCAACATGAGCCACCATGCCCGCCTGGGTCACCTTATTTGTAAAATATTTTTTCTTGATGATTCTTGGGGATTTTGATTGTATGAAATGTCGGAATGTATAGCAATTTAGAGAAGATTCAGGTAAAGGAACTGACCCAGAGTGCCTGCTTGTTGAAATTGATCCAATAATTTCTGCAGTCACAGAAGTAATTTATTTTAAATTGTTCTACTTAGCCTATTATAGGTTAAAATGTAACTAATTTTGGCTGGGGCATAGTGGCTCATGCCTGTAATCCCAGCATTTTGGAAGGCCAAGATGGGTAGATAACCTGAGGTCAGGAGTTTGAGACCAGCCTGGCCAATGTGGTGAAACCCCCGTCTCTACTAAAAATACAAAAATTAGCCAGGCGTGGTGGCAGGTGCCTATAATCCCACCTATTTGGGAGACTGAGGCAGAGAATTGCTTGAACCCAGGAGACGGAGGTTGCAGTGAGCCAAGATTGCACTACTACACTCCAGCCTAGGTGACAGAGTGAGACTCCGTCTCAAAAAAAAAAAAATCATTTTAATGAAAAACTGACAATTTACAATCAAAACTATAATCTTCTAAATACTGAATTATGAGACAAATGTAAATCATATATTTTGTTTAAAATAATTTTATAGATTCATGTAAGGAACTATATATATATTTCTTGAGGTGGAGTCTCACTCTGTAGCTCATGTTGGAGCGCAGTGTCGCAATCTCGGCTCACTGTTACCTCCGCCTTCCAGGTTCAAGTGATTCTCCTGCCTCAGCCTCCAGAGTAGCTGGGACTATAGGTGTGTGCCACCATACCCAGCTGATTTTTATTTTTAGAAGAGACAGGGTTTTGCCATGTTGGCCAGGCTGGTATTGAACTCCCGACCTCAGGTGATCTGCCAGCCTCTGCCTCCCAAAGTGCTGGGATTGCAGGCATGACCCACCGCAGCTAGCTGTAAATCATATTTTATTGTATAAAGCGAAGTCAAAAATTCAGGAAACAGTTTCCTTCCATATATCAAGTGCTATTATACTTGTTTTGTACAGCTCAAATAAATCTATGCCCTTGATTTTTCCATACATTTTTTTATTAATACAATAGGCAAATATGTATTTGTACTCTCTAAGTTTTTGTGACAGCATCTAATATATTCTAGGCAGAGTGCACAAATAATAATAGATGAAATGGCCAGGTGTGATGACGCACACCTGCAATCCCAGCACTTTGGGAGGCTGAGGTGGGTGGATCATGAGGTCAGGAGATCGAGACCATCTTGGCTAACACAGTGAAACCTTGTCTCTACTAAAAATACAAAAAATTAGCTGGGCTTGGTGGCAAGCACCTGTAATCCCAGCTACTCAGGAGGCTGAGGCAGGAGAATCACTTGAACCCAGTAGGTGGAGATTGCAGTAAGCCAAGATTGGGCCACTGCCCTCCAGCCTGGGCAAGAGAGCAAGACTCCATCTCAAATAATAATAATAATAATAATATAATAGATTAAAATGAAGACATATTTATCCCTCTTGATTTCCTTTTGTTGTTGTTGTTGTATTTGTTTTTTTACTCAAGGACAGTCTACCAAATTGTTCTTTTATTAAAGACAGGGCCTCAGGCCAGGCACGGTGGCTCACGCCTGCAATCCTAGCACTTTGGGAGGCCAAGGCTAGCAGATCACCTGAGGTTGGGAGTTCGATATCAGCCTGGCCAACATGGCAAAACCCTGTCTCTAATAAAAACACAAAAATTAGCTGGGTATGGTGGCAAGCACCTGTAATCCCAGCTACTAAAGAAGCTGAGGCAAGGAGAATCACTTGAACCTTTGAGGTGGAGGTTGCGGTGAGCTGAGATTGCATCACTGTACTCCAGCCTATGTGACAGAGTGAGTCTGTCTCAAAAGAAAAAATAAATAAATAAAGGCAGGGCCTTACTATGTTGCCCAGGCTGGTCTTGAACTCCTGGGCTCAAGTGATTCCCCTGCCGTGGCCTCTCAAAGTACTGGGATTACAGGCATAAACCACTGCACCTTGTTCCTTCATAATTTTCTAATTTTATTTGGAAGTTCCTGGGACTTTTCTGGAAACCAGATGCTGAGAGTCTGAGAATTTGATGTAGAAGGTTAATTGCAGTGTGCCTTCGGGATCAGTGCTTTCAGGATCAGCAGGAGGAGTAAGAAAAACAGAACCAGACTAAAGCAGAAATTGAACCCCTATGCAATTGCAAAAAAGGTCTCTGTGGATCCTACAGAGAGGTTTGAAGCTGTGACTGCCCTTCAACCTTGTTCCCAATTGGAGCAAAGTGTCTGGGCCGTTTTGGATGCTGGCTATCCCGAGGGAGAAGTATAACTTTGGGCTAGATAACTTCTTTCGGCCCAGGGCAATTCCTTGAGAGAAACTGATCCAGCAGCTGGAGGGTTGAGTGCCTTGATCCAAAGGGATCTGTATGCATATTAGATGGACTGTATTATTTTGTTATAAAAAGAATAATAATAGGATAGAAATAAACGGAGGGAGAAATTCGAGTGAAAAGAGAAAAAAGTATTAATCACCATTTGAGGAAAAGGGAAAATATAGAAGAAATTGAAAAATAATTAAATAACACTAAAATATAAAATTTATGTTTATTTGTCATAAACTATGCTTTCACAACGCAGTGCATTCTAGTTGAAAATAGGCATTAAAATGGCCAAGGTCACTTGGTACATCAGAATTAGAGTTACGGAAAACACCTGTGAATCATGATTCAGAGGCTGGGGCTGTAACCTTCAAAGCACATTAAAATGATTGGAAATGCATTCTCGTAAACGATTTACCAGCAGAGGTCATTGAGTCAGAAGAACACTTTCAGAGCATGAAGAGCCAATGTGATGAATATTGATGCTGTGAGTGAAGGAATTTAGGTTTAGCAACTTTGAGACTTGGCTTATCTATGAATTGCTGACTTTTAATTGTCCCCTGGGAGATTCAAAATTTATATATATATATGCTTTGGAAGCCATTATGAGACTATTTTGGCAGCCTACTGCTCATCCCACTTTGAGTTCCACCAGAAGCTGACCCTGAGACAAAGATTCAAGGACTAGTGGTTTATTTGAAAGTTGCAGGAGCCAGGCGCGGTGGCTCACACCTGTAATTCCAGCACTTTGGGAGCCTAAGCTGGGTAGATCACGAGGTCAGGAGTTCGAGACCAGACTGGCCAGCATGTCGAAATCCTGTCTCTACTAAAAGTACAAAAAAAAAAAATTAGCCAGGCATGGTGGCTCTTGCCTGTAGTCCCAGCTACTCGGGAGGCTGAGGCAGGAGAATTGCTTGAACCCAGCAGGCGGCAGAGGTTGCAGTGAGTGGAGATCACACCACTGCACTCCATTTTGGATGACAGAGCAAGAGTCTGTCTCAAACAAAAAAAAAAAAGGAAAAAAACGTCACAGGAAACACTGGTATGGCAGGTGCATGATACAGGGATAGGAAATGCAGCCACTCGAAGGTACATTAGCAGCTTAGCCCCACTGTGAAACAGAACACCCACTTAGCTCAAGGACTAGAAAGCTGGGGTATCAATCACCAGCACTTATTAGCCATTGGTAATGGCTCCTCCTGGGCATAGTAATTCTTCTAAATTTCAGGTCTGTTCTGTGCATAGGTAGAGCAGACTTTTGGGGCTTGGGGAAATGGCCTGAGGGCAGAGAGGCATGTACTGACAGGTGGAATTTTGCAGGGAAGACCTGAGGGATATGAGCAAGGACATGTTACTGTGGCCTCTGCTATACTGACAGTCGTAAATATATTTTACTTGTTATGTAGTCAGTTTCCATCCCCTGAGAACAAACCACACTGTGGCCAGGAGAGAGTGCTCAGATGAGTGCTGAGAAACAAGAGGAAACCAGTCTGAGATTGAACATCTGGGTGTGGACTAGGTACAGGGACAAGACTGAAAGTTGACAGCCACTTAACCAGGCACTCAATGCTCCCGGAAAAATCCTGTGTATGAAAGCCCATAGGGGCAGTTTCTTCCATTCATATATTTGGACCATAGGATTCCTGAACAGAAAGATAACAAACAGCAGAGTGGAAAGTTTTCAGGTAGCAGTTGCCTTGGTTCTGCGCCAGGTGTATTACTCACTGCTCACAAAGCTCCAGCTGGTATTTACCACCTAACAAAAGAGGAAAGAAAAGAGAAAAGTTCTTCTGCTGATTTTCTCATAACGTTGTGCATAAGGCGTGAAAGATGAGACAATATGATGGGGAAGAACGAGAAAACTTTCCCATAGATCTCGTTTATTTTTGTCATAGGACAGCAATTTATTTCTACCACTTTAGGGGATAAAAAATTCTCCAATGTTTCGATATTTAGCTAAATTTTGTTGATTAAATTAATATCTGAGGAAATAACATTTAATCAGCTCACTTCCTGAAGGGCGTGTTTCATATCCTTGACTCAGATTACTGTTGCGTGATGAAGGAACAGCTTTACTCTCTTCTCCGACAGAGAGCTGGCTGATGAGCAATTCTGTGTCTCCCCCAAAATGAAATAAAGACTAGAGCAAGAAATGTCATAACTGTAAACATTCTCTTATGTTTTAACTAAAAAAATCTTCCTAAAAATGTAATCTGTAGAGTACTAACCAACCAACCAGGATCATTTTATCAAAGAGGGAGAAGTTTCATGAATTCCTTTATTTAACATATCTTTATGTGCTTTATGTACTATGTACAGGGAGTTGAGAGGAATACAGAGATGACTAGTCCATTCTCCTAAACTTTACAGAATGTATTAATTTTGAATTCAGAAGGCATGAAAGCAATTAATTGTAACTCAACCCAAAGTAGATTTCGCATTCTGGTATCACGGGAGAACATTAATGCTGCTAATAGCCCCTCTCTCATTAAACCTTATAGCCCTTATATTTATAATACATTATATAGAAGTTTTTTGAATTCCATCCTCAGTGGTTCTCTATGGTTTTCCCAACTCAAATGATAATCTGTTTAACCTCAGGAAGCAGCTCTTCACAGCAGTGCTTCCTAAATTTTAAGTGTATACAAAGGCCCACGATTCTGCATGTCTAGGAATCTCCCAGAGGCCGAGACTGCTGGTCTTCTGACCACCTCTTTTGTCCCTTGTAGCTCTGGTCACACTGTTCAGAAAACACCTGAAGACTCATGGTTGCAAAATTAATTTTGAAACTATCAATCATTCTTATTGCATCAGAAAACTAGTTAGGAAATTCTCAAAATACGGTAGATACTTCATGTGCTCAATAAATAGTAGGGCAAATTGGATATGTTAGAATACTGTCTCCCCAACATCTTCCCCCTTGGTGCTATTCTGCGTGCACTAAGCCTAAAGATTAAACAAAGGTACAGATCCTGCACTTTTTAAAGGAGATGAAATGTGTGTCTTTATATTTTGCTTCTGGTCTTTCCACAGAATTTCTCAGTTAACATTTACTCAGGGTTATTCTATTTTATTTTATTTTAGAGACAGAATGTCACTCTGTTGTCTAGGATGGAGTGCAGTGACATGATCTCAGCTCACTGTAACCCCCGCCTCCTGGGTTCAAGCGATTCTCCTGCCTCAACCTCCTGGAGTGCTGGAACTACTGGTGCCCACCACCACACCTGGCTAAATTTTTTTTGTATTTTTAGTAGAGAGGCGGGGGTTTCACCATGTTGGCCAGGCTGGTTTCGAACTCTTGACCTTAAGTGATCCACCAGCCTCAGCCTCCCAAAGTGCTAGGATTACAGGTGTGAGTCACCATGCCTGGCCATCAGGGTTACTATATTTGCTTTTCAGAGTAAGTTCTTTTGTAAGAAACGGTGTGGAACTGAGTGCTGGTCATGGGCTCCAGAAAAACTCTTAAGCCTCAATGTGGTATACCAGTTCTGGAAAAGTACGTGAGGGCATGGTGAAAGCCTGCTACTAATCTAACCTAGTCCTCCCCCGAAAAAAACCACAGTGCAGGCTTCATCCTGTTTTGTTTGATATATTTTGTCCCCCATCCAGCAGTTTATTTTATTTTTTTTGAGACAGGTTCTTACTCTGTCTCCCAAGCTGAAGTGCAGTGGTGCAATCTCTGCTCACTACAACCTCGGCTTCCCAGGGTTCAAGCAATTCTCCTGGCTTGTTGGAAGGCTGGTCTCTAACTCCTGACCTCAAGCGATCCACGCACATCAGCCTCCCAAATTGCTGGGATTACAGGCGTGAGCCTCTGTACCCGGCCTACCAGCAGTTGTTATTGAAATGAATTCTTCATGGCTCAATCTTTAATATCCTGGGTCTTTCTTATCCCAGTGTAAGCCCTGCTAGTTATCTAGTGCCTCCCATACACCCCCAAACCAATCTCTGCTTCCTCTTCTTTGCCCTTGATGGGTCTTCCTACCCAACTTTCCCATCTTGCCCTGTGGGACTTTTATTCTCTCCATTGCAGCTTGAGTGATCTTACATAAATACAAGTCTGATCAAGTCACTCTGCCTTCAATCCCTCCAAATGGCTCCCACTGCCCTCAAAAAATGTTGAAACTCATTAACATAATGGAGAAAGTCCCCAGCTCCCACCTGCCAGCCCTAAAATGTGTTTCCACTTTAGCCAGTTTGTTTTAGTTCCTGGAATGTCCCATTCTCTTCTACCCCTGGTTCTTCGAGTGCTGTTTCCTTTATCTGCACACTTTCTCTAGTTTTATTCCTTTTTGTACGTTAGATCTCACTTAGCAGTTACTGTGTCTGAGAACCTTTCCTCGACCCCAGGACTGAAGCTACCAGACTTTGCCCATACTCCCATTAATGCTCTTACACAGTGCAGAGTAATTTCCTGTTTTCTTGTCCGCTTTCCCTGTTAGGCAGAAAGGTTCACCAGTCTATGCCTTGTTCACATAGTAGCCTCAGGGAGTAGCACACAGTAGATTCTCAACAGAACCACCTTTATGAGTACTCAGAAGGGAGCTGTGGGCTTGGAATTTAATGCTCAGAAGTTGTCCTCTATTTGAAGCTGGGCTCGGTGGCTCACACCTGTAATCCCAGCACTTTGGGAGGTCAAGGTGGGTGAATCACGAGGTCAACAGTTCGAGACCAGCATGACCAACATGGTCTCTACTAAAAATACAAAAATGAGCCAGGCGTGGTGGCGTATGCCTGTAATCCCAGCTCTGGAGGCTGAAGCAGAAGAATTGCTTGAACCTGGGAGATGGAGGTTGTGGTGAGCTGAGATCATGCCACCACACTCCAGCCTGGGTGACAAAGCGAGTCTCCATCTCAAAAATAACAATAATAATTTATTTTTGAATTTGTGTTTTATAAATGAAGTCCAGTGAACAATGAAGCATGCACCAGGGGTTGGGAGTCTAGACTCTAGCCTAGTTCGAACTCCCCGGATGCTCTCCTGCCCCTACTCAGTGACTATTGCCGCCTTCTACACCCCCACACCCCCACCCACGATCTGGGCACTGGAGGAGCACTATGCCCACCTGTGGAGCTGTGCAGTCTGCAGTATCTGCAAGGCTCTGAGAATATCCACACGACTAAAGGAACACGACATTGACTAGCACATTTAAAACATAATTTCAGGTTGAGAAGGAGACTGCAGAAGAAAGAAAAATACTTTTTTTGCTTCTTTCTGAACAAGGAGCTTTCCATTTTCATTTTGCACAGGGCTTCACAAATTATGTAGCAAGCCCCAGTTCTCAATGAGTATTTCTTTTTTCTTCTTCTTTTTTTTTTTTTAGTAAAACAGGGTTTCACCATGTTGGTCAGGCTGGTCTTGAACTCCCGACCTCAGGTGATCAGCCTGCCTTGGCCTCCAAAGCGCTTGGATTACAGGCATGAGCTACCACGCCTGGCCTCTCAATGAGTATTTCTTGAATAGATTAAACAGAGTAGTTTGATGAACCAAATTCGTGTTGTATCTTCAAAGCAGTCACCTAGAGAGGTTTTCCAACAGTGTTGTCATTTCCTAAAATACTTTGGAAATATTTTTTGAGAAAGTCACTGTTTTGTTTAACAATATTTTGAGCACCTACTATATGCCAGCTTCTGGTGTTAAGCAGTGAATTATTCAGACAAGACTGGAAAATTTACTCTTGGAATTACTTTGGGGTAGACTTACTTTTTGAAAGAAGCCAAGTCTCTGGGATCACACTTGGTGAATAAAGTGCACTATAAAGCTAAATAATATCAATCATATGATTTGAGACTGAAATGAATGAACTTTATAACAGTGAAACCACAAATTTAAAATATTGGGTTTCTTGGCCAAACATGGTGGCTCATACCTATAATCCCAGAACTTTGGGAGGCTGAAGCTGGTGGATCACCTGAGGTCAGGAGTTTGAGGCCAGTCTGGCCAACATGTTGAAACCCCATCTCTACTAAAATTACAAAAATTAGTTCAGGCACAGTGGCTCATGCATGTAATCCCAGCACTTTGGGAAGCTGAGGTGGATGGATCACCTGAGATTAGGAATTTAAGACAAGCCTGGTCAACATGGCAAAACCCTGTCTCTATTGAAAACACACAAAATTAACCAGGCGTGGTGGCAGGTGCCTGTAATCCCAGCTACTTGGAAGGGTGAGATGAGAGAATTGCTTGAATCCGTGGAGCTTGTAGTGAGCCAAGATTGTGCCACTGCACTCCAGCCTGAGCAATACAGTGAGACTCCGCCTTAAAAAAAAAATTAGCCAGTGGTGGCAAGCACCTGTAGTCCCAGTTGCTTGGGAGGCTGAGGCAGGAGAATCACTTGACCCTGGGGAAGTGGAGGTTGCAGTGAGCTGAGATTGCACCACTGCACTCCAGCCTGGGTGACAGAGTAAGACTCCCTCTCAAAAAAAAAAAAAAAAAAAATATATATATATATATATACATTCATGTAAGGAACCATATACATTTATATATATGTAATTTTTATAAATTCATGTAAGGAATCATATATATATATATATATATATATATATATATATATGAATCACAAGGTCAACGGTTCGAGACCAGCATGACCAACATGGTGAAACCCATCTCTACTAAAAATACAAAACATGAATTTATAAAATTGTTTTAAACAAACATCGAAACATTGAGACGGGGTTTCACCATGTTGGCTAGGCTGGTCTTGAACTCCTGACCTTAAGTGATCCACCTGCTTCAGCCTCCCAAAGTGCTGGGATTACAGGCGTGAGCCACTGCACTGGCCTCTGTTTATTTTCCTAAACATTACTTTTTCATGTAATCCCACACACAAAAGGAATCTGCAGTTGATCAGAATGTGGTTATTAGGAATAACCCATTTTTGCAATCACAGTAATTCTCATAATTTCCACAATAACTTGTTTGCTGATTTATTGGAGCTTCCAAATTATGATTTTGTTCATTTCTTGAATCCTTCTGCTAAGCTATTGATTTTGCAGTATTTTTTGTACCTGGGCCAGACACTTATTAGCTGTGTTACCTTAACCTCTTTATGCCTTAGCTTCCTCATAGGATTGTAGTGAGGACTAAAAAATTAACCTATGCAAAGACCTTAGCATACTGCCTGGCATATGGTAAATGCCACAGAAGAATTTTATTACAGGCCGGGTGTGTTGGTTTGTGCCTGTAATCCCAGCAGTTTGAGAGGAGAGATGGGAGGATTACTTGAGGCCAGGAGTTGAAGACCAGCCAGGCAATATAGCAAGACCCTGTCTCTACAAAAATTTAAAAATTAGCCAGGTGTGGTGGCATGCAGTTCTAGCCACTTGGGAGGCTAAGGTGGGAGGATCGCTTGAGCCTAGGAGTTCAAGGCTGCAGTGAGCTATGATTGTACCACTGCACTCCAGTCTGGGTGACTGGAACTCACTCTGTTTCAAAAAAAAAAATTACAATGATAATGATAATTATTATTTTTGAGACAGAGTCTTGCTCTGTCATCTAGGCTGGAGTGCAGTGGCACAATCTCGGCTCATTACAACCTCCACCTCCCAGGTTCAAGCAGTTCTCCTGCCTCAGCTTCCCAAGTAGCTAGGATTACAGGTACCTGCCACCACACCTGGAAGTAATCCACCTGTTCAGGACCAGCCTGGCCAACATGGTGAAACTCCATCTCTACTAAAAAAAAACAAAAAATTAGCCAGGCATGGTGGCACGCACCTATAATCCTAGCTACTCAGGAGCCTGAGGCAGGAGAATCACTTGAACACGAGAGACAGAGGTTGCAGTGAGCTGAGATTGCGCCACTGCACTCCAGCCTGTCTCAAAGTAATAATAATACATAAGTGAATAAGCATGGCTGTGTTCCAATAAAACTGTACTTATAAAAACATGCAGCTGGTCAGATTTGGCCCATGGACTATCATTTGCTGACCCCTGACTAGGTCTTTTCAACTTGGGTTTGCCTGTGATTGGCTGGCAAAGGCTTAGCCAGGAGTCAAGAATGGGAGAGCAACGGGACCTCAGTCATCGGAAGCCCAGGTCCATTAGTAACAGGTCTTTGTAGATATGATGGCTAAAAGTAAAGGCAGAGTTGGCATCCCCACGGACAGTAGAGGCAGTGGAGCTGACAGGCTATAGCTGGAGAACAAGAAGATGACTCCATGTATTTTGCTTTCCAGAATTAGTTTTGTCCTGATAAATTGATTCTGTGAGCATTTTATAAACACCTACTCAGTGCCTATGTGTGTAGATGTTTACTGTTGATCCACAGTAAACTATGTGCCTACACAAACACCATATTTCAACCAGCTAATACTCAGTATCACCTCTAATTGTTTAAAAACTGGAGAAAGGTTTTTTGGGGGATGTTGGAGGCCCCAGATTTCTAAACCTTTTTTTTTTTCAGACAAGAGTTTAGCTCTTGTTGCCCAGGCTGGAGTGCAATGGCATGATCTCAGCTCACTGCAACCTCTGCCTCCTGGATTCAAGTGATTCATTCTCCTGTCTCAGCCTCCCGAGTAGCTGGGATTACAGGTGCATGCCACCACGCCGAGCTAATTTTTGTATTTTTAGTAGAGACAGCATTTCACCATGTTGGCCAGGCTGGTCTTGAACTCATGACCTCAGGGAATCCACCCACCTTGGCCTCCCAAAGTGCTGGGATTACAGGCATGAGCCACTGTGCCTGGCCTACATTCTTTATTCTTAAAGTTTTTGGTGAGCCTAAGTATTGGGAGAAACCGGAACCTATTTAGTCATACTGGCCCCTGACCTGCTTGGCTGTCACTTCCCTCAGGACTGGCCTTAAAGGAACCAGAAAGTTAAGTTTTATATGCTTGCTTAAGTAGAGATAGTAAAGTAGATATAGACAGATATATATTTGTTTTCTCTATGAATTTGATGTCTTAATATACCTGACAGTTGGCATATCTTGTTTTGCAATAGTATTCCAGTTTTGTGTGTCTCTCTCCTTAAGATAACTAGAGTTCCATGTTTGAGTACAAGATAGTCTAGATTCACATTGTGCCTTCCAGGAGTAGAGCTTTTCCTACAATCCTGAGGAAAATCCAGACTTAAGTTGGGCTCTTATGACATATAACACAAGAAATTTTGGGCCGGGCATGGTGGCTCACTGCCTATATCCCAGCAATTTGGGAAGCCGAGATGGGTGGATCATGAGGTCAGGAGTTCAAGACCAGACTGAAATCCCATCTCTACTAAAAAATATAAAAATTAGTTGGGCGTGGTGTCTTGTGCCTGTAATCCCAGCTACTTGGGAGACTGAGGTAAGAGAATTACTTGAATCGGGATCGGGGAGGTGGAGGATGCAGTGAGCCAAGATTGTGCCACTGCACTCCAGCCTGAGCTACAGACTGAGAATCCATCTCAGAAAAAAAGAAAAAGAGAAAAGAAATGTTGATGCATAGATTGATTCATTCAGGAAGTATATTAATGTTAGCATTTTAGTCTATTTCTTTTCAATCATGTCATTGTTAACTATTTTATGTATTACCTTCAGTTGATCATTTATAGATAGTTACAATGGACTCTACTCAAAAAAAAAAAAAAAAAACACAAGTTTTTTCCTTCTACTCTCATATACTGAACACTTTGGACACCAGATATGGGTGGGATTTTCCCCACACACCAAGAAAGTCTCCAGTGGACACCAGCTGGGTGTTCTACAATTCAATTCTGACAATAACTCAAGTCAGTGCATACCCCCAAAGGTTAAGGGCTCAGTCCCACAAGTCTGTTCCATACTTGGGCCACCAATACCAAGCCGTGGGTTTCTGGTTACTTACAACTTCTCTCGCACTTGGTTAAAGGTTCTCACAATCCTCTCCTCAGATGGATTAACTTGCTTAAGTGGTTCACAGAACTCAGGGAAATACTTATTTTTATCAGCTTATTATTTTAATAAAGGATATGATAAAGGACACAGATGAACAGCTAGATCAAGAGATACACAGAGCGAGGTCTGACAAGGTTCTGTCCCTGTGGAGTTGGAGTGTACCACTATCCTGACATATTGATGTGTTCACTAACCCTGAAACTCTCTGAACCCCATACTTTCTGAATTTTTATAGAGACATCATTACGTAGGCATGCTGGATTATTAAGTTAATTTCCATCCCCTCTCCCCTCTCTGGAGAATGAGAAATGGGGATGAAAGTTTCAAGCCTCACCGGGCGTGGTAGCTCACACTTGTAATCCCAGCAGTTTGGGAGGCTGAGGTGGGAGGATCAGCTGAGGTCAGAGATCAGGAGTTTGAGACCAGCCTATTCAACATGATGAAACCACATCTCTAGTAAAAATACAAAAATTAGCTGGCCACGTGGCAGGTGCCCGTAATCCCAGCTATTCAAGAGGTTGAGGCAGAAGAATCATCTGAATCTAGGAGGCAAAGTTTGCAGTGAGCCAAGATCATGCCACTGCCCTCCAGCCTAGGCGATGGAGTGAGACTTCATCTCAAAACAAAAAACAAACAAACAAAAGTTTCAAGCCTCTCATCATGGCTTGGAGTTACTGGTGACCAGCTCCATTCAGGAATGCATTGAGTCATGTCACGAGAACAAAAGAGGCTCCTATCATCACCCAGGACATTTCAAGGGATTTAGTAGTTCTGTGTCAGGGATTGAGGTCAAAGACCAAATATTAGAACAAAAGATGTACCCAATGGTCTTATTGCTCAGGATATTACAAGAGTTTTAGGAGCTGTGTGCCAGGAATTGGGCTCTGCGACCAAGTAAATATTTCTTATTATATGGCGGCATTATGTGCTCTATGTCAAGTTTGTCTTTAGATATATGCCTACTGATCCTTGAATAGACACCATCACTGTTTTGGTGGAACTTACTGTTTGATGGTAGGGGCAGACATTAAATAAATTATTAAACAAGTGAGGACAGAATGTAATTACAACTAGCAAGAAGTGCTAGGGAGGAAATGAAAGTTTAAAATTATGTTTCTCAAACTTGCTGGTTAAAAGAACTATCTAGGGATTTTATTTTAGAGACTGCGTCTCACTTTGTCTCCCAGGCTGCAGTGCAGTGGCGTAATGTCGGCTTACTGCAACCTCCACCTCCTGGGTTCAAGCAATTCTCCTGCCTCAGACTCCAGAATAGCTGGGACTACAGGTACACACCACCACATCCGGCTAATTTTTATATTTTGGTAGAGACTGGGATTCACCATGTTGGTCAGGCTGGTCTCAAACTCCTGACCTCAGGTGATCGGCCCACCTTGGCCTCCCAGAGTGCTGGGATTACAGGCATGAGCCACTGCACCCGGCCTAGGCTCTTGAAACGATGAATTCCCTGGCCTGATCCCAGACCTACTGAATCATAATATTCAGATAAATTCATGTATTTCACAAGTACCGCAGATGTTACTTATAAACAAGCCAAGTTGGGAAACCCTGGTCTCACAGATTCTAAAACAAAGATAAAAACTTTAGCTTCCAACCTGGCAGTAATCTTAAAATGCTTTTATTCCAAAGGAGAATTATACAGAAGATCTCTGAAGATTTGTTGTAATAATTGGCAGAAAATTTCCAATTCAAATTTGTGTTGGCTGATGCCAATGACCTATGGATTTAAATGCTACCTTTATGAAACGCTCATTAGGTTGCTAGGCAAAGGGCCACTCTGTCAACTGGATTTTGTTTCTGAGACATAAGACTTTCTGACACTCCTGCAGTTTTCTCTATATTAAAATATTCTTTTTGTCTCCCTTCTCCAGAAAAGATGCCTCTGAGTATATTTACTCTAAGAACTTAACATTCTTATTTTGGATCCCTATAGCATTCTCAACAGACCTCCAGGAAGACTATAGTTTAACCCATTCAGTGTTCGACTTGGCCTCAAACAGTGGTCGCTACTAACAGGTTATGAGTACTCTTATATGGCAATTACACTGTTTAGTTTTAGTTACTACTGATGTGATTGACTTTTAGAAAGTGGTATTTAACTTTGAAACATTCCTAGGCCGGACGCGGTGGCTCACGCCTATAATCCCAGCACTTTGGGAGGCCGAGGCGGGTGGATCACGAGGTCAAGAGATTGAGACCATCCTGGTCAACATGGTGAAACCCCGCCTCTACTAAAAATACAAAAATTAGCTGGGCATGGTGGTGCGTGCCTGTAGTCCCAGCTACTTGGGAGGCTGAGGCAGGAGAATTGCTTGAACCTAGGAGGCGGAGGTTGCAGTGAGCCGAGATTGTGCCATTGCATTCCAGTCTGGGTAACAACAGCGAAACTCTGTCTCAAAAAAAAAGGAAACATTCCTATTGTTTCATTGAAAAACTTGTCACTAGCATTTTAGAGTATTTTGTCTTAAAATAATGTTTACTTTTTTAATATAAAAATAATTTATTCCTTGTAGGAATTTGTGAAATCCAAATAAAATTTTAAAATCACCTGTGGCCAGGCACTGGGGCTCATGCCTATAATCCCAGCACTCTGGGAGGCCAAGGAAAGAGGACTGCTTCAGCCCAGCTGTTGTAAACCAGCCTGGAAAACATGGTGAAACCCCATGTCTACAAAAAAAAAAAATCTACAAAATTAGCAGGACCTGGTGGCACACACCTGTAGTCCCAGCTACTCGAGGTGAGGTGCCCTTTTGTGGCCACCATTGAAGCAGTAGTGGCCAAAATGAAAGTCAATCCCTTTGTGACTTCTGATTGAAGCAAGAATCGCAAAAGACATTTCAACGCACCTTCCTACATTCGCAGGAAGATTATGTCTTCTCCTCTTTCCAAAGAGCTGAAACAAAAGTAAAACATACAATCCGTGACTATCCAAAAAAATGATGAAGTTCAGGTTGAATGAGGACACTATAAAGGTCAGCAAACTGGCAAAGTAGTCCAGGTTTACAGGAAGAAATATGTAATCTACATTGAAGGGGCGCAGCGGGAAAAGGCTAATGGCACAACTGTCCATGCAGGCATTCACCCAGCAAGGTGGTTATCGCTAGGCTAAAACTGGACAAAGACCGCAAAAAGATCCTTGAGCAGAAAGCCAAATCTTGCTAAGTGGGAAAGGAAAAGGGCAAATACAAGGAAGAAACCATTAAGAAGGTGCAGGAATAAAGTGATCTCACATACAAGCTTTCGTTAAAACTTGAAATGAAGAAAAAAAAAGAAGTGAGGTGGCGGGATCACTTGAGCCTGGGAGGTCGAGGCTACAGTGAGCTATCATCGTTCCATTGCACTCCAGCCTGGGTGACAGAGCGAGATGCTAAAAGCAAACAAAAAAAAAACAAAAAAAACCACCTGTGATTTCACTACCCACCAATAACAACTGTTGGCATTTTAGTCTATTTCCTTTCAATGATTTCATTATTAACTTTGAAATATTTAATGTTGATCATTCATAGGTTGATAGTTATCACGGGGATTATATTCTACATATTCTATATCAAGTTGCATAGAGCTGGGCACAGTGACTTATGCCTGTAATCCCAGCACTTTGGGAGGCCGAGGCGGGTGGATCGCCTGAGGTCAGGAGTTTGAGACCAGCCTGGACAACAGGGTGAAATTCCGTCTCTACTGAAAATACAACAGTTAGCCAGGTGTGGTGGTGCACACCTGTAATCACAGCTACTCAGGAGGCTGAGGCAGGAGAATCACTTGAACCAAGGAGGTGGAGTTTGCAGTGAGCCGAGATGGCAGCACTGCATTCCAGTCTAGGTGAAAGACTAAGACTCAGTCAAGAAAAGAAAAAGAAAAAGAAATTACTGTGTTGAAGGACCAGGTCTTTTTTTTTTTTTTGAGATAGGATCTTGCTCTGTCACCCAGGCTGGAGTGCCACGGTGCAATCACAGTTTACTGAAACCTTTAATTCCTGGGCTTAACAGTCTTCCTGTGTCTACCTCCTGAGTGCCTGGGACTACATGCGTGTGCCACCAGGCCCTGTTTATTTTTTTAAAAAAATTTTTGTAGAGACAGTCTTGCTATTTTGTCCAGGCTTCAGAATATTTTTTGAGATTGTTAATGTTGCCAAATGGCTTTTCAGGAAGAGTGTACCAATTTAGTTTCAGGAAATGTCTTTAGAGGGAGGAGTTAAAAATTATTCATGACTGATGGATCCACTGGGACCAATAAGCACTAGAAAATGCATATGATTTATTGATGTACCTAATTATGGATGGTTCATTGTGTTCCTTTTTCTTTTCTTTTTGTTTTTTTTTGAGAGGGAGTCTCATTTTGTCATGCAGGCTGGAGTGCAGTGGCGCAATCTCCGCTCACTGCAACCTCCACCTCCTGGGTTCAAGCCATTCTCCTGCCTCAGCCTCCCCAGTAGCTGGTATTACAGATACGTACCTTTATGCCTGGCTAATTTTTATATTTTAGTAGAACTGGAGTTTCACCATCTTGGTCAAGCTGGTCTCAAACTCCTGACCTCAAGTGATCTTCCCGCCTTGGCCTCCCAAAGTGCTGGGATTACAGGCATGAGCCGCTGCGTTCAGCTGCTTCATTGTGTTTCAAGATGCCAGACTTATATTCTCTGACAACATATTTTCACAAATGAATATCTTAGGTGGGACATGAAAAAAGTCACATTCCATCCTAGCTGTTACACTAAGGTCTTGAAGAACATGTGTAACTGATAGTGAGCAGTCATGTTATCATTATATACAGAGGGCAGCTTTTGACTGAAACTATGGTCTATAACTCTACTAATATTATAAGCACTATTTTTTTTTTAAGGGAGTCTTTCTCTGTCACCCAGGCTGGAGTACAGTGGCACAATCTTGGCTTACTGCAACCTCCACGTCCCAGGTTCAGGCGATTCTCACCGGGCGCAGTGGCTCACGCCTGTAATCCCAGCACTTTGGGAGGCTCAGGTGGGCGGATCACCAGGTGAGGAGTTTAAGACCAGCCTGGCCAACATGGTGAAACCCTTTCTTTACTAAAAATACAACAATAAGCTGGGCATGGTCATGTGCACCTGTAATCCCTGCTACTCAAGAGGCTGAGGCAGGATAATTGCTTAACCTGGACCTGGGAGGCAGAGGTTGTAGTGAGCTAACATCGTGCCACTGCATTCCAGCCTGGGCTACAGAGCAAGATGCCGTCTCAAAAAAACAAAAAAAAAAAGCGATTCTCCTTGCCTTACCTCCTGAGTAGCTGGGATTACAGGCGCCTGCCACCATGCCTGGCTAATTTTTGTACTTTTAGCAGAGACAGGGTTTCACCATGTTGGCTGGTCTTGAACTCCTGACATCAGGTGATCTGCCTCCTTTGACCTTCCAAAGTGCTGTGATTACAGGCGTGAGCTACTGTGCCCAGCCTATAAGCACTATTGTGAATTGGTGTTTAAAAGGGAGATATCGCTAGTGAGTCTGTTGGTGAATGATAATACCAGTGTATCCCATTCGCAAGGGATACACTCTCAGTCCTCAAATGGAAACATTTCAAAACTCTCAGTGCTTTTTCTGATTGTCTTTAAGAAGAAACAAAATGCAGGTGCTTATGGCTTCATATGAAAATATCTTTTTCATCTTTCCCTTCCCACTCTCAACTTTCAGTCGTGCAGGATGTCTAAATAGACCTCAACTATGAAAAACAAGTGAAAGGAAAACTTACCACTTCTTAGTCCTAGTTAACCTCAAGCTACATTCATTATATTTAAGTGGAGTATAATGTGGGTAAGAGACCATAATTTATTTGAACAGACCAGGGCTTGTGTTGCTTGTGTGTGTGTGTGTGTGTGTGTGTGTGTGTGTCTGCGAGAGAGAGAGAGAAAGCAAGAGAGAGAGAGGGAGGAAGTATGTGCACTGTTTTACATGCAGACACAAAGCACAGATTGTACCTGTATCCTTACTTAGCTTCAACTAGTGAAGATTACAGAAGGCTCCACAATGCCTAGAGAGCATCTGAAAGCCCCCCAGGGCTTAAGTTCCCACTTGATTTGATTGTCTTCTACTCTGTTGACAATTCATTATGAGCTCGAGTTTAGTAAAGCTACAGAACGAGGGCATCCAGACTGGCCCCCATCATAGGGAGCTGTTTTTAAAGAGGTCTTTAAGGAAAGGGAAGGAGCATGGGTGTGGGATAGAAGGAGCTATAGGACAGGTAGAAGCTGAAAATTGCTTCTTGTGTAAGAGAGAGCTTCCCCATCCAAGGTGTTCTAGACACTTGGATCCCCATGGCTCCCTATGATTCAAGTGGGCATGGCACTCTTTATTTTGCCAGGCATTTTCTTATCTGTTACCTTAGCTGGCCTTTGCAATGTCTTTGAAATAAACACAAGTATTGTAGGTCTAAGGTCCTTTATTTGAAACACTTAAGGCTAGATACTTTTAGATTTCAGAACCTTTTAAAGTTTAGATAGGTGGTATAATGACAATTATGTATGTAATGAAACAGCCACAACAGGGTCTGAAACCATATCCTTTTTTTTTTTTTTTTTTTTGGGACGGAGTCTTGCACTGTCGACCGAGCTGGAGTGCGATGTTGTGATCTTGACTCACTGCAAACTCCCCATACTAAGTTCAAGCGATTCTCCTGCCTCAGCTTCCCAAGGAGCTGGGATTACAGGTACCCGCCACAATGCCGGCTAATTTTTTGTAGAGATGGGGTTTCACTATGTTGGCCAGGCTAGTCTCGAACTCCTAACCCTGTAATCCACCTGCCTTGGCCTCCCAAAGTGCTAGCATTATAGGTGTGAGCCACCACGCCTGGCTGACAGGACAGTATCTTTTTATAAGACAGATATATCAGCAAGGAGATCTATGAATATTCACAATAATGTGATAAAGATTACAAACAGGCTCATGTCAATTTGGTTAGGCTTTTTTTGCAGTCAAATGAATTACAAGAAACTATTAGTCTTTCGGGGCTCTATGGATTTTACAATTCAGGAGAAAAGATTGTGGCCTGAATTATTCCTATTTACAGATAAGAAAATAGAAGTCCAGTGGTGTTAAGTGACATGTTCTGTGTCATGTAGAACCCAAGTATCCTTTTTTCTCCAGTTTTAGATTATTGTAAAATAAGATAATGATGACTATTCCAAGATGATTAAATCCAATTCAAGCAATTTTTTTAACGTGAGTGCATGGAAACGCTTTTTTTTTTTAGACAGAGTCTCACTCTGTTGCCCAGGCTGGAGTGCAGTGGTGCCATCTTGGCTCACTGCAACCTCCATCTCCCAGGTTCAAGCGATTCTCCTGCCTCAGCTTCTAGAGTAGCTGGGACTACTGGTGCATGCCACCATACCCGGCTACTTTTTTTTGTATTTTTAGTAGCGACGGGGTTTCAGTGTGTTAGCCAGGATGGTCTCGATTTCCTGACCTTGTGATCCACCTGCCTTGGCCTCCCAAAGTGCTGGGATTACAGGTATGAGCCACTGTGCCTGGCTGAAAACACTTTGTTTTGAGAATTTTGATCCCCTGGCAAGAAATCTTTCTCTCTTCCTCTGGCTACTTAAAAGTCTATTATATCTTTTTCTATGTTTCTTAAAACAGGATCTTGACCTCTTTGGTTCATATGGATTGTTCTCCAAAACTCATCACAGTCCTACTCATGAACTTGGTTGAAGGGACCATTTACCTAAAAGAAGTGTTTATTATAATCGAGCGCTGTATGAAGAGTGGTTCTCTTCATATCAAATGAGCAACAGGGATCTGTCTAATGCTTCCCTAGCTCAAGTACTAAGAGGAACAGTCTTCTGAAACAACTGAAAAAAATGCCACACCCAGGTGTACCTAGGTGTGACCAATACAAACTCTAACTTTTAAAGAACACTGCCTAAATAAAAACATATAATGATCTTTAAAAGAAATTTGCTGGCACATCTTGGAGTGCCAATGTACACTATTCAGTACTTGCCACCTGTTACTCAATGGTAGATTACAGCATTTCAGCCAGATACCTGAGCAAACTAGGTGGCGATCAATGTCTTTAACCTGACTTGGAAAAAGTCAGCATTGCAAAAGAAACAATGAGCTGAATGTTAGCCTCTCTAGGGGTTAGTTCCAGAACACTCCCTACCTGTGTTATTTGACCATGACAGTGCTTCCAGACTTTTTTATTTTCATTTGTTATTTTTTGAGACAGAGTCTTGCTCTGTTGCCCAGACTGGAGTGTAATAATAGCACGATCTTGGCTCACCGCAACCTCCACCTCTTGGGTTCAAGCAATTCTCCTGTATCAGCCTCCTGAGTAGCTGGGATTACAGGCACCAGTCACCATGCCTGGCTAATTTTTTATATTTTTAGTAGAGATGGCGTTTCACCAGGTTGGCCGGGCTGGTCTCGAACTCCTAACTTCAAGTGATCTGCCCGCAGATCACGGATTTCTGTAATCTGGGATTACAGAATCTGGATTACAAGTATGAGCCACAGTGCCTGGTCAGATTTTAGTTTTGATAAATGTAGTTCCTTCTGAGTAAGTATACGCATAATGGAATTCAGAAACAGACACACAAATAGATTGGCATACATTCATAAAAGAAATTGAAGAGAACTCAAAAGTTACTACTATTTTGAGATGAAGTCTTGCTCTGTTGCCCAGGCTGGAGTGTGATGGTGCCATCTTGGCTTATTACAATCCCCTTGGGTTCAAGCCGTTTTCCTGCTGCAGCCTCCCGAGCAGCTGGGATTACGGGCATGTGCCCCCATGCTCAGCTAATTTTTGTATTTTTAGTAGAGATGGGATTTCACCATGTTGGCCAGGCTGGTCTTGAACTCCTGACCTCAAGTGACCAACCCACCTTGGCCTCCCAAAGTGCTGGGATTACAGGCTTGGGCCACCACACCCTGCCAAAATAATTATTTTACTAAGAAGGCTGTGTGATATTGTTTGGTTGTGTCCCCACCCAAATCTCACCTTGAGATCCACATGTTATGGGAGGGACCTGGTGGGAGATAATTGAATCATGGGGGCAAGTATTTCCACTGCTGTTCTAGTGATAGTGAATAAGTCTCATGAGATGTGATGGGTTTATAAAGAGAAGCTCTCCGGCACGAGTTCTTTCTCTTTGCCTTCTGCCATCCATGTAAGACGTGCTTTGTTCCTTCTTGCCTTCCACCATGATTGTGAGGCCCCCTAGCCACATGGAACTGTAAATCCATTAAACCTTTTTTCCCATATAAATTACCCAGTCTCTGGTATGTGTTTATCAGCAGTGTGAAACGGTCTAATACACTGTGTCATACTTTTTTTTTTTCAGATGGAGTTTTGCTTTTGTTGCCCAGGCTGGTGTGCAGTGGTGCCATCTCAGCTCACTGCAACCTCCACCTCCCGGGTTCAAGTGATTCTCCTGCCTCAGCCTCCTGAGTAACTGGGATTACAGATGGTCTGCAACCATGCCCAACTAATTTTTGTATTTTTGGTAGAGACACGGTTTCACCATGTAGGCCAAGCTGGTCTCGAATGCCTGACCTCAGGTGATCCACTCTCCTCATCCTCCCAAAGCGCTGGGATTACAGGCGTGAGCCACCACGCCTGGACGACATACTCGTTTAAAGCATGGCAATATAGAATTGCTGTATAATCACAAATATATAAAAATTAAGTGAATATTGCCAGCCATGGTGGCTGACGCCTGTAATCCCAGCACTTTGGGAGGTCGAGGCAGGCGGATCATTTGAGGTCAGGAGTTTGAGACCAGCCTGTTCAACATGGTGAAAACCTGTCTCTACTGAAAATACAATAATTAGCTGGCCATGGTGGTGGGAGGCTGAGGCAGGAGAATCGCTTGAACCTGGGAGGTGGAAGTTACAGTGAGCCAAGTTCTTGCCACTGTATTCCAGCCTGGGTGACAGAGCAAGAATCCACCTCAAAAAAAAAAAAAATTATATTTCTGTCGGGTGCAGTGGCTCACACCTGTAATCCCAGCACTTTGGAGGCCGAGGCGGGAGGATCATGAGGTCAGTAGATGGAGACTGTCCTGTCCAACATGGTGAAAACCTGTCTCTACCAAAAATACAAAAATTATCTGGGTGGGATAGCACAAGCATGTGGTCTCAGTTATTTAAGGCTGAGAGGCAGAGAGCTCTTGAACCTGGGAGGCAGAGATTGCAGTGAGCCAAGATTGTGTCACTGCACTCTAACCTGGGTGACAGAGTAAGACTCTGTCTCAAAATAAATAAATAAGTAAATAAGGTGATGTTTCATATTGTTGGGATAATACAAAATTTCTAATCTTCTTAAGTGAGAACTTCGTGGATCAGAGAGCTTACTGGGAAATGATTAAAGGGTTTTTTTTTTTGAGACAGTCTCCCTCTGTCACCCAGCCTGGAGTGCAGTGGTAAGATCTCAGCTCACTGCAACCTCCGCCTCCTGGGTTCAAGTGATTCTCCTGCCTCTCAGCCTCCCAAGTAACTGGGATTACACATTACTTGGCTAATTTTTATTCAGCCTTAACACTGTTTATTTAACCCAAATAATCCACAGTATTATCATTTCAACATGTAATTAATATAAGATTATTTACAAGATTACTTTCTTGGTGTGTTAAATCTTTTAAACTTCAGCATACCTCAATTAAGACTAGCTACATTTCAAGTCATTTCCCTCTCTAATACCCTATAATGGTGGGTCTGCAATTTTGTATATAAAAACAATCCAATTTCCTTAGCATTTATTCATTCAATATATTTTTGATGCCCACTATGTGCCAGGCATCTGGGATGTTCCCAGTGACAAGACACATCCTGCACTTGAGTTTTCACTCTAAGGAGAATATAAATTCCTCAGGAGACTGGTAGACAAGGCCTTTCTCTTTACATGAACCTGAGCCCACCTTTCTCCCACCTTGTGGTTTCCCAATCAGATAATAATTATAAGCATTTATTGTTTCTTTCAGGTAGATGCTATACTTGATGTTCTTATTTAATATTTATTGCAATTCCCTTGAAGAGGATACCACTATTATCCCCGAAACATTTTCTAAAAGGAGGCTTTTGCCTGGGCTTGGTGGCTCATGCCTATAATCCCAGAACTTTGGGAGGCTGAGGCAGGCGGATCACTTATTAGGAATTGGTGACCTGTCTGGCCAACATAGTGAAATCTCGTCCCTACTAAATATACGAATTAGCCTGGCATGGTGGCACATGCCTGTAATCCCAGGTACTTGGGAGGCTGAGGCATGAGAACTGCTTGAACCCAGGTGGCAATGGTTTCAGTGAGTCGAGAACTCACCACGGCACTCCAGCCTCGGTGACAGAGCGAGACTCTGACTCAAAAAAAAAAAAAAAAAAAAAAAGGTGGGGGCTGGCAAGATGAGGTAACTTACCTAAAGACACAACTAGCACAAGGAGAATCGGCTGGGGTAGTTTGCTCCCAGAACAGGCAGGCTTCACCATTGAGCACCCCTGATTCAGATCAATGTTGCAGATCTTGCTGTGGCTGTTACCGCTATCTGTAAGGAGTCTCACTCTGTCTCCCAGGCTGGAATGCAGTGGCGTGATCTTGGCTCACTGCTACCTCTTCCTCCCGGGTTCAAGAGATTATCCTGTCTCAGCCTCCCGAAAAGCTGGTACTACAGGTACCTGGCTAATTTTTGTATTTTTAGTAGAGATGGGGTTTCACCATGTCGTTCAGTCTGGTCTCAAACTCCTGAACTCAACTGATCCGTCCATCTCAGCTTCCCAAACTATTGGGATTACAGGTGTGAGCCACTGTACCCAGCTGGAAAAACCATTTTTTCTTTCTATTCTCACACACCAAGCAATCTTCAGTGGACACCAACTGGGTATCCTATAATTAACTTCAATTCTGATGCTATCTACTTGGAGATAATGTCAGATCCCATTAGTTGAGGGCTAAGCCCCACAAGATTACCCCCACTGCAAATGCCAGTCCTAAGTAGTAGGTTATTTTCCATACTTCTGACTGACTAGCCACAAACCAGAGTTCTCATCAATAATTTGTTGAGATGCCTCACTTAACTCAGAGAAACACATTTACTGTTTTACTAGAAAGAATATTACAAAACAGGTCGGGTGTGATAGTTCACGCCTGTAATCCCAGCACTTTGGGAGGCTAAGGCAGGTGGATCACCTGAAGTCAGGTGTTCGAGACTAGCCTGGCCAATGTGGTGAAACCCCATCTCTATTAAAAATACAAAAATTAGCCGGGCGTGGTGGCAGGCACCTGTAATCCTAGGTACTTGGGAGGCTGAGGCATGAGAATCACTTGAACCCAGGACGTGGACGTTGCAGTGAGCGGAGATTGAGCCATTTCACTCTAGCCTGGGTGACAAGAGTGAAACTCTGTCTCAAAAAAAAAAAAAGTTACAAAATATAGAGATGAACATCCAGATGAGGTGATGGAAAAGGCAAGTTATGGGGGCACATGGAGCTCCCCTCTCCAGCCACCTCCACATGTTCAGTAACCAGGAAGTTCATCAAATATTGTTATTCAAGAGTTTTTATAACATTTAATCCCAGCCTTCCCCTTCCTTCCCATAAGGTTGGTAGGTGGGGCTGAAAATTCCAAACTTCTAATCCTCTAATCAACTGGTTTTTCTGGTGACTGACTCCATTTCTGGTGAATGGACTATCTAGTGGTCCCACTGTCGGTATTTACATTAGTTAGCATAGACTCAGGAATTATGAAAGGGGCTCATTTTGAATAACAAAAGTCATTCCTATCACTCAGGAAATTCTAAAGGTTTTAGGAGCACTATAATGGGAACCTAGGACAAAAACCAAATATACATATATATGCTTTTAAAGTCAGAGTTTCACTCTTGTTGCCCAGGCTGGAGTGCAATGGCATGATCTCGGCTCACTGAAACCTCTGCCTCCTGGATTCAAGTGATTCTCCTGCCTCAGCCTCCTGAGTAGCTAGGATTAGAGGCATGTGCCACCACGCCCAGATAATTTTGTATTTTTAGTAGAAACCCAGCTAATTTTTTTGTATTTTTAGGAGAGATGGAAGTTCACCATGTTGGCCAGGCTGGTCTCAAACTCTTGATCCCAGGTAATCCGCTTGCCTTGCACTCCCAAAGTGCTGGGATTAAGGCGTGAGTCACCTCTCCCGGCCCAAAATATGTTTTATATTATAGCACATATACCATCATGAATCAGTTTCAATCTACTGTATTTCTCTGTTGCTTTTCCAGACCTCTTCATATTCACCTTTCTCCCACAGAGGGCAGCCTTAATCCCCTCCCACCCTCAGCAGAATTCCTTTCATTTCTTTCATGGAGGTTCCTAGGACTCAGAATTGTGCATTGTGTTACTGACGGTTGTTTATATATTGGTGTTGTCCACTCTGAACTCTGAGTTCAGGGACAAGGTCTGTTTCTGTTATTATTTCTTCATTTTTTGAATATTTACGGGAATGCCTAGCCTATAGAAATAAAGAACAATGGCTTTGCATGGTGGCTCAGGCCTGTAATCCCAGCACTTTGGGAGGCTGAGGCAGGTGGATCACCTGAGGTCAGGAGTTTGAGACCAGCCTGGCCAACATAGTGATATGCTATCTCTACTTAAAATACAAAAAAATTAGCCTGGCATTGTGGTGGGTGCCTGTAATCCCAGCTATTAGGGAGGTTGAGGCAGGAGAATTGCTTGAACCTGGGACACGGAGGTTGTAGTGAATGGAGATTGTACCACTGCACTCCAGCCTGGACAACAAGAGTGAAACTCCGTCTCAAAAAGAAAAAGAAATAAAGAACAACGAAGTCACTTTTCTTTTATCTTTGCCCCATTGAGGCTGCTCTGGTACTCTTGAAAACACTATTTCAATGATTTTCTTTTTTCTTACAGGATCAGATCATTGGGAACATTTAAATTTTAGCTATGACCAAGAAGAAGCAGTAAAGATAAATAATTGCCAAAGAACCCTCTGCTAAAAGTTAAGAATGGTTTCATGCTTTCCAAAATGTCAAAGAAGCGGCTCTCTGTTTTTACAAACTGTATCTTGGCCTATAGAGCATTGTTCTTGGGCAGATCGTTCACTCCTCAGGATAGAGATCTTGCCAAGGGGTTGTAGGATTACCTACTGCTCCAGATACCCAGGAAGTATTCTGAATTTAGGATACACTGAAACTCATTAACTTTAGGTACTACCACTTCATTGCTAGTGACGAATTTAGGTTTACATTTACCTTTGTTTAGCAAATGTTGCCCTGTGCCACATTTCAGATGAATATTTAAAATAGTCATGAAAACAATTTACCTTTCAGCACCTTGGAACACTTTATAACCATCTCTGGTTGCACGAAAGCAATTTTAACCATAATCTTCTTGAATGAACTTTGGCTGAGCTTGAATTAAGTGGGCAATGGAGAGGGATAAATTGTGTAATTCAGGTCTTTGCTACATTCTTCTTCCAGCAGCTGGGATGAAATGAGGAATGGAAAAAGTGCATGGCAACAAAGACGTCACTAAAAAAAATATTTGTGGATTAAATAAACCAATAGTCTTTCCTTTTTGTGAGATGGATGAATAGAAATTCATTGTTTAGCAAGGTCTGCCAAGCGTATACTTTTAAGACCTTCATGAAGTTGACTATTTAACACTTTCAACCCTGACACCATGGTTCTTGGCTCCTCCTTTGTTTTTGTTACTACGGCTACATCCTCAGTTGTCACCTAAGATGCTCTTAGGTCTTAGGAACAGATATATTGCCCCACCTGTACATTTACTCATTTAACACATGTACTGAGAGTTTACAGGGGCCAAATGCTCATGTAGGCATAGGGCTATCAGAGAAAAAACCAAAAACCAAAAACCAGACAACTTTGCCATATACAAGAAGCTTACATAGAGCTCATATTAGTGTGTGTGTGTGTGTGTGTGTGTGTGTGTGTAGACAATAAGCATAATAAATCATAAAATATATAGAATGTTATAGCTGGATGCGATGGCTCACATCTGTAATTTCAGCACTTTGGGAGGCCGAGGTGGGTGGATCATCTGAGGTCAAGAATTTGAGACCAACATGGTGAAACCACCCCCCCCATCTCTAATAAAAATACCAAAAAATTAGCTGAGTGTGTTGGTGGGTGCATGTAATCCCAGCTTCTCAGGAGGCTGCGGCAGGAGAATCACTTGAACCCGGGAGGCGGAGGTTTCAGTGAGCTGAGATCGAACCATTGAATTTCAGCCTGGGCAACAAGAGCGAGACTCCATCTAAAAAAAAAAAAAAAAAAAGAATGTTATAAGGGGATAAGTGTGATATAGAAAAATAAAGCAGGGAAAGGGGAACAGACACAATAATTATAATAATTACAGTTATTATATAACTGTATACAATATGGTATACAACTGTAAATATTGTATACAATAATTACAGTTTTATGGGAGCAGATTGCATTATAAGAGAGCCCAGAGAAAATTCTTCAAAATAATACCAAATTAGAGAATGATGGTATGGGCACAATGATTGATGCCTTAAATTACTTTAGGAGGTATTTTTCCCCCCATTTCCTTGCTCTCCATATTCTTCTTTTTCATTCTCATTTCATTTTTTTTTTCCTTACCATTCAACTCTCTTTATTGAGGTATTAGAATGGTGCCATAGTAAAAGCAATTCCACTCACCAGAACTTAAAACCAGTTATCTCTGTAAGCCTCAGCTTCCTCATCTGTAAAATGGAGCTATAACATGTTTTGTAGCTTTTTTTTTTTTTGCTGCTTCAGTCAATGAAAGGGACACTTTATTGAGGCTCTAGGGCCATGGGACCTGGGCAGGAGGCTGCCCTTCGAGGAATAAAGAGCATTATTTTAAAAATTGTTTTATTACTTTTTTTTTTTTTTGAGAAGTTTTGCTCTTGTTGCCCAGGCTGAAGTGCAATGGTGTAATCTCTGCCCACCACAACCTCTGCCTCCCGCGTTCAAGCGATTCTCTTGCCTCAGCCTCCGGAATAGCTGAGATTATAGGAACGTACCACCACGCCTGGCTAATTTTGTACTTTTAGTAGACACAGGGGTTTTTCCATGTTGGTCAGGTTGGTTTTGAACTCCCGATCTCAGGTGATCCACCTGCCTCAGCCTCCCAAACTCTTGAACTCCCAAGCCTCTTGAACTCTTGGAGTTCAAGACCAGCCTAGCCAACATGGTGAAACCCAAAGTGCTGGGATTATAGGTGTGAACCACTGCACCCAGCTTGGAAGAGTGTTATTTGAGCTTCTTCTGGGTCCGCAGGTTATTGACACGGCTACACTCCTTGTGGCAGTTGACAGCACCGGGTGCAGGCAAGTATAGCACTTGTGGCCGATCATCTTGTCGCAGTTGCATTTCTGGGTGAGCTGGTGGAGGGAAGGCTCAATAATGCCACCTTGAAGGCGCAGCACCAGGTGCAGGCTGGATTCTTTCTGGATGTTATAGTCTGAGAGAGCGTGACCATCCTCCAGCTGTTTGCCAGCAAATATCAGACGCTGCAGGTCAGGTGGGAGACCCTCCTTGTCTTTGACATTCTCAATGGTGTCACTGGGCTCAACCTCAAGGGTGATGGTCTTGTGCGTGAGGGTCTCTGCATCTCTGCTGCCTCTCTGAAGAAAAAGAGGACGGCGGATATTTTGTAGTATTGTGAGGATTATTGAGATGAAATACGTTTGCCAAATGTCACAGTCTTTAATTGCAGGCCTCTTTACATAGGAGCTATTAATAGAGGCACATCTGCTCTTGTACAAGTAAGTGAACAATGTGTGCTGGACTAGAAGTAACTTTCTGGAAAATTCAGGACAAAAGAGGACTAGGGCCCAAACAAGGAATGAATCATCCAGCATACCTGGCTACCTATTGCTGACAAAAAAGATTGCTAATACCCTGTCGGAGATGAATAGGATGTGAGCTCTGGACCCGCTAATGTATTTATATATGCTTCCTTTGCATTTCAGTTCTTCCCAACTAAATTTTTCATTACCTTTATTAAACACTGAAGAGAAACCTGTTAAAAATAATGACAATTATCAGCATGCTATGTGCCAGGCACTTTTATGAATAGAAATCCCCTTAATCCTTCAGTGAGCCTGTGTGGCAGGTATTATAATCATCTCTGGTTACAGATGGGATATTTGAAAGACAGGTGGCTCACGCCTGTAATCCCCAACACTTTGGGAGGCTGCGGCGGGTGGATCACCTGAGCACAGGAGTTCAAGACCAGCCTAGCCAACATGGTGAAACCCTGTCTCTACTAAAAATACAAAAAGTAGCCGGGCGTGGTGGCGCATGCCTGTAGTCTCAGCTGCTCGGGAAGTTGAGGCAGGAGCATTGCTTGAACCCAGGAAGCGGAGGTTGCAGTGAGTCGAGATCCCACCATTGCACTCCAGCCTGGGTGACAGAGTAAAACTCCGTCTCAAAAAAAGAAAAAACAAATGTGGCAGCTGTCGTGGTGCCCAGTGGACGAGCAAGCACAGAAGGACACCTGGCCAAGTGTACCCCGTCTTCCACAGTCCCCGAGTTGGGGTTCGTGCCTACTGGACTGAGAGAAAAGAAACTTTCAGGAGTCCTGAAGACTCGTTAGTTGCTTAGGAGGTTATTCTGGGTGTCCTTGAGAGAGGTGGCGTCCTCTTGACCTGCGGTCTCTCGAGAATGTAATTAGGAGCCAAGGAAGGTAGGTGGTGACCCCCCAACCCATTGCGAACCTCAGGGGAGCTTCCCAGTTAAAAAACTAGCTAGACTCTCAGCTTCGGTCAATTAAGCTTATACAAAGAGGGGCGGGGCGTCTAGAGGAGGTGGCACAGGGGAGGCGGGCGGAAGTCTGCTAGCCGCCGATTGGCTGGGGCAAATGTCCGTCGCGCCTCCCTCCCGCCCCATCTCCGGGTGGCCTCGCGGCGCGGCCTGCGGGCGCGCGGAGGAGGCTGGCTGTGCCAGACTGGCAAGGGGGCGTGACCCGAGGAGGCGGGGAGGGGGGCGTGTCTCGCCGGGCCCCGGAGCAGCGCGCGTCAGGGCTTGCGGCCCCGCCCCCGAGCCCCTCCTCCTACGCGGCTCTCTTCTCCTTCCCGCTCGGTCCTCCCGTTCGCTCAGTTCTCGCTCCAGGTTCCACGCCGCGGCCTCGCTCCCCTGCGAGAGCCAGCCCAGCGGCCGCAGCGCGCACACGCGCGACCCGCATCTCCCGCGATCCGCTCTCCCCACGCGCGCATACCTCGCGCACGGACGCACGCTCGTTTCTCCTCGCGCGCCGGGAGCTCGGCGGCGGGATCGGGCGGACCGCGCGGGGCAGCACCGTAGCGGCCGCCACGGGCTGGCTGGCCGGCGGGCCATGGAGGCAGATGGGGCCGGCGAGCAGATGAGACCGCTACTCACCCGGGTAACGAGCAGGGTGAGGGCGCCGCGGCGGTGGGACTCCTCGGCGGGCGGGGGGAGGGCGCGGGGCGAGGCAGACAAAGGCGGGGGGCGCGGCTGGCGTCGCGGCTCGGCCACCTAGTCCCAGGCCCGGCGCCCCCTCCACCTCCCGGCGGCCGGCGCGCCTCCCGTCCCCTTTGTGTGGCGGCCTGGGGCGCGGGTGCGAGGGGGCGGGCGGCTGCGCCGGGGAGGCCCGAGTCGGGGCGGCGGGCAGCGCGCCTCGGGCATCCTCGGCGCGGCTCAGGCGGGACACCGACATCCCCGCTGAGGCCGTGTGTGACCCTGACAATCCATCCCTTCCTTCCTTCCTGCAGCGCTCGCCTCCCCTGTTTCTCAGCGCGCTCCCCAGCCGGGGTCCCGGTTCCGGTTGGCGCAGGAGTTTCAGATTAGCACCTCGAAAAACCTTTCTTTTCCTTCTGAGAAGGACCGCGGCTCCACCTGTCTCTAGCCCCAGGCAGTGGTGAAGAGCTGGTTGACTCTTTCCCCCTCTTTCCGAGTGTCCCCTCCCGCTCCGCGGTGCGCTTTGTTCAGTGAATTCTCCGGCCGCGTGGACTGGCCGCCCTCCTTGGCGACCTAGGCTGTTTCTCGGTTGCCTGCCGGGTCTGCCTCCTCTGGCTGGAATTCGGGGAGTATCCTCCTGCCGCTGGCCAAGTAGAAGGAAGAGGGTGTCCTGAGCTGTCTGGTGCTCCTTCTCTAACTCAGCTAGCAAAATCGCGTTTCCTGCTGAGACTGGCTTTGACTTCAGGGTTAGAGGGGAGTGGGGATGGACTTAAGGCCGGTGTTGTGATGATGTGGGTGAGTGGCTCAGGCTTGAAGAAGCGGACTTCCTGCTTTCATTAGAGCACTTGCGTCTCCACAGTTCTTTCTCCTTTCCAAGTTCGTGACTCAAAGGAGATGGAAGTATTCTAAATTTTCCTACTTCTAATTTTTACTGTGCGACCAGCAGAGGCGGGAAGGTTGCCGGGAAAATTGTCTGGTCTTCCACAGCTAACAGGAAAATTGCTTCTCATGTGTTTTTCTTCAAGAGTTTTCTTTAAACTTCCTGTCAGCTTTCCCTTTTAACTTTTAGGATTATTGTTAAGGTTATGGGAGGTAGTCATTCATTAGTTCAGTACGTTCATTTATAAGTTCTCGAACATAGAGGAAAACTCGGTCTCCAGATAGTGAAGTCATTTAGCAGTGGTTATTGGAAGGTCATTCAGTGATGGAAATGGAATACTGGAAACTCATCCTACATAGTTTTCTGTAATTCCTTTTTTTTTCTTTTTAGACAGAGGCTCGCTCAGTCGCCTAAGCTGGAGTGCAGTGGCGCTATCTCCTCTAACTGCAACCTCCACCGCCTGGGTTCAAGTGATTCTCCCGCCTCAGTCTCTGGAGTAGCTGGGATTACAGGCATGCACCACCACGCCCGGGTCATTTTTTGCATTTTTAGTAGAGATGGGGTTTCGCCATGTTGCCCAGGCTGGTCTCAAACTCCTGACCTCAGGCAATCCGTCTGCCATGGCCTCCCAAAGTGCTAGGATTACAGGCGTGAGCTACCGCGCCTGGCCTTCTGTAAATTTTTGTGTAGCCTTTGAATAAACGGTTTTATAGCGCTTTCCCTGTGTGTTTCAGGTACTATGTTGTATTGAGCAGTAAAGTACATTCGAGTTTTCACAGAGCTGGATAGAAACTACGGTGTGTTTTTTCAAATATTGCCTGCTTAGCTAGTAGAGGAAATGTATGATAAGGCCATTGCCCTCCAAATTATTCATTCGTTCATTGTAATACTTATTTAGATTATTATTTACACTATTCTGTAGTGTCCAACAAGGCAGAACCAACTCCATCCTAATACTTACTTTTTTTGAGACCAGAATTTTGCTCTGTTGCCCAGGCTGGCGTGCAGTGGCTGGATCTTGCCTCATTGCAACCTCCGCCTCCTGGGTTCAGGTGATTCTCCTGCCTCAGCCTCCCAGGTAGCTGGGATTACAGACAAGCGTCACCACGCCTAGCTAATTTTGCATTTTTAGTAGAGAGGACATTTCATTATGTTGGTCAGGCTGGTCTCAAACTCCTGACCCCTGGTGATCCACCCACCTCTGCCTCACAGACTGCTGGGATTACACACGTGAACCACCGCGCTCAGCCCACATCTATCCTAATAGTAGTGATAGTTGAGTTGGGCGACAGATGACAAGGGAATTATTGAACATTGCTGTTAATGGTGTCGTAGGGGAGTACTTTGGAAGGGTAAACCTACTAAATCTTTGAGAAGGTAAGACTTGGCTACGGTTCACACATATAAATCAATAATAGAAATGAAATACAGCAAACTAGCATATAGTCTAAGAATAGAATGAGAGAATAGTAAAACTGTAGGTTGAACTGATTTGAAAACAGGAAAGGAACTATTGGCACTGATAAAATTAAATCTTTGCTCACCCAATTTTGGTAAATGAAAGTCATAAAAGAGAGAGATTATGATAGTCATCAGTCATAACTGTTTTCTCTAACTCGCAGCAGACTTCATCAGCATAGCCAAAAAAGTAGAACAAATTAATATTCATAAAACGCCATCTTAGGTTTGTAATTATGCAAAAAAATGTTGAATAGATTGGTGGCAGTTTATATTACTCTGAAACTGGAGCCCATCTGTGTCATAGTTTAGCTTCTGTGGTTTCTTCTGCTCCTAAAAGTCTGTAGTTTTCACTGATCAGGATGTTGGGATAGAGAGAGGAACGTCATTAATCTTACAAAAATGCAACTTATCTTTTGCTTTGCTATAAAACCTCATCATTGTAAGTCTTACTTGGAATTGTCAGTTTTTTGTTTTGTCTTACTTTCCAGTTTGGGTTAAATTCTGTTATAAATAGCATGGTTTAGAAAGTTCCTCAGTTTCAGCAGGTAATCTACTTTCTTTTAAGCAGTGGATGATTTAACATAGTTCTGATACTACTGAAATTTTGGGACCATGATATTTTTCCATGATTTTGTTATGATTTTATTCATTTTGCACATAGTTACTAAATATCTCATAGGTACTAGGTAATGGGGATATAGTCAAGCAAGGTAGACAGAATCCTGCCTTTGTTGAGTTTATTCTGGCATATGGTGTGAAAATAGTGATAGCATTTACATTCCTGCTAATTCTGTTTGTGAGTGCCAGTTAAAACATTTCATGAGTCTGTTAGAAATTAAGAAAAAAAAGGAAGTATGTTTGGTTCACAATCCATGGAGTTGTCGTAAAGGGAGAGAGCAAATCTGAAACTGTAGGACAAGGCTGGTTGCTCTGACTCATGTACTTTGGGAGGCTGAGGTGGGAGGATTGCTTGAGCATAGGGGTTTTGAGACCAGCCTGGGCAACATAGTGGGACCCTGTCTCTACAAAACATAATCACCCAGGTGTGCTGGTGCTCGCCTCTAGTCCCAGCTACTTGGAAGGCTGAGGCAGGTGGATCACTTGAGCCTGGGAGGTTGAGGCTGCAGTGAGCTGTTGTCATGTCACTGTACTGCAGCTTGGGTGACAGAGTGAAGCCCCGGCTCAAAAAACACTGTAGGACAATTGAGTTAGAATCACGAATTGTTTTGCCTGGTAATTGAGATGGGGAAGTACACAGGTTTTCTTCTAAGGGCTTAGAGAATTTTGTTACCCTAGACTCTTGTTATTTGAATAGGTTAGAATACAAAGTCAAAGTAACCTGGTGTTAGAGGAACCTGGTATATTATTTTAGTGGTATGTGGTGTGCTAACCAATATATTCTAAAATTTTGCTAGGTATAATTTTCAACATCCTGTAATGGGTTGTTTTCTTTCTCTTTTCCTCCCCCTCCTTCTTACTGTATCTTACCACAAATATGATCTTAAAGTGGATAGGATGTGCAACTGACAAAACTGTGTGGGTCTTTAGGCACTTACAGATCTTTCCATAGGGTTACTGTTAAAGATTAGTTACAGGTCAGTATAGCTTTTGATTTATACTATAGTTTCTTCTTGATTATGATTGTCTCTGTAGTTACCACTTTTTATGCATACAGTATTTTTAGTTCTGCAATAAGCATGTACATTCTAGCTTACAGTGAAATTTACTTTTCGTTTAGCAGGCAACTTTGTGTATTTTGTTGCATTTTTTGCAATTTGGGAAAATTTAGGATTATTTGCAGTTGTAATGGTGACAAACCAGTAAAAGGTCTATGGCTGACATAGTGTTATGATAGTGTTTGGCAGTGCTGTTGTTGACAGTCTTCCCTAGGGCAGAGGGCTAGCTGATTGGAGCAGACTAGGTTGCCTAAATTAGTGACTCTTTTCTTCCATGGAGTAGACAATTTCAAATGAATGTTATGTGAGTGGCCTAACACTTTGTGTTGTTGTTGTTGAGGCAGGGTCTCACCCTCAGGGTTGCCCAGGCTGAAGTTCAGTGCCATGATCACTGCACACTGCAGCCTCGACTTCTCAGGCTCACGTGATCTAAGCCTAAGCCTCCTGAGTAGCTGGGAATATGCACACCACCACACCTGGCTAATTTTTTGTACTTTTAGTAGAGACAGGGTTTCAACATATTGCACAGGCTGATGTCGAACTCCTTGGCTCAAGCAATCCACCCTCCTCTACCTGCCAATTTGCTGGGATTACAGGCGTGAGCCACTGCACCTTGCCAACACATCTTTTCAGTACTTGGTTTAGAAAGTTAATGTTTGTGCTCGCCTCAGCAGTACATATACTAAAATTGGAAAATTAATATGTTTATGGTATAGATCTGTATTTTATCTGGAGTTGATATGCCAGTACCTTCAGGTTCTAGTTTGACCTTTTTTTTTTTTTTTTTTTCCCTTTTTATGAGACAGGGTCTTAACTCTGTCACCTAGGCTGGAGTGCATTGGTGCCATCTCGGCTCACTACAATTTCCGCCTCCTGGGTTCAAGTGATTCTTGTGCCTCACCCTCCTGATTAGGTGGGATTTTAGGGACTCGCCACCACACCCCTCCCCCCTTCTTTTTTGTATTTTTAGTAGAGACAAGGTTTCACTATGTTGGCCAGGCTGGTCTTGAACTCCTGATGGCAAATGATCCACCTGCCTCTGCCTCCTAAAGTGCTGAGATTACTGGCATGAGCCACTGCTCCCGGCCTAGTTGGCAGTTTTAAGCAGATTTTCAGATTTCTTTCAAAGAAGATGTTTTAAAATGTTTTATTTTTTCTTAAGCCATTTTACTGAGTGTACTTTAAGCAGTTTATTTTCAGTATCAAGAGGGCAGAGCACAGTCTGGTGTTCATAGTGAAATAGAGAAGATGCTTTAATGTTTTAAATGTCCTTTTTTTAAAAAAATTGTTTTCAGATAATTTGATGTGAACTAGTGTCATTTGGTTCTGATTCTATTCACTTACATCTTAGGCAGTAGAGAAGTTGTCTTCTCTTTCTCTCTGGATTCCAGGACTGTATTGCTTCATTTCAGTAAGATTTCCCAATTTAGAAAAGATGTCAAATTGCCTATCATCTCTGATTAGGAACATGAGAAATGGTTATACTTTTGACAGTAGATTCACACTTGGAAGATGCCTGTTTTATTTTGTTATAGAAGGGAATGTGGAATGGTTTTTCAGAAGAGCATGAAATAGGGGAAAAGATGATACTTAAAACCTTTTTTCTCTCATAATTTGCCATGACACATAATTAACACTTTGTGCTTTTGTTCTTGCTGCATATTCTTTGATACACACAGTGTTTTTCATTGATTACTATTTTTTTTATTCTAGAAAAATACTGAAAATACAAAGAACTACTCTTAGGAATTGACGTACTCAACAAATAAGAATAAAGCAAATTTATGTATAGGAGACTCTTTCCATTGAGTCCCATGGTTGTACTGGAGATGTTTTCTGTTAAAGTCTTCTAAGAAACAAATTTTTGATAGTGATTTTAATTAAAGTTTTCTATTCTAAATATTGTACTGTGGCGACTGAGATATTATCTTGAGCTAGAAAACATTAAAAAAAAGTTTGCACTTTTTAACATTTGCTCTGGGTGGGTGGGAGTTGTGTCAGGGAAGTGAGGGAAGAAGGATGGAAAGGGCTGCTATTCTGTGAATTACAACAGATGCCTTCTTTAGGCAGATGCAAACTTTAGCACAAAGCAGGATGAGAGGACCCTAAGCTGAGCTTCAGCCCTCCTCTGGAAACCCTTCTGTAAGGTAGGGTTTTTTTTAATTCCCAAAACCAGATGTGGTAGTCCTGAATGTATCACCTTTCTAAATTAATACCTCTTCTCTCCTAATCATTCCCCTACCTGACTACAGTCATGCTTGGGATTTTTTGATCTGCATCTAAAACTGGATTTTTTTCCCCCTTTCTCCTGGGCATTCATATTGCCACATTCAAATTTGCAGCAAAATTATACTTCTGGTAGCTGCTGCTATCAGATGTGAAATGTACTGCGTTCTAAAAAAATCCTTGATGTTGAGATTTCATACTGTACAAGACAAATTAAAGACCATCTTTCTCGATTCTGTAAGAATCTAATTTATTTAAAGTAAGAGACACTTTAAAAATCAGACGAGAACCCCTTGTAATAGTTCCCACTGTAATTTAGTAAAATCTAGTTTGATACCATTAATTATTAAACATGATTCCTTTGGGTATGTTTTGTTTGCACCAAGGTAGAACTCATGGTGAATTATCTGCTTTTTATTACCCATTTGCTTTGCACGAAAAGTGTCCTGGGTTCTCTCCTAGCATTTGGAATATTAATGGTGCCATAGATAATATGGCACTGTCTAGTTAAAATTAAAATAGAGATGACCATGGGATCCGTGATGGGCCTTGGGGGTCCTTGAAGCCTCAGAAACTATGAAAAATTTTATGTTCCTATGCATTCTTTCCAGGAGAGGGTCAAATAGCTTTTTACTTTCACATCTCAAAGGACTTTATCATTCAAAAAACAGCTAAGGAATGCAGTCTGAAAATTAAGCTCAGCTTGGTTTGTTTCTTTCTTCAAAGTTCATAGTCTTATATTTAGTTTAAATAGCTGACAATAATGATTACATCCACTCCATTTAACATTCCTTTACAGTTTATTTCCCAGAATGCTACATCTATGGGAGGTTTTGCCAGAGAACCATTCCGTAGACAGGCAAGTTTGGAAAACGTCTTACATTATACTATTTGGAGGTGCACAAAACATAACAGTGTGTATTAAAGGTTCTGAGTAGGGCCGGGCATGGTGGCTCATGCCTGTAATCTTTGGGAAGGTGAGGCAGGTGGATTGCCTGAGCTCAGGAGTTCAAGACCAGCCTGGGCAACAAGGTGAAACCTCGTCTGTACTAAAATACAAAAATTAGCCAGGTGTGTTGGTGTATGCCTGTAGACCCAGCTACTCAGGAGGCTGAGGCAGGAGAATCGCTTAAACCTGGGAGACGGATGTTGCGTTGAGCCAAGATGATACTCCAGCCTGGGCGACAGAGTGAAACTCTGTCTCCAAAAAAAGAGGCTCTGAGAAATCTTATAAAATATATATTAAGCTGGGCACAGTGGCTAGTACCTGTAGTCCCAGCTACTAGGGAGGCTGAGGTGGGAGGATCTCTTGAGCCCAGGAGTTCTGGGCTGTAGTGCCCTTTGGCATCAATATGATGAGCTTCTGGGAGTGGGGGACCACCAGGTTGCCTAAGGAGGGGTGAACCAGCCCAGGTTGGAAATGGAGCAGGTCAAAACTCCCATGCTGATCAGTAGTGGGATTGCGCCTGTGAATAGCCACTGCACTCCAGCCTGGGCAACATAGTGAGACCCCATCTCTAAAAACAAAAATCAAAACGAAACAAAACAATATATTAAACTTTGATGAGGAGAGAATGCAGCTTAATATTAAATGATATTGCCAAACCAGAGATCTTTGATTATTCCGGACTAATGAGAAACAGAAGTGAAGAGGAGGAGCAGTGGTTTGGTATCAACCATGGGTTCAGATCTTAGCTTAGCCTCTAATGGTAGAGCCTGAAAATTATTAGAAAATCTCTTTCTCCCTGTGAGTTCACATCTTTAACACTGTTATAACAATAAATGATTAAATGAGAGACCTAATAAAATGCATTGTTCAGAGCAGGCTTTCTCTAAAAAGTTAGTTATCTGTTCTTCACTAACTTGCCACACAGCAAAGGACAAACTCATACATCTTACATTAGGATTTGCATCAATGTGAGAAACATGACATTCCTCCTGCCCAGTGCTAGGCTTAGAGGAAGAGTATGGTGGAACCTTCAATGGAGTTTCATTATTTCTTCTGAGGGGCTAGAATAGTGCTGAAGTTACCAATTCAGAGTTAGATGTAGTTCTTCCCTTCTATTTTTAAAAGGTTTTATTACATAAGTTTTGTGAATTAAGTTGCTAAGTTAGAGAAATTAAGTATCTGAATGAAATTTGCCTCTCTGCCTCCAGGTTCCCTGAGGGCTGGGGATAGTGTTTTCCTGGGTCATTCACTGCTAAATTCTCAGTTAAGTCTAGCTTAGGGTTTAACACATTGAACAAATGTATTTGTTCAGTGGATGAATGTTAGGATAAAGTTAGTCTGTTATGACACTGCTACAGAGAACTACCTGAGACTGGGTTGTATATGAAGGAAAGAGGTTTAATTGACTCACAGTTCTACAGGTTACAGGATGGGAAGACTCAGGAAACAGACATGGTAGAAGGGGAAGCACGGAAGTCTTCACATGGCGGCAGGAGAGGGAGAGAAGTGAGAAGTGCTACACACTCTCAAAATCGAGTTCTCATGAGAACTCATGAGAACAGCGAGGGGGACATCTGCCCCCAGGATTCAGTCATCTCCGACCAGGCCCCTTCTTCAACCCAAGAGGATTACAGTTTGACAGGAGATTTGGGTGGGGGCACAGAGCCAAAGGATAGCAGGTGATATCATGACTCAGTAAGATTGGAAATTGAGTGTACTACTAGTTAATTGTTTAATTAGTCAAGTGATACATTATATGACTATTATTTATGGTAGTAACCATTAAGAAAAAGAATGCTACTTTGCTTGATACAACTGCCAGTAGAAGACAATGTTTCTTGCCTTGTTTCCTTGAGTGGGAATGTTGAGTAAATACAGTAAATGCAAGTTGGATTGATTCCAAAGAGTACATAACGTTTTTAAAACCTGAGAGAAAATTTTAGGCAGGTGAATATTAAGCACCATTCAAATGAAAATTTCATTAAAATTTATCCTATTTTCACCACTTTTAAGTACACTTACATTGATTGTTGGAAAACAGTGGGAATTTTACTTAAATCTTTTTATTTTTATTGCATTTTAGGTTTTGGGGTACATGTGCAGAACATGCAAGATAGTTGCATAGGTACACACGTGGCAGTGTGATTTACTGTCTTCCTCCCCTTCGCCCACATCTGGTATTTCTCCCCATGCTATCCCTCCCCAGCTCCCCCCGCCCTGCTGTCCCTCCCCTATTCCCCCCAATAGACACCAGTGTGTAGTGCTCCCCTCCATGTCCATGAGTTCTCATTGTTCATCACCCACCTATGAGTGAAAATATGCGATATTTCATTTTCTGTTCTTGTGTCAGTTTGCTGAGGATGATGTTCTCCAGATTCATCCATGTCCCTACAGAGGACACGAACTCATCGTTTTTGATGGCTGCATAATATTCCATGGTGTATATGTGCCACATTTTTCCAGTCCAGTCTATCATCGATGGGCATTTGGGTTGGTTCCAGGTCTTTGCTATTGTAAACAGTGCTGCAGTGAACATTTGTGTGCATGTGTCCTTATAGTAGAATGATTTATAGTCCTTTGGATATATACCCAGTAATGGGATTGCTGGGTCTTCTATTTCTAGGTCTTTGAGGAATGGCCATACTGTCTTCCACAACGGTTGAACTAATTTACACTCCCACCAGCAGTGTAAAAGTGTTCCTATTTCTCCACATCCTCTCCAGCATCTGTTGTCTCCAGATTTTTTAATGATCGCCATTCTAACTGGCTTGAGATGGTATCTCAATATAGTTTTGATTTGCATCTCTCTGATGACCGTGATGATGAGCATTTTTTCATATGTTTGTTGGCCTCATGTATGTCTTCTTTTGTAAAGTGTCTGTTCATATCCTTTGCCCATTTTTGAATGGGCTTGTTTGTTTTTTTCTTGTAAATCTGTTTGAGTTCTTTGTAAATTCTGGATATCAGCCCTTTGTCAGATGGGTAAACTGCAAAAACTTTTTTCCATTCTGTTGGTTGCCGATTCACTCTAGTGACTGTTTCTTTTGCCGTGCAGAAGCTGTGGAGTTTGATTAGGTCCCATTTGTCTATTTTGGCTTTTGCTGCCAATGCCTTTGGTATTTTGGTCATGAATTCCTTGCCTACTCCTATGTCCTGAATGGCTTTGCCTAGATTTCCTTCTAGGGTTTTTATGGTGCCAGGTCTTATGTTGAAGTCTTTAATCCATCTGGAGTTAATTTTAGTGTAAGGTGTCAGGAAGGGGTCCAGTTTCTGCTTTCTGCACATGGCTAGCCAGTTTTCCCAACACCATTTATTAAACAGGGAATCCTTTCCCCATTGCTTGTTTTTGTCAGGCTTATCAAAGATTGTATGGTTGTAGATATGTTGTGTTGCCTCTGATGCCTCTGTTCTGTTCCATTGGTCTATATCTCTGTTTTGGTACCAGTACCATGCTGTTTTGATTAAATCTTAATACTTGTGTAATTTTGCTTTATGAAAAGCAGTGACTTATGATATATGTGATTATAAAACCACCAAAATGACAAGAGATTTCAGATTCCAGATGTCAGCTGTTATATGTATTGTTTTGAAATTATGCTATTCTGTTCTTTGTAGAAGTATTACCTACATAATAGAAAATTTTTCTGTTCATCTGCTTTTAATTTTGTGATTTCGAGGTTTGCGGGACCCTCTTCCTTCCTGGACTCTGCCTCCCTCACTTGCCAATCCATGCATAAATGTTTATACAGGTGTTATAATTAGCCAATACACTGACTCAGTAGAGTCCTTTCAGTAATAGTTTGTCTTTATTTTTGTTTTTTTTTTGTAATTATTCCCAAATGACCTTAATTATGAAATGTGCAAGAGTAACTTCCTTATCCATTTTTGCTTATGCCACTAGCAGTATCCTCGGATAAGATTTTGTTATGAGCCTGTTTGTATTTGGGCAAGTTGGTCATTTGTTAGGAATAAGGGATTCATTCAGCCTAAAATTGGCCTTCATTTGATCTTATTGAGCTATTTTATTCAGTAATAGGAAATTCAGTAAATAATCACAGGCCTCAACCCTCATTTTGAAAACAAGGTAAAGTTTGGAGGTGGCTTAACCTAGATGTAACAAATGCATGTTTGGGTTTCAGATACACCTGGGTTCCCAATTTCTAATCTGCCACAAGGTGGCTTTGGGCAACTAACATCTTTGAATCTCACTTTTCTCATTTGCAAATTGGAATTACTGCATTAAACTTGTCTCATGATCTGGTAGAATGCTGTGTGTAAAATGCTAAATGTGCCTCTTGGAAACTTGCTATTAATAATCAGCCTGTGTTCTTATGGAGTATCCTACGTACCGAAATTCTAAAAGAGTTTGTATATAGAAAGAAGAAAGAGAAAAAAATCTTGGCTATTCTTAAACTCTTGGTATTTAGATATTCTAGATAACGATGTGGTCAGGGGTTTGATACTGTTTTTTTTTTTATTTTGTGACTGAGTCTCACTCTGTTGCCCAGGCTGGGATGCAGTGGCACAATGTCAGCTCACTGCAGCCTCCATCTCCCAGGTTCAAGCAATTCTCTTGCCTTGGCTTCCCAAGAAGCTGAGTTTACAGGTGTGTGCCATCATGCCTGGCTAATATTTTTGTATTTTTAGTAGAGATGGGCTTTTACCATGCTGGCCAGGCTGCTCTCGAAAACTCCTGACCTCAAGTGATCCAGCTAAGTGCTGGAATTAAAGGCATGAGCCACTGCGCCTAGTCTGATACTGGCTTATTGCCTAAAGCATCACATTTTAAAGGATAAGACATGTTGACAAAAATGTTTAAAAGCTTAAAGTATAAGTATCTTCCTTTAAATGATTTAACCATTTTGACAAAATATTTAAAATGTTATATATCTTTCCTTTTCAAAATAAAGTACTGATCACTAACTAGCTTTAGACTGTTTTTAAAACTTGTTTTTAACTGTTTTATCATTGAATTTCTTTTCTGCTGTAGATTTGTTACTGATAACAAATGAAATCACAGTTATAATTTATTTTTGTAACTTAAAGATGTTTAGGAATTTCCAGAATAACTATGTGGCACTGAATTTTATGGGGTTAATATACTCAATCTGCCTATCATCTATGCATTTATTGGTTTATTTTTTGAGATGGAGTCTCACTCTGTCACCCAGGCTGGAGTGCTGATATGATTTCGGCTCACTACAGCCTCCACATCCTGGACTCAAGCAATCCTCCCACTTCAGCCTCCAGGGTAGCTGGGACTATAGGCACGCACCACCACGCTTGGCTAATTTTTTGTATTTTTGGTTTTGCCGTGTTGCCCTGGCTAGTCTTCAACTCCTTAGCTCAAGTGATCTGCCTACCTCCTGGGATTATGGCTGTGAGCTTGGCCTCAAGCTGCTCTTCTAGTTTAGAAAAATGTGATTGATCAAAGAGGTTAATTAAGTAGGAATTTTAAAGTAATTCAGCTTGTCGTTAAGAGTTGTATATGTATTGACTTTATTAAGTTAATTGCATTATTTTGTAAAGAAATGAGGTCTTGCTATGTTGCCTAGGCAAGAATTTGGTGGCTATTCTCAGGTATAATCATAGTGTACAGAAGCCCTGAACTCCTGGGCTCAAGTGGTCCTCTGGCGTCAGCCTCCCAAGTAGCTGGGACTAATGGTGGGTACAAACACACCATTCCCAGCTTATCAATTTTTGAGATGTTTTCTTACCTCCATTTTTTAAGCTGATTCAAATATTTTTTTTTTTTTTTTTTGAAACAGAATCTCCCTCTATTGCCCAGGCTGGAGTGCAGTGGCGTGATCTGCCCTCACTGCAGTCTCCGCCTCCCAGGTTCAAGTGATTCTCCTGCCTCAGCCTCCCAAGTAGCTGGGACTACAGGTTAACTTTTGTATTTTTAGGAGAGACGAGGTTTTGCTGTGTGATGGCCAGGCTGGTCTCCAACTCTGACCTCAGGTGATCAGCTCACCTTGTCCTCCCAAAGTGCTGGGATTACAGGCGTAAGTCATCACAACCAGTCTGCATTCAATTAAAAAATTTTTTTAAATTTACTGTCTTGTCATTGACGTAAGCTCATGTATTCAATTTTTATATGTTAACTTTTTTGCTATCCTCTGCTAATTGCGTTGGTTTAGCAATAAATGGCTTTAAAAGGTTAAGAAATGAATATTGACTGGATTAGCTGGGAGGGATTGTTGTTTTATACTATGCCAGTGCCTTCTTTGTTATGATTGTGGGCTTTGAATAGTTAGGGGCAGTTTGAGATTGTAATTTGGTAGCAGTGATTTTAGATGTTGGGGGATTGCTGCCTCTCTGCTCATTTAGAATTAATAGCTGATTGGAGGAGTAAATACTGTTCACCGAGAAGATTTTTGTATAAAGCCAAAATGATAACATTTTCAGCTTTATTTTTCAGTCGGCCTCAGGAACGTCACATAAAGTGTAAAAAATGAGCGTTGGCTGACAGATTTTTGTTGGGCCTGTTGGTTAGGAGTCATTTACTGTTTAATGCTTCAAATGTCAAAACTTTTGCTTTAGTTTGTCATCTGAAACAAATAAACCTGAACCACAGTTTATAAAATGAAGGCATGGGACCTTGAATGGGAATATTTATTTTATTTTATTTTTAAAAAATTTTTAAGAGACAGGGTTTCACCATGTTGGTCAGGCTGGTCTCAAACTCCTGACCTTGTTATCCCCCCAACCTTGGCCTGTCAAAGTGCTGGGATTACAGGCGTGAGCCACCGCGCCCAGCCCTAATGGGAATTTTTTTACTCACTTTGTTGATGGTGTATTAAAGCTTCAAATCTGTCCCCTTTCACCTTGTTCTCCATTTCAAATAGCTATGGGGCGGAAATTCTGACTAGCCTCTGCCTGCTTGTAATGTAGTTATTGTTGTATAAAACTCAGAAAGGATCTACCCCAAATATTCATCTTCTGAATCTCTTCCTTCAGATTGAATCTTTTCCAAGCTGCAGGTTGTGACTTATTAATAACTTGTAAGAACAGTGTAGTGTATTATAAGTGTTAGAAAAGAAAGGAACAGAATAGAACACTTAAAAACTACGTTACAAATAGTAAGGACACATATTGTTTTGTGAAACCTTTTGTTTGTTTTATTCATAGGTACATACATACATGACATGTTAAGAGGTATGTTATGCTTGGCCTTTTGGCTAAGATCAAATGAAGAGGTATGTTACATACTGGGTCGTGATGCAAAATGTGTTTCCAGGGTTTGCTGTTTTTTTTTTTTTTTTAAAGTTGGAGCTACTTACTCTTTTGTTCCTTTATTTAAAACAAGTTGGAAAACCATTGGTATAGATTAACAGTTGATTTCATTCTTTTGGGAATAATACATACATACATATTCATGTGTTCAATATATACATCAATCATATATATTCCTTAAAATGTTAACACCCAAGTATTAGTATTTAGATTAAACGCTGTTATTTGGCTTATAAATTAACAGTACATCAAAGATTTTATTTTGGTAAATTTAACTTCATACTTCATTAATAGATTACTTGTTCCATGTATAATATTAATAAATTGAGGTGTAATGAGAAGAAAGAACTGCCAACAGATTATCTTCTGTTCAATTTCAAACTCAAATTAACTGCTTAAGCCTTTAAGCTCATGGGCAAAAAAAAAAAAAAATCTACAATTAGCAAGACTTTGTTTAGTCAGTTTGACTCAGAAATACTTGAAATATTGCAGTGTGTTTAATTTGAAGAGGACTTATGGAAAACTATACCTTGTCCTACACATCTCTTCATTTATATCCTTTGTAATATTCTTTATAAACTGGTAAACGTAAGAAGTGTGTCTGTGAGTTCTGTGAGCTGTTAAAATTTTAGTGGTGCTAAAAACGGAAGTGGTTGCCCAAATTAAGCAATGTCAACTCAGCAGTGGTATTTAGCAGTATGAAACCCAGTGGACTGGCTGTGCTCCTTACTGAAACATATGCTTTAAAATGAGACAGGTTTCCATTGGTCTTATACAGATTTCTCCTTCCTCTTTTCTTGGCTGGCTATTTGCTTGAAGTTTATCTGTGTAAATCAAATTAAAATCTTCATGTTTGTTATAGTATTAATACTGGTTTATTGTGTTAATGTTTGTGTTGCTTATTGCTGTGATTTCAATTTTGTTAGCTGGTACCGAATTGCTAGTATTTTAAAATAATTAAGTGAACATTTTTGTGATTGTTTCACTTACAATTCCATAAATAAGGCCTATGAGTAAAAATATAGTTTAAAACGGTACGGTATGTGGCCTAGTGGAATGAACATGGTGCTTTGAAATCACATACCCCTGATTTGAATAATGATCAGCTGTGTTATTATAAGGAGTTTTTGTGAGAATTAACAATAATGTTTGTAAGTGGCCCAGTGAAAAGTGCATTGTCCCTAGAGGCAGGACATTATTTTAAATTCTGTCTTATCCAAGCTGAAGCAATTGGGAACATTATTTAATTTTTCTGAGTCTCAAGTTTCTTCTTTCACATACTTGGGAGAGTAACACTTGCTCCAATATTTTTTTTTTTTTTTAAGAGATGGGGGTTTCACCAAGTTGGCCAGGATGGTCTCTATCTCCTGACCTTGTGATCCACCCGCCTCGGCCTCCCAAAGTGCTGGGATTACAGGCATGGCTGGTTTCGAACTCCTGACCTCAGGTGATCCACTCACCTCAGCCTCCCAAAGTGCTGGGATTCTAGGCGTAAACCACTGTGCCTGGCCAAGAAAGTAAAAATTTTAAAGAATTTAAAACATATCTTCTCATAATTAAAATTGTGCACCTTTTCTGTACCCCCCTTTTCTGTTATATAGAGAAACACAGGTCCTCTGCTTTGTCAGTAGTATCATTTGCATCTAGTTACATTCCTGTATTAGGTTCCTATACCAAAAAGGTAATTTCCCTTCTGTAAAGGGAACTTAAATGGCTACTGCATATGCTTTCTTAATCACTTTAATTCCTGTACAGTTTTCCACCTAATTTAAAATTTCTAGGTCCCCCCCCCTTTGGCTGATTGAAATTCACAATTCGAATTCTAAGCCATTTATTATTTCTTTTTCCTGAATTTAAGATTTCAAAAAATCTTAAATTGATTATATAATCAAATTAATTAGCTTAAAATTAATTAAATCAGTTAATTTGTATAATTTAATGACTGTAAAGCAGCAAAACGTTATTATCTTTTTTTTTTTTAACTGTGCCTACCAGTTCAGTTTTAGAAAATGGAAAAATGGTTAGGAAAATTTTGAACCATCTTCTGTAGGTAGCTGAACTTGTGAAATGCTTTTTCAAAAAATGTTACTTGCTTTGTTATTAAAGTTGTTTCTACTTGAAACAATAATTGGTTGTAGTTTTTTTTTTTTTAATCGATATGGAGTATTGCTCCGTAGCCCAAGCTGGAGTGCAGTGGCGCGATCTTGGTTCACTTCAACCTCCATCTCCCAGGTTCAAGCGATTTTCGCGGCTCAGCCTCCCGAGTGTTTGGGATTACAGGCATGCCTGGTAAATTTTCGTGTTTTTGGTGGAGACCAGGGACTCACTATGTTGCCTAGGCTGGTCTCAAACCCCTGAGCTCAAGCAATCTGCCTGCTTTGGCCTCCCAAAGTGCTGGTGTTATAGACAAAACCAGGTTCTTGTCACACGGGCGGGAAAGAGTAGGCACACAGACACTTTGAAAGGTGAGGGGTTACGAATTTCTTGGATGAAAAAAGAAAAAGAACACGGCGAAGAAAGATGGAGTCCTGCAAACAGGCTGTCCATCTCACCAATTGAATTCCATGTTACTACCCTGGAACAGGCGGGGACAGGCTCTTGCCCCTGCCAATGGCGCCAACTTTTTGCGCCTCCACCCCCATCCTCCCAGTGATTGTCACGTAGACTCTCAAGAGGAAAAGAAAGAACACAGCAAAGTGAGATGGAGTCCTGGTAACAGGCTGACCATCTCACCAATTGAATTCCATGTTACTCCCCCGGAACAGGACGGGCCAGGCTCTTTCACCCTGCAAATGGCGCAAACTTTTTGCGGCTCCACCCTATCCTCCCAGTGCGCAGGCCACTGGTAGGTTGTCTTGGATCCCTGTTTACTTGGTGCTGTCATTAGGATTACAGGCAAGAGCCACTGCGCTGGGCTTATATGCTTGCCTTTTTTTTTTTTTTTTGAGACAGAGTGGGGCTCTGTTGTTCAGGCTGGAGTGCATTGGTGGCGCAGTCTCGGCTCACTGCAACCTCTGCCTACCAGGTTCAAGCAATTCTCCTGCCCCACCCTCCGGAGTAGCTGAGAGTGCAGGCGCCTGCCACTACTCCTGGCTAATTTTTGTATTTTTAGTAGAGACGGGGGTTCGTCATGTTGGCCAGGCTGGTCTCGAACTCCTGACCTCAGGTTATCCACCCGCCTCTGCCTCTCAAAGTGCTGGGATTACCGGCGTGAACCACGGCACCCAGTCTTGATTGTGGTTTTGAAGAATGGACTAAAATGTCACTAATATTTCACCCTTAATGAATTATCAGTTATTTTTTATATTAAATATACTGAATAAGTAGGTCTTTACTGTCTTTAGAGAAGCATGATCTTTGTTGAAACAGACTATGTAGCCTTCTATGTGTTCATATAGACTCAAACTCACAAATGGATTTTATCCTTTCTAAAACTAACATGTGATACTAGAAACTACAGCTTTTTTCTTTTTTTTGAGACAGTCTCCCAGGCTGGTGTGCAGTGGCGCAATCTTGGCTCACTGTATCTTCTGCCTCCTGGGTTCAAGTGATTCTTCTGCCTCAGCTTTCTGAGTAGCTGCGATTAGAGAGGCACGCCCGGTTAATTTTCGTGTTTTTTTTTTTTTTTTTTTTTTTTTTTTTGGTGGAGGCCAGGGTTTCCAGGTTTTCAATTGTTATCCAGGCTCTTCTGAAACCCCTGAGCTCAAGCAATCCTCCCGCCTTGGTCTCCCAAAGTGCTGATGTTGTAGACAAATCCGGGTTCTTGTCACAAGGGCGGGAAAGATTAGTCACGCAGACACTTTGAAAGGTGGGGAGTTACGAATTTATTGGTCGAAAACGAAAACGACCAGCACAGCAAAGTAAAATGGAACGCTGCTAACAGGCTATCCATCTCACCAATTGAATTCCACGTCACTACCCTGGAACAGGGGGGCCGGGCTCTTACCCCCTGCAAATGGCGCGAACTTTTCACGCCTTCACGCCATCCTCCCAGGGCGCAGATTGCCTCGTAGACTCCCAAGAGAAAAAGAAAGAACATGGCAAAGTAAGATGGAGTCCTGCTAACAGGCCGTCCATCTCACCAATTGAATTCCATGCTACTACCCCGGAACAGGCGGGGCCGGGCTCTTACCCCCTGCAAATGGCGCGAACTTTTCCTGGCTCCACCCCATCCTCCCAGCGTGCAGATTGTCCTGTAGACTCCCAAGAGAAAAAGAACACAGCAAAGTAAGATGGAGCCCTCCTAACAGGCTGTCCATCTCACCAATTGAATTCCACGTTACTAACCCGGAACAGGCGGGGCCAGGCTCTTCCCCCGCTGCAAATGGCGCAAACTTTTCCCGGCTCCACCCCATCCTCCCAGTGCGCAGATTGCCTCGTAGACTCCCAAGAGAGAGAACACAACAAAGTGAGATGGAGTTCTGCTAGGCCACCAATTGAATTCCACCTTACTACCCCGGGACAGGCGGGGTCAGGCTCTTACCTCTGCAAATGGCGTGAACTTTTTGTGGCTCCACCCCATCTTCCCAGTGTGCAGACCACTGGTAGCTTAGTTTGGGAACCCTTTTTACCTGGCGCCGTCACTAGGATTACAGGGCTTAGTCATCGCGCTGGGCTTTCATTTCCTTTTCCTTTTTTTTCTTTTCTGTTTTTGAGGTGGAGTTTCGCCCTGTCCTCCAGGCTAGAGTACCGTGATGGGATCTCGGCTCACTGCAATCTCCGCCTCCGGGGTTCAGCCCCTTGAGTAGCTGAGATTGCAGGCACCCGCCACACGCCCCGCTAATTTTTGTATATTTAGTAGAGACTGGGTTTCGCCATGTTTGCCAGGCTGATCTCCATCCAACTCCTGACTTCAGGTGATCTTTCTGCCTCTACTGGTTTTAAATGGGGATTTAAAAAAATTATGGAGGCCAGGTGTGGTGGCTCACGCCTGTAATCCCAGCACTTTGGGAAGCCGAGGCGGGCGGATCATGAGGTCAGGATTTTGAGACCAACCTGGTGAAACCTGTCTCTACTGAAAATACAACAGCAACAACAAAATAGCTTGGCGTGATGGCGCGTGCCTGTAGTCCCAGTTACTAGGTAGGCTGAGGCAGGAGAATGTCTTGAACCCTGGAGGCCCAGGTTGCAGTGAGCCAAGATTGTGCCACTGCACTCCATCCTGGGTAGTAGACGGAGACTGAGTTTCCCCTCCCCCCCCCAAAAAAAAGAAAAAAGAAAAAAATTAAATCTCATTTGTGGTTACATTAAAATTGGTTTTCCTAATCTGATGGGTCTTAAATTCCATTTGTTAAGCATTTAGTGAGCGTATCCTGTTAGTCATTGGCCATTTGTATTTTCACTTAAGGGAATTACTTGGTTCGTATTCTTTTTTTTTTTTGAGATGGAATCTCACTTTCTCAGGATGGAGTGCAGTGGTACTGTTTTGGCTCACTGCAATCTCTGCCTCCCAGGTTCAAGTGATCCTCCCACCTCAGCCTCCCTAGTAGTGGGACTACAGGAGCATGCCACAATGCCTCGCTAGTTGTTGTTGCACGATATCGGCTCACCACAATCTACGCCTCCCGGGTTCGAGCGATTCTCTTGCCTCAGCCTCCCGAGTAGCTGGGACTACAGGCGACTGCTAGCACGCCCGGCTAAATTTTGTGTTTTTAGTAGAGATGGGATTTTAACATATTGGCCAGGTTGGTCTCAAACTCCTGACCTTGTGTTCCACCCGCCTTGACCTCCCTATGTATTGGGACTGTGAGCCACTGTGCCCAGCCGAAATCTTTAGTATTTTACACTTTAATATGTTTGCTCTTGGTATCTGGTTATAATTTTGTCACTTCTTGACAGGTTTGTTTTATTTTCATTATACTTGAGTCGTGTTGTAAAGGTCTACTGGGATTCCTGAAGTAATAGTAAAAGACACATCTTGATGAAGCAAAAATCCAGTGGTTATTAGGCTTCTGGTCAACAGCACCAAGTTCTTAAAGGCCATGGCATGGTACCTGAGAGAAGGTATTTATCCAAAATAATATCAAGTAAAATGATTTTTGAACATGAAAAGATTTTCTTTATTACCCATATATTTATTGTGAAGCATATTTCTCAAGGCCTTCTTAAATGAAAAAGGTATTTGAGCTGAACATTACTCAGAAAACTTAGGGGAAAACACCCTTCATAATAAATTAGGAGAGGGATCTACTTGACTTTAATGTTTGAAATAGTCTCTTGTGAGCAGTAGAGATTTGGTGACATTGATTCAGATGGTCCAATTTTAATTCTTGGTTCTGTACTAGATAATACAATATTTAAGTAATTCTAGTACTTAAAATGCTTATTAATATGAGCTTTCAGTTTTTAGAATTAACCAGAGGACACAGCTTAGAAGGCTTTATTAGTTGAATAGAATGTAAATGTTATGAATCTTGATACAAAAATAAAAACATAAGCTGAGTGTAGTGGATTCTGTAATCTTAGTAGTTTGGGAGGCCCAGGCGAGTGGATATCTATAGAGGCCAGGAGTTCACGACCGGCCTAGCCAATGTGGAGAAACCAGGTCTGTACTTAAAATATAAAAATTAGCAGGGTGTGGTTGCAGGCATTGGTAATCCCAGCTGCTAGGGAAGCTGAGACATGAGACTTGCTTGAACTTGGGAGGCAGAGTTTGCAGTGAGCAGAGATTGCTCCACTGCACTCTCTAGCCTGGGCGACAGAGTAAGACCCTGTCTCAAAATATATATATGTCTCAAAAACAGATGTGGAAGAGAGATTGCAAATGAAAGGGTATGGGTGTGTTAGAGAAAATTCACACCAAAACGTAAAATAAATTATTTAAGGTTATAATGGTAACTCTAGCAATCAAAAATAGTTATAAGACACAACAGAATGTGGCTGTAGCTCATGAGTGGAAGTGGGAATGGGAGGAATGCTTGGTTATTTGGGGGCACTTTTGTAACCTTGGATTTTTCTACTATTTACAGATTAATTTGATAAATTACCTAAAAATGTAGCTTAAGTAAAAAAATACAGGTTATAAAACAGTGAGTAATGAATGCTCTCTTTTTGTAAGAACATATATATTCCCATTTGCATAAAAACATTAGCAAGAAGGCTGAAAACGGAGCGAGGGATCAAATGAGACTTCTATTCAGTAAAATTACACTGAAAATAAATCTTTAAATAGACGAATGAAAGCCTACTGATTAAAGTTTCAGTTTATTTGTTGAGTTACTTTATATTTTTATTTTATCAAAGAACATAGTAAACTAATTTTACCTATAAACCTTGATTTTTAACAATTTTATTGGGATATTGGTTTAATAGTGTCCATGATAGTGTTACTTACAATGGGAAGTTGGAGAAATGTGTCTTTCGTATTTTGATATATAACATTTTGTTTCATATTTGGGAAATTAAAAAGTTGGTAAATGCACTTAGTTTCTTTCTTGGGTTGCTTAACCTTCCCTTCCTCCCACCCAAATCCCTATGCTTATGGTTTTTATAATCCAGTGGGGGAGGAGAGGAATGGGGCAGACGTGTGCTTGACCAGCAGGTTAAGCTCTTAAGTCCTGGTGGGGAGGGCCAAGATTTTCCACAGGAAGTATATTTCAAGAGGTCATTTTAGAAATGGGTTTTTTTTTTTTTTTTTGAGATGGAGTCTCATTCTGTTGCCCAGGCTAGAATGCAGTGGCGTGATCTCAGCTCACTGCAGCCTCCACCTCCCAGGATCCAGCAATTCTCCTGCTTCAGACTCCAGAGTGGCTGGTATTACAGGCTTGCACCACCATGCTCGGCTAATTTTTGTGTTTTTAGTAGAGGTGAGGTCACCATGTTGGCAAGGCTGGTCTTGAAGTCCTGATTTTAGGTGATCTGCCCGCCTCAGCCTCCCAAAGTGCTAGGATTCAGGCATGAGCCACCATGCCCAGCCAGAAACTAGTTTTTAACCTGATTGTTTGCAGATGTTCTTTCAGGGCTTGATGTATTGAGAATTTAAAAAATAATTGAATGACACATGTCTTACTCTCGTATTTGAGTCTTCAGATTTATGTTTATTCGCCAAGTGTATATCATACATCATAAAGGTGAATATTTCAGATATGTAATTAATTGTATGTGTATTATAACTGTTGATGTTACTGGGATTTCTATTCTTGGAGGAGTTGAGAAGCCTTAATTGTGTTTGAAGTATATGGCATGTCTTTCACCTGTTACCCACAGTCAGTCTCCCTACGTAAAGTTGTGAAAGATTAAAAGAAAGTATCTTTTCTGTTTGATATATTGGTGTTACATTTCTTATTTTGTTATGTATTAATGCACATCATCAGTGAATTATCCAGGATGAGCTGGGTAGTAAGATTTTAGCTATGGAATATAGATATTTTTATAGAAAATATTAAATATCATCTATTTGCTACCTTATAGAATTGATGGTACCAAGAAGCAAAACTGTGTATACAAAGAGCACTTTAGTGAAGCAGTAAAAACTAGTTATCTTATTAAATCTCAGCCTTTTTGTTTTGCTTTAATATTCTGAATGACAAAATAAGTATTCATAAAAACTGAGTCTTGCTCTGTTGCCCAGGCTGGGGTGCAGTGGTGCGATCTCTGCTCACTGCAACCTCTGCCTCCCGGGTTCAAGTGATTATCCTCCCTCAGCCTCCGGAGTAGCTGATACTGCAGGTACCCACCACCATGCGCGGCTAAGTTTTATATTTTTAGTAGAGGTAGGGTGTCGCCATATTGGCCAGGCTGGTTTTGAACTCCTGACCTTGTGATCCACCCAACTCAGCCTTCCAAAATGCTGGGATTACAGATGTGAGCCACAGCGCCCAGCCCTGGATTTTTTTTTAAATAAATTTCAACCAAGGGCAGATGACATCAGATTGACTGCAGAAGTATGTATGAGAATCCAGTTGTCTTCTATGAAGTTAAATATGTAAAAATTAAGATATATTGAATATGTAAAAATTAACAGAGCCATTCTTCCCACTGAATTTTGTCTTGTTTTTGAGAAGTGGTTTTTATTAAAATGTTAGCATGTTAACATGTAATGGCTTTATTATTGTTTAAATGATTCTGAATAAATATTTTGAAGTTTTCTGTTTTAATCCTGATGTGGTAACTTATATAAACAAAGGTGCTGTGAGATCTTCAGGAATTTAAAAAAATGTAGAGAATCCCAAGTCTCATTTTTTTTCTAACTATTGTCCATATTAACTCTTTGTTTTGGCTAAAATGATAATTATAAACTATAATATTTATTAATCCATTTATTAATACAGTTATATGTGAGTTAGCATAAATTTTGTAATATTAAAAAGGTGAAATTTTTCAAATGGAAACATCTTTGGGTTTTTTCTGAAATTCAAGGGCTAGATTTAACTGAGCATAGTTTTGAAAGTATCTTCTCTATGGTATAGATATTCTCACACGTGTTCTTAGAGTATGCACTGTTTGTACTAACATTGCAGAAAGGTTTTAGTTGAAAATGGATTGCTGCATTCCTCTTGGTATTTTTACTTAAAACTAAATGTGTATATTACTTTCCAAATCTGCTACACTGTGACCCTATGTAGGTTGTAGTTATTAGCTTCGAAGATTAGGTAACTTAGAACACAGTGATTGGCTGCGCCATAAAAGTAACTTAGAAGAGTTCATCTCTGCAAAGCACAGTGACCTAAATCAGATATGTGCTCACTGTCCCTGGACTCTTCAAGGGACTTACTTCATTACATCATCAAAAACAAGGCATTTCTGTATTACTATGGAAAGATTTCGTCTGGAGAAGAAGTTACCTGTATGTACCTAATTAAGATCTTATATTTTATTTAAAAACGAATTTGAATCAGAGTTGAATAGTGAAGCTTGAAGAAATGTCAGGCTTACTAGCACTGGCTTAGAATAGTATCATCCTCTGTGTCCTTGGCTGTGGATGTCATCTGTTGAAGAGTAATTCTGTGTGTAAAGTTAAAAATGTTCGTAGCATCTTTATTCTTCTATAAAACTCACTCTTGGTTAGTTAATACTACTTGAATGAGTCTTTAAAAATTATTTGGCTGAGATATTAGGAAAGAAATCACTTTTTCTTAATGGTTAAGTATGTTTTGAAGTTAAAGGGTTCGATAACTATGAAATTATGTGGTTAATCATAATTTATGACAGGCATTACTTTTGGGCAATAGCCATATGTCTTACGTAATGGAAAAAAATAATTTGTAACAGGGACCTCTGATGGCTGTTTCAGTGGATTTTTGTAAACTTCAGGGTGTCAAAAAGAATATTAGACTAGATTTACCATATATTTTAAAGGAATCTTTTAACATCCTTTACTCCTAGTACTTTGCCTTTGGCATGTTAAGTGTCATTTTTGATAATTTGACCAGAAATTTAAATTGTGCATTTTGCTTTTTCAGGCAAGATAAATAACTGTGAGAGGAATTAGTAAAATGTCTTATGAAGGTATAAATATGTTTCTAACAAAACTCAATTTGATTTTGCTGGGATTTGCATTTTGAATTGAATTTGATTTTGTCATATGTTGATGCTGGGTTTTTAAATTTATGATATAGGTTTTGGTTTTTTTTTTTTGGAGACAGATCTTGCTCTGTTGCCTAGGCTAGAGTGTGGTGGTGCAATCTCGGCTCACTGCAGCCTCCACTTCCTGGGTTCAAGCCTTCTGAGTAACTGGAATTACAGGAGTGCTCCACCACACTCAGCTAATTTTTGTATTTTAATAGAGACAGGTTTCGCCATGTTGGCTAGGCTGGTCTTAAACTCCTGACCTCAAATAATCTCTGCCTGCTTCGGCCTCCCAAAGGCTGCACTCCAGACTGGGCAACAGAGGGAGACTGTCAAATTAAAATGAAATGAAATGAAATAAAATAATTTAGTTATGCAAGTTACACATGAAAACGTTCTCATTGAAAACTGAAACAATAACAATAAATTCATATTCTGACTTGACTTCCATTCAAACCCAGTTCCCTTTCCAGAAATGAGCAGTTAAGAATTTGGTGTGTCTGAGCTGCAGTCGCACATTAAGCAACCAAAAAAAAAAAAAAAAAACCCAAAGAATTTGGTGTGGATACCATCAAGCCTTTAAACCCTGCTTTTTACTTAATATAAATAAATACATATGAAAACCTGTAACTATGGCAATAAAATTTTGGTTTAGTCTTGTAAATATTTTTAAAGTAAACTTGACCTTATTTACTACAATGTGCTTTTTCACTAAGCAAATATCTTTGAGACTTTTTCTTATCAGGACATTAAGATTTGCTTCCATTTTTTTGGGTCTGGTGTCTCAAACTCTTTCCTAGAACTCTTTGGTATGAGATTGTCTTGTTACTATTGACACACATTTTTGTTTCATTTTTTTTTTAAATATTAGAAAGAATGCCTCAATGAAAATGAAAGTTCAGAGAAGTGGAACTTTCTCTTGCCTAGGCAGTATCTAGTAGGTGCAGCCTGTGTAGAGCATGAGAAGATGTACTCTTTTTTTCTTCTTTTAATATGTCATGTTTGGTACATGTGGGAGCATTTATCCATGAAAGCTATTTAGAGGTCAAAGGGTATGTGTATTTTAAATAAGTATAATAAATAATATATTTGTAAGTATTGTGAGACTATATAACTTAAGCTGTTTTTGAGTCCTTTTTGTTTTTATTTGAAGGTGAGAGTTCATTGTTTTGCTTCATATCCTGGCAATTGTGCAACCTAAATGAAAGTTTGGAATGTGAGCAGTTAATCCCTTTTAGGATAGGCAGTATGCTACCTCTCAGGATACAACTTCTGTGCGTTTTACTTAGGAGAGCTTATCTTTTGTATCTGTGCATGTTCAGAGACTCAATGACATGAAGTCATTGGAGGATTTGGCTAAAGATCTTAGAGTATGACTTGGTTCATGGGTGGAAATTATTCATTACTTGTTCTTGCACTTTTGGGGTTTGGTTTGGTTTCCTACTTTGGCTTTTCCTTGTTACTGAGGAAGTGAATGCTGTAAGGCAGTGTGATTAATTTGTGCACCTGGCTAATTACTCTTTATTTTTATTTATTTATTTTTTTGAGACGGAGTTTCGCTCTTGTTACCCAGGCTGGAGTGCAGTGGCATGATCTCAGCTCACTGCAACCTCCGCCTCCTGGGTTCAAGCAATTCTCCTGCCTCAGCCTCCCGAGTAGCTGGGACTACAGGTGCACCCCACCATGCTCGGCTAATTTTTTGTATGTTTAGTAGAGATGGGGTTTCACCATGTTGACCAGGATGGTCTCAATCTCTTGACCTCGTGATCCACCCTCCTCGGCCTGCCAAAGTGCTGGGATTATAGGCGTGAGCCTCCATGCCCGGCCATTATTTTTTGTAGAGAGAGGGTTTCACCCTGTTGGCCAGGCTGATGTCAAACTCCTGACCTCAGGTGATCCACCCACTTTGTCCTCCGAAAATGTTGGGATGACAGGCATGAGCCACCATGCTCGGCCTTAAAATTTTGTTAAATTAAGAATCATATTAAGTAAATGGAGATGGGGGTCTTGCTATGTTGCCCTGGCTAGTTTCAAACTCCTGGGCTCAAGTGATACTCATACCTCAGACTTCCAAAGTACTGGGATTTCAGGTGTGAACCACCACACCTGGCCCATCTTCTTAGTCTGTCATATGAAATTGTCTCATGGTCTACATTGCTTGCTCCCACTCCTTTAAATATGGAACCATAGCAATTCATTTAATACTTCTATTACCTATATTAAATTGAACACCAATCATTCAAAGTTGTATACGTGTATGTCCTGATATCCAAATAAATGTATTTGATTTACAGTTTGAATATATGGCCTTTAGAAAGTAAATTTGGATATCAAAAGATCTGCATTTACTTCATATACTGTGTCTTGCTCTGAGTTTTGGGTAACAAATAGTGGTAGTTTGGATAGCAAGGAATTTATCTGAAAATTTAATCAAATCAATTCAGTTCCTGAGTTTACTTACTAAGGATTTGAACACTGGGGTTTCCATAGAAGCAATAATTGTATCTCAGTTTACTTGGTATGCATTGTAAAAAAGTGTGGAGCTGCCTGGCCAGCTCTGGTAGAGGTCAGGGAGTTTCCCTGCATAGCTCCGGTAGCCCCATGCTGGGTATGGGTCCAGAAGGAGCTGTAGCTGGTCTGGCTAGAAACCAGGACTAGATTTCGAAGACTTTTTGAGGGTAGGGTATTTGTCCTTTTCTCTCTAGCAGTGGCACAGAATCTTTGTGTGTAATAAGTTAATAATAAGTAGTTAATGATGATTAGAATGTCCGTTTGAAAGTTACTACAAGTTGAGAAGGGAAGTTAAAGCTAAAATTTTCTCATTTTAAAATTAGCCCATACAACATTTTACAATAAATACGTTTAGACTTTTTGTTGAACTGAAAAGAGAACAAAATTATGAAGGTGGGATTTTCACAACTGAAACTAGAATTTCCCTAGAGGTTAAATTTTGGCATGGATTTTACCTTGGGGGAAAATAAAAAGTTCTTTTAACTTTCGTTATCTCTTGATTAATATAAAGTGGTGCTGAATGTTGAGTCTACCTTTTTTTTTTTTGACAACTTTATGTTTGACCATAATCCAATCCAGCGTAACTGTTTCATGTTGTTTAGGACACATAAGAGCAAAGATCAAGAAAGCAAGCATTCCACGTTGACATCCAAGGACTCCCCTCACATCACATTTTCTTTAATCTCTAACCCTGGAAGGTCTGTCTTTTGAGGATGAAATGAATATATTACCACTTATTTAGTAATTTGCACAGAAAACCATTTAAAAACCTTTGCCATTTCACTTCTTACTATGGGATTTTTGAATGATCTTCTGTGGATTTAAGTAGCTTATAACATTTTAAAAATAATGCAGTTAGCTGTAATAAGAATTCGTTTATTTGAAAGAAAGCAGTCTTTTATATTTTGTTGCCATTTCAAAGGATGCATATGATAGGTCCTCAATAGATTGTGATCTCACGAGTCAATGAGAATAATTTGTTCTTAGGGTCCTGATGAAGAAGCTGTTGTGGATCTTGGCAAAACTAGCTCAACTGTGAACACCAAGTTTGAAAAAGAAGAACTAGAAAGTAAGTTTGTTTAAAATAACTTCCTTTGCTTAGTAGGATAAATTACTAATTAATATTTGTTGTGTGTATCCTCTTAAGTTTTACCTAGTATTTGCTGAGTTTTTGTTTGTTATTGTTGTAATACATACATTTAGAAGAGTGCCATTTGAAAGTATTGGCAAAAGATTAAGAGTTCACAATGCTTTTCAGAATTTAGTGATGGTTACCATTAACTTAACTTGGAAAACTGAAAGGCCAGAGTCACAAAATTAGTTAATTCTTTTAATTTTTTTCATTTCTAGCAGGCCGAGTAATTTGTATAATGAGTACACTAACGTGCCAGACTAATAAACCACAGTTATCATTAGTTGCCATCTAAACATTCATTTTATAGGTGTTACATTAGCCTTTTAAAGTGTTGCAGTAACCTCTGCAGAGTTGTAGAGTAACTGAGTTGTTTGCCCATCATTCTTCCTTAAACAGGAAGAAGTCCTGGCATGTGGTTTCTTTCCTTTGAAAATAATTTTAGATTTACAGAATGGCTGCAAAGGCAGCACAGAGTGTTCCTCCATACATTTCACCCAGTTTCTTCTAATGTTAACCTTTTGCACAGCCATGCATTTGTGTAAACAAAGAAAGTAACACTGGTTAATTACTAATTTAATTAGAATCTGATTAATTACTAGTTTACTATTAAACTGTAGATTTTAGGCTTCACTGGTTTTTCCACTAATGGCCTTTTTGTTGATCTAGTTCGGGCTCTGTGACAGTATATTTAATTGCGAGCCTCCTAATCTATACCAGTTCCTCATTCTTTCTTTGTTTTTCATGACTTTGACACTTTTGAAGAGTAATGGTTAGATATTTTGTACAGCGTTTCTCAGCCTGGGTTGAGGCTGATGTTATCACGAGTAGGTGGAGGTTATAGTTATTTGGGAAGCATACTACAGAAGTAACATGCCCTTTTCAGTGCACGGTATCTGTGGACAGTCTGATATCAACATGACTTGTTATTGATGGTGTTAACCACGAACATGTGGTTAAGGTGGTTGGTGTTTGTTCATAGCAAATGTTTTGATAGACATTTTTGGGGGATGTTTTTAGGAACTACATCATGAAGTTAAAATCTTCAATTAGAGCTTGTAGTATATTGGGTTATTAATTGTTTATTTTAAAAAAGAAATGGACAGAGAAACAAGAGTTTTCATTTATATTGTAGGTTTGCTTTTTTTTTTTTAACTCTAAAAATGGGCTTTAAGAGTCTAGGCTTGTTATGGCTTCCAGAAAGAAAGCTTCTGGAATCTAGAAGCTTATGGTTAGATCTTGTGAATTATAGGAGATAGGGAGGTTAAAATTGTTAGTGCTAATTTTACTAATTCAAGTGTACGGTAATACATTTAATGTTTAATGTCAACTCTCACCTGGAACATGAAGGGAGAGGCACTTGGCTATGTTCCTTCACTTCCTTTGGTTATCATAGGCCTTATGCTCTGCATGCTTTGCATACAACTACATTTTGGTAAGTCTATCTAAGAGAGTTTGAGTAAATAGGCTCTCGATAGAATAAGTAAGAGCAAAAGAAAAAGTAAAGAAAAAGAAAAAAATTACGACAGAGGACGCTAGAGGCAATAGTAAAAGAAGAAAATACAATAAGGCTTAATCTACCAATCTTTGGATTCTCGTGTGTTTTTATTTATTTTATCTAGTCTTTCTAAACTGCACACTGATGACATTTATTTTTATCTTGGTGCATTGGGGCTTGTGTGCCAAGACCCATTAGTACTAATTGGAGGAACAATGTTGTAATTCCCAGTGGAGTGATGGGAATTTAACTGTTTAATTTCCACCTTTCTTTATGTTCTGAAAGAAATAGTTTCATTAGAATAAATTTGACTTTTGTTATATTTATTTTTTGTTGCTTTTTTAATTGATAATTCACATAACATAAAATTGACCATTTTGAAGTCTACAATTTTTTAAAAAATGTATTCACTATATTATGCAACCAACACCATTGTCTAATTCTTGAAATATTTCTATCATTCCAAAAAGAAACCCTGTATGATTAGCTTTTACATTTGGATTTCTTTTTTTTCCAGTAGTTGAGATTTAATTCCATAGACATTTATTAAGTGCTTCTTATGTGCTGAGCTAGAGTACTGGGAGATGTTGAAAAAATTATTTTAGTTCAGTGTGTTAAGTCTGTCCCTCTTTTAATTTAAAAGGTGATTATTTACTTTATGACATTAATATATTGGCAGCTGAAATAAGATGTTAGAGTATCACATTTTTCAGCCTTAGCTGGGGATATGAGTGTCAGGCAACTCAAATTTTATGCTGCTCTGTGCCTGTCCGAAAAATGGCATGAAGTCTTAGCCAGTATTGATTTTGTGGTTATGAGTAAATGTTAATGAATCAGCAACTTCACAAATATGGAATCCCCAAAATAATGAGGATCAACTGTACTTCAAATCACATATAAAGATGGAGGTCCCAAGTCTCTTGAAGTACTTGTTTCCTGACCATCTTATGTTAGGAAGAGAATGTCATTAACTATTTGCATTTCAGCATATTACTTTTTAAATTGTGTACATAGTTGCAAATTAGTTGACCTTGTAGTTCACATCCCTCTTCACTCAACACTCATTTGATATTTGACATAGTGCTCCTAGCTCTGTGGCGAGGATTCCTGATTGAGTTTCATCTAATGGGCAAAAGCAGAGACTGCCTTTTATAACTGTTTTCTTGTTAGACTGCAAAGTTAGGATAATGCACTATCAGCAGGAGCTTTTACTAGTTTAAAAGCAAAGTAACTTACTGCTTTTTAATCTAATCTGACAGTTTCTACCCTTTATTTGGATTATTTACGTTTAATGTAGCTCTCAGTAATTTGGACTTTATTGTTTTTTTTCAAAACTCTAAAAAATTAGTAAATATATTTGTTATTAAAATTTATAGCTTAAAGACCTCTACCAACTGTGGATGCCATAGATATATGTCTACGTAGTATGATTTCAGGTGGGCTGAGCTCTTCTTTCTTAAGATATCTTTTTAGATGTACAAACACTTACATAAGAGATTCATAGATTTAGTACAATCACCTGTCAGTCATATTAGCCCTTGGCATAATATTCTGTGTAGTACTTTGTAAAGTAAGAGAAGTAACTGGAGACTATCATTGTTAATTACACAAACTTATATTCTTTATCAGAGTAGATTTTGGAGTACATTGGCATATATCACTTTTTTCTCTTGGAAAGCTAGTAATATGTTTGTGAACCTTTTTATAGGTCATAGAGCTGTATATATTGGTGTTCACGTCCCGTTTAGTAAAGAGAGTCGTCGACGTCATAGGCATCGTGGACACAAACATCACCACCGGAGAAGAAAAGATAAAGAATCAGATAAAGAAGATGGACGGGAATCTCCTTCTTATGGTAAGAGAAAGCAGTTCTTTAACAGTTTAAAGTTCCTGTTTTCCAGGAAAGTATTTTCATTTAATTGAATATTTCCTTTTAAACATTGTATGTCTGCAGTAATGTAGACACATTGTATACATTGGGGAATACCAATTGAAGTAAGAAATTTTTTTTTTGTGAGAAAAATCTTTTAAGTCCAGATCTCTTTGGTATAAGTGAAAAAATAAAGGGCTTTGTTTTCTTTATTGTATCCCATCCTTGGAATTGTAAAAGTTATGCCTAGTCACTTAACCTCAAATTTAGTAGTGTTTCATTTTCTTTCCTCTACTATGTATTTAATTACTTAGATATGCAATGAATAGACATTGGGAATGCTAAGGCTGTCATGGAAGGGATTAAAGTTTTTTCTTTTTTTTGAGGCAGAGTCTTGCTCTGTCACCCAGGCTGGAGTGCAGTGGCACGATCTCAGCTCACTGCAACCTCTGCCTCCCAGGTTCCAGTGATTCTTGTGCCTCAGCCTCCCAAGTAGCTGGGATTACTGGCACGTGCCACCATGCTCAGCTAAGTTTTGTATTTTTTGTAGAGACAGAGTTTCACCATGTTGGCCAGTCTGGTCTTGAACTTGTGACCTCAAGTGATCACCTGCCTCAGCCTCCCAAAATACTGGGATTACAGGTGTAAACCACTGTGCCTGGCCGTTTTTTTCCTTCTTACACCACATTTTGGCCAGAAGATTTTATCCACCAGGCTGGATTACTTGGTTTTCTGTGCAAAAAAGAGTACTCTGATTTGATAGTATTATTTATGTAAAAGGACAGGGTTTTTGTTTGTTACTTAAAAGCAGAGAAGTATAGCCGTACCAATAGAAATCAGAAAGAAGAAAAGGTATATAGTAGATGGACAAGACTTTACCTGATAATAAGCATTGATAGCCTTGTTTTACGTGGCCTTAAGAGTGGGAAAGGAGAGAGCCAAAAAAAAAAAAAAAATGGCTATAAAACCTGAGGAGGCTTCTTAGACATTATACTTTGTTGACATACAGGACATTATTAGTATAAGGCCATCTGTATACCATAGGTCCTAGTGTGTGCTTTCTAGCAAAGAAAGCTATGTGAGCCGTGTCCTATTGGTACTTGTGTGCTAAAGGAAAGTTTTTGTGAAAAAGGAAAGGAACGAAAAATTACTGTGTATAATACAGTTGGTGTGTGAATACAGGAAAGAAAATACTGATGGCCTACTAAAATATAAAGGGCAAATTCTGTGTCTAAACATTCTACCAAGTCCTAGACATATGGTCTTGTATTTAACCGTCTTAGCATTTTTAATATTCAGCCATCTTAGCATTTTAAAAATACAGATATATTCATTTTATAGATCAGGAACCTTCAACCCAGAGAGACTGACAGGAATCTATTAAGAAACTCTACTAAGAGATACTGATGGCCTAGTAGAAATAATACTAAGTGGTCATGTGCCCAGCAAAGGAAAAGCTGGAATTTGGAAAGGGTCACTAGTGAACTTTTGTGATACTAAGTAATTTAGAAGTATGTTTACTGTTCTATACATTGCAGCCATTCAGTTTAGGATATCCTGGGCTCTTCTGTGAGTACGTGGATCAGTATGCTTCTTCTCTAATTCAAAGAGAGTGAAAAGGCGCACAGTAATTTTATGGGCAGAATGTTGTTTGCTTAACTCTTGGTATATTGATATGTTCACCTAAGTAGTTGGTTTGATGTTTTAAGCTAGGATATGGGATGAAAAGACTAAGTAAAGGGGTTCAAAAAATAAATTATAACAAAGAAAATATTTGATTTTTTTAAAAGAACTATTCTAGAAAAGAGTTATGTCCCTGAAGTTTTTGTTTTAACTACCAATTTGTATCTGAGAATGTGCTAAAAATGAAGTCTCTTTCTCTCAGCTCTCTAAAGGGATTACACAGGACTTTTGCTTCTAAACAATGGAATAAGGAATAACAGGGACTAAATTTTCTCCCCTTTTTATTTTAAAAGTTATTCCTATTTGGGGGCTATTTTCCATTGCATTTTCCTTTAGTCTTACTGAGGTATGATTAAGAAAATTTGTATATATTTAAGGTGTACAGTATGATCGTATATATATACATGTATATATATACATATATATACGTATATACACGTGTGTGTGCGTGTATATATATACGTATATGCACGTGTGTGTGTATATATATACGTATATACACGTGTGTGTGTGTGTGTGTGTGTATATATATATATATATATATGGCTAGAGTGCATTGGCATGATCTTGGCTCACTGCAACCTCTGCCTCCCAGGTTCAAGCGATTCTCCTGCCTCAGCCTCCTGAGTAGCTGGGATTAAGGTGCCCACCACCATGCCCAGCTGATTTCTTTTGTTGTTGTTGTATTTTTAGTAGAGATGAGGTTTCATCATGTTGGCCAGGCTGGTCTCAAACTCCTGACCTCAAGTGACCTGCCCACCTCAGCCTCCCAGTGCTGGGATTACAGGCATGAGCCACGGTGCCTGGCCAATACAATATTATTGGTTATAGTCATCATGTTGCACGTTATTAGATTCTTGAAATTTATTTATTTAATAACTGAAAGTTTGTAACTGCTAGAAAACCAGATAAAATAAATGAAACAGTAGTTTTCTTTCTTTCTTTATTTGAGATGGAGTTTCACTCTTATTGGCCAAGCCGGAGTGCAGTGGTGGGATCTTGGCTCACTGCAGCTTCTCTGTCTCCCAGGTTCAACTGATTCTCCTGTCTCACCCTCCAGAATAGCTGGGATTACAGGCCTGTGCCATCACGCTTGGCTAATTTTTGTAGTTTTAGTGGAAAAAGGGTTTCACCATGTTAACCAGGCTGGTCTTGAACTCCCAACCTCAGATGATCTGCCTGCCTCAGTCTCCCAAAGTACTGGGATTATAGGCGTGAGCCACTGAGCCAAGCTGAAACAGTAGTTTTAAGACATTGGACAAAGGTAGCAATAGGACTTTGATTTCTGAGAGAGGAGAAGCAAGTGAGAGAATACCTATGATTACCTGAGCTTATTGCCCAGAGACAGTTTTCAGGCCACTGTCCCCAGGGAGGGGAATCCAAACAGCCTAGAGTTGAGCATAGATTGGAATTTGGGGAGGTCAAAGAGGCTAGAATTTGAGATGGAGAGTGCAGTAGAGTAGATAGCTATTCAGAGTTCCAAAGATCTGAAGACGAATCCTTTTGAGTGTTTGGCTGATCACTGATCTGGCCATGTATGAGAAGAAACTACCTGTGGCCTGGGAAAAACTACCAGAAAGCAGTAGTAGGCTAAGGAGTTCCTGTACTTTCACACAAGACTGGGAATAGTGTGTGTTCCCTTCAGCCACAGTGGAAAGACTTTGACACATACAGGGTATTGGGTAGAGTTCTCAGAAGGCTCTTGCCTTATAGTAGTGAGTCAAGATTAGTTTTATACGACAGTTCTTAAAGGCAGGTCTTGAAAGAATTAAATTAACTGTATGCCAGGGCAAAGTATTACACAACTAAAAGAAAGAAGATAAAATCTAGCACCTGACCATGTTAAATTCATAGTATCTGGAATCCAAAAATTATCAGAGAAAAGTATGAGCCACACAGGAAAGTATGAGCCAAAACCAGGAGAAAAATAAATCAGTAAAGATCCAGAAATGACAGTTGATGGAATTGCAAAATAAGAAAGTTAAAGCAACTAGAATAAATATGCTCCATATGCTCAAAAGGATAGAGAAGCATATGACCATGTTAAAGAGAGCTATTGAAAATAGAAGGAAGCCCCAAATGGAAATTCTAGAGAGGAAAACAATACAATATCTGAAATGGAGAATACACTAAATAGGATTAACCGAAGATTTGCTACAGCAGAGAAAAAGAAGTAATCACTGGTTTTAAAGACTGTGATAGCAACTGTCCAAAATGAAACACAGAATGAAGTGACTGAAAAAGAATGGAGTGTCAGTAATTTGTAGTTTTATTTTTCCTGTAATATCCCTGATAAGTTTTGGTATCAAGGTAATACTGGCTTCATTAACAAAATTGAGAAGTGTGCCCTCCTCTTACATTTTCTAGCAGAGTCTTCAATATGCAGGTTATGTCATAAACATACTGGAAAATTTTCAGATTTTTTTATATGCTTCTCCTCCTATTCTTTCTATTTTCCTTGTCCTGGAATTCTTTTTTTTTTTTTTTTTTTTTTTTTTTTTGAGACGGAGTTTCACTCTTGTTACCCAGGCTGGAGTGCAATGGCACAATCTCGGCTCACCGCAACCTCCGCCCCCTGGGTTCAGGCAATTCTCCTGCCTCAGCCTCCTGAGTAGCTGGGATTACAGGCATGCACCACCATGCCCAGCTAATTTTTTGTAATTTTTAGTAGAGATGGGGTTTCACCATGTTGACCAGGATGGTCTCGATCTCTTGACCTCGTGATCCACCCGCCTCGGCCTCCCAAAGTGCTGGGATTACAGGCTTGAGCCACCACGCCCGGCCGTCCTGGAATTCTTGACCTTCTGCATCCTTCTTAATCTTTTATGTTTTCTTCTTTCTTATCTATTATTTCCACATTCTCTGAAATTTTCTCAAATCTGACTTTTATGAAAACAGTTCCATCTAATCTGCTCTTTATGCTGTTCAAATACCCTTGTTTGTTGCATCCACAAGTTCTTGGAGAACTGTTCACTTGGGTGTAAATTTTGAGTGAGAACTCATCTCTCATATTCAGGGTAACTCTTTGTGGTTGTTTGTTTATATGGGGCCCTAGGGCTTTCAGCTGTCTTGGGCTAGTATTTATGCTAATTCCTCTGTTTGGGGCTCCTATACTATACAGGTAGTTTAATTTGAGATGCCGTGAATGGGTTATCTGTTTCTGTAGTGACTTGACCTACCCCTGAAACCTCAAGCTGACAGTTTTGTTTCTTCATGATAGTAGGAAAATACAGTTTCTGCATACTTGGGGCTTTGAGTTTTCTCATTTTTTGGAGCTTGGCGATTTCCTATTTTTTATTCTTTAACATAGCTTGTATTTGATTGATTGATTGACTGAGACGGAATCTCTGTCGCCCAGGCTGGAGTGCAGTGGGGTGATCTCAGCTCACTGCAATCTCCTCCTCCCAGGTTCAAGTGATTCTCCTGCCTCAGCCTCCTGAGTAGTTGGGATTATAGGCCTTCACCAACATGCCTGACTAATTTTTGTATTTTTACTAGAGATGGGATTTCACCATGTTGGCCAGGCTGGTCTCGAACTCTTGACCTCAGGTGATCCACTTGCCTTGGCCTCCCAAAGTGCTGGGATCACAGGTATGAGCTACAGTGCCTGGCCTTAGCTTATATTTAAATATTCTGTTCTAACATTTCCATGTAGTTTTGGTGAGGAAAAAGGGCTGCCTTTGAGTATTACGTTCATGTTTTGGGATGTTATTTTTATTTTTGTTTAGTTAACTATAAAGTTACTTTGACTCATTTATTTTCAATATAATTTCCTTTTTTCTCTATAGAGGTTTTTTTTGTGTGACTTTTTCTGGATCGTTGGTTCTTGTTTCCTTTCAGAACTGTGATAGTTGAATAAGAGTTTTGATGAAATATATTTGTTTATACAGGTAACAAAAGTGTTTCACTTTCTTCGAAACTGTGAATTTAACTTTGAATTGAGGAAAATTTTAAGTATATATAAATTCTTATTTTGTAAAGATACACCATCCCAGAGAGTTCAGTTTATCCTTGGTACTGAAGATGATGATGAAGAACATATTCCCCATGATCTCTTCACGGAAATGGACGAACTGTGTTACCGAGATGGAGACGAATACGAATGGAAAGAAACTGCCAGGTAATACTGCTAAGTCTTGTTCTTGTGTTCTGGTTTGGTTTTGTTTTTTTGAGTTTTGCTCTTGTCACCCAGCTTGGAGTGCAATGGTGGGATCTTGGCTCACTGCAACCTCTGCCTCCCAGGTTCAAGTGATTTTCCTGTCTCAGCCTCCTGAGTAGCTGAGATTACAGGTGCCCACCACCACGCCTGGCTACGTTTTGTATTTTTAGTAGAGACAGGGTTTCACCAAGTTGGCCAGGTTGGGCTCAAACTCCTGACCTCAGGTGATCCTCCCACTTCGGCCTCCCATAGAGCTGGGATTACAGGTGTGAGCTGCCATGCCCAGCCTAAGCCTCATTTTTAAATTGGCTTTACTTGATTTCTTTTTGTAATGGGAATATTAAATTGAAATTATGAGATATCTAGTGCTTTAAACCAGTGTGCAGAGAATTTCCTTATTAATTGGTAGAAATTCTATCTTTAATTTTTCAGTTTATTCTCAAATTTGTTTACTTAAATAATTATGCTTTGATAAAGAAAGTATATCATTGTAGATTTTAATGTCATTAAACTTAGAAAATCAAACTTTTGTGTACTGCAAGTTTAGAAGAGGAATAGAAGTAGAAAGTATATGAAATTCTATAGTTTGTTTTTGTTGGCTTTGTATTATGATGGCTAGAATAGAAAGGGGAACTACAAAGGAAATCTGTGACTATACAACTTATAGACCATTACCCTAATTTGTGAAAATGTGTTGGTAACCAGAGTTTGTTTGGTCGTGATTTTCTTCGTTTCTTTTTTTAAAAGAACAAGTTTTTCTTTATCACATTAAGATAATTGTGATTATCTTAATTATTATTATATTATTATTATAATGATTATTATAAGTAATAGTCATTACTTATAAAATATTTTTATATATTATGTATTCAGATGGCTGAAATTTGAAGAGGATGTTGAAGATGGCGGTGACCGATGGAGTAAACCTTATGTGGCAACCCTCTCTTTGCACAGTCTTTTTGAATTAAGGAGTTGCATCCTCAATGGAACAGTCATGCTGGATATGAGAGCAAGCACTCTAGATGAAATAGCAGGTTATAGTAAACTGACTTTTAAAAAATATGTAAGATGTACCAGAATTAGATAGTTTAATAAAGTGGAATTTTAGACATTCAACAACTATATGTTGAGCATCTATTCTGTGCAGTGTAGTATAAGGAAATAAGATAGACATTTTGTCTTTGATAAAGTTAGAGATGAGGAGATTAAATTAAAGAGCCATAACTGTAGTATCAAGAAGTGAGTGAATAGTGCCGCAATCAAATATAGAGTCTGTTCTCTGGAAATTCAGAAAAGAGTTTTTCGTTTGCTTGTTTTTTGTAACAGGGATGTGGAGAATAGCCACAGATAGTATTAATTATACAAGTTATTAATAAAATGTGAATACATGGGAACAAGGAGTAGGTAGTACAAGAGAAAAAGTATTTTAAGGAAGAGGAAGAAAAGTCTAGAGAAGTATAGACAGGAATTTCAGGAAAGTCAGTTCTGTGTGAGTATATAGATTTCTTCAATAGTGGTAGGAGATATGTTGGGAAAACCAGTTAACGATTAGATTATGGCTAGCCTTGAATTAAGAATTTTTTTTGGGGGGGGTCGGGGAGGGATACAGGGTCTCTCACTTTGTCATGCAGGCTGGAGTGCAGTGGCATGATCTCGGCTCACTGCAGCCTCCGTCTCCTGGGCTTGAGTGATCCTCCCACCTCAGCCTGCTGAGTAGCTGGGACCACAGGTGGGCATCACCACACCTGGCTCATGTTTGTATTTTTTGTAGAGATGGGTTTTTGCCATGTAGCCCAGGCTGATCTTGCACTCCTGAACTCAAATGACCTGCCCACTTTGGCTTCCCAGAGTTTTGGTCTGGCCAAGAATTAGGATTTTATTTGGTAGGCATTTTGGTGGTCTTGTTGGTTTTTAAGTTGAGGAATGATAATAAGTGGTTTGAGATATGTTCAGGAAGATCATTTCTGCAACAGAATGTAGGGTGGCTTTGGACTAGAAAGAGTTTTGAAGCAAGCAGAGCAGTTACTCTCCAGGAACAGTCTAAGCAAGGAAAGAGCTCTGGTAGGTTGAGCAATGAAAATGAAAGGAGGGGATCTGAAGGATAATGTGGAGGTAGAAAGTAGGAAAAGACAGCTCTGATGCAGCTTTTTGTCCACTAACTAAAATTGATGAAAACCAAAATCAAGCTCAGTGGTAATGAATTTGATGGCGTGACTATCATTGTAGATTGCTCCTATGGAAAAACAAAAAATCTGTAGAATTTAATCTTCAAGAGAACCATGACCTTAGAATTTCTCTGAAATACTTCAGTTTTAGCTCACTGTTAGATTTGACCGTGTGCTACTAATAGTTACATTGTCAGTCCTTACTTTCTTGTCTTACATGAATAGCTGAAAAATTAAGTTAAGGTTGGGAATGTTGAATTTGTATAATACATATGGGTTTCAGACTTTGGTTTGCAATTATCACATAACACCATTTAGTATTTTTAGTGGATGTTGTCTAATCTAGGGTTCATTTGTTTGGTAAACTACAGTTGTTATGTTAATGTTACGGTTTACCTGTTAGGCTGGTCCTCCCAGGGCTTTTTTTTTTTAGACTAACCGTATGGTTTTGGAAATTTGACCCTCTTCCAGGTTAGTGTCACTGTTTAAAAATATTAATATATATTTTATAAATTAAACATAGTTTAAACACCTCAGTAATGTATAAAATGGCATTACCATCAGTTTTCCCATTCCCACATCCCCTTCATAACCTGATTTTACTCCTCTTCCTAGAACTTAACGAACTCATGATAGTTCATCTATTTGTGTGTTGGTTTCTCTACTCTTGAAGAGAGCAGAAACTTGGCTCTGTTTTGTTGTCGTTAAACTGCTGTATTCCCAACATACAGCAGACATTCAGTGTTCTGCTGTGTGTTGCTATTAATGGCTGAGTGGGTCCCTATATTCATCTGCTGGAACAGTTTTGGGGGAGAACATGAGGTTTGGCATAAAATACCTTTACATCTTAGGACTCCAGTATTGAATATTCAACTTAATAGAACTTACTGTATTCATATAAGAAAGCACTTTCAGCTATAGGAAGGCTGTTAGTATATAATAATAGCCTCTTTGTAAATAATGGTACTTATTAAAATAAGGGGGTCTCTGTAATTGATTTTATTGGATGGATAATGTTCATATTTATCTTTAGGCATTGATTATTTAATAGTGACAGAATAAAACTTTCTGGAGCTATTTAAGGTTTCAACTTTTGTCATAAGGTTTCACTCACAGTTTGTTTATTCCTATATTATGGTCATCTGAGTCTTTAATAACTTATTTTTTTCTTTGAATAGATATGGTATTAGACAACATGATAGCCTCTGGCCAATTAGACGAGTCCATACGAGAGAATGTCAGAGAAGCTCTTCTGAAGAGACATCATCATCAGAATGAGAAAAGATTCACCAGTCGGATTCCCCTTGTTCGATCTTTTGCAGATATAGGCAAGAAACATTCTGACCCTCACTTGCTTGAAAGGAATGGTGAGATAAGTTGTGGCATCCAAGTTTTGCTAACATTTCTGCTGTAACAGCTTTCTAGTATGTTACAATTCACATTTGGGGATATTTAAACCCTTACTATACCTACCCCTGAATTACTTCTCCTTCCTGCTTTGTTTCTTTTCAAGGCCTCTTGTATAATTAACTATAGAGGCACAAATTATCTATAATTTTAGTTTTTACCTTTTGAAATTCTAAATCTTGGGGTTGAACCTTTATTTTTGATTAAAAAAAGTTTTTTTTTTCTCCTGAATGTACTTGATATGCTGGTATAAGCAAGTGTTTTTGGGTTGGTTGATTTGACAACCCCTTGTTATTACAACTTGTGAAAGGCTTTCATGACTGTTCCAGTCTTACGCTAAGGGCGTAAGACTAGCTGGTGTTTTCTAATCCATTGAGAACGGCTCAGACCCAGGTAGACTTATTGTGCCTTTCCACTGTCATTCTCAGATTACAGGCAGGTTGCATGGGATATGGGAAGACAATGTTTTTGCCGTCGTTTACCTCTGTTAAGTGTCTTAATGCTGGCACGCTTGGAGGTTTTGCCTTGCCTTATTTTCTTCTGTTTAAGGCAGAGGAATACATCAGTAGGGTCGAGAACTCTGATGACAGTGAGTCTGGAAAACTCAGATGCAAAGTATTGGAGTGGCTTATGGAGAGTCACTATAACCTCCAGCAGTTGGTGTAAGCTGCCACTATTACCCTCACTAAAACTTGTGAGGATTACAGAGAGGACTGGTGGAGTACGGGACAGTGTCTGCTCATCTTTTTTATCCCTGAAATAATAATATGACTTTTAAGTGTTCTAACAACAAACAGGCATAGGTGATAGGGTCTCATATATCTAAAGTTGATAGTCATCTTTTGTATCTTCCACTTGGCCATGAAAACCCTTTTCAATCTGTTTAAAATTATGCCATAGTGTATTGAAACAATCTTAAAAGAATATCTCTTACGGACCAAAGTTCAATGTAAAAGCAAGCCATGTATGACACATTTTAACTCTCTTTTTTATCTTTATTTGTTGTATATTCTCTTCGTTGGTGAAGTGAGTTCATTTATCCAGAGGGACCCTATTCAATCTTTATTCTTCATATGCAGTAATTCCTGATTATTGTCCCTTTGTAATTTGGTCATCATAAAACGATGGGTGTTTTCTTTTAAATGCCATTTTAGCATATCCTTTTGTTGAAATATAGTTATAATTTGAGTTTTTCCTGCATGTAGCTTATTGTTTAAACAGTCTTTTCTAATGGATTATAGTTTAATCTTTATTTTTTAACATTTCTGAAACCTCTTGAGCATGTAACTTTGATTACTTAGGCCATATGGAATTGATTATTGTATTTGCATGTTTTTCATAAAGAATGCTATTTTTTTAAAGATATGCTTAATAGAAATATGAGGGGTTTAATTATAAGTATGCGTGACCTTTTGAGATATTCTAGACCTACTACCATATTTCTGTTGTTGGTGAGAAGTACTTTATTCTTAGCTAGTTAAATAAAAAATTATATGTATTTGATTTAATGTATCTGCTACGTATTAGAAGTGAGAAGCATACTTTAGGATATTTCTTAATATTTTTAGAGAGCTCCAGAATACATACTTCTTTAAAATTGACATTGTGTTTATCTTTTATAAAAATCATGTAATTTGTACCTTTTTTTTTTTAACTTCAGAGCAGCACCACCTGTAGATGGTGTCTTACTGACTTAATATTATAAATATGTCATATAGGTGTGTTGTTTTTTTTTTTTTTTGAGACGGAGTCTCACTCTGTCACCAGGCTGGAGTGCAGTGTCACGATCTCGGCTCACTGCAACCTCCGCCTCCTGGATTCAAGCAATTCTTCTGCCTCAGCCTCCTGAGTAGCTGGGATTACTGGCGCCCAGCACCACGCCCAACTAATTTTTTGTATTTGTAGTAGAGACAGGGTTTCACTATGTTAGCCAGGATGGTCTCGATCTCCTGACCTTGTGATCCACCCACCTTGGCCTCCCAAAGTATTGGGATTACAGGTGTAAGCCACCACACCTGGCCGATACCAGTTTTAAGTTAGAAATTATTAGGTAAAGTTAACATGGACTTTTCTGTAAGAGATAATTATCTGTAGCTGTATAATAAAATGTAGGAAAAATAGACTAAATTTAAGCTATTAGTTTTGGTTATTTTTGGTTTATTTCTTACTTTAATTTTGTATTATATATTTTCATTTGCTATTTATTGTTTAAGCATTGACTTTGTATTGATACTGTCCTTTTGAAAAATGCCATGCTGTTGGTCATTCTAATTTCTAACAGGACATTGCCCCCACCATTTGTCATTAACAGTTTTTTGTTGTTGTTTTATGGTCCGAGAACTAATTACAGTTTTAGGCTGCTTTTTATTAACTTGCTAGCATGTAAAAACCCGATGGACATGCTAACCATCATAGCATGACTTTGAAATTTTGGGCCTTTAAAGTGTGTAATTTATAGTATAAATTGATTTTTTAAAAATGTCTCTATTTGCCTTCTGCAGTGAACTTCATAATTTTTCATTTATTTGTTTTATCTCAGGGGAAGGCCTTTCAGCCTCCCGCCACTCTTTGCGAACAGGTCTGTCTGCCTCAAACCTTTCACTGAGAGGAGAATCGCCTTTATCTCTTCTTCTCGGTCATCTTCTTCCTTCTTCAAGAGCTGGAACCCCTGCAGGCTCAAGGTGTACAACCCCAGTACCCACCCCTCAAAACAGTCCTCCTTCTAGCCCTAGCATCAGCCGCCTGACCTCCAGAAGTTCCCAACACAGTCAGCTGCAGGCCCCAGAACTACTGGTTTCACCTGCCAGTGATGATATTCCCACAGTAGTAATTCATCCGCCTGAGGAAGACTTAGAAGCGCTGAAAGGCCAGGAACAGAAGAATGAGGAAAATGTTGACTTAACTCCAGGCAACTATCCAAAATCCTCCATGTGTGGTGCTTTCTGCCTCTGAGTCACTTGCACTTGGAATGCCTTTTAGCACATAGCTTAAGCAGCATATGTGGATTATGTGGATAATGCTTATCATTTACTTTGACTTCTGCATGTTTTTTTTTCTTTATGGTGTATTGTATTAGGTTGGTGCAAAAGTAATTGCGGTTTTTGCCATTGAAAGTTTGCTCTACTTGCAATGGCAAAAATTACTTTCAATGGCAAAAACCGCAATTACTTTTGCACCAACCTAGTAAAAAAGAGTAAGATTATTAAAAACTGAGTTACAAAAAGACTACAAAGAAGCCTACACAAACTTTAAGTCCTTTTAAAAAATTTCACTTAGATTTAGAGATCAAGGCATTTGAACACTTTAGTAAAACCTAGACATTTTTTATGTTTTAATTTGCCATGAACTTATTTTATATTTATTTATGTATTTATTTATTTTTTTAGACCAAGTGTCACTTTGTTGCCCAGGCTAGAGTACAGTGATGTGATCTTAGCTCACTGTGACCTCTGCCTCCTGGGTTGAAGCGATTCTCGTGCCTCAGCTTCCTGAGTAGCTGGGACTACGGGCATGAGCTGCCACACCTGACTAATTTTTGTATTTTTTGTAGAGACAGGTTTTTATCATGTTGGCCAGGCTGGGTGAACTTTTTTTAGATTGGTAATTTTTTTTTTTTTCTCGAGATGGGATCTTGCTCTGTCACCCAGGCTGCCGTGATCTCAGCTCACTGCAACCTCCACCTCCTGGACTCAAGCAATCTTCCTGCCTCAGCCTTCCAATAACTGGGACTGCAGGGACATGTCATCATGCCTGGTTAATTTTTATGTTTTTGTAGAGACCAGGTCTCACCATGTTGCCCAGGCAGGTCTTGAACTTCTGGGCTCAAGTGATCCACCCACCTTGGCCTCCCAAAGCGCTGGGATTACAGGTGTGAGCCACTGTGTTCTGCCTTGGTTTTGTGTGTGTGTGTGTGTGTGTGTGTGTGTGTGTGTGTGTGTTTGTATATGCAGTTCACTCATAAGGTGAGTGAACACATATAAGTAAATTACAGTGAAGTGATGTGCCTTAAATAGAGATAGGGTTATGCTCTGTCACCCAGTGACAGAGTGCAGTTCCAGTGCCACAGTAATAGCTCACTGCAGCCTTGAACTCCTGGGCTCAAGCAGTCCTCCTGCCTAGGTGTTCTGAGTAGCTGGGACTACAGGCACATGCCACAATATCTGGCTAATTTTTTTGTAGAGATAGGATCTTGCTGTGTTGTCCAGGCTGGTCTTAAACTCCTGGCCTCAAGCAATTCTCTTTCCTTAGCCTTCCAAAATGCTGAGATTACAGGTGTGTATCACCAGGCCCAGCCATGCCCTTTTTTTCTATTTGATTTTCTCTAAAGAATGTTGTACATTTTAGCCTTTTTTGGGGGGCAGGGGGTGGCAGGGACAGGGTCTCACTCTGTTGCCCAGACTGGAGTGCAGTTGTACAGTGTTGGCTCACTGCAACGTCTGCCTCTGGGGTTCAAGCGATTCTCCTGCCTCAGCCTCTCAAGTAGCTGAGATTATAGGCATGCGCCACCACCACTTGGCTAATTTTTGTATTTTTAGTAGAGACGAAGTTTCACCGTCTTGGCCAGGCTGGTCTTGCACTCCTGACCTCAAATGATCCACCTGCCTCGGCCTCCCAAAGTGCTGGGATTAGAGGCATGAGCCACCATGCCTGGCCATGTTTTCACCTTTTTAATGAAGATAAGATTCAGTATTCTTTTCCTCCTTTCACCTCTGAGAAGATTGAAGTTCTCTAATAACTGACTGCCTGGAATCATTATTTCTAGACTAGTATTTCTATTTTGGAATAGACTGTAGTTGTCTGTTGTTTATGCCATTATCTATCTTTAACCCAAATTTACCTGGAAATTTTCAGGACCAGAGTTCTTGTAGTTACAGATAAAATATATTTTTATATGCAAATTAGATTTTTTTTTTTTTGAGATGGAGTCTCGCTCTCTTGCCCAGGTTGGAATGCAGTGACATGATCTCAGCTCACTGTAACCTCCTCCTGGGTTTAAGTGATTCTCCTGTCTTAGCCTCCTGAGTAACTGTGATTACAGGTGCCAGCCACACATCCAGTTAATTTTTTATTTTTTTATTTTTTTGAGACAGAGTGTCGCTCTTGTTACCCCGGCTGGAGTGCAATGGCGCAATCTCGGCTCACCGCAACCTCTGCCTCCTGAGTTCAGGCAATTCTCCTGCCTCAGCCTCCTGAGTAACTGGGATTACAGGGACGCACCACCATGCCTAGCTAATTTTTTGTATTTTTAGTAGAGACAGGGTTTCACCATGTTGACCAGGATGGTCTCGATCTTTGACCTTGTGATCCACCCGCCTTGGCCTCCCAAAATGCTGGGATTACAGGCGTGAGCCACCACGCCCAGCCTTAATATTTGTATTTTTAGTAGAGGCAGGGTTTTATTGTTTTGGCTAGGCTGGTCTTGAACTCCTGACCTCATGATCCATCCACCTCGGCCTCCCAAAGTGCTGGGATTACAGCATGAGCCACCGTGATGACCAAAATTATTATTTCTTAATGGATAAATGGTTTACAACTCATCTTAAAGGCTATAAAGTATGATAATTTGGCTTATCCTTATATATTGATTATATGTACATTTGTACACATCTTTCTAACTAATTAATATAAAATAAGTATATTTTAGTGACATTTTTACTATTGCAGCTAAGCCTCAATGTGAGATACTAATGCTATTTGTTTTAATCACATAAGCATTATCACATTCTCCAAAATATTAATAGTATCTACCACTTCGGTGGTAGCTTGGTTATTAAATTAGCCTATTTAATATGTATACAGATATGTGTAAGTTAGATGGACACACCCATTTTCAGAAACTTAGAAAAGTTAGTTGTCTTTCCTTGCATCATATAACTAGTAATTGATGGCCTGAATCCTCCGTAGTCGCAAAAAAGGATATACTTTTGGAAGTACAAATGGAAGTTTCATGGCTAAATCATTATAACGTTAGTTATAGTAGTAGTATGCCTGCCATTAAGTGCTTTTCAATTATCATATTTCTAATTCTTTTACCAATTTGATGAAGTTGGTGTTATTCCTGTTTTTCAGTGAAGAAAGACTTGGAGATGTTAAGATCAACCAAAGCAGGGATTTGAACTCAGGTCCACTTACAACAAAACCTATAGTAGAGTATTTCATTGTGAACTTTATCAGTTCATGAAAAAGGTAAAGCTTAATGATGAGGTAACTGAACGTAAAAGAGGAAAACAACCCTAGAAATGATTAGTCAGAAGTAATCAGCATTCTAATGTTAAGAACTAACAAGATTTACTACTTTTCTATGAACAAAAGTGACTTTAAAAGCCACTTTCTTCCATTTGTTTTTTTCCCCCCTATATTACATTGATCAGTAACACTGAGCACTTCTTGTTTTACCAGCTTCTATGTTATAAATAATTAGGAAGTATACATTTATATAGGAAGGAAGCAGGAGGTGGGTTCACATTGGCTTCTTAGGTTGTATTAAGGAGATAAATCATCTGATAATTGAACCTACATTTTTTTTCCCCTCGAGTTTTCTGTAGTGAGTTATATCAGCCTTTCTGAACAGATGAAATTAGAATGGAGAGGACAGAGGGAATTTCTAAAGACAAGAATGACTGGTTAAAAAGACATCTATAAATAGTATGTAATTGCTGAGGAAAAATAATAGGGACAGCTATACATTATTACCTGTTCAATTACCTTTGGTGCTTAAAGCATATAGAAACTCTATTGGAGTTTCCTTTTTGTCTGGTACTGTCTTAGTGGAAGAAAGTAGCCTCAGCATCATGTCTCAAGGAACTAACACTGTGGATTTTTGTGTCATGGAATCATAATTTGTGCATACATATAATAAAAAAGTGGTATTCCCCATTAGTTACTTTTTAGAGGATAATTATATGTATAAAAGGTGAACTTGTGGCTGGGTGTGGTAGCTCATGCCTGTAATCTCAACACTTTAGAAGGCCAAGAGGGGAGGATCACTTGAGGCCTGGAGTTCAAGACCAGCCTGGGCAACATAGTGAGATCCTCATCTCTAGGGAAAGAAAAAAAAGAAGTGAACTTATTTTTGGTACTTGTAAATACCTTTTTCTAACTCAGTGCTTCTCAGTCTTGGCACTGTTGACATTTTTGGCTGGATGGTTCTTGGCTGGGTGAGTGGGTGATGGGGCAGCAGTCCTGTGCTTTATAGGATGTTTAACAGTATTCTTGGCTAGCTGCCTGCAGGACCCCCTGAGTTGTGATAACCAGATATGTCTCCAGATACTGCCACAAGTCCCTTGGCACAATCTTGGGGGGCACAGTCTTTCCTGGTTGGACGCCATTGTTCTATCTACTTCACTTTCACATTTTTAATGACTGAAAACTCTGATATCTTTGATTTATTTTTTTTTCCCTTAAAGCAATATAGTCCTGTGTTTGTGCTAATGATAGAGAACTTTATTTTTTTGGTGATTTGCTCATTTAATTCTGAATGCTAGGAATTTATTATAGGAGCAGGGAGACTTTACTGATTGAGAAAACAGTTTAGCTGAGGTTGGGAAAGACTACACCAATCTTAATGCTCCAGAACTGTAGCATGCATCTGTGTGCCAGTTTTGAAAAAGTGACAGGTTTTCAAGATGACCGGGTTAGCCATGTGACTTCAGGTCATACCTGCTAGTTTTGTTATTGTTGAGTTCTTCGTTGTTTCTTCTTCTCATTGCTGCCATATCCTTACTTTTCCTCAGAGCCTTCTCATCATTCCACTTTTCTCCCTCAAATCTGGCAGCCAGGACTATTCTGGAAAACCATGCATTACATATGCTTTTGATTATACATGCACAGGTAGAATACATTTAGCCTTTGGACATATGTAATGCTCATCTGCATTTGCCACCAGGGCCTAATGGTACTCTTGATTTTCTTGTGTGGAAGTAGTTGGAAGTCACTGAAAAATACTGGTTAACTTTTTTCTCTCTTGGGCAAGGAAGGTACTCTAGATGTTTAGGGACAAAGGTCAAAGAACGAGGAATCTTCTTGGTGTGCTAAGCTAACATTGTAAGAAATGAATTAAGACTTGGGAAATCGTTTTTATTTTGGAATTGTTTAACTCTTCCAGAAAATGAGCACATGGCTAAATAGATTGCAAATTAAGATTTTTTTAATCACATCGACATTGTAGTTTAGGTATTTACAGTGAAGTGACAATGACAGCAGTCTCTGTTATTAAGCATAAGCCGTAAATCCAGATGACTTAGTTTCAGTGTTCATTGGTTGTAGTATATTCTGTTTTACAAAAGCGAAAACTCCTTTAGATGTTTCAAGTATATATGATGTACTTTACATTCTGGAACTTGATTACCGATTTAACTTCAGAGCTTGTAGATCTAACCACAAAACAGATTTTAACTGAACTTCCATGTGTTGCTGTGCATAGGACTGTTAAAGTCTTTTGTATTTCAGTACCTTTCCCCCTTCTAATATTCAGTGTTTTACTAGTCTGTATTCTTGGGCTAGAAAACCTCTGATGTTTTGAAAAAAAAAATGAGATGTATTTAGTGTTAGGTTGGTGCAAAATAAATTGCGATTTCAACTCACTGCAACCTCTACTTCCTGGGTTTAAGCAATTCTTCTGCCTCAGCCTCCCAAATAGCTGGGAGTACAGGCACATGCCATCATGCCCGGCTAATTTTATATTTTAGGAGAGATGGGGTTTTACCATGTTTTTCAGGCTGGTCTTGAACTCCTGGCCTCAGGTGAATCACTCACCTTGGCCTCCCAAAGTGCTGGGATCAGAGATCACAGGTGTGAGCCACTGCACCCAGCCGAATTTAAAGTTTTTTGAGATTTGAATTTTTTTTGAGACACAGTTTTACTCTGAAACCCAGGCTGGAGTGCAGTTGCATGATCTCGGCTCACTGTAACCTCCGCCGCCTGTGTTCGAGCACTTCTTCTGCCTCAGCCTCCTGAGTATCTGGGATTACAGGTGCCCACCATCATGCTTGGCCAATTTTTTGTACTTTTAGTAGAGATGGAATTTCAGTGTGTTAGCCAGGATGGTCTTGATCTCCTGACCTTGTGATCTGCCCGCCTTGGGCTCCCAAAGTGCTGGGATTATAGGTGTGAGCCACTGCACCCAGCTGATTAGTCTTATATTAAGCAGTGTTTTTATTTAATTTATTATTGTGAAATGTTGGTGTTGAATGTTACTTTTAAAATGAATTTACTAATGCTTCAACATGTATCTATCACAATACAAAAAACTACCATTTCTCCAAATAAAGCTATATTTTATGGGTTTGTCAGACTCTTAAAGATGGAGTGAGTTTCTTACAGTCATATAGATACAAAGTGGCAGAGAGTGCATGATTTAAACACAGATCTCTTTTGTTATAAAATCCTTACTGTTTGCCAGTTACAAATATAATAGGCATTTTAAAGTTGGATTTTTTTTTTTTTAGGAATAATGGCAGTAGGTATTATAAACATAAATGTTACCAAACAAAAATGAAAATTTTTGAGGAAACTTTTGATTATGGCAGATTATGTTAATTCAACCTCCATTTAGTTAGTGTAGCTTTCTTCTGAGTTACATTTAGGGTTTATCAGAGAATTTACTGTTGAAAGCTTGCTAAGTATAGCTAGGCTTCATTAAGCTCTGTGTACTTCACATGTTCGTGATATATTAAAAGTATATTCCCTAAGTATTTTTAATGGTAATCAGACTCAGGTCTTCCATCTTTTGTGGTTCACACCAATTCACGTTTTTTTTTTTTTTTTTTTGCAAAAGACCACCATTTCTGTAAATTCTAATTGTATTATTTTAAATATTAAAATGTATAGCTTTATTACTGCTTAAAATGTTCTAGTTTTGCTGGTATGTTACTAACACTGGGCACCTTGTTTTTAACCTTGCACATTTGCTTTTATAATATTAATAAATGATCACTTTCAGAATGTGAGCAGAGTCAGGTTGCAAAGTGAATTTTCTCCTTACTAATTTGGAATTTGTCTTTAAATACAGGTATTTTGGCCTCTCCCCAGTCTGCCCCTGGAAACTTGGACAATAGTAAAAGTGGAGAAATTAAAGGTAATGGAAGTGGTGGAAGCAGAGAAAATAGTACTGTTGACTTCAGCAAGGTAATCCTGTCATTAATTATAAATTCTCCTAATTATTCTTGAGAAAATAAGTAGCAATTTGTGACTTTATTAACATTGATTATAGTAATTTTTTAGTAGACTGGTGCTTACAAACCTGCATGTGATGCCTGTGATATGTTAATTTAGGTAAACAACTGTGAGAAGGGTACAGTTAACCTGTGAGTACTTGAAAAACTCTACACCATTACTGGTTTTAGAAATTCTGAAAAAGAATATGTGAATGCTACAATATTTCCGTCTACACCTACCCATGGATACCTTGAAACGTCAGTACTTTGAACTATAGCCATTTGTTCTGCAGCTACCACCACTAGAAGGTTAATTCTGGGAGTGATGTTACAACACTAGTGATTCATTCTTTCCTGGGCTGTAATGCGATCCCAGAATTACTGTCTTACGGCGTTAGTACTTTTGGAATGCCACTAAGAAATATATTGGTGCTTCCCCATGGGTAGGTAAAGGCATGGATTTAAAAAAAGAAACAAAAAAAAACACATTGTGAACTATGATTTTTTTTATTTTGGTAAATGAGTGTTTTGTTGAAATAGATAAACCTTAATTACAAAGAAGAGGGCAAAAGACTGCTAAGTTCAAATTATAACTAAGTTTAAAGTGTACTTTATGAGAATTTCTTATGAACAACTGATTCTATCTAGCCACTGTAATTTTTTAGTAATATTAATTTGCTATAGGATGATACTCATGGTATTTTAATATTTTTGTGTTCATTGTTAGACTTTTTAATAAATGTAATCATGTCAAGCAGAATTTTATTTCTTAAGCCTTTTATTCTTTGATACGTTTTACAGAAAAGGATTTTAAATGGCTTGCATTATGGCTTTGTTGAGTGTTGTAGTCTAAAACTATGGGAAGCCTTGCATTATGGACATTGGCTGTGCAGAAAGGCTATTGTATTTTAAATTTTTAGCAACTATGTTGATCATATTTTACTGGTGCTCATGTTATTTCAGATACTGCAAAGTACTCAGTAACAAAATTGTACTTTATTTCTTGTTAAATGAATAAATCAATGTAATGTGCATTATAGAGCTCCTCTAGACATGGCAGTTGCAGTTTATTTTTGTTCCTCTGTCACAGTCTCACTTTTTTTTACTTGGCCTATCTTTGTGTATACCTCCTTGTCTCCTGTTGGGCAGGAGTCTGCCTCCTGGCACTGTAGTTGTGGCACACTGGGTGTGGGACTCAAGAGGCCCGCTGTAAGTGCTAGTTTTATTTTTCATAGATAGCCCTGTAAGTGGTTGTCTAGTGATTTGTGTGAAACTGCGTATAAATGAAGTTCACATAATTTGATACCATGTGTAACCTTTCCCTTGTAATTATACACAGAAAACTAAATTTTACTATTATAGCATATCGCATATCTGTGCCAATAAGGGCAATAGATTTTAGTTTTAAATAAAAACAAGGGCCCAGGCGCAGTAGCTCATGCCTGTAATCCCTGTGTTTTGGGAGGTTGAGGCAAGAAAATCACTTGGCCAGGAGTTCAAGACCAGCTTGGGCAATAAAGCAAGACCCCCCCTACCTCTACCAAAAAAAAAAAAAAAACAATGAAAATTAGCCGGACATGGTGGCGCATGCCTGTAGTCTCAGCTACTTGGGAGGCCAAGGTTCGAGGATTGCTTAAGTCCAGGAGTTTGAGGTTTGCAGTGAGCTATGTTCCTGCCACTGCATTCCAGTCTGGGCAATAGAGTGAGACCATGTCTCAAAAATACTACTGATAAAATAATGATTTTTTTTCCACTTAATGAAAACACTGGGGAGTGCCCAGAGTTCTTTTTTAGTTTGTTTAAGGGGGACTTTACATAAAATGTAAAGGGGCCAATTCATTTATTTCTAAAGTTAAGTAATATAAAATCATGAATATTTTTTAGCACTGTGTATAATTTCATGAACCATTGTTAGTTTGTGAACTATATATTTGTCCTTAATAGTTTTTAATGAATAGTGCAGTATTCATTGAAAAATTTCTTAAGTTTGTGTTTGATAATTTAGATCTCCAAAGTAGTAAAGATTGTGATAGTTAAAACAATAGCATTGATTAAAATTTGGTGCTTGCTTTTTTGTATTTGTGTACTCCATTCTTTATAGTTGTGAAAATTTTGACATTTCATACATTCATTAGATCACAAGTTTTGATTAGCAAATAGTAGTCTTATAAAGCAGTTTTTCTTTCCTGTTTGCCTCTAAATAGTCTTACAAATACCATGGAAACTTTATTTTTAATTATGATTTATTTGTCAATAGGTTGACATGAATTTTATGAGAAAAATTCCTTCGGGTGCTGAGGCATCCAACGTCCTGGTGGGCGAAGTAGACTTTTTGGAAAGGCCTATAATTGCGTTTGTGAGACTGGCTCCTGCTGTCCTCCTCACAGGATTGACTGAGGTCCCTGTTCCAACCAGGTAAAGATTTAGTTCCAAATAACATTCTCTAAGCATTTTCAAAATCTGTAAGTTTTTATCCAGTGAACAAACAAACATGTTGATTTATGTAATAAAAGCTCATTAAATTTTATCTTAGTTTTGAGACAAAATCTTACTTTGTCATCCAGGCTGGAGTGCAGTGGCACAATTTCAGCTCACTGCAACCTCTACCTCCTGGGTTCAAGCGATTCTCCTGCCTCAGCCTCCCTACTAGCCTGGATCACAGGTGTGCAGCACCACACCCAGCTAATTTTTGTATTTTTAGTAGATGTGGTGTTTCACCATGTTGTCCCAGCTGGTCTTGAACTCCTAGACCCAAGCGATCCATCTGCCTTGGCTTCCCAAAGTGCTGAGATTACAGGTGTGAGCCACTATGACCCACCAAAAGCTCATTTTTAATAGTTAATATTTGGCCATTGTGCCAAAGGCTTTGAATATTAGGGCATAAAATAGTTTTCTTCTTGGAACTAAAAAGTACAATAAAAATAAAGTATCCTATAATTTAAATTCGGTATAATTTAATTAATAAATAAAAGTAATACTTTGCATTTGTACCTTCATTACATGCTTGGTATCTTATAAGCTTTGGTTTTAAAAAAACAGTTTATTGTCTTAGAGGATTTATCTAAAGTTTGGTGCAAGCAGTGGAGTCAGAGAATGGAGTTGCAGCCTTTCTCTACCACTTACTTTCTTCATGGAAGTGGGGTCAAGCCTGACTTAAATTTTCTGTTTCATTTGTAAAATGAGGATGATCTCTTACAAGGTTGAGTAACTGTAATAAGGCCTTCAAATTAGGCAAGATGCTTTGTTCTAGCATAATTTTTTAGAAAATTTTGCTGTTCAGTATACATCATAAGTAAAAATTAAATTGGGAGTAATACCATAATAATAATTAACAAGTTGTATTCTAAATGCTGATCCTTTTGTTGGCTATTAATAATAGAAACTTCATTGTAAATAAGACTTTTTAAGGTTTTTTTTCCCAATTATTTTATAATATAATCAAATATGAAGAATTAGTAGGAGCTTAATGGAAATGTACTTACCTATTTGCTTTACTCAGTTGGTTGCATTAATGATGCAGTGTTAAGATAAATGAGACAAATAAGCCCGTGGATTCATATGTAAATTCTGATAGAGAAGTGGGATAAATATTTCCAGTTTAGATAAGTGTGAATATTAAGAACTTACCGTAATGTTAACTAGGATTAACCAAGTAGGAAGTTAGATACTTTTCATGTAGTCACTAGCATAATATGAGGTTTGATGTTAAAATTTGGAGTTGTAGGCCAGGCATGGTGGCTCACACCTGTAATCCCAGCACTTTGGGAGGCTGAGGTGGGCAGATCATGAGGTCAGGAGTTCAAGACCAGCCTGGCCAATATGGTGAAACCCATCTCTACTAAAAATACAAAAATTAGCTGGGCGTGGTGGCGTGCGCCTGTGGTCCCAGCAACTGAGGAGGCTGTGTGCCAGAAGAACAGCTTGAAACCTGAAAGGCAGAGGTTGCAGTGAGCGGAGATCCTGCCATTGCACTCCATTCTGGGCAACAGAGCGAGATTCCATCTTAAAAAAGAAAAAAAAATGGAATTGTAAATAGAAGTTCTTTTTCCTTCCAAAGGGGACTAGTTGACTAAAATTCCTTATTTATAACACAGGAAAAAAATGGGGTTGTACATAAAAGTTCTTTTTCCTTCCAAAGGGGACTAGTTGACTAAAATTCCTTGTTTATAACATTAAAGTTTTTAATCCAGAGCTGTAATTTTAGGAATTGTGTAGATTTTAGGGCTATACTCAACTGTCTTATTTGGCAAACCTTACTTTCAAATAATTAATGGGATTGTTACTCACTTTATTTATTAATTTACTTTTTTTGATCAAGACAGACCAGATTTGTTTACTCTAAAAGGAAATAGAAGCTGGCAGCTTTTAATAAAAAATGCTTAATTTTTAATTACTGTTTTACCCTAAGGAAGGTGTGCAACAATAATTTGGTAGAAAGTTATTATGGATGCTTTTCCTAGTTTTGTGATTTCCTTTAGTCTAGGTGGAATTGCTATCTTTTTTCAGTGATTGGTGTGGGGGACTGGAAAAGACGTCTGAGGGTTGTTTCTCTGTTTGTATTTGAATGGTTTCTTTTTTATGGTTGCCCAGATTTGTGGGTGTATGATGTTTATTTTAAAATCTGTGTATTTTCATGTTTCCTTAGGTTTCTGTTTTTGTTATTGGGTCCAGCAGGCAAGGCGCCACAGTACCATGAAATTGGAAGATCGATAGCCACTCTCATGACAGATGAGGTAATCAAAATACCTCAAGTCTCTTTGAAGTAGACACTGATTATGAAGCCTATAGTATATATTAAATTACAGTTCTCTTTTCTTTCATAGTGAAGCTTTAAAAATTATCCTTGTCCATACTGTTTTATCTCATATTTATTTACTTCTTTGGTTAGGTTGTTAAGACTTTTATAAAAATATCAATTCTGTGTATCCTGAAAGTATTTCAAGTGCCCCATATCTGAACCTGACCTCATTCTTCTTTTTCTTTTCTTCTTCTTCTTTTTCTTTGTTGAGACAGAGTCTTGCTCTGTTGCCAGGCTGGAGTGCAGTGGCACAATCTCGGCTTACTTCAGCCTTTACTTCCCAGGTTCAAGTGATTCTCTTGCCTCACTCCTGAGTAGCTGGGACTACAGAGGTGTGTGCCACCATGCCCAGCTTTTTTTTTTTTTTTGTATTTTTAGTAGAGATGGGGTTTTACCATGTTGGCCAGGAGGGTCTCGATCTCTGACCTCGTGATCCACCCACCTTGGCCTCCTAAAGTTCTGGGATTACAGATGTGAGCCACCGTGCCAAGCCTATTTTTCTATCCTCTTTCAACCAGCCAGTCACCAGATTCTGTTTACCTCGTCAATGTGTTTTGCATTTAATCTGTCATATTCTTTCTATCTCTACTGCCATTTCTCTGGCTTAGCCTTGCTTTTATTTGTTGATTCAATTAGCCTTTATGGGTCTTTATTGTACAGTTTTTTCCTCTACATTATCAGTAACATGCCAGTTTGAGTGTATAGTCCAAAGTTATTAATGACTTCCTATCATATAGTGAGATTTAAATTTAAACTCTTGACTGGGCGCAGTGGTTCACTCCTGTAATCCCAGTGTTTTGGGAGGCCAAGGTGGGTGGCTCACTTGAGGTTGGGAGTTCGAGACCAACCTGGCCAACATGGTGAAACCCTGTCTCTACTAAAAATACAAAAAGTAGCTGGGTGTGGTGGCACGATTTTCCTGCCTCAGCCTCCCGAGTAGCTGGGATTACAGGCCTGTGCCACCGCACCTGGCTAATTTTGTAGCTTCAGTAGAGACGGGGTTCCACTATATTGGCCAGGCTGGTCTCAAACTCCTGACCTCAGGTGATTTACCCGTCTCGGCCTCCCAAAATTCTGCGATTACAGGCATGAGCCAATATGCTTGGTCAGTTACCTCCTTTAGGAGACTTCTTCTGGCTACTCTGTTCTTTCCCATCTGTTTCCCTCTCTGTACCCTACTTTCGTTTTAGGAGAGAGTTTATCAATGTCTACTATTATTTATTTAATAACTTGTTTCACTGTCTTTCCTCCTGGAATAAAAGGTTCTTGAATACAGGGACCTTGGCTTACCTGTTACCATTGTATTATCCACAATGCTTAGAATTGTATTCTAGCAGTTAGTAGGTAGTCAGTACGTATTGGTTATTAAATAAATGAAGTAAAGTTGTTTGCATATCTGTGACTATTTTCTTAGGATAAATGACATTTAAGTGTCATAGAAGTAGAATGACATGCTATAGTGTTTCATTTTCCAATCAATTATTATTTCCCATGCAAAATTTTATTTTAAAAAAATTGTTCTGTCTTAACATATAACTGTTCTCTTTCATTGTTTGTTATTGTTAATTCGTCTGGTAATACTGAGTGGATTGCCTTTTATAGTTGTTACCTAAGGTGGGCTAAATACCTCTCTGGGATAAGAGTTTAGGTAATTATTTTTATTGTGAAGATATTTATGATATCTAGAGTGGATTTACTATGAGTAGAATTTTTTTTTCAACTGTAAAATCTTTTACTCAATATTTTTTTCCCTTAGATTTTTCATGATGTAGCTTATAAAGCAAAAGATAGAAATGACCTCTTATCTGGAATTGATGAATTTTTAGATCAAGTAACTGTCCTACCTCCAGGAGAGTGGGATCCTTCTATACGCATAGAGCCACCAAAAAGTGTCCCTTCTCAGGTAAGAATCTAGAGCTATTTTTCTGTGAGTTACTTTATTTTAATTAAATTTTTTTTGAGTAGCTATGATTTGAAAACCAAAACAAGGAAGTCGTGTCCCCACCTCATCCCCTTGACCTTCTCACCCTCACATATACCTCCTATAGCTGACTATTTGTTACTAGTTTTTTGTTTATCCTTTTAGTTTTTATTTAGTACTTGAAAATATGAATGTATAGTCTTATTTGGTTCTCTTACCAAAAGTTAATGTACTGCTTATACCGTTCTGAACCTTGCTTTTTTTCAGTTAAGTCTAGAAGATCTGACACAAGAAATCATAAACATATTCCTTAACTCTCCTTTTCACAGCTTTGTTTTATTCTGCGTATGGATATATCATAGTTCTATTCCTGGGTTCTGGTGTCATCAGTCTTTTGCTGTTTCAGATTACGACAGTAATCACATGTCACTTTAGTCTTGTGCAGATGTACCTGTACGATAGATCCCCAGTAATAAGACTGCTGGCTCAAAGGGGAATTTATTTATAATTTTAGTAGATATTACCAGAATTCTCTCTGTTGCTGGACTGTTTTGGACTCCTATAGTGATGTATGAAAGGGCCTATTTCCCTACATCCTCACTGACACGGTGTGTTGCCAAAGTTTTGGATATTTGTCAGTCTAATAGATATCTTTATCCTTCTATTTTAAGTATTTGAATGAGGTTTTAAATTTAGTTTTTATGAGACAGGGTCTTGCTCTGTCACTCAGCCTGGAGGGCAATGTGAACATGGCTCACTGCAGCCTCAGTTTCCTGGGCTCAAGCAAACCTCCTGCCTTAGCCTCCTGTGTAGCCTGGACCACAGGTGTGTGTTACTACCCCTAGCTAATATTTTGATACTCTGTAGATACGATGTCTAACTTTATTGTCCAGGCTGGTCTCAAACTCCTGCGCTCTAGTGATCCTCTTGCTTCTGCCTCCTAAAGTTCTAGGGTTACAGGTGTGAGCCATTGCTCCTGGCGTTTTAATGATGTTTTAATTTGCATTTCTATAATTAGTGAGGTTGAATATTCCTGATAATCTTTTGTTCATTGCCCCACCACCGTCTTTTTTTTTTTTAGATGTTTAAATTGTTCATTGATCTTTGGAGGTTATCATAGCATATTTTATGTGGGTATAGATCCAGCTTCATCATTTTTCTAAATTGCTGCCTGGTTGTCCCTGTTTATTACAGAGCTAAACATTGCTCCCCTTGGTTGGTGACGGTGCCTTTATTAACTAAAATTCCATTTGCATACAGGCCTGTTTTGGACTTTTCTTTTGTTTTCCGTTGGTCTCTCTATTCATGGATTAATTCCACACTCCAATTATTGAGGCTTTTTGGTATATTTTAATGTCTGGTAGGTCTAGACTTGTTCTTGCTCTCTTTCTTACTCTTGTTTTTCTGAATTTTCTTGGCTGTCTTTGCTTATGTATTTTTCTGTGTAGGCTTTAAAATCAGCTTTCTATATTCAGAAATAAAATGTAATGGTTTTTAAAAAGTGATGGCAAATTTCTCCTTGAACTGAGGGAGAATTGATGCTTCAGTATATTGAGTCTTTTTCTTTTTTTGTGGGGGTATGGGGGTTGGAGTTTTGCTCTTGTTGTTCAGGCGGGAGTACAATGGTGCAATCATGGCTTACCACAACTTCTGCCTCCCTGGTTCAAGCGATTCTTCTGCCTCAGCCTCCTGAGTAGCTGGGATTATAGGCATGCGCCACCACGGCTGGCTAATTTTGTATTTTTAGTAGAGATGTGGTTTCTCCATGTTGGTCAGGCTGGTCTCGAACTCCCAACCTCAGGTGATCTGGCCATCTCAGCCTCCCAAAGTGCTGGGATTGCAAGACTGAGCCACCACACCCAGCTGATATTGAGTCTATTAAAGAACATGGAGTGTCTCTCCCCAGTTGATTTCTGTTTCAAGCAAGTTTTTATATTCTTAAAGAATGTTGTCAAGTCTTCCTTACTTAGAATTTACATGTTTCTTGGTGAGTGTATTCATGAGTATTGTATGCTTGTCTGTTGCTTTTATATGAAATAAAGGCTATTTCTTATGTTTTATGTGCATATATGCATACACACACACACAGTTGACCCTTGAACAATATGAGTTTGAACTGTGCAGTTCTAATTATGTGGACTTGATTTAATAAACATTGGAAGGTTTTTTGATAATTTGAAAAATCTTGCATACAAACTGCATAGCCTAGAAATATCAAAAAATTAAGATTAATTAGGCATTCCTGAATGCATAAAATATATGCATATACTACTAGTCTTTAATAATTTATTACTATGAAATATATACAAATTATTCTAAAAAGCTAAAATTATCAAACCTTATACACAGTAAGAGTATACATGGCACCATTTTCAGTGGAGAGAAATGTAAATGAAAGTCAAGATGCAGCATTACAACCTGCATAAAATTAACTATAGTAAATATTGTACTGCCAACATACTGTAATTTCATAGTTACGGCCTGTTGCTATTGCAGTGAGCTCAAGGGTTGCAAGTTAACATGCTTAAAATTCTGTGTGTTGCTTATCATTTCCACATCCACAGCAGTTTGTCTGTCCAGTAAATTGTGTATTACCCTAAAAAGTGATCATGCAGTTCTCATATATTTTTCATCATGTTTCATGCAATACTGTAAACTTTTGAGTAACAGCATGGGACTCATATGAGGTCCCGTTAGTGATGCTAGGAAGTGTTCCTAAGAAACAGAGAAAAGTCATGCAAATGTTAGACAAAGTTGAATTAGTTGGTATGTACCATAGAATGAAGTCTACCATTGCCTGCCATTTCAAGATAAATGAATCTAGCATAGGAATCATTATAAAAAGAAAAGGAAACATATAGTCATCACTGCAGCTATGCCAGCAGGCATGAAAACCTTCACTTTTTGCAAAATGCCTTTTTATCTCATTGAAAATGCAGCTTTTATGTGAGTGCAGGATGACTATAAGAAAGGCATACCTATAGATTCTGATATGATGAAGAAAAAGCAGTGATTTTACAACAACATAAAGCAAAAGAAAGGTGGAAGAGCTAAAGCTGGAGAATTCAATGCCAGCAAAAGATAGTTCGGTAATTTTAGAAAGAAGTTGGGCTTAAAAAATGTCAAACCAACTGGAGAAACAGCTTCTGCAGTCTGTGAGGCAACAGATTAATTCCCAGATCAGATTCTATTAAGAAAATTCCCTGAATGGGTTTTTAATGCAGATGAAAGTACTCTGTTCTGGAAATAATATTACAGAAGACTTTTTTTTAGTAAGGAACTCAAGTGAGCACCAGGATTTAATGGAGGAAGGGTTAACTAACTCTGTTTTGTGCAAATGCAGTCCAATTTACAATCTTGACTACGCTCTTCTATAAAGCTGCTAATGCTGAGCTTTGAAGGGAAAAGATAAATGCCAGCTGCCAGTCGTTTGGTTATACAAGAAGGCCTGGATGAGAACCCTTTATCTGGATTGGTCCCATCAGTGCATTGTTCCTGAAGTCAGGAAGTACCTTGCCAGGAAGGGACTGCCTTTTAAAATCTTTTTGATATTAGGCAATGCCCCTGGCCATGCAAAACCCACGAGTTTAACACCAAAGGGGTGTCAAAGCACTCTACTTGCACCCAAGCACAATGTCTCTAATTCAGTCTCTAGATTAGGGGGCTGAGGACCTTTAATGCTTGTTACATTATATGCTATATAGAAAGGATAGCGAGGACATCATCAAAGTCTGCAAGGATTACACCGTTGAACACACACCATCATTATTACAGAAAAAGCCATGAACGTCATCAGGCCTGAAACAATAAACTCCTTCTTGGAGAAACCTATGCTGTTCATGATATAACAGGTTTTATGACAGAGCCACTCAAGGAAGTTGTGTGTATGGCAAAAAAGGTGGAGGGGTTTCAAGATGTGGATCCTGGAGAAGCTCAAGAGCTAATAAACACCACACTAGAGGAAGTAACAGAACACAACTTGATGGAGATGAGCACTTGTGAACCAGTGCTGGTGATGAGGAAAAAGATATAGAAGTAGTAGACCCAGGAAACAAATTGACAGCAGCTGATCTGGCCGAAGGATTCTGATTATTCAGGATTGCTTTTGACTTCTTTTGTGACATGGATCCTTCTATGGTTTGGGTACTTAAGCAAACAGGGATTGGTATAGAACATTTTTAGAGAAGTGAAGTAAAGTGAAATAGAAATTATAACATATTTCCGTTAATAACTTTTTTCCTCTTGCTTACTTTATTGTAAAAATATGACATATAACACCTCTTACATGCCACCTTTGTGTTCGACTGTTCATGTTACCTGTAAGGCTTTCTAGTCAACAGTAGTCTTATTAGATTGAGTCTCAGGGAGTTACACAAAATTTCAACTTCATGGGAGTTGGTCCCAGGTTTATTCAAGAGTCAACTGTGTATTTTATTATTTTTTTTTGAGACAGAATTTTGCTTTTGTCACCCAGGCTGGAGTGCAGTGGCGTGATCTCCACTCACTGCAGCCTCCACCTCCCAGGTTCAAGCTATTCTCCTGCCTCAGCCTCCCAAGTAACTGGCATTACAGGCACCTGCCACCATGTCCGGCTAATTTTTATATTTTTAGTGAATATGGGATTTTACCATGTTGGCCAGGCTGGTCTTGAACTCCTGACCTTGAGTGATCTGCCTGCCTCCCCCTCCCAAAGTGCTGGGATTATAAGTGTGAGCCACCACAACCTGTCTCAACTGTGTATTTTTAATCCTGCTACCATTCTTAATTGTTTATAATAGATTTTTAGTCATATAATCTGTAAGTAAGACATAGTTTTATTCCTCATTATCCAAATCTTATACATGTAATCGTTTTCTACTGTCTAGTTGTATTGACTAAAATCTCTAGTACAATGTCAGGTAGTGTGGGCTTTAAATAGGCATTTCTTAACTTGTTTATCACTGTAGTCAAATGTGTCTAGTGTTTCTCCCATTAAGTAAGATAACGACATTGAAGCCAAAATACACATTTCATCGTGTAAAGTAAGTAACATTATTTGTTTTTTATTGAATTTTTAAATCCATATTGATGTAGAATTTTATCAAATGCCTTTTCAGCATCTCTGGCAAGTGATATTAATTTTATTTATCAATTATTATGCTAAATCATATGAATAGATTTTTGAATATGAAAGAATTCCTGGAGTCGACCCAGTTTGGACTTTGAAGTGGTAATGTTCTGTGTCTACTAGTTTGTATTACTGTAGATGGGTTTATAGATTTTTGTACTATTTTCACATTTTGGTTTCATGAATATACTTGTTTCATAAAAAAATTTGTAAGTTTTTGTTTGTGTTCTTAATAAATAGTTTAAATGGTGTGGAATAATGTCATTTTAGAAGTTTGGAAGAATTTCTTTGTAAACTTTTCTGAGCTTGAATCTTCTGTCATATGGTAGACTTCAACAATTAGCTTATTTCTTCTTTGGAAAGTGGTATAGGTAAACTTCCTATTTTTTCTGGGGTCAGTTTTGGTATATTATATAGCCATAGAAAATAATCTGTCCTTTCTGGTGTTTTGGTAAATTGTTTTCCTACTATATTATTAGTTTCATCTAGGTTTCTACTTTATTTGCATGGAGTTATATAAAGTACAATATGTATATAAAATTTGCTCACTGTGTGAAATTATTGCCTCTGTCTTTTTTTTTTTTTGTATTAGGTAAAGAGCTATTGTATTTTTCAAACAACAGCCTTTAAAATTTATTTCAATGCTTTTAAAAGTTGCATTTTATTTTGGATCTCGGTTTCTGCTGTTGGCTGTTTTATTTCATTTCTGTCACTTTCTTCCAGGAAAGACTTTTTGCTTTCACAGTTTCTGAGTTAGTTGTTTAATTCACTGTTTTTCGTCTTTCTTTTTTTAAAATAATTTTCTTGAATGTGCTTTGGCTGGGTCCTATGGGTTATGTGAGGTTTAATTTATATCAATTAAATAAAAAATAATGGCCAAAACCACGATTACTTTTAAAATACGTAGTTTTAAAAATTATTTTTGTTTCCTGGGCGTTCTGAATTTTACTCCCTTTCCCCTTTAAGATGTAAGTTTGAAAACGAAATTTTGTAAATGGGATTTTGACACTTTCAAATAGCAATCTTATGTTTGTAGATAAGCCTTGCTACTCTAAATGTGGAACATGTAAACCAGGTAGTGTAAGTCTTTAACTTAGCCTGAGCCTTTGACCCAGGAAACCTCCTGGGACGACACATCTGTCTCCTTTCCCTCTACTCTATTTCCTTTTCTTCCATTTTTCCTTCCATCTTTTCCCTTGTATGTGCACATGCACATACATGTATTTAGCCCCAGCAGTCTCTTGATGTAACAAGTTAAAAGTTCATTTATTTGTCTTCAACAGAGGGGGAGAAATCCTGTATCATGTGAATAGTACTCGCGAATTTGTAATAAAATGTAATAGGAAATTGATTTTTGTGGAAACATGTTTTATCAAACAGCTCTTATTTTTTAAGGGAAGTACTTTAGTGGGAGAAAAATGACATTTACTTTTTTTTTTAATGTAAAGTGTATTTTTCAATAGTTAGCAGGAGCAGTTTTTAAAGTTTGGGTGGGAGAAGATGCTTTTTTGGAGGTTACTTATGTTTGTAGCTATTTCTGAATAGGAATTTGAAATGATATGTATGAATGTATTATAGTATATTGATAATTAGATTATAAGATGCAAAAAGCTAATTATAAATTTAAAATATTAATAGAAATTGCTACGAGATTCTTTTTAAAGAGCAGTGCATTACAGAAGGAAGTTTATTTTCGGAAGCATTTTCTAGGAACACTGATTAAATATATAATCAATATAAAATTTGATATTCACTCTAATTGAAGATACTATCTCAAATTTTCTTAAAATAGAATTCTGAAAATATGTTTTTTGTGAAATTCAGGAAAAGAGAAAGATTCCTGTGTTTCACAATGGATCTGCCCCCACATCGGGTGAGACTCCTAAAGAGGCCGCTCATCATGCTGGGCCTGAGCTACAGAGGACTGGACGGTGGGTGCAAATACTGATATTTTGAGGGGATTGGGGGATGATTTGATGAAAACATAAATAATATTTTTCCACATATTTGGAACCTAATTTTGTACAGTATTTTTTCATATTTAGAAAAATGTCCATTATATATAAGGAAAATTTATAAGTATATAAGAAAATGTATAAATAATTTTAATAGTATGTACCAAGCTTTAGCTTAAAAGGAAAATAATGGACCATATATTCAGAATATTGTAGTTATATAGTGTGTAAGTTAATTTACCTTACTTATACAGTAGGTTCTTGAAGAAGATGTAGACTCTTATAATTCTCCATGTTGAGTTAGAGAATTATAGGACCAGAGGGTAAATACAATGAATGATTTCATTGTATATGTGCACAGATTTAAAACTCTTAAATGAGCATTGTATCATGAGGTAATGTAAATTTCATGGACAAGCATGATTAAACCATTGTATTGATCTCTGGAAACCTAGCTAGAAAAATCATTTAAGAAGTTAACTTTTGTAATAAAAAATAGACATACTGGCAGATGCAAACATTGCCTTAAAATATTTTGTAGAAGTAGATAAATATTGTAGTATTTTCATACTGTAGAAAAATATGTGGCTATTGATTGTTTATTGTTCACTGGTGGTCAATATGTAATTAAATAATCTTAAATATTAAATCTTTGTTTAAAAAAAACAGGATATCTTATACAGACACACTATTAGGGATTTTGATGACATCCTTAAAGGGTACTGTATAATAAAAATAAATAACAACTGGCATACTGCATGTAGACTTTAGAGAAGCTGAAATTAACAATTCATTGACTAATGAAGTGTATTAGTCTCTGTGAATATAATAGAGGAAAGATTTTGACCCTGTGTGAACAGTACTGTTCTATTATTAGCTATTATCGCTTCTTCAAACTGGGATAGGTTTAGTTATTGAGAAGCACTATGTCTGGCCTCCATTGATCTCAGTCACCTGAGAGCATCTGTACGCCCTCTATTAAGTAACCATTGATTTGATGATATACCATAGATTCATACTTTAGTTTATTGATGGAACCTTTTTTATTGCAAGCTGATTCCCCGTGCTGTCAGATTATGAGCAGAGTACCACTTGTCAGTTTGTGTTGAGGATTTATTTCAATATTAACTTAAAAAAAATTACAGTGGTAAAGCTTGAAATATCCAAAGCGTTTGAAATTTTAATGTTAGTTTCTTTTGGTCAGTTTTCCTGCAGTTGGGATTTGAATGATTATATATGTTATGAGTATTAAAACTTTTTCGAATTGCCAGCTTAGTCATCAGTGTTTGTTGAGTGCCTACTATGTCTCAGGCAGTGTTCTAGGCACTGTAGATAACGCAATGAACAAGAAAAAGTCTCCCTTCATGTAGCTTATATTTTATTGAAATGTCTTCAAGTCAGATATATCCAAAAATTTGATTGTTAAAAATGTTGAAATGGTATGGCTTTGATGTACACACAAATTTTTAATCTAATTGAAACCTCTTAGTTTTATTGATGTGCATATTAGTTTGTCTACATGTGCAGTAAATTAAATATATTGGAATGGTTTTAAGGGATTTTTTCCCCCCTTGGCAAAGTATTTATATGATTGAAGTACCAGTTTTAAAAGTTTTTAAAGTTATGGAGTTCATCCTACTTGTGCATCTAAGCACAACATACTAAATTTACATTAAAGTGTATTTGGATAGTGATTGCCTTCCTCGTATTTGTGATGGTTGCCTTTAAGATTTTAATGTAGACAATTAATAGAATTGCTTATGCACATTTTCATAAATGGGTTGTTAGGTTTTATTTTGTTATACCTTGCCTTGCACATTTGTGTCCAAAATTACATTTACTCATATAAAATCATTTGCCTGCAGTCTTTTCATTATATAGTCCATAAAATACAGATATTTGTCTCTTATTAATGAACTATAACATTCCTCTATCATCAGTAGATTAGATTAAATGAGTGTATCTTCTGTAATTAATATTGTAAGTTAAATTGGATTTAACATTTTGTTGACAAAACACCTAGGCAACAGCAGTTTTGTGTAGCCCATAGTTTTAGTTTGAACTAGCTAGAATCCTCTAGTGTACAGTTTGACGAGTTTCATCTCACCTATTTAGGCTTTTTGGTGGTTTGATACTTGACATCAAAAGGAAAGCACCTTTTTTCTTGAGTGACTTCAAGGATGCATTAAGCCTGCAGTGCCTGGCCTCGATTCTTTTCCTATACTGTGCCTGTATGTCTCCTGTAATCACTTTTGGAGGGCTGCTTGGAGAAGCTACAGAAGGCAGAATAGTGAGTACAAAGATTGGTAGTGGCCAGGCTCTTAGCTCTTCAGAGGCAAGTGTCTGTATGCATTTGTCTCACTATTCATACTTTTATTTGAAGAGTCTACCCACAGCATGATTAACCTGACCCAAAGCAGACTTTCCCCAAAGGTAATTACTGTGGAAAACATGGGGAATCCATTTGAACAGAAGATGCACAGTTGAGGTAAAAAAAAAAAAAATTTTCTTTAAAAGTTTACTTTGGCTTGCTGGATGAATGGTTTTATAAATTGAGTAAAAGGCTTGAATTGTCTTTGAAGTGGGGTGGACTGGGAGAAGACACCAGTTGAACTGATTCTGGGTGGGTCATGGGGGTCTTTATCAGTGGGGCTACTTCATATCCTGTAAGGTATCCTAGGATTAGTTAGAGCCACATGGTGACTATTAACTACTCAGTTCTGGCTGGTAGGCCCAGACTAGACTATTTAGAGAATAGAACATAATGGTGGAAACTGTGGCTTTTTGAAGTGGCATTTAATTTTGCTGTTATTAAATCTGTGTGAAAGTAGCTAAAACTTTTATTTGGAAAATATAATTGAAAGCTTCATTCATTCTTTGATATGACTAAAATGCAAGTTTTTTATGTTTTCCTGTTCCCAGTTATACTTAATTCAGAGCTATGCTGCTTTGTTAAATCTTGAAAGGCATTTCATTGTTGTTGTTGATATGCATTTTAATGGCATTTAAATGAGATGACTTGTAATTCTTAACTGTATTTTACTTAATTGTATTTACTCTTGGGAGAACATTCATTTTTTTTTTAATAGATCAAAGGTTTAAAAAATAACCAAAGCTCAGGCATGGTAATTATTCAGTTAAAATATTTCGTGATCTAAACATGAAATAAACCTAACAACTAAAGTTTTCGTTCAACTCTGAATTTACTTTTGATTATGTGGAATCTTTTTCCTTAGTCTTTAATTGCTGTATCAAAGATCCATATTTTTACAAAATTGCTTTATGTGCTGTCACAAATTGTGCATGTAACTCTGCTGGTTCCCATGGAAATGTATTTTATGTGTTACCATCATGGAATTGGTGCCTCTTTGTCTATGAACTGTCATTCACTGCCTGCCTGTCTCTTCCTGCTGCTTGATGTCTCGTACATGTGATAATGTGTTTGGCGTTGGGGGAATATAGATACGTGTAAGAAGAGCCTGTATCTTCTGTCCTCAAGGATCTTAAGTGAAAAAGACAAATGATTAAGTGAAAAAGACAAAAGCAAATAAGTGAAAAAGACAAAATAGTATATACATAGTGCTTTGCCACACATGAGTGAGATAAAGGAAGAGCTGTAGGATTTGAAATAATAGAAATAGAGGAAGCAGAAATATTATGGAGGAAAATGATAAGGGGATATGTGTTAGTTAACAGATGTTATATTAGAACTTCAAGTGGAAATGGAGATACTAGAAGGTACAGTTCCAGAGTTTGTAGAATGGTAAGGAGGAAATGTAAAGATTGGGAATCATTTCTGTAGGAGTAAGGCTGAAATATAATAGAGGAAGTTAACAAGAAAGATAACTTATAGAGAGAGGAGGAGAGGGAAAAAGTGTGAAACTACTAGATTTACAGAATGGAGGAGCGATGGGATGGAGGAGGAAAATGATCCTAGCAAATTAGAGACATAAACCTAAGAGAGGAATCAGGATGATGAAATTCTGTGAAAACCAAACTAGAGTTTTGAAGAAGAAGGGAAGATTAGTAGGAGTATTTAATGATTTAAAAGAGTAGTGCAATAGAGGATATATATGTGTGTGTGTGTGTGTGTGTGTGTGTGTGTGTGTGTGTGTGTGTGTGATGGGAAGGTAAGGGTAGGTAGGGCTTCTACCTAAAAGTTAAACTGGAAACTTATGAATGTGAGAATGAGGTAAAATGGAAACTTATGAATGTGAGAATGAGGTAGGCAGGCAGTGTAATAAGCTGTGATTTCTTTAGGGAAAGACAGGTAGCAGTATGGCAGTGAACATAGAAACACTTCAAAAATTAGAAAAACAAAAGGTCTTCATGTGGCAATATCTGCTTTTCAACCTAAGATTAGGGGAGGGGAACCTGAATTTGTACCCATTTGCCCTTGTTAATTTTTTTTGCCATCTCCTTTCTTCTTGTCTCAATGTTTTGCTTTTTGTCTCTGTATGTATACCATTTAGACATTTTTTTCCTTTGTTTCTGATTTTTTTTAATTTTTTTAGATAGGATTTCACTGTGTCACTCAGGCTAGAGTGCAGTGGCATGATCTCGGTTCTTTGTAGTTTTGACCTCCTGGACTTCTCTCATAATCAGCCTCCTTAGTAGCTGGGACTATAGGCATGTACCACCACGCCTAGCATATTTTTTGAAGAGACCAGGTTTTGCCGTGTTGCCCAAGCTGGTCTTGAACTCCTGGGCTCAAACAATCCACCTCCCTCAGCCTCCCAAAGTGCTGAAATTATAGGTGTGAGCCACCTTGCCTGGCCCATTTTTTTTTCCTTTGACTTAACCTCTTCATAAATTTATTCTTAAATATGCTTATTATAATTGAACTAAGGATTTTCTTTTTTTTTTTTTGAGACGGAGTCTCGTTCTGTCAACCAGGCTGTAGTGCAATGGCACGATCTTGGCTCACTGCAACCTCCGCCTCCCAGGTTCAAGCGATTCTTCTACCTCAGCCTCCCATGTGGCTAGGACTACAGGTGCCCACCACCATGCTCAGCTAATTGGCCAGGCTAGTCTCGATCTCCTGACCTCCTAAAGTGCTGGGATTACAGGCGTGAGTCCAGCGAACTAAGGATTTTATGATGGCTTAGCAGTGTCTTCTAAGAAGAAATGCTTTTCCCCCACAGGCAATAAAACAAATTTAGCTTCAACAGTTAACAAATGTGTCATTAACATGGTCCCTTCTCTTTTATGTTGCCAAAAGATAAATTTGTTTATCTTTGAGTTTGATCCTGTTTTTATTCTAATAGTTGAGTTATACTTTCATTGCAAAGTGTTATTTTGTGATTTTGATTTTGGGAGATGCCGTTCTAGCTAATGATGAGAATTGCTACCATTCATTCACTGTATTCTGTATGCCAGACACCATGCTTGCTAGGCGTTTTTGCAAATACTATTTATGTTCTAGTTATCGTTACTCCCATTTCAAAGTGAGAAAGCTTAGGCTTGGAAAGGTTAAGATACGACCATGGCTGAACACCTCGTAGTACTTAGTCTTCCCACCGGAAATCTAGTTTCGGAAGCCCTCCTGTTTGCCTGTAGCTGCACTGCCTCTCATTTCAGGAGGATTGTCTCTTACAAGCTTCTTTTTTCCTCGCCTTTACCCATTACGGGCTGGCTTTTCTGGATAGTACATTCCAGTTGACCTTGATGTTTGTATGTGGTAAACTATTCTTTCCTTTCTGATTCCTTCCCCGTTTGTCTAATGGCATAGCTAATCATCTGATAGCCTAATTAATTAGAATGTAACGTTGGTGGTGGTACAAAATTAGTGTACTAACTTTGATTTAAATTCTCTTAGTCTTTACTTTTCTCTTTATCTTTCTTGCCGAACTTTAGTGATAAGTATATCAGTTTGGATGATTAAGCCTACCATATTAGATTAATTTCTTTAAAATATGTGGAAAGTTTTGTTCTTTAGAAATCAGTTTGAGAAAGGGTCACATGTTGATTTATCACCTGTTCAAAAGAATTTTTTATAGCAGTTATTTTTTGTAACACCATACTGAGTATTTAGTATTTTTGATTTTTCAAATGAACTATTTCAGCCATATAAGGTACTCAAAATAATTATACATATCCTTCTGTACTCACAGACTTAAGAAATAAAACATGTATAGATGAAGCTGAAGCTCTTGCGTGTGTGTTTCCCATTTGCTCTTTGCTCCTTTCTTTCCACAGCACAGGTTGGGTATCCCTTATCCGAAATGCTTGGAACCAGGAGTAGTTCAGATTTTCGATTTTTTGGGGAATTATACTTCTGTTTTAGCATCTTTTATCTGAAATCTGGAGTGCTCTAATGAGCATTTCCTTTTGAGTGTCATATTGGCACTCAAAAAGTTTGGAATGTGGAGTTTTAGATTAGGGATACTCAACCTGTATTGAGTTTTGAGTTAAGGATGATCACAGCAGTTTCTTTTTAATATGCAAAAAGATAACAAGTTTTCTTGTGTATTTAAAATGTATTTGAATTTTTTATATTTTAAATTAAAAACTCAAAGTGGTGTTGACTTCATAACTGCTTGATGGGTGTTTTTATTCAGATGACTTACATGTATTATAGTAGGTAAGAGAAATGTTTATGATGTATTGCTTTTATTCATTTCTTTTTTCCTTAAACAGAGTGCAATAGAGTCTCTTTTTGGAGCATCATTAACTGGGATTGCCTATTCATTGTTTGCTGGGCAACCTCTAACAATATTGGGGAGCACAGGTCCAGTTCTAGTGTTTGAAAAAATTTTATATAAATTCTGCAGGTAAGTAATAGTCCTCTACTTATCACGTGTGTTTGGATGTATATACAATTATATATGAAATTGTTTATTAGAAGGGAATTATCTAATTGCTGAAAAGTAATGCATTCTCATTATTTTTGAGCTGCTGTATGATTGACCACACTCTGGTCCCTTCCATTCTTAATCCAGTAACTTGGAGATGAAGAAAGTAAGATGGTCTTTGAGTATAAAATCATTGGATTCGAATGCGGACAAGCAAATAACTTGAGGGCTAAATACAAATCCTTTGTGCTAACAAATTTAAACCAGTAAGAAGGTGTTAATCTGAGTTGGGTTGAAGCAATCAGAGTGAAGTGTCAGTTTCTGTTGGTGAGGTTGTTCACACTGCAGAAATGACTATAGCGTACTGTAGCTGTTAGACTTTGAATTCAACATGGCCAGTACTGTTCCTAATTTTATTTATTTATTTATTTTTGAGACTGAGTCTCACTCTGTTGCCCAGGCTGGAGTGCAGTGGTGTGATCTCGGCTCACTGTACCCTCTGCCTCCCAGGTTCAAGTGATTCTCCTGCCTCGGTCTCCCGAGTAGCTGGGATTACTTGTGCTGCCACCATGCCTGGCTAACTGTTGCATCAGTAGAGATGGGGTTTTACTTTCTTGGCCAGGGTGGTCTCAAACTCCTGACCTCAAGTGATCCACCCACCTCGGCCTTCCAAAGTGCTGGAATTACAGGCGTGAGCCACCGTAGCCAGCTTCTAGTATTCTTCTTTTTGTGACATAAAATAAATGAAGTTTGTATATTTTAGCTTAAACAACTTGATGCTGTGACATATTTGATGGATCCAGCTCTGTTTTTTGATTCTGTGCCCACTAAACAAGTTTAATGCTATTCCAATCTGGTATGCCACATAGACTAATAGAGAATGCAGTGATCTGAAGTATGGATTCTGGTAGTAATTTCCTGAAGTTTAAAATAATTACTTTCTGTGTGATAATGGTGAGAGAGGAGGGTAATGGTAATTAATGATGGTAATGATGTTGGAGCTGATTACTGAATTGACACATATGGCATCTTAATCTTTAGAGGGAGTAAGATGCAGTGGTTTTTTAATATAGACTCCATATCTGTCATTTACTCATAACTTATTTATAAAGTGAGCTCTAATGATTTTGAAATATTTATCGCCTAGTGATTTTCACTGTAAATCTTTTATATAAGTTAAAACAAATCTATTAATAAGCTAGTCTTTAGTTGAAGCAGAAGAATATGTTATTTCTGTAGTTGTTATTTTGTCATTCTGTGATTCATTCTCTTTTAGGAATCATGTTTTCATGCTATTGCTGCTGTTTGCTATGACAAATTTTAGGTACAAATACTATTCCACATATGTTTCTCATATTCATATTTTTCTTTCTAAACAGAGATTATCAGCTTTCCTATCTGTCTTTAAGAACCAGTATTGGTCTGTGGACTTCTTTTCTGTGCATTGTTTTGGTTGCAACAGATGCAAGCAGCCTTGTGTGTTATATTACTCGATTTACAGAAGAGGCTTTTGCAGCTCTTATTTGCATTATATTCATCTACGAGGCTTTGGAGAAGCTCTTTGATTTAGGAGAAACATATGCATTTAATATGCACAACAACTTAGATGAACTGACCAGCTACTCGTACGTATTTCTCTTTTTCTCTAATACTAAAATGTGTTTTTGCGAAGATGTCAAAGATGAATTTTTTTGCAGTGTGATAGTGTAACTAGCTATAACTACCTGACTAGCCATGTGATGGTGACGTGTTTGTTTCAGATGAGATTTTGTCGAAGCATTCAGTGGACAAAAATATAGTTGGTAAAATTCGGTCTTTTTTGTCCACTGAAATAGCTTATTCGCGTGTGTATGCTTCGGTCTTCTGTTTGAGTTGGATTGGCCAATTTAAATTTGATTGTTTGGCAGTTGATCCACCATATATTTGAATCGAGCAATTATTACGTTGGATCTTATATTCTTTAAATCCTAGATGTATGATAGAATGTAGACTATATTTTTTATATTTGTATATTCTTCAAATTTTGCATCATTAATATTTTTAAAGCTTGATAATTTTTAATGAAAGTTATTTCAATACATTCATCTGCTGTTTAGTGTTTTCCTTTTGATGAGAAAAATATGCAATGAAAATCTTTTTAAACTCTAAAATAAAATAGGATTTGAAAAGAAATGTATAGTACTTAACAAAAATTTGGCAAGTATATTCAGTAAAAGTAAAATATGCTCTAAAAGTAGACATATCTAAGTAGATGCCTTTATCTGGTGTCTTTAGCAGTCACGCTTGGTATAAATGTGGGACTGCATTTGATTGATTTACAGGGAATAATAATGGTTACCAAAAGACACAAAAGGATACAACTTTTCTTTTTCTACCCACCTAAGCCCCAGATACATATACTTACCCCCTTTTGTTTATTCGTCCTTCTTCCCCTGCTACCTTTCCTTGCACACTCTTAATGGACAGAATAAAGAGGATATGAAAATTCCTGTGACATTGACCTATTTGAATATACTAGTTACATTATGATGCCAAATTGGAAGCCTTAATTAAAAAAAATTTTTTTTGTCTGTTTTTTCTTGCCTTAGGCTTTTTTGACCTTTATAAAGCATGACTTTTATAGTTAGTGTCAGCCAGTTAGAGCAGTGTTTTCTTCTATGAACAGCATTTATTTGGCCAACATTCTGTGAGCATCTGCAGGCACTGTATTAGGAGTGTTGCCTAATTTATATTATAAATTATATTTGTAGTGTTACCCATTCGCATCATAGCCTCTTTTGTGTATGAAGAAGCTGACTGCTTTGGAGGTTGAAACTTGCCTTAGGTCAGTCAGCTGCTAAAAGCGCCTGGATGGACTCCAAAGTCTGTCTTCTTGCTTTTTCTCAAACAGCTCATAATCGAGTTTGGAATGTTCATGATTATTTTTTTTTCATCTTTTAAGTTCGTATTTAAAAGTTGCTTTGCTTATGTGTGTTCTAGCTTTTTTAGGTGGTTGAAATAGTTCTGGATATGAACTCAATACTGATTTCCTTATGACCCTCCTAGTCCTGTCCTGATGAGAAACTATTTTTTATTTATTTAAGAATGAGCCTTAAGATCAATAAAGGGTGACTGTGAGTAGGTAGGGCTGGTCAGATATAAAGAATTAATGGTAGTATAACTTTTATTGGGAATCTATACGTGCGATGGGGGTTTGGGAAGAGACAGCAGTAACTGCTATGGAGGTTGAGTAGAAAAGCTTTAGTGGAGACTCATCTTGCTAAACTTGGTGGACTCATCTCAGATTTTTAAGTAAAGTAGTGCTTCCCACCAAGGACACATCTTAACTAGCTTCATTCACTAAACATTTTGATATTTGTATTTCTATAACCTAAACTTTGTTCCATTCTGTTGTTTCTGATGTAGTTTTCACTTTCTAGTCTCCATGCTTTGTAATGTGGGAAAAAAGTGAAGAAGTTAAAAACTACCACAGTGTATAATTGATTTAGTAAAATGTAAGCATGAAATTCAAGATTCTTAAAAATGTATCCTACTCTAATTTCTCAGATGTGTATGTACTGAACCTCCTAACCCCAGCAACGAAACTCTAGCGCAATGGAAGAAAGAGAATATAACAGCACATAATATTCCTTGGAGAAATCTCACTGTTTCTGTGAGTATATTCTGAAATAAAGGGTTTTAAATATATATTGATATGGTTCTGTTAGCTTTTTCTAATTAGACATACTTTCTTCTTGATTGATGGATAGGTAGTATGTTTTCAGAACACAGTATTGTTTTAAGCAGATAGTAGTTGCCACTTTTTTTTTTTATGTGTGATGCGCTCAAAAGCATAGGCTGAAAAGAATGAAACTGGTAAGAGAGATAAAGGTGGATTATATGTGACTTCCAAGATATGATCAGTATAAAGATGTGAATATACTTCTGTTTTCTAATTCTGCTTAGATTGATATGTTCAGAGGAAGTGTTTACTGGGACTGTGGCTGCATTTACCGGACTTCACAATATTTTATATCCACTCGTCCTGCCTTTTTATCCATTCATCTGCTCCATTGACAACTTATTTAAAAAATCATGAGTGCTGTGCTAATATCCTGAATACCTAAGTTAACATTGTCTAACTCATCAAGACTAGTCTGGGTCGAGCATTAAGGGAAGAGAAAGGAAAAAGGATAAAAACATGTAATAAACACCTCCCGTGTGCTGAATACTATTATAGATGTTTGTGTTCTGTTGGGGAATATTGTCCTAACGCTAGAATATTTATTTTTGACATTTCCAAAGTTGGGAATTAGAAATAAAGTTGAAAAGTTTGCCAGCAGTCAGAATTAAAACTAACATCCCTTGCTTTTTATATCATATAAGTTACTGTAGGTCATTCCTTTCTCACTAAAGGTGATAGTCACTAACTATATAATTTGGAGGATACTATCTGAAATTTTATTCCATTGATGATTTAAGGCTGTATTGTCCAGTACAGTAGCCGTTAGCCACATGTCCATTTAAACTTAAATTAATTAAGATTAATCAAAAGTTTAGTTTTTCAGCTAACTAGCCACATTTCACATGCTCAGTCAATTCGTGTGACTATTGGCTTCTGTATTTTCATTTCTGTGATGGAAATGTTAAATTATCTGTATCATCTAATACATCTATTTATTGGCAGTGCCGATTTAAAGCAGTAAAAGTAGCTAGGCATGGAGGTTCACACCCATAACCTTAGCACTCCTAGGGGAACAAGGCAGGAGTATTGTTTGAGTCCAGGAGTTAGAGACCAGCCTGGGCAACATAGCAAGGCACCATCTTGACAAAACTTAAAAAATTAGCCTGGTGTGGTGACTCATCCCTGTAGCTAGCTTACTGGGAGTTTAAGGAAGGAGAATCACTTGAGCCCAGGAACTGGAGATTACAGTGAGCTGTAATAGTGTCACTGCTCTCCAGCCTGGGTGACAGAATGAGACCCTGTCTCTAAAAACAAATAAAATTAACATACATTCATGCTTTACTGTTTTATATTTAGAAAGTCATTTTTGTTAAAGAAGAGGTATACTTAATAGAGGTGTTCAAGTAAAAGTGATTTGTTACAAAGAATTCATTTCATGATGGGGAAGATGTCTTGATCCATAGATATAAGTGCTTTCATGTTATCCCAAAGGGCCATGTGGGGTGGGTTTTTTGTTTTGTGGTAATGGTATAGCTTTTATTTTCATATCCATGGAATGGAGTAGGTTTACTAGTCTCAGCACACGGCATGTGAAAACAATGGAACATTTAACTATTTTTCTTTCGGTACAACTGGCTTGTTTTGTTAAAATGAGCTCCATTAGTTTATAAATAAGAAAAGGAGAACTTTAGTAGTATCTGCTTCTGTTAATTTCTAGTTGCAGTTCAGTTATTTTTTTCCCTAAAGGAAAAATCAAGTCAATAGTTTCTATAATTGTATTATATTATGCCATATTATTGATTATATTACTGATTTAATGGATTTTTTTTTTTTCTTCAAGGAGGAGTCTTGCTCTATCACCAGGCTGGAGTGCAGTGGTGCAATCTCTGCTCACTGCAACCTCCGCCTCCCTGGTTCAAACGATTCTCCTGCCTCAGCCTCCTGAGTAGCTGGGATTACAGGCTCATGCCACCACGCCTGACTAATTTTTGTATTTTTAGTAGAGATCGGGTTTCGCCATCTTGGCTGGGCTGGTATTGAACTCTTGACCTTGTGATCCTCCTGCCTCAGTCACCCAAAGTGCTGGGATTACAGGCGTGAGCCAGCGTGCTGGTGTATTAATAAAAATTTTTTAATGGTCATTTTACTGTTCATGGTCCTGTGCTTTTAGTCTGAAGGTACTGAGTCAAGTCAGAAAACCTAACAATTTTTATTACTGATTTTAACTTAGGTACTGTAGCCATCTCTTATCCAGCATCGTGAAAAAGCATAGTATTAATTTTCTTTCTGATACTTTTGTTTTAAACCACTTGTTCAGAAGTAAAGGAAAAGCAGTAAAATTGTGGACAAGCAAGAATGCAGAAGAAACATTTCACAAATAATACTCACTATGAGCCTTTCACTAAAGAAAGTAAGGAAAGAAAGGAGTATATGAAGTGACTTGGCAAAATACTCTATTTTAGTGACTTGAGATGCACAAATTTTTTCAAATTATAGCATCTTGAACTCAGGATATATATATATACAATTAATTGGAAGTGTGTTATAGTTAACTGGTGAATGTTTTTTCTTTATAAGGAAAACAAAATTATGATGCCTCTTACAATCAGTTGCATCTGAAGAGTCAGTGGAATTCATGAGTAATTTATTGGATGCTTAAGAATCTCCATTCTCTTTTTTCCTCTCTCCTTGTTTCCAGGAATGTAAAAAAGTTCATGGTGTATTCATAGGATCAGCTTGCGGTCATCATGGACCTTATATTCCAGATGTACTCTTTTGGTGTGTCATCTTGTTTTTCACAACATTTTTTCTGTCTTCATTCCTCAAGCAATTTAAGACCAAGCGTTACTTCCCTACCAAGGTAACTGCGATGCAATTTTGGAATTCTGGTATTTATATTTCTAGTTTTTATGTCTTTGGTTTATTTCAAAACGGTACTATGTTTTTTGAGGTTAATACTCTATGCCAATGGTTAATAATTATTATTCATAGTGAAAAATGTATATTATATGCCTGAACTCACAGTAGAAAGATGATGGTACAATGAGAGTTGCTAGGTTAGTTGTGAAATGTGTTTTTTATCTTTTTGGAAAGAAATACAAATGTGTTTCACTGTTAACATTGTCACTAGTTAAAAGCTCCATTTATACTTCATAGTGACAATTTTATCAATGAAAGGTGTTAATTATTTAGAAAGAACCTGTAGTATTTCTGTGTTTATATTAACATAATCCCTTTAACATAGGTGCGATCGACAATCAGTGATTTTGCTGTATTTCTCACAATAGTAATAATGGTTACAATCGACTACCTTGTAGGAGTGCCATCTCCTAAACTTCATGTTCCTGAAAAATTTGAGGTAAGGATTAAAACAAGTGTCCGTTTGTTACTTGGAATACTGTACCATTTTAAAGCAAGATACCATTTTCTCACTAGTTACTTTTAAAAAGTATGTAGTCTCTTTGAAGAGCTGATGCTTTGAAAGGAAATAATTTGCATGTATTTTTCATATGTATAAACAATGACAATATGGACAGAAAAGAGACATGCGAACTTAAAAGTATCAATGCTGGTCCATTAGACAGAGTGAATGAAAATATTTGTGGTAAGGTATAGGGAGCCATTTAAAAAACAAAAAGAAAGTGTATGCTTTCCTTCCTGGAGTTCTTGCTGTACCTTTCAGGGTGAAGGAAACACCCTTTATTCTTTAATAAAGAAGTAACCCAGGCTGGGCGCAGTGGCTTACACCTGTAATCCTAGCACTTTGGGAAGCCACGCCAGGCGGATCACTTGAGGTCAGGAGTTCAAGACCAGCCTGGCCAACATAGTGAAACCCTGTCTCTACTAAAAATGCAAAAATTAGCCAGATGTGGTGGCCTGTGCCTGTAGTCCCAGGTACTCAGGAGGCTGAGGCAGGAGAATCACTTGAACCCGGGAGGCAGAGGTTGCAGTGAGCCGAGATCATGCCATTGTACTCCAGCCTGGGCAACAAGAGCAAAACTCTTGTCTCAGAAAAAAAAGGTAACCTAAAGTTGAATTTTCTAAGAGTGGCATGGAGGCTCTAGTTAAATTTCTGGAAGGGTAATATATCTGACAGTAGTTGGAAAGCTCCATGTAACAATTTCCAGCAGCATCAGGAGAAAACGAAATGTGTTCTATGAGGAAAATGCTATTTGATCTGAGCATCCATTTGAATTTTCTGCTTTCATTAGCAACTTCGAATATATTCATTTTCCTTTTGCTCTGTTTTTGTTTTCTTCCATCCTCCTTTGCTTATGCTAGAAGGAAAGATACATTTTAAGTAGTGTCATTGGTCATATTTAATTTAAGAGGTTATTACATATTTAATTTAACAAGTTAGATGACTTCTTTCAGAAGGAGCTCATTTAAAGGGGATCAGAAATCAGGAATATAATGAAGATCATTTTATTTTATATTATAAATGATTATATTATATATTATTTTATAATATTGCACTGAGATAAAAAAATGTTATTTTTAAAACCAGTAGTTTATAAAGTAGGGAACATGGGTGGAAAATAATCTGCCAACAATTTTTAGAAAGTCTGTATTTTTTACATAAAAATATGAAAATATTAAACTTTAAGTTTTATGAGACTATATAAATAAATGAAACTACAAATGAATATTGGTTCAAAACTTGATAAAATTTCTTGTAATCCTGGCCTAAGTTCCTTATTCTGGTTCTTAAATATGTCCTTGTTATTCATTTATTGATATGCCTTTCAGGTAATAGGCTGATTTCAAGAGGCATAAAATATACTTGTGGAAACAAATCAAGGAACTCTTAAGAGGAAATGGCAGGCCTGGCATGGTGGCTCACATCTATAATCCCAGCACTTTGGGAGGTCGAGGCGGGTGGATTACCTGAGGTCAGGGGTTCGAGACCAGCCTGACCAACGTGGAGAAACCCTATCTCTACTAAAAATACAAAAAAATTAGCCAGTCATGGTGGCGCATGCCTATAGTCCCAGCTACTTGGGAGGCTGAGGCAGGAGAATTGGTTTAACCCTGGAGTCAGAGGTTGTGATGAGCTGAGATTTTGCCATTGCACTCCAGCCTGGGCAACAAGACAGAAACTTGCTCTCAACAACAACAAAAAAGGAAATGGCATTGTATAAGTAGGTTAAAATATTTTTATTCATATACTGCATTGAGTGTGAGGTAGTTTCACGTATGTCAGTGTGGGAAGATTGAATTACTTGAACTTTGAAGGTAATAAATTTCCCTTTTGTGTTGACAAATGTTTTCATGAAGAAGAAACAAGCTTAATACCAAGTCGAGGTAATAAACACATGTGTTTAGGTTTCAATATAGGCACTCCCAAACATACTAAACTCTCTTGATCTTTTAAAAAATTTTTGCTATAAAATAAATCTTATATTGTACCATAAAAATGTATTCGTATCTTATTAAGTGTCCTGTATTTTGCTAGTAGTTGCTTTGGAAATATCATGTATTGAGGACTAGTTCTCATTTAGTGCTGACCCTGTCAAAATCCCTAAGTCCTATAAAGCAGTTTAGTTTAGGAATTTAGTAATAGATTGATTTCACCTTATATGAGTTCTGCAGGAACATGTTGAAATGATATTCTGGTTTGCTTATCGATTTCTACATAACAAACTTTTGAATAACAGCCCTTTATTTGTTTATAATTCTATGGCAGTTGGGACTAGGCTTAGCTGGTTAGTGGTCTGCTGTATGGGCTGCAGTCATCTAGTGGCTTAATGGAGCAATATGCTTTTGTTGGCATGTCTTGAGGCCTCAGCTCAGATGGTTTAAACAGCTGGGAGAGTTGCCTGTGGAACCATACCCCACATGGCGGCCTTCCCCCCTTCCCACTGCAGCCTCCCTCCTGCCCCCCACACACACTCACCACCATATAGACTATATTGAGGATAGTCTTATCCTCAAGAAAGCTTATCTAGACTTACTCGAGAGCATAATTATTTCAGTGTTAAAAGTGAGTTAGAGAAGAAGCTGCAAGGTTCATTAAGGTTAAGACTTAGAATTCACACAGTGTCACTTTGGCCTTATTCTGTGGGTTAAAGTAAATCACAGGATCATCTTGGTTTCAGGGGGGAAGGAAGCAGATGCCACCTCTAGGTGGAAAGATTGAGTCACATGGCAGGGGGTCTACTTGCAGGGATAGGAGGAATTCCTATAGCCATCTTTGAAAATACACCATCTATCCAGAGATTTTTAATTCACTTGTTTTCTATTCCTTGGTATTTCTTAGAACAGATCAAGTCTGTGCTTTAGAAATTTGGTACAATACAGGAAGGGGACTTTTTAAAAATTATTTTTAATTTTTTAACAGCCTACTCATCCAGACAGAGGGTGGATCATAAACCCACTGGGAGATAATCCTTGGTGGACCTTATTAATAGCCGCTATTCCTGCTCTGCTTTGTACTATTCTCATCTTTATGGATCAGCAAATCACAGCTGTAATTATAAATAGAAAGGAGCACAAATTAAAGGTAATTTCAGAATTTTGCCTTAAGCATTGTGATTCTTCAAGGGTTTGAGGTGTTTTCATAATGATTAGAACATTAAAAGGTGCAAGATGAAAATGAGCTTCTTCCCTCTTTATAATGAGTGTAGAATTTTAAATTGAGAGAACAGTTTAGACTTACAGATACTTATGTTCATTTCACTTTGCAGAAAGGAGCTGGCTATCACCTTGATTTACTCATGGTTGGTGTTATGTTGGGAGTTTGCTCTGTCATGGGACTTCCATGGTTTGTGGCTGCAACAGTGTTGTCAATAAGTCATGTCAACAGCCTAAAAGTCGAATCTGAATGTTCTGCTCCAGGGGAACAACCGAAGTTTTTGGGAATTCGTGAACAGCGAGTTACAGGACTAGTGATTTTTATTCTAATGGGCCTCTCCGTGTTCATGACTTCAGTCCTAAAGGTAAAATCTCTTTATTGCAGTGTTTTAAAATCTTATTATAACGTTTATACTTAGTTATGTGAAAATGAAACATTAAAATATACTTAAAATATCTAAAATTAGATTTGTTTTTTACAGTTTACTTGGAAAATAACGTCATTAGGTTTTTAGTATAGCAAGCATTTCAGTGGTACGCTGTATCTATTTTTAAAATAATGTATGCCAAGTGCAGTGGCTCACACGTGTAATCCCAGCACTTTGGGAGGCCAGGCAGGAGGATTGCTTGAGGCCAGGTGTTCAAGACCAGCCTGGGCAACATAGTGAGACCCAATCTCTACAAAAATAAAAATAATTAGCCAGGTGTGGTGGCATGCTCCTGTGATCTGAGCTACTCAGGAGGCTGAGATGGAAGGATTGCTTGAAGCTGGGAGGTCAAAGGTGCAGTGAGCTGTGATTGGGCCACTGCACTCCAGCCTGGGTGACAAAGTGAGATTCTGTCTCTAAAAACAAAAACAATTATAATATGGCAAATATCAATATGTATAAACCACTCATAAACAGAAGTATTTGTGGGGGAGGGGAAATGACCTCAGTAATTTTTAAGAATATAAAGGGGTCTTGAGACCACAGAGTTTGAGAGCTTCTGACCTAAGGTTGTGGTGTCTTTTCACCCATGACTCCATCCTCATTCTCCCTTTTAACACATCCCTCTTGTTGGTTTCTACTTTTAGTTTTAGTACTATTATAAAAGTTGTTATTAGCATGTACATTTTGTGCTATGATGTTAACTAAGCCTTCCTTGCTTCTCCTGTAAGTTAGATTATAGAAATTTAAACCCTCTGGGGACACATAAATGGTGTTACGATGATATTTGCTGAGGACTAAGCCGTGTGATTTGCCTGCAGGGAGGCAGAAATATACACTGTTTTACTCCAGCCCAAGCCTCAAGACCAAATAAGTTTTGCTAATATCTGTTACCTTCCCTTACTGTAAAAAATTATATGTGTAGGTTCCCCTTTTTCTTGTATTCATTTTTTGTATTGATAAATTATTTTTATGCATGGTACCATGAATGGTGAACTTGTTGAGAGTTCTTTTTTTAAATTCCAGTTCTGTGAAATCTCATTTTCAGATATTTAGGGAGGCAGTTAGGCAGGGGCTTTTCATTTACCGTGCTCACTCAGTATCCTCAAGAAACTTGTGCCTTCTGTCTGCTGTGGGAACTATCTTGCCCTCTTTACTTCCTCTTCTACTGACTCTGTTACAAATTTCTTCAACTCCAGCTAAACAGATCTCAGACCTTCTGAATTTGTTATCCTTCTTACCCCTTGCTATTAAAGAAAATTTCCTCCTTTTTTCATATCATTATATGGGTGTTCAGTCTATCAAAATTGTTACTAAAAAAATTTAGTTATTTTGATATTTATAGATTTAGTTTTCAGGAGTTTTTTCATTCTTATTTCCTTTTCCTATCATTCTTTTTTTTTTTTTTGAGACAGAGTTTTACTCCAGCACCCAGATTGGAGTGCAGTGGCATGATCTCAGCTCACTGCAGCCTCTGCCTCCTGGGTTCAAACGACACTCGTGCCTCAGCCTCCCAAGTAGCTGGGACCACAGGCACACCCCACTATACCCAGCTAATTTCTGTATTTTTGGTAGAGATGGGGGTTTCATCATGTTGGCCAGGTTATAGCCACAGTGATCCACCTGCCTCGGTCTCCCAAAGTGCTGGGATTACAGGCATTGCTTAGATTTTTAAAAATACCTTTTCTTCATAAATTGTTTCTTTTTTTCCAGTGTCCTTAGAAAGATATGCTAGGTTGTTCAGAAGAGGTATAGTAGATGTGGTTTTCCTCTGTAGTTTAATTCATTTTTCCTTGTAGGACTCTCCCTTAGGTGAGAGTGCTGTTTATGGTTTTTGAGTAAACAGATGGGCTCTGTTAATAGCCAGGCTTCCTTGTAGGATGAATATGTGTAAACCATGTAGGCATTTGGGATTGTGGTAACTGCCAAAGTAGTAAGGACTTTATTTTGGAGGTAGATTTTAATTATATTCAGTAAAGGCTACTGCATAATATTCACTGCAGAGGTAGTGATGGCAATGATAATGGGTAACATTTTTTGTGTGGTTAATATGTGTCAGGTGCTTTTCTGAGCATTTTATGTATTTGAAGTCACTGAATCTTTGTGAACAGCAATTTGTTACAGAAACTGAGGTGCAGAAAGGTTAAGTTTTGACTTAAAGCTAAGTCTGACTGCAGTACCCCTGCTCTGTAAAAAGGAAGTAAACAAACTCCCTTTTTAGGAAGCAATATGTAGAAGATGAGCAATTTTTCAAGGAGGTTATTGTATATTAGCAATTTTCTTATGTGTGGGAATGTTAGGTAGGTTTAATCCTCATGATTGAAGGATCTTTTAATTCTCGCCCCATACTTATTCACTGATTATGTTTTTGTGTACTTACTACTCATGAGTTCTAATTGTGGTCATTTTACTTACAGTTTATTCCAATGCCTGTTCTGTATGGTGTTTTCCTTTATATGGGAGTTTCCTCATTAAAAGGAATCCAGGCAAGTTTTAAATATTGAATGATTTTCTATAGAAACTTGATATTTTTAGTATGCAAAGATTGTTTTTATGATGGTAGTGATTTATTCTCAACTCTGACATTTTTGGGGGAGGTTAGTTTTCTAACTGATGACTTCAGACAACATTTGTCAAGTGATTGCTTACTACACGTTTTTTCCTCCAGAGAGTGAGATCATGAGCTGACATGGTTCTTACCTGTTTTTAATTGAAGGCAATGAAAAGCCCTATAACTCAATCAAGACCAGTATAGTGAGAGGGAGGATCAAAAGGATTGGATTGGAAAAAAGGTTTGGTACTTAAAAAGGTAGATATTAGTTTCCTGTAAAAATAGCCAGACCTGCCATTTGTGTAACACAATACAGCTTATAAAGCCTAGCATATACATCATTTTGTAATCCTCAAAACACTAACCATTTGGCAGAGAGGAAAGGAAGAAATCCTAATGTAAATCAGGAAACAGAGAAATAGAAGGTACTGAAGATTATTAGCTAAGCCAGTGATTTCATTATTTTGTTTTAATAGTTAGTGGGAAGCAACCTAATAAAACTTCTTAAGGTTTGTACTGATCTAATTTTAGTATAAAAAATTTGGGGTGGCTCTGGTGACTCATGTCTGTAATCCCAGCACACTGGAAGTCTGAGGCAGGAGTATCACCTGAGGCCAGGAGTTTGAGACCAGCCTGGACAACACAGTGAAATCCTGCCTCTACAGAATATTTAAAAATCAGCTGGCTATGGTGGTGTGTCCCTGTAGTGCTGGCTGCCCAGGAGGCAGAGGTGGGAGGATTGCTTGAGCCCAGGAGTTTGAGGCTACTGTGAGCTGTCGTCATGCCACTCACTGCATTCCAACCTGGATTACACAGTGAGACCCTGGCTCAAAAAAAACCCAAAAAACAAAAACCCAGATCATAAAGCGCAGTTAGCACTACACAACCACCTTTTCTCATGGAAAGAATGTTGTCTAAAGTTTCCAGCTCATAGGCTAGTGGCAGGAAAGCATCTTTATTATTTCAGCATCATCCAGGATCTACTCTTCATTGGTCAAGAAATTATTTCCTTATCTCACTTGATTTTTAAGAGTTTTGTGAGATGATTAGGGCTGATCTTACTCCCAATGTGTAAATGAAGAAATTAAAGCTCAAAACGATAGGTATTTGCTCAGTTTTATTTTCAGTATCAGTTTATCTAGATATTCTAATCCTCTGAATTAAACATTTTGGCTTGAGTTTCCTGATTACATTAATTACAGCAGTTCAAGTGGTTGCTTGGTTCTCACCCTGCCCACCTTCCTGGATCTAGAGAATCCTTGCTGTAACATTCTCCAGTATTATCAGAAGATGGAAGGAACTTACAGTTTAATACACAAAACTCTAAAGTTGAATATAAATTCTTCTAAATAGCAGAAATATTTTATTGAAATCTTCTTTGTTCGTTTTTTATTCTATTCATAGTTTTTTGACCGTATAAAATTATTTGGAATGCCTGCTAAGCATCAGCCTGATTTGATATACCTCCGTTATGTGCCTCTCTGGAAGGTTCATATTTTCACAGTCGTTCAGCTTACTTGTTTGGTCCTTTTATGGGTGATAAAAGTTTCAGCTGCTGCAGTGGTTTTTCCCATGATGGTAAGATTTCTTCAGACTTATTTTGTCACTGATTAACAACATTTTTGTTTATTTTTATAGTAATTTTCTTATTTATAATTGACTTTGAGAAAAGGAATAATGCATTTTAAGTTCTTTAGGTGTTTGAAAATGTGGATTAGCTGTTTCTAGATACAAGCCAGTTTCTCAGTCTGAATTATTTTATTTTGTAAATTTTCATTTGTTATGCTTTTTAGTTCTTAGGCTACAGGACTCAGTTTTGTATTTTTAAACAACTTCAGAATTTAGGACATTCATGGAACAAATACATTTTCAAATGTAAAAGCAAAGCAACCAGAACAGCATTGTTCATTACTAAAATCTTTCAATACACCTTTTCTAGAAATTGACAGATCTAGAAGTCAAAAAGTAATGAAGACTACTATATGAGTAGTATATTCTATATGTAGTATATTCTTGTCAAAAGTATCAAACTGTACACATACTTTTTTTCAATTTACTGTATGTAAATTACATATTCATTAGAAGTAAAGACATGACTACTAGAGAATAACAAGATAATGATAATTAAGAAGGAGTCCTGGCTAGGAGTGGGGGCGGAGTCTTTGCCATCTACTTCACTCTTCATGTATTGATACTGTACTTTTTTGATAACCAAATATTAAAAAATTGCTGACAAGTTAGTATAGCCACCATAAAATGGAATTGGCATATGAATAGACAAATCAAAAAAATAGACAAAAGGGTCCAGAAATTTATCTGTATATATTGTGAATTTTATCACTTGAATACCATAAGCAGGTTATTTCATTAAAGGTAGTATTTCTGTAGTATGGAAGAATTTAGTATTGGACGATTTAACTGTATACTAGAAGCTAAGTAATGTTGTAATCCTTATCTGAGACCATGTTCAGAAATCATAATTGAATTCAGTATTTAAATGGTAAATAAATTGTAGTAGAAAAGTAAAAGAGTATTGTATAATCCATTGATTGGGACTAGCTTTTCTGAGAAGATATGAAAACCCAAGTGTAAAAGGAAGATATGCTGTATTTCACCACATGATAATTAAATGTTTCTTATATGTTCAAAAAGTATAAAAAGTAGTGTACCTATGCAACTGTCTTGCATGTTCTGCACATGTACCCCCAAACCTAAAATGCAATTTAAAAAAAAAAGTATAAAAAGTAAAGTTAGAACTGGGAGAAAATATTTGTAACATATAAGGCAGATAAAGGATTTCTATTCGAGCTACATAGAACTCATAAATTCATAAACAAAAGTCATAAAAACCAACAAAAAACAGGCAAAGGTTAGAAAATAGCAAGTACAGAAGTGGAAATCTCACTGGCCAATCAGCATTTAAAAACATGCTTATCTTCAGCAGCAGTTAAAGCAAATTAAAGCAGTATTTCATTTCTCCCATATGATTGAAAAGTTAAAACCTAATGTTGGTAATAGGTACTCTAATGCATTGCCCAAGAGATTTTAAAAAATTATATATACTTATGTGATGTATAAAGTCTTAAACATTATTTTTTTTGCTTTGATATTCAGTATTTAACCTGCTTCATAATTTTATACAGAGTGCAAGGGTTTATGTAGGAGAAGGTTAAGAATGCTATTTCCTTTTTTCCTCTCTTTGTAGCTTTTTTTTAGCAGAAAGTTCAGAAAGATAAATAATTGACTCAATTCCTTTGGAACAAAATAATTGTGAATAATTTAAAAACTATATGAAGCGTTTTTTTATTACAAGTTTTAACAAATATGCTTTTCCTCTTTAAGTGATACAGTTTATATTATATGTTACTTACTAATTTCTTCCCTACATTTTAAAGGTTCTTGCGTTAGTGTTTGTACGCAAGCTCATGGACCTGTGTTTCACGAAAAGAGAACTTAGTTGGCTTGATGATCTCATGCCAGAAAGTAAGAAAAAGAAAGAGGATGACAAAAAGAAAAAAGAGAAAGAGGTAAAAAGATAAGAATTTTAAACTTACACCACTTTCTTACTTAATATTTTGTACCATATTGCAGGCACCATTATAATCAGCTTACTTGAATCAGTTCCTTTCATCCTTCTAAGAACCTTATGAAGTATAGTAGGTACTGTTATTATCTCTATTTTACAAATGGGGAAACTGAGGCAGAGAATGGTTAGGTAACTGTTCCAAATGTAGGCTCTTAACCATTTCACTATCTTGTACCTCCATAGCTCTAACACAGGAACACTTTTCAAAAATTATATAACATGTGCTTACTTAATCAGCAATCAGAAGAATTAGAGCTTTTAGCAATATTAAAATACAGCTAACACAAAATAGTTGTACATCAGAATATAGTATCTGAGTAAACCTTAAATACATTTAACATAAATTTTAGCATATATTTAATTTTAATAGCATAATAATTGGCATACATAATGACAAGGATTTTTAGATACTCTTTTTAAAAACTAATAAAACTTTAGTCTTTATATGCACTTATTATGTACCACAATTAGTTAATTTGTATGCTGAAATTTAAACATAAATCCTTTATTTTGCATTGGAATTTGATTTTTAATAACCAACTTGATACGTTCAGTTAATAAGAAGGAAAAGTAGAGACTTGAGTACATAGATTGATGGTTTTGTTGACTGTAGTCCTTGCTCTATTTTCCCATTCAGCGTATTGTTTGAAAATCAAAGATAAGAAAAAAGATACATATTTTTAAATGTTATGGTTCTGTTTAGAGATTAAAATTTTATTGGTTTGTTTATTTTTCAACAAAATTTGAAATTCTTTAATTAGATACTAATTAGAATTTTAATTTGAACTAAGACACCAGAGTTTTAAAATTAAAATTTTTGTTTTCTTCAGAGTTATATATGTAAATATGTATGAGGTGTTTTGTTTTGTTTTGTTTTGTTTCTTTTGAGATGGAGTCTTGCTCTGTGGCCCAGGCTGGAGTGCAGTGGTGCGATCTCAGCTCACTGCAACCACCTCCCGGGTTCAGGCAGTTCTCTCTGCCTCAGCCTCCCAAGTAGCTGGGATTACAGGCACCTACCACCAAGCCGGGCTAATTTTTGTATTTTTAGTAGAGACAGGGTTTCATGTTGGCCAGGCTGGTCTTTAACTACTGACCTTGGGTGATCTGCCCAGCCGTAGCCTCCCAAAGTCCTGGGATTATAGATGTGAGCCACTCTGCCCGGCCTGAGTTTTTGGTGATTTTTAAAATAGGATATATTTTATTAAAATACATGGGCCAAATTGCCTGTTTATTACTTTCTGTATTAGTTAGAATAAGGTTCAGTGGTATATAACAAAAACCAGAAATAAAAGTGGCTTTTAAACACGAAGTTATTGCATTTCAAGTAAAAGAATTCTTGAAAGCAAGGGATGTAGTGTTAAGCTCCCCTTATCAGGGGCTACTTGTTACTTTTTTCCTGACCTCAGCATATAGTTTTCCATCCTCACTTTCACTTCATGAGTCAAAATGGCTGTAAAACTCCAGCTGTCATATCAGCATTAGAGACAGCAGGGAAAAGGAAGGGATGAAAGGCAAAATCGTGTTATCATACTGTCAAGTTTAAGGAGTCTTTTTAGAATGTCATCCAGTAAGTTCTGCTTGCACCTCATGATCCTACTAAGTTGCAAGGAATGCTGGGAGATTTCATTTAGGGTTTTTTTGGTTTTGTTTTGTTTTTTGTTTTTTTTTGGTTTTTGTTTGTTTTTACACTCTGGGCACATTGGCACCTCAAAATAGTCAAATTTCTTTTAGTAAGGAAAAGAAATAGGAATGTTCTCTCAGTTTCTCCTCTACTTCCCTATCTATCACCCCCAATATTAACATCCTAATTTTGTTCTGTGTCCACTGTCCAAGTGAGTCTCAATGTGGGATTGAGCCTCAGTGTTAAACAGCCATAGTGGTCTGCGTTACTGGGTTCTATAAATTATTTGCTAAATGGTTTAAGATACTGCCTTCATTGATGTACTTCTAAAAAGAGAATAGGAACTAGCATGATGGTTATCAGTAATTATCATCAGGGTGGGCTGGGGGGAATTAAGCAACAAATACTCTCAGCAAATTGGTGTGCGAGTATTTGACTCACACATTGCCAAGAGTATTTCAACGTCTGAGATGTTTTTGATTGTCATAACTGGAGGGACTGCTACTGGCATCTAATAGGTAGAATTCTGGGGTGCCATGAAATACTGTATATACATAGGACTTCTACAAAAGATAAATATTAATAACCTAAATGTCAGTATTGCTGAGGTTGAAAATCCCTGCCTTATCCAAATGACATTCTGCTCATATTGTGTTGTGATAAGGTTTCACAGAATGTTATCTTTCATTGTAAACCTACTTAATAACTGATAATCACATTTATGTAGTTGATTTTTAAATATTGTAAGTGATTTACATGAAGAAATGAAAGTTGCTGGGTGCGGTGGCTCATGCATATAATCCCAGCACTTTGGGAGGCAGAAGCAGATGGATTACGGAGGTCAGGAGTTGGAGACCAGCCTGATCAACATGGTGAAACCCCATCTCTACTAAAAAGAAAAAATTAGCTGGCATGGTGGTGCCTGAGGCAGGAAAATCGTTTGAACCTGGCAGGCAGAGATTGTGCCGCTGCACTCCAGCCTGGGTGACAGAACGAGACTCCATCTCAAAAAAAAAAAAAAAAAAAAAAAAAAAAAGAAAGGAAAGTTATTACTATACCATTTTAAATTAGTCATGATGTTAAACAAGTGGTTGTTTTTATTTTATGTTACGAGTATGTGTTCATGATTATAAAATGAATTTTTCAGTAATGGCAGATATGTTATATTTAAATAATATTGTCAATTTGGGTTTCTAAGTCTTTAAGTCATATATTAACTTATTCTCTTGGAAAGTATTCTGGGAAAAGTAATCTCTTCACACATGTGTTCTAAAGGAAGCTGAGCGGATGCTTCAAGATGATGATGATACTGTGCACCTTCCATTTGAAGGGGGAAGTCTCTTGCAAATTCCAGTCAAAGCCCTAAAATATAGGTGAGATACAACTTTATTTTCTAAAGCTTCTATGTAAATAGAAGCCATATAATAAGCCATATAATGCTTCTTTTAAAGTGGTGATTTCTATTTTATAAAAGATGATAAAATTTGCATATGGTGTATCAACTAAATGAGAGATTCATGCAGTTTGAAAAGGAAGTCCCTTGCACCTTTCCCACCCAAGCTGAACTCGAACTAGAGCCTTAAACTAACGTCCATGCCAAGCCAATAAAATTTGCTTGTCTTCTATCACACTGTCTATCTTAGTGAAGTTTAAAATCAGTACAGGAGTCTGAGAATATTTCTCTTTTCCCGGTAGTATAGCTTTTTCCTTTATGCCCTTCATTAGGGATGGAGTCAGTGGGTGCTAGAAAATAAACATTTTCAGTAATCTATGTCAGTGTCCATTCAGATACCAGTAATTCATTTTCTGATAGCTTTCCCAAGTATCACTATGTTTAGAAGCCCTAGAAGACTCTTAGTTTTCAAAGATGTGATTTGATCATTGGTGGTGAAGGCTTATAAGATGTAAGAATTAATGAATGTTTTATGTATAATACATGTGTGATTTTGGTGATTTATATTTAAATTTAAGAACTAAAGATATAGAGGTTGAGAAATGTAAACTTTCAGAGTTATAAAAGATTAACAACTTATATTTGTGTACACATCTGATTCCTGTTTCTACACATTTTTATTTCATTTCTGATTAGTTAGCAAAATCAGTCTTAGAATGTATATAGGTTTCTTACCTGACCAGTTGATAGAAAATGTTTCATTGGTATTTAACTAACTTTTTCCATTTTTTTTTAGTTTTTAGCTATTTATAGCTTTTACAGGGGTAGCATTTGACTTGTGCATGTTGATTAGTTGTGATGAATGAATTCAACTAATCTTCCTCTATGCATGTTACCTTCATTGATGTACTTCTAAAAAGAGTCTAAGAACTACCATGATGGTTATTAGTAATTATCACCAATTGGCTGAGAGTATTTGCTGCTTAATTTCAATGTCCTGCTTTATCACTTTTTCAGTGTAGTTATATATGGACCTTGACAAATTTAAGTGGCGTCTATTGTCATATATTTAAGAAAAAGATGGGCATCGGTAGTTCTCCTTTTGTCTTTTAAGTGTTAACATGAGCCATGATTAATGTGGATATGTTTAAAATTTTTAGCATCAGGAATGCCAGGAAATGGCTAGTGTGTTTATTTGCCAGAATTTTATATCTTAAATAGGTTTGGATTACTTGTCTGGCAGATCAAATGAGACAGTATATGAAAGCATTTGGAAACCATAAAGCCATTATAAAAGATGAAAGTAATTTATGTAATGCAAGCAAAGATTTTCCCATCGAATTTCATTTTGAGGGAAAACAAAATTATATATATTTTCTTCATAGTAGAGGATATTTAGAAGCTAGAAAGTTTATCAGAAATTTCTTTTTTCACTTATTTGAAGTTGGCAACCAAGTAAATAAACATTTACTCAGGGTAGGCATCATTTCAAGTTGGATGGCTATGCCATTGTAAACTTGGGCATTTGGACTGTGTGTACTTTTAAAAATCTGACCTTGCGAAGGTAAAGCAGCCATTCATAGAGACTTTTCAGTGACCACATCACCCTTCTCTGCAATCTTACATTTGTAAACAACATTCTGATTTTAAGACTCAGATAGCTCTGACCAGAGCTATCACCGCTGTTTAGTCGTTTGTGAACTAGTTGCCATCACATTGTTAACATTGCCTAATTTCACATTTGTATTTGTAGCTTGTTTGTCTGAATGTATTTTTTTAATCAAAGAAAAAGGACTTGCAAATGTATTTGTATTAACTTTATGATGCTTTCCTATTACTCGTGATAGACAACCTTGAGCCCCAAATTAATTATTTATGGATAGTATTATTAGATTTGGGGTCTTGAAGTAATTTTCATAGAAATATTTCATAGAAAGAGAAACATTTGTCTCATTATAATAAATGGACAGTACTCTGTTCTTTCTGTTGTTGTTATTGTTATTATTATTCTCGAGATGGAGTCTTGCTCTGTTGCCCAGGCTGGAGTGCAATGGCGTGGTCTCGGCTCACTGCAACTGCTGCCTCTCGGGTTTAAGTGATTCTCCTGCCTCAGCCTCCCAAGTAGCTGGGATTACAGGCGGGTGCCACCATTCCTTGCTAATTTTTGTATTTTTAATAGAGATGGGGTTTCACTATGTTGGACACACTGGTTTTGAACTCCTGACCTCATGATCCATCAGCCTTGGCCTCCCAATATACTGGGTGGGATTACAGGCGTGACCACTGTGCCTGGCCTACTCTGTTCTTTTAATCTTGATCAACTTGATAAAATACCACTTTTATCATACTAAATATGATAAAAGTGGTATTCATGAGGCTATTTTATCATATTTAGTGTGATAAAAGTGGTATTTATGAGGCTATTTTGTGTTAGCTGTTGAAGTATTTTCAGTGCTTTGTTTTCAATTTCAGAGTGTTATCTTTCCAAGCATTCTTTATAGTGATTTGTAAAAGCTATGAAAAAATAAGATTTTTAAAATCATAATCTTAAGTTTCCTTATATACTTTGGGTATCGAGATTAAATGTGTGCCAGTTATACATTTTCTAGTTGATTTGAGACTGTATTTTTTTTGTACGCATAAGGACATTAACATAGTCTTATGTTATTTCAGTAGCATATTTTCAGCCAAGATGATCAGAGGGCTTCACTGTTAGAGTGCTGCTGAAGTAGTACTGAAACCCCAGATTGGATTCTGCAGCAAAATTCCATAAATAAATCTTGCTAACTTAGTTAATCTTACTCGTAGTTTCTATTAGATGTAATTCTTCTTAGGACTTCGTAACAGAACTCAAATTCTGGTATCTTGCTAGACCTTTAAGTGCATGGCAAAGGTTTTCTCAATTTTTAGTTGATGAAAGCAGATAATAAGAATGACAATATTAATACGTTTGCAAGTACTGAATACTAACCAAAAAGTGTATTTGTTCTTCAGTGTTGATCCCTCAGTTGTTAATATATCAGATGAAATGGCCAAAACTGCACAGTGGAAGGCACTTTCCATGAATACTGAGAATGCCAAAGTAACCAGATCTAACATGAGGTAGTTATAACTATTTATGTGTTTTCTAACTGTAACCAACTTTTGTTTACTTACGGAGAGCTTCTTCCTTTCCTCCATCATTTTAATGTATACTGGAATAAGGTATAAATAATGGTTATGTTTTGTTTTTGTTTTTAATTTATAGTTACCTATTTAAAAAAATAATTTGAGCCAGCCGCAGTGGCTGACACCTGCAGTCCCAGCATTTTGGGAGGCTGAGGTGGGCAGATTACCTGAGGTGACACCTGGGGGACAAGAGCAAAACTCTGTCTAAAATAATAATAATTTGAGCTATTTTATAATAAAAATAAATTTCATATAGCAGGATGGAGTAAGCATGTAAAAGATCACAAACCATATAAAGATAGATAACTATTAGGAATGACATACTCTTAGGGATTAATTGAATGCTACCTCAATTATGCTTTCTGATGGTCCAAGAAAAGAGAAAAAACACCGTTGTTTTCCTTCTTTCGTGTTGGTTCAGTATACCATTTCTTCAGGTCAGGTAAACATTTTGCTTGGAGATAGAAATAGAATCCATTGACTTAGGCCATTCCATTTTACAGTGGGCCATATATTGAATGTATTTCGTAACCTCTTTCTTACATTTCTTGTTATGTAACCCTTTTTCTTTCTTTTGTCCTCACTTCAAGAACTAAACCCTCAGGGATTCTGTTTTGGTAATTTTTAGTACTTTAATCTCTTAAGCCCCTAGAGAAATGAGTTTCTGACTTGGAGGGTGCTCGGTCATTCATATTCAACACATACTTTTTATGTACAGTTTGTGTGAGATGCTATGTTGGGTGTCTGTGTATTCTGCTTGGGCATCAGGTGAAAACTTTTCTAGGCATTTAGTCACATAGTTATTTTTGTTCACTTGCTGTCTTAGCTCTATCTTCTGATAATAATTGATTAGCTTTTTCTCATTCTTTCCCTACCCTCTTTTAGAACCTATTTCCTACTTACTCTCTATCATATGTTTTTCTCTTCTGTCATCTGAGTTCTAATTTCTCAGCTGGCTGTTCCTTTCTTCAGTCTTTAATCTTAAAAAGTTTTAAAGTTAAACTCTTTGTGATTTTGGATCATTCATTACAGCCAGCATTTTTCTAAATATTCTTTTTACTGTTAGTAATTGTTCACATTGTTTCAGCACCCCAACCCTGTTAGTATAATTATCACAAAAAAATAAAGTCCTTACAATAGTAACTAACATTTTTTATACTTCTGCTTTTTGTTTGGGTTGCCCTGCACTTCAAAATCACATAGGAAGAAAGATAATGCCTTGGCTATGTGGTTTAACAAGAAAATGTTTGGGGGGTGGGTCTTTCTTTCAGTTTGTCTGGAGAAGAAAGCAAACCATAGTGTGTTTTTACACTTTATAAAAACTTTTTCTAGAACTTAGGTATTCATGTTACAGTTAATCAATTAAATTCATGTACATAGAGTCATTGTGTCATACTAACTTAAAAATATAGAATAGGTGGGCCAGGTGCGGTAGCTCAGGCCTATAATCCCAGCACTTTGGGAGGCTGAGGTGGGCAGATCACTTGAGGTCAGGGGTTCAAGACCAGCCTGACCAACATGGTGAAACCCCCGTCTCTGCTAAAAATACAAAAATTAGCTGGGCGTGGTGGCTTATGTTTGTAATCCCAGCTACTCAGGAGGCTGAGGCAGAAGAATCACTTGAACCTGGGAGGCATAGGTTGCTGTGTGCTGAGATCATGCCGTTGCATTCCAACCTGGGCAACAAGAGTGAAACTCTCTCAAAAAAAAAAAAAAAAATAATAATATATATATATATATACTTTGCCTCAAAATATATATATATATATATATTCCATGTATATATATACACACACCATATATACTCTGCCTCAAAAAGTAAATAAATCTGTTAATACAGATAGGTATCAAATAACTTCCAAAAAGGTTACAAGTTTACAAAACTTATCACCCCAAATTTGGTTCATAAATACAAAACCAATACACCTATTCCATATATATACACACACCATATACACACACACACACACACACACCCATATATATATATGGAATAGGTATATTGGTTTTGTATTTATGAACCAAATTTGGGGTGAGAAGTTCTGTAAACTTGTAACCTTTTTGGAAGTTATTTGATACCTATCTGTATTAACAGATTTATTTACTTTTGTTTTTTTTTGAGGTGGAGTTTTGCTCTTGAGTGCAATGGCTTGATCTTGGCTCACTGCAGCCTCCACTTCCCAGGTTCAAGTGATTCTCCTGCCTTAGCCTCCTGAGTAGCTGGGATTACAGGCATGCGCCACCATGCCTGGCTACTTTTTGTATTTTTAGTGTAAGTCGGGGTTTCACCATGTTGGTCAGGCTGGTCTTGAACTTCTGACCTTGTTGTGATCCACCCGCCTGAGCCTCCCAAAGTGTTGGTATTACAGGCGTGAGCCACTGTGCACAGCCCAACAAAGATTTATAAATTAATAGATTTTTCAGTAGAATAAAAGTCACATACTATATAACTGTTCGTATATGAAATAAAAGTAATCCAACAGTTTCTGACCATATAGTGCCCTATTTTAAGGAACCCCCCCCCCTTTAGTTGTAAGGAAAATAGGAATTTTAATTGGAAATATATGCAGTTTTTAAAAGCAGAATTTTTAATATTCACCTCTCCAGTTAGGCTTATTGATTTAGAAAAAGGTAAAATTCTATTAGTAAGTAATAAGTTTGTAGTGGTAATAGTAATCTCAGAAGGTTTAATATACTCATTGTTAGCCAAGTTTAGAATGGAATATTTATGTTTAAAAATTATTTACTCTCATTCTTTGTTTTAAATAGTCCTGATAAACCTGTGAGTGTGAAAATAAGTTTTGAAGATGAACCAAGAAAGAAATACGTGGATGCTGAAACTTCATTATAGAATTGAACCAAGAGGCATTATACATATAGATACATACATATGTAATGTGTGTTTATCATGTCACTGTATAAAACAATATTGTATGTCATGCTGTTTATGCGTGACTACTGGGTTTTTAAAAGTAGTGTCTGGAGTTTGTTATGAGCACCGTGGAGACTATGTATATAATCAATTGTTGTCTTTGAAGTGAGGTACACAGTTCTTAACTATTAAAATATTTATTCTGTTGGAAAAAAAAATTTCTGTTTTGCAATAGAAGGATGTGGAGAAATGCTTTCAGTCTGCTTTTCTTAAACCTCTTTGTTCATCAATGGCAATTCATACAAACCTTAAGTGATACTTTGTTTATATGTTTATAATTTTTATGTGTTTCTAGAAATTGTCAGATATTATTTCACTTTTGTTCTTCATGGGAAGAATAGGGAGTCTATACCAGTGCTATGGGAAACGTGGTAACATTTCAGGGCTTCTCTGTGTGTTTCATTTCCGTAGATGTCATCATGTTTCACTAACTGGCATTTTCTTAGCCACAGAGATGAATGTAGAACAATGGAAACTTTAATAATGATAGTTTTTAACTTTTATGTTAATTTTTTTTTAATCTTAAAACCTTCATATCTAGGTATCCATTGTGACAGACAAGTAAAATTGCAGGTGATTTGATAATTAAGCACCCGTACCATTTATAACTTCATGAATTTAAAAAGTTATGCAATGCCAATTTGCAGTAGTTAGATTTTGATGCCTTGTAGAATTTTTTTTTTTCTGAATCCCTATACTCTTTTAAAGCCTGTAATTCCCACTCTGTTCTCTGCCTTGTCTCTCTTTGTCTTAAAATGGTTAGTTTCCATCAGGTTCAAGTTCTTGATTGACTGATTTTCTCTTTTAAGTAGTATGCTTAAATAATCAGGAGTCAGAATTCTCTCAGATGGGTCTATGATCAGTATTACTTTATTAAGAATTACCTTTCATTTTCTCTTTATGTTGTTATTTTTTCACTTTTGTAGATTATATTTAATTGCTTATTACCTGTGATTTTATTTTAAAATATTTATTTTAAGTGATGATGCTTAAATATTATATAAACATTTGGAAAAGTAACAAATAGAGTAAATTGTTAATGTAAATAGTTGGTGCTCACTTGCATTTATGTTTATCTTAAAGCAATTGATAGATTTTACATCTTTGATATAAAGCACTGCCATATTTATATTTTAAAAAGGAAATTAGACATAATTTTATATGTAGCTCAGATTGATGGCATTCTTATTTTATGTATTTGTTTTTGCTTTTCTGAGCTTTTTAAAGTCTAACAAAGCTTTTTAGTCATCTTTTATATACTCTTAGCTCCACATGAAATAGAAAAAAGTTGTTAAGCCTGTAGGACTGGATGAATGGGGTTGTGAAACTGATTTGACAAGAGAAGAATTTACAAAAACAAATGAGTATTGAGAAGCCACAGAAATATCAAAAATGGTGACATGAATATTAGGGCAAAAATTTTAATGAAATTCCAACGCTCACTTTAACCATATAATTAAAGTACAGAAGTCTAATAAAGGATCATGAGGAATGCCAAAAGCTGATATTTTAGCAAGTCTGGTGTTTGAAATTCATTATAAACTATTTATTAACTAATGTAATGTCCTCTTCTAAGACCACATTGTGAGAATCTGGTTAAAATGATGGATTCAACTTCTGCCTCAGATGAGAGGTTGGAAATATAGCTGCTTTTCTTTAGAAAACATATAGCTGTCATCATTTGGTACTGCCTAAAAAGAGTTAGACTCTGTTGGCAATTGATAGACTATTACCCACGGTGCTTATTATTGCTTATGAGCTTCCATTGTAATGATTCCGTTTTATTCGTAGCAGCGTAATTATTTCCAAAGACCCCAGTATTTGCTGCTATTTTTACAACTCCCCTGATATACCTGAACAAGAAGATTTCCTCACATCGTTTCCTTGTGTCTGGACATCAGGGGTAACAACTGTAATTATTTTACAGGAAGAAATTTTAAAACTGAAAACTACCTGGGATCATAGTGTTTCTATGATTTTATTTAATTATGTATAGTAATTATCCAGTGCCAGAAAAACCGTCACTTGCAAAATACTTTGCACTCAAAATGTTTTTACGATGCTTCTAATTGTTAGTGGTTTCTGCTTTCTTTTGACTACTTGACTTACAAAATGATCTGACTACTCCATTTAAGAGCAAAGGTAACGCATGTTTAAGTAATTAACTGCTTGTTTTAAGTGATTATGATATTTCTTCCACTGTTTTTGAAAAATAACAATCATGGATAGCATTCATTGCGAGACAGTGACATATAATTTACTACATATATTGATTTTTAAATAAAGTTGCCTTAAATAACTGTATATAAACAGTAGTAGTTGCTATGTACTGATTTACCTCAAGGTGCAAAATAATTAAACCTGTACATACTCCATTTACGAAATGAATTCAGATAACAGCCCTGCACTTTCTTTAGATGCCTTGATTTCCAGAATGGAGCTTAGTGCTACTGAGTACCCTGGCCACAGAGCCACCTCAGGATATTCTTTTCTTCGCCCTAGTTTATTTATTTATAGATACCTGTTTACAAAGTCTGTAGTAAATCCTGATGCTGATCATCTGAAATGTACTTTTTTTCCTGAATGCTGTTTCAATCTAAAATAGCAGCTTTTGAGAAAACAATGAACTAAATTCCTTATGATGAAAGGATGATTCTATATGTTCTTTAATAATATTACATATGCCGAAGCGAAGCACACAGTCTTTCTAAAGTGTGTGTGTGTTTGTGTGAATGTGAATGATACTGATCTTAAATCTGTTAAAAGTTGTTTTAAAAAGCTGTGGCATACCATTGTTCATATTTGCCAAGTCTTCTGTAAAGATGTTTAACACAAAATATTTTATGTGCGGATGCATCTATTTGTAAAGCAGATTTGTTTATCACTCAAAATTAATTTGTTTTCTTCATCCAAAAAAAGTTTATTTCTTCCACATACTTAAATTTTCTGTGTGAGTATAATAGCTTTCTAATTTTTTTCTTTCACAAAAGCAGGTTCAAAATTCTGTTGAAAGAAAAATGCTTTCTGAAACTGAGGTATAACACCAGAGCTTGCTGTTTAAAGGATTATGTGATGTACATCAGTTCTGTAAATGTGCTCAGCAGTTTAACATGTGAATCCTGTTTTACAGTGCTCAGATTTCAAATGTGTAAGCCATTGTTAAAAACCTTGTAATTAAAAATGTTTATATGAAATAACTTAATGTTTTAAATGTATTTATGTAGATCACATCATTTTTATCAAATGCAATGCAAATATGTGGAAATATTTTGGTTTATTCCAACAATTATTTATTTTAGAAAGTCAATTTAAAGACTTTAAGGACATTCAAAGTTTAAAATAGTGTTCAAATTGCAAAATTTGGCAATCTTAATATAAATTGATCTCTTTTCTAATTTTTCAAAAAGTAACATTAAGTGTTGATTATAGGAAAACATAGTGGGAAATGTAATAATCCAAAGATCATTTTTACAATGAAATTTAATTAGCATATATTGACTTCAACATTTGACTTAGAGTAATTGTTAAACCTCAGTTTTGTTTTGTTTTTTTAAATCAGATTTTTGCACACTGATTAGTTTTTGTGTTATGCCTTTTCTTTTGTTGTATTATTCAAGGGTTCTTTTTTCCCTCCATGGGGGAGATTGTCTTCCAGTGTTTACTATGTTTAAATAAATAAAAACTGAATTTTATTGTTCATTTATATAAAATTTGATATCTTGATGTAATTTCACAGTACAGTTTCACTTTTTATGGCTTTTATAATTACAATGATATTTTCTTCTATAATAAAATCCAAAGTAAATTAAACGTTTAAATTGTAGAACTGATATTTTTCATTTATATGAAGTAAAAGCCTCTACCAGGTCTATAATGTGAATGATCCTGCCTTTCAAATTTGTTTCATAATTGTTAGATGAAAACTATTTTCTTTTTGGAGATGTTATGAAGTTGATTGAGCAATAAAAGTCTACTGAATTAGTTGTTGGCTGTTGTTTCTACTTCGAACTCTGATTATTAGAAGAGCCACATTTTCTTTCTCAGCTTGAGATGGGATAGAAAAGGAAGGAAAATGAGTGATGTCTGTTTCTTGCCCCCTAATAGTTTTCAGTAGGAGAGAGAAAAGAAACAGTGAGAAAAAATAAAATAAAATAGTGTTTGTTTTACAAAGGTGTTTGATAGCTAAGAGATACTTGTAATTAAAGCTCTCTAAGAAATGGCTGGTCCATTTATTCCCCCGATTTTTACAAATCTTGCTGTGTGATATGTTATGATGTGCATGGTAATATTGAACTCTTGGGTACAGGACTTTCTTTGTTTTTAGTGACTAGTTTTATTATGAATTACTTCCCTTAACAGCAAATTACAGGTCTTGGTTTGTGTTTCATTTGGCATATGTGGAACACTTTCCTCCTGTGTTTTCTGCACTGAAAAACTTCTGATACCTCACCATGAATTTGATAGCCTTTGGAATAAGATGGAGATAGACACGCTTTTGGAAATTTCATTTGAAAATTTACGTTTATTTTAGGGGAAAAATTTTTTTTGGTAAATTTATAATTCCTGTCTCTAGACCCTGAGATTCTGTAAGCAGAGAGGGGGAAAGAGGAAGAGTGAGCTCTGTTTGATGCAGCCAATAAAGGCATATTTTATCTCTTGAATATCAGTTCTATTCTTGGTCTAGACCATTGGTCTAAAGGCATTTTATAAATTTTGGGAAGTGGTTTTATCTTCTTGAGTTGATCCTGAATATCTATTTAAATGCATATTTGTTACCTTTATTTGTTCTTTATGCTGCAGTTAAGACATTATGCTGTTTTACTTTCGAACTGTATAATTTACATTATGCTTTTCATTTTAAATAATAAAAGGCATTAGAAAACAAAAGAGGATGTTTTCATAGTTTTGAGCCCTGCTACATAAGCTATAAGCTTGGTGCAAGATCTCTTATGGGATTTTATTTTTTATGTCACAGAGGGACCCTTAACATTTGAGATGATAGTGCACTTCTCTTATAGAGCCAATGTCATTCTTGCCTCAATCTCTGCAGCTTTTAGGGAAGTTCAGAAATACTCTGGGGTGGCCAAAAAATTAGTTTAAGACTTTGATTTTACTGAGTACTAGAAAGATGGGAAGTACAATTGGTATTCTGGTGGAGATGTGAAGTTCAGTGGAGTCATGTCTTATTGCTTAATAATTATTTATTTTTTGAGACAGTCTTGCTGTGTCTCTCAGGCTGGAGTGTAGTGGGATGATATTGGCTCACTGCACTTCTGCTTCCTAGGTTCAAGCAATTCTTGTACCTCAGCCTCCTGAGTAGTACGGATTAGAGGCATGTACCACCATGCCCATTGATTTTTCTATTTTTAGTAGAAACAGGGTTTCACCATGATGGCCAACCTGGTCTCGAACTCCTGACCTCAAGTGATCCTCCTGCCTCAGCCTCCCGAAGTGCTGGAATTATAGGCATGAGCCACCAAGCCAGGCCGACTGCTTAATATTTGGAATGTATGTATAGAACACTTTTTCTACTCTGCATCAGTCTCCTTGCCCCTGTCACCTTGTTTTGCTTTATTGGTAACATAAATCCTGATGGTTTTATGTTCTCTGAAGTTTAATTAGTTCTGGTATACTCACTGGAGTTTGGGTTTTTCTGCATTACCAAAATAGGACTGTATTCATTTTAAAAAATGTTTTCAATTACACAAGCCTAAGTATTGTTACCCCAGTGGGCCTGCTTACTATCCAAACCAGAGAAGCATTAGGGTCACTGTATTCATTTAAAATCCAGTTTGGGGAGATTTAATCACCAGTGTTGACACACTCATGAGCATTTAGTGATACCAAGATGGGGTTGAATAGGGCCCAGTACTTGAAGAAATTGTCAAAGGAGCATCATTTTGCTTAAGACCAGACTCAAGTTGGTTCTACCCTGACTCCATCACTCACTACCTCTGCCATACTGGACTACTTAGGAAACTTCTTGTACCTCCATATTATAACTAAGTGAAATAAATAAGGAAAGAATTTGAAATGGTGCCCAGCACAAAATTGAGCACTCAATAAATTGGCAATTTTCATTTATTTTTATTTTTTTGAGATGGAGTCTCTCTCTGTTGCCAGGCTGGAGTGCAGTGGTGTGGTCTCAACTCATTGCAACCTCCACCTCTCGGGTTCAAGTGATTCTCGTGCCTCAGCCTCCTGAGTAGCTAGGATTACAGTTGTGCACCACCACGCCCAGCTAGTCTTTGTATTTTTAGTAGAGATGGGGTTTCACCACGTTGGCCAGGATGGTCTTGATCTGACCTCGTGATCCACCTGCCTCTGCCTCCCAAAGTGCTGGAATTACAGGCGTGAGCCACTGTGGACTGCCCATTGTTCATGTATTTCAAGTTACAGAATGTCAAGTATATTTTTAAAGCATTATCTAATGCAGTTCAGAAATCTGAAAGAAGCTTCAGACTTTCACAAAAGGTGAAGTGACTTGTCCAAGGCCACAAAATGAACTTTTGATAGTTGTACGGTACAGGTCTCTTGAATCCCAGGTCACTCTTATTTTTGTGAAAAATATGGTGCTATGGCACCATATTCTCATTGCCTGAGGCTTGAATAACTGAAGACGTTTTCATACCGTATGAAAGGTATTTAGCTTGTTGCATGGATTCTTTATCAAATTAAATCTTTGCTTTAAAAGAAAATTGATGTGATTTTTAGTCCATAGCAGTTCTTGAAAGTAAACACTCCAAGATGTTGCTGCCCTTTCCCATCACAGATTAGGCACCCTAAATCCAGAAAAATCTACAACGTTTAGGAGACCTGTTCTCAGTTAGCTCTAGGTTCCAGTGAAGTAGCTACAGCACAGCCTTCAGCATCACCTGCCTTCTCTTCTGCTTGCAAGCTTGGGGCTGGACCTCTCGCGTCTCTGGTTGCTACAGCGACTCCGTGGTAGGCGACATCCGTTGCTATGGCGCTCTGCACTGCGCAGCATGGCTGCTCCCGATTGGCTGAAGCGTCCCAGGGGGCGGGGGAAGAATTGTTGGCATTGGCCTGGCCAACGCCGGTTAGCGGCCTGGAGGAGGATTTGATTGGAAAACCAACGGTGTGGCTGGCCGCGGTGTCTCTGAGGTTGAGGGGACTGGGAATAGGCTGGGGGAGGACGGGACAGGCTGAGACTGGACGGGACCCTCGATATGCAACAGCAGGTGACAGCAGCAGGGACAATGAGAAGGACGGTTTGGAGACTGGCGGCGTGAAGGAGGGACCATCTCTCCGGCGCGGTAAGTATGGTAGCCGGTGCTCGGCTGTGTGGGTGCCGCGAGGCTTGAGGCAGGGTCTCCGGGGGAGGTGTCCTCAGGGCCCTGTGGAGCGGCCCCGAAGCCTCGGGAGCCAGCTTCACTAGACAAGAGGCAGGGGCAGAGAATGCGGCTGTCCTAAGTGAGTCACTGCGTGAGGCAGTCTCTTTGAAGCAGGTGGGTTTGTGTTGGACGGATGGTTGGTGGGAAAGCGCCATCACCGATGCTTCATGGCGCTTCCATTTTGACAAAGCAATTATTCTGGTTAAATGGAGCCTGAATGTGTCTCTTCCAATCTGCTCTGACGCCTCTGGAGGTTCATTCCTCATCTCTATGAGTGTCGCTTTTTTGCCTTCTTACAGGATGCTTTGACTTTGCCCCTTTGCTTTTCTGCTCTTCCTCGGTGAGCCCTTCCACTTCCTCTCCTCAGGTACCATCTATCTGATGATAATTAGAAAGCCTCCACCTGGAACCTAGCCTGCTCCACTAAGCGTCAGACCCCAAAATCCAGCTGCCAAGTCAAAGCCACACATGTGCAACTCTGAACGCCATCTTCTCCACTTCTGCTACTGCTCTTGGATTCCCATTTTGGACCTCACTATCCATTCGGTTTTCAAAAACTACACTCTAGACAACATTCATGTCATGGCACTTACGGCTGCTTCCTCTGCATCTGTCAATTATCAAGACTATCCATTCTTAATAGATGTAGAATCAATTCCCACATCACTGTCTCTATTATTACTGTCTCAATTTCCACCGTCACTTGGTTAAATTCAACATCCATCTGGCTACTCTGATTCTTGTCCGGCCCTAATCCACTTTTTTTTCCCACCATTGTTAAACTGATTTTTTTTTTTTTTAAGACAGCCTTGCTCTATTCCCCAGGCTAGAGTGCAGTGGCACTATCTGGCTCACTGCAACCTCTGCCTTCAGGTTCAAGCAGTTCTCATGCCTCAACCTCTAGAGTAGCTGGGATTACTGGCGTGCGCCACTACAGCCAGCTAATTTTTGTATTTTTTTTAATAGAGAAGGGGGTTTCATGGTGTTGACCAGGCTGGTCTCGAACTCCTGATCTCAGGTGGATCTGCCCGCCTCAGCCTCCCAAGTGCTGGGATTACAGGAGTGAGCCACCGTGCCCGCCCGGCTAACCTGATCTTTTTAAAATGCATGTAATGGCATTTCCCTTCCCTGCTAAAAGTCCTGCAAAGATTCCCCATAACCCTAATCCAATCATTAGTTAGGCCTTCTATCAGGAGTTCCATCATGGTGATTCCCAGAAGATGTCACATTCTCTCCTGTGTAGCTATCTCACCTGTTGCTCACGTTGCCTGGAATGGACTCTTTTTTTTTGCACCCCCACACACCGGCTCTCACTTCCCGGTCATTCTCTGTGTGTTGCTTGATTACTTTACTCCTTCCTTCTCTAAACTGTCTCTGTGATGATAGAAGCCATTTTTGTCTCAGGCACTATTGGTATATATATATCCAGCGTTCAGCCCAGGACAAGACATAGTAACAGATGTTCAACAAATACTTGTTTAGTGATTGAATCTCTAAAATGAGAAGTTATTGTTTGCCATGGCATCTTTATTTCTTCCAGAAAAGTCAGAAATGGCTAATGAAGCTTTTGCTTATAAAAGGTAAATGTTGAATTTATAGGTTTTACTTTAATTTCAAGACCCTTAGTAATTGGAAACTACTTCAATTCATGGTTTATGGTTCAAGCCTCAATCATTATCATGATATTTGTTATTATATGACATAAGCTTAAAATGGTAAAGAAAGGGAGACAGTACAGCATGGGTTGTAAGAGCCAAGCTTTGTAGTCATACATACATGGGTTTGAATCCTAGCTCTAGCATTTTTAGCTGTGTGACCCGTAACAAATTAGCCTCTCGACAGATACTTTATCTGTACAATGGGCCTATAATGGCACCTAGCTTATAGGATTGTTTTTTAAAGGTGATATGTACATAATTCATACCAAAGGTATAATGCCTTATACATACTAAGCTTTCATGTTTAAAATGAACACAAACACACTGAAGGCTAGAGTTGTGAAATTGTCATGGTCAGTTCACAAAAGGTAAAAATAAATCTTTTCATTCAGTTAAGTGCAATTTCTAGGACACCATCCTGTTGTCACAGTACTTGATCACAAGCTTCTGCGTTTGGCAACAGCTCTGATACAGGTCAGAGTCTCAGTTGTTCAATGAGTATTTATTGACCATCTAATAGGTCTGGGGCTCCATGCCCGGTGAGGGTGAGCCAACAGACAGTGCAACCAGTAAAGTCTTCAGGAGGTGGAAGAAGGGCCTGGAATGTTACTCTGCCTGTCAGAATGTTGTTTGAATAATAACATCCAAACCCATGTATGTTGTTATTACTAGGTATGAGATCTTGGCCAAGTTACAATCAAGCTTTGAGGCCAAAGTCAGAGTGAACTGAGTTGAGCACTTGGATAGGCAGAGAGGAGATGGAAATTCATTCAGGGAGTGAACTAATACTTACTGAGCATCTGGGCCTTCTGCAGTGAACAAAAAAGGTGCTGTTCTTTTAGGACAGTTCTCAGGGGGCAGTAGAGCCGAGTTCATAGAACAGATTCTCAAGCCAGATTTCTTGCGTTCTAATTTTAGCTCCACAAATCCTAGATATGGGACTGGCAAGTTACTTAATCTTTCTGCACCTAGTTTCCTCATCTGTAAAAAAAAAAATTGTGAACATTACATGAATTCATATGGAAAAATTTCTTAGAACAGTGGTCGATATGCAGGAACTGCCATTTAAATGTTATTAATTTATATTATATTCTATTTGGAACACAATACAAGCAGTGAAGTAAAGCAGGATGAGGAGTTAGAAAGCATCAGCTTGTGGATAGGGTGTATGACTTGGATTTGGGAGTAAGTCTTCCATTTTGAAAGATTTCATCTTCTAGATGAAAGTGAACTTTAAACATACTCATGTATATGCCTGATATGTATCGTGATTTAAAAAACAGGAATGGCCGGGCATGATGGCTCACACCTATAATCCCAGCACTTTGGGAGGCCGAGGTGGGTGGATCACTTGAAGTCAGGAGTTTGAAACCAGCCTGGCCAACGAAGTAAAACCCCATCTCTACTAAAAATACAAAATTAGCCAGGCTTGGTGACACATGCTGGTAATCTCAGCTACTCCAGAGGCCAGGAGAATCGCTTGAACCTGGGAAGCAGAAGTTGCAGTGAGCTGAGATTGTACCATTGCACTACAGCCTGCTCAACAGAGCGAGGCTTCGTCTCAAAACCAATAAGAACAACAAAAACAACCCTCTCCTACCAAAAAATAAAAAACCCAGGAATATGAGCACTGGATAAAATACACAATTTTTCATTTGGTAAAATAATTACTTGTACTTATCTATAGGTCAGACTCCCTCATCTCAGCTAAAATCTGCCATAGTCGTAATAAAAGTCAGTCCTTAAGTCCATAGAGTCGGCATCAATGCAAAGCTTATTAAATCTCATGTTAGAAATAGTTATAATAGACATAAATTCTAGCTTCAAAGCAGTCAGCAGAATCAAGGTGACAAAATGACAATTGATTGGCTCATGTCTACAAAAGATACCTTACCCCTCCTGTAAAAATTAAAGTAAAAACTACAAGCAGGACAGATAAAGGACAGCAGCCATAACACTGACCTTGGGCCATCCTGAAAGTTGCACAGTATTTTACAAAAGACAGGGATTTGTTAATATGAAAAAAAGCATGAATAAAGTAATATTTGTTTATGAAAGAAGTCAATATTTGTCTAGAAAATTCACTTAGGTGAAGAGAGAGCTGGATAAATGCCACCAAGAGAGTTAGTACTGCATTAGATTAACAGGAAGGGTTCTGCCTGGCTTCAAATCTCTGCTCTGCCATTTACTAGCTGTGGGACCTTGCTTGGCAAATGAATGAACCTCACTGGGCCTCATTTCCATCATATGTAAATTAGGGACAGTAAGGGTGGCTATCTTACAGATTCATTAGGAGTATTACATTAGGTAAGGTATGGAAAGCACTTAGAACAGTGCTGCCACAAGGTAACCACCATGTAAACGTTTGCTCTTAGTGACTGTTGGTATTACTAGGTATGAGATCTTGGCCGAGATACTGGACATTTTAGTGCCTCAGTTTCTTCATCTGTAAGTTGGAGATATAATACTACTCAGAGGGTTGTTTTGAAGATTAAATGAATATACTAATGTGCTTGTAAGAATAAGCCTTATTAGGTTTTTAAAAATTAAAATGAAAACTATTTGTGACATTGAATTTAAACCCTATTTTAAATTTTATCTCTAGTATTTTTTTATTAACGAGTCAAAATCAATGAATATGGACAGATGATTTAAAATAAATACATGGCCGGGTATGGTGGCTCACGCTGGTAATCCCAGCACTTTGGGAGGCCGAGGCAGGTGGATCAGCTGAGGTCAGGAGTTCAAGACCAGTCTGGCCAACATGGTGAAACCCTATCTCTACTAAAAATACCAAAAGAAAAGAAAAAAAAAAAAAAGAGCCAGGCACAGTGGCTCATGCCTGTAATCCCAGCACTTTGGGAGGATGAGGCAAGTGGATCATGAGGTCAGGAGTTCAAGACCAGCCTGATCAATATAGTGAAACCCCATCTCTACTAAAAAATACAAAAATTAGCCAGACATGGTGGAGCACACCTATAATCCCAGCTACTCAGGAGGCTGAGGCAGGAGATCACTTGAACCTGGGAGGTGGAGGTTGCAGTGAGCTGAGATCATACCACTGCACTCTAGCCTGGGTGACAAAGCAAAACTCCATCTCAAAAAAAAAAAAAAAAATTAGCCTAGCGTGGTGATGGGTGCCTGCAATTCCAGCTATTCGGAAGGCTAAGGCAGGAGAATTGCTTGAACCTGAAAGGCGGAGGTTGCAGTGAGCCGACATGATGCCACTGCACTCCAGCCTAGGCGACAAAAGTGAAACTATTTCTTAAAAAATAAATAAATAAAATAAATACACAAGCTTTTCAAATGAAGTACTATTATTACCAGCCTGGGTGATACAGTGAGACCCCACTCTACACACAGACACACACACACAGACACACACACACACACACAAATATAATACAATGGCTATCATAACAGTAACATTGCTATGGTTGTTGACCATTCTAAAGGGGTGTCACTATTTTATTTAGTTCCAACTACCACCTTATCACAGGCGTGTTGTTATGTCTAATTTTCAGTCAATGAGAAAATTAACAATCAGAGAAGTCCCGTGACATTTGTGAGGTCACTCAGTGGGCAAGTGGAAACCAAGTCTACTCTACCCCCATTATTCTTTTTGACCATATTCCAGTGGTGTAACCAGAAGAATTCACATTCCCAGACTTGTCAACTTGTATCAATGGAAATAGCTGCTTTCATATAATCTACATGTGTATGCTACATGTGACACAATGTGAATACTCACCTTTCCTTTAGGAAACCTTATTGTCTTGTTCATGTATTCTTGAGGTAGACCATCTTTAACATCTATGTAATATTTTATATTGTTTTCTTGGTGGCTTTCTTGTATTTATAGAGAGATTTTGTCACATCAACATGCTGCGATCACTGGATACTGGTCAGCTGGGCAAATTTATTTGCGGTTTTTTCTCATTGTCTTTACTCTCCATATTTACATAATGACACTCCAGTTATATCTGGGATTTGTTCACTGATTAATTCATTCAGCAATTATTTATTGAATCCCTCTTTTGTTGTAAACTACAAAGTATATGTTAGATACTGGGAATGAGCCAGAAACCTGTGCTCCATATGCTTGGCTAGTTTAGCCAATTCAGGTAATAATTCAATAAATACATATTTCTCCCTCTCCCCAACTACAACAAAAAATCTATCTCCAGGTTTTTTGTTGTAGTTGGGGAGAGGGAGAAATTGGAAGATCATTAGGAAGTGATAATGGTAGTTCAGGTGAGCACTGATGTAAGCTTGGACTAGGGCACTGGCAGTGAGCGTAGACAGAAGTGGACAGATAAATATCATATTTAGTAGAAAAATAGGACTTAGTTAACCAAATGTCAGATATGGGGATGAGGAAGAGGAAGGTGTCATTTTTCTGAGGTCCATGCCAAAGGGCTGTCTTTTATTTCAGTCTGTTTAAGGCAGGGTGAATGAATGTCTATTTGAGACTGTTTTATATTTGAGACAGGATGAATGAATTGAAAGTAATGGCAAAAATCACAAGGACTTTTGCTCCAACCTAATATGTTTGCATTCTCCTTGCCTAATATAATTACCTCTGGTCTTCCTGCTACTTAATGCAGTTTGTTTGAATTCCACGAATGCTCTAACATTACCTTAGGTGAATTCCTCTTTATTTAAAAGAGTTGGCCAAAAAGTAATGGAATGTGATGACACACTGAATGATCTGCACATAGACGTTTTACATTTCCAAGGAGAATAGCATTGCTTCCAAATTCCTTAGCCATTAGGAGTTCCATAAGCTGGCTTGCAGACTGAAGGCTGCCACTTGCTCCTTTTCCCAGCACTCACCTTCCAGATTCTTCAGCTCCAGCTCAACTCATCTACTCACTGTCTCCTCAAGCCACTCTCAGGATCTTGCCTGCATCCCTGTGTTTACTGCCCTGGCCTGTTGTTCACCCACTCTGCCCATCCTTCTGGAAACTTCTTCAAGTCCACACTTAACAAAGCCTGTCTATGATCTTCCCTCTGATTTCATTCAGTTTATAGTCTCATTTGGACATTATTTTTTTTTCTGATTTTTGACATTTCTATTATTACTATTTTTTTTGAGATGGAGTCTTGCTCTGTCACCCAGGCTAGAGTGCAGTGGTGTGATCTTGGCTCCCTGCAACCTCCACCTTCCAGGTTCAAGCAATTCTCCTGCTTTAGCCTCCTGAGTAGCTGGGATTATGGGCGCCTGCCACCACACGCAGCTAATTTGTGTATTTTTTTATAGAGACAGGGTTTTACCATCTTGGCCACACTGGTTCTCGAACTCCTGACCTAGTGATCCATCCGCCGTGGCCTCCCAAAGTGTTGGGATTACAGGCATGAGCCACCGCGCCTGGCCAGTTTCTAGTGTTCCATTGTATTTGCCTGAACCATTAAAAAAAGTCTTCTTTTACAAAGAAACATTATCAGCAGTTTCATATGCTTTACCCTACATATTTATGATTTCCCACTCACACTGGATTGTAAAGAGATTCTTTTTTTGTAGTGCCCAGTAGGGTCCGGTGCACAATCAGAGCACAGTAAATAATAAAATGCACTTGAAATGTTGCTAGATGAAATTCAGTTTTATAGCTCAGAAAGTACTTCTAGGTTTTGCAGTGCCACCAAACATACAAACCTCAATTTGTTTATTCCATCTTCTCTTCCCTTGTGAAAGTTCTAGGGATTTAGTTTGAATCTGTACTTACTTTACTATTACAATGATGGTTAATTTAACTATTTTCTTGGAAGACATTATGGACTGTCTTATTCAGTGTTGTATCCTTAGTACTTGGCATATACTAGAGACTCAATAAATATTTCTTGGAGTAATGAATACATGTCATTTTCACCTTTCTCTTTTTTACAAAATCGGGAAATAGAATAGACTCTTATTATATTTGGGGACAATGGAAATGGACAAATTTAGTGTGCTACTTTAGTTGTTTTGTTGACTGGTGAATATAAATTCTTCCTTTACATCATCGGGACCATTTTTCCTCTTTTCAATATCACTACTTCATTTGTGAGTCCCAGGTTCCTTCGTTCTAACACAGGCACATTGTAAACCATATCATGAGTATAATTGGATGCTGTAGCGGCTACACAAGGCACAGACATAGCATACCACAGATATCATTATGCACTGACAATTGAGGGAGCTGATAGAATCTACAGTTATATCTGCAGATATTTCTCTTTACAATAAAAGATATGAGTTTGAATGGGAATAAATAAAAAAATAGGGAGTTTATAGTGGTGTCTGTTGTCACATATTCTAGTTAATTTTGGAGCAGCACTCAGATCAACTTGGGTTAGTATTAGCCAGAGGAAAATGAAAGTCAACACTTTAAGGAGTGTCTATCATCATAGCTGGTGGTCAGTAAGTGTTTGGAGGATTGAGTGGGGGAGGGTAAGCATATTATTTGAATTCTTGGTTCTTTTTATCCCCAAGTGCTTATTTATATATAAAATAGAAAATTGCTTAAAGTAGACTATTTGCACAAGGAAGGTGGCAAGCGTACTGACTCAGAAGCAAGGCCATAATAATAAAACTTGTCCTTAGCTGGCGACACACTCCCGTCCTTGGAGATTCTGTATCAACTGTGTCTTTGTTTACCACCCTATGATGATGAACATACACCACCTACGTATTTCACATGAGTGAACCAGGATGAATGAATGGATGTTTGCAAGCACCCCAGGGTCCAGGAGGTGAAGTTATGCAAACATCAGTTGTTATTATATCACCCTCTGCCTTGGCTAAGGGCCAATGTCAACAAGTTCTCTTTTTCCCATCTACCTTAGGGTTTTCCATTAAGATTTAGATCCTGAAGGGGAACTGGGCTTTGTTCTCCTTCTATTCCTAAAGATGCTATGTGGCCTTGGACACATTTTTCCTCTCTGGGTCTTAATTTCCTCCTCTGGTAGAAGGGAGCTGAATCATGGTCTGCAACTGACCTGTAGGTTTGGTTTATCTTGTGCAAGTGTCTAGTCTTGTTTCGCTTCATTTTTATTGTGCTTCTGAATCCCTCTTGGGAGAGTGCGCCTTCTCAGGTGTGACCAAGGCTCTACCACTGTCTCCACCTATCCTCATCCGTTTACATCCTGTTCCTGAGTCTGGAGGGTGTTAGACGCCCTGATACTGCATGTTCTCTGAGGTTTATTCTTGTCATAGCTGTCTCTTTCCTGTTAACTCCACATATAGCTCTCATTGAAGAACAATAACAATGTTATATAAGGGGTAGTATCGAGACAACAGTTTAGAGAACCAGATGTCTTTTTTAAACTGTAACGGGTATTAGCAAGTTATGGTTCTAACAGGATTTCCTCAACTTTTTGCTCACTTTACTTTGAAAATGTGTGTGTGTGTGTGTGTGTGTGTGTGTCTGTGTCTGTGTGTATTTTCCAGCAATTTGACTAATTTAACTTGACATTTTCTGTGCAGAATTTATAGTTTTCTAAAGCATACATAATTTGAAAAGTCCAAGTACTATATATTTGTGAGATTTAGTGCAAATATTCTTTGCAAAATAAAATAGTTTCTTTATTCTCAAAGCACTTTAACTATATAAACTGCTGAAGTGATGAATACATTTTAAGTGTGTATTTTGAAATAATTATGGACTTAACATAAAAACTGCAAAAACAGCACAGAATTCCCGTATACCCTTCACTGAGCTTCCCTCAATGTTGACTTTTGCCATCACCATGGTGCAGTTATCAAAACTGAGAACTAACATTTAACCAGTGCGTTTTACCACGTTTGTCTTATCTCTGGCTGCTCTATGTGAATTTTTATCTTATTTTAACTACTTTTCTCAAAGAACCATTATTAGAGGATTCTTAAGAAAAATATTTACAGTAAAAGAATTAGAGAAATGGTTTTCCATTTTGCACTTCTAGTTAGTTATGGGGCTGAAAATTCTCTAAATTATTTTACTATGTCTCTTTGAAAACAGAACTGTAACTTGTCATCTAAAATGAAAGGTTAATCATTATTCATCAAAAGGAATAGAGACGACTTCTTGTCAGTACAGGAAGTTCTCACTTCCTTTTGCGGTAGGGTTCATTGAAGTTTTAGTGCTTTTTTCAAAATCATAAACCTGACATAGCCAAAGTGGTAATTAACTTTAGTCTGATATATTTTCACTGTTAATACTATTTTTCATTGATTGATTGATTGATAGACTTTTTTTTTGAGACAGAGTCTCACTCTGTTGCCCAGGCTGCACTGTTGGATTGCAGTGGCATGATCTTGGCTCACTGAAACCTCTGCCTCCTGGTTTCAAGTGATTCTCTTGCCTCAGCCTCTTGAGTAGCTGGGACTACAGGCGTGCACCACCATACGTGGCTAAGTTTTGTATTTTTAATAGAGACAGGGTTTCCATATTGGCCAGGCTGGTTTCGAACTCCTGACCTTGGGTGATCTGCCTGTCTTGACCTCCCAGAGTGCTAGGTTTACAGGCATGAGCCACCACTCCCCGGCCTGTTATTACTTTATAAGTACTATTTTTAACCATTAGTAAATGTTGAAAATAAAATAGAATAATTACAAAGATGCAACCTAAGTGATTAGTAGGGGAAAAAAAAGATATTTGTGGATTTGTGGGAGATTTACCATAATGATTCAAATGACTCTGTTTTATATTTAGTAAAGATAAGGCCACCTGGAGATCTGTTGAGCAGCTAAGGCAACCATGGAGTAAAAAAGGGTTTCTTGGTAGAGATCTGAAAACCATATCACAAATACTCCTCATGTTGTTTAGTTAGTGGTTAATATTGCACAATTTAGATTAATTACAGTCAGGTAATTTTGCTATGGCATGTGTTTCTTTCTTTCTTTCTTTCTTTCTTTCTTTCTTTCTTTCTTTCTTTCTTTCTTTCTTTCTTTCTTTCTTTCTTTTTTTTTAAATGGAGTTTCGCTCTTGTTATCCAAGCTGGAGTGCAATGGCGTGATCTCGGCTCACTGCAACCTCTGCCTCCTTGGTTCAGGCAATTCTCCTGCCTCAGCCTCCTGAGTTGCTGGGATTACAGGCATACGCCACCATGCCAAGCTAATATTTTTTTGTATTTTTAATAGAGACGGGGTTTCACCATGTTGACCAGGATGGTCTCAATCTCTTGACCTTGTGATCCACCCGCCTTGGCCTCCCAAAGTGCTGGGATTACAGGCGTGAGCCCCCGTGCCCAGCCCTCTTTCTTTGTCATATGTGTTTACCCAACAATTACCAAGACATTGCAAGCAAATGAGGTGCATGTCTCTGGGAACTTCTTTAGCATTAACCCAAATTTCAAATAATAGAGGATAATAATTACTTTGGAGAGTGTCTTTTAAAAAATGGATTTAAAAAAATTCAACAATGAATCATAACGGTGATTATTGAATATGTCTGTACTTGTCTAGGGCTGTAAGCACCAAACCTATTGGCTAGTCCCTGAGGTTTGGAAAGATCTCTTCTCTCCCATTTGAGATGGTATTCAGGACCCATGACTGAGGTATCCAAAAAAAGCAAAGGCACTGAAAGTTTGTTTTTAAAGTAGCATGCCTTTGGTCTTCTTATGTAATCTTTCACTCCTGTGACTATTTATCATATAAAAAAATAACAAACTAAATTTCCACTCTCTCATTAGAATTGAAAAAAACTCATGTAGGTACAAGTGTTTGTGTAGCAAATTCTCTAACACTATTTTACAGATGAGATGAGGCCAAATGTTTTTGTAAAAAGCAAGAAGATTACTGGGTATATATCCAAAAGACTATAAATCGTTCTACTATAAGGACACATGTACACGAATGTTCATTGCAGCACTGTTTACAATAGCAAAGACCTGGAATCAACCCAAATGCCCATTGATAATAGACTGGATTGGAAAAATGTGGCACATATACACCATGGAATATTATGCAGCAATCAGAAATGATGAGTTCGTGTCGTTTGTAGGGACATGGATGAATCTGGAGAACATCATCCTCAGCAAACTGACACAAGAACAGAAAATGAAACACCGCATATTCTCACTCATAGGTGGGTGATGAAAAATGAGAACACATGGACACAGAAAGGGGAGTACTAAACAGTGGGGTCTATTGGGGGGAAAAGGGGAGGGCCAGTGGGAGGGGGAGGTGGGGAGGGATAGCCTGGGGAGAAATGCCAAATGTGGGTGAAGGGGAGAAGAAAAGCAAAGCACACTGCCATGTGTGTACCTACGCAACTGTCTTGCATGCTCTGCTCATGTACCCCAAAACCTATAATCCAATAAAAAATTAAAAAACAAAACAAAAAAAAAAATAAAATAATGATAAATAGTATAATACTATTTTCACAATAAAAATTATATTTCTAATTTCTGAGATACCAAAAGAAGCAACATTTTTAAAAAAAAAAAAAAAAAAAAAGCAAGAAGAGTCTTTGGCCTCATCTCACTGGTAAAATAAATGTTAGACAATCAGTGGTTTTCTATTTTTATTTTTAGCAATAGAATCCTTTTCTCTAATGAAGCTGTACTCGGAACCCCAGAGAAATAAGGTTGCTTTGGTTTAAGTGGAGAGTCCACTTGAGCTTGAACTACTTGGCCAAGGTTCTCCCTTCCCAGGCTCACTCTCACCCTCTCCTGGTTGTCATGGAATTGTCCATTTCTGGGTTAGTCCCCTCAGACTGTACTTACGGCTGTGTTTCTCAATTAGAGGTTCAACTAGGGTTGCTGTGAAAACAGTTTTGTTACTTAAAGAGATAGACTTTAATAATCCAGACCAGTGCTATTCAGGTGATAATCAGTCTGGTGTGTTACTGGTTCCTGAGCAGATAAAGACAGAAATTGAGAGTAAGAATTTAGAAAGATTTACAGCACTTGGGCATTGCCATGACATCTTGGGCACATCACCAGTGGCATTGCCTCATAGAACAGGATTTGAACCAAAAGTATCAGTCCATAAAAGATTGGAAATTAAAAAGAGTTCTTTATTACAGATAGTTTCAGAAGCACAGTGATGTAATATTTTCTTATATAGAATTCTAAATTTCCCCCAATGCCTGAATAAAAGATAATTTCTGAATGTGCTCAGGATTATTACAACATCACAAATACTCATCAATTGATTGTATTTATAAAAGAGGTTTATGAGCGATTTGTTGACCTTAAAGAGTAATGACACAGGTTTCTATTAAAATAATCCTTTTATCCATTCATCCATTTATTAGGCATTGCATTCAGTAAATATTTATTATTTGCCTACAGTTGACCATTCTCTGGTGAATAAGGGAAGCCCAACTCCTGGCCTTATGTGGTAATCAGGCAGTTGCAACATCAAACCTCCCAGTGCAAACCTGTATATTTGATATTGCAATTTCCTGATTACCACATAATCGTGATAAGAATAGGTGGGGAGTATAGTCTGCTCTGGGGGCATCAAGAAGGAGCACCAGACTTGGGATGTCAGAGGATTTTCTAAGCCTTAAAATAAGCAACTATTAAAAGCAGATAACTCACAAAATAAGTCACTCCTTACAGATTGTGATACATCTTTTTTGAGGGCTTATACCATGAGTCAGGGACATGTTTATGGATGAAACAGACACAGTCCCTGCCATGTGAGGCGTGTGAACTAGTTCAAGAAAATCAATACATGGACAAGAGGATTTCCGATGTTGATGAACTCCAAGAGGAAAAAAAATTGAGTGCTGGGTAAGTGTGAGTGTGTGGGGGTGAATATATCACAGAGATTAATCAGAAGAGCCCCCACTTAGGAGAGCACATCTGACCTGAAACTCAAAGGATATGGAGAAGCCAGCGTGAGGTTATGGGAAAAGGACAGTAAGCAGGCAGAAAGTGCCAAGGCTTTAAGGCAAGAATAGAGTTGGCATGTGCATGGGCACAAATGGTCTTAGTCTGTTTTGTGCTGCTATGATAGAATACTGCAGACTGGGTTATTTATTTATTTGTTTATTTTTAAGAGACAGGTGCTGTTGCTCAGGCTAGAATGAGTAAAACCATGAGGGCTCACTGCAGCCTCAACCTCTTAGGCGCAAGCAATCCTCATGCCTCAGCCTCTTGAAGCTGGCACTGTAGGTATATGCCACCATCCTTGGCTTATGTTTAATTTTTTTGTAGAGATGGAGTCTCTATCAGCCCAGGGTGGTTTCACACTCTTGACCTCAAGCGATACTTCCACTTCAGCCTCCCAAGGTCTTAGGAATACAGGTGTGAACAATCATGCCTGGCAGACTAGGTAATTTATAAAGAACGGTTCTGAAGGCTGGAAAATCCAAGATCAAGGTGCTAGTAGGCTTGGTGTCTGGTAAGTGCCCAGTCCCTGCTTCCAAGATGGCACCTTAAACACTGCATTCTCTGGAAGGACGTCACATGTTTTCTTACATGGCAGAAGAGCAAAGAGAGAGAACTCATTCCTGGAAGCCCTTTGTAAAATGCACTCAGCCCACTCATGAAGACAGACTTTCATGGCTCAGTTCTCTCTCAAAGGTCCTACCTCTTAGTACTGTTTGAGTGGCAATTAAATTTCAACATGAATATCGGAGAGGCCAGACATTCAAACCATAGCAGTTGGCACGTTCGTGGGTTCATGTTTCTCTCTAGAAAGCCAACATGGCTGAAGTGGAGGAAGCAAGAGGGGGAGAAGAGGACGCAAGCTCAGAGCAGTGCAAGTCATGGTTGGAAGCCAGGTCCAATAGGGGGCCACAGGAAGGTTGTAAGCCACAGAGGGGTATGATCTGATTTACATGTTAAAGCATTCTCTGGGGTCCTGAGGATGTAGAGGAGCCAGGGTGGAAGCAGAGAGACTGCTGAGAGGATTGTGGCAGTCATCCAGGGAGAGATGGTGGCTTGGAGTAGGGTGATAGCAGGGGGAGTGGAGAGAAGGAAAAGCTATCTTGGTTTGCTGGTGGCTTAAATATGGGAGGTAGAGGAAAGAGAGGAGCCAAGAATGTCCCTGAGAGAGCTTTTGTCTAGAGATCCAGTATGGTACCAGTTATCAAGATGAGAAGCACTAGGGACATTTGGTACTAGGGAGGTGGAGTCAAGAGTTCTGTTTAGGGTATGTTAAATTTGGAATGCTTATTAGATATCCATATGGTGACTTTGTGAATTTAGGAGATCAGAATGGGGTTAGGGCTGAACTTATAAATTTAGAATTGCTAGTGGTATGTAAAACCACAGGACTGCAAGAGATCCCTGGGAGAGGGGCCAGACAGAGAACGGAAAAGAGCCAAGGACTGAGCTGCTAGGACTCGAGATCATACCAACATCTGGAGAGGTCAAGCAAAGAAAGAGGGAAATAGTAGTTGGAAGCTAATGCAGTAGGCTTTGCTTAGATGGTATCCATAGTAAAGATCTTTTTTTTTCCATCTTTATTTATTACTTATTGCATTTTAGGTTTTGGGGTATGTGTGAAGAACATGCAAGATTGTTGCATAGTTACACACTTGGCAGTGTGATTTGCTGCCTTCCTCCCCATCACCTATTTCTGGCATTTCTCCCCATGCTATCTCTCCCCAACTCCCCACCCCCCGCTGTCCCTCTCCCTCCCCGCCCCCCGCCCTGACAGACCCCAGTGTGTGATGCTCCCCTCCCTGTGTCCATGTGTTCTCATGGTTCAACACCCGCCTATGATCTTTTACCTTCATTATCCGCAGCTCTTCCACATGGAGTTGGTGACTATAGTGCATATATGTGGGCACTCTGCCCAGAGCCTCTCCCATTCCTTGGGACTGTATGTCCTGGTATTGGCTTCAACAGCTAGATTTTGTATGCCTGTTTTAGGGGACTGCCTCTAAGTGACTTGAAGTCACTTTACCATGAGAGAGGAATGCCTGGGGAGTTATGACTGAAGGCTAAGGGAATATGAGAGCCAGGCTCTCACTTCTCTCAGTTTAGATAGCTCTGAGGACTAATCTACACTGCAGCATTCCTCTATGGACTGAGATTGAAGCCACCCTCCAGAGAGCCTTTCATTAGCACCCTTGCCTGACCTCTGTTGGGAATACTTTCTTAATATATTGTCTGCCTTTGGGCAACTTGACTTAAGATATGGCCTGCCCTTCCTACCCCTCTTACACCATCTCCCATTTTGTATTATAGTGTATATAGTGTCTTGAAAAAATAACCAAAATAATGTAATCATTTTTGTTGATTTAAAATGAGATTAGGTTAAATATTTTAAAGCATTCCCAACTCCTCAAAGGTTTTTTCAGGATATCTTCATTTGAGCAGCCATTAAATGGAAAGGATGTTGTGTCTTATCCTAAAAGCAATTGTCTGTTTCTGCGGATACTGGTGAATTTGTTTACTGTTTAATTAAGTGAAACATTTCCAAAGAGTTATCTATATTCAGTCTTCCAGCTCACAGAGTACATGCTGATCTCAAACTGATATACGATTAGATCTTGATTTCCTGTTCACACACTTGGTCAATACAATTATGTAAATTAAGCAAGAGAATAAGACAAAGTGTTTAGCAGGGTGTGATCGTGGCAAATGCCATCTTCTAGCAGAAGAAGCCTGTGAGCTTTTCCATCCGCTCTCCTGTGCTTGTCATTGTGGCTTTCAGTTTCTGCTTCTAAAACAGTCTGTAGCTTTAGTTTGAGCAGGAATTTAATGCCAACAGCAGGACAGTGTGGCTATGCAGAGTTTTTCTTCTGTCTTTGAGGGAAAAGCAAAGTCAGATTCTATTTATTTCGAATGGATTTCCATTGTTTTAGAACTTATGGGGCATTTTTGTATTTGCATATTGAAAACACTTGTGTCTTTTGCTTTTTAACAGTAATATAGAGATCCTCCATTCTTTTTACCTCCCCTTCTCTCCCCTCTCCTCCTCTTCCTTTCTTTGAGAGTAAAAACAGATGCTAAGTCTCTATCTGAACACCTCACGAATACATTTTAAAGTTCATGATTGGGTTTTTGTTTGTTTTTAGCTCGTGGTGGAAGCGCATACCTGTAATAACTTCCTTTACCTCTCAGCAGTTTTCAGTCTGAGAGCAGGCGTAGTAAACCTATAAAGCAGGTGTTATATCCTAGGTGTAATCCTAAAGTGTTCATATTGTACCTTTTCTGGTTGTGCTTCTGTGCTGAGTGACTTGGTCCCCGGCTCTTAATTTTAGCCCAGCTATTTGTCAAACATACGACAAATATATTGGGAAAATCATTTTTTTTAATCCTTAAACTGTCTTTGAGCATTTCACAAAATTAAATTTCACCGGATTCAGTGGAAGTGAAATGCCCATTGGAACATTCCTTTTGCCTCTAAGTGCTTTTGAAACACTTGGATTTTGACCATAGATTTCACAATACATTGAAGCATGCTATTATAAGACAATAATGCATACTTTTTCATGCCTGGACAACACATTGAAGTCAAACTGTGGCATTGAAACACAGTTGGAAAATTTTACATCCAGTCAAATTAAACCCACAGGACACAATTTTATATTTGTTCTGTAATTGAAAGTGTGGGTATCTTCAATTTTCTGTGTCTATTCTGAAAACTAAAACAATTACATTAGAAATTGACTAAGAAAAATAAACGCACACAAATTGTTCTTTTTCTATTGGTGAACCTATACTTACCTTTTGCGTGAGGGTAAAGCATACCCTAAATATTCCCAATGTCCTTTGAATGATAAAAAGTAAATAATATTCATATCAACACCTTTATTATTGTATTAGAACTAAATCTAGGTTTTCCATGTTTAAATAGACATTATGAGAGGATTTGTCTGTATTGACCGAGAATGTTTTGGCGTACAGAACCCAACCAAAGTTTTCCCTCTGGTTTACTTTGAAAGGAATGCAATGTTAATTCAGGGGCACTGATGTTTTACAATGCCTGATCAAGACGAAAAGGTGAAGACCACAGAAAAATCAACTGATAAAAAACAGCAAGAACTCACCACCAGGTAACTCCCTTCTGAGTGTTTGCTAATCATTAACTCAGCCAGTGGCTATTGAACAGATTGAATGGCTTTTTGAAAAATAGAGAAGACTCTTGACAACTACTATTCAGAGTTATACTGTTCAACTGAAACATTTGGTCATTTCTAGCACTCTAAAGAAAACGTTTAGTGTGTGTATACGTTTTGGTTTATAAAAGTAGGCCTCCAAGTGGCAATGCCATCAGTGGGTAACATGATCTTGTTCACCTGGAGCCTTCTGTGGGTTCACATTGTGTTATTCTCTCTCCTAGGGACTATTCAGATCTTAAAAGACTCCGGTGCCTTTTGAACGTCCAATCAAGCAAACAACAGGTAGTGGTTTCAAAGAATGTCCAAGTGGTAATATTAAAAAAATTGTGTGTTTCAAAAGCGCTCCATTTAACATCTCTATGAATGATATTTCTGCTTTTCTTTGTTCATTCACATCTTTACTCTTTCTTCATCTGGCTATTTCTCTGACACCTGGTTCAGGCTCTGCCAAGGCTTGGCATCCACATTCTTCTCCTCTCAGGCCAGGCCCTGCTTTAGCCTATGCATGTTGCCCTGTGTCCTACTTAGCAAACCCTTTTCTCTTCAGTCTGTAAACAAACTGCATACTCTTTTACTGAATGGCCGACATTTGACTTTCTGAGCTTTAGGGAAATTATTTTTTTCCAAAGCACTTTCCAACACATTTTTCTCCTTCTCCCCACTCACTCTTCCCAGTCCTGCTCCCTTGCTACAGTACCACTCTTGAGGCTTGTTGCACAATGTACCTCACCAAAAAGAGTGGCAAGGAGTGAGTTTTGGCTATTTTCATACTAGCATTTTAATGTTTATATTTTATTTTATTTGAGACAGAGTCTCACTCTGTCACCAGGCGCCAGGCTGGAGTGCAGTGGCACAATCTCGGCTCATTGCAATCTCTGTCTCCTGGGTTCAAGCAATTCTCCTGCCTCAGCCTCCCAAGTAGCTGGGACTACAGGCACGTGCCACCACGCCCAGATAATTTTTGTATTTTTTAGTAGAGATGGGGTTTCGCCACGGTGGTCAGGATGGTCTCGACCTCTTGACCTCATGATCCACTCACCTCTCCCTCCCAAAGTGCTGGGATTACAGGTGTGAGCCACCGCACCCCGCCACATTTTAATGTTTTTATTAAACAGAGAAAGAATGGTACTTCTGCTTGAATTTATCTCCAAACTTTTCACCTTGGTTTTGCATCTGTGAGACTTTGGAAAGCCATGACATTAGAGTCCAGAAACTTTGAGGGAGGCTTGGGGAACAACATAGCAATGCTAATAATAATGAAAATAGCAGACACTTATTTAGCACCTTAACTAGTAAATGGCAGGGATGAGATCCGAACCCTGGTAGTCTGTATCTAAAGTCTACATGGTTCTTGCTTAAGTGAATTTGTTTAAGAGCTCTTGTGTTTGGTCATCCAGCCCTGATGTTTTTTTTTTTATATCAACTACATTTACCAGCTAACTATGGCATTTTTACTTATCTGCTTATACTGGACAATGATTTGATGGTGTATAAAAGTCGAATAATGATACAGGAAACACTTTCTATGTGCCCTACACTTTACCTGCATTACCCTGCTCAATAATTGCAACTCCCACTTTTACAGATGAGGAAACAGGCACAAAGAAGTTAAGTGACTTTCCCAAGATCATACAGCCTCCTAATTGGTGAAGGCTAGTTCTGAACCCAGGCACCCCATCTTTGCGGTGTATGCTTTTAACTACTGAGATGCCTTTTAAACAACTTGTGAAATTAAATCTGTCCTTTCTTAAAGAGGCAAGCAAGATGGCTCAGCATGCAGTTTTGAATGTAGTGCCTATTCTTTTCCACTATACATCCTGTGGAGCAACCATCATATCAAAGACTTCTACTTTTTGCTTTTACCATTTCCATCTCCTAAATTTCTTATAAAATCTCACCCATTTCCAAGACCCAACTGTAATGATACTACCTTCATCTATCTTCCATTCTAGAGGTGAGCTCTGTCTTCCCAAGGGTCCTTCTTTTACTGCCGTAGCATTATTTTCTCCTGTGCTTTGGAAACTCTTGTTTACATGTCTTATTTCCTGACAAGATCACGTATTTCCTCATGCCAGCAACTTTGACATTTGCCTCTGGTTCACTACATTTGGTGAGTTCTTGGCCAGTTTTTGCTAAATTGAATTGTGACTTGAGAACTGGGTCACCACATGAGTATGTATAACTTCCTGGCCAGGGCAAAACCCCCCCAAAAACCAAAAACCAACCAAACAAACAAAAAACCCAGTGTGGTTTCTCTGGCTCTAATTTTCCAACTTTGAAGTTTATGCTAACTAGATCTGTGTCCCCTTTCGACACTGCTTGCTTGATAACACCTGGCAGGCATAATTAAAGTTGATTTAGTGATTTTTTTTACCCCTTTAACCAGTTTTCAAATTTGCCATCTATCATGTGGGACAACTTTACATGGCATACATGTTTTAAAATGTTTCACATGTACAAAAATGCATGTTTGTAATGTGTGAGTTATTCAGAAAGTGGATGGTGCTGAAAAAATTAAAATACTGTCAATTAAATGAAGATCCTGAGGTTTACAAAATTAATGCCTAATTGTGTTTATAAAAGTTTCATGCATTTGTAATTTTGAAATAAGAAATGTTACCCTATTCTCCTTTTGGTAAAATATTGTGGAGATATTTATAAGAGAAGGAAGATATTGGAGAAAATAACTCAAGTTATACTTATTTATACTTTGCCTGCTCCAGAAAGAGTGATTAGGAGCTTATAGAGAGAAAGTATGATGGGTTGTCACAAATTAAATTCGGGGCCCAAAATAAGAGAAAAACAAGGGTTGGGAGCAATGTAGAGTTGGGGTGAAGTGGAAATGCTCAACAAAATTTATACATGGGCAACATATTTGACTCCAAGATTTTCAGTACTCAATTTGAAAAGTGAAACCTGTGATTAAGGCCCACTCAGCTGCATTTGCTGCCCTAACAAGTTGTGGTCTGTTTTTTGCAAATAAACCAGGCTGGCCAAATATGGGTTACAGAGGAAATCTACCTTATAGGTAGGTGGGGAGAGCAGAGAACTGAATGCCCTTCCTCTGAATCTCTAATGAGCCAGGCTGCTTCCCCCATTGTTTCATTGTGTTCCAGTGTTCCACGTGTGTTCTTAGTCCTGACCTACACTCTGTGTAGCTCTCCATGTCTCTAGGACAGTCTCATAATATGACAGAACTGGAGACAGAGACACACAAAGGCAGAAAGGCCTCCTTCAAGATAAGCAGAGTTAGAATAATCATAATCTAGGAAAAACCATTAATTCAAGAAAGAGAACTGCCCCAGGATTGTTGAGGCAAAGTGAAACTACAAAGCTCATTGGAAATGTCACCAGAGGTATTCACAGATCTTGAAGCAACCTGCCTAGACCTGGAATTCAGATTCTTTTCTTCCGTCACATTTAGAGCCATAGGAAACTAAGGAATTTATTTGCAATTAAAAAAAAAAAAGGAAGGAAAACATTAATTTATTACGGGCTTATTAAGTGTCTTGAAATAAATGAGGTTTTGATAGATGCTGTAGAAAGAAAACATAAGGCGTGGTTGTGGTTCTTGCGTTTGAAGAGAGCAGAGGTAGGCACAGATAATTATGCTATGGGACAAGACACCATCCAGTGAGTATACAGGTTTTGAGGAATAGGAGGCCAATTTTAGCTTGAATGACAAGGAAAGAGGTGGTTTTTAAAAAATAGTCTGGTTTTCCATCAGTGGAATTGATGGAAAGGGCATTGTAGGTGAAGTGAGTAAAATAATCAAATATCTGAAGGAAGGAAAATGACAAGCATTTTAACAAAATGGTTGACTAGACAATTCTATTCAATAAATAAAGCTGGAAGTCACTGTGAAATGTCTGAAGGCCTACCTATGAATTTTGGACCTGACTCCATAAGCAACAGAGAATGTTAAAGTTTGTAAGCAGAAGTGACACGACATCCTTGACATCTGCTCCATGGCCTGCCCTATCTCTCCTTTACTTCCCACCACAACAAACCCCTGTTGGCTAATTTTGCCTCATGTTCGTCATGCTTGTTTACTGACTGCAACCCCGTCCCACGACCCATGGGACTGTAAACTCCTTGAAGGCAGAGGCCATGACTGTTCTGCTTAATATATATGTATTTATATATATATGTATACAGTGTCTCACGCAATGTCTCATATGTGAGATGTCTGCAACAAACACACTGAATTAATGAATGCACTTATTTGGAGGTGGTTTATCGATGAGTTAGTTTGGCAAAGAGACTGGGAACAAAGTGACCATTCATTCCACAGTTTCACATTTGAATACCTATGATATGCCCAGCTCTGTGAGAGGGGCTAAGAACACAAAGATTGTGAGATGTGGTGCTGCCCTCAGGGTGGCTAAATTCAAGGAAAAAATATGGTGTGTAAGTGTTGTGTAAACTTACATTATACTAGACTGAGATACGTTTTGAAAGAGAGGTCAGCATGGTGTTGCCACCAGGGAAGGAGTGAACAGCTCTATCCAGGAACGCTTGGGCACGTGCTTACCAGGAGGTTATTTAAGTCACACCGTGACTCAGGATCAGGAGTAGCAGACCGCAGATGCCCAGGTGTGGAGAGATCCTACACACGGAAGACAGATAAATTGGGAACCCAAGAGAAAAGGCTGTAGGTTTTGAAATGGATTCCTAATGTACGTTTCTTTCATATGAAGTGCTACGTGCTTCAAGGTGCCTACTATTCAGTTTCTGGTCTTTGCAACTATTGATGCCAAATCCATCTTATCCACCCGCTTTCCAGAGGTGATTTCCGATACTGGCTGCCTGCTCTGCCTGCAAAGCGGACGAACGGCTGCAGGCTGTGGCAGCTTTCCACTCCTCCCTTGGAATCACCTGGGCTTGCTTTCTCTGTGCTGGCCTATTTGTCTCTTGCACACTTTTCTGGGAGTTGTGCTAATGGCAAGGGAGTTTGGAATCTCTTGGGCCTGGAAAACCTGCTTCTTTTTGCCGTGTATCATAATATTTTGGGTATAACATGGGAAAATTTGCTTGTGCTGTTACCTCATGATAGATATCATTTGGGTTAACAGTTCATATTCAGAAATCACCTAATTTGTAATGACAAATTTTATTCATTTAGCAAAATTCATCTGCATAATGGGAATACGAGGATTAAAAGAGTATGTACAAAACAATTAGAACTCTGCTTGGCACATGGCCAGTGTTTTATAAATAGTAATCCATACAATTTTCATAATAACTCTTGAGTTATATACTATTATTATTTCCATTTTAATGATACAGAAGCCGATGCACAGAGAGACTGAGTAAATTTTCTAAGGTTGTGCAGCTAGTTAATTGTAGATTTAAATGCATAAAATCTGGCAAGGGAATTTGTTCTCTTAACCACTAAGCATTGCTGGCTCAGCTTATTGTCTTTTGGTTGTTGTAGATTGGCTGACTGAACTGAGATAGGATGGAAGATTTATTGTTAATATTTTGAAAATTTGACTGTGGCTGGTGTATGATAAAAAAGGATTTTAGGTTTTTTTGGTTAACTCTTAAACAATGTCTTTATTATCAGCCATTTTTCTGTAAGCTGACTACCTTATAAGAAGTGAGGCATAGTCTTCTTTAATAAGGAAATCATGTCTTTATACTGATTTACATTAAATACTTCAATGAAATAAGACAAGTGCAACATATTATAACTGTTTGGTAATATGTAGAACAGAATGATTTACTGAAAAATGATTTTCTTGTTATACTCTGCTAACCTCATCTTAATAATTTAGCTAACTAAGGCCGGGCACGGTGGCTCAAGCCTGTAATCCCAGCACTTTGGAAGGCTGAGGCGGGTGGATCACGAGGTCAAGAGATCGAGACCATCCTGGTCAATATGGTGAAACCCCGTCTCTACTAAAAATACAAAAAAAATTAGCTGGGCATGGTGGTGCGTGCCTATAATCCCAGCTACTCCGGAGGCTGAGGCAGGAGAATTGCCTGAACCCAGGAGGTGGAGGCTGCGGTGAGCCAAGATCGCGCCATTGCACTCCAGCCTGGGTAACAAGAGTGAAACTCCATCTCAAAAAAAAAAAAAAAAAAAAAAATTAGCTAATTATAGAACATCCTTCATTTGCACTTTGGAATATTTGTCTATCCCATGCTCAACTTTATTGTGGTATCAGAAACGAATCTCAGGGTTATCCCAATTATAGACAAATATTGGTAAGTGATAATCTGACAATTTATTATTGCAAGTGGAAGCATAGTCAAATTGTTGTAGTTAATGTTTTTCTTATGGTGAATTTGATTATTTTAACGTCTTTTACAAATATGAGTTATCAGGATTTCAGACTGGTTAGAAGTGATAGAATCTTCTTGATTGTTATATCGCTAACACCTGGTAAATATTGACGAGTGAATGAATGCATGATGACTCATTCTCAATTTGAGCACTCTGCTCTATATTAGGGTATTCTACCAGACCCTCTCTAGTCAGCTTGCACATTTGAATCACATGAGAAACTTTAAGACCTCCTGATGCCCAGGTGTCACCCCAGACCTATATCTGTTTTAGGTGTTGGGGTAATAGCATTGAACAAAAACAGGCAAGTTCCTGTTTGTGTTGAGGTGACATTGTAATGAAGGGAGGCTAAAAGTGCATAAATAACTGTCAGATATGACAAGTGGTGTTACAAGCTATGAAGAAAAATAATACAGTGTAAGATAAATGTTCAAGTCAAAGATACTTGATTTGAATCTTGGAAAACCCTTACACTTGACAGGGTTGTAATCTTAATTATTAGCCTAGAAAAATACTCATTCTCATCGTCCTCCCCTATTTTGTTACATTCTTTATCTAGTGCTGAATTGTTATCCTCATGTACTCTATGCTTCTATTTCTGTAGCTTCCAGCCATTAACTTCGATAGTGCCCAAAATAGCATGACGAAGTCTGAGCCCACCATCAGGGCGAGTGGACACAGAGCTCGAGGTCTGTGGCACGAGTCCACAGAAGCTGTTGAACTTGAAAATTTTAGGTAAGAAATCCAGCATCCCCCTCATCTTCAGCTACTTATTCTACTTAGCTCTCAGTTTTATTGAAGTTTATCCTAGGAGCTAAAATTTAAAACCGGCTTCAATATTTACCATAGAGATTCTTAATTTAATATTGTTAGTTAGTGCTTAAACCATTCCCAGAAATAATATGTAAATAGCAGGCTTAATGGGTACAGGTGGAAATGACCTGGGAGATTTAGAACACTGTGCTGACATGCATTTGGCATTTGCTCAATGAGGAAGTGGTTCCAGATTATTGACCTGGTAAGTCTGATCCCAGTCTTTGTCTGTCTAGATCTTGCCAGTAATGAGACGGCATAAAAGGAGCCGTTGCTGTGACAAGATGTGGTGGTTAAAGTATGTGGTTGTCAAAACAACTGAGGTTTTCAGTTGAAGGGGTTGCAGCACACCTCTAACATTGAGAGTGCAGGTAATGTTCATCTCTGCTGCCACGTAGACCTCTGCAAAGCTGCACATTCTTGTGGGTCACTCCTCTTTCCGGAGCTGGTTCTCTCGGTTTTACAATGTGCTTGGGTCATTTGGCACTAAATGCCATGTAAATAATGAGTGGCGTGAAATATCAATGTGAACATTCTAGAAGGATCATTGTTTATTTGGCCTAGATTTGGTTTTTGTTTCCCTGTCATCTAATGACAATGAATTTAATAGTACAGGAAAGTTACATGACATTTCATGGGTTCATATTTTAAAAATATTTTTTTAGTGAGAAGCACTTAAAAAATTGTCCTGTAGTAAGTACCAGTGCCCATGTATTAAAGGAACTATTACAGCCCTTGGGTGACTAGGATGGGGACATGCTGTCTAATGGCATCTGAAAGACTGTGAAGACAGAACATTACACATGGCAACATAAGGTTACACACCTTTCATTTGAGGTTGTATGTTCATGGAATTCCAGTTTATTTGTCCTAGATCTTAACATTAGTTTTATTCAACTATGTGCAAAAATATCATATCACGTATTCGGTAGCAATGTGACCCTTTTGTTCATTATCTCTTATCCTTTTCCAGTTTTAAAAGGGAATGTTAAGGAGGTATTTTTAACCTCTTTGGTGGGCGGTAATATCAGCAAAAAGAAACTGAAGCTGGAATATCTCAGAATTTTGTTAAATGCACACACAAAAACCATATAAACAATCAGCAATGACAGTCAACATGGTGAAGGAGTATAAACTATGTTTAATAAACTCCCCTTATCTAGAAGGAATTATATATGATGACCACTGGTGTTGACAGCTAGATCAGCCAGTGGGCTGGAGCGTAACTGGAAAAGTGGAGAGGGAATTCTTCTCTTCCTGTTACACAGCTATCTAAATAATGTGCCCCAATCATTATTTTTTTCCATTTACCTCTTTCTTCCCTCCAACCAACTTTAGCTGTTAAGTGTTTTTAGGGAATAATTTAATGAGTATGGTAAAAGGAAATGCATATGCTTGACAGTAGTTTATTTTCAACTTTATAATTTAATTTGTAGTTCCCATTTTAACAGCTGACAGCTGCTTTTAGCAACATGTCAAACGTAAGGCTCCTTCAATATTTGCCTGAATCCTCATTAGTATAGTGGTTAGTAATAATAAAAAAATTACCTGAATATAGATGATCTTTGTCTGCATTGGCAACTTTGAGACAGCATGATCTCTATTACGAAATCCTTTTCTGTTTGTTTTGTCTCAGTATAAACTACAAGAATGAGAGAAATTTCAGCAAACATCCCCAGCATAAACTATTTCAGGAGATCTTTACCGCCTTGGTGAAAAATAGACTCATATGCAGGTAAGGTTTTTCCTGGAAAACAGACTTTTACTCAAGAGTGGCATATGCTGTCTATCGTGTCTCTAGAACATGACTGAAACATCTTACAGGATTGAACATGTCATTGAAGGAAAGGAGGAGGCAAATGAATAGGCATTACAGATGATCTTAAAAGCACTGATTAGGTACTGAATTTAGCTGAATTTCATGACAGATAAGGAAAAATGGGAAACACTCACGTTACCATGTTTTCTTTATTTTCTGAGTTTGGATACTTGAAGAGTTTATTGTGTGGGACCTTATGAAAGAGACATGGGGCAACACGGTGGACAACATTCTCATGGTGCACTTTTGCAGTGATTTGTGACTGATTAAACGGACTATGCTAACTTTGACCTTGAGGAAAGAAAGGATGAGTGTGTAACATCCAGCCACACCCTCCTAAAGATGTTTCTTCTCAAGACCAAATCGAACGTTCCTTCCTTTGCCTTTTTAACACAGGTGCAGTGTTGGGACTGTAGAGGAAGGATTAATTGACAAGTCCTTTAGATTCTCTCTCACAAATATGAGAGGTTTTCAGTGAGCCATCGACTGGTGCTGGATTGCAGTCAGGACTGAATTTTCTGTCCATTCTGAGCTGCTTTGTGGAAGAGCTGGGTATGTTGCTGCCAGATGTTAAGGAGGCTCCCAACATTCTGTCATGATAGGGCCCCATCTTTTGCTCTGCTCAGGAGGCCCACACTCTTTTCCCACATGCATCAGCTGAAAAAAATGCCTATAAAGAACTTTAAATCTTTCCCACTTTGTGACGTGATTGAGATATGTGAATTCCACCCCAGTGAAAATGGGAAAACATTATTTCTTTGTGATATAAAAATAGGAGTATTAATAATTTAATGCCTTGATCAAAATAAAACTCTGACTTGGCTGAGTGTAATAGCTGATTTTAAGTTGAACAGCATTCTGATGGGTCTCCATGATGACTCAGCTCCTCAATACCTGCTTAAGTGATGGCCTCATGTCTCCATCTTTTGGATGGGGTCATTTAGTATTATATATTTAAGCATTGGACTTAAATGACTGTCCAATACATAAGTTTCATTTAAAACAATACAGAATTGAGACTGTATCTATCATGGCTTTGTACTTAATTTAAGCAGAGGATTGTTAGATTGGCTCAGATGATACAAGAAGCCTAAAATCTTTACCAAGGTTATGTAATTGGGTCACTGTTCTGTTTTTGATTACATACTCAAAGATTGTCCAAAGATTAATGAACACTGCAAAGAACCTGAAATTATATATCTATTTCCACTATTTTCTGCTTAGTGTGAATGGAGTAGAACAATGCTAATAGCAGTATCATTATGTATGAAATGGTTTGGGAAATAAAGTTCTTCATTATTATTTTTTAAGCCAACTCACATGGACTCTTCAAGGGGATGCCCAGTAGACTATTTGTTGGGTCAATATTTGGGGGAAGACACTAGATGCAGAAATTGGTAGGGAAAATAACTGAGCACTGGTTGGCATCAACTAGTTGAAAAAGATTGCTAACAATTCTAAAGATCTAGAGATCTCTTTTCGGCCTTTAAAAATTCTTAGTGATTAAAGGAGCATCTTAGGTTGGATGAAGTTACTGGCTTGTAACATGAGCAGTCCCTGGAAGTTTTCAAACTAGGAAGAGATTATTGTAGATCTCTTTGCTTTCATAGTACAAGATAGAATTTAGGAATGTTGAACGTCAAGGGCATCCTTTTATGTCATCCTGTGGCTGCTGACAGATTGCTATGTTGAGTTCTATTCTAAAAGCATTGGGTAAAAGATGGCTTAAATATAAAGGTCTTCCATTGTGCCTGACCCCATATAACCTTGCTAAAATAGCCAGGATCACCCCTCTTTTTTCCTTCCCCTTTAACTTTAGACATATAGAAGAATTACACCTCAGGACATTTTCTGATATGGCTTGTTAACCCCTTTCTTTGCAAACATCAGATTTAGTGTTGGGTTGAAGGCTTAGATTCAATTCGATAAACAAACTGGTAAGCATCTACTATGTGTAAGGAAGGGAGGAAGTAAGTGGTGAAGAAGAATGAGAGGGTGAAAATTAAAAAAAGTAATAGGACATGTGGTCCTTTTCTCCCTGGTGACTCAAATTCTATCCTGATCAGCAAGACAATTACCCAATAAGGGAAAATATACTAAATATATACAATTTGTAGTAATACAATTAAAGCCTGCATGAGATTGCAGGGTCGGGGGTGGGTGGGAATGTGGGTCCTTGGTCCAGTTATGGTTGTAGATAAGACAGGTACATTCAATGTGTTATGCTACTCAATTTTGCCCTGAAAATATGACTTATTGGGAATTTAGTCTCATCTGTGAAGTGTGACCCCTTTCAACTCATTTCTCAATTTCTCCCAAATTGGTGGTAATGCTCTTCCTCTATGTTACTCTCCCCACTTGCAGCCTTTCCCTAAATCACACTTGTGGACACCTCCTGTCTGTGTTCTTTTCCTAAGATTGATTTGTGATTACTACCCCATTCTCAGAATGAAATTGCCAGATGGCATCTGAAACTGGAAAAGACTTGTTAATCCAGAGTCAGATAAGGTAACACTGCAAATACCTCACAGTAAATCTCAAAGGACAAGGGAACGTATCATCCGTGAACCTAGGTTACTCCTAGTTACACAATGGTAACTAATCTTAAAAAAAAAAACCTTTTATAATAGTATTTATTTATAATATACTACTATATAATATTTTATGTATTTATGGAGTACATGTGGTATTTTGTCACATAAATAGAATGTGTAATGATCGAGTCAGGGTATTTGAGGTGTCCATCACTTTGAGGATTTCTCATTTCTATGTGTTGGGAACTCTCTTCTAGCTACTCTGAAATAGACAGTACATCATTGTTAAATATAGTCACTTGACTCTGCTGTCAAATGATGGAACTCATACCTTTCATCTAACAATACATTTGTACCCATTAACCTACCTCTCTTTAATCCCGCCTGGCATTCACCCACCCTTCAAGGACTAAGGCATCTACTACTCTACTCTCTATCTTTATGAGACTGACTTTTTTAGCTTCCATATATGGGTGAGACCATGCAATATTTGTGTTTCTATGCCTGGGTTGTTTCACATAACATGATGTCCTCCAGTTTCATCCATGTTGCCACAAATGATGTGATTTTTTTTCTTTTTTATGGCCAAATAATGTTTCATTTTGTATTTATACTACATTTAAAAAATTCACTTGTTTGTTGATGGACACTAAGGTTGATTCCATATCTTTGCTATTGTGAACAGTGCCACAATAAACACATGAGTGCAAGTATCCCTTTGCTATACTGATTTCTTTTTCTTTGGATAGATACCCAGTAGCAGAATTGCTGGATCATAGGTTCTATTTCCATATTTTTGAGAAATCATCATAATGTTTTCCACAGTGGTGGTTCTAATTTGCATTCCCACCAACAGTATGAGTTCCCTGTTCTCCACATCCTCATCAGCATCTGTTAGTTTTTTTGTCTTTTAATCATAGCTGTTCTAACTGGGGAAAGATGATATCTTATTGTAGTTTTGATTTGTATTTGTCTGATGATTAATGATGTTGAGCTTTTTTTTCATATACTTGTTGGCTATTTGTATGTCTTCTTTTGAGAATTGTCTTTTGCCCACTTATTTTATTTTAGTTCTGGTGTACATGTGCAGAATGTGCAGGTTTATTACATAACTATACATGTGCCATGGGGGTTTGCTGCACCTATCAATCCATCATCTAGGTTTTAAGTCCCACATGTATTAGGTATTTGTCCTAATGCTCTCCCTCCGCTTGCCACACACCCCCTGACAGGCCCCACTGTGTCATGTTCCCCTCCCTGTGTCCATGTGTTCACATTGTTCAACTCCCATGTATGAGTGAGAACATATGGTGTTTGCTTTTCTGTTCCTGTGTTCGTTTGCTGAGAATGATGGTTTCCAGCTTCATCCATGTCCCTGCAAAGGACATGAACTCATTCTTTTTTATGGCTGCATAGTATTCCATGGTGAATATGTGCCACACCTTCTTTATCCAGTCTAGCCACACTGTCTTCCCCAATGGTTGACCTAATTTACACTCCCACCAACAGTGTAATGGTGTTCCTATTTCTCTACAGCCTCTCCAGCATCTGTTGTTTTCTGACTTTTGAATAATTGCCATTCTAAACTGGCGTGAGATGGCATCTCATTGTGGGGTGTTTTTTTTTTTCTTTTTTTTTGAGATGGAGTCTCACTTTGTCACCCAGGTTGGAGTGCAGTGGCATGATCTCAGTTCACTGCAACCTTCACCTCCTGGGTTCAAGCAATTCTTCTGCCTCAGCCTCCCAAATAGCTGAGACTACAGGCATGCACCACCATGCCTGGCTAATTTTTGTATTTTTAGTAGTGATGGGGTTTCACCATATTGGGCAAGCTGGTCTTGAACTCCTGACCCAATCATCTGCTTGCCTCAGCCTCCCAGAGTGCTGGGATTACAGGCATGAGCCACTGTGCCCAGCCCTCATTGTGATTTTGATTTGCATTTCTCTAATGACCAGTGATGATGAGCTCCTTTTTATATGTTTGTTGGCTGCATAATTGTCTTTTTTTGAGAAGTGTCTGTTCATATACTTCACTTTTTGATAAGGTTGTTTGTTTTTTTCTTGTAAATTTGTTTAAGTTTCTTGTAGATTCGGGAATATTAGACCTTTGTCAGATGGGTAGATTGCAAAAATTTTCTCCCATTATAGGCATGGGCAAAGACTTCCTGACTAAAACACCAAAAGCAATTGCAACAAAAGCCAAAATTGACAAATGGGATATAATTAAATTAAAGGCAAAAGCAAAAGAAACTATCATCAGAGTGAGCAAGCAACTTTGCCTACTTTTCTTTGAGACAGAGTTTCGCTCTTGTTACCCAGGCTGGAGTGCAATGGCGCGATCTCGGCTCACCGCAACCTCCGCCTCCTAGGTTCAGGCAATTCTCCTCCCTCAGCCTCCAACAGGCACGCGCCACCATGCCCAGCTAATTTATCCTATTTTTATTAGAGACCGGGTTTCACCATGTCGACCAGGATGGTCTCGATCTCTTGACCTTGTGATCCACCTGCCTCGGCCTCCCAAAGTGCTGGGATTACAGGCGTGAGCCACCGCACCCGGCCGCCTACATTTTTAGTGGTATTATTTGTTTATTTTTTGCTATTGAACTGTTTGAGTTCCTTGTATATTTTAGACATTAGTCACTTGTTGATGAATAGTTTTCAGATATTTTCTCCTGTTTAACAGGTTGTCTCTTCACTCTCTTGATCGTTTCCTTTGCTGTGCAGAAGTTTTTAGTTTAATATAGTTCCATTTGTCTATTCTTGTTTTAATGTCTGTGCTTTTGAGGTCTTAGCCATAAAATCTTTGCCTAGACCAATGTCCTAAAGTGCCTTCCTATGTTTCATACAAGTGTTTTCTTTATGCTTTCATCTAATAGTTTTATAGTTTTGGGTCTTAATATTTAAGTCTTTAATCCATCTTGTTTTGATTTTTATATATGCTGAGAGAGAGATAGGGATCCAGTTTCATTATTCTGCATACTGGTATACAATTTCTTCAGCACCATCTATTGAAGAGGGCATCCTTTTCACGGTGAATGTTCTCGGTGCCTTTGTCAAACATCAATTGGCTATAAATATGTGGATTTGTTTTGGAGTTCTCTATTCTGTTCTATCAGTCTATATGTTTGGTTTTGTACCAATATCGTGATATTTTGGTTACTATGGCCTTGTAATATATTTTGAAGTCAGATAGTGTGATGGCTTCTGCTTTGTCCTTTGGCTCAAGTTTGCTTTGGCTTTTCTGGTTCTTTTTTTGTTTCATATGAATGTTAGGATTTTCTATTTCTGTGAAAAATCACATTGGTCTTTTGATAGGGACTGCGTTGAATCTGTATATTGCTTTGGGTGGTATGGTCATTTTAATGACATTAATTCTGATCCATGAGCATGAAACACTTTTCCTTTGTTTGTGTCCTCCTTAGTTTCTTTCATCAGTGTTTTGCAGTTTTCCTTGTAGAGATCTTTTTACCTCCTTGGTCACATTTTTCTCGGTATTTTATTTTTTTTTTGGTAGCTATTGAAAATGGGATTGTCTATTGTCTTCTTGATTTATTTTTTCAGCTATTTCACTGTTGGTGTTTTAAAAATGCAACCAATTTTTTTGTATGTTGATTTTGTTTCCTGCAACTTTGCTGAATTTATCATACCTGAGTCTTTGGTTTTCCTAAATATAAGATCCTGTCATCTACAACGTGATACATCTTCCTTTTTTTTTTTTTTCCTGTTTGGATGCCTTTTTTTTTTTTTGTCTTGACTTATTCTGGCTAGGACTTCCAGTACTATGTTGAATTTGAGTGGTGCAAGTAGACATCCTTATCATGTTCCAGTTCTTCGAGGAAAAACCTTCAGTATGATGTTAGCTGAAGTTGATAATGTGATATATGGCCTCTATTATGTTGAGGTATGTTCCTTCTATGCCTAGTTTCTTGAGAGTTTTTAATATGAAGGACATTGGATTTTATCAAATGCTTTTCTGCATCGATTGAGATGATGATACATTGTTTACCCTTCATTCTGTTGATGTGATGTATCACATTTATTGACTTGTGTGTGCTAAGCCACCTTGTTTCCCTGGTATAAATCCCACTTGATTGTAGTGTATTATCTTTCTGATATGCTGTTGAATTTGGTTTGCTAGTACTTTGTGAAGGATTTTTACATCTATGTTCATTAGGGATACTGTTCTGTAGTTTTCATTTTTTTGTTGTTGTTGTTGTTCTGTCCTTGTCTCATCTTCTTATTAGGGTAATGCTGGCCTCATACAATGAGTTAGAGATAATTCCCTCCTCTTAAATTTTTTGGAACAATTTTAGGATGATCGGTACAGTTCTTCTTTATATGTTTGGTAGAACTCAGCAGTGAATCCACCAGTTCTCAGCTTTTCACTTTTGGGAAACTTTTTATTACTTATTTAATCTTGGTACTCATTACTGGTCTGTTTTTTCTTTTTTTAATTTCTTCTTGCTTCTACCTTGGGAAGCAAGGAATTTACCCAGTTCCTCTAGGTTTTTCAGTTTGTTAGCATATAATTGTTCATGATGATCTCTGATGATCTTTTATGTTTTTGTGTTGTCAGTTATAGTGTCTCCTTTTTCATTTCTGATTTTGGTTTGGGTCTTTCTCTCTTTGTTAGTTTAATTAGTGGTTCAACAATCTTGTTTATCTTTTTGAAGAACCAACTTTTTGTTTCATTGATGTAAGTATTGTTTTTTAGTCTCTACTTTGTTTAATTCTGCTCTGATCTTTTCTATTTCTTTCCTTCTGCTAATTTGGGGTTTGGTTTGTTCTTGCTTTGCTAGTTTCTTGAGGTGTATTGTTAGATTGTTTAAAAAAATTACTTTTTTGATGTAAGCATTTTATTGCTATAAACTTTCTTCTTCTTCTTCTTCTTCTTCTTTTTTTTTTTTTTTTGGTGACAGAGTCTTGCTCTGTTGCCAGGCTGGAGTGCAGTGGCATGATCTTGGCTCACTGCAACCTCCATCTCTTGGGTTCAAGTGGTTCTCGTGCCTTGGCCTGAGTAGCTGGGATAACAGGAGCGCACCACCATGCCCAGCTAATTTTTGTATTTTTAGTAGAGATGGGGTTTCACCATGTTGGCCAGGCTGGTCTTGAACCCCTGACCTCTGGTAATCTGCTTGCCTCCGCCTCCTAAACTGCTGGGATTGCAGGTGTGAGCCACTGTGCCCAGCCTAAACCTTCTTAGTACAGCATTTGCTGTGTCCTATAGGTTTTGGTATGTTGTGTTTCCACTTTCATTTGTTTCAATACATTTTCGATTTACATTTTAATTTCTTTATTGACCCAGTGGTCATTCAGGAGCAAATGTTTAATTTCCACGTATTTGTGTAGTTTCCAAAGTTACTCTTGTTATTGATTTTTAGTTTTATTCCATTCTGCTCTGAGAAGATACATAATATGATTTCACTTTTTAAAAATGTGTTGAGGCTTATTTTGTAGCCTAACATGGTCTATCCTGGAGACTGGTCTATATACTGAGGAGAAGAGCTGTATTCTGCAGTTGTTGAGTTCTTGGATAAAATGTTCTGTTAATGTCTGTTATGTTCGTTTGGTCTAATGTCCAGTTTAAATCCAATGTTTGTTTGTTGATTTTCTATCTAGAACCTCTGTTTACTGTTGAGAGTGGGGGTGTTAAAGTCTCTCACTATTATTATATGAGTCTATCTATCTCTTTTTATCTAGTAATATTTGCTTTATGAATTTGGGTGCTACAGTGTTAGTTGTACAAAGATTTAGAATTATTATTTCCTCTTGCTAGATTGATACCTTTACCATTAAAATTTATCATTGATCTAGTCTTTTGTTGAGGATTTTGAATGTATTTTGTATTTATTCAATGAATTCTTTAGTTCCAGAATTTCTCTTGGTTCTTTTTGGTAAATTTCTAATTTGTATCCTGAATTGTGTTCTTATTTATTTATATATTTTTTGCACTTTTCTTGTATCTCACTGAACTTATTTTGAAACAATAATTTGAATTCTTTTTCCATCATTTTGTGAATTTATTTTTGATTAGGATCTATTGTTGAATAATCATTGCTCTCCTTTGGAGGTATTTTATTTCCTTGTTTGTTTTCATGTTTCCTGTGTCCTTACATTGATATCTGCACATCTAATTTTTAAAATTGGCTTTCATATGGGAGGACTTTCTTCTGAGCATGAATCTATAATGTTGGTTGGGTAGGGTACTTTGGCTTTGATTTTGGGTGAGTACAGTTACACAGTATCTGTATGATTTCTTTCTCTATAAACAGTGTCAGTGGTATCTGAGATTTCCTCAGTGGCTTAGTGTGTAGCCTTATTCCTAGAGGCTGTGGTATAGTTTTGCTGGAGACTGGGACACCAGGTAGGCTAGTCTTTAGTCTTCAGGCGAGGCAGCAGTGGGATAGCATGCCTGTCCTGGGGACCTGGATGGCATACTCTTGCACCAGCGTTAGCAGGTCAAGGTAGGTCTATTCTTGGGACTCCAGGTGGCTTACTTGGATGCCAGTAGTGGTAACCATGGGCTGGACAGGTAGAAGGGTTCTCATGCCCCTGGGAAGCTGGTGTGGGATAAGTGATGATAGTGGCAGTTGTAGGACTACCCACTGGGTCCCAAGTGGTGCATGCTGGTATTGGTGGTGGCTGCAATGGGCTGGGCAGACTAGTTTCCAGTCCTGTAGGCAACACATGCTCATAGGTGCCAGCTGTGGTTGTAGTGGTTTGGTGGGTGCTCAACTTCAGGCCCTTAGGAGGAGTGTTTAGGTGCCAATGGTGGTACACTAGGTTGGGCAATCCCTTGGTCCCTGAACTATATGCTCTTGCATGGAGGGGAGGGTGAAGCTGGACTAGGCAGGCTGGTCCTCAGGTACCCACAGTTATGTGTACAGGTGTTGGCCATGGTAGGCAGGAATAGAGAAACCTCTAGGCCACTGGCAGAATGCCACTGGGTGGTAGTGGTGGGAGGTGATGTTGTTTTCAGTGATGGCAGCCTAGGCCAGCAGATGGTAAGCATGTGTGCCACTTCTGCCTCAGCCCCAGGTATGGTAGCCCATGACTGCTTGTCCCTAAGCCCCAGGGTAAACAGTCAGCTCTTCTCTTGCACCACTGTCCCAGCACTGCTGGCCTTCAGGATAGTGTACCCTCTTTTGGGGGTGGGACTCTAGAATGGTGCCTTGGTCAGCCCTGGTGGCAGCCTGTGTCTTGATCATGCCTCCTATCTGGGTGTGGTAGCCCACGGTTGCTTGTGCCTAAGCCCTGCAGGCAGCAGCTCACACTTCTCTTGCACCTCAGCTCCAGTGCTGCTGGTCTGTAAGAGTCTATTGAAGACAATGTTCTTTTTTTTTTGAAGATGGAGTTTTGCTCTTGTTGCCCAGGCTGGAGTGCAATGGTGCGATCTCATCTCACTGCAACCTCCACCTCTGAGGTTTGAGTGATTCTCCTGCCTCTGCTTGTGAGTAGCTAGGATTACAGATGCCCGCCACCATACCCACCTAATTTTTGTATTTTTAGTAGAGACATGTTTTCACCATGTTGGCCAGACTGGTCTCGATCTCCTGACCTCAAGTAATCCACCTGCCTCGGCCTCCCAAAGTGCTGGGGTTACAGGCGTGAGCCACTGTGTATGGCTGTGGGTCAAGGGGCTGTCCCATGACTAGGGTTGCAGGAGTCCATGGTGATAATGTGAACCACTGAAGGTCTCTCATTCACCCTTTCCCTGTATTGTAGTCTCTCTTGAATCCCAGCGGACCTTGGTTGAGCAGGCAGCCTCACTTCCTTCTCACTTCCTTCTCCTTCTTTACTTTAGGAATTGCCTGCCACTTGTCTATTGAATTACAGTATTCTCTTTTGGGTGACCTATTTGAGGCAGAATTATCTACTCACTATTTTGTTCCTTCTTATTGGAGGAAGCAAGTACAAGTCAGCTCTCCTGAACTGTTGCTCCTGGTAACTAATCTCAGTGTATGGCAGGATATGGAAACACATTTTGATCTTCTAATCTTTTTTTTTCTTTTTTTTTTATTCCAATCTTTTTTTTTTCTGTCCTGATGTCATTTGTCTGTAGTAGTGTTTGATTCTATTTCCATCTCATCTGCCTGAACAGGAAAGTACGAAGGGTGCTTGGTATCCAAGACCAGGTTGTTATGAGCTATGATGGGAAGTAAAAGTTATAAAAACATTATCATATTCTTTAATTAATTGACCTCTTATAAAATTGACCTCTATTTAGATATGACTTGTGTGAAGCTACTTCTTTGGGATTCCTCTTTGTTAGTCCATTCCTTGCAGGTGTGAAGATTCCGTATTATGAGGCATATATTATTGATTTGTGAAATAGACTTGCAAATCTGGCTAACGATGTAGAATTTTATGAAGTTATTGAAAGTGGTGAAACTGAGCTGGTGGAATATGACAAATCAGGCTCAGGCAGAAATAGGCCACCTGACAATTAAGGAAGAGAGCATTAGCAAGGAAGATGATGAGGGTATGTTTTGAGAAACAAAGAATAGGAGAGGACTTTGGGAAAAAATATATTCATAAAAACGAACCTCTTTTTCTTGCAAAATCAGAAATTAAAGAACAAATGTTGGATCATGTTATATGATTTTTTTTTCAGTAAAAGTATGCCAAAAATGTCAGCAGAATTCATTCTTACTTTGTTCTATTTACCAGGGCAATGCAGCAGTAAAACTTAAATGTTATTAAATGTAAAATAAAATACATCTTAGTTTCATAATTTATTTTTTAAGACGATGTTTCAGTCTTTCCTTCTGCTCTTTAATACAACATTTGGTGTTATTTTGAAGCGGGTTTACTTACCTGGCCTCGTTCTGGTGCTATTGTTCTAGAATAACCAGGATATACCTCTTCCCTTGCCTGTAACTAGAGGTAAGCTTGTCCTAGTTGCTCATTGTAGTTAGAATGAGTTGGAAGAAACCATTTAGTAAGACTTTATTTGTCAAAAAAATTAATTTACTTTTCTAAAAATAATGAGTTAGTATCCTTATTGTTTTATTCACCAGTTTCCTGATATATCTGCTACAAATTTGAAGAATTTTGGAAATGAGTCTGTAAGGAGTCTAGATGAGAAGTATGCTTGCACTATGTATAAGAGAAAACGTCTTGAATTAGGAGAAAACATCACAATGTTATTAGAAATTATCATAAAAAGCATTCTGAGAACATCATAGATACTTTATAACCAAGAGGAGTAATATAGTTATTTGTTTAGCTATCAGAGAAGTTGTTATCCATGTCCGCTCCAGGCCTAGATCATGAAGCAACTGACTCTTTTCCTTTCAATCTTTATCTGGTCCTCAGTACTGACTATCCAGACCCCATCACGGAGGGAGGTAAGATGAGAGGACCAGAATTTGGGATGTAGGGGGAATCGCTTCAATGTTATGAATAAGTTCTTGAAATAGATGAAGCTAATGAAAAGATGCCTTTTCTATGAATTTATCTCTTCAGCCAGTACAGAGGCCAGTAGAGGCCTTTGAAGTTTCTTTATTGCCTAAGGAAAAAGAAGTCTGGTCACCTTGGTAAAGTCTGCCAGATAGTTGAGAACTTCCCCAGAGACAGCTTCAAGTCAGCACCATAAACTGGGCTAAAGTTTCATTAATGCTACAAAAGTCTGAGGTTTGTGTCTTTTTTTTTTGGAGATGCACCCAGGCTGGAGTGCAGTGGCCTGATCTCAGCTCACTGCAGCCTCTGCCTCCTGGGTTTAAGCGATTCTTCTGCCTCAGCCTCCTGAGTAGCTGGGATTATAGGTGCATGTCACCATGCCCAGCCGATTTTTGTATTTTTTAGTAGAGACAGGGTTTTGCCATGTTGGTCAGGCTGGTCTTGAACTTCTGATTTCAGGTGATCCACCTGCCTTGGTCTCCCAAGGTGCTGGGATTACAGGCGTGAGCAACTGTGCCTGGCCAGGTTTGTGTCTTTATTATGTACTTAAAAGTCTTTTAATGGCCCACTCCTTAGCTGGTTCACAAAGGTCTTTGAGATCTTTTTCCTTCTTGGCTTCATCTCTTTATCCTGTCCAGTTTCTCTCCTGGACTTACTGAGTTTAGAGTGAAATTTCTGTTAGAGTGAAATTTCCTTTGAAAGTTATTCTGTCACCTCTTATCCTTTGACCATGCTAGTCCTCTGCCTGAGGCACTCTGTCCCCACCTCTTTGCAGGTCTTTTATCCCCTGCTCAAGCCACTGACACTGTTTTTTTTGGGAACATTGAGGCTAATATTGTTTATTTGGAATTTCTTTGCATTAAATTATTTTGATTGCTTTTAAAATTTTGGAAAACACAGAAAGTTATAAAAACATGAAAATTTACTATTTATACCTTAGAAATAGCTACATTAATTTTTGCTGTATTTCTTTTTAATCTTTTAACAGTTTTATGCTTTTTTTCTTCACTTATTTGATAGATTATTATGCACATACAAAACTACCTTCTGCTTTTACCCAGAGTAGAACTTTTTAAACAGCTGGATCATTGAGAATATAATCTTGTCTTATTGCCTCTCTTTTACTCTATTTCTCAATGTTATCTAGGGTATTTTAGGTAGATGTATACACACACACACACACACATGCACACACACACAGTCAACCCTTGGTATCCAAGGGTTCTGCATCATCAGATTCAACCAACTGCAAATTAGAAAAGTATTCAAGAAAAAACAATAAAAGCACAACAATAAAATATTTACATAGCATTTACATCATATTGGGTATTATGAGTAATCTAAGGTGATTTATAGTATATGAGAGAAAGTGTGTATGTTCTGTGGATTTTGGTAGCCATGGGGATCCCAGAACTCTGGAGGATACCAAGGGGTGACCACATATACCAAAAAGTCACAAAATTGTAAAGGTAGAATGGACTTTGAAGAAAACCTTCTTCAGCCTCATTTGTTGGATGTGGGAGATGAGTCAAAGTCCAAGGTCCTGAGACAAAGCCTTGGCTGGTCTCTTTTCTTTTATGCCTCACGGATTCCCTTGTTCTTTACTAATCAATGCACATTTAAAATTTGTTTTAGTGCACCAGGGAAAGTGTCACTTTGGTAACCAGACTTACTATTTACTGCTATTTACTACTGCCTGTGTAGCTCATTTACTTGGTTGTCAATAGGCATGCAATGAAAATGTTCCTACCTTCCCAGGAAAGAACTGCTTGTTCCTTGGCTACAGGTAACCACCAGAACCAGTTTTAAACCTGGCCAAATCGATAAATGACAGTTTCTCATAAGTCCACGAGTTTCTGAGAGCCAGGCAGTAACTGCTGCTTACATTCCAGGAATTGCACTTCCGCAGCTAAAAATCACCCACTTCCTAAACAGTCTTGTGAAACCTGCCCTTTCCTGAAGTTTCCTCTCTGCTTTGCTCTAAGAAATGGGGCCTTCTAAGTCCCTTTTCATGTTGTGAATAAAGACATACTCGAGACAGGTAATTTATGCGGGAAAAAAGTTTAATGAACTTGTAGTTCCATGTGGCTGGGGCAGCCTCAGAATCATGGTGGAAGGCAACGAGGAGCAAGTCACGTTTTACATGGATGGCAGCAGGCAAAGAGAGCTTGTGCAGGGAAACTCCCATTTTTAAAATCATCAGATCTCATGAGACTTATTCACTATCATGAGAGTAGCACAGGAAAGACCTGCCCTCATGATTTAATTACCTCCCACCAGGTCCCTCCCACCACAACATGTGGGAATTCAATATGGGATTTGAGTGGGGACACAGCCAAACCATATCACTCTCTTTTGCTGAAAATTCATCTTTTGTTATACATATTGATTTGTGGGCTCTTCCTTCTTTAAGCATCTCGAAGTTAACATGTTTAAAACAGTACTTTGATATTTCTCACTCAATATGAGAGAACACCTCAGTTTTAGTGTTCCGCATCAGCTAGTCCAAACTGCCATCATTTTGCTCGGACCATTGCAGTAGGCTAGCAGGGCTCCCTGCTTTTGATGCTTGGCTCATTATACTCTGTTCTCAACACTGCATTTAGAAGGATCCACTCAAAATCTCAGTCACATTATGTCAATCCTCTGCCCAGAGCCTTCCAGTGACTTCCCTGAAAAAAAAATCCAAAGGCCCTGTTCTTACTTTACACAGCCCCTAAAGCTCTGGCTTCTGCTATCTGTCTCACCCCAATCCCTATTGCTCTATCTTGGCTCACTCTGCTCCAGCCCTACTTGCTTCCTTGCTATTGTTTGCAGATTATAGTATTCCCATGTCAGGACTATATATTTAACTACTCTGCTATTCTGACCTAGACATACATATGGCTCAATCCCTCAAAGCATTCAGATGCTAATCTTATCAAAGATCTCTTCTCTGACTTGTCTTAAAATAGTGCACCCAGTACTCAATAAATCCTTAACCTTGATTATTCTCCACCAGCCACCACCTGATATGCATTTTTACTTGTTTTTGTGATCAGAATGTAACTTCATGAGTACAAGTGCATGGGTTTCTCCTCTGCTGTACTCCTGGGCTTGTAATAGTACTTGGCTGATCACAGGTGATGAGCATATATTAAATATTTGAAAACATTCTGAAATTTTCATTAATTGTATAAAGAAAGACTTCTAAGAATGCCCATTTATATCCTGATTGTAGGGGCCAACATGATCCATTTGATGGGCTTCTGATTGGGTGCACATTCCATGCTAGATTTAGTAGGGGACACAGAGAAAGAACAAAGACCTATTAAGAACAGTAAAGTAAGTCAGTGAGAATTCCCTAAATAATCATTTAGGATGAATTTCTTCAGATATATTCTTGATTTTTTGTTTTTAAAGTTTTGCATTGATGTGAATTTTACTTTTGCAACTCTCCAAAAAAAAACAGGACTCTGTCTTATGAATTTGAGGTGATATTTATTCTGAAACAGGCTTGAATTCCTCCATTTTTAAACACTGAGTCAAAGATGGCAGGTTCTTTTGGTTTGCCTTACGTGTTAATGAAAACAGTACTACAATGTGAAAAGGGCTGTGACATCAAAGAGACAGAGTGTGCTACAGATGGCGGTCAGCGTTGTCACCTCTGCCTTCTGCATCAGTGCCTGGGTTCAGTTACCCCTGCTTTATTGTAATAGCACAGTTTTGTGACTGGTGTTTTGCTTAGAACCCTCACGTCACATATTGGTTTCTCTTAACAGTGCAAGAAGCTGAAACCCCGGCTACTCTTTCCCCTCTCAAATATTGTGTCTCCAGTGCTTTTCCTTCTCTTTATTTTGATGGCAGAACGTGGCACCTGATGCTGACAGCAGAATGGCAGGTGGTCATGGACAGGGGTAGCAGGAGCTGGTCACGCTGCCTTGTATTAATAGTCCTGTGAAAACAGTGGCGTAAGTTCAGTCACAAGGGGGACAAATATTTGCCCGCTTATGAATTTGCTTCTCTGTGTGGCTGCTATATTGAGACATGGCCTCTAGAGAAATACTATCTTTGCAGACAGACAGGTTTTTCAGGGCTGCCCCTATGCCACTCTGCTGAACATGACTGTTCCCATATTAAACATATCTATGGAGTCACTTTCTCTTCAGCCATCCCTTGTATAGACTTAGGTGGAGAGGAGGGATGGCAGGAGCACTGGAAGGGAGTCTGGCACCTGGCTCTGTTACTTACTGTGCAGCTGTGTACTGAGCAGACACTCAGCTCTTCCAGGCTTCAATTACTGAGCCAGTAAAATAAAGATGACCATCTTTACAATCTGTCACTATTATTCACTGTAATTCTCCAGTTGCACTAAGCTGTGTGTTTCCTTGTCCTCCAGCTCTTGGCAAACGGATATATATATTGTCTTACAGAGCATGCAATTCCCCTTGAACACCAGCACTTCATCCCATGCACCCGTCCTTGCAGTGGGTTAAGGGCTGAGAGCCAAGGAAGGAACAACTGCTCTTTCAGAGGTCAGCGCAAAGAGACGAGAAGCCAAAGAACTCAGCCACCAGGAATTCTATTTACATTTACAGCAGCAGAGGCCACGTAGAAATATTAATAGCTTTGGGCTTCAGTTCCCAAATTGCAAAACAAAACGAAAATGCCATTTGGTTGGAACAGAACTTTCAACTCTGAGATTTTTCTGGAACTCTTCATTTATGTACACTTCTTTATTAAAAAAAAAAACTATTCTGGAATTTTTGTTCTATACTTTTTCCTGGGAGGTGGGAAGGAAACAAACTTTTTATATTTATATTAATATGAAAAGTCACTGGAAAAGTCATGAAATGTCCTCATGAAGATTGTATGTGGCTAACAGTAAAAATACCAAGTGAACACATATTTGTAGCATGAATCATCTCTTAAAATGTCCCATGACTTTTCCTTTAAATAATGAAAAGTAATTAGCATTCAACATCACTAGGTTGCTAGCAGCTGTTGCAACCTGATCATTATTTCCTTTAGATCTTCGGGATGTAGTATCTCTTCAGGCTACATGCTGTCTTTAGCTAACCCCAGCGCCTGAAAGAGAAACTTGTCATGTACCCTCTTCCTAATCATAAAGATTAAAGATATCCTCTTTGTATTAGGAGCCTTAGAATATCTGTGTGTGTGTATGTGTGTGTGTGTGTGTGTGTATACAGGCATATATATATATATATATGTATATGTATATCTTTGCAGACAGACAGGTTTTCCAGGGCCTGAAAAAAATATATATATATATACATGCCTGTACACACACACACACACACACACACACACACGGTTATTCTAAGGCTCTCTCTCTCTCTATATATATATGTATATATGGTTTTTTTTTTCTCTTTCTTTTTTGCCAGAATTTTGCTTTTCTTGCCCAGGCTGGAGTGCAATGGTATGATCCTGGCTCCGGGGTTCTAGTGATTCTCCTGCCTCAGCCTCCTGAGTAGCTGGGATTACAGGCATGTGCCACCACACCTGACTAATTTTGTATTTTTAGTAGAGACGGGGTTTCACCATACTGGCCAGCCTGGTCTCAATCTCTCGACCTCTGGTCATCTGCCCACCTTGGCCTCCCACAGTGCTGGGATTACAGGTGTGAGCCACCGTGCCTGGCCAGAATAACCATATTTTTAATAAATGCCCCATAGACAATGATTTTGAATTCAAAATGTATTTCAAATTTGGTTTATTTTTCCCAATGCCGGTATGTCCGATCTGAAGTCAGGATGAACCACAGTACACTTACTAATGTGGCCTCAGATAATTCTGCCTGGCTGGCAGTTTCAAGATTGGTTGAATCCTGACCCTATTTTCAGAAGAAACTGGGCTTTGTCCCCTTGGCAAAAACGGGTCACCGACATGGTGCTTGGGCCAGAGGAGGGGCTGAGGTGGCAACTGTGGTGGCAGCACAGCTGCTGGGAGCCAGGAGTCTTGGTGGTTGGAAGAAGAGTATTTCTCAGCCAGCAATGTTCTTTGCACATCTTACTCAACATCTCTCCATGGAGCCAGGCCTTGTTGGGGGACTGTAATCTATAATGAGCACTCAGGAATACAAGGCTTTGGGAGGAGCCTACCTATCAGCCTCCTTCCCATGAGGTCAGTCTTCGTAGGCGGAAGGAATGGTGAGTGGCTTGGGAGTATGAGTGGGGTAGGGTGGGGAGAAGCACTTCTAGTGGTAGCCACTACAGATGTTCATCTAACTCTGAGGAAGGTGGGTCTGATTCACTCAGGTTTGAGATATGCAGGTTTGGGGGCAGAGTTAGATTTCTTAGGATCATGGAGGAGACAAAGCTGAACTGTACCCAGAGGCCAAGGATCAACATGGAACAGGACAGGCAATAGGTGGCTTGGGTCCACAGCTCAAGTAATTGCTCTGTCTGACAAGGGACAGATCTTTATTTTTGTTGGATACACAACCAGCTCAGCTGGTGGGAGATGTGGAGAGAAATTATGTGGATTCTAGTCTAGAATAGCTTCCATGATCTCCCTCACTTTTTCTTAGCTGATTATGAAATAGAAAATGCTTTGTATTTTAGGCTTTTGCTAACGTGTGCACTAAGCACCACTATGGAACTACCTTGGAGGGCAGTGTGAGCAAGTGTCACCTGGCTGGGGCCACTTTCTGTTTCCAAGTTCCAGTGCATGACAGTGCTCAGCCTCCCTTCCTCACCTCAAGAGGTCAGTCTGAGCTGTGCTGGCCACTTCTGCACCACAACATACACTGTGGTTAGAACAACTGCAGGTGACTGGCCTCATGTCATGGAGAACATCTTTGAAATTCTTTATGAGGTTTCAGTGTTGAAAAGCCACAGAAGGGTTTCATGGGAAGCACCTTAGGCACTTGGCTCAGCCATGAAATGAGAGGGTCAGCATGGCTGGGAGGGAATGAACAAGGGGCAGTGGAAAGAGATAAGGACAGAGGTATACTGGGAAGGCCAGGCCCTGGAGGGCCTGTGAGTCATGGTATGGACGTTGGTTTTTACGCTGAATGACATGGGGTCTGTTGGAGGGTTTGGGCCAAGGAGTGACATGAATGGACTTGTATTTATAAAGAATCATCTTGGCAGATGTGAGAGAGCAAAGGAAAGGGCAAAGCTGGAAGCAAAGATGCCAGGTAGGAGGCTTTTGCAATGGCACAAGCAAAAGATGATGGTGGCTTGAGCCCAGATCGGGGTGGAGGAGAGAGTGAGAAGTGGCCAGGTTGTGGAGACAGATATTTTAAAGGTAGAGCAGGCAGTATTTGCTAAGGAATTGGCAAGGAATGTGAGGGAAATAGAGGAGGCAAGAACAACAGCAAGGGTTTCTGTCTGGTCACCTAGATGACTGGAAGGATCAGGCCTGAGGGAGAGTTCATCAAGTCAGTTTCAGACATGCTAACTATCAAACCGAGTCAGGAAGCCACAGCTTCTGGTTTCAGTCTGGGCTCCGTTGCTCCAACTCCTTGGTTACAAGCATCCTCAACAACTGATGTGAAACCCACCTTGCACCGTGCACATTCTATAGCCTGTGAAGCAACACTGGGAGCTGACTGAAAAGCTTGACTACATTTACTACTAGCTATAACTGGATGTGGGACAGCTGAGCAACAAAATAGAAATTGTTCTCAGTGGCCCAGCAGGGTCAGGAAGGGATGTGGGTGTCACCAAAGAGCATAGACTATCCCTACCCTGACTTCCTGCTTCTAAGCTAACCTCAGCTTCTGAGCTCATAGAGGCATGCCAGTGGAGGGATTCTGTCTGGACTGATGAGTTCCCTTAGGTTTAAATCTAAGTGAGAGGTACCTAAACTGAGACCAATCCTTTAAAACACTGGTTTAAATCAGAGAATTGGTCATCAGTGCATATCTGAGGGGCTGCTGGGTGCAACACCCTGTGACCACCTCTAAACTGGATTGGTGTCTGGCTTCTTTCAACAGCATTGCAAAGCTGCAGTTGTCCTTAAAGACCTGTGAAAGGATGCAACTAAATCATTCTTTGCAACTAAATAATCACACTGGGCTTTTAAACATAAGGAAACGTTGAAAGCCTCTCACAATTAGTGGAGTGAATACTTGTAGCATTCGATGCTGTTGAGGTGATACTTTTAAGTTAAGTCCATCTTTAGAAATCTGATGATGGTATTTTGGATATTGGCTATATCCAATATTCAAAGCAAAAATCGAGTTTTTGTTTTTGTTCCCCTCTGAACAGACCTGTGGTAAATACACCTTCCGTTTCTGTCATAATATGACTTCTCCTGTGACTGTGACTTTGATTTTAAAGGATTCTGCTGAGTTTCACTGTAGAACTGTAGCGTGGTGTTGGTGTTTTGCCCGGAATCCTCCCGTCCTCACCCTTTTGGTTTTGGCCTCTTCCTGTCCAGCAACACTTGCACCAGCCACCTTCAGGTTCCTTGAGTCTGCCTTGCCTGCAGGCACAGAGAGCCAGTGGTAGTGTCTGGGAATGTTCCATCAGTCCCTCCTGCAGCTCTTGGCCAATGGCAACAGCTTCAGTAGTATAGAAAAGCCCAGTGCCCTTGCCTCATTACGGGACAACTCTCAGGGGTAACTTACATTCCAGAGCCCCACTGTGGGATCGGGTTGGGGGAGATTTTTCCTGATGCGACACCCTCGCTTGGATTTCTCCTCTTCCCCTACCTGTTCCTCCCACTCCCTTACTGGGCTCTCCTGAGAGCATGTTTTCAATCATTAATTTGCGCACACTTCATCTTCATCTCAGGGTCTGCTTCCAGGAAAACTAATCTAATAAAAATACTTTATCACAGAGTTTCCCAGACTGAGCACCAAACTGCCCCTGGATTGCAGAGAACTCTCAGGAGGCACTGTGAGACATTTTCAATTTTCTAAAAAAACAAACCCAGAAGCCCCCTCAGTGCTACTCAACATCCATCAGATATAGCATGAAGAACTGAAGGCAGTTTGTGATTTCAATGTTAGGTCACCCTCCCTTCCTTTAGCTGATGGCATATCTTTCACAAGCTGTATTTTCAGTGGTTGCGATGATTAAAAAAAAAATAAACAAGTGCTCTGTGAAAGTCAGGGGAAGAGAAAACAAGGAGGGTGAAGTCTAAACTGATTCCCAGGCTTGAGAAGTTGGTTTGTGCCCACTAATGCACACACCCCCATTAATAAATGAGTTTGGTTATGAACATCATCTTTTGATGTAATGTATTATTTTTTCCAATGGGTACCAAGTTGTTAGGGGATACGTTCTTACTAAGTTGGACCTACCTAAATTTTGGAACATTTAGCTATTTCTTTTGATCTTCTTACGTTACTATGAAATATGACTGGGTTAGTAAGGGTGGTGGCATGAACCATATAAGTTTGAGGGGCCCCCCCTCCACACTGATAAAAATGGTTTAAATGTGTTTTGAATTAAAATGGGTCAAGCATTCAAGTACCAAATAACAGTCCCCAGGGCAAAAAATCTAAGTGCTGCTCATGTTCATTATACTCCTTCATAGCCTTGCATTTTTATGAATTGTCACACTGGGCTTTTAAACATGAACATGTTCTGTTGTTTTCCTTTTTCAGAGAGTGGGTTAATCGAGCCCCATCTATTCATTTTCTGAGAGTGTTAATCTGTCTGAGGCTGCTAATGAGGGATCCATGCTATCAGGTTGGTTGAAAAAGTAATTTTTTTTACTTGTTATAAAGATGAAATAAAAAACTAGTGGGCTTTTCTTTGAAGTAGTCCATATTTACTTTTTGTTTTCTCTCTCACAACTCAATACCTTCTGTATATGGGGAATATCTCATGTACTATTTAAAAAGATTGGAGAGGAGTATTTTAATGGAGATAAAAATTTGTATATTTCTGTTGTATTACTTACAGAATTAAGTGGATTGAACTTTTGGTCTATGTTTTCATTGTGAGCTGGCATTTTAAACCATTTACTGTTCAAGGAGGTATGCACTTGGCCACATCTTCAAACGTGTTCAAGGCCAAGCAGCTCCCTAGGTCAAAGTCAGCAGTGATGAGTAGCAGCCTGCTCATGTTGCTGAGACGCAGCCAGTGGAAAGCCACGGCCTGCAGCTTTACTATCTGCTCTAGGGTCAATCCCTTCCCAACCTGCAGCATCAAATTTGAGTTAGAGGTGAGCAAGGAGTGTCCTACTTGTCTCAGAGGAGGGTACTGAGGTCAAGAATCTTTTTCTGGCTGGGCGAGGTGGCTCAGGTCTATAATCCTAGCACACTGGAAGGCTGAGGTGGGTGGATCACCTGAAGTCAGGAGTTTGAGACCAGCCTGGCCAACATGGTGAAACCCTGTCTCTACTAAAAATACAAAAAACTTAGCTGGACATGGGTGTGTGCACCTGTAGTCCTAGCTACTCAGGAGGCTGAGGAGGGGCAATGGCTTAAACCTGGGAGGTGGAGGTTGCAGTGAGCCAAGATGGGGCCACTGCACTCCAGCCTGGGTGACAGAGTGAGATTCCATCTCAAAAACAAACAAACAAAAGAATCTTTTCCTTCTTTCAGTAGTTAATTTAATATGCTGCTGCCTCTGTTTTTTTTTTTTTTTTTTTTTTTGAGATAGAGTTTCACTTTTGTTGCCCAGGATGAAATGCAATGGTGTTATCTCAGCTCACTGCAGCCTCCACCTCCCTGGTTCAAGTGATTCTCCTGCCTCAGTCTCCCAAGTAGCTGGGACTACGGGAGTAGCACCACCATGCCCGGCTAAATTTTGTATATTTAGTAGAGATGGGGTTTTATCATGTTGGCCAGGCTGGTCTTGAACTCCTGACCTCAGAGGATCTTCCAGCCTCAGCCTCCCAAAGTGCTGAGATTACAGGCATGAGCAACTACACCCGGCCTCTGTTTACAGTGCCTCTCTAACTTCAACGTGCATGGGAATTACCTGGACATCTTGTACGTGCAGATCCTGATTCAGTAGGTATAAACTGGGGCCCAAGATTCTTCATTTTAACAAATTTTGTAGGGATGTTATTGCTACTAGTTCACGGCCCACACTTTGAGTAGCAAAGACATAGTGCTTTAGCAGTAAGGCTCTAAAGAAAAGCTTACTTAACACATTTTTTTTTTAACCTAAAAACTATCTCTTTTTATCCCCTGTCCTCATAAGCTGCTAGGAAGCTCACACTTTTAATTCTGCACTTGATTTTATTGATGAATTCTTATTTGAGTCAGAATGTGTTTCCTTGAAGTGCCAAGTCTGGAAAAGTAACCATCTTTTCCAAACTTGGCATTTTTTTTTCTTTTTTTTGAGACGGAGTTTCGCTCTTGTTACCCAGGCTGGAGTGCAATGGCACAATCTCGGCTCACCGCAACCTCCGCCTCCTGGGTTCAGGCAATTCTCCTGCCTCAGCCTCCCAAGTAGCCGGGACTATAGGCGTGCGCCACCATGCCCAGCTAATTTTTGTATTTTTAGTAGAGATGGGGTTTCACCTTGTTAACCAGGATGGTCTCAATCTCTTGACCTCATGATCCACCTGCCTCGGCCTCCCAAAGTGCTGGGATTATAGGCGTGAGCCACCATGCCTGGTCCCCAAACTTGGCATTTAAGAAAGTGTTTTGGTACCAACCAGGTACAGAGCCTGCTCTGATTGGACTCTTGTGGGATTCATGGGTATTACACATCCTTCCATGAGCAGAATGGTCCTCTTCCTCATATTGTATTCTAAACTGGCCTTGTGCTATTATAGTTTAGCTAACCACAACCCTTAGGATATGTGAACCAGGGCATACTTGAAATGGTTTTCTGTCCCGGTTGCTCACAGTTTTCTGGGTAGGTAAGCATCCTTATTTTCCTGTGACCAACCGTACGGAACTGTGTGTTCCATACATTTCTGAGCTGCTTTTTGCAATTCTGTTTGGGGATGGGCCATATGTTTCCTTTTGCCTGGATCAGTCTTATTACCTGCTCGCTGTTGCTACCTAATTATTAATAGCACTCTCTTTCATTCCCCAATACATCTCAGTTTGGATGAAAACATTGTATGTGTAATATTTATGAAGTTTTTCAGGAGGAAAGTCCAGTTAATCTGACTAGAACTAGCAAATATTTGCCCTAGAGATGTTCTATTTGTTCAGAAAAACTGTTGATAAGGGTGTCGTACTTTGCTGATCTCCCATCTAAAGTTCTGCCTTTCTTAGTCTTGTTCTGGGTAGATTGGAACAGGGTTGATTGTATTGCCCTCTGAAGGAAAGAATTCAGAGACGACTTTGTTTATGAGATTTTGCGACCAAGACACACATTAAACGAATATTGTCCTGCTGGCGAGCCTTTCCATAGAAGGGAATTATCTCTGAGTCTGTCCTCCCTGGCACTCTCTCCACACAGAAGACCACGTGCTCAGGCAGTTGTTTAACATCTTGAGGTGCCAAGAATTGTTGGCTGTAGTCACAAAGCTATGCTGGGGTTTACTACAACTTATGAATTACGCCAGTGACTCTCAGCATGACTTTGTCATGGGTATTTGTTCCTTTCCTCTCTTGTTCAGTGTTGCAGGGTCCATAGCAGCTCTTCAAACCATCTTCACCTTTCTCACCCAAACCCTCTCCTGCCGCTGCTGTTCTCATCAAATTGTATCATCCTCTGTTTTACAGGGAAGTCCAAAGCCATCCCAGTGGAGCTGTCTTATTTTCTCCTCATTGTTCGAAATATTTGGGTTAATCTGCAACTTTACTTCTCTCATATTTCGAAAGTAATATTCCTCCTCCTGGCCAAGTCTTAACCTTCTACCTGCTGTCTTTCTATTTTCCCTTATCACAAAAATATTCTTCTCTTGATCCAGCCATTCCTTCAAGTCTTCATCCTCTTTTCATACTATATTTCTGCAAAGCCCAGGCTATGTCTCTTGAATCCAGTTCCTTTGCCCCAGGACTGATGTATTATACAACTTGCACGTTGAATTCTGGGTGCAAGGTTCCCTCTGGAAACCATTTAAATAGAACACACTGTGCCGTGCTTCAGTCCTCATTCCTTGACGCAGAGGTTGCAAGCTAGTGGCTTGTAGACTGGATCCTGCCTGCCGGCAGAGTTTCCATTATATGTTTAGTGAATGTTCCAGCAAGGAAAGACTGGAAGGAATGAAGAGAAGCCATTTTGAAGATAGAATTGTTTATAGAGTCTTTTCAGAATTAAAGGAAGGGCACCTATTGAGATTTCAGTTGCAGCTGGAGTCCTAAGCAGGATAAAGATAAACATTCACCTCGATTCATTATAGCAAAGCCATAGCACGTTGCTTATCAAAGATAAAGAGAAAACCTTAAAAGATCCTGAATTGCAATTATGTTAGAAACAATAATAAAAATTGTTGGATTGAGTAGTCTTCTCTCAGGCTTACATACCCCAATCTGTTTTTAGCAGGAGACACATTTTACCACGTTTTCTGTTTGCCTGTAGTGATCCTGAGAACCTCTAGCTTTTATTCAGCATTTTCTTGATATTATTTACATGTTCTGTTCTTAATCTTGTCTTCCTAAATACCCTTCCTCAAAGTTTTTTTTTCCCTTTATTGTCTTCTCCCATATCTTCCAAGCTCTTGGCTTCAACTATCTTTTTGTTGTCGTTTATTCACAAGTTCCTATCTTCAGTCTCAAGCTTTCTTCTTCAAGTCCCAAGTTTCCAGAGACATGTTAGTTAGACAAATACCTCAATGATGCCATAGCATAGTGGTTCTCAATGTATGGTCCCATGTACTGTTTACAGGTCTCTGAAACCCTTTCAGGGGTTCCACAAGATCAAAACTGTCTTCAACATGATGCTAAATGATTCTAAATGATGTTATTTGTCTTTTCACTCTCTCTCACACATGTGCAGTTGAATTTTCCCTAAGCTACACAACCTCTCATAACTCTGGCAGCTGATGGAACATGTATATTGTGCATTCTTGTGTTTTAAAAATTTATCACTTTTAATTTCTAATGCAATAAATACAAACAGATACTTTTTTTTTTTTTTTTTTTTTGAGACAGAGTTTCGCTCTTGTTACCCAGGCTGGAGTGCAATGGGGCGATCTCGGCTCACCACAACCTCCGCCTCCTAGGTTCAGGCAATTCTCCTGCCTCAGCCTCCTGAGTAGCTGGGATTACAGGCACACGCCACCGTGCCCAGCTAATTTTTTGTGTTTTTAGTAGAGACGGGGTTTCACCATGTTGACCAGGATGGTCTCGATCTCTTGACCTCGTGATCCACCCGCCTCAGCCTCCCAAAGTGCTGGGATTACAGGTGTGAACCACCGCGCCTGGCCCATAGATAACTTTCTAACCCATATAAACAAAAGCTCTTCAAAGTTCACAGTAATTTTTTATTTTTTGAGACAGAGTCTCACTCTGTTGTCAGGCACCAGGCTGGAGTGCAGTGGGGCAATCTCGGCTCACTGCAACCTTCGCCTCCCGAGTTGAAGCAATTCTCCTGCCTCAGCCTCCAGGGTAGCTGGGACCACAGGCATGCGCTACCACGCCCAGCTAATTTTTGTATTTTTAGTAGAGATGGGGTTTCACCATGTTGGCCAGGATGGTCTCCATCACTTGACCTCGTGATCCGCCCGCCTCGGGCTCCCAAAGTGCTGGGATTACAGGCTTGAGTCACCGTGCCCCGCCGGTTCTTAGTCATTTTTAAGAGCGTAAAGGGGTTTGAGACCAAAACTTTGAGAATAACTTGTAGAATATTATACTCAGTAACTTTAAAATGGAGCTCTGCAGTTCTTCCCCTCATCCTTGAACTTTTGGAATCAATTCTGATTCTTTTATTTTTTTTTCCTGATTCTTTTAATGGCACCATATTTTGTCAGACTGAGGGTAGAAAACTTTAGAAGCATCTATTTCCTTTATTCTCATCGTCCTACAAATCGAGTATACCAAGCCTTTTAGAAGAGTGGTTACTGTTCCAAACCTAGAAAGATAGGTAAAGGCCGGTCCACAGAGAGGCATTAAAATCATAACCTTTGGATGATTAAGCTTTGTGGAGCCACTGATGATTTTTGAACAGAGAAGTAAATGGTCATACCAGTGAGTCAGTGTTAGAGGATGTGCAGGGTGTTCCGCTTTCGTTGAGTTAGTTGCCGCATAGGTTTAGGATGAGTGCACCTAAACGGAAATGACAGTTTTGGCGGTAATAGAAATACACTGGCATAATGTGCCCCATTTTTAAAAACATGCTTTTTGCCAGTATTGTATTATTGGCTCTATTTGTTAAAAAAGGAACAATTCAGGGGGTAAGCTTAGCAAGGACATTGTTCACCTTTACAGATTGAACTGAAGTTCAGATTCACTAGGGGACTTTCTCCAGGTCATTGGGCTCAGAAATACAGAAACCAGTTTTATGACCTTCTGGCCTGGACAGGAAAAGATGCTGAGGGCTGAAAGGGCACACAGGACGCGTTGCTGTAATCTAAGCTTGCGGTCCTATTTGCTTTTCAGAACTGTTAAGCCCCTGTGTATACATACCTTGTAGTCATGGTTTTCTTTAGTTTACACTCTCAGGTTAGCACAGTTCTGTTGGTAGAAGGAAAGGAAATGCAAAGAACACCGGGGCCTGTGAGCGATCTCCTGGCCTTGCTCCACCTTCCAAGGAGCATGGAGGGAAAGCGTTCATTTCATACATGAAGGTTAAATTCTTGAGTACATAATGTAATGACAAACTTCTCTAAGAGGGAGTAAGCGTCTTTCTCATGCCTCTACTTCATAGCAGCACTTCTCAAACTTTATTCCACGGGAGTAATACATGTTCTGGGAGACGAACTGTGCTTTCCCGAGGGATGTTTAGGAAAAGCTGCACACTAGTTTTTCTTTTAGAGACTTGTCGTGCACAGCAGCTCTAAAGAGTCCTGATAGAGAATTTGTTAAATTTGTTTTACTTAACATTCCCCAAGCTGATTGGATTATGAAACTCTTTCTCTCTTTTTTTTTTTTTTTTTAATGCCTAATTCCATCCAGATCTTATGGTTTGGGAAACATTGACTTAGCCCCATATCATCAAAATTATTGAATAATTTTTTTATTTTTGAGATGGAGTTTTGCCCTTGTTGCCCAGGCTGGAGTTCAATGGTGCAATCTCAGCTCACTTGCAACCTCTGCCTCCCAGGTTCAAGTGATTCTCCTGCCTCCCGAGTAGCTGAGATTACAAGCATGTGCCACCATGCCTGGCTAATTTTGTGTTTTTTAGTAGAGACAGAGTTTCTCCATGTTTGTCAGCCTTGTCTTGAACTCCCGACCTCAGGTGATCCACCTGCCTCGGCCTCCCAAAGTACTGGGATTACAGGTGTGAGCCACTGTGCCTGGCCTGAATAAATTTCTTGTCATGGCAAACATTTAAAAATACCATTACCATGACCATTTAAACATTATTCTCTTCTTTGGTGTCATCCTACTCCCAAGCTTCAGATGAATCTCCTTCATGTGAATGGCTCCCAGGTTTTCATCTTTTGCCTTCACCTTACTTTCTGTGGCCTGTTGTATGTTTTTTATCTGGGGCTCCCATCAGTATGGCCACATGTTCAAAATAGAGTCTTCTCTATCCTAGTCTATTCCTTTCTCTTTCCCTGAGTTCGTTAATTATGACATTGCTCCCAGTCACTCCCACTCAAATAGGCTGATGTCTTCGACTTTGCTTCTTTTCTTGTGATCTTTCTTCATGTTCAGTTGATCATATAGCTTCAAATACTACCCCTTTCTCTCCATTCTTATTCTTGCTGTCACTGACCATCAACTGAGCTCCAGGTGACACCCTTCCAGCCTCCAGTTCATACTACGACTAGGAGGAAGTCCCCACAGCTAATTCTGGCCAGTCCCTTGCTCACACATTTTCACTAGGTATCATGGTCTGCATGAAAACCTTCAAATTTGGGCTCACATCTAAGTCCTCCCACAGTGTGAATCCACCCTATTTTCTAACATTTTTTTTCCCAGTAAGGCTCCCCATGGCATTAAGGAGATGCTTCTCTCAGAGTTACAGCATGTCTTGATGTTTTGTCTGCACAATTTCTACTCACCTTTGAGCCTCCCGTTCTCTTTGCTGGAATCTCCTTTATTTTTACGTGTTCCCGATCTTTACTCAGCAAATCCATCCATCCTTCCAGGCCCCAGTTAGAGACCACCACCCACATGATGTGTCTCTTAGTCCTCTCGGCAGGAATGAGGTGTCTCTGTTCTGGCCCCTTGCAACACAGCACGTGTAATTTACTTTTAACACTTACCTCATTCTGTCTTAAGTTCTAGTTGTATGTATACCCACCTTATTATGCTTGCTTACAGCTCAGCAAAGGGCACCCTGCCATCTACATGTTTATATCTCCTGCAGAGTCAGGGTTTTTACATAGGTAGAATGAAAAAACTGTTTGTTGATTAAATATAACTGGTTTTAAATGTTACTTTAATTTGTATGTGCATGAAATATTCTACTATAAATAGAGATCATATGTACAATATTCTCACTCTTTAATTATAGCTCTTCTAGAGTGAATAGCATTGATGAGTCTTCAAATCAGTAGGTAGTCATTGAAGTATATTGAGTTCTGAATGTTCTTTTTAAATTTAATTTAGATGTAAGCATGTTCCGTATTTCCAAGTTCACTTTACACAGTGTATGAAAACCTTGACCGAGGAGGCCTTAAGAGGAAAAGGCCCCTGTGCCTTTCCCTAGACTGCCCACCCGCTGGCTTCGTGGCAGAACTAGACTGTTCTCTCTCACGCTCATGTACTGGTTCCTGTGCATTTCCCAGAATTGAAAAGATGACTCCTGTTTATATTTCAAATAACTTCCTTGTGTATGTGTGAAGTAAGGAGAGAGATGTCAATACAGATGTAATTAAGCAGGTTAAAGCCACCTGACAACCTTTGCCTATAGATAAATGACAGTGTAACCTAAGAGCACTTACTATCAGTAGAGCTCCAGGCTGGTCCATTTCACAATTTAAAGTCCTGTATCAGGAGACATTGTCAAAAATTATCTTTACATTGATTTAGAGCATGGGTTCAATAAGATCATTAGCCTAATAATTTTGAGAGGCTCTTTCTCTCCTGGAACAGTGCTTCCCAAACTGTACTGTACATGTGTATGACCTGGAGATCTGGTTAAAACTGAGTGTGATTGAGCAGGTCTGGGGTGGGAACAGGATTCTGCATTGCTGATCAGTTCCCAGGTGATGCAGGTGCTGCCGGTTCATGGACCACACTAGGTAGAGACCTAGAAGAGGGTTCTTGGAGTTGGGTGATGCTATTCTCATCCAGGCTCATCAGTTATAACACAAAATGGTTTTCTTTCTGTGTCTTGGTTTTCCTCATCTGTAACATGAGAATATTGAATGAAATGGTGTCTAATGGCTCTTTTCAACTCTAACATTTTAGGATGACACAGGAGGAGGTAGGAAGAATGAGTGGGCGGGCTGCAGTTCTGAGCACAGATTCATTCTCTGAATCTCAACCCAACTGTCGTCATATTTATTAATAGTTTATTTTAAAGGTCGTATGAACAACATCCCCTAAGTTTTCAATATATATGTATTAGAATGTAGACCTTCACAAAATAATCATAACTATGACAACTTAGTAAAGAAATCGCATGTGAAATATACATCCCCCCCACTCTCATCATTTACATGTGTTTTCTTGCTTTTATTTTATTAGGAAATACTCCATAGCTTGGGTGGGATTGAAAATCTGGCTCAGGTAAGATTCCTTTTGTGGTGGCCAGTCTTGGCTTTTCATTTTGTGCCATACTCCCAGCAAGAATTAAATGGGTATGTGCCATACTCTGAGCAAGAATTAAATGGGTATGTGACAGAAGATGGCTTTCCTATGTTATGTGGTCTGCCCCAGAGAGGGACAGATGGAGCTGATAAGTGAGAGTGTGAGGCATGATACTCACAGAACAGGGAGGAACCCATGACATTTTGTGTTGGCCGATTAGGCTCACTTTACTCAGCCTGTTGAAATGACAAAGTGCTATAAAAGGTCACATGTCTTTAGCTAGTAATAATAAGAAATAGGTGGCCAGGCATGGTGGCTCTCACTTGTAATCATAGCACTTTGGGAGGCTGAAGTGGGTGGATCACATGAGGTCAGGAGTTGGAGACCAGCCTGGCCAACATGGCGAAACCCTGTCTTTACTAAAAATATAAAAATTAGCCAGGCATGGTGGTGGGCGCCTATAATTCCAGCTACTCTGGAGGCTGACGCAGGAGAATCACTTGAACCTGGGGGGGCTGGAGGTTGCAGTGAGCCAAGATTGTGCCACTGCACTCCAGCCTGGGCGAAAGAGCGAAACTCCATCTCAAAAAAAGAAAAAAAAAAGGAAAAAAATGTAATAGGCAGTGTCTGGAAGGCTCAAGCCCTTAGCATCGTATATACAATATGGTGGGAGGTAAGGAAATACATACATATATATGTATATTTGAGACGGTATCTTACTGTGTTGCTTAGGCTGGTCCCAAAATGCTGGGTCCAAGCAATCCTCCTGCTTCAGCCTACTGAGTAGCTGGGATTATAGGTGTGTGCCACTGGGTCTGGCAAGATAAGAAACTGATTATGAAGATGTTCAAAATTTTTTCACACAAGAAAAGGATTATTGTGCTCACTAAAATACTATTAAATAGATGACAAAGGAATGATCTTGACCTTGTTTATTTTTCTGCCTTTCTAACTACTGAGGGAGGGTAAGCAAGTGAATATATGTACTGGGCAACTCAGAGGATTGCATTTATTAATACCACAAAGCAAAATTTCTTTCTTTTCTTTATTTTTTTTTTTTCGAGACAGAGTCTCACTCCATCACCCAGGCTGGAGTGCAGTGGTGTGATCACAGCTTCCTGCAACCTCTGCTTTTTGGATTCAAGCAATTCTCGTGTTGCAGCCTCCCAATAGCTGCGATTACAGGCATGTGCAACCACGCCCGGATCATTTTTTTGGTATTTTTAATAGAGACAGGGCTCCATCATCTCCCCAGGCTGGAATAAAATGAAATTTCTGATCATGTTTTTGAGTTGGAACAGCCTAGTCTCCTAAAGCCTGTAATGTGTACAGAGAGAATGATTTTCATAATAAATCTGTGGCCCTGCAAACTTAGTCTGAATAGTTAATGGAAGATTGAGTTTGTGGCAATTTAACATTAAATCTATTTTATTATATTCTTATTCTTAGAAAATTGATTCATGCTTATTTTTTGTTTTCAAGAACCTTTTAAAATTGACTAGAGGTTTACCTCATTTAATAACATAATATGTCATAAGATTATATTGCAAAGTATCTTCCTACCCATTTTTAACTTCCATTATAATATTAGAAATTACATGTTTCCCTGAGCCTGTTTCTTATTATCAATTATCCACAGAGGGAATTATCAGACTACTCAGTACGCATTTTATTCTGATTATTGCTAACTGCATGTATGCTGGTTAGATATATGTGCAGATATTATAAAATATAACATTAATAAAATATATACAATGTGTTATAATAAATTATCCTAAAAAGATGCATTGAAGAGTGAACATTCTATATACTATGTATTATGTATCTTATATGTATCTTGTATTTAGATACTAAATTACACCACAAACTTACTTAGTTAAGAGTCATTTTGAGACTTTCAAGAGTTTATAGTCTTTAGATGGCCTTTCCTCAACTTTGCCTAGAAACCCATTCGCACTTAACCCATTGCTCCTGGCAAGTCCCAGGATCATGAGTATTGTTTGATGAATCTATTGTGCCACCTACAGCTTATTTTAAGAACTGCACAATCTTGTTCTTGGGTCCTTGCGTGCTTTTGGTGTCCTGACTGGCTTGTTGGTTTGGTCCTTCATGCAGTACATGGAGATTGTAGCAAATGAGTACCTCAGCTATGGAGAAGAGCAGCACAGTGTGGACAAGCTGGTCAACATGACATGTAAGTGTTGAGCATCCATGCCAATTGTTATATTCAGTGGCCACGTATATCCAGAGGGAAGATGTTTAGATTACAGCTCTTACCTTGAAAAGCACAATTTATTTAATGCAAGAGAGGCTTCCATAAAAGCACATTTTGGTAAAAACTATTTTTGCCTTCTTTTATTTCTGTTAAAATGTCAGAGACTATTCAGGTTTTTTTTCCTATAAAATTGGGCTAATAATGATACCTGCCTCGTAGAATCAGAAACATCCAGAGCATGAAAACGAAAAATCACAACTACAAACCTTGTCTGATGATGCTAATATGCAAATGTTGGGCTCTGAGTGTGAGGTATTCCTTAGTCACTCCATCTTCTGTCGTTGGAGGCAGCCCTGCTGTCCTGCACTCCAGCTTTGATGAGCCATAGACGTCCTGCCATGTGGGATGCCAGTCCATTGTCTTTGTGTGAATCCACTGGCTCTCCATATCTGCCTGTGGAGCAGACAGTGTCCTCAGGTCCAGGGACAGAAGAGTTTGTGGCAAAGCCCTGGGCACCAGGAAGTCTCTTCGAGGATAACTGTTTTCCTCAGCTGAGGAAACTTATAGGTTCATCTCATTTGCTGGCTTCCCTCTCTTCTTTATAAGTTGAAATCTTCACAGAGAGGACCTTTGAAGAATAGGTTTGACTTTGAACTGGTAATGATGTTAAGGAACTTGTTCAACTTTAAGTGGAAAGAGAGGTTTGCCTTTTTTGGCATTTTCATATTTCATTATTATAATCATATTATACAGTAAGTAGCAGTGGAGCTTGAGGGGTGGTTCTTGGGGTAAAAATATAGCCATGCTGCTCCTGCATCTGTTGTTCCTTTCATGCTGACAGTGTTCCCTTTGCCCTTTCTCTGCCTGCCTGTCAGTGCTGCAGGTCTATGCTCCCGGGAGCACTCCCCCTTTAATCTCCAGATACCTCTTTGCACTCTTTCTTTCCTTTATAGATATTTTTCAAAAACTTGCTGCGGTCAAAGATCAAAGAGAATGGGTCACCACAAGCGGAGCTCACAAGGTGAGTGAAAGAGTTAATGCTTTGGCTCCATATGGCAATAGTTCACATTGGGAAGGTTCAGAGCCTTTGTGGGTAAGTCATGTGTCATCAGAACCCACAAACCTGCCAGCCTGGCCTAACATGATGAATCTTTGTCAATCTTTTTATATTCTTTACCAGCCTTACAAGTTAACACAGATGTAATAAATACAAGTTTTCTGGAACCCTTTTCTTTTTTTTTTTCTATTCCATTTAATACTAACTAGGTTTATTACTTAAATGTTGTTTAGAAAGCCTGGCTATGTATAAACTCATGCTAGGTGTGCGTTTATAAATAAGTCAATAAAAATAAACAAAACGTACATATGTATATGTATAAATAAACTCCATATGGCATGTGGGGCTATATTAGTTTGAACTATATGCGATTGCCATTGTAGGTCAAAACAGACTATATTTATAGAAAAACTGTTTAGATTGTAGCCATGTGGAGCCAAGTTTCAGTAACCTGTTGAGTTTCATATCCCAGGGAGCCACTTTCTAGTGTATACGGGAGCAAGATTGCCTAAAATGTGTTAACACATGCTGCTCATGGTCTAGAGGATGATTCTAGGTGATACACAGGTCAATATTTTTTGTTTCAGTAGCCATCTATTTTATAGATATTGTTGCTTACGATTGGAATTTTTTTTTGAGTTCACATTAAGATGTTAATTGAATATGGCAAAAATTGTGAAAACAATATGCGATGGACTGAAGTTTGGGAAACATTAGAAGACAGAGAAGAAGAAGAGAAATAAGAAAAAGAGGAGGGCATCAGAGAAACAAAGATAATGACTTCATCAAGATAAAATGAATCATAAAGGCAACAAATCTATATACTGGAAACATCAAAATTATCTTAGCAGTCTTTGCACAGGTTGCATCTCTGACCTGGGACATTATGGGGGAACTGTTCAGGGGCACTCTCCATTCTGAAAATGTAGAGAATTTTCCAAATAAGAACATTTGTCTTGATGAGAATTCAGGGAAAGCCACTGGCAAGATACACACTTCCAGCTAAGTCATGTTACTTAGGGTGATGCTTGGGAACATTAGTGTTGCATTTTCAACATTAATTAGAAATCTGAGAGGCAAACTGAATGCTCAATAGTGTTCGTATCTCGTTTAGTTTGGCAAAAGAGTAAAATTTCAACATTTTGTTAAGAAATAATTTCATAATTTGGAAAGTGCCTTGCACAACGCCTGGCTCAGGTGAGTTCTCAATGGCTGATCACTACCAGTATTGTAATTTATGTCATTAATCTTTGATTCTCTCCGGGGTGGGATCAGAAGGGGCAGAGAATATTTTGGCACAGTGACATAGAGGGAGGTATGAGAACCAGGCTGGTCATGTGGCTTGATGTCTTCTTCTTCTCGTCCTGAGCAAGGAATGGCTACAAGAGTTACTCTCAAGAGTTCCCAAGTAAGGAGGGATAGACTCCTGCCATCTATAAAGAACTGGATATTCTGAATGTTTAATAAAACTCTTTTTAAGAATAAACTTTTATATTGACTGCAAAAAATAAAAAAGAAACTGCATAACGCTTGATAGAGCATAATATTTTTTCACTATTGTATAGATAAAGCCATAATAAAATAAACAATTTGATTATATTGACAATATATTGACAAGTGTTTATAAAGCCATATTTAATGCCATGGAAAAATTTCAGTAGATAACATTAAGAAAAAAAATGTAAGAGAGAGAAGCTTTAACATTATACATATAGTTTGTGCTTAAATGTATGTGCACTTGCATTGTAAACAACTAAGCAAAAAAAAAGAAAAAAGGTTAAGCCAATCTTGAGAGGGAATCATTTTGCTATTCAAGAAGCTGGTAATAGAAAATCAATAAATATTAATGTTGGAAAAAGAAGCTTGTAGTACTTGTATAAGTAACCTTTATTTTACTTCATTTTTCAGACATTAGTAAACTTACTTGGTGCCCGAGATACTAATGTTCTATTGGGTTCCCTTCTGGCTCTGGCTAGTTTAGCAGAAAGGTACGTAGTGTGTTCTAATATACTTTCCAGTTCTGCTGCTATAGCAATTTAGGTGGGAGGGATGCAAAACAGATCAGTTACTTTGTCAACTACTTAATAACATTTCCTGATAAATAACTGTGAAATAACATGTGGAATAGGGTCCTGGATAGAAAGCATCATTTAAAAGTTTACATTGGAAAGGCAAGTTGTAGTTTAAAATTTTCTTTTTTATTTCCTGAGCAGAAATGTTTACTTAGTCTTTTTCTCTAACGTCAGTTACTTCTAATTTTAAAATTACCATAATATTTCTTTGGCAGTTAAAGCTTTCTGACCTTTTAAATTCATTCTTACCTGTGTATTTTAACATACAGAACATTTTCAAACATTTGTGGGCTTTGAAAAAATTTCAAGATCTTTCCTGTTATAAATGTCATGATTATTTTAAATGTTTTTATGACAATAAGTGGACCATTGCTTTTCTGTGAATAACATATAATGCCTTTTGTTTTTTTGATCTCTTCTCCTGAGATAATATTGGAGCTAGGATATTAAATAAGTGAATTTACATGGTCAGGCTTTGTGTCCTCACCCAAATCTCATCTTGAATTGTAATCCCTCTAACTCCCATAATTCCCACATGTCAAGGGAGAGAGACAAGGTGGAGGTAACTGAATCATGGGGCAGGTTTCCTCCTTGCTGTTCTCATGAGTGAGTTTTAACGAGATCTGATGGTTTTATGAGGGGCTCTTCCCCCTTTGCTCTGCACTTCTTCCTGCTGCCTCGTGAAGAAGGTGCCTTGCTTCCCATCTTCTGCCATGACTGTAAGTTTCCTGAGGCCTCCCTAGCCATGCTGAACAGTGAGTCAATTCAACGTCTTTCCTTTATGTATCACCCAGTCTCAGGCAGTTCTTTATACCAGTATAAAAAAGGACTAATACATGGATGTAGCAAAATTTGTTTTTAGTAATTGTTAATATTTTTCAATTTATAGTCCAGAATGTAGGGAGAAGATAAGTGAACTGAACATTGTAGAAAATCTGTTGATGATTTTACATGAATATGACTTGCTTTCTAAAAGGTAGGATTGCTAACAGGAGAAGACAATGCAGTACCTTTTATTTGACAGACACACTTGTTATTATTTTTATTATGCCATGTTATTTTCTTGTAACTGAATATAATGAGTCAGCTTGGCTTTTATTTTCGATTTAAGTCTGTATAAGAAAAATAGAACAAGGAGGTATATCCATTTATTTTTAGTCCTGCATTACTTCTAGATATAGTCGTAGAAGCTGATAAAATAAATTTTGTGACACCATCTTTAATGTTTTGTTTATTGCATTTATTTATATCCTGCCTTTTTAGGGAAAGAAACTCTGAGGTGGCTCTATTTTTAGTAATTTCCAGTTGTATATTGCAATAAATAATTAGATTGCTAAAATCCATTTGCTTTAAGGCAAGTAAAATAAATTAAGATAGAACTGACTTGTTTTGCGATCACCTGCTATCATAACTCGAAATAAAATCTAGACCAAAATGGATTCATTTTTACTTGAACTGCATATTGTTCTGAAGAATTACTCCATCCAGATAGTATTTAGATTGTGTTTAAATAGAGTTGCAATCTACATCGTTTGATATTTACTTGAGTAATTTTCTAAAGAGGCAAAATAGATAAAAAGAAACCTCAAGCAATGAAGCCCCGACACTTAACTCATAGAAAAACCTTTGGATTCTTCTTCAAAACTCTTGTAAAAGGGCATTAACTATAGATAATACTTATAGACTTGGTTATCTGAACAAACGGGTTCTAAACTCTGTGCCAGATGTTGAAAACCAAGGATGAATAAATTATAAATGTGTAGCATAGGAGAGGGTCAGACAGTGCTATCGTTAATACAGTAGACAGATGCGCAGGCTGCTCTGGGAACGTAGAGCAGAGACTTCCCAATTAGAATGTGAGGTCATGCAAAGTTTCCTGGAGGAAAGAGGAGATATCTAGGCAGAGAGAGACAGAAAGTAAAAACAGAATGGGCTTGGACATGGAGTCATGACATTGGCTGTATTAGAGGAATGTGCGTGGTTGGGCACATGAAGAGCACAGGAAGGAAAGCGCCAGAGAACTAGAGCAGATAGTTAATGATGAATTTAAAATGCAGCTAACTTTGATCAATGTTCTCTATATGCAAAGATCTGCTCTAAGCACTTTGCATGTTGACTCATGTGATCTGCACACTAACTCTGTTTTTCCCATATTTTATAGATAAGGCAACAGGACACCTTTATCCAAGTCATGATGTTTATGATAAAATTCACATTTTTTTATCATCTTTATTTATCAAACAGATAAATATTTATCAAACAGATAAAGATGTAAATTTTATCATGAACACTGTGGGAACTAACAGAACAATTTTAAGCATGATCAAATTTATTTTTTGAACGATCACTCTGATAGCAGTGTATGTGGGAGTGAGGTGGGAGGTGTTTGTTTAGATCCACACATTGAGATTCACTTACAACAAGAAGATGATGTTTGGTGTAGAAAGTCTGTGAAGGTAAAGAATACTCTTCATCAAGGAACATGTGCTATTAATTGTGTCAGAGCAGAAAATTTGGGAAGTAGAGGAGACATAGATAATCAGCTCAGGGGAAAGGAATGAGAAAGCAGTGTGAGAATGAGAATATTGGAGAGGTAGATGAAAGAAGGGTTTATATCGTGAGGGTGAGCGAGGATTCCAAGGATGAGAGGAGCAGTGGGGTTAACTAGCTGTGCCCAGGAAATGGAGCACACTAAGAGCTCTTGATTGACAGTGGAGGAGTGTGAAAAGAGGAATGTGTGTCTTGATGACTCCCAGCCTTGTGGCTTGGGAAATTGAAAATATCGTGGTGCCATGAGTCAAGATTGGGGATAAAAGGTGAATAATAGACCTGGGGAGGAAGCCAATGGCTTTGAGTTTAGGGTAGTGTGGTGAGTACTTGTAGAGTATCACTGTGGCTGACACTTCTGGAGGTTAGGAGCAAAGTCTGGGCTGAGATCATGACGACAAGGTAGAAAGAGTGAAATCACTGGAATGGATGACACCATCCGGAGGAGGACTAAGGATGTTTTTATAAAACATTTATCATCATAGTGTTTCATGGCATAGCTGAACCTTGGGTCTTTACCATCAATTTAATGCACTTTGTACTGAGTATACAGTAACTGAGTGCTTTGCCCTTAACTCCTCTACATTGTAGTGTTTTTGACATTTTCTATGAATGTCTTATTTTGCAATCTCATGATTTAGAACAATGGTCTGCAAACTATGACCTATAGGCTGAGTTTATTCTACTGCTTATTTTTGTAAATAAAGATTTCTTATAACATAGGGATGCTAATTTATTTTTGTATGTAGTCTATGGCTGCTTTCATGCAATCTCAGCATAGCTGAGTAGTTGTGACAGAGATTGTATGGTTAGTAAAGCTCAAAGTGTTTGGCTTTGATCTGGCTCCTTACAGAAAATGCATGTTGACCCATGACTTACAAAATGTTAAAGTTATATTTCATGCTTTAGTCTTAATGCGAAGTCACTAACTCATGATGCTGCGATTCTCACCCCACCATCCCCTCCCCTTTCAGACTAACAGCGGAGTTGCTGCGCCTGCTCTGTGCGGAACCCCAGGTGAAAGAGCAGGTGAAGCTCTACGAGGGGATACCTGTCCTCCTCAGTCTGCTCCACTCTGACCACCTGAAGCTGCTCTGGAGCGTCGTCTGGATTCTGGTCCAGGTTTGTGAGGACCCTGAGACCAGCGTGGAAATTCGCATTTGGGGAGGCATCAAACAGCTTCTTCATATTTTACAAGGGTGAGTCAAAGTGGGCTTTGGTCTACTTTGCTCTATTTGTTGAAGTCTAGGGGCTCTGTGATGAGATGGCAGATGGGTGTGTGCTCACTTTGTTCCTTCCTGCTTTGGGGTTTCTTTGGTAATTCATGCTTCCCAGAGTCATCTATACTTGTCATAAGCATGTTCTAAATCAAGGTCAGGGGCATTGATCTTTTAAATTCCTTGGGGACCCAGATATATTTATCTTTGCATCACCAACCTCCAGTGTAGTGCTGGGAATATAGAAGGCCATCAGTCTGCAAATATAGTGAAGGCTGAATGGAAATCCAGTAACCTAATTAAAACATGTCTTGTCATCTCTTCCATGAATTAATATATGCATTTTGTCATTCCAAGTATAGTCATTTCTAATATTTTCCTAAAATGTTTGCATATGCACAAACATATTTTATTATCTATAAAGAGAAAACAAAGCCTGTCTGAAAGCGGTGTGTAAACCTTATTTTTGAAAGATGATATCATTAATCAAATGGTTGCCGTGTTACTGACTCTAGTCCAGTTCTTACTTGTCTCTCTAGTCTTCAGTACGGTCCTCTAAGGTGGTATTATCTCTCTTTTAAAAGTAGAATTCCACTGACATGCTAAATCAGGAGCATGGGGGATGGCTAGTTTGTTAACATAGTTTCTAATTGAAATTCTCTAGAAGGATGTTGCAATCTAACTTCTGTACTTTCTGAATTAAATATATTGAAGTACTGAATAATAATATCTTGTGGTACCATCCAAGGGAAGATTCTATTACCTAATATTGTTATAAAGTATAATTCAGTTCTATGGGTGCCGAATCAAAGTTAAAAATGAGTACGACTGCTCGAAATGGATCGTGTGTTTGATCTGCAGTGCATAAATAAAGCTCGTTCTAATACAAGCAAAGGGACTTATCAGTTACCATATAACTAGATATTGTCAAATCGATATTTTTGTGACTTTGTACTTGGTATGCTTCTAGTGATATTGCAGAAGTGTGTTGGTAACTTCATTTTCAGAAGCAACTTCAGCTTCTGAATGCTTTCTCAACATTCAGAAGCATCAGAACAGATTGTAGAGGTATGAATAGTCACTTTTTTAACAGTATCTGTCATTACCTAGAAAAGGAAAAAATTTATAGACTGTTGGCAGTCTACTTGATTTATGAATGTGACATAAAAATGTCCATTACTTTATAGGATAAATTATAAATCTTTCATTAGTGCTGTGACATAATAAGCCAGCCCTTTGGTCAAAATCATTACAATTGCCGAAGGTTTTTTATTAGGGTTTGTAGGATGACGATGGTAATGATGATCATGGTTATTCTTTATTGTTGGGCAATCATACCTGTTACAACAGGTGTGTGTTGTCCTCTTGAGAAAAGCCGTTTTTTTAAGGATAAAATGAAATTCTATAATAGTTAAGCAGAATTTCAAAACCTGCCTTTTTCTTATATAGAATTGAATCTAGCTTTCCTCTTTTGCTCAAGAATTTATGAAATGCGATTAAAGATGAAACAAGTCTTAATTAGATAAAGATGAAATAACTATCCTTGATTTTAAAAAAAAAAAGAAGAGGTCTTTCACATCTAAAGAATCACTTTCCAGTCCATTTGGATAGTGCAATGTTACCAGACTTTTCCCTGGGACAATGATATATTTCAACTTTTATTCTATGCTAAATATATACTGGTGCTCTGGGAGAATTTATGACCCCAGCTGGTTAAACAGTTTCCTTTCAGAGAATGTGCCTGCCCCTGGGCTGACTGCAGCTGGCACTAGGGGTGGAGGCTGCGAGGCTGTCTTGTGGCTTGAGTATGAACAGCACTGTTTTCGGGGCAGTTTCCAGGAAACTTTCTCACGCCTGTTCACCTACCATCCCAAACCCAAAGGCAGCTCCCAAAGGGCTACATATGCTCTAGATCTGGTGAAGAGATCCCTACAATTTGAGTTTTAAGATAATAATGTTGAAAAATAAGATTTCTACCTGTGACTGTCCCTAGGCTCCACTCCATTACCTTCCCCATGCTCATTGCAGGGAGGACACTAGAGGACCCAGAAGACATGAGAAGGAAGTCAAGGAGTCTCCATCCATGTTACATTTGGGCACATAGAAATCCAGGTGGAGTTGCTGATATAAAAAATAAATATATTAAAAAATATGGTAGCTATGTGAAACAAAAGGGAACAAAACAGGCAAAAGATAGATAAAGAATCTATTGTAGAATAAAGGCCACTGAGTTAACAGAAAAGTGAACGCTTTATTTTATCAAAAACATTAAACAGAGCATGAATTTATAAAATGAAGTTAAAGATGAAACAAGTTTTAGACACAAAAAGGGGAGAAGTTTGCAGAGCTAGGAAAAAACACAAGGACTGAATAACACCTAGGGAACCAATAAATTAGCTAGATCACCAGAATAAAAATGGAAATAGTAAAATGAAGGGTAAGCTTGAAAAAAATCACATACACTGCAGATGAAAAAGACCAACGAATAAAAGCAATTAGAAAATAAAAGATACGGCCCGTAGAAGAAGATAGGTTTTCAACATGTGGATAATTGAGATCCTGGAAGTAGAGAGTAAAATGAAAAGGGTAAAAAATTTCCAACTTAGCTAAAATAGAGGAAGATTGGAAGTTCATGAAAAAAGAAAACTGAGAATAATCAAGACTGAGATGTGTTCAGGTGAATTGACTCCAGGAAAATGGAAAATTCAAAAACAAAGGTGTCCATGTAGAGCAGTGGGGAAAGGACACTTTTCAGTAAATAGTGAGAAATCAGTTCAGTAACCATTAAAAAAAAAAAATTACTCCTACCACACACCATACACAAACATCAATTCCAGGTGGATTGGAAAGTGAAACAATAAAGATGCCTTCATGACCTGAAGGAAGCAATGCTTTCTTAAATGTGACACAGAAAGGACTGACTGTGCAAGAAATCGATAAATGGTCTGCACATTCACTTTTCTTTTTCAGAGACAGAAATTTTGTTTCTGATCGCTCCTCCATTGGAAGCCTGTCCAGTGCAAACGCTGCAGGCCGAATCCAGCAGCTTCATTTATCAGAAGACTTGAGCCCGAGGGAAATACAGGAAAATACTTTCTCTCTTCAAGCAGGTACTTATGTTTTATTATTCGATATGTTATAATTTATTATGTTGTATTATTATTCACTAATATAAATTAGTGTAATAGTGTTAAGTAGGCACAATTTATAAGTTTACAAAAATGGAAAGTGAAATCCACGTGGATGCCAGAAACTTCTTGGTCCCAGTGTCGGACTTGCAGATTTAATGATACCACAAACGTTCCTTTGTCTTCTACGTTCCGAACCCAGCAAGAGATGAACAGAAGTCAGAGATAAGGAGACAAAGCATTAGCTTTATTACGAGGGAAGCTAGATTAGAGAATGGAGCTTGATCTGTGGCTAGAATCATGCTTTCTAGAATTTTCTTGATCCCAGGGCACCCTACATGAGGGGGGATCTACAGTGCACACAGCTGTCTCACCAGATGCAAGAGAGTACCTTCCTCATGCTTCTTGAGCTCCAAAGAGAAAGCTGAAAGATGCTTTCCTATCTAAGATTTTCACATGCAAGCAGGAGCAGTAATGCATCAACACTTTTTGGCAGGGCTACCTTGAGCAGTCATGCAGACTGTGCCCTGCCTGGGGGCACCCCGCCTTTGGGACAAGTGGAGCTACAGTGCAGTCTGAGTGCTATTGGACGAGCTGGGTGCCCTAGAGTAGCTTATAGAAAGGGAGCAGAGAGGGGAGGTTGGGCCAGCAGGAGATGAGGGACTCTAAGGGGAAGCAGCAGATGTGGAGGGAGAGGGAATAAGGGATGAGGGAGTGGGAGAAGGCAGGCTTTCTTTGCTGTCTACTCTTTTCTCTTGAAGAATGCAGAAGTTATTTCTACACAGATGTGTGAAAGCAAGGTCATAGGATTCCCTCTTCAAAGTGCCATTTCTACTTACTCTGAAAGGCCTCTGTCTCAGTACAAGGGCTTGTGCTGGGGTTTACTGTTTGAAGACTCCCCAGAAGTCTCATCTAGCTGAATCTCAGAGCTGTTAAGTGTTTCTAGCAATCATTCAAAGAGTGGCTGAGGTTGATGGTGATAGAATTCAGAAGAGCAGTTACTTAGATGTGGAATTGTAGGCAAGTGAATGCCTGAGAAGGGGCACAAGGAGCCTTTGAGAATTGGAAATATGGCCTACACATTCCTCTGGGTGGAGGATGGTTGCAGGGTACATAGATATGTAGTATCTCATTGAGCTGTACACTTAAGATGTGTTTACACTATAAAGCTTATTCTGTACCCATATTAGTCTATTTTCATGCTGCTGCTAAAAGCATACCCAAGACAGGGAGGCAATTTGCAAAAGAAAGAGATTTCATGGACTTACAGTTCCACATGGCTGGAGAGGCCTCACATTCATGGTGGAAGGCAAGGAGAAGCAAGTCACATCTTACGTGGATGATGGCAGGCAAGAGAGAGCTTGTGCAGGAAAACTCCCATTTTTTTTTTTTTTTTTGCGATGGAGTTTCCCTCTTGTTGCCTAGGCTGGAGTGCAATGGCATGATCTCAGCTCACCGCAACTTCCACCTCCTGAGTTCAGGTGGTTCTCTTGCCTCAGCCTCCCAAGTAGCTGGGATCACAGACATGTGCCACCACATCCAGTTAATTTTGTATTTTTGGTAGAGACAGGGTTTCTCCATGTTGGTCAGGCCGGTCTCAAACTCAGGACTTCAGGTGATTTGCCTGCCTCGGCCTCCCATAATGCTGGGATTATAGGCATAAACCACCATGCCTGGCCTGAAACTCCTATTTTTAAAACCTTCAGATCTCATGAGACTCATTCACTATCCTAAGAACAGCACAGGAAAGACCTACCCCCATAATTCAATCACCTCCCACTGGATTCCTCTCACAACACCTAAAAATTGTGGAAGTTACAATTCAAGATGAGATTTGTGTGGGGACACAGCCAAACCATATCATTTTGCCCCCAGCCCCTCCCAAATCTTATGTTCTCACATTATTTCAAAACCAATCATGCCTTCCCAACAGTTCCCCAAAATCTTACCTCATTTCAGCATTAATTCAAAAGTCTACAGTCCAAAGTCTCATCTGAGACAAAGCAAGTCCGTTTTGCCTGTGAGCCTGTAAAATCGAAAGCAAGTTAGTTACTTCCTAGGTACAATGGCGTACAGATATTTGGTAAATACACCAGTTCCAAATGGGAGATATTGGCCAAAACAAAGGGGCTATAGGCCCCATGCAAGTCCAAAATCAAGCAGGCCAGATAAATCTTAAAGCTCCAAAATAATCTCCTTTGTCTCTATGTCTTGCATCATGGTCATGTTGATGGCTATAAGTGGGTTCCCATGATCTTGGGCAGCTCCACCCTGAGGCTGTGCAGGGTACAGCCTCCCGCTTGGCTGCTTTCATGGTTGGTGTTGAGTGTCTGTTGCTTTTCCAGGCATACAGTTCACACTGTCAGTGGATCTACCATTCCAGGGTCTGGAGGAAGGTGGCCCTCTTCTTACAGTTCCACTAGGCAGTGCCCCAGAAGGGGTCAGAGCCCCCACATTTCTCTGCTGAACTGTCCTAGCAGAGGTTCTCCATGAGAGGCTCACCCCTGCAGTAAACTTCTACCTGGGCATCCAGGCATTGCCATGTAGCCTCTGAAATCTAGGCAGAAGTTCCCAAACCCCAATTCTTGACTTCTGTGTATCCTCAGGCTCAACACCATGTGGAAGCTGCTAAGGCTTGGGGCTTCCACCCACTAAAGCAACAGCATGAGCTTTACCTTGGCCCCTTTTGGTCATCACTGGAGTGGCTGGGATGCCAGAGACCAAGTCGCTAGACTGCACACAGCATGGGACCCTGGGTCTGGTCCATGAAACCATTTTTTCTTCCTAAACCTCCAGGCCTGTGATGGGAGAAACAGCTGCAAAGGTCGCTGACATGCCATGGAGACAGTTTACTTATTGTTTTGGGGATTAACATTTGGCTCCTCATTACTTATGCAAATTTCTGCAGCTGGCTTGAATTTCTCCTCAGAAAATGGGATTTTCTTTCCTATTGCATTGTCAAACTGCAAATTTTCCAAACTTTTATGCTGTTTCCTTTTTAAAACTCAATGCATTTAACAGCATTCAAGTCACATCTTGAATGCTTTGCTGCTTAGAAATTTCTTCTGCCAGATACTCTAAATCATCTCTATCAAGTGCAGAGTTCCACAAGCCTCTAGGGCAGGGGCAAAACACCACCAGTCTCTTTGCTAAAACATAACAAGAGTTACCTTTGCTCTAGTTCCCAACAATTTCCTCATCTCCATCTGAGACCACCTCAGCCTGGATTTCATTGTCCATATCACTATCAGCATTTTGGTCAAAGCCATTCAACAGGTCTCTCAGGAGCTCCAAACTTTACCCCATTTTCCTGTTATTCTGAGCCCTCCAAACTGTCCAATCTGCCTGTTACCCAGTTCCAAAGTCGCTTCCACATTTTCGGTTATCTTTTCAGCAAAGCCCCACTCTACTACATTAGTCCATTTTCATGCTGCTGATAAAGACATACCCGAGACTGAGCAATTTATAAAAGAAAGAGGTTTAATGAACTTATAGTTTCACATGGTTGGGGAAGCCTCACAATCATGGTGGAAGGCAAGGAGGAGCAAGCCACATCTTTTATGGATGGTGGCAGATGAAGAGAGAGCTTGTGCAGGGAAACTCCCATGTTAAAAATCATCAGCTCTTCTGAGACTTATTCACTATCACGAGAACAGTGCAGGAAAGACCCGCCCCCATAATTCAATCACTTCTCACCCAGTTCCTGCCATGACACATGGGAATTTTGGGAGTTACAGTTCATGATGAGATTTGGGTGGGGACACAGCCAAACCATATCAATACCTAAATACAAATGGAAAAATAAAAATTAAAAACCTAAAGGGCTAAGAGTAGGGTCTGAATTTTGGCTCCACCCTCATTGATGGCTGTACAGCCTTGGGCAAGTTCCTTAAGTTTTTCAAGCTTCGGTTTTGCTTATATAAAATGGTGATGATAATCATGGTATCAGTGATAGAAGGTCCTTGTGAGAATTATATGAGAATATATGTAAAATCTTTCACATACTAAAATGGAATTATCCTTTATAGGTGCTCTGTGCTATGGAGTCTGGCATACCTCTGAGAGCACAAGTATCTTGGTGCAAAATGCCACCAAAGGCTGCCACAGTGGCTGTCAGAGGCAAGAGTGGTGCTGCTCAGGGCTGGGGATTTAACGTCTGGCAGACTGAGGCTGCACTCCCGGTCATTTCCACTTACTGGTTGTGTGGCCAAGTCTAATAACTCTCTGAACCTGTTTTTTCACCAGTAAAACTGGTAATCACAGTGCATACTCTTATTATAAGGATTGAGTTGCATAACATATTTAAAGCATTCTTATATTTATCAACCATTATGGTTATATTTGTTGAGGACCAGCTAAGTGCCAGGCATGTGTTGGGCACTGGGGATTACAATGAAATGGACAGATGCAGTAGTTGCCTCTGGTACACAGTAAGTGCTCAATAAATGGTTGCTGTGGAATAGACGTGCACATGAATTACATGGAGAGGAGAATCAGAAGCCATTACAAGTCAGGTTCTTTTTCTCTAGAGCTGTGCCAGGCAGAAAATTACTATTTCTTGGGGAGTTACTTTGCTAATAAAAGTAGCAAAATAGTAAAAGTAATATGTGCAGTAAGAGTATTTGTGTGAAAGTCTATTTATTGTAATGATGCACACTGCATTTGATTGTTTTGATTCCAGCCTGTTGTGCTGCCCTCACTGAGCTGGTACTCAACGACACCAATGCCCACCAGGTGGTTCAGGTGAGAGCACTCCTTCCCCAGGTCAGGTCTCCATAACCATTCATAATCAGCTCACCTTGTGTTGTAGTCTGTATGCCAAAACATACATAGGTTTTGGGATTCCATGATGTGATTTAAAAATATTTTAACATTTCTTATTTAACTAATAGAGTTCCACTTTATATTCTTGTCCTTCCTTCTGTGACTCACTTGACTTAAAAAAAACTGACATGTGGTTAATTGATGTTTCTTCCTTATGTTATGTACAGTCCTTTTTATGTTATCTTTCTAAAAAAGACACTCTGAATTGCTTTAATTCTAGGCATATAGAGTACCATAAGGTGAGGACAGCAGTCATGTTGATTAAGACTATGCATCAGGTTACTAAGTTAGAGATGATGATTGAGACACAGCAAACAAAATAATTATTGCCAGGAAACTGATTTTGCAAAGTATAATCCATTAATTAATCTACTATATATACAGCTATATATACATGTTTGTGTGTGTATGTATATATACACATAAATATATATACATTTATATAGATCTATATAAATAGCTATAAATAGATCTATATCAATGAATACACACTTATATGAACCACCCTTGTATGGGTGTCTATTGCAAAAGTTACCTCCTCCTTACTGAATTTTACAGAGAAATCTCTTTGGGTGTGTCAGTACACTATCCAACTTCAAAATACATCAATGTCAGGAAGGGATCAGGTCATCAATGCTTACATTAGGACATAAAAGAAACTCAGCAGATCAGGGGGCTGAGAGAGTAGGGCGTTTGGAGCCGGCCAGATTGAGGTTCAATTCCTGGAATTATTCCTTGCTGGCTTGGTTTCTAAAAAATGATGTATCCACTCTAAGTATTGGTTTTCTCATGGATAAAACAGGGAAATTATAGACTAATTTCACAGAGTTGCTACAGAGATTAGATGCAAAAGGTAAATAAAGCTCTTTGCAGTTATAATACGAATGTCTGCACACAGTAAAGGTCAGTAAATTACATATTTACTAGACAATAGAAAGTTAGGTGTAGGGCAATATTTTTTGTTTATTCCTTCACATGCATATTTCAATTAAAAAAACCTAGAAAGATGTCAAGATTATAATAAAGATAAATAAATGAATAACTATAAAATATTTCTCCCTTTATGATTGTGGCAATTGAGGACATAAATATTAAAGATAAAAATCTAAGATAATTGGGACACCTTTACTCTGTCCCTTTTTAATCTTTCATTCTTTGTTTTTAAGGCATTTGAATCACTTTACACTTATATACTTTATAATAATCTTGACTCTCCATGGACAGTTAAAATTTTAAGATTGTGATTATACTCTTTGGTGTTTAAAAGTGTTATGTGGGCCGGGCACGGTGGCTCACACCTGTAATCCCAGCACTTTGGGAAGCTGAGGTGGGCAGATCACAAGGTCAAGAGCTCAAGACCATTCTGGCCAACATAAAAACCCCGTCTCTGCTAAAAGTACAAAGATTAGCTGGGTCTGGTAGGACATGCCTGTAGCCCCAGCTACTTGGGAGGCTGAGGCAGGAGCAGAGGTTGCAGTGAGCTGAGATTGTGCCACTGCACTCTGGCCTGGTGACAGAGTAAGACTCTGTCTCAAAAAAAAAAAAAAGAAAGAAAAGGGGGTACTTTGACATTTTAAATGTTGTCCTGTAATGTTTACTTCAAGGCCCAAAGTTATACTAACATTTCTTATTTGATGTTAATTTTTCTTTATGCTCGTGTATTACTACTCATAATATGACCCTTTATTCTTTCAGGAAAATGGTGTATATACAATAGCAAAATTAATTTTACCAAATAAACAAAAGAATGCAGCAAAAACTAATCTATTACAGGTAATAAACATGTCTATTATCCTGCAATATAAGGTTATTGAGATCTGGGCTATCTTTGGTAAAATGATCTATGATTTTGTAGAATTTATGGATTAGTACAGGTCTCTGTACTGACTATGAGGGAAAAGTATCTGGTGAGGAAGATTGGCATGGAACCAAAAATGTTAAAACAATGCAGAAGACTTAACAGTGGTTTCTCAGTGCCCATGGGAGAATTAGGTGATTTATTTAGGTGTTTCTTTGCTTATCAATAAGTTCTGGTTTTTAAAAAAATGCATTTCTTATGTATCAGAATATAACAACAGGGAAAATTATTTGGCATCATGGATCTCGACTTGCCAAGTGGATAAGGGGATGTTGGGTGGGGCACCAATTGCGTCTGCTGCAGGGTGGAAGGGTATTCCATGCAGAGGGAAGAGCCTGCACCAAGTATGAAAGCTGTGAGCTTAGAGTGTGCTGAGGGAAGGGTTAGCTGCTCAGTGGGGCTGGGGTGTGTAGTTGCGGGAGGCAGTGCTCCAGGAGATGAGGCCTCACATGTAAGAAAGGGGAACAGTTATGCAGGGTTCTATGTTCATTTTTGATGAGTGGGTATCGGCAGGGTAGGGGCGGGAGGCAGGTCCCTAATGTCAAAATCTGATTAAGCCTTCGCCATAGCTGCAGCTCATCTTTTTCCCCAAGTCATTCTGAAAAGCAAGAAAAAACAATCTTTGTCTCCAATCCATTTTGGTTGAAGAGTTATTCTCCAAAGTGATGGCCAAACCTAGCAAATTCTTTGGGGGTGTCTCTGTGCTGGCGGGCAGGGGTTTTTGGAGAGCTACCAGGGAGAAGGTGCAGGCATGGGACTTGATTTCTTCAGTGCGTCACAGGTGTATGCTGCTGTGCTGGTTAACAGATAAAGACAGATCCCTCCTGCAGATACATTTTGTTAAGCCAGTAGGAGTTTTTTTTTTTTTTTAATTCCAGTTGAAGGGCTTTTGAGGAGTTTGCATGCTCTCCCTTCCTCACAGTCTCCACTGCTCTCACCTGGCTCCTTCATGTCATTCTATTATCAGCCTCATCTCTCTGGGCAATTTTGTTTGGGACCCTTCTGTATTCAGAGCACTGATTTTAGGAAATGATCCCAGATTTGATTCAGCAGACCCTGATCACTCCAATGGTGGCCTATTGTGCAGGCACAGCTGCAGGCTGGGCACACTCTTTTTTTCCCAGTATTACGAAATGTCAGATGTTTATTTTTCCTAGCTAAAGACTCACAGCCCTCTTTCTGAGCATTCTAGGGAGTTACTGCAGATTGTTCTATTTGGGGAATGCTTAAGACTCTTTACTCAAGAGACCAATTTGTCAAGTTTGAGTCCAGTGTGCCTGTGGCTATTTTTACATGTAATCATTTCTAGTGTTTATTTTCTCACAGAAACCATATAAATATTGAGGTATACATAGCAGGCTAGAAACAAAATAAACCTTGAGCTCCTGGAAATCTTTAGACCTTTGGTATTTCTCAGCATTGGAATTTTATTTCTCGTCTCTGTACTCATTTTGTACTTTCTAGAAAGAAATTAATGACGAGTACCGAGTGAAGCAAGGCCAATATTCCTAGCATTCTACAACATAAACACTTTTTAAATCCGGGAATTACCCCAGGTGTTGCTGCTTTTTGTTTTCACTTATAAGCTTTGGCTCCAACTTGGGCCAGCCACATACAATAAAGTCACATTAATGTTTACTTCCTGTTCATTCTTTCCTGAAAACATTTTAATTTGTTGAGCTACCATTTAAGAATCACATATCCTTTTATTTTCTAGTGTTATGCTTTCAGAGCCTTGAGGTTTCTCTTCAGTATGGAAAGAAACAGACCACTCTTTAAAAGGTATGAAGAGAAATATAAATGATCATTAGATTTAGAAGCTTGTTAGATAGAACGGTTTTCACATACTTGGTTTAGATGCAACAGAGGGAAAGTAGTGCATCCGTATGCAAACCACGTGTCTTCAGATTTCTTATTTCACTGACAGAAGTAAGCCACTGTAGTGATTCCGTATCCGGCCGCACTGGATATTAACAGAACGATGATGAAAGAGCATAAACCACTACGTCAATACAACTCTCCTTAATTACATGTGACTACTATGATTTTAGTTTTCTTTTTTGGTAATTAAAGATATTAACATTTTAAAAGGATGACATTAAAATATCAGCTTGTTTTTGTCCAGTTAGAAATTTGAAAGTCAATCTGGTAATTTTCCTTTTTAATTAAAGGGAATTTAATCAAAGGGAAAACAAACTATTTTTCTGTATGTCTTTGATAGTGTAAGAGCACCTTTGAAGGGGAGGATGGACGTTCTCGGGTCAAGTTACTGTGTTGCTGAGCCTGACCGAAAGGTCACCATTTTGGGAAGAAAACACTGGTTCTCTTAATGGTGTTCTGCACACCATCTAGTTGGGTGGATTAGCCAAAATCATAGGCCCAAGTTTTTATTAAAATTTTGTTGATTAGGCAGAATAAACATAAAGTATTAAGTTAATATGCTGTTTTTTTGTTGTTTGTTTTTTCGAAAAGCATGGAACATTGCTTTTTGGCCTTTTGGCTGAGATCAAGTGCAGAAAGCATGGAGCATTTGATGTTGTTACTTTATTTCTATAAGATGCTTGGATTTAGAGAAAAATAAAGTAAAATTAGTTTTTTTTTTTGAGACACAGTCTTGTTCTGTAGCTTCTCCTGCCTCAGCCTGCTGAGTAGCTGCAACTACAGGCATTCACTACCATGCCTGGCTAATTTTTGTATTTTCAGTAGAGACGGGGTTTCACCGCGTTGGCTAGGCTGGTCTTGAACTCCTGAACTCAGGTGATCCACCATCGCAGCCTCCCAAAGCATTGGTATTACAGATGTGAGCCATTGCACCTACCTACTTTATTCTTTATAATCTTTCATTTCAAAGTTCCAAATCATCCATTTTAGTGAACTCAAATATTTTAAAAGCTCTTGAAATCAGTGTCTTGAAAATGATGAATGAATCTCTTTATTTTTCATGTACCAGTATTTTTATTTTCATAAAATATTTAAAAGTTGGGTTCGTATTTACTTCTTACTAAAATCTGAGTCAAATGACATTTGTGAAAGTCCTCCACACTCAGAAAACACCCAATCATCATTTCCTTTTAATATATTCAATACCTATACCCCCAAATATCTTACAAATAAGGTTTTTATATAGTCTGTATCATATCTAATTTTAAATTATGGTAAAAATATTAACATGCCATCTACCTGCTTAAAACATTAAGTGTACAATGTTGTTGACTATAAGCATAAGGCTGTGCAGCAGATTTCTAGAACTTTCTTCTCCATTTGTTTTTTTCTTATCCCTCAAAAACTGTAAATAGTGTGTTTTTTTCAAGAGAAGCTGGGGAGTATTATTCTCCCAACTTTGCTGATAACCAAAAGCAGTTACATTTATTTCATGTAATTAATCAGCAAGTCAGCTGCATTCAAAAGGGAAGTAATGGCCAGTAGTGTCCAAGCTCTACCTTAAGTGTGTGTAATCTTTTCTGTAGACTTTTCCCCACAGACTTGTTTGAGATCTTCATTGACATAGGACATTATGTACGTGATATCAGTGCTTATGAAGAATTGGTATCGAAGTTGAATTTATTAGTGGTAAGTCCAGAGTTTTCAATATCTTGGCAGGCTGTTATGTAGTCAGGATGGAATTTATCACAGGAACACATTTCCTTTTTCTGTTTTGATTAGGAGAATGAACTGAAGCAAATTGCTGAAAATATTGAGAGCATTAATCAGAACAAAGCTCCTTGGAAATATATAGGCAACTATGCGATTTTGGATCATCTTGGAAGTGGAGCTTTTGGCTGTGTTTACAAGGTGACTTCCCCCTTGGGGAACATTTCTGATGCTCCCAACCAAACCGACGTCACACTTGGACACTCATACTCAATCAAATTGGAACTCTTGTCGTAGAAAAATAGCGAACAAATAGACATGAAAATCAGAATGATTGTTTTTGTCAAACAGATAGGGATGGCCACATTTATATTGCTTCAGCTGTCAGCTCTAGAAATTGGCCACTGACTTTTTAACACAAAAGGCATTACTAATCCTTCTCAAAAATATTCAGAATAGCTTGTCCCAATGCATGACGCAATCTCTAAATTAAAACAGCGCTACTAAGTAAAGCAGACGGACCCAGGAGATACCAGTGTTTTGAGCTGAGCTTAATGTAAATACGGCTGCTAATTTAAATGCTCTGTGACTTATTTATATGACTTAGTTACTCATGTGAGTTTGTAAGTCTATCTCTTTCTTCCCCTTTCTACCTCACCTTCCTTGTTTTTGAGACTGAGTTTCGCTCTTGTTACCCAGGCTGGAGTGCAATGGCGCAATCTCGGCTCACCGCAACCTCCGCCTCCTGGGTTCAGCCAATTCTCCTGCCTCAGCCTCCAGAGTAGCTGGGATTACAGGCATGTGCCACCATGCCCAGCTAATTTTTTGTATTTTTTAGTAGAGACGGGGTTTCACCATGTTGACCAGGATGGTCTCGATCTCTTGACCTCGCAATCCACCCGCCTCGGCCTTACCCTGTTCCTTTTCTGTTGCTGTTCTCTATTTTAGGTTAGAAAGCGTAGTGGTCAAAATCTTTTAGCAATGAAAGAGGTCAATTTACATAACCCAGCATTTGGAAAGGATAAGAAGGATCGAGACAGCAGCGTAAGGAACATTGTTTCTGAATTAACAATAATAAAAGAACAGGTAAGTGTTTTTCTTGTTTCTGGAGATGTTTTTCTTAAATAAATGTCATTGCAAGAAAGTAGAGTTGCGGAGCTGTTCCTGACCATGCTGTTTATGATCTGGTTCTATGAGAAATAATTGACATTGAAGCAGTGATATTTTTGCCAGCTTTTTTTCCTAAGGCTTGACACTGAAGCATAAAAACACTGTCTGGAGTTTATATCAGGTCATGGATGCAAAGCAATTGGATTTATGGCACAATGCATCAGATATGAGAAATCCTTTCATTTTCATTGTGAGCATATCTATTCTTTTCTCATTATATTTTAGGATAGTTGGTTACTTGGTTACATACACAGAAATATGATTAAGAGTTTCCTGACTTTTTTCAAGTGGAGCGAAGCTGTTAACATTCCTCAAATGTGGCTTATTAAATCTAAAATGTAGATTTTTCAAGATGGGTTATTATTTATTGGCATGCGCAGAATACTCTGACATAATGTAACAGCTCAATTAACTCTCATTATGAAAGTTTGTTTGAGGAGGAAGAATAAACATTTCAAAGAGAAACGGGATTTCTTTGTGTGATCCAAGAACACATTGGTTTCTTTTTCAGCCTTCCTTATTTGCACATTCATTACAAATACTGTTCATTTATAATTCCTGTGGCGCTGTCAGCTCCGCTGCTTTTTGTCCTCCACTAGTCACATTTGCATAGCATCTGTGTTGGGACGTAAAGAATTCCATAAATATGGTGACCTTTGTTCATCGAAATCGATAGTTCTATTCCAGTTTATATATTATAGTAAATATCATCATTATTAGTCTATTGTATAGTTGACTTTTATAGACTCACACACTAGGCTTTAAAAAGTTCGTTCATGTGTTTATTCGTTGTAGGGTCATCTAGCCTTCCACAGTGTGCTTTTTTGTTGTAGCACAAAGCTAGAACAGGGCTTTTGACCTAAGCCAGTCCACTGTTTTCATTTGGACCCAAATATGGTTATAGTCCTTGCGGGTAAGCCAGGTCCAGAATATGGTTCTGGTTGGTTACCTGGCACCATGTTGTTTAAAATCTGCTGGCCACTTGCTAGTTCATGAAGTAGGTTATTTGTTTTAGCACATTTCCTAAGAAAAGAAACTATCAGACTAGGGCCAGCTACGAGGCATGTGCTTGGGCTTCAAGGTAACTCAAAATTGCTCTCTCACTAGAGGGTCAAACTGATGGAAAGGAGGATACATTGAGTCCTTAAAGGAGAAGGTAGTGGCAGGCAGAAACGAAACAAATGGGGCTAGAATGGGAGAGTACATTAAGCTTAACCATCCAAAATGCAGTGCTTAAAAAGAGGCCTCACAGGACAGTGGGTTATTTCTCTTTCACAGAACAATGCCAAAGTGAGTAAACCAGGTTGGTGGTGTTCTCTGCTCTGTGGGATCGTTTGGGAATGCAGGTTTTCCCTCTCTTCTTGTGCTGTCACCTCCTAGCACACTGTCTTCTTCTGTGTGGTTGAAACTGCCATAGCCATGATCACATTCGAGGAGGGATGAGGAGGAGCATGGACGGCTATTCCCAATGTTTAGGGTTCACACAGGAAGCGCACATGCTTGCTCTCACTTTCCACAGGTCAGAACTGAGTGGTAGCCTCACCCCCCGGCTTCAAGGGAGACTGAGAAGTCCTCTCTAACGGAGAAGCCATGTCCAGCTACAACTGTATCGCAGTGGAGCAGGGCGACAGCAGGTTTAGTGGACAGCTAGCAATCTCTCTGCAAAAAGGCTTTCCGAAAGACCGAAAAGAGATGTCAGCAAGCCATTTGTTGATGTGATGGTGACTGTGCTAAGACAAATTTCATCTAGAAACTCAAATTAGAAGCAAAAACTACCAAAATATTAGCATTCTTCTAGCAAACGATCTTTTTTAAATTAAAAAATTAGAAATTCCACTCACATCCTTAACTTATATTGAAGAGAAATTGCACTAGATACTTTTTTAATATGGTGAGGAAGACTTTATTCGATACTATTGCAATAGAAGTCAGACTATTGTAACAGAGGAGAAAGATTGAACCCAACTCTGAATTCAAGGACAGGACAGCTAGGGGCTCAGAGCCAGTGGTCGGGGTGAGGGGGTCAGTGAGTGGAAGTTTACTAAGAGGAACTTGGTTAGATATCAAGGGTGAGTGGATGAGAAACTTAATTGGATGTCAAGGGTGGGAGATTTTTCCATAAACTGACTTAGCAAGATACAAGTTGCTAAAACTGACGGACCAGGGATGAGGCCTAGTCACCAAGAGGACTCCAAGAAGCCTGACTAAAGTTTGTTTAAGGAGGAAATCCTTGTCAGTTGTTATTGTGGTTTAAACTGAGTTGACTCTTAGATTATGTCATTTTCCCACTAATCATTTTGGAGTGCATATAAAGGAATGGTGTAAATAGACACAAACTCTACATAAATGTTTAGATGGTAGGGAGAGATAAAGAACAATGAATATTTATAGTCAACAGAATTTACCTCATTTTGCTTTTTTCCTGTATGCAGTCTGTGTATGAGATCACAATCCCATACACTCCTTCAGCAAGGAGTGCTAAAGGAATTCTTAAGATTTCTTCTACCTCTGTAGTTCTCTTGGTTAAGTTAGGTAGGAAAGTCAGGTGATAGAACGTTTTAAATTTTATTTAATAAATCCATATAGGAGTGGTATTTTCAGACTGATTTTTAAGCCACATGTTTTTAAACATCACAACAATTTCAATTCGATGATATCTTGAAATGCTTAGTTTTGTAAATAAATATAATTTTTTGTAGGTTTCAAATATGAAGTCTGAGTAGTCAGTGGAGAAATTGTGTTTTGAAGCCGTGCAATACATGTTTGTTATTTATTTTCTTGTAGCTTTATCATCCCAACATTGTACGTTATTACAAAACATTTCTGGAAAGTAAGTATGAGTTTTCATGACATTTCTAAATAAGAAAACATTTTTGTCATGTTTATTTTGTATATTAGAATGTCACAAAAGAAATGTAATCAAGTATTTTATTGACCTTTTTTTGTGAAGATGGCAGTAGATGATCTGAAGGATCACTTTCTCGACTAGTCAAATAGTGATCTCGTCAATGACCTAAAGATAGTTGTAAAATACTTAGCTCATGTGAAAGACACATAAGCCAAAATAGTTATTGCCATTCTCATATACAAAAAAATCACTTAATAGGATCAGGAAAAAAGAAAACGAAAGGATGAGATTTCCTTAAGAAAACAAAGTTGTTTTTGATGACTCAGGTGACATTTTCCCTCCCCAAAGTAAATTGGAGAGAGCTAGGTCTTTGAGATATCTTTTACTTGAAGTTCAGATAAATGCCACAAGGTGGCGATGGAGCCTAGACTGACTGCAGGCAGGCGGGGTTGCTTTCTGCAGGATGGAATGCTGAGCTAGAACCAAAACTCAACTCAGCCGCTCTTTTTTTTTTTTTTTTTTTAAATAGGGCCTATGACAGAAATAATATAAGTATTGATAAACTTTAATGATATGTGTCGTATATCAAATATCGAAATAAATCTCCACTTGAAGAATGAAAGAGATACAAGGCAATGACGGGTTTCCAGGCTACCTCTTTATCAGTGCTATTGTTATTTAAGAAAATCTTTTTTGTGTGACTTTGGCATTTGTTGCGATTTTACCCATCTCCCTTCCCTTAGATGACTCAGAAAAGCTCAGTGCTAAAATTCATGCCGTAAATTCTGTCCCCTTTACTCATTTATTCTTGTTATTAGAATAATTTTCTGTAATTTAGTGCATATCCCTTCAAAAAAGATCAAGGTTGGCTTCTGACTTGTACTGAAGTGACAGAACCTGTCTTAATATAAGAAACAAAAACTTTTATACTACCTGACAGCCTCCAAAAAAAAATGGAAATGGCTTAAAATACTTAAAATATGATAAAATAGATTAGGAAATTGTAATAAAGAAGAATGAAGGATGAGAAAATTGAAAGTAAAGCTAGAGGTAATATTGGTACATGAATGAATATTTCTCGAAATTATGAAAATTAGAAACAATATAAATGTCTATCTGTAGGAGAATGATTAAATAAATTATGATATACCCATATTGTACAAAACCATACAGCCAGCAGAAAGAATGATATGGATCTGTGTGCACTGAAATATAAGGCTGCTTAATGAAAAAAAGCATACATTGCAGAACATATATGGTATGATTCAATTTTTGTAAATATGTTCTACACACATTTTATATACATTCCAAAGTTTCAGAAGACACATATCACATACCATTGTTAATAAATCCTATTGTTTTTACAGGAGGAAGTAGAATTTACTTTTTTGTTTCTTGGCATCCAAAGCAAAGAGATAAAGAGTCACAAAATTCTCCATAGCTATAAGATAAAACCTGGAGAAGTCCAGTTTTCTTTTCTTTTTTTAATTTTTTTACTTTTGAAAGGTATAACAGAAATTTCTCTCATGTGTGTTATTTTCAACTCTGTCATTGCAAGACCATGGAATCATTCCAGTGTAAAATTCCGTAAGGTAAATCTATCAGACTATGAAACAATGCAGTTGAAAATGCAATTTTCTGAATGTCTGACTTGATGTGAGGGTAAATTTCAAATCACTGGGAGGAAGCATGGGCTTACGTGTTCTTCAGGGAATCCTCCATGACTGGAGATCATTTGCTTGTTCTCTGTGGCGCCTTTCAATCATTCCACATCCTGGCATACATAGAAAATGATAATATTTGCCAGTATAAACTCATGCTAAGGGGTTGCCTGTAGCCAGAAGATACTGTTGCTGGGTCCCAGTTTTCCTAAGACCCCCTCTCCTTCACCTCTTCCGGGACTGAGTGGCTCCATATTTTAGCATATCACCCCTAATCCTTTAGTGTTAGTGTCCTCCACAGACATTGGGAAGCTTGAATTCTCATTCCTAAAATATTTCAAGGTGTCTGTATTGAGTTTAAATTTCTATGGCCTTTTGTGATATTTGTATAGATGATAGGTTGTACATAGTTATGGAGCTTATAGAAGGAGCCCCGCTTGGAGAGCATTTCAGTTCTTTGAAGGAGAAACAGCACCATTTTACGGAAGAAAGACTATGGAAAATATTTATACAGGTACGCTTTTCACTAAATTTTTCTTAAAACAGTAAAGCTCTGAGCTGGCTTCTTAGAGACATGCGCAGTAATCATCGTTGGCTTTGTGTACATTGTGGGAAATAAAATGTGTTTTTATTCATTGTTTCAAGCTGTGCTTAGCTCTTCGATACTTACACAAGGAGAAGAGGATTGTCCATAGAGATCTGACACCAAACAACATTATGTTGGGGGATAAGGACAAAGTAACAGTTAGTAAGTATAAACATTTTTAAACTTTTAACTAAAGAATTCCTGAATTAGAATTCCTGAATTCTAGAGTAGCAGTGTCCAACAGAACTTTTGGCACTCATGGGAATGGTCTCTGCCTACGCTGTCCAATATGGTAACCACTTGCCACATGTGGCTATTGGGCACTTGAAATGTGGTTAGTGTGACAGAGGAAATACATCTTAAATTTTAATTAAATGTTTTTTTCTTCTTCTTCTTTTTTTTTTTTTTGACAGGGTCTTGCTCTGTCACCCAGGCTGGAGTGCAGTGGCGTAATCTTGGCTCACTGCAACTTCCACCTCCTGGGTTCAAGTGATTCTTGTGCCTCAGCCTCCCGAGTTGCTGGGATTCTGGGTATCCACAACCACATCCACCTAATTTTTGTATTTTTAGTAGAGACCGGGTTTCACTGTGTTGTCCAGGCTGGTCTCAAACTCCTGGCCTCGTGTGATCCACCACCTTGTCTTCCCAAAGTGCTGGGACTGCAGGTGTGACCCACCACACCTGGCCAAATTTTATTAAATTTTAATTGGGACATTCCTATGTGATGAGTGGGTACCATGCTGGACAGTGACTAGTATAGTTCTAAACAACTGAACTATATTTTGCCCATATGAGAGAGTGAAGTACTCTTAGAATACTTAAGTATTTACTTCCAAAATCAATGGTTTTCAGGTTTTTTTCTTACTGTAGAACACTGCCTCATCAACAAAAGCTTTTTTGACCACCACATGAGCACATTGCTTTGAACCATTTTACTATAGTCTGTACCTTATCAGTGACAATATACACATGGGGGGCTATGAAACCTCTAGCTATTTGTATATTTCAACAGAGTTTTTATCACAATTTTTTTCATCTATAGCAGGTGGGCTTAATGCTGGATAAAATTTTGCAAATTAGAAGGTTCATTTTCTCTTCCCAGTTGTTTAATTCTTAATCATAACTTAAAATTAAGTTTTTAGCTTAGGATGACATATTTATATGCTGATATATCAATTTATAAGTTAATAAGGATTATTATAAATTGTGTTTTAATTTTATAGCAAATAGTATATATACATATATATTTATATATATACATATATAATATATTGTGTATGTATGTGTGTGTGTGTGTGTGTGTGTGTGTATATATATATGTGTATATATATATATAAAACAGAAATTTTTTTTTTTTTCGAGACGGAGTTTTGCTCTTGTTACCCAGATTGGAGTGCAATGGCGCAATCTCGGCTCACTGCAACCTCCGCCTCCTGGGTTCAGGCAATTCTCCTGCCTCAGCCTCTTGAGTAGCTGGGATTACAGGCACGCGCCACCATGCCCAGCTAATTTTTTTTGTATTTTTAGTAGAGACGGGGTTTCACCATGTTGACCAGGATGGTCTTGATCTGTTGACCTCGTGATCCACCCACCTCAGCCTCCCAAAGTGCTGAGAATACAGGCCTGAGCCACCGCACCCGGCCAAAAAATATTCTTAAATGGCTATTCAGGCCATACTTTCTGAGTAGTAGCCAGCTCTGCATTTTATTTTCTTATGAAGATCAGCTATAACCATTTCATTGCATCGCATTTAAATGTCTTAAGCTTAATCTTTTATTGCATTAGCCTGTTTCTATTTCTAAACTTATGTTTACTTTCTTTAATCATTATCACACACCCAAATGGTTTTCAAAATAAGGAGCTTATAGAAGAAAACAGTTTTATGCCCCAGTCCTTTGAAACCCCTAGTTCTGTTCTCACAAAACAGCCACTTTTCCACTTTTTATTGTTTTTCTTATGGTATTTGATTTTCTGTTGTAATAGGTGAAAATTTAGTTTTCTTTCTTCTTCTTCCCCATCTACCATCCTGCCAGTACAGTTACAGCAGAATTCTATGTTATTTCAATATTCAATGTTTACGTTATTGTCGCTGTGTAATACTGTTCAGGGTTGATTACCTATCCTTTCTCATAGATTAAACAATCTATGAGATTGCTTTTGTTTTTCTTAGAGTTAATGATTGCCTTCTTTTTTGTTTGCGTTCCTGGTTTTCTTTGTACCTATCATTTGCTTTTCTTTCAAATCTTCCAGAAGAATTATAAAGCCCTCTCAGTTCCACTTCCACGTGCTCAAACTAGCGCTCCCTCTTCTGTCCTCCTGGACTCCTCCTTCCTGCAGCTGCTTGTTGAGTGCACTCTGGGTTTCCCTTTAGGCCTGCTGCACAGCCGTTGTCATGGAACTATTATTTGTTCGCCTTCGGACTGTAGACTCTGTTTCTTATGTTCTGTGTCTTTTTCTTTGTAAACGACCCTGCTCTGCTGGAGTATGCCTTCCAGTACTTTTCTAACAAAGACTGCTTTGGGAGTTATGTTTTTTGGATGCTTTCTTGCTGCACATATTTTTATGGGACCCTCTTATTTGACTAGTAGTTCAGCTTGGTATAGTATTCTCAGATGAAAGACTTTATTCTCTCAAGTTTTAAAGGCATTTCTCCAGTCTTCTAGTATCTAGTTTTGCTGTCAGGAAATCCAGTGTTCTGATGCTTCTTTCTTGATACATGAGCTAGTTTATCACTCCGGAAAAGTTCAGAATGTTCCCTTTATCTACTGCTTTGGATGGGCCTTTAAAATTAAATGTGTCTGTAGCTAGGTGCGCTCTTCAGTCTGGAGACTTAAAGCTTCAGTCCTGGGAAGTTTTTCTGCATTATTTCTTCACAAGTTTTCTCCCTTCTGCTGTCTCTGTTTTCATTTTTGGAATTCTTTTTAGTCTCATCATATGTACAAAAGGATCTCCTAATTTAAAAAATAATTCTCTTAGTTTTTAACTGTTTGTCTCTTTGATGTAATTCAGTTATTTCTTCACCTTATTTTTTATTCAATTGAATATTAAATTTATCATATTTTAATTTACAAAAATTCTATCTTATTTTATGTTTTATTTTTATGGAATCTTGTTTTTATTCTCTCTCAGGGTAATAGAGACTTTTTTTCTTCAGCATTCTTAATTGTTTATCTTCTGAGGCTGTGTGTGTGTGTGTATGTGTACATATATGTGTGTGTATATAAATGTGCACACACACATACACACATAATACAGATGTAACACTAAGTAGGAGTATATATACACATTTTGTTCCTTCTTACTATTATCTTTCTTTCTGGCTGGGGGCTTTTCTCAACTGTCTTCTGATCCTGGGCTGGCCTTTGGTAATTTTGAGGAAGGCATGAGAAAGGCTGTCAAAGCACTCACTGTGACTTCCAGTTGAGGCTGTCATCTGGTGGCCTTCCTTACAGCAAAATGGACATTTTTCTTTGAAGACTCCAAAATCAGTCTCTAAACTTTTTTTTTTTTCTAGAGAATACTCTTTGAATATCTTGCCTGGGGGTATGTGCATCTGTTTGCTGTCATTCTGGGAGCAGCATGGACAACCAGAGCTCAGGGAACCACATTCAGTTTATAGATTTTCATTGAATTCTACTGTGCTTGGTTCCTTGCTGGTTTATTTATTTGAAAAACGAATATTTTCTGTCGGTGGCAGAGGGTGCTTGATTTGCTGGCTGTGTGTGTGTGGGAGGGCACCTGGGAACTTGATCTCAATTCCATGTATTGAGCTTTTTGCTTCTCTTCTATCCTGGATGGCACCCTGGGGCTCTGCAGGGTAAGTTGGTTCCCTTTAGCCTTCCTCCTCTAGGCACATGGGTGGGATTTTTGCTTTGCTGAATATGGCACCATCAGTTTCTACTTTCCATCTGCCACACATTTATTGGAATATTTCATCCTCTGTCCTTGCCAAGCCCATTCTCATTGTTCTGTGAGTTAATAATATTCCAAAGAATATGCCCCATCCCAGCTTTTTTTTTTTTTTTTCATCTTAGCTGGGTTTGAGATTTAAAGGAGATAAAAACATATGATCAACCCACCTTTTAACCCAAAATGGGCAACCTAGTTTCATTCTATGTCTACACGTTTGACTTAAGACATCCCATTTTCATGTTGACTCTCTAATAAATACATATATTTCTGCTTGCATTCAAGTCATATGGGACTCCCTAGAAAAAGTTGCTTTGTTTTACAAAAATAAGCAAACCTTTGTTTTGACCTTCTCTGTCCTGCCTCTTAATGTCATTTTATTCAATCTTATTAATATTTATCAGAGTTCTACTTAGGAGTTATAAAATTAAAAAATTACTTCCACATTTTAAGATTGTTTATCTTCAAGTGCAGCAGTATTTTCCTAGTTTCAAATAAAACAGCAGCACAGGTGTTGGTGGCATATTGGTGAGGCTAGCAGCCATCAGATACAGGAGCAGTGCGCTCAGAATGAAATCCTAGCCTGCCTCATTTCCCTTCGCTACAACAATTGTGTGGTCAGGGCATTGATGTGCTCCCATTATTTTTAGTGAATATAAAATGATTTTATGACTGAAAAGATAATCCACAGAGATTTGGTGTCATGCTTTAAAAAATATTTTAATAGTGCTGAAATATTTTCAGTGTCTATATCTATTGAAATAATGTAGATACGTCCATTAAGTCTCTGATCTTTAAGAGCGATTATGGTTAAGTTAAAACCCTGAAGCATTAATATAAAGCAAAGTGTATAAAATTTCCATATTTTAGGAAGTTGAATGCAATTGCAGTTGGTAGAGCTAATGAGAACAGGCTGGCTGCTGTGGCTGTGAGATCATGTCACCACAGAGAGGCAGCCTTGCTATGTTTTATGTTTCTCTTTGCTTGTGCTAGAAGGTTTATCTACTTCCAGAAGAGAAACACAGAATTGCCAAATGATGTTGAAGATGCCTAAGACAAAGTGTGCTGAAAATGTGATCAGAACAAAAAGCTTTCCAAAAACCACGATTTTCATCCTCACATTTTTTAAAATATAGATGAATTAAATGTAAGATTGATGTTGGTTTGCAATTAGTTATAGTAAGCCTTGACGGCTGGAGTTTGCTTTCATGAGGAAGCAGAGTAGAAGGTACTAACATATTCTGTTATGCTTAGTTTTACAAATGCTGGCTATTTTTAAGTCTAAATATATTTTCATTTGAAAGACTATGTTTTGATGACATGTGCTGTGATGCTCGTTCAGGTCTTGCTCCTGCATTTATCCACAGCCTTTGAAGCCACATAAGGGAACAGACCCCGTTTCAGTGGCACATGGGGTAAAACACAGTCAACATTTGCCCTAAATGCTGTAAGTGCCTGCCAAGCAAGGTCTGTATTGTGCCATCACATTAAAGAATGACTCTTGAGGGAATATGGTAAAAGTGAACTCACCCTTGAACCCAAAGTTCCATATTTCTTGACCTTTTCAAATACCCACATTTTAATGTAAACCCTTCATGTCCCCTTGTCTCCTCTGCTTTCAAAGAAAAAAGAAAAAACAAAACTCATTTAATTGTAGTTAATAGATTTCAGATATGGGCTTTAGTACATGACTCGGAAGGTCACATGTTCATCTTGCAAACAAACGGGCTGTGCAAATTTCTGTTTCTTAAGTGATATTTGGCAGCGGCTCTGATGGTAACAACAAGAGAAAACCTGATTCCATGTAAAGTTTATCAAAGGCTCCAAGTCTCATCAAATGGCATCACATGCCAGGCATTGCAGGGATAGATGTGAGATGAAAACCATGGTTTCTGCTCCCTGAGCTCACAGTCTTATGGGGAGACTTCTGTTATTCGCTTTGCAATTACTTTCCTAGCTGCCACATCCTGCAAGTGAGCACAGCGAGTATGACGGACATAAACGCTGTCTTCATGAAGCTTGTTCTATTACAGAGTGATTAAGGCTAGAGTGTTTATGCAAAATACTGTAACAAGTAACAAGTAATCTGAAAGTCTCAACAGCTTAAAACAGTGGCAAACTGTAGCCATTGGGACAAATCGAGCTGTGGCCTATTACGATATGTACTGCAAGTTAAGAATGGTTTTTATATTTTTAAATGCTTGTTGAAAAAAAGAATATATGACAAAAACCACATGGGTCTCGCAAAGTCTAAAATGTTGACTATCTGGCCTTTACAGAAAAGTTTGTCTGCCCCTGACTTAACAAGATTCCTATCCTGCTAATGCTACACGTCCATTATGTGCCAGTAAGGGAGCTTCCTCTGTACTTGCTTCTACAGCACAGAGAAAGGAAAGACAGAACATGAGAAACGATGCCTTGGCTCTTAAAATTTCTGCCCCAAAGTAACTAATGTTTTGCCTCTACTTGGATTTCACTGGTCAAAGGAAGTCGGGTTTAACAGGATGTGGATACCTTTCTCCCCAGAGGGAATATGAATGAATGATTGTATAGTCTAAGACAGCCACATAAGCATAAGGGAAAATGTGACTAGCTTTGCCTTAGGGATATTTTGGCGCAGAGTTAACCAGGAAAAGTAAGAGCAGTTAATGCAGAGGCATAGCACATGCAGGGGATAGGGACATGAAGGAATATGCTGTGTCTAGGGACTCTCAGGGTGTTTGGTGTCGATGTAGTATATTCCTGTCAAGGAATATACTGTGTCTAGGGACTATCAGGGTGTTTGGTGTCGATATAGTATATTCCTGTCAAGGAATATACTGTGTCTAGGGACTATCAGGGTGTTTGGTGTCGATGTAGTATATTCCTGTCAAGGAATATACTGTGTCTAGGGACTATCAACGTGTTTGGTGTCGATGTAGTATATTCCTGTCAAGGAATATACTGTGTCTAGGGACTATCAAGGTGTTTGGTGTCGATGTAGTATATTCCTGTCAAGGAATATACTGTGTCTAGGGACTATCAGGGTGTTTGGTGTCGATGTAGTATATTCCTGTCAAGGAATATACTGTGTCTAGGGACTATCAAGGTGTTTGGTGTCGATGTAGTATATTCCTGTCAAGGAATATGCTGTGTCTAGGGACTATCAGGGTGTTTGGTGTCGATGTAGTATATTCCTGTCAAGGAATATGCTATGTCTAGGGACTCTCAACGTGTTTGGTGTCGATGTAGTATATTCCTGTCAAGGAATATGCTGTGTCTAGGGACTATCAGGGTGTTTGGTGTCGATGTAGTATATTCCTGTCAAGGAATATGCTGTGTCTAGGGACTCTCAACGTGTTTGGTGTCGATGTAGTATATTCCTGTCAAGGAATATACTGTGTCTAGGGACTATCAAGGTGTTTGGTGTCGATGTAGTATATTCCTGTCAAGGAATATACTGTGTCTAGGGACTATCAGGGTGTTTGGTGTCGATGTAGTATATTCCTGTCAAGGAATATACTGTGTCTAGGGACTCTCAGGGTGTTTGGTGTCGATGTAGTATATTCCTGTCAAGGAATATGCTATGTCTAGGGACTATCAAGGTGTTTGGTGTCGATGTAGTATATTCCTGTCAAGGAATATACTGTGTCTAGGGACTATCAAGGTGTTTGGTGTCGATGTAGTATATTCTTGTCAAGGAATATACTGTGTCTAGGGACTCTCAACGTGTTTGGTGTCGATGTAGTATATTCCTGTCAAGGAATATACTGTGTCTAGGGACTATCAAGGTGTTTGGTGTCGATGTAGTATATTCCTGTCAAGGAATATACTGTGTCTAGGGACTATCAGGGTGTTTGGTGTCGATGTAGTATATTCCTGTCAAGGAATATACTGTGTCTAGGGACTATCAGGGTGTTTGGTGTCGATGTAGTATATTCCTATCAAGGAATATACTGTGTCTAGGGACTATCAGGGTGTTTGGTGTCGATGTAGTATATTCCTGTCAAGGAATATACTGTGTCTAGGGACTATCAAGGTGTTTGGTGTCGATGTAGTATATTCCTGTCAAGGAATATACTGTGTCTAGGGACTATCAAGGTGTTTGGTGTCGATGTAGTATATTCTTGTCAAGGAATATACTGTGTCTAGGGACTCTCAACGTGTTTGGTGTCGATGTAGTATATTCCTGTCAAGGAATATACTGTGTCTAGGGACTATCAAGGTGTTTGGTGTCGATGTAGTATATTCCTGTCAAGGAATATACTGTGTCTAGGGACTATCAGGGTGTTTGGTGTCGATGTAGTATATTCCTGTCAAGGAATATACTGTGTCTAGGGACTATCAGGGTGTTTGGTGTCGATGTAGTATATTCCTGTCAAGGAATATACTGTGTCTAGGGACTATCAGGGTGTTTGGTGTCGATGTAGTATATTCCTGTCAAGGAATATACTGTGTCTAGGGACTATTAGGGTGTTTGATGAGGGAGCCTTGGTGGGTGAGGTGCTTGGTCAAAGACTTATCCTTAGAGATTTTTCAGACTGGAAATTATATGATCAGATCTGGGAGGCAGAAGAATAATTAAAATGGCAGGTGAGGGAGGATGCCGGGGAAAGACTGGACACAGATTCTCAGTGTGCGACATGTTTCAGTTAGGATATGTTCAGGTGCAAAAAGCGAGACTAATGATGGCTTAAACCAGGAGGACATGTAGTTATCTCACAACAAGGAGTCTGGGGATGAGTAGCTCCAGGGTGGGTTCAGCAGCTTGAGGAGATCAGCCATGACCTAGGCCTTTCTGTCCTTTCTGTCCAGTACCCTCAGCAGATTGGCTTCTTCTCCATATGTTTGTTGTCTCATAGTCACAGGATGGTTGCCAGAGCTCCAGGCATCACTACCAAATTCAGAGACAGGAGGCAAGATGGCTGGGTAAAATCTAGAAAAAAAAAATTTTCTTCTTTGAATGCTGTCTCCTCTGCTTTTATCATTAAAGAAAATCTTTCTTTTTTTCTTTTCTTTTTTTTTTTTCTTTGAGATGGAGTTTCCCTCTGTTGCCAGGCTGGAGTGCTGTGGCGTGATCTCGGCTCACTGCAACCTCTGACTCCCTTGTTCAAATGATTCTCCTGCCTCAGCCTCCCGAGTAGTTGGGATTACAGGCATGCACCACCACACCTGGCTAATTTTTGTATTTTTAATAGAGATGGGGTTTCACCATGTTGGCCAGGATGATCTTGATCTCCTGACTTCATGATCCACCTGCCTCAGCCTCCCAAAGTGCTGGGATTACAGGCATGAGCCACTGTTCCCGGCCAGAAAATCTTTCAAAGAAAGTCTCCATTAGTCTTGTTATATTGTGTTGGCTGAAACCAAGTCATGCGACTACTCCTTACTGTAAGAGTGACTGTTGAGGTGAACTTCCAGCCTCTGTAGTTGGAGATGAGAAAGGGAGAGGATTTGGTTGATGGCTTTTGGAGAGCTGGCCCACAATGTTTGCCACTGAAGGCTCTTGCAATTGTCCAGGAAAGACACAACGTGGGTTTTTCCAATGACAGTAGGAGAAGAGGATATGAAAAAGGTCTTAATTCAGCAGTTATTTGGGACCCAGAATTAAGAAGATTTGGTGACCAGTTAATGTGAGGTATGAGACAGTTGAGAAAGAGGCTGAGTTTGTGAAAATTTTTCTGCCATTGGCAGAGAATTAGATGAAGTGATTTAGGTGTAATGTTTTGGTCATGCTTAGTTAAAATCTGATTATGCTTTTCTCCTGGTTTAAATCCTTCAAGTAGCTGCCTATGATATTTAAGATGAAGGTTAGTTTTCTTATGGCACCCAAGGACCTCTCTTCTTAATCTCCTACTTGTTGGTTGCGCTGACCTCCTGGGGCAAACTGTGCTTTCCTGAACGGGATGTGGCTGTATACCTCTGGTGCTTCTAACATGCCATCCCTCTACCTGGAATGCTCTTCCTCCCTTCTGCCACTCAAGTCAAATGCCCTTCCTCCAGGTGGCATCTTTGATGTCTGCATCTGATATGTCCAGTTTCTGGGATCCCTTAGTACTGGGCTTGCCTGTCACATAGCACACAGCATGAAGTATTGAAAACACTGGCTTATTGCCATCTTCTTCTTGAGGTGAGAGAAACGAACATCCTTGACTTTGTTTCTCTGGTAGCACTTAATAAATATTTATTGACTAAATGAATAGAAGGATGAATAAACAAATGAATGAATTAATGAGCAAGTGAACAAAAAATACATCTAGGTGGAAATATTCAGAAGCCATTTACAAATAGGGAGCAGAGATTGAGGAGATACCTGGGTTTGAGATCTCCATCTCATAGCCAAGATTGTCTAGCAAGAGCGCTTACCCAAGAGAAGTTGAATATTAATGTAGAAATTGCATGTGCACATGGGCAAAGGTACAATCAGTTCCCGCTGTCATCTCAGCAAACAGTAACCCAAAGAAAAAATTTTACTTTCTTGAATGCCACCAAACTTTAAGACACTGAATTAGACCTATCCTGTATTTCTAGAATCTTCAGTATTTTAAATTTTTTACAGGATTAGTGGATTTTTAATTGTTATTGGTTGGCTAAACTGCTGCTGAGAAATCTGTGTCATTATAGGAAAAGTGAGTTGGTACTGCATTCTGATAGGGAACTCAAAGTCCTTATATGCGCATTACTTATATTCTTACAAAACCTGGTCAGATACATAGATGATGGACTCTATTCGTGGCTTTTGAAGGTCTCTCGACATGTATTGCTTTGAACTTGTTCCATGGTTTACTTCCTGTTAACCAGATACAGTGTCTATTTGAATTTGAGTTGACACAACTTGAGTACTCTTAAAAGACTCCTGAATATTGAGTCACTCATGTTAAATACCCTCGTAGCAACTGTGGTGAGAGGGATCGCCATGGAATTTTTCTCAGTCAACATATTGGCCTCATGTTAGCAAGAAAGTAAGAATATTTTTGTCAAGTTATCACAGTTGCCTTGTACTGCCATTGGGTCTTATAACACAAAAAGGAAACGTCAAAGAAAATTCAGTCAAATCCAATTCCTGAAGTATTTTAAAGATTCTTACACGTTTGGTGGGTCATTCTGCATTTCTCAGATTCTGCAGTTTTAAGTTGGCTACAAGAAAAGATAAGAATGGCAATTCGACAAAGTTAGAGCCAGATGGAGTTAGTTCCTGACCCTGACAATTGGTGCGTTCCTCTGATGAGACAGTGAACTGGGTGAGCACATAAGGAGACACCAAATTTCTATGACCTTAGGTGAAAGTTGGAAATAATAACCTCACAGGTGAGGTGGATAAAGCCAAATAAAAACACCAAAGACTAAGGTTAATAAAATAGAGTTCATTTTAGTGTGTACTTGGGCTGTGATTTGGTTCTCTGAGAGCTTTGAAATGAAGGGGGTAGAATGTGATGTGTGATGTGTTCTGGATCTGGATGAGTTGTTTTCACGCTGTGAGTTTTCCCGTAGTGTGTTTTCTGAAGCGACATAGTGAGTAGGTGGTAGTATCTATTTTTATAGAGACGAATTCAGTGATACAGAGTACTATGCTTCTGACTATGTCATCAGCATTTCCAGCCAGCTAAGTCTACTAAAGTCAGTGGAGCTTCAGAGGCACTGCCCTGATCTCCATCCTAGGCCTTTTAAAAGCTAGTATCATGCCACACACAGTGTGTATGTGTGTGTGTGCATGTGTGCACATGTGTGAGAAAAAGAGAGTACACCCCTGATTTTCCATCATCATCGGAGTCTGGTCCTTGGCACTTTTACGTAATATTAGAGCTGTATGTACCTATCTCCATTATTCCAACTGATAGTAACCAGAAACAAATGCCATACTGGAGAATGATTTTAGAAGAGCCCTCTGTGGTTTACTTTCCATTAGCCAGATACTGTGTCTGAGTCTGAGCTAAGGACATTAGTTTTTCCAAGATTCCAGTCTATAGATTGACATCTTAGAGCTAGGCGATATTTGTGTACCACAGATACGGAGTCACCTAGAATTCAGAAGTCTTCTATCAGGTGTTGAATTTTTCATCATGAAGCTCTGTGTCATCATAACTCCATCAATAAAATTAAGCAAATAACGATGCTGTTGAGAAAGAGAAATTCCTTCCCTCTGCCTCATCCCTGGTGGAGTCCATACTGGAGAAGGAAGCTTTGAAGCAACAGAAAGTGGCACAGTACAGGGGTCCCTGGCACACCAACACCAGACACCTGCCCCCTACTCTTTGTTTAGGACTATCCACTTTAGACTTAATTAGCATACAGTCATTTGTTGAATTAGAAATAATTTTAATATTAATAGTAGCTGGGCTTCATTTAGGGAAGGTCAGGAAGCAGTTTGCAGGGCAAAGATTAGAATCTGAATGACCTTCAGAGGAGGAACTGCCAATGGGACGGGGGTTTGTTGAGGGAAGACTGTGAGAGTTATCCTGGGAAACTCCTTCCCCTCCCTCACTGACTCCTGCACTGAGAGGATGTTACTGTTGGTCCTATTGCTGTGGACATTGTAGGTTAGCCATTCCATTTACTGAGGCAGCAGGAAAGAGTAGAGCGGTAAATGAGCTGGAGATCTTTCTTCCGGCCTATTTAGCAGTTGTGCTCAAGTAGACTCCCCTGTCACTGCCTAGTATTATAGAGGTTTCACCTGATCATTTCCTGAAATTGTCAAAGTTATAATTGTTCTCATTTTACTCAGGAAAACATCCTTAGTCCATTTTTGAAATCCAGAGAGCAAGAATCTAGGGACTTAGCCAGAGCCCACACAACTGTTCCATCTGAAGGCTGATCATTGTAGGCTGTAGTGTAAATGTGCTATAGAATTTAACATTTTCTGTATCATTTGTTCTGTCAAAGGGGAGAATTTCTTTGGATCCTATATTTTTTTCATGATGTGCTGTATGCAAAATGCTTTCTATTGTCATTTTGAATACCTATAATGGCATAAAAGTGCTTTTTATGAGCACAGTTTCTGAAAACATTTGTTCTTCTCCAAATATGATCACAAATGAGGAAAGAGTAACAGAAACATTTCTGTCATTACCAAAGCCTTCCAAATGTCCAAACAATATTAGTTTTTGCTCACTTTAAGAATATTTCTCAACTGTCTGTGTTTTCACAGACATCTCTCCAGGTGTCTGCTATTATCTAAATTAACTGGAGTGAATAAAATCGTTGTAATCCTCCTCAGTTTTTGCCTTTCAAAATAAATGACATTTTAATAAGAATAAGATGACTCTTATGTAGCATTAGAATTAAAAGTCAAAGCATTATTTTCAATTATAAGTTGGTCAAGTATTATGTGTGCTAAGATTATAGTGAGCTCCCTGAATAAATGAAGTTTTAAATATTGAATACTATTTTTTTTCTGTGTAGTGATTGCTTAATTTTAACTAATTTTCTCCTGTACATAAAAGGGGAAAAGCAGCGAGCCATCTAGTTTGTGAATAGTTGTTAACACCACCTTATATGATTTGGTCTTCTAATATTTCCTATATGTGAGTAGTATTACCAGGTGGAGAGGTTAGACAGATCTATCTATCTATCCTCTCTACCTAGTAGTACTACTAGATATTGTCTATCTCATATATATATGATATCATATATTTATATATTATAGATAGGGAGACAGATGGATATACATATAGTTATATGTATATAGATATATCAAAAGATATGTATCCATCAATCTATAGGGACAAGCAATACAAAGTCCTTTCATGAATCTTTCATACTAGTTAGAAGTGACAGACCCTAAATGCATAAACAAATACTAAATAAATACATAAAGAAATTTCAGATAATGAATATATTAAGAATTAAATGAATGTAATAGATGAATATTGAAGGAGTGGGGATTTTTTTATAGTGTGTACTAGAAAAGTCACTCTGAACACCCAGATCATGTATGTGGTACAGACCTGGTAGTTAGTAGTTTGGCTTTGTTTCTTAGTATTTATCGAAAGTCTTTGTATAGAATTTTAACCTTGTGAGTAGTAACCAATGAGTAAATGGACAATTGTGTGTCTATTTTAGATATTTAAAGGAACATTTTGGATCTGAGGTGTAGAATTCTATTTCATGAGGAGAGATGGAAGGAGGGAGTCTGTTAGGAGGAATAGCTCTGTAGCCTCAATGAGAGGTCACGGCAGCATGGACTAGAATGATAGCAGCTGTATTCATTATGCATTGCTGGGTAACAAATTCCCCAGACATTTTGGAAGGCTAAAATAAGAAACATTTATTTTCTTATCGTTTCTAAGGGACAGGAGTCCAGGAGCAGCTTATCTGGGTGATTCTGACTCAGGGTTTCTCATGAGGCTGTAGTTAAACTGTCAGCCCAGGGTACATCATCTGAAGCCTGGACTAGGGCTGGAGGGTCAGTTTCCAAGAAGGCTTACTACCATGGCTGGCGATGAGTTCTGGCTTTTTGCTGAAGTGAGTGCCTCATTTCTCTTCTACTTGGCCTTTTATCCTGGAGGGCTTCTCTTCTCTATGTAACCTCCTCAGTGGAATGACCTGTACTATTCGACGTGGTGGCTGGGTTCTGAAAGAGTCAGTGAGCAAGAAAGAGCACAACACAATTGGAAGCCAGTCTCTTTTAACCTAACATTGGAAGTAACATCTCATCCCTTCTGTATTCAGTTCATTAGCCATTATTTACCAAGTCTCACTCACACATAACAGAAGGACAATTAAGAGTTACCTCCTGAAGGGAGGAATGTTAAAGAACCGATAAACATTTTTCAAAACTACAACTTCAGTGGAGGTGATGAGAGGTGCCCTAATTCATGATATATATATAATATATATGTTATATGTGTTATATATTATATATAATATGTTATAACACATAACATATTATATATAATATATAACACAACATATTATATATAATATATAACATAACATGTATAATATATAACATAGAAAATATATATAATATATAACATATATTATATATATATATCTGTTATATATATATATATATATATATATAAAACTTCTTTTTTGCAGAAGCAATAGGGCTTTGCTGTGGTAAAGTAAAGTACAGAACTATATATCAGTCAGGATTCATTCATGAGACAAAAACCACCTAGTAATTTTAACAGGACAAGTTTCATGTATTAAAATGACTTTTGACAAGTAGTGGGATTAACTACAAAGCGGTAAAGACAACCCGATAAGGAACACAAGAACGGCATATACAGGTACACCTTGGAGATGCTGTGGATTTTGTTCCAGACACCGCAGTAAAGCAAATATTGCAATAAAGCAAGTCACATCAGCTTTTTGGTTTCCTAGTTTGTACAAATGTTGTGTTCACATTATGCTCTAGCCAATTTAGTGTGCAATAATAGCATTATGTCTAATAAGCAATTAAGGTACATGCCTCAATTAAAACATAATTTGTTGGTAAAAAAAATGCCAACCATCATCTTGAGCCTTCAGCAAGCCATAATCTTTTTGCTGGTGGAGGGTCATGACTTGATGCTGCTGACTGATCAGGGTGGTGGTTACTTAAGTTTGGCGTGGCTATGGCGATTTAATAAAATAAGACAATGAAGTTTGCTGTAGAAATTTTCTCTTCCTTTCACAAAATATATTTCTGTAGCATGAAATGCTGTTTGATAGCATTTTACCAATAGTAAAACTTCTTTCAAAATTAGAGTCAATCCTCTCAAGCCCTGCTGACTCTATGTCAATTAAATTTATAGAATATTTTAAGTATTTTCTTGTCATTTCAACAATGTTCACAGCATGTTTCCTAGGAGTAGGTTCCATTTCAAGGAACCTATTTCTTTGCTCATCCAGAAGAAGCAACTCCTCATCCATTCAAGTTTTATCGTGAGACTACAATGGTTCAGTCACCTCTTCGAGCTCTGATTCTAATTCTAGTTCTCTTGTTATTTCCACCACATCTGCAGTAACTTTCTTTGCTGAAATCTTGAGCTCTTTAGAGTCATGCATGAGGGTTGTAATCAACTTCTTCCAAACTGTCTGGAATGTTGATATTTTGACCTCTTCTCATGAATCATGAATGCTCTTAATGGTATCTAGAATGGTGACTCTTTTCCAGGAGGCAAACATTGCAGGAATAACTATCTATGACCCCTATAGCCTTATGAAATGTATCTTTCAATCAGTAAAAGTAGAAATGACTCCTTGATCTCTGGACTACAGACTGGATGTTGCATTAGCAGACATGAAAACAACATTAATTTTCTTTTTTACATATCCATCAGAGCTCTTGAGTGATGAGGTGTATTGTCAACAAACACTAATATTTTGAAAGGATTTTTTTTTCTAAGCAGTGGTTCTCAACAATGGGCTTAAAATAATAAACTATGCTGTAAGTAGACGTACTGTCATTCAGACTTTGCTGTTCTACTTATAAACCACAGGCAGAGTATATGTAGCATAATTCTCATGGGCCCTAGAATTTTCAGAATGGTCCATAAGCATTGGCTTCAACTTAATAACCAGCTACATTCGTCCTTAATAAGAGAGCCAGCCTGTTCTTTGAAGCTTTGAAGCCAGGCATTGACTTCTCCTCCCTAATTATGAAAGTCCTAGATGGCATCTTCTTTAAGGAGAAGGCTATTTTGTCTACACTGAGTATCTGTTCCGTAGTGTAGTCACCTTCATCAAGTGTCTTAGGCAGATCTGGATAACTTGCCACAGCTTCTGTATTGACACTTGCTGCTTTACCTTGCACTGTTATGTTATGGAGATGTCTTCTTTCCTTAAACTTCATGAACCAGCCTCTGCTAGCTTCCAGACTTTCTTCTGCAGCTTTCTCACCTCGGAGCCTTCACAGAATTGAAGAGAGTTAGGGCCTTGCTCCAAATTAGGCTTTGGCTTAAGGGAATATGCTGGTTTGATCTTCTGTCCAGATCACTAAAACCTTCTCCTTATCAGCAATAGAGCTGTTTACTTTCTTACCATTTGTGTGTTCAGATGTGCCGCTCCACTGAGTAGCACTTTTAGTTTTCTTCCAGAATTTTTCCTTTACGACTTGGCTGTTTGGTGCCAGAGGCCTACCTTTCAGCCTGTCTCAGTTTTTGATGTGCCTTTCTTACTAAGCTTAATCATTTCTAGCTTTTGATCAAAAGTCAGTGATGTATGACTCTTCCTTTCACTTGAATGATTGGAGGCCAATGTAGGGTTATTCGCTGGCCTAATTTCAACATTGCTTTGTCTAGGGGAATAAGGAGGCTCATAGAGAGTGAGAGTTGCGGGAGCAGCCAGTCAATGGAGCATTCGGAACACACGCAACATTTAGCAATTAAGGTTGCCATATTAAGTGAGCATGGTTTGTGGTGTCCCAAAACAGTGACAATAGTAACATCAAAGATCACTCATCACAGATCACCATACAGATATAATAATAATAAAGTTTGAAATCTTGTGAGAATCACCAAAATGTGTCAGAGATATAAAGTGAGCAGATGCTGTTGAAAAATGGCGCTGATAGGTTGCTGGGTACAGGGTTTGCCACCTATCAAACCAGACTTTGACAGAAGATCAAACCAGCATATTCCCTTCAATTTGTAAAAAAGAATGCAATATTTGCAAAGTGCAATAAAGTGAAGCACAATAAAACGAGGTGTCACTATATAAGAATGAGCTACTACCTCTGGGGCTGAGGCAAGCTATTCAAAGAAAAAACAAATTTTAGGAAAGTCCCTCTCCTCAAGGGCTGAGATTCAGACTTTGTTGGAGAGCGTATGACTTTAGCCCACCGATGGCAGAAATTGCACTGAAATGATGCAGGATAAAGCCATCAAACAGAAAATTGTCCCTGGAATGATGAGCATCCTTTTCAGGAAGGCATTTTCTGGCGTACTAGTAGAACTCAGTGGGAATCTCTTGGCTCGGGTGCTCGTGAGACTAGCTAGACTGAGCCTGGCCAGAATGCTGGTAGAACTCACTGGGAATCTACCTGTGGAGGTGTTGTGGAAACAGCTGAGATGCCAGCAGAATTTCCTGGTATGTCTGCTCGGGTGCTTGCAAAATTTGCAAGGAAGCTGGATATAGTGCCAGTGGAACTGTGTAGGAAGCTGCCTGCAGGGAAGTGAGCACCACTAACCATCCTGCACACTGCGCAAGTGCTACAGGAGCAAGGAAAGAGAGGAAGCATGTCAGAACCAGGAAAAGAAGAGAAGCCTCTCCCGCAGTTTCCCTCCAGCACCCTCTACTGGCAAAGCTTTCCATCAAGCCAGCTAGCGAAGGAGAGATATTATCAAGGTCCAGCTCTATTAACAAAGCAGGGCCATAATGAAGGGTGGATTTGATGCTGAAAGGGAATGAGTTGACAGCTAGCAGAAGAACTAAGGAAAGTACCCAGGTCAATGTTGGTGCCACTTATTGAGGTGGGGAACTAGGAGGAGTCGTTTGTGTTAAGACTGAGAATTCTCTTTGGGTGCATTAATTTTGAGATGCCTAGGAGACACTTAAGTGAAAGTTTTGATTATTCAGATGAATATGTAAATTTGGTGCTCAGAGGGAGCAAGGGGCTATTTCCAACAAATGGCATGGTAACAATTGAAAATCCACATAAAAAAATCAGAACCTCAACCCATATAGTATACCTTATATAAAACTTAGCTCGTTTTGGATCATAGAACTACATGAAACTTAAATTCTGAAAATTCTGGAAGAAAAAAATGGATATAGTCTTTGCAGTCTTGGGCTAGGCAAATATTTCTTAGACATAACATCAAAACCATAACATGTCACATAAACTAATAAATATGACTTAATCAAAGTTTAGAACTTCTGTTCTTTGAAAAACATTATTAAGAAAATGAAAAGATATGCTGCAGACTAGTAGAAAATATTTGCAAATTGTATATCTGACAAATAATTCGTACCCAAAACTCAAAAATAAAAAAATAAATAACCTAATGTAAAAAATGTGTAAAAATTTGAGCAGGCACTTCACTAAGGAAGATACCCAGGTGCTCACTGTGGCAGCACATATATGAAAATTGGAACGCTACAGAGATTAGTATGGCCCCTGCGCAAGGATCACGTGCAAATGCATGAAGTGTACTTTTTCTTTTTAGAAATGAAGATGTCCAGATTGCAAATAAGTACTTTGAAAGTGTTCAACACCAGTAATCTCTAGGGACATACAAATGAAAACTATACTGAGATATCACTACTTACCTATTCGAATAGCTAATTAAATAAAAACTGACGACATTAAATGCTGGTGGGATGCAGAAGCAACCGGAACACTCCTATTTCTGGTGAGAGAAAAAAATTGGAAAACATTTTGACTTGGCAGGTTTTATAAAATCAAATTAAACACATCCTTATAATATGATCCAATATTCCCACTCCAAGGCATTTATCAAAGGGATATTTAAAATTATGTTCCCACAAAAATTTGTATGCACATACTGTACTTAATCTGAATCTTCAGTAGGATGTTGACTAGGAACACTGAAAATGGTGGAAATGCTTTGTTTTTAAACCTAAAAGGGAAACACTCAGTTTTTCAGCATTAAGTAGAATATTAGCTATGACTTTTTTTTGGTAGATGCCCTTTATCAGGTAAGGAAGTACCCATCTATTCTTATTTTGCCGAAAGGAATAGATGTTGAATTTTGCTGATGCTTTTTACATACCAGTTGAGATGGTCATATGGTTTTCCTTCTTTAATGTATTGATTCGGTAAATTACACTGATGAATTTTTATTTTTAAAATTAATTTTATTTATTTATTTATTTTTGAGATGGAGTTTTGCTCTTGTTGCCCAGGCTGGAGTGCAATGGCATGATCTTGGCTCACTGCAATCTCTGCCTCCGGGATTCAAGCAGTTCTCCTGCCTCAGCCTCCTGAGTAACTGGGATTATAGGCACCTGCCACCATGCCCAGCTAATTTTTTGTATTTTTAGTAGAGAAGGGGTTTCACCATGTTGGTCAGGCTGATCTTGAACTCTTGACCTCAGTTGATCCACCTGCCTCGGCCTCCCAAAGTGCTGGGGTTACAGGCAGGCATGAGCCACCACACTCGGCTGATAAATTTTTATTTTAAAAATTATTTTAGATTCAGGGGCCACATGCGCATGTTTGTTACATGGATATACTACACACTGCTAGTGTTCAGTCTTCTATTGAACTCATGTTGATGGATTTTTAATTGTCAAATTAGCCTTGTATTTCTGGCATAAACCCCACTTGGTCGTTATGTTAATACCTATGTATTTTATATGTCCTTTTTATATGTCACTGGATTTGATTTACTTATATTTTGTTGATGGTTTTTGTATCTGTGTTCAAGTGGCTGTTGTTCTGTAGTTTTCTTTTTTGTCATGTCTTTTTTCTGGATTTGGAATGGTATGATGTTGGCTTTATGAAGTGATTTGGGAAGTATTCCCTCCTCTTCCATTTTCTGGAAGAGTCTGTGTAGAATTGGTATATATTTCTTAAATGTTTGGTTGAGTTTATTATTGAATTGATCTGGTCCTTATTTTTCTATATTGGCAATATTGTGTCTTGGTGAGATTTGGGGCTTTAGAATCCAGCAATCCCAGATTAATATCTGACTGTTAATTTCTCCCTGTGAGACATTGGGCAAGTCACACCTTCTCTCTGAGCCTGTTTCCTCATATATAAAATGTATAATTGTGACAATTAAATCATAACATACATCAGTTATTCAATACTCTACTACATGTATTTATATATAATACATACATATTTGTATATATTAAATTGAAGTTTTACTATCATACTGTACGATTTACAGTACATATCAGTGCTATATTAGTATCCTTATTTTACAGATAAGAAAGCTATTGGAAAGCAAGATTAAATAACTTGCCCGGGATTACTCAGGTTGCATATAATAGAGTCAGTATTCAGATTGACGCTGTCCAGTTCCAGAGTCCTGGCTTTTAAACACTAAGCTTTGCTAATGATAATGCCTATCTTTAGAGTGCTATGCGTATTAAGTGAGGCAATTCCTGTAAGTGGCTGAATTTGTGCTAGTAGAAGCTTGTTATTCAGTAAATTTGTGTTATAATTAATCATATGAATTTTTATTATTTTGAAATGAAACTACTTTGGAACAGTTTCAATCCGAAAGGCATTTTAGATACATATAAATAATCAAATGCTGCCTTAAAGTTTGTTGCTGTGAAATTCCATAAGCATTTGCTACACTTTACAACATGATATTGAGAATATCTAAGCTTCTTAGGAAAAGCAACTTGAATTCTTGCCCTGGTTCCACATTGTCTTTTCATGCAATCCTGGTAATTCAATCTCGTGAAATACTGGTGAATCTGTAGCAAACGGATAGGAAAAATATCTGTTTTTATCATTTTAACCTAAGTTGTTGAATAGTTTAAAAAAGACAAGTACCTGAAGACATTTTGAAAAGTATAAGATTGTGCTAAAATGAAATATAAATATTTGATGTTCTGTGATAAAAATCAGAATCTTCTGTTTATGTATAAATATTTGGAGATTATTTTGAACATACTTGTACTGTGACTAGTACCCATTGATACCAGTTAATTTTAGGTTTTCAGGCCTTCATGGTAGTTATTATTCGGGCAATTCTTACTTTTCTTTTGGCCCAACGAGGTCATGACTGCCATATGCCAAATGTTAGATTCATTTTATTTATTTTAAAATTATAAATGATAACCTAAAAAGTGGAATCACAGATTCAATAAGTACTTTGTCCTATGTTTCAGTCAACAAGACTTAATTTAAGCTTTTTTTTGAAGTGATAAACCTCATTATATCAAAATATATAGCAAAATGACATAGTATATATGCCATTAATTAAGACTGGGAATGATGTGGAAGATGGCACATTGGGCATTCTGACAGAGAGTAAGAAAAGACTCTGGTTATGAAGTGTAATGGTTATTGTGTAGATTGTCAAATGCTAAGGAACAATGCTAACTCTGGGAAAATATAATAACATATTGCATTGTTTTGTGAATTGTAGCTGACTTTGGCCTGGCAAAGCAAAAACAAGAAAACAGTAAACTCACGTCTGTTGTTGGAACAATCCTGTATTCTTGGTAAGGACAATTATTTTATGGCTCTCAAACAACATACTTAACTGGTTTGGAGTTTCATTTCTATTACTGACTTGCAAAGGCAAGAGGATTTCAGGAAAGAAAGCTTATAGGTTTTTTTTTTTTTCAATTATCTCGGTAATACGCATGACTAGAATTGTGGATCACTATGTATGCTTAAAATAACCACCACAAAAATCATCTTTCTTCTAAGGTATCACTGCCTCTCATGGGGATTACTTTTATGAATTGTAAGTTGAAATGATCCTTGGCATACAGTAGGTGTGCAATAGTTGTTGAATGAATCTGAGAATGAAGTAACAGATGTGCTACCCAACATGACACTTGAAACATTTTCTTGTAGCTACCTGTATGTATGACTCTTTTTCTTTTTTCTACCTATAAACATTCAAGTGCAGGGGCAAGGATTTTTTGTACCCTAGTATCTATCTTAGCATCTGGCAAATAATAGGCATTGAATAAACTTTATTGCATGAATGGATAAATAATGACATGTATACTTACACATATGTTTGCAAAGTAAGTTGCTTCTTGGATAAATGAGTGTTTATATTTTGATGAATCGAGACACTTTTAAATTTTTTGGCATACTTTGGGGATTTCTTTGCAAGCCATTAATTATTATGAAGTAAGAATCTTCTTTTGCTGATCACATATCATTTGTCTGAATCTATTGAAATTAGAAATAGTCCTGGTAGTGAGTAGAAAAGCAGATTTCGGGGAAATATTCTGAAATCCGATTCAATAGGTCAAGCAATCAAGGCACTTTCATTTTTAAAAAATGTAACCTATAGTTATACAACTGAGTCTTGGGAATAGAATTAAACACGACTCTTCTTGAGGAAGGGTAGAAATTGTCTAAAAATAACAGCCTAATTTTACAAAGCTCTTTCATGCAGAAGTGTTCAGAATAATGTTGTAAGAGGGCGACTTTTCATTTATCTTACTGGAAATTCCTGATATCTCTATTCTTAAAACTAGTTTCATGAGAAGATGCGAAGAAACTGTGGCAGGCTAATATGTAGCTTGTAAGGTACAAGATAATCTTTCTCACCTCTTAACAATAAGGCTGACCTACTCATTACTTGCTGACAGAAGAGTAATTTTCTTTTGTTTCATTTCATACTGCCTTTATGCAATAAACAATGCAGATTTGATTATAAAAGTGTCAAGTAATCATATATTCTGAACAAATTTGATTGTCAATCAAATTGCAGAATAAAACACAAACTTAAATTTTTGCTGATCATACTTATTAAAAGCATATTTTTATGCCTGAGACTGTAAATTAAGTTTAGAGTTGCTCATATGATAGTGTCAATGGTGTGTGTGTCTGTGTGTGTGTGTGTGTGTGTGTGAAAGAGAGAGAATCTATAGAATATGTAGAAAAAAATCTAAAACATGACAACTTTTTTGCTATATTAGCTGAAACATGGATTCACATTTTCATTTAATTGTTAAATTAACTGAAGAGTTTGTAAAGCTGAACCTACTCATATAGATAAGCTATTATTTCATGTAGGTGTGCTATGATTGTTTTAATAACATGGAAAGTATATCTTTCTACCATTTTTCTTTTTGTCAACCCCTTGTTCTTTTAAATTGCTTTAATAATTTCTTTCTACTCCCTTTTCTCATCTCCCCGAGTTATTAGAAATGCCCCGTCTGATGGGTTTTACTATGAAGTGGGGCTCACTAACTATCTTTCTTGCTAGTTTTTGATGTCTTTGAGGATGGAGTTAAAAGAACTCAGTCCTACATCATTTGTGTTGCTTTCTTAACTATTTCACTCAAATTCTTGTCTCAGATTCCAAAAGCAGAATCTGAGACAAGAATTTGAGTGAAATACTTTATCTGGGCCAAGGTCCCAGGAAACACCAGTAGGAGAGTGGTAAAGTGAGACTGGGAGGGAAGGCAGCAAGCAACAGAGGACCTTAATAGTTAGGGTCATGGAGTATTATCTGGGATATAGTGTAGAGCAGGGGTGTCCAATCTTTTGGCTTCTCTGGGCCACACTGGAAGAGGAAGAATTGTCTTGGACCACACATAAAATAAATGAACACTAATGATAGCTGATGAGCTTTAAAAAATTTCAAAAAGGCCTGGTGGTGCAGTGGCTCACACCTTTAATCCCAGCACTTTAGGAGGCAGGTGGATCACAAGGTCAGGAGTTTGAAACTAGCTTGGCCAATATGGTGAAACGCCTGTCTCTCCTAAAAATGCAGAAATTAGTCGGGCGTGGTCGTGGGCACCTGTCGTCCCCACCACTCAGGGAGGCTGAGGCAAGAGAACTGCTTGAACCCAGGAGGCGGAGGTTGCAGTGAGCTGAGATCATGCCACGGCACTCCAGCCTGGGTGACAGAGCAAGACTCTGTCTCAACAAAAAATGCAAAAAGAAATTTCATACTGTTTTAAGAAAGATTTACGAGTTTGTGTTGGGCCACATGTGGTCCATGGGCTGGGTCTAGACTAGCTTGGTATATGGGATGTTTTAGAGTTGCCCTGTATGCCGGATGAGAAGTTGGGGTATTTTTTTTCCAATCACAAGGGGGAGCCCTCAGCATCTGACTGAGGGCTGCTCTGGTGTGCTTATACCCAAGTGCTTATGGCACACCTGGTAGTGAGCTAGGGGCACCCCAGGCAGAGAGCTGGAGGGGCATTGCTTGAGGTATGATGCCATAAACTTGTACTGGAGATGTGAATGGGAGTCTGGATAGGGTCCCAACATTCTAGAATTTTCTGTAATTCAGATTTTCATGTGATTTGTCTCTGAGCCTGTAAATGTGGACCTGGGATGCCTAGGTACCTTTTTCCCTTCCCTGCAGGGTCCCCAGAGTTTGATGTCCCATGTCATTTTGCCCTTTCCATTTGCTTTTACTTCCTCAGATATTAGCTTACTGAATGGAAGAAAGGTCTCTTTGTCACCTCTTGTAGGAAGTGCCTCAGAGCGTTCTTTATTCTGTATTCAGCTGCTAGATATAGGGTTTCAGGGCACATCGCTGGACCAATTGTACTAGAGCAGAAGGTCAGGAAAGGTTCTTTTCATTCATCTGATGTGATTCATTATCAGGCAGGTCTTTGTTATCCTTCTCAAGAAAAAAAAACCTCCAAATATGGTACTTGTTTCCATTTTTTATCTCTAGGTCTTCCTCCGATGCCAAAGAACAAAATTACACACCATCTTCAACTGCATTTTCAGAGAAGATTTTAGAGCTTGAGGCTCTGGGAAACATTTTCAGCTACTTCACAGAACGTATATGGGATTTATGAAGCTAGCATGATATAGAAAATATATACAATAAAAGTTTTCCAATAAAAATGGAAAACTTCAACTATTCCTGGAATGGGAATTATTACTCCGTTGCTTGGTAAATCCCATTCATATTATGACAGTAGATAATTAGAAGAGAAGCTCATGATGTTTAAATTGGTTGGATCAAAATAAACCTATAGGTAAACCTGGATAAGTAGAGACAAAGTGAAGCATGCCTATTAACAGGACTTCTTAAATTCTTTTAAAAATTATTTTTTTTTGTATAAAGTTGATAAAATTCTTAAGAAAGCTATAACACATCCAAAATTTTGAGAATTTTAGGTTGCTTAAAACACTAAGACCAAGCCCTCAGTATGGCCACAAGCAGACAACCTTGCATGCTCTGGCCTCTGCCAAGTACTTCAGGTTTACCACAACAAAACTCTAACAATTCCTAGTTCCATCTGGGCTCCCTTTGACCACAGGGCCTTTGCACATGCATCTCCCTTTACCTGGAATGCTCTTTTCCTCTTGTCATCTGGTTAATTGTTACCTTCCTTCAGGTGAACCCCTTTAGACAAGGTGTATTTCCTCTGATCTACGTACTCCATGTACTTCTCCTTCACACAGCTGAACTGTTTGTTGATTTTTCCATAAGCAGTGATGATTGTGTTCATTGCAATCCCCAGCAGTCCTGAGTCTGGCACTTTAAAACTCACTAGTAATTTTTGCTACATGAATGGTCCAGTATTTGCATGATTATAAACATTCCTGGAAAGAACATATTACTAAGAAAATTGTTTCTTTTTGTTGTAACAAATTTTTAATTCCCTATCCTACCCGCTTTTGCTGTTCCTTCAGATCTCCAAAATGCTCCTCCTTGGAATGCTCTTCCTTCACACAACTGCAGAGTTTACTTCTTTACTTCGTTCTGCTCTTTGTTTAAATGCCACGTATGTAGAGAGGATTTCCCTGATCACCTGCCCAAATAGCAACCTCCTTTCAGACCCTGTCCCTGTATCCTGCTTTATTTTTTCGTAGCCCTTGCTCCTACCTGACCGTATATTGTACTTGAGTTGGCTGACAGTGCGTCTACTACAGCACAAGCTCCATGAGCACTGGACTTGCATCTCCTTTGTTCACTGCTCCTAGGTTCCCCAGGACCTACAGGAGTTGACTGGCAGAATCCTAAGAAATACTTTGAATAATTGAAGTGAAAACAAGTCTTTTTTTTCCATATGAATATGATAAAAATCAGTGTGTATTCTTATTGGGTTCTAATATATCTTTGAACTTCTCTGATTTTTACCCTAAGAAAGCCTGAAGAAAATGCTTTTCATTTGAGATAGTAAGTACTGTGAAGACAGGGTCTATTTTATTTTTCTTCTGTTTGCTTGTTTTATCTTTATATGTTATGTAATTACTAGAACAGGGAGTAAATGCGATCAAGTAGGATGTTATCATTTTAACAAAATAAAATGCGGAAGGATTATAAATTATAGAAATATATATTCTTCCGTGACCAGTAAATTGGCCCTGAGGGAAATTAAAAAAAAGGGGTATATATTAGGTCATTCTTAGCTTGCTATAAAGTAATACCTGAGACTGGGTAATTATAAAGAAAAGAGGTTTAACTGGCTCGTGATTCTGCAGGCTGCTCCGGAAGCATGATGCTGGTATCTTCTTGGCTTCTGGGGAGGCTCCAGGAAACTTACATTCATGGCAGAAGGTAGAGCGGGAGCAGCAGAGAGGAAGTGAGGAAGTGCCACACACTTCTAAACAACCAGATTTCGTGAGAACCCACTCACTGTCAGAACAACAGCACTAGGAGGATGGTACTGAACCATTCATGAGAAATCCACCCTCGTGAGCCAATCACTTTCCACTAGCACCACCTTCAACACTGGGGCTGAAACTTTAATATGCGATTTGGGCAGGGATTTTCAAAAATAAGCATAATTGGAATAAGACCATAGTATTGACAGAGAGAGGTCGTTGTTAAGAGCACAAGCTCTGGAATCAGATGGCCTGGGTTAAAAGTCTAGGTCTGCTATTGACAGTTTTAAATGATTGAATTTTTCTGTGCCTCAGTGTCCTCATCTGCAAGCTGGGGATAATAACGGTGCTCAGGTCCTAGGATTGTTGTGAGATTAAATGAGGTGATACACGTCTGGTGCTGGGAACAGTGCCTGGCTGGCATATGGTAAGCACTCACTAGATAATAGTGATTATTATTTCCCGTTAGCCTAAAGTTTCAAAGGATTGTACTCATTGGAATGTATCGATTATATTGTGCACATATAGGAGGTTATAGAACACTAGGCAGATTTAACCTAAAGAAGACTCCTTCAAGGTATTTAATAATCAAACTTCCAAAGGTCAAGGATAAAGAAAGGATCTCAAAAGCAGTAAGAGAAAAGAAACAAATAGCATGCAATGTGGCTCAATAAATCTGGCAGCAGACTTTTCAGGTCTTATAGGCCAGGAGAGAGTGGCATGACATATTGGAAGTGCTGAAGGAAAAAAAAAAAGAAAAAAACTTTACCTCAGAATAGTATATCTATGTAAACATGAAGGAGAAATAAAGAATTTCCCAGACCAACCAAAGCTAAGGGATTTCATCAACACCAGACCTGTCCTACAAAAAATCCTAAAGGGAGTTCTTCAATCAGAAATGAAGGGGCATTAATGAGCAATAACAAATCATCTGAAGGTACAGAATTCGCTGGTAATAGTAAATACAACAAAAAACAAGGAATCTTATAAACTGTAATTGTGGCATAGAAACTGTCTTACCCTAAGTAGAAAGACTAAAAGCTCAATCAAGAAAAATAATAATGGTGGACTGGGCAACTAGTAGAATAGGGCCACACCCCTGCTAGGGCATGTTCAAGGCCTTTATTTCCTCTGTAAAATAAGTGTTTTATTTATCTGTGCCTCCAACATTTTGGTATATCTCCAGAGTATCTTTTTGAATTGTGAAAATTAAATCTTTCAGTTCAATTGTGAATAGGCTCAGTATATTTTGTGAAAGGCAGAAGCTATAGTTTGTCTGGGTTGAGTTTTATGCTGTGACATTGGAAGACCTAGAATTTTCCCCTTGGCATCGTAAAGCCACAGGAAATCTCTCAGCCTGACAGTCACTTAGTGGAAGTGCTGTTTTTTTTTTTTTTTTTGGAAGAATATCTGTGGAATGAAACTGGGGAAAGGGAAGGAGAGATGTTAGTGTTCATCGTTTTACCTGTCCCTCAAGCAGATATTCCAGTACTTACTTCCCAGGAGCAGATGACTTAGTTCTTTACCACTAGAAGAATTCAATTTAATTTAGACACCCCCCCACCCCCCCACCCCCACCATGGTATTAGTCAAGTGTAGAAGAGTAAAGGGTTAGAAAACCCTGTGATGCTTGTAATGAGTCTCCATCAGGTGCATAGCAAGTCCCCAGTATAATGTACAAAGTCAGGGTAGAGCAGAGACCTGCCAGCACAGAGCTGCAGAACTCAAGGGAAAGGCCATTGGGGCTGGGGTGGATGCTCTGCCTTTCTGTATAATAAATGTGCTGTATTTATGCACTATGCACTACCTGAGAATTATACAAACAGACATATTTTCCTTAACTCAGACATTATGATGGTATATGCATAGAAGTGAGTCTGGTTGATGGATAAAATGGTTACAAGAAATCAGAAGAGAGGAAGAGAAAATAAAGCAATGTGATTTGGGTAAACAGAGAACACAGAGAGTGGAGAAGTCAGGATTCAAACGATGGGAAGTATGAAAGCCATGTTACCATAATAGGGGCAAAAAATTTCAAGAAATGTTTTCATTATTTTGCAGGGTTACATTAATTTGTCTTATTCTTGTGAATGAGTTACTCCAAGTGACCTTACCAGCTATATATCCCTTTACATCAATTTATTTACTATTATTTTGCTATTAGTACTTTCTTAATTTTTGTATTTAATTTTAATTATTAATTTTTTGATCTTGGCATTTCAGACTGTTCATAACAACCCTAGATGCAGTAACACAATGCTAATCAAAGAAAACCTTCCTTTGAAGTGCCAGAAATTGTTTTCTCTAAAATAGTAGAATTTAGTTAGAAGGCCAGTATTTTGAAATTCAAGCATCTCTTTGGAGAAGGATTTTAAAAAATACATTTGAAAACAAGATGATAAACTGTTAAACTGTGATAATTTTGTGGCCTAAAATGAAATGTCAAAATAAAGATTTTAAAATGTTAACTTTATGTAACTTGGATATACATTGATAGTACTCAACCATTTTAAAACCCTCATTTTCACAGCAAGGTATACTTTCAGGATCGTCACATTTTGCAGTTAAATTTTGAAGATTTTACATATATTGGCCAATTTCATCTTAGTACTCTAGGGTCCCAGGAAGACCACATCTATTCCTCAATAAAGCATTTGCCTCTTAGTGTGTTCGGCTCTTCCTCACCTTAATTCTTCTGAGTTCATTTGTAATTTTCATAACAAAAAATACTTTATTCATAAATTTAGTACATAATGCCCAGAACTCCAGCAGTGAGAGAAGTAGTGAGATGCCAGTATACATGTGTGCATCTGTGAACAGTGGGCATCTGTGCTGTGTGGCTGTCCCTTCCCCAGGAGCCAAGAGGACATGGTGCGAACTCTAGACCTGAACTACCTAGGCTTAATCCTGGATATATACCTTCCTGTTTGACTTTGGGCAAGCTACTTAATTTTTCTGGGCCTCAGTTTCCTTATTTGAAATTGAGGTGAGGGACAGTAATGATCATTTTACAACATAGGGGTGTTTTGAGGATGGAGAAGATAGTTGGATGAATGGATGGATGGAAGAATGGATGGTGATAGGTTGATCAATTGCTTGATAAATAGTATTATCTGTAGTATAGCAGGGATTTAATAAATATGACTTATTGTCAGGCTGAAAGCAACAGCCTCATTCTTTAGGAAAATATTTCTTCCCTGCCTTTACTCCAAGCACATGATTTTTTTTTTTTTTTTTGAGACGGTTTGCGCTTCTTGCCCAGGCTGAAGTGCAATGGTGTGATCTTGGCTCACCACAACCTCTGCCTCTGGGTTCAAGTGGTTCTCCTGCCTCAGGCCTCCCAAGTAGCTGGGATTACAGCCATGTGCCACTACACCTGGCTAATTTTGTGTTTTTAGTAGTGATGGGGTTTCTCCAGGTTTGTCAGGCTGGTTTTGAACTCCCGACCTCAGGTGATCCATCCGCCTTGGCCTCTCATAGTGCTGAGATTACAGGCATGAGCCACCGTGCCAGGCACTGAGCATGTTATTTAAATGGCTTACACATTGGCAATACTCAAAGAAGTATCAAGGCCAAAAGTCCCATTGCTTTAGAGATCCTGCCTCCCTGGCCTTACATAGTGGAACAGCTCTAGCATTCATGTCCCTTTAGCCCAAAATGTTAAAAGTAGAAGTGTTTTCTTGATTCCAATGTAACCATTCAGAATTCTTTCTTGAGAATGTGTTAAGCTGAAGCTCAGTTAAAAGTTGAAGGTGGGAGGCAAAAGGCCCAGCAGTGTTTTGTGGCCATGGTTGTAGCCAGGGAGGAAGTCAGTCTGACAGCATGAAGTCAATACTTAGAGAGAGTAAGAGATGGAAGTGTCCAGCTCGAGATTCCACGTTCTCAAGTCCCAGCTGCAGCTTTGCTCTTCCTGCACTTACAGGAACCTATCATTAAAATCCTCTATTTGTGTAACCTTGCTGGGTTTCTTTCACTTGTCTCTTAGTTTGGGTTGCCCTAAAGGCAGACCCTGAGACAAGAATTGAAGGGCAAGTGTTTTATTCGAGAGGTGATCCTAGGAAACATGAAGAAAATAGGGGAAGTGAGACAGGGTAGGGAAATAAGCAGATAAAGGATTTCTTCAGCAAGTTCCCATTGTGGACAACTAGAGCTCAGATCTGTTGAGGAACTTGGGAGCCATTTATTTGAATACCCAAAAGGAGAGAGAGGGATGTTTGTACACCTGCTCCTGCCAGTCACTGAGTATGGTCTATTTCTGGGGTACAGTAATTTATTAGCACTTCAGGCGGATCATGTTGCAGGCAGAGAAAGTCAAGGGATTAAAGGAAATCCTTAGACAAACCTGCAAATGGTTGGAATTCAGTCCAGTGTGCTCGTGAGAAGTAAGGGTCAGGGGATGTTTATAGGACACCTACAACATCTGCTTTGAGTTAACAATGAAAACAACTTTTGTCACAGTAGAGATATGGTTGTAGGGTGGCCTCAAAGTCTGTACATGCCAGGTCATCTGAAAAAATCTAATTTTCCCCCTATGCTCTCTGAACATATTCTTCTATGTTGACTAGTTGGAAGTCATTAAAGAAGTCCCTGAATTCTGTTTTTAGATTTTCCTCACGGTTAGGTTGAGTTGAGAATTTTTTCACCCAGTCACACCCACAAAGACTTTCTGCCTCCCTGTAGTTCTGGGCTGCTACTCCCTGCACCAACTTTGCAAACAAAATAGCAATGCCAGACCGATGAGATAATGATCATTTAAAAATAGATGTGATAGGCTGGTCGCGGTGGCTCATTTCTGTAATCCCAGCACTTTAGGAGGTTGAGGAAGGCAGATCACCTAGGTCAGGAGTTCGAGAGCAGCTGGCCAAAATGGTGAAACCCCATCTCTACTAAAAAAATACAAAAATTAGCCAGGCATAGTGGCACACGCCTGTAATGTCAGCTACTTGGGAGGCTGAGGCAGGAGAATTGCTTGAGCCTGGGAGATGGAAGTTACAATGAGCTGAGATCCTGCCACTGCACTCCAGCCTGGCTGACAGAGCGAGACTCTCTCAAAAAAAAAAAAAGAAAGGAAAAGAAAAGATGTGGTAGTAACAAATGTAAATCAGAATAAGAATATTTTCCTGTGAGGGTCTCTAATGTTTACATAGAAGTTACTCAACTGTCTATTTTTTAAAAAATATATCAGTCTGCTGTTAAGGAGCAAGAATACACATTTTTATGTGACTTCATATTTAGAGAAAGGCATTTATATAATTATGCATTGTAACTGAGAGATTGTATTATCTTTTTTGTGAAATCACCATAATTACTTTATTTAGTTATGTACTTGAATTTTAAAGCTAGTGATATTTGGCTTGAATACAAATACAAAATATGTGATATCAATCTATAATGCCAGCTGTTTTTTTTTCTACCAAAAATCATTACAGACAAGCAAATGGCAGTTGATGTATAATGAGAAATTTCAAGGCTGTTGGATCTGAATTTAATTTATATTTGTGACTCAGAGTAGGCAATGCTGGATAATCATTTGATGGCTGGAATGTAATCACTGGGTGAACTTAATCTATTTGTTTAGTTGCCCAGACTCCTCACTGTATTTACAGTTAATTGGTTACCATTAAGGTCCTCTTAATAGAGACCATAAAGCAGCAGGATTAGAGACACCTGAAAAGGAACATTTAGTTTGAGTCCTTTCTTAAAGCCAAGTTTTGACATGTGCTCATCTATTTCATTTTTTACCATCTTCGTGACAGACTCAGGGAGAAAAAGACTCTCAACAAGGTGCTTTATGAATTATTTTTACTGCTTTGGCCTATGAACATTTCTATGGCCAGAAAATAAAAAAAAAATCTAATGTTCTTACATATAATTGAAGTTTTCCTCTTATGACTTGAAATTCTTTTTGAATTTTAGTGGCCAGGCAAAGCAACTGGTTACTACTTAACATTTAATGATTCTTCATATACTGAAAGCTTATTTTAAGCTTTTTTCCCCTAAATTTCATGGTTCATTCATAGTTCTTCTAACCGTTTGATTGAACCTTCTAGATATTACATATGAAAATCTCATAGAAAACTTTTCAATATCTTAGGAAAGTCATGTGAACCTATCTGATGAGGAAGGATACAAGTCTCTTATAAAATGTGATTTTATATTATTTTATTATTTTTCTTTTTTGATGTAGTTTTGCTCTTGTTGCCCAGACTGGAGTGCGATGGCACGATCTTGACTCACCAGACTCACCACAACCTCCACCTCCTGGGTTCAGGTGATTCTCCTGCCTCAGCCTCCTGAGTGGCTGGGATTACAGGCATGCACCACCACACCCGACTAATTTTTATATGTTTTTTAGTAGAGATGGGGTTTCTCCAGGTTGATCAGGCTTGTCTCAAACTCCCGTCCTCAGGTGATCTGCCTGCCTCACCCTCCCACAGTGCTGGGATTACAGGCATGAGCCACCGTGCCCAGCCACAAAATGTGATTTTAGGGCTGCATTTTTAACTTACAGATTTTCTTTCTTCTCCAAATAAGGGTTTATTTACTTCAGGACTGATGAAGCAAATTAAAATTATAAATTGTCCTCTTTCCACAGAGATTTTCTAGTCTACCTTCTTCTCCCTTTCTCCTATCCACAATTACCATCACCACAATGCTGGAGCTTCCCTTCATCCACTGGGCTCCAGCCAATTTGGAAAAATTTTGAAAGTAAATTAGTTACGGTGACAATAGAATCAAAATAACGAAATTACTACAATTGAATATTTCTCATCACCAATTTTTAAAATCTATTGATAATATTCAGGAAGTTTTACATTATTTCTGGGCACTTAACACTTTTAGTTATTTTAGATTTTTTTCTGTGAACTTGACATTTTGTTTCTTAATTCATCTTTAGCCAATTATGAGTATTATGCATTAAAATGGGAGGTTGGCCCCTTTCCACTGACAGATGAAAAATGGAAAGTACCTCTGATTGGTCCCCTCCACAACCAATCACTGATCACAGGTCTTCATGTGTAAGTCTTCATGTGTAACTTTGTTAACTTCACTTCAGCCTCTGATTGGTTGACTCTTGCAACCAATCAGACTAGTGGTGGGCCAGGTCTTCATTTACAGAGGGTATAACCAAGTAGCCAATGGGAAATCTCTAGAGGGTACTTAAACCTTAGAAAATTTTGTAACCAGTGCTCTTGAGCTGCTTGCTTGAGCCCACTCATGCTCTGTGGAGTGTACTTTCTTTTCAATAAATCTGTGCTTTCATTGCTTCACATACACACACACAACACACACAACACACACACACACACACACACGAAAGCAGAGGTTGGTTAGATAAATAACACTAAGCTGGTGATACAGTAATGGATTTGTTGACCTAAAAGCATATTTGCAATATTAACTAAAAAGATAGGTTAACAATAGCATATATTTTATGATCTTATCACAAATAGAAATATCTGAAAATGTTGCTAAGTCAAGCAGGCATTGCAGATAAAAGTGAATTAGAAATTAAGGGAATATGAATATATATAACAAAATACCAACAACAAACCTTCAAATCTGAAAACAGTTCATAATTTGTTGGTTAAGTTTTCTTATACTGTTTTCTTATTAGAAAAGCAATATATTCTCAGTGCAGAAAATGAAGAAAAAAAATCCCATTAAGAACATTCATAATCCTACTAACCCAGACATGGAAAAAACTCACAGAAAATAGCCTATTGTCCAGATTCCAGATTTATTTCTATCTGCACACACAAACACAAATACTGATATCGATGAGTGCTTTTCTGTAGCTTCAGTTTTAAAATCTGCATCGTATCCCATTACTTGGTTGAAATCATGATTCATTTAGCCAATCCCCTTTTTTTAGATATGCGAACTGTTTCCAGCTTTTCCCTAATTTATATTGCACGGGGCCTGTATACTTGGCTAAAAATAAATTAGAAATAAGAAAACAAAAGTTATTTGGAGCAAAGTTAGCCTCTAGCACACCATCTCCTTCTTAACCCCCAAATAAAACACCCTGACTAGACTTGCCTGTGAAGATTTTGTTGCTGACTATAGTATTGAAAACCTTTTTGCTGTATGCAGCTCACTGATCTTCTCTACTCTTGAGTGTGGGGAAAGCATGGTGTATTATTAGTGACAAAGGCCTTTTTATACAATTTTACATATCAGAGCTGGGTATGAAAGGATGACTTGATGATTTGATGCCCACCACTGTCTTTACTTTTAAAAAATTTTAATAGTTTTTGGGGTACAGGTAGTTTTGGGATACATGGATAGGTTCTTAAGTGGTGATTTCTGAGACCTTAGTGTATCCATCACCTAAGCAGTGTACACTATACCCAATATGTAGCCGTTTATTCCTCACCCCACTCCCACCCTTTATACCCGGAGTTCCCCAAATCCACTGTGTCATTCTTATGCCTTTGCATCCTCATAGCTTAGCTCCCACTTACAAGTTAGAACATATGATATTTGGTTTTCCATTCCTGATTTACTTCAGTTAGAATAATGGCCTCCAGCTCCATCCAAGTTGCTGCAAAAAAACATTATTTTGTTCCTTTTTATGGCTGAGTAGTATTCCATTGTGTATATGTACATTTTATTCTTTAAAACATTTCATGTATTTATTTACTTATTTTTTAACTTTTAAGTTCAGGGTTAGCTGTACAGATTATTTCATCACCCAGGTATCAAGCCTAGCATTCATCAGTTATTTTTTCTGATCCTCTCTCTCCTCCCACCCCTCACCCTCCAATAGACCCCAGTGTGCCTTGTTTTTCCTCTATGAGTCCATGTGTTCTCATAATTTAGCTCCCACTTATAAGAATGTACAGTATTTGTTTTCCTGTTTCTGCATTAGTTTGCTAATGATAATGGCCTCCAGCTCCATCCATGTTCCTGCAAAGGACATGATCTTGTTCTTTATAGTTCCATGGTATTCCTTGGTGTTTATATATCACCTTTTCTTTATCCAGTCTATCATTTTCGGTCATTTAGGTTGATTCCTTTGGTATTGTGAATAGAGCTGCAATGAACATATATGCATGCATGTTTCCTTTAAATAGAACGATTTGTATTCCTTTGGATATATACCCAGTAATGGGATTGCTGGGTCAAGTAGTATTTCTATCTTTAGGTCTTTGAGGAATTGCCACACTGTCTTCCACAATGGTTGAACTAATTTACATTCCCACCAACAATGTAAAAGCATTCCTTTTTCTCCACAACCTCTTTAGCATCTGTTATTTTTTGACTTTTTAATAATGGCTATTGTGATGGGTGTGAGACAATAGCTCACTGTTTTTTTGTTTGTTTGTTTTAAATTTTACTTTAGGTTCTGGGGTACATGTGCAGATCATGCAGGGTTGTTGCATAGGTACATACATAACCAGGTGGCTTGCTGCCTCTATTCCCCCTTCATTTATATCTGGCATTTCTTCCCATGTTATTCCTCCCCACCTTCCCCTGTCCCTCCCCTAGCTTCCCCCCAACAACTGCCCCCAGTATGTGGATATCTCACTGGGGTTTTGATTTATATTTCTTTAATCATCAGTAATGTTGAGCTTTTCTTAATATGCTTGTTGGCTGCATGCATGTCGTCTTTTGAAAAGTGTTCATGTCCTTTGCCCACTTTTTAATGGTGTTGTTTGTTTGTTTCTATAAATTTGTTTAAGCTCCTTATAGTTGCTGGATATTAGACCTTCATAAGGTGCATAGTTTGCAAAAATTACCTCCCATTCTGTAGGTTGTCTTTTTGTTCTGTTGATAGTTTCTTTTGCTGTACAGAAGCTCTTTAGTTTGATTAGATTTGATTTGTCAATTTTTGCTTCCATTGCAATTGCTTTTGGCGTCTTCATCACAAAATCTTTGCCAGTGCCTATGTCCTAAATGGTATTGCCTATGTTTTTTTTCTAGGGTTTTTGTAGTTTTGGGTTTTAGATTTAGTCTTTAATACATGTTGAGTTGATTTTTGTATATGGTGTAAGAAAGGGGTTCGGTTTCAATTTTCTGCTCGTGGCTAGCCAGTAATCCCAGCACCATTTATTAAATAGGGAATCCTTTCCCCATTGCTTGTTTTTGTCAGGTTTGTTGAAGATCAGATGGCTTTAGGTGTACAGTCTTATTTCTGGGTTATCTATTGTGTTCCATTGGTCTCTGTGTCTGTTCTTGTACCAATGCAATGCTGTTTTGGTTACTGTAGTGCTGTAGTGTAGTTTGAAGTTGGGTAGTGTGATGCCTCCAGCTTTTTTTTTTTTTGCTTAGGATTTCCTTGGCTAGTTGGGCACTTTTTTGGTTCCATATGAATTTTAAAATGGCTGTTTCTATTTCTACAAAGAATGTTAAATGGTAGTTTCATAAGAATAGCATTGAACCTATAAATTGCTTTGGGCAGTATGACCATTTTCACAGTATTGATTCTTCCTCTCCATGAGCATGGAATGTTTTTCCATTTGTTTGTGTCCTCTCTGACTTCTTTGAGCAGTGGTTTTTAGTTTTCCTTATAGAGATCCTTCACTTCTCTTGTTAGCTGTATTCCTAGGTATTTTATTCTTTTTGTGGCAATTGTGAATGTGAGTTCATTTGTAATTTGGCTTTTGGCTTGATTGTTATTGGTGTATAGGAATGCTAGCGAATTTTGCACATTGATTTTGTATCCTGAGACTTTGCTGAAGTTGATTACCAGCTTAAGAAGCTTTTAAGATAAGACAATGGGGTTTTCTAGATATAGGAACATGTCATCTGCAAACAGGGATAGTTTGATTTTCTTTCTTCCTATTTCTTTCTGTTTCTTGATTTCTCTGGCCAGAATTTCCAATACTATGTTGAATAGGAGTGGTAAGAGAGCAGTCTTGTCTTGTGCTGGTTTTCAAGGAAAATGTTTCCGGCTTTTGCCCATTCAGTATAATATTGGCTGTGGGTTTGTCATATATGGCTCTTAATATTTTGGGGTATGTTTCTTCAATACTAGTTTATTGAGAGTTTGAGCATGAAGTGATGTTGAATTTTATTGAAAGCCTTTTCTGCATCTACTGAGAATAATCATGTTGTTTTTGTCTTTAGTTCTGTTTATGTGAAGAGTCACATTTATTAATTTGCATATGTTGAAACAAACATGTATCCTGGAAATGAAGCCTACTTGATCATGGTGTTTAAGCTTTTTGATGTGCTGCTGGATTCAGTTTGCCAGTATTTTGTTGAGGTTTTTTGCATGTTCATCAAGGATATTGGCCTGAAGATTTTCTTTTTTGTTTTATCTCTGCCAGGTTTTAGTATCAGGATGATGCTGGCCTCATAGAATGGGTTAGGGAGGAGTTTCTCCTTTACAATGTTTTTTGGAATAGTGTCAGTAGGAATGGTACCAGCTCTTCTTTGTACATTTTATACCACATTTTCTTTATCCACTTGTTGGTTGATGGGCACTTGGTTGGTTCCATATCTTTGCAGTTGTGAATTGCGCTGCTATAAACATGCATTTTCATAAAATAACTTCTTTTTTTTTGGGTATGTTAAATATAGTGAGCTCCAAGTTTCTCTTCAAAGAATCAGTATGTCAGTATGTTCAGCTCTCTTATTCTTTATTCTCCATTTTAAAGTTTAACTTCCTGGTTCTCTTCACCCCCTTGCCTCTAGTTTCAGTAAACAACATCCCCACCAGTTCTAATCAGTAGTTCACGTTTGTTCCCCTAGTCACCTGCTTTGACCTGAGTCACCCTGGTCACCTGCTCTGACCTGAGTCACCTTTAGTTACCTGTTTCATAACTGTCCTTTCTGTCAATCTACTCATCCCACCACTCCGGCTCATACCCCTGCTCCCTTTAAAATAGTCAACTGGAATTAGCTTAGACTGTGTGTCCAACCCTAGCCAATAGGGGAACAACACAGCAGTAGGGGCTATCTGCCTCAGGGATAAGAATGCCTTCCACTCCCCTGTTCAGATGTGCTCTCACCATTGCCCATCTGTGAAATGCACCCTTCTATAGAAGTAAATAACCTTGGTGAGAAAATTCTTTGTCTGAGTGCTAGTTCTTCTTTTCAGCACCGAGGAACAAGCATTTGTTTCTAACAGGTAGATAGCCAGTAGTGGGACTGCCAGATCCAATGGTAGTTCTATTTTTGGTCCTTTAAGTAATCTTCATATTGTTTCCATCGTGATTGTTCTAATTTACATTCCCACCAGCAGTGTAAAAATGTTTCCTTTCACCACATCCATACCAGCATCTGTTGTTTTTGAGTTTTTTAAAAAACTTTTTAATTTTGGCCATTCTTGCAGGAGTAAGATAGTATCTCATTGTGGTTTCAGTTTGCATTTCCCTGATGATTAGTGATGTTAAGCGTTTTTCATGTTTGCTGGATGTTTGTATGTCTTTTGACTACATGGGCTCTTATATTGTTCCAGATGAATTTTAGGATTTTTTTTCTAGTTCTGTGAAGAATAATGATGCTGTTTTGATGGAAATTGCATTGAATCTGTATATCACTTTGGATAGTATGATCATTTTCACAATATTGATTCTTCCCATCCATGAACATGGAATATGTTACTATTTGTGTGTATCATCTGTGATTTCTTTCAGCACTGTTTGGCAGTTTTCCTTGCAGAGATCATTCACTTCCTTGTTTAAGTACATTTCTAAGTATTTTCTTTGTTTTGCAGTTTTGTAAAAAGGGTTGAGTTCTTGATTCTCATCTTAATCATTCTTGGTGTGTAGCAGTGCTACTGATTTGTGTACATTGAATTTGTATTCTGAGACTTTATTGAATTCATTTCTTGGATCTATATGTTGTTATATATATATCAAATATAATATTGATAAATTATGTTTTTGATATGCTGTTGGATTTCGTTAGCTGGTATTTTATTGAGAACTTTTCCATCTATATTCACCAGGGTTATTAGTCTGTAGTTTTCTTTTACTATTATGTCATTTTCTGGTTTGGTATCAGGGTGACACTGGTTTCATAGAATGAATTAGGGAGGATTCCCTCTTTCTCTATCTTTTGGAATAGTTTCAGTAGGATAAATACCAATTCTTCTTAGAACATCTGGTAGAATTCAGCTGAGAGTCTGTCTGGTCCTGGCTTTTTGTTGGCCATTTTGTTGTTGTTGTTGTTGTTACTGATTCAGTCTTGCTGCTTGTTATTAGTTTGTTCAGGGTTTCTATTTGTTTCTTATTTGATCTAGGAGGGTTGTATATTTCCAAGAATTTCTCCATTTCCTCTAGATTTCCTGATTTGTGCATGTAAAGGTGGTCATAGCAGCCCTGAATGATCTTTTTTATTTCTGTGGTATCGGTGGTAATTGTAAGATTTATTGCCGAGGTAAAATAAGAAAACTGAGGCAGGTATTAAAAAAAAGTGAGAAGCCAATTTATTCAGCTCCCGGGCAACCTCAGTGGTCCAAGAGGGGCCAGAGAAGTCGCACCCGGCTGTTCAGGGCGTGGGGTTTTATGGGGTGTACAGGCAATTGATTGGTTACTGGGAAACAAAGAGAAGGCATTTCTATTGGCCGTTGAGGAGTAGGAAGTACATGGAGTTAAAGTAGGAAGTACATGAAAGTAGCTGCCATTGGTAGGTGGGACCTTGGGTAAGTGGGCCTTGATTGACTATTGGGGAAACAAAGGGAAGGCATTTCTATTGGCTGTTGAGGAGCAGGAAGTACATGGAGTTAAAGTGGGAAGTACATGAAAGTAGCTGCCATTGGTAGGTGGGCGGGACCTTTGTACGCGGGCCTGCTGGGGGCATATGGGGCAGGGAACGGTGGGGTTTCTTTTAAAAAAAATTTCTCTGCAGGGTTTTTAACAGTGGGCTGGAGGTTGGATGGATAATTTAGTGCTGAGTGTGAGCTTGGGCATGGTATGCAGAGGCGGGGTGCAGGGAAGCTTTGTGGGGAAGCCAGATAATGAGCTCGAGTGATGATGCAGTTATCAGGCATGGAGAGTGATGAATGTGTTCGTTTAACTCCCGGCAAGGCAACCGGCCTTACAGTAATATCTCCAGTTTCATTGCTAATTAAGCTTATTTGGATCTTCTCTCTTTTTTTCATAGTTAGTCTCACTCATGGCCTATCAATTTTGTTTATCTTTTCAAAGAATCACATTTTTGTTTCATTTATCTTTTGTATTTTTTTGTTTGAATTTCATTTAGTTAAACTCTGATGTTTGTTATTTCTTCTGCAGGGTTTGGGTTTACTTTTTTCTTGTTTCTGTAGTTTTTTGAGGTGTGACATAAGACTGTCAATTGGTGCTCTTTCAGACTTTTTGATATAGGCATTTAATACTATGACCTTTCCTTTTAGCACCACTTTTGCTGTTTTGACAAGTTGTGTCACTGTTATCATTCATTTCAAATAATTTTTAAATTTTCATATTGATTTCATTTTTAATCCCAAAGTCATTCAGCAGTGGATTATTTAATTTTCATGTATTTATACAGTTTGGAGGGTTCCTTTTGGAGTTGATTTCCAGTTTTATTCCACTGTGGTTTGAGAAGATACTTCATATAATTTGGATTTCCTTAAATTTGTTGAGGATTGTTTTGTGGCCTCTCATGTGGTGCATCTTAGAGAATATTTCATGTGCTGAAGAGAATGTATGTTCTGCCATTGTTGGGAAGAGTTTTCTGTAAATATCTGTTAAGTCCATTTATTCTAGGATATAGTTTAAGTCCACTCTTTCTTTGCTGACTTTCTGTCTTGATGATCTGTCTATTGGGAGCATTGTTACTACATTATTATTGAGTTCCTGTCTCAGTGAATAAATGGATGAAAGCATTTAAGGGAGTAAGGCTTTTGTAATAATTCAGGGGTGGGCTGATTTAGACTTGTTGGCAATAAGAATGAAAAGAAAGGGGAGGTAGGATATAAACTTTTAGGGAAGAATTAAAAATCATTGGTGTGTTCTTATATACATATATAATATAAGAGGGGAAATAACCTGTAATTTTAGTATTCTGTTTGATAATAAGATTATTTTGTGCTATAACTGACAAGGATATACTTCATAGAAGTGGTTTGTTTTCCTCCTTCAAGTATTTTTATTTCTATTTTTTTCATATATCTTTTTTCTAAGCATAAAAATGTTATCATCTTAATACCATATATATTCATTGGCCAGGTAATGTTTCCTTTTAAGATTTATAACTCATGGTAGATTATTAACATTGATCCTGAGAGGAATTTGCCTCTGTTCACTGGGAGTTGTAATTACTCTTTGGAGCCAGCTGAGGGCTAGAAAGAGTTGACCCAGAGTTAAAAAGCATTTAGCCCACTTTGCCCCGGGGCATCTGAAAGCATTACCGTGACCTCTGCGGCAACTGTTAGGTCCACTCAAGAAATAGCTAGTGCATTACGGACTACCTAGACACGGAATATACTTTGCAAGAATTCCCCCAGTAAGTAGATTATTCCCACCTTCCACTTTCTCTTTCAGTCTTTCTTTTCTTCCTTCCTTTCTTTTCTTTCTTTCCTTCCTTCCTTTTTCTTTTTTTCTTTGTTTCTTTTCTTTTTTTCTTTCTGTCTCTCTCTCTTTCTTTTTTAATTTGTAACCATATTTTATTTGGTTTGGGACATTTCTTCAAGTAGATACAGAGTATACATTTGTCATATTTTCTGGCTGTTCAGTTAATCTTGTGAACACATTTCCTATATTTGGAGGGGGTTCCCACTTTATGAATATCTTTTTCTTAAGCAAGTCACCAGGAAAATGTGTAAACTTAGCCTCTCTGGCAACTGAAGCACAACCATGTTACTTAGACTCCATCAGTCAGATAACCTCAGCAAGACTTGGATTTGCAAGTGAGAAATGGGTGAAACGTGTATTGGACAGTGTCCAGTTTGGGTTTGAGAAAGGGTGGTAGTGGAAGATGGCAGGATTGGGGTCCTGGGTCTACTTCACTGTCAGTGGTGTAAGTTGTGCCTGAACCAATACAATGTTGGCTAAAGCTTTGTCCCTCCCTGTATGGCCTTCAAGCCTGACTGTTGGGAACTCCCAGGGACTTTGTAAGCCTCCTCACTGCCTTTCATAAGTGTTTTCCTGTGTAAATGAACTTTAGTGCTTCTATAGCACAAGGTACAGTGGTAATGGTTTTTAATGTAGCACAATAAGGATTAAAGAAAAGAGGGGAAATTATGTGCACATTCTCATTTCTTCTTCCTGTAACAATGTGGGTGTGATGGTTGATACTGAGTGTCAACTTGATAGGATTGAAGGTTACAAAGGTGTGGTGGCTCATGCCTATAATCCCAGCACTTTGGGAGGCTGAGGCGGGTGGATCATGAGGTCAGAAGATCGAGACCATCCTGGTCAACAAGGTGAAGCCCTGTCTCTACTAAAAATACAAAAATTAGCTGGGCATGGTGGTGCGCACCTGTAGTCCCAGCTACTCGGGAGACTGAGGCAGGAGAATTGCTTGAACCCAGAAGGCAGAGGTTGCGGTGAGCCGAGATCGTGCCATTGCACTCCAGTCTGGGTAACAACAGCGAAACTCTGTCTCAAAAAAAAAAAAAGTATCAATCCTGGGTGTGTCTGTGTGGGTATTGCCAAAGGACATTAACATTTGAGCCATGGACTAGGAAAGACTGACCCAATCTTAATCTGGGTGGGCACAATCTAATCAGCTGCCAGCACGACTAGAATATAAGCAGGCAGAAAAATGTGGAAAGAGAGACTGGCCTAGCCTCCCAGCCTGTATCTTTCTCTGATGGTGGATGCTTCCTGCCCTCAAACATCAGACTCCAAGTTTTTTAGTTTTGGAACTCAGACTGGCTCTCCTACTTCTCAGCCTGCAGACGGCCTACTGTGGGACCTTGTGATATGTAAGTTAACAATTAATAAACTCCACTTTATATATATATATCAATTCTATTAGTTCTGTCCCTCTAGAGAACCCTGACTAATACAGTGGGTAAAGAATGCTGTGGATCTTCATGTAGTTATAATTAATAGTAACAAGTAACATTTCATGAGCACTAACTATTTCAAGTTACTGTGTTTTTCAGACATTGTCTCATGTAATACATTTGGTGGTCCTATGAGAAGAGCCAGCATTATCTCTATTTTTAGAAGAGAAAAATGATGTTTAAGCAACTTGTTATCTTAGCCGAGGTTCGTACAAAATGGAGCTTACATGTGAGTTATTTATTGGAGAGGGAGGTGGTAACCCCAGCGTAGCAAGAATAAGGAAAAAAACAAGAAGCAAAGAAGGGAAGGAAGGACAGCAAGTACTGTTGCTGAGCTGCCACAGCTTTACTAAGAAGCAGCATTTACTTGGTCATGGGAGATGGCTCTGGACAGATCTTATGGGACTTCGCTGCATTAGAAGAGTCAATTGTGGAAGAGAAGGAAGAAGAATTCATTCCTGTGTCTCATTGATGAAAGTTTTCCCATAGGCCTTTCTTAACCTCCAGATTCTTTTGGATTGTGTTACTCAACCTCACTGGAATTGTTATGGGGGCGGGGGTATGCTGCCAGCACCTCTTGTAGAACAGTTGGCAGGGGCCTGGGTACAGAAGTTGCTACAGCTCTCACCATGGCTGCCGTGAGGAAATTCATGCTGGAAGCCAGCCCTCACCCCAAGGAGCCAGACAGCTGAAAGTATTAAGAAATGGGGCTCTCCATATAACAGGCTACTGAAGGCCAGGGAGGGAGGTGGGACAGGACAGATCTGAGAAGGGAAATACTTGACAAGAGACATCACTCTTGTCTCTGCCTCTGTCATCACCTGGCATTCTCTCTGTGTCTATGCCTGTGTGTCTGTTTTCTCTTCTTAGAAGTACAGTAGTCATATTGGATTAGGGCCCACCCTTATTCAGTATGACCTCATCTTAACTTGATTGCCTCTGCAAATATCCTCTTGGCAAACAAGGTCACATTTACAGGCACTGAGAGTTAGGACTTCAATATATCTTTTCAGGGGACACAATCCAACCCACAGCAACATGTTGATGATTAGAGAAGACATGGGGAAGAATTTGCAGAGAAAGGGAAGTGATTAATTTAGTTTTGAGTATGTTGCGTTTGAATTGCTTTTGAGACTGTAAGACTGTTACGTCCAATAAGCAACCCAATATGTTTCTGGAGCCTCAGGGGAGTGTTTCTGGTTGGTAAGGAAACAGAGTCATTAGCATCTGTGTGAAACTTGCTGTGAAATAGACAAGTGATGAATAAAACATTGAGGAGCCACAATGCTTAAGAGGTAAACACAGAGAGAGGAAGGTTGGGGCGACTTACAAGGAGTAGGCGGACAGGAAGTTCGAAAGAAAAAACACTAGGAGAAAATAGTGTCAGACAAGATGTGAGAAAGTTTCCAAGGAGGAGCACAATGCTTTTTGAAGCTCAATAGTACTACAGTTTGGCCAGGTATTGAGAATTGTTTCCATATGGTGATTTCATATGATTCCATGTAAAGGATGGAAGAATATCCCTTAGATTTGCAAATGGAGAGTGGTTACCCAGAGAGGTTTCAGGGGAGTGGTAAGGGCTGGGGTGCAGGGGTAGCATGACAAGCAATGGTAGGTAAAACTGGCAATAGCCAATAGAGGAAACTGTGCTATGAAGAAATATGAGAACAGGGGCTGTGGTTAGAAATCAGGAAACTTGATGCTTGTTCCAGACAGGAAAGAGGCACTGATGGAGGAAGAGGATAAATGTGAGAGATGTGAGAAAAGGAGCAAGCAAGGACTCTGGATGCAGCTCCCAATCATTGGAAACTGTTGAATTGGATGTCCTAGCTCTGAAAAGTTCTGTTAGTTATTAATTATATCATTACACTGAATAATGTATAGTAATAACTTGAACGACCATATTCAGATAACCCTGAAAGATTTAAGGTCACGTTTCCAAAAGGAACTTAATAGGAATAATTATTAAAGTTGTAATTATTTGCATTTCAGTTTCTGACTAGCTCTTACAATTTGGACATGTGTAAATTTCAGCTTTTAAATTTCGGTTTGCATTTGAAAAATAAAAGCATTTCTCAGCACTGAACTATTAAAATATTTGTAGTTTCTTTTACACCAAAATAAGACTTTAATACCAGTTCAACTTTTAAGCCATATATATTACAGTTTAACCAAAACACATTTTTATAGCTTTCTGCTTAAATAAAGATATGGGTAGTAAAAACCTCTTTTTAAAACACATGTATTATTTATTATCATTATAAAGAAATTCATGTTGGTTGGAAGAGTTTGAAAAAATGTATATACATATCAAGAAAAAACTGAAATCACAATCACATATAATTTCACCACCTAGGGTTAAGAATTATTTTTCATTCTTTTGTATTATGAAATATTTCATATGTATGACAAATATCCATTTATGCATACTGAGTTTCACTACATTATGGCTTTATTATATTTTCTTAAGAAAAGTTTGTAAAGAAATAATGTTATGGAGTCAATGCAAGTCTCCTCTTCATCCTACTTCCCCTTCCTACCCAGAGGTAACCATTATCTGGAAGTGGGTATACATTGTTTCTATGTTTTTATACTTTTATGATGTGTGTAACTCTTCATTCAGCATGAAGAAGTATCACTAGTAGCAGAAAGCACTGCCTCAGCCAAGCCCTCCCTAAGCAGGTCTCAGCTGGGACTCCTGAAAAGTGCCTGAGCTGAAGCCTCCGAATGGAAGTGCCTAGACTAGGAATGCAGAAAAGACTGAGTGGGGCTAGTTGGGGTCGAGGGAGCAGGGAGTGAGTTCTCGGCTGCAGATCCCTCCAGAAGCTGTAACATGCTGGCTCTGTACCAAGTCTGGTGTGGAGATGGCAGTTTCCTGCCATGATGTCTGCTGGGCAAAGCCTTGTAACTGACTAGGGTATTGCCTGAAAGATAATACATAGGATTTTTGGCCCGAAGCCACACTCCTCAGTATGGTAATTCTATGTTTAACTTTTTGAGGAACTGCCAAATTGTCTTCTGAAGTGACTGTACCGTTTTCCATTTCTGCCAGGAATATGCGAAGGTTCCAATCTCTTACAACTTTGCCAATAGTTATTATTTAATCTGTCTTGTGAATTATAGCCATCCTAGGGGGTATGCCGTGGTATCTCACTATGGTTTTGAATTGCAATTCTCTATGACTCATGAAGTTTAACAACTTTTTTGCCCATTTTGAAGCTGAGTAGTTTGTGTTTTTATTATTGAGTTATAAAAATTTTTACTTATTTTGGAAAGCAGATATGTATCAGATATATGATTTCTAAGTGTGTTCTTCTGTGGGCTCTCTTCTCATTTTCTTGATAATGTCCTTTGAAACACAAAAGTTTTTACTTTTGATGAAATCCAACTTACTGATTTGGTTGCTTGTGCTTAAGAGTCATTCTAAGAAAACATTGCGTAATCTAAAATCACAAAGACTTACACCTATATTTTCTTCCATAAATTTTATAGTTATAGTTCTTATATCTAAGTCTATGACTCATTTAGCATTGATTTTTGCATTTGGTATTAGGTAAGGTTCCAACTTCAATCTTTTGCATGTGTATATCCAGTTATCCCAGTACCATTTGTTGAAATAACTTCTTTACCTATTGAATTTTCTTGTCATTATTGCCAAAAATCAGTTCACCATAAATATAAGGTTTATTTCTCAAGGGACTTCCAGTTTGGTTTTATCACTCTATGTGTGTATCCTTATGCTAGTCTCACACAGTGTTAGTTATTGTAGCTTTGTAGTCAGTTTTGAAATCAGGAAGTATGAGTCCTTCAGCTTTGTTTTTATTTTTCAAAATTGTTTTGGCATTCTGTGTCCCATGCATTGTTAGATGAGTTTCAGGATCATCTTGTAAATTTCTGCAAAAAAACCCAAACAAACAAAAAGCCAATTGTATTGAATCTCTAGATCAATTTGCCTATTATGATAGGCAGAAAAATGATACCCCTCCTTCAAGATGTCCACATTCTAGTATAATCTCTAGACCCTATGGATATGTTATATTAAATGGTGAAGGGGAATTAAGGTAGCAGATGAACTTGAGGCTACTAGACCCAGTGTAATGGCCAGTGTCTTTAAACATGAAAAAGGGAGGCAGACAAGTAAGTGCTGGAGTGATGTGCTGTGAGAAAGACACTTCAGAAGACAATTTGGCAGTTCCTCAAAAAGTTAAACATAGAATTACCATACTGAGGAGTGTGGCTTCAGGCCATTGCTGACTTTGACAATGAAAGTGAGCCATAAGCCAAGGAATATGGGCAGTCTCTAAAAGCTGGAAAAGGCAAGGAAATAGGTTCTCTCCTAGAACCTTCAGAAAGAAATGCAGCCCTACCAAAACCTTGATTTTAGTCCAGCAAGCACCATTTTAGAACAATCCAGGACGGTAAGTGTCCGACCTACCCTCTGCGGGAAGACTGGGCTCATTGGGAAAGAAACCGGACCGCAGGCTAGAGGAAATTCCTTAAGTTCAGGCTTTATTGAGAGGAAAGAGCCTCCGGGCGGACCAGCCGGGAGGAAGAGGAGAATGGCCGCGCCGCTCAGAGGGGCAGGGTTGTTTTATAGGGGGCTGAAGGGCTGGGGGGTGGGGAAGCCAAAAGCCGAGGTGGTGGGCAACTGTTGGTCAGTTTGAACTGCTGGGCGGGAAGCTGGGCGGCGGGAAGCTGGGCAGCATGAGGGCTAGGGCCGGTATCGGTATGTAAAGTGAGAGATAAGGGAGCCTCTTTGTGGGGGAGGGAAAGAGAGAGAGAGAGCTTTTGCGGTAGGGGCAGAGTTTTCCAAACATTCCCGACTCCTTAAAGAAAAGAAAAAGAGGGGGTCAGGGGCGTCGGTTGTCTCTCTGGCTACTTCCTGCTGACAAGGGTCGACGGGGGTTCTGAAGAGGTCTCTTTTCTTAACGAGCCTGGATGTTCGGGGAGAGGTCTATTTCTTGCACTCGTTCAGGGTAGGGTTGGAGCAGCATCTGGTGGATGGTGACTCGAGTCAGTTCTTGAAAGCGCCGCTGTAGGAACACGCTGTGGCTTCAGCCGAGAACTTCTGACTCTGCAGGTTAGTTTTGAGTTTCTGGAGGCTCTCGATTCGGGTTTCTACTAGGCCGGATTCATTGATGTAGTAACAGCACTCTTCTTGTAGGAAGATACAGGTCCCTCCTCGTTCAGCAGTGAGCAGGTCCAGGGCTCTTCGGTTCTGCAAGGCAACTTGGGCAACTGAGGTGATCTGTCGTTGGAGTGATGCTAAAGACTCAGTAGAGTCATCAATAGCCGCTTGGAGTTGTGAGGTCAGTCGGGCTATGGCCAGGTGAGAGTGGACTAGTGCCCCTCCTCCTAATCCTGCTGCAAGTGCTGAACCAGCAAGGGAGACACCAACGGCAATGGGTAGGAAGGCAGCTCGTCGGGTGCGGCGATGGGGAGTTTGCAGCATCTGGAATTCGGCTGGGGAATATATAGTGAGTCGAGGGACTAGGGTTACCGGGAGGACTTTCTGTGTATTTTCAGATGGCTGGGTGGGTTGGGGAAGAGAAGTGTTGGCGTGTTCTCGGAGAAGGCTGCGAAGGAGAGTAAAGTAGGGGAGGTAGCTGTCTAGAGGAGTAGTCTCTGGCGGTGGGGGAGTTGAAAGTAGGAAGGGGCAACCATACAGCAGCTCAAATGGGCTAAGCTGTGATGGGCCCCGGGGGCCTGCTCTTACCCTGGTGAGGGTGATAGGAATTAAGGTTACCCAGGATTGGCGGAGCTCAAGCATGAGCTTAGTCAGATGCTCCTTTATTAGGCCATTGGCCCGTTCTACCTTACCAGAGGACTGGGGATGGTAGGCGGCATGTAGCTTCTACTGAATTCCTAGAGAGGTAGAAACGGCATTAGTGACTTTGGAGATAAAGGCTAGGCCGTTGTCTGACTGTATGGTAGCCGGGAGTCCAAAGCGTGGGATGATGTCTTGAATGAGATAAGTGGCTACTGTCCCGGCAGACTCAGAGGCTGTGGGGTAAGCTTCAATCCAGCCTGAAAAAGTGTCAACAATGGTTAGCAGATACCGGTACTGTTTGTGCTTTGGCATATGGGTGAAATCAATTTGCCAGTCTTGGCCAGGTAGGAACCTGCGTAGCTGATGAAGCTGGCGCCGGGGATGACAGGAACCCTGGGAATTAGTTTTCACGCAGACAGTACATGAGGACTGATCTTCCTATATGGTACTGAGGAGGCTTTGCTTTTCAGGGAGGATGAGAAGGTTATGCTTGAAGGCCCAGTCATCCTTGAACTGTACCCCGGGGGTAGACTGGAGGGTCTGGAGTTCTGAGGCAGAGTATTGAGGGCTAGGAGAAAAAGGCTGTGTGGGCTGGCTGTGGGGAAGGTTATGACGGCCTTCAGCTTTGAAAGGATGTCTCACCCCAGAAGGGGAACTGGGCAGGTGGGGATTACTAAAAAGGAGTGGGTGAAGGGAGTGGAGTTATATGAGCACATGAGTGGTGGGGTTTGATAGGGGATACTCGGGGTCCCATCGATTCCCATGACTAAGACCTGGGAAGGGGTGAGATGGCCAGAATAAGAAGGAAGTGCGGAGTAGGTAGCCCCCATGTCTTGTGACCCTAGGCTCGGCGAGGGTAACCGGAGTCGGAAAGCCAGGGCCCCGCTAGTCATCTAGCAGCCCTAGTAGACTGGGGAACGGAGCTCCCTCGGAGGTCGGCTCCTGGCAAGCAGGCTCCTCCCTACTGAGGGTGACCGTCGGCTGCGTAACGCCAGTGTGTCTGTTTTGAGGAACCGGCACCCTGGGGAAGCTGGGGCAGTCTGACTTCCAGTGTCCCGGGAGCCGACAGATAGGGCAAGGCTTAGTTGGTGGCCGTGGTTGTGGACAGGCTCGGGACCAGTGTCCTTCCTTTCCACATTTGAAACATGCCCCTGGAGGGGCATGGGTTTCGGCCTTGGGCTTCTGGTTCCCTGCCGGCCTTAGAGCCGCCACTAGGGCTTGGGTCTGGAGGGCAGCCTTCTGCTTCATGCGAGTTTGGCGGGCAGCCTCAGCCGCATCTTCCCTGGCATTGAATACTTTAAAGGCCATTTTTACCAGGTCTTGGATGGGAGTCTCTGGCCCCTCTTCTGCTTTCTTTAGTTTCTTTCTTATGTCGGGTGCTGATTGGGAGATAAAATGGGAGGCTAATACAGTGGCCCCATTTTGGGAGGCTGGATCTAGTCGAGTGTACCGGACTAGGGCTTCTTATGTTTGAGTGAGGTATTGGAATTCTTTAACATAGGTGGACGGGTTGGCTGAGAAGGATCCTAAACGTTTCTCAATTTGGGACAGGTCTTGGAGTGAGAAAGGAACATGGACCCTGATTAAACCTTCTGCGCCTGCTACTTCTCGGAGTGGGGCCAGGATAGCTGGCTGGTGGGAGCGGGTGTGGGCCGCCACCGGAGAGGCAAGAGGAAGTGCAGCCTCTGAGGGAGGGGGCTCGGAGGGAGTAGAGGGAGAGCGAGGCATGGCCTCTGAGGTAGGAGGTGCAGAGGGAGTGTGGGAAGGGCGTGCGGTTGATGGCGGGTGGTTGCTGAGATTGGCAGGAGAGGACAGATGTTCAGGCAGATCCTCCGGTGAGGAGTAGGGAGGGGGAGAGGTAGTGGAGGAAGATTTACGGGGGGTTCGAGATAAGAGGATTTGGTAGGTGGAGCAGGAAGAACATAGGTTGGGGTGGGTACGGAGGTCCCAAAAAGCCTGGACGTAAGGAATTTCATTGTCCTTGCCCGCGCGGCGACAAAAATCGTCGAGATCTCGGAGGGTGTTGAAATCAAAAGTGCCAGTCGGGGGCCAATGTGACTGGTTACTGAGTTTGTATTGGGGCCAAGCCACCTGAGACAGGAAGATAAGCTTTTTCTTTCTGAGGGTTTGGGAATATCCCAATTTGGTAAAATTCGCAGCAAGCACCCAAGGGGGGTGCTCAGAGGTATTTTGGACTCCGAATTTCCCATGGCAGGCGCAGCTACAGACTCTCCGGCGCGGATGGGCAGATGCAACGAAAAGGCGTCCCTGTTCGTTGCAAATTCCCCGGAGTACAATTAAGTACGGAAAGGGAAGCGGTCAGAGGGGCGTCCCCTGTCTGGCGGCTGTCCCTCGGAAGGCTCCTGGAGCCGGAATGGAAGACTACCTTGGCTCGGCCGAGACTAGGCAAGGAGTCCGTGCGGAACGCCGGAGAGGGAGCAACTGCACCATGCCGTAGGAAGAGGAGACGGGAAGCGGGGGAAGGCAAAGCAAGAAAAACTTGGCTTACCTTAATCGGAACGTGGAGGTGGCAGGGCCAGTGTTGGGTAGGTCGGGGAGGGGGGTCGTGGCCGGGCCAACGGCCCCAGCTCCCGTCCCGGGTTTCGGCACCATTTGTCCGACCTACCCTCTGCGGGAAGACTGGGCTCATTGGGAAAGAAACCGGACCGCAGGCTAGAGGAAATTCCTTAAGTTCAGGCTTTATTGAGAGGAAAGAGCCTCCAGGCGGACCAGCCGGGAGGAAGAGGAGAATGGCCGTGCCGCTCAGAGGGGCAGGGTTGTTTTATAGGGGGCTGAAGGGCTGGGGGGTGGGGAAGCCAAAAGCCGAGGTGGTGGGCAACTGTTGGTCAGTTTGAACTGCTGGGCGGGAAGCTGGGCGGCGGGAAGCTGGGCAGCATGAGGGCTAGGGCCGGTATCGGTATGTAAAGTGAGAGATAAGGGAGCCTCTTTGTGGGGGAGGGAAAGAGAGAGAGAGAGCTTTTGCGGTAGGGGCAGAGTTTTCCAAACAGTAAGATTTGTGTTTTAAGCCACGAAATTTGTGGTGATTTGCACAGCAACAAGAGGAAACGAATGTGGCCATTTAAACAAGGGCAAGTCTTCCAATTTTTGAACACATGTCTTTCCATACATTTAGGTCTTTTTAAAAACTTTTTAAAAATGATGTTATGCAGTTTTTAGTGTATAAATCATTTACTTCTTTTTTCAAATTTATTCCTAAGTTTTATTTTTTTGATGTTATTGTAAACAAACTTCTCTTAATTTCATCTTGGATTGTTCATTGGTAGTGTATAGAAATATAATTTAATTTTGCATATTGATTTTGTGTACTGTAAACTTACTACACTCATATATTAACTGTAATTTTTTTGTGTGAATTTCTTGCAATTTTCTACACAAAAGATCATGTTATATGCAAATAGAAATTGTCTTACTTCTTTCTTTCCCATCTGGATGCCTTTTATTTCCCTTTCTTGACTAAGTGACTTGACCAGAAACTCCAGTACAATGTTAAATGAAGTGGGAATAGCAGAGTCCTTGCCTTATTCCTGATCTGACGAAGTCAAGTGTTGAAATAAAAATTAAAAAACAAAATCTCCTGCCAACGCAGACAAGGTCAACACAAAAGTAGAAAAGAAAACCGTTTTGATTTTTGAATAAACATTAAACCAGATGTCATTCTCAACATAGACAATCCACTAAAGAGATTGAAAAGACAAAGAAATCCTATCCTTTTATACGGCTAAGCAGATGCAATCCTTGCCACACATGTCCTCAAGATAAATAACTAGTCTTCAAATAAGAGGACTTGATGGCACCATTTGTCACACATGGTTCATCCTAAATTCACCTGATAATTGGAGTAGGCATCTGTGTTTACTAATTGCCCTAATCCAAAAGAAAAACAAATTTATCATATCTTTACGACAGGAAGTAGGTTTATAATTTGTACCCGGGTGCCTGGTGTGTGAAGCTCCCACCCTCCCATAGGAACCCCTTTGATGGGTGTATTGTCTTCTTCATTGGCTTCATTTAGTTTAAAGATATGCCCCCTGTGTCTTTAAGGAAAAGATTTATGGGTTGTAACACTGACAAGAGTGTTATTTAAGTTTTGGAAAGATTTACATAGTACATTTTAATGAGGCAGAGAAAGAATGAACAATTACAAGTTTTCTAAGGTATCTGTGCTAAGAAAAGGTGGGGAGTGTGGAAAATCTCTTACTCTTCTTGCATTGAGGGAAAATGTAGTTGGTTGTGTATATGTGTTGTGTTTTTGAAGATTCATGTTATTTACCCATATGAGTGGAAGCTGATCTTCATCATGAAGCGTAATGTTACCTGAGAAGTATGCAGATGTCTTTCACTGGGCTGAGGATGTTTTCTTCTGTTCCTAGATGAGAGCTTTTATCATGAAAGAGAGTTGGATTTTGTCAAATGCTCTTGTCTGCATTTACTAAAATGATCATTTTTAAAAATTCATTCTGTTAATATGGTGTTTTACCTTGATTGATTTTCTTTTTTTTTTTGAGGCAGAGTTTTGCTCTTATTACCCAGGCTGGAGTGCAATGGTGCGATCTCGGCTCACCACAACCTCTGCCTCCTGGGTTCAGGCAATTCTCCTGCCTCAGCCTCCTGAGTAGCTGGGATTACAGGCACATGCCACCATGCCCAGCTAATTTTTTGTAGTTTTAGTAGAGACGGGGTTTCACCATGTTGACCAAGATGGTCTCGATCTCTTGACCTTGTGATCCACCCGCCTCGGCCTCCCAAAGTGCTGGGATTACAGGCTTGAGCCACCACGCCCGGCCACATTGATTTTCATATTTTGAGCCGACCTTGCCTTTCTGAGACAAATCCCACTTTGTTATAGTATAGACAGTAGTCCCCTATAAGCCACGACTTCACTTTCCATAGTTTCAGTCAACTGCAGATTGCAAATAGTAAATGGAAGATTTGATTTCAGAAATAAACAATTCGTAAGTTGTAAATTGCGCACCATTCTGCATAGGGGGGTGAAATCTTGCACTGTCCTGCTCCTTCTCACCTGGGACATGAATGCTCCCTTTCCCCAGTGTACCCACATTGCATGCTCTACCACACAGTAGTCACTCAGCTGTCTCAGTGATCAGGTCGACTCTCACGGTATCTCAGTGCTTCTGTTCAAACCACCCTTATTTTACTTAGTAATGGCCCCGAGCATCAAAGTAGTGATGCTGGCATGTTGTTATAATTCTTCTATTTTGTTATTAGTTATCGTTAATCTCATACTGTGCCTAATTTATTAATTAAACTTTATCATAGATATGTATATGTAGGAAAACAGTTCGTTTAGTGTTTGGTACTGTCTTCAGTTTCAGGCGTCCACTGGGGGGTCCTAGAACATATTTTCCCTGGATAAGGGGGTACTACTGTAATTCTTTTCATATGTTGCTGGGTTCAGTTTACTAGTATTTTATTGAAGATTTTTTGCATCTATATTCATAAGGGATATTGGTCTGTTTTCTTTTCTGTGATTTTCTTTGCCTGGGTTTTGTAGCAGGTTAATACTGACCTCGCAGAGTAAGTTGGGAAGTGATATGGTTTGGATTTGTGTCCCTGCCCAAATCTCATGTCAAATTGTAATCCTCAGTGTTGGAGGTTGGCCTGGTAGGAGGTGACCGGGTCATGGGGGCAGATTTCCCACTTTAGTGATGCTGTTTTTATGATTGAGTTCTCACAAGATCTTGTTTAAAAGTGTGTGACACCTCCCCACTCTCTCTCTTCCTGCTCTGGCCAAGCCAAGATGCCTGCTCCCACTTTGCCTTCTGCCAGAGTGAAAGTTCTCTAAGGCCTCCCCAGCCATGCCTCTTCTATAGCTTGTGAGCCAGTTAAACCTCTTTCTTTATAAATTACCAGTCTCAGGCATTTCTTTACAGCAATGGGAGAAGAGATTAATACAGGAAGTGTTACCCTCTCTTCTGTTTCTTGGAACAGTTTGGGAAGAACTGGTGTTAGTTCTTTAAACACTTGGTAAAATTCACCAGTGAAGCTGAAGCCGGCTAGCCCTGGGCTTTTCTTTACGGGAAGTTTTTGATTACTAACTTAACCTCTTGTTATACTCCTGTTTAGATTTTGCTTTTCCTCTTCAGTCAGTTTTGGTAGTTTGCGTATTTAGAGTAATTTCCATTCCATCTAGATCATCTAATTTGGTAGCAAACAATTAATTGTTCATAGTTTTTATGATATGCTTACAATCCTTTTAATTTCTATACAGATGATATTAATGTTTCCTTTTCATTCCTGTTTTGGTGTTTTGAGTCTTCTCTCGTTTTTCTTAGTTAGTCTGGCTAACTAAAAAACAGGAAAGTACTTTGGGAGGCCGAGGCAGGTGGATCACAAGGTCAAGATATTGAGACTCTCCTGGTCAACATGGTGAAACCCCGTTTCTACTAAAAAATATACAAAAAATTAGCTGGGCATGGTGGCGCGTGCCTGTAATCCCAGCTATTCGGGAGGCTGAGGCAGGAGAATTGCCTGAACCCAGGAGGCGGAGATTGCGGTGAGCCGAGATCGTGCCATTGCACTCCAGCCTGGGTAACAAGAGCGAAACTCCGTCTCAAAAAAGAAAAACCAGGAAAGCCAGGAATTCCACCAAAACCAGGAATCAACTTGTCAATTCTTTTGATTTTTTCAAAAGAACCAAATTTTATTTTTATTGCTTTCTGCTATTTTTCTATTTCCTATGTCACTTATTACCTCACTGATCTTTATTACTTTTTGCTGTTAGGTTTGAGTTGAGTTTGCCCTTCTTTTTTCTAGTTTCTTAAGTAGGTTAGCTAATTGATTTAAGATCTATCTTTCTTTCTTTCTTTCTTTCTTTCTTTCTTTCTTTCTTTCTTTCTTTCTTTCTCTCTTTCTCTTTCTTTCTTTCTTTCTTTCTTTCTTTCTTTCTTTCTTTCTTTCTTTCTTTCTCTCTTTCTCTTTCTTTCTTTCTTCTTTTTTTTTTCTTTTGAGACAGAGTCTTGCTCTATTGCCCAAACTGGAGTGCAGTGGTGCGATCTTGGCTCACTGTAACTTCTACCTCAGGGTTCAAGTGATTCTCCTGCCTCAGACTCCCAAGTAGCTGGGACTACAGTCACCCGCCACCATGGCTGGCTAATTTTTTTTTTTTTTTTTGTATTTTTAGTAGAGACAGGGTTTTACCATATAGGCCAGGCTATCCTCAAACTCCTGACCTCTAGTGATCCGCCTGCCTCGGCCTCCCAAAGTGCTGGGATTACAGATGTGAGCCACCGTGCCCAGCAGATTTCCCCCCACCAAGAACAGCTTTGCAAGGCCATTTCAGAATATGGCAAAGAAACACGTTTTGGGGTAAAATATTTTATTTTTCTTCTTTGTTTTGTAATGTCATGCCAGAGTCAGGTTAAAAAGTAAATCATGATATGTAGGGTTAAATAAAACCTATCTGAGGGCATGACTCCCCAGATGCTTTAGATGGGAATTTGGGCAAGATAAAAAAAATCAGAGGTTAATCTCATTGACCTTATTTTCTAAGTAGTCTGTCAGTAAAATTTTTTATCTTTATCACTCTTAAGTAATTTATAAAATGTTTTTTATTTCATAGTTTTTGTTTTTTTTTCCTTTTGTTCAAAGCTTATATTTTATTTGGCTTTATTATGTCATAGAATACAGCTTGTATCATTATAGTATCTTAGAATAAATTGAGAAATTCTTCATACTCTGATGATTAAGATATTTGCATAGCATTTATCTCCAACTTACTGGATTAATACAATAATAATAATTTATTTACTCAAATTCTGCAGTTTAAACAGGGCATTTTAAGGACAGCTTATCTCTGCTCCATGCTACATTTACTAGGGCAGCCCACTGGAATGGGAGGAATCTTTTTTAAGGAGGATGTTAGTACTGGCTATTGGCTGAGAGCTTACTCGGGGCTATTGGCTGGGTCCTTGGTTTAATTTCATGTGTTCTCTTTAAATGGCTAGACTCGGCTTTGTTTTTTTCAGTATGGTGGTTGGAATCTAAGAGGGAATGTTCCAAGAGTTAGCGTTCTGAAAATATAGCCTGCCTGTACAAGCATGCATCACAATCGCTAATGTCCCATTGGCTAAGGGAAGTCACATGGCCAAACCCAGAAATAATGTATGGAGGGACTAGACAAGGATATACATACATTTAGTCCCAGCTACTTGGGAGGCTGAGGCAGGATAATCACTTGAACCTGGAAGGTGGAGGTTGCAGTGAGCCGAGATCACGCCACTGCACTCCAGCCTGGGAGTAGAAGTGCTTTCTCAGAAAACTATCCCAAAGTAATAGTTTGCCACAGCTGATACATAGAAAAGTTTATGCAAGTTTTATGAATTCCTTGAAGAGAATGTATTTTGTTTTCAGACCACAGTACTCAATATATATTTATCCAACTATATTTACTGTACTGAATTTTTAATGATACTGTCTAGAATTATTTGTCTCTTCTTCGACTATTAAGGACCCTCGTCTTGAGCAGGGATTCTTTTCTTTCTGTTTCTTTTCTTTCTCAATTCACAAAGCTTCTTAGTTTATACTTCTTACAAATTTGAGAAAGTAGAGAAAAATTTTAAAGTAATTTGTATGTCAATTTAAAATCAGTGAAACTTTAGTGTTGGTACAATCAAGGTATATGCTCTGATTTGGTTTGGATCTTTGTCCCTACCTAAATTTCATGTTGAATTTTAATCCCCTGTATTAGAGATGGGGCCTGGTGGGAGGTGATTGGATTATGGGGGCAAATTATCCGTTCGTGCTGTTCTCATAATGGTGGGTTTTCCTGCAATCTGGTTGTTATTGTGCTGAAAGAGAGAAGAAAGGGTTATCTTTATGTGTTCAGAGAGTAAGACTTATTTTGATGGTCTTAAGAGCCAAAACTATGGAAGTTTTCAAGGGTATGCTTTTAAAGAAAGCAAAAGCTGCCTGCACTGCATTTGAGTGACTTGAGTAAGTGAAGGGAAATTGAGGTAGGCCATTTAAGGTATGCTGCCCCTCCTCCTCACTCTCCTGTTCCTCCTTTGCCTTCTGCTGTGATTGGAAGCTTCCTGAGGCCTCCCAAGAAGCAAATGCCACCATGCTTCCTGTACATCCTGCAGAACCATGAGCCAGTTAAACCTCTTTTCTTTTCGAATTACCTAGTCTCAGGTATTTCTTTATAGTAGTGTGAAAACAGATTAATACACTCCCTAAATGTGAAAAAACAAAGTACAATCCTTATTTCACCTTTCTGTTTATGTTTTGCCTTTCTCTCATTTAAACTGCCAACATCCAAGGAAAGAAGAGTTAAAAAATTATTTAGTAAATATAAAGATATTCTATGCCATACATTTAAAAAATGTATTGCATTTGGCAAATCTTAGAACACACTGAACAGGTTATTTTCCTATTGTATAAGAATGGAAACTAAGGCACAATGAGAATATCTTGTTTTCCACAGTCTTGTAATTTGGAAGTGTCATTACATTCAGCCACACCAAGTCCATTGCTGAATTGATTTATTCTCTCTGTATAGAGTTGGTGTCCCGTGGCCTACCCAGATAATAGTTCATTCCTAAATGAAACACAATAAATTTGGAACTAAGTAAAGTGCTTTATTTCTTTCTGTTTTGAAAATCTATAGTTATTGTGCTGAAAGAGAGAAGAAAGGGTTATCTTTATGTGTTCAGAGAGTAAGACTTATTTTGATGGTCTTAAGAGCCAAAACTATGGAAGTTTTCAAGGGTATGCTTTTAAAGAAAGCAAAAGCTGCCTGCACTGCATTTGAGTGACTTGAGTAAGTGAACGGAAATTGAGGTAGGCCATTCAGCTTCTTGCCCACAGGAGGAGGGAAATTAGCAATTTATTGCAGATGAAATGGTAGCAAATATGAACTCTCTCTTTTTAACTTTTACCTAGAAACTGTTGATGAAAAAGCCAAGCCCTGTAAAATATTTGAAGAGATTTGTTCTGAGCCAAATGTGAGAAACATGACCCGTGACACTGCCTCAGGAGGTCCTGAGAACATATGCCTAGGGTGATTGGGTTACAGCTTGGTTTTCTATGTTTTAGGGAGACATAAGACACCAATCAACATATGTAAGGTATACAATGGTTTGGTCCAGAAAGGTAGAACAACTTGGAGAAGGTGGCGGGGGTGGGATTCATAGGTTTTCTGATTGGTGAGTAGTTAAAACTGATATTCTCTAAAGACCTGGAATCAGTGGAAACAACTGTCTGGGTTAAGATACGAGTTGTGGAGACCGAGATTCTTATCACGTAGAGGAAGTTGCCTAGGTGGCTGCCCTTAGAGGCAAGAGATGGCAAAAGGTTCTGTTCTCTCAGCTAATCAACTCAGGATCAAAAAAGACCTGGAAAGGGAAGGGTATTCGCCACATAATGCATTTCCCCTGCAAGAAACAGCTTTGCAGGGCCTTTCAGAATATGTCGAAGGAATGTATTTGGGGATAAAATACTTAGATTTTTTTTTCAGGGCCTGCTATCTGTCATGTGATGCTACACTACAGTCAGGTTGGAATTTGGTTTCTGTTGCTACAAATGTCAGTCCTAAGATCTCTGTTGTAATGTTAATGCTCTGTTGTAATGTCAGCTGTGCCTGAAAAAGAGGAGCGTATAATGAAGCATGTCTGAGCACCTTTCCATCATGGCCTGAACTAGTGTTTCTGGTTTCTTTGGAATTCACTTGGCCTAGATGAGCGGTCCATGGAGTTAGCTGAGGGGCTTAGAATTTTATTTTTGGTTTACAAAACGTAGGAGTCGTATATTGGACAATTGCACATTTTTTTAATTGTACTTTAGGTTCTGGGGTACATGTGCAGATCATGCAGGATTGTTGCATAGGTACACACATGGCAATGTGGTTTGCTGCCTCCATCGCCCTGTCACCCACATCTGGCATTTCTCCCTATGTTATCCCTCCCCGACCTCCCTACCCTTCCCCCACTGTCCCTCCCTTAGCCCCCCCAACAGACCCCAGTGTGTGATGCTCCCCTCCCTGTGTCCATGTATTCTCATTGTTCAACACCCACCTATGAGTGAGAACATGCGGTGTTTGATTTTCTGTTCTTGTGTCAGTTTGCTGAGAATGATGGTTTTCAGGTTCATCCATATCCCTACAAAGGACACAAACTCATTGTTTCTTATGGCTGCATAGTATTCCATGTGTATATGAATTGCACATTTTTTTAAACTTCGATTTTTGGTCAGGTTAGTAGGAACCATGTCCAGTTATGGCAAACCAGAATTGCCAGCCAAGCAAAATACTAACGAAAATGGCTCGTTGTCATGTCAGAGATACAGACAGCAAAGAACAGTTTTAACAAAAGGTGACTTAAAATTCCTCCTCCCTTCCTCTCTGAAACCCCTTCTTTCTTTATTCCCCCTACTCTGTCTTCACCTTGATACTAGTGTTGGGTGTCCAGGTTCTTGGCATCTTGAACAAAGAATTGGACAAAATGCACAACACAAGGAGAGAATGAAGCAACAAAAGTAAAGATTTATTGAAAATGAAAGTATGCTCCGCAGGGTGAGAACGGGTAGAGAATAGGGGCCCAAGAGCCCTGTTACAGAATTTTCTGGGATTAAAATATCCTCTAGAGGTTTCTCTTGGTTACTAGGTGTATGCTCTATGTAATGAAGAGGGTGAAATAAAGTTACAAAGTAATTTGCCTGGGGAATGCCCTGCATAAATGGAGAGGATATTTCCTGTCATAGCTAAAGTGATTTCATTTAATTTAGTTCTAGGAAGTCAGCAGCAATTGGCTAGGAGGAGCAATTGACCAACTGTCCCCTACCTCCAGACTATTCTCCTGCCTCGGTCTCACACTCTAATTTGGGAGAAATTACAATAAAGTTCCTCCCTGTGTGGCCTTGGTCTCAGTTTCTTATCAAGCTATTCACTTTTAGCCCACCCCCAACCAACAGTCACTGTCAAACATACGCAAGCCCTGGGTTCCCCATGTTTTCACCCCCTTCCTCATTTTCTCCTTATCGACTTTCCAAAAATAACTAGTGTAACATAGAAGAATAAACACTAATTGTGAGAACTCAGACATTGAGTCAGACATTGGCCTCAGGGAAGATATTTTGGGTAAAGGACATTCCTTGGTCCTCAGATCTCACTGAATCTGTGTTTTCCAGTGACAGGTTTCTTTGTGTCTGCTCAGCAAATGGGAATAGGGAGACAGAGTGAAATTTGTTGTGAGGAAGCTGTCAGAAACCTTGGCCATAGGTTCTCACATATTCAGTGAGGCCACTTCTGCTTCAGAGATGAAAGAGGAATATATTTCTTTTCTTCTTCAGCCACATAAGATTACAGATTTAGGATCTATTTACCCAGCATTTTTTGAGCAAACATGGTGATAATTCAGGTTAAGACATCCCTAATTCTTAAAAGTGACTTTGAAATATACATTAGCTATCTGTTAAAATAAAAATGTCTTATTTTGCTTAAAAATTTTAAAACACAGATTTTAATACTGTACCAAAGCAATAATCAAAAATTATTTACATGTTCATGCATTTGTTTTGATAGAACACATTTTAATTTGGAAAATGTTGTTGACTCTATCCTCAGGGATTAAACCACACTGAAAACCAAATATAATCTTTATCTTAAAACTGTGTGCATATCTGTCATTAAAATATGTTCAGTCTTTAGATGATGGACATAGCATTTGGAACAGGAATAGATATTACAAATTATCTCTCTGTCTTACAGATGTGAGGAAATTAATATCTACCCAACCTCATCTCCAAAGTCAAACAGCCTGTTGAGGCTACAGAACAGTTAAATGTCAATTCATGAGATAAATGTTATTTTAAAAAATAGTCTATTTTCTTCATGACATTGAATAAATTTTAAATCAATCAATCAATCAATTAATTAATTAGTGTATTTGTTGTCTCCTTTACTAGAATGTAAACTCCATGAGGCCAGGGATTTTGTGTGTGTGTGTTTTGTTTGCTCCTGTATTCTATATGCTCCTGGCACATAGTACATATTTGTTGCTCAGTACATATTTGTTGAATAAATCAAAGAATGCCTATTTGGGGAATAATACAGGCTATAGGTGCTTTTAAAATTTGTGGTCAGACTATATGTTTGAACTTGGATAGTAAGAGAAGGTTTCACCCAATCGGTAGAACTTGATCTTGGTGTTAAAGGGTGGTATTGCTTGGAGATGAAGGGGTGAACATGCCGGATAGGGGCTTCCATGAACTAAGGGCAAAGATCAGGATGGGGGGCCAACATGCGCGGGACGGAGTGAGAGTAGGCTGCCACTCATGTTTTGAGATCATACAAACTTTGACCAAACTGGACCTAATGGAAACAACAGCCTGGCACCCCTTTCACCACTACCTACATTTTTTACCTATAATAGTAAAAGTTTTTGGCCTATCTGACTTTGACTTCAATAGACTAAAGGTCAACTATTTGGTTGTCCACTCAGAACTCTTCAGAATTCAGAAATATGGCCGTCCCTTCTTCACTACCATATTTATTCTGCTGCCTGATTTTTTCTAGCTCACTTATTGTCACAGTGCCTATGAAATGTGACAGACGTCTCTATGTAATAATGAGGCCACTTTGCATTTGTATAGTACTTAGTATTTTTCATGGCACTTGCACATTTATTATCTCATGAACAGATTCTACATAAATTGCAGTGTCTCATAAAATGATCTACAATCAGTTGTGTCATTTGGTCAATGTCCACTGATCCTAGCGGGGAGATGAAAATTGTATCTAATTTGACTCATCATGTTGCAGTAAAAACAAGAAACTAATTAAAGGCAGGTCAACACTACACTGGTAATCCCAGGTCCTGGTTTGCATAATGCAGTGTCAGTCTCTTCTGCTTTTTACTGTTAGGAATTTTATGTAGATTATATATAAATTTTTTCCCTAAGTTGAAGAAGTATTGCATTAATCTGTCAAATAATGGATTGCTTTTAGTTGTAACAGTCATCTACCACTCATTCATAAAATGTTCACTGGTAACTCTTCCAAGTAGAGTGTCTTGTCACTCTGGTTCATAAAATGTTAGTTAGGGGTCTGAATCATGTGTAGGGGTAAAGATAACTTCCTCCTTCCTCACCCTTCTGAAGGTTTGATGATTTGAGTCTATAAAACAAATGCATAATAGAAAGATTAAGAGGAGAAAGGTATACAAATTATTATTTACACATGTGTACATGAGAATAATATGAAATATGAAAACTCAGAAAAGGCCATGTGGCTGAAGGTTTATACCATCCTGGAGTTACGGAAGGAAGAGGGGCTTGGATTCTGGCAAGATACATTATGGGAGGGAAGGACAAGAAAAGGCCTGGCTAGTGAAGGCAGTCTTATACAGATTGCTATCGTTTGCATGTTGGTTCCCTACAAAACTCATGTTAAAATTTGATTCCTGGCCAGGAGTGGTAGCTCACACCTGTAATCCTAACACTTTGGGAGTCTGAGGAAGGCAGATCACAAGATCAAGAGATTGAGACCATCCTGGCCAACATGGTGAAACCCAGTCTCTACTAAAAATACAAAAATAAGCCGAGCGTGGTGACACTTGCCTGTAGTCCCAGCCGCTTGGGAGGCTGAGGCAGGAGAATCACTTGAAGCGAGGAGGTGGAGGTTGCAGTGAGCTGAGATTGTGCCACTACATTCCAGCCTGGCGACAGAGTGAGACTTCGTCTCAAAAACAAAAACAAAAACAAAACTTGATTCCCAATGTGGCAGTATTAGGAGATGGGACCTTTATGAGATCACTGGATTATGAGAGAAAAGCCCTTATGCTCCAGTGGGTCATGAGGATCCATTCATGGATTAAGGAATTAATTAGCTATTATGAGAATGGGACTAGAGGTTTATAAAAAGAGAGAGACCCCAGTGAACACTCAGTCCCTTTGCCGCATGCTGCCTCATGCTGCCTCATGCTGCCTCAGGGCTCTGCAGAAAGCCCTCACCAGCAAGAAGATGCAGCCCCTCATCCTTGGAATTTTAGCTTCCAGAACTGTAAGAAATAAATGCCTTTTCTTTATGAATTGCCTGGTTTGGGGTATTCTGTTATAAGCAACAGAAAACAGGCTAAGATACAGATGAAACTTCACAGGTAGCAGTTCTCAGGAAGAATAGATGGTGGCCTGTGGTAACATGTCTCTGTCAGACTTTCAAAGGTGTCATACTCCCCGTCTCATTCCTGTGAGTTAATCTTTTCGAGATTTGGATGGGGTGTGGTGGGGGTGGGCTCAGAGAAGGCCTGGCTGTTTATTTCACGAATGCAGATTTTCTCAACAGATGCAAATATCCTGATTTTTTCACAAAAAGACAGATTTTCTTAATTTTTTTTTTTTTTTTGAGATGGAGTTTCACTGTTGTTACCCAGGCTGGAGTGCAATGGCATGATCTCAGCTCACCGCAACCTCCGCCTTCTGGGTTCAAGCAGTTCTCCTGCCTCAGCCGCCTCAGTAGCTGGGACTACAGGCGCGCACTACCATGCCCAGCTAATTTTTGTATTTTTAGTAGAGACAGGGTTTCACCTTGTTGACCAGGATGGTCTCGATCTCTTGACCTCTTGATCCACCCACCTCGGCCTCCCAAAGTGCTGGGATTATAGGTGTGAGCCACCGCGCCCGGCCAAAAGACAGATTTTCAAGACGATTTCTGTGGTTTGCAGTCCCTTTGAATAGCTATATGGAAATATGCCAAAGAAATATTTTTGACGGGTGAGATATTCTGGTTTTGTTCACATGCATGTCCTCACACACAATCCACAGGAGCTAGATGACCTACTAAGAGGGTTTGGCATCTGGAAACCAGTCATGGACAGCAGGCCTGGTGGCTCACACCTGTAATCCCCGCACTTTGGGAGGCTGAGGCGGGTGGATCACCTGAGGTTGGGAGTTTGAGACTAGCTTGACTAACATGGCGAAACCCCGTCTCTACTAAAAATACCAAACATTAGCTGGGCGTGGTGGCGCATGCCTGTAATCCCAGCTACTGATGAGGCTGAGGTAGGAGAAGCACTTGAACCAGGAGGCGGATGTTGCAGTGAGCCGAGATTGCAGTATTGCACTCCAGCCTGGGCAACAAGAGTGAAACTAACTCTTTCTAAAAAAAAAAGAAGAAGAAACCAGTCATGGCTCATCTTTGCTATGGGGCTAATGAAGCTATTCTGATGGCTTCTACTCCAGTTTGTTTATTATTTAACTTAACGTTTACAGAGACATTTGGTAAAAATGTAAAATCTAGGCCTGAATTTAACATTTCATATATTCAAATGTGTTTTGTACTTTAAGGTGCTGCTTATATTTTAAAGAACTTTTAAATCATTGATTTCATTCATGGTTAAGGCATGTTAACACACAGCTTCATGCAACATGGGAGAAATAGAAAGCATTTACAGAAGTGTCCCAAATGCCTCATATAAACACCCTGCTTTGCTATTTTTGTAATGTAAGTGTAGAAAACCATAAACAGTGTTTAAATAGCTCTTTCTGTGCCTTTCTAGAAGAAATATGACTTAATCACTAGCAAAGGAGAGTACACGAATAATACTGCAATTTAGGATTGCCAGATGAAATATAGGGTGCCCAATGAAATTTGAATTTTGAATAAACACCAATGAACATCTTCGTTTATGTCTCATTTACTGTACTTTTTAGCATATTTTTCAACTATTGCATTTTTTTAAAGTAATTCAAATTTAACTGGCTGTCCTCTATTTTTAGCGGATAAAACTGTCAATGCTAGATGCAGTCCAGGAGCGGGCAGACTCTCAAATCGGTGTTAAAGGTGTGCCAATATCTTTTAGTGGCATACGATATTATTCCACAGCTCTTGAATGTGTCGTTTAATTCTCTCATCTCTCTGTAAGAGGTTTGTGTTCAGAAAAGTCAGAGCTGTTTAGGTATCAAATCTATTTAACTAACTGCTTAATGGCGGTAGTCATCTATGAGCTGAGAACATTTCCGTGATGCCAAGCTTATAGACAGCCCATGTTCTGAGGATAAGGTTTTGAGAGACTCTTCACATCTGGAATGCAGTTGCCCATTGAATCTCCCCAAATGTGGATCTTGGAGACATGAATTAATATATTCCTACACATCTGCTCCCCCTGTATCAGTATTAATGACTCTTATACCCATTTAATCATGAGAACCAAAAACTTGGGAGTCTAAGGGAGGAGGGGATCGTATTTCCTTTCTGTTTTTCTCCGCCCCACATCCAATCCATTCTGTAGTCCAGTGGCGTTCATCTGCTCATTTCCCTGATTGCTGTATTAGTGGGCTTGCCTAGCCTTCCAGTCTCTTCTCCAGCTCAATCCCTTCACTCCTCCATAGTGGAGGATGCCATAACGCTGATCAGAGTGTTCTTTAACTTTTGCGGCTCTAGTGGGACCAGATTACATTTTATCAATGCTATTGCTATTAACTACTTATAATAAGTAGGACCCGATCAAGATATAAATGGTTCTCTCTACATTCATGATTCTGCCTAGCGTCTTCTCTGCTAAGCTCTCTTTAGCTCTCCATATATCTGAATATTATGTTGCTCACTCTTTCCAGAAAATGCACTGAGGTTTATTTCCCCAGGGCTTTTCCAAGATTCCGCGTCCTCATTAGTTCTCATGAACTCCTATTCTTCCACGGTGATGGTTTTGTGAGCCATTTCTCAGCAATGGTTTACTTAACTTCAGCAACCATAAATATCCATGGACATGTGCACACAGACATCCACAAACACTTGCATACACATACAAAGATACACACACACGCATGCATTTTATCCATTCTGTATTGCTACATCCTGTACAATGATTTAAAATTAGAGTGTCATTTGATTTTCAGTCTAAATAAATGGTATTTATTGGCACATAGACTTAATTATGTCACCTCAGGTCAGAATTTTATCCTCATGAGTTCAGATGGAGTTTTTCCTCCTTGAGTGCACAAATAACTAGTGGATCTTAAACTTTCAGACAGAAGGTTTATGTTCTTTTTTCAGTAACAGGGATAAGTTAGTTCTCTTTCTCTATTTAAGGTACTCTGGGGAGATGAAGGTGTGATAGCCAATACCTGAGAACTAAAAGTACTTTTTAATAGACTCAGAATTAACATATTGCAGTGGGATGCAAAAATCCCTTTTCTATCTTTACCTAGTGAAGCAAATATTATTGGATAAATTACTTCAGTAAAATAAACTTGTCTTCAAACAATTTAGCCCTCACTGTGTCCCAAATTCCTTGAGACTTTTTAATTAGCATTTGTAACACTTCTTAAGGGAACATTTTCTTTTATGACATCTCTAAATATCACTGTTTCTAAGATTCTATATCATTATATTGTCAATGAGTTACTTCTTCAATGATAGTTTTTCAATTTCTGTTAAGGTTTTAATTTCTTCTTCAATTTCTCATACTTGTGCCCTCGTATTTCTTTTAGTTCATTAGTGGCAAAAATAAGCTAGTTCTTACAAACTCTTAGTTGTCAAATGATATAATCTTATCTTTTAAGGAAAGAACTCACATTTGAAGGCTAAATTGAACTGCTAATGTAGTAATGCTGGACTCCCCAGGAATTAGGGGCAAATCTGAAATCAGCAGATGTCCTGGAAACATGGAATCTTGACATCAGAAAGGTTCCCTGGAATGCAGAGTAGTCACCCCTGAATCTTGCAGATTAGGAAGAAGCCCCTGTAGCACACACACATATTTAAAAGGATTGCTTGGAGTGACTAGGTTTGAAGTGCAAATGGCAGCAGAGCTGGAAGTAGAAAAATAAATGGAAATGTTTGCCTCAGGAGGTAATGTGGGGGCCAAGACAGTCACAGGCCCAGGGCTTTAAGATGCCTCCCAGGGAGCTATCTTCCTGTTGCAGATGCTCAGGCCTTTGTCCTGCAGGCTTGTTTTGTACACCTCAGAAACAGTGCTTGAAATTCAAGAAAGTAGGCATTGTTGACTTGGGATGAGATCTCTGTTCTAATTTATAAAATAGGCAAATTGTTTACAGTCCAATGCTTTAACCCTAGTTTAGTCAGTGATTTGTAACAGAGCCCTTATCTCTGTGTGAACCTGAGGGGCGTGAGAAATGGAAATTAGGTCTGAGGGTTACCAGCATATGGTTTCAGTGGAAGCCTTGGATATGAATGAAATTATCCAAGGCGAGAGTAAAGTGTGAAGAGAAGATGAATGAGTGAATGAAGGAGGAAGCCACTGAAGGGTCATTAATATTAGTATTTTTTGAGCTCATTGGTGGTGAAAATAAGTTAGTTCTTATAAACTCTTAGTTGTCAAATATCATAATCTTATCTTTGGTGAAAGAGCTAGCATTTGGTGGATAAATTTCACTACTAATATGGTAATGCTGAACTCACCAGAAATTAGGGGCAAATCTGAAGCCAGCAAATGTCCTTGAAACATTGAATCTTGACATCAGAAAGGTTCCCTGGGATGCAGTGAATGAGGAGGAAGCCACTGAAGGGTTATTATTATTATTACTATTTTGAGAAATAATCTGAGAGGGAGGAAGGAACCACTCTTTCTAATATTGCAAATTGCCGCCTTACCTCCTCTCCAGACCTCCTTCACTCCAGTCAAGTTTATTTTCCTATAGCATTTTTCATTTTTTGAAATATGACATCACTTACTTTTAAGCTATTTTCTTGTGTTTTATTTTATATCTTTTCTTCCCCCTGTCCCTTACTAGAAGGTAAGCCCCATGAGGGCAGATGTCTTTGTCGTTATATTCCAAGCAGCTAGAAGAGTGACTAGCATCTTGGAGGTGCTTAGTTATATTTACTGGATACGCAAAAAACTTAGCAGTGTTTCAAGAGGAAAGTCTGCTACAGACTGAATGCTTGTGTCTCTCCAAAATTCTTATATTGAAATCCTAATCTGCAATGTGGTGGTGTTAGGAAGTGTGACCTGTGGTAGGTGATTAGGTCATGAGGGCTCTGCCCTCACCAATGGGATTAGTGCCCTTATAAAAGAGACATTGAAAATTTATCTTTTGAGGAATAAATGGAATTCTGTCCTTCCAACAAGTGTGGGTGCTGGCTCTGGGGGTGGGGAGGGTGAAACACACCAAAGATAGGAAATGCAAAAGGGATTTGAGGGCATACGGGTGGAACACTCACAGCTGTGCTTCATGATCTTTTGGAAACAGGAAGTGAATCTTCTGAGATCGCAATACATGAGATTATGAGAAATTTGTCTGTAGGGAACCAAAGACATTTTCTGTGTTGAGCATGTTTTTCTCTTGTTAAGGCTTTTTTTTTTTTTTAATGTGAGCAGTTGATGATGGCAGGGAATACTTTTTGTATACTCAGAACTGCAGAGCCCATGGAAATCTCAGCCCCGATTCTCCCATTGCCATATTATTGAAATGTAAAACACTGAATGTGAAAATGCTTAACTGATAGTCCTAGAAATCATACTTTTCTCTGCAAATACATACTGTAAATCTTAAACTAGGAATTCTTCTTCTTCTCAAGAACAGCAATTTGTTAATTCTTTTTAAGTCAAAACTGACTTATACCTCCTCTGATGGTTTTGATGCCAATTTATAAATTTCTTTATACCTTCACCTACTGTTGAAGCCAACTATATTAATCTTTACTCCATTAGAGTACTGAGCACAGACCCAAGTACCTATTATAGAACTGAATTAGCAAGCTACTTAACTGTGTGTGTGTGTGTGTGTTGAGTACTTTAAGTACTGTGTTTTTAGTGTATAAATATGATAGAGGAAACTTCTATTAGTACAAAATGTCCAAGGGAACTACACTTGCCTCCACATAAATTATATTAAATCCAATTAAATTAAAAAATAAACTTGGCTGGGCGTGGTGGCTCATGCCTGCAATCGCAGCCCTTTGGGAGGCCGAGGTGGGTGGATCACAAGGTCAGGAGTTCAAGACCATCCTGGCTAACATGGTGAAACCCCGTCTCTACTAAAAATACCAAAATTAGCTGGGTGTGGTGGTGTGTGCCTATAATCACAGCCAGTCAGGAGGCTGAGGCAGGAGAATCACTTGAAGCAGGGAGTTGGAGGTTGCAGTGAGCCAAGATCACACCACTGCACTCCAGCCTGGTGACAGTGAGACTTCATCTGAAAAACAAAAAACAAAAAAACAACTCATGAACCCTTGCACATTATTCATTTGAATGTTGTTTAAATTGCGTAGCAATTCGAGAAGCAGGGAACATGGTAGATATTGTCATTTCCCACAGCATATTTAAATATCATCTTCCCGCTACTTTACATGTTGGAGCTCAGTAGCAAATGGGAAGGCTCTATCACTCAGTTGTTGCCAAATTAATGTCTTGTCATTAATCACCACAAAGTCTCAGTGGCATTTAACCTCAGAATCACAGGAATACAAGCCTGCTAGACTGGTTCTCCTGCAGGCTATTGGCATATGGGTTGTCTGGGACAGACTGGTTCTGTGTGTCTTACACTGGGCCCAGGCTGCAAGGGTGAAAGCTACCTGGGATACAGTCTTCCCCTGGTAGTGGACCAAAGCTCCTAGAAGGATAAATGGAAGCCCTCAGTACCTGTTCAGACTGAGGCTCATTGTCACTTCCACATTCCATTGGTCATAGCAAGAAAACACAGCTAAAACCAAAGGCAGAAGTGGATGATGAACACTGCCCAGAGGTGGCCACAGCAAGGGTGGGATGTACAGAAGCTCCGAGAGCAGCAAGGAACTGGGGCCAGCAACTGCATCTACCAGAGTGGGATTCCTCTTTCTGGAAATAAACACATCCTTGGATGCATACTAGGTGATACTTATATGGGTGATTGGTATCTACTGCTTAAGCTGGAATTGCTTGATATGCTTCCTGGTTCATCTGAGGCTGGGAAATTTCAAACATACTTTTTGATATCCTTTCTTGAAATAGTGATTCAGCATTTTAGGTACTTAAAAAATAACTCCAATAAAGCTTGAACATTGCATCTTTTTTCTGAGTGGATTCTTCCTTCCTTAGTATGTATTAATGTCCTTATTTTATGTCAGCCCCGAGGTACTGAAGAGTGAGCCGTATGGGGAGAAGGCTGATGTCTGGGCAGCAGGCTGCATCCTTTATCAGATGGCGACTTTGAATCCCCCCTTCTACAGCACTAACATGCTCTCCTTAGCTACAAAAGTAAGCAACGATGGGAGACAAAAGGGTCTCTGGTAGCTAAAAATGCAATTCCTTTTCTTATTAAACAGACTTTTGTGGTTTTATATAACTGTCCATTAAAAGCAAGAATTGTTTTATTAACTGTATGATCCAGTTTATTTTTTCTGCTTTCTTCTAGGCATATATCTCATGTAATGGCATATTTCCCTCTATAATTGTCTTTATTTATAATACAAAATTATTTTAAAAAGTATGTCAAATTACTTTTGGTTACTTATTTATTTAATTAGAGACAGAGTATCGCTCTGTTGCCTAGGCTGGAGTAAAGTGGCGCAATCTCAGCTCACTGCAACCTCTGCCTCTTGAGTTTAAGTCATTCTCCTGCCTCAGCCTCCCAAGTAGCTGGAATTACAGGTGTGAGCCACCATGCCTGGCTATTTTCTATGTTTAGTGGAGATGCGGTTTCACCATGTTGGCCAGGCTGATCTCAACTCCTGACCTCAAGAGATCCACCTACCTCGGCCTCCCAAAGTGCTGAGATTACAGGTGTGAGCCACGGCACCGGCCTGGTTTTTTATTTTCAATTGTGACTACTCACGATTCAGCACCTTATATTATCCCCTACATCATTTTATTATGAATCTAAGGTTAATTTTAACTCAGCTTGGGGAGTACAATTATATATTCAAGAACTGTTTAATTGATGCAAACGTTTTATTTGGTCGGGATGTTTTTATTTCTGACAAAAATGTATGTGTGGAACTGTACTACTTAATTAGTAACTCTCAGGTCATGGCCAAGTATGAACTCTTCAGAGACATCCGTGGCCCCTTTGCTTCCATCACTGTAGTGTGTTTGTTTTGCAGATAGTGGAGGCGGTATATGAACCAGTGCCAGAAGGCATCTACTCGGAAAAAGTAACAGACACCATCAGCAGGTAATTAGTCTCATAGCTTCAGACATACAGGGACAATCAAGAAATACCTTGTGTCTATAATAAATCACTATTTATGGATAACGGTTCATGAAGAGGAAGGGTCCCCAAATAATCCAAACCTAGAAAGATGTTTGTGCATCATCAGTAACATGACGATTTGGAATCCACTTAAGTGTCCAAGAGGAAGTAGTGCATTCACTTATTATGCAACCACTAGAAGGATTACTGGGAAGGCTTTGTAACAACCTGTCAGACACGTTGTGTATGCAGGTAAGACAAATATGATGTAAAGCTGTTTGTAACCATGATGAATCCCACAAAAATATGCAGCAAATTGGAAAAAGGCCAGACGAGAACACATGAAACAAAAAGCCATGTTGGATGATAAAGTTGCAGGTACTTTTTCACATTAAACTGATAATGTGGTATATCATAATTTTTCAAAGAGAATCAGAAGCTCCAGCTGTCAATATAGCAGGAGTTTAATGAACGTCATTAGCTAGATGCACTTCCAGAGTTCTGGCCAATCCCTGCTGGCCTGTCACCCATGCCCCCTCCCACTTCTCCTGTTTTCTCTTCTCTAGCCACATGGTGCTTCTCATTGGTCCTGGCCTGTACCCTCCTTCTAGACCTTTGCCCTTGCTTTCATGGTTTCCCGGAACTCTCTTTCCTCAGATACATGTGTGACACCGGCCCCCACTTCCTCTGGGACTCTGCTAAAATGTTCCCCACCCTAATGGCCCCACCACCCCACAGTATGCTGTAGCCTCCTTGCCTGCTTTATAAAGCTCACAGCACCCATCATCCCTGACACATTATACATCTGCATACGTACTTTTTGTTGTCTGTCTCTTCCTCATCAAAATGCAAACTCCAGAGCAGGGACTTAGTTTAGCTTGCAGCCTTTATTGTCCAAAGCAGTGGCTGGCAGAGAGTAGACCCTTAATAACTATGCTTGTATGAGTAAATGACTCGTTTATCTGGCTGATGGCTGTTTCTGGACCATCTTGGGTACTTAAGTTGGCCCAGGATTATTTCTCCATCCCACCACACTGAGCCAAATCTTCAGTAGTTTGGATTGTAGAAATCCTGGAGTCACCCCAGATAGAATCTTTTGTCATCCGCCTTCCTGAGTCTTTTAAAACTTGGGTTGGTATCCATGCCAGAACTTAGCTCCATCTCTGATGAAATATAATAGATGTTTTATTGGGGCGATACCCCTTTCCCTTTGGTTTCTCCTTCTAGCCCATTGTTTGTGCTAATATTACTCCTCACCTGTTTTATAGGATGATATCTAAGCCTTTCTTTCTCTGGCACAATACTGATCTACAGTCTTTTTTTAATTGATTTTTTTTTAACTTTTAAGTTCAGAGGTACACGTGCAGGTTTGTTATATAGGTAAACTTGTGTTGTGGGGGTTTGTAGAGTAGAATGTTTCATCACACAGGTATTAAGCCTAGTACCCATTAGTTGTTTTTCCGAATGCTCTCCTTCCTCCCATTCTCCACCCTCCAATAAATCCCACTGTCTGTTGTCCCCCTTTATGGGTCCAGGTGTTCTCATCATTTAGCTCCTACTTATAAGTGAAAACATGCAATATTTGGTTTTCTGTTCCTGTATTAGTTTGCTAAGGATAATAGGCTCCAGCTCCAGCCATGTTCCTACCAAAGGCATGATATTGTTCCTTTTTATGGCTGCATACTATTCCATGGTGCATATATGCCATATTTTCTTTATCTAGTCTAGAACTGATGGGCATTTAGGTTGATTCCATGTCTTGGCTATTTGCTATTGTGAATAGTGCTGCAGTGAACATATGTGTGCGTGTGTTTTTATGATAGAACGATTTATATTCCTTTAGTTATATACCCAGTAATGGGATTGCTGGGTTGAATGGTAGTTCTGTTTTTATGTCTTTGGGGAATTCTGCACATTGTTTTCCACAATGGTAGAACTAATTTGCACTCCCACCAACAGTGCATATGTGTTCCTTTTTCACTGCAACCTCTTCAGCATCTGCTATTTTTTGACTTTTTAACAATAGCCGTTCTGACTGGTATATGATGGTATCTCACTGTGGTTTTGATTTGCATTTCTCTAATGATCAGTGTTGAGCTTTACTTCATGTTTGTTGGCTGCCTATCTGTCTTCTTTTGTAAAGTGTCTGTTCAAGTTCTTTGTTCACTTTTTAGTGGGGTTGTTTTCTCTTGTAAATTTTCTTAAGTTCCTTATAGATGCTGGCTATGAGACCTTTGTCAGGTGCATGGTTTGCAAAAATGTTCTTCTGTTCTGTAGGTTGTCTGTTTACTCTGTTGATAGTATCCTTTGGTGTGCAGAAACTCTTTAGTTTAATTAAATCTCACTTGTCAATTTTTGCTTTTGGTGTCTTTGTCATGAAATTTTTGCCTGTGTCTATTTCTGAATGGTATTGCCTAGGTTGTCTTCTAGGGTTTTTATAGTTTTGGATTTCACATTTAGGTCTTAATCTGTCTTGGGTTTTGTATATGGGGTTCAGTTCAGATTTTTATAAAGGGTTCAGTTTCAGTTTTCTGCATATGGCTAGTCAGTTATCCCAGCACCATTTATAACATAGGGAATCCTTTCCCCATTGCTTGTTTTGTCATTTTTGTTGAAGGTAGGCTTATTTCTGGGTTCTCTATTCTGTTCCATTGGTTTATGTGTCTGTTTTTGTATCAATACCATGCTCTTTTGGTTACTGTAGCCCTGTAGTATAGTCTGAAGTCAGGTAGCGTGATGACTCCAGCTTTATTCTTTTTGCTTAGGATTGCTTTGGCTATTCAGGCTCTTCTTTGGTTCCATGTAAATTAATTTTTTTTAAATTCTGTGAAGAATGTCATTGGTAGTTTGACAAGAAAAGCAATGAACCTATTAAATATTGCTTTGGACAGTATTGTCATTTTAATGATACTGATTCTTCCTGTCTGTGAACATGGGATATTTTTCCATTTATTTGCATCATCTCTGATTTCTTTGAGCAGTTCTCTTTGTAAAGCTCTTTACTTCCCTTGTTAGCTGTATTCCTAGGTATTTTATTCTTTTTGTGGCAATTGTGAATGGGATTGCATTCCTGATTTGGTTCTCGGCTTGACCCACAGCCGACATACTGAATGGGCAAGAGCTGGAAGCATTTCCTTGAACATCAGCCCGAGATTAATAATACTTCAACATAGTTTTGAAAGTACTGGTCAAAGCAGTCAGGCAAGGGAAAGAAAGGGCATCCAAATAGGAAGAAAGGAAGTCAAACTAACGCTGTTTGCAGATGACATGATCCTCTATCTAGAAAACCCCATAGTCTTGGCTCAGAAGCTCCTTAAGTTGATAAACAACTTCAGGAAAGTTGCAGGATACAAAATCAATGTGCAAACATCACTAGCATTTCTATACAACAACAGTGAAGCCGAGACCTACAGTCTTAAGGGCCTCAGGCTCTGAAAACAGGCCTACCTGGGGCTAAGTCATGTAAACTGCAGACTGTAAAAAGCGATTTGAGGCCAGGCATGGTGGCTCACACTTGTAATCCCAGCACTTTGGGAGGCCAAGGCAGGTGGATCACCTGAGGTCAGAAGTTTGAGACTAGCCTGGCCAACATGGTGAAATCCCATCTCTACTAGAACTACAAAAATTAGCCAGATATGGTGGCATGCGCCTGTAAGCTCAGCTACTTGGGAGGAGGAGTAGCTGAGGCAGGAGAATCACCTGAATCTGGAAGGTGGAGGTTGCAGTGAGCCAAGATTGAGCCATTGCACTCCAGCCTGGTGACAAGAACGAAACTCCATTGCAATAAATAAATGAATAAATTAATTTAAAAAATTGAAAAAAAAAAAATAAAGACCAGGTGCTGTGGCTCACACCTGTAATCCCAGCACTTTGGGAGGCTAAGGCTGGTGGATCACCTGAGGTCAGAAGTTTGAGACCAGCCTGACCAACATGGAGAAACCCTGTCTCTACTAAAAAATACAAAAGACAAAAAAGTAGCCAGTTGTGGTGGTGCATGCCTGTAATCAGAGCTACTTGGGAGGCTGTGGCAGGAGAATTGCTTCAACCGGTAGGCAGAGGTTGTGGTGAGCCGAGATCATGCCAATGCACTCCAGCCTGGACAACAAGAGCAAAACTTCATCAAAAAAGAAAGAAAAAGAAAAAAAAGAAAAATTGCCCCCCCACCAAAAAAAGAAATAAAAGTTACAAAAACAAAGAGTGATTTGACGATTATTTCTGCATCCCTGTTTTCTGATCTAGTAGAGTGAGAATCATAATAGTACCGTCTCATTAGGCGGATGTGATGATTACACAAAGTAACATGCAAATCACTCAGCAAAGGGTTTGGTGAGAGGTTGACACCTGAGCAGTTTTGGCAATCACCATTGCTAATATTATGGGAGATGAGACGGACCTGTCTTTAAATCATTTGACTTCCACAAATACTGGATCATGCCTTGTTGCTAATGAATCCACACAAATATATTTAAACTGCTCACCTCTATGATTTGTTCCTGTTCTCTGTTGTTTTTGGGAAACTACCTTAAAAATTAACAGAGTCTTCAGAGGTGTCAAGACAAAAGTACCATATTTGCTCATTTAATTTCTCCTTTTAATAGTTTTTTGAGTGCCACAAAGGGTGAGGGAGGGGTAGCACAAAGAACAAAGTACAGAGACATTGCTCTGATTTTGTGAATCTGGGCAAACAGGACTGTAAATCTCTTCTGAGACTAATAGACACTGGCTATGGCTTCCTGGGCCTCTTGGGGTTAACATGCTAGTAGGGGAGTCAGATAAAAACATTAGAGTGTAAAGGTTTAGACCATTACCAGGTTCTGGAGTCAACTGGATTCTAATTCCCCCTCTTCCATTCAATTTAACTTTCCTGAGGCCCAATTTTCTCATCTGTGATGTGTGGGTAGCAACAGTAATTACTTCATGGGCTTGTTTTAAAGCTTAATAAGATAATGCTTCTGACACACTTACAGTACCCAGCAAGTGGTAAGCACTCAATAAAATTATGTATTATTATTAATAATAATATATTATTTACAGAATGAAGTATATAAAGCAAATTGTGATAAATGTGATGAAAAGTGGTAAAGGGGGCAATGAGAGATGACAGAAGGACCTACCTTACTCTGGGAATTTGGGAAAAGTTTCTCTGAAGAAAGGACATGTAATCTGAGACCTGAACAATCACTAACTCTCAAATAGTAAGCAAAATGGATAACGCATTTCAGAGACCAGTGTCTGTGAAGGCTTTGCTGATGGAAAGAGCTTCTTAATTTGAGGCTGCTTTTAATTCAAAATACTAAGATGACATAATAAGTTAGAGCTGACAATTCAATTTTATATCTGACAATAAATTAAGATTATAGGGTGCATTCTGTAACAAATTCATTTTCATTTAAAGTTGTTTAAGACTCCTCATTGTCTGGGTTTACATTCCAAATAAAGTTTTATCTTTAGAAAATTTGACGTAAAACTGAAATCAATCATGAATTATATGCAATTGTGTATTTAATTTGCTTTGAATTTTTAGCATTATAAAATTAAGTTCTGAAAGAATTAGGGAACAAACTCAAATTTTCTATTTTCTTAGTCTCCTATTTTCTTAAAGCAGTGATGCAAGGGACACATCAAGGCAAAGTGTTCTTAATGATCTTTTATGACTCAGCAAAATATCAGGCTCAGAGCCAATCTTTAGTAATTTGATAGAGCCTTTGAAATAGAAGACAGCTCTTAACAGAAACGTTTATTATAATCATTCTTAAACTATATATTATTTCCAATCATATATATCTTTTTTCCTCTAATATCTTCTCATTTTAATTTTTCACATCCTTGTGAAGTAGAGCTCACACAGTTTGCATTTGTAATGTGCAGCGTTTTTCCTTTTTCCTGTTTGCTCATGTGGTATACAAGCACATTTGACATTGAAACTTGTCTTTCCTAGCAGGCCTTCAAATTGGGAGAATAACTTAGCAACACTGAGGAGTTTGGGGTGGAAAATAAATATTTTTTTGTTGTTCTGCTCAGTATCATCATTACTATTTTTACTTACCAGTATACTATTAACAGAATATTGTCTATTTACTTTTTAAAAAGGAAGAACATTTCCGTTTATGCACAAAATATTCTAGTAAAATAATTGCATTATTTTTCTCTCTCTGTGCCTGGTTGTGTAAGCTGCCTGGCGCTTTGCTTCAGAAGCAGTCCTAAGGACTAACAACGTTAATACTTTCAGCTCGCTCCAAGGACAAATGAATCTTTATATTTTTCACCCCTTTCATTCTTTGTTTCTTCAAACATGACATGAATGTAATTGAACAAGGTATGCTTCTAATTCTTTCCATCTGGCCTCTCAGAGTGGAGTGGGGACAAAGTAGATGAGGTGAGAAGAACATCCCCACTATTTTCTAGGACCAGATTTTATGCTTATGTGTTTATAGAACCATTGGTAGACAATCTTTAGCATGTACTATTACTCTGATTCAGTTGCTGTTCAGAATGCACATGTACCCCAGAACCTAAAGTACAATAAAAAATATATATACATACATACATATAAGAGAATTTCTCTGCAATACCTAAGCAGGGAGTCATTTCAGTGCAATGGGGCTATCCTGGAACTTCTGGTGGGAAATGTTCCTGGGAATCCGAAAGTCTTTGGCCACATATTTTGGGTTATGGCTGGACAAACTTTTTAGATATTAGACTGAGTTTGTTTGTGGATTTATTCGTTGATTCATTTATTCATCTGCCGAATACCAATCAGGACTCAGATTCCATTGTACATGCTGGGGAGATCGTAGTGAAAAGGACACCTGTCCCTCTTCTCAATAAGTTTCCAGTCTAGTGGTAAAACAGACCATTATAATAAAATAATTACAAAAGTTTTAAGTACGTAACTGCAAATGGTGCAAAGAGAATGTACAAATGGGGCTCAGGATATCCATCTGAGGGCAGTCCAAAAGTCTTCTTAATGGAGCCTGGAAACAGAGTGGGATTTTGGCAAGAATATAAGAGATGATGTCTGGGAAAGACAAGCTAACACTAGCAAAAAAATAAACAAAAGAAACAAACAAACAAAAAAAAACCAAATCAAGCAGACGGAATAAAATAAGCAAAGAAATGGGGGCATAGAAGAGACAGGTACCATTTGGGGAAGTGCAGGTCGCAGCATCGAATGTGTTTCTGGAGGAGGGGAAACAGTGGAGGAAGGAAAAGACCAGTTCAAGGGAGACCTTGTATAGGTTCTCGGAATTTAAATTTTCTCCCACTGGGCCATGAGAACTATTGAAGAATTTTGAGTAGAGAAGTAATGTAGTCAGATGTAGGAATATTATTCTGGTTAGCAGTTTACAGGACAGACCAGAGGTAGACAAGAAATGAGTGTGTTCTTTAGGAGACTCAGTAATTCAAGCAAGCCATGTTGTAATAGCCGAGTAGCTGTGGGACTACGGGGGAAGGACGTAGATTCAAGACATATTTAGAGGGTAGAAGTCAAGGGCTTGGTGTTTGTTAGATGTAGGAAGGGATGGAGGATACACAAAAGTGTGGATTTTCTTTTTGATTTATTGAAATTTTACAATGTGTGTGAACTTCCCAGAGATTCCCTCATTCAAACACCATACCAGTCTAAGGAAGTAGATACTCTAATTATCCCATTTGACTGGTAGGCTATCTGAGACTTAGAAGCTATGTAACTTGCCCAAGATCTGACCGAATAAACGGTGAACGAGGTTTTAAACCCCAGCAAAATGATCCAGATCCAAATGCTGAATGATGATGCTAAGCTGCATCTTGTGTTCTCTCTGTTATGTTCTCATCGTGTGTTCTCACTTTTCTAGTGATGGCAAATACAGGATCAGGAGTAGCCTCGGGCAAGGAGATGACTATATGCCAGGAGAACGGAGGTCATTTCCGTTCCCATGCACCACCATATGTTAACTATATAAATTGTAAAACTAGCTTATGTTTCTGTTATTATTATTTTTTAAAAAGCTCAGCTGATAATTCAGCCGCTAATATTAACTTGAAGCAGCTTAAACATCTGCAGTCTAAGAATTTAGAATATCCTCACTAATGAAAGGCTTGATACTGGCCTTTTTTTTCACCTGCCAGTTAGTTGCCAGTGATTTCAGAAAGCAGCCAACCAATGCGGGAGAAGATCATCCCATATGCCTCTTCATGCTGAGCCTGAAACCCTTACCTTCCAGCCTACGTGCAAAGAGGACAATGCTGCCTCCCCTTTCTTTCCTTAGCTTTCCAAATGCTTTTTGAGAAGTCTTGGACTCAAAGTTGTGCTTGATATCTGTCTTATCTCAGGTTATCGTAGGTGAAAATACCATAATGGACACAGTGGAGTTTAACCTCGACCCTCCACGCTCTGTGGCCTACTCTCATATTGACCAGAGTGTTATAATTAGCTTATCTTCTCTTAGGTGCCTCACTCCTGATGCAGAAGCTCGTCCAGATATTGTAGAAGTCAGTTCGATGATATCAGATGTCATGATGAAGTATTTAGACAACTTATCTACATCTCAGTTGTCTTTGGAGAAGAAGCTGGAACGGGAACGAAGACGTACACAAAGGTATTTTATGGAAGCCAACCGGAATGCCGTCACATGTCACCATGAGCTGGCTCTGCTATCTCATGTAAGTGTAAATATTTCAGTTAGAGTTCATGATACATCTTAATGGGCTGTCTGAAGTTGTTCATGCTTGTTTTAAGGAACAGTCATCGAGAGTGAGAAAAATAGTTACATACAATATGTCAGTATTATATAGTTACATATTTATTTCCATTTTTGTATCTTATAAATTAGATAATTCAATATAACTGACCTTTGTAAGAATGAATCCATAATTTATTGTATATTGAAAAAAATCAGAGGTATCACCTCTTAGCAAAGCTTAAGTTATAGTCTTGTAAAATTAGCAGAGAATGCTTATGTTAAAGGTTTTCAGCAATCTGACTGCAACTTTTGGGAATATGGATGAAAATGTGAGTTCATTTAGATAAGGAGATAACATTTGTCTTTAAAATTTTTCATATTGGTCTTTGCAATTGCTTTCATTGCCATTTGTGGTATTAATAATGTTGCCATGCTTCAAATCAGAATATGTATTCTTATTTTTCTTGCCAAGAATATTTAGATTTTTTTAAGTATTTAAGTATATTTCTGAACATTGCTTGGAAAAGCGATGGCAAAGCTACAAATGTCCACACGTGCAAGTGATGGTGCCGGTGATGCTCTTGTTGCTGTCTCTTATTTTCTTTCTTCTGCGTCTTTGTTGCAATCGTGATCTGTTGTTTGCTCATATTCTGGGCCTCTACCCAGTGACAATCTGGTAAAAAGCCTTTCATCCCAGTAAATGCTCATTTTTTTCCTGTCCTGGGGATGGGCCCAAGGCAATAGGATCATAAAGCTCTTTCTTAGGGTACCTGGTCATTAAACTCCTTCTGAGGTTTCAGGATCCTAAGAAACTGCTCCAACTCAGCTGTGAAAGTTATGTAAGAAGTTGGTCTCAAAGAGGCCGTTCTGATTTCTTGAGTAACAGTGTTTCCAGTGAGCTCCTTTCTGAAAATAAGGGAAGTACTACTGTTTGGTGGGTTTGTCTTAAGGTACTTGGAATCCAGGAGTACCTTAAGTTTTAATTTGGGAAAGAAAGTCTTTCATCTTCATTGCCTTAAATGTTGAGCCCAGCTGTAATTTTGCAGAACATTCCATGATGATTATTTAAGTTATATGTTTATGTAAAGGAACAGACAACTTGAAGTTATAGCCCTCGCCGAACACAGTTAAATCTCACAGACAGGGAGTTAGAGCTCACTTTGCTTGTTATTTCACTACCTGACTTCATAATCATTAGACAACAGTGAGAAACACCTCATTCTATGTGTGTCATGTTGCATTCTCAATAGAGTGTTCCTAGTAGACTAAAATGCATGAGATTTAGCTATTTCTATATATCTTAGGTATTTGGGGTCTTCTATTATCAAGTTCTGCACTGCAAAGCCACTTAGCTAATTTCCACTAGTATATGAAAGCATCATTTCATATTAGATTCATGTGGCTGATGTGGGGCTAAGTGGTATTAGTTGGCAATCTAACAGCAGAAATTCTGTTATCTTTAGCAAAACACCTTGAGAAGGACCATTACTTATCTATTTATACTTCTCAGCTTAAAAAATTCTTTATTATGGAAAATTTCAAACATTTGTAAAAGCAAACATTTCTTCCTGTACCCATCCCAGCTTCAACAGTTAGCTGTTCGGGGCTACTCCTGTATCATCTCTATTCCCACCTACTTCCTGCCTTCCCCAGATTATTTCAAAGTAAATCCAAGATATCATATCATCTCCTCTATCAATATTTCCATTTGCATTTGGGGAGTCATTTTAGCTGTAGAAATCTAGCTCTCAGACTATCTCCAGGTAAAATAAAAGGAGAGCTCTGAAGCCAAGGGAGAGATTTGAATGTTCCAGAAGCTGTGTACTCATCTGTAAATTAAGGAGTGGGGGAGATTATCTTCCACAGAGAGTAATGGGATAAATGAGTTAATGTGTTTGAATATATTGTGTGACTTTAAAAGTGACATGAATTGTAAGATAGCATCAATTATATAAAATGAGTGTAGCTTTTGTTAGAAGAATAGTTTGTTGATGGAACTTGTTAATCTAGTGGTAACCTGTCCAAGTAGTCTCTACCTTAAATCCATATATCAGGCATGCAGTTAATGCGTATTTATTAGCATCTGCTGCTAGCCAGCCTTAGTGCCCTCATTGAGCATTCAGACTTTTGTGGACCATAGAGAAATGCTTTACTTCGAAGCGAAGTTTATATTCCTGCTTTAAATAGTCATACATTCTTCTTTCATGCTATTTGAAGTCGACTGATATTTTTCCATTTCAAGGTTAACCAAATGTTAACTAAAAGGAAAAAAAATGCAGCTTATTATTATTATTATTTTGAGACGGGGTTTCACTCTTGTTACCCAGGCTGGAGTGCAATGGCACGATCTCAGCTCACCGCAACCTCCGCCTCCTGGGTTCAGGCAATTCTCCTGCCTCAGCCTCCTCAGTAGCTGGGATTACAGGCAGGCGCCACCATGCCCAGCTAATTTTTTGCCTTTTTAGTAGAGACGGGGTTTCACCATGTTGACTGGGATGGTCTCGATCTCTTGACCTCGTGATCCACCTGCCTCAGCCTCCCAAAGTGCTGGGATTACAGGCTTGAGCCACCGTGCCTGGCCAAAATGCAGCTTATTAAAGAAGCAAAAAGAAAGTAAGAATGCACTTCGTCAAGAGACAGCATGCAGTTAATTGGCATTATTTTCACTGGGGACCAATTATTATTTTTAAAAACTTATATCTACACCACTGCTATAAGAAAAATTATAGGTGTAAAATTTTATGACTCTTTTTTTCTTAAGCAGTATTATGATGGAATATTCTCCCAGAGCAGTTAATATCAATAATGCAGTTACACAATCCAATGATAAATGGTAGTCAAGGGAAAGAGAAATTAGTGGGTTCAGTAGAACTTTGTGAATTCCCAGCACCAATAAGGAGATTCACTGTGAATTACTGAAATTTTGCAAATTAGTGGGTAAGCAAACAATTGATAAGGAACACTGAAGGCTGCTATTTCATGGGGAAGTATTCTATTTACTTTCACATTCTAGTCTATTCTTAATTATGGCAATTTTTCTAATGGGCTACAAAAGATAAGCACTAATATATATTTTAGAAGACCAGAAAAGTCCTCACTAAAAAGTTTACTCTGTGTACTGTGGTTTACCGACTATGAAAGTGAAGCAAGACTTCCCTTTTGAGGAATGTTTTCTGATTCTTATAATTTAAAATAAGAGATCATAAGGAGAGCATAGAATTGACAATGATAAGAATCACGCAGAGTTAAAGGAAGTAAAATTTTAACATAAATGTGTAATAATTAGGTAGAGGGTATTGTGACATCATAATAGTCAAAATCGTGTTTTGGCACTGTACAAGGGTGGTGAACACAGAGAATCATTACCCCTTAGATCTTACATCCCAGGCAGAAAAATCAATTCAAGACATTTCTGAAGAGTCTGCTGCTTAGATCTTTACCAGTAAATACAGTAATGGATATTAATGAAATTCAGCCTGACAAAACCTGGAGAATCAATGGAAAACTGCAGTTCCATTAGAATTATTGGGATTTTGTAGATACAGCTTTAGACTAATATTTAAATGGGTGAAAAAAAGCACATTTCTACATGTACAAATGGAGCCGAATGGAGTGTTCCAGGAAGACTGAAGAGTAATCCTGAGAGACGTGTGGGAATCACAACTTCTTCCAGTGATGTTTGCCAGGAAGTTTATCTTCACCACCCCTATCTAAAGTCTGAGGGATGATTTCCTTTCACTAGTTTAGTAAGTTTGTTCAGTTCTGAGAACTGCTTTCACATCTGTAACACAAGGAGAGAAAGATTGAAAATGCCTAGAGTTCATAATTAATAATGAAGGAACAAGGATTTCTTGGATGTCTTCTGAATGTAAGGCATTATGCTTGGTATAGTGAAGTTTATAAAAAATTATGAACAATGACCCCAGTCATGAAGTGGCTGATAATCTACTTGGCAAGACAAGGTAAAAGGGCATATGCAGGAGAACTTTCTAATGATTCCAAAAAGTGTGGGTAAATAAATGAGATGAGGGAGCAAAATGAATAAATGAGGCCCAGGGAGGCTCTCAGAGCCAAACGAAGAGAGAGGGTCTTGATGACTCGATAAGAAAGACACTGGATGAAAAAGAATGACATTAGTGCCGAAACGCCAGCTCAGCTCACTTTAAACTAAGACTCAAACTCAGAAATGGAATTGTTTTATGTTTTAATTGCACAAGGAAAGGGAAACCAGGAGAAGTTAAAACATTTATCCCAGGTCATCTATCTAGTTAGGGACAGCTCCAGGACCGAAAGTTGGGTCTGCTGATTTACAATGCGTATTTTTATATGTGTAGTTTGGAAAGCCTGGGAAAGTAGGCTGGAGCTGCATTATGGGTGTGTGTGAATACCTCCTTAAGGCGTTTGAATTCAATCCTGTGGGTAATGTGGACTAAGACTCTGAATTTCTCCAAAATACCTAACAACCAAGGAGCCAAACTAAAGGATATTTCTTATTGCGCGTACCTGCCTTTTTAATGTTTCCCCCTCTGCAGTGTTTTCCATTATACTCCTCTGTTTTGGTTTCTGTCTTCTCTCTTTGAATACTCTTCCTCATTTTCTCTTCCAACCCTGTCCTTTTAACTTATATGTTCTGCCTGTCTTGAGGGGTTTCCATCTAGTCCCCCATGGTATTTCATTTTACATGAATTTGGGTAAAAATTGGTGTACAAGATGGAAACTTTATTTTCTACAATTATATATCATTTTGTTTTGAACCCCTGTTTGTACTGGTAGCAGAAAATGGTAGTAGTAGTCAGGGTCAATTATATCAGTCTCTTTTTGTCTAAATGTTTCTTTGTCATCCCAAGGGCTTTCTTCTCCATTTCCTCCTCCCAAGATGGCAGCATAGTACAGGAGAAAGCTTATGCGTTCCCATGTTGATGGGAGGGGTCAGGGGCTCTCTGGTCTTCTTTTTTTAATTTTTTAAATTGCATTTTAGGTTTTGGGGTACATGTGAAGAACATGCAAGACTGTTGCATAGGTACACATATGGCAGTGTGATTTGCTGCCTTACTCTCCATCACCTATATCTGGCATTTCTCCCCATGTTATCTCTCCCCAACTTCCCACCCCCTGTTGTCCCTCCCCTATTTCTGGTCTTCTTCTGTTGGCCCCTGCTGAACTTAGATGAAATGAACCTTGTGATTTTGGGATGCTGACATCTGTCCTTATTAAATGTTTATGGTATCTGTAACTCATGGCCTCTTTTCTCATCATGGTTTAAGCCCAAGGAATTACCCATGATGCCTCAATTTCCACTTTGGGGTTACTATTCCTGATCCTCTGAGGCCTGTTTGTGACTTCCTTGGCATTCTTAGTTTAAGCAGCCTGCTCTGTGACCCTGAGTGCAGTGATGGACAGGTGAACTCACCAGCCAGCCCTAGAGCTGTCTTCTACATGGGCACAAGACACATGGGTGCTTTGGATTCCCATCCACACCACATACAGCCCATGGGGACCTCACTGGGGCTAGGGGACACTATCTCAGCCCCATCAGCTCCAGTGCCTTCTTCATCCTTTTCTATTGTTCTGTCCCAGGTGCCTGCAATTCAGTTATTCATTCAACAAGTATTTACTGAGTGTGTAATAGGTGTCAGGCACTATATGTACAAGGTACACCACAGTGAACAAAATACACAATGCCTCTGCTGTCATGGGCCTTATGTCTACAGTGTTATGATGATCATGAAGTATCTTCAAAGCTCCCAGTCTTTTCTGTCTGCACCCCAGTTTCCCCCTCAAACCCTCTGTGTATCTTCATCAACAGCCCAACTCTAATCCCAAGGTTGAAATCTGCTGGAGTGAATGTGAGAAGAAAATCAAGGATAATTGCACCTGCTTTCTGATTTTCTCTTCCTTCTGGCAGGTGCTTACTTTGAGCTAGGGAAGAAATTTCCAGTTCCTACCTTCCTGCCAGAAGCTACTCTTGCATCTATCACATCCTTCTTTTTCTCTCGGTATTATTTACCCCATCTTCTTCTGGATCTAGACACCTCAGCCTCATAGCCTCATCTTAGTAGGAGAAGAAAAGAGCTCTGAAGAAGTTGGGATGTGTTTCACAATATAATTTCTACACCCATTTGCTGGAGATCACCAAAGCTGCCTGTCTGATTTCAGCCTCTCCTTTGTGCCAGACCTATATTTTGAACCAAACATTCACCTGCATGTCTAACAGGTACTTATGCTCGACAAGTCCACAGTGAATGAATTCTCCTCCCTTGACTCAGTTACGTTCTGTCTCCTCATATCACCTTAAATGGAACGTTAACATCTTCAGTTCACTCTCTTTGAAATCCTATATTCATTTTGTTAGCAAGCTCTACTAATTCTGTCTTTGAAATGTCTGACAAATCCATCTTATCCTTTCAGTTCTCATTCTCATTATCTTGCATTGGATCATGGCAAGATCCAACTTTCTTGTCTCTAGTTTCTTCCTCACCTCTGCCAAGTGATTCAGTCAGTATACCACCTCTGCCCTAGGTGCCATTAAGGGACGTGTGTACTTGGGGGCTGGGGTGGGGTGAGATAATTGTTGTTTATTACTGTTAGCAGCTAGAGATGCTGATATGTCATATATATGACATTCCTGCACAAAATGTGTGAAACAGAAGCAGCAGTAGGTACATATTCAGATATTTATTGCAAGGGAATGGCTTATATGATTGTGGGGACTGACCAGGCAAGTGCAAAGTTCGTAGGGATGGTTGGCAGGAGGGGCAGGCTGGAAATCTCGGTTGTGGGCTGAAGCTGTTGTCCACAGGATGAATCTCTTCCTCATCTCAGATGCCTCAGCTCCACTTTGGAGACCTGCCAGCTGATTAAATCAGTTCCATCGAGATTTTCTGGGGTCATCTCCCTCCCTTCGCCATCCTCCACATTCCGACCAAAAGTATTTTTCAAACAAGCACATCCAATTTTGGTTAATTATTTTATGCTTATGGTAAGTAAATGCTCATGTAGTGGGTCCTAGAAATTTTCTCTAAGCTTTTGGTGAATCTAAAAAAACATTCCTATGATAATTTGATATTATCAAAGAGTCAAAATATGATATACATAAGTGTCATCTTAAATTCTATCTACTTTGGAGGACAAGGCGGGTAGAACACTTATTAGGAAAGATTATGTTTTAAATTCACCAACTGTTCATAATTTCACTTCTTTGTTACAAATTTCTTATTGTAGTTTTCTAATATAATCTATGATTTTTAGCAGATGTTGATAGACTGATAGTTTTCATAAATTCTCAGATGTCTTGAAAGTTGATCACGAAAGTTGTAAGAATTGAACAGATATGTTAGCATCTGGATTCTCATTTTCTTAATGCAAATTAAAAAATGTGCTATTTATTTATCTGAGTTGCTTTATTTTTATTATACCATATGTCATTTACAATTGCTGAGCACACCACTAAAGGAATGTGTCTGCAATCCTCTGCTAGGAGATTAAATTAAGCCATGTAGAAAATGATGTATTTTAAAGGACAATATTTTTGTGAACATCTTTGCTTTTATTGTCTGATTAATTGTCGACTGAATTTCCCCCAAGGCTGTGAAAATGCAACAAGTAATGATGTGGGAAGAGAAGTATCAGGAAAAATCATGACTTGTTTTGGAAATGTTCTACACTTATTATGTTTTATGAAAATAAAGAATGCCTTATAGGCTCCCTCCCAAACCCAGACACAATTCTCACATCCACACTATAATTCTCTCTCTTTTTTATGGACATATAATTTACATGTAGCAAAATGTACACATCTTTAAGTGCGTAGTTCAATAGCTTTTGGCACATGTGTAACGTCCACCCAAGCAAGAATCAGAACATTTATCTCATCTCAGAATGTTCCCTCATGCCTCTTTCTATACAATTCTCTGCCCCAGGACAAAGACTTGTGATTTCTGTCACTCTAAATTACTTTTGCCTGTTGTTTGACTTCATTTAAATCAAACACATGTGTTCTTTAGTGGCTGGCTTCTTTTCCATGACAAAATATCTGTGAGATTCACCCATGTGGTGTGTATTAGTAATTTGTTCATATTGCTGGGCAGTATTAAATTATATGACTATACCGTAATTTGTTTATCTATCCTTCTGTTGATGAACACTTAGGTTGTTTCCAGATTTGAAGTTCATATGACTGTTGAAAACATATTTACAAAAAGACCTATACAAAAGTGTTTGTAACTCTTTTCTCTTAAAGACCTAGAAATAGAATTTCAGGGTCATAGGTAGCTGTATGTTTAACGGTTAAAGAAACTACCAAATAGTTATTCCACATTCTTGCCAATATTTGGTAATGTGACAATATTGTCAGTCTTTTTGATTTTAGCCTTCGTAGTGTAATAATATTTCTTTCTGGTTTTAGTTTGCATTTATGATCAATAATGTTGAGCATATTTATGTTTGTTTGATTTTTAGCTATTTATGTATCTTTGTGTGTGTGTGTGTGTGTGTGTGTGTGTGTATGCATTAAATGTCTGTTCAAATCTTTTGCTTGTGATTTTATTGGACTACCCATCTGTTTTTGCTGATTTGTAGGAATTCTGTAATATATGCCAGATAATGAGCCTATTATCAAACATATGTATGGCAAACATTTTGTACAGTCTATGGCTTGGCTATTTAATTTATGTCTTTTTTTGATGAAAAGAAAATTTTGATTTTGATAAAGACTTATTCATGTAGCTGTTTGTGGTAGTCAGTGCTTTTTGCCTCTTTTAAATAAAATTGTTGCCCACCCTAGGGTTGCAAAAATAGGATCTTTTGTATTTTTGTAAATGTTTTAGACCTATGATCTCTTTTTATTTAATTCTGTGTATAGAATAATGAGGAGATTGACTTTTTTTTTTCCCCATTTGGGTATCCAGTTTTGCCAGCATCACTTCTTTAAATGTCTAGTCTTTTCCTATTGATTTTGCTAAGCATCTTTATTGAAAATTGCTTGACAATGTATTTATAGATATATTTGCTTTTTATTTTTTGTTTATAGATTTTTTTCATTTAAAATTTTTAATTATTATGGGCACATAATAGTTGTACATATTTGTGGTGTACATGTGAAAATTTGATATACCCAGAAAATGTATAATGATCAAATGAAGGTAATAAGGGATATCAATCACCTCCAACATTTATTATTTCTTTGTGTGGAAACATTCCAATTCCATTCATTTAGTTATCTGGAAATATGCAATAAATTATCGTTAGCTATAGCCATTCTATTTTGCTGCCAAACACTAGATCTTATTCCTTTTATCTAACTGTATTTTTGTATTCAACCATCCCTTTTTTATGTCCCCTCTCCTCTCCTCTTCTCAGCCTCTGGTAACCATTATTCCACTCTCTATCTCCATGAATTCTATATATATATATATATATTTTTTTTTTTTTTTTTTTTTTTTTTTGGAGATGGAGTTTCACTCTTGTTGCCCAGGCTGGAGTACAGTGGTGTCATCTTGGTTCACTGCAACCTCTGCCTCTTGGGTTCAAGCAATTCTCCTGCCTCAGTCTCCTGAGTAGCTGGGACTACAGGAATGTGCCCCAGCTAATTTTGTATTTTTAGTAGTGATGGAGTTTCTCCATATTGCTCAGGCTGGTCTTGGACTCCCAATCTCAGATAGTCCACCTGTGTCTGCCTCCCAAAGTGCTGGGATTACAGGTGTGAGCCTTTTGTTTTTTTTTGAGACAAAGTCTCACTCTGTTGCCAGGCTGGAGTGCAGTGACGTGACCTCAACTTACTGCAACCTCTACGTCCCAAGTTCAAGCAATTCTTCTGCCTCAGCCTCCCTAGTAGCTGGAACTACAGCTTTGTATTTTGAGTAGATATGGGGTTTTATCGTATTGGCCAGGATGGTCTTGATCTCTTGACCTCGTGATCTGCCCACCTTAGCCTCCGAAAATGCTGGGATAATAGGCATAAGCCACTGTGCCCAGCCTGAATTCAATATTTTTAGCTTCCACATATGAGTAGGAACACTTCGTATTTCTCTTTCTGTTCATGGCTTATTTCACTTAACATAATATTCTTCAGTTCCATCCATGTTGTTGAAAATTACAAGAGTTCATTCTTTTTTTAAGACTGAAAAATATCCCATTTCTTTATCCATTCATCTGTTGATCCACTTAATCATATGTTGATTCTAAATGTTGGCTGTTGTGAATAGTGCTGTAATAAAAATGAGCATGCAGATATCTCTTCAACATACTGCTTTCTTTTCTTTTGGATAAATACCTAGTAATGAGATTGCTGGATCATATTGTATTCCTATTTTTAGTTTTTAAAGGCATCTGCATACTATTCATCATAGTGGCTGTACTCATTTACATTCCCACCAACAGTGTGTGAGTGTTCCCCTTTCTTGCAGATCTATTTCTGAACTCTATTCTGTTTTATGGATGTCTCTTCTTAGGCCAATACCACACTGTTCTGATTATTGTAACTTTTAAAAATGTTTTATTTTATTTTTAATTGGCGAAAATTTTATATATACTATACAACCTGATGTTTTGAATATATATACACATTGTGGAATGGTTCAATTGAGTTAATTAACATATGCATTATGTGACATATATCATTTTTGTGGTGAGAACACTTAAAATCCAGTTTCAGTATATTTCAAGAATACAATATATTGTTATTAAGTACATTAATTATGCTGTGCAATAGATCTCTTTAACTTATCTTCCCATCTAACTGAAACTCTGTATCCTTTGATATTGTAGCTTTTTAAGAAGTCTCAAAACAAGTTGTATAAGTCCTCCAACTTTGTTGTTCTTTGTCAAGTTTGATTTAGTTATTCTAGGTCTGTTGTATGTCCTTATTAATTTTAGAATAAGGTTGTCAATTTCTTCAAAAAAATCATCCTACAATTTTATTTTTACCCTTTGTTTTAACATGGAGAATCTTGGCAACATTTTAAAAAATCAATCCTTTTTATTTTACTTATTCAACAAAATTTATTAAGCACTTACTCTTTCCTGGGGTCTATTCCAGTATTCTCCTGATATAATAGTGAACAAAACAGCCACAACTCCCTCCTTTATAGTGAGGGAAGACAAATAATAGATAAATAAAACTAGATTTAAGGGCTATGGACAAAAGTAAAAAGAAGACAAGGTAATAGAAAGTGATTGTAGATACAGGGAGAAAGGCTATTTTAAATAGGGATGTCTGGGAAAAGCTTTATAATTACGTGACATTTGAGCAGAGGCCTGAATACAGTTGACCTTTAAACAGTGTGGGTTTGAACTGCGCAAATCCACTTATACATGAATTTTCTTCTGCCTCTGCCACTCCTGAGACAGCAAGACCAACCCCTCCTCTTCCTCTTCCTCATCTTCAGCCTACTCAATATGAAGATGACAAAGATGAAGATCTTTATGATGACCCACTTCCATGTAATGAATAGTAAATATAATTTATCTTCTTTGTGATTTTCTTAACAAGCTAGAGAAAAGAAAATGTTAAGAAAATCACAAGGAAGAGAAACTATATTTACTATAAAATATGACATAGAAAGTATGTATTAATTGTTTATGTTATTGGTAAGGCTTCTAGTCAGCAGCAGGCCATTAGTAGTTAAGTTTTTGGAAAGTTAAAAGTTATACATAGATTTTTGACTGCCTGAGAGATTGGTGCCCCTTACACTCATGTTGTTCAAGGGTCAGCTGTACATTAAAGGGATGAGCTCTGCAAATATCTGAAGGCACATCATTGATAGCAGAGGGAGCAGCATGCCCAAAGATCCTGAGGTAGGAGTGAACCTGCCAAACTCAGGGAACAGCAAGGAGGCCTGTGTGTCCAGAGTGCAGTGAAGTAGGGAGAGGCAGTTAGAGACGCAGGTGCCATGGTCCCTGGCATGGACTTGTGTGATGTGAGCTCTGGTACCGCTAGGCTTTAAAATGCTATTGCTGGCTGCTGGGTAGAAATAGACCATTGTGAGCCAAGAGTGGAATCAGGGAAATTGGTTAAGAAGAGATTGCAGTAGGCCAAGCAAAAGACAATGGTGACTCTTTTTCTTGACTTTTAATTCTTTCTCTACTGGCAATTAATCAGTTTGGAATTTTGACAACATGGGCAAAATGTGCAGTTTTACAAGAACTAGATCTTTCCTTATGTAACTCTGTGTTAAAAATGAAACAGTCAATGAGGTTCTAATTTGTGAGGTTCATTCCTGTTGATAACCACTCATGTTGAATTCCACATTCTTTAATGCCTTAACCATTGGTAGATTTCAGTAGCATTTTTTTGGTTTTTGAGAAACACATTTCTTAAAACTTGCTCACTTGATTATTCTCTTTACATTGTTTCTTTTCTTTTCTTTTCTTTCTTTCTTCTTTCTTTCTTTCTTCTTTCTCTCCTCCTCCTTCTCCTTCTCCTTCTCCTTCTCCTTCTTCTTCTTCTTTTTTTTTTTTTGAGATAGAGTCTCACTCTGTCACCCAGAATGGAGTGCAGTGGTGTGATCTCGGCTTATTGCAACCTTTACCTCCCAGGTTCAAGCAATTCTCCTGCCTCAACCTCCTGAATAGCTGGGATCACAGGCACCCACCACCATGCCTGGCTAATTTTTATATTTTTAGTAGAGATGGGGTTTCACCATTTGTCCAGGCTGGTTTCAAACTCTTGACCTCAAATGATCCACCCGATTTGGCCTCCCAAAGTGCTGGGATTACAGGCATGAGCTACCATGCCAGGTGCTTCCTTCCCTCCCTCTCTCCCTCCCTCCCTTCCTTCTTTCTTTCCTTCCTTCCTTCCCTCCCTCCCTCTCTCTCTTCTTTCTATCCCTCCCTCCCTCCCTCTCTTCCTTCCTTCTTCCTTTCTTCTTTCCTTTTTCTTGAGACAGAGTCTTGCTCTATTGCCCAGGCTGGATTACAGCAGTGCGATCTTGAGTCAATGCAATCTCTGCCTCCCAGGTTAAAGCAATTCTTGTGCCTCAGCCTCCCGAGTAGCTGGGATTACAGGTTCCTGCCACCATGTCTGGCTAATTTTTGTATTTTTATTAGAGACAAGGTTCTACCTTGTTGGCCAGGCTGGTCTCAAACTCCTGACCTCAAGTGATCTGCCTGCCTCAATCTCCTGAAGTGCTAGGATTACAGGTGTGAAGCACTATGCCCGGCCCCTATTGTTTCTTTTAAATGTTAAATAGAATGACCTAATTCTGGCCTCATTTGAAATGCTTTTGAATATATTAGTGTATACAGTTAGTACTATTGGCATGTTAGTCTGCAGTCTGGGAAAAACATGGTAGTCAGTGCTGTGATGACGTGTATTCAACAATGATAATTTCAGATTACAACATTGTTTTTCTTCTCTTCTTTATTAGTAGTATTCCTTCTAGAAAACCTGTATTTGAGTTAAAAGAGATAGCAAATCCATTCATTTCTGATACAGTAGTAGATTAGTTATGGGATAACAGTGAAACATTTTCAATCATAATAAATTTGATACTGGATTTTTAGATTAAACTGTAATGACCAATTTATTTCCTAATCTATTTAATTTAATCACAGTTCATTAATATGTTATAATGCTTTAAAAAAGTTCTAATTAAGGTAGTATCATAATAATGAGATCATAACTATATCATGACAGTAAAATTTTTAGCTTTGTGTAAATATTTTTGTTAAGTTCAAAATAAAAAAGATCCAACCTAAAGAGAATGTTTTTCTTTATTATATAATCCATGTAAATTACTTGTTTTTAAGGTCCCAAAACAGCTTTTCTGGTTTAAATTTATCTATTGCTCTCCTAACTACATGTGGTGAATGAGGGAAGGGAAATTCTTCAGGATTCCCTGACGAAAATAGACGATATTATCATCCAAACCATTTTGGGAGATCTGGACACAGTGGTGTGCCTCTTTAGTTCCAGCTACTCAGAAGACCAAGGCAGGATGACTTCTTAAGACCAGGAGATTGAGACCAGCCTGGGCAACAGAGTGAGCCCCTGTCTCTAAAGAAACAAACAAAAGCTAACTTTCAGGATAAAAGACTGAAAATTTCCATCTACCACTGGATTGAGAGTAGGGACCAGGCTCCAGGCTTATTTCATCAGCCCACCTCTCTGATGTGGCAAAGCCAAGTCTTCCATATCCTATCTCACCACTAAAGTGAGCAGTTCACTTAACTATGGTCTAGTCCACAAGGGCCCTTAATCATCTGACCACACTGGCTGATTTTTAAAGATATACCTTAAAATTCAGGGACTAAGTTTTTAGGGACTAATAGTATGCAGTCAATGGCCTGTCTCCTATTTCAAATTTTCTTTGTGCAATCATCCATGAAAAACATAGAATGCAGTTTGCTACTGATTAAAGATCACTTCAGCTGGATGAATTCCAAGCACCTGGTAGCACTAAATTGATATATTTAAGGGAACAGTTTATTAACAAAACAAATGGAATAAACTGGGTAAAAATATACCTAATAGAATATGAGTATTTCAGAACACAAAGACATAGTGCATTTTTTAGAATTCTAAAGTCAAACATATATAGGATATAGCTGGTGTTGTACTTTATTTATTTCTTGATTTTCCTTTTCTCCTTATAAAACTAACATTCTGGCAGTTTTAGAAATTGCACTGGTTTAATAAATAGATGCTCTTAATTCTTTTCTTACTGTGGCAGTTAATTTGGGTAATGTCAGTCTGTTACTATTGGAATTGCTATTCAACTGAAATGTATTATGATCTGCTGCACACATAAAAATATTACATTATAATGCGCAAAACTGAGCTAAACATAATTGTGCCTATACTAGCGTGGTGACAGGAGGCGTCTTCTATAATGGTAGTGATTTCCATATCAGTGATAATTTTATTGTCTGATTTGCATTGTATTTTCCTTGCTGCCATATTGATATCCAGAATGTGTCTATCCATTCCTAGGATAGATGCATGCAGATGCCAAAAAAAATCTAGTTAACTCCCTCTCCTACTCCTTGAAAAAATCTTAGTAATTAGAAAGGAAAAAAGATGATAGCAGCCAAATTCTGTCCCCAAAAGCTTTATCTTTTTTTCCCCTAAATCCCTTTAATAGGTTAATGTACTTGCTGAATGTGTCTTCTGAGAACAACTTAATGGCTCAACTGTTTATCGAGCCTTTGTTATGTGTAAGGCATTGTGCAAAGCACTGAAGGATTTAAAAGGGACTAAAATGCCCCCAGTTCTTCAAGGAACAGTTTTATAAAGTTGGCTACTCCAATACTCACAGTGAAAAGCTCCAGAAATCACAGTAGGGAAAATGTGTGGCTTATGATTTATGGTAAGGTCAAAAATTATAGCAACATTTTTGAAGCAAAAACTGCTGCAAGAGATTGCTATAAACAGGTAAATTTTAAACCAATACAAACTATCCAATCTATATTATCATACTTTCTATGCATATAGAGTCTGAACAAGCACCTCTCTCAGATTATAAATTCCCCTTTATCTGCAAACAGTCAATTACCTGCAGATGAAGTTTTGACAGTTACGAATGACTATTTGATTTTTGACCCAACTGGTTCTTGGGTTTTGGTTTCAAGTCCAGCCTTCTTAAGTCTCGAATTGCCTTTTTCAATGGGGACTCCAGCTTCTCCCAACTCTTTATTTGTTCAAAGAAAAATGTTTCTCTCTGATGTTTTATCCATGCCTGTTCTCAAGAGAAACAAAGCCTTTGCTAAAGTTTTGCTAGTTTTAGAGATATTCAAATTCCAGCATCTTAATTGTAACAACAGAATAAAAAGTTTTCTCAATTCAAAAAGTCTCCTTCATCTTTTTTTAACCTTGGTAACATTGACACATCTTGGGTGTAAAGTCCTTAAAAGGTTGCAGATACCAGTTATGGTCTTTAGGACAGGGTAGAAGATGATTTACTTTGAATAAAAAGGTCATGAGAAGGAAAAGGCCCTGAATTGGGTTTTTATTTCTATGTAAGTTTCTAATGATTTCAGTTGAGGACAGTTAGAGGAAGAAGGGTTCTGTGGTTTGGGACAGAGAAAGGAGGCAGGCATAGAAGTTGAGTTGGTTTTGCAATAAAGTTTTGGGCCTCAGAAGCAGTTCCTGGATTTGGTATCAGGGGTAGGGTGTGGGCGGAGCTGAGGCTGGCCTTAGAACCCCATACTAGCCTTAGGCAGTGGACAAATTTCTGAGGAGCACATATCTTTTGCCAGAGAGTGGCTGAAGCATTTCCCATCTCAGGTTGTAAATTAGCCAACCAGGGTGAACCTCATAAGCAGAAATTAACAACTCAAGAGTCATAAAACAGCCTTTGAACATTGAATATACTAATTATGGAAAAATCAAAGTTAAAATACTCCTTCACCTGCAAATTAGCTTCAACAAAGAAAGGAGCTTGATGAAACTTTGAAGAATCACTGAAAAGAATCTCAGGGAAAAGAAAGAATAAACAGCAATTAATCAGACAGTTTGCAATGCACAAATGTTTTTTATATTTTTAAATCTTCTCATCCTACTTAACAGAACATAAACATATGAAAGCTTTCAGGGGTTTACTTCTGACTCTAGTTAACCATAAGATCTTAAGTTTTCTTCATCTGCAAATTCTATTATTTTGGAGTTTTTAGACACTTGCACATTGAAGCTGTAAAATTAAAAAAAAAAAACACATAAATCGGAAATAAATAAGTCTGTCTCTCAAATGGGCATCATCGGAGCTTTTTAGTCAAGAAGTGCTAGGTAATTTGCGACCAAATCATCTTGGGCACAATTCATAGAGGGAGTTCTTTCCCCTTCAATAAATGTGCCTCTTTTTTTCTTCTTACACTCTCCACCTGTTACCCCTTCCTCCCTCATGGCCTTTCTTTGTCGTTTTGTCTACCTGATCTGTAGCTTTGCTTTGTCAGCCCTGTTTAGCCCCACAGTCTAAGAAGGCTCTTCACACTTGCTGCAAATGGTCCCACACAATGAACATCTGAGGTTTTGAGAATTGCTTGGGTAAAGAAACAAGTGGTACTGTTTTACTGAATCATAGTCATTCCTTCTACACTGTCTTTTTCTTAGAAAAATGACAGCTGGCTGGGTGGGGTGGCTCACGCCTATAATCCCAGCACTTTGGGAGGCCAAGTCGAGTGGATCACCTGAGGTCGGGAGTTTGAGACCAGCCTGACCAACGTGGAGAAACCCTGTCTCTACTAAAAATATAAAATTAGCCAGGTGTGGTTGTATATCCCTGTAATCCCAGTTACTCAGGAGCTGAGGCAGGAAAATCCCTTAAACCAGGGAGGCAGAAGTTGCGGTGAGCTGAGATCCTGCCATTGTACTCCAGCCTCGGCAACAAAAGTGAAACCCCATCTCAACACAAAAAGAAAAAGGAAAATGAAAACTTCCAGCACTACTGGCATTAATTAATTAATTTTTGTTAATGCTTCAGACATAATTTTTTCATTTCTAATACTACTATTTAGGAAAATATGGAATTACACAATCAGATTGATGACTTTATAGTCCTATCGTAATGGAAATACATCCATCCATTTTGGAGGATTCTGGAGGACCCCGTGGCTAGTTCTGCAGAGAGTGTTCAAGCCAGGCAGTAGCGTAGAGTCCTAAGTGGTTTGTAAGTTCTGTTCTCTGTAGCTCTTCTTTTAGAAGATCTCGCCTCTCACTCTCCATGGCCTGGCTTTGTTTGCTACTAATTTTCCTGAGTTTTGAAGAGAATAAGCCTTACGTATTCACTATGGTACTGAGAGGATTGGATAGCAAATATTTTTGTAGAAACTTAAAGGAGAGAAATTTCTCCTAAATTGATATAGTCTATTTCTTGGAAGTACAATTTTTTTCCACTGGGTTGTATGGGCCTTTTCTACTGAGCGCTCTTGCCCCCTCCATCTGTTTTCACCTAATGTAGCTCGTAGACCTGCATCTTTTTGTATTTATGGACTGAATAGATTCCATAACAGGTGCATAGTTGGAACTACTGTTGCTACTTCTGCATAAAACATTTATATTGTTAGCTGAAGCATTTAATATATGTTCTGACAAGCTTTAGGTCCTATAGAAGGAAGGATGGAGAAAGGCTATTAAAACCTGAATTTCTCTTTCCAGGAGACCTTTGAAAAGGCAAGCTTGAGTAGCAGCAGCAGTGGGGCAGCCAGCCTGAAAAGTGAACTTTCAGAAAGCGCAGATCTGCCCCCGGAAGGCTTCCAGGCCTCCAATGGTAAAGATGAAGACAGGGCCTGTGATGAAATCCTGTCAGATGATAACTTCAACCTGGAAAATACTGAGAAAGGTACTGCTAGTGGAAGTGCGTCAGCATGAATGCATTCTGGACTCTTTCCCGTTTCAAGACTCATTTGCTTTTTTATTGTTTTTATTAATGCGCAGATATATATTCAGAGCTAGATGATGAATTGGACATTTCGGATAACTCCAGCAGCTCCAGTTCAAGCCCTCTGAAAGAATCTACATTCAGTAAGCTTTCTTTTATCAGTTTGCCATTTGTGGGATTCTGGAAGACAGTGGTTTGGAAATCATACTTGAGTCAAGCAAATATCACCATATACATAACCCAGTTTTTCAGGTGCAATGCTGATTAGAACAGATGTGTCTGTCTCTCTGACAGAGCCCAAAGGTTAGCCAGCACATCGGTTTTATATTTTCTCAACTGTCAAATGAATAGTTTTGTTATTTCTACCAGCAAATGCAGGTTCTAGCTAGAGAGTCAGGATATCTAACTTGGAGACAGCCGATAACCACAGGAGTAGTGAACATGGCCTTTGATGAGCCTGCTGGTTAGATGAATTTTAAGCCTATAGAAGAAATTAATCTTGATGTAGACTAATTTCTGTACAGTTTTATTTACGTTAATCTAAAGGGATGTGTTACATTTAAAACAATAAAAAATACTGGGATATGGGAAAGAAAAGGAAAAGGTATATTTAGATAAAATATAAAGATTATAAAGAGAGATAGAATCAGATGCACTCAACAAACCTGAAACTTAAAGAGAAGTTAAAATAGAAAATAAGAAGAACTTTTTTTTAAAAAAAAGAGTAAGTTGATAAAATATTAAAAACTGTAGATAGAAATATTCTGAAATAAATTAGGTGAAAATAATTCTCTCTCCTCAGTGACTATACTATGAAAATCTCATAAAAGAACATTTAAAATAGCCTCTCTAAGGATCAAAGTAGAGCCCTAAGGATTTAACTACATTCTTTGTCCTTTCCAAACTTAATTGGTCCATCAAAACGATGACTAGATGTTCCAGATTTTCTGGGGCAACCCCAGTTTTCAATATTCTGTCCTATTTTCTCTGTAAATCCCTGCCTTCTAGGTGTATTAATTTGTGATTAGGAAAACATGAAGATCATACAGGAAAAAATATTTATGCATGTAAACATATACAACAACTCCAGAAGAAGTTCATTACTAAGTTCAGTGTTCTATATACCTGGCAGCAATGGTGGGAGGGTTAGTGGGGAGGCAAGAAAGAGATGCTTGGCCCTTAAATTGCATGTGGTAACTTGGTGAGGCTGGTTATGACATTTCATTGCATGACATTTTATTGTGTTTTCTTGGATATTAGTAACAGGGTTGTTTTTGTTTGTTGAGCACATTTGCTTTTTAAACAAACCTGACAAATAAATAACAATTTGTCACTATTTTAGCTCATGCTATCCTAATCAAAGACAGTTTTTACAGTGTGTACTGTTATATCGAACCGAGCATAGAAAGTCAACACCAGAACAAAAGTATGCCAAATTGCAGGGTTTATTGCTGGTGACCACGGAGGACTCACATCTCTCCAACCCGTGGCCCCGAAAGCAGAGAGACAAGACCTTTTTATACCTGCAAAAACCACCTTGGGAGTGGGGGTGGAGATGGGAATGAAAGCTGTCAATCACCTCCCAGGCTAAAAAACGAGGGTGAGGGGGGCTCCGGACATTCCAAGGGCCAGGGGACTATTTGACATTCTGATTGTCATTTAAGGGGTTCACAGATGCTAAGATTAGCATTCGTTTACACATCGTCTGGGTAGGGGTGGGATCCACAGGTTTTTATTTACTTGGCGCCAGGATGGACTTATCTGGGAGTGCTTACTCTCGTAAACAAAGGCCAGCAATTCTGGCAGTTACAGATAGGAGAAGGTATGCAGCTTTACCTTTGTGTAAAGTAAATTAGCAGTTTACAGAAACCAAGGTTAGCAGTCCTTATGAGGAGAATGGAAACAGCTTTGTTCTTTTATAAAACGGCATCGTACAGGTTCTAACTCTAGGCCAGCTATATCACATACAATTGCTCAGGTAACAGAAATTCAGCGTCATTTTTGGTTTTTGTTGTTGTTGGCTCTGAGTAAAGCCATGTTTGTTTCTTGAACGTTGTTTGACTGCTTTCATGCTACAATGGCAGCAGAATTCAGGTGTGACAGACATACTGTGGCACGCAAAGCCCAGAGTATTTCCTGCCTGCCCTTTACAGAGAAATGTGTGACCTTAGAACAATATGAGAGTGTTTATAGACAAAGCCATTCATGGAAGATGTATGTTCTTTATTATTTTGAATGTTTAAAACAATTATTTAAAAAATTATACATATTTATGGATGCATGTGATATTTTGATACATGCATACAATGTGTACTCATCAAATCAGGTAATTCAGATATCAATCACCTCAAATAGTTATCTTTGTGTTTGAAACATCTCAAATCTCTTCTTATAGCTATTTTTGTTTTTTTTTTTTTGAGATGGAGTTTCCCTCTTGTTACCCAGGCTGGAGTGCAATGGCGCGATCTCAGCTCACCGCAACCTCCGCCTCCTGGGTTCAGGCAATTCTCCTGCCTCAGCCTCCCGAGTAGCTGGGATTACAGGCATGCGCCACCATGCCCAGCTAATTTTTTGTATTTTTAGTAGAGACGGGGTTTCACCATGTTGACCAGGATGGTCTTGATCTCTTGACCTTGTGATCCACCCACCTCGGCCTCCCAAAGTGCTGGGATTACAGGTGTGAGCCACCACATCCGGCCTCTTATAGCTATTTTAAAATATTCAATAAATTATCGTTTACTCTAGTCACCCTAATATACTATTGAACACTACAACTCACTCCTTTTACCTGATTTTTTCTTTGTACTCATTAACCCAGCTTCTCTTCATCATTCCCTCCCAGCCTCTGGTAACCATCACTCTACTCTCTGTCTCCATGAGGTCAACTTTTTTAGCTCCCACATATGAGTGAGAATATTAGATATTTGTCTTTCTGTGCTTGGCTTATTTCATTTAACATTTAACATTCATGTTGCTGTAAATAGTTAGATTTTATTCTTTTTTATGGCTGAAAACACTCCATTGTGTATATATGACACATTTTCTTTATCCATTCTTCTGCTGATCGGTACTTAGTTTGATTCTGTATCTTGGCTAAAGTGAGCAGTGCTGTAATAAACACGAGAGTGAATATATCTTTTTGATACACTAACTTTCTTTCTTTTGGGTATATACCAGTATTGGGGTTGCTGGATCCTATGAAAGTTCTATTTTTAGTTTTTGAAGAGAACCTTCATACTATTTTCCATAATGGCTACACTAATTTACAGTCCCACCAACAGTGTATGAAGCCCCTTTACTCTGTACCTTCACTAGCATTTGTTGTGCAGCATTGCTTTACTAAAAAATAAAAGATTTGAAGAGGAAATAATGTAAAGTTATTTTTATTTTCTTGTTTCAGGCATTTTAAAGAGAAGTTTCAGTGCTTCAGGAGGAGAAAGACAATCCCAAACACGGTAGGTACCAGTTGAGCTCCTAGAAATATTTTTTGATTTTGCAGAGCTCAGTTGTTGATGGCTGAATTGAAACCTGAGAGCCCGAAGTTACCCCTGTGGAAACAGAAGTTACAGCTTACTTGCCCAAGTAGCATACTGAAAAAGGTGCTGATCTTAGACCTGGGTCTTAGTCTAACTCTGCCTTTTTCTAGCTTTTTGACCTTGAGCGAGTCAGTTAATCTCTCTGAGCCCAAGAGTGGGTCAGCGGAGTAGGGCAGTTGTGCTCCATGAGGTCATCTGGAGCCCTGGTCTTACATCTCGTTCTTCTATACCCCCAGAGTATAGATTTCATCTTCTTGGCCAATATGGCTTGTGAGACCACATCCTACATCCACTCCAGCAAGAAGAAGAAAGGGAATGTAGAGACACACCCCTTCCTTTTAAGGCTATGACCCAGATGTTATGCTCATAACTTCTGCTCACATACCATTGGCCATAACTTCCTCATGTAACCACAGCTGGCTGCAAGGGAGGGTGGAACGTGTTTGAGAGATTGTATGTTAAAAGCAAAGCAAAATTGTTATTTTGGGACGGCTCGCTGTGTCAGTGACAATTGTCTCTTAGAGCAAGGACTGCAACAAAACTATTAGATTGAACCTTCTGCAAATTCTCCTGACCTTCACGAGAGCCCCTTCACTGGCACCACATGAAATTAGATGGAGCAGAAACTTGATTGCAATGTTCCAGAGGCAGGGATGGGAGGCATTTAAAAAGTTGAGAAATGAGCTTGGAGAGTCAGCTGGCATGGACTGTTTGATAGAAAAGGACCTCCTAGAATCAGGATGAACTCAGGGCATTTGGGACTGAAGAAGGAGAATAGACCAATGGAGCAGAGAGATTAGAGAGGAAAAGAGGTAACTGACAGTATACAGTTGCAGCATAGATCAGAGTTGGAGGAGTGGACCTGGAAAAGATGAGTGGCATCTTTTTGTCTGGAGAAAGAGAGGTGAAGATAAAATTAAGCTAGAGAAATGGAAAGGGAGATAAGGGAAGAATATACTTTATGATTCTGTATATTATTATTATTATTGAGACGGAATGTCTAGGCTGGAGTGCAATGATGCGATCTCTGCTGACTCCACCTCTGCCTTCCAGGTTCAAGCAATTCTCCTGTCCCAGCCTCAAGAGTAGCTGAGATTACAGGTGCCTGCCACCATGCCCAACTAGCTTTTGTATTTTTAGGAGAGATGGGGTTTCACCATGTTGACCAGGCTGCTCTCAAACTCCTGACCTCATGTGATCTGCCCACCTCTGCCTCCCAAAATGCTGGGATTACAGGCATGTGCCATTGCGCCAGCTGGTTTCTGTATATTAGATGATGTCCTAGGCCACAGCTGAGAGGACTGTCTAGATTTGAGGAGTATATTCAGCCAGGAGCAGCCGATGTTGAGATGAGAACTGAGCAGAGAATGGCAGAAGGACTGCCAGACTACTATGAGGCTGGGGCACCTGTTGAGGTTGGGCCACATGTAAGTGGTGATGCCAGGCAGGGGCTTCAGAGCTGTGGGATGACCCCCCCTCAGGAAGTGGCAGCATCCATGTGACAAAAGGCTAAGGCTGCATGTGCTGTACCAGGCAGGGCTTTTTGGATACAAGCAAAAGAGCCTGACTCTAGCTACTTACGTGACAGGAGGCTCTTTTAGAAGGCGTTGTGGGGCTTGTGTAATTTAGACCCCAAAGGATCAAGCTTGGGAAGGCATAGGAGCCACTTCAGTCCCTGAAGCCTATAAAGGAGACATTTTTGGGAGGTTTATAATGGTATAAATGAACTCCCAGCTTGTTTATTCCATTCTCGTGTCACCTTTCTTAGGATTCAAAATCCTGAGAGAGCCAGATTGACCTGGCTTGGATCAGGTCTCTGTTTACTGCCTTGAGGAGAGCTGAGATCCACTGGTCTATCAGGGGTCCTTGCTGAAGGGAGCAGGTGTTAGTGCTGTGCAGCCTCAATGGAACCACCTGGGTCTACCTCTGGGTTTGAGGGTGCTGGGAATCGCATAATGTAAATGAAGTTTAGAATGAAGAACCTGCTTAGCAAATTCGTGAGGGATTCAGTTAGGTGACAAAGAAAGGTTCCTATAGAAAAATCATTTTTTTGTTTAGTCAAAGATAGTATCACTGATACGTTTATCATCTTCTAATTAAGGTCAGGAGGAGTTAAGGTGCCTTTTAATTTCCTTTTTTCCAGTGTTTCTGGAATAAAAACCCAAGGAGAACCTATCAATCAGGGCATATGATCTATCAGAAAGGTATTTGAGAAAAGCATGTAAGACCTCATGGCTTTCTTTAGTGGGCCAAAGTGCATAGCAGTCATGGTCCGAAGTAATAGGGAGGCGTGGGAAAGAAAAATAGTCCCAAATGTCGAAGAGAACCACAGTGGGTGTTTGTGGGTACTGGAGGTCTGAGTTAGAATATCTGCCAAGGAGCTTTAGAGTTTGCTGCTATTCAACGTTCCCACTCACTGACTTTCCACCACTATCAAAGGAAGTATTTTAGTTCAAAAGTAGATTATGATATGTGCTGAACTCCCCAATTAAGTGAATTTTACGTAAAAATAAAAATTTCTAATCGGATGAATTTAGGGATCTTGGCCCTGTCAAAAATAATTCTACACTTTTTTTGGAAGGATCCATGGCAAATTGTCTAAGTTGCACAAATTCGGTTGATGTCTACCTCTTCAAAAACAAAAAAAACCGATATGCTCTGTATTTTTTAAAGCTTGAGATGGTTTTTAAAAAGCTAGTCATTAACTACTTTAGAACGAGTTGAGTAAGCTAGAATCAGCAGAAAGGCAGAGTTTAATCTGAAGATCATTGAAACAGGATATAGAACGAACTTTAACCTGAGGTTATGACCAAGTCACCAGATGGATATGAAAAGTGGCCCATACAGTGAGGTTGATGTTTTGGAAAGTATGTTCCAAGGTGAACAGGACCTGACCCAAAACGGCATTTGCAGAATTGTGCCATGAAATGTGGTAATACAGTGTGACATGCCACCAGGGAACAAAGGTTTGCTTAAAACAAGCTCTCTTCCCTCAAGGAACTCACAGTAAAATGGAAAGACAAGGGCAGACTTCAGAAGAAAATAAATGATAAAAGACAGCCTTTGATTTATGCCAACTAAGAGGAGAGAAAATTAATAACTTTTGACTTCCTCCCAGGTAATCCCTGGGGCTTCTCTGAATTAAAAAGAGACAATACCAAAATGTATTTATAATTCTTTAAAGGGCATTAAATAAAGCTAAAGTTATTTGCAGTCTCATTTGTTTAGGATTTTCCTGGGTTTCTTCATTTATTAATATGAAGTGTGAACCCATCCTGTAAAATATTTAGAAACTAAATAAAAACTTTGAATATAAAAGAAGATAGCAAAGCTATATAGCAGAATAAAAATAAATTGAAAATCAAGCCTGTAGGTGTTTTTTTTTTTTTTTTTTTGCCTATTCTGTGCCATGTGTAAAATGGTATAACAATTACAAGGAGACCCTACCCTGGGCAGCTCTCCCTTTGGGGACCCTTGCTGGGTCTTTTAAAGGCAGTTGGTCCAAATGAGACAAAGCCACAGGGAAGTACATGACTGTTCTGAGCACAGCCTCCAAAGTGTAGAAGTCAGACATGGCTCTGGCTAAAGGTTGAGAGGACCAAGAGAAGGCTTAAGCATGAATTCTTAACTTTGGTCAGGTATCAGGAGCCAGATTCAAACCAATTGCGTCCTGAAGAACTAATATGACTCCCTAATAACTTAAGATACAATTTCGGGCAAATGAGCCAGATAAATGCATAAAACATGAGCAAGTGGAACTAGGAGGGTTAGCCCCTGCCTCCTCAGAGACGTTTTGAAGTCTCAGGGCTGGAGAATAGTATTAGAACTGGAAGGCATCCTGGGAATCCAAGCCATCATCAGTTGATAAAACATTTTGTGAGGAATATAGTTAATGGCAAGATCAAGAGAGGAACAGGCTCCAATTTCTTTGAAATTTCCAACTTCGATCATTTTAAATTTGATATAAAATCTTTTATATCCATTACTATTTGCTAGGAAAGCATTAAGAATGAGCTTGACTTTTATCAGTTTTTATGTGGGTTTCATAGGCTGACATAGTAGATACACATTGAAAGTTCTAATCTAGCAAGTCATAGCATTTTATTTCAACTAATCAATAAAATACTCTGTATAGTGGAACTTGATAATGCTCACAGGGGCTTTAGCTGCTTTATAACATATACTCAGGTCCTAGTAAACTTTAGTCATTGTTTTATGACCATCTTACGAACCTTCATTCATTTGTTTAATTAATGCATATTTATGGCTGTGTGCCAGGCATGTGCCAACCTATGCCTAATTCATCTTTGCATTCTCCAGGACACAGTGTATTGCACATACATACCAGCCTATAGATACTTGTTAATTAATAGTTGAATGACTGTTATCTTAGTGCAAATTCATTGTCTCATTACCAAGAACTGAAATCTTGCCTACTGACAGCCTTTGCCATAGCCACAGCTGAATGCACATTTTTTTTAAAGGATCCTGTTGCTCAGGCAACAAGATTTCTCCATGTCTGGCTTGCCTCCTGTTGCCAAGGCAACAGGGTATAGTTGGCAGGCTGGTTTGAACATTGGATGTTTGTGGTATCAGAGATGCCTGTGGTTCACACCTTTTTTGATACATCAGTGTATGCATGAATGTATTTGACAGTGTGCTTCTAAGTCTTTTTTTTTTTAGACAGAGTTTTGTTGTTTTGCCCAGGCTGCAGTGCAGTGGCATCATCTCAGCTCATTGCAACCTCCACCCGCTGGGTTCAAGCGATTCTCCTGCCCCAACCTCCCTAGTAACTGGGATTGCAAGTGCCTACCACCATATCCAGCTAATTTTTGTATTTTTAGTAGAGACACGGTTTCACCATGTTGGCAAGGCTGTTCTCAAACTCTCAACTTCAGGTGATCCACCCACCTGGGTCTCCCAAAGTGCTAGGATTACAGGCATGAGCCACTGTGACCGGCCTCTAAGTCTTTATATGTAAAGATGATTGTGGATGCTTGTGATCATTCAGCATTATACTTGTGACTGGAAAGACCTTGTGTATTTTCAGGACCTGTGGATTTTGCCTCCTAAAACCAGAACTCTTCTTATTTTTAGTTGTAGCTCTTCTCCTTCCATCTTTTTCATAATCTGTATCTGGTTTTACTTTGGTTGAATAAATACTGCATGATTACTTTTTGCTAGAATCAACCTGGCCTATCTGCCAGGGTCACAGCAGTCTTAAAAACCAACCAACCAACCAACCAACCAACAAAAAAACCATTGTCAATAAGACCACTTTGTTTCTTCTCTGTGATAGTTCTGTACTTCCCTGGCTAATTGCTTATTTGTTTCTAGCTGTTATTGGAGTATCAGGGGATAGCCACAGGAGCATTACACTACTTTATTGTCATATGCCAACTCTATCAACGTTTTAGGTAAATAGGAGAACTCAAAGCTACATAATGTTGCTTATTCATACAGGCCATATTTGTGAATGTCACTGCCTGAAAGAGACCTTCAGCTATAAAATCCTCATTCGCTCACATGGTGTGATTGCAGTAGTTTCCGATTGCATTACCTTACTATTATAAGCCAAGCCTCTCATTTCATAAGGTTTAATTATTTTTATCAATATCAAATAGTGCTGATACTTTTCACAATTGAATTGAATTATGGAATACACTTACAATGCATGTGAAAATGTTTTCTTTGTTGAGATACGTATTTCAAGGAATTCTTATGAGAGATGAAATTCTAGGGCTTCATCTTCTTGGTCAGGACTCCACTGCAAAATAATTATCCAAATAATTCACCTTGCTCTTGACTTAATTCAGTGAAAAGTCTATTTAAAAAATTACAAAGCTAATGCCTGCATTATCCTCTTTACCTGTTAGTGGTTTTGGGTGGAAGTTGTAGGCTAACATTCATTTTCAGCACTTGAGTTTCTCTTTTGCCTGATGAGGTCACGCTGGGTCTGAATGAATTCCAGATGAGGTCACACTGGGTCTGAAGAGAGCTGGCAGTGAATGGCCTTTTAGAATTCTTTCAACCTTCCGTTTTTCTGAAATTCTTCCATCAGCTTGAAGTGCTGTTGGTCAATGCCCATTTCAAAATTTTCAGAGGACACAAACTGTAATATGTCTCTTCACCAGAAACTATTTCTGGAATGTTCTCTGTGTGAAACCACTTTAGCATATTTTCCAGCTTGACATACGATGGGAACATCACCCTCAGTAGCCATAATACTCTACTGGGCATAAACATTCAATGTGGTTCAATCTAGAGGCAGACTTCCCCCAGGCTCTGCATAATTTCAACCATTTGTCCATCTGTGAAACCAACAATTGCATAGTTAAAAGCTGTCACTTCCGGTCACAATGAGTCTGTTCTATTTTGAAATTTCAGATGACTGTATTTTCTTGTGGTTAATGATATAATTTTCAGAGAAATTGACATTTCTTTTTCCTGCTATCTCTATGCACTCTTGTAAGTTCCAAGACCATGGAAACTACTTATTTTCACCATCTCATCTCCAGTGTCTAGCACGGTGGCTACACATTGTGGGCACTTACTAAATATTTCTTGAATGAATGAATGTATAATGGTTCTTTTTAAAGATTCCCTAAAGTTTATGAAAGAGGAATTTGAAATTTTATAAAGCAACAGCAAAGGAGGCAGCAGCTCAGCATTGTCAGGGTGTTCTATGTCACATATCCTCCAGCACACACTATGCATAACATTTGTTAATACCTAAAAATGTTTGAAACGTTAGATTCTTCAGGACACCTAGAATAGTCATCTTGCAAACTCAGCATGTGAGTGATTATCAGCTTTTCAAGAACATGCATAACCTGTTGGATGCAAGTTTCACACAAGTTGCATTTTTATTCAGTTTTTAAGAGAGTGGGATTCAGGAGGTATTGCAGGTTTAGCAGCTACATGGCAAGAATGTAATATGTGTATGAAGACAATAACCAACACCTAAGGAAGGGCCTGGACCACATTGGGAAATATGGAGGCCACCAGGCACATGTGACTCTCGAGCAGCTGAAATGTGGCCAGTGCAACTGAGGGACTAAATTTTTAATTTCATTTAATATTAATTAAAATGTAAAATTATAAGATATCTCAATTTTTATATGTTGAAATAATATTTTGGATATTTTTTATAAAATAAAATAGATTGAGTTCACTTTATTCTTTTTACTTTTTAAAAAATGTGGGTACTGGCAAACTTAAAGTTATGTTTGATGCTTACCATCGGTTTCTATTAGACAGTGCTGGCCTCATCTAGAAGGCTAAGGGGCAAAGGTATTTGGAAAGCATTTGCTGGGGTATGGCATTTGTGCAGGCATATGAGGAGCTGGAACAGATGCTCTGCTCCTTAGCTCAGCCCTGAGGCTGCTTGCCTACACATGGGCACTGCTGTGATCATGCCTCTTTTTAAACTTTCTGAGGGCAGAATCAGTTTCATTTCTTTTTTAAAACATGCTCCTTATCCTAGGGTCAGGGAAAGTATATAAACTGTTAAAGGCTGGCAGGTTCCATTTAATTTTCAAGGCTCTGGAAGCTTGTGCTCAGAGTGGAACAGAATATATTACGGGATCAGGAGAGTGCTAGCCTGGTGAAGGTCAAGAGGGAATGGGAAGGAATAGGGAAGAAACTCATAGGTGGAGGCAAAGATTTTGGTATTATTCTAGTGCTTAAGTTGGGTGGTAGGTAAATGAGTGCTAATTTTGTTAATGCTTAGTAACTCAGGTAGGTGTTGCATGCATGTATCAAAAATTCTATGATTAAAATGAAAGGGTTGGGGCAAGAGAATTATCAGTCGTGTTTACTTATATTTGAATTCCTGTATTTATTCCTAATTAGGAAATACCTATCATGTGCCTTATACATAGTAGTAGATGCTTGATATATTTTGTTGGATCGCATTAAATTTAAGAATGATTTTTATAACTTGTCAGGGCACAGATGTTTCTTATTTCACTCCAGAAAACTATTTTTTTTAAATGGCTTTAGGTTACAGTGGAAAAAGCAAGGCTGAAGATGATTGACAGATATCCCTGGTGGGGTCTAAAGCTATGTCCTCAAAGTAGAAGACACTGAGATCAACTTGTAAAATAATCAAATAACCTAGAATTTTGAGGCAAGGCAAACAAAGGATACTGATAACACTGGCCACTTTAAGAAAAATAATTATTTTCAATGCAAAAAGCATTTTATAGGAAGAGGCATAGGAGTTTTTTTTTTGTGTGTGTGTTTTTAATAAAGCAGGAACAAATCATAGAAAATACTTTGTATAATATTTAAAATCTTTTATCTTTTTAATGCATAATCTGTATTTGAGTTTAAGTGTAACAGGAAAATTATTCAGGATCCTAAGATTTAGGCCTTTAGTCCTACTTAGAGCCTAAAAAACAGCTGTGGTGGGATGGTTCTGCCATTCGCCAGTAGGATGTCAACTGCACTATGTGTTGCAATATATTTATTTGCTTGTTAATTAAACTCTTGAGAGCATCTTGAGGGAAAATAGTCTTTGTTTATATTTATAATGTAGACCAAAGCAAGATGTAGGCTTTTAGTTCGTCAAATCCAAGTTGAACAAGTCATTGTAATGGCCTGTAATTCTGTTCTCAGGGACTTCACCAGAGGAACAGGATCAAGAGCAAGACCAGGTAACTTAGTGTTGGTAGCAATAAAATCAAACTCAACTCTCTAAAATTCAACGTGATTTATGTTACAGTTTTATATCTTTCCCCCTTTTATTTCTTCAGCTTTGCTGCCTCTTGACCTGCTTCTGAAAGTGCCACCCCTCATGCTCAGGGCCCACGTTAAGGAACTAGAGGCCGAGTTAGTGAGAGGGTGGCAGTCCCATAGCCTTCCTGCTGTGATTCTTCAGAATCTCAAAGATCATGGTAGTACTTACTAGATCACATTAACTTTAAACACACGATGGACAAATGCAGAATTATAGTTGGGCCTGAAATGTCTGAACAATGCTTGTGTGGTAGTTTTAATACGAAGAGCAGAAGAATTCTGCTCTGTTTGTTTGCCATTATTAGTCTGCCAAGTTGATGATAACAAAATGCCTTCTGTGTTCACTTGTTGGTTGAGATATTATGGGCTGTTTTTTCCAAAATTTGCATTTCTGTCATGGTGGGAATGTGACGCAGTTGACTTATTGATGCTTCAAGTACATACCTACAAACAAAAAATAGTAACCATGTTTTACGTCGGTATTTCTGTAAACTCTACACCTACATGATACATGTAGAGTGAAGAGAAAGTCGTATTTTTTTCTATCTCCTCTACTCCGACACAAATAATTGTTTTTTATTTATTTATGTTTCTTTTTTATTTCTGAGACAGAGTCTCGCTCTGCCACCCAAGCTGGAGTGCAGTGGCACAATTTCGGCTCACTGCAACCTCCACCTCCCAGGTTCAAGTGATTCTCCTGCCTCAGCCTCCCATGTAGCTGGGATTACAGGTATATACCACCATGCCCAGCTAATTTTGGAATTTTCAGTAGAGATGGCATTTACCATGTTGGCCAAGGTGATCTCGAACTCCTGACCTCAGGTGATCCATCTGCGTTTAAAACATTATTAGGAAATATTGTTTCCCTAATAACTGAAAAATAGATCCTTAAACATAAAAGTTTCTAATAAGCATTTGGGAAAAATGTGTTAATTAATGTTTCTAACTTTTGTTAAAGAGGACCAAAGTCTATTGGTAACATTAAAATTATTAGCTAAACCCAGACAATTCAGAAAAAGTTTAATGATTATGCTTTTATTATACATGTAAGTGTACAACTCTTGAGCGTAGCTTTCTACTTTACTGTTGGTTAATTTTTGATTCACATTATTTTGTAGAGCTAATGTGTATAGTGAATATTGGCAAACTGATTTAGTGTAATATTAGCCCATGTCTCCACATTTATTAAATTTGCTTTGGAAGAGTTATTGACAGTTTGGGGTCATTACACCATCAGCATAGATGCCAAAAATGATGGTTTTATTATTAAGATGCCTGAAACTATCATGTTGGACATGCTCTGCTCCTGTTATTTTGGCAAAGGTAAGTTCAAAATGTAATCATGAAATTAAAATAATTGTTATTAATTGATTTTATAACAGCAAGAATGGAACACAGATACATATCTAAGAAATTAATAGTTCTGTCATAACCCATGTTAGAAATTCTTTTTCCTAAACAGTATGTTGACTTAGTTCAGTGCCAGACTTGATTTTATGTCAGTGACACTGATCAGATCTCTGGACCTTTAAACCAACTATTTACATTATGGCCCAGTTTACATTACATTTCTTTCTTATCCCTGCAGTTTGCTATACTAATTCTTTAAAATCTGCTGGTTCATATATTCCTAAAACTTGTATCAGAATACACTAAAGCATTTATTTATTTACTTATTTTTGAGACAGAGTCTTGCTATGTCACCCAGGCTTGAGTGCAGTGGTGCAATCTCAGCTTACTGAAGCCTTCACCTCCTGGGTTCAAGCGATTCACCTGTTTCAGCGGTCCAAGTAGCTGGGATTACAGGTGTCCACCACCATGCCTGGTTAATTTTTCTATTTTTAGTACAGATGGGGTTTTGCCATGTTGGCCAGACTGGTCTGGAACTCCTGACCTCAAGTGATTCATCTGCCTGGGCCTCCCAAAGTGCTGGAATTACAGGTGTGAGCCACCACTCCTGGCCATTTTAAGTGTTACCAGTGAGTGCTAAATTTTATTCATAAAAGGAGTGGTTAGATTTTACTAATGATGTAGAACACATTAATTCACAAGGGAGCGTTTGGATTACCCACTGAGAGTTATTCTACTTTACATGTCAGAAAATGAGACCTTTATTTTTCTCAACCTTAATACGAAGGGTTTTTTCCGTTAATTATAAAAGTCATACCTCTTAAGTGTTGCAAATAAAATTGGATCATTGGTTGTTTTATCAAACTGTAAACAACTGGTGCCAGTGCCATTCACTTAGGTTACCTTATCTGCAAATCATGCTCAATCCAGTTATTACCTTGGTATCTCTGTCTTAATTAAAAGTATAAAGAGGTGTCATTAATCCAGTATTCCAACAATAAAGTGGGAAGTTTGGACCAAGGTGTCATGAGACATTGTTGGTCCTGTCAGTAGTGAGTTATACCTTAAGTATTTGTTATGAAATATAGGTAAAGCGGCCGGGCACGGTGGCTCACGCCTGTAATCCCAGCACTTTGGGAGGCCGAGGTGGGTGGATCACGAGGTCAAGAGATGAAGACCATCCTGGTCAACATGGTGAAACCCCATCTCTACTAAAAGTACAAAAAATTAGCTGGGCACAGTGGCACGTGCCTGTAGTCCCAGCTACGCAGGAGGCTGAGGCAGGAGAATTGCCTGAACCTAGGAGGCGGAGGTAGTGGTGAGCCGAGATCGCGCCATTGTACTCCAGCCTGGGTAACATGAGCGAAACTCTGTCTCCAAAAAAAAGAAAAATAGGTAAAGCACTTAAATTTGTGAATGATTTATTTTTATTTTTTAAAATAAGCTGATTATATTAGTGTATTTTTGTTTACTTATTTGGTTTTGCTTTCTTTGATAGAAAGGAACATGTTGGAAGTTATGCGTAACCAAAATCTACAGCCCTGTATTGGCTAAATGTACTGGAAAAAATAGCAGAAAGGGGAGAATTTTGTCAAAATCAGGGCATTCCCTCAGGAGTATATCCAGTATGTGACCATTATTTCCATGTACTATGGCAGAATACAGGGTTAGAGCCATTATTTTAGAGTGCCAAGTGGCTGTATTAATTATAATATGATCTTGCCTTTGTGGTACTCCTAGAAAATGAACTTCTAGGTTCTTACCTGTGGTAATAGCAGCAGTACCTCCAAACTCCTCTAGAACAAGTAACAATAAAACTATTTCACATTACTTGTATTTAAATTCCCCTTGTTCTACCTTTTAATCCTAGCTAAATTGTAACCATAATTTATTTTATGCAAATTATTTGGATTAAATAATAGATTGCAATTCCCTGCCCATAGAAAAGAAAACTTAGGAATTCCTGTATTACACAAATGAAAATATTAACAGTAATTAACATGAATAAATGAATGAAGAAACATTTTTAACATGTTAATTATTTTAGCTCTATTTTCCCAAATTTAGTCACTAGGAAATTACCACGGTACAAATTTGCCTGTATCTGAGAACTATATGTGTTATCATTTTCCTAACATTTTTCTTTGCATGGACTAACTCAATTTAAATTCATTTACAAAGGAAAGTTGTTATTATTTCTGTGAATGAGAACCAGTATAGAATCACTTGCCATCAACAGATGACCATTTAAAAGTAAATACAAATCTAAGAAAGACAACATGAAATTCTAAGTTGATATTGTTGTCTGCCTGTCCTGAGGTCTGTTGTCTTGGCTGTAAAGGAACATTACCTAATATTTGAGAAATAGTGAAAACATAACTTCACGATACAGAAACTTAATACTTGATATGAACATCAGAACGAAAACTGGAAAAGGAATACTTTTCCTGCTGGACTATTTCATACTGATCTACTTACTACATGAAATTAGGCTGTGTAGGTGTCCCATGCCTTGGGAAACTAATTTCTACAAAAATAGATTAAACCTGTTGTCTATAAAGTCAAATCAGTTAATCAAACAACTGGATATTACCAAGTATTTAGAATTGGGGGGAAATGTCTCTGTCTTATTTAAAAAAGAAATAATTCTTTCCTTTCAAGGCAAGGGAAATGGCATATATTTATGGAAATTAAATCATACAAAAATGTAACAGAGAAAACCATGTTCTTTGTCAAGTACATACTGTAATGTTATAGATTCTATTAGTGTGGGTCAAATGTAAACTTTAGGGTACGTAGGTCAAACCTAAATTTTCAAGTGCAAATTTAATGTCAACTAAAAAGATGGCCTAATTTGACTGGATTAACACTGACACTTTTTTTTAAAGTGTTTGTTTAGACAGCACCTGACACCCAGGCACTGAACTGATGTACTGCGATTCTTATGCCCTGCACTTTGAATAGAAATTGTCACTTGGCCAGCCAGGCGTGGTGGCTCATGCCTGTAATGCCAGCACTTTGGGAGGCCAAGGTGGGTGGATCACAAGGTCAAGAGATCGAGACCATCCTGGCCAACATGGTGAAACCCCATCTCTACTAACAAATACAAAAATTAGCTGGGTGTGGTGGTGCATGCCTGTAATCCCAGCTACTTGGGAGGCTGAGGCAGGAGAATTGCTTGAACCCGGGAGGCAGAGGTTGCAGTGAGCCAGTATCATGCTACTGCACTCCATCCAGCCTGGTGACAGAGCGAGACTCTGTCTAAAAAAAGAAAGAAAGAAAGAACGAAAGAAGGAAAGAAAGAAATTGTCACTTTATGATTTCTGGGCCCTTAATTATGTTTTCTTATTGGATAACTGTGACTCTATTTTTATGCTTTTATTTTGTTAGCAAAGACAGATCTAAATCAAATCGCCAATTTTTTTTTTGCTCAAATATTCTAGAAAGCATAGCTAACATTCTAGTTGTCCTTATATGAATAACTTTGGTAGTTTACTTTCAAGTTAGTTATTAACAGAATGTACTTAAAACTCATTTCCACAATCGCCAAGTGATTTTACGTACATGCCTTCTTTTATTATGTTGCATGGCAGTTTTTAATCATATAAAAATTTGCTCACAGGTTTTAGTCAAAACTTCTATTATACTAGTTTATACTATATAATTTTGCATGTAATTATATACTTTGTTGGGATTTGCAAAGTATTAGTTATATTTTCCAACCAGATTGTAAGCATCTTCATTACAGCTTTTGTAGATACAGGCATATCTCACAGATACTGCAAGTTCCATTTTGGACAACAGCAATAAAGCCAATATCACAATTAAACATGCCACATGAATATTTTGGTTTTCCAGTGCATATAAAAGTTATGTTTACACTATACTAAGTCTATCAACTGTATAATAACATGTCTAAAAATATATATACTCTAATTAAAAATACCTTGTTCATCTGAGACTTTAACAAGTCATAGTCATTTTGCTGGTGGAAGGTCCTGCCTCCACGTAGGTGGCTGCAGAATGATCAGGTTGGTGGTTGCTAAAGATTGAGGTGGTGGTGTCAATTTTGTAAAGTAAGGCAACAGTGACGTTTGCTCAATCGAGTCTTTCTTTCACAAAAGTTTCTCTGCAGCGTGTGATGCTGTTTAACAGCATCTTACTCACACTAGAGCTTCTTTCAAAAACTGGAGTCAGTCCCCTGAAACCTACTGCTGGTTTATTAACCAAATTTATAGACTATTCTAAGTTATTTGTTGGCATTTCAATGATGTTCATAGCATTTTTATTAGGAGCAGGTTTCATCACAAGAAACCACTTTTGTTGCTTATCCCTAAGAAGCAGTTACTCATCTGTTCAAGTTTTATCATCAGACTACAGCAACTCAGTCACATCTTCAGTCTCTGCTTCCAATTCTAGTCTCTTGCTATTTCTACTACATTTGCAATTACTTCTTCCACTGAAGTTTTAAACCCCTCAAAGTCATCCATGAGAGTTGGAACCAACTTCTTCCAAACTCCTGTTACGGTTGATATTTTGACCATTAATCACAAATGGTTATATATTTATTTATTTAATTCTTCCATAAGTTATTGGGGTACAGTTCTTTAGTGGTGATTTGTGAGATTTTGGTGCATCCATCGCTTGAGCAGTATACACTGCACCATATTTGTAGTCTTTTATCCCTCACCCACCCCCCACTCTTCCCCACAAGCCTCCAAAGTCCACTCTATCATTCTCATGCCTTTGCGTCCTTAGAGCTTAGCTCCCGTACCTATCAGTGAGAACATATGATGTTTGGTTTTTCATTCCTGAGTTATTTCACTTAGAATAATAGTCTCCAGTCTCATTCAGGTTACTACAAATGCTGTTAATTCATTCCTTTTTATGGCTGAGTAGTACTCCATCACACGTGTATATATCATATGTATGTGTGTGTGTGTGTGTGTATGTTTGTGTGTGTGTGTGTATATATATATATAAAACAGTTTCTTTATCCACTCATTGATTGATGGGCATTTGGGTTAGTTCAACGATTTTGCAATTGTGAATTATGTGGCTATAAACATGCGTGTGCAAGTATCTTTTTTGCATCATGACTCCTTTTCCTCTGGGTAGATAATCAGTAGTGGGATTGCTGGCTCAAATGGTAGTTCTACTTTTAGTTTTTTGAGGAATCTCCACACTGTTTTCCATAGTGGTTGTACTAGTTTACATTCCTACCAACAGTGTAGAAGTGTACCCTGATCACTGCATCCACGCCAACATCTACTGTTTTCTGATTTTTGGTTATGACCATTCTTGTAGGAGTAAGGTGATATCGCATTGTGGTTTTGATTTGCATTTCCCTGATCATTAGTGATGTTGAGCATTTTTTCACGTTTGTTGGTCATTTGAATATCTTCTTTTGAGAACTGTCTGTTCATTTCCGTAGCCAACTTTTTGATAGAATTGTTTATTTTTTTCTTACTGATTTGTTTGAGTTTGTTATAGATTCCAGATATTAGTCCTTTGTCACATTTATAGATTGTGAAGATTTTTTCCCACTCTGTGGGTTGTCTGTTTATTCTGCTGACTGTTCCTTTTGCTGTGCAAAAGCTCTATAGTTTAATTAGGTCCTAGCTATTTATCTTTGCTTTTATTGCATTTGCTTTTGGTTTCTTGGTTATGAAATCTGTGCCCAAGCCAATGTCTAGAGGGATTTTTCCAATGTTATCTTCTAGAATTTTTATAGTTTCAGGTTCTAGGTTTAAGTCCTTAATCCATCTTGAGTTGATTTTCATATAAGGTGAGAGATGAGGATCCAGTTTCTTCTCCTATATGTGGCCAGACAATTATCCCAGCACCATTTGTTGAAAAGGGTGGTGTCTTTTCCTCACTTTATGTTTTTGTTTGCTTTGTTGAAGATCAGTTAGTAGGTATTTCAGTTTATTTCTGGGTTCTATATTCTGTTCTATTGCTCTGTGTGCCTATTTTTATGCCTCTACCATGCTGTTTTGGTGACTATGGCCTTATAGTATAGTTTGAAATCAGGTAGTATGAGCCTCCAGATTTGTTCTTTTTGCTTAGTCTTGCTTTGGATATGCTGACTCCTTTATGGTTTAATATGAATTTTAGAATTGCTTTTTTCTAATTCAGTGAAGAATGATGGTGAATTTGTAGGTTGTTTTTGGTAGTATGATCATTTTTACAATATTAATTCTACCTATCCCTGAGCATGGGATGTGATGTGTTTCCATTTGTTTGTGGCATCTATGATTTCTTTCAGCAGTGTTTTATCATTTTCCTTGTAGAAGTCTTTCAACTTCTTGGTTAGGTATATTCCTAAGTATTTTATTTTATTTTTTGAGATAGAGTCTTGCTCTGTAGCCAGGCTGGAGTGCAGTGGCGCAGTCTCAGCTCACTGCAACTTCTGTCTGCTGGTTCAAGTGATTCTCTTGCCTCATCCTCCTGAGTATCTGGGACTACAGGTGTGCACCACCACACCCAGCTAATTTTTGCATTTTTAGTAGAGACGGGGTTTTAACATGTTGGCCAGGATGGTCTCAATCTCTTGACCTCGTGATCTGCCTGTCTTGGCCTCCCAAAGTGGGATTATGGACATGAGCCACTGTGCCCGGCCAGTATTTTATATTTTTTGTCACTATTGTGAAAGGAATTGAGTTCTTGATTTGATTCTCCACTTGGTCGCTGTTGGTGTATAGAAGAGCTTGTGATTTGTGTTCATTAATCTTGTATCTGGAAAATCTGCTGAATTCTTTTTATCAGTTCTAGGGGCTTTCTGGAGGAGTCTTTAGGGTTTTCAAGGTAAATGATCATATTGTCAGCAAACAGTGACAGTTAGACTTCCTCATTACCAATTTGGATGCCCTTTATAGAAATAAAGAGTCTTGTCTGATGGCTCTGGCTAGGACTTCCAGTACTATGTTGAAGAGGAATGGTGAAAGTGGGCATCCTTGTCTTGTTCCAGTTCTCAGAGAGAATGCTTTCAACTTTTCCCCATTCACTATTATGTTGGCTATGGGTCTGTCATAGATGGCTTTTATCACATTGAGTATGTCCCTTGTATGCCGATTTTGCTGAGAGTTTTAATTATACAAAAGTGCTGGATTTTGTCAAATGCTTTTTATGCATCTACCGTGATGATCATTTGATTTTTGTTTTTAATTCTGTTTATGTGATATATCTCATTTATTGACTGGTGTATGTTAAACCATCCTTGCATCCCTGATATAAAACCCACTGGATTATAGTGGATTGTCTTTTTGATATGTTGTTGGATTTGGTTAGCTAGTATTTTGTCAAGGATTTTAGCATCTATGCTTATCAAGGATTTTGGTCTGTAGTTTTCTTTTTTGATTATGTCCTTTCCTGGTTTTGGCATTACAGTGATGCTGGCTTCATAGAATGAATTAGGGAGAGTTCCTTCTTTCTCTATCTTGTGGAATAGTGTCAAAAGGATTGGTACCAATTCTTCTTTGAATGTCTGGTAGAATTCTTCTGTGAATTTGTCTGGTCCTGGACATTTTTTTGTTGATAATTTTTAAATTACCATTTCAATCCTGAGGCTTGTTATTGGTCTGTTTAGGTTATCTAATTCTTCCTGATTTAAGCGTAGAGGGTTGTATCTTTCCAGGAATTCATCTATCTCTTCTAGGTTTTCTAGTTTATGTGCATAAAGGTGTTCATAGTAGTCTTGAATGATCTTTTGTATTTCAGTGGTGTCAGTTGTAATATCTCCTGTTGCATTTCTTAGTGAGGTTATTTGGATTTTCTCTCTTCTTTTCCTGGTTAATTTTGCTGACGATCTCTCAATTTTATTCATCTTTTCAAAGAACCAGCTTTTCATTCCATGTATTTTTGTTGTTGTTATTTATTTCAATTTCATTTAGTCCTGCTCTGATCTTAGTTATTTCCTTTCTTCTTTGGGATTTGGTTTAGTTTGTTCTTGTTTCTCTAGTTCTTTGAGGTGTGACCTTAGAATGTTAGTTTTTACTCTTTTAGTCTTTTTGATATAGCTATTTAGGGCTAGGCACCTTCCTTTTAGCACCACCTTTGCTGTATCCCAGAGGTTTTGATAGTTTGTGTCATTATTGTCATTCAGTTCAAAGAATTTTTAAGTTTCCCTCTTGATTTTGTTTTTGACCCAGTGCTCACTCAGGAGCAGGTTATTTAATTTCCATGTATTTGCATGGTTTTGAAGGTTTCTTTTGCAGTTGATTTCCAGTTTTATTCCACTGTGGTCTGAGAGAGTGCTTGATATAATTTCAATTTTTAAAAATTTATTGAGGCTTGTTTTATGGCCTGTCATATGGTCTATCTAGGAGAAAGTTCCATGCACTGTTGAGTAGAATGTATGTTCTGTGGTTGTTGAGTGAAATGCTCTGTATATATCTGTTAAGTCCATTTGTTCCAAGGGATAGTTTAAATCTAGTGTTTCTTTGTTGACTTTCTGTCTTGATGATTTGTCTAATGCTGTTAGTGGAGTATTGAAGTCCCCCACTATTATTGTGTTACTATCTATATCATTTCTAAGGTCTATTAGTGTATTATAAATTTGGGAGCTCCGGTTTTGGATGTATATATATTTAGGATTGTGATATTTTCCTTTTGGACAAGGCCTTTTACCATTATATAATGTCCCTCTTTGTCCCTTTTAACTGCTGTTGCTTTAAAGTTTGTTTTGTCTGATATAAGAATAGCTACCCTGCTTGGTTTTGGTGTCTATTTGCATGAAATGTCTTTTTCAACCCCTTTACTCTAAGTTTATGTGAATCCTTGTGTGTTAAGTTCATCTGAAGACAGCAGATAGTTGGCTTCAGATAGTTGGTTGGTGAGTTCTTAGTCATTCTGTGGTCTGTATCTTTTAAGTAGAGCATTTAGGCCATTTACATTTAATGTTAGTATTGAAATATGAGGTAGCGTTGCATTCATTGTGCTATTTGTTGCCTGTGTACTTTTGTTTTTTTTGTTTTTGTTTTTGCCTTTCACCTTGTATTTTTGTTTTATATGTTCTGTGTGATTTATGCTTTAAATAGGTTCTGTTTTGATGTGTTTTCAGGATTTGTTTCAAGATTTAGCACTCCTTTAGCAATTCTTTAGTGGTGGCTTGGTAGTGGCAAATTCTTTTAGCCTTTATCTGAAAAAGACTTTATCTTTCCTTCATATATGATGCTTAATTTGGTTGGATATGAAATTCTTGGCTGATAATTGTTTTGTTTGAGGAGGCTGAAGATAAGGCCCCAGTCTTTTCTAGCTTGTAGGGTTTCTGCTGAGAAATCTGCTGTTAATTGATAGGTTTTCCTTTATAGGTTACCTGGTGCTTCTGTGTCACAGCTCTTAAGATTCATTCATCTTAACTTTTGATAACCTGATTATAATGTACCTAGGTGGTGATCTTTTTACAATGAATTTCCCAGGTGTTCTTTGTGCTTCTTGTATTTAGATATCTAGGTCACTAGCAAGGTTGGGGAAGTGTTCCTCAATTATTCCCCAGATATGTTTTTCAAGATTTTAGAATTCTCTTCTTAGGAACACCAATTATTCTTAGGTTTGGTTGTTTAACATAATCCCAGACTTCTTGGAGGCTTTGTTCATATTTCTTTTTCTTTGCTGGATTGGGTTAATTTGAAGACCTTGTGTTTGAGCTCAGAATTTCTTTCTTCTACTTGTTCAATTCTGTTGCTGAACTTTCCAGAGCATGTTGCATTTCTATAAGTATGTCCAATGTTACCTGAATTTTGGATTGTTTTTCCTTTAAGCTTTCTCTTTCCTTGAATATTTCTCCCTTCACTTCTTGTATTGTTTTTTGTATTTTTTTCATTGAGATTGGCTTCACCTTTCTCTGGTACCTCCCTGATTAGCTTAATAACTAACCTCCTGAATTCTTTTTCAGGTAAATCCGGGATTTCCTTTTGGTTTGGCTCCATTGCTGGTGAATAAGTGTGACTATTTTGGGGGTGTTGAAGAGCCTTGTTTTGTCATATTACCAGGGTTGGTTTTCTGATTCCTTCTCATTTGGGTTGGCTCTGTCAGAGGGAATGAATGTCTAGGGCTGAAGGCTATTGTTCAGATTATTTTGTCCTGTGGGATGTTCCCTTGATGTAGTATTCTCCTATGGATGTGGCTTTCTATGAGCTGAACTGAAGTGATTGTTGTGTCTCTTCTGGGTCTAATCACCCAGCAAGTCTACCCAGCTCTGGGCTGGTACTGAGGGTTATCTGCACAGAGTCCTGTGATGCGAATTTTCTATGGGTCTCTCAGCCATGGATGCCAGTGCCTGTTCTGCTGGAAGTGGAAGGGGCAGGAGGGTGGAGTGCAATGGACTCCATGAGAGTTCTTAGCTTTGGTGGTTTAATGCTCTGTTTTTGTGCTGGTTGGCCTCCTTCCAGGAGATGGTGTTTTCCAGAGAGCATCGGCTATCGTAATATGGAGAGGAACTGGAAGTGGGTTGGGCCCTAGAACTCCCAAGATTATGCCTCCTTTGTCTTCCACTACCAGGGTAGGTAGGGAAAGACCATCCAGTGGGGGCAAGGCTGGGTGTGTCTGAACCCAGACTCTCCTTGGGTGGCTCTTGCTGCAGCTGAGCATTTGGGGTGTCTCCCAGGTCCTGCAGGAGCAGTCTGCTTCCTTCAGAGCATCTGTGGGTTCTCTTGGGATTGCTGGTTTGTTCTTGGAGTTGATCTGGAGCTAAAATGCATAAATGTTTTTAATGGCATCTAGAATAGTGAATACTTTCTGGGAGGTTTTCAATAGACTTTGCCTAGATTCATCAAAGGAATCACTATCTATTGTAGCCGTAGCCTTACGAAATGGATTTCTGAAATAATAAGAAAGTCAAAATGACTTCTTGATCATTGAGCTGCAGAATGGATGTTGTGTTAGCATGCATGAAAACAACATTCATATCCTGTTTATTCTCATCAGGGCTCTTAGGTGACCAAGTATATTGTCAATCAATATCAGTATTTTGATAGGAATCTTTATTTCAGAGCAGTAGATCTCAAGAGTTGCCTTAAAATGTTCAGTAAGCAGAGTGCTATCATCCAGGCTTTGTTGTTTTATTTATAGAGCATAGGCAGAATAGATTTAGTGCTATTCTTAAGGGCCCTAGTACTTTTGGAATGGTCAGTGAGCATTGGCTTCAATTTAAGTTTACCTGCTGCATTAGCTCCTAACAAGAGTGTCAGCTTGCACTTTGAAGCCAGGCTTTGACTTCTCCTCTGTGGCTGTGAAAATCCTAGATGTCATCTTCTTGCAATAAAATGCTGTTTTGTCTGCCTTGAAAATCTATTATTTAGTGTGGCTTTCTTCATCAGTTATCTTAGCTGGATCATAGGAAGATCTTATCCTGCTGCAGCTTCTGTATCAGCATTTACTGCTTCACCTTGTACCTTTATGTTATGGAAATGAATTCTTAAACTGCATGAACCAACATCTGCTACCTCCATCTTTTCTTCTGCAGCTCTCTCACCTCTCTCAGACTTCATAGAGTTGAATAGAGTTGGGGCCTACTTCTGGATTTGGCTTTCGCTTAAGAGAATGTTGTGGCTGGTTTGATCTTTTATCTTCTAAATCTTTCTCCATATAAGCAAATAAGGCTGTCATTCTTATTATTCTTGTATTCACTGTGGTTACACTTCTAATTTTCAACAAAAGCTTTTTCTCTACATTCACAGCTTGACTGACTGACTGATGCAAGAGGCCTAGCTTTCTGGTACCTTGGCTTTTGACATGCCTTCCTCACTAAGCTTGAACATTTCTGCCTTTTGATTGAAAATAAGAGACATGTGACTCTTTTCACTTGAACAATTAGATGCCACTGTAGGATTACTCACTGGCTTAATTTCAACATTGTTGTGTCTCAGGGAATAGGAAGGCCTATGTAGAATGGAGAGATGGGGGAATGGCCGGTTGGTGGAACAGTCAGAATACACACATCAATCCCTTAAGTTTACTGTCTTAAGTGAGTGTAGCTTGTGGTGCCCCAAAACAATTACAACCGCAACATCAATGATCAGTCATCACAGATAATCACAACAGATCTCATAGTAATGAAAATGTTTGAAATATCGCGAAATCCCAAAATGTGACAGAGGCATGAAGTAAATGCATGCTGCTGGAAAAATGGTGCCAGTAGCCTTGCTGAATGCAGAGTTGACACAAAACCCCAATTTGTAAAAAAAAAAAAAGCAACATCTTTGAAGTGCAACAAAGTGAAGCACAATAAAATGAGGTATGCCTGTAAATATATTGACTATTTCCTCTGGGATCAGGCCCTTGAAAACTATTTATTGAGTGACTGATTCAGACCCATCACTGTATCTTGTTTATCTTTGCTATTGTATTGAGAGCAACTGCATAAGGAATCTAAAACAGTAAGGGAATCACTGATTTTTTTTCCATGTAAACTTTTGAAATATTTTATTTTTATTTAAAATTATTTTATTATATTAAAATATATACATATATATTTTTTAGATTTCAGATTGAGATAAGAAATTTTCTTTACCAGTGATTATTTGCTTCCTAATTCTTCATACCAAAGGAGGCATGGAGGGACTCTACCAGGTCCCAGGAGGATGCTGCTTAGAGATATAGGTTTTTTTCATGATCATTGTAGGGTACTGTGTTTCCAAAGGAATACTCATCTCATCTGTTAAAAAGTTACTGGTGGTTCCAATTCAAGTCCAAATGCAAATTGCATATCAGCTGTTAAATGGCAGCTCACACTTCTGCCATTTGGGTTTCTGCTTGGGAGGAAAGGCTAAAGGAAGTACGGGTTGAAAGGTATCTCACGCTCTTGTAGGAGTAAAGGGAGGTAGGTCGGCATGACTTGGGTGACGGTTGTGGCATGGTGTACAAAATAATTGAATTAATAGAGAAAAACATCACTCTCAAGTTCCAAATTGCCATTATTAATAATTTTAATGGATTTTAAAATATGTGAAAAGTATTTACAAATATGGTTTGAATTGGTTTGTTTCATTGACCAATTTGAGTATTGAGGATGGTGGCAGAAGAGCCAATTACAATAATAAGAAACCTGGATATCAAAGACCTTAGTTAGGTTCATGTGGAATTTTTTGTGCATGAACCATACCATTGTGGACATACATATGGACATCTGACCAAATTATTCCTGGATAGAAATGTAAGTACCAGTAGCTCAGAATCTATCCATGTGTTGGCTCTTGTCTGGGGAGTAATTTTTCTTTTAGGACCTCAGAGTACATTTAAACCGTAAGAGAGCATTAATCATTGAATCAGTCATTCAGTGTCAACTAATTCCCTTTCTTCAAGAAAAATGACGATACAACTAAGGTTGTATCCAAACCATTCTGTATAATGGCTACTGCAGCAATTCGCTCTCCTCAAAGCAAGAGGCCTCTTTCTTCTCTCTGGGCTCCATGCCTGCCCTTCACTATAGCTGGAGCCTTGTTATTCTTTTTTTTTTTTTTTTTTGAGATGGAGTTTTGCTGTTGTTACCCAGACTGGAGTGCAATGGTGCGATCTCGGCTCCGCATCCTGGGTTCAGGCAATTCTCCTGCCTCAGCCTCCTCAGTAGCTGGGATTACAGGCACGCACCACCGTGCCCAGCTAATATTTTAAATATTTTTAGTAGAGACAGGGTTTCACCTTGTGCGGTGGCTCACGCCTGTAATGCCAGCACTTTGGGAGGCCGAGGCGGGTGGATCTCGAGGTCAAGAGACCTTGATATTCTTAATTGACTCTGCTCAGTATGGATTCAGTAATTTATTGGGGATGTTTCATATAGTGTTTCAATTAAAAATGTTTCTGTTTATATAACTACTTATTATTTTTTATATTGGAGTGGAAAAGCACAATTCTTAAAGTTATTCTTTAGCAAGTGTCTGAGTTTTATTCAACCCATTAATAATAGAATCTGGTGGAAGAGAAAAATGCTGATTTAAGAGCATTTGAAGAACAGAGATTTATATAGTTAGAAAAGGAAGAAAAGCTGAAATAAGATTGCTAAATTAAGCATAAGACTGGTAGAATTTCCATAAGGCAATAAAATGATATCATTTTTGTGATCAAGTTCTTGACATGGTGTAAAATCATACCAGTATATTAATTTATGCAGGTTAACCTCTGACACTACAGGGCTGTAAACTGTCTGCTCCTTTATTGGTGTAGATTGTTAGTTAAATATACTGTGACATTACCCATTAGAGGAATATAAGGCACATTGCATAAAATAGGCTCAGCCAGAATTCAAGAGTGAAGGACTTCAAAGCAGCCTTGCTTCTGGCCTTTAAACAGCTTGTTTCTGAAGTTTTGAATGAAAGGAAGTTTGTTGCCGGATCACCCAGAGGTGCAAGGAGCCGAAGCTTTGACTCAGCTTGCTGTCATCTTGTGGGAAATTCCACTGGAGGTTGGGGTGGCGGGGGCATCTAGGCCTAGACTGCCAAGCTCCTTCTGAACAATTTTTGTCTGATTATAGAACGATCTGCTGGTCTGTGCTGGGAACTATCCATCCTCTGATGCACCATCTTCTCTGTCACTTCCCTCTCTCTTTTGATGGAACATCATGTTCTCAGTGTCTCAGTCCCAAGCTTCAGCAGTCCTTGGCTCCTGCTCCTCACACTACCGTACACCGTAGATTGATTTCCCCGCAATGTGTATGACATCAGCCCCCTTGGTTCTATTCCCGTTTTTACCATGCTCCCATTTCAGATGAAGAAACTAAGGCCCAAAGAAGTTGTGACTTTCTGAAAACCATATTGCTAGTACCTAGCAGAGAGACAATTCAAGCCAGGGCTCTGATTTCAGCTGTTTGCCTTTTCCTGTGAGATTACCTTTCCTGAAATACAGTCAGCCTTATTGCTCCTCACCATCATGTATGGTCCCTAGCTACCTCTTCAGCTATGTACATACTGCACTTTTTTTATTGTACTGCACACCAGCTAAACTGAACATTTTGCTGTTCTTCAGTTGCAGTCCTCACTTAGCTGACTTCACCCTTTGCTGGAATTACTCCTTCTCCTAAGAACCCACACTCAAACACAACCTCCTCACACCCAATACATGTGCTGTGCTATTGAAGGCCTACTAATTCTTCCTGGTCTCAAATACCACATTTGAATCTGCTCTTTATCCCACATCTGTGGTTGTCTCGTCTCGGTGACCCTTTCATGAAATCCTTATGAGTTCGAGATCCTTCATCTAACCAGGGACACAGGGATTGATTGCTGAACGTTTATAGATTTGAACTACAAATTACTTTATTTTCTTGTTATAATAGTAAAGAGGTAAGAGTAAATTTGTATTGTATTTTGACAAGACAGTTGGTCCAATATAGAGAAGCTCATGTGTCTTTTGGCGCTGTTCATTAAAACGATATATTTTTTGCTTCTTCACGGATCCCCTTCCTTAACCTTTTTTCCTCCAGTTATCCAAAAGTTCCTGATTCTTAGCTGAGAGAATTCAGAAAAATAGCATATTGATATCATATTTTGGTCAACTGGGAGAATACAGTGTAAACCACTTTTTTGGGCTTAATTTGTAGTAATTAACAGCTTCAGAGTATATAACTGTGAATTAGAGCTTCAACAGACTACGTATAGTATAAATCAAGTGTCAAAGCAGCAGGGATGGGCAACTAACTTGGCTAGTTTATTATGCTATGAGAATGTAGTGCACAGCACTAGCTGTAAAAACCTAATGCTTTCAACTTATTATGTCTACATGCTTTACAAAAATAGTTAATTAAATATTCAGAGAGACAGGTAGAGCATCATGTTAAAAGTAGCAAGCCTTTTAAGAAGAGAAATAATATTTCAGATTGGGAAGGAGTGTAGGTACTGTTTTGTATTTGTGGTAACCAGAGGTGCCTTCTTGCTGTGTCCTTGCGTGGTAGAAGGGTGACCACCTCCCTGTGGCCTCTTTTATAATGGCACTGACTCCATTCATGAGGCCTCCACCCTTATGACCTAATCACCTCCCAAGCTCACCTCCTCCAAATGCCATTGCCTTGGGGATTAGGATTTCAGCCTGTGAATTTTGGTGGTTCAGAAGCATTTAGCACTCAGTCTCCTCATCTGTAAAATGGGGATAGAATCTACACCAATAAATGAACAGACAGTTTACAGGGGCTGGTAAGTGTTTTATGCATTTAGTCTCCTCTAATCCACACAACTACCTTCAGACTAAATGCGTAAAACACCTCCCAATGCCTCACCTAAGTCCTTGTTAAAAAATAAGCACTGCTCTTCTTCCAGGTCCTCTGACCTAACACTCCAAAGGGGGAAAAAATAGCTCTTCAGTGTCTTGCTTGCCACAGAGTAAGCTAGCAAATATAATTATGTAATGAATTTTTGACACTTTTAAGTAAATTGCCTCTTATAAGAAATTTTGTAGTTCTGTTTTAAAACACTAGTCAAATTTACTATTTTAATAAAAACTGTAAAAAATACAAAGTATCCCAATATTTTAAACTTTGATTTTATTTGAATTTTAAGGAGACCAAATATTGTGTATATATTTTTGCAGTAGGAAATACCACGTAGATATGAACCTCGGGCATATTATGTATGACTGGCATTGCACATGAACTGTGATCAGCCTTACAGTTGTCTGTTTAATAAAAAATTATTTTAATACAAATATTCTCAGAACAAAATTGCTAATATAAATATATGCTGCACTTTTTTTTTGGTGAACAGTTAGGAAGTTTAGTATTTTCAGTGGGCTAATCTGAAAGATTTACTGAGAGAGAATGCTTTAAAGCTAGATAAAATAATATGGCTAACATTTGCCAAATTCTTGGCAGTTATTAACCTTTAAATGAAGAATAAAAATACATTTTGGGAGGCTGAGGTGGGTAGATCACTTGAGGCCAGGTGTTTGAGACCAGCTTGTCCAATGTGGTGAAATCTTGTCTCTACTAGAAATATAAAAATTAGCTGAGTGTGGTGGTGCATGCCTGTGGTCCCAGCTACTCTGAAGGCTGAGGTGGGAGGACTGCTTGAGCCCAGGAGGCACAGGCTGCAGTGAACCGTGATCATGCCATTGCCCTCCAGCCTGTGTGACACAGTGAGACCCCGTCTGAGTATTCAGAATGTGTAAAGAGCATTTACAAATCAATAAGAACAAAGAACTATGCATACAAGCAAGAAATTTCCAAGGAAGTACAGTAACATCATTGGCATTTAGATAAATACAAAAACAATCAGATTGGCACAGTGGAAAAGTTCAATAATATATAGTGTTGACTGAGGTATAGAAAAATGAATTCTTTTCTGGTCAGAGTATACATTGACTCAGCCACTTAAAAATATATTTGCTTCAATGTATCCTTGGGTCCAGCCATTTCAGTCACTTTGTCTACCCTAAAAGAACTCTTGTACTTATGCACAATGAGGCATACATGTGTATATTCACTGCAGCATCACTTATTATCATGAGAAATGGAAAGCAAGTGCCCACCAAGACAGAAATGGCTATGTAAACTACAGTGCATCCAGGCCCCACAGCAGTCTTTAGTGGTTACAGAGAATGGGCTAGAACTGCACGTGTTGGTAACAAACAATGTCCATTATAGACTGAGTGAAGAAAAACAAATTGTACAACAGTTTATGTGAAATGGTGTGTCACCATTTGTTTACAAAGGAAGAGAAGGAGAGAGGGAGGAATGAAGGGAGGAAGAGTGCAAGGGAGAAAGAGAGGAAAGGAGGAAGGGAGGATGGACGGATTACTGTAGATTTTCCATAATAGTAGCTTTCAAATGCTTGGAAATGACTATCAATAGAAAGCACATTTTATGTCTTGACTGAGTGGACCTTTCCAATTTACTCTGAAATTTTAAAATCTAATTCCAGTTCATTTGATTGTATTTTTCAAAATGCTGATCATGACTCATTAAATTGGCTTCAAGACTCAAGTATGGTTTGAAAAATACTGTTTTGAAGTATACATTTGTGTATGTAAGTGGAGAGACAAGTAAGTGGAAGGCAACACACCACTCTGATACCACACCTTATTTCTGGTGAGGTGGCTGTGATGGGTGGTGGCTCCTGGGAGCCTTGAATCTCATTGGTAATATTAACATTTATGTTTGTTTCCTTGCTTGCTTGTTTTTATAGGGGCATGCATAACTGAACATTTTAACTTTATTTCTTAATAACTGAGTAATGAAAACTATTTCCAAAATTCAAGATTATATTGGGATTGAGAGGTTAGTGGTCAAAGGGTCTTAAGAAAAATAATTTTTAAGCAAATTGCATAGTTGATTAATTCAGAAGGCAGACATTCTAGCTAACTCTCTGTTTTTGTATTTAGGGCCACAGATGGGCACATTCTTGTGGCAAGGTAGAGTCAAACCTATGTGATATCCCATTCAGAATGTCATCACAGACCTAAGAACTCTATGCCATGCTGTGAGATTTTAAGTCATTACCTATGAATGTTGCATCTTCAAATCAAAAACATAAAATAGTTAAGATAAAAATGATTTTTTAAAACCCTAGCTCTCCATTTTCAGAAAATGTAAAGTTAATTTTTCTGTAGCAACATCAACTTGGCCATGTTACACAGTGTCTAGTATTTGGTTTGGGTCTAAGCAAACAGTTACATTTTAAGAATTATTTCTCCAAGAAGCTCTGCTGTAGAAAACATGGCATGTGTGTACTTGGCCATCTCCACAAGATGGGGCAGACAACTCCAGCTCTCTGCTTTCTTTTTATAGCTACATTAACCCTTTCCGTTTGCCTCTTTACACTTTTATCCCAGGGGTATTTATTAAACCTCATGTTAATGATCAAATAATTGATATTAAAAGGAGTCAACATTGTGTCCATGGGATATAGACTCTTTAAATTTCAAACATTTAAACAAGCTGTTAACTGCAGATGAACTAGAACTAGATTATTTCCTGTGCTAAATTCTAAACTAACTCGGTAAAGATATCTGTGAAGAGAGTAGTGTTTCTTTGAATGTTTGTATTTTATTCTTTTCGCATTTTATGTCTTAAATATATATTTTCATGTGCTTCTAGTAAAACAAGTTGACTCTTTTAAATGACCATGTTGAATGTTCTCTTTAAATGTCTTGAAAATAAAATATTTATGGTAAAATATGCAAGTTTTCTCAGGAAGTGCTTATAAAAGAAGCACTTTTAAAAACGCTTAGCTGTTGTTAAAAGCAATGCCTATATTCACATTTAACTTCATAGAGGCTCAGTGTTGTGTGAAGGGAAGAAAAGAGGGTCTTCGGAACTTTCAATTTTTTTTTTAAAAAAGGAAATTGGCAAGAGACGTTTTATTGCAGAAAGCACACTCTAGGTTAAGGGGATTAAGGGGAAGAGAAAGAGGAGGAAGAGAAAGGGAGGAAGACAATGCACATCACATATCTGAAGTCTCTTTTTGTTTTATCCAGTGTGGTTCTGTGGGTGAAAAGAGGCAGAGGTGGCCTTGTAGGTAATCTGGAGACAAAAGCCATTCTTTTAATTAGCTCTGTAGTCCTCAGGTTAGGAACAGACTGTTTGTGGCTATGACAGAGGACTCTGGGAAAGCAACAATATACAATTTGACACCAAATTAGTCTGAAACTGTGAAGGTAGGTGGCTGTATGATGAAAATTCAGGATAAATTATAAATGTGCCCCACTTAGACATGGAGAGAAATCTAGGTGAAAATTATAATTTGTAATAATCAAAGGTTTGAAAGTTACTTCTAGCTAAAAGAATTTTCATTTTTTTTTTTGCTCTGTAATAATGTCTATTCAGTGTTTACATTTCATAGTTTTGATAAAATTAGTCTTAAAATATGTCACAGAGGGCATAATGAATTTAAAATTTAAAAGCATGATACCCTCCTAATTATACATGTCTGAAGCCTGGCTTTTCAGTGGCCACTGTGTCTAAGGCACTGCTGACTCCTGATGGCAGCCTGCTGTAATTGCCAACAAAATATCCAAAGATAAGCAGTCTTTCAGATGTTATTACAGGTAATAATATCATTGTGTTACTTAGGAGTCTGAGAAGTAAAGGGAAAATGTTGTTTATTCCATGTCATAAAATATTGAAATATCACAGGGTCTTTGCATACTGTCTCATTGGTAATGTGAAGTCTTTAAAATTTGTGTTAGAATTTTACTTCATTTTTTATTAATATAATTTTTGAAAGAGAACTTGACTAACTACAGAATTTATCACCCACAGCATCTGCAGGAATTGCTGTGTCCCAGAGGAAAGTACGTCAGATCAGTGATCCTATTCAGCAGATATTGATTCAGCTGCACAAAATAATTTATATCACACAGGTCAGTTTCTAGCTTTTTATTTCCTTTTCATCCTAAATTCAAGTTTGGAGCTAATACTGCTGAAGAACTATTTTGTTGGACTTTAGAGTGAATACTTGTTCTTATCTTTTCCAACTATTTACATGTGGAGACTCTTTAGTTTAGCAACAGAAATGGGAAGGTAGTAGGGGGAAAAAAGGAAATACATCAGATTTTCCCCATGATTTCTAAAGTCCTCTCTTACTGTGAGTGTGCAACCAAAACGAAACTTCAACGTAACTGGCCCTTCTGTAAGGGTGAAAGTGGAAACAGAGTTGGGATTCTTTGTTCTTAAGCAGCTTTACTATAGGAAAGAAAGAGGAAAATAGTGCCTACCCATTAATTCTGAGAATGCTGTGTTGAAACTAGGACCTTTCGGAGAGTGAAAGCCAAAACCACATAACATCCAGAATTGTTAAAACTTTCTATTTGTAAATCTCGGTGACTCCTAACTACTAAGAAAATAAACAGGGCTAAAAAATGCTGATTAATTATTGACAGAAATATGTTTAGTAATAACTTGACAGTTTTGTTCTGTATGGTTAATAGAATTTTTTTTTTTAGCCAAAGAAGTATAGAAAACACTTGGACATGAAAGTCACTATTAATTTGAAGTCTAAAAGTATATATCTTATATGGTTTATTCATTCATTCACTCACTTGACATATAATTATTAAGTGCCTACTATGTGCCAGATGCTATTCTAGGGACTTGAGATATTTCCATGAGCAAAACATAAACATTACCTCGCTCTAGATTTAAAGAGCCAAAGGGGGATGCTGTCAGCTGCTAGTTATGGTAATTTCAACTAAACATTCAGATACTCAAGATAAATACCACAAGTTAAATGGACCAACTGGGCCCATTGGGCTCATATTCCATTTAACTAACTCCCATCCCTACCAAAAACATCCCAAAACAAAAAATAAATTTAAATGGTGAACCACAGTAACATTGTAAGACTCTAGGAATCTTAGTGTCCGTTTGCAACCGGTGTTCAGTATTTGCCGACAGCCTGTTGTATTTCCTTTTTCCCAGTAAACAGTCGTCACCCTAGTAAATGGCTACAATTCTCCCTGGGGAAGGTTTGGAGGAAAATTTATGGTGTGCACTTGTAGTAATGTTTCAGGGCCCTTCCACAAGGGGTCCCAGCTTCCACTTAATCAAGGGGCTTTGAGTCTTTGAATCGACTTGCATCTGGAAGCTGTGTGTGAGGCTGTAACTCTTCACTGTGACAATGGCAACTTAGGGCAGGTTTCCATCTACCACATCTAGATTTTCTTTTCTGTTAAACTGATCAAGGAATTCTTTAATAGGCAGACCATCTGTTTCTTTTTCTAGAAGCACTCCAGTCAACTAACCACCACCAAAGATCTCTGCTGGCTAAGGTGTTCTAAATAATAGTTCCTCCTCCCTGCTGCCCTTTATGGAAAATGCTCCCAGTTTGTTATGGGTGGTTACGTGCTGTCAATTGGTCTCTGCCAGTTGGATACATTGAAATCATGTATTGTTCAGTGTCACACCTGTCCTCCAATGGAGAGCAACCACCTTGCTTGTGCTCCTCTCTCTAATGTGCTTCTCAATGCCTTAGTGAAATGAGTAGCCTCTGGATGTTCTTGCTGAATGTGGTCAGGGAGTGGGTGTGCAAGTTGCACATGGTCAATCTACTCCAATGAGTCTGTCTCCCTGAGCCTTTGAATTCCCCCCTCCACATGCCAGAGAAGTTCTGGCATTTTACCCTCATCAAACACAGACCATGGTTAAGTACAAATTTTAGTCAAACAACCAGTTCAGCTACCTCCACTGCATGAACTAACATGTTAAATCTGGACTCTCTAGTACGTGCACCCATATATATGAATTCAGTCTGATCTAGTGCTATATATTTTTTACCCTTCTTAGAATCCACTGCTGCACATGTTCTCTGGGTTGCCGCTGAAATGTAATAGCAAAATCTTGCAATTCTTTTCCTTTTTTCTACTGGTCCACAGTGTACGCTAATTCCCCTGGATCATATTGAAATAGGACCCTAGCTATGGATTTGACCCTCATTGTGTTGGGTCTCATGAGGAAATGAACATCCCTTTTAAAGACATTTGTCCTAAATGAGATTATCATAGGGTTTCAAACAAAGAAAGGCTCATCTTCACTGACACAGAGTGGCAAGCTATTTTTAATTGCTGTGAAGGCTCAGAGTGACTTTGGTTTCAGGAATGTTAGTGTTCTTTGGGTGAGTTTAACAAGATGTTCCTATTCCAAGTTTTAGAATTTTTTTTTTCTAACTTTCACATGAAAAATTTGATAATGTGTGACTTCAACTGACCTTGTAATTTAGTAATATGCTCAATTAAATTTTGATTATCAGCCATATCGACACTGTAGCAGAACAAAGCAACAGATTCTTTTAGGACTGTCATGAGATCATCCGTGTCTCAGATCATGACTTAGCTGAGCTGTAAAGGACCCAGCTTGTCATTTTCCTTCTGTAAGTGCTCCGGTGAGCTCAGAAGAATCCATTCTGTGGCATAGTCCTTGTGCTCTTCATTACTGCCTACCAGTCAAGAACAGCAGCTATTTGGGCTTCCAAGGCACCTGCTTCAGTTGGCACTTCAGCAAGATGATAACCTGATTAATTGTGATCCAACTGCATGCCATGGATTACTAACATCCCATGTCCTATTTGCAACCAGCAAAGGAACAAACAAAACTCAGCACTAGGCTCTGTTCCAAGGGCACAATCAAACCAATTCCCAAATCCTATCTGTATGGGCTCTTCTGGGACATTGCTGGAACCTGTATCTGTATCCCTGAGGGTCTAGTCAGAAACCACACCTTAACCTTCCTTTCAACAGGGAAAGTTTAATATAAAGAATTATTAACTATGATGAGTATTATCTACTAGGGAGGGTAAGAGAAATCTAAAGAATGTAGAAAGAGCAGATAAAGAAGTCACAACCCCTAGGGCTGAGGCAGAGCACTCAGGAAAGGAATAAATATAGAAGTGGACATTTCCACCCTGGGTCAAAGCCCTGGCCTTACTAGAAAGATGAGAACAGTTAGTAAGATGCTATACTGGAGAAACTTGAAGCGAAATGTCCCTCTGGGGGACCTGGGCAAGCCCTCCGTAGTAACGTACTATTCCCTGGAAGTTACTGGGAATCAGCACTTCAGGGTGTTATGCTGGGTACCACCCTCTATGGGACCAGGGGAGCCACTCTGAATAGGTGTTGCTGCATGGAATTCTCTGGGGAGCCACCTGCAGAGTTGGTGCCACTGGATCTGACTGGGGGTTAGCACCAACCTCTAGGGATCACTCATGTCCTATTCACGATGAGCTGCTGCAGCAAGGCAAGGCAGGAGCATCACTGAAGCCAGGAAACAAGAGCCATCTTCCTCCAGCATCCCTTCATGGCTCTCTTCTGACAGAGCTTAGCATCCTGCCAGATGGCAAGGGAGAAATGTTCCAGTATCACAAGCAGGATAATGAAGGGGTGGAGCTGACAGGCTGTTAACTAGCACCCTTACTTAACCTAGGGGACTAGGCAAGGAACCACCTTCTTGGGTGTCTCTCTACCTCTGAGTTCTCATTGCTTTCCCTTTAGCCTGGGTAGTCTTTAAGCCTGGGGTGGAGTAGCCTGTCTTTTATCTATCAAGTTTTGTCCAAATTCTGGTGTTCTTTTTTCTTTCCCTGATGGCTGCCTTTTTGAGATGCATGAGTCTAAAACTGATTGCTTTTCTATTTTCTGCTGCGAAGCTTTCCTTAGGCAACCACAGAATTGTCTAACTAATTACATAAAAGAAGGCGAAGGAGTACAGGGAAATATCAGGGGAAGCTTGATTAATATATCAAAATATAATCTGCCATATCTATATTGAGTAAAGCAATTATATTAAAATGCATGTCCATGTTAATACCAATCTAGAAATATGGAAAAAGCATTCTTAACTTTAGTGCTTTTTCCATAGTTTATATCAGTATTAAAATGCTAATACCGATATAGAAATAGCTTTTTAGTTCTCTTAGCTATTAACTATTACATTGAGAGAAATATCCTTTGAAATTTAAATATAGTTTTCATATGCTTGTCTTGCTAATTTTTATGTAATAAAAAACTTTTAAATAGATGCCATTTCCTTATTGGATTTCAAAATAGTTTAAAGCAAGAGTAAAACTATTATTATAAATATCTTATTATTATGCTCTCGAACTGCCAGTGTAACAAATAATTTGGTATTTTTTGGCAGAATGGCATTCCTTGCTACAAGTTCAAATATAACTATTGTGATTTTTATAATGTATTTACAGAATACTTTAAAGTTTATGACGTTGCACATAGTCAGGAATGATTCCTCTTTGGGGAACTTTAACTTACAGTGCTAAACAAAGTCAATGACTTTGAAATAAAAAAAAAATACATGTTAGTATTAAACTAGTACATTTGCTATAGGTTAAAGACCAAGATCCGTTTTCTGTCTCTGCTAATTGCAAAAGAAGACTGAAAGTAAGAATGAATTGGAAAAATTAACAAAAACACTGTTTTTTTCACATATTTATTTACTAGTCAAACTCTCACAGGCTTATACTTGGTTGCTGCCCTGAACTGAGGGGCCACGTATCTCCTGACAACCAACAGATGAACTTACAAGGAACGTTTCTTACTTTTGGGGGGTGGTGGCCTTTTCTTTCTCATTTCCTTGGAGACAGATCAGTGAAAATCATCTAAAAGAACTATTTTACAAGGCAGGATGTTAAAATCCTTACCTTGCTTTCACTGCTTTGACCTCTGTTTTTATCAATACTGAAATGGTAATCTAAGGCCACCAAGCTAACAATGAACTCAGTGATTCACTTCTATTGCTGGAACCCCAAATCTACCTTTGGGCAGATAAGGTGGCTAAAGGACATGTTACCCTTTAGTGTGAATCTCTATGTGTTATTGCTTAGGTCACATCTGCACAGCCCAATTAAGCACCGGATTTAACTTTATACTTATGTTTTTATTGTTTTGTTAAATAGATGCTTTGAAAATCAGGACATATAGCATCTTTTAAAAATTAAACATCAGTCTCCCAGAGAACAGGCAGGCCATTTATTTGAAGCACCTTTGGATTGTCCACTTTCACAACCACAATTATTGCCAGTGGAAAAAAAATGTGGTTCAGAATAGCAATGTGCTGTCCTCCGATGAAAATCATGCTACTAGCTGTCGTTGGTGAAACTTACTGTGTTTTTTCAGCAATAGTGATGGACAAGACTAGAACCATCCACACCTGCTTGTCTGGATCTCCTGTAATGATGGCAAGGGTTATTGAGATTTAACAGGATAAGATATTTAGGGTGAAGCTGTATTTCTTAAATTGACTCCCATTTTCAAGGTTTGTAAATTCTAAGAGAAGTGTTACATTTTGTGTATTTAGTTTGATGATAGTCTTTGAACATTCTATTTTAGAGTTTAGGGAAATATCCTCTCAAGCAGTAACATCAAAATAACTTTTTAAAAAATAGAATTAGTTGATAACTTAAGTCACTTTTTATCAAATGGAGTCCTGTGAGCAATAGATAATCTTCTGATGTATTCCTGGAGATACTAGAGAATATAGAAAGTTCTTTAAAAGAATCCATATATTCTTCCATATATGGAAATCTATATATTCTATCCCAATATTAATACTATGCAAGTTTGAGAAAACCTAGTACGAAGTGTGCAAATCGATTTTCATTGTTTTGTTACTTTGTGTAGCGTAGTAAAAACAAGCAAACAAAAACCAAGCTTTTAGTGACTTTGAGGAAGTCATTATTTTTTTTCAGAATCAGTTTCATCATTTGTAAGGTAGGAGAGCTTATGAGACTATTTGCCTCAAATGAAGTAAAGTATGCAAAAATGTTTATTTGTTTCTTTATTGGAGATGGGTCTTGCCATGTTGCCCAAGGCTGGTCTTGAACTCTCCTGGGCTCAAGCGGTCCTCCCTCCTTTGCCCCTCAAAGTGCTGGGAATACAGGCATGGACTACCATGTCCAGCTGAAAATGTTTCTAAACTGTAAAGTGCTGTCCTACAGTAATGCTAGTAGTGGTGGCATCTGTTCTAGAATAATGGCTGTGCTAGAAGGCACTACTCAGAAAGTATTCTTGCATGTTACATAATGCCTTTAAGCTCTGAATTCCTCACCTATGAAATAGTTCTTGCTTTATAAGTTTGTCATGGAGAAAACGTGAGTCTGTACATAAGCAAGTAGTCATAGTACCTGACTCAAATGAATCATAGACATCAATATTCTATGTTTTGAATTATACTCCCTATATGTAATATATTACTATGCTTATATCACCAGCAATTAAGCTATGCATGAGTTATCTTTTTTTTTAAATTTTTTATTGGATTTTAGGTTTTGGGGTACATGAGCAGAGCATGCAAGAAAGTTGCGTAGGTACACACATGGCAGTGTGCTTTGCTTTCCTTCTCCCCTTCACCCACATTTGGCATTTCTCTTCAGGCTATCCCTCCCCACCTCCCCCTCCCACTGGCCCTCCCCTTTTCCCCCCAATAGACCCCAGTGTTTAGTACTCCCCTTTCTGTGTCCATGTGTTCTCATTTTTCATCACCCGCCTATGAGTGAGAATATGCGGTGTTTCATTTTCTGTTCTTGTGTCAGTTTGCTGAGGATGATGTTCTCCAGATTCATCCATGTCCCTACAAACGACACAAACACATCATTTCTGATTGCTGCATAATATTCCATGGTGTATATGTGCCACATTTTTCCAATCCAGTCTATTATCAATGGGCATTTGGGTTGATTCCAGGTCTTTGCTATTGTAAACAGTGCTGCAATGAACATTCGTGTACATGTGTCCTTATAGTAGAACGATTTATAGTCTTTTGGATATATACCCAGTAATGGGATTGCTGGGTCAAATGGAATTTCTATTTCTAAGGCCTTGAGGAATCGCCACACTGTCTTCCACAATGGTTGAACTAATTTACATTCCCACCAACAGTGTAAAAGTGTTCCTTTTTCTCCACATCCTCTCCAGCATCTGTTGTCTCCAGATTTTTTAATGATCACCATTCTAACTGGCGTGAGATGGTATCTCAATGTGGTTTTGATTTGCATCACTCTGATGACCAGTGACGATGAGCATTTTTTCATATGATTATTGGCCTCATATATGTCTTCTTTCGTAAAGTGTCTGTTCATATCCTTTGCCCACTTTTGAATGGGCTTGTTTGTTTTTTTCCTGTAAATCTGTTTGACTTCTTTGTAAATTCTGGATATCAGCCCTTTGTCAGATGGGTAAACTGCAAAAATTTTTTCCAATTCTGTTGGTTGCCGATCCACTCTAGTGACTGTTTCTTTTGCTGTGCAGAAGCTGTGGAGTTTCATTAGGTCCAATTTGTCTATTTTGGCTTTTGTTGCCAATGCTTTTGGTGTTTTGTTCATGAAGTCCTTGCCTACTCCTATGTCCTGGATAGTTTTGCCTAGATTTCCTTCTAGGGTTTTTATTGTGCCAGGTCTTATGTTTAAGTCTTTAATCCATCTGGAGTTAATTTTAGTGTAAGGTGTCAGGAAGGGGTCCAGTTTCTGCTTTCTGCACATGGCTAGCCAGTTTTCCCAACACCATTTGTTAAACAGGGAATCCTTTCCCCATTGCTTGTTTTTGTCAGGTTTATCAAAGATTGTATAGCTGTAGATATGTTGTGTTGCCTTCGGTGCCTCTGTTTTGTTCCATTGGTCTATATCTCTGTTTTGGTACCAGTACCATGCTCTTTTGATTACTGTAGCCTTGTAGTTTAGTTTGAAATCCGGTAGTGTGATGCCCCCTGCTGTGTTCTTTTTGCTTAGAATTGACTTGGCTATGCGGGCTCTCCTTTGGTTCCATATGAAGTTCATGGTGGTTTTTTCCAGTTCTGTGAAGAAAGTCAATGGTAGCTTGATGGGGATAGCGTTGATTCTGTAAATTACTTTGGGCAGTATAGCCATTTTCACGATATTAATTCTTCCTAACCATGAACATGGAATGTTTCTCCATCTGTTTGTGTCCTCTCTGATTTCGTTGAGCAGTGGTTTGTAGTTCTCCTTGAAGAGGTCCCTTACGTTCCTTGTGAGTTGTATTCCAAGGTATTTTATTCTTTTTGTAGCAATTGCGAATGGCAGTTCGTTCTTGATTTGGCTTTCTTTAAGTCTGTTATTGGTGTAGACAAATGCTTGTGATTTTTGCACATTGATTTTATATCCTGAGACTTTGCTGAAGTTGCTTATCAGTTTCAGGAGTTTTTGGGTTGAGGCAATGGGGTCTTCTAGGTATACTAACATGTCGTCTGCAAATAGTGACAATTTGGCTTCCACCTTTCCTATTTGAATACCCTTTATTTCTTTTTCTTGCCTAATTGCTCTGGCTAGAACTTCCAGTACTATATTGAATAGGAGTGGTGAGAGAGGGCATCCTTGTCTAGTACCAGATTTCAAAGGGAATGCTTCCAATTTTTGCCCATTCAGTATGATATTGGCTGTTGGTTTGTCATAAATAGCTTTTATTACTTTGAGATACGTTCCATCGATACCGAGTTTATTGAGGGTTTTTAGCATAAAGGGCTGTTGAATTTTGTCAAATGCCTTCTCTGCGTCAATTGAGATAATCATGTAGTTTTTGTTTTTGGTTTTGTTTATGTGGTGAATTACGTTGATAGACTTGCGTATGTTGAAACAGCCTTGCATCCCCGGGATGAATCCTACTTGATCATGATGAATAAGTTTTTTGATTTGCTGTTGCGATCGGCTTGCCAATATTTTATTGAAGATTTTTGCATCTATGTTCATCATGGATATTGGCCTGAAGTTTTCTTTTCTCGTTGGGTCTCTGCTGGGTTTTGGTATCAGAATGATGTTGGTCTCATAAAATGATTTGGGAAAGCTTCCCTCTTTTTGGATTGTTTGAAATAGTTTTAGAAGGAATGGTACCAGCTCCTCTTTGTGTGTCTGTTAGAATTCGGCTGTGAATCCGTCTGGACCTGGGCTTTTTTTGAGTGGTAGGCTCTTAATTGCTGCCTCGACTTCTGACCTTGTTATTGGTCTATTCATAGTTTCAGCTACCTCCTGGTTTAGGCTTTGGAGGACACAGGAGTCCAGGAATTTATCCATTTCTTCCAGGTTTACTAGTTTATGTGCATAGAGTTGTTTGTAATATTCTCTGATGATGGTTTGAATTTCTGTGGAATCTGTGGTGATTTCCCCTTTATCATTTTTTATTGCATCTATTTGGTTGTTCTCTCTTTTATTTTTAATCAATCTGGCTAGTGGTCTGTCTATTTTGTTGATCTTTTCAAAAAACCAGCTCTTGGATTTATTGATTTTTTGAAGGGTTTTTCGTGTCTCAATCTCCTTCAGTTCAGCTCTGATCTTAGTTATTTCTTGTCTTCTGCTGGGTTTTGAGTTTTTTTTTTTTTGATCTTGCTCCTCTAGTTCTTTCAATTTTGACGATAGGGTGTCAATTTTGGATCTCTTCATTCTCCTCATATGGGCACTTATTGCTGTATACTTTCCTCTAGAGACTGCTTTAAATGTGTCCCAGAGGTTCTGGCATGTTGTGTCTTCATTCTCATTGGTTTTGAAGAACTTCTTTATTTCTGCCTTCATTTCATTGTTTACCCAGTCAACATTCAAGAGCCAGTTGTTCAGTTTCCATGAAGCTGTGCGGTTCTGGGTGGGTTTCTGAATTGAGTTCTAACTTGATTGCACTATGGTCTGAGAGGCTGTTTGTTATGATTTCAGTTGTTTTGCATTTGTTGAGCAGTGCTTTACTTCCAATTATGTGGTCAATTTTAGAGTAGGTGTGATGTGGTGCTGAGAAGAATGTGTATTCTGTGGATTTGGGGTGGAGAGTTCTGTAAATGTCTATCAGGTTTGCTTGCTCCAGGTCTGAGTTCAAGCCCTGGATATCCTTGTTGATTTTCTGTCTGGTTGGTCTGTCTAATATTGACAGTGGAGTGTTAAAGTTTCCCACTATTATTGTGTGGGAGTCTAAGTCTCTTTGTAAGTCATTAAGAACTTGCCTTATGTATCTGGGTGCTCCTGCATTGGGTCCATATATGTTCAGGATCGTTAGCTCTTCTTGTTGTATTGATCCTTTTACCATTATGTAATGGCCTTCTTTGTCTCTTTTGATCTTTGTTGCTTTAAAGTCTATTTTATCAGAGATGAGAATTGCAACTCCTGCTTTTTTTTGCTCTCCATTTGCTTGGTAAATCTTCCTCCATCCCTTTATTTTGAGCCTTTGTGTATCCTTGCATGTGAGATGGGTTTCCTGGATACAGCACACTGATGGGTTTTGGATTTTTATCCAATTTGCCAGTCTGTGTCTTTTGATTGGTGCATTTAGTCCATTTACATTTTGGGTTAATATTGTTATGTGTGAATTTGATACTGCCATTTTGATGCTAAGTGGCTGTTTTGCCCATTAGTTGTTGTAGATTCTTCATTATGTTGATGCTCTTTAGCATTCAGTGTGATTTTGGAATTGCTGGTACTGGTTGTTCCTTTCTATGTGTAGTGCCTCTTTTAGGAGCTCTTGTAAAGCAGGCCTGGTGGTGACAAAATCTCTGAGTACTTGCTTGTTCGCAAAGGATTTTATTTTTCCTTCACTTCTGAAGCTCAGTTTGGCTGGATATGAAATTCTAGGTTGAAAGTTCTATTCTTTAAGAATGTTGAATATTGGCCCCCACTCTCTTCTGGCTTGTAGTGTTTCTGCCGAGAGATCTGCTGTGAGTCTGATGGGCTTCCCTTTGTGGGTGACCCGACCTTTCTCTCTGGCTGCCCTTAGTATTTTCTTCTTTATTTCAACCTTGTTGAATCTGACGATTATGTGCCTTGGGGTTGCTCCTCTTGCGGAATATCTTTGTGGTGTTCTCTGTATTTTCTGCATTTGAGTGTTGGCCTGTCTTGCTAGGTGGGGGAAATTTTCCTGGATGATGTCCTGAGGAGTATTTTCCAGCTTGGATTCATTCTCTTCGTCCCCTTCTGGTACACCTATCAAACGTAGGTTAGGTCTGTTCACATAGTCCCACATTTCTTGGAGACTTTGTTCATTCCTTTTTGTGCTTTTTTCTCTAATCTTGGTTTCTCGTTTAATTTCATTGAGTTGGTCTTCGACTTCAGATATTCTTTCTTCTGCTCGGTCAATTCGGCTATTGAAACTTGTGCATGCTTCGCGAAGTTCTCGTATTGTGTTTTTCAGCTCCTTTAATTCATTCATATTCCTCTCTAAGTTATCCATTCTTGTTATCATTTCCTCATATCTTTTTTCAAGTTCCTTAGTTTCTTTGCATTGATTTAATACATGTTCTTTTAGCTCACAAAAGTTTCTCATTATCTACCTTCTGAAGTCTAATTCCGTCATTTTGTCACAGTCATTCTCCGTCCAGCTTTGTTCCCTTGCTGGTGAGGAGTTTTGGTCCTTTCTAGGAGGTGAGGTGTTCCGGTTTCGGGTGTTTTCCTCCTTTTTTCTCTGGTTTCTTCCCATCTTTGTGGATTTATCCACTTGTTGTCTGCGTAGTTGCTGACTTTCGATTGGGTCTCTGAGTGGACACCCAGATTGTTGATGATGAAGTATTTCTGTTACTTGGTTTTCCTTCTACCAGTCTAGCCCCTTCGCTGTACGACTGCTGAGGTCCACTCCAGGCCCTGCTTGTCTGGGGTGCACCTCTAGCAGCTGTGGCACAGTGAGGGATGCTACCAGTTTCTTTTTCTGCTATCTTTGTCCCAGGATGATGCCTGCCAAATGTCAGTCTTTTGGATATAGAGGGGTCAGCGAGCTGCTTGAGGAGACAGTCTGTACTTTATAGGAGCTCAATTGCTGAGCTGTGCACTCTGTTGTTCATTCAGGGCTGTTAGGCTGCTATGTTTGATTCTGCTGCAACAGAGGTCATTAAAAAAACCCTTTTTTTCTCAAATGCTCTGTGTTGGGGGGTTTGGGCTTTATTTTTGGATGTCTGTTGAGGTGTCCTGCCCAGCTAGGAGGCAGACTAGCCACTCTTTGCCTGCCGAGGCCCCGCCCTGCTGTTGTGTGGTTCGCCCTGTTGCTGCAGGCTCTGCTGTTCTGCTGTGGTCTCCACCACGCCCTGCGGTGGAGTCTCTCTGTTGTAGCGGGTTGCCTCCGCAATGGCAGGCTGCGTCAGCAGTGGGCGTGTATCTCAGTAGGGACGGGTTGCCTCAGCAACGGCTGGCTGCGTCAGCAGTGGGCGTGTATCTCAGTTGGGGCTGGTTGCCTCGGTAATGGTGGACGCCCCTCCCCCACAGAGCGTCTCAGACCATCTGGACGGGGATCGTTTGAAATCGTGGTTTTGTTCGTCCCACTGGGCTAGCCCAAATGCTCTATCCCTGCAATCCCCTGGGCTGGCCCGCTGTCCAAGTCTCGTTCAGTCTCAAGTCCAGCCCTCTCAAGTCTCAGGTTGCCGTTTCAACAGGGCACCCGGACAAGCACGCCCTGTGGGGAGCGCTGGGTAGGGCCGGCCACCACCACCCCGGCTGCCGGCTTCGCCAGGCAGAGGTACTGCCTGGCGTCCCGCGTCTCCTTTATACTTGGGAATTTCCCCGTTCTGTGGGCAACAAAGATCAGTCTGGAAATGCAGCTCCGACTCACCTCTCCGCGGATTCAAGGAGAGCTCCAATCCTGGGTTGTTCTCACAGCGCCATCTTGAGTCCCCTTCGCATGAGTTATCATTTTGCATAAAATTTTAAATTCTTGCATGAAAACTTTAAAGATGGGGGCTGTCCATTTTGATAATTATTCCAGTAAGATCAACAGCTTTCTAATATGCATCTAAGTTGACTGAATGTTAACTTACTCAAATGTGCTTTTGAGGCTTAATTTAGGCCATCAGTAGCAGTAACAATTCTAAGTTAACTAGAGGCTTCTCAAGTTAAAGAAATAGCAAGAATTTTCAGAGAATCTGAATTACTCATAGCTTCCAGTAGTGGGCTAAGTCCCCTTTGAAGGAAGCTATGAGCCCACAGGTGCTTCACACTTTTGTAAGTCTGTCACAGCAGAGAAGGCTTGCTCCCTTTCTGTTCAACAGTCCCTTGCAGTCAACTGGGCATCAGCTAGGGTTCTGGGCCAACACTGCTCTCTGGTGTTCGGTTGGGGAAGTGGCAACTTCTGGTGCATTACAAAAGGGAATGATAAACCTGTGGTCTGTCCAGGTACTTTCCGGTTCCCTCATCACTCCATCCCATCCTCCTGCTAGGAACATACATGCACAGGCTCCTCACCTTCATGTCTGTTTCTACTCTCAGTTAAATTCATTTCTCCTTTGCTATTCTCTCTCACACACATTTATACTCATTTCCTTCTCAGCTGTCTTCTATTTGCTCTTAAATGCTGACAAATCTCTCTCTTCCTGCACCCCCTTCCTCTCTCTTCTTTCTCTATCTTCCACATTTTTTATTTCCTCGTTTCACTTCACATGAAAGGACGATAATAATTATGACTATTTGCTGGGGGTAGAGGGAGGGATCCCAGCTGGATTAAGGCAAAAGAAAGCTATAATCTTGACATGAAAAGATATCAGTAGAGACTCAGTGCTGCCAACCTACAAAGCATTTCAGAGTACACTGACGTGCTTCAGCATCTCCAGAACAGTCTTATTTCTTAAATAATTAAACTTTGACTCAAGTGCTAGGATCAAAGGTACATTTTTAAAACATTTTTCAATGGAATTATTTTCCTGTGTGATATAGTTACAGTACTTCATAATGGACCCTACATTCTACTGGGACGATGAAAAGTTTTTATTTGGCTGTGCAGTTAGTGTTGTGAGCCCCTCCCTATAGGCCCTATTCTTTGCTCTGCCATTATCTTTTTTATGTCTCCCATCACACGAAACTTGAGTAAATAGGATAAGGTTGGTTATACTGCATGAACAGTTACACCCTGAAATTCCTTGGCTGGACACAATAGAGATTTATTTCTTACTCATTTCCAGTTGGGCTGCTCAGATGTCCCTGTTCCTTCTTGTGGCTATGCCATCGGAATAGGATGGCAATGCCAAGGTCCTTGCAGTAGGGAGGACAGAGGTAGAGAAAACACACTGACTTTGAATGGCCTTATCCTCAGAGTGACACACATCACTGTTATTGACCAAAAGTAGTCACATGGTACCAACTAAACCTGTAAGGGAGCCTAGAAAATGGAGCAGGGGTGGGGTAATAATTGTTTCTGATACCTTCTTCTTTCTTTCGATCTGAGCTTCGAATTATATTCTTGTTTAATACTGAGGCTCTTACTATCACATTTTCTTTTCCACTTAGCCATCTTTTTTCTTACTGCTTCCCCTTTCTCTGCCTTCAAGTTCTCTCTGTAATTTAAACAAAACCAAATATTATTTCCACTCTGAGACCCTTATAATACTGACCCAATTTCATTTCTATTATCCTTCTTCCAAATGTCACTTCATCTTTTTGTGCTTTTCAGTACTTTTGATTTTCTTATAGAGATCCAACCTGCAAAGCATGACAAATCATTTTTTAATCCCCATGGTTTTTTTTTTTTTTTGTCACTATGTTTTCTAAGATCCTCCCATTTCTTTCTACTACTCACTAAGTGTAACTCATCCTGGTCTGGTCTTAATATATACTCATCCATCCTCTCTGTCTTCTGGAATGGTTGGTCCCTAAATCTGACCGCTCTCCAGCTGGATTTTTCAGGAGCACTCACAGACAGGCATCTGACTCAAACACGACTAATGCAGGTGTGTTTTTTCTGGTCCAAAGTGTTAGACACTACAGTACCATGGCCACAGCGTTTAACATGATTCTGGGCATATTATAAGCACCTAAACATCTGATAAAAGTGTACTCTTCTGTGTCAAAGCTGTTCCTTACAAAATTCAATATATGTGTTCAATTAACAAGTAATTTAATGGTGATATGAAAAATCGTATTAGTGGAGAAACAATAAGATAAATGTAAGCAACCATTTGAAAAAGAGCAGAAAAATAGATTCCTTCTGAAGTGCAGGGTAAAAAAATTATAGCATCTAGTCATGCTATTTGCAGTAAAATTTAAATTCTTACGTAGTCCTATAGAGTGACTGTTGTTACATGGGGCCCTCAGTGAATGCACTTTGTAGTCAACTGTGCAGTGTTAACAATTTGTTTATAATGATTGTTTTTTTTTTTGTTTTATGCAGCTTCCTCCAGCTTTGCACCACAATTTGAAAAGGAGGGTTGTAGAGAGATTCAAGAAATCCCTCTTCAGCCAGCAGAGTAACCCTTGTAATTTGAAATCTGAAATTAAAAAGGTATGGTATTCTATATATAGGAATTCTTTTGCTGACAAAAACACATCATAAAAGGAACATTTTATACCTCCTTTATTTTTTACTTTAAGCTCTATCCTCTGTTAAAGTTTCTTATTACTGCTTTGGATACTAAATTGAGGATATGTCTTTGCTTCTGATTTTCTCACCTTTATTTCTGTGACCCTTATTTTCAGATACCAAATGGAAAGCTTTTTCAGTATTATTGTATGTTTTCCTAAGGGAAAAAATATTTACTTAGAAATGTGTATATTTTAGCCTCTTCTAGAGAATTATTTTCTGACATTTTATGAAAATAATCTTCAGTAAGCCCCCAAATTAAAATCACTCTGAAGAAGTCATTTAAAGATCTGGGGCCATTGATTTTTATTCTCTATGAAAGCTGACTGAACTATTTTTAAGGTTCTTTCCATCTTAGAATATCTTAGATATTCTACAATCTTCTGGACCTTAGATACTAGCAGACATTTTTATCCATACATATGGAAACTAAACTAGAAAAAGAATAAATCAACCAGGCAGAAAGAAATTGCTTATTTCTGGTTAACAAAACTTGATATTGGGAAATCCCTTTGTCCTGATTGGTAGCCCTTTCCATGCAGTCCCTGGAGGTGGCATAAGCTCCCCTGAAAGGCCCAAGGTACAAGCAGTTCAGGTAAAGACAATGGGTACCACTCCAATTTCTTATTTTTAAAAGAGTTTCATCACCTTCTTAAACAGTTAGCATAGGTATGCTGCCAGTGAACTTTTACTTCAAGGTTTCACTCTTCTTTAATGCATCAAAGCTTAAGCATAAACTTGCTCCTTATTTAGAAAATGTGATGGGCTCTTTGATAAGAAAGGCAAACGACATGCTTTAGCTTTGTTGTGTCACATCACTGGATCTGCACATACACAGACAACAGACGGGGAAAAAGACACAGCTGCAGGTAAACAAAACATAAAAGCTACTCCATCAGGGAGTAGACAGCAAGGTTTCTTTCCTGGGTAGTGTTGGCAAATAGGGCCAAGAAACAAAGCTAAAGGCGATCAAAGCAGTAGAGGAGACTTCAGAGATTTGTCGTATGATATTATAGGCCGTATCATAGTAAATACATTTTTGAAAAATCTCCCCTGAGATTTAAGCCTGTTGTTTTAATTCTTATTAGGATCAGATAAGGCTTATTTTTTATTCTTATTACAGTCAGAATAATCTGGTTTGGGCATAGACTTATTTTAACAAAAATCCTAGTTTTATAAGATGAAAGCATCTGCTACAAACTGAAACATAAAGGTGGCTTCGACTCCCACTGAGTGATTTTCCATCAGTGCTTCTCCCTTAAAGCCCATCATTTTCTCTTTTATTACTTATGTTTTTGGTTTTGCATCTTTTCCTCACTTTCTTTCCTCCTCTGATAGAGGAGATTTTGTTTGTTAAATTCCCCCACCCACTCCTTGTCTTCCTTCCTGTGTATTGTAGCAGTATCTCTCATTAGGGCATTTACCTTCTGATATACCTTGTCTGGGAAAATGAAAACGGATTGATAGGGTGGTAGTGGATGTTTGGGAAGGACAGGTGAGAGAGCCCTCAGAAATAGACTCATCCTTACTGTTAACTTGTTTAAGAGGCACATTATACTCTTCTATAAAAACTGCCATGGTTCTCTGATATTACCAGATCATAGTAGTCTATGGGACATCTGTTATGGACCTTTAGGTGGGGAAAGGCTCTATATATTGTTTTAGGGCTTTAAAGATGGGGAAGGGGAGCATCCTGCTCCCGGGCTCAGCTCATGATCAACAGAGGTGTGGTTCCATTCCTCTGTAGGTGACTTCAGTCTTGTACCATCTCCCCATGAAGTTGGATGATACCTACATGGGGGGTGTCTCCTCTTAGTCAGAGAGGCAGGCCTCCTGTGTCCTAAAGAAATCTTCAGCTTGGGGTGTTAAAACACTTCCCATTCTTTACCACTGAACTGAAAAAACATCTCTGAAAAAAAACAAACAAACCGGCTTTCTTACTTTTCCCTGTCCAGAATTACTCTCACCTTCCTCTATGAGTGAAATCCACTTTTTCACTGGTATTACTGTGTTTTAAATAGCTTTTTATCTACCTTACATTTCTGTTTCCCACAAAGTCAGTGAGCATGTCTTATTTATCTTTATTCTCCAGGGCCTTGCACAGTGCCTGCCATGTGGTAGGTACTTAATTTTTAATAATTGGAGATAGAATCTATTATACATTTGTATATTCTGCATATTATATAGTTGTTCTATTCTTTATTGATATGAAAATATATTCATATATGTAGCTTTACTGCCCTCATCTAAACCTAAGTGAGAAGAGTTTGCAACCTCCATTTTTACCCCCTTTCTGGTACAATCTTTTGATAGCAACAGCTTTTGTTCATAAACGAATTTTTCATTCCTGTGTAGCCATAGGGGAGCGGCCAATTAGTCTTTGACCGACACGGTTACCCCATACCAAGACCATAGGAGCAGTAAATGGTGAAAACCCATAAATGCACTTGATTTCCACCTTTCTTGCTGACGCTTCCAAAATCCACAGGATCTGTGTCCCTAGTTTGAAGGAGCCATAATGGGATGACAGGGCCTACTTATTAGCAGCCCAAGACCCAGCAAGATATAGAAGATTCAAAAGTGCAAAAGCCTTTTGCTAAGGAATTAAGCTCTTTATTTATAACTCACCTAAGGTAGTCTTTACTCCAGTCTGCTCAATCTTTGCTTCAATTGCAAGGGGGATAAAGCAACCAAGTAATTGTATGGGTGTCTTTGGGAAGCAGGATTTTCAGCATGGGGAAAGGAGAAACAGAAGCAAGATAGAAGAGATCCATTTACATTGGAATTGGAAATATCAGTGTGAATGTGAGACTATCAGTATCAGAAGGAATGTGAGTTCATGATAAATCTCATCTCTTTAAAAATATACACAATTCCTAATATTTTCATTGAAAGCGTCTAGAAACTAATCAAGCAGTAATGAGCTCCTCCACCCATGACTTTTTGGGGATATAGCTGATTTAGGTCTAGAGCAGGAACTGCACAAGATTAGACCAGAAAATTTGAACTTAACAGATAACATAGCGAGGATGGTATCAAGGACTACTGAGGTTATATCAGAAGTTCTCAGGAGCCAACTTGAAGAGTCTCCCACTGGCTATCTATGGAATAATTGGAACATCAATAGCAATAATAACCACAATGGATTGAAAGCATTAAATAAGGTTTAAATCCAAGAGTTCATAAGACCAAAGAAGAAAAATAATCCCTCATTGGTTACCTTTGGAAGATGCTAAGTTACCAACTTATTATTTTGAAAATTGTTTATATAGTAAAGAAGAAAGCTTTTATTCTGCCTTTCCCCTATGAATTCTATCCCATGCTAACAAAAATCATTGAGAGGGAAAGTTTCTTATTATAGAAGTACTTAAGCTAGTAAGTGCCAAAGGGATAAAGAATATTCCTATTTTGCGATCCCTGTGGAAACGATGCACCTAGATATGATAACTAGTGGGTGTTGACATTACAAGAGGACAATCAGGCATTATATGGCACCTGATGGGATTGCACAGCACTGTCTATGACGTATTCTTGCTAAAGTCTTGAATCTACATCTGATTAAGCCTGTAGATTAGAAGCCAGCAAATTACAGCCCTCAGGTCAATCATTTCTGATTCCTGTTTTTGTAAATAAGGTGTTGTTGGAACAAGACCACAGAAGTTCACTTTATATTGTCTGTGGTTGCTTTTGTTGACAAAGTTGAGTAGCAGTTACAGAGACCATATAACCCTCAATGCCAAAAATATTTACTAGCTGATCTTTTACAGGAAAAGTGTGTCAGCTCCTGCTCTGGATCTAGCTATCAACTTGCAGCAAATACAGGGGGCAAGAGAACATGTTGAATGACATCATGGGGATAATCAGCAAAATCCAGACTAGGAAATCCATAGGAAAAGTGACCTGTTTTCTTCAATAAATACATTTCAGGAAGAGGGGAGGAGGAGAGAAGGAGAAAAGGAAAGGGAGAGAGAGAGTGTGGAGAAGAGGAGAGGGATTGCCTGTAAACATTAGCGCAGTTTAGGAAAAATAACCACTTGCAATGTATGTAATTATTTCCTCCTGACTTAAACATAGAAACTCTAAAAATATTTGAAATATATATTTACAAGAAAGGTGAGAAAATTAAAACATTGATTCTATATTTGTTAGATTATTCTATATTATTAAAATATTATTCTATATTTGTTATTAAAATATTATTCTATATTTGTTATATTATAAACAAAATGGTCCCACAAGATTATAATCGCATATTTTTACTGTACCTCTCCTATGTTCAAATATGTTTAGATACAGAAATACCGTTGTGTTGCAATTGGCTACAGTATTCAATACAGTAAAAGGCTGCACATTTTTGTAGCAAAGGTGCAGTAGGCAATAGCATATGGCCTAGGTGTGTAGTAGGCTGTCCCATCTAGTTTTGTGTAAATACACTCTATGATGTTTTCACAATGATGAAATTGCCTGATGATGTGTTTCTCAGAATGGATTTCTGTTGTTAAGCAGTGCATGACAGTATTCAGGAATCAATAACCTCTTAGATGGGATAATTATATTGTGGTTTTGTTTTTTAAAAAAGAAATCCATCTTTTTTAAAGATCTGTGCTGAAATATTATGGATAGTATGATATGTTGTACAGGATTTGCTTTCCAATTATTGAGAGTGAGACCAGGTAGGAAGGGAAGTGGGAGAGATTTAAATGAAGCAAGATTGAACATGTTTTAACTGGGTAGTGGGCATGTGGAGTTCATTATATTGTTCTACTTTTGTAGATGTTTGAAATTTTTTTTGAAAAAAATATTTATGGGTTTTTTGTTTGTTTGTTTGTTTTAGTGTATTCTAGGTATCTCCTAGACCAATTACTGGGCATTAGCATTTTGAAAACAGCTCTCCCTTCAAAGCTTCCAGTTAGAATTGAACAGGTTCTGTTCTGTTCAAGAGCACCTGGATGAAGAGACTGATTGGGGTTGTGTCCTCTGGAGGAAGGGAGTGACTTTTTCTAATTCACACAAAGACACAATAGGGGCTAGTTGGAGCCTAGGCCTCAAATGATTCTAGCATATAGTCAGGGCTAAGAATCATCGCACTGTGAGTTACAAATGTCATTTGGAACAATGATAAAAACAGACTCTGGACCCAGGTGGGAAGCAATTGGCTGGTTAAGCATTTAGCCATGCCCAGGAGTTCTCAAATTTTGCTGCACGTTGGAATCACCTGCAGATTTTAAGCATTTTAATGCTCATGACACACATACATCGATCAATCTGCAGAAGTTGGATATCTGGGGCCTGGTTGGCTTTCCAGGAGTTGGATGAAGGTTTTGTTTCTTTAGCTCTCAGGTGACTCTAATTTGCAGCCAAGGGTGAGAATCAGTGGCCTGGTAGGAACAGTGTTTCTCACATTTTATTGTTTTATTGTGTGTATCAATCATCTGTGGATCTTGTTAATATGTGGTTTCCGATTCAGTAGGTCTGGGGAATGGTGGGGATTGTGCTCTTCCAGTCATCTTCCAGGTGATGGCTATTGCTGCTGCTGATCCAGGGACACATTTTGAGTGGCAAAGCTATAAAACATGGTATGGTACCTACCCACTGTGATCTTATGGCATATCAAGCAGGCTTGAAACTTTTTATTAGAAAGACAGGTTGTCTAGTAGGACAAATATTTATCCAGAGGTGACTGTGTCCTGGACTCAAGATTCTGCATTGTCTTGCTCTTGGATGTTATTGATGCTGTCATTCTATAGATCACACTTTGGATAAGAAAGCTCAGACGAAACCCAGTAGCAGTTTCCCTGTGTTGTTACCCAGACTGCCTCCTACAGGCATGGGCCTTTCTGACATTTCTGTTTAGTTTCTAATCTCTGCTTCAGTGCAGATCAGCAAGGTCAAGTTTACTTTATTTAGCAGCTGGCAGTTCCTTTAATTCCTATCCCCAGGTTTTCAGCTCTTTTCCAGGTAGGCAGATTGCTTAGGTTATCGGACTTTAATTTATGGCTCTTTATGCATATAATAATCATGACTTAGATTTGCGCAGTCCTTCTTAGGGACCCATGGAGGCATCATGAATCAGCAGTGCTCAGCCGCAACCTGTTTTGAGCAAGCAGAGAAGCCCATATAGCAAGGCTCTCCTGCCCAGCCAGGTCAAGCCGCCATTCACTCTTCCTTGATACCTTCAGTGTTGAGTCAAGGTCCTGGGAGGAGCTCCGGGTGGTCAATAGTGTAGAACAGTGGCTTTCCAGCCTTCTTTTAGTTTTGGAATTTTCTGTTAGAAACACAATCCTCACTGGAAAGGTAAACATCACAGCAATAGGAATACTTTTGGTAGAAGTGGGGATGAGGGTGAGGTGTACATCCCTGGGGCTTAGAAAGTGTGACAGAGCCAGTGATGGGCTATGCATGTAAGAGCCCACACGCATATGTGCATTTGTATATGTACGTATAAGAAAATAGTGAGCATGAAGACTTACCATTTCTGTTAACAAAATGTCCCATAGAAAGCTAATAAAAACTCGTAGAGAAGCTGTAGGCTAAAAGATAAAAAAAAAATTAGGCAATATGTTGTATCTTATTATAGTGTAGTTTAGTCAAAGAAGATAAGGACCATCTGAGGGAAGTAAGACCAGAAGACTGGCTAGTGCAGAGTGATGAAATATATTGGAAATGTTCTCACTTCTGGAATCTCATTTTATTTGTGTTTGGCTCAGTTTCCTTCAGAGTTCTGCCTCAGCTGATTTGATTCCCCGATATTGTGTGTAGTTGTTCTACAGCAAGGATGATCCTATTTTATCATATGAAAAAGATGCAGTTTGGGAAATTTAATAACAATGACGTGTATACATGTTTCTTGTTTTTTTTCTATTTAGGTTTTGCCTAAAAAGTACTATATTCTCAATTGACCAAATAAATGATAAAACTGCTCAATACTTGCTCAAAAATCAATGTTTTTTTGGGGGGGAGAGAGGTAGTAACAATGATACAGTCTGTTCTCCTTAATCAATTTACTTAGTTTAGTTCGAGACTATATTTAGTCATTTGCTCTTTAGAACTGTAGGTGTCTATTCAGAGCAGGAGGGCCCTATAATGTCAGTTCAGAAGGAGGCTCTCACACATTCTTTCAAACAGAGCTTGAATGCTAAAAAGGAAGTACAACTATACGCTGAATGCTCATGAGGCAAAAAAGAGCTCACACAACACTGGCACTGGACGACGGAACCATCCCATGGCCTCATCCAGCCACTGGGGCCTCTGCTTAAAGGTGTATGTAATGTGTCCTCCATATTTCCGCCTGCTGGGTGAACATTTACTTTGCCATCTGGCATGTCTGGAATTAGACTCACCAGCTTCTCCTCCCTTCCTGTGTCCACATTAGTATCCTTGAAGGCATCAGTTTTCCTTCAGCTCATTCTTTAAACCTCATGCTTTTTCAACTGCTCTGCTTCATTTCTTGTAACCCCTAAGTCATTCATGCCTGGGGAGTCTGTAGTCTGGAAGGTTTTGACCTTTGATGTGAGACAGCCCTAACTTCTGGCCCTGGTTCTGCCACTTAATAGTGACGTTTCTTGTGTAAATTACTTTCCTTCTTCATTCCCTTGTTTGTAAAATGGGGGTAATATTTGCCTTAGAGGATAGTTATAAGAATCAAATAGAATATCTAGTATGTCTAGAATGTTGTAAGTATTCAATGCATGGCAGTTAGCGCTACTGTTGTTGTTAAATATGAATGTTCCATCTTCCGTATCCATTCCTTCCTTTGGCTGCCATCTAGTCTCATCTCTTGGCCCTTCCCTCTTGCATTAGTGTCACAGCTTCTTGGCTGATCTTCTTGTTCTCCAGTCTGTCTTGTCAGACCAATAGTTGGTTATTAAGCCTCTGTTTTTTTCATTAGCATACTCAAAAACCTTAGTGGATTCCGGTTTCCGATCTCATCATCTAAACTCTGGGATCCAGCTTTCCAGGCCTCCCTTACTTGTAGGAGCCTCTTCATCATCTGTCTGCATTCACTCTGATGTCCCCAACCCCACTCAAACTGTTTTGTGTACTACATCCAGGATGAACCTTTCAAAACAGATCATGTCACACCTGTGCACACATAGACCACAGAAAATCATTCAAGGAACTCAGTATAAAATGCCAAAATCAGGTCCACCCCTGCCCCTCTGTTCACCCTCATCTCGTACCATTCTTGTCCCTTGCTGTCTCCACGCCAGCCACCAGGCCCTTTCTAAAATTTGTTTATCTGGCATGCTGCTTCCTTCATAGTCTTGTACATGCTTTTTTCTCTCCCTGTAATGTTCTTCTCACCCCATCCACTCATTATTACATTATTTCAGCTCTTGGCATAAATGTGACTTTCTCATGGAAGCCTTTGCTGGCTAAGTCAAATCTATCTGCTACCTCCTAAAACAACATAGCTATCTTTCAGTGCATTTAATACAGTTGCAATTTTACATGTATGCAGGTGAATATTTCACAGACATATTTCTCTTTAAGTAGTTAGCAAACTCCAAGAGTATAATTTTTGGCCATTAGTGGTTTTTTTTTTTCATTGTTTGGATCTGTGTTTGCCACATAATAACTGATTAAAAATACTGAATTAATGAATGAAACTTGTTTTCCTCATTTCATCCTGAATGCTTGTATCTCCATAACATGGAATCATGACATATGCCTTTCATTATTTTCTCATTGATATGCAATGCCCAACCTTTATCCCCAAGTTCCTCTTACCTGGAATGTCTATTTTGATTCCTATGATTTACCTAAATCTATCCTTCTAAGATCAGCTCCAGCGTTTCTTCTATAGAGCCTCTAAAAAATCATGCCAGTCTTCATGAAGGACCCATCTTTTTGTAAGTGTATAAATCACCATTTGATTTAGCATTTCACGATTTATGGTATCACCCTATTGTTTCACATCATTATCCTGTTTTCCTAGTCAGATTGCAAGTCTCACAGAAGCCAGATCATTTCTGCGTCTTGCTCAGATCATAAACCATGCTGTCCAATATATACTAAGGGGCAAAAAAATGTTCGCCAAAACAATGGGTACATCTGGAAACTCAACGGCAAAAAGTAGTTCTGGGAAGTTCCTAGCATGAAAATCAGTGTATCTGGGATTGAACACAAAAGGAATTCTAGTCCTTGCCTTCATTCACGTGCTGATCTCTCTAAGAATTTCCAGTTCTTAAGCTCAGATGAGAGTGTTAGTGTAACATAAGCACTGGAAATCTCGAAAACTCTTTTCTTCAAGATTTGAGATCAATGAAAAGGACTTGTCCTTGTCATCTTAAAATGGCAGTCTTGACCTCTACAAGGCACAATTCACATAATTTTCTTTGAGGTTTTAAATATCTTTCTGTCTGTAAAATCTTCAGAATTCCAAGGTGTAAACATAATAATTAAATAAGTTTTTATAATTAGGATGATTATTTTAGGCAGCCAGTAACTCCTAAGCTAAACCATATAAAAAATTCCATCTGAAATCATTTGAAAGGTAATACGAGGAAATCATTTTCAACATCACAAGACATTAAAAAGCTTAGTTGTAGCAGCCTACAAGTTGGTGTATGAGACATATGGAATGCTCAGGGCTACTTCTGTGATCCCCTATAACACAGATGAGAAAGTTATTAAGTGTGTGACTATCAAACCCTCCTGTATCACAGTATTTATAATCTTACAATCTTGTCATATTACAGATGGGTTGTGCATTAGTTCATTCTCATACTGCATGAAGAAATACCAAAGACTGGGTCATTTATAAAGAAAAAAGGTTTAATTGACTCACAGTTTTACTTGGCTGGGGAGGCCTCAGGAAACTTACAGTCATGGTAGAAGACACTTCTTCACAGGGAGGCAGGAGAGAGAATGAGTGCAAGCAGGGAAAATGGCAGATACTTATAAAACCAATCAGATCTCATGAGACTCATACACTATCACAAGAAAAGCAAGAAGGGAACCATCCCCATGATCCAATTACCTCAGTTACCAGTTATCACTGATAAAAATGGATGTAACCATATTTTTCGCCTAGAGTGTAGTAGGTGTTTGTCAGCATAGAGACTGGGAAACTCACAGATGATTTGTGTTTGTAATATCCAAAGTATATTGATGCGAAAATTAATTTTTAGTTGCTAATATAAATTATTATAAGGTATAAATGCATAATGAATACAATGAGGTACATATACAGCCTTATGAAACTTTAAGAACACATTTTCACTCATATGACCACCACCCACATCAATATATAGAATATTTCTAGCTTTGCAGACAACCCCCTTTGTGCCTTTTCCTGGCCATATTACATCTCCTGCCACAATGTAATCATTACCTGATTTCTGTTACCCTCAGTTAGTTCTGTCTGATTGTATTAGTCTATTTTCATACTGCTGATAAAGACATACCCTAGACTGGGCAATTTAAAAAGAAAGAAGTTTAATTGGACTTACCTTTCTATGTGGCTGGGGAAGCCTCACAATCATGGCAGAAGGCAAGGAGGAGCAAGGCACTTCTTACACAGATGGGAGCAGGCAAAAAGAGAGAGCTTGTGCAGGCAAACTCCCATTTTTAAAGCTATCAGATCTTTTGAGACTTTTTCCCTAACATGAGAACAACACAGGAAAGACCCATCCCCATGATTCAATTGCCTTCCACCAGGTTCCTCCCATGACACACAGGAATTGTGGGAGTTACAATTCAAGATGAGATTTGGGTGAGGACACAGCTAAACCATATCACTGATTATGAAAATGTACATGAATGAAGTAATCCACTATGTATTATTTTGTTTCTGGCTTATTTTGTCCAACACTAACCATGTTGCTATGAGTATCCATAGTTTGTTCTTTTCTATTGCTTTGCAGAATTCCATCATATGAACACCCCATGATATATATCTATTGATTATTTTCTCCATGGATAATTGTTTTTATTCCAGTTATTAGTTATTATTAAAAAAAGGTACTATGAACATTCTTATACGTGTCTTTTGATGGACATATGTACTTATTTCTGTCATATAAATCCTTAAGAGTGGGATTGCTGGGTCATAGGGTAGGTATATATTATTAAATTGTAGTGTGTATTGCCAAATAGTTTTCTCAAGTGATTGAACAATGATATATTTTAACTCATAAACAAAGTATATGAATCCAAGCTAACTACTATTGCATAGTACAAATTGTGCCATTTGTTTCTGATTTATTATTATAAATTTATATTTTAAAAGTAGCTTCGGCTCTAAAACTTGGCCAGCCCAAGTGATGATTGGAATTAAAGTGAAAGGAGGTTGAAAAATATTTATAGTATAAAATTCCACTTTAAAAATTCAGCTTTACAAAAAGGTATTAAATGATTGAAACTTTAATAAGTGCTGTCATTTGGCAAATTGCTCTTTCCTTCAGAGTGCTGGGACTTAATATTTGGAGATTAAAATTAATTAATAGTAATTTAGAAAAATGTATTAAGAAACTTATTTGGCCAGGCATGGTCTCATGCCTGTAATCCCAGCACTTTGAGAGGCTGAGGCAGGCAGATCACCCGAGGTCAGGAGTTCAAGACCTCCTGGCCAACATAGTGAAACCCCGTCTCTACTAAAAAAGTACAAAAATTAGCTGGGCATGGTGGTGGGTACCTATAATCCCAGCTACTCTGGAGGCTGAGGCAGGAGAATTGCTTGAGCCTGTGAGGAGGTGGTTACAGTAAGCTAAGATCGTGCCACTGTACTCCAGCCTGGATGACAGAGCAAGACTCTTATCTAAAAAAAAGGAAAAAAAAAAAAGAAACTTTACTTGCCTTGGTCAAACAAGAAAAAATTATTCAAAGCAGAGTACATGAAAAAGAATAGTGAGTTGGGCTAAACATATTGTTCTGTTGAATAATTGGAGTTTAGTCTTCCTAAGCCTGATAAAAATAACATGTTGATGTTCCAGGTTCATTCCAGCCGTTTTATATTTAGTTTTTGCTCATAAGTCCATAAAGTATATTTTTTCATATGACCAGAGAATCGTCTAACTTGCTTTCACTGTAATTTTGCTGCATCCAATTTATAAGTTCTTTTGGAAAGAAGAAGATTATTTCTTTATCTATTTATAAGGGATTGAAAACCACAGAGCACTACATTTTCTGTGCAGAGACATAGGGAAATGAAAAATCCCACACAGGGGTCTCCTGTCATTCCTTCTGAGTATAAAATAAGATGTGATGTTGCTTTTTCTGTTTCAGTTATCCCAGGGATCTCCAGAACCGATTGAGCCCAACTTTTTTATAGCAGATTACCATTTATTACATCATTCATCTGGTAGAAACAGCCTGTCCCCAAATGACCCAACAGGTAATGATAATCAGCATGGGTAATCTGGCTTTCATGAAGGAATATATTGTTTGGATCACCAGCTGTTTGTAAAAGATTAGCTTCAATTTTTAAAAATAGAGCTTATCTTGATTACTTATGGCAATAGTTGGAAGGCACATAAGGTAGGAATCTAGAAATTCCCCGAGCTTCATCTTACCCAGTGTGGCAGCTTCCTTGATCATTTATTAATATTATAAACCAACAGCAGAATCTGTATGGGTGAGTCATATTTCCTTTTATTTCTTTTTGCTTATATGATGATGGGAAATCAAATGCCCTAAAGCATGTAGGGAGGTAAAGAACAGAAATAAAGAGTTTAAATATTAAAAATACAGAAACCTTGAAAGTCACCTAAAGACTCCACATTAGACACATTTAATTTTTTTTTTCTCTTTTACATAAAATTCACATTGGGAGTCAAGTGTAGCATAGGGATTTAAAGGCATAAATTCTGGGAACCTGGATGCCTAGATTAAAACCTCAGCCCCAAACCATTTAGTAGCTGACTATGGGCAATTATTTAACCTCTCTGAACCCCAGTTTCCATGCCTGTAAAATGGGGATAAACACTTGCATGATAAGGTTCTAGTGAGAATTAGAGTCAAAATAAAAAGTGCCTATTAGTAGGGGCTCAGCATAACTGAACTCTTCTCGTCATATCTGAATTCTAAAAGGAAGCTTTCAAGCTACTCTGAGCTTTCAGTGCTTGTAAACAATTTTGAATCTTTGTAAACTGTAGCTATGTCACTTGGAAAAGTGGATAGAAATGAAGATTTTTCAGTTAAATGAAGACTTGCCATCTCTTTAGCCTGGAAAAAATGCTGACTTTTGTTGTTGACTGAATGAATTATTTTGTGAATTAATTGACAGACTTTCCCTTAGTCTTCTGGAATAGAGCTAACCCCTATATATGCAGAATTTTGTTTAAAATAATACCTGGGAAATCCAAGATAAAATGTTTAAAGTCGTTTGCTTTTAAAAGCATCTCCAAGGTAGGTAAGTTTATCTGCAGGCCAAATTTCTCCTTATCATAGAAACTCTGATGAAATGAAGAACTTTGATAGAAGTCTCTCAAAAACCTGGGAATGATTTGATAGACTCCTCCTGGGGTGGCTGGATGCCCCAACCCAGAGCTGACCAGGCTTGTCCCATGTCACAGCAGCCTGGGCAAAAGCAAAAATGGCAGAGTCTGCCAGTACTATAAGGAATGCCTTTAAAAATGAGCCACCGGTATTCACATTTTCATGTCTCTCCCTAACCCTAAACCCATTCTCTCTTCTCTATTTGAAGTGGCAGAGAGCTCCTGGGGCTCTACATGTCAGTGTTGATTGGTTTGGGTGAAAGCTGGTCAACACTGTTTTAGGTGGCATTAGATTGGGTTAAGGTGCTGGTATACCATATTCTGATCAACCATCATAAAGTTTGTCCAGCAAGACAATGCTAAGCAAAAGTACAAAGCTGGAGGCATCATGTTATCTGACTTCGAACTAAACTGCAAGGCTACAGTAACCAAAACAGCATGGACTGGTACAAAAACAAATACATAGACCAATGGAACAGAATAGAGAACTCAGAAATTGGACCATATATCTGGAACCATCTGATCTTTGACAAACCTTACAAAAACAAGCAATGAGGAAAGGATTTGTTATTTAACAAATGGTGCTGGGAGAACTGGCTAGCCATATGCAGAAAATTGAAACTGGACTCCTTCCTTATACCTTATACACAAATTTATTCAAGAGGGATTAAAGACTTAAATGTAAAACCCAAAATTATAAAAACCCTAGAAGAAAATGTAGGTAATACCATTCAGGACACAGGCATGGGCAAAGATTTCATGGTGAAAATGTCAAAAGCAAGTACAACAAAAGCAAAAATTTACAAATGGGACCTAATGAAGCTAAAGAGCTTCTGCACAGCAAAAGAAACTACCATCAGAGTGAACAGGCAACCTACAGAATGGGAGAAAATTGCAATCTATCCATCTGACAAAGGTCTAATATCCAGAATCTGCAAGGAACTTAAACAAATTTACAAGAAAAAAACAACCTCATTAAAAAATAGGCAAAGAACATAAACAGATATTACTCAAAGGAAGACATTTATGCAGCCAGCAAACATATGATAAAAAACTCAATATCACTCATCATTAGAGAAATGCAAATCAAAACCACAGTGGGATACCAATACATGCCAGTCAGAATGGCAATTATTTAAATGTCAAGAAACAACAGATGCTGGTGAGACTGTGGAGAAATAGGAATGCTTTTACACTGTTGCTGGGAATGTAAATTAGTTCAACCATTGTGGAAGACAATGTGGTGATTCCTCAAAGACCTAGAACCAGAAATACCATTTGACAGAGCAATTCCACTACTGGGTATATACCCAAAGGAACATAAATCATTCTGTTATAAAGATACATGCCCTCATACGTTTATTACAGCACCATTCACAAAGTGCTGGAATCAGCAAAGACATTGAATCAACCCAAATGCCCATCAATGATAGACTGGATAAAGAAAATGTGATACATATATACCACGGAATACTCTGCAGCTATAAAGAGGAAGGAGATCATGTCCTTCTCAGGGACATGGATGGATCTGGGAGCCATTATCCTCAACAAACTAACACAGGAACAGAAAACCAAACACTGAATGTCCTGATTTATAAGTGGGAGCTGAACAATGAGAACACATGGACATGGAGAGGGGAACATACTGTGGCCTGTTGGGGTGGTGGGGTGGGTGAGGGGAGGGAGAGCATCAGGATACGTAGCTAATGCATGCGGGCTAATACCTAGCTAACGAGTTGACAGCTGCAGCAAACCACCATGGCACATGTTTACCTATATTACAAACCTGCGCATCCTGCACACGTATCCTAGAATATAAAATTAAGTCTAATTAAATGTAAAAAAAAATCTAGCCCTGGGTGATGGCACATGCGAGAGGATGCCTTGAGCTCAGGAATTCAAGACCAACCTAGGCAACGTAGAGAGACCCTATCTCTACAAGATGATGATGATAATAATAAACATTTAAAAAGTCTTCTGACAATAAATGTATTTTTCCCCCTGGGCAGCCATATGAAAGGGTCAGATCTTTGTTGTCTTTCACATCTATATCTGCCTCTTTGTGAGAACCAATTTTCTTTCTAGCTTGTATTTATTCTTCTTGACCTGTGGATTAGGGACAGTTTCTTAATCAGAAAACACCCCTAAGGTATTTTGCATTTGGAATCACCCCTCACTTGCCCTTAACACATACACACACACACCTCTAACTTAATTGGCCACTATGAGCAACGCTCCTTAAGCTTCACATATCATTTTATGATGGCCATGCCCAAGGCAATCAGTTATCAAAGAAAGAAAAGCAAAATATTTGGTTATTCAAAGCCAAGATTCTTTGGAATATGCTTGTTCCATCTTTATCATTAAGAAATTCATGGTGGAATTGCCCTGTGGTTGAAGTCATAATTGCCCATAAAGAATAACTAAGAAAATGTGAACCCAAATGTCAGACTTTCCATAATTTATCTTTTTCAGGTCTACCTACCAGCTTTGATTTGGAGGAAGGAATAACGTATGAACAGATGCAGGTAAGGTTTTTGCAGTGTCTCTGAATAATTTTATTTTGTTGCTTTTAATTCAATACTAATCTGATTTTTTTTTTTAATTTAGACTGTGATTGAAGAAGTCCTTGAGGAAAGTGGCTATTACAATTTTACATCTAACAGGTAAGATCTGGAATTTGCTTTCAATTGTGAAAGATGAACTGAGGTCATCAGATGTTAGATCTAATTTCTCTATCCTTGATTCCAGAAGGTTTTTTTTCTTTCAAATTTTATCTTAAACACTTTTATAAAATATCTTTGCTTAGACTAGATACATCAATAGATAGAATATATGTGCCCATCTTTTGCATGGGCACAGTTGCTATGTTCTCAGTTGAAACAAAAAGGGTGATTGCTTGGTAGTAATTTACTCCCATAAAAAACAATAAACATAAGTAAATGGAAAAGCATTTCTGGATTGGCTTTTTAAAAAATCAACTATTTGGGCCAGGCCCAGTGACTCACACCTGTAATCCCCAAACTTTGGGAGGCTGAGGCGGGATCACCTGAGGTCAGGAGTTCAAGAGCAGCCTGACCAATATGTTGAAACCCCATCTCTACTAAAAATACAAAAATTAGCTGGGCATGGTGGCGGGTGCCTGTAATTTCAGCTACTCGGGAGGCTAAGACAAGAGAATTGCTTGAACCTGGGAGGCGTAGGTTGCATGAGCCGAGATCGCACCACTGCACTCCAGCCTGGGCGACAGAGTGAGATTCCGTCTTTAAAAAAAAAAAAAAAAAAAAAAAAAAAAAAATCTAATATTTGTCTTATTCTAGAAGAGCTGAAAAGTCACTCCTATCACTTAAATCCTCCCATTATTTGCACAGAAGGCTAGGGACAAAGTGCAACTGAACAAAGAATCATTTCTTGTGAATGTAAGGTATATTTGTGGAGAACAGCCTTTGCTATTATGTGTTGCCATTTGCTTACCCTAAATAAAAACCTCCATTCACTGTGGCTTTATGTTATCTTCCAATATAGCTATTATTGGTGTTCTAAGAGTATATGTTATTTTATCAATCCCATTAATTTCTATTACTTTACTTTTGGACATAACGTTGGCACAACAATTTGAGTACAATTAGTTTACTAAGAAGTTATTGAAGAAAGGTTTCATAATCAAGCAAATTAGCACTGTAGGTGATTGGAGGCTGATCCTGCTGGGGAAGTCTAAAAGCTGGTATAGAACATGTACCTGGGTCATCCCACACAAAGGGTGAGGGAGCTTGGGTATTTATCCTCCAGTCTCCGTCAGTCATTGTTTAAAGCCTTTCCCTAGGAAGTGTTAATTCCCTGTTTTTTTTCTGGCCCTTTGTAAATATGAACAAAGGAGAGTCCAGGGGTCAGAGAAATCCTCAGGAAAAGATATGCAGGTTTTTTTTTTTTTAATTGAATTTCTTTATGTATTGGCAGGTAGAAATCCACCAGCATACTTTGAAATGGAATAGATAGGGGGTATGGGCATTTACAGTTCCTGCTACACAGGAGTTTTCTCTTGACTTAACTAAAGAGCTACTCATAGCTGAGCCATCAAATTGATTGCAAGTATCCACATACACACTCTCGATGAGCCACAGTTGTATTCTCCCAAAGTGGTCTTTGATGTCTGGAGGAGCTGCCTTCCTTTTCAATTATTGAAGCTACTTTGTGAACACTATTTAAATTATTCCAGAAGTCTTCACCAAAGATGACTAGTAACAATGGGAAGAGAAAGAGGGCTGAAGAACGTCCTGTTAAGATATAGAAATTAGATTCTTTAAGGTTAGTTCAGTCTCCAGTGTTTCTTCTTCCTTTTTTTTCCTTCTTCTTCCATTTCAAGAGCTTTTCTTATGAATCACAAATAAAATTATTCAAGTACTTGCTCTTTTGACTTGATAACAGAGTCTCAAAATACTACCTTTATAAATTTAGTTCTGTTGTGATTTGTAACTGCAGAGGAATGATGAGTAATTCTCATTTTCCAAAGATAATATCGTTAATAGAAATCACCGTCACCACAACTACTGTCCTCCCACCATCCCTGGAGAGATTTTTGAATTTTCTTTTTCTATTCAAGGCTGAATATATCCAGCCTTTCATGGATAGTATGAATGTTTCTGTTTTTAACTCTGAGCCTTATTATTTCAAGTGCCCTTGGCTTGTAATGGGGCAAAGATTACTCTTGTCATTTTATCTGCATTTCTTCGGAGACTTGAGATAATGGGCAATGAATGTCTTCATATTTTTTGCAGAAAATCATCTAAATATCAAGGAAAACTGTGCAAAGAACTTAAGGAAGCTCTTACAAGAACTTTCATTTTTCCTTTCTTAAAAATATTCATCTTATTTTGGAATTTATTATTATTCTTTTTCAATTCTGCTTTCATTAGGTTTTAAACAGATCTACTTCCAAAGATATACCCCTTTGTTAAAAGACATTGCAAATTTCCTTATTATGATAAACAGATAATAAGATGCCTTATAAGAAAGGCAAAAAAAGATTCAGTTATATTTGTAATTGGAATAGAACACGAAGGTATGATAGAACAGTCAAGTTGAAGCAATGTAAGTTGAATATGACATTACATTTCCTTAGAGTGCTCCAAATTAAAATGAATCACATTTAAAAATCCATGTATCCATGGTATTCCCTTTTTGGCTTCTAATAGCAATGATAGAACATATCTTGGGAGAATAACTCTCCACAATTTGCTTGTAAAAATAACCCTTGTTTGTGCCTAAAGCCATTGTTTATTAGTGTTCCAAAATAATACCCGAGAAATAAATCAGGCTTAAATTAAGAGCACCTAATAATCCACACACTGGAAATAACACATAACTCCAAGTACAAATCAGAATAGCTGGTACCGTCATGCTTTTTGCCACAGTCAAAGGATGGAGGGTGCTAAATGGAGAGGTATTTAGAATCGGTATTTAAAATTGTAGAGTGCATTTTTTCCCAATTGGTTTTATAGAATGGCCAATATTATCAAAGATGTCTATAGATACTTTCTGAAAAAATAAAGTTTCATGACCACATATATCTGGGAAACTCAGAATGTACAATTTTCCATTTTTGGAGAATGTTGACACCTAGTACTATATTAAAAGACTCTGAGATGTACTGCAGAGGAGAGAAATCTGTTGACCTTGTTGGTTGACCTCAGGGTTTTCCTCGTTCTCTACATGGAACACAGCTGAGAAAAGCTTTGTGGTTGGAAATGGGAAATGCTGTTTTCACTCCTTCACCAGGGTCTACCCAGATCTCTTTTGTTCTCATTGACATGGTCCTCCTCTTAACTGTCATCATCATCATTGCAGAATTTGTTCTTAAATGAATTAAGCACCATCCAGAGAAAGTTATATACATAATTCCTATATTATTCAAGTTTACAAGCAGACTATCAATTTGAATAGTACATATATCATCTAGCCAGTCACTAAAGCATTAATTCAAGATAAGGTACATTTTTGGCTTAAACTGTAGGGTTTATATTTAGTTAAGGAAGAGAATAGAGAGATGCCATTTTCAGACTGAAAGTACCAGGATAAAGCCATTATCTATCTGTTAGCTATCTTTGAGGAAGATTTCTGGAACTGTTTAAATTGCGGGGAGATTGCTTGGTTGGTTAGGTAGAATGTCTCAGGCATAAAATGCTGCATTAGGAAAAGAAAATGGTAACAGGAACAGAAATAGTAGCAAGGACCTCTGACCAAGGTGGGGTATTTCTCATTTCTGGGCTTCTGGGAAAAAGGGAGCTAGGACTGAGTTGGAAGGAAGAAAGCTGTGTAAAGAAAATTAAAGAAGGTCAAAAAGGTTTGACCAGCCTCATAGCTGTTCCCAAAGCAGACTCTATTCTGGATCATTTGCATAGTTGTATGATAAATTGCATTTTCCATACATAAGCTTTTAGCTTGCTTACCAGAATGATGTAACTTAACTTAATATGCCATAATTTTATCATTGTTGTTTGTGAGGATGAAATCATTTGAGTCAAGAATGGACATGAGCATATCATTTTTATGAATATGCTTATGGATATACATTAATATTTTATTTTTAATAAAAAAATGTGTGTTGAGAAATAATATACAAGATAACAAGAAATCTGCATTGATTCAATTTGAATTGCTTTATTTCCCCAATTGACTGATAAACATGTAAAATAGTTATTTTAATCTACACAGGTATTCAAATGTACAAGCTACTTTGAATGAATATTTGTTTTTCTACTACAAAGTATTATCAGTTCCTATTGAGTTCATAATTTGAGAAAGGCCTTGTTAGCATTAGACTTCAGCCAAAGGCAGCTTTCTAAAAATGTCCTCATCCTAACAAAAAGAATCTTTTTTATTTTCTGTGTTTTATTAACTTACATGCCTGAGTCCCAGTTTTTGAAATTGAACTGTGTGAACTAAAATATTTGTAACTGTATAGAGAATTCTTTCCACTTCTGAATCTTATAGGTATCATTCCTATCCATGGGGGACCAAGAATCACCCAACCAAAAGATGAAAATGCTGCATTTTGAGTGGACTTGGTTTTCCCAGTGAAGTTCAAGTTCTGGACTTCAGCCACTCCTGCAAGATGCCCAAGGATTGGGTGCTGCCAGAGGATGTGGAAGAGAAAAGACCAAGATGCTATGGAGCCTGCAGTACTTGTTTTCTGGGGGTCCTGTGCTGGAGTATATGACAGCTGCAGTGCTTGAGGGCTTCATTGCCAGAACACATTATACACAGGATGTCAGAGCTGTCAGTGTGCTGCTGGGAAAAAATGCTGTAAAATTCATCTGTGTGGGGAACAAAAAAACCAAAACCAAAACCAAAAAAACTTTCTTACAGAATTTTTCTCAACATTAAAACAAATTGTCATATTTTTCAAAGGAGGCACATTTGATCTTCATAATTGCTGAAAGTATGTTTAAAGGCATCTAGCCTTCTATATGGAAAAAGTAGTTTTAGATAAAGACAGTTACAGTACTCAGAATAATATATTGGGTAGTTCACTGTATCCTCCATTTTTCTCTTTCAAGAAATTCAAAACATGGGATTGAATTTTTTTAATGGACAGATTGCTTCTCTCTTAACCACTTGGGTGCTAGTGGTCTTGAACTGTGATACAGTGTAGACAGTATTTGTGACCTTGCACAGCCTCTGGGAGTAGCTGTCAAATTTTCAGATTTAAGTTAGACTAATAGAATATATTGCTGTGCAGTGTGTGTATATGTACACATATAGGGAGAAGGAGAGAGTTTTGATTAGACTAACGCTTTGCTGCTAATCAAACTTATAGTATTTTTAGAGCACTTTGAAGAGTTCATAGAATCTATGAAAGAGATGCAATATTCCTCATCGTAAGTCCCTCCTTATTACAATTACCTAAATTGTTTATGAATTCTTATTGTTTAGGAATTTGAAATGAAAATAAGTTAAATCCCCTTTTTATTCATTGAGACAGTGCAAAGAAAGAGAAATCAGAATGCCAAACTGTGGGTCATCCTTTATGTAGGGAGAATTATGATGAGTATCTGCTACATTCTCGTTGGACTTAAACTCCTTCTCTTCAATTGGCTTCTTAAAACTCTGGCATAATGTCAAGATAGGCCCTCATTGCCAAATCTGACTGCACTTCGAGCTACTTAAAGAGCAATTTATTCTATATAATTAGTAAACTAAGAGTTAAAATTATACTTATTATTTACTTCTTATGGAGTTTTGTCATCTTTGTTTACATTTATTTATTTAGTATGATTGAATAGATTTTAGTTCATTATATTTACAGTGGTTGAAACACGAAAATCTTCTTTCTGTATAGTATGAAAATCTACACTGTTTTTAAAATGAGCATATTTAATACTTAAGTTATATCCAAATTCCCTTTAATCATACACTAATGCTTTTGAAGATTGTCAGTGGATCATTCTTTTTTAAGCAAAATTAATAATTATAGATACACTGTAATGCAAGATAATAGATGCAAATACAGTAATGAAAATTTCAGTTTCAGCCTTCAAATCAGTTCTATCCATGTGTGAAATTCACAAACAAAATCAAAATGCTATGATATTATTGATTTACCCAGGCAAAAGTTTATTTCTTCTAACTTAATTTGAACCTACATTATAATTCTTCATATCTTTCAATGTATGGAAGGGGCACATTTCTTCTTCATGCAGGAAGCACAGGCCTAGAGGGGCACACATTCTAATTGTGGGGTGAGTTTGAAATCAAGTTCTTTCCCAAATGGTAATACATAGTACACAGAATTTAGGAAAGAATAGTATTCTGAAGGCATACCATGGTAAGAGAAGATAAATGGTTTACTTGAAGATGTTTTAAAATGCATATTGTTAACCTTATTGACCAGAAAGTGAGCAAAATGTTTTTATCTAACTTTTTTTTTTTTTGACAGAGTCTCACTCTGTCGCCCAGGCTGGAGTACAATGGCACGATCTCAGCTCACTGAAATCTCTGCCTCCTGGGTTCAAGCGATTCTCATACCTCGGCCTCCTGAGTAGCTGGGATTACAGGCGTATGCTACCACGAGCAGCTAATTTTTGTATTTTTAGTAGAGATGCGATTTCACCACATTGACCAGGCTGGTCTCAAACTCCTGACCTCAGGTGACCTGCCTGCCTCAGCCTCCCAAAGTGCTGGGATTAGAGATGTGAGCCACTGTGTCCAGCCATCCCATATAACTCTTTTAGGCTATAGGAATTGGCATTGATTATGCTAGAAGTCAGTGAAAGTTAACATAAGCAAGCAGAACTTCTCAACAGCAGCTTCAGGCCCATCAACTCTATGCAGATAGATGTATTGTTTTGCTAAAAGTATGAATGTGCTGTATTTGAATTCTCCATAAACTATCACAATCACTGAGTCTGCATTTTCCTGTGTCTTTAGGAGAAAGTCAGCCTCTGGCAAAAGTACCATTTTGTACATGGAGTCCCATTCCAACAGTTAAGTTAACTTTTCAGAAGTCTTTCTAACTCAAATATGGAGCACTACCCCTCATGACCAAGAATGATCATTTTGTTTTGATTCTTCTAACCATCTACTAGTGCAAAGGAGTTGTTATATGAACTTAATAGACCTCCTAATCTTTTCTTGATTGCATTTACGTAGTTTTTCCTTTGCTCTTTTATAATTTTTAATGATTTGTTGTGCAATGAATCCCCGTAAATGCACCTAATTTCCGTAACTGAATATTTGTATGGAATGGAATATGAATCAGTCTTTTCAGATTACTTCTGAAACACAAATGCTTCTGTTAATTATGTTTCGATCCACCAGCTCTTTCTGCATTATGTGTACTTGAAACCTTAATTTGCTTTTTAAAAGCAGAATGTTTCGTTCTCAGGGAAGCAACTGCAGCAAGAATATTTGCTTGCTTGTTGTTAACTTTGTCTTCCTCCAGGCATGTGGTCTTTACATGGAGACTTCCAGGGTATAGTAACATGGATACTTGGACCCACTGCTTGTGGATGAATTTCAGAAACCTCGAGAAATGCTGCTTGTTTATTGTGGACATTTGTGTGGCATCAGGCAGTGTTCACAGATTGTTTCGGCATTCTAAAGCAGAACACAATTAAGAAACACTGTTACGAAATTTACTCAAATGATATAATTGATTAAGAGTTAAGGTCCTCGTATAGGTATCATCTATGACTCATTAAATACCATGAATTTTGATACCCCGAAACAAATATAGGACTGGTTATGTGTAATTCCAGAAATATCATTAATTAATCACTCATTTTTAAGATGTGTGACGACTGTAATACTGGCTAGTAAATTTTATCAGTATTAATATGCATAGAACCCTCATTCTTCTTTTTGATTTGATGTATTAACATATATGTATTGCTATTTTTTTCTTTTGTTGAAGTGGTGAGGAATCATGCACAGTCAATATGCCGGGTTCCCTTAGAAATGAATTTAGGTTCGATCTGAAGGCAGGAAAAACTTCTTTCTAAGGAACTTTTATCGTTTGCCTTTTACTTTTTCAATGATGGTTTTCATGAGCCCTGAAATCATTTGGAGAGGCAATGCAGAGGAATGAATTCGAAACAGCTTCTTAGCACCCTGGAGACACAGCTATGAAGGGCTCCAACGCAAGGGAAGCTTAATGCTTCTGTATATCGGCATTGACTCCCTGGGTGAAATTCTGTCCCAATATAAAATTCTTCATGTTAACAACTAAATGTAATAAATGAATTTCATATATATTTTATGATATCTTTCAGATTATATTAATTATCCTTTTTAGGGAATTGAGGGCTTTGGGTAGATTATTTTTTCAGTTGAAATGTGCTGCTAGCAGTATGCTTACCCTTAAATGCTGTTTTTCATATTGATAGGAAGACACAAATGTCTCAGGGGAACAGCTTTGTGATAAAGGAATTCATATGTGTGTCATTACAGTAAATTGCATATTGTAAATATGACTGTTGTGGTTGATTATAGTCCTGCTGTGATGTTGTTTTGAGATTTGCAAGAGGGACAGGAAAGATTTTATGATTTTTATGGAGTGAGTGATGGATATTGCCAGTTTACATATTTTTGAGTCCATGGGCAATGGTTGTTTTAAAAATGAAGATCACATACCCTAAAATCACAGCTGCATACTTGCTATGTGAGGTATACCAGATGCTTTATTGCATGTATGTAACAATTGCCTAATAATATAAAAAATTTAAGATACCGATCATTACTTTATCCTAAAAATAAGTTAACTGTAGTCCTAATTCAAAACTGAATGTTACTCCTCAAAACATGAGAAACTGCCTTTTTCTCTCTTCTCCTTTTGTGCTGTGAAGATTTGCACTGGCCCCAGCTACTGTATTTAGAGATATCAGAAGTACGTGACTGTTTAAATGTTTTCATTTGGAAATAGCTTACCTTACTTTCTCCTGAACAAAGGTAGAATTTTGTCTTCATGGAGGATTATGGCCGACTGTCATTTTGACAATCAACACATCCAGACGGATCCTTGGAATTGATATGGTGAGTTCACAAATGAAAAACTAGATGAAGTTTCTGCAGGCATGTGAAAAGCTGGTCCCATAAAACACGCAGAGAGAAGTTTGTGCCAGAAATAACAAAACAGGAGGAACAACGGCTTTAAGGCCTTAGCACCTTTAAGTCAGACTGTGAAGGTCACTTACAAAATGATATTCTTAACCCATGATTTAGCTCTGCATTTCAAGTGCCATTTGAGTCAAGATTCTAAAATAGAATATAATGCTTGTGAATGGCTATTAAATTTTAGCTAAAACTCTTGCCCTTCATGTTCTGTGTGTTTGCCTCATACTTCAGTGAATTTCGGAAGAAATAGAGCTGGTTTAGGGATACTTCACGTCATGACAAAACCTATGAAGTATTTACATGAACCTAACCTTACTTTGAGGGAGGTTAATAAGTATGAGTACTTAAATTAGTAAGTATAAATATAAATATAGATATAAATAAAGTTAATAAGTATAAATACTCAAAGGGAAAACTTGACTTGCTAAAGATTAAAGATGGATCTTTCATGGAGGTCGAACAATCTCCAAGTAAAAACTATGTTTTGAGAAGTCGGAGGGCAACAGGAAGGCAGGGGCTTCCCTAGTGCCCAGGTCTCTCAGCAGGCTGCCACTCACGAGGGGCGAGCAATGGCAAAGGGTAGCTCCAGAGCCTTCATTGATTTCTGCTGCTGGGTTTCCCAGAGGCAGCTGACCACATGCTTCCCCAGCATGCAGCTATCATTGGACTTTTAGCCAAGCAGCATCACCAGTAAGTTGACCAGTAGCAAAAGGCCCCCAAGTCACTTTATAACCTGCTGGCTGGTGGAATCCATAGGACAGGGTCCCTAGGAGGCATTCCAAAGACATTAGACTCCTCAAGCAGTTTAATCTGCCCTTAAGTGAGTGTGATTCTGCCCCAGGGGTTATGTTCCCCATCTTTCATCCATGGCCTCAGGCCCATTTTGTCTGACAGTGCAGACTTTACAAAAAGTATATGTGAAACATAGATGGATAAATGCTGGCAGATTTGAATATACCTGTACCAGCTAAATTAGAAGAGAAGCATTGCACAGTATTTTGGTGTTTGCAAGCAAACCAGTTGATAATCAGACTGTGGAAAGATTCTATTATTTTACTCTTCCAAACTGAAAAACAAAAATCACTTGAAAATTTTTTGGGTGCATTTTGCTTACTGACATTTAGTGGGTCAAAACAAAACTGTAATGCTTCCTTTATCGCATTGTTCCCAGTGGTGAGTTTGTGAGGATCAAAAAGAACAGAGCTGTCCTCTGAAAGGAAGAGAAACCCTTAATCTCATCTTGCCTGGAGCTTCTGTTTTTCTGAACAGCCCAGAATCCAAGATGAAGGCCAGTGCCCACAGAAGCAAAAATGCCCTCAATGTGCTTTTTTTCCTCTTAGCCTCTAACATAGCATCCTTTTTTAAATTGTTCTAGTACCCCTCCTATGTGGGTCTCTCCCCTGATACCCCTTCCCTCCCACTATTCCTGTTTGAGTAACAGACAAGGGTTCCTGCACAGAGCTGTGTTATTAGAGGGAGTGAACGTTCCGTAGTTCTTTAACGGTGTGCCGTGTGGAAGGAAGAGGGAAGTACTCCTCTGCACGTGATCTCTGTCTTTCTAAAACCTCCGCCACACTTCCTTCCTAAGCACACCTACTCTAAAATGACCTCTAAGTTGGAGATCCTCAGAAGAGAAAAGAAATAACTCTATAAATGGTTTATATAAGATATGCAGGCAGCTTTTATTTTTGCTATGATTAAATATGTCCTGTAAAGTTCTAAAATAATTTAAAAATGTATTTTGAATTTTATTGGAGGATAATTTCTCTTTTATTGAGAATTTACAGGAAATGATTTTCTCTTTTCTCTCACCAGTTTCCCCAATTTCTTCTTTTATGCTTTTAAGTCTTTTGATTAAAAAAAAAATTCCAGAAGGCAATCATAAATGTGTGTAAGCTCGAATGTGTACCTCAGCTTTCATTGGTGGATCCCTGTAGCAATAATCTATTGCTACACACGTATAGCAAAGCACCTAAAACCATAGTGGTTTAAGGTGGCAACATTTATTTTTTTCCTTATGAGTTTATGGGTCAGTTGGAAGTTCTGCCTATCTGAGCTGGGCTCCACTGATATCTGCTGGACTCTCTCCTGTGTCTGTGGTTAGTTGGCAGGTCGACTGAGGTCTAGCTGATTTAGGATGGACCTAGAGGGGCAAATCTGTTCTCTTCCCTGGTCTCTCACATTTTTTCAGCAACTTAGCCCAGATATGTTTTTGTGGCGGTAGGAAGAGTTGAAAAGAGAATGCAGAAATGCACTCCTATTTTGACAAGCCACTGCTCGTGGTGTTTTCTTCATTCTCAATGGTCAAAGCAGATCACACAGTCAAATCTATCAGTGTGGGGAGCTGCATCAGGCTTTAACTTCGGTGTAACCAATTGCTATAAGTTTAACAGTTAAAAATAATACACATTTATTATCTCACAGTTTCTGTGGGTTGGAAGTTTGAGCAGGGCTTATCTGGTCCTCTGCTCAGGGTCTCACAGCTGTAATCTGTTGGCTAGGGCTGAGGGGTCTCACTTGAGCCTGGGGATCATGTTTCAAGTTCATGTGATTATCGACAGGCTTTTCTTCCTTGTGTTTGTAGGACTGAGGTCCTCAGCAGCTAGATAACATAGATACCACCTGTAGTCCCCTGCCATGTGGCCCTCTCCAGAGACAGTTCACATCAAGGCAGCTGGCCACTTCAAGGTCCAAGGAGTGTCTTTCTCACTCCCTCTCCAGTCTGCTAACATAGAATCTTATAACCAAATCAAGGGAATGACATTCTGTTGCCATATTCTAGTGGTTAAAAGCAAGTTACAGGTGCACTCTACTCTCAAGGAAAGGCAATTATACAAGAGCCTGGTATTTAGGGTCACCTTGGATGGTATCTGGCAAAGAGTGCAATACCAAAGAATACAGAAAAAGTAGACCTGAAAAATTGGGGCCATGAAACACCAAATGCCACAATAACAAATTACCACATGATAAAGAGGCTGGAAAAATGCCTAGAGCCCTACAGGCAAAGTAAGGCATTTGACAGGAGGTCTCTGGATGGTGTCACACAGGGTCCCAAGCAGGTGCCTCTCCAGTGCCTTCCTCTGCCCCTGAGCTCAGGTGCGTACAGCCACCTGTACCCTGGCTGCCTAGGTGTGTGGCCCTCAGCAGAACCTTGGGGCTCACACACAAATGTGTGATCATGGCTTTTCTGCCCAGAAACTGTACCTGCTTCCTTCCTCCCAAACAGCTCTGATGGAAGCCTGCCTGATGGTTCTGGAGAAGAAAGAATTGTATGAGGGAATCTCATGAAAATGACCTCAGAGTGCAGGACATAAATTCCAGAACATTTTCAGTCCCCATCTCAGGATTCTGTTAGATGTAATGCTATTTGAAAATCATTTCTAATTCACCAAATAAACAGACAAACCTCAGTCAGTGGAATGAGAAGCAGGAATTGAAATTATTTTTCTGTAGAAGCCAGAGGAGCTTTCAGTAGCATCAGAGTAAACATCCTTCACTTCCTTAAAACTCGGTATGTTGCAGTCTGCTCTTCTTTAGTCATTTATCAAATGGAGACATATTGATTGTTCTCAGTAATTATGTTCATATAGTAGAGAATGGGAATTTAAAAATGAATTATAGAATATAGCTTGATATAACTACAAACTACAATCTTAAAGAAAAACCTTATAAGCCGTGAATAAAGGATAATGTTTCCCAAATTTTCTAAATTGAAAGATTCTGTCCCTCTTCTCAAGATTGAGCATATAATTTTACATTCATTTTACTTTGTATATGATGCTGCTTCTATAATGCAGATTGTTTGCGATCACACTAAAAAGACTAAAATATCATGAATTTATTTTGTACATACACTTGTTTTTTAAACCTCTTGAGCCATGCTGTTTGCCACAGACATTTTAACCATCTTTAGGATGTGCAAAAAAGTTGTTTATATAACTCAGGAAAATACTTGTAATTTTCATGAGTATATAGTACTTATATTGTGCATTGTTCAAAGATCAAGGAATAAATCACTTATAGACTAGAATTTCCTAAATGTATTTGCACATAATATCATAAGTATGCATCATTAAGAGTTTAGGTCCTGAGCACCCATAGACTTAGATCTGAATGTCAGCTCCATGATGTTCTACTTGTATAACCTCAGACCAAGGACTTAACTTTTCTAATGCTTGGTTTCCACATCTATATCATGAAGATCATAGTAGATTCCACTTTAAAAGGTTGTTAAGCATATGTCTTGACACAAGAATTAAACACTACAATAGCAATAAGGAACTCAAATGTAATGTCAGCCTAGATCGGACTTACCCAGCGCTTGACAAGGCCCCTGGACCTTTTGATGGCTTCTGTGTACTAGTCTCCTGGTACATGTCCTTTTTCAACAGCCTGCAACTGTTTGTCTGTCTTTTTTTTTTTTTTTTGAGACAGGGTCTTGCTCTGTCACCCAAGCTGGAGTGCAGTGGCACTATCTTGGCTCATTGCAGCCTCTGCCTCCCAGGTTCAAGCAACTCTCCTGCCTCAGCCTCCGGAGTAGCTGGGATTATAGGCGCACACCACTACAACTGGTTAATTGTTTTATTTTTAGTAGATACAGGGATTCACCATGTTGGCCAGGATGGTCTTGAACTCCTGACCTTAAGTGACCTTCCAAAGTGCTGGGATTACCAGATCTTGGACAGCTTTTGATGGGAACTGTCCTCAAGTTGGTGGGACCAGAGTTTCCTGCTGGCAATACTAATGGTTAGAAATTTCTGCCTGTAGAGACCAGCCCTATCCCATGATAGAGAGGTGCATGGGAACCAATCCTCCAGCACCCTCACCATTGATTAAGGCAGCTCTGAGTTGTGCTCTTCACTCTCACAGTTTCCCTGCAGAACCAAGGCAAAGACACCCTTTGTTGGACTGAACTTATGGAGGCACCTTGGCTTGGCTTCCTTCCTGTCCTGGTCTGACTTCACTTATCTATTGGTTTTCTTGGAAACACTTCCTAACAAATCCATCCCAGGGCATGCTTCTGAGGAACTGCACCTGAAGCATCTTTGGAATGTAAACAATCTTATCAGTATTAGCCCAAAATATTTGTGTCAAAGAGTGTGGGTTGGTAACCTCTTTATGATACACATGCGAAAGGAAATGATTCATTGACTGGTGCTACTGTGGTGTGTCCTGTGATTGTGTCCCCATTAAGCAGGAATAAAAGTAGGCATAATGGTCAATAGCAGTGACTGCACCCCTGCTTCCTCTTCCTGTCCCAGTCAGTAGTTAGGTGTGGCTGTCAGTGGGATGGCAGAGCTCCATGGCATAATTCGAGGATAGTCACAGTCCACAAAACCTCCTCAGCCTCCTCACATGGCTTCCTGTCTTCAGGGTGTGGGGCTGTCTCTCTGTACTATAGATCAAGGAGGGGTCACAATTCCAAAAAAAGATGTCATAGGAATTGAGGAGACCCCTAAAACAGGGAGGAAATGGTCTTGCCTGGCCTCCATTAACCAGACATAGAGTCATTTCAGCCTTGGGGAACCTCCATATTGTCTGTGATGGAAGAAAAGGCTGGTTGACTCTCATTTTCTAGACAGATGGAATGCTTTTCTCTTACATCCACCAATTCTCCTCTGAGAGTGTTTGTTTCTTTCAAATAACCTCAACCAAAGTAATGAGCATCTTGGCATCAGCTAATTTATTTCTAAAATGCTTTTGAATTATGCTTATTAATTCCACTGTGAACTTTTTAGATGATCTTATCACCTGCCTTTCCAGGAAATGAATTCTCGTGACGAACATGTAACTTTTAGAATGAAGTACATAACAAATGACTTAATTCTACACAAATGCTTATCATCTTTGATCAGTCACACATTAGAAACTATTTTCATTGGAAATATTTTCCATGACAACGAAGGTTGTCATATCCCCTGTTTGTTATCTCGTCACCTACCTGGTTTGTTCTTATCAATATGGCCATTAGCATTTGACAGTAAGTGCTCCAGTTTGGAAAGATTATTCCAGAGTCATGGTTATTATTCCAAATTCACTTGCCCCTAAAGTGCATGTGTAAGGAGGAAGAGCTTTCTCACCTGGCCGTATTCTTTGCTCCAGATATGAATAAGTGGGAGAATTGCCACTAAAATTCCTTTGGCCTCTTCTACTTCCTATGCTTGTCCTTCCTGCCCCCCTCTTCCTACACCATACACACACACACACACACACACACACACACACACACACACACATATGCACACACACACCACACCCCACACTTCAAGGAGGACAGAATCTTCCTTGCACTGTTAACTGTTTCCTACTGGTTACCATTGTCATTGGATAATTGAGGCAGCATGGGGATTCGTGTTGGCCACATTTCCAAATCACTACTCAAGTCTTTCATTTTTCCCCCCCTTTTCCTTATTCTAGAATTTGGGGTACATTTCTTCATTATATTATCTCTATCTAACTCTGTCTAATAGGAAAATATCTCTCTACATAACATGATGACTTCAAGACTCAATACTGTGTATATAATTTAATATTACAGCTTGTCTTCTTTTCTACATTTTTAATATTTTAATGTGTATTTCATACTTAAAGGGATATGAAATGTCATGGAAACTTTGTTTCTCAATTTTCTCCTGTAGATTTCATAACCCAGCCTCAGGAGTATTTATAGGACAATAATTTTAATTTTATTTCCCTCAGAAACAATACAGATGAATTACTAACTTTAAAATGAAATTTGGCTTTTATCTGTAGTATATAAAGAGCTTTATGGAACTATATAGAGATTTAAAAACAAACACACAAATAAGAGTTTGACACATAACTTATTATTTAAATCAGAAGTTCTGTTCACTTAAAGATTAATTGGGTCATTTTAAAGGAATGCTAGATTTACAGGGGACCATGTGTTCATGAGGATAATTTCTAAAATTTTCACCAGAAAATCAGTCGTCTTACCTTCCCCTGGATAGGGAGAGAAGTGTTGAATGGTTACTACGTGGTAGGCACTGTGCAAGGCACCTTATTTATTCATTATAAAAGCCACTCTGAAGGATTATAACTAACACTATTGTGATATTTTAAAAACTGAGGTTTAGAGGCATTTAGAAGACAATAGCTAGTCATAAAAAACAAAAAAATGCAGAATGCAAGGGAAAAAACCTAGATTTTGCATTGCTCCAACCCATGCTTTCTTTCTCCATTCACACTAAGCAAAACGCTGTTTATACCATGAAGATAAGATTGTTAAAATGATGGGACTTAAACATTCTATATGTGCCTTATTGAATGGTATTGTCTTGCCTCCAGCTCCTAGCGGCCATTTTGTGTGTGTCGTTGATTCATACCTTTATAAATAGTTGTAGGGAAAAAATGCTTAATTAATTCTTTCTCAAAACCACAAATGTAGCCTACATGGCATTTTTTTTTTTTTTTTTTTTTGAGACACACTTTCACTCTCGTTGTCCAGGCTGGAGTGCATTGGCGTGATCTTGGCTCACTGCAACCTCCACCTCCTGGATTCAAATGATTCTCCTGCCTCAGCTTCCCAAGTAGCTGGGATTACAGGCATCCACCACCACACCTGGCTAATTTTTGTGTTTTTAGTAGAGATGGGGTTTTCATGTTGGCCAGGCTAGTCTCAAACTCCTGACATCAGATGATCCACCTGTCTCGGCCTCCCAAAGTGCTGGGATTACAGGCGTGAGTCACCACGCATGGCACATTTTGACTCTTAAACTCAATGGACTGAAAGAAAAAAAGTTAATGGACTGAAGCATTTCCTTTCAGAGATGAAGTGAAAGAGATATACTGGCTATTTGACCTATAGTGAATGACACCCATTCTGAACCTCAGTTTTCTAAGATAATGCTGCTTTCTATTGTATTATCATAAGATTAAAGGTGGTGACTAATAATGAGAAATGGTAAGTTCAATTTGCAGATCAAGGAAACAAATACATAGAAACAATTAGTTTTATTAAGCTGTAATTTCCCAAAGATGAGGGAATGCACTTGTTGACATTTTTTGGTCTCATTTTCCTCATTAAAAAAATGACCCAGCCAGCATTGCCCCCTCCATTGAGGATGTCCAGCCCTGAAGATGTCTGTTTCGGGGGACAGTGTCAAAGGACTAGCATGTCCTGTTCAACTCTTAGTTGCAAGAGATAGGATACCAACTGGTTCAAGATGTAGAAGGGAATTTATTGGCTTATGTAATTGAAATCATTATTGTCCACAATAGGACAAGCTTGAGGCATTGCTAAATTCAAGGGCTCAGAAGATATCAACAGGTCTCTCTCTCTCTGTCTGTCCTCCCCATCCCCCACCTCCTTCTGTTTCATTTCTGGCCTTTGCTCTCCTCCATCATGGCCTTACTTTCAAGTGGATCCTCCTCTTCCCACAATAGTTCCCAGGAACACTGAGATGAAATCCTTTCAGTTTCCAGGCCATCAGAAGATTCCCTTAACAGTTTGACAGAAGTTCCAGAATCACGTCTTAACAGGTCAACGTGAGTAACAGACTCAGTGCTTTAGCTGAGAGAAGATGGTATAATGGGATATGCCAATTTCCTGTGTCATGGTCCCAAACTTGAGCCAATCACTGGCCAAGAGAAGGCAATGTCTATCCCTGGAGCACAGATCGGAGGAGCCCTGGAACACCATGGTTTGAGGGTGGGAAGGAAAAATCTTATGAAGATGCTGGTGGGGAAATGATGATCTAAGGATGATGAGGAACTAGGTTTTTGGTAGATGAAAATCAGATGTTTATGAACTTGGCTTAGTCTTACAAGAAAACATTTGTGTCTGATCATTGGCTGGGACTCTTGACCAGTTGCTCCTGCCTTGCTCTTCCATCACCTCAGTTAGCTTAGAAGTACTGAGATAAACCATCGCTTAAGCCAAAGATACCAGCGGAGAAGCATAATCAAGGCAGGGGAGGACGTCTGGGAAACAACTATTAATATCTGCATAGCTCTTGTGTTTCATTTGTCACAGAACCTACTGGTTAAGGGTGGACAGAATAGTAACATTAAACAAGCAGCAAGAATATGCAAATACCCTGTGGTCAGTTTCCAGCTTTGCTGCTGTAATACCTGTTAACTCCCTGTTTTTCAGTTTTACAACACTCAGCTCAAAAGGAATATTGGTTTCATGCAGCAGTGGCATTGTTATTTCTCTACACCACTCTCCTCCTTCTGGGTGAAAGCGTGCTCCAGCTTTTCTCCAAGCTGTACTCCTTAGCCTGCACCACTGATTGTTAATCTACAGGTTCAGTCCTTCAAATTTTGGGCCCATCTTACTTAGGACAGCCAGCAGCATACTGCTGGCCAACTCAGAGCCACCTGAAACCTCGCCCACCTCTTGCAACTTTAAGATCTTGCATTGCTCCTGCTGGGCTAAGTCAGGTATGTCAGACAGGTCCCTGAACATCAACATAGGTCCCTGTGTGAGCCTGTCCTCTAACCTTCTTTCAGGGGTTACCTGCCTGATTGTAACCCAAATTCTGGCCTGGCCTTTGACTCCAACCCATTTTGTTAAATCCAAAACAAACTTACCCTCTAGAATCTAAAACCTAGTCTGCTGTACCCCAGACATCAGAGTAACTCCTTCCAAATGGCTCACCCCGATCAAGCCCAAGTTTTCAGCATGAAATTTGAGCAGCAACCCTTACTTTTTCAGTTCACAGAGGTCTCACTTTCCCTGTTCGCTCACCCCAATTCCGTACTGGTGTGCTTCTGAGGTCCCAGTGTATGATGGTACCAAGCCTGCTTACATGATCTATAGTACTGGGGGAAAGCTGGGGGGTTGGGGTGGGAATTCTCCTATGTAAACACAGCAAAGCTGGTCTATCCTGATGGGGAGCCTCTAGTGAACTAATGGTGTTCATTCACTTATTTATTCATAAAATGAATATTCATCACATAATTTAGTGCTTCTGAAACTTGAGTATGATACTAATTACTTGTGGATCTTATTAAAATGCATATTCTGATTCAGTAAGGCTGGGATGGGGCCTGAGATTCTGCATTTTCACATGCTCCCAGATAATGTGCATGCTCAGGTTTTATGAACCAGAATTTGAGTAGCAAGGAATAGAAACTCAGGAAATATTTGTTGAAAGTTAAATGTGAAAATCTCAACAGAAGTTTTGAATAATAGTTTCAGTTTAGATACAAAAGAGAAGTATAATGTTGATGGAGGTACTGGTAAGTGACAGTTAATGGGTCAAATGTGTTAGCCTTTATCAGTGAGTCTTCCCTGGGGTAGTCCCCTCATTATCCAACCTAATGGCCTTTGACCCATTTCCCCTGCCTCTTGTTCTAAGGAAATAAGAGCCAATTTCAGACTAGCATTCCAATGGTCCGACTTTCAAAGCGTGTTCCTTTTGAACCATACCCACAGTTTTTCAATGTTCTCTACAGAGCATGGCTTTGTAGTCACACACACAATGGCCAATTACTGGCAATTCTGGTATAACAGGGAAAGGACAACCCAACCCTACTGGATATCAAGACGTTTTATGGCATTTCATGTCTTTGTATTTTCTCAACAATGCCACAGAAACTCAAAACAGGTGAAAAGAGGAAGTACTAGAATACCTCTTCTCCCCGTCTGTTTTTTTCCGCTTACTGTTTCTGGCTTGATTTCTTTGCCAACACAGATTTCTTAGCTGGACAAAGCAAACACTCTGTTGTACACTCAGAAAGATCCATTTTTAGCTCACAGCATAATGTGTGGTGCAGTTTGTTCTCTACGGAAGGAACACAGCAGGTAAGAGGTAAATTATTTCACAGAGGTCAGTTGGGAGCCCATTCTCTTTTGATAATAGGAATCTTGACTTGTGAAGAGCTCATTAGAGGTCCCCAAGAGGCCCAAAGAAGAGGCTGGGATCAGGAGAGGGGGATAAAAACGCCTGCCGAAAATGTTAGGGCTGTCATTCCTACCCCAGAACTCTGGCTGTCCACCTAATGAACAGTTTTCCCTTAACTAAAACCCGCTGGAAATGAGGGAAGGCTCATGCGTTAGTTAGCTCCCTGCCTGTCCACCAAACGCCTCTCTTTGCTGCGTTCTTGCCTTAGACCATAGACTCCATAGTTGCAGACAGCAATTGTAGAGACCTCTGGTTTTTCAGATATGTTGAGTTGGAGGTATATCTTTGAAAGTGAAATTTCATGTTACGGGAACATCACCTTAAACAACTTTGACTCTGCTCCTGACTCCAACCCCGCTGTATATTAAACTTCATTTGTTCTCTCTGGAATGGGCTCTCTTTCGAACTTAGATAGCAGGTGAGAAAATTACAGTTTTTGTTCAGCTGGCACACCATTTCAATTTAAACTGCTGTCAACCTGAGCTGAGCTGAGGTTGTGGAAAAGAAAGGGCCCATGTCCCATGACACGCAATTTAGCTGTTGGGTGTCAACCAATGACACGCAACAGCTTCCTGAATAGGCAGCAGCTGACCACACAGTTTCCATGTCCTGACTGTGATAACCATTTTAACTTTAATAGGCATCCTGGGGCAGAAACTACTCTCTGTGAACAATTAGGGCTTCCTCCACATAGACTTAGCAAATTGAGAACTTTATTGCAGAAAGGGCTCAGAGAGAAGAATTCTAAAGCTTCCTTCTGCAGGTTCAAAAACTTGTCAAATGTCACACCACTTCAAATGATTGAAAGAATCACAGACTGGGGGGAGCCCTCAGGCTGAATTTAGAAGGATACGTTGAAAAAGTCATACTTGAATTAAAAAATGGCTTGACTTGGACTTGTTCCGTGAATGCACTTTAGCTTTTTACTGTGGCTGGTGACAATGTGGTATTTTCAGCTTCTGAGTTGATTGACAGTGGCAAAATAATGCATGATTTTATTTAATAAGTGTACCGTTGTTATCTATACATTAGAACCATTTCTCTGGTACGATCACTTTTTTTTTTAAGTTAAAACACCCTTTTTTGTTTCATATTCCCTTTCCCCTGGGAAGAAAAAGAATATGAAAAATATGCACAAAGGGGAAAACACATAAAACACAATCCTGGCATTCAGGGATTTTTCCAGGCTTATATGTTGTTGTTATTCTTTAAGGATACGATATGCTTTCTAAAGTGATTTTTTTCACTAATCAATATAATGTGGGCATCTTTATATGTCAAGGAAAACATCACGTATACCAGGCTTCAGGAAATGATGGCCCATGGGTGAAATCTTGATCATTGCCTGTTTTTGTAAATAAAGTTCAATTAGAACACAGCCATGCCCATTCATTTATGTAAGATATCTGGCTACTTTTGAGCTAGAATGGCAGAGGTGAGTAGTTGCAACAGAGACAACTTTACCCATGAAGGCTAAAATATTTAATCTTGGCCCTTTGCAGAAAATGTTTCCAACCCTTAATCTGTATTATCGTGTTTTAATAGTCGAGCAACATTTCATTGCATCATCATATGAATATTTGTTTAATCAGGCCTTATTGAGAGACATTTAAGTTGTTTCCTATCTAAATAAGATTTAGGTTGTTTCCCATTGCATGGAACACAGGGCGCTAGCATCCTTATCATTGCTTATATCTTTGCAGCCCATTAAGAAATAGTCTGAAAATTAGAAATTACTAGGTCAAAGGATTTTTCAATATTTGTTTCTCAAGGTATTTTGATAGCCATTGATACATTTTTTCCACTAACAGAGGAGCTGTTATTATTGTGATAATAGCTGAAACGGAGGGGTTGCCTTTTCCATAGTTTCTCTTGCCCATTATCTACAAAGCTATGCTCACAAAGCATGAGACTTCAAGTCCACACAGACCATCTCATGGAACTTGGCAGTGAGGCAGACTCCATTATGGAGCTCCAAATTTGCAGCCCTAGCAATTGAGGAACACAAGAACTGAGAGATGATCTGTCTTCCAATGGTTTTGTCCTCCAGCTCAGCATACCACACCTCCTTATAAAAACACCTTCATTTAAAAGTCAGCCCCTGGTGGCAGCTCAGAGATAACCAGTGTGGTTTGATTGGGAGGCTTGTGTTGTATCTTTTATGAGTTTGTCATGATACCAAGAGTAAATCATCACATCCATCCATTTAGAGCCCAGGGTTTGGTAGCTGTCCCTTCTTGGGTGATGGAGGCTGCCATAAATGGAGTGTGGCAAGTCATTTCTGTTTCAGGTTTCTCTTTAGCAGGGCCTGAAGCAGTCTGCTATGTTTCTGCACAGCACTAGGTCCAAGCCCTAAGTTCCTCAGGACCCCCTTTGTAACCTGATATATGCTGGGAATTTTGCCTAAAGTAGCCTCCATCTCTTTTCACAATGCAGGGAGAAAAGCTAAAATGTAAAGCAGAAACGAATGGGGGACATTTATCTGTATCTTGTTAAGCACTTCTTATGGCCCTAAAACATATGTGTTTAAGTATATTTATCCAAAGGCGCATATAATCTTTAATATTATAATTAATATTAATAATATTAAAGATTATATTCATATATACACCTAATATTAATAATCTTTGTATAAACCTAATATTAATATTATATGTGTGTATGTACCTAATATTAATAACATCAAAGATCCTGCTTGAAAACATTTGGTTGATTTTGTATGTAAGCCTGGCTTTCTTTTCTCTGTGAGATAACCTTGCACTGCACTTAATCCTGGTGGGACCAGTTTTGTTGGCTTTTTTCTCTTTCATACCAGTGGAAAGCGTGATTTCCCAGCCAATCAGAGGCTGAAAAAGAGAATTGATATAATGAAATGCTATATAGCAATATAAGTGACTAAACTGATCCATGCCCCGGCAAATCTAAAAAGCATTGTGCTAAGGGAAAGAAGCCAGACACAAGAGTCCATTTATATGAAATTCTAGAAAGGGTAAAAGTATGGTGACAGAAAATAGAACAGTGGTTATTAGGGGCCTTGGATGGGATGGGATTGAGATAACCTTTTGGAATGATGACCATCTTCTATGAATTGACTGTGGTGGTGGGAACATAAATGTATAATATTGTCAAAATTTACTGAACTATAAACTCTCCAAATAGGTGCATTTTGTCATATGCAAATGTTACCTTAATAAAGCTGAAGTGATAAAAAGAAGAAAAGGAAGGAATTTAGGTTGATTTATGAATGTCTGGCTTGAACATGTATATGGGTGGTGGTTCCATTGAACATCAGGCAATAACAGAGAGTGCAAATATAGGAGGTGGTGGGCACCATTTTGGGCATGTCAAGTTGAGAGGCACCCAAGAGAAAAGTCCAAGTTTTGGATTGGTTACCAAGATCTTGGAATTGTTAGTGCATTGGTAAGAGTAAACTCTAACAATGTGTATGAAAGTGGAAAGAGGACTCCAGAAACGAGGGCCTATCCTGAAGAACAGCCATGCTGAATCCATTAGAGCCTAAGCTGTGGATGATGCTACTCCTGGTGTGGTCCATGAATCAGCAGCAATGGTATCACCTGTGAGCTTGTTAGAACTGCAGCACTTTGGGCCATACTCCAGACCGATGGAATTAGAATTAGAATCTGCATTTTAAAAAGACTCCCTCCCAGATAATTCTTATGCATGTTAAAGTCTGAAAAGTGCTACTTTAGGTGGACCTACATCCACCCTTTACTTCTATCAATTTCTCTCCAAAATCCAGTTGACAGAATAAAGGAAGCATAGGCTTCTGAAGCCAAAGATTGCATCATGACTCCAAAATAGTTTTTCATTTTTAGTAAGAAAAACCACTGCATGCTAACAGAACTAAAGAAACGTTAATATATATGCTGCTGTTTATTCCACAGGCTGCTGCTGTAACTTCTGGGAAGTCATCAAGGTTTATTTAGACTAGAGATAATTTTTTTTAAAGGTATATACAGAATGAGACAAGCCTTATTTCATTAGGAGCTACTTGAGGAATCATTTCCTTTCTTGCTTTTACAGAAAAAGTCCTCTGTTTGCCAAAAGAACATAATGCTTTTCCTTGACTTCTTGCCTACAAACTGTTAGGAACTTTAAACTCTGATGAGTTGGGAACGCAACACAGCAGCTGTCACTGGATTAACCACGGGGTTGCTCCTACAGATGTAGTTGCTTATCTTGAGTGCATTTCCCAGGAGAGGGGCGTAGGTAAGCAGGAAGGTAGGACAGCTATCCAGGCTACTTCTTGTCTGAGCTCTACTGCTTTCGGGCCCTGAGATGGAAGCTTGCCCAGGGTATGTGGCTCGTTTGATTATTCGGGTTTGTTGGTAGATTTTCATCGAAATGTAGAGAGGCTGTTGCAGAAATCACGGCGTACCGGTAAGTGCTTGGGCTTTGGAAATATACTGGCCTGGATTTAGTCCCAGCTCTGCTACTATTTGCTTTGTTTTCCCATCTTCCTACCCCCAACTTAGTTTTCCATCACTAAAATGGTTATTATAAAGAACAAATACAGTAATGGATTCAAAAACTTTATGTAAGCTGCAAATGATCTAGCAGTGTCATTTGCAGGCTTTATTATAACTGTTGTGAAACACTATGCTGGTTAGACACGAGGTGGTCTCATGGGAAAGAAGAATAGGCTGCAGTTTATGTTCACTTTTCCTGGCACTGCTATTTATTCCCCACCCATATTCAGGGAAACTGAATGCATCTTTGTCAGTGGCACCTCAAAAGATATGCAGTGCATCCCTGCATGGGCTGCTGCTACACACACACACACACACACACACACCACGCATTCCCTCCCTCCTGACTATGATGTCATGTTCTGGATTTAGGTTCCAGGGCCCAGTTGCTTTTCCTTCCCTTTGATCTACATATGTTATTCTTAGAAAAGTCACAGCTGTCAATCTAGGATTTCTGACTGGGCAGGAAAGTCACTATGTTATATACAGAGAAGTGATATAAAAATACCTGAGAATTCTCAAGCTTGGCCCAGTTTCCAAAGGGAATGTTTTCCTTTTCAACACTCATTCTAAGGGCAGGTTGACCCTTAGCAAATATAATGTGTGCAGCTTCCTGAGACTCCCAGCTTGATGGGATGTGACATATAATTGGATGGAGCTTTGTACTTCTAGCTCCTTAGCCTGTTTCTCTGCCGTGTGACTTACTTTGGCCAATGGATATTAACACGACATGCTGCAAGCAGGTTTGGCATGTACTTGTGTGACGGGACTTGCACCGTCTAAGTTTGCCCTTTCCGTGAGGAAAACATCCTTAGACTAGCCTGGCATTCTAAGGGGAATGAGGGACACATGAGGCAAGCCTAGCTTGTTTGCAGCTTGGAGGCAAGCCCAGCTAAGCCCAACCTTAATGAATCAATTTAGGTTAAACTATAACCAGCTGAGAAAGAATAATTGTAGTTGTTTTAAGCCACTATATTTTGGAATGCTGTTAAACACACCCCATGCTCAACATTTCCTTGACCTCACTGGTCCTGTGGTCAATTGATCCTGTCACATTTCTTCCACCCCTTACATCCCTTGTAACCTTATTTCCCTTTCTATCCAATGAAGATTCTGTAGTTCATCCTTATAATTACCTCCTTGTATTCACGCTAAAGTTTATAATCTGACAAACCACTACCTTAATTACATCAAACGTTGTAATTGAGTTTACCACACTTACACCAATGTCAGAACCTGCCAGCTGGTCTGATGAAAGTCAAACGGGCTCTTGGTGCAGCCTAGCAGTACTACTCTGTTGCTTTTGGCCCATTACTCTCGTAACCTCCTGTTATTCCTTATTTCATTTTTATCATGACTTCATTCTTTTCAAACTTGAAATAACTTCTCCCCCATCCCCAATCTTTGCTGATGATCTTGGTTACTCTTTCAATAGGCAACCAGAAACAACCAGAACAGAATGTTCACCAGTTCTCACCAGCATATCTTCCCAAACTCTGGGATCAGTGCCCATCACTCTACCTATCCTCTTGTTCCCAGGGTCAAACCAGCCTTCCTCTTAAAACCAACGCCTTCTTTATCTGCTAGATACATTGCTTCTCATGAATTCAAAGATGCAGCTCCAGAGAACTGTCTTCTCTCTCACTTTAATCAGTTTGCTCTCTCTTCCCATGCACATAAACATGCTATGATGTCTTCCATCTTAAAATTATTTAAAAATGTATTTTAATTCCACTCACTGTCCAGCCACTACATCATTTTCCTGATGGCAACACTTCTTGAGAAAGTTTTCTGTAGTCACAGTCTCTACTCTCTCTCCTCCCATTATTTCTCGAACTCATTCCACTTGGGTTCTCGTCTGTATTACACCAAAAAACTGCTTTTGTCAAGGTCATCAGTGATCTCCATGTTACTAGATCTGGTGACTATTTCATGTGAATTACTCTTTCATGCTTGAAACATTTTTTTCACTTGGATTCTGGGATTCCACAATCTCCTGATTTGCTTTCTACCTGCTTGTTCACTCTTTTTCCACCTCATTTTCTGACTCTTCCTTGTTCTTAGGACTTCTGAATATGGAGTTAGCAGAACTCAGTGATTTCTCTTTTCTGTATACACTCATAATCTCCTTTAACTACCATTCATAAGCCCATGTATTGATGAATCCCAAATGTATAGCTAACCTGGGCTCTCTTCTGTGCTCATCTGTGCAACTGACTATCTCATGTCAAGGTTTACTCTGTATTTCTGATACTCCATGTCCTGTAGTTATCCTGCTTTTAGGGCTCTCAGACCTTTTCCTCTCAGTCTTTTCCACCTCAGTAAATGTCAACTCCATTCTTCAGTTTCCCAAACTTTTAGGTGTTTGATTATCTTGTCCTTTTCTTTCCCTTATATCCTACATTCCTCATATCTTCAACAAATCCTACTGCCTGTACCTTCAAAGTACATCCAGAATCCAATGCCAGATCACCACGCCCACCTCTACCATGCTCGCCAAGCCACTGTCACATTTCATTTGAGTTATTATTATTATTTCTTTTTTTTTAAATTTTTTATTGGATTATAGGTTTTGGGGTACATGAGCAGAGCATGCAAGACAGTTGCGTAGGTACACACATGGCAGTGTGCTTTGCTTTTCTTCTCCCCTTCACCCACATTTGGCATTTCTCCCCAGGCTATCCCTCCCCACCTCCCCCTCCCACTAGCCCTCCCCTTTTCCCCCCAATAGACCCCAGTGTTTAGTACTTCCCTTTCTGTGTCCATGTGTTCTCATTTTTCATCACCCACCTATGAGTGAGAATATGCGGTGTTTCATTTTCTGTTCTTGTGTCAGTTTGCTGAGGATGACGTTCTCCAGATTCATCCATGTCCCTACAAACGACACGAACTCATCATTTCTGATTGCTGCATAATATTCCATGGTGTATATGTGCCACATTTTTCCAATCCAGTCTATTATCAATGGGCATTTGGGTTGATTCCAGGTCTTTGCTATTGTAAACAGTGCTGCAATGAACATTCGTGTACATGTGTCCTTATAGTAGAACGATTTATAGTCTTTTGGATATATACCCAGTAATGGGATTGCTGGGTCAAATGGAATTTCTATTTCTAAGGCCTTGAGGAATCGCCACACTGTCTTCCACAATGGTTGAACTAATTTACACTCCCACCAACAGTGTAAAAGTGTTCCTTTTTCTCCACATCCTCTCCAGCATCTGTTATCTCCAGATTTTTTAATGATCGCCATTCTAACTGGCGTGAGATGGTATCTCAATGTGGTTTTGATTTGCATCTCTCTGATGACCAGTGACGATGAGCATTTTTTCATATGATTCTTGGCCTCATATATGTCTTCTTTCGTAAAGTATCTGTTCATATCCATTGCCCACTTTTGAATGGGCTTGTTTGTTTTTTTCCTGTAAATCTGTTTGAGTTCTTTGTAAATTCTGGATATCAGCCCTTTGTCAGATGGGTAGACTGTGAAAATTTTTTCCCATTCTGTTGGTTGCCGATCCACTCTAGTGACTGTTTCTTTTGCCGTGCAGAAGCTGTGGAGTTTCATTAGGTCCCATTTGTCTATTTTGGCTTTTGTTGCCAATGCTTTTGGTGTTTTGTTCATGAAGTCCTTGCCTACTCCTATGCCCTGGATAGTTTTGCCTAGATTTCCTTCTAGGGTTTTTATGGTGCCAGGTCTTATGTTTAAGTCTTTAATCCATCTGGAGTTAATTTTAGTGTAAGGTGTCAGGAAGGGGTCCAGTTTCTGCTTTCTGCACATGGCTAGCCAGTTTTCCCAACACCATTTGTTAAACAGGGAATTCTTTCCCCATTGCTTGTTTTTGTCAGGTTTATCAAAGATTGTATAGTTGTAGATATGTTGTGTTGCCTTCGGTGTCTCTGTTTTGTTCCATTGGTCTATATCTCTGTTTTGGTACCAGTACCATGCTGTTTTGATTACTGTAGCCTTGTAGTATAGTTTGAAATCCGGTAGTGTGATGCCCCCCGCTGTGTTCTTTTTGCTTAGAATTGACTTGGCTATGCGGGCTCTCTTTTGGTTCCATATGAAGTTCATGGTGGTTTTTTCCAGTTCTGTGAAGAAAGTCAATGGTAGCTTGATGGGGATAGCGTTGATTCTGTAAATTACTTTGGGCAGTATAGCCATTTTCACGATATTAATTCTTCCTAACCATGAACATGGAATGTTTCTCCATCTGTTTGTGTCCTCTCTGATTTCGTTGAGCAGTGGTTTGTAGTTCTCCTTGAAGAGGTCCCTTACGTTCCTTGTGAGTTGTATTCCAAGGTATTTTATTCTTTTTGTAGCAATTGCGAATGGCAGTTCGCTCTTGATTTGGCTTTCTTTAAGTCTGTTATTGGTGTAGACGAATGCTTGTGATTTTTGCACATTGATTTTATATCCTGAGACTTTGCTGAAGTTGTTTATCAGTTTCAGGAGTTTTTGGGCTGAGGCAATGGGGTCTTCTAGGTATACTATCATGTCATCTGCAAATAGAGACAATTTGGCTTCCACCTTTCCTATTTGAATACCCTTTATTTCTTTTCCTTGCCTGATTGCTCTGGCTAGAACTTCCAGTACTATATTGAATAGGTGTGGTGAGAGAGGGCATCCTTGTCTAGTGCCAGATTTCAAAGGGAATGCTTCCAGTTTTTGCCCATTCAGTATGATATTGGCTGTTGGTTTGTCATAAATAGCTTTTATTACTTTGAGATATGTTCCATCGATACCGAGTTTATTGAGGGTTTTTAGCATAAAGGGCTGTTGAATTTTGTCAAATGTCTTCTCTGCGTCAATTGAGATAATCATGTAGTTTTTGTTTTTGGTTCTGTTTATGTGGTGAATTACGTTGATAGACTTGCGTATGTTGAACCAGCCTTGCATCCCCGGGATGAATCCTACTTGATCATGATGAATAAGTTTTTTGATTTGCTGTTGCAATCAGCTTGCCAATATTTTATTGAAGATTTTTGCATCTATGTTCATCATGGATATTGGCCTGAAGTTTTCTTTTCTCGTTGGGTCTCTGCCGGGTTTTGGTATCAGGATGATGTTGGTCTCATAAAATGATTTGGGAAGGATTCCCTCTTTTTGGATTGTTTGAAATAGTTTTAGAAGGAATGGTACCAGCTCCTCCTTGTGTGTCTGGTAGAATTCGGCTGTGAACCCGTCTGGACCTGGGCTTTTTTTGTGAGGTAGGCTCTTAATTGCTGCCTCGACTTCAGACCTTGTTATTGGTCTATTCATAGTTTCAGCTACCTCCTGGTTTAGGCTTGGGAGGACACAGGAGTCCAGGAATTTATCCATTTCTTCCAGGTTTACTAGTTTATGCGCATAGAGTTGTTTGTAATATTCTCTGATGATGGTTTGAATTTCTGTGGAATCTGTGGTGATTTCCCCTTTATCATTTTTTATTGCATCTATTTGGTTGTTCTCTCTTTTATTTTTAATCAATCTGGCTAGTGGTCTGTCTATTTTGTTGATCTTTTCAAAAAACCAGCTCTTGGATTTATTGATTTTTTGAAGGGTTTTTCGTTTCTCAATCTCCTTCAGCTCAGCTCTGATCTTAGTAATTTCTTGTCTTCTGCTGGGTTTTGAGTTTTTTTGATCTTGCTCCTCTAGCTCTTTCAATTTTGACGATAGGGTGTCAATTTTGGATCTCTCCATTCTCCTCATATGGGCACTTATTGCTATATACTTTCCTCTAGAGACTGCTTTAAATGTGTCCCAGAGGTTCTGGCATGTTGTGTCTTCGTTCTCATTGGTTTCGAAGAACTTCTTTATTTCTGCCTTCATTTCATTGTTTACCCAGTCAACATTCAAGAGCCAGTTGTTCAGTTTACATGAAGCTGTGCGGTTCTGGGTCGGTTTCTGAATTCTGAGTTCTAACTTGATTGCACTATGGTCTGAGAGGCTGTTTGTTATGATTTCAGTTGTTTTGCATTTGTTGAGCAGTGCTTTACTTCCAATTATGTGGTCAATTTTAGAGTAGGTATGATGTGGTGCTGAGAAGAATGTGTATTCTGTGGATTTGGGGTGGAGAGTTCTGTAAATGTCCACCAGGTTTGCTTGCTCCAGGTCTGAGTTCAAGCCCTGGATATCCTTGTTGATTTTCTGTCTGGTTGATCTCTCTAGTATTGACAGTGGAGTGTTAAAGTCTCCCACTATTATTGTGTGGGAGTCTAAGTCCTTTTGTAAGTCATTAAGAACTTGCCTTATGTATCTGGGTGCTCCTGTGTTGGGTCCATATATGTTTAGGATCGTTAGCTCTTCTTGTTGTATCGATCCTTTTACCATTATGTAATGGCCTTCTTTGTCTCTTTTGATCTTTGTTGCTTTAAAGTCTATTTTATCAGAGATGAGAATTGCAACTCCTGCTTTTTTTTGCTTTCCATTAGCTTGGTAAATCTTCCTCCATCCCTTTATTTTGAGCCTTTGTGTATCCTTGCATGTGAGATGGGTTTCCTGGATACAGCACACTGATGGGTTTTGGATTTTTATCCAATTTGCCAGTCTGTGTCTTTTGATTGGTGCATTTAGTCCATTTACATTTAGGGTTAATATTGTTATGTGTGAATTTGATACTGCCATTTTGATGCTAGCTGGCTGTTTTGCCTGTTAGTTGTTGTAGATTCTTCATTATGTTGAAGTTCTTTAGCATTCAGTGTGATTTTGGAATGGCTGGTACTGATTGATCCTTTCTATGTGTAGTGCCTCTTTTAGGAGCTCTTGTATAGCAGGCCTGGTGGTGTCAAAATCTCTGAGTACTTGCTTGTTCGCAAAGGATTTTATTTTTCCTTCACTTCTGAAGCTCAGTTTGGCTGGATATGAAATTCTAGGTTGAAAGTTCTATTCTTTAAGAATGTTGAATATTGGCCCCCACTCTCTTCTGGCTTGTAGTGTTTCTGCCGAGAGATCTGCTGTGAGTCTGATGGGCTTCCCTTTGTGGGTGACCCGACCTTTCTCTCTGGCTGCCCTTAGTATTCTCTCCTTTATTTCAACCCTGTTGAATCTGACGATTATGTGCCTTGGGGTTGCTCTTCTTGCGGAATATCTTTGTGGTGTTCTCTGTATTTCCTGCAATTGAGTGTTGGCTTGTCTTGCTAGGTGGGGGAAATTTTCCTGGATGATGTCCTGAAGAGTATTTTCCAGCTTGGATTCATTCTCTTCGTCCCCTTCTGGTACACCTATCAAACGTAGGTTAGGTCTTTTCACATAGTCCCACATTTCTTGGAGACTTTGTTCATTCCTTTTTGCGCTTTTTTCTCTGATCTTGGTTTCTCGTTTTATTTCATTGAGTTGGTCTTCGACTTCAGATATTCTTTCTTCTGCTTGGTCAATTCGGCTATTGAAACTTGTGTTTGCTTCGCGAAGTTCTCGTATTGTGTTTTTCAGCTCCTTTAATTCATTCATATTCCTCTCTAAGGTATCCATTCTTGTTATCATTTCCTCGAATCTTTTTTCAAATCTTTTTTCAAGGTTCTTAGTTTCTTTGCAATGATTTAATACATGATCTTTTAGCTCACAAAAGTTTCTCATTATCCATCTTCTGAAGTCTAATTCCGTCATTTCGTCACAGTCATTCTCCGTCCAGCTTTGCTCCCTTGCTGGTGAGGAGTTTTGGTCCTTTCTAGGAGGCGATGTGTTCTGGTTTCGGGTGTTTTCCTCCTTTTTGCGCTGGTTTCTTCCCATCTTTGTGGATTTGTCTGCTGGTCGTCTGCGTAGTTGCTGACTTTTCATTTGGGTCTCTTAGTGGACACCCAGAATGTTGATGATGAAGTATTTCTGTTGCTTGGTTTTCCTTCTACCAGTCTAGCCCCTTCGCTGTACGACTGCTGAGGTCCGCTCCAGACCCTGCTTGTCTGGGGTGCACCTCTAGTAGTTGTGGCACAGCGAGGGATGCTACCAGTTTCTCTTTCTGCTCTCTTTGTCCCAGGATGATGCCTGCCTAATGTCAGTCTTTTGGATATAGAGGGGTCAGGGAGCTGCTTGAGGAGACAGTTTGTACTTTATAGGGGTTTAATTGCTGTGCACTCTGTTGTTCATTCAGGGCTGTTAGGCTGCTATGTTTTTTTCTGCTGCAACAGAGCTCATTAAAAAACCCTTTTTTTTTTTCTCAAATGCTCTGTGTTGAGGGGTTTGGGCTTTATTTTTGGATGTCCGATCAGGTGTCCTGCCCAGCTAGAAGGCAGACTAGCCACTGTTTGGCTGCCAAGGCTCCGCCCTGCTGTTGTGTGATTCGCGCTGTTCCTGCAGGCTCTGCTGTGGTCTCCGCCACGCCCTGTGGCGGAGTCTCTTCGTTGTAGCGTGTTGCCTCAGCAACGGCAGGCTGCGTCAGCAGTGGGCGTGTATCTCAGTTGGGGCGGGTTGCCTCGGCAACGGCTGGCTGCGTCAGCAGTGGGCGTGTATCTCAGTTGGGGCGGGTTGCCTCGGTAGTGGTGGACGCCCCTCCCCCACAGAGCGACTCGGACCGTCTGCTCGGGATAGTTTGAAATCGCGGTTTTGTTCGTCCCACTGGGTATCCCAATCCCTGCAATTCCCTGGGCTGGCCTACTGTCCAAGTCTCGTTCAGTCTCAAGTCCAGCCCTCTCAAGTCACAGGTTGCCGGTTCAACAGGGCACCCGGACAAGCACGCCCTGTGGGGATTGCTGGGTAGGGCCGGCCGCCGCCGCCCCGGCTGCCGGCTTTGCCAGGCAGACCTACTGCCTGGCGTCCCGTGTCTTTTTTATACTTGGGAGTTTCCCCGTTCTGTGGGCAACAAAGATCAGTCTGGAAATGCAGCTCGGACTCACCGTTTGCGGATTCAACGAGAAGAGCTCCAATCCTGGGTTGTTCTCACAGCGCCATCTTGAGTCCTCCTCGAGTTATTATTTTTTTAATGTTTTAATTTACTGTTTATTTATTTAAAAGATGGGGTTTCACCATGTTGGCCAGGGTGGTCTTGAACTCCTGACCTCAGGTGATCCGCTCACCTCAGCCTCAAGGTACTTTGATTACAGGTGCTCGGCCATTGTGCTCGGCCGAGTTATTTTTTATTTATTTATTTTTTGTATTTTTGTAGAGATGGCATTTCACCATGTTGGCCAGGCTGGTCTTGGACACCTGACCTCAGGTGATCCACCTGCCTTGGACTCCCAAAATGCTGGGATCACAGGTGTGAGTCACCATGCCCAGGCTTCACTTCAATTATTGCAACAGCTTCCTAACTGGTCTTCTGCCTTCATCTTGCCTCTCACTGCTATCATCCACCACAGTTTCCTAGAGAGCAGTTATGGGGGATAATGGTAATACTAATAATAGCAATATTGATTGCCGAGGAGTGAGGAAAGACTTTAATTCATTCTCTCAGCAATGCATAATGAAGGCCTGCTCTGAGCCAGGCATGCTGTCTCCTGTCTGGGAGTAAGGGGAAAAAATGATAAAATCTCTTTTTTCAAGTTGGAGGAGGGAAAATCTCAGTGGTGTCAGCTCTTCAAGTGCAAGACCTTTCCTTATTTTTCTTTGAAATCCAAGTCCTAGTATGGGTGAAGATATGACACAAGGAGTTCTGAAAAGGTATTTGGAAGTAGACACGGGTATATGAGAGAAAGAGAGAGGTAGAGAGAGAAGACATATCACATCATGTGACCATGCTTCCCTTCTTCAGTTCTTCATCTCTCCCCACTTGCTCTTTTCTGATGGTTCCTGTTGCCCACAGAGTAATTATCAAACCCTCCACATCAGGCTTGTTTACCCCCTTTCTGAATGTCTATCCTTTCTAAACTATCCACCTTCTCTTGACCACATTGTGACATGGTTGTCTCTGATCCTCTGCTGATGTCTCCTTCTTCTCTCCTTGATGCCACTCATCTTTCAAGGCTCAGTTCAAGTGACACAAGAGGTAGCTACTGCTGTCATGGGCCCTTGACTCCTTCTTCTGTGCATGTCAACCTGACTTCCAACTGCCAGTCCCTGTGACAGTGCCTTGGAGCACTCTGTTGTAACAGAGTCCATTCTGCCTGTGCAAGTCTCACTGCAAGCACAGAAGAATTCACTTAATATCTGTCTCCCTGGCCTCAGCAATTCTCATCCATAATTAGCAGGATTGCTTTCGGACAGGAAACTCTGAGGTGTCTGTTGCACACTGGCCCCCAGGCTCTGCAGCAAGATTGGTCCCCTTGGTAATATGCCCTTTATTAGCGTCGTTTATTTTCTTGTCCTTCTGCTCACTTTCCAGCTGGTATTTCTTGAGAATTATTTCCAAAATAAATTATTTGCTCTCAAATTCTTATTTCAGGGTCTGCTTTCGATTTTTGTTGCCCTCTGAGAGCGCCCCAAGAAAAATAATTGCTTCCCTGTGTATTTTCTTATAACACTTGTATATACCTCTGCCACAGTATTTATACATTTGTTGCAATTGTTTATGTGTTGGACTGTGATGTAGTAGATGGAAGACCCATGTCATTGCAATTCACGTAGCCTCCTTGCTTAGCCTGTACCTATCATGTAGCAGGCACCCAATATTTATCAAACACAGTGTTTTAGACTGACTCCTCCTTCTCTGACCAGCTCCTTGCTCTATTCTGGCATGGCTGGAATGCATCAGCAGCTTTCTCTAAATCCCTGTTTTTACCAGCATCTTCACTGAGAACTTGTCATGCTGTTCTAACATCCCTGGATTTCAACCAGAATAGCAAGAAGCAGCTATTGAAGAATTACAGAGAGGTCTAAAGGTTAAGCAAATTTGTAATTATAAAAAGTTCAACTTAATAGCACTTGGGGAGTTGTGCGCGTTTGTAGGATGATTACTGAGCAGGAAGGTTAGGCTGATGAGGTTTAGGCCCATGACCCAGGGAGGCAGAAAACTCGCCAAGAGGAGTGAATGTAAGCTCCTAGCCCTTCTGGGTCTCCTGGGTTCTACTCGGAATATAGAGTTTCCAACACTTGGAAACTCCAACACTTGCAGCATGAAAAAGACACAGAGAATACAAATTCTCAACTTTCTTGAAACTGTCAGATGACTAAAGTTATAGGGCAACAAATTAGCAAGAGGACTTCATCTGGAATTGTGGACAAATTGGTGGAGGACAAACATGAGCTGATGGGACAACAGGAAGCTCCTGGGGCTGCAGGCTCAGGGAGATTTTATAATCTCTTGGAGACCTTTCTAAACACACCAGACACTCGCAGGAAAGACAGCTAAGAGTCCTGAGGAAACTCCCACCTTGGTGCTAGGTAGGGGAAATGAGAAGCAGTGACTATGGGACAGGCACAAAACTCTTAAACACTGCTCCCTGTCTTTCCTATGAAGCAAAACCCTTAGCCTAGAGGGGGAAGGACAGAAATCATTGCTATGGGGCACTGGTGAAAATCCACTGTATTTGTTGGAAGGAAATAGAAAAAAAAAACAATGCAAAACACATTTACCCCTGGGAATAGGCAAGAGTACAGGAAGACTGTGTTCAGGATGAGGATGTGTGAAAAGGGCACAGGAGCCAAAGCAAACAAACACCCATGGGCCAGGACTGAAACAATCTGAGAAACAAAACGATTAACATGAACAGATAATGAAATCCCAGGCCCATGACTTCACAGTGATGCAATAGGAGAACAGGCAGCTCTTTCTAACAGAACAATTCCAGTGAAACCATGTAGAGAGAATGAAGGAAATAGAAAATCGTAAGTAGAATTCCTTATTAACAACTGTGCAGGTAAGGAAAGAGGCACTGGTGGAGGCAAAAATTAATGGAAGAAGTTTAAAGATATATACATAGTCCTAAAGTATCTGCCACAAGACATTTATCAATTATAAAATAAAAGACGTTAGTCAAAAGCCTGGTGAAATCCAAATAAAGCCTGTAATTTAAAGTATTGCCTAAGAGTTAATTTGTAGTTTTGATAATCATACTGTTGTTATTTAAGATGTTACAATAGTGAAGCTAGATGCATGATATACAGAAACTCCTATTTTTGCAATTTTTTTGTAAGTCTAAAATTATTTTGTTTTAGCAATTTGTAAAAACATGCAAAAATTATGTCTGTACTTTGTTCGCTACAATCAAATTTTTATGCATAGGAAACATCCTTGGAAGGAAATATACAAAAATATTACCAGTGTTTATGTTTGGTTAATGGGATTAGAGAAACAAAATAACATTCCTAAAGTGCTTCCAATTAATTATTTCTCTTAATTCTCAAAAACATTTTTTATATAGCATGGTTATCCACATTTTACAGATGAGAAAACAGGCTCAGAGAGGTCAAATGTCTTACTCAAAGCTACACAGAAACCAAAAGGAAGATCCCCCAAATGAATCTAGATTTACTAAGACTGAGGATTATGGATGATGCTGCCTTTCTTTTCTTTTTCATATTTCTTTTTATTTCTTGTGTCTCTGTTTCTTTGGGAATTAATTAATGGAGTTACATTACATTCTTTTCAGAAAAAAATAACAAAATATAATGAAAAATAAATGATATCTAGTATCTGAAAATAGTAAAATACTAGAATACACCATGTAAAGGATAAAAAAATGGAGTCTCAGTCCTGGAGTGCCATATATAGATGGCAGACCACTCCTTAGCTGCATTTCTTAAACCTCTCGGTATCGAGTCTGACTGGCATACTTGACCGAGAATTGGATGAAAAACATACACTGACACAGGCTTGTCGATCAGCGTGGCCAGGGGACCTCTGCCAGGCTCAGCATTAGCCCCCATAAGCCAGTGATGTTTGCATTTATTTAGTACAAATTAAATGACAAAGGTCTCAAGTAAACACCATTAGAGGGTAATTAACAATGTCTACATCCTGAGTAGAGAGCAGTCATGTGCCTGCAAATGATCAAAGGTCAGTCTTAGGACCCCATGAGTAAACAAGCTATTTAGATAGACTCTTCTTCATTCCCCTGTTATTTGCTTTTTGTTATTAGCTCAAGGTAAGAGGATTAGGCTGCCTTCACCCATAACCTCTTCCAAGGCTTTTGCAAAACTTTCTGGGCTTCCAAGTGGTTTGTGTTTTCTGTAATTTCTCCCACCATTCTGACCAATCTCCTATATCTTGGGAATACTACTGGGTTTGTAGACCAAGAAACTGCTCTGTTTCTCTTGCATCCTAGGTTTTAATGGTCTCTAATGCATTAGACCCAACAATATATTAGGAATATACGAAACACAAATTATTAATTTTTGAGAAAGAAAGACAGGCTCATAAAAATAGTCTGATGTCAGACCTATAAAGAATCTGATGAAAACTATTGCAGTTCTCTTCAGAGAAATGCATATATGAAATGTTGTAACAATTCAATTTTCTTTGAAGGCTGAGCCCCCAAAGGCCTAAAGCAATATAATAGATGTTCAATACTGCACACTCTCAGTAGAGGTTTCAGGCCATACATGCAAGACAGGCTGTGAAATTGGTTCTTTTAGCACACTAGATTGTCCATCCGTAACAGCAATACCTTATAGAAATATGTGAGCCACGTAGTAATTCGTGGTTCTTTTGCAAATTCTTGTTGTTAGTGTTTTTAAAAATAATTATAATATATTTTATTTGACCAACTATATCCAAATTACAATTATCTTAACAAGTAGCCAATATGAAAATTAAGAAGATATTTTACTTTTACTTTGGGTGTTATATATTTTTTAAACCAAAACTTTGAAATCTTGTCTGTAAATTTACACTTAGAGCACATCTCAATTTGGATTAGACACATTTTCAAGACTCAAAAGCCATATGTGGTTAGCATTGGTCACTGAAGATACACAGTTATGAAAAGATAGAAGTTGATAAGGCCTGAAGAGGAGATTTTTTTTTTTTTCAAATAGCCATCTTCTCTTTACTATCCAGGGGGAATTAGGAGGAGGGTGCATCCTCTCACCTCAAGCCAAGTGGCAGGGCTTCAAAGGGCCTCATCAAAGGGCTTGGTATACACCACCTGCAATTTGTAAATCAGAAGGCCTGGTGTATAATTTCCAGCTGGTGTAGACCAGAGGTGGAGAGAATGGCTGGTGTTACTCTCCTGGAGAAGGTACAAAGACCCAAGACTTCCAAGAGTAAGGCCAAGCTAACTTGTGGAAAGTGGCCTGTAGAAGCGAGCAGGCTGGGGCTGGATTTGGAAAGTTCTTCCTCTTAAGCATCCACAGTCCAAAAGGCTGGAGGTGCCCTTTCAGATGATGATGTGACAGGAAGCAAGTAGAGGAGGAGAGGTACTGCCTACCTCAAATGATGGGGAGTCCCTAAGAACCCACAGAAAGACCCTGAGATAAAGAATGAAAGCTCTACAGGGCAAGGCTTTATGTCTCTTTTGTTTGCTTTGTATTCATGTACCTGAAACAGTACTTAGTAGGTGTTAGATAATTTTTGCTGTATCATATGCATATGACTTATGATGCTTCATCTGAGAATGAACTATCTGGTCCTACAGGCAGATCACAACAGGACCACATAAGACTGCCTTTTCCTAACCCCTGTATCCTTGGCTAGCTTACTGTGAGAGGAGAGAAAGAAACAGACTGAAGTTCCCTACTCCCTGGCCAAGCTTTTGAAAGTCCTAAAGCAGGGGGAAGATAGGAGGCCTCTTTCAATCAGTTTGCTCATCTATAAAACGGGCATAACATTCTCCACTTGGTAGAGTTGTAAGATCAAACAAGTTGTTACTACCACAGGGCCTGGCACATGGTATGCACAATAAGTATGAATGTTCTTTCTTTTTTGATTCTTTTCCTTGATTTTATAGACTGCAAAGCCGCCAGGGAAACCCAGTAGAAGTGGACTCGAGGCCATATGTTTAAGGGTAAAGCAGGCCCACATCACAGTTGGAATGTCCTGAATGGGCCCTGTTTCCTCTTGGAGGGGGCTGTGACCTCCATATCCTCCCACTGACGCTTCTCTTCTGCTAAAATATGAAAATACCCCAGGCTCAGACTCGCTTGCCTCATCTGCAGCCTTTGGTTTCAGGTTTTAAATCAGAGGCAGCAAAATTACTGTGGTTATCAAGCTTTTTTCTCTCCTTGAAAAGTCTTGGACGGGCCAAAATAGAGAAAAGGCATTTTCCTGGAACACTACTGGATGTGACTTAACCACTGTGTGCCACATTATCCCAGCCACACAAGGGTCTTTAGGTCATAAACACACAGGCATCTCTGTACCCTCTTAAAGAACAGGCATGATTTACGGCATTTTGTGAGTTTTAAATGAGATGAGATAATGTTTGCAAAGTTCTTAGCAAACTGCCTAACAAATAATAAAAGCTCTAAAGCACAAGCTTCACTATTTAATGGAATTTTCCAGTCTCGCACCACAGATAGAGTATACACAGTCTGGTTTGAAAATTTATTACTTCCCAAGTTGTTTCTTCCACGACGAGGACAGAGGGTGGTGCGATCTATGCTGAGAGAACATTCACATAAGAAGGTGCCACCTGCTCCATCAGGTTGATGTCTGCAGCTAGCTAAAGAGAGTTTATTTTCCATATTTATCACTGAAGCTACTATCTACCCATAATAATAGGAAGCAGTATATCCTGCTTTAATTGCCTCTTCCCACTCAATTTGCCGGTGTTCCTAGAATTCTGAGGGTTTACTCATGTCCAAAGTGCCTCAGTGTTTTTCTCAGACACCAGGCAAAGAAAACTCAGGAGTCTGGTCAGAAATGAGCAGGCCTGTCTTTCGGCTGTCCTGGTTCCTGCCAATGCCATATGATCTTGCACATTGGTGGCTTGCATGATGACCCGTCTACCCTTTCATTTCACTGCATAAGCAGCAATGGAGGCCCATGCTTGTGTTCCAAGCATACAGTTGCAAAGTTCTTAGTAAACTGCCTAACGTATAAGTGCCTCATGCACTCACATGCCCAACTGTTCAGGCATTGTTTCTGTAGCTCAGCCACTGTGCCAGAGAAGCTGGCATTAACCACATTTTGCTGGCACCAGATGATGAAAGGGAGCAAAGGCATTCCTGGCAGATGACATAGCAGGGGCGAAGACACGGCAGTGTTGGACATATGGCTCTTCTGGGGAACCTGCTACAGCACTTTGGGGTCCTAGAGCATTGTAGATTCTCAAAGGCAGGGAGTAGAAAAAGAAAAGTGGGGGCCATGTGGCAAGTAATTGGAACAGTGGGGTTGAGATGAGACAGTAAGGGTTCTTCAATGTCTGCCAAGTGACTGGGAGCTTTACCTTATAGTTGATGTGCTGGCCACATAAGTTGGTAAGCTTGACAGGGCTGAGTTGTGTTAGAGAAGGGGAGAGCTGAATTTGGGAAAGCGCTAGCTGGAAGATGAGCTACACTGAGGGCGCTAGCATGTAACCTGACTGCCTGTTTTTATTCCTACTGATTTGCCACCTCAGAGACAAGGGCCACAGACAGTTTGTGACTGGTGTGCATGTGTGTGCACACACACACACGCACGTAGTGTGAAACAAGGCTCTGTCCTTGGAAATGCCTCTGGGTTTGGTGATGGGTATGGCAACTGCCTAAGCAGCTCCTAGACAACTTGAGGACTCAACTACTTAGCACATATAAGGTGTCAGGCACGAGCTCAGTATTTTGGATGATGTGTTTTATTCCTCTAGAGAAGCTCCCGGGTGAGAAAAGTTGATGGATTTCTAATCAAATAATTACGGTACAATGCAATCAGGGCTATAATCTTGAATATGTAACACATGTTAGAGGGAGGAGCATTACCAGAGGTGAGGGCATGAGAAATCACTGGAGATCAGGAGATGCTGTAAAGTCTTCTCAGGGACATCTCCCTTTGGAAGTTTTGTGTTGGTCCCCATGGAGCTTATTTTACCAACCTCATGCCGCCCTCTCCCCCTGCCAAAAAAAAAAAAACATGAGGAATCTCAGCATAAACTGCCAACTGTTCTTGTGCAAACAGCTTCGAGTTCTACTTAAATGAAATAGTGTTTCTTATCCATGTAGAAGGCATAGAATTTTACAGGAAAGTTGATAACTTATTTTGTGAGTGCCTAGAACCCTCCAGGCTGGAGGACATGGGTTTTGTTCTATATGTGTGATTTCACAACAGGGTTTACACATTCAAAAGCCTACAGGAGCAGGCCAGGACTCTGCAAGGTAAAGTGAGCAGGCAGAGACTGAGGTGAATGAAGGCCCCATGTCCTGAGAGCAGAGTGGAGACCTCATGTCCTCTGCTACTGAGATCCAATAGAATTGCTAAGCCTTTCTCTCTGGCAAATATTGGCAATTTATTTTAAAAGTTTTAAGACCCTGAGTGGGCTAGGTAAAGCATGTCCATAGGCTTAATCTGGCCTGTGGTACCCTTGTATGACCTCTGCCTCTGATTCCTTTTCTTTTCTTTCTTTTCTTTTCAGACAGAGTCTTGCTCTGTTGCCCAGGCTAGAGTGCAATGGCACTATCTCAGCCCTCTGCAACCTCTACCTCCTGGGTTCAAGCGATTCTCCTGCCTCAGCTTCCTAAGTAGCTGGAATTATAGTTGCCCATCACCATGCCTGGCTAATTTTTGTATTTTTAGTAGAGCCAGGTTTTCACCATGTTGTCCAGGCTGGTCTTGAACTCCTGATCTCAGGTGATCTGCCTCGGCCTCCCAAAATGCTGGGATTACAGGCATGAGCCACCATGCCTGGCAGGCCTCTGATTTCTAGAAACCTCAGGGATTTCACATCACTTGCATGAGTCACTAAGAAATCATGAATGAGCCCCAAACCAATGAATTATAAGAGTGCTCATCTCACATTTGAGGCATACCCTACATCCTAGAAGAAAACTCTTCTGTTAACTCCGAAGTGATAACTTGGCAAGGAACATTCCCCTCTAGCTTATTTTCTGTTTTCTATTTCTCACAGGGCCCATGAATCAGTGAGGAGGTGGCCAGGTCTCACAAGGAAATAGGGATGTCCAGTGTCACTGGAACTCCAGCTGTTGGTTGTGTCTTTAATAGTGGCAGATGGCTTTCTTCTCTGCAGTTCTTGATCTTTTTGGTGATTGCCAATTAGCTTCACAGCTTTTAGTCCAGGAGACAAGAATAAATCAAAGTGAAAGATTTCTGTTGGAGTCCAGCCCAGAAATCTGGAAATCACAGCAGCAGTTATTGTGGAAACCATCTAGCTCAACTCCTTCACTTTACACATGAGGACATGAGGCCTGTGAGGTTAAGTCACTGTTTCACTGGCAGACAAGGTCTTGGGAGGTCATGGGAGTTTCCGAGGCTGGGGTGTGCTGAGTGATTCAGTTGGAAAATTTGGTCCCCATATTACTGCTTATATTAGAATGGAGTGACTTGCAGTCTTTCAGGTCAAAATCTGTGAGCACTTGTGGTAGCTGAAGGAAATTAATATGATACTAAGACAGCTGACTATAAAGGGGTCCCTGGAGAAACTCGGACTGGCCTGAGCACTGGGAGAATGGAGTGGAGTCATGGAAGCTCGTGCTGTTTGCAGTGGGAAGGAGCCTGGCCTCTCCTGGTCGAGGTGGGAATCTGGGATTTAATCTGTGAAGCAGGAAATCTAATCTACTAGCAGCACTCTCACTTTGCTGAGAGTACCCATTTCCATTATTTCCCATTTCCATTATTATTCCTTTCTCACCCAATAAACCCTGCTCTTCCCACCCTTCAAAGTGTCTGTGAGCCTAATCTTTCACGGTTGTATGACAAGAATCTGGTTTTAGCTGAACTAAGGAGAAAGTCTTACGACAATATTATTGAAGGAGATTTGATGCATTGATGTATTTGTAGACTTGGCATACGTAGGTTAAAGCTATAAGCCTACAATGTTGAAGAGATAAGATCTTTCATCACTGGACAGACTTAAAAGGGATCTCAAACAAGTTCGTTCATTCATCCTAGTAGAGTCTTTCCCATCTTCAACATCAGCAACATTCCAGGCACCCAGGCTCCTATCTTCAGAAGAATAGAAGTATCTTATGTGGCTTCCATTTGCCCTGGGCCATTGACAAGGGTCAATTGACCCGTAGAGTAATTCAGACACCACTGAGCAAATTGGGGGAGGGATAAAATGATGTTACTCTTGCTGGACAGTGTAGAGGCTCATCGCTGGCTGCTAAGTGCTGTTGACTGGTGACCTGAGAAGGATAACTGGTACATGGTAGAGGTAATAGGATGGTACATCCTCCCCTGGCTAGCAGAGGGTCTCTAGACACTGACTCAGCTCCTGATAGCTGCTGGTGTTGCCCACTGACCTCCTCCGCCAAGCCAAATCTGAGGAGTTTTCTGACACTAACTCTGATTCTGGTCACAAGGTCCCTTCCAGCCTTTCTACTTCCCACCTCCTCACTGTGTCCCCTCACTCACTCCGAGATACAGATCTCTCCCTTAGCTATTCTTTCTAATATTCTCAGAATGGGATGGGGATAGCCAGTGCTTCATCCCCAAATCTGTTATTGATCATAAAATGTTTTTCTTTTGCTATTCAGAATACCCAGGTTCTTGCAAAGAAAGTCCTTTCTTTTAAAAGCAACTGTTTTATACCAAGGACCTCTGATGTGCACTTTGAAATTCAGGCTGTGCAACCACCCTTTCTTTTTCCAAGTATTTTTGTTGTAACAACCTTACCCTGAGGGCAGCATGTAGAGCAGAAAGTCTTTGCTGCTGGCTGAATGGTGGGGACAGGATAGGAGTGAATGAAAATTGCAGAAGAATAATACAAATTTAAAACTTTTTTTTAAGAAAATCATGATACACAGAGAGTTTACATCACTTCCTACCCACTTTTGATGTTCACAGGCTCTCCAGATAATTAAAGAGAATCTGGGTCCCTGTTGCCTAAATGAGCCAGACTCTTGCTCAACTTTCCACTTCATATACGTTGCTTTGTTTTGATTTAAATCTAAATGATTTCACCCAAGGGGAGATATGTAGGTGTTTTCTAAAGGAGCACTATTAATTGGAGAATTGTACTGGCTCTTCATCCTTGTGTTTTCAGAAGTTTCATTAAGGTGATTAATTTAGGCATTTCTTTCTCAAGAACAGAGAGAATTAGAGCTCTCATGGCTAAGAGAAGTAGTGAGAAAATATCATATTCAGAAACAAGTTGTGTTTTCAAGGATGATTCTGGGAATTTAGTATCAAATACATCCTCAAAGGAAATATTTATGTCTTTAGACATGATACAGAGTTCGAGTAATTGTCAGCCTCCCTACTGGGAAAAATATCACACTGTGGCCTTGTTATTATTATTATTATTTTTACACTTCTGTTTTCACTACTCCAGTTGTGGACATTTTAAGTATTTAATAGTCAATTTCTGATTAGAGGCTTGTGGTGGTGAAGAGGGGGTGCCTGTTGCTTATCATGCATTTTAGCAGCTCCTAAGATTATTCCAAAGTTCTGACTGTGAATTCCCTTATTTTGCTAGTTCTAACGTTGACTAGAGCTTCACAACCAGAGTCAGCCCCTGACTTCCCCATCTAGCTTCTAGCGTCCCCAGGCTCACTGATTCACTGACTTAGCCTCATCTGCCTGGGTTTTGTCTCACCACAACTCAGGCCACCTTCTGTCTTCCCAGGGCCTGGAGTGGACACGCGGCCCTGGGCAGTGGGGTCTTCTTACCTGCTGAGCTTCCTCTGGCCCTGCTGCAGTGCCTTAGCCTGTGTACATGTCTGGAATCCTAATACTCTGCCTCATTTTAGGCCTGATTATTTGAGGAGGTTGCATTTTACTCCCTTTCTTATAGCTACTGGCTAGAGTCCTGATGACAAGGGACCAAATGCTAAAGCACTCTAGGACCTTGAGTGTCTGCTTTCAAGATGACTGCCAGATATTCCTGGGTAGTTTCTTTTTATTTCAATACTTCCCTCTTCTTTTATCAACATAGGCATATGGCCAGAGGCCAAAAGGGTGGGCTTTGAAATCAGACAGTTTGGGAATGGCTCCTGGTCCTGCCCTTTGACAGCTGTGTGACTTTGGGAAGTGTCTTCACTTTTCCCTGGTCTTCCTTTTCTCTTTCAGAGGATAACAGTAGTTGTCACGTAGTGGCTGTGGTTTGCCACCTACCCAGTATCCGTTCCTTTGTTATTTTTTCCAGTTGAATTCTAGTTTTGTGCAGGTGTCCATCCTTCCTCCATAGAGCCATGCTCAGGCAAAGTAAACCTCACACCCTTTGCTTTAAGAATGGACACATGTCCCAATTATATCCAATGAGAGAGGAAGTCTTCTGCTGGGCAGTTCCTTGACCCTAAAGAGAGGGCCGAGGAGTCCCTTTTCCATCTAGATATTGGGTGTGAAAACCTGAAGCTGCTGTGGTAATTTTGCTATACTCTGAGGATGCAGCTGACACTGAATATGGGAGATCATGGGGACAGATTGAAACCGAGGTATTTGATGATGACATGGTTAAAACACCAAGTCAACCCAATCTTGAAGTGTGACCTACCAGATTTCCTTTTTTTAGGAGAATAAATTTTCTTGGCCAGGCACAGTGGCTCACGCCTATAATCTCAGCACTTTGGGGGCCGAGGTGGGCAGATCACTTGAGGCCAGGAGTTCAACACAAGACTGGCCAACACACTGAAACCCCATCTCTACTAAAAATACAGAACATTGGCCAAGCAGGGTAGTGCGTACCTGTAATCCCAGCTACTCAGGAGGCTGAAGTGAGAGAATCACGTGAACTTGGGAGGGAGAGGTTGCAGTGAGCCGAGATCACACCGTTGCAGTTAGCCTGGGTGAAAGAGCAAGACTCTGTCTAAAAAAAAAAAATTCTGGTTGAATTTGGGTAGAGGGTTCAATTTCTTATAGCTCAAAGAATCTTAACTTACTAGCAAAATTATTGAGATGCCAAATAAGAATAAAGCATTTCAAGTACCAGTGCATATTTATCACACTTACTTATTTTATTTTTATTTTTTTGAGTTGGAGGTTTGCTCTTGTTGTCCAGGCTGGAGTACAATGGCGTGATCATGGCTGATTGCAACCTCTGCCTCCTGAGTTCAAGAGATTCTCCTGCCTTAACCTCACCAGTCACATGTTACTTATTAATGTGAATATTATTTTTATTGCAGTTCACCTGACCCTCGTGGGCTGCCTTTAGAGCTGGGCCTATCTTCTTGGACCCCTGACCCACTTGGTTCTGGTATGTGTGTTCTCCATAAATGTCTTGCTGAAATTCCAGGGTGTTCCATTCTCAATCCTTTCTAAGCTTATAATTGCCAGAAAAGGGAAGAATGCACATACACAGGAATCATTAGAGGTGTCCTCAGAGACTTGCATATCGAACGAGGGGAACTAAAACGTGTGATTCATTCCTTGATTCTGCAGGCACTGGATAGAATTTATTTCTGGCTCGTGTGTGTGCACACTCTTACTGCTATTGTTCCCTTTAGGATTTGTCCACATGCTCCTTAGTTTCAATTTGTATGTGGTTCCTCGGACTCTGGCTGGATGGCCATTCACTGCCTGGTTTCCTTCTTTGCTTTCTTTCATGGTCTGCTCTCAGATGGACATGTTCTATGTCATCCTGGTTCATGGAGCCACCCACAAAGTCCTTAGCTTTTCACCTGTCAATCCTCAGCACTCATTTATTCTTGAGTTTCCTTTGTGTTCTCCCTTCCCTGTACATTACCATATAGACACACACAGCCCCGGGGTACGGTCTTGAAGTATACCAAACTGGGGCAGCCTCAAAATATCCTCAACAGATATTTTGTCACAGAGAACTAAAACACATATCTCCTTACAATTAACAAGCATAAATTAATTCCTCTGACTAAAAATAACAAATGTGTTGAACGTTGCTGGAGTGCAGTATAAACGACACCTTGCGTTTTCAAATCAACCCATGACTAATGCTCTCTGACACTTAGCTTAGTCACAGCTGGGTTTTGAAGACTCTGAGTTCACTTATCATTTCTAGTTATCCCTGCCGTTTTTATTTGTCTGTCTGTTAGGGAGCCGTGAGATTAGGAAGACCTCAGGTTACTGCAATGGTGGGATGTTCGCATTTCCTTGTTTGTTTGTTTCATTTTTCAAAATGAATGCAAAATTTTACAGAGAACTGTGAAGCAAGGAATTGAGAACTGGTGTTGGCTAAAACAGAAAAGGAAGAATTTCATGTGTCAGTTGTCAGGGCAGGGATAATACTTTAAACTTGAAGTATTCTCTAATTAGGAAGCAGTTATCCCATCCTTAAGAATGTTGTAATTGGGTGATGTCAACTGGGAAATAGGTTAAATACCGAGTTATCATGACTGGATTTAAACTTCTTATTTTTTAAGCTAATTCAATGCTTCATTTTAGAGGCATGAATCTTCACTGTGCTCACAAGGGTAAAATACACATCCCCCGTTCCTTACGGGCCTAATACTGATTTCTTACCTCCCTACGGTTATATCACCAACATCACCCTGAAGTTTATTAACATGTCTTATTGCTAAATATAGTCACTGCCTGCTGTCTGTCATGGGATGTGGTGGGTGGATGACCTAAAAAAATTGTAAGTCCACAGATAATCCTCAAAATACTCTTGGCTAGCAGTTACACCATCAGTGCTCTCGCCTAGATGTAAATAAACTGCACGTCACGTGATTAGATGATTAGAGTGTTTCTCCTTTCTGTTTCTGGGCTCTTTCTCTGTCGGAAGGAATGATAAGCATTCAAAAAGGTTGTGAAGACGTTTATCAAGAACTGTCTGGGTTTTGCATTTATAACTCATTTATATTTTACAATTGGCAGCACTCACACTCTACTGCTTTTGGGAATCATCTGGGAGAGTTTTCAACAAATTCCAGCTACCAGGCTACATCACAGAAGACCTTAGTGTTTTATGAATTCCCCAGGGTATTTCAGTGTCCAGCCAGGACATTGCTCACAGTGGCCCCTTCTGTACATTGAACTCTGAAGCTCAGTAACTTTATTTGACTTATTCAAGGTAATAACCAGGAATAAGTTTTAGAGGCAACATTTGAATGCAAATCTGCTAGCATCTTAATGCTCTTTTACCTAAGCTTTCTCAGCCTCTCATGTTTGAATAAATAACCCTTGGGAAATTGGAGTGCATCACCTAAGAACTAATATATTTAAAGTGTTTGCCACACTATTTATGTTAGCATTCGGTTCTATTATGTTCTATTCTATTCTGCATTTCATTTATTATGTTGCTGCTTTTCTAAAAACCATAGCATGGTGAAAAGGCAGTCATGCCTACTTCATTGGTTGAGACTCAGTGTCTGCAGGATGCATGTTCCTGGATTAATAGATTTTTCCTATAAGCCTCCAGGACCCCAACTGGATGTTTAGCTGTGCTGAGGCTATCTCACCTCCTCTTGCAAGTTTTTCATGAACTCTCCCAGAAACAGATGCTGAGTTGGTAGCCACAATGCTCAGTGCTGAAGAGGAGGCAGCTTTGCCACCGCCAGCTGAGATTTGCAAGTAGTCAGACTGTGGCCCTCCCCAACTTGGCCTGCCTTCTCCTTTCCTGGTCTGCTGGGCTGTGGGCATTAGCATTTAGATAAATAAAGGGATTAGGTTCCTGGGTCTGTGCAGCCAATTTCCTCTTGCCATTTTTAAACCTCAGGAGATTGCCTGGTGTGACAGAAAACATTCTAAGCGAGACTGAATTTTAAGGAGGAAATGGAGCAGTTGGCTTGTGTGAGAGCAACAGGGTAGTATATTAACTTTATCTGTCCTCCTGGTTATGGTTATTAAATCTTGAAGGAAGGCTGTGCCAATTAGGCTTCATTTCCTGCTAAGATTCACCAGGAGTACGGTCTATTACTAAAGGTAAACATGGAGAGTGAGGAGGAAGGGAAGCGCATGGGAAGCCAAGAAGGACTAAGTACCTTAAAAGATGTGGCAAGCTTACCACTAGCAGTGGGGGGGCCACAGGCTGCAGAGGGAAGATGTTTCCTGCTTTCCAATAGCAGTTTTGCAGGTAGTCTCCTAGGGACTTCTTCCCCCAGATCCACAGTTAGCATTTCACGTTGACAGGTGGGACAGACTGAGTCCAGCGTGTGGGTCTGCTTCGTCACCAAGGCCTTTCAAGTCCACAGACTCTGTTTATTTGTTTCTTTTAACAATCAATTTCCAGGCAGCAGTGGTGTACGCTTGGTTGGGAATGAGGGCAGCCGGAATAAGTGTCCAAGCAGAACCAGTGGGTGGGGATTGTTTGCTGTCTTGATTGAAAGTGCAGGGGATGTCTTGCTGAGGAAACAGGAATTCCAGAAAACAACTGTGCCTCCAGGGAGGTAGCTTCTGACAAATCTTAGTCTTTGCCTCATTCTGGCACTGCTTAGTAGAGGTTACTATGCCTTGAGAACAGGAAATTGTTCAGGTTGCTTGCTTCCAAGGAGGGAAATATGAAAGTTTCTTTGAGACAAAAATAACTTTGAATGCAACCATCACGATATTGTGGTTGAGTGGGCAGCCTCAGGAAACAAACATATGTGTGGTTACAATCCAGGTATGTCACCACAGAGATTAATTTAGCCCCTCCAACCTTATTATCTGTACGTAAGGGGTGTAAGAATAAGACCAGTGGGTTTCAGACTTTATTTGCATCTAAATCACCAGGTGGACTTGTTAAATATAGATTTCTGGGCTTTACTCCCAGAGTTTCTGATTCAGTAGGCCTGAGATGGAGTTTAAGAATCTGCATTTCTAACCAGCTTCCCAGTGATGGTGATGCTGCTTGTCTGGGAACCACATTCATTCATTGCATGGATATTTATAAACCACATGCCTGGCACTTATTTGGACACTGAAGCCTCAGCAGTGAACAAAAATATATTCTTGCCCTCATGAAGTTTATATCTAGTTATAAACTAGATAAACAATGGACAGCAGTAAACGAACTAGTAAATATTTAGTTAAATAAGTGTGTAGCATAAAATAAACAGGATAGGGACTATGTCAAGTTATGGCAGACATATTCTTCTACATACAATGGTCAGCGTAGAATTCACATTTGAGCACAAGCCTGAAGCAGACAAGTGAATCAACATTGCAGATATTTGGGGAAGAGCATTTTAGGCAGGTGAAATAGCAAGTCTAAAGGCCCCGAGTGAGGCAGGAGTGTGCTATGTATGTTTGAAGAATAGCGAAGTGGCCACTATGGCTTGACAAGGAGGGATCACGGTACAGTGTAGGAGGAGGTAGGGTCGGAAGTGTAATTGGGGGATGCCTCCAGGAGGTTGACGCGGGCCATTGAAATAGGATGGTAGTGGAAATTTTATTAGAGGAGGAACCTAGCCTGAATTTCATTATAAAAGATTTACTCTGGTTGCTGCGTTGAGAATAGACTGTGGTAAAGTAAGGATGGACGTATGGAAATTAGGTGAGAGGCCATTGCAATAACCTAGGTGATATAGAATGGTAGCCTGGACCAAGGCTGGGAGAAGTGGTTGAAAATATAAGTTGCCAGGCACGGTGGCTCAAGCCTGTAATCCCAGCACTTTGGGAGGCTGAGGCGGGTGGATCACGAGGTCAAGAGATCGAGACCATCCTGGTCAACATAGTGAAACCCCGTCTCTACTAAAAATACAAAAATTAGCTGGGCATGGTGGTGTGCGCCTATAGTCCCAGCTACTCGGGAGGCTGAGGCAGGAGAATTGCCTGAACCCAGGAGGTGGAGGTTGCAGTGAGCCAAGATCGCGCCATTGCACTCCAGTCTGGGTAACAAGAGCGAAACTCCATCTCAAAAAAAAAAAAAAAAAGAAAGAAAAAAAAGAAAATATAAGTAAGTTACTTGGGTGTAACTAACAGAATTTACTGATGGATTTAGTGTGGGATAAGGGAGACAACAAAAGGAGTCGAGAATCACTCCAAGGTTGACTTCATTGTCTGGAACGACGAGGTTGCTGTTGTCATGTACAAGGAAGACAGGGAGAATCAAATTGTGCAGGAAAGGGTTTACGCAGCAGGTTATGCACCTTTTCCCTTTGCTGCTTGTCATCAGTATCCTTTCACTGTAATCAACCGTAGCCTGAATATAAGAGCTTTTCTGATTCCTGTGAGTGCTTCTAGTCAGTCATCAAGCTAGAGTGTGGTCTTGGGGTCCCCCGACATGCAATGTACAAGAGCAGCCTGTGAATTTGATTTTGGCCATGTTAGGTTTGAGATAGCTTTTAGACACCCAAATGGTGATGTCTGCTAAGTAGCGAGAGATATGAGTCTGACATTCAGAGGCAGGATTTGGGCTGCAAATATAAGTGAGAGAGATGGTTGCAGTGCAAAATCTAATATTCTCTAGAGTTCTCAGAGTTCTCATTCTTCATATATTAGGTTTGGGCGAGACCCTAGCAGGTAGCATTTCTTCCAGAGGCATTCATAATATTTCAATATGTCGAAGTCTCTTTCTATCTCAGCATTATTGTTTTTAACTTTTTACTTACAAACATGCTTCCATTAGAATGAAATGAAAAGCATGATACTACTTAGTTTCTGATAAGTAAGTGCATAGATGTGGGAGCCAAATGGCCAGAGAATAACTGAATTTATTGTAAGATTTGCTGCTCTCCAGCCCTTTGTTTTATAGCCATTCAGTGTTTTAGATACTCTCTAATATCATCCTAGGCTTTTGCTTGAGAGATGACAGAAAGTGGGCTAATCCAACTGCTCTACACTCATAACGATGAAAAGAAAATATGTAAGGAGAATTCCTCTGGCTGGGCCCCTCCTCTGTTGTGTTTTAAGCATTTGTGAGCAAAATATACTTTTCACTAAGGGCTGAGAAACCCACTGTGTGAGTGAACAGGTTCTTGATCACTGCCCATAGATGTCCAATATAGACATCATTATAAAATGGGCTCAGTGAGAACAATTGAGTGTGTAGACAGGAAGTCTACTAAGATCACAAATTATAGATACATAGCACTGAGTTTTAAGCCTGGTCTACTATTCCTTTTAGGGTGACCAGTTCTTATGGTTTCCCTAGGACCAAGAGGAGTTTGTTTGTTTGCTTATTTGTTTTTAAAAATGTGAGGCTTTCAGTGTTAAACCCGGGAGAGTCCCAGACAAACTGGATGGGTTAATTACCTTAATTGACTCTGAGAAACATATTAAACTTTGCACTTCATCTGTAAAATGCAAATAATAATTCCTATTTCACAGGGTCGTTACGAAGATTTAAGGAAACCATGTATTCCAAGGAAGTTACACAGAGGGAGTAAGCACAAATATTTTTTTCTCTCTTACTCCTGAAACTTAGACCTTACATGGTGTGGTAAGAACGGATTTTGCTATTGTCTGGGGCCTAGGCGACAGAAGTTTTGGAGTAATGTAATCAAAGGTTGGCTGGAATGTGAACTAACCATCCCTAATTACGCCTTACATTTTGTGCTGCACCCAGCTGTCTGTAAAAATCCTTTTGCATTCTTTGTTGCATTTGATCTCGTTAAAGGTCCCGCGTTTTGCAGATGAGAGATGGGACACTCTGACATGCCATGGTTGTCAGAGCAGCAGCCAGTGCTTCAACATCAGATATTCTGGTTTCAAGTCAAAGATGTGGCATTTATGCATATCTAAGGGGTGAAAATGGTAATCTGTTAAGTGACAGTTTACATGAATGTAATATCCATACACACACCCCTAGCTCCCCATGAATATATTATTTTTCTTTTCTTTCTTTTTTTTTTTTTTTTTTTTTTGAGATGGAGTCTCACTGTATCACCGAGGCTGGAGTGCAGAGATCTCAGCTCACTGCAACCTCTGCCTCCCAGGTTTAGGTGATCCTCTCACCTAAACCTCCTGAGTAGCTGGGACTACAGGTGTGTACCACCACACCCAAATAATTTTTGTATTTTTAGTAGAGATGGAGTTTCACTATGTTGGCCAGGATGGTCTCAAACTCCTGGCCTCCGGTGATCTGCTCGCTCAGCCTCCCAAAGTACTGGGATTACAGGAGTGAGCCACAGTGCCCAGCCATATTGTTTTTCAATGGAAAGCTTTTGTCATCTCCAACCCCCCAAATATCTCCTCAGGTACTGTGAAGAATGGGAAAATGCTGGCATATGTTAGCAAATTCTATCTTTTCTGAGACCAGACCTATCTTATCTCCCAATGCTAAGCTTGAGAAGACCATTTTCTATATTTTCTATATAAGGCCAATGTAAATCTAAAAGACTCTTTTACTGTTTTTAAACACACACACACAGACCCCCCCACCCCACACACTCTCAAAACCCAAGCCTTTTTCCTGTGATACTTCAGAAAGTTAAAAATAACTCTGTAAATTAATTGTTGAAAATAGTGATCCTATATAGAACAGTGTATTGGCAAACTTTTTGATAAGGAGACTGATAGTAAAAATGTTAGGCCTTATGGGCCATCAGATTTCTACTGCAATTATGTAACTCTACTATTACAATGTGAAAGGAGCAATAGATTATACTTAATTGAGCATGCCTATGTTCCAATAAACCTTTATTTATAAAAACAGGTGGCTGCCATGGGCCTCAGCTAGCTGATCCTGCTCTATGTGACTAATCCTTTCAAACACAGTCAACATATTTCATAAGCCATAAGATGCATTCTTGTACTTAAAAAATAGTGGCTAAGTCTAAGAATTGTTAGTACACATCCTGGTATAGTTATGACTTGGAGTGGTTGACTTATTTTCTGTGTTAATTTCTGAACCCTCTGCCATTATCTGTAGTGGTAGCCTTCTGGAGAGTTTATGCCACATTGATTTCCACCATATTTAAGCTTCTTCCCTACTTTTCTAGCATACTCAACACCATACCTTCTTATTAGACAATCTGTATTGCCTGAAGTTCTAGAAGGAAAGGCCTATGATTCACGGGACCACGGTGAAACAGACTAGGGGAGAATACTTAACCAGGATGGAATGTTAGTATTTTCTTTTCATAGGCATTGGAAAAAATATGAGAGTCCATTATTTTTAAAGAGTTGATTTCGAAAGTCAGATTGACCCAAAGGCTGAGTGAGGCTGCCACCTAGGTAGGTATCTGAGTGAGCATAGAAGTTTTTCTCCTGAAAAAGAAGAATAAAGCATATGACCAATGCCAACGAGGACCTAGAGGCCACATGGGTTCAGGAATAGAGAAATAGAGAGACTACGCAGAAATAGTCCAATTCCCAAAGCTCTTTGCAACTGGATTCCATGGGATTCTTACAAAATCCTAAAACCAATTCAATTTTAATGAGTTTCTTTAGGTGGATTTCTGTTCCTTCTATCATTCCAGTCCTTGTCTATGCTGTCAAACTCTTCTTTTTTTCTTCTTTTCTGCTTTAAAAGCCTTCTATGATATACTGCCTGCTAGAACTTGTGATATATGAGCTGCATTGAAACCTCTGCAGGAGGTTGGAATAAGAGAAAACCCCTGTTATGAAATGTACCTTGGCCATCATATCAATAAAGTGTGGAGTTATGGAAAGATCATTGACTTTAAAGTGAGATACATCTGGCTTTGCATCCTGTCTGTACCACACACTAGTTTTGGGATTATGGACCAATTGTTTAACTTTTCAGAGTCTACATTTTCTTATTTGCAAAATGGATACATTAATATCATTCTCATAATATTGGAATGAAGATGAAATAAAATAATGTAGCTAGAGGTCTTGACACAACACTGGCAATGAGTTGGGGCTGAATTAAAAGTAAGTCTATAAGCAGCAAACATCATTTTTGTTAGAGGATCTAATTGAGAGGGGTCAGGAGGCTTTCTTGGAGGAATTATAGCAGATCTTAGGCTGGAAGGCAGGGTAGAGTAAACTTTCTCTAAATCTGGAAGAGGGATGGGTAGTGAGTTTTTTTGGTGGTGTCAAGGATTATCTGTCTGTTAAAGTCTGAATAGTTGAGGTAAATGATAAGATCTGGGCAACATCAGATGCCTCAGATTCACAATCGCTTGGAGGAAGAGCTCTGAGTATATGAAGGAAAGCCCTTGATAAGTGTCAAGATAAACATTGCATTTGAGAAACCTCCTTCTTATGGCCGTCTATATACTTGCTCTCCAGCTTTCCTGGTAGACGTGAAATTTGAACTCTCTGCTGCTTCATTCTCCTCTCTCAGAATTTCCTTTTATGTGCCCTTGATTATGTTCTTGTTTTCATTTGAACTTCATTCCCATATTTCTATTTAGTAACGATGATCTCTTAAGGCCTGGTCCAAATGACCCCTTCGATCTTTCCAATTGGAGGCTCTTATTCACATTTAATTTTCTCTAGTCCTCTATCCATATTTCTGTCTATAACATTCAGTGTTATATGCCCAGTGTTATAATTTATAGCACAACAGATGTTATAAATTTATTAGACTTCCCAGGCCACTACCCCATTCTGCTAAAGAAACTTAGGCTTCACCTATCTGTATTTGATAATTCCTAAGAGGATCCTCTTATTGCTAGACTGTTTCATTAGGCCTTCATAATATAACATTTGGAGACGTGGAAGAAGAAGGTTTGGGTTGCATTTATGATTTCCTCTGTAACACCAGTTCCTTCCCTTTTCTTTGCTAACAGAATCCATTTTAGGTACTGGGTAGGTAGTAGTGCCCTTAGTTAAGGAGGTATCTCTCCAGTCTTAGAATATAATATGGTTTGGCTCTGTATTCCCACCCAAATCTCATATTGAATTGTAATTCCCAGTGTTGGAGGTGGGGCCTGGTGGAAGGTGACTGGATCATGGGGGTGAACTTCCCCCTTGCTGTTCTCGTGGTAGAGTTCTCACAATATCTGGTTGTTTGAAAGTATGTAGCACCCCCCAGCCCTTTTCTCTGTCTCTCTCCTTCCACCATGTAAAGATATGCTTGCTTTCCCTTTCCCTGTCACCATAATTGTAAGTTTCCTGAAGCCTCCCTAGAAGCAGAAACCTGTATGGTCCACAGAACCATAAGCCAATTAAACATTTTTCTTATAATTACCTAGTCTCAGGTATGTCTTTATAGCAGTGTGAGAATGAACTAATACAGGGGATAATCAGGGTTAGCTTTATCTAGTCATGGTGCTCTCAATTCCTTTGCTAATGATGAAGGAACATGAGACCCAGTTCTGGCCAGTGAGAAGACGAGGAAGTCTGCTGAGGGATTCTGGAGAAAGTTTTACTTTCTGATAAAAGGGATAGGTAGATAGACATATATATATCTTCCTTCTAATTTTGCTTTTGTACATATTGGGTGAGGGTATTATGCTTGCAGCTACAGATAACTTGCAGCCAGGGTAGGATATTTTGCCAACACACTGAGGAGAACAGCAGAGCAGAATAAGCAGAAAGGATCCAAGTTCTTGATGCTTCCACCATTGAGGTGCTAATTCAACCCTCTCTTTTCTTTTGTAGAGTGAAATAAAGTATTAGAGTAGACCAAATTTCTATAAAAAATTTATACCCCCTAAATACAATAGCTTAAGGTAATTACTCACTTTTTGTTCATGTAATGGTCAGTGGTATTTAAGTCAGTAGGGTATTTCTTTTCCAGGTGATCATTCAGGGATTCAGGCTTTTTTTGCCTATAGCTCTGCCTTTTTCTTTGCATCAAGTAATGGGAAAGAGAAAGAGCAAGAGAAAATGTACATAGGTTTTTATGGGCTAGGTTGGGAAGTGACATATCACTTCCACTCATATTCTATTGAAGAGAACTTTAAAATGTACAGACAACTTTCTCTAACTTCAAGAGAGGCTGGGAGACATAGTGTATCTCCGAGCCAAACATGGGGAAAAGTTTTTGCTAGAAAGCTAGTGAGCTCTCTTATGAATAATATGTATCCTTACTGTTTAAGCTACTCTTAGTCATATTTTCTGTTATAATTCAAAACATCCAAACAGATACAAGCTAAACCAGATAGACAGAAGAAGAGAGAGAGGTAGAGAGGACAAAAGGCATGAGTGCTAGATCTGGGGAAGAAGTTCATTTCTTGGAGAAAAAAAAATTTATAAATTAGGGGTGGGATAGGGGTGTGAGGGTAATGTTTAAAGAAAGAAGTGCTGGATTAGCAGTGACTTGTGAAGTTAACTGGACTGTAAAGAAGGGAGATTTAATAAGTTTTTTCTAAATACTTTGTCTTTGGATTCTGTTTTCAGCATTTAAGACACCCCAGTTTCAGTGTTTAAGTCAAGAGACACCTTGACTTACTTTAAAACTCATCTTAGTTGCTTCACTGTTTTTTTTTTTTTTTTTTAAATCCTAGAATTACCCTCAGAATGAACCATATGAGTATCTGGTTTCATAAGGGTTACCTAGTATATACATCTAATCCATTCCACTAGACTATGTAGCTTTTTGAGGTAGTGGGGTCAATGTGACGGAATTTGGAGAAAATAGGCAGAGATAACAGTTACAATATTACCAGAGAAGTGATTAAAAACCTCAATTAAGATCTCTATCTCCACTGCCTGAATTGGCTTTGGACATATGGAGAGAGGGAAGGAACCAGGCTTCCAAAAGTAGAGTATGGATAAGCAATGTCACTCTAGCATGTCCTATGGTGGGATCCTGGCTCATAATTAAGCCCAAATGCTCTCATGGGGAGCAAGGACATTTGAAGAAGTCTCCTTACCTCCTGAACTTATCTTATCCACTCTCCTCCTATGCTGTATCTTCTATTCAAAAATATTGAACTTATAATTGAAAAAAATTAAAAAGCACCTTTCTGTCTTTCACTTTCATGGGACAGTCTCCCTATTTCCCATTTTCCCGCATGCTCCTGTATCCCAAGCATATTCATTTTGTATAGTTAACCCTGAATTGTGCTTTAGGTGTGTGATTAGAATGTCACTTCCTCTAGAAAGTCTACTCAGCTCTCTCTAAAGTGGGTTAAGCTCCTCTCTTTCATGCCCTGATTGCACTTTTATTTTCCTTAGCATATTTCCAGCCCCATGGCTTGGCACGCCCCTGTTAAATTAGCTTCCTCCCTAACTGCCCCGAAAGTTCCCTGAGGTCAGGGATGTGTCCTGTCTTTGTTCATAGCCCCTAGCACAGAGCTGACAACACGTGAATGCTCTATAAAGACTTGTTAATTGAATGAATGAGTGAATGAATGGGAGATTGATATGAGCCTGAGATAGTGGCAGAGTAGCCTTGAGTCAGAGGACTGCCTTGGCAAAGTACCGGGAGAGAGGAGCAGGAGTGCAACCTGGTGCTGGAGGTGGGTTGGGCATCCTGCCGTTGCAGGCCATCAGCAGCATAACCTGGGCAGCTAAAATCTGCCTTCTGGTCCATTGCCCATGCTGAGATTTAGTGGGATTTAAAGAGTGGAAAATAGAAAGACCCAAATAATTGAAAGTAAGACAAAGTGAAGTGTAAGTGATTGCCATTTTATACACACAGTAACCATGATAAGCTAATTAGGAAGCTAACTAGACCCTGATTTGAAATAATATCTGAGTTGATTGTATCCCATTATCACTATTGTAGGCAAGAGATAAATTACAATTAAACAGTTTCATGTCCATATGACATAACGAGCAGAAGACTGGAGAACTTGACTGGATACCACCTACACTTCTACCAAATACATATCCACCTTCTCCCCAGGGGAAATCACAACTTGTTTCAGCCTAAGGAAAGAAAACTTGACCCCCACATTGGAGTAACCAGGAGACCTGGGTAGGAAAACGGTCTGAAAGATGACACTGTCAGTATTTAGAGTTATGCTCATATTAATCAAGAAACCCTCCTGAAAAGCAACTGAGCATATTGTGTGTAACTGGAGAGTAAATCCTTTTTATCTTTGTATCTATCATTGAGGGCAGGGCCTCCTGGTGCTTGACACAGTTTCTGACAGAGAAGGTCCTCAGTATGAGTTTGTTGAAAGAATGAATGAATCGGTGAATGAATAGAGTCCTACCTGTTAAGTAGGTGTTGGGGGATGATGAAGATGAGCATTTCTTGCATACCTAAGTACCAGTTGGTATGGTATAAAATCGTGTATCTTCTTATTACAATAACTCTGTGAAATTGGTGAGCTGTCCTGTTTTCCTCGTGAGCAATTTCATCTTTTACCAGCTATGTGACCTTAAGTTAGTTAGCTGAATCTCCTTGTACCTTCATCCTCCTCATCAGTGGAATGGGAATAAAAATACATATGTTACAGGGGTATGATGAGAATTAAATTAAACAAGGTATACAATGTACTGAAGAAATAGTGGGCACCCAATTGTTGTTCAGTTTCCTTTCCTCAGTAAGCATTTCAGTGGTCACTGAATGGTAGATTTAAAGACAATGACTTATAAGGGTACTTTGGAATGTCCTAAATTGATGATGTAGTCACATAAGTTTTTGCTTAGTCTTTGTGAGAAAGTGATCATCTAAAGAATTCCTTGGAGCAAAGATATGGGATGTTCCATACATGAGATTTCACTGCTCTGGAGCACCAGGTATGTAAAGTCCAGACAGGGTAGGTACCCTGCTATAATTCAACCAGAAAAAAAGATGAGGAGAAAATTCTAGGGGAAGGTGGCACCTATCCCTACAGGCACTTTCTTTTTGAGTTGTGATGCTCAGTTGCCCAGCTCTCTGTGGTCAGAGGCTTTCCCTGAGGAAAAGTCCCATACTTCCACAATGAAGGTGGAAATGTAAGCATCTGACAGCAAAGGAGCCCCAGCTAGATGTCTTTTCGTGTCAATGTGTTTGTTTCCAGAAGAAGTACTACTGGAAATTTTCCTGCCTTGTAATGTAGACATCTGGTTGGGGAGCACACGATTAGTTTTTTCCTTATATGAATCTTCTTTATTGCCTGACGTGCTTTTCTGCCATGTCTTGAAATTGCAACATTGAGAATGACAAAACATGTGAAAATGAATCACAAGTAAGAGTGATGGTTGAGAAATGACAAAATGGGCTGCAGGTGGAATGCAGGTTGAAATGGAATATTAATGGCAAAAGGCTTTCTCTTCCTTTTTCTTTCTTCTCTCCACTCTACTCCCAACTCTTGTCTAGGAAGAAAGGTAAAAGACAATGTGAGGAATAACATGTGCTACATTCAACAGGCCATGTGAGAGATGGAATTATAAAATTGTGCAATTAGGACAAGAGAAAAGGAATAAAGAGTGAGGCCAGGGATGAGGGCTAAAATGAGCACATGCGGATTTTATTGCTCAGGTCTGAGTTGTGTTATCCTTTCCTTCATTCTGCATCCAGAGGCGAGGAACAGGGTAAAATATGGAGATATGTAAGATGTAGAAATTACATTTTGGTTTTCAGTTGTGGCACAAGTCATGCCAAGGCTGCAATTCTGGATTATACTGGCAATATTTGTGTATCAGTTAGTTATTGCTATGTAGCAAAAGAAGTAGCCACCTGGGGGAAACTCTTCTCATGTTAATGGCAGAAGTACAAGAAGAAAAGGGAAACATATGATGCTTTTAAGGTTCAGGCTTGAAGTTGGAACATTGTTACTCTTCCTCACAATTTATTCCTGGCCATTCTCATGGCCAAGACCAACGTAAAGATGGAGGGAATATACATTTTGTTGGGTGAAAAAAACTGCCCAATTAGATAGAAAAGGGTATGGATACCAGTATGGGCAAAGGAAGGTCTCCATTAATTACATCACAATTAGCATGGTGTCTAAACTTCTCATCTTGTGCTTTTAGATGGATTTTGGTAGGAGAACTGAACAGAGCTACTATAACCCCCACTGGGGCAAGTGCTCAAGTTTCATCCTTTTTGGATGACCTGGCCTAAGAGAAACATTTCAAGAAAGGGTGAGGTGTAAGCCCCTTCCACCCTGAAGGGTCATAGGATGGACAAAGTGAATGGCTGATTTTTGTTACTTAGTTTAAATTGATTCACTAAGGAGTTGCCATTCTCACTATGGGGGAATGGCTTATTGCAGAATTAGAGAGGCATCTGTAGGAGGGCTGATGATGCATTTCAGGCTTCCCACAACAAAGAAAAGCTGGTGACAAAGGACATTTCCATTTAGTGGACTTTGTTTCCCATTTTATGAATACAGATATGTACAGTGAGAGGAAAATCTTCAACTTCTTCATTAAATTCATTGAAAATTTATTTTTAAAAGTTCCTATTTTATTACTTTGTGCTTGCTTGGAGATTAGAATGTTGAATTCTGGTTGGCAACTTCCTCTCTAACACTTTGCTCTCTCTAAGGTATTATTTTTGCCAATGTCTGACCTGCTGTCTCCTTTTTTTCCTTATGTACTTATTTGCTTTAAAATAATTGACTTTGATCTTCCAGTTAAAATATGACTTTGAATTTAATTTGACTTTACTGTCTTACTTTCCATTTCTATTTATTGACCTTAGTTGTATTGGTAATTGGTTCACCATTTTATTATTTTAAAAAGTAGATAAAGTCAACCACAGAAGACAAATCTATAACTCAGTGAATTATTATAAGGTGAACACCCATGAACCCACTGCTCAGATCAACAAAGAATGTTGCCAGCACCCCAAGCAGCTTCTATGTGCCCTTTTCTAATCATAGGCTCTCTCTTTTTCCAAAAGTAAACACTGACAACTTTTGAATAAAACTTGCATTTCTTAATGGTTTTATATCCCAGATGTTCATTTCTTAACATAATAGTTTAAGTGTTCCCATTACATTTAAAAAATTTTTAGCTGGGCATGGTGGTGCATGCCTGTAATCCCAGCTACTCGGGAGGCTGAGGCAGGAGAATTACCTGAACCCAGGAGGTGGAGGTTGCGTTGAGCCGAGATCGCGCCATTGCACTCCAGCCTGGGTAACCACAGCGAAACTCCGTCTCAAAAAAAAAAAAATATTTTAATCTCTTTCAAACTCTGGAGATTCACCTTTCATCTTTTTTTCTTTTTCTTATAATTTATCTGCTGAAACACCTGTGTCGTTTGACCTGTAGAATTTTGCAATCTGGATGTTATGGATTGTATAACCATGGTGTAGTCCAACTATGTCCCTCTGTATTTCCTGTACATTTATAGTGGAATGAAATTTTATCAGACTTAACTTTACCATTTGACTAGACTCTAGATGATATGTTTCTTTTAGGTGCATAATGCTTCATTTATCCTCTCTCTTCTTAGCAGGAATTGATCCCTAGATCTATTACTTACTTAACAATTAATTAAATAATTAATCAATGCCTAGATCTATTAATAACAGCCTGGAGAAGCCTCCTTGCCAACATGGCAAAATGTAGATGGTGACAACTCCTGATGCTTCAACCACGTCTAGTCCTTATGATCCCAAGAGGGTGCTTTTTCCTGTAAAGAAGTGAATGAATGAACTTCAACTCCAAATCTGTGTCCCACTTCAACTGACCCTAGAGGACTTCCTTTTGGACTTAGAGTATCAAAAGTCCATGTTGAGTCACTTTTCTTCTAATGATCTGTCTTACCTACATAAACCCAAAATCAATGCAAAGAAACAAGCAGGGGAACGGACTTCTATTTTTCCATCTCAGCCATCCTTTTCTTTCTTCTTTAATTTTCTCTCCTTCCATCATAATTCTATCTTCTCCCAATTACATCATCAAAATTTTCATGCACACAAATGAAAACCTTCATATAAGAGTACGAAAAAGGGGAGAAGGTTATTCTCTGCATTGTTAGTAGGCATCCTGCAAGGCTCACTGCATTTAAAATGAGGACTATTTAGTTCTAAACCAGGCACTGTAAGCCATTAGTTTTAATGTACTATAGTAGATAGAATTTTCATCTGCCTAGCTTGCTTTCCTAACATCCTTCTCTTGAATTGTTTGAATATTTCCTTCCTCATTCCATTCAGTACTATTGATATCATAACTACAGAGTCCCTTCCACCCTTCACAATAGTGGGCAAATGAACCAGGTTGGCTAAGATTTTACTTTCATAGTAGCTTCAATGACTAGTACAAGCATGAGCATGTGACTGAAACAGAGCTCATCATAGATATCACCAGGATTAATGTACACACCTTGGGAGAGGTGCTGCTGGCAGGTTAGTTTGAAATTCTTTGTGGCCATCCTGTCTACTAATGGAAGGAAGCTGTCTAAAGAATAATGGCACACAGAGAGGACCAGAGTGGGTAAGATGAAGAGAGATACAAAGCCTGAATCCATCTGGACCTAAATCAAAATGCATCCCTGTTCTCTCTAGCTAATGAATGAAAAATGAAGACTTAAGATATGTCCAACTTGAATATTCAGGGGCAAGCTTATGAAGTTGGTTTTTCCATCTGAGAGACTTCAGTAAGACTGGGAAAAGAGGAGAGAAAGGATAGAATAAAAACTAAAAGATAAAGAGTGAGAAAACAAAGACAAAGAATGATATGTTCACAACCTGCTCTGACTTTGGCAAGCACAGGGGACCAGTGGGTCCCTGAGGGAAGTTTTATATCCCCTGGAGACCTAAGCCTCAGTGTGAACTATTTCTAAGAGAGTGGGAAGCACAGTCCACCAAAGCCCTCACCATGGGACAAGGGAAATAGTGGCAGGCAGCAACTGCTAAAGGGGTCATCACCAAGGTCTGCAATCAGACTTGGAGAGAAATTCATCTCTCACCCACCACTGCCCATACTTAGTGCACTGTTGCAGATGCAGCAGTGGCCTTCCCATTGGAGCATGGTAAGCATGTGTTGGAAAAAGCTGCTTCCCATAATTCTCTAGTGGCTTCACTCTCATCAAAGGTGAGAATGAGCTGATAAAGTACCCTATTCATGTTGTCCCACTGAGGGCAAGCATAGCTGAGTAACGGCCTATCTGTTTAATTCAGCCTATGTGTTTGACTTACTCTTAAGTGCCATCTACTAGAATGCACCCTGAATTATACCATCAAACAAAAATACTTTGCTGGATCAAGCAATGCCTATGAATCCTACTGCATGAACCTATCTGCAACCAAGGAACCCATATAGGGTTTTGGCCCTCTGAAAGAATCTAGAAACAAACCCAATCAATTATACATAAAACATATACCACAGTCATATCCTCAAGGGAGAAAAGAATAAAAAAATACAAAGCCCCATCCAAAGGACAGCAAATTCAAACAGAAAAAGAAGTGTTAGCTCCCTCAAGTGAGAAGGAATCAGAGCAGGAACCCCAGCAACACAAAAATCTAAAGTGTTTTATCACCTCCAAAGGATTCCACTAGCTCCCTACCAATGGGTCCTATCCATAGTGAAATGTCTGAAATGATAGACATAGAATTCCAAATATGAATGGCAGGGAAACTCAATGAGATCCAAGAGAAAGTTGAAATCCAATCCAGTGAAGCCAGAAAAACAATCCAAGGTTTGAAACATGACATAGCTATATTAAGAAAGGACCAAACAGAACTGGAATTGAAAAATTCACTGGAGGAATTTCAAAATACAGTTGGAAGCCTTAATAACAGACTAGACCAAGCAGAAGAAAGAATTTCAGAGCTCAAAGACTGGTCCTTCAAATCAACCAGTCAGAAAAAAATAAAGAATTAAAGAATTAAAAACAACAAAGCCTCTGAGAAAATGAGATTACGTAAAGCAACCAAACCTACAACTTATTGCCATTCCTGAGAGAGAAGAGAATGTAAGCAACTTGGAAAACATATTTGAGGATATAATTCAGGAAAGTTTCCCCAGTCTTACTGGAGAGGTTGACATGTAGATACAAGACATCCAGAGAACTCCTCTGAGATACATTCAAGATGATCATCCCCAAGGCCCACAGTAATCAGACTTTCCAAGTTCAATTCAAAAGAAAAAATCTTAAATGAAGCTAGAAAAAGGGGCTATATTACCTATCAAGAGAATCCCATCAGGAAAACAACAAACTTCTCAGCAGAAATCCTACAAGCCAGAAGAGATTGGGGACTCATTTTCAGCATTCATAGGGAAAAGAAATTCCAGCCAAGAATTTTATATGTTGCCATAATATGCTTCATAAATGAAAGAGAAGTAAAGTCTTTCCAAGCCAAGCAATTGCTAAGGGAATTTTTTACCACCAGACCAGCCCTACATGAGATGCTTAAGGGAAATCTAAACATGGAAATGAAAATGATACTTGCTACAGTATCATACTTGCTACAGACCCTATAAAACAGCTACACAGTCAAGACTACAAAGCGACCAGCTAACCATGACAACACCATGACAGAAACAACACTTCACAAAGTAATATTAATCTTGAACATAAATTGTTGAAATGCTCCACTTAAGAGACAGAGTAGCAAATTAGATTAAACAAAGACTCAACTTTCTGCTGTCTTCAAGAGACCCATTTCACATGAAATGAAATCCATAGCTCAAAGTAAGGGGAAGGAAAAAGATCTATCATGTAAGTAGAAAACAAAAAAGACCCTAGGTGAATATTCTTGTATCAGATAAAACAGACTTTAAATGAACAACAGCAGAAAAAAAAAAAGACAAAAAAGAGCATTACATAATGATAAAGGGTTCAATTCAACAAGATTTAACAGGCCTAAACATATATATACCCAACATTGGAGCACCCAGATTTATAAAACAGCTATGACTAGACCTAAGAAAAGACTTATGTGCCACACAATAATAGTGGGAGACTTCAATACTCAATTTCAAACTATACTACAAGGCTATGGTAACCAAAATAGCATGGTACCGGCAAAAAATAATACCTTGACCAACGAAACAGAATGGAGAACCCAGAAATAAAGCTGCATACCTACAACCATCTGGTCTTTGGCAAAGCAATGAAACAATGAGGAAAAGACACCCTGTTCAATAAGTGGCGCTGAGAAAAGTAACCATATGTAGAAGAATGAAATTCAACCCAACCCCTCATCATATACAAAAATAAAGATGGATTAAATAATTAAATGTGACACCTCAAACTATACAAAATCCCCTCAGAAAACCTAGAAAAATCCCTTCTGGACGTTGGGCTAAGAAGAAAGTTTATGACCATGTTCTCAAAAGCAAATGCAACAAAACCAAAAATTGACAATTTAGGCCTAATTAGAATGGAGAGGTTCTGCATAGCAGAAGAAACTATCAACAGAGCAAACAGACAACCTACAGAATGAGAGAAAATATTTGCAAACTATGCATCTAACAACAGACTAATATCCAGAATGTATGAGGAACTAATGAACAAAAAACCAAATAGCCCCACTGAAAAGTGAGCAAAGGAATAACCACTTCTCAAAAGAAGACGTACAATTTCCCAAGACACATAAAAAAATGCTTAGCATCTCTAATCATCAGAGATGCAAATCAAACCACAGTGGGATGCCATCTCACACCAGTCAGAATCGCTATGATTTAAGAATTCAAAAAACAACAGATGTTGATGAGGTTGTGGAGAAAATGGAATGCTTAAACATTGTTGGTGAGATTGTAAATGAGTTTGGAGATTTCTCAGAGAACTGAAGATAGAATTACCATTCAACTCCGCAATTCCATTATTGGGTATATACCCAAAGGAAAAGATACCATTCTACCAAAAAGTGCAATAAACACCTGCACTCCTATGTTTTATTTATTGCAAGACTATTTACAATAGAAAATGTATAAAATCAACTTAGGTGCTCATCAAAGGTGGAATGGGCTAAAGAAAATATGGCATATATATATATATTATGGAATTCTTTGTAGCCACAAAAAAGAACAAAATTATGTCATGGATGCAATGAGAGGCCTAATTTTCCCAAGTGAGTTAATGCAGAAACAAAACCAAATACTGCATATTCTCACTTATAAGTGGGTACTAAACATTGCATATACATGCATATGAAAACAGTAGATGCTGGCGAATCCCAAGTGATGGGAGGAAAGGGTTGAAAAACTACCTGTTGGGTACTATGTTCACTACTCTGGTGACAGGTTTCACTGAAGCTCAAACCTTAGCATCAGGCAATATATTCATGTAACAAACCTGCTCATGTAGCCTCTGAATATAAAAACAACCCCCAAAAGACTGGTAAGGAAATAGAAAAAGTCATGGAAGTGGGAGTTAGAATGAAGAATTTCCATCTCAAAGCCCTGGGAATAGAGCAGAAAGTGTTCTGGCATAGAACCCATATAAACCTGCTGTGGTAGACTGTGTTATTGGTCCCAGTTATTTAACCCTCTCCTTATCCATGTGACTTTACAGCGACCACCCAATGTGGGCGAGGAGTACTTCTCCACCTCTTGCCACTGGTTTTGGCTGTGTCACTCGCTTTGGTCAAGAGAATAGGATAGAAATGATGATGCCCAGACCAGGACTAGGTCTCAAGAATATTTGCTCTTGCTTTTCTATCTCTGCCATCACCAGAAGAACATGTCTAGCTACTAGTCTGAGGAGAAGGTTGGGAAACATGTGGAGCCGTGCTGAGTGTTGAGCCTCGCCTGGATCAGCCAACCCACAGAGAGCTGCAGAATAAATGAGAGAGCCTAGCCAGTTCAGATTCATAACACGTTATTGTTCTAAGCCAATACTTTTGGGGGTAGTTTTTTTTTTTTTACAGCATTAGTATGAACATGGATAATGGATATTCTGCCAGCATATCATCTACAGATAACTCGAAATTTATTTATGCTAGATACTTGTACACCTTCTAGAGATAGGGGAGGGGACTTGAGGATCCTGTGCAGAATGGAGCATGAAGGAAAACCCACTTTTTGCCTAAGGTGGAACTCAATAGAACCAGTGAGGAAATTCACTGTGATTAGCTGAAATTGAGAACTTAGATAAAATCTTGTTGGTGGAAAGAGGGTGAGCTTATGATTTATAAAACTACCGATTAGATCTTAGTCATTCAATTTTGTCTATTGAAGAACCTCAGGGTGTCAGATTTGCTTTGTTTGTTTGCTGTTACCCCTTGCCTAGATAATTCCTTGTCGGTCACCAGTCTTCTTTCCCTATAGTAGATGCTCCAGCTTCATTCATCTATTTGTTTTCTGTTGTTAATGTCAGCCTATATCAGCAAAGACCTGACATTTTTAGGGACCTCTAAATGACGGGCCATGTAGAAATGAAACATTTTATTATTTCATAAATGGAAAAGCCAAGTACTTTTTCAGAATGATTAAACTCAGCAACTAATCCATTATTGAGGTAATTACTTTTAAATTTGCTGAAATGTTAGAGCACAGCTGGCTATAACACCAGAAAAATAAAACTGACTGCTTGTGGGTATTAGAGACAGAGGCATTAAACAAAGTATGACAATGGCAAAATGTTCTGCTCCGTGTAACAAGCCCGAAGGTATTTGATGTTCTTCTCAGAACTTAGTAGGGTAATCTATCTTTTAATGTACTAAATCCATGTCACTTCCACAGCTATACTCTTTGACACTTACCTGAGCTTCTAAGAATAATCACACAGTGGGTTTCCCCTTTACATTGACTGTAAATCACAAGGTATGACCTTGAAAGGTTCACTTCCCCTCTCTGAGTCCAGTGTTCTTACCTGTAAAAAGAGGCTGTATCTGAAATTATCTCTGAGGTCACATTCTGTTCTAAAACTGTATGATGCTCAAAAGGTCAGGTTAGAAAGGTGCAATTACAAAAAAAAAAACATGGATAAGGCCCAAGGAACCAATCAGAGCCTGTGTGAAGTTGAATGGTGGTCAAAAGCATCTCCAGTTAACATTATCATGGACAAAGAAGTGTCTGAAACGGTCAGGCCAGATTTCCCAAACTCTGGTGGTCTGTAGTTTAAGATATGTTGGAGGCTCACACTGTTGAAAGGGAGATGTTGGGGGCTGAGAGGAAAGATAGGGTGGGAGTATGGAACGTCAAAGAAGTGAGTTAAGGGGACCAAATCTCTAACCTATGCACTTTTAGACTGTTTCTTTTGATTATCTTTTTTGAGTTCTGTCTTGACTGCTTCTGCACATGACAGAAGGTATAACACCTGCCGGCCGGGCATGGTGGCTCACACCTGTGATCTTAGCACTTTGGGAGGCTGAGGCAGGTGGATCACCCGAGGTCAAGAGTTCGAGACCAGCCTGGTCAACATTATGAAACACTGTCTCTACTAAAAATATAAATATTAGCTAAATGTGGTGGCAGGCAGCTATAATCCCAGCTTCTTGGGAGGCTGAGGCAGGAGAATCACTTGAACCCAGGAGGCAGAGGTGGCAGTGAGCCGAGATTGTACCGTTGCACTCCAGTCTAAGTGACAGAACAAAAAACTCCTTTTGCTTTTTTTAAAAAAGAGGGATAGTGCTTGCCTATATTCAGAGAGACCTGAATGCAAATCTCTTTTGTCCTGTTAACTAACTGTGTCACCTTAAGATAACCACTTTACCTGTGAGCTATGATTTTTATGTCTATAATATTGGAAAAATAATACCTACATCAAAGGGTTTTGAGTTTCAGATGAAATAACATACATGGCAAAGAAATCTCAGCTGCAGCCTAGACTGGACCCACCATGGGTTTCAGCAACTGACAAATATATGAGTTGGCCCAGGAGAAGTGTGTTTTTAGGGGCGGTAAGGAAATTTCCAGCCCCCACCTCCCTCCCTCCCTCCCTCCCTCCCTCCCTCCCTTTCTTCCTTCCTTCCTCCTCAATCTTTCAGTGGCTCTTTATAATTGCCCTCAATCTTTCAGTGGCTCTTTATAATTGCCCTGCCCCAAAGGGGGAAGTTCTTCTTTTTATCTTTTCCATGCATGATCCCTGATACCTACATGCGGTGCAGCTTGGAAAAAACTCACACGTTTCAAGGGACTTAAACCTTCTTTTCTTATGCTAAGTTCTTCCCTTATTGTACTCAACTGGCTAAAGAATAAAAAGGCCCACCCGACATCCAGTTCATGGCTTTGCTTATAAAGCTCATAGTATGCTCTGGAGTGGAAAGCCTGCATGTGGTGCCCATCTAAGGCCAGAGACATCTGGAACTCAAAGACTGGACCCCACAGGAGGGCACTCCATGGGTCCAGGTAATCCCAGCCACTCCAAAGAGGACACTCTTGGCAGAGGTTCTGAGGTCTGGTATTAAGCCCTCCTTAGAATTTTCTCTCACAGTTGCAACGCTGCTTGGCCCCGACACTGTTTAGAGTCTGGAGTTGACTGTGTAGTGGGAAAGTGGAACGATGTTGCTTGTATCCAGGTTTTTGTGCTGTGGTTAGGGGCTCTGGTTAACATGTGATGCCCTCGCCCTCCTTTGGTATGGTTTGGTCCCAGTGCTCTTTGGAATCTGGGGAGGTTTGGCCTTTAAAAATGAAACTGCCATGGAGACTGCTTTACCCAAAATGTTGGTTCGCAGCCTTCATTGGATTATCTATTGGGACAAAGTAAAACTGGCAAGCTTGTTTTGACATCTTACAACTAAGGTTCCAAGCTATTGGATCTTCATTATGTGTGTGTATACATGTCTAGATGTGTCTATTTGTATGTACACTTATTGTTATACGTCGTATCTACCAAATTGGCTTATAAGTAAAAGAGCACTCATAAACTAAGTGAATAAGTCTAAGCAGTTTTCAAGTTCATGTGACTTAAGGTATCACTTTATTAAACAAGCTAGCTTTAAAATTATTGGTAGAATAAAAATAGAAACGCCTTTAGAATTGTCAGCATACATTTTGTCTCAATTTTATATTCGTCTTGGCTAGAAATTTTAAAATGTCAGGGTTAATTCAAGCTGGGAGCTGCTTGGGGTAAGCCGGCTTCCCATTCTGTTCGAGGTCTCCCTGGGATAGATGTATATCTGATTGCTTCCTTTGGAAAGGTTAATCAGAAATTCAAAAGAATACAACCATTTGTCTCCACCTGTGATCTGAAAGGCTCCCAAGCCTCCTTGCCTCAAGTTGTCCCACCTTTCTGGACCAACCAATGTTCACTTTACATATGTTGATTGATGTCTCATGTCTCCCTTGCTAAAAGTAAAAAATTAAGTACAGTGATAGAATAATTGTTTTAGGTAAACTTTTTGTGTAAATTAAAATCATAAAGTTATTTCTGATGCTTATTTAATACCTGGATCATTTCTGATTAAAAAAAGGGGTTTTAATATGGAGAAATACATTTCTAAAATTGTGGAATTGTTCTTATGTATAAATGCCCATATCTAATAGCTCAGGATTTCTTGCTTTTTAGGAATTCACTAGTTTTAGGTTACTAAAGATAAAATTCTAGTTAACACACAATTCTGTATACAAAATGTGCCAGAAAGAGCTATATTATTAGTGAGAAATAATAATTGTGTCTAATTCAGAAGTTATCTAAAAGTGCAAAATAAAGATTTGAAAAGATTGTTTATGAAATAATGTAGTAAGGAACCATCATGTAGGGAAAAAAATGTAAAAAAAGTTTAAACAATAGAATATACTTTAAAACCTGATAAAGAATTGGAAACATTTGGCTAATTAATATTCCCTAGTAAAGCTCTTAGTCTTGATTAAAGTAAGAAGTATTGCAAAAATGCATCAGAAGTTTGACAATTCTTTGTTTAAGGTAGTTAAGCATGAATCTGGATTTAGCGTGGAGCCAAATTTCACATATATGCTTGCATTGCTTCATACTGCGTTTACTGTTTTGCATGGATGGTGCTGGAGTGCTTATTAGTCATGTGCCTAAAGTGAATTTCTCAATTGCACAGAGGAATAAATAATAATAATAATAGTGAACTTAAGGATATTGAATTGTGTATTAGGCATTCAAAAATATTGGCTGAACTAAATTGAATTTTTGGGGGATGTATCAAGTCAATAAATCTTTCTGATGCCTTAGTGAATACAAGACCTAGTTTCGCAGAAAAGTTGTAAGGAATAGGAAGATGATGAGGTGTGGTCTTGTCTTCAAATAGTATCCAATCTAGTAAGGGAAATAGGGCCAATACCAAGAAAATTAGAAGCACTAAAAAAGATGAAAGGAGGGATAAATCCCTTCTATCTCTGAAGGTCAGGGGATATTTTATGAAACTGTAAGTGGCTTTTAAACAAGTGAGAACTTGATAGTAAATGTGTGGGGAGAGCATTCCAGGAGGAGAACGTACCTGGTAGTTTGAGAAACCTTAGGCTGTGTGCAGAGTTACCCAGTTGACTAGAGTAAGAGGATCTCTAGTGAAAGGTAGGTCAGTTCAGGTATAGGGGATGGAATGGTAGAGGTTGTGAGCACCTCCAGGATGGAGGTGGGAAGAGAAACTCAGGAAGCTATGAGAGTGGTTCAGATGTGATATGATAAAGACCTGAATAGAGAGGTGTGAACGTTGAGATAGAGCTCATAGGATTGGGGCATCATTAGGGGAGCTTTCCAAAACTCTGTGGCCACAGTTAGCTCTTGCTGTCATCTCAACAACTAGCTGCCTCCGCCAACTTGCATAATTCTCTTGGGATCAACATCTTCTTTCCCCTTTCTCCCTTCCTTCCTTCTTTTTCTTTTCTTTTTTCTCTCAGCTGTCACAGGTCAAAGAAAGGGCAATAAAGCTGACTCAAAGTGCCCTCCAAACACGGTGCAAATCCCATGCTTCTTAATTAAAGGAACACTGAGGCTGGCGTAATAAGAGGACAAGAGTGGGGTAACTGCTCTGTTGCCTTCTGTTATTGTTGGTTTTAATTAGATTTTTTAAGAAACATTTTTCATTTTGGAATAATTTTAGATTCATAGAAAAGTTCCAAAGATAGGATGAAGAATTGCCATCTATTCCACACCCAGTTTCACTATGGTTAACCTTTTAAGTTACCATTATATATTTGTCAAAATTGAGATATCGGCATTACATATTACTGTTAACTGAGCTGCTAACTTTTTTTGGATTTCACTAATTTTTCCATTAACTCCCTTTTTTTTGGTTCTGGGTTCAATTCAGGGTACCACACTGCATTTAGTTGTCATGTGTCTCCCTAGTCTCCACTGGTCTGTGACAGTTTCTGAGGCTTCCCTTGTTTTTCTTTACCTTTGCAGTCTTGAAGAGTGTTAGCCAGGTATCCTGTGTAATGACCTCAGTCAGGATTAGTCTGATGTTTTTTTCATGATTAGACTGGGGTTATGGGTTTTTGGAAAGAAGACCACAGAGGTAAAGTCTCTTTCTAGTCAAATCCTGTTAGTAGGTACATGATACCCATTACAGTTCAGAAAGTCGAGTTTATACTCACCTACTGTGTGACTCAATGTACTCTGTCCCTGTACAATGTCAAGAATTTATTGTTTTTTGCTTCTTCACCTTTTTTAAGAGAATGTTGGATTTGTAGGGAAAATGCAGTGAGCTTCTGGGGTATTGGGACTGAAGATGTAAGATAGACACTGTTGGCCCTTCCTCCAGGTTTCATTTTCCTGTGGATGCAGCCATCTGCAGGTGTCGAAAGTGCTGCATCTGATAGCTTTACCTTTGACGTTCTCTGGGAAATTGTCCTTGGCTGAGTGAGCCACCTCACTCTGAGATGCTTGAGAAGTTAATACCCCCTATTTCAAGCCCTGAGAATTGGCCAATGACAAACTCTTTGTGGGTATAAAAGCCCAGGTCCCTGCCTTAGAGATGCAATATATGGTCTTGTTTATAGCCCACCCCTGCCTGAGGGTATGGGCAGTCAGGCCAATGCTTGACATTGCCTGAGACCCTTGCTCAAATCTGTTCCTTTCCCTAATTTGGTTCTTTGACTCTGTTAGTGTTTTTCTCTTAAGAACACTTCCTCAATTAATCATTTGCAGCTGAACAAATCTCTTAGCCTTGGCTTAGGGAAACTGGCCTAAGACAGACACATACTCGTAAAAATGTGTTAGCCTTTGAGAGTGCTCTGTCTAGCCCAACACTCCACAGCCTGGGAAGTATTCAGTTAAATTTTATATAATGCTTCATTACTCAAATCCTGGTTGTCTTCCTGTAGTTGGAATTATAATTCTGAAAACATTACTCATGTGTAATGAAAAGGATTAATATTAGTAGGATGCTTATTATTTGGATAAGCTATGAAACAATCACTCTTCGTCTATCAAACTGTTAACTGGTGTGGCACTGTGGGGAGAACAAAACTGGTTCTCTAAATAGTTGCCTTTTTATATAATCATGAGTGGCCTGATTACTAAGTGTGGTGCTGTGGTTACACCAGCTTCCCTGGGCGTATCAGAGCTCAAACTATTCTTATGGTCACATATAGGGAGCCTATGGTTCAAAAGCTATAGCTCCTGGAAACCAAGCAGCTTTGTGTTTTTCTCCCCAGAGTCTGTGTCTTGGCAGCCTTGGGTTTATCTAGGAAATTGGGAACTTAATACCCCTTAGAAAAATAGTTTGAAATTAGGTTGAATTAGATAATCGACCCATGTTAGGTTGCTTCAGGTGAGGATTATAAACATATGTTCTAAATACAAACCAATAGAGTCAAAATAAAGTTTGGAGGTGAGGAAAGGGGTGAAATCAGAGATGACTTTAAGATTTCAAGCCTAGGACATCATGATTTTTTTTTCTTTATGAAAGATTAGCTGGAGTTTTAAAAGTTTGGTGATATTTAAATCCTAAAGAATAGTATAGTTTCCCTTCTCCCTGTGGAGATTTACCCCCTGCTCCTCTGGTCACCTTCCTGATGGATCACTGTGGTGCCAGTAGGAATGGCCTGCTAGGGAATGCAGCAAGCTCCCAGGGCCTTTCTGCTGCTTCTTCTACCACTGTATTTCACTTGGCTCTCTAAGTCACTAAGTGCCAGGTAAACACTACACATGAAGAGTGGTGAAAGGGAACGCTGATTACTGAAGTGGCCCGGAGAGGGAAAGCACTGGTCAACGTCACATGGACAAAGTTCATTGTTTTCTGAAGATGGCCTGGAAGTAGACTTTGCCACTGCTTCCTCCACAAACAGCTTTTTGTAACATGGGCTGCATGAAATCAGAGCAAACTTTCCCATTTCCTAACTTATATGAAAGTGAGAAGCAGCATGCAGTGAAGAACCCTTTATGCCAGAAGAGAAATGTCTACCTAGGATGCTTTTCCAGTTAATGTCAAAGAGGAAGTGAAGGAACCCCCAGGGACCAATACTGTGATCTTGGAAATGCACACCGCCTGTCCCAGGATATCTTGTGTGTTGCCTTGCAGCAGTGAGCATGCAATAACATCAAGTACCGTGACGTTCCATACATTGAGAGTGAGGAGTCTTGAGGCTGTAGGATGACAACACTTTGACTGTGGAAGTGCTAGTTTGAATACATGCGACAAAAGCAAAACCTGGTGTGCAAAAGTACAAATAACTATCTGGATTTCAAAGTGTGTCTACGATAATGTCACTAGTGTTGGAATACCTAGGATGAAATGTATTTGAAGAATTTCTACATTAACAGCAATTTCTGTTTAGTCTTAGATTTTAGTCATCTGAAGGGCTAAACAGAGGTCCTGTGACACCCAATAATGAGCTGTATCTCATAGCACTTCTTCCTAAGAGATGGCATCACCAAAGAAAATGCTAAGGAATAAAAACTGCCCCAAATTCTAAAAAAAAAAAAAAAAAAAAGAACAGTATAGTTTCAGGGGAAAAAGTTGGAAATGTTGTTGTATTAGGCTTCTCTAGAGGACAGAATTAATATTCAATAAATATCCATTGAGCATCTCTTCTGTGACAAGTACTCTATTAGGTGTCTAGGTGTATATAAAAGGGAGTTAATTAAGGGGTATTGGCTCATTGATCACAAGGTGAGGTCCCACAATAGGCTATCTGCAAGCTGAGGAGCAGGGAAGCCAGTCTGAGTTCCAAAGCTGAAGAACTTGAAGTCCGATGTTCTAGGGCAGGAAGCATCCAGCACAGAGAAAGATGGAGGCCAGAAGAAACCAGTCTAGTCTTCCCATGTTCTTCTGCCTGCTTTTATTCTGGCTGCACTGGCAGCTGATTAGATGGTGCCCACCCAGATTGAGGGTGGGTCTGTCTCTCCCATTCCACTGACCCGAATGTGAATCCCCTTTGACAACACCCTCACAAACACACCCAGGAACAATACTTTGCATCCTTCAATCCAATCAAGTTGGCAATATTAACCATCACAGTTATTTACTAGGCAACAAATTCACTGTTTCAAAGACTAACAAGATAAAGGTAGAAAGGTTTATTCTGTCTCATTGCACTGCTGGATAATGCAGCCACAGTTAAGAAACAAAGGCAAAGGAATGATTACTACAAGGAAGAGGATGGAGGTGCTATGTGGAGGATTAAAATTTGATAGGATGGTAGGTTAGGGAAGGAAAACACGTAAGTAAATACTAGTTACAGGTGATATTATAGTTCTGCCTTATTAGCTGGTAAGTTCATAGGTGTGGTATTATGTAAAACAATGCTTAAATTTAATATATAACCCATAAATTGAGTTTAAACTAATTCTCAACTAAAAGAGAAAGAGATAGAAAGGGAGAAGGAGAGGGAGGGAGACAGAGACAGAGACAGAGAGACACAGAGACAGAGAGGCAGAATATGAATGTAGCAGTTGTGTCTCAAAGGTATTGAAGTTTATATATATTTGTTAATTTACTTGGTGTTTTAGTTAAGACAAGCAAGACAGCACAGCTGTAGAGAGAGCAGTAACAAAATAAAAAGGTGAATAAAAATACGTATTTCAAGGTATTCATTAATTTATATGGTCTTTTTTATTTCCATATATAATCACTTTGAAAACTAGTGATGCACAAAAAGTTGAGACATGCTTGTTTTCAATTTTTCAACTCTGCTCCTTCCTGGTTGTTTCTTGAACACTTTTCCTAAATTCTCTCTAATTTAGTTGCTTCATGTGAAACTGGAAACTATAATCCCTCCCTCGCAGGGTGGTGGTAAGAAAGTAAGGTAATGCATGACAGTGCCTGGGGCACAGCATGTGCTGAACAAATAGTACGCATTGTTTTTAGTAGGTTATTGCAACAGAATGTCCGGCCTAATATTCCAGAAGCCCCAGAATTGGAAAAACGGTATAAAATAAAATGGAAGGGGATGCTAGCCTCATAATCCAAATGAAGCTGAAAAGAATTGGAGGCTTGATATCTCCTTCTAGGGCTTATTAAGTATGGGCAGCCAGACTGGTTTTGCTAACCTCCTGTACTCCCCAGAATTACCTTCCCTGGTCAAGGACATTCAATCCATCACTGATTCAATAAATATCCATTGAGCATCTATTCTGTGACAGGTACTCTATTAGGTGTCTAGGATCCAGCAGGGAATAAATAAGACACAGACATAATAAAAAAAACTAGGATATGGGCAAAAGAACCTTTAGACTTTAGGCAGATCTTTAGCTTAGTAGAGTGGGCCATGGTTTTTCTCTGTGGGATAGGGGAGGGATGCTTACCTCTCTTCTGAGTGGAGAAAAAGCAGGGGGGCATCAAGAGAGGAGTTCATAAAGATAGGGGTGTCAGGGGAAGTGGATTAGATGTCTGATTAAGCTGATTACACTCAATTGTCCTAGATATAAACTTATAGAAACTGAAAGTAACCATATAATTATGTGATCTTCCTGGAGTATTGTTATAGGACAGTAAAGTCATTGGAAAAAACATACAAAATACAATATTCCATGGTTCCACAAACCCATTTTATATTTGTCAGCATCATCATTGTTGTCATTGTTATGATTGTCATAACCGTCATCATTACCCAGACCATTAATTTAGGGGAAAGGCACCTCTTGCGAAAAAGAAGGTAATTTGAAGTTTAGGGAAGCCAAAGAAAAACTCTAGTTTGGGAAATAAGAGTTTGGCTGTTGTGCATGAAGATGGCTGCTCGCTTACTCTGCCCTCCAGTATCTAGCTCCCTGAGTAGAGTTCTCAAGTCACTGCGTCAATCCACGGGGGAATCAAGGTTCATCTTTCAGGTCAGTTTGAAAACATATCTGCAAGAATTTAGCCAGGGGGTTAATGCCTTCCACAGAGCTGGTGTGACTGCCCTTTTCTGGCAAGAACACAGATGGGTAAACAAGTACAAATTCCTTTTTTTTTTTTCATACAAAGGGTATTAAGGATCTGTACAAAGTAACTTTCTGCTCAAAATAATATATGCTTGGGTCTTGTCCTTGTTTCTCCAAGGGATTCTTGGGCCATTGGGAAATGAAGCTGTGGGAACACAGTGGTCAGACTTTGTCCGGCATTCAGAAGCTGCCTCCTCAGTGGCCTGGCTGGGTCCAGGTGGGCTCCCTTATTGGGTTTCTCAGAGATGGCATCCTCTAAAGACTTAGAGTTGGGTGCAAGAAATAAACACTTCAGCGTGAGGTATCATGGAGTCCTTTTAGAATTATGGAGGCTGCTTTCTTCCTGAGGAAAATTGGGTTCAGATACCACATGTGGTTTTTCTGGATTCTTACCTGTCATTTTCATCAAGAAAGAAGATCTTGCCATGGCTCAAGCTTTGCCATGCTCACTTGGAGAGTTTTGATTGGTGTCTGGGATTATACATAAAGTTAAAGACAATTTGGATGGCCTCCCAAAATAACAAATTAGGGAAAGAAGTCAGAGAATCCCAAAATGAATTTCTATGTTACTTGCTTGCATGAAAGGGGCATTGGCTCTCTAGTCAACATCATTTCTCTTAGCTATTTGTCTTTGTGACTCTGTAACTAAACGTCCCAACTTATGTTCATCCCTATTGAATTCACCTTCTGTTTTTACTCTTGCTCACCCCTCAAGTTTCAATTGAATGTGCTTATTAAGTGGTAGAATTGGTGTACACAAATATACACACAAATAAACACACGCTTAATTATACATACCCTCACCCCAGCCAGTGTTGAAAAAAGCATAAAACAATTTTCTGGAATCTGATTGCTCAAATCAACCCCGCAGAGAGATGATACCATCAATTTTGTGTGGAAGCCACATAGCGAGTGAAGACCAGCTGCCTGAGCAATTAAAAATAAATAAAATCTCAAATTTTAAAGCCACTATTTTAGCATTTCTTAAGCTTTTTGGTCTCAAAACCCCTTTACGCTTTTAAAAATTATTGAGTACCCTCAAGGGCACATATTTATGTGTGATGTAGCTCTCTATAGCTATAATATTAGAAATAAAAGCAAAGAATTTAAAAGATTTATTATCAGTATATTTAAAAATAATAAATTCATATCTTAATATAGATATTTTTACTAAAAACACCTTTATTTTCCAAAACTAAGAAAATGTACTGAGAAGAGTGGCATTGTTTTACATTTTGTAAACCTCTTCCACCTCTAGCTTCATGGAAGACATATGGAATCAAACAGCTGCTTCTGCATTCAATCTGTTGGGATATATTGGTTTGGTTGAAATATATGAAACGCTCAGGCACACAGATACTTACCTTGGCAAAGACAGGGACCTTGTGGAATCCCTAACACCATTTTTGCAACTTTCAGGGGTCCTTAGACTCTACTTTGAGAACTGCTGCTTGGTTCAACACCCAGGACTATCAAAGATTCTGTCCAGAATGCCGAGGAGTCACCTCATCAAAACACAGATGTGCCCACGGGGCCCCTTCACGCAGCAGGCTGCACATAGAAGGGGATTCTGAGGAAGCACAGGAAGCAGTCTCAAGGCCAGGCATGATGACCACACCTGTTAATCCCAGCACTTGAGAGACTGAGGCAGGAGGATTGCTTAAGTTCAGGAGTTCAAGACTAGCCTGAGAAATATAGTGAGACTCTGTCTCTGGAAATATAAAAATTAAAAAATATTAGCTGGGTATGGTGGTGCATACCTACAGTCCCAGCCTCGCCAGAGGTTTAGCTGGGAGGATCATTTCAGTTCAGGCATCATGAGCAACATCCTGGGTGATAAAATACACAACGTGCTTAGAAACAGTGCTGGGAGGCACACAATAAATGGCTGAAATGTTTATTTTTAAAATCAATGATAATAAGGCTAATGCTTATGAAATGAAACAATAGTAACTATATTTAATAATAGGCAGGGAATGGCCTGTCGACTTTAGATGTATTATTAACAAATGCAGGCTTTGCAAAAACTCTGTAAAATAAGAGTATGAGTTTCCCAGGGCTGTTCTTTACAAGGTATTGCAAATGGAGTGGCTTAAAACAATAGAAATTTCTCACAGTTTTGGAGGCCAGAAGTCCAAAATTCAGGTATTGGCAGGGCCAACAATGTGTTCTCTGAGGGCTCCAAGGGAGAATATGTTCCACGCCTTTCTCTTAGCTTGGTGTTGCTGACAGTCTTCGGTATTCTTTGGCTTGTAGATGGATGACTCCAGTCTCTCCCTCCCTTGTCAAATGGTGTTCTCCCTGTTTTCTTACAAGCACACCAATCATATTCAATGATGTTATCTACTCTAATAATATCTGCAATGACTCTGTTTCCAAATAGGGCCACATTCTCAGGTTCTGGGAAATATCTGAATTTTGAGGGGATTCTATCCAATTCAATAGAGGTAGATATTATTTTATCCTCCTTTTATGGATGAGTAAATCATGCACAGAGAGGTTAAGCAATCTGCCCAAGGTTATACAGCTAGTAAGTGGCAGAACTGGGATTCAAGCCCAGGCAACCAGACTCCAGAATCCATGCTCTTAAGTCAATGTGCCATATGTAAGGAAAATTATTAAATATATAAACTACGATATGTTATAGGATTTCATCTGTTTTTAAGGGCAAATATTTTCTTCAGATGAAATATGATAGAGAACTCCATGTTATAAATCTGAAAAATATAGAATTCTCTAGTTGAATTTGATGCAGAGGGGCCCTAACAATATCCAGAATGCTGAGGGGCATGCCTTAAAAACCACCGTGTTAGTTTCTTCTTGTGGCTGTAACAAATTACAACAAACGTAGTCACTTAAAACAACACAAATTTATTACCTCACAGTTCTGGAGATCAGAAGTCCAAAGTAGGTTCCACGGGTATTGGCAGGCTCTAGAGAGGATCTGTTTCCTTGACTTTTCTGAGGTCTAGAGGCCATGTACATCCCTTGGCCTGTGGCCTCTTACTCCATCTTCAAATCCAGCGGTGTAGCCTCTTCAGATCTCTCTTTGACTCTGAATCTCCATCCTTCCTCTTCCATCTCTTAAGTACTCTTGTGATTAAATTGGGCCCTGTAATCCCACTTGGGTAATCCAAAGGAACATCTCATTTCAATTTAATCACATCTGCAGAACCCCCTTTGCCAAAGAAGGTATCATGTTCACAGGTTTCAGGGATTAGGACAGGTGCCTCTTTGGGGCTCTTTTTCTGTCCACCACAACTATTAGCCAGATGACAATAGGAGAGGGCGGTTAGGAGGTCTGGAGTGTTGGCAGGACCTCACCGGGCAGAGGGGAGTCTGAGGTTGATCTTACAGATGGAGAGGCTTTCCAGGATGTGGAGAGGATTCCAGGCAGGGTAAATAGCATGAGAAAAGGCAAAGTAGCTGCAGCGACCCTGGCCTGAGCAAGTTGGGTGGCAAGGAGATGGGTCTAAATGGAAGAAAAGAGGTGTAGATTGGAAAAGTATGGAAACTGTGGAAAAGGTATGGAAAAGTTGGGCTCAATTCTTCAATCATAAAATGTGGAAGGTAGTGTCTTCTTTTTCATAGGCAACATTTCAGTATAATGTGTGGATGGTCTTTGCTGGAAATTAGGAATTGGATTAGCTAGCCTAAGATTCTATCACAGAGCTTTTTTTTTTTTTCGACTGCCATCTTTCTGTCTTTCCTTATTTCTTTAGCCCGTTTTTGTTTTTGTTCTTACTTTCTTTTTTTTTTTTTTTTTTGAGAAGGAGTTTTGCTCTTGTTTACCCAGACGATGGCATGCAATGGAGTGCAATGGCGCGATCTCGGCTCACCGCAACCTCCGCCTCCTGGGTCCAGGCAATTCTCCTGCCTCAGCCTCCTGAGTAGCTGGGATTACAGGCACAGGCCATCATGACCAGCTAAGTTTTTGTATTTTTAGTAGAGACGGGGTTTCACCATGTTGACCAGGATGGTCTCGATCTCTTGACCTCGTGATCCACCTGCCTCGGCCTCCCAAAGTGCTGGGATTACAGGTGTGAGCCCCTACGCCCGGCCTTTGTTCTTTCAACTTGAGTTTTAGCTTCATAGCAGACACCGTCAGTACCCACAGTGCACCCTTTCTCCACCCTGCATCTGTTTACCTTCAAAATGTCAGCTATTTTTTTTCCTAACATCTGTCTCTGGCTTCAAAGATTGCTTTGCGCACCTGCGAGGTGGTCAAAAATTTTGAAGGATTCACCACTTCTCCACTTCACGGCAGCTCTCTTCCAATGACTGAGGGGAGTTGACATACAAATTCTATTTCTGTTTTACCCTATTCAGTGGGATAACTGACACATGTGTCCTACGCTAGCTCCCCGAGTTACTCAGCAACTCCTGCTCCAGTTGCCTACAATGGTAACTTGACTGACATTGAGCCCTATGCTGTCTCCTTCCCTTCCTTGTCTCACTTCGCTACTCCCCTACAAGTGTTTGTTGGAATCAGCTCCCAGATGAACTACTTGCCATGTGGATCCATGTCATAGGGGGCATGAATTGTGTCTTTGGGGAAACTTATACAAAGCAGGCTTTCATCAACTCCTGATTCAACCTCTCTAAAGGGTTAAAAGAGGTCAAGGGGGAAAGGGTTCACTAGGAAAAAGTAAAAGTTATGGGTAAACAGGAAGGGTTAAAAAATGTGATAGAAGGGACAATTGCATGTAAAACAGTTCTAATTAGTAATATCCTGGAAAATAAAACTTGGTCCATTGTCAGGGGCAGAGCATAGGAAATACGGTTTGTAGAATCACTTGAAGAAAGAGATCCAGCCAAATAGACTGGGTCCCTGTAGTAGACATGTTTGCAGTTCTTAACCAATCCCAATAACGTTGCAGTCTGAGTGTTAACAAAAGGGTCGGTTGAGACCTGACTTGCCCATGATTCAGATGGTCCAACCATATTATTGAAGGACAGGGTGCCAGAAAGTCCAATTTCCTATGAATCTAATCACCTGGGAACACCTTGAGGAAGAGTCAACATGAATGCCCCCCTCTCAGGTACTGGAAGAGCCTTTTTTTTGCCTCCCAGAGATTTTGGGGAGTATTGCCCTGGCAAACGCACAATTGTCACTTTATTCAACCCATGGAAGAATCCTGTGAACTGGGGGTTATTCCATGAGCCTCTCCTTTGATCGGTTAAAGATCAAGTGATTTATTATCAAGCAATGTATTGCTGTTTGAACAGAAACTCAAAATTGCCTTTTGAATTTGTTGATGTCAGTTTTAAATACATATTCAGGGTCTGGAAAAGATTGTAGACTTCTTTATTATACTTTGGTTATAATTCTTATTTCTGTTATTCTTTGCTTTTAGTAAGACTGGATTAAACTGAATGTTTAAATGAATTAGAGGAATTTGGGGACCTTTTGACAAACTTCTTTGACATATACTGAACTTCAAGAGGTGAAGGGAGAGAAAAGATTGGAAAGATTCTGAGAAAAGTGTTGGTGGTGCTGGGAAACGTGGATGAGTACTACTGATGAGCTGGCTGAGGGCTCTCTGGAGGGCTTCGCTCTTCACTCTGATAAATGTAAGCATTATTCTGGAGTTAGTAGTGATCTACTGAATATTTTTGAACATGGGACTGATAAAGTCACTATGATGAATAAAGGCCCATTAAGTGTTTTCTTTTTCTTTTTTCTTCTTCTTCTTCTTTTTTTTTTTTAGTTTTAAGTATCTTATTTTATTTTTGTGTGTTTATTTTCTGAGACAGTGTCTTACTCTGATGCCCATGCTGGAGGGCAGTGGAAACTTCATGGCTCACTGCCACCTTGATCTGCTGAGGTTAAGTGATCTTCTCACCTCAGCCACTCAAGTAACTGGGACTACAGGCATGTACCACCATGCCTGGCTAATTATTTTTCTTCCATCATTTCTTTGTCATTCAGACAGATCATACAGGATAAATTAGGTTGAACCTTATGAGATTAGGTTTGACTATTTTTGTAGGTTAACCAATCAGATATTGGCAATTTTATGTGGTTTCACCTAACGTCTTCTAAGCAAAGTAACTAGAACTGGCTCAAAACTTTTAGTTTTGAAATTGACTCAAGAATATTTTCTTCTTCCTGTTCATTGGCAGCTGTTGAGGCTTGCCAGTGGGAAGGTGGGCAATACCCAGGGTAGGAGGCCCCTGGGATTATGAAGATTATCCCATCTTTGCCTCCTGCCTGGTGGATTCAGCTTTCAGGCCAACATTAGAGGACTCCTGCTGAGCTAGCACTTCTTCCAAAGCCAGCTTCTCAATGGGTGTAAGTGTCAGCATGTGGAGCTATCTTCTTCGAAATTCCCAGAAAGAGGAAGGGCAGCTGGCATCTTCAAAGGACTGTTGCTATGCTGTGGACTCACCTAGAGATGTCACAAGCTTTCCCCTGGCAATCACACAACCAGATGGCCTATGGTGAGCCCCTGTGAGAAGGGAAATAGACTGATCTGTAAACATTTTATCAAAGTGTGAGAAAAGGAGGAGAGAGGAGGACAGATAAAAAGAGGGAACGGGGAGAAGAGAAAGCATAAGGGGAAGCTCTATATTGAGAGAGAATTGAAATTGAAGCTTAGAAACAGAAAGACATTTCCAGATGTGTGCCTCCGTGCGAATCTTCCATGGGGAAGATGAGGGTCGGGAAATGTCCAAATCCCAAACAAGAAACATAATCTGTTAAAAAAAGTACTTATTTTTTTTGTTCTGTGGATTTATTGTTATTTAAAAAAATCCTAAAAATATGTAAATCATATTACCTAGATTAAAAAGAATAAAATAGTATTTAATCAATGGTTGAACAATGATTTAGAAAGATCATTGCACTTCTGGACTAGTTTTCTCTCTCTAGGTAGCTGTATAGCTTTGTGCACTCTCACATTTTCTCCCTTTCTGGCCTCAGTTATTTTAATCAGCTACATAACCCAGTTATGTGAGCTAATTGTTGAAGGCAGTAGGACTTGAGAAAAAGCTGGATAGGCAGAACTTTGACCTTTTACCCCATCTCATTTGAATCATGTCAGTGCCAGAAATTTTGTCTCATTTTTTAAAAAATTGTCTATCTCTCCATTTAATAAAGGTAGAGTCCCTTTGAGGAAACACTTCCTTGACCTGTCTGCAGTTCACCTAAGACCTCTAGACTTCTCCATGTTTCCAAGAACCTCTATCAGATTGCTTAATTAAGATTCCATGAGCCACTATCATACCTCCTTCAGTAAAGACTTGTCATCATTGTTGGTAAAAAACCAGAAAATAATGTGTGTCTGCTATTAAAAGACATTTTCTTTTTTCTCTCCCCGACATCTTGGTAGATATGGCCTGATTCAGTATTTGAACATAATGACTGGCCTCAAAATAAGACTTCAGACAAAAATAAATGAGACTGATGGAAATACATCATCAGTGCACAAAATCCAAGGCATCTGGTAGAATTCTATTACCCATTTTTTTCCACTTGGGAGAAACATTAGTTTCTGCTGCTTTCTCTGAGTGCAGCAGAGGGAAGGTTGTGGTTTTGGTTGAGAAAGCACTCTTATTATACACCTCTATTTTTAGAATTTTTAGACATCTATCTTATTGACTTGGGTTTATAATTTAGACCTGTAACCTTTAGAAAAAATAAGCCTTCCCCCTTGAAATTTCTCATTTGTGCTTTTAGCCCAGAGGAGAACTTTATTGAAAGTTTAGCAAAACCTGCCTTATCATCAAGGTTACAGAGCTACTCAAAGAGAAAAGAGTGTTATTTTGTCCATAATATCCTGGGACACTCCCTGGATTCCCACTCCCTGCCCTAAAGCCATGGTATCCCTGAGGATCTGTGGGTCGCTAAGCATCCATAGTACATAAATTCAAGAGCTGAGAAGTTCTGAGTAGTACATACGGAACATTCATTCATCCAACTTATATTACTTGCTGTCTATTTTCTGTTTAGAGGTGCTATATGGAGTCCATATGGTGGGGGTCAGAGGTGCTCATGTGAGATACTACATAGATGGACTGTTTGGAACAATTGAGAGTAGCTATAGTAGACGCTGCTGGCCCTGTAGAGTGGTGCACTCCTCCCCTCGCTGCTCTAGGTATTACCTGATAAGAGATTGCTGTGCTCTGAATGTTTGTGTCTCCTCAAAATTTATAGGTTGAGATGTAATTAACAAATGTAGTAGTATTAAGAGGTGGTGCCCTTGGGAGCTGATTAGGTCATGAGGGTCCCACTCTCATGAATGGGAGTAGTATCCTCATAAAAGAAGCCTGAGGGGGCTTGTTTGCCCTTTACTCCATGTTTGGATGCAGTAGGAAGGTGCCATCTATGAGGAGTGGGCCCTCGACAAACATAGAACCTGATGGCACATTTATCTTGGACTTCCCGGTCTTCAGAACCATGAGCAATACATTTCTGGTGTTAAAAAAAAATTTACCCAGTCTATGGTATTTTGTTACAGCAGCCTGAATGAACTAAGAACAAAGCTGACAGCTGAACCCTTCTCAGAGACTTTTTCTCTACCATGAGATCTATATTTCTAGGGGATGCTGAAAGGTATGCCCTCCTCCTGAGGAGTAGCCATAGCTGATATCTGACTGAAATAGGGCACAAAAGCCCAACCCCATTGCCTCAAGTTGAGGCAACTCATGTTGCTGCTCATTCTCCAGAGTTTCTTGTGCTCAGGTTGAGGCTGAATTTCTCGTTCAGCTTCTTCACCTGCCCTATCCTGCTCCTCTTACTTCCTTATGGTTGGTTTTCTTCTGGGGGGATTAAATCACCTGCATAAGAATCCCCATCTTGGGTTCTGCTTCTAGAGAACCTGATTTTAGACAGTAATAGTTGTTTTGTCAATTAATGTTGGCTTTGTTCTATATGCAGTATATATGCATTGTTGAAAACAAGAAAATCTAAGAAAAAAGAACAAAATAAATAATGCTAGACTCTAGAAGTAGCCATTGTTGACCTTGGCAAACATCCTTTTATGCAGAAATATTTATGTAGTAACTGTTACATTCATGGCCCTGAGTAGACTGAATCCCCATATATATGCCCCCGTTTAGTTTTTTCCCATTTTGTCTCTCGCTTTGGTCATGTGATTTATTTATATCAATGGGATCCCAGGAAACATTATTCAAGAAGAGGCATGGCAAGAGCTTGCATATCAGGGTTTGTATTGACTTTACTTTCTTATTTTTTGTATACTTGATGCTCTGGAATTTGGGGACTTGGTTCTTGAGAGAATGCCCATTCCAGGGCTAGCTAATTTTTAGAAACAGCAAACGACTCCCCTGCGAGAGTACCTTTGATATACAAACCACCTAGCCCGGAGCCCACACCCCCAATCATCTTTATCTCTCACACACCAATCCAACATTCCCTGTATCCTAAATTACCCCAGGGCCAGGTATTAGACAACTAGCAACCAGCCCTATAGCCCAGAGCCCTCTGAAATTATTAAAACTCTCTAATCTTAAGCTGACTTAGCATGTCTTCCCTGCCCCTTCCATTCCTTTCTGTGAAAACTCCAGCAAAGGGTCTCAGTCATTCCAGTCCTTCCACCACTTCTGCTTCCTAATTGACCTTAGTGCTTCCCTTTGTGGACCTGCACATCAGGCCGTGCCTTCTGTTTCTAGGGATCTGTGCTTATGAACTTCTTCCTTTGTGGCAGCCATTTCTTTGTCTGTCTTACCATGTCTGATTAAAACAAATCCTGGGTACATTTTTAGAACAGAGTTTATTTTCTTAGAACACTCCCTCTTTAAAGCCAGTCCCCATGCATAAAGAATTTCAAGTAATCATCCTGAATGATGAGTGAGACCCGGGAGAATGAGAAGCCCCATAGGACGGTCTACACCAGCTGAGCTCCTCCCTGAATGCAGGTGCATGAGGAATCTCAGATGCACTACATGGGGCAGAGTTGCATGTCAGGGCACAGCCTACCCACAGAATTGTGAGACATAATGCCATTGTTGTTTTAAGTCACTGAGGTTTGGACTTTGTTGGTATGCAGTAGAATATTATTCAAACAATGTAGTAGGAAAGGGACCTTACGGGGCCAGTTCTGCCTTTCATCCTGCATGTATGCAGCATGTCTCCCTCCACAACACCCTATAATTCCAGGGCAGGAATGCTTCTCATTTCATTGATAAATTCTATGGCATTCATAGGCTCATTTTTCCACTGGGCCAGGCCACTGTATTTAAAAGGTGGTTCCCAGGTAGTTTGCTTTCATTTGCTTTCCTCATTCCATGCAGGGAAATCAGTAAGCCATGGCCCAGCTCTCCTCTCTCTGTATGCATGGCTAAACAGAATGTTTGGTTTTGGCTGTGGTGATGTGGCAGAGGTCCCACTGAGGCTCCCAGTTCATCTTTAACTGTCTTTATGGCCATTTCAGGCAGTGACCCAGCTAATAAACTGGTACTGTTTACCATTTGGATTTGTTCCTTGTATTACTCTACTTTGGGAATGCTAACAAATAGGAATACTTGGCAGGGCAAAAGCCAGGCCTTCCTGAGTTTTCTGACCCCAAATACTTAATGGCATCAAAACCTATCCATATTTTTGCCTTTTACACTTTACATCTAGCAAAATAAACTCATAATTTCCGTAACTTTCTTTGTCACCACAAATATGCTGCAAGTATATCTTTATGTCTATAAAAAATCTGCAGTGTAATTTCCAGTGGCAAATGGCATTCCATTATATAGATAGAGAGTGACTCATCTTACTGATACGATTTTTAAAATATAAGTTCTGTTTTTTCACTATTATAGAAAATACTGGGCTGAATATTCTTAAAACTGAATGCTTATGCACATTCTTAAACATTTTCTTAGGATGCATTCATAGAAGTAGAATTTTGAATCATAAGGTATGTGACTTTTTTTTTTTTTTTGAGATGGAGTTTTGCTCTTGTTGTTTAGGCTGTAGTGCAATGGCATGAGCTTGGCTCACTGCAACCTCCGCCTCCCGGGTTCAAGTGAATTTTCTGCCTTAGCCTTCTGAGTAGCTTGGTTTACAGCCATGTACCACCACACTCAGCTAATCTTTTGTATTTTTAGCAGAGATGGGGTTTCTCCAATGTTGGTCAGGCTTGAACTCCCAACCACAGGTGATCCACCCACCTCAGCCTCTCAATGTGGTGGGACTATAGGCATGAGCCACTGTGCCCAGCCATGGGTATGTGAAATTTTTAAAGCATTTAATAAATATTGCCAAGTCCATCCCCAGCACCAGCCACAACCACAAAAGACTAGACCATTTGTACTCTTAGCAGTGGATGAATATGACCATTTTTATCATCCTCACCATCACTGATATTTTTATTTTTACCATTTATATAAGAAAGATGCTCTCCCAATGTTTTAATTTCTACTTATTTGATTACTAATGAGGCTAAATACTTTTTATATGTGTATTTGTCATTTTGCGTCTTAATCTGTGATGTGACTATTCATAAAATATTTTAAAATCTTTTAATTTCATGTAGCATCATTTATCTAGAAAACTACATCGAATCGGCTATCAGTTTTGTGAATTATGGGAAAAATATGGACACCTCTTGTTTGACCTGGTTGGAAGCAGAAAATAAATGTCCAAATACCTTTGTTGAATACATATTTGGCTTGATGGTGGAAATCCAGTGTGAATAAGCCCCAATTCCTATACTCAAGTCCTGTGCAGTCTAGGAAGGAAAAAATACTTAATATTTTTTAAATTTAAAAAATTTTATTGTTATAAGAACACTTAACATGAAATCTATCCTCTTAACCAAATTTTAAGTGTATAATACATTATTGTTGACTATGGATACAATGTTGTACAGAATGTCTCTAGAGTTTATTTATATTGCTTGGCTGAAACTTTTTCCAGTTTATTAGTAACTCTCCATTTCTTCCTCTCCCTAGAATGTTGAATTCTGTTTTGATTCAAGACAGGACCAGAGTTTAATACATTATTTTCCAGTTGCATGGAGAAGTACTAGAGCTAGAAAAATACCAGAAAAAAATTGTTGATTTGGTCCCAGAATTGCCACAAGAGTATATTGAACCCCTGAGACTTTTTTTTCACAACTTTCTGAACCTGGTATGCTTGATTCAGTTCTTTAGATCGAGGCCTTTCGTTCCAAGTACAGAATTTGGTGGGATTTGCAGTATATGTGGTAGATCCTAAAACTGTTTTCTTTTTTTTTTTTTTTTTTTCCCTTAGCTCTTCCTACAGCAGGAGCTAAGAAGCCATACTGAGCACAATTTCTGACTTGCTTTCATCTTTTCTTCTTCCATGCAATCTCTTCCTTTTTAGACAGCTCTATTTTCAGCTTTACATCTGCGGGATGAACCAGAGAAGATCTCTGGAGGTTAGCAGTCATGTTCCATTTTGTGTGAGCAAGGACTAATTGTACATTTGAACATTGTTCTCATGGGGCATTTGCTTATGGTTTTAATAGTAAAGCTTGCAGTGATTATAACTACTCCACAAAGGTGAATTTCATTCAAATTGCCCCTCAAATAATCATCATGGTACTAACAGTGGTTTAGTATGCTTTAGAGATGTTTAGTATGTTTTAGATAAGGATGTTGAAAAAAAATTTCTCTTTTCTCTCTCATCTCTTTGTGTCTGCAAGAAACAAGAATGCAACACAGAACACATCATGTATTGAATGAGTTTTCTGATGGTATCAACAAGGGACCCTTTGTGGTTAGGTGTGCTTAGCATTTGTGACAACTCTCTGAATACCTCCAGTATCTCTGATTTGAAGCTGATTATTTCTTATGCTTTCCTATCCATAGATTGATTTAAAGCTCTTTGTTTTTAGTTACACGAAATATCTGATAATGAATTAGTTATGTTTATACTTTCCTATTTCAATATAATTTAGTGTTTTCTTAATTTATTCTCTAATAACTTTTTTTTCTTTTTTCTTTTTCTTTTTATTTTTGAGTTGGAGTTTCGCTCTTGTTACCCAGGCTGGAGTGCAATGGCGTAATCTTGGCTCACCACAACCTCCGCGGTTCAGGCAATTCTCCTGCCTCAGTCTCCTGAGTAGCTGGGATTACAGGCACACGCCACCATGCACAGCTAATTTTTTGAATTTTTAGTAGAGACGGGGTTTCACTATGTTGACCAGGATGGTCTCGATCTCTTGACCTCATGATCCACCCGCCTCGGCCTCCCAAAGTGCTGGGATTACAGGTGTGAGCCACTGCACCTGGCCCCTGTTTCTCCTTTTTAAGAACTTTTATTTTTCATGAACCAGAAGTATCTCTTACTTTAGTTTCTTATTTCTCTTTTGAAAAGCAGTCTACTCTTGGCAGATAAATGTGAGTTCTGAGGATTGGTAGGCAACTTTCCTGAAAGCTCTTCTCAGCCAAGTAGCGTCTCTCATGGGACCCAGTTTTATAGTTCTCTTCTATGAGGCTCTCAAAAGCAAACTTTGGAACTATTTTTTGCAGCTCTGCTTGAGCAAAGAGTATGTTTTTGGCCAGTCTTACAAGATGATGCAGTTCAAACAATAATTTTTGAAGACTTTTCAGGCTGTCAAGATTCTTCCCATCTTTTGACTTCTAAAGAGCTACATCAGGTCTCTGAAGGTAGTTGAGAGCAGTGCCTGAAAAAGGCCAGCTTTAATAGTCAAAAGGAAAAAATGTGTAAGGGACAAGTTAAAGAATGGGCAAAATCTTTATGTTTTTGTTCTTTAACTCATATAAACTAATGAACATGCATTGTCAACATGTTATATTTATCCTCTTGCTGTTGGTCATCTTGTTGTTGAAGCTTGCTTCATGAAAATAGAGGAGAGGGCTTGGAGGAGACTGCCTCTACCTGCTGGCTCTGGAGCAGGACACTGCCCTCTTCTGAAGACGTTTTTACCATGATTGCATTCTCCTCCAACTCTGCATTTCAAAATGTGCCTAGTAGACCTTTCTGGTTTTCTGAATGCTATTCTGGGAAGAATCATAATGGATGCTAAAAATAAACAAATCGTCACTAAAAGAATCAAGCTTTTAACTTGATTCTTTTAGTAAAAGCCATTACCATTACCATTTTTGAGTCATTACTATTTGTTAACTCCTGTGTTTATTAAGACTATTGTATCCATTGACTCATATAATCAACCCACCCCCAAACGCTAGAAGACTGGGGAGTTTTATCATTCCAGTTTTATAGAAGGGATGACTGAAGCTTAGCAAGATTAATACACTTTTTGGCCAAAGATCTACATTGATAAGTAGTAGAGCCAGAATTTATTCTCAGGTTAGACTAACCTCAAATATACTGCATACTGATGTTTTCGCCATGCTAAGAGCTAAGGATCATAGACTTTTACAATTGGAGGGAAATTTCTCTACCTCTCTCATTTCAAAAGTGGGAGACCTGAGACCTGGTCTAGTTCTGGTGAGGGTCCTCTTCTGGAGGCAGACTTCTAACTTGTAGTTTTATTCTCACATTGCAGAGAGTGTGCTGGTATTCTGGCCTCTTCTTACAGGGGCACTAATCTTATTCATGACAGTTCCACTCTTATGACGTAAATGTCTCCCAAAGGTTCCATCTGCTAATGCGATCACATTGGTGATTATATTTCACCATAAATGTTGGAGGTGCACAAACATTCAGGTCATAACAGATCTCACAGCATGGTGGTTTACTTCTTTCAAGCCAGCAGAGAAAAATGTCACTTCAGTCTGCTTTATGTAATGTAGCATAATCATGGGTGTGATATTTCATCACCTTTGCTGTAGACTCTTGGCTAGAAGCTAGCCAATATTAACCTGCACTCAAAGGGGTTTTCTGTAAGGGCATAACTCATTTGGGATCATGTTAGAATTCTGCTTTCCCAAGACAGAAGAAAAGTTTAAACAGTATGAATGTAGCAGATGATATCAAACTGAAAGTGATAGAATGTTCATGTAGGTGTGCTTTCAGGAATTACCTGATATCATGGCTCTTAGCTCTGGCTGAACATTAGAATCACCCAAGCAACTTTAAACTAATAGTCTCATCCCTAGAGAGTCTGATTTAATTAGTCTAGGTTAAGACCTGGGCATCACATAAAAAAAAAAATCTTCTAAAAGCAGCAAGAGAAAAGAAACAAATACCATACAATGGAACTCCATTACATCTTGCAGCAGGCTTTTCAGTGGAAACATAAAGGCTTAGACAGAGTGGCATGATATATTTAAAACGCTGAATGAATAAAACTTTTATTCTAGAATAGTATATCTGGCAAAAATATCCATCTACCAAAAAGTAGAAGTAAAGGCTTCCTCAGACAAGAAAAACTGAGGGATTCCAGACCTGTCCTCTAAGAAATAATGAAGAGAGTACTTCGATCAAACAGAAAAATATGTTATTGAGCAATGAGTAATCACCTGAAGGTCCAAAACTCACTGGAAATAGTAAGCACACAAAACTTGGAATATTGTAACACTGTGACTCTGGTGTGTAAACTACTTTTATCTAAACTAGAAAGACCAATGGTGAACCAATAAAATAACTACAGCAAACTTTACAAGACATAGTAAAATAAAATACAAATAGAAACAACAAAAAAGTTACAAAGTGGGGGGATGAAATTAAGGTGTAGAGTATTAGTTTTCTTTTATTATCAGTTTAAAATAATGTGTTATTAGATAGTATTTGCAAGCCTTATTGTAACCTTAAACAAACAAACAAAAAATACAATGGATACACAAAAACTAAGAAGCAAGAAATAATTTTATATCTTCAGAGAAAACCATCTTTACTAGAGCAAGACAGGAAGGAAAGAAAGAAGGACAAAAAGACCACAAAAAAACCAGATAGCAAATTAAAAATGATATGAGTCAGTCTTTACTTGTTAATTAAAGACTGAATGTAAATGAACTAAATTCTCCAATCAAAAGACAGACTGGCTGAATGGATTGAAAAATAAGACTCATTGATCTTTTGTTTGCAAGAAACACACTTCACCTATAAAGACACACATAAACTGAAAATAAAGGGATGGAAAAAGATATTCCATGTCAAAGGAAACAAAAAATGATCAGGAGTAGCTATACTTATATCAGACAAAATAGATTTTAAGACAAAAAGTAAAAGAAGAGAGAGATAATGTCATTATATAATGATAAAGGGGTCAATTCACAAAGAGGCTATAACAATTGTAAATATATATGCACCTGACACTGAAGCACTTGGATATATACAGCAAATATTATTAGAGCTACAGAGAGAGAGAAAAGTCCCAATACAATAGTAGCTGGAGACTTTGAAACCCCACTTGTAGCCTTGGACAGATCTTCCAGACAGAAAATCAACAAAGAAACATTAGATGTAGGCTGGGTATAGTGACTTACAACTGTAATCCCAGCAGTTTGGGAGGCCAAGGCAGGTTGATCACCTGAGGTCAGGAGTTCAAGACCAGCCTGACCAACATGGTGAAACCCTGTCTCTACTAAAAGTACAAAAATTAGCCAGATGTACTGATGGGTGCTTATAATCCCAGCTGCTCAGTAGGCTTAGGCAGGAGAATCACTTGAACCTGGGAGGCAGAGATTGCAGTAAGCAGAGATCTCACCATTGCACTCCAGCCTGGGCAACAGAGTGAAACTCCATCTCAAAAAATAAATAATAACAATAACAATAATATAAACATCAGACTTAGTGTATACTATAGACCAAATGAACTTAATGAATATTAACAGAATTTATAATCCAAGAGCTGCAGAATACACATTATTTTCCTCAATACATGAATCATCTTTAAGGATAGACAAAACAAATCTTAAAACATTAAAAAATTTGAAATAATGGCAAGATCTTCTCTGACTACAATGGAATAAAACTAGAAATCAGTAACAAGAATTTTCGAAAGTATACAAATACATGGAAATAAAGCAATATGTTCCTGAATGATCCGTGAGTCAGTGAGGAAATCAAGAAAGAAACTGAAAAATTTCTTGAAGCAAATTTTAATGAAAATATAACATATCAACAAAAACCTATGGGGTACAGCAAAAGCAATACTAAAAAGGAAATTTATAGTTATAAGCACCGTACATCAAAAAAGAAGAAAAACTTCATATAGACAATCTAATCATGTATCTTAAAGAACGAGAAAAGCAAGAGCAAACCAAACCCTAAATTAGAAGAAAAGAAGTAATAAAGATCAGAAAAGACAGACATGAAATTGAAATGAAGTAAACAATACAAAAGACCAATGGAAGAAAAGTTTGGTTTTTGAAAAGTTCCACAAAATTGTCAAACCTTTAGCCAGATAGACAGAAAAAAGGGAAAGATACAAATAAATAAAACCAGAAATGAAAAAGGAGATCGTATAACTGTTACTGCAGAAATTCCAAGGATCATGAGTAGCTACTGCGAGCAACTATATGCCAATGAATTGAAAAATCTAGAAAAACTGGACAAATTGGTAGACACATACAGTCTTCCAAGACGGAATGATGAAGATATTCCAAACCTGAAGAGACCAATAACAAGTAACAAGATTAAAGCCATAATTAAAAGTCTCCCAGGATCCTATGGCTCTACTGTTGAATCTACCAAATCTTTAAAGAAGAACTGATACAAATTCAATTATACTTGAACTATTGCAAAAAATAGAGGAGGATGAAATACTTCCAAACTAATTGTATCAGACCAGTATTACCCTGATACCAAAACCAGACAAAGACACATCAAAAAAAAAAAAAAAAAAAAAGGAAACTACAGACTAATATCCCTGATGAATATTGGTGCAATAACTATCAACAAAATACTAGCAACCAAATTCAACAATTAAGTTAAGAAGATCACTTCATCATGACCAAGTGAGATTTATCCCTGGGAAGCAAAGATGGTTCAACATACACAAATCAATCAATATGATACATCGTATCAACAGAATGAAGGAAAAAATATATGATCATTTCAATTGATTTTGGAAAAGTGTTTTATAAAATTTACCATCCCTTCACGATAAAAACCCTAAAAAACTGGATATAGAAGGAAGATACCTCACTATAATAAAAGCCATATGTAACAGATCCACAGCTAGTATAATATTGAATGGTGAAAAATTAAAAGCCTTTCCTCTCAGATTTGGAACATGACAGGGAGGCCCACTGTCACCACTATTATTAAACATAGTACTGGAAGTCCTAGTTAGAGCAATTGAACAAGAGAAAGATATAAAGAACATCCAAATTGGAAAGAAAGAAGTGGAATTATCCTTGTTTGCATATGATATAATCTTATATTTGGAAAAACCTAAAGACCCCATGAGACAACTATTAGAATGGTAAACAAATTCGGTAAAATTGCAGGATACAACATTAACATACAAAAATCAGTAGCATTTGTCTTTGCCAACAGTGAACAATCTGAAAAAGAAATAAAAAATAATCTCATTTATAATAGCCAGAAATAAAATTATCTAAGAATTAGTTTAATGAAAGAAGTTTAAGATTCCTATAATAAAAACTATAAAACAATGATAAAATAAATTGAAGATGACACCAAAAAAATGGAAGGATCTTCCAATTTAATGGATTGGAAGGATCAATATTGTTCAAATGTCTATACTACCCCAAGCAATCTACAGATTCAGTGCAATCCCTATCAAAATACCAAGGATATTTTTGACAAAAACAAACAAACAAAACCCTGAAATTTATATGCAACCACAAAAGGCCAGGAATAGCCAAAGCTATCCTCAGCAAAAAAACAAAACTGGAAGAATCACATTATCTGATTTCAAATTATACTACAGAGCTATAGTAACCAAAACACACGGTATCGGCATAAAAACAGACACACAGAAAAATGCCACATAATAGAGAACCAAGAAACAAGTCCATACATCTACAGTGAACTCACTTTTGACAAAAACATACACTGGGGAAAAGACAGTCTCTCAATAATGGTGCTGGGAAAGCAAGATTTCCATATGCAGAGAAATAAAACCAGACCCTTATCTCTTGGCATTAAAAAAAAAATCAAGTCAAAATGGATTATAGATTTACAATTAAGACCTCAAACCATGAAACTGCTATCAAAAAACATTGGGGAAAATCTTCAGGATGTTGGTCTAGGCAAATATTTCTTGAGCAATACCCCACAAGCACAGGCAACCAAAGCAAAAATGAAAAGATACAGTCACGTCAAGTTAAAAGGCTTCTGCACAGCAAGGGATACAATCAACACAGTGACGAAACAACCCACAGAATTGAAGAAAATATTTGCAAATTACCCATATGACAAGGGACTAATAAGCAGAATATATAAGGAACTCAACTCTATAGAAAAAAAATCTGCTAATTGAATAAAAAAATGGGCAATATATTTGAATAGATATTTCTCAAAAGGAGACTTACAACTGGCAAACAGGCATAAGAAAAGGTTCTCAAATCATTGATTTTCAGATAAATGCAAATCAAAACCACAATGAGGTTTTATCTCATCCCAGTTAAAATGGCTTATGTCCAAAATATAGACAATGACAAATGCTGGTGAAGATGTGGAGAAAAATGCTCCCTCCTACACCATTGGTGGGAATGTAAATTTGTACAACCACTGTGGCGAGCAGTTTGGAGGTTCCTCAAAAAACTAAAAATAGAGCTATTATGTGATCCAGCAATTCCACTGCTGGGCATATACCCAAAAGAAGGGAAATATGTATATAAATGTGATACCTTTACTCCCATGTTTGTTGCAGCACTGTTTACAATAGCCAAGATTTGAAACAACCTAAGTGTCCCTAATCAGATACATAAATAAAGAAACTGTGGTACATACACCCAACTGAATACTATTCAGCCATAAAAAAAGATTGAAATCCTGCCATTTGCAACAACGCGGATGGAACTGGAGACCATTATGCTAAGTGAAATAAACCAGGCATGGAAAGAGAAACATCACATATTCTCACTTATTTGTGGGATCTAAATATCAAAACAATGTAACTCATGGAGATAGAGAATAGAAGGATGATTACTAATGGCTGGGAAGGGTAGTGGGGGGCTGGTTATTGGGTTAAAAATTGTTAAAAAGAATCAATGAGATCTATTATTTCATAGCACAACAGGGTGACTCTAGTAATAGTAACTTAACTGTATATTTAAAAATAACTCAAAGAATATATTGGGATTATTTGTAATACTAGGGATAAGTGCTTGAGAGGATGGTTACTCCATTCTCCATGCTGTGATTATTACACATTGGATGCCTGTATTAGAACCTCTCATGAACCCCATAAATATATACACCTGCTATCTACCGAGAAAAATAAAAAAATTAAAGAAAAGTATTCCTGTTGGTTCAATTTTATTTTTCTTTTTTTTTTTTTTTTAAATTTTTTATTGGATTTTAGGTTTTGGGGTACATGAGCAGAGCATGCAAGACAGTTGCGTAGGTACACACATGGCAGTGTGCTTTGCTTTTCTTCTCCCCTTCACCCACATTTGGCATTTCTCCCCAGGCTATCCCTCCCCACCTCCCCCTCCCACTGGCCCTCCCCTTTTCCCCCCAATAGACCCCGGTGTTTAGTACTCCCCTTTCTGTGTCCATGTGTTCTCATTTTTCATCACCCACCTATGAGTGAGAATATGCGGTGTTTCATTTTCTGCTCTTGTGTCAGTTTGCTGAGGATGATGTTTTCCAGATTCATCCATGTCCCTACAAACGACACAAACTCATCATTTCTGATTGCTGCATAATATTCCATGGTGTATATGTGCCACATTTTTCCAATCCAGTCTATTATCAATGGGCATTTGGGTTGATTCCAGGTCTTTGCTATTGTAAACAGTGCTGCAATGAACATTCGTGTACATGTGTCCTTATAGTAAAACGATTTATAGTCTTTTGGATATATACCCAGTAATGGGATTGCTGGGTCAAATGGAATTTCTATTTCTAAGGCCTTGAGGAATCGCCACACCGTCTTCCACCATGGTTGAACTAATTTACACTCCCACCAACAGTGTAAAAGTGTTCCTTTTTCTCCACATCCTCTCCAGCATCTGTTGTCTCCAGATTTTTTAATGATCGCCATTCTAACTGGCGTGAGATGGTATCTCAATGTGGTTTTGATTTGCATCTCTCTGATGACCAGTGACGATGAGCATTTTTTCATATGATTGTTGGCCTCATATATGTCTTCTTTCGTGAAGTATCTGTTCATATCCTTTGCCCACTTTTGAATGGGCTTGTTTGTTTTTTTCCTGTAAATCTGCTTGAGTTGTTTGTAAATTCTGGATATCAGCCCTTTGTCAGATGGGTAGACTGCGAAAATTTTTTCCCATTCTGTTGGTTGCCGATCCACTCTAGTGACTGTTTCTTTTGCCGTGCAGAAGCTGTGGAGTTTCATTAGGTCCCATTTGTCTATTTTGGCTTTTGTTGCCAATGCTCTTGGTGTTTTGTTCATGAAGTCCTTGCCTACTCCTATGTCCTGGATAGTTTTGCCTAGATTTCCTTCTAGGGTTTTTATGGTGCCAGGTCTTATGTTTAAGTCTTTAATCCATCTGGAGTTAATTTTAGTGTAAGGTGTCAGGAAGGGGTCCAGTTTCTGCTTTTTGCACATGGCTAGCCAGTTTTCCCAACACCATTTGTTAAACATGGAATCCTTGCCCCATTGCTTGTTTTTGTCAGGTTTATCAAAGATTGTATAGTTGTATGTATGTTGTGTTGCCTCCGGTGCCTCTGTTTTGTTCCATTGGTCTATATCTCTGTTTTGGTACCAGTACCATGCTGTTTTGATTACTGTAGCCTTGTAGTATAGTTTGAAATCCGGTAGTGTGATGCCCCCTGCTGTGTTCTTTTTGCTTAGAATTGACTTGGCTATGCGGGCTCTCTTTTGGTTCCATATGAAGTTCATGGTGGTTTTTTCCAGTTCTGTGAAGAAAGTCACTGGTAGCTTGATGGGGATAGCATTGATTCTGTAAATTACTTTGGGCAGTATAGCCATTTTCACGATATTAATTCTTCCTAACCATGAACATGGAATGTTTCTCCATCTGTTTGTGTCCTCTCTGATTTCGTTGAGCAGTGGTTTGTAGTTCTCCTTGAAGAGGTCCCTTACGTTCCTTGTGAGTTGTATTCCAAGGTATTTTATTCTTTTTGTAGCAATTGCGAATGGCAGTTCGCTCTTGATTTGGCTTTCTTTAAGTCTGTTATTGGTGTAGATGAATGCTTGTGATTTTTGCACATTGATTTTATATCCTGAGACTTTGCTGAAGTTGTTTATCAGTTTCAGGAGTTTTTGGGCTGAGGCGATGGGGTCTTCTAGGTATACTATCATGTCGTCTGCAAATAGAGACAATTTGGCTTCCACCTTTCCTATTTGAATACCCTTTATTTCTTTTTCTTGCCTGATTGCTCTGGCTAGAACTTCCAGTACTATATTGAATAGGAGTGGTGAGAGAGGGCATCCTTGTCTAGTACCAGATTTCAAAGGGAATGCTTCCAATTTTTGCCCATTCAGTATGATATTGGCTGTTGGTTTGTCATAAATAGCTTTTATTACTTTGAGATACGTTCCATCAATACCGAGTTTATTGAGGGTTTTTAGCATAAAGGGCTGTTGAATTTTGTCAAATGCCTTCTCTGCGTCAATTGAGATAATCATGTGGTTTTTGTTTTTGGTTCTGTTAATGTGGTGAATTACGTTGATAGACTTGCGTATGTTGAACCAGCCTTGCATCCCCGGGATGAATCCTACTTGATCATGATGAATAAGTTTTTTGATTTGCTGTTGCAATCGGCTTGCCAATATTTTATTGAAGATTTTTGCATCTATGTTCATCATGGATATTGGCCTGAAGTTTTCTTTTCTCGTTGGGTCTCTGCCGGGTTTTGGTATCAGGATGATGTTGGTCTCATAAAATGATTTGGGAAGGATTCCCTCTTTTTGGATTGTTTGAAATAGTTTTAGAAGGAATGGTACCAGCTCCTCCTTGTGTGTCTGGTAGAATTCGGCTGTGAACCCGTCTGGACCTGGGCTTTTTTTGTGAGGTAGGCTCTTAATTGCTGCCTCAACTTGAGACCTTGTTATTGGTCTATTCATAGTTTCGGCTTCCTCCTGGTTTAGGCTTGGGAGGACACAGGAGTCCAGGAATTTATCCATTTCTTCCAGGTTTACTAGTTTATGTGCATAGAGTTGTTTGTAATATTCTCTGATGATGGTTTGAATTTCTGTGGAATCTGTGGTGATTTCCCCTTTATCATTTTTTATTGCATCTATTTGGTTGTTCTCTCTTTTATTTTTAATCAATCTGGCTAGTGGTCTGTCTATTTTGTTGATCTTTTCAAAAAACCAGCTCTTGGATTTATTGATTTTTTGAAGGGTTTTTCGTGTCTCAATCTCCTTCAGCTCAGCTCTGATCTTAGTAATTTCTTGTCTTCTGCTGGGTTTTGAGTTTTTTTGATCTTGCTCCTCTAGCTCTTTCAATTTTGACGATAGGGTGTCAATTTTGGATCTCTCCATTCTCCTCATATGGGCACTTATTGCTATATACTTTCCTCTAGAGACTGCTTTAAATGTGTCCCAGAGGTTCTGGCACGTTGTGTCTTCGTTCTCATTGGTTTCGAAGAACTTCTTTATTTCTGCCTTCATTTCGTTGTTTACCCAGTCAACATTCAAGAGCCAGTTGTTCAGTTTCCATGAAGCTGTGCGGTTCTGGGTCGGTTTCTGAATTCTGAGTTCTAACTTGATTGCACTATGGTCTGAGAGGCTGTTTGTTATGATTTCAGTTGTTTTGCATTTGTTGAGCAGTGCTTTACTTCCAATTATGTGGTCAATTTTTGAGTAGGTGTGATGTGGTGCTGAGAAGAATGTGCATTCTGTGGATTTGGGGTGGAGAGTTCTGTAAATGTCCACCAGGTTTGCTTGTTCCAGGTCTGAGTTCAAGCCCTGGGTATCCTTGTTGATTTTCTGTCTGGTTGATCTGTCTAGTATTGACAGTGGAGTGTTAAAGTCTCCCACTATTATTGTGTGGGAGTCTAAGTCCTTCTGTAAGTCATTAAGAACTTGCCTTATGTATCTGGGTGCTCCTGTGTTGGGTCCATATATGTTTAGGATCGTTAGCTCTTCTTGTTGTATCGATCCTTTTACCATTATGTAATGGCCTTCTTTGTCTCTTTTGATCTTTGTTGCTTTAAAGTCTATTTTATCAGAGATGAGAATTGCAACTCCTGCTTTTTTTTGCTTTCCATTAGCTTGGTAAATCTTCCTCCATCCCTTTATTTTGAGCCTTTGTGTATCCTTGCATGTGAGATGGGTTTCCTGGATAGAGCACACTGATGGGTTTTGGATTTTTATCCAATTTGCCAGTCTGTGTCTTTTGATTGGTGCATTTAGTCCATTTACATTTAGGGTTAATATTGTTATGTGTGAATTTGATACTGCCATTTTGATGCTAAGTGGCTGTTTTGCCTGTTAGTTGTTGTAGATTCTTCATTATGTTGAAGCTCTTTAGCATTCAGTGTGATTTTGGAATGGCTGGTACTGATTGATCCTTTCTATGTGTAGTGCCTCTTTTAGGAGCTCTTGTAAAGCAGGCCTGGTGGTGACAAAATCTCTGAGTACTTGCTTGTTCGCAAAGGATTTTATTCTTCCTTCACTTCTGAAGCTCAGTTTGGCTGGATATGAAATTCTGGGTTGAAAGTTCTTTTCTTTAAGAATGTTGAATATTGGCCCCCACTCTCTTCTGGCTTGTAGTGTTTCTGCTGAGAGATCTGCTGTGAGTCTGATGGGCTTCCCTTTGTGGGTGACCTGACCTTTCTCTCTGGCTGCCCTTAGTATTCTCTCCTTTATTTCAACCCTGTTGAATCTGACGATTATGTGCCTTGGGGTTGCTCTTCTTGCGGAATATCTTTGTGGTGTTCTCTGTATTTCCTGCAATTGAGTGTTGGCTTGTCTTGCTAGGTGGGGGAAATTTTCCTGGATGATGTCCTGAAGAGTATTTTCCAGCTGGGATTCATTCTCTTCGGCCCCTTCTGGTACACCTATCAAACGTAGGTTAGGTCTTTTCACATAGTCCCACATTTCTTGGAGACTTTGTTCATTCCTTTTTGCGCTTTTTTCTCTGATCTTGGTTTCTCGTTTTATTTCATTGAGTTGGTCTTCGACTTCGGATATTCTTTCTTCTGCTTGGTCAATTCGGCTATTGAAACTTGCGTTTGCTTCGCGAAGTTCTCGTATTGTGTTTTTCAGCTCCTTTAATTCATTCATATTCCTCTCTAAGGTATCCATTCTTGTTATCATTTCCTCGAATCTTTTTTCAAATCTTTTTTCAAGGTTCTTAGTTTCTTTGCATTGATTTAATACATGATCTTTTAGCTCACAAAAGTTTCTCATTATCCATCTTCTGAAGTCTAATTCCGTCATTTCGTCACAGTCATTCTCCGTCCAGCTTTGTTCCCTTGCTGGTGAGGAGTTTTGGTCCTTTCTAGGAGGCGATGTGTTCTGGTTTCGGGTGTTTTCCTCCTTTTTGCGGTGGTTTCTTCCCATCTTTGTGGATTTGTCCGCTGGTCGTCTGCGTAGTTGCTGACTTTTCGTTTGGGTCTCTGAGTGGACACCCAGAATGTTGATGATGAAGTATTTCTGTTGCTTGGTTTTCCTTCTACCAGTCTAGCCCCTTCGCTGTACGACTGTTGAGGTCCGCTCCAGACCCTGCTTGTCTGGGTTGCACCTCTAGTAGCCGTGGCACAGCGAGGGATGCTACCAGTTTCTTTTTCTGCTCTCTTTGTCCCAGGATAATGCCTGCCTAATGACAGTCTTTTGGATATAGAGGGGTCAGGGAGCTGCTTGAGGAGACAGTTTGTACTTTATAGGGGTTTAATTGCTGAGCTGTGCACTCTGTTGTTCATTCAGGGCTGTTAGGCTGCTATGTTTGATTCTGCTGCAACACAGCTCATTAAACAACCCTTTTTTTTTCTCAAATGCTCTGTGTTGAGGGGTTTGGGCTTTATTTTTGGATGTCTGATCAGGTGTCCTGCCCAGCTCGAAGGCAGACTAGCCACTGTTTGGCTGCCGAGGCTCCGCCCTGCTGTTGTGTGATTCGCGCTGTTCCTGCCGGCTCTGCTGTGGTCTCCGCCACGCCCTGCGGCGGAGTCTCTTCGTTGTAGCGTGTTGCCTCAGCAACGGCAGGCTGCGTCAGCAGTGGGCGTGTATCTCAGTAGGGACGGGTTGCCTCGGCAACGGCTGGCTGCGTCAGCAGTGGGCGTGTATCTCAGTTGGGGCGGGTTGCCTCGGCAACGGCTGGCTGCGTCAGCAGTGGGCGTGTATCTCAGTTGGGGGAGGTTGCCTCCGTAGTGGTGGACGCCCCTCCCCCACAGAGCGTCTCGGACCGTCTGCCCGGGATAGTTTGAAATCGCGGTTTTGTTCGTCCCACTGGGCATCCCAAACGATCTGTCCCTGCAATCAATCCCCTGGGCTGGGCTACTGTGCAAGTCTCGTTCAGTCTCAAGTCCAGCCCTCTCAAGTCTCAGGCTGCCGGTTCAACAAGGCACCCGGACAAGCGCGCCCTGTGGGGATTGCTGGGTAGGGCCGGCCGCCACCGCCTCGGCTGCCGGCTTCGCCAGGCAGACCTACTGCCTGGCGTCCCGTGTCTTTTTATACTTGGGAGTTTCCCCGTTCTGTGGGCAACAAAGATCAGTCTGGAAATACAGCACTGACTCACCGTTTGTGGATTCAACGCCGGCTCCAATCCTGGGTTGTTCTCACAGCGCCATCTTGAGTCCCCTCCCCTCAATTTTATTTTTCAAGACAGAGTCATGCTGTGTCACCCAGGCTGGAGTGCAGTGGCCTGATCTTGGCTCACTGCAACCTCCACCTCTTGGGTTCAAGTGCTTCTCCTGCCTCAGCCTCCTGAGTAGCTGGGACTGCAGGTGTGTGCCACCACACTCAGCTAATTTTTTGTAGTTTTAGTAGAGATGGGGTTTCGCCATGTTGGTTAGGCTGTTCTCAAACTCCTGACCTCAAGTGATCCTCCCACGTTGGCCTCCCAAAGTGCTGGGATTACAGGCATGAGGCACCATGACTGTCCTGCTTCACTACTTTTTAACAGATGTGTCATATTAGTGTAAGATGATAATAGGGGAAATTGGATGTGGGGTATATGGGAACTCTCTACTATCTTCTCAATTTTTATGCTTAGGTCAAAAATGTTCTAGAAAATAGTCTATTTTTAAAAAGAAAGAAAAATTCTCTTTCCTCTCCTCACTTACATTAGAACAGAGCTGTCATACTCCAGCCCTTTCTGGTACCTGGCATGTTTTAGGGTATAGTAAATAGGAAGTCTGAGGCTCTGGTTTGAAGGGTGCCAAGAGAGGGCAGGTTATTTTCCACCATCTGCATTGCTTTAATGCAGTGATGGTAGAAGGGAGAGAACAAACACTCAGATGTGAACACAGTCAGATTTCAGTGTTAGACCAAGATGTTGGTGGGCTACCTGGAGCAACTGAAGCAGAAGATACCAAGCTGCAGTCACCTTGGTATCAAAAAAGCAGATGGCTTTTTTGTTATATAACACACACACACACACACATACACACACACTCATTCTTTATTCTCGTTGAAAGAGTATGGGGTAGGAAAGAGGATGAATTGCTCTAAATCTTTTCAAATATTTGTTAAATGAATTTCTGATTAGCACACACATTATACATAGTAAGTTTCCAAGGAGCATCTACAAATGTAGCTAAGTTTAACATTCTTTTCCCATGATATTTCTGTATAGGTGTGGCAGTTGGATAGTCATGGAAACAAGCACTAGACTGTGTGTTCTGGTCCTGGGTGCAGTTTGTGTCAAGTGAAAAGATGAATGACTATTTGGCAGGTGGCTTAAGATAAATTACAGCATCTATGCCCCCTTGTACTTAGAAGCATACGATGCAGAATTTCACGAGAAAATTGAGTCTGGAGGAGTGATGCTATTTGATCAATGTCACACAATGGGCAAATGTAGGTGAGAACCCTTCTGTTCCAGGTATAGAAGCAGATCATGTGTTGAACAGACTGATAAAAATGCAAAATATTGGGCCCCACCCCAGACATACTGTATCATAAATTTATATTTTAACAAGTTTCCCTCATGCAGATTCATATGCACCTAAAGTATGAGACACATGCTAATTTAGAAGGTATAATTGTTTCTGCTAGATCATTGTATTATGTGTGATGTTTTGGGCCGTAAGTAATAGGATCAAACAGGAAGAGCACACATAAATAGGACTATTATTATTTCCTACAACATGAAGTTGGGAAAAGGTGTTCTCATGATTGATTTTATCTACAACTAAAATTCGTTATCACCCTTCCATTTCATTATTTTCAACGTTTTGGCTTTATTGCCTCATTGGTACAAAATGGCTGCTACGACTCATATAACTGAGTCTGAAGACAAGACTAATTGGATGGAAGGAGAGTGTAGAAGAAGAAGCCAAAACATTTCTTCATGTTATAACATGTTGCAAAATCTTTCTCAGAAAATATCTCAGGGCATACATTCCCCGTGTCTTCTTGGCCAAGGTTTGGCCACATGGTCATACTCTAGCTGGAAGAGAGATTTAGAAAACCTCACCAGGTTTTACAGCGGGAGTTGGCTACTGCCAGTAAGGAAGACAGGTGGGCAATGCCTGTGTAAGTAACCTACAGTGTCTGCCTCATCATGCTGCCTTAAAGATATCCTGGGTGTAAATAATTATGGAATATGAGAGATCTTCTATGTTATTTTTTGATCCCCCCCCCTTTTTTTTGCACTGGAAAACAGGAATCCTGAGCGTTAAAGGGCTTCCCTATAGTTAGATATTTAGTTAGATCAGAGGATTAGATAGAAGCCAGCACCCATTACTCCTGGTCTGCTACTGTAGCAGTTATGAAGTTACTTTGTAACTACACAATTGTTAACTGTGGAGTCGTGACTGTGTAGTTACAAAGTAGTTAAGTGTAGACAGTTGAGTTACAAAAGTTTTGTAACTAAACGTTATTAACAGCCCACATTCCTTTATCTTTCCCTACTAAAAGTGGTTGGAAAGCTAAAATATTGCTTGATTTGTTGTGGTCATGTGAAAAGCTCTGGCTTAATAGTATGTAGGCAGATGTCTGATGGGAGCTTCTCCGTTTTAATACAAACACAAGACTTCACAAGGAGAAGGCTTTTGGTGCTTCCCCCTTTTTCTGACCTGGAATGTGAATGTGATGACTGAAAAAGCAGTAGCTACATTGCAACCACATACTTGAAAGCCAGGCACTGAAGTTGGTGGTCCTGAAAAGACAGAGGGGAACAGAATCTCATGAAATTGTCAAACCTTTGTAGTGATTTCGTTTGTCAATCTTTGGACTTACATGAGGGGAAAAAAACTTATTTAAGTCAGATTAATTAGATTTATAACTATATGCTATATAACGTAATCTAAACTGGTACAGCTATATCTCAAACATGTCTCTCATGGAAAACCAATTTTCTCAGAATACTTTGTGGAGGGGACTATTGTATTAGAACAAAATTTTTTTTTGGAAACAGAGTCTCACCCTGTCACCCAGAATGGAATGCAGTGGCGCCATCTGGGCTCTGCAACCTCAGTCTCTTGGGTTCAAGCAATTCTGTGCCTCGGCCTCCTGAGTAGCTGACATTACAGGCCCCTGCCACCACATCCAGCTAATTTTTTGTATTTTTAGTAGAGATGGGGTTTCACCATCTTGACCAGGCTGGTCTTGAATTCCTGACATTGTGATCCACCTGCCTTGGCCTCCCAAAGTGCTGGGATTACAGGTCTGAGCCATGGCGCCCAGCCCAGAACAATTTTAATGCAATAGACCCATCTTCAGAAAAATTACTATGATCACTTTTTAAAATTTGCATAACCTACAGATGCAGGAGACAGAGTGGAAGTATGAAGTGGGAAAACTATTCCAGAAGAGTTTTGATGTTCTCATAGCAGGTACATAATTGCATTTCTTTTTCTGTGGAATTTTCTGTCTGACATTCTTATCTTGTTGAGTAATCACTTACTCTAAGCCAAAGCAATGGAATTCCTCCATCTTCAAATAGATCATAAAGTGATGTTGTGAGTAATCTAAGCCTGGGGGGTCCTGTCCACATGTTTTTCTCCCTTGCGTTATTGAGGATGTGTCCTTTTTCTTGTAATATGTGAGACTCCCTTCTGCTTTACTCTTTCCAGGCTCTGTCTTAAAGAGGAGAAGTCTGCCAGGCATGGTGGCTCACACCTGTAATCCTAGCACTCTGGGAGGCTGAGGCAGGCTGATCATCTGAGGTTAGGAATTAGAGACCAGGAGGGCCAACATGGTGAAACCTCATCTCTACTAAAGATTCAAAAATTAGCTGGGTATGTTGGCACAAGCCTGTAGTTCCAGCTACTCAGGAGGCTGAGGCAGGAGAATTGCTTGAGCCTGGGAGGTGAAGGTTGCAGTGAGCCAAGATCGCACCACTGCACGCCAGCCTGGGTAACAAGAGTGAAACTTTGACTCCAAAAAAAGAAAAAGAGAGACAGAGAGAGAAGAAGTCTTTGTCTAGGTGTATGGCCATTGTCTAATCTTGATATTCTCTTCATTTTCTCTCATGCTAGTCTCTGCAGTTCTGCAGAGAGTAGACACAATTATTATTTTCTTCCAAATCCATGTAAGGAACAAACTGAAAACTTTCTAATGAAAGTAGAAGGTCAAGTTTCAGGGAAATGGAATCCCTTTGTTTTAACTAGCAACAGAAATAGGATCTGAGGGACCACTGAACTACTCTTCACTGGAGAGGGAAAAACATTTGGAGCTTAAAGGGAATACATGAAGAAGGCAGTAGGGAGGTAGGATAGGGAGGGGAGAGAAGAGAGAAGCCAATGAGATAATATAATACTTCAGGAGATTATCCCTTTGTAGCAAATTGCATTTTCCAAAAATAATTACAAACATGTTTCCTGTCCCACATTCTCTTTTAACTTTGCCATTCCTCTATCAAGAGGAGATAGCCTATCTCTTATTCTTAAAACTGACTGTGACACTGTGACTTCCTTGACAAGTAATAATGTGGTGAAGGTGACTCCTATGATAAGTTAGAATAGGCAATATGGCTTCTGCCCAGCTCTCCCCCAGGATGCTTGTGTTGGGACTCTGAGCTGCTATGTATGAGGTCTGGCTGTCCTGAAGCACAAATGCTTAGAAAAAAGCCTGTGGAGAAATTATAAAGAGAATGACAGATGCCCCGAGGAGCTCCAGCTGTCTGGTCCTCAAATATTTGAGTCTTCCCAGCCCAGGCATTGGGCATGTGATTGAGGAAGTCTTTGTGATTCCAGCCCCAGCCTCTGTAACTGTATGAGAGAGCCTGAGTGGGAACCACCTGGCTGAAGCCAGCCTCAGTCAACCTGCTAACCAGGAAGTATAATAATGATGATGATGACGATAATAATAATAATAGAAATAAGTGATTGCAGTGGTTTTATATTACTAAATTTTGGGGTGATTTATTTCAGGAAGCCCCCTTTTTACATAGCAATGGATAACTGGAACATACTTCTTGTAATTCTCAAATTTTCTGTAAAATTTCATATACTCAGGAAATGCTTGCTATAAGTGGGTATATATGTAAGGCAGAGACAGAACTACACATATTGCCTTGAAGTTGATGACTATGATTAGGATAGTGTAGAGGTGGCATACTCACATATAGGAATAGAAGGAAGAGGGAACCAAGAAGAAATTTGGTGTGGTTAGGTACAGTGGTGTGGTCAGGTACAGTGCAATCTCAGCACTTTGGGAGGCTAAGGCAGGTCAATCACCTGAAGTTGAGACCAGCCTTATCAACATAGAGAGAAACACTGTTTCTACTAAAAAGTGAAAACAGAAACAAAAACAAACAAAAAAAATTAGCTGGGTGTGGTGGTGCATGCCTGGAATCCCAGCTACTTGGGAGGCTGAGACAGGAGAATCGCTTAAACCCGGGAGGAAGAGGTTGTGGTGAGCCAAGATTGTGCCATTGCACTTCAGCCTAGGCAACAAGAATGAAACTCCATCTCAAAAAAAAAAAAAAAATTTGGTGCAAAAATTGTATGGAAAGTATTATCCTCTTCTAGTCCTTTAGGGGTTGAGCCAAAGGACAAGTTCTGCCTCATCAATATCTGGATTATATTTCATGGCATTGTCTGTGAATTTCAAGTGAGATGTGACATGAGATCTACTTTATGTTTCTCAGTTTATCTCCCTGATTAGAAGCTGCTTTTCCAGGTGTTCTTTTGATTCCTTACAGTACTACATGAGAGCATGACCATTTGAATATCTAGGTCAAGGAGGTAGCCTCTTGAAATGTATTGTTCTGGGGTGATTGAATCAGCTAGTTGAATTTTAATCTCCAAGATGAGGCTAAAGGAAGGGCTTCTTATGTGATAAGCAGGCACCTTCCATATACAGCTATAACTTAATACTTATTTGTTCCTGGTGTTATGCTAAGATATTTAGGTATATCATATCATTTAATCATCAGTGTGACTATAATAAAAGGTTTTAGGTGCTATAATCTATAAGCTATACTCTATAATAGATAACACAAATATAATATATACTGTATACTCTATTAAATATGGCATTATATATTCTTATATATCTCTGCTTTAAATAAACACACATAGAAGTCTGTGAAATTAACTTATTTTTTAGTTTTCCTATTACTTGGATTATTATCCTGTGAAAAGTTTAAATTAAAAATCACACTTAAACATATTTAGAGATATATGCTAAAAGTGCCTTGCTGGTAAAGTATCAATAAGGCTCAAAAATATGTCCTAAATAAAAGTGTGCTCCTCATAGAAGAAGAATTCTGTCTAGAAATAGCACTAGTTGGGATTGGATCTTCCGGAGAAGATACTATAGGTGTTTGATGATGAGGCTCTTAAAGTATGTTTTTTAGAGACATAATCTTCCAGTCACATTAAGACAGTGTAATAAAATGGAGGTATGAATCTTTTCAGACAAGTAGATTTGAGCTTTTTCCTGTCTCTAGTTACTAGGTATGAATACATGAGTAAAATACTCAACCAATCTCCGTTTCATTTAGCCATGTGTATTTAGACATATGTATTAACCATATACCTCATTAAAAGTCTTGGTAAAAACCAGTTACTGTTGCACCAAGCTCATAAAATGGGGAGCAGCACATCTTGAAGGATTCCCACAGATTTAAAATGAGGTAATATGGGAGTATTGCCATGTAGAAGGCACTTCCATCAGTGTCTTTTTTCTTCTGACATATATGTAAAATATTGGCCAGTGACTGCAGCCCCCATGAAATTCTACATAAAATTCACATTTACTGAAGGTAGTAGCACTTACAGGTATTTTGCAGGGGCTGGATCTTAGCTTGTCAAGGCCAGAATCACTATGACTCATTTCTGGCTTTTAAAATGGGAGACTTCAGCTGAGATATCTTTGGCTACTGTAACATTTCTTCAGTAGGGACTCTGTGAAGCAGGTCATGTAGGATGAGTTAGTTTATGAATTGTATCCTGAGGTAGATTGCAGTCATGGCAGCAGGACTTCTCTCTATGAGGAACTGGGGTCATCAGTGCAATCCACGTTCCTTGGCGTGTGGTTTTACAGTTTTGCCCACTGAGAAGGCAAGTGTATTTGTCTGTTCCTCCATTCTGAATTCAGCCATGTGACTTGCCTTAGGAGAGTGGGATATTAGCAGAACTGATTCAAGCAGTGGCTTTAAAAAGCCTGTGTACAGTCTGCCCCTTTGAATCCCTGCCATAGCTATGAGAAGGATATACCCAGGCCAGTCTGTTGGTTTCAGGAGGGGGATTAGAAACACAATAAGCAGAGCTATTCTCAGCCAAGGTCTGCTTATGTCAGTCAACTCCCAGGCTTTGCAAAGACTCAAGAAATAATACACAATTCTTCTGTTAAGCTATTGAATTTTTAGATGGTGTCTTAAATAGCAGTATCTAATATATACGATCCCTCTTCATTTTATAAATGTATTCCAGTTTGGATGACATATAGTCACACTAGATATGAAAGACTCTCTCATACCTAAAGGTCAAAATCCTTGACCTTTCTGCTAGCATCTTCTGGTTCCTTAGCAGAGTATCTTCAGATATGACTTAAAACTAAGCATGACGTTTGGTCACTCTTTACTAACTCATTCATGCTTGGTCTCCATCGATTCTCAAGGCCGTGAAAGAGAACAAAATTTATGGAGGTGATAATTGTATCTAATGAATTTTTCAGATGAAATTTCCCAGGAGGGTAATTGGAAATATTAATAGAAGGGACATTTTTACTTGAAAACCACCAGTATTTGTGTATCTGGGAGCTTTTGCCTAACTGTAGTGAAGCCAATCAATAGAGAATAGTTCTTAAGGACTCTTATCAAGTATACTGATTTGTCATCAGTTTCTCCAATATATCATTCATCATTTTAGTGTTTATGGTTTAGGGAAAGCTAGCAGAGCACAAGCAGATGTGGTCATTCTTTTCTGCATAGCATCTTCTTTCTTCATAGGAATTTTCTCCCTTAACTCTTTTATATAAATAAAATATTTTCAGGAGGCGTAAAGGAACATTTGGAAGGCAATTACAGATACACTCTAGAAGTGAATTGATAGTGCATTTTACTGGTAGAAAATAGCCAGGTCAATTTCCTCCCAATATTTTGAGCTGATGTGAGTTGCATTCTGTTTTGACGAGCAGATTTTTTTTTCAGGGTTTGTTCCGAGTCACTGGAGACATACTCAGTTTCAGGGAACTGTTAAAAGTTATAAGCAAATTCGACAACTTGCTTTCTTGTATTCTGATCATTAGTGTACCTTCAAATGGGGATGAAGTATGTGTTATTAATCCCCTACCACTATTTATGACATACCCACACATTGCTGAGTGCTGCCTGAATTACATTAATTTATATAATTACACCTTTATGTAAAAGGTGCATTGCTGAAGGCATAAGTAGATTTTTTTTTTTTAATGAAACTGAGGAACAAAAAAGTCCTGAAAATATTTGGGTTATTTCTTAAAGTATTGTAGAACCACCACTAGAAGCCACAAGAAATGCTCTTCAGTGACATATGGTATGATTTTAGTTGGTAGCTGGATGACACATTAAATAACATTATCTCCTAAATTGTGTTCCCTGATTATGTTAAGCAGGAAGTTTCAGATTGATGCTAGTGTTTGTTTACCACTTCTGGAATGCTTGTTAATCTCTATTTTCACCAAAATGAGAGAGAACATCATCTAGCTAGGATCTAATGTAATTGTTTAATTTATATTTATTTCTATGAATGTCTTATTTGTGGCAGGTAATAATGGCAATTTCTTATAGCTGCCAACTTTGAAAAAGCAGTAGTCATAAAGATGGCACAAGTGAAGGTAGTGACTAAAAATTTGGAAATGACTACTCTAGTCTCACGTAGACGAAGAGTTTGCTGCCAGTAAGGGGAAAAAAATGTGGTCATTTTTCATGACAATACAGCCTATGGAGGAAACTTAAAGTGACATTAATATTTATAATAAGTAATCATTCATACTAATGGTAAAAAAGAAGATCATCTGTTTCTGAAATTTTGCATAATTTATATGTGTCTTTACACAAGGGAATCAGTATAACATGCTGGAAATCGTATAAATTTCTATACTTGAACTATCCTGGATTTGAATCACAGCTCTATCAATATGTAACAGGAGCAGGTGGATTAATTTCTCCAGGCTTTAATTTTATCATTCAAAGTGTATGAGAATGCTATCAAACTCACTGTTGTGGAGATTAAATAAAGTAACATAAATAAGTCCCTATTATGGGCCCTTGTTGAAAGCCTGAGCTGGCCTCCAGTAACTTGCAGCTCTCTGGCTTTGGAGTGTAGCTTCATGTGGTTGGGGCATTTTGATATTCTTAGAGTCTTTTCTTTCTTTCTTTTTAAAAAAATTATACTTTAAGTTCTGGGATACATGTGCAGAACGTGCAGGTTTGTTACATAGGTATACATGTGCCATGTGGTTTGCTGCAGCCATCAACTCGGCATCTACATTAGGTATTTCTCCTAATGCTATCCCTCTCCTAGCCCCCAACCCCTGGACAGGCATGGAATGTTTCTAATTGGTTTTCTGTTCCTGTGTTAGTTTGCCGAGAATGGTTTCCACCTTCATCCATGTCCCTGCAAAGGACATGAACTCATCCTTTTTATGGCTGCATAATATTCCATGGTATATATGTGCCATGTTTTCTGTTTTTCCACCACAGAAAGCATTGTCGAAGTAACCGCTGAGCTAAAGCCGGCCCACCACATTTTCTTTATATGGTCTATCATTGATGGACATTTGGCTTGGTTCCAAGAATTGCTATTGTGAATAGCACTGCAATAAACATATGTGTGCATGTGTCTTTATAGTAGAACGATTTATAATCCTTTGGGTATATAGCCAGTAATGAGATTGCTGGGTCAAATGGTATTTCCAATTCTACATCCTTGAGGAATTGCCACACTGTCTTCCACAATGGTTGAACTAACTGAAACTCCCACCAACAGTGTAAAAGCATTCTTATTTCTCCATATCCTCTCCAGCATCTGTTGTATCCTGACTTTTTAATGATTGCCATTCTAACTGGCATGAGTTGGTATCTCACTGTGATTTTGATTTGCATTTCTCTAATGATCAGTGATGATAAGCTTTTTTTCATTATGTTTGTTGGCCACATAAAGATCTTTTGAGAAGTGTCTGTTCATATCCTTTGCCCACTTTTTGATGGGGTTATTTTTTTCTTGTAAATTTGTTTAAGTTATTTGTAGATTCCAGATATTAGCCCTTTGTCAGTTGGATACATTTTAAATATTTGCTCTTATTCTGTAGGTTGCCTGCTCACTCTAATGATAATTTCTTTTGCTGTGTAGAAGCTCTTTAGTTTAATTAGATCCCATTTGTCAATTTTGGATTTTGTTGAAATTGCTTTTGGTGTTTTAGTCATGAATTCATTGCCCATGCCTATGTCCTGAATGGTATTGCCTAGGTTTTCTTCCAGAGTTTTTATGGTTTTAGGTCTTACTTTTAAGTCTTTAATCCATCTTGAGTTACTTTTTGTGTAAAGTATAAGGAAGGGGTTCCATTTCAGTTTTCGGCATATGGCTAGCTAGTTTTCCCAACACCATTTATTAAATAGGGAATCCTTTCCCCATTGCTTGTTTTTGTCAGATTTGTCAATGATCAGATATTGTAGATGTGTGGCATTATTTCTGAGGCCTCTGTGCTGTTCCAGTGATCTATATCTGTTTTGGTAACAGTACCATGCTGTTTTGGTTACTGTGGCCTTGCGGTATAATGTGAAGTCAGGTAGTGTGATGCCTACAGCTTTGTTCTTCTTGCTTAGGATTGTCTTGGATATATGGGCTCTTTTTTGGGTTCCAGATGAAATTTAAAGTAGATTTTTTTCTAATGCTGTGAAGAAAGCCAATGGTAGCTTGATGGGAATAGCATTGGATCTATAAATTACTTTGGGCAGTATGGCCATTTTCACAATATTGATTCTTCCTGTCCATGAGCATGGAATGTTTTTCTGTTAGTGTCCTCTCTTATTTTCTTGAGCAATGGTCTGCAGTTCTCCTTGAAGAGGTCCTTCACATCCCTTGTAAGTTGTATTCCTGGGTATTTTATTCTCTTTTTTTGCAATTGTGAATGGGAGTTCACTCATGACTTGGCTCTCTGTTTGTCTATTATTGGTATACAGAAACGCCTGTGATTTTTGCACATTGATTTTCTATCCTGAGACTGTGCTGAAGTTGCTTATCAGCTTAAGGAGTTTTTGGGCTGAGATGATGGGGTTTTCTAAATATTTAATCATATCATCTATACACAGAGACAATTTGACTTCCTCTCTTCCTGTTTGAATACACTTTACTGCTTTCTCTTGCCTGATCGCCCTGGCCAGAACTTCCAATACTATGTTGAATACGAATGGTGAGAGGGGGCATCCTTGTCTTGTGCTGGTTTTCAAAGGGAATGCTTCCAGCTTTTGCCCATTCAGAATGATATTGGCTGTGGGTTTGTCATAAATAGTTCTTATTATTTTGAGATACGTTCCATCAGTACCTAATTTATTGAGAGTTTTTAACATGAAAAGGTGTTGAATTTTATCAAAGGCCTTTTCTGCATCTATTGAGATAATCACATGGTCTTTGTCACTGGCTCTGTTTATGTGATGGATTACATTTATTGATTTCCATATGTTGAACCAGTTTTGCATTCCAGGGATGAAGCTGACTTGATCATGGTGGATCTGCTTTTTGATGTGCTCCTGGATTTAGTTTTCCAGTAGTATATATATATACATATACGTGTATGTAAATATATATATATACGTATATATATATATTAATTATTGCATTTTAGGTTTTGGGGTACATGTGAAGAACATGCAAGATTGATGCATAGGTACATACATGGCGATGTGGTTTGCTGCCTTCCTCCCCATCACCTGTATCTGGCATTTCTCCCCAGAATGTTCAGGTTGATGTTTCTCAGGAATATTGGCCTGAATTTCTGTTGCTGTTGTTGTGTCTCTGCCAGGTTTTGGTATTAGGATGACGCTGATCTCATAAAATGAGTTAGGGAGGAGTCCCTCTTTTTCTGTAGTTTGGAATAGTTTCAGAAGGAATGGTACCAGCTCCTGTTTGTATTTCTGGTAGACATTGGCTGTGAACCTGTCTGGTCCTGGGCCTTTTTTTTTTGGTTGGTAGGCTGTTATTACTGCCTCAGTTTTAGAACTTGTTATTAGTCTATTCAAGGATTTGACTTATTCCTGGTTTAGTCTTGGGAGGCTGAAGGTGTCCAGGAATTTGTCCATTTCTTCTAGATTTTTTAGTTTATTTGCATAGAAGTGTTTATGGTATTCTCTGATGGTAGTTTGTATTTCTGTGGGATCAGTGGTGATATCTCCTTTATCATTTTTTATTGTGTATATTTGATTGTTCTCTCTTTTCTTCTTTATTAGTCTGGCTAATAGTCTATTTCGTTAATCTTTTCAAAAATCAGATCCTGGATTCACTGATTTTTTTGAAGGGTTTTTTTTTTTTGTGTCTCTGTCTCTTTCAGTTCTGCTCTGATCTTAATTATTTCTTGTTCTCTGCTAGCTTTTGAATGTGTTTGCTTTTGCTTCTCCAGTTCTTTTAATTGTGATGTTAGGGTGTTAATTTTATATTTTTCCAGCTTTCCCTTGTGGGCATTTGGTGCTATAAATTTCCTTCTACATACTGCTTTATCTGTGTCTCAGAGATTCTTGTATGTTGTGTCTTTGTTATCACTGATTTCAAAGAACTTATTTATTTCTGCCTTAATTTTGTTATTTACTCAGTAGTCATTCAGGAGCAGGTTGTTCAGTTTCCATGTAGTTTTACGATTTTGATTAAGTTTCTTAATCCTGAGTTCTAATTAGATTACACTGTGGTGTGAGAGACTTTTTTAAAATGATTTTTAGTCTTTGGAATTTGCTGAGGAGTGTTTTACTTCCAATTATGTGGTCAATTTTAGAATAAGTATAATGTGGTGCTGAGAAGAATGTATATTCTGTTGATTTGGGGTGGAGAGTTCCATTAAGGCAGCCAGAAAGAAAGATTGGGTTACCCACAAAGGGAAGCCCATCAGACTAATAGCGAATCTCTCTGCAAAAATCCTACAAGCCAGAAGAGAGTGGAAAACAGTATTCAACATTCTTAAAGAACAGAATTTTCAACCTGGAATTACATATCCAGCCAAATTAAGCTTCATAAGCAAAGGAGAAATAAAATCCTTTACACACAAGCAAATTCTGAGAGGTTTTGTCACCACCATGCCTGCCATACAAGAGCTCCTGGAAGAAGGACTAAATATGGAAAGGATAAATTGGTACCAGCTACTGCAAAACCATATGAAATTGTAAAGACCATTGAGTTTATGAAGAAACTGCATTAACTAACGGGCAACACAACCAGCTAGCATCAAGCAAATCTGTGAATGAGAAAATGTAGTTTGGTAATGTAAACCTGTGTTTCTCAGGCAGGTGCTTCTCCTTTTTCCCTGCCAGCTGCTGCTTGGGATTCCAGTGGAAATGGGTGAAATAGGAATGAAGTCAGTGGGAGAAGATTAAGAGGACAGGATGGTTCTTACTTGAGTGGCACCTCTATCAGCTTTGTGCTCTTGGGTCAAGTCCATGTTTATTTTATTTTATTTTGAGACAGGGTCTTGCTGTGTTACTTAAGCTGGAGTGCCGTGGCACCATCATGGCTCACTGCAGCCTTAAACACTTGGGCTTGAACGATCCTCCTGCATCAGCCTCTCAAGTAGCTGGGACTATAGCATATGCCACTGTTTGGCTAATCTCTTAGGTTTTCTTTTTAAGAGACAGAGTTTCCCAGGCTGGTCTCAAAACTCTAATCTCTAGTGAAATGTTTAAAACTAACACTTTCATTAGCTCATTGGAGGTTTTAAATTTTTTTTCTGTTTGTTTTTAGTTTTCTGCTGGGTTCTACTTTTTCATAGTTACCTAGACTGGGATGGATACATCTCTATTACAGATAATTTTATGGGATTGCTTCCTCAGGAATGGGTTAATTTGCCTCCATATTTTTGCTACTGGGGATCCTGACCCCTGAGAAGGCTCTATTGGAAAAAGTCTTAGTACTCTATGTTTTGTCTCTCTTTCACTATCTGGTCCTATTCTTGATACAGGAAGAATTTATGCATCCCTTGCCCCACTGAATTCTGAGAGCTCTAAGAATCCCAAGCTTATAGCCTTCTCTTCATAACACTAATGCAGCTAGCTAAATGTGTTCTCACTGGATACATTTTCCTTAGGGAAGAGGGGAAATCTAATTCTTCAGCTGGAAAATACTGCACTATACACCCTCCCCCCGCAGGGCGTGGTAAAATCACAGGACAGTAACAATTCTCTGTAAAGAAATCTCTTTGCAAGTCTCTTTCTTCCATATTCTAACGCCTTGATTTGGCCAAGAGGTCCATAAATTATAGAACAGTTTCTCAGAATTCTTTTATAAATTCTTCAATTGCTAATTTGACAACTTGCTTTGTAGTTTCACATTTATTGAAACATGGGTGCCTAGTTGAAATTTCAATTTTGTAGTCTGTTTGAGTTCAATCTACCCACCAAAAAAGCATTTCCTCACATGTAGCTAAATTATTTCACTCAGAATCAACTCATCTAAATCTAACACAATTCAACTGAATCTAATTTTAACTTTATTCTAGGCATCTGTGATAACACTGGTGCTACAAATACAAAACTGTGTAAGTCCTCACATCAAGGTGGTTTGCAGGTCTAACAGGGAAAACAGTCATGTAAAAAAACAGTATCAACAAAGAAGAGTTTGCACAGAAAAAAAAGTTGTGTAATCCTTTCTATGATAAGAAATGGAGGAAATATTGAGATTTGAATGTGAAAGAATTTACCAGGTGAAAATGTGAGATGATGGGAAAGTTACTCAGTAACCCCGAGCCTCAGTCTAGAGATTTGTAAAAATATCAGTACCTAACTGAGAAGACTCTGTGAGGGTTACCTAGTTTGTACAACATGGCTTGGCACAATCATAGTTTGTGAGGCTCTAACATGTAGTTCACTGTGCAAATAAAACAACTTCTTCAAGGCGTTATGTTTTATTTTGAAAATTTATGCAAATATATAGATAATATATACGCTCGTTGCAAAATAAAATAAAGTTTTAAATTACTTTTAAAAGAAAAAGTTAATTAAGCAAGTGATTTACCAATCTATCCTCCCAGCTTGGAAACATTTAGAAGTTGATGGATGGGGTTAAAGTCTCCCTCGACTGCCACCTGTAATCCCAGGCTTCACTTGACTTCCCACAAGTAATTACTACTTTTTATTTGTAGTTTTTCCTTACAGATTTGAATTCATTTATATATGCTGGGAAATTATACTGTTCTGGACTTAATGTTTGTGTCTCCCAGCTCCCCCCTCCCCAAGTTCATATGTTGAACTCCTAACCTCCAAAATGTTAGTATTAGGAGGTAGGGCCTTTGGGAGATAATTTAAATCATGAGGGTGGAACCCTCATTAGTGATATTAGCGTGCTTATAAAAGAGATCCCAGCAAGCACTGTAGCCATCTTCCTCCCGCGTGAAGCGTTGAGGAGCGAGGGTCTGCAGTGTGGAAGAAGGCAGTTACCAGAGCCTGACCACACTGGCAACTTGATCTCAGACTCCCAGGCCTTAGAGGGGTAAGAAATACATTTCTGCTTTTTGTGTCAGTCTGCAGTACTCTGTTTTAGCAGCAAGGAACTAAGACAGATATAGTGTTTTGTGTTTCAAAAATAAATATTATTTTATTATACATAATTCTGCACCTTGCCTTCAACTAAAAATGACTTTTTTGAGATTTATACATATTAATACAGATAGATGAGTTCATTCCTTTAAATTACTTCTTAGGAGTCAAACTGATAGTTTGAGAAGATGAACTACATTTATCTTGTGGCTTTGAATGTTCCAGGAATGCTGCTGCCTACCTTGGGCTCATATTAGCTTAATTAGAAACCAGTGTGTGGAATTTAGATCTATTCCTGAGCTAGTGGGAATCTGCTTGTCCATGTTTTGCTAATCACTCATCTTTATTAGCACTAGGTACCACTCTTCTAGGTATGGTATGTGTATTCATTACTACTCTATGCAGTAGCTACTGTAATTTTACACTGTAATTACAGAAGAGAAAATGGAGTGTGCAGAATTTAGTTCTCTATGGTCATTTAGGCATTAAATGGCAAAGACAGGGACCTTGCCTATGCAGTCTGATTCCAGAGTCTGAGTTCTTAACCACTTCACAAAACTACCTGGGGAAATATGTGTGATGGATTTAAGAGTTCCAGTTAATTTCTCTGTGTTCCACAAGGCAATGAGATATCCAATGAGACATATGCTCTTAATGCTGAGTTTGAACCAGGCACCTGCAGCCAAGCAGTATTTTCAATGACCCATGTTATGAGAGGCTCCACTCCTTTCTGAGGTTGTGCCTTAGCTTATTTACAGATTACATGTCTGCTAACTTATCAGGTGAACTGAAACAGGAGAGATGGGTAATGTCTGCCCAGTGGATGATGTGAAACATGCAATAAGGTGCCAAAATCCACAGCTAAGCAGCTCAATCTGCACAATTGTTCCAAAAAGTTGGGGGAGCAGTGAGAAGTCAATTTTCATGAAGGGATGATGCTAAGAAGGCCTTCAGTGTCTGCTGCTTTCCCCTCTCATGTGGCCCTGGGAGGATGGTGCCAGGCTGTGGACAGGTTTTCAGCTGCTGCTGCTCCCCGGGAACAAGGGTGAAATGACACCAATTAAAAGGTGTGGCAACGTGAATGCCATTTGTCCTGCCATTTGCTTTTTCTCCAGTGTGATTGTGAGCTTTGACACCTGTGTGGGAGAGGGAGGCAAGCTTTTAATTAGGTTCTTTCACTGACTAACACAGAACTTGAGTATCAGAATGTTGGATTGAGTCAGCTGTGACTTTCTTTTTCTTCTTGTACTCTTTAAATGCAAAGTAACTTTAAATTCTTTTGCTGCATTCTTTTCTTTCATTTGGTAGTACATGTTCAGTGTCCAAACAAGTGTAGCAGGGTGAAAAATAGCATTGCTTAAAGAGCTGGCAGCAAAGTTTTTCTTAGGGAAAGAACAATATTAATTTAGGCAAGTGCCTGATAAAACACTTAAGATGTAGAAGATGAAGGCTAGAGGAAAGGACTAAGAAGTATAGTATAATGAAGGAAAGGGCTCTTGTGTAAATATATCGTCCTAGGATACAAACAGGAATTTGAGAAAGGACAGAAGTGGAGAGAGGTAATCTGGGGGGAGGCTAGGATGAAAGGAAGACAGTGGCTAACAAGCACAAAGGTTTTTAAGGACTGAGAAGTTTACGGTCCAATTTTAATCCCCCCTTGTCCTCCTTTTCTCTCTCATAATTTAAACAGGCAGCACTGGCCCTCAGGCTGTGTCCAATATACAAACCATCACAGGATGGATTTGGAGTAACATTAAGGAAAGGGGACTGGGTTCCCAGTCTGGGCAAACTTGGAACAAAAAGATGTGAGTAGACTATTCACAGGAGGGAAGGTAAAATTGAGACCAAGGATAAAACAAGAGTGGGAATTTATTTTACAGAAGATGCTCCATGTTCCACAAGATCTGTGACACAAGTCTTGAGTCAATTTCCTTTAAACTTTGAAGAGTTGCCTCAGCAGACACTTGAGTGACACAAAGAAAAAGACTAACCTAAAACCGGCAGGGAGTTCTCATTGGCAAACACAGAAAACCTTATAATTAAACAGCCTACTAGGTTTTAGGTCAAAGCAGATATTTCACCATTTCACATTCTCTCCTTATTTTCATGATAATGTGTAATTTGGGGATGCTTCAATCAGTTAAAATACAAGATGCTGAGGACAGAACTCAGGCTCTGGGTCAGAAACGTGGGTTGGAAAACTCTACTATCTGTAAACCATTCGTACATTATTTTGCCTCTATGGTGGTTATTTTTTTACGGAACAAGTAATTTGTAATTTTTAAGTTGGATTGTTGCCTGTTTACTCAGTAAGAACAGGATGCAAAGCCCATGAAAGAGTGACAGTGGCTGTTGTGTTATTATTGCATCCCTAATGCCACCCCATCAAGGATACTCCAGGATGAATATGTTGAGTGCATACTTCAACTTTTTTGACCTTCTGTTTATAAATTTGAAAAGAATGAGAATGGGCATAATATCACTCTTACTACAGGTTGCTGTGAGAATCAGACAACCCAGGTGATGAGACTTGGTACAGAATCTAGACTCACAGTAAATTTGAATGTTCTTTGCCTTCCAAAGTCATAATTTGTTTGCTTCCTGGAATAAGTGAGGCCACTCTTCTCTATGACCATACTCTATGATCTTTGCTACCCTGCCACAATACATCCTTGGTTATATAAAGATCTTAGAGAAAAAGAACATAGGAAGCTCAATATAGATCTGCCAGGAATACTAGAAAAAGCATCAGGCATGTGCCCTTCAAGTAGGACAGATCCATGACATCAACTGCAGTGACCAAAGCTGGCCTATACTCCTGTCCATCTACCAAGCTTAGAAAAAGGTGTGAGTTTGGCCTTTGAAGCCTGAGGGATATTTTCTGCATGATTTTTCCATGAGAAGATCTGTGAATGAATGGTATTATTTTGTTAATTGATAGTTAGCAAAGGAAAGAACAGTTATCAAACCCATAGCAGAAATTAAAGATAAAGGATGGAAGAAAGGATCTTGCTCTTGGAAAGACCAAGAATGAGGCTACCTGTAGGAGAAATTAGAGCAAACAATTCAGACCCATCACAAAAAAATAATAAAATGGGAAAAGAAAGACATCAAAAAATACAAAAGTGACTAAGAGGAGAGGGGGCTCCCTGTTTGGACATGGATGGCTTTTGAACTGCAGGTCCCGATTTCAGATTTACATAAAGGCAGGTGTCACCACCTCAGAGAGATAACAGGAGAAGCAGGCTGGATCTATTTGCAGAGTTTAAAGACCAGGAGACCCAAGAAATCTGGCTGCTGGGCAGTGTGAAGGGAGAGGTTTGCTTAGGGTTTCATGTGAGAGAGTCAAATGATTCCAGAGAGTCTGTCCGTCAGTAAGTCACTTCAACAGATTTTGCGGTTGCCTAACCTGACCTTTTTAGGTGCTCATTAAAAATATTTTAGGATCGGCACTACAAGTTACAGCAACCGTAGATACATTATTCATGACTGACCACAGACCCAGGCAACTTGGATTCTAGGTTTGGCTCTGTGTTTACTATATTCTGGGACTCAGAAAAAATCATAAACCCTCTCTGATTTATCATTTTCTCATGTCTAAAGTAAAATACTACCGAAGAAATACTTTTCACATTTCTCACAATCTTAAGATTTTCATTTTAGCCCCTTCAATTGTAGGGTTCCTCCCCTTCTTTGGGGTTTCCACATTCCTGCTGTGGTTTGAGGGCTGGCTACAGGAGGTTATTGGAAGTGGACTGTCATATGTGACATCGCATGTCACTCATGATCACAAATCTTTGCAGAAGTGATGCACACTAACAAACTTAAGTCCTCGGTGGGCACTCATGGGGAGGCCAACTGTACCTCCCAGTTGGCAAAGGCCCCTCAACCTGGGCGATAAATATTCACCACCATCTGGACCTTGATAGTTGGAGATGAAACATCATTCTTAGGTAGCTCCCTGACATTTGGACAATGCAGTGAACCTGATGAGTTCCACTCACCAGGGTCTTCCTACGTAGCTGACCTCTCCTGCTATGAAAACTTCCTTAGGAGCTTCTTCCTTCTTGCCCAATAAAGCTTGATAACTTATTTAATTCAGGCCCACAACCATTATAGCTCAAAAACATGTTCTGTTCTCAGAGGGTGGTACAGGCTTAATTCTCAAATCTTTCTTTGCAGTGTCGGTAAACATGAGCCTTCTATTCTGTAAGGAAAAGGAAGAAGGCAAAACAGTTAAGTTTTTGCATTAAAGCTGTCTGAACTAACAATCTAGATGCTAGATGGGATCATCTCTGAAGTCTCAGATGAAACATACTATAAATTTGAAGCCAAGCGCAACAGAAGGTTGCTTTTTCTTGCTGGCATTGCTAATTATGGTGAGAAAAACCTTAGCCTCTTTAGGACTTGTAAGTATTAAAACTTTAGACTCCAAGTACATAAAGGAATGAATGGTAGCATGTAACCCAAATCTTTGTGATCATGGTTTAGTGGATTTATGATACCAAACTGCTATGTGCCACTAATTAGAATGATGGTCTTGGAAAAGCCAGTCTGTACATGTGTTGCTTATGAATTTGATGGTTACCTATCTTAATTAGCATGCTGATTCCTTACTTTTAAAGGTCCCAGGAATTGTTGGAAGGGGTTTATATGGGCAAGTGAGTTAGGGAAAAATGACAGAGAAACCATAATCAATAACTTCACACTCTGAAAGTCATAAGCAAACATCTGAGACCTTCCCTCTATAGAGACTGACCTTTTCCTTTATAGCTCAGTTTGTTTAATCTGGTTTCACAGTGCTGCCTGAATCATGACAAGTATTGCCATTCTGAATTTGTTCAGTCAACTGAAATAATCTATAAACATCTGTGGGCCATTCCTCGATGTGGAGAGGATAGAATATAGGATGCAGTCTTTGATTCAGTGCTTCATGCCTGACTTGAAGAGAGCTTAGCTTTTCACTCATTCATTTAAAAAATTTCATGGACTCATTAATCCATGCATATCCATCTGTCGTGTACTGGGCATTAATTATGTATCAGGCACTCAGATAGGCAACAAAAGAGTCTTAGATATTTCTATCTGGAAATAAAAGGCAGGAAGCAAGAGAGGGACACATTTTTCATTTCATTGTCAGGTGGTGGTGAGCCATCAAGGGTGTATGCATTTGCAGCAGAGTTTACTGAGGGGAAGTGGCTGCTGTAAACAATCATCTGAAACTAGGCTGCCCTTTTCGCTACTGTGGGACATGAAAGAGTCTTCATGCTGTTCCTGGGAAGAGGCAGGAGCCTCCAGGGAGCAAGGAGTACTCCCCAGTTTTTCTTTGTATTCTAGGCTTATAGAAAGCACCATTTAGGCCTCCTCATGGAGCACAATCTCTCCAGGCTCCCCTCTGCTACTATCCTCTTACTGCATATTCTTAAGGAAATTAGATGAAGCTCTACAGTAATACAAAGTTGATTAACAATCTAAGCACACACTCCCTCCAAGGGAGGCACTCAGATGAAACTACCTAAATGTGCCTGCCTAAAATCAAAGCAATTAACCTAGAAAGTTACACACCCAGGACTTCAATCTCTGAGCTATTTTCATCCACCAAAGGAGTTTATGAAATTAACATTTTTATCTGGGATATTGTCCATTCTTATTTCTTTTCCCCAAAAGTCACATAGTTCTTTACTGGCCTGGTGGGATAGGTCTTGATGGCTATATTTATGACCTTCTCAAATGGATATTTTGTGAGAAGTCTTACAAAAATTTCAAGGAATGAGCAAACTCAAGCTCTCATGTTCAGCAAAAGCTCATCTACCTCGTATGAAAAATGGAAAGAGAACCTCACTGGACTGTTGCACAGAGAATAAGATAATGTGAAGCTGATACAAAAAGGCTTGGCTCATAGGCAGTCCTCAATAGCTATTACTGCCTCCCTTCTATTTGTTTGAAGAAAATGCCAACCTCCTTTCAGTTCTGGGAAGGGCCTGTTATGGGTGCCTTAACTCATCTTGGGAGGAATGCTTATTAGACATTCAGCTGAAGAGTGTAAGGAGGGAGAAAGGTGACTAAAAAGGAAGTAGACTTTGCTGGATGATGCTGAGCTTGCTGGGGCAAATGGGTACATTGCAGAAAAAAACATCACTTGGCACTCATGCTTTCCTAGGAGTGAGAGAGCACTGCTGGTTTACTTACCCCTTCCTGGCTAGCGGAAGTATGTTCCAGGCTCCTGGGATGTCCAGGATGTTGAAACCAGAGAAGTAGGGGCCAGGTTTGAACAGAAGGGCTTTCTTCCTAGGGAACTGTCTTCTGTAAGAAGGAGCCCTGGTGTTCCTCTATATGTTGTGGACATTGTCATTTCCCCTACCTGCATCACCATCATTTATTGGACTTTGGGACAGTCTAAGCTTTCTCGATGAAGTCAGTGGTTTTCAGAAAGTCAGTAGGTTTTTTTGGTTTTGTTTCGTTTAGAAAAAAAGTTGGAAAAATCACTTGGGATCCTTAATATGCATATTAGGACTTTTTTTCCTTATGCTTGAATGTCACTCAAGCCTCAGTTTTAATTCAAGGCTTTCCAATATTGGGCAGCAATCAACGTTCCCATCTTATCCTCCATTGATTCTCTAGCTTCCCAGCTGCCCAGTGAAACTGGACCAGTCTCATTTGCTGAATCTTTTCTTTTCTCTAGCCTTTTTGTACTTCATAAATCCCATTTGAAATGCTGTCCCTTAGACATCTTGCCAGTTGAATTCCTGCAAGTATGTCAAGGCATAACTCAAATGCCATTTCCTCAGCCAAGCTTTCTGCCCTAATATAGAATGATATTTATAATGATAGCTAACATTTATTGAGGGCTTGCTATGGATCGGGAAAGATGCTAAGAAGATTTTGGCAAATATTTAAACCGAAACCTTTCAGGCTTTAGAAAGATTAAGTAATGTTAGCTTCTGTAACAACAAAACAAAACATAATCTCAGTGGCTTAACAGAATTGAAACTTATTTCTCATGTATGCAAAGTTTCGATAAGTATTTCTGATAAGCAGACACTGTGGGGATTTAGGGACTTGGATCTTTCCATCCTGTGGCTTTGCCATCTTTAACAAGTGGCTTCCAAGCTTCCTGACTTGGAGATGAAGAATAAATGCTATGAGAAGATTTTATGGGCCAGTCCTAGAAATGGCACATATAACTTCCACTCATATTCTGTTATCTACAATTTGTCACATAGCTGGGAAATGTAAACTAGTTCATGCCCAGGAGAAAGACACACATAATATGGTGAAAATTTAGAAGGTTTTGGCCAAAAAAAGTGCATACTAGACCTATTGTCTTAACTGTGTCCTTCACATGTTGAAATCTAACTCCCAATGTGAGAGTATTTTAAGGTGAGACATTAGGAGGTGATTAGGTCATGAGGATAGAACCCTCATTAACAGAATGAGTACCCTTATAAGAGAGGCCTCAGAGAGATCCCTCCTCTGCTCCATTTCAGGATGCAACAATAAGACAGTTGTCTATGTACCAGGAAGCAGACCCTCATCAGACAACGAGTCTGTCTGCACCCTGATCTTGGACATTCCAGCCTCTAGAACTGTGAGAAACAAATTTCTCCTGTTAATACCTGACCTATGGTATTTTGTTACAGTAATCAAAACAAACTAAGACTGAAATTGAGAGAGGAGGGACATCATTAAATTTGACCAAGCCCTAGGATCCTGGAAAACAGCAATGATGAAAAAGTCCTATTAGTCTTTTATGTTTCAGAAAGTGACTTACTAGGAAGGGGAAAAACAAAAAACTTTCTCACAAAACTTAGATAAGACTCATGGGTGCCCTGTGTTTTTCTGCGATAAGGCCAGATCATAGGTCCTCCAAATTCCCACTCTTTACCCCATAAATGGTTAGCTGAATTATTTTGTCTTCAGTGATCAATCAGAACAAAATGCTTAAGTGAACTGAGTTTTTCTCCTTCCTCAAGGATCTTGAACTTCAGTCCTCCCTCAGCCTGAGTGAGCGTCTAACCCTCCCTAAGCAGCCCTTCCTGAGAATAGGCTGGCTTCAGTGTAAACATGCTCTTGTCTACTGTCTAATCACTCATTCATCCTGTTTCTACCTTCCCTTCACATCTTCTTTCTAACAATGTTCACTCTACCCTATTAAAGGAAAGCCCTTTTCTGCTTTGAGACCCCTTGTGGATCTCATGGTCAATGCCTTCTCCCTACAGCTACAATCTTTTTGCTTGGTCAATGCCCACTCTCTACAATCTTTTTGCTTGCTCTTGTGGTAATCCATTAGAATAAAGTATTTCCTTATGTATGCCTTGATTTTTTAATCTGACAGCAGACCCTTGAACTTGACTTCACTTTCACATTGCCTCCTGTGCTAGCTGTCTGCCATGGAACTGGCCCCTACCCTTCCATGACATAAAGTAGTTGTGCTGGGAATTCGCTAGTCAGTAGTGCACGAGTTTCCAGACCCTTGCTTTTAGGTATGGAAGCAAGTGATTCAATTTACTAATTGGAATGGTTTGATACAGCATTTTAGGCAAAGATGGTTGTGTATCTGGTATACCTTTCCCTAGTTCTTGTTCCTTTCTCTGGAGAGCTTGGAAGTTGTCAGCATCATATATTGGAAAGAACTTGATGCCTAAGTCATTGCTTAGGGTAGAGGCATCTGAAGAGCCACTTGACTAAGAACATCTGCATTGGTCTTTGAAACTTGGTGGCACATAACTGAGTACTCCAATACAGCTTGCAATGCTAGCAACACATTGAAAGCAACAAAATCCTATGATGGGGCACTAGAAATCATGGATTTCTCATACCGATACCTTTGTATTTTATTTGTCCCTTACAGTACTTTCCGCTTCCTACTTTGCTTTGAAATTAGCTGTATCTTCTCTCTCTCGCTCCTTAAAGTATGATTTTTAAAACATGGCCTTATTAAACCTGTAAGATTTAAACATTTTTGGCATATGTCAGGATCTGAAGATTTGAAGAAAGGATAAATGAACTGTAATTTTACTTTTAAAGCAACCTTTTCAGATAAGAAGGCAGATAGTTATTTTTATTATGGTGCTAATAAAACACAAAACGTTTAGAAAATTAAAATTTAAAAAGCAATTTTAATCTCATCACTTTTCTTACTATATTTGTATATTTTATTTTTCATATTTAAAAAAATTTGCAATCATTCTACAAATGCATTTTGGTATCCTCAATTTAATTTTATAGCATGGCTATTTTTGCATGCTGCTGCTTTGCTTACATAATCATTGGTTTTAATCCCTGTTCCTACAAGTGAATATAGTGTAATTTATTTGTCTTCTCTCAATACACACTATGCAAATATAGCCTCAGAAAAATTTTCTTTTGCATACAGATTATCAGTGTATTTATATCATTTCCTTAGAACAAAATTTTAAATGTAATACATATGACTATGTCAAAAGATATGACCTTTTTTTCATTGTTGATACATATTACCAAATTGCTATCTAGACCTATTTACAAAGAATTACTGTACCATTGCTAGCATGATCGAAAATGAAATATTTTTATTTAGAATTTTTATATAAAATATATAATTGTTTATAAATCATATTTTCATTTGTTTAGGAAATGCTTTTGTGTGAATTTTTTTTTCTTTAGAGTCTGGCTCCATTACTCAGGCTGCAGTGCAGTGCTGCAATCATAGCTCACCACAGCCTCCAACTCCTGGACATAAAGAATCCTTCCTCCTCAGTCTGTGAGTAACTAGAACTACAGGTGCACACCATCACACCTGGCTAATTTCTTTTTACATTTTTCTTTTTTTGAAGAGGTAGATTCTCTCTGTTTCACAGGCTGGTCTTGGATTCCTGGCCTCAAATGAAACTCTATCCTTTCATCCTGGTTTCGTAAAGTGCTGACATTACAGACCTAAGCCACAGCACCAGGTCCTTTTGTGAATGTTATATTCCAATTTATTTTAATCATTTTTTTACTCATAAAACATTTATGTCAAATGTCAAAAAATATGCTGGAGGGTGTGGTGAAAGGTGAGATCTTTTTCTTAGCAAATGTTTTTTTCTAGTGAGAATAAATGAAAAATCAACAAGTAAAAATAAATAAAAAATAAATGAAATAATTTGTGTTATTATAAGATACATGGAGTAAATTCATAGGATTGATGAGTGCTTAACTTAAGGTGGGTGGAGAGTCCTCTCTGAATTGGAGGAGTTTTAGCTGTGACCTGAAAATTGTAAAAGAGCCAGTTATGTCAAGAACTCACCATTCAAATATCTGGAAGATGAGGATTTTAGGTAAAGGAATAAGAGGAAGCATAAAGCCACTGAAGTGCAAATAGTTTTGGTGTGTTCATGGAAAAAGATCACAGTGGGAACACAGTAGTGATGGAGAGTGGTATGAGGTAAAGTTGGAAGGTGGGTTAGCATGAGAACATCAAAAATTTCATAGGCCATGCCAAGGAATTAGGGTTTTCTGAAGGGTTTTAAGCAGAACAGTGAAATGATATGACTTAAAAAGATCATTTTGCATGCTGTGTAGAGGATCAGTGTGAGGTGAAAGAAGCAAATCTGTTGGGAGGTCATTGCCATATTCCAAGGAAGAGATAATGGTGACATGGACCAGGGTGGCAGCAGAATAGATAGGGAAAAAATATATAGTCTTTGATTGGGTTATACCTAAAGCAGAGTCTGAGACAAAAATTCAGGAACAGAGAGTTTACTTGGGAGGTGATCCCAGAAGGTGAGAGAGAGATAGGAAAGAAAGGCAAGTCCAGGTAAGGATGCAGCAAGGTCACCACCACAGGCAATGGAACTTGATTCTCATAAGACTTCCGAGAATAGGATGCCTTCTAGAATTGTCCATTAAAACATTTGCATTCTGGGTCACTTGATGACTGCTTCTGAGATGTTAATTTGACACACTTCTGCACTGCATTGACTCTAAGTAGGCTTCGATAGCTTTGCAGGACTTGGGAGGAAGAGTGGAAAGATGTGGCTTGGTCTTAGGGTGGGATGCCATTAGGGTGCACAGAGGTGGCCTGAGGGTATGTAGTATAGGGTATCTAAAAAGGTCTGCTATCTATAAATGGATGCAAATGATACTTTTCAGTGCAAAAATTACTCCCTTTTGACAGAAATGGAAACTGGTGGGGAAAATCTGAGCGACAACTTTGATTTCATAGTTATTTGGTTATAACACTGAGACTGGGATGCAGATCTTTTGCTAAAAATGGTAGGAAACAAATAATTTGGGTTGGACCCTGATGGGGTAATGCAACTGATGTTTGTCATGGATTCTCCTTCCTAAGGGTTGATTTCTTTTCTCCTAAAAATAAATGAAGAGAAAGGAAGTCCAGCTTGAACATCATGAGTTAAAGTCTTCAGATCACCAGACCTCATAATTGGAACATCACATTTCTGTTAGCAAGTTTTTCTTAGATAATATAATTTATGGATTTGTTCCTTGCCATTTCCTAGTGAACAAAAATACTTGTCCAGAAAAATAACTCTAGGACCTGGAAGAACCTGCAGGAAATCAACCAGCAAATGTTAACCTTTTTCCCCTATGTCGCTCTCTTGAAATTTTAGTATTTCTTTTTACATTTATAGTCCAGAAACTTTGAAAATTACTTTGTGGCTTGAATTTAACAAAAAAACTTGCTTGAGCAAAATTGAGTTAGAGCAGGGTTTTCCAGAATTTCCTGGGTTTAAACATTTTTTTTCTTTCTCCATTAGCCAAATTAATTTTAATAAGCACAATAATGTGATACTGACACTACTATGATGTAGTATGATATAGTAGAATGATAATATCAGCAATATATTGAGTACCACATGTGCTAGATATTTTGCTAGGTGTTTGATATTTTCATCTCAAATTCTCACATTGAGAAATACATATGATTTTCTCTATGGATATAGAACCAGTTTCTAAAAGATTACATGAAACACCAAAATCAAACAGCTGTGAAATCTAAAATCCAACCTTACGTGACTCCAGTATATTTTGCTACCTTCTCCAACTGTGTTCTCAACTACACCGGATTAACTTGCACATTGAATAAGAACTCAGGGTATAATTAAGAAAACCAGATTTTCAATCTTAGTGATGGTAGTTTTTTCTCCCTCTGTTTTACCTACCTCCCTACCCCATAAAAAGCCCTGCAGGTAGGCTCATATTCTTTTTTTGGGTTCATATCAATTAATTAAAACTTTACTATTGTTTTATGTTTTTGTCATTATTCAACATATCATGTTTGTTTATATAGTTTCAAGCAGAATGTCCCAGGTGACATCTGATTAGCAAATGGCCACAGGCAGTGTTGTCAATGCAACAGAGAAACAACAAGCTAGAAAAGCAAACCAGAGCCAAATTGGTAATTGAGTACTGGGATCTCATTCCTCCACTTCTTGATATAAATACAGTAATTTCAAAACTCAAACAACCACATTTCTGATAAACATCAGAATAGCCATTGCTTCTGGAAGTGATTGTGGGCAGGGATAGAGTGAGAAGGTCCACGAAGAAACTTTCTAGGCAATAACAATGTTCTGTATTTTGGTAGGGGTTTGGGTTACACAGGGGCATGGATATCTCAAATATTATGCTTTGTGTATTCTATATGAATCTTAAAAAGCATTATAAACCAATATTGAACTGTAGTTAATAACATGTACACTGAATTATTTAGGGGTGAGGTATACTGATGTCTGCAATTTACTTTGAAATGCATCAAAAATATAGATAAATTGATGGATAGAAGGATAGACAGCTACACAGCTATGTGATAAAGCAAAAAGAGCAATATGTTAATAGAAAATACATATTTGGTATAAAGATGTTTAGTGTATAATTCTTCCAACTTTTCTGTATGTTTGAAATTTTTTATTAAAAATTATGTGGGAGAAAAAAATAATCGCAAACCTAGGAGTGTCTAGTTCCACTGAGGACAACCAATAGAAGGTAAATTTATGGGGAGTTGTTGGTTCTCTCATTGTTCTGAACATTTTTCTTTATACAAAGATACATTGTTCATTCCCAGGAAGACATTTGAAAAAGTGGGCCACTGGGCAAGGGCCTTTACTTCATCTTTGTGGTAGGCAGAATGATAGTCCTTCAGAGATGTCCATGTCTGAATCCCTGGAACTTGTGAATATATAAGAATCTTGATTATGGGGGGATTATTCTGGATTATCCAGCTAGGCCAATGTAATCACAAGGGTCCTTGTGAATGAAAGAGGAAAGCTAAAAAGTCAGAACTAGAGAAGGAGATCTGATGGTGGGGAGGAGAGTTTGGTGTGATGTGATGATTGGCTTAGAACGTGAGGAAAGCAGGCCAAGAGCAAAGGAATGCAGGCTGCCTCTAGCTGCTGGAAAAGGAAATGAAATATTCTGCCTTAGAGCTTCTAGAAGAAATGCAGCCCTTCCAACACTTAAGTTTAGCCCAGTGAAATCTGTGTCTGTCTTTGGGTCTATAGATCTAGAAGTAACAAAATGTGTTGTATGCCACTTAGTTTGTGGTAATTTTGTTACACCAGCAATTGGAAAACTGCAAGCACAGAAGGAAGGTTGTTCACATCAGCATATTATTCCAAAGCATTATGGAGAAAAACTGAGGCTGAGTGGTAGGCAAGCCATTTGACATTGATAGTGTTTGTTTTAGGTAGACTCTATGGGTAGTATGAAAGGGCTAACTCCCAATAAAAGTTTCTGTGATTTATTTTAAGCATATGCCTAAGAATAAGGAAAACAGAAGTCTCAGCCCAGCTTCATGGGAAGCCAGTTCCTATAGGATGGAGCCCAACATCTAGGACTCATGAGTAGTCTCTGAGTCACAGTAGGTCCAGGTCTCAAAGAGGATGGAAGTGGAAGGTCACTCAGCACCTGGAGAACATCCAGAAACCTCATCAGCATGGGTCTGTGTAGCATTCATGGGACTTAACTTTTTTAGATTTTTGCTTCATTCTTAATCAGTCTGGTTTTTTTTCCCCCCGATGTCTATGGCCAAGATGACTGCATTTTTCTTCCTCTGGTTGACACAGCCATGCCTGGGTGGGCACAATTTGGATCAAGGAGGACACACTGGATTTCCATCCCTACTCCGCCATCAGCCAGATTCCCCACGAAAGGATTCCCTACACACCCTTATATATGGCCCTGCCTTATATATATTTAGCTCCTCATCTTTCTATATCTTTTCTGTCCCAATAGCGTCTTGCTTCTTTATAATTGCTGTTCCTAATCCTCTTGTTTATGTATAACCTCAGCTCCCATGTTCCCTGTCTGAAGCCTCTGTAGGCTATTCTTTGTGACTCCTTTTAATTTCACCTTTCACTGCCAACTGCTTGATAGTGTCATTGATCCATAATTTAATTCCTGGAAATGAGCTTCTGATTGGTTAAACTGGTTTCTATTTGGGAAAAGCTTTTTATGTTAAGTAATCTTATAAACATCAATGCTTGGCTGCTTTTGAATCTGGATCCCCTCCCTAGTCTGATTTTAAAGAAAGGAAACATCTTTTTGAGTAGTGGATAAGGCCACTTGGAACCCAAGGTGGTTGCCTAAATTTGCCCTCCTTTTAAGAAGCTTTGGGAAGGTAGGATCATGACTGACATTTCTCATACAAGTTTCAGTTATAACGGATGTTGCTGGTATTCATAGTTTTCCCCTCTTCAGAGAGAGTTTGAAGAAGCAACACAGATAAACATTTAATAATATAGTCAAGGAGAAAATATAAACAGAAGAGAAAATCAAGCAGCTAGATATAGAAGAGTACAAGTATTTCGATCAGTGTGATCAACATGCTTAGCCTGTGCTTCAGATTTGTTTCCAAGCTTCCTGGTACTCAAGGAATAATATTATATTTTAAATAGTACATTTAAATATTAAATTTTACAATTCTTGTTATAGATAAGAAGGTGATTGTATTTTTTGATTGATGGGTGGCGAAGGCCTTAAGCCTCTTTAACACCAGTGCCCTTAAGCAGCAGATAGGGCTTGGGTAAGAGCCATGTTGAGAGATCTGGCAAGAGCAAACACTTTCCTGTTTGTACATCATCTGTCTTTCTAAACAACTTCTTCACAAGAAGAAAGCTCCCAGTGGGATAGTTAGAGGTTTAGGAAATCAAACTGCCATTAAGCTGTCAGGTCTCTCCTATGAGTGGAGGCTCATAATGAACTCAACGTTTTCCTTACCTCACCTCCACCCAAAAAACTGGGATACTTGATGAGGATGACTTGCCCATGTGGCTTTATTTTTCTTACCTTTAGGAAGAGCAAAAATTAGTGGCCTTCCAAAACTCAGAGTTATGATGAGGCTAAAATCAAATGCTCAATGAACAACGCTAAAAGTTAATATTTTCTAATGTCAGTTATTGGTATGACATGAGAGGTAAATAGTGGGAAAGGCTCCAATACATGTGTTGAGAAAAGGTGAGGGACTCCACTTCCAGGGTCGATTTACTCTGTGTCTGTGTACAAGACATGATGTCTCACTGGTCCTTGGTTTCATCACCTCTAAAATAAGGGATTAAAATATAATCAATGTTTTTCACAAAGCATTTTGCTCTTTAAAAGAAAGAAGTATGTGGTAAAATAAAATTAAGAAAATGCACGATCTATGCCTCTCAGCAATTTACCAGGCACATGAACATATATGCTTTGGAAAGTTTTGCAATAAATAAGAACTGTTTATTTTAGTTTAAGTAAGATTCCTAAATCTGTTTAAATGCATGTTTTGCCACCACTTTTTTTCCCCCCAAAGACTAAAAATAGCTCATGGAAAACACTTTGGGGAATGCTAGATTACATTATTTTTATATTTGCAAACATGAAATTCTACAATTATTTTTCACTGCCTACTGCTGGTTGGGTGATCTTTAGGGTGAAGGTACATGGCCCTGACAAAGTGAAGCCACTATATGTGGGATATAAAAATTAGAAAGGGAGAAAGTGTGGTGTCTCATTTATAGTCTTAGCACTTGTGGGATGTGTTGAGTTCAAACGTGTGTTGTACCGAATTGAGTTGAAAGCCTGCAGAGTTTTTGCCTATCTAATTGCCAGAAGAGACTTAACATTCCCGGCTCAATTTTGGAAAAGAGACTGAACTAATCAGAGAACAATTAGCTGACCTCTAAGTATGGACCGAGCCTTGTGAGAAAGGTGCTATAACCATTGGTTCATCCATTCAGAACCTGCGTCCTCCTCCCCTGGAATGAACTGCAAACTACTCTTGATGCTGTCTGCGTATTCCCCCGTTTGGTAACCAAACAGCTTTCATGCTCCAGTTTTTAAAACTCAATTTCATCTCTCAATAAAAGAACAGTAAATAAATCACTTTCAGAACTGAAAGTGTTTTCCAATTACCTATTGAAAATCTCTCCTACAGGTTCTGGTATGAATTTTTGGTTGAGATCTTAAAGGAATAGGTGCAGATACTTTACATCCATCACTGCAGCTCTGCAGCTTTGACATCAAGATAGGTATTTTCTATTGCTGACCATCTTATTTAATTAATCCCTTGGTCCAAAAATTGTGACTGCTATTGCTATGAGGGGCAAATGTAAAAGCAAAACGTTGTCTACTAGAAAATGTTTAATAAGAGGCTTTAGTGAAACATTTTTATTGTCTGTGTTCCAATAACATTGAACATCAACTCTCTGTATTTACTGTCTTCATCTTGATCATAAAGGCAATTTTTCTCAAATGCTCAGAATAAAGTCATTCTAACTGTATCTTCATTTCTGTTGACAGCTTTTAAAACTGTTTTGAACTTCTGAATTTCTGTTTACCTGTGCTCCACCTTCAACAATGAACAAATTTGGCCAGTCTTATTTTTTTCTGAACTTTTTTACTTTTTCCAATCCCCAGCACTGAATTATTTTGAAGCAATTCCCAGTCATCATGTAATTTTATTCATAAATACTTTAGTACATGCCAGTAAAATAAAACTTTAAAAAAATAATTACAATGCAATTGAACGTTTAAAAACTTACCAATGATTTCTTAATATAATCAAAGTATTAGTCAATATTCAATTTTTTCTGATTTTTTATGGTTTTTGAATTATTATTTTTACCAAAAGCAAGGTCCATCCATTACATCGGGTTCATGTGTCTTAGTTTTTCAAGATTCTTTTAATCTATAGGACCCCCTCTCTTTTTTCATTTCTATTTGTTAAAAACACTTGACCATTGTGTTTTTGTAGAATTTTTTTAATTTTCTAAATTTTGCTAATTGCCTGTCTGATATTGCTGATCACATTAGATGTTCTTCTAACTCTGTTTTCGAAACTAGTACTTGGATCTAGAGGCCTGCATTCTGACTAAATATATTTTAAAAATTTTATTAGCAAAAATTTATAGGAAGTACTTTTTATTATATAATTTCAGGAGACACATAATTTCTGGTTGTTTCTCTTGTGATGTTAAGATTCATTAGTGGGATTAAGTGTTACTAGCCTGATCTATTCATATAAAATTTGTTCCTGAATTTTATACTTTATAGTTTTATCAGTCATTGATGATTCAAAGCATCATATCTGTAGAAGTTATAAAACAGGGATATTCGAATACATCATTCCTTCTATATTAATTAGTTGTAATTCTTTTATAAAGAAGAATTTTTTTTATCAGCTCTTGGGTTGTCCTGTGGTACAGGCAACATAGGAAAAACAGAATAAATTTCTAGATCATTCTTAGTCCTGGGTTCTTAGTAAAAATGACATGCTTGGGTGGGATCTGTGGTCTTGCCTTTTCTACTCCTATTGAGAGAGCTGTCAAGAGGCACAGTCTCTTTTGTTTTTTGCCCCAGTTTGTGGTATACGATCATCCCACTTCAGATTCCTGATAATTTATTTTCTTTATCTTTCCTCATAAGCACTTGTGTTAAAAAATAGCACCTGAATAATGAATGCACAATTAGTACAAATCCTAGTCAAAAATAGAAGTGTATGAGAAATCCAACTTGAGTTGATTTCTATTTTTTTGCAATGTTTGTAAACTCTATTATTCTGTTGTTTTGTTTTTCACATGTTTATTTAAATATAGTCATATATTTTGTTTTCATGTATTTATTGCTTTTCATGTGTTTTATTTTCATATATTTATATTAATTTGCCTATTAAATATAAAAAGTAGATTTTGTTTTTAGATTTATTTTCTTATTATGCTTTAAGTTTGAGGTATATGTGCAGAACGTGCAGGTTTGTTATGTAGGTATACATATGCCATGGTGGTTTGCTGATAGGGGAGGAATAGCATTAGGAGAAATACCTAATGTAGATATTGAGTTCATTTCTATTTCAAATTTCTAGTCCATTGACATGAAAGTTTATATTTTGGTCAATTTGGCTTTTCTCCCTTATTTACTCTGGGTTTAAGTTCCCAGACTTACCTAGTGGTAAGAACTGAGGGTGTGTTTGGGAGGGGGACATTACATTTCAACCTTGACACCATCTTTTCTTGTTAGTGTTCATTGAAAGGTCCATCATGCTACCTTGTTCTTAGTCACCATTCTGGGCAGGCCAGCCTTACTCATCCGTCCTTCCCACCTGCATGGTTTCATCAACCAGGAGATCACTTACTAATCTTTTGTCACGACTGGTACATGAGATGCATTCTGGGCCCGTGACATGTTGAAGCACAGTAAACTGATGGGCTCTAGCATTATGTTGCCTTCTCAGAGTCTGTGGCGCTTTCTTATATCATTCTTGCCTTCCTCCATGGTTTCCCCAAGAAATTGGCCCAAGGTCCTTCTGTGCTGGATCACACAAAATGATTTTCTTTTTTACTGCTTCTAGATTATTTTATGGTGTCCCTGAGAGTGTTTTTCATGCCCAAAATACTTCGGTTTTAAAAGTTAATGTTCACAGTTGTTTGATATTTGCCAAGAGCTCCAAAGCAATCCAATGGGGAAAGGTAATAACACTGGGATAAATGGGTCTCTATGTGGGAAAATAATTGACCTCAACCTCTATCTCACACCAAACACAAAACTAATTAGAAATGGGTCAAATACCTAAACATAAAAGCATTGAAAAGCTTTTAGGTGAAAACATTAGAGTGTCTTCATGACTTAGCATAGACTAAGTTTTCTCTGGATACATAATGTGATAACCATAAAAGAAACATTGGTAAGACTTCCTCAAAACTAAAATGTGCTCATTAAGGAACATTGTTAAAAAAATGAGTAGGTTAGTCACAGTTTGGAAGAAAATATTTGCAAAACATTTCCAGGATATATTAGAATGGTATCCAGGATAGATAAGAAACTCCTACAACTTAACAACAAAAAGATCATTAATCTGATTAAAAAATAAGCAAAAGTATTTGAAGAGATACTTCACAAAGGAAAGTAACTCAATATCATTAGGCATCAAGGAAATACAAATAAAAAACATAGTGTCATTCTACTAGTTCAACCATTATGGAAGACAGTGTGGTGATTCCTCAAGGACCTAGAAATAGAAATTTCATTTGACCCAGCAATCCCATTAGTGGGTATATACCCAAAGGATTATAAATCATTCTATTATAGGGACACATGCACATGTATGTTCATAGTGGCACTGTTTACAATAGCAAAGACCTGGAACCAACCCAAATGCCCATCAACAATGGACTCGACAAGGTAAATGTGGTGCATATACACCATGGAATACTATGCAGCCATAAGAAATGATGAGTTCGTGTCCTTTGTAGGGACATGGATGAGTCTAGAATCCATCATTCTCAGCAAACTGACACAAGAACAGAAAATCAAACACCAAAATGTTCTCATTCATAGGCAGGTGTTAAACAATGAAAACACATGGACACAGGATGGGGAGCATCACACAGGGAGCATCACACACTGGGGTCTGTTAAGGGGACCAAAGGAGGGACAGTGGCAGGGGGCAGAGTTTGGGAAGGGATAACATGGGGAGAAATGCCAGATGTGGGTGACAGGGGGATGGAGGCAGCAAACCACGTTGCCATGTGTGTACCTATGCAACAATCCTGCATGATCTGCACATGTACTCCAGAACCTAAAGTACAATTTAAAAAAAAAATCTGTAAGTTTATTATAGAACCGAATATGTATGTTTCCCATCACCAACCAATTTCATGGCTACATATTTTTCTAAGAATAATAAAATCATATATCACAAAAGACTCATGTGATAATCATATCAGCTTTATTCATAAACTCAAACTGGAAATAGTTTAAAAATTCATTAATAAGAAAATGCAGAAACAAACTATGGTATAGTCATACAGGAATACTACTACTCAGCAATCGATAGAAACGACAACTGATACATGCAACAACATGGATAAATCTCAAAAACATTTTGCTGAGTGAGAGAAGCCTTACACAAATGAGGACATACTGCATGATTAAATTTACATAAGCTCTAGGAAAGTCAAAACTGCAGTGGAAATATTCAGAACAATGGTTGCCTGTCAAGGTGTGGGTAGGGATCACTTGGAAAGGTGTCCAAAGAAAACCTTCTATGTGATGAAAATGTTATGAACCTTGTAAGATTTAGAGTTGCACAGGTGTGCTTCTGTCCAAACATGCTAAATAGTACATTTACGATTTGTGCATTTCATTGTATGTCCATTTTATCTCAAAAGACAAAACCCTAAATATTCAACTCTAGTTAATTGATGCATGTGCTGAGTATTTTAGGAAAATGTGTTGATGTCTGAAATTTACTTTGAAATCTATCAAAATAAGATGGGGTGCTGATTAATAGAATATAAACATGAGATCAAATATTTGATAAAGCAAGCCTGGTAAGTCCTAATTGCACATTCTATGTGGTGGGCATATGGGTACTGACTGTAACAATTTTCAACTTTCTATATGTTAAAGTTTTTCCATAATAAAATGAGAGGTGAAAACTAGTGCTAACTTTACTTAAGTTACAGATGTAAGTACCTAGCTGTTTCTTAACATTTTACATTCCATTTTAAATTATTTTTATCGATAAATCTATTAGATTTCAATAATTCATTTTAAGGAAGCCTTTGATTGCTCTTTAATCAGGATAGGCTCAGTTATGCTGCAGTAACAAATTTTAGGTTCTTAATGGTAATAAAGGTGTGTTTCTTGCTCTTGTCACAGCCTGATGCAGATCAGATAGTTTTCCTGGGCATGTGTCCTCCAGAGTTACTCAAGGATGTGGGCTGCTTTCTTTCTGCAACTTTGCCATCTCAGAGTCCTTTGCTTCCACTTAGTCCTGCTCTTAACCATCTTAGACCAACATGACACATTTCTATAGGGAAGAACTCAATGATAAGTTCTCAACCTATTAGTAGGGCTGGGAAATAGAATTTTCCTGAACGCACAACAAGAAGAAACAGTAGTAAATACACTGTTTCATTGTAATTGTTATTTGGCCCTATTTACGTACTCAGTTAAACTCATTTAAATAGTATTTTAAATTGTCTATAAATTTAATATGGTCTATTTCTTTTTAAGTACTTCAATTAAGTACCTAAGTTACTTTTATCAGTTGAATAACTTATGTTTGTATGCATGGTGAATCTCAAGTTTTATTTAGTGTTCTAATATTGTTCACAATATCTTAGTAAGATTTCAATTTAAAATTATAAGTCTAGTATATAAACAAAATCTTAATAGTGTTTTCTCCTAAGACTGAAAAAACAGGTTGCTATAGGGAATAAAAAGGAGGATAAAAGTTGTGGATAAAACTGCTAATTATTTGCTACCATATTTTTCTTTCTGTTTTTAAAAGGCATACTTTAGTAAAATGAATAGAAAATATAAACCAATTACTCAATTGTGCATTAATTTTTGAATTAGAATTATAAGTATAACCTGTTATTTTAATATACCAAATACTCCCTATCATTATAAGTTCTCAGACACACCACATATGCACAGATTTAGAACATAATGTTCATATTATGGCTTGGATTTGCTTAAGTATTTCTGTATCTAATTATATTTTCTTTGTTGAAAAATGCTACCAACTAATGAAATAATCAGCTAAGTCAAAATATTTAGAGCATCACTTTCCAATTTCTGAGGTTACAGTCTCAACTGGTTGAGGTTTTTAATGACCTGAGAAGGTGCTGTCTTGAATGCTAAAGGGATTCTTGCCTGCCTGCCTGAGACATGTTTCACATTTGTCCCTCCTGCCTGTCCATCTCACTTCGCAGACTGCATCGTCTGGATTCACTTTCCACATTGCCTATTTGTTATGCCTCCTCATGAAAATTGCCCCACCATTTAATTAGATTCAACTAATCTATTTATGCCATCTCCTCTAAATTCTATCAGTATTCTTCCTATGTGTTAGTGGCACAACTCACAGATGTTTAAATGCTATTAAGTTTGGTTGCTCATGTGCCCTCAAAATCAGGTGGTCTCATGAGGTGTTTATAAGCATGAATTCTGGATCTAGAATGCCTAGGTTCCAATCCCAGCTTGCCCATTCACTTGCTGTGTGACCTTTACCAAGCAATTGGACTGCTCTATGTCTCAATTCCCTGATCTGTAAAGCATGAATAGTAAATAGAGCCTACCTCACAGAGTTGTTGAGAGGGTTAAATGAGTTAGAACAGCATCTAGCACCTATTAAGTGCTTCACATATGAAAGCTATCATCATTATCACGATGATTATTAGCATTATTTGTATGACTGTGGTCACAGGTCTAAGGTCATGTCAGTGACACTCCCAAAGGGTAATATCCTGAACCACACTTTTTGGGAACTGTCAGTGATTACACCATCATTGCAACCCTCCCTTCATTTTCTCCCCCTAGGGAATACTTTTCTTGTGTGGAGGGATTACAGGTGTGGGCCACAGAGCCCAGCCTCAGTCTACAGTAATTTGTTATTGCAGTCTGAACTAAGACACAACGTAATCTTTGTCTCAGCTGGGAACTCTGAGTCTAAGATAGAGCGAACCAGAACTAGCAAATTGAATGGAAAGAAGGGCCAAAGAAAAAGAGAAATACCAGATTTAATAATTATAGTTTAAAAAATACTATCCAACCATTCTTGTTAACATGTTAACTTACATATTAGGGCTTCTTAAACTTGTGGCTACATCAGAACCACTTGTAGATCTTGTAAAAAGGATAGATTACTAAGGTACCCCCTCTCTCTCCTCTTAGTTTCTGATTTAGTCGGTTAAAATTATAATTCTTGGATCCCACAATTTGCATTTCTAGTGAGTTCCTGGGTGATTTTGATGCTGGTAGGCCAGGGACCACACTTTGAGAACCACTGATGTAAGTGAGGACTAAGGCCCCAGGTGCTCCTATACATGAAATGTCTGCATAGTTACAGAAAACTGAGCCACATGACCAGAGAAGATCTAAAGGTTGCTTTTTAGATGTCACAGAGTTAATTAAAGTATTTTGTTGGGTAAGGATGGAAGATTTCCAGATATTCCTGATAGGATCCCAAGAGGAATTTCAGTGAATAAAATGTTACACTGCTTTTCGTACTTTGATTTGCATGTGTTTGTTTTAGTTTCATGCACTTTTATTATCCTCAGGATAAAAGCTCCTTAGTAAAAAAAAACATACGTTCGCATTGGTAAAAGGGCCTCATACTGTGCCTGCTTCATGCTTCGGCATCTAGTAGGTACCATTTTCTGTTTTTTTCTTTAATGTCACCAGTAGAGAGTCATGACTGCAAATTGTCCAGGTTCTTGGTGTTTTGAACAAAGAATTGGACAAAACGCCAGCAAAGTAAAAAAAATGAAGCAATCAAAGAATGAAAACAGGGGTTTATTGAAAATGAAAGTATACTGCACAGTGTGGGGGTGGGCTGAGCAGTGGCTCCAGGGCCCTGGCACAGACTCTTCGTGGGTCCAGATACCCCCTAGAAGTTTCCCACTGGCCACTTCATGCTCATCTCATGTAGATGAAGTGGTAGCCCGCAGTCAGTCTGATTGGTTGCATAAAGCAGCCAACCAGAGGCTGAAGTGAAGTTAGGAAGGTCACACTCCTTTGCAAACATCTGATTGGTTGCAAAGAGTGAAGACCCCATCTGCAGCCAGTCTGATTGGTTGTGCACAGCAACCATTCAGGGGCTGGAGTGAAGTCACAAAGTTGGAAAGGAAGAGGGACCCGCAATCAGTGTGATTTGTAGTAGACAATTTCCCATTTGCCATGCAGAAAAGGTGGAGGGTTTGCAAAGGGAGTGGCCTCTGGCCTTTTGTGACTTAGACATGGAAAGTTAGGGTTTTCCTTTCAATTTAATTCTAGGAGGTCAGCATGAAACAGCCTTAGATTCCCTGTCTCCAGACCCTAGTCCCCTCCCTACTACCTCACCACCTCCTCAAGCCAGGTCCGTATGTTCGATTTTCTTGGTACAGTTTCTTGTTGCAATTTGAAAGCAAATGTGGTAGAGAGAATGAGGTACAAAATTGCTGTATGATGTGTTGCTGCTGTCAGAAGTTTCTGGGCTGTTATCATATGAGATGATGTGTGTAGAAACACATTAGAGAAGGGATGTGCCAATAAAATGCCATTTTATTATCTGAAGCAGCTGCTAGGGAATGCTCTCTCCTTGTTAAACATTATTTTCAACACAGCCACCTGGAAAAATGTATTTGTTGATCTGGACAAAGATCCGTGGAGAGACCATGAAGGGCTCCAGGTCAATACTTCACTCACCCCTACAGAGGGAAGAACTCCAAGCACCTGTTACTCTAAAAATGAATATGGCGTTTCAGTTTTTGAAAGTGATAGAGCAGATTATGTGACTCATGTGAAATTCCTCCCCCCCCAACCTTCTTTTTCTTTTTAAAACAAAACATATGCTTAATTCATACCATTTTAGGAAGGCTTAGTAAATATCTATTGAAAGAGAAAGTGAATAATTTTTTTTAAAAAAAAAGGAAAATGGGAAAATGCCCTTTATGTACAGGCTTTGATGAACTTTTACTGACTCATATTACTTTCAGGCACTGGGAAGCTACGCCTAAGGAATCCCCTCCTAGCTATTCCCCCTAGAAGTCCTATCCCTCCCCAGGGTCTCCTCAGTTCTTCATTTTTGAGGATGATGCTGCCAGTTATCTAAAAAAGGATTCCACCCCAAGGTCATCAAGCATCCCTCTCTGTTATCCAAGTAGTCCCAGCCTGTATCTCCCACTGCCCAAAAAAGCAAGCCCAACCAATACCACCAAGAGTGGGGCCCCATATTAGACCCTAAAGTCAAACCTATATCCATTACAGGAGTATCTGATGGAAATAAAGAAACACTTGGAATACATGTGCCATTTTCTATCTATGTGTGATTTGGCTTTAGATAGGGATTAATCTGGCCAGTTTTCAGAGGATCCAGAAAAATTTATGGAAGAGTTTGTTAAGTTGACCATGTTCTTTAACTTGTCATGACTTGCAAGTATTGTCATCTACTTGCTGTACTGTGGAAGAAAAGTGGAGGGAAAATTATATGGTTAAGCCAGTCAATTATGACAAGGTTAGAAAAATAACTGAGGCAAAACACAAAAATCCCACTCCATTTTGGGGCTGCTTAGTTGAAGGAAATATACTAATCCAGACCCAGACTCCCCAGCAGGGAAAGCTCTCTTGAGTGGCATATATTTTATTCCTCAATCTGCCCCTGACATTAGAAGGAAACTACAAAAAGCAGCAATGGGACTTCAAACCTCTATAAGCCAACTTTTAAACATAGCCTTTAAAGTTTATAACAATGGAAACTCAACAAAAGAGATCAAAACAAAACAAAATAAAACAAAAATCCCTGAAAATACAATTTTTAACTGTCTTTTAAGCTTCCTACCCCCTCAGGATTACTTGTCCTGAGAAAGTGTTGTGAGATTAGCATCTGGGATGCCCAGAGAAGAGCCCCTGACTTGCTGGCCACTGGGCTAGAATCAGTGTGCCTATTGTAGGCAAGAAGGCCATTGGCAATTGAGAATGTTCTAAGTCTCCCAGTGAGAGAATGAAACCCTTCCCATCAATACCAGAGCTAACCTTGGAGTAGCCCCAACAAACCACCTGACTTAAGTAAATTTGGATGCTTGACCCAATGGGTAGCTTCCCACAGTGGCAGGCAAGCAGCTGCCTCAACAGGTTTTTCAGTGTCTCCACTGCTGGGTGAGCTCTGCAGTAGCCCAGGGACTCACTTTGAATGCTGCTGTTCACTCCCTCCCTCCCCCCGCCTTTTTTTTTTTTGAGACAGAGTTTCGCTCTTGTCACCAAGGCTGGAGTGCAGTGGCCTCGCCGCAACGTCCACCTCCTGGATTCAGGCAATTCTCCTGCCTCAGCCTCCTGAGTAGCTGGGATTACAGGCATGCGCCACCATGCCCAGCTAATTTTTTGTATTTTTAGAAGAGACGGGGTTTCACCATGTTGACCAGGATGGTCTCGATCTCTTGACCTCGTGATCCACCCGCCTCGGCCTCCCAAAGTGCTGGGATTACAGGCTTGAGCCACAGCGCCCGGCCCCCTCCCTTCCTTTTTAGTGCTATGGGATCTCCTTCCCTGCCTCTTCTGTCTACCATACTAAAATTTGTCTAGATAGATGGCTCCCAGTTTTATAAATAGCTTGAATCAGCTGTCTTATATATGTTTTTGAATGTTTTTTAAATATAGTTTTAACTTTTTATTTAATGTTTTTAAAGATATATGGATAGTGTGATGTGTGTTATGTCTAGTATGCTATCAAATTGACTCACAAATAAAAGAGCACTCATAAATGAAATGTCTAAACTTGTTAATTAAACAGATTTGTGTCTTCTAAAATTTAACTTTAAGAGTTTTACCTTGGTAAATCACGGATGTTTACAGGCTTTAAATTGGAAATATAGCTTTAAATGGTGAGTTTTTTTGTATAGTGGAGAATCTTAAAATTGTGGAATAGTTCTCATTTATAGAATGCCAATGTCGATGGGCAGTTCAAGATTTCTTGCTTTCTATGTTTCTATAAAATATGCCATAGAAGATGTATCTTTTATTGAGAAAAAATATTTTTTCTCTAATTTGAAAGTTTTTGAAAGGGAGGTTCAAAATATGAGGAAACCAGTGAGTAGAAAACAGATGTGAAGAAAGTTATGGATAGATTTTTTTTTCTAAAGACGGGCATTAATAAAGAGTAATATTGTATGAGAAAGAATCTGATACAGTAAACTTTTGTCCTAGAGTAAAATGACTGGTTATTTAAGAAAGAGGTAGTATAGAACAAGTCAGAAAGTTCAACAATGTCTGTTTAGGTTGTGATCAGGTTCACCAAGGGGAATTTAGGAAAGGAATTTTGTGTATGATTAAGCTTGCTAGGAATAAAGAAAATTGTTTGTGGTAGATTTTCTAGAAAATAGTCTACATATTGGAACCAGGTTTTCTTGAGATACTGATTTCCTAAATTATGGGAAATGTTGCTTTTAATGCTCTCACAAATTTCTTTTAAAACGTACTGGATTTGTGTCTCAGAGATTCAACTGGTGGTGTTTCTTGCTGCTTTCAGTTCTTTCTCTCTTTATGGAAGCCTGAGATGATGCCTGTCTCCTTTAGCTTTTAAAATCAGCTCCTGTGACTTTTCTTCCTCAGGTTCAGATTGTTGTTGGGCCTAATGCGTAAGTGTTTTGTCTTAGAGGTCGACAGAAGCAGTGGTTCCCCCTTGTGGAGTTTGATTTTATGCTCTTGGGTTTTTGTTTTTGTTAAATGTGTAACCTTAATTTTGGCTTTTTGACTCTTCTATTGCCTAGGAGGGTTTTAAGAAATAAGTAACAGCCCACCTACATTCCCATATGTCCAAGAATGTTTAATTGGCTATAAGTCTTTGGCTATAAGTCCCTTGGCCAAAGGAAATTCCAAAGACATTAAAAAAGACAACAACTAATATGAGCCATGACAGGAAACAAGGTTGGACACATTTCACTATACCCCTTTAAAATTTAGGCTAGATATACTAGGTCCTTCAAGAATACAGATATAAAGTATTGCCTCCAACCAGAAGACTTAGTCTGACTAGAAAAAAGAAGGATCCCTCCATAATCAATTACAACCAAAATAAAATCTAAGAACCAGGTTCAATCTTTGATATGTACCTATCAGGTATTGTTAATTCCCAACACTATTAAATGTCAGGAAATAACTACTTGAGTCTGTCTGTTAAGAATTAAACCTGTTTCTTATGAGTCACAGGCCCAAAGAGGAGACAGACTGACCTACATCAGTAACCTTTTGGAAAACTTCTACTACCTGCTTAAAATAATCAGCACTCAGCCAGAAATGGTAATGTGATACTGTGGGTGAGAACAAAGTATTACTTTTTTCTATTCTTCCTGATTGTAATACTTCTTTTCTATTGCTTTGACTAACCACCTCCTCCTGAGAAACATTTCCTGTGCTCTGAGGCCCAGCTAGACACCATTTTGCCACTGTTAATCCTGTTCGCACTTCTAATTTCCCTGCAAAATAATTTGTATCATCATATTGGTATCATTTCTACCTTGAATGTTTGGCAGAACTCCCCAGTGGAGCCATTTGGGCCTGGGAGTTTGTTTTTTGTCTGTGTATGTACGTGCATGGTAGAGAGAACTATTTTCAGTAAAAAGTTCAGTGAATATAAAATCTTTGTTTTTTTGGTTTCTCTTGTGGTAATTTGTAATTTTTAAGAAATAAGCCCATTTATCAGAGCTGTCAAACTTATTGGTATAAAGTTACACATATAATTCACTTCTTTTCCTTTGTCTCCTTTTCTTTCCTCCTTCCTTTTTTATCTCCTTCTAGTTACGTATTTTGTTTTGTCCAGAAAATATAATAAATATTGGAGAAATAAGTCATAAACTGACAATAGCATCAGAGTCATGCCTAGCCTCATATCAGAGTTGAATGACCATGTTAGAAAATTTGAATACTTGATGTCAAGAATAGACTAAATTCATTAGTCACAACTTCCTTGTAGTGAGCAACACTTGAATTCCAATACTTGATTTTATGATTGCTTTTTCCTATATGATCACATTCAGATATAAACCCACTCATTATAACTCATTTAGTATTTTTAAAAATGTAGCTATAATTTATACACCATCCATTTTTTTTTTCTTTTTGGGGTATGTTTCTATGAGTTTTCACGAAAATTTTCAGCCACTGCCGTAATCAAAATGAACAGCTCTAATACCCACCTATCTCCCTAATTCCTTTAAATTCCTTTGTTATCAACTCCTGCCCTCACCCCAGACTTTTGAGTACAAAGAAACAGAATTTGCTGGGTTATACAACAAGAGTACATTTAACTTTATAAGAAACTGTGAAACTATTTTCCAAAAAAGTTTTACCATCTTGTATTCTTATCAGTAACATAAGCAAGTTCTGGTTAGTCTTCCTACCAGCACTGAATACTGTCAGGCTTTCTTTTTAAAGACATAATTTATTCTTACTGGTTTTAAAATATTTTAAAAGCCTTGCATTCATGAGATAAATACCAGTTAATTTTTTTTTCATATTGCTGGATTTGACTTACAACATTTGTAGGTTTTTTTCTGTTATCTTATAATTATCTTGTCTAGATTTGGTATCAAGATAATCAGAGTACTATTAAAAAAAGCTGAGAATTTGTTTCTACTTTGAGGAAGGATTTGTATAAAAGTGGTACTTTTTCCAACATATGGTAGAAATTACAAAAGGAACTGGAGTTGTCTTTGTGGAATGGTTTTAACTAGGAATTCAGTTTCTTTAAAATATTTATGAATATTCAGGTTATTCATTTCTAATTTTAAATTAATAGACATAAGGTCTTTTGTAATATTCTGTTATCATTTTACTGTCTGCAGGGTCAGTACTTTTTACTTTTTGTAGGGTCAGTCGTGATGTATCCTTTTAAATTCTTGTATTTTTCTCTTGGCAAGTCTGTCTAGAGGACTATTAAATTTATTTATCTTTTAAAAGAAACTGATTTTGCTTTCATTGATTTATTCTATTGATTTTCTGTTTTCAATTTTATTGCATTCTACCCTTATCTGTATGATTACTTTTTTCTGTTTATTCTGGGTTTAATTTGCTCTCCTTCTACTAGTTTGCTAAAACAGAAATTTAAATGATTGGTTCGATAATTTAAAATTAGATAAAATTTCATGTAAGCACTTTGTAAAGCTATACCCCACGAATTTAATATGTTGTATTTTTATTTTCTTTCAATTAAAAATATTCTCATATTTTCCATGTGAATTCCAGTTTATGTCATGTGTTATATGAATTATTTAATTTCCCAAAATTTGAGTAGTTTCCTGATATATTGTGTACTTTAATTCTGTTAGTATTAGAAGGTATATTTTGTCTAGTTTTAATTTTTTAAAATTTGTTATTATTTGTATTCTGGTCTAGAAATTTTGTCTATCTTGGTTATTGCTTCATAAGCACTGGAAAAGAATGTATATTCTGCATTTTTTGTGTAGAATGTTACATAAATTCTAACTAAATTGGTTGCTAATGTTGCCCAAGTCCTCTATTATCCTTAATGATTTTCTGTCTCCAAGTTACATTGATTGCTGAGAGAAGAATGTTGAAATCTCCAACTATAATTATAGACTGTCCTGTTTCACCTTTTACTTCTGTCAGTTTCTCATTGAATATTTGGAAGTTTTCTGAAGTACTTATAGATTTGGTCTTTTAATTATTCTTGTTTGATTATTTTTTAATTCCTCATATTGTTTGTTTTGAAGCCTACTTTGAGGTCTGAAGTTTATTTTGTATGACTTTTTTATATAGCTGGATATTTATATTACTGAATTGTAGAGTTCTGTTTGTTAGACAGTTCCATTAACTAAAGCAAAGCAACACAAAATGCACATTAAAGAAGTGTGCTTTGATTTACCTTTTGAACATGTACATGTAAACCCATCCCAGTAGGCACTATGTACAAAGCTAAAAGATATTTTTCAGTAGAATATTCTCAACACTTGCTTACAGAGTTCTCCTGTTAAACAGTTCCATTCAATGACAAAAAAACCAAGCAGCACATAATTCATCTTCAAAAAGTCACTCCAGTTTTTTTATTAGTATGTGCATTCTATATCCTTTTTCGTATTTTACTTTGAATCCATTTATATTTTAGTATTTAAAGTGGATTTCTTATAGACAGTATATAGTTAGCTATTCATTGTTTATCCTATTTGGTAACTTCTGCTTTTTAATTGGTGTTCTTACATAATTTATATTTAATCAAATGATTGATGTGGTTGGATTTAGAACAATTTTCTTTTTCTTTTTTTAGATTGAGTCTTGCTCTGTCACTACGCTGGAGTGCAGTGGCGCAACCTCTGCTCACTGCAACCCCTGCCTCTTGGGTTCAAGTGATCCTCCAGCCTCAGCCTCCTAAGCAGCTGGGACTACAGGTGCAAGCCACCACACCCAGCTAATTTTTGTATTTTTAGTAGAGATGGGGTTTCACCATCTTGGCCAGGATGGTCTCAATCTCTTGACCTTGTGATCCACCCGACTCATTGGCAAAATGCTGGGATTACAGGCGTAAGCCACCATACCTAGCCTTATTTTTCCTTTTTACCTTTGATTCTTTTTCTTCTTTCTCTTTCTTACTTATATTTAGATTATTTGAATAAATTTTAACATTGTATTTTATTTGTACATTTTTGGCTCCTCTACATGTATTTTAAAAGATAGTGTGTATATATCCAACACTTCAGGGTCTATTTAGAGTTCAGCTTCAAGTAAAGTGTAGATTGTAGTATTGTACGACTTCAAGTAAAAGGTAGATACGTTACAATCATATAGGTTCACTTACCCATCCAAAATTGATCTTTGTTATAGTTATCATATACATTGAAAGCCCTATTAGACAATGTTATAATTTTTACTGTCAATGGTTATATATGTTTCATATTTTTATGTTAACACAGATATTTATTATTTTTACTGCTTTTCCTTTATTCCTGAAGACCAAAATTTCCCTTGGATATTATTTTTTTTCAGCCTCAAAAACTTCCTTTGGCATTTTAATTATAGCAGCTCTTGTGGTAACAGATTCTCTTATTTTTTTTTTCTTGTTCATCTGAGATTGCTTTTTACCTTCATTACTGAAAGATGTTTTCACTGGATACAGGTTTCTAAATTGAAGGTTCTTTTCTTTCAGTACTGCAAAGATATTCTGCTGTGTTCTTGCTGCCATGTTTTCTGATAAGAAATGCATAGCCAATTAAATAATTGTTTTCCTGTATGTAAGGCATTATTTTTCTATAGTTGCCTTAAAAGATTTTTATTCTTTATTTTATGCTTTACAACAGTTTGACTATGATTTGTCTATGTGTTGTTTTGTTTGGTTTATCCCAGTTAGGATCGTGGAGCTTCAAATCTCTTATTTTGTATCTTTCACTACATTTGGCAAGTTTTTGGTTACTATCTCTTCAAATATTTTTTTCCATAATGTTTTTCCTCCTAAGATTCTAAGAACACATATGTTAGATGTTTTAATATTGTCTCATTGGTCTTTGTGGCTCTGTTTTTAATTTTCTGCTTTTAAAATTGGATAATTGTAGTGATCTGCCTTAAAGTTCACTGACTCTTTATCCTCTTCATTCTTATCTTAAGCTCATCCAGTGATTTAAAGACAAATTTCAGAGATTGCATTTTCCTTCTAAACTCTTCCCTTGTTTTTTCTATTCATTTCACGGGTTCTTATATTTGTCATGGGGCATAGATATAGTAGCTTTAATAATTTTAACATCTGGGCTTCTTTTTAAGGGGCTGGCATCTGTTTATTGTCTTTTTAAAATCAGTTGCTTTTTGGTGCTTTATAATATATTGCATAATTTTCCATTTTATCTTGGACATTTTGAATGTTATGTGACTCTGGGTCCTGTTATAATCTTGGGAGTGTTGATGTTTTTCCCTTAGCAGACAATCAACTTGATGAGATTCAAACAGAAAGTTCTGACCTGTCTTTTATGGAAGGTGATTCAAATTCTAGTCCCAGTATTTAAGCTTTGTAATGCTGGTTTGCATCTGATCTGTCCATGCAGAGCTCCAGAGTGAGCCTGAAGACTTTAGCAGGTTTGTTTATACAGTTAGGAGCCAAACATCCCTTCTGGCTTTCTTCACTATGGGACCCTCCACTCATTCTCTAGCCACCAAAGTCTCTTTTCCATGGTTTCTCTGCTGGTTCTGTTGTTGTCATTAAAGTATTAGCTGCCTGTGCTGCTGCTACCACCTCACAGCTCTGTTCTGGGAACTTACTCATAGAGTGAAGTTATAAAAAAAAAAAAAAAAAAAAAAAAAAGAAAACAATGAAACACACCTTATCAGTCACTCCTCTCAATGTTGACAATCACCATTAATTCATCTAAATTTTACTTGTTTTTCAGCATGCTCAGGTATTTTTTATATGTTAAGAATTTTTAGTTGTAAGCAGCAGGAGAGATGGGCTGTAATGGGCTCCTGTGCCCATGTTGGAACTGAAACTTTTCAGGATTCAGTTTCTAATATCTCCTAGAAAGTGCTACTGCAAGTATAAAATAAAATAAAATACACCTTAATATTTTTTTAACAGCTTGAACTGAATTTCAGAGAACAGAATTAGATTGGAGAAGATGGCCTAGCCAATTTGTGAAATCATATAATATAAAGGAAAAACCATACATGTCAGAATGAGATAGGTCTGTGAAAGAACCATGGCTTCACCACTTATTACAGTATAATTAATTAACTTCTTTGAGTGTCAGTTTCCTTTCCAAAAATGAATGAAATAAATAACAAGACATTCCTCCCTGCACCTCACTCCTGTACTTGGAGATGAGAGAAGTGTTATTGGCAGCTGAAAGCAGATATGGAATCAATTTTATACAGTTTGAAGAAGTGATTCGCAAGTCACTTCAGAAAGATGAGTGCTTGCTTCCAGAACAGTAAGGCTTAAAGATCATTAATTACTAAGTTATCTTGTTCTTACCTGACACTCAGGAATGACTTTTGGGTTTTTTGTTGGCTTTAGAGATAACTTAGTCTATAGGGAAAGAGTATTGTGGTCATATCGATATGAGTTCCCAGGCAGGCTGGTAGTTGAAGTTTTTACTGCATTTTCTCAAATTAGGACTCTGGTTTTCTAAAGTTGTTTTATAAGATTTGTCAGTTTGATTAAGCTTTCTAGGATGTGGACAAGTGGGAGAGACTGACAATGCCTGAATTTGTGAGTTTGTGAGTCAGGCAAAATAACAGTTTTGGAATATAGTTTTTTAGAAAATGTCATTTTTGAAAGTTCTTTTGCAATTGGATTTCTTGGTACAAAATTAGTACAAAGTATGATATAAAATTATTTTAAACATTTCATGTACAGCTTTTAAAAATTTAATAGTGTTTATCTTAAAGGTAATTAAAAAAAACTAGCACAGAAAACCCCAATGTTGTATAGATTTCAGAGTATAGAATGAGGTTATGTTTAAAAAAATAAATCATTTCAAAGAAAAAATATTAAATAGAAGAACCAGTGGTAATTGGATGTGACAAAAATCATGAAAAATAGATACATGACTGAAGCTTTGAGCACACAGAATTAGGTCATGGCTTACATTGAAATGCTAATAAGAATGATGAACTGTGAAATAAAATATTGAAGGAAAGAAGATGAATTCAAAAAGTACTCTGATTCTATTGACAAAGTCTAAAAACAGACAAAACTAACCTATTGCAATAGGAAACAGGATTGTGGTTCCTTTTGGAGAGAATGACTAAAAGGGGTTGTATATGATCTGATACTGGAGAAAAATGTTCTGTTTTTTATCTCATTATTCACTTTGTGAAAATTCACTGATATTTACACTTATGATTTGTTCACTTATACGTACATGTGCTATACTTCAATAAAATTTACATTAACAATATAATAAAATCAGGACAAGCTAGAAATGTATTTTTCCCTATTCCATCAGTAATTTTAATGAATTTAAGCAAGCTCCATGCTAGGGTTTTATATATTTATCAAATGACTGTTTACTTTGGTAATGTGAATAAAGAAAAGTGAAACTAATTACTAAAACCTCATTTCTTATGCACACTTTTGATATGTGGATTGGATAAATTTACAGGCTAGTATTTTTTCCTTAAAATAGTTTGGAATTGCAGTAAATGTGTTCTTAATAGTGCTTTTTGAATCATGGTCCTATCTTTTGCAGCAGAGAAAAGCTAGAGGAGGATAGAGCCTCAGGGCATCATCTTAAAAGGAGGAATGTAATGCTAGTTGCTGTAACCCTCAGTCATGGTTGGAATGTGTGAGTAGTCTTGAAAGAGTTAAAATAAATTGATTACCAAAATACCTAATGTAGATGATGGATTGATGGGTCAGCAAACTACCATGGCACTTGTATACCTATGCAACAAACCTGCATGTTCTGCACATGTATCCCACAACTTAAAGTATAATTTATAAAAAAAAAATTAAGGAAAGACTCTGAAAAACTGGTTAGGAGTTTATACATTGTATTTTATGACACCGAAGATTAGCAAATGTGTTTGCCAGTATACATAATAAAATAGTATAAGTATTAAAAAGATTATATATTTCTCAAGTTAATATAGAAATCTTGATCACAATAGTGATATTCGACAGCCCTGGCAGTTTTAATTACACAGAACTCATGTAAATCAATAACAAAATATGCATACCTCTGTAGGACGTGGAAAAATGATACGAGCAGCTAAAGGTATTTAGTTAATATGTGAGGTAACACTAGCAATGAAAGAATGGCATATTATAATAATTAGATATTATTCAGGTATAAATTTGGCAAAATTAAAAAGCATCGATAATATGGTTTGGTACAGATGTGCAAAATCATGCTCTTTAATATCAAGGTTTTTGAGGAAGTACAATAAATAGCACCTATCTTCCCCACACAAGTTCTGAACAAGGTGAATAACAAGAGTGAGAGATATGAAGGCTGACATGTCGCATTTGCTTCTGACAAAGTTTAAGTTGGAGAATATAGCATAGTTTGGAATATAGCATAGTTAGGAAGACCATTTGGTCTTCCTAATACTAAATCCCAGAACTGAGCAGACTTGTTCACCTAGACACATGCACCACTTGACAAGGGCTTGCCTCTATATTTAAATTACAGCCTGGAGGATCAAAATAAAAATCTGTTTTTTTTTTTTTTTTTCAGTGAAAAGGCTGACTTTCAAATGACAAAGAATAGCTCAAATCTGAGCATGCACAGTCGAGTCTTCTAAAATTTATCAGTGGGATAAATTGCTCAATCTCCCCTGGCATCGAATATAACAGAAGGAAAGGACAAAAGTGATCACCAGACAGTCCATTTGCTAGATGTTCTGAAAAATAACAGTAAAAAACCATTGTCCTCTAGTTTCTGTCTTCTTATGTAGTTAGTTGTTATACCTGTAACTCATCTTGCTTGCTAGTTTTAAAGACATGATAGAGATAGTAAAAGACGGGATTGTCATCAATAAATGTGCTATGTGGAATGGATGCATAGACGGCAAAAACTGCAGTCACAGCCATGCTTCAGTGTATATTATTCCTAGGAAGTGAAGAAAACTTGCTGGTAGATTCCTGTTTCAGTCTGGGAAACAGATCTAGCCTTCCACAGATGTTATTTTAGATATTTTTTTGCTCCTTAAATAATTTTAATGTTAAAAAATATTTAGTAATTTTTTACATACTAAAATCCTGGTCTTGATTTTATGAAACACACACACACACACCCCCACATACACCCGCCCACCCACCCAAAATAAGATTACTTTTTTTAGAAAGGGAAAGATGGGAGGTTTGTTTTATTTTTTTAAATAGATATGCTTACCTAAGTTGTCTTGGAATACTCCTTAGGCTGAGAGCAACTGAAATTTTTGAAAATTGAAAGAGATAAACCCAATATATGGCAGCCCTGAAGATGATTGTCCATACTGAATAAGGGTGCTAAAAAGGTAAGGTGAGGAGAGCTTTTGACAGTCTCTGAGATGATGGTATGAAAATTAGAGTTTCAGGGGCCTATTGAGAACAAAGAACACTAGTAACTGCCCCCAAATTACTTGAGATTCCAAACAGGTCTATGCTAGAAATAAGCATAAGCCTGATACAGATTAACCCACACAGGACTGAAATGAATCAAATCAATCACTTGATTAATCTTTCCCCTAGCTGCCAATATAAAAAAGAAATCTTCTTTGGAGGAAGATACTATTCATAGTCTCTCATTTTCTCTTCACATTTTAAATATATTCCAGAACTCAGTAAACAAGGCATACAGGGAGTGAAGAATAAAAACATAAATTGGAGCAAGCCAGGAAGTTGTTTATGCTGGGTCCCAGTATTATTTAGTATTGAGTTAGAGAATTATGTCCCATTATTGTATACACAGACAGGGAATTAAGATAGTTTTAGTTACCACTTCTCTTATTGTTAGCTAGGCATCACTTTTAATATATGAATGGAACATAGCTGTAGAAAAAGTCCCTGCAGAAAATGATAGGGTGCTTAATGAGAATAGTACTCTGTGCTTACGCTGGCTTTTCTAATGATAACTTGCCTCTCATGGCTTTTCCTGCTCAGTGAACTCACTAACATTCCCCATATCTGTTCTTGAATTTTTTTTTTTTTAATGAAGGAACATGACTACAAGAACATCAAAATATCTCTTAATTCAGTTACTACTATTTTCTGCTACTGAAATGTGAAGCTCACAGCAATTCCTTACTCTCTGGGTACAAAAAATAATCTCTCTATTAGATGAAATTGAACTTAGCACATCCACATATCTGAACCAATCTTTATTCCTCTCCTGATGCCATCACTGAAATTGGCTGAGGGATATTATTTTATTATTTGGCTATCACACCTTGGAATAAGTGTTTTGGTCTACTAAAACCCGTGAACTATTATTTTATGAGTTTCTTATCTTCCTCTGGTATTTGAAAACCATTTAGAGACCTAATCCTTCAGTAAACCTATTAATTATAAAGAATGTAAGGAGGGTTAAACCCTCATGGATTTGTGAAAAGAGCTATTAATAAATCTGCAAGATTTCAAGTCTAAACTCTGGAAAAGTGTAAAAGTTATTGTTTGTTCATTTTTTGCATTGAATTTATTTAGGAGTAAGGTGCAAATGAGAGAGTTTGACTAACCATCTACTGACGTAATTCCTGAAAGAGTGTATCTTATCTGTGATATGCCCCAAAGATGATATTCGTAACAATCTCTTAACATTTACCAATGATATCTTCTCAAGGTTGATGAGAGATCAATATGAGTGTTTCATAGTTGGATCTATCTGGCACTGAAAGAAGTGACTTGGGGTAGGTAAACTGTGTTTGCTAGCAAGAAAATAGGTACATAAAATAAATAGAAAATCTTACTGGTCTCCCTACTTACAGTCTCAGGGAAGATAGACGAATTTGTTTGTTTTTCTAGTAGACTATAGCTGACTGTCAAGAACAGTAACCTCAGGGCAAATATGAATGATTAAACTCTTTAGCTTTTAAAAGTGTTGTGATTGGGCACATTCTGTAAATATTAAAACTTGAGATACACAAATTTAATGAACTGATTGAATCTGGTATTGTCTGGCCCTAATTGGATACACTGAACACTGATGGGCGTTTTCAGTCTCTTAAATTGTGCCTCCCTGATCATTAATGAAAAGCATGAGTTTGGGATTTAAATTCTATCTCCAATATTTACTACCTGTTTTACTTTAGGCATATTCATCTTTCAGAGTTTGAAATTTTGTAACAAAAATGAGTAATTCACAAGTCGTTTAGAGAATTAAATGAAAGACTATATGTAAATACATAGCATGTGATCTAGGATGAAGATTCTTTGCTTTCTTTTTAAAATAAGAAGCAATTATGGAGGTGTACAATTCTTTGGTGAGAGATACAGCATCTCCTCTATCAGAATTTCAGCATACACAGCAGCTACTAAATCAAGGTGCAGTTGCTTATTTCAGAGAGGCTGATGGTATGGTGGCAATTAGGTTAAAGAACAAAGTGTTAGGCCCCAGTTCAATTCTATGCACTACAAAATCTCGAGTAGGACACTATTACAGAGTGTCAGTTCGCTCAATTTGCTAAGAATAAAGAGAGCAGTGTGGAATTAAATGGCACCACGTAATGGGAAAGGAGAAACACTACTGTAAGTGGGTAACACATGTTTGTTGATTCTTCACTGCCATCACTTTCCTTCCTAGAAGAACTGGGGTATTCTGAAATTTAGATCTGTTTCTCTGAATAACAGATTTCTACATACTATTCAAGCACTTCTTTTTCTTAACAAGAACAAAGCTTAAAACAATACCAAGGATCTATTGGTTTAAGATGGCACTCTGAGCACGTATATCTACCCTTGCTCCTTCAAATGCATTAAAACAACAGAATAGTACTTCGAAAACAATCTCATGCAGTAGAAGCTGTTGATGACCCTTCCAGATCAATTCAACCGAAGCTGTGTCTTTCCCCCAACTCCTGTGAATGTGTTAAAGTCTCACAACTGTCCCAGGCCATTCCTGCTCTTCTGCTCCCCAGGGTGTCGGCTTGAAGCCAGGCTCCAGCGGAGACCATAAACTGTTTAGCTCCTTCTCCTTCCCTAATCCTGGCATCTTTACTTCCCTTCTCCAGAGACCACTTTCCTAATAAGTCACTTGGATTAGAATCTCCATCTCAGGCTTCTCTAGAAAGCATATTGATAAATAGAGCCAAAGCTATTCATGTAGAAAGAGATTCTGGTGCTCAAAATGGGCAGGAGAAGAGTGAGAAGTGGGGATAGAGTGGGGTTAACAGAAAGTGCAAATTTGAAAACGCTGTGAGTTAGTGACCCTACCTCAACACATATCCTCTATATGTAGCATACAGAGTTAGGCAGTCTACCATTTAATCATAGGACCCATTTCCGAACAAACAGAAATGCCCATGGGGAAGTGAGGTTGCCAATGGCCATAATTTCCCTTTTGTTACTCAGCCTGACAGCCAGCTCCCTGCCCATTGTATGTGCCAAATAGAAGAAACCCATATCTCCTGCCTGGATGAATCAATTGAGTCCTTTACTTTTAGGTGTAAATATGCAAAGATCACCAGGCATATGAAGGTCAAAGTAAACAAATGTAAAAACTGATGATAGAAGAGAAAGAACCGGAACAGAAGAAACCTAATGCAGAGCGAAACAATAGAATCCTTAATTAGTGTGCACAGATGTGAGAAGATACTGGATTTATTAAACAATAACTAAATGGCCTACATCATTTTTTTTTACCTAATAGTAATAACAGAACAAAAAATTCAGAGAAATTTCAAGTAATTACAGAAATAAAACATTCAGTAGGATAATTGTAAGATAAATTTTAGGTACTGTGCTATAACAGAGAAAAAAGGCAAAGAAATACGGAAGAAGACATACATGCTATAGATTTGCACTGTCAAATATGGGAGCCATTAGCCACATGTGGCCATTGAACAATTGAAATGTTGTTAGTCTATAGTAAAATGTGCTGTAATTATTGAATATACCCCAGATTTTGAAGGCAATACAAATTAAGAATGCAAAATATCTCAATATTTTAATATTGATTAAATATTGAAATAATATTTTGAATAAGTTAATATATTTTAAAAGCTGCATTAAATGTGTTAAAATTATTCTTACCCCTTTTTGTAATTTTTGATATGGCCACAAGAAAATTTAGTTACATATAGAACTTGCATTTATAGCTTATATTTCTATTGGACATTGCTGCTATGGAGTGTCAGTCTAAGACGTTCAACTTTTGATTAACAGAATTTCCTGAAAAAGGAGTTGAAAAGGAGGGCATTATCCAAGCAATAATAGGTATGACATTCTTGGAGCTAAGGAAAATCATGACACTCAAATGAAAGCTCTGACTGAGATAAGGAAGTGATATGGTTTGTCTGTGTCCCCACCTAAATGTCATCTTGAGTTCCCACATGTTGTGGGGGGAACCAGTGGGAAGTAACTGAATCATGGGGCAAGCCTTTCCTATGTTGTGCTTGTGACAGTTAATAAGTTTCATGAGATCTGATGGTTTTATAAAGAGGAACTCCATTGCATACGCTCTCTTTCTTTGCCATTACAATCCGTGTAAGACATGACTTGCTCCTCCTTGCCTTCCTCCATGATTGTTCCCCAGCCACATGGAACTGTAAGTCCAGTTAAACCTCTTTCTTTTGTAAATTGCTCTCTCTTGTGTATGTCTTTATCAGCAGTGTGAAAATGGGCTAATACAGGAGGTTCCTAAAATTGTGTAGATCTTAAAAATAAGAGGAAGCTGATCCCTACAAAGCTATACTCAGAAAAAAGATCATAAAAGTTTTAGATTGTTAATAATTTCAGATGTAATAAAATAATGAAACTATGCTTTAGAAGTTACAGGAAAAATAATTCTGAACCTCAAATTCCCTTTTGAGCTGTTCTCACAGTTAAGTATGAGACATTTTTAAATATAGCGAAGTCTGAGTTTATATCCCAGAACCATTTTTAAGGAAGTTACATGAAGATGTACTTAAATAAACCTAGGATGAAACACCCCAAACATAGAATGACATGGGAAGCAAGAAATTATGGAATTAAGCCAGAAATCCAATGAAAAAATCCCAAGATACAGCTATACAACACTCCTCTAAATTAGAGTAGGAAACATTGTTTAAGTGATAGCTACACTAAAAGCCCCAACTTTACCACTGTGCAGTATATCCATGTAACAAAACTGCACTTGAATCCCTTACACTTATACAAATTAAAAAACAAACAAACAAAAAAACCCACAAACTTGAGTAGCTTACCTTCAAAGATTGGAATGGATCCCAAATAGAAAGTGCAGTGGACAAATATGAGAAAGATATTCCTGCTATTATATGAAAGATGGGCCTTTTTTTCCCCCCAAAGAACAAAATTCAAAGACAGAGGCATTGGGAGTGATGCAGAAAAGTTACAAAGTCACTGTTGGGCTATGAAGAAAATGAAGCTGTGGCATGGTTTTCTGTCTATTGATGGGTAGGAGAAAGAGTAATACATGAAACTTTCACACTAAGATTATTCTCCCTCTGGTTGTATAAGGATTATAATATCAGAGTGAAGAAACAATAGCTTTAGCTTCTTAGCTCAACCAAGACGTAGTATGGCAAATGCTGTTTATTAGTTTTAATTCTAAGACTCAACCTCTGGGCGATGCTCAAAAGTCTGAATTATGGTTATAACAGTTTCTGTTCCATGCTTGATCATGTTAAAGCTGATACATAAGGTGATAGAGGTTGGAAGGTAAAAACTGGGAAGTGTGAGGGAAGATGAAGTCACTGTCAAAAACAAAATCGGGTCAAGTTGATACATTGCAGAAATTTATTGTGCATACAAATGAACAGTTCAAGAGCTGGGGGCCTCAAACCCAGTGTAGAAAGCTTTGCTTGCAGCAGTTGCAGCAAAGTTAATAAAGCATAAAGGAGAAAGTATGGCCGGGCGCGGTGGCTCATGCCTATAATCCTAGCACTTTGGGAGGCTGAGGCGGGTGGATCACGAGGTCAAGGAATCGAGACCATCCTGGTCAACATGGTGGAACCCCGTCTCTACTAAAAATACAAAAAATTAGCTGGGCACGGTAGTGCGTGCCTGTAATCCCAGCTACTCAGGAGGCTGAGGCAGGAGAATTGCCTGAACCCAGGAGGCGGAGGTTGCGGTGAGCCGAGATCGCGCCATTGCACTCCAGCCTGGGTAACAAGAGCGAAACTCCGTCTCAAAAAAAAAAAAAAAGTATTTGAACCTTTTTCAGAATTGACTGTTTAACATTAACATTCTCTTTAGGGGAAGTAGAGCTGTTTAGGCTAATCTGTCTATAGCCGAATGGCTTGACTTTCCTGAATCTTGCTGACAAGAACTTAAAGCTTACATTCTGAGTTTTATTTATGATTAGAGTAACCATTTTGGGGAAATCAGAATGACTTAAGTTTTTATTGCATGGTTATATGTATCCAAATTGTGTCTTCCATTTTACAAAAATAAACCCATGGAGTAGTTATAATAAAACTATCAAAAAATGGAAAGGGGAGAGTTGGAGAATAGTGTGAATACATCAAAACCTTATCTTTTTTGTTTGTTTGTTTTTGTTGCGGAGTCAATGTCTAAAGCTGATATATCAGGAGTAAGAAGTAGAAAATGTATTCTTTAGCACTGCGGTGGAAATTGCCCCAAAAAACCAGGGAAGCGAAGAAAGATCTGGGAATGGGTTTGCTCCTTTTTATTCTAAGCCATGCTGTTTGATTTCATTTTTAAATTATGTGCACTTACTGCAGCATGTATTGCTTCTGAAATTCATTCTTATCAAACTATTAGGAGGGTTACAGTCAGGAATTTGACCAGGTTGACAGGCACTAAATTGGGCCCGGCAGGCTGGGGGGATAGTGCTGCATAGGTGGAGAAGAGAGCTCTTCCGAGTGTCATTCATTTCCACAGCAGCAAAGCTAAGCTTCTCTCATAATTGCTTCCATCCTTCATCTCATAGTTCTCAGCCCCCAAACAAAGGAATTTGAATTAATTGTATCAATTTGCACTTCTTGTTCACTGTAAAAAAATAATTGATTTGAAAGCTAAAACCTCATAACCTCTAGACACCAGAAGCGCACAGAACTTCTGCTTAGTTTACCAGACATCTTGTGTGACCTACAGGAGAGATGTCGCCAGCACACCTTTCAACTTCTCAGAACTCTGCTTTACAATGAAAGAAACTGAGCCCCAAAGAACAGCCATCAGGTGGGTAATAATATGTAGGGCTTTATGAAAAAAAATTGGGGATCTAGAACAAGGTCACCTGATTCCAGATTGATTTATGTTCAAACAGTTTGTATTTGATTCCAAATATCTTTGTTTCTTTAAGCGTTTTTAGAATATATAGCTTATTTTGAAGAAAATATTTTCTGGAGCTCTATATGGGAAGCATGATATTGGGCTGTGGGATCCAAAGTATAACCGTTTTGGCCACTTACGGACATCCTCAGTGTCTGGGCATCTTGAGAACCCAGCCTGGGGGTTCTGAGAACGAAGAACCTGAGAACGAAGTCCATACGTTTGAATATAATCCAAAGTTTCTTTCTACTGCCTTAATACGGAGTTTCTATTTCTGATTTAAATTGCTCAGATGGGCCCCTGTTTTCTGTTCTTACAGCACAGGTTTTGGATTCCCATTCAGTCTCACACCCTCTTTAGACAACAATGATTTACAGGCTGTGTCTACACCCTGCTGTTTTTCTTCCCTATTAACTGATTCTACCAGGTAGTCCAACCCTCATTTACCAGAAATCCTTCCTAGGCTCCCAGTTCATTTGTATGACTGCAGTTTATTGCTTGCTTGTTAAATAGAAAACCGAGTTGTGTTTCCAAGTGTTGTTTTCTTCCGTAGACATCCTTGGTAAATCTGCTGGTTTGTTTTTTTTTGCATTTGTTTGCTTCTATATTATTTTCTCCAACCATTATACATTTTTCAGTGGCTGGACACCTAATGAGACAGAGTCAGGAGATGTCTGTGAGCAATCTGACTTCCCAGGCTGTGACAAGCCTGGCTTGGATTTTCAATTAAAAAGAAAGTTGAAAAGAGAAGAAGAAAGCAAGCAAGTAATTAAGCAGCAACAGGGTCTTGGCAGAAGTTGTTAAATGAATTATTTAATGAAGCAATTTGGTGCAAAAAGACGCGGCTCTCTCTCTCAGACTTGCTTCCTGTAAAATCCCAAGTGGCTGCTTCCTGCCCTCTTCCTCATGCTCTGACTAAAAGGGCCAGGTGGAACTCTGGGACTTGGGGAAAATGGGGAATTGTCATAAATGTATTGCAAAGATTTTTCAGCCAGATGAAGGATCTGCCAATAAAAGAGTTGCTAGGAAGGGGTTTTGTTCTGTTAGTCCCAGTGCTTTTAAAGCAGATTCATAAGCAGCAGTAGGTCTCTTTAATAAGATACAGACTAATATGGCACCAGGGTTTCAAGGTACCATGCATCCTAGGGCTAGGTAGGTTGAATGACTGAGGAGAGAATCTAGAATTTCAGATTTTCATGTTTAATCTCTTTCCTAGCAACTAATCCAAAACACATTACTATGTCCTCTGACCATCTTCTGGCTAAAGTTAACATCTAAGTCACCAGTTTAATTTGCAACCTCTGGTTCAATCATGTAAACAGCAGGAGAAGAAATAGAGAAAGGGATGGGAGTAAGATGAGGCACACATTGCTGAACCCGAGCCTCCAGACCATCAGGCATAATGATACAGTGTCTCAACCTTTTCATCAGAGCACCTACGTGTGGCTATTCTTGCTCTTGAGTCAAGTATTTATTTCAGAGAAAAGGTTTCTTCTGTGCACATCTGGGCTCATTCATACTGATTGGAAGTCCCCGGGATGGACGTACATGGAGTGCTGATGTGTGTCTCCATGGGCAGGACTTCTCACTGATTATGCTGATTTGTGAATACCGCTTTGCGGGATGTTCATGTATCAGTCTGTGTGCATGTGTACTGCAAAATCTTTCAGTGGAGACAAAAATGTGTCTAAATAATATAGGAAATAATGGAAGGGTACTGGAGGACAGTATGTGAGTGGCTAAGAGTGGCCTTAACTCTTCAAAAGGCAGCCTTGGGGTACTAACATGAAGGGATGGTCTGAGCCATGTAGTTGATGCCTAATAAATGTTTAGTGTCCTTGAGGGGCTACTACTAAGGTCAGCACAAGCCACGTGGTCAATGTTAAATACTTCCATATGGGACTGGAAGCAGGGGATCATGTCTAGAAAAAGGGAGACACATTAGAGTGTTTGAGGAAGAAGACCAGTGTCTGCATAGGAGGTGAATCACACAGCCATGTTTTTGAGAAAAGGAATGTTGAGAGAAAGTGGAGGTGAACTCTTATGGACTGCTCACTTCCAGGTAGCAAGATATCATAAAGATGGTGGTCAATTCTTTCCAGATTCCACCTGCTAGTAAAGAGAAGGCTACTGGTAGCCTTTCGGGCTTGTTTCCAGTTGATTTTAGTACTGAACAGACATGTGCCTATGTCCAGAGAACATGATAGCTACATACGGTAGGGCTGCTGCAGGGAGGGACTGACATGCATAAAATGAGCCATACACCTACACTAATAACAGTGGATATCATTTCTCCAGTGCTCCCTACAATGTAACAAGGAATTTATTAGTATTATTTCACTTAATTTAATATTTGCGATTTACTTAAGGGAGATATTATTTTCCTCACTTGGAAGATGAAATCCTAAATCTGAGCTGAATCTCATAAAAACGAATTCACTAGTCCAAAGTCGCACAACCTGGCAGTGGCAAAGCCGGGCTTTAAGCTCTATTTTATTTGGCAAAAGGCAATGGATAATGAATGCTGGTGTTTTTTTTTTTAAATTGTTGTTGTTGTTATGCTATCCTCACTAAAGGGCTGTAGGGTGTAACTAAGCTAGAGAGGGCTGGGTATTTGTTGTTGTTGTTATTGAAAAGAGAGAGCAGAGACAGAAGGAAAAGGATGGACTGGGCTTTGGAATTCCAGAAGAGCTCCTCCAAGCTCATGCGCTGCCTGACCAGTAGAGACTAGTGACAGGTGAGAAGAGACCTTATTCAAAGAAATTTTGACTTCATCTTATTCTCATTCTTAAGGATGAAGTTGGTAGCTGAGAAAACAAGAAATAATTACAAGGGATAAAGATGTAAAAGGACCGAGGCAAACATGTTAGAGGGTCCCTCAGTTTTTCCTTTGGTTTCTAACTGTGCCCCGTTTCTACATTTTGTTTCTTTCTTTTTTTAAAAATCTGGTTCTCCTGCTCCAGAAAATTGACTAGCTTATAAACCACAAGCCTTGCAAGAACATTGAAAAAACACGATTCTCATATTTTTCTGGGAGCTTGAGCAAGCAGCACAAAATTGGGAAATAGTTCTCTTAAACCCAAGTTTTGGTCGAAGTGAAAAACTGTGGCGTATGTCCATACTGCACTGGAGAGTTACTGAACTGTCCCTTCCTTATCTATAAACCACTAACTCTATTCCCATCAGGGTGTGTCCTGTTAGCAAGTGCAGCCTGATGGGTGTCCGCTGAATTGAGCCTTAACCTCTACGGTCTATTAAATAATTTTCTTTTAACAAAAATTAACAATGTTCCTGCTTTTGTTTTTATTTCCAAGTTATAGGTCACCTGTCTCATCTGACCTTTCTGGCTCAAAGACACATTCCTAATCCTCACTTCCCAGTACTTCCCAGGTTCTGCTTGTTCCCTTGAATCGTGGCCTTTTTGCTTCTTCCAAACACCGTCCCCTTGGTTAGCTTCCTTTTACTTGCTTCATTACTCTCACCCCACTCCCCAAACTTCACTCAGTCCTGCCAACTTTTCCATGGCCTTTTCTATAACCTATCAACAACATTGACTGCTAACCCCTGGTTATCATTTCTCACTGTTCAATCTTGTAAATTGCTCCAATTTAGTTTCAGCCCTTGCCATGCTGAGCCCATGCCATCCCTCAAAAGTTGGAGGTGGCCTTCTAATAATCCCTGCCAGAGGCCTCATAATCCCAGGAAGTGTTGCTGATGCTGGTTACTCATCTGGTTCCTGTTCCATTCTACCTGTCAGACTCCTTGTTGATGAGTGCTTGCCTTCTTGCCTCTCTAATTAGCATGCTGCCCTCAGCATTATTTTTCTCCCCTATGGTCTTTCCCTTAGAAATGTTATATCCCGAACTGAAACTTCTCCAGTTGACCATGCTATTTCCATCCCAATCTCTTCTCTCAATGCCGTATTTCAAATCAGTGTGACGTTGTCTGTCCATGTCTAAAATGGAGCCTGACACGTCTTCCTTTCAGATAATTTTTTTTTTTAAATGTGATAGTCTTCCTGGTGCACCACACAGGGACTCCAGGATCACTTTTAGTCCTTGTTCTTCTCAAGACCTGATCTTTATTAAGATTGTAACCCTTGTCTCTAGCTCAACAAAGCTATAGCAATGGATGTTTTCTATGGATCAACTTCTAAAAAAGAATGGCAGCTTAGGTAGTCCTTGAAGCTTTCAATTTATTAACTGTTGCCACATTCTCTCTGCCAGCTGCCAAATTGAGCCCTTTTCACTTATTTCCATGCTGTTGTAATAGTTATCTAACTGGGCTTCTGACTTCTAGGAGCAACATTTCCAATAGATTTTGCACATGATAGAAACATATGCCTCTATCATACTCTACCACCTAGATAATTCACTTGTTAAAAGCTAAAGGACAAGTTCAGATTTCTTCCTGAAATTCTGTTCTTTCTAGCTTTAAACTCTTAACCCGCCTTCCTAGTCATCTTTGTGATTGTTCCATTGCTTTCCAAACACACTGTAAGTAATTTTTATCTTCTAAAATATATTTGTCACCCTATCTCCACCGAATTATCCCCTAAGACCCCTTCAAAATGCCAGCTTCTTCATTATGTCTTTACCCTGGAATAGAGCTATTCTTTCTAACCTTTGAACTTTTAAGATTTTTAAAAATTATATTTTTAAAAAAATCAGTGAAAGATAAGTGTTTCCCCAAACCCATAGCAAATTGATAATTCTGTAAATTATAATAAAGTGCTAGAAAATAAAAGGCATATAAAATATGAATCCTCAATTTTCACTATGTCATTTAAGACCACTGATTATATGGACTGTTGCAGCAATGTTGAATGCTATCAAACATTCTATATATTACTTCTCAAAATCTGTACCTTCCTCATCATAAGCGAGTAATATTTCCCCAGACTGGTCTCGGGCTGCAGACCACACTGTGAGTAGCAGTTCTTCAGGCTAAAGAGCCCAATCAATCCTACATTATTATACTGAATTATAGGTACTGTTGCCTCATGCTTCCTACTGACTAAAGCACAAAGAGCATCAAAGAGGGCTGGGACTGGGTCTTAAACATATTTTTATATTCCATCCAACCCAGAAAAATGTCTTATAACAAATGTGGAGTGACTGATTAATTGAATAAATGAATGACTGATATTTGCACATATATAATAGTTTCTATCGTTTGATATAGATGAACAAACAACCTCATGTTCAGCCCTCATGAGGCATTTTATGTTTAGACACTAACCGTGAAATGTATTACAAATGTGTATTTTCTTTTGGATTTTGCTTTTCTTTTCTTCATCGGAACTGGGTTTTGGACCTTTCTTTATTGCCACCACTTCCAGCCACCGCTAATAATCATGCTTTTGTTGAACAAGCAAATTCTAGTAAATGAAGTCTGCTTTGTATTAAGACTGGAATGTGGTAGATATTGATATTAAACAAGAGATGGTCTTTGCTTGGTCTTGAACCTCTTATATTAAACTTAAAAAATTCTGCTGCACAATTTTTAATATGGTTCCATTGTAAATTTTTAGACTAATATTCTCATGTATTCTAAACAAAATTATTTTTTTTGATAAAGCTTTCCTTGTAGTGTGAGGAAGGTGAAAAATTGGGTGTTCTGATTTTTTCAGTGTCAGTGCAGTTATTAATAAATTAGAAATAGAACTTAGCAACTTTTAGAAAGAAAGGCAGTATTAATTCTAGTTTAACTATATAAGGCAGAGCAGGAAATATTGTTGATTCTCAACTCTCAACTCTCATCACAGAGGGATAGGAATTTAACCCACACCAATATCCTTCTCCAGGTATCCAAAGATCAAATATTTAAGGCTAACAGAGCATTTTGAGACTCTAGTTGGCCCCTGGAGTAGAGAAGAAAAGAAACCAGAAGTCTTTAAAAACACAATGATGGAAACCCTTTGACTCCAAGGGCAGCTAAGTATCTGCTAATGGAAAAAAATAATCTTCTCTCCACATTGGCTTATACTGGAATATGTCTGAGGAAAGAAAAAGATGTCCTTGAACAATATTCCTGCCTTATAGATTTTCTGCTAAAAAACTTCTCAGACTCACTTGCCACTGGTAGGAATACTGCAAAGAAAATGACCTCAGACTAAAAAGCTACATTATTACTTTTCTACTTTTTTCCTTTTAAATAGACTTTAAGAGCAGTTTTAGGTTCATAGCAAAATTGTACAGAAAGTACAGAGAGTTCCTATATACCCTGCCTCCACACCAGTACGGCCTCCCCATTATCGGCATCCTGCACCACAGCAGTACATTTGTTAACAGCTGTGAACCTACATTGTCACACTCGTTATCACCCAAAGTCTATAGTTTACATTAAGGGTTCACTCTTGGCATTTTGCATTCTGTGGGTTTGGGTAAATGTACAGTGACAGGTATCCACCATTATAGTATCAGACAGAATAGTTTCACTGTCCTAAAAATAATCTGTGTACCATTTATTTGTCCCTCCTTTCCTGCTAACCTCTGGCAACCACTGAACCTTTTACTGTCTCTGTGGTTTTGCCTTTCTAGAATGTCATATTGTTGGAATAATATGGTATGTAGCCTTTTGGGATTGGCTTCTTTCACTTATTAGTGTGCATTTAAGTATTTTCCATGTCTTTTCATGGCTTAATAGCTCTTTTTAGGGCTAAATAATGCTCTATTGTCTGAGTGTACTACAATTTATCCATGTATATATGGAAGGACATATAGGTTGTTTCCATATTTTGGTAATTATGAATAAGGCTGCACACATCTGTGTTCAGGTTTTGTATAAATATAAGTTTTCATCTCATTTGGATAAGTACTCATGAGTGCGATCGCTGGGTTGTATGGTAGGATTATATTTAGTTTTGCAAGAAACTGTCATACTGTCTTCCAAAGCAGTTACACTATTTTGCATTCCTGCCAGTAATGCATGAGCGTTCTTGTTGCTCCACATTGTCCCAAGCATTCGATGGTGTCATTGGCCATTCTAATAGATATGCGGTGGTACCTCATTGCTGTTTTAATTTTCATTTCCCCATTGACATATGATGTGGAGCATCTTTTTGCATAGGCATTTTGATGATGGAAAATAGAGTATTCATATGAGACACTGCAAGGGAGAGCTCATATCTGAGATTATGGCTCACATTTGCCCTCAGCCACTGGGGACCACTCCTTCTGAGTCCTCACCTTGGGAGATCCAAGAGAAGTCCAAATTGATTTCAACTTTATACTTGGAAGCCTTTATGTTATTATTTCTGAATTTATTTGACTCCATTAGTAAAAATATTTTCAATGTGCCTGAATGGACTTGTGAACCCTAACAGTGCAGAATGGTAAGAAGGAGAACTTGTTGGCTTTGTTTTTTCCCAAATTCCACCAAGGACACTGCAGCTCTGAGTTCCATGTGGCAATTGGGTGCTCTAGAAGGAGGGTCAAATGGAAAGAAGGGAAGGCAAGAGGGACCCTCAGCCTTAGACAGTGTCCGAGGAAAAGCATTTACTGACAGCTATCAGCAGATAGCAAGGAGGAGAGAAGGAAAAAATCTTGAATAAAAGATAAAAAATGTAATACAAGACTGTAATATTTTATGAAATATGATACAATATTGTGAAGTCTGAAGGTTTTTTCAGTAGAAATATTTTAAACTGAAAATCCTTTATATAAAGGAAGTACTCAAAGAAAATACACTAAGGGTTTAAGGGAGCATGCAAAAATGAAAATAAAATAATGATATTTCAAATATTATATAGTAGAAAATGGAAAATAGATTACTTAGTTTTTGTCTAAGATATAGGAGAAAGTATATGTCTTTTATATTCAGATGATGTGGACTCAATCCTTCTGATTATGGGAACTTGGATTCTCTTATTTTGGTTTCCTCATCTGAAAATGAAAGTAATAAAGGCAATTTCTCATAGGAATGAGATAGTCCATGTAAATCCATACACCTAGCTGCCTGATAGGCAGTAAGTATTGATATTAGGCTTACAGTCAGCATTGCTATTAAAATTGGCACTAGAGTTCTGTTCATATTACAGGCATCCACTCTTTTCAGTTCCTTTTCTAAACATTATCAGGTAGGTGTAGATAAATATGTATCTGTATTGCTTCAAAGGCAGCCTAACATGAATCCTGATATATGGATTCATACCAGATGGGGAATGAACAATACTTGTTTAGATTATTATTCTGCATGGGTGACGAGAGATCAGTATAAGATTTTGATAGAAATATATACATAACATAGAGATCTGAAAATACAAGAAAAAAGGATATTCAGTTATCATGTTTGCATGAATGTTAGTTATATTAGCAAAAGAGACTGGGTAAATTTACTGTTAAAAATTAAGTAAAACACTCAATTGAGATGGGAACATGTGTTTATTGACTATATCTTTCTTGAATAAGCTGGTAAATAAAAATAATCTCTAATACATTGAGTTGGTCTATCAATACATACTTTCTAGATAAATATTTGCTAATTGCTAAGCATTATGCGTATATACTGTTGCTGAAGTTCCAGTTTAAATAATAAACACGGTTTTTTAAAATGCTCTTCTCTTGATGTTTTGCATAGACTGATTTGAAACATTCAACAAATACACAATTATGAAAGCCTTCATATGCAAATATAAAACTAAAAGTGCTCATGTGTTAGACTATATGTATGTGTTTTGAGGTATGCTTCTTATTCTGAAGGTTAAATGCATTCTCGTTGGGCCATAAAGCTCTTGAATAGGAATTAAATCTTGCACAAATTATTTCATAGAGTTTATTATTTTTTAGAGACAGACTATACTGCATTATGTAGAGAAAATTAAATTTGTCAGATGCATGAATCAAGGACTTAAGGTGAGATTGCTAGTGAAGAATAGATAGCAGAAAAAGGCATTTTATTCCTTATTGTTGTTATTTTTTGAGCTCCAGGACTGTGGAGATGGTGCCTGGCTGCAAGTTAGAGTCAAGAGCAGTTACAAATTGGGGTAACATCCGAATTCTATGGTTTCTCTCACATTGCTAACAATCATTCTCTCCTTGCTAAAAGACAGGGTGATGATCAGGCCCAAGGCTCCTCTTGAACGTCTCTGAGTTTCCCAAGATCTCTGGAGAGATCATTCCCATTCACTTTTTCTTAATTTCCACTCTGTACCCCAGAATCATTAGATACCTTAAATACATAAGTTACATATTTTTTTGACCTTGCAAAATTTGGGTTACAAATAATCTTCTGAAATGGAATAATTTTATAATTTAGGAAATATTTATGCACTTCTAAGTCAAGTAGCAAACACTAGCCATAATGAACATTGTTTTTACTGTTATAAAAATGTAGGGAAGATAAATTTACAGAATATTGACAAGTTGTCTAGAACATCCTACATAGGAACAATTGCATAAAATGTGAATTATTTATTCAGCTCTTGGGCAAAAGTTGAACATTAGCAATGATACACATACTTTTTACTGCAGTAAAAGTTTTATGAGAAGACAAAATTACTTACATTGACAGAAAGAGTTCTTACTTTGGGAAATTAAATAGATTCTGACCAATATCCTGATCACATTTCTGGAAGTTATTTTTGACACTGGCCTGTAATAAGGGCGTACCATAATAAATTATTTAGCTAATTCAGAATTAGACCATCATTCAATTCTTTCATCAGAGCCTGCACCACTCATGTTCATCTTGATATCTCATTTCTAGTAATGATAATGGGCATATCTTTTTCTTGAAAAGATGCTGTTTTAAAAGAACACATGCAAATTAATTGAAATCTTATGGTAATGTTGGGCCTCTAAAATATTGTCTCAAGAAAACAAAGTAGAAATTTGAAATTTTGTTGCATTTCCATTTCCTTTGTGTTTAAGAAAGATATAAGAGATTTTTTTGAATGAGTGGCATAACAATAAATCCACTGTACATAAGGATTACTATTACATCACTGTCTGTACTATTCAGTAGCTCATGCATCCCCAACTTCCTTTTTTTCACATGAAAAGTAAGTATTATAGCTGCATGAATTAGATGTAAGAGGTTTTGAGATTAATTATCTTAATATTTTCTGACATACTTACTAGACCTTTATTACTAAGTATAGGATACAGACCCTTAAACATGGGAAATAGGGAAGAAGATTCTGCTATGTACTAAAATTATTTTTTTTAATGTTTTCAATCCTTGTCTAATATGTGTAAAAACTGTGTGCCTGGTGTAACATTCCAGATTAGACCACAGCGTTCATTTTTTCCATTTGTCAGAGAAGAAAATGGAGTCACGTAATACATCTAGGCCTCATTTTCCTTAATGCTAATACAGCAATGATCATCTTTTCTATCACAGGAAGGAAAACAGACTGATTTAAGGAGATGATTGAGGAATAAATGATGATTTGAAAGCACATTGCACTTAACTAAGGATAATGTAAGAACAGTTACCTTAAGAAATATTTTCCACACCATTGTACACTTCTCATTTGCTCCAATAACTGAAGGTCAGTAGAAAACAATTCTAGGAGGATAGTGCTAAATTGAAAATTTTAAAAAAATATATTCAATACAAAACTCAAGAAGCCAATAATTTGTAGAAATATCCACCTCAAAAAACCATAACATTTTGAACTACTTGCTAGCAAATGACAGAGAATGAAAGAACAAGCTTACTAAAATTCAAAATGACAGCAAACCAAATCCAGGTTTTGACTCATAGCTATGTAATTAAGATGACTTTCTGCTTAAATTAACTGTCACAACTCAGTGATGGTCTGTTGATACTCAGGGTTACTCAATGTGTTTCACATTTCCATTATAACTTTTAAATAAGCCAAATTGTATACTATTTGTACATATTTGCTATAGGGGGGTGGACAGTGAGATATGCCTGTATTTTAGTTACATTTTGAGCATCGTCAGTTTTCTAAAGCGGAATCCTACGTTAGAAGGGGCACTAGCATTTTCATCAGAAAAATCCGCACTCAGGAATTTAGCTGTCTTTAATTCTGATTAATGTCAGAGACATTGTTAACTACATATGACTACTAGCAATGCGTTTCCACTGGTGAAATTCCTTCCTAATTAGCCTTATGTATGCTGTAATCTATGAACTTCCATTGTGAAATTGGTGGCAGTCCTCCCTTCCTCCCTCCCTTCCTCTCTCTTTCCCTCCCTTCCTCTCTCTTTCCCTCCCTCCCTCCCTCCCTCCCTCCCTCCCTCCCTCCCTTCCTTCCTTCCTTCCTCCCTTCCTTCCTTCCTTCTCCCTCGTTTTCTCCTCTTTTTCTTTTTCTTTTGCTAACTTTTCAGTTACCTTAGGAATTTTTTCAGATGTGACAAGTCTATAATAAATGTAAAATAGGTTTCTAGAGTAAATTTTTCTAAGTCTTTAATTTGGATTATGTGTATGCTCCCAATAATTTGCCCTGGTACTCATGTTAGTAGAGAGAATGAATCTGGTTCCAGATGCAGTATTAATATTCACCCTGTGTGGTGTCATTTCAAATATCAAGATTTTTGAAGATAGACTTGTGTTCAAATCTAATCACTCTCCCTTAGTAACCAAATGACATTTGGAGCTCCTCTTTGAGTCTCAATTTCTATGCTAATGTATCATTTTCAGGGTTGCTATGCTGATTAGTCAAGATAACTGGAGTAAAGCCCCTAACAGAATGCCTTGCCCTTAGCAGGTTTTAAATAAATTTTAGCTCATTTCTGCCACTTCAATGTTGCTACCTATTATGGTTCATTTTATGTGTCTACTTGACTGGGCTAAGGAACACCCAGATAACTGGTACAACGTTATCTCTGGGTGTGATTGTGAGAGGGTTTCCAGAAGAGATTAGCGTTTGAACTGGAGAACTGAGTAAAGCAGATGGCCCTCCCCAGTGTCAGTGGGTATCATCCAATGTGTTGAGGGTCAGAATAGAGGAAAAAGGTAGAAAAAGGGTGAATTTGCTCTCTCTGCTTGAGCTTATATCGATCTTCTCTTACTCTTGGACATTGGTGCTCCTGGATTCTTGGACTCAGACTAGGACTTATCCTGCTGGTCTCCTGATTCTCAGGCCTTTAGACTTTGATTGAATTATACCATCTGGTTTTTTTTTTTTTTTTGGTCATCTGGCTTGCAGATGGCAGATCATGAGCCATAATCTCATGACCCAATTTCTGTAATCTCATGACCCAGTTTCTATAATAAATCTCCTTTAATGTAAACCTCTATGTGTCCTATTAGTCTACCTGCTTTCTGTTCATATTTATTAAAATATAACTGAGGTACAATAAACTGCACACATTTGAAGTGTACAACTGGATGAGTTTTAACATATATATGCATTTGTTAAAACTAACTGCTTCTACAAGCCACAAGTTTTCCATCTAAAATCTTTCCACAGATTATGATTAGCTAAATCTTTCTACCCTAACTTTCATTATAATCCGCTTAAATGACACCCAGAGTGTATAGGATCAGATTTGAACTTTTGAGCTGGGATTTTACTTAGTTTCAACACAAAGCCCTTACTTAACATTTCTCTTCTGTTTTATTTCCTTTAGGTTCTTTGTTACAGCATTGGGTCTGTTTTTCTTCTTCAGGCATGCTTTGTAGCAGTCATATTCGTCTCTCTAGCATAGTGCACTGCTCCATGCTCACCTCAACTATTACAATCTTACCTTTCCTTCAAACGTCAGATGAAATCTCACATTATTTATGAAGGAGTCTCATCAGTGTCAACTTTCTTTCCTTTGATTTTCTTGACTACTTTGTACCATTGCTGTTGTGTTTGCTACATGAAGGAGAGGGTGCATGACAAGCTCCCAGCTCAGCGCCTGGGCCTGGTACAGAGTAGGAATTTAATAAATATTATTGTAATGTAATTAGTAGTGAATAGCTTAACTTTCTACACTTATTTGTTCACTCAATAAATATGTATTAACACTTTAACAGGGCATATACTACATAAACTTTGGTGGTAGGGGTACAGGTTTAAAAGAAATAGTCTCTTTCCACATTCCACAGGGTAAAATAGTGAGCAAGAGATAATTACACATTTGATATGCAGCCACGAGGTCCTAGTCACTTACTTACTGCTCCTGCCCTAGCCCCTTATATTAATCTTCTGTTGAAGATAACAGAAACTATGTGAACGTTTTACAGAGGAAGTGATTTAATACAGGAAATTTGGTGTTTACAAAATCATTGTTGATCAGAAGGCTAGGTCTTCAGGATTGATTTCCAGCAAATAGTACAGAGCTGGACAGCCATAGGGGGCTGGCTGTATGCTGCTATACTCAAGAGGTGCATGCTATGGCCACCATCATATGGCCGCATTTTAATTTGGGCATGAGGAAGCTGTTGGCAGACTTCTGCATTTATACTCTGTCTTAGCTGAAATCCAGGGGGAAGGTGGCCTCTACCAGGTCAGAGCCAAGCCATGCCTATTAGATTTATACTAGTAAAATAAATTCCTTGCATTCCCTTGTCCATCTCTACTGAAGACATTTCTGAATTCAGATCAAACAGGTGTGTCTTATTAGTGAAAGTTTAACAATATTTGGAAATCTCAACCTCAACAGATTCTAGAAAAGGTAGCTTTTAATTTATTTTCTCATTTTTAAAAATTTCCATTTTTGTTTTAGACTCAGTGGGTACATATGCAGGTTTATTACAAGGATATATTGCATGATGTTGAGGTTTCGGCTTCTATTGATCCTGTCACTCAAATAGTGAACATAGTACCCAATAGGAAGTTTTTAAGCCCTTTCCTTCTCCCTCCATCCCTCCTTTTGGAGTCCCTAGTGTCTATTATTATTGTCTTTATGTTAAGATTTAACTTTCACTTATAAGTGAGAACACACAATATTTGGTTTTGTTTGTGTTAATTTACTTAGGATAAAGGCCTCATATTACTGCCAAGGACATGATTTCATTCTTTTTTATGGCTTGTAGTATTCCATGGTGTATATGTACCACATTTTCTTTTTCCAGTCCACTCTTGATGGGCCCCTAGGTTGACTCCATGTCTTTGCTGGTGTAAATAGTCCTGCGATGAATATACAAGTGCATGTATCTTTTTGGTGGAATGATTTATTTTCCTTTGGGTACATACTCGGTAATGAGATGGCTGGGTCAAATGGTAGTTCTATTTTAAGTTGTTTGAGAAATCTCCAAACTTCTTTCTACAGGGGCTGAGATAATTTGTATTCCCACCAACAGTATATAAGCATTCTCTTTTCTCTACAGTGTCACCAACATCTGTTATTTTCTTGACTTTCTAATAGTTGCCATTCTGACTGGTGTGAGATGGTATCTCACTGTGGTTTTATTTGCATTTCTCTGATGATTAGTGATGTTGAGCATTTTCTCATATATTTGTTAACAACTTGTATGTCTTCTTTTGAGAAATGTCCATTCATGTCCTTTGCCCACCTTTTTAATGGGGTTATTTATTTTTTTGCATATTGATTTTAGTTGCTTACAGATTCTGAGTATTAGCCCTTTGTGAGATGTATAGTTTGAGAATATTTTCTCCCATTATGTAGGTTGTCTGTTTGATAGTTTCTTTTGCTGTACAGAATCTCTGTAGTTTAATTAGGTCCTACTTGTCAATTTTCATTTTTTGTTGTGATTGCTTTTAAGCACTTGCTCATGAATTCTTTGCAAAGACTGATATCCAGAAAGGTATTTCCTAGGTGTTCTTCTAGATTTTTTTTTTTATATGTGAAGGTCTTACAAGTAAGTCTTCCATCCATCTTGAGTTAATTTTTTGTATATGGTAATAGGTAGAGGTCCAATTTCATTCTTTTGCATTTGGTTAGCCAGTTTTCCTAGCATCATTTATTGAATATGGAGTTAATTCCCTATTTCTTATTTTTTGTCTACTTTGTTGAAGATCAGTTGGTTGTAGGTATGCATGCTGCCTTATTTCTGGGTTCTGTATTATGTTCCACTGGTCTATGTGTCTATTTTTATACTAGTATCATGCTGTTTTCGTTACTGTAGTCTTATAATATAGTTTGAAACCTGGTAATGTGATGCCTCTGGCTTTATTCTTTTTACTTAGGGTTTTTTTGGCTATTCAAGTTCTTTTTTGTTTCCACATTCATTTTAGAATAGGTTTACTTATTCCATGAATAGTGATGTTGCTAATATGATATAATAGTATTGAATTTGTAGATTGCTTTGGGTAGTAAAGACATTTTGATGATGTTGATTCTTCCCACCCATGAGCACAGAATATTTTTCCATTTGTTTGTGTCATCTATGATTTCTTTAGGCAGTGTTTTGCAGTTCTCCTTGTAGAGATCTTTCACCTCCTTGATTAGATGTATTCCTAAATATTTTCTTTTATGTGGCTATTGTAGTATGATTACATTCTTGATTTGGCTGTTAGCTTCAAAGTTATTGGTGTATAGAAATGCCACTGATTTATGTATGTTGATTTTATGTCCTGAAACTTTAATAAAGTCATTTATCAGGTCTAGGAGCCTTTCAGCAGAGTCTTTAGGGTCTTTTAGGTATAGAATTGTATCATTGATGTGAAAAGAGATAAATTGACTTCCTGTTTTTTTGTCTAGTTCTATGACTTTTCTTTCCTTCTCTTATCTGATTGCTCTGCTAGGATTTCTAGTACTATGTTTAATAGGAATGATAGGAGTGGGCATCATTGTCTTGCTCTAGTTCTTAAAGGGAATTCTTTCACCGTGTGCTCATTCAGTATGATATCGGCTGTATAGTTGTCATAGATAGATTACTATTTTGAGGTATGTTTCTTCATTGCCTAGTTTGTTGAGATTTTTTGTCATGAAGGGAAGTTGAATTTTATCAAAAGCTTTTTCTACATCTATTCAGATAACAATATGGCTTTTGTTTTCTGTTTATGTGATGAATCACATTTATTGATTTGTGTATACTGAACCAAACCTGTACCCCAGGAATAAAGCTCACCTGATCGTGGTGAGTTAACTTTTAATATGCCAGTGTATTCAATTCGCTAACATTTTGTTTTAAGTTTTTGTTTCTATGTTCATCAGGGATATTTACCCATAGTTTTCTTCTTTTCATTGTATCTTTGCCTGATTTTGGTATTAGGATCATACTTGTTTTGTAGAATGAGTTAGCAAAGAATCCCTTATACTTAATGTTTTGAAGAAGTCTCAGAAGGATTGGTACCAACTCTTCTTTGTATGTATGGTAGAATTCAGCTGTGAATTCTTCTGGTCAAGGCCTTTTTTGGTTGGTAGTTTTTTAATGACTGATTCAGTGTTGAAACTGATTATTGTTTAGTTGAAGGTTTCAATTTCTTCTTGATTCAATCTTGGAAGGTTATGTGTTTCCAGGAATTATCAATTTGTGTTAATAGTGGTGTTTGCAGTAGTTTGTGAGGATCTTTCTATTTCTGTGGGATCAGTTGTAATGCCACCTTTATTATTTTTGATTGTGTTTATTTGGATATTACTTCTCTCTTTTTTCTTTGCTAATTTAGCTAACAATCTATCATTCTTGTTTAACCTTTAAGAAAACCGATGTTTTGTTTCATTGATCCTTAGCATGATTTTCTTTGGGTCTCAATTCCTTTTAGTTCTGCTGTGAAACAAATCCATACCCCTATAGTTAACTCATTTTTCAAAATGGTACCAAGAACATATGCTGGGGAAAAGACAGTCTCTTCAATAAGCAATGCTGGGAAAACTGAATATCCATATGCAGAAGAATAAAATTAGACCCTATATATGATCATATACAAAGTCAAATCAAAATGGGTTGAAACTTAAATCTAAGACCTCAGTTGATGAAACTACTACAAGAAAACACTGAGGAGAATCTCCAGGACATAGGTCTGGGCAAAAATTTCTTAAGCAATACCTCACAAGCAGAGGCAACCAAAGCAAAAATGGACAGATAGGCTCACATCAAGTTAAAAAGCTTCTGTACAGCAAAGGATACAATCAACAAAGTCAAGAGACAACCCACAGAACTAGAGAAAATATTTGTTAAATACCCATATAACAAGGGATTAAAAACCAGAATATATTAAAAGCTCAAACAACTCTAATAATCTAATAATCTGATCAAGAAATGGGTAGAGATTTGAATAGTTTTTTTAAAAGAAGACATACAAATGGCAAAAGGCCTATGAAAAGGTGCTCAACATTATTGTTCATCAGAGAAATGCAAATAAAAGCTACAATGAGGTATTATCCCAGTAAACTGGTTTATATCCAAAAGGCAATAATAAATGCTGGTGAGGATGTGAAGAAAAGGAGAACCTTGTACACTATTGGTGGGGATGTAAAGTAGTACAGCCACGATGGAGAAGAGTTGGATGTTCCTCAATGTACTAAAAATTGAGCTAACATATAATTCAGCAATCCCACTTCTGGGTATATGCCCAAAAGAAAGGAAATTAGTATATCAAAGAGGTATATGCACTCTTATATTTGTTGCAGCACTATTTACAATAGCTAAGATTTAGAAGCAACCTAAGTGTTCATCAGCAGATGAATGGATAAATAAAATGTGGTACATATACATAAGGAAGTACTATTTAGCCATGAAAGCAATGAGATTCAGTCATTTGCAATAGCATGCATGAAACTGAAGATGATTATGTTCAGTGAAATAAGCTAGGCACAGTAAGACAAAATCACATTTTCACTTATTTGTGGGATCTAAAAATCAATACAAATTTATAGACATAGTAGAAGGTTGGTTACCAGAGGCTGGGAAAGGGTGGTAGGGGGACTTGGGGTTGGGAGGTGAAATAACCTCATGGAAATAAACACATTCTCCATGATGTGTTTATTTCACAATACATGCCTGTATCAAAACGTCTTATCCCACAAATATATACACCCACTATATACCCTCAAAAATTAAAATTTATAAAAGGTACATTGGTATAGTCATGTGGAATGAATAACTCTATAGATCTAATGTGCTGCATGAAAATTGTAATTAATAATACTATATACTGAGAATTTGCTAAGAGAATAGAGTTTTAATGGTCATACTATACACACGCAAAAAGGTGATGATATGAGGTAATAGATATGTTAATTTGTTTCACTGCAGTAATCATTTCACTGTGGATATAGAGAACAAAACATATTGTTTACCTTAAATATGTACAATGCAATATAATCCTAAAACTTAAATTTTTGGAAGAAAACATTGGCATAAATCTTTATGTCCTTGCATTAGGCACATATTCCTTAGTTATGGTGCCAGAAACACAAAGGACAAAAGAAAAAGTAGATAAATTGGAATTCAAAATTAAAAATGTTTGTGCTCAAAGCACATCATTAAGAAAGTGAAAAGATAATTTACAAAATGGAGGAAAATATTTGCAAACTGTATATTTGATAAGACAATAATATCCGGAATGTATAAAAAATTCTTACAACTTAATAATAAAAATGCAAATAACCAAACTAAAAAATCAGCAAAACATTTAAATAGACATTCCTCTTAAGATCATGTCCAATAAGCACATGAAGAGATGCTCAACATCATTAGCCATCAGGGAAATGCAAATCAAAGCTACATTGAAGTACCACGTCACATCTGCGAGGATGGTTTAACAAGTGTTGATGAGGATGTAAAAAGATCAGAACCCTCACAAATTGATGATGGAAATGTAAAATTATGCATCCCCTTTGGAAAACATCCTTACAGTTTTTAAAAAGGTTAACCATGGAGTAGTCATCATGGAAACTCAATAATTTTGCTTGTAGGTATATAAACAAGAGAATAAAAGCATATTTCCATACAAAAACCTTGTATACAGGTATTCACAGCTGCATTATTTAAAATAACAAAAACATAGAAATAATCCAAATGTCCATTAACTGATGAATGGATAACAAAACTGTGATATAATTCTACAATGGAATATTATTTGGTCATAAAGAGTACTGATACATAAAAGATAATAAAGTTGAAAACAAAGAAGACAGTCACAAAAACCACATACTACGTAATTCCATTTGACGTCCAGAATAGGCAAATCTATAGAGACAGAAAGTATATTACATTGCCAGAAGCCGAGTATAGAAAGAGTTGAAGGAAATGGTCTGGGGTTTCTATCTGCAATGATGAAAATGTACTAAAATTGATTGTAGTGATGATTATGCAACTTTGTGAATATACTAAAACCGTTGGATTGTACATATTAAATAAGTAAATTGTATGGTATATAAATTGCATCTTAATTAAGATGTTTATAAAAAGACCTGGGTTGTATTTGTGTACCTCTTACTGTATAACTTTGGATTTTGCCTTTCTGAGCCTCGGTTTTCTTATCAATAAAGTGAGGAGACTCAAAGTAAAGAGTTATGAGGATTAAATTAAAGTTCTTACATAAAGCACATAGTCAAGTCAGTACTTAGTATGTAATATGTATTTGACAAATGTTACCTGTTGTCATTATTCTTGTCAATAAATATTTATATAAGCTTTAAAAATGATATAGTCATTAAAAAATACAGTATTCATTAGAGATATATTTCTCAATTTACGTGGCCAATAGGACAGAGTTTTTTTCTCCTACAGATAAAAATGTGAAAATTACCTATAATACTTTCTCAGCACTGGTGCTGCCGCACAGCCGAGGCGCCCTCCAGCAGCCCTTATGTGGGTGTGACAGAGCTTAAAGCATCATCTTGCCTTAGTGGTATTCATTTCACAATGTCACCCTAGGTTCACACTTCCGATTTGAGAGGCATTAGTAAAAGAATTAAGATCACCTATGAATAACTAAGATTACTAATAAATAACTAATAACTACTATGGTTATATTTCTAGTTATTTTCTTCTTCATTATTTAGATGGAAATAGGCTAAGGCCTTTTGTTTCTGCCTCGGTGCTGATGGGATCTCCCCTCTACGGGGACAAACAGTAGTTACATAATATATATTATGTATAAGTAAATAAATGCATACATTATTAATAAATTATGAAAATTAATGTGTAATACATAAATATCTATGAGCTCCTATCAATAGTTGGTTATAATAAATTTCCAGAAGTAGAACATGTGATTATTTACAGGTTTATTTGTATTACTTGGATGGTTGCCACAGAAAGATATTTCCAGTTTCTATTTCCTCTAGCTGACTAGGAGCCTGTCTGCTTCCCTGTATAGAGGGTACATTTTCCTTATCTCTAATGGAAACATATGTGTTAATTGAAATAACCATGACACATTATTAAAGCTAATACCTTAAATACCTTCTCTTTGCTTTTCATTACATTATTTTACTGTTGTCTAAAATAACCAGCAGGATTTTCAATCCACTGAGGTTTGCTAGAACTTTATAGGACTCAGGGGAAATTACTTATGCTTTCAGATGTTTACCTTCTCCAGAGCCACAAGATCTCCACTGAGTGAAATTTGGACTCTGGTGGCTTTCAATAACACAAAACCAAACTTGTAAAAATGGGTAACAAGTGCTGGCATCTGGAGGAGTTCTGTTCACCTAGTTGCAAGTAAAATCATTAGACAGCTTTGTCATTTTAAGTTATAGTGAGAATTTATTGTTATGTAAGTTCACAAAAACCAGTATGCTTCTCCTGTTTTTACCAGCAAGGAGTATGAATAGAGGTATTTTGCTGAAGTTCTAAATGCTGGCATTACTGTAAGTATGGTGATGGTGTGCGAGTGGGGGTGTTAGTTAATCTGGGCTACTGAGACTGTTTATTTGATCAAATTATCTTGATTTCCTATAAGGGTGAATCATGGGCCACTTGGCAAGGGAAAAATCTTATGAGAATGCCCGTAACAACCACAAATATAAAATGAATGCCTCTGTTATACAAAGAGTCATATAAATGCACAGATTCTCTTCAAAGTTACTTGTAGTTTCTAGAGGAGGGTCCCCTCTTTTAGAGATAATGCAAAGGTAGAGAGACATTTGTAGGAACAATGAAAGATAAGTTATATCAAATGGGAAAGGCAGATGATACCATTTCAACTAAGAAACACAGCAAAATTAAAGCTTTTTTTTTTTTTCTGTTGTTGTCTATGAGCTAGAAGGATAACTATAAGATTGTGGGCAAAGAAATAAAAAGTTGAGAGAAGGAATAAGCAGGTAAGGAAAACTGACATGAGCAGTTGTGCCTTCCTAAGAATAGCACTGTGCATAAAATCTCTTTCAAAATACTGACGGAAATGCCTTTATTTGACTAATGGAAAAACACCGTAGAAGGCTACTGGAAAACCAGTAACAGGATAATTGTGCCCTTGAAAAACAGGCAGCGTGGTTGGGTAGATTGAATAAGCATGGGGAAACTAAAATTCAATAAGGGACAAAAGGAGGGCTTGTTACAGGGATATTCTTGGCCATATATTCACTTTCCTTTTTTGGGTAAGATTACATATTTTTTTAACTGAGCATGGCATTTAATAATGGAAGTACTTAGAGTAAAGAAGAGAATGGTAGGAAAATCGAATTGCCTTTATGTATACTTTGACATGCATCTTAAAATTAAATATTAGAGGGTCATATCAGGGGCATTATGAGGTAGAAAGCATATGGTGAAGGTCTCAGATTCTTGAGGGCTTCCAGGATAAGGAAATTAGAAGAAGCAAACTTTCCTTGGGATCTTGGAACGTCTTTAGGAGCCTGTATTGGAAGAGTATTCCATAAGTAAGGATTGTTGTGTAGGCTGCTACTCCCATTTCTAGGATACCATGGGTGATGGGATACACCATGAATTTAATAACTTCCTTTGAAGGGTGGGTGAGGGAGGATCCCTAAAAGAAATGTTTGTATCAATTAATTTTAACACCTGTCCAAATTTAGAAAACATTAAATATATTTTGAAGAAAAAAAAAACGTACATCTTAGAATTTAATTGTTACCTAAGATAGGTTAGGTTAGATGGTCATAGCAAATAATACTCCCCAAAATAGTATTGGCTTAAGACAAATAAGCAAAAGACAAAGGGATTTTATTTATACACAGGGCACTTTGCTTTGTCAGTCAGTGGCACTTTGCTTTCCATCACTTCACCTAGAGATCCGGGCTAATGGAGACTTCATTATCTAGAACTTCTTGGTCATGTCTGCACTGGCAATTAAAGACAGAGTGGGCCCATGTCACTTCCATTCTGATTGCTTTGGCCAAGATAAGTCAAATTGCCATGTTGCCTAAAGAAGTTACATTTTTTTTACTTTTATGTTCAAATTTATGATCTATTTCAAGTTAATTTTTGTATATTATGTGAAATAAGGTTTGAAGCGTAGTTTTTACAGTTCTTCCATTTTCATATTTGTTGAAAGGCACACCTTTTTTATTGAACTATTTTGAAAATATATTGACTATACACACACAGACACATAGGTTTATTTCCAGATTTTGCCTGGAATTTTAAAATTCCATTCTTTTTCACTGATTTATATATGTATTATTATGCCAATACTCTACATGGTTAATCACTGAAACTTTAAGTCTTGAAATCAGCTAATGTAAGCCTTCAACTTCGTTCTTTTACAAAATTGTTTTGCAGGAAATATTGAGCTTAATGACTTCTGAGGTCATTTCCATTGCTAATGTCAAAACGATTGTCATAAAGACAAAAAATTGAGTTGAGCATACTAAAACTTGTTAAAGTAACCCCTTTTAAAATTGGAATTGTCAAGAGAAAAATATTTTGTTTTATAAGAAAGATATAAAACAAGGCTACACAAGGCTGTATATATATCTGAAGTAAGAAACATGTTTTGATAACAAGTTTAAATGATATAAATTTAAGAGGAAAATACTTGGATTGCATAAAAACAGATATTTATATGGCATTTATAAGAGACATATAAGGGTTAATTGTAATACCAATAGGTTCAAAATTAAAGTGAGCTAAGAAATATCAATTAAAGAAAGCAAGGCTTGTGATTTTCTAAGAAAATGATGTATATAACTTGAGGTTGTATTAAATGAAACTGATTAAACGTATAGTCCACGGTGAGTATAATATGTCTTGTGCATTGACATACATAGTCCTGAAATGAACAAAGCAAACAAAAGTAGAAGCCAAACTTGAAATTAAAAACTCCTTCCTAAATGATTTTTGGACCAAAGAGACTATTACAACAGGTAGAAAATGATAATAAGGAAAACCATATATCAATGCTATTGCACTCAATCAAATGTGTACTGAGAAGAAAATTCATGTCTATAATCACATATATTACCAAATAAGAAAAAATAAAATTGTCAATTTTCACAGTAGATAATTAATAAAATAAGCCTAAAGAATGAAAAAACAGAGATGAATAATAATAGTAATTCTAAACCAAGTCAGTAACCAGACCCGTGCTCGGTATTTGGATCAGTACGGACTTCCTGTTTTTATCACACATCTTTCTTCAAAGACTTGACCGATGTGCAGTTTAGGAACCATTGTTGAGTCACATGAGACAAATTAGATCATTCCATGGGTTCTAGCAACTCAAATTTGATAAATACCACCATTAACACACATTATAGGCAATTATCCTTAAAAAGTTTTAATATACAATATTAAATATACATATAAATTTCATTAAAATAGACTAAAGTAATGAACATAATACTTAATTTGAAATTAAAAGACTGGATTTGGGTTTGTCAACAAATAGCTGGTAAGCCTTGGGAGCTCAGTTAGTCTAAGATTATGTTTTCTTATATGCCAAATAAAGATAAAATGTAAATATCTACCCATTAATTATGTGAATTAAAAAAATGTGTGTAAAAGCACTGGTTAGCCATAAAGACCTATACCACCGTGAGGTATTAATAAGCATGGCACTGTGCACCTACTTGATTTAAGACACTCAAGTAGAGTCTTAGTCTTGCAATATTTGAGGATATTGATTCCCTTTTAGAAAGGAGACAGAATAATTTCCTGTGCTGTATCCATGCTTTGGAGGGTAGCAGCTAGTGCATAAGTGATTTGCAGAGACAAACTTGCTTGATGCATCTTTTGTATCTTTTTATCTTTTGTCTTTTACGAGTCCACAGGCGTTTGCCTCTTTTCCATCTCTCCTTTACTTTGTTACTCAGTGATGTGATTGAAGGATACCCTGACAATGAGTGGTAAATTTCAGTGGGCTGAAATTATCATATCCCTTTTGGGACATGCACAAATATGTGTTCATTCAATCATTTTCTTTCTTTGTCAATATAGAGAATGCAATCACAGAATACATAGTAACGGATGTGAGCATAATGAATGAGATGCCCACCTTCAGCCCAATATTGACAGATTGGATGTTTAATGTAAATCATTCATTTGATTGCATACCCTAAAGTATTCTGTCACTCTTCTGAGAAATAATAGATTGTAATATAACAGCAACATTTTCAGTGCCCTTCCTTTATTCATGTCTCCCAGCTTCCTTCCCTCTTGTTCCTCAAAACACAAGAAATTTCTAGGCCACCTCTTGCTTAAACAAGTCTGTTTGGCTCATCCAAGGACATTTTTCTATCTCTAACTCCTAAGTGTCCTGTTATTTTGTGATGGTCTTGGACACTAAAATTTAGACAGTTAGTATAGCTACAGAGGCTTAAGCTCTAAAGTCAAATTTATATTAGGCTTGGCAATGAAAAGCAGGACCATAAAGGGCCTAAGATAGATAAAGGATTCATTTTTAATTTGTATCCTTTCTACCTTGGTATTTTACAGGACTGTTATGCTTTCCCAGATAAGCAGTGTAGAGCATAAACCCTTCATTGATCAAGAGTATGCCCTTAGAATCCCAGCCATCCTTCTTTAATATCAGTTTGGTCCCATTTAAACACCAATCCGCCTCACTTCTTTCTGGATTTCTGATTGTCACCTTGATTCTTGCGTCAGATGCTTGGCTTCTTCAATTAGACCACATCTTTCAATGTCTAAATCTTGGATTCATCTAATTGTTTGGCCATATCTCTGGATTCCTATGTTTCCGACTATCTCTAGTGGGAAACTTCTAAATTCCAACTACTTCCCCAGTATCTTTTATAGAACTTCCCTTAAAAATAACAAATGTAGAAAATGTTTTCTGAGTATTTGTTATGTAGGTATTCTGGAAAGTTGAAACAGAATTTAAAAAGCGATTTCAGGGCTGGGCGCGGTGGCTCAAGCCTGTAATCCCAGCACTCTGGGAGGCCAAGGCGGGTGGATCACGAGGTCAGGAGATCAAGACCATCCTGGTCAACATGGTGAAACCCCGTCCCTACTAAAAATACAAAAAATTAGCTGGGCATGGTGGCGCGTGCCTGTAATCCCGGCTACTCAGAAGGCTGAGGCAGGAAAATTGCCTGGACCCAGGAGGCGGAGGTTGCGGTGAGCCGAGATCACGCCATTGCACTCCAGCCTGGGTAACAAGAGCAAAACTTCGTCTCAAAAAAAAAATAGTAATAATAAAATAAAATAAAAAGCGATTTTAGAGTCCAAATACTGTTAGGAGAAATTCTGAAGCTGGCTCCAGAGAGTAAGACTGGTTACAGATTAACTAGTACTGATTTCTGCAACACTTACCACGGAAAACCACCCTCTAGCAGTGTTAATTCTTGATTTGCATGTATGAATCAAACATAGCCAGTGATTAGAGTAGAAAGTTAGGGCAAGAACGTATGCAAATCATGTGGGTTGTTCTTGGTAGGTAGGTGGGAGCCATTTGATTCAAACATTGATAGAGATACACAGAATGTGGATCTATGCACTAGTAAGGTGTTCACCTTTCCACCTATGCTGCTTTTTGTAAACAATGAACAAGTGTTTATAAAGGAAAACTTCCCCTTCATCCTTCAAACAATAGAGATTTGAAGGAAGCTCTGGGGAGGCACAAGCAAAAGTTAAAAGAGGCAATAAAAGGGCAAATGTATACTTGCTTGTGTGTGACTGTATGTGTGTAAGGTGAGGGTTGAGGGGGAGGTGGAGGTGGTGATGGTGAAGAGATGTCTCATGCTTCTTCTGAAAGGAAGGATAGTTTCTGGATTGATGTCTGAGATGAAACATATTCTGCCTATTTGATGATCCTCCAATACTCCTGGTTAGTGCTTCAAACCTCTCCACTCCTCTTTCCATAGCTCATATTTTATTATTAAATGCCATGTTCCCAATCATTCTCATCCCATGCTCCCTTTTGACTAAAGGGAGCATGCTTAAATATTGGTTGACATTTAAAACTAAAATAAATAATGATTCAATGCCAATCAAAGCAATTTTCAAAAAAAGGCTCACACACTCCTTTTTGACCAGTTCCATTTCATGTGAAATGTGGAATGTTTTCCTGTAGATAAAAGGGACTCCGTACTGTAGTCATTCTAATCCCATATGGAGTTCATATGTAAATTTGCAGATAGGTAACTCTGTGTAGCTTGTAAGAGACCACCAAGTGATTCAGAACCATTTCCTATGCCATAAAGGTAAATAGACCCGTCCTAGAATCTGAGTTTCATGGTCTGGAGACTACAGCCTACGAATCCATGAAGGGGAATTTCCTAAGTTTTTCACATGATATTCAATTGCTAGTAAGATATTCACCTTTGTCAGGTATGCTTCATGAATAGACCTCCTAAGAAAGCCATTTATTTATTCAACAACTCCTGAATTTTGATCCCTGCTAAATTCTGCAAGGAGATTCAGAGATCCCTGGAACCAGACAAGCGCTGCTCATATGAGACTTGGACATTGTGTCATGTTATTCTTTCTGCTGTCTATATTGATACTGTATTAGCTTTTCATTGGACACTTCTGACTGGCAAAGATCATCTGGAAGGGGGTCTCTGAGCCTGGGTTCAAGAGTTTAAGCTTTTACACATCTTCGAAGGCCTTTGGATATTCAATTCATTCCTCTGGCAGATGAAAAGAAATAAAAGTATTTCATATTTCTCCAGACAAAACTGCAGACATTTAGTGATAGAAACTAAATTTATCAATAAGATGAAGTTATTCTCAACTATGAAAACTGTGAAAAATATGTACCTTCAAAACTCTCCTTTTATCTTGTTGAGAATATAGTTCATTGTCAACCATCAATATGATTGATTGTGACTTGGGGTAAGTTCTGTGTCTGTGATCAGCATGTAATAAAGGAACTACAGATTTCTGATTAGACAAAGTTGTTTGCCATCTGAATGTCCAAATATGTAGTCATGCTACATATTCCAGAGCACATGAACTGGGGTAATTTCCCTTGCAGTAAAATTGTGTTTCATACATCTTATTACGTGTTACATAACACAAATATTCTTTTAAAAATCCAGGTCAGTATTTGACAATGCACAGTTCAATAGATACTTATATTTTAAGTTTTGGGATACACGTGTAGAACATGCAGGTTTGTTACATAGTTACACGTGTGCCATGGTGGTTTGCTGCACCCATCAACTCATCATCTACATTAGATATTTCTCCTAATGCTATCCCTCCCCTTGTCCCTAGCCTCTGACAGGCCCAAGTGTGTGATGTTCCCCTCCCTGTGTCCATGTGTTTTCATTGTTCGACTCTCACTTATGAGTGAGAACATGCAGTGTTTAGTTTTCTGTTCCTGTGTTAGTTGCTGAGAATGATGATTTCCAGCTTCATCCACGTCCCTGCAAAGGACATGAACTCATTCCTTTTTGTGGCTGCATAGTATTCCATGGTGTATATGTGCCACATTGCCTTTTTCCAGTCTATCATTTATGGGCATGTGGGTTGGTTCCAAGTCTTTGCTATCGTGGCTAGTGCTCCAATAACCATACATGTGCATGTGTCTTTATAGGAGAATGATTTATAATTCTTTGAGTATATACTCAGTAATGAGATTGCTGGGTCAAATGGTATTTCTGGTTCTAGATCCTTGAGGAATCACCACACTGTCTTCCACATGGTAAAATGAATTTGTACTCTCACCAAGAGTGTGTAAACATTTCTATTTCTCCACATCTTCCCCAGCATCTGTTGTTTCCTGACATTTTAATGATCACCATTCTAATTGGAGATGGTATCTTATTGTGGTTTTGATTTGCATTTCTCTAATGACCAGTGATGATGAACTTTCTTCATATGTTTGTTGGCTGCATAAATGTCTTCTTTTGAGAAGTGTCTATTCATATCCTTAATCAACTTTTTGATGAGGTTATTTTTTTTCTTGTAAATTTGTTTATGTTCCTTGTAGATTCTGGATGTTCCTTGTAGCTTTTTGTCAGATGGACAGATTGCAAAACTTTTCTGCCATTCTGTAGGTTGCCCATCACTTTGGTGATAGTTTCTTTTGCTGTGAAGAAGCTCTGTAGTTTAATTAGACCCCATATGTCAAAATTGGCTTTTGTAGCAATTGCTTTTGGTGTTTTAGTCATGAAGTCTTTGCCCATGCATATGTACTGAATGGTATTGCCTAGGTTTTCTTCTAGGGTTTTTATGGTTGTAGGTCTTTAAGTTTTTAATCCATCTTGAGTTAATTTTTGTATAAGGTGTAAGGAAAGGATCCAGTTTCAGTTTTCTGCATATGGCTAGCCAGTTTGCCCAACACCATTTATTAAATAGGGAATCCTTTCCCCATTGCTTATTTTTGTTAGGTTTGTCAAAGACCAGGTGGTTGTAGTTGTGCGGTGGTATTTCTGAGGCCTCTGTCCTGTTTCATTGGTCTACATATCTGTTTTTGTTCTAGTACCATGCTGTTTTGGTTATGGTAGCCTTGTAGTATAGTTTGAAGTCAGGTAGCATGATGCCTCCAGCTTTGTTCTTTTTGCTTAGGATCTTCTTGGCTATATGGGCTCTTTTTTTGGTTCTATATAAAAGTTAACATAGCTTTTCTAATTCTTTGAAGAAAGTCGATGATAGCTTGATGGGAATAGCATTGAATCTGTAAAGTACTTTGGGCAGTATGGCCATTTTCATGATATTGATTCTTCCTATTTGTGAGCATGGAATATTTTTCCCTTCGTTTGCATCCTCTCTTACTTCCTTGAGTAGTGGTTTATAGTTATCCTTGAAGAGTTCCTTCATGTCCTTTGTAAATTGTATCCTGGGTATTTTATTCTCTTTGTAGCAATTGTGAATGGAAGTTCACTCATGATTTGTCTCTCTGTCTATTATTGGTGTGTAGAAATACTTCTAATTTTTGCACATTGATTTTGTATCCTGAGACTTTGCTAAGGTTGCTTATCAGCTTAAGGAGTTTTTGGACTGAGACAATGGAGTTTTCTAAATATACAATCATGTCATCTGCAGAGACAATTTGACTTCCTCTTTTCCTAATTGAATACCTTTTACTTCTTTCTCTTACCTGATTGCCCTGGACAGAATTTCAATACTATGTTGAATAGAATCGGTGAGAGAGGGCATCCTTGTCTTGTGCTGGTTTTTAAAGGGAATACTTCCAGCTTTTTCCCATTAAGTATAATATTGGCTGTGGGTTTGTCATAAATGGCTCTTATTATTTTGAAATACATTCCATCAATACCTAGTTTATTGGGAGTTTTTAGCATGGAGGGTGTTAAATTTTATCAAACGCCTTTTCTGAAGCTATTGAGATAATCATGTGTTTTTTGTCATTGATTCTGTTTCTGTGATGGACTACATTTATTAATTTGTGTATATTGAACCAGTCTTGCATCCCGGGGATGAAGCCAACTTGATTGTGGTGGATAGCTTTTTGGTGTGTTGCTGGATTCGGTTTGCCAGTATTTTATTGAAGAGTTGTATATCAATATTCATCATGGATATTGGCCTGAACTTTTCTTTTTTTCTTTTGTCTCTTGTCAGATTTTGTATCGGGATGATACTGGCTTCATAAAATGAGTTAGGGAGGAGTTCTTCTTTTTATAGTATTTGGAATAGTTAATTTTCAGAAGGTATGGTATCAGCTCCTTTTTGTACCTCTGGTAGAATTTTGCTGTTAATCTGTCTGGACCTAGGCTTTTTGTTTTTTTGTAGGCTCTTAATATCACTTCAATTTCAGAACTTGTTATTGGTCTATTCAGGGATTCTACTTCTTCCTTGTTTGGTCTTGGGAGGGTGTCTGTGTCCAGGAATTTATCCTTTTTTTTTTCTTCTTTTGAGATTTTCTAGTTTATTTGCATAGCAGTGTTCATAGTATTCTCTGATAGTAGTTTGTATTTCTGTGGGATCAGTGGTAATATCTCCTTTATCATTTTTTACTGTGCCTATTTGATTTTTCCCTCTTTTCTTCTTTATTAGTCTTGTGGTCTATTTATTTTGTTAATCTTTTAAAAAAAATACCAGCTCCTGGATTTTTTGATTTTTTTTGAAGGGTTTTTCATGTCACTATCTCCTTCAGTTCCTCTTAGATCTTAGTTATTTCTTGTCTTCTGCTAGCTTTTGAATTTGTTTGCTCTTGCTTCTCTGGTTCTTTTAATTGTGATCTTAGGGTATAAATTTTAGATCCCTCCAGCTTTCTCCTGTAGGCATTTAGTGCTATAAATTTCCCTATAAACACTGCTTTAGCTGTGTCCCAGGGAGACTGGTATGTCGTCTTTGTTTTCATTGGTTTCAAATAACTTATTTATTTCTGCCTTAATTTCGTTATTTACCCAATAGTCACTCAGGGCACCCAATAGTCAACACAAACTACATGGAATACCCCACTTCCATGTAGTTTGTGTTGTTTTGAGTGAGTTTCTAATCCTGAGTTCTAATTTGATTGCACTGTGGTCTGAGTGACTGTTTCTTATGATTTTCAGTCTTTTGCATTTGCTGAGGAGTGTTTTACTTCCAGTTATGTGATCAATTTTAGAGTAAGTGTGATGTGGTGCAGAGAAGAATGTATATTCCTGTGATTTTGGGTGGAGAGTTCTGTAGATGTCCATTAAGTCCACTTGGTCCAGTCTGAGTTCAAGTCCTGAATATCCTTGTTAATATTCTGTCTCATTGATCTGTCTAATATTGACAGTAGGGCATTAAAGTTTCCCACTATTATTGTGTGGGAGTCTAAGTCTCTTTGTAGGTCTGTAAGAACTTGCTTTATGGATCTGGGTGCTCGTGTATTGGGTGCATGTATATTTAGGAGAGTTACTTCTTCTTGTTTCCTTGATCCCTTTACCATTATGTAACGCTCTTCTTTGACTTTTTTGATCTTTGTTGGTTTAAAGTCTGTTTTATCAGACACTAGGATTGCAACCCCTGATTTTTTTTCTTTTTTCTTTCCATTTGCTTGGTAAATATTCCTCCACTCCTTTATTGTGAGCCTATGTCTGTCTTTGCACATGAGATGGGTCTCCTGAATACAGCATACAGTGGATCTTGACGCTTTATCAGTTTGCCAGTCCGTGTCTTTTAATTTAGGCATTTAGCCCATTTACATTGAAAGTTAATATTGTTATGTGTGAATTTGATCCTGTCATTATGATGCTAGCTGCTTATTTTGCACATTATATGGTACAGTTTCTTCATAGTGTCTATGGCCTTTTTATTTTGGTATGTTTTTGCAGTGGCTGATACTGGTTGATCCTTTCCATATTTAGTACTTCCTTCAGGAGCTCTTGTAAGGCATGCCTCCTGGTGACAAAATCTCTCAGCATTTGCTTGTCTATAAAGGATTTTATTTCTCCTTCACTTATGAAGTTTAGTTTGACTGGATATGAAATTCTGGGTTGAAAATTATTTTCTTCAATAATGTTGAATATTGGCCCCCACACTCTTCTCACTTGTAGGGTTTCTGCAAAGATCTACTGTTAGTCTGATGGGTGTCTATTTGTAGATAAGCTGACCTTTCTCTCTGGCTACCCTTAACATCCTTTTCTTCTTTTCAACCTTGGTGAATCTGCTGATTATATGTCTTGGGGTTTTTCTTCTCGAAGAGTATCTTAGTGATTTACTCTGTATTTTCTGAATTTGAATGTTGGCCTGTATTGCTAGGTTGGGGAGTTCTCCTGAATGATATCCTGAAATGAGTTTTCCGTCTGGGTTCCATTCTCCCCGTCATAAATCAAATGTAGGTTTGGTCTTTTCACAAGTCTCATATTTCTTGGAGGCTTTTGGTTCCTTTTCATTCTTTTCTCTCTAATCTTGTCTTAATGATTTATTTCAGTAAGTTGATATTCAATCTCTGATATCCTTTCTTCTGCTTGATTGATTCAGCCATTGAGACTTGTATATGTTTCATGAAGTTCTTCTGCTATGTTTTTCAGCTCTATCAGGTCATTTATGTTTTTCTCTAAACTGATTATTCTAGTTAGCCATTCCTGTAACCTTTTATCAAGGTTCTTAGTTTCCTTGCATTGGGTTAGAACATGCTCTTTTAGCTTGGAGGAGTTTGTTATTACCCACCTTCTGAAGCCTACATCTGCAATTCATCAAACTCATCCTCCATCCATTTTTCTTCCCTTGCAGGCGAGGAGTTGTAATTCTTTGGAGGGGAAACAGTATTTTCAGCCTTTTTGTGCTGGTTTTTCCTCATCTTTGTGGATTTATCTACCTTTGATCTTTGATGCTGAGGACCTTTGGTGGGGTTTTTGCATGGGTGTCCTTTTTGTTGATGTTGATGTTGATGCTATTGCTTTCTGTTTGTTAGTTTTCCCTCTGACATTCAGGGTCCTCTTTTGCAAGTGTGCTGGAATTTGTGGGAGGTCCACTCCAGGCCCTCTTTGCCTGGGTATCACCAGCAGATGCTGTAGAACAGCAAAGATTGCTGCCTGCTCCTTCCTTTGGAAACTTCATCCCAGAGGGGCCCCCGCCAGATGCCAGCTGGAGTGCTCCTTTATGAGGTGTCTGTTGACCCCCGCTGGGAGGTATCTCCCAGTCAGGAGGCACAGGGGGGTCAGGGACCCACCTGGGGAGGCAGTCTGTTCCTTAGCTGAGCTCAAGCAATGTGTTGGGAGGTCCGAGTCTCTCTTCAGCGCTAGCAGGCAGGAATGTGTAAGGCTGCTGAATCTGCTCCCACAGCTGCCCCCTTCCCCAGGTGCTCTGTTCCAGGGAGATGGGAGTTTTACCTATAAGCCCCTGACTGGGGCTGCTGCGTTTCTTTCAGAGATGACTGGTCTAGAGAGGCATTCTGGCTACAGTGGCTTTGCAGTGCTGTGGTGGGCTCTGCCCAGTCCAAACTTTTCAGTAGCTTTGTTTATACTGTGAGGGGAAAACCACCTCCTCAAGCCTCAGTAGTGGCAAACACCCCTCTCCCCACCAAGCTCCAGTGTTCCAGGTCAACTTCAGACTGCTATGCTGGTAGTGAGAATTTCAAGCCAGTGATCTTAGCTTGCTGGACTCTTTCAGGGTGGGATCTGCTGAGCAAGACCACTTGGCTCCTTGGCTTCAGCCCCCTTTCCAGGGGAGTAAATAAGTGAATGCTTCTGTCTCACTGGAGTTCCAGGTGCCACTGGGGCATGAAAACAAACTCCTACAGCTAGCTTGGTATCTGCTCAAACAGCTACCCCGTTTTGTGCTTGATACCCAGGGCTCTGGTGGTGTAGGCACCCAAGGGAATCTCCTGGTCTGCAGGTTGCAAAAACCATTTCAAAAGTGTAATATCTTTGCCAGATAGCACTGTCCCTCACGGCAAAGTTCCTCACAGCTTCCCTTGGCTAGGGAAGGGAGTTCCCTGACCCCTTTTGCTTCCTGGGTAAGGGGATGCCCCACCTTGCTTTGGCTTGCCCTCCATGGGCTGTACCCACTGTCTAATTAGCCCCAGTAAGATGAACTGTGTGCCTCAGTTAGAAATGCAGAAATCACCCACCTTCTGTGTTGGTCTCTCTGGGAGCTGCAGACCAGAGCTGTTTCTATTTGGTCATCTTGCCAGAACCCAATAGATTCTTTAGATTAAAAAACCCCTAAAACACGTGTTTTATAACAAGGGCCTAATTAGTAAATATACAATTGAATATTACTCAATAAAGAGCTACAGATCACTGACACTGGCAACAACACAGATGAATCTCAAAAGCATTATGCTAAGTGAAAGCAGCCAGACATAAAAGATAACATAATGTATGATTTTACTTATAGGAGTTTTTACAAAGGCAAAACTTGTGGTGGTGCTTTTAAAATGTGCATAAATTATTTTATGTCCCTCCTTTGTTCTTGTCTAACTTTTTTTTACTGTGCATAAATTGTTTGATGCCCCTCCTTTATTTTTGTTCAATTTTTTTTTGTTTTTGAGATAGTGTCTCACTCTGTTTCTTAGGCTGGAGTGCAGCAGCATGATCTCATCTCACTGCAACTTCTGGCTCCCAAGTCCAAGTGATTCTCCTGCCTCGGTTTCCCGAGTAGCTAGGATTACAAATGTGTGCCACCAAACCGGACTTGTCTTGAACTCCTGACCTCAAGTGATCCACCCACTTTGGCCTCCTAAAGTGCTGGGATTACAGGCTGAGCCACTGCGTCTAGCCTGATATCCCCACTTTTAGTAAACAACCGAATTCCCTTTACTTTGAGTACCAGTTGAACTTAATGACTTGCTTTTAACACTTCAAATACAGTAGAAGTGGTAGTGTGTTACTTGGGGACTAGGCCATAAAAAGCACTGCAGCTTCCTGCTTAATCACCCTCTCTTAAGTAACATGCTCTGGAGGATGCCAGGGGCCTTGTTCTGAGAACATCCAGGCAGCCATGTGGAAAGTCCATGTGGGAAGGAACTGTTGCCTTCTGCCAGCAGCCATGAGGTTAGGCTGTCTTGGAAGTGGATCATCAAGTTCCAGTTATGTCTTCATAGACTGCATCCCTCCCCAACAGCTTGACTGAACTCTCATGAGAGCTTCTGAGCCACAATTACCCAGCTAGGCTGTTCCCTGATTCCTGACCCTCAGAAACTGTATGAGATAATGTTTCTTGTTTTAAACTACTAAGTTTTGGGGGGTGATGTGTTACGCAGCAGTAGATAACTGACACATACAGTTAAAAAAAAAAAAACAGATTGGTAGTTGTCTAGGGCCAGGAGTTGGGGTGGAGAATGACTACAAAGAGACAAAAGACATTTTTTGGGGTAGTGGAAATAGTCCAAGTTTAGATCGTGGTGATGGTTGCAAGAATATCGACATTTGCCAAAATTCATCAAACCATTGACTTTGAATGAGTAATTTTATTGTATGAAAATTATACTTCAGTAAAGCTGTTAAATATTTTAAAGGAAAAACTTTCTTTCTTTCTCTCTTTCTTTCTCTCTCTCTTTCTTTCTCTCTCTCTTTCTTTCTCTCTCTCTCTCTTTCTTTCTTTTTTTCTTTCTTTCTTTCTTTCTTTCTTTCTTTCTTTCTTTCTTTCTTTCTTTCTTTCTCTCTTTCCTTCCTTCCTTCTTCTTTTTTTTTTTTTTTTTCAGACAAGATCTCTCTCTAGTTGCCCAGGCTGGAGTGCAGCGGCACAATTTCAGCTTTGACCTTCTGGGCTCAGGTGATTCTCCCATCTCATCGTCCTTAAGTAGCTGGGATTACAGGCATACAACACCATGCCCAGCTACTTTTTGTATTTTTAGTACAGGTAGGGTTTCACTATGTTCCCCAAGCTGGTCTTGAACTCCTGGACTCAAGCAGTCCACCCCCCTTGGCCTCTCAGAGTGCTGGGTTTACAGGCATGAGCCACTGTGCCCAGCTACATTTATATTCTTGACATGAACTCAATTTAAATGCAAGTGAATGAAGTAGGAATGTGTTTCAGTCAATGACTGAATGTCCTGAATTTCTGAATTAGGGGCTGAGGATGTTTAACATGGTCCAACCTGAAGCTCATGGTTAGCAAGGCCCTTCAGTTACTTAATTTTCTCTGGAGAAGGGCAACTTCTATTTCCCTCTCTATTGTTCTCTAGATTTTCTCTAGAGGTAAATGTGAAAATTTACCTTTTTTCCTTCTTCACCACAAATCATATGAATAGTGAATAGACATATAAGGAGGGAAAAGAGTAATTGTCATGTTAGACTATAAAAATGTCAGTTGATCTATTTATGAGATATTAGTTACTAGATTGTATCTAGATATCTAGATCTCTTGGCCCTCAGGAGTAGGTGGGGTTGAAAGTGAAAAGAGGGCAACAAGCAACAATTGAGATTAGTGGCGGAGAATCTGCAGCCAGCTACAGAACTCAGTTTATTCATATGGGGAAGGTGCATGGGAGAAAGAGATCTCCTGTCTGAAGATCAGGGTTCTAAGAGAAAAGAAGATTGTAAATGGCTGTAGAGCATGGCTATCACAGCTTCCAGGAGGTATTAGTTACCTCCCCATCCTGGATTAATCTAAAAGGGCCAGAAATCCAGAGTGAGTTGCTTGAGAAAGTTTTCAACCAGAAGATTTTTAATGAAACTTTAATATCGCAAGGACTAATTTCAAAAAGAGATTAAAGCCAGAACCAGTTAAGCATCTTTAGAGTCCAGAGTGGTATATTCTCCCACAGTTGATCAAAACGGGTCAATAGTTTTTGCCTAAACCATTTCATCATTTCACATATGTAATGGTGAGTATGATTGTGTGTGTACCTAACACGGTGATTTGTAGTAGGCTAAAGCGACTCTGAAATAGAAGGGAGACATGTCAGGCCTTGGTCTAGAGGAGAATAGTCTCCCCCTTCCATTCTCTTGAGGGGAAGTGGCAGAGAATGTAGCAATGGCAGGTATCTGTGGTATCTGGTCTGAAGATTGTTATGGTTGTTTAATCACGTATCATTGAACACTTTGGAAACCAAGATTAATAGGAATTGCATTATGATGAATATAATACAGTAAAATGAATGATTAATAAAACTGACTGTACTGGTTTTAAAATGGTAAAATAATTTTAGCCTGCAAGAACACCGTAGCATGAGGGTATTTAATTATTTTATCCACTTTTACAGTTACAAAATAGATTTGGTATGGAAGAGGAAGAGCATGTATTAGCTACATGCATATCATTGGGTAAAAATTCCTCCTCAAATAATATTAAGTGATTATTATTTATGAAATGTGAAGGGGTCAGGAATCTGGGAGAGGTTATCTGGATATTTCTGGCTCATGGTTATTGTCAAGACATCAGCTAGGGCTGCAGTCATCTAGAGACCTGGCTGAGGCGTCAGTGTCTGTGCTATAATAGCTCACTTACATGGCTGTGGCAGGCTTTAGTATTTCCCACACATGGACTTCTCCATAGATGGGGTAGTTTGAGCATCCTTAAAAGATGGCAACTGATTTCCCTAAGAGCAGGTGATATGTGAGAGAGAGAGAAAAGTGTGTGTGTGTGTGTGTGTGTGTATGAGAGAGAGAGAGAAAAGTGTGTGTGAGAGAAAATTGTGTGTGTGTGTGAGAGAGAAGTGTGTGTGTGTGTGTGTGTGAGAGAGAGAGAGAGAGAGCTGCAACATATTTTATGATTTAGTCTTAGAAGTCACACACTGACACCCCAGCCATATTTTTTTCTTTAGAAGTGAATCCTTAAGTCCATTAAGTCCAACCCACAGTCAAGGGGAGAGGAATTAGTTCACATCTTTTCAAGGGAGGAATGTTGAATAATTTGTGAGCACACGTTAAAACCACAGTGGAGAAGCTAAAGGGAATATGATTTCAGTACCAAGTTGTGGGTGCACCCAGGATGAATGTATGTTTTCTTGCCTGCAGAAGTGCTTGAACAAAAAGAGCCTTGTAAATGGATACAGAGGAGCTGAGTTGGAGACCAAAATGTATAATTGTGAGCAAGTCACTGACTAGCATAAGCCTCAGTTTCCCTTATTTGCAAAATGTGAAGAGGGTTATAATAAACAAATTGAAAGTTCTCCATGTCTAATACTTTTATAACTACTTCATACTGTCTTCATCTAATTTATACTCATATCAGAGTTGTCTACCATACAAATAACTTCAAAAGGATGAAAGTTTTAAGTATCTCAAGAGCAATGTAGGTAAATGTTCTGTAGGAGAACCTGCAGGAGGAAGGGGTAGCTGCCCAGTTGGCTTGCAGAGTCTTCCTTCTTTTCCACTCCCTACCAAAATCCTGAAAGTAGGTTGGTGTGCTCTGCTCTGCTCTAAGCCTGGTAAGGGTAGAAGCCATGTGGCCAAGCATTTCCCCTTGGTACCCTTGCCTTCATCAAATGCCTGGTACATGGTACATACTTAATAGCCAATATTGAATGAGCAAATCAATCAATGCTTATTGAATGAAACACTCTGGGAAATGAATTCATGTTGAAGTGTTAATGAATAACAGGACAATGAAATGTGACTATGTTCCCAAGTGACCAGATTGTTGAAGTTCCATGTAGTGAAATTTTAGATATCTGTGACCTGGCAAGGAAGGGTCGTCCTAGTCTAGGAACTCTTTGTGTGTCTCAGAAATCATATGATATGGGAAACTCCAACTGTGATTTAGGATTGGACATACAATTTCCTGCCCTTCTTGACCTCTTCCCAGTTTTACTTCTGACCACCTCTGCCTCGTACCTCCTCTACAGTGCTCCATTTTAAGGCTCTATAAAACTCTCTGCTTAAAATTCTAGGCAGAGTTATGAGTTTCGTGAGATTCTTACCCATACCTCCCAACCAAACAACCTTTTCTTCTCATGCAATATTGTTCCAGCTCTGGACGATACAGTTGGGCTGTGTGGCACCAAGAAAAGTCATGTATTGGGCAGTCATTACTTTTATATTCAGCATGTGAGAATTTCTAAAAGGCCAATTATTATAAAGCCTTATGATTTGATTCATTTCTGCCTAAGTGCTTGCTGCCAATATATTAAACATACAATTAAGAGAGGTGAAAACCAATTAAGATTTGCTTTTGAAAAGTGCCAGAACCCATTTCCAAAAACTAAAAATTAAAAAAAAAACACAACAAAAAAAAAACAAAAGCACATGCATTGAGGCTGACTTTTAGGATATCTCACCTGTGCATTTTGCTTTTAATGTGTATGTTTTGGCTTGTTTCTTTGTTTTTTTTTTTAATTGCAAGAATATAAATTTTATCCCTCAGTGTATATTAGTATCATCTTATAAGAACTTACTCACCTACTGGCATAAAAATCAGGACAGGGCTCGTTCTGCAGGCTGCAAAGGATAAGATAAACATCATGAGACTGATTCTAGTTCTTCATGCATGTGCTGTTTGCTTTCCTAAACGAACCTGAACATGTGTTCTTTTCTTAATTTTTCTGCACATGCCATTCCTTCTCCTTGGAGTGCCCTTCCCATAACCATCTTGTGTTTTGCGCTCCTATTCATCCTTGATGAACCAAATCAACTGTCACATTCTCCTTGAAGCCATAGCCATGAGCCATTATCATTCCAAGCAGATGTCTACTTTTTCCTCTCTGATCTGCAGAACTTTTTTCTTATTCTTCTTAATAGCCTTACAAAGCCAGCTTTGTGGTATTATTTACACATGCTTTCTCTCTCTCATGAAGTATTAAGTTCTATGAGAGGAATTTTTTTTTTTTTTTTTTTTTTTTTTTTAAGACGGAGTTTTGCTCTTGTTACCCAGGCTGGAGTGCAATGGCGCCATCTCAGCTCACCGTAACCTCCGCCCTCTGCGTTCAGGCAATTCTCCTGCCTCAGCCTCCTGAGTAGCTGGGATTACAGGCACGTGCCACCCTGCCCAGCTAATTTTATATTTTTTAGTAGAAACAGGATTTCACCATGTTGACCAGGATGGTCTCGACCTGTTGACCTCATGATCCACCCGCCTCAGCCTCCCAAAGTGCTGGGATTACAGGCTTGAGCCACCGCGCCTGGCCTCTATGAGAGGAATATTATGTCTTATCTACGTATCTCCTTTTGAGCCTATGCTAATGTTATTAACATATATAGCCTTGTATTTAGCAGGAATTTCTTTGTTTCTTCATAATACATACTATCACATTGTTATAATCTTCAGAAGGTATGCTTGATATCTGAAATATGGAGCATAAAAGAGCAAGGATGTTTGTAGTTTGTAATATCGTTACAAACTGATGAAGAAAAATATTGGGCTGATTTGAAAAGAGTAGCAATAGCCAACACTTATTATGTAACTCTTGCTGTTTGCCAGGCTCTGTTCTAAGCACTTGATGGGTATATTTTAACCATCACAATTTAAGAAAAAACTGAAACACAGAAAGAAGACATAACTTGTTGGAGATTGCAAAGCTGGTAGGTTGCAGAGATGTGTTCCTGATAGCCCAGGAAGCCCCAGAGTCCCACCTCTTAACCTCTATACCAGGCTACCAGGACAAGGAGAGCCCTCTCTTCTGCATCTCATTCTGGTGCTCTCCTCTGTGGAAACTCTTCATGCAAAGAAAGCTTAATGTCAAAATCTACATTTCTTTCTAAGTCCTCATTCTCATCCCCTACTCGGAAGAAAATTTACTTAGAGAATCTGTCACTAAGTCAGACAGGTATCATTAATGTGTAGCGTTATTGAGTAGGTATTTTTCCTTCTGTTGAGATAAACATATACAAAGGAGATTCTATACTCTAGTACATGGATTCTAAAAGTCTGATTTCTGAACCAGTAGCATTCACAACACATGTGGTCTTGTTAGAAATACAGATTCTTGGTTTTGTATGTGGTGAGAGACAGGAGTCCAGTTTTACCCTTCTGCATGTGGTAACACAATTTTCTCGGCACCAATTATTTTAAAAAGTGTCCTTTCCCCAGTGTATGTTTTTGTCAATTTTGTCAATGGTCAATTGGCTGTAGATATGTGGCTTTACTCCTGGGTTCTCTGTGTATTTCTATGCCAGTTCCATGCTGTTTTGGTTACTATATGCTTGTAGTATAATTTGAAGTAAGGTAATGTCACGCCTTCAGCTTTGTTCTTTTGCTTAGGATTGCTTTGGCTATGTGGGCTTACTTAAATGTAAAACCTAAAACTATTTAAACTATTAAAATATCAGAAGAAAACCTCGGATATTGGTTGTAAGCAAAGAATTCATGATTAAGACCTCAAAAACACAAGCAACATAAAGAAGAATAGACAAATGGGACTTAATTAAACTAAGAAGCTCTGTAAAGCAAAAGAAATAATCAACAGAATGAACAGACAAGTTGCAGAATGGGAGAAATATCTGCAAATTATGCATTTGACAAAAGACTGATATCCAGAATTTACAGGAAACTCAAAGAACCCCATAACAACAAAAACCCCCACAATTAACCCCATTAAAAAGTGGGCAAAGAACATGATTAGCCATTTTTCAAAAGGAAACATACAAATGACCAACAAGCCTATTTTATTAATGCTCTCCATGACTAATCATCAGAGAAATGCAAATTAAACCAGAATATCATCTTACACCAATCAGAAAGGCTATTATTAAAAAGTCAAAAAATAGATGTTAGCAAGGATGAGAAGAAAAAGAAATGCGTTTATACCGTTGGTGGGAATGTAAAATAGTACCACTTCAATAGAAAACTGTATTGAAATTAGTAAAAGTAGAACTACCACTCTATCCAGCAGTCCCACTACTGGGTATATACACAAAGAGACAGAAAATAATTTAAAAAGACACCTGAACTTGGATGTCTATTGCAGTACTATTCACAATAGCAAAGACGTGAAATCAACCGAAGTGCCATAAACAGGTGACTGGAGAAACATATGTAAATATATGTAGTATATGTATACATATATATTATATGTATAGTTAGTGGGGCAGCTCTGACTTACTGGTGACTATAACCACAGAGACTATATGTATTATATATGTATATATACTATGTATATACCTGTAGAGATATATACATGTTATGCTTATACATATACATAATATATAACACGTATATGTATCTCTATACATATATAATATACACATATTATGTATATCTATACATATACATATATTACATGCTATACATATATAATATATATGTATAGATATCTTTACATGTATATACAAATACACATATATGTATAGATATATATACATAATATATATCTACATAGTATATGTATATGTATATCTAGTATATGTATATGTACATATATGTATGAACATGTATATGTATATATGAGCATATAGTATATATGTATATATTTGCATATATGTATAAGAATATGCAAAAACTTTGTCCCAAATGAATCTACTCTGCCTCAGATATGCCATTCTTTCCTTGAGTCTTTGTGAAATAGTTGCCTCTACCTATGAGTTCTTTTACCCCTTTCAAACATTTTGTGGCTAACTAACATCTACTCAGTGTTCCGATTTCAATCTCTCAGCCTCCTCTAGAAAGCGGCTGTGACCAAGAAAAGCTGCTTAGGAGATGTTCATGACTCAGACTCAAAAGCACAAGTGACAAAATGAGAATAGACAAATGCAGTTTAATTAAACTAAGAAGCTTCTGTAAAGCAAAAGTCCTGCCTCTCCTTCCTTGGAATCTCCCGCCAGAGTCAGTGCTTGGCTTATGATAGATGCTCAATGCACATTGCTCAAAAGAGTGAATTATTTCCTCCCACAGGATTGTCCTACATTAGACAGTCTCCTCCTAGATCATGCCTCCAGATCATGCCTCCTTTGAACACGGACTTGAACAATCTGCTCTGTACTGGTATCCAGGTGGATACCAGCATTTATGAAAGGTGCTACTTTTGGAAGCTGACCCTTCTTGAGACCAGCATACAAGCTAAGGTTTTTTTTTTTGGTTCTATCTGATTCTGCTCTTGTGCAAATGAGCTATTTGGAAGCTCCAGTCTCCATACCAAGTTGTTAAACCTGACCATCTGTTGGGGAGGATTTGATTTTAGATGAGAGCATCTGGGTCCCCATTTACATTTGCTGAGGTTAATAGACCTGACAACCTTTCTCTGTTCTCAGCAGGAAGCACATCCTGGAACCATCAGAAAGGAGGCAGCTGAACTTTTCACTGGTTGTTCTCTTATGCATTCTCCCCACCTGAAAGCTTTTTTATATTCCCTCTTAATACTCTTATTTCTTAAAGTCATAGCTTTCTAGTCCATTAATGGCACTCAACTGAGAACCTGTCTCAACTATTATGAGGTTGTGGTAGGTTACAAGGGAGCGGGATGAAGGTGAATCACAGTACCCTCAGGTCCAATCCCAGGCACTGACACTTTGTAACAAGCTTGGTGACCTTGGAAAACAGAAATAAAAATATCTATTAGGCAATATTTGGTTAAAATGAAGTATTAAGGTGCCTAACAAAGTACTCAATAAATAGTCATTTTTATTTCTACCTTGCCATTGATTAGCACCTCAGAAATTCTACAAGACTTTCACATACATTTAATTTGATTGTCATAACAACTCTGCTGCAGCTTGCATTTCCTGGGAAGCAGACACCGAGATGGTTTAGCGTGTAGGATATTCCAAAGTGTTCTTGGGATCAATACCTAAAGAAGAGAGGGATGGAAGCAAGATGGGCAGAGGGAGAAGTCAAACTGTGGTGCAACCCAATAACAGCCTTGGTCTACTCTGAGGGAGCTCTGCAGCTGGAAGAGCCTGATGAAAAATTGTCCAGAGTTGGGTCAAGCCCCAGGTTTTCATACCCTGCTCCTGACGGTCATTGAGTGAGGTCACTGTGTGTCTGACAGACAAGTGGTCTTGGGTAAAGACACTACAGGGAGACATTTGTTGAAGAGGCTGGTAACTAAAGGTTGTCCACAGATGGCCCTCCCAGGCACTGAAGTGGGGACTTGATTGGTGGAGCTTATCCCAGGCCTAGAGTGTCTTTTCTAAATTGATGAGAAGGGTACATGTTTATTGCAAATGACGTTAAGTAGAGAGGTGTGTGCGTGGCTGTGTATAGGACTCAGGGAGTGTTGTGTAGGGAGAAGGTAGAAAGAAAATAGAGAGGAGAGAGGAGAGAATAAAACCCAACAATGTTTTAAAAAAACTGGAGGCCTTTTAGTAGTAAAGGCAACTTGTTTTTAAAGTGCCGCTTGCAAGACCCTTCTGAGCTTGCTGCTTATTGATCTGCCGTGACGTTCCAGAGAACGCCAAGTTGAGGGAGTCAACTGACAATCTTATTTCTCCTTGCTAAGAAATCATTGCTGATTCATAAACATAGGATAATCTCAGGTGGGAACTGGGAGGTCTCAAGTAAGAACTGCACTAGAAAAATGAAACAGGAAGACTTTGTTCAAGACTATCGCAATAGGGGTGAGAGAACCTGGAAGAGAGAGGTCGTACAAACATTTCTCACTGGAGAGTTTTCAAGAGCTGGGGTGGGAGAAATCACAGGACATAGGTGTTTTCGAATTGGCTTCTACCCAAAGGAAAAGTAAACTTTCTGTGTCTTCATGACAGGAGGTAGTTTTACAACTTGGAAGAGGGACCCAACTAGAGTTAGGCTCCTACCCTTCCACAGAAACTGGAAGATCCACTGATGTTTACATTTCAAAGAGATGGCTCCCAGGTCCTTGAGAAAGATATTTATTGGGTCTTAAAACTTGTGAGGTTTCTAAGAAGATTGATTTTCAGAGGAGACAGAGGAAGAATTTACAATGACAAGTTTTGTGAAGTAAGTGCTCTAAGAAAAAAGGAGGTCATGGGCCTATAGTCAGGAAGAAATCGGTCTAAAGTTTAGTCAAGCTGAGGGGAACATTAAGGCTGCCTTGGTCAGAGGTTTTCCTTTGGTTAATGCTTGCAGAGAAACTCAAGAGTCAAAGCTGAATGCCTAGTTTTGACAAGGCAGTCCAATGACATATGCTCACGGAGAGCAGTGCTCTGGAAGATGGGTCCCTGCTGAACTGCCTTGAGATAAATAATCAGATGCTAGCTACCAAGAAACATCCCTGAGTCCAAGTCCAACCAGGAAAACAGAACACCAAGTATTTTAAACAAAATCTATTATGGTACCTTATTTTTAAAAACCGTAGAGAGTAATAAAAGTCATATATGCTCATTGGAGAAATTTCAGAAAATATAAACATAATCACTGTTGACGTATATGCTTTTAGTTATCTGATATGCGTGAGTAATCAGAATTCTTCCAGGTATCATTAGTCGAGAGGTAATTCTAGGTCCTATTTATGGTAGTAATTGAAGTTTCACTGACTCAGTCTTTTTGAATATTGGGGGACCATTAGTACCTCCTCTTCTCTGTTTCGTAGTCTCAAAGATTTCTGGGATCCTTGTTGGGAGGGGGATGCTGCAAGTGTCAAACATGAATTCACAAACAATTCCGACAGGTTTCCATTGCAGGCCTATTGCTGCTCCTCTTCCTGGAAAGAGGTTAGCTTGGGCTTGTCAGATGGTTGTACCTCAGTAGACCAATGCTTAAATCTGCATCTTATGCAGCTCAATTCTGGTAGGTACAGCTTGAAGTACATTATAATGGAACAATTCTGCTTCTAAGCCTTTTTGACAGTCCTGTCCTATTTTCCCTGAGGACTATTCCTTGCCCTTCTGCTGCTGAGCTTCTAGGTGATGTTTCCCAGAAACTAGAGAATGGGAAGAAGGGAGAAGCCAGGGTAATTCTGTGCCTTCATCTCTGCTGCAGGCTTCACCCCCTACATGAGGCAAGCCCACCATGGCTCGTTTCCTTGAATGTTACATCACTAGGCACTGATGTTACTACTGCTTCCTTCTATCCTAAAGATGGAAGTGGCTTCCTAATTATCTTAATCCCTAATGGTCTCTCTGTCTCTTATTTTCATAGGCTGTTCTATCACCCGTGCCACCAATTCCACGCATTAGATTCTCTGTTTAAAATATTTAGAGCCATTTTTTTTTTTTCCTGATTGGATCGTGACTAGCACAGACCTTCTCTGGATAGAAGATATAATCCAATATCACATTTATTTTTCAGGCTAGGTCTTATTTTGTCTGGGAGCTCCCTCAGAGGAAATTTCTCTACTGTTTCAGCCTCTAAGAATAAAGGAGGTAACACAGAGTTAGCTGAATTCATATTTCTTTCACCACTAGGTTTGCAGGAGGAATTTGAAGAAGGAAAAAGGTGAAGTCATCTGTAATCCCTCAGAGGTTTCCTTTTCTTTGGAGAGAAGGGAAAATGAAAATTTGTTGAGTTATGGCAAGACTTTAAGAAGCATTGAACTGCTAGCTTTCTATGGCTTAAAGAGAACTACAAAGAAACAAATCTTACTACTTACGAAATAAAAGCATTTGTTGTTTGATATATCACAAATACCAAAGGCAACTGAGATCTGCTTGAGTAAATAGTTTGAATTTTGTGTTTATGGGTAACTATTATTACTTTTTTTCTGAGCAATTCTTTAATGTAATCATATACTAACCTTTTCTCCCATAACATTATGAAATATTAAATGCTTTTCAATAAACAAATTAATTAGAGCATAATTACTGGAAATTGCAAGTAATTATTAATGTGAAAGCATTCTTACTATTTGTGGAGAACTAAGGAAAAAATGATATTCACAGAAGTTTATTTAAAGTGGTTAGCATTTGGCTCTTGGTAAAAGGGCTTGAATGGGCATAACCAATGATTACCTCTCTGACTCTCATTTTCTAACCTTTCCTAGAGCATTCTGGCCTGCTTCTCAGGAACATTCCCTTTATACTCATTATTTTGCCGTATGTCTTTTTTCCTTTAATCATCAGAAAATCCCTTTATAGCCCTTTAATATAAAAAAGATGAACACAGATTAATTATAATGCAATAGCTTAAGTTCAGCCATTAATGCTATATTTCAAATATAAGAGTGTAAGTATTTTTTAGCAATGCGCTTTAGGACTAATGGGTGTTATAAATGTGAGTAGCTGAGTCCTGGAGTGGCTGTCCGCTCATTATAAGAGTCAGGAGTCTTAAAAGTAAATTTCTATAACTATCCCTCTGTGCCTTACTGAGGTTACTGGAAACATGAAGCGACTGGCGGTAGAATTGTTCTTCTTCATTAGTGAGTTTTTAAGGGCACATGTCATATTTTGCCATTTACTTTGTGTCTAGTTCCTTTGTTATGGTTCTTACACTGTGTTCAGTAGAATTTTAGTAAATGTGTGTTACCTTTGTAAGCGTGTTGACATTGGCACCAGAGTGTACTGAATGCAGAGACAATAGACAGCATCTCTGGTTTTAGAACCATGCTTAGATACTGCTTTCCTGCACAGGCCATCAGACTAGCAGGATTTAGAATTGAGTTCCAGCTTCAGAGTTACCAACTCTGTTATCTTGAGCAGATTGTTTAACCTGTTTCAGTCTTATTCCCACTTTATACATAAAGGCAATAATAATGTAGTCGCTATTGCATTAGTTTTAAGGATCAAATTCAGTAATTACATATGAAAGATTCGTGTAAATTATAGAGTACAAAACAAATATAATAAGGTATTGTTAATTTGCAGAGAGATAACTGTGACATAAAAGATTGGAGAAAGAATTTGTTGGCCAATATGTACCTAAATATTTGCAAATTCTTACTGCCTTATATTTAAGGGTAGTCTGTGTCACTTTGTTTTTTTACCCGGTCTGAACTCTTTGCCATTAAATATATTGCCATTGCTGATCTAATTTCCATCCAGATTTGTGAATAACAGTTACAATTTAGATAAAAAATGACAGATCAATGGAAAGAAAATTTAGATCATAAACTTTCATCCCATCTCACGAAAAATGCCTATCTCAGTGTCCGTCTACTCAAGTTCCATTGACCTAATTATTCCTCTTTAGAGCCCCAAAGACAAACATACGTTTAAAAAGATAAATTATCATAGACATTTAAAAAAATCATGAAGAAAAAATAATATATTTTGAAGAATATTAAAGAGAATCTCATCATCTTGTTATGTAACAGCCTTTAATTCTGGCACAGATATTATCTTTCCCTCCCCCTGGCAAGGTATAATTGACAAGGTTTGAACTACCACAAGGCTCATATGCTTGAGAAAATAGTTTAAGTTTTCGTGATAAGGAATGTATATACAACATTGGAATTAAAAGACTAATGTATATGTGACAACTCTTTATATCTTATCAGACAAATCCAGACAGCTACTTTTAGATTTATTATCTATTATTTATAATAAATGTACATTTATTGAGTATGTGCTGTGTACCTGGTGTTACTTAAGTATATAACACCACAATAGCAGATCACTTAAGAAAACATTTAGTCTACCAATTGGTTGTTTCCTCAACACTGTGGCCAATTCACAGGACCAATGTTTGAGGAAATAATCCAGTGACAGACTGAATTTGGACCAACGTTTTCTTACAATGCAAACACAACAGCCAAGTTCAGGAAGGTATTAAAATATAACTTCTTACGTCACTTACCCTTTCTAATTTTTTTCATTTTATCTGATAAATGAGAGTAACAATAACTAAGTTACAGATTGACACATTTTAGTTTATCATGTACTAAGGCATCCATGAGACATAATGATCAATTCTATTCAAATCTCTTTGCACTCTGGTACCACATAGTACCTTCATGATACATGTTAATTCTATTTTCTGCCATGTAACTCACCAGTTGTTAAACCTTCTCCTGAAAATAACCTCCAGTAGTCATTTGGCATTAATTCCATGTGACCATTTCAGCTAGGGAATGCATGCAAAAAGAATACCCATGGAAAACTTTCACTCTTTATAGATTTCACTCTACATCCTCATCTAAGTCTTACATTCCTGATCAGAGTTTAACTATGGGCAAAACTCAAAGGCCTCTATTTGGTACAAGGCCAATACCGGAAGCTGTGTCCCCTCTATTCTGGAGTGTTTCCTTTGTTTTGTTTTCTGGCCTAAGTCAAACAGAAGGTAGCTACCTGCATGTGCCACTGGTAGCTTTCCTTCAACTGCATTACTGTACAGCTTCATGGGAAAGGGGATAAAGTATAGAAATTAAATGCTTCCAAGTTAAGAGGATTCTATTTAGAATCACTTTCATCCAAAAAAAGAGCCACAACAACAAAGAGTGACCCATTTTTAAAAACAATGGCTCCATTTTGTGACCTTGAGACTACATTTGTCCTTGCCTCATAAGAGAGTTTTCCTGTGGGCAAAGTATGTGCATGTTAGAAGAGAGAGGAAGAGCAGAGGGTTTTAATGCTTTATAGAGAATAAGGACTTTTTATTTGGAAAATGGAGCACAAATAGGCAAGAAATTATTGAAATGAGCAAAAGTGAACCAACATTTTGTTTTAGTTTTGACCCAGTTTATGTAGATTTTGTGGTTACCAGTGTCCTAGAGAATGAGTGGAAAAGTACATGAATAATTATGCCTGCAAAACTAGGAACTTTTTTGGGGTCCAAGCTGTGGGCATATGGGTAAATATAATTCTCTGTGGCTAGAAGCATGTGTACACATTGTTTATGGCAGGAGGGAATTGGCTGGTGGGAGAGGGCTCATTTGCAGGCCAAGCTGTGTGGGCAGAACCATTTGAGGAAACTCCCATAACATTTACCAGCTGCAGAACTGTGTGTATTCATGAGGGCCAAATTTACACTCTCTTAAAATAAACATAGTGGAATCAACCAGAGATAGTTTTCAAGTAAAGTCCCTTCCCACATCAACAATCTATATATCCAAACCAATCAAAGCACAAAAAAGAAGGAAAACTTTTCAGCAGGTAATACCCAGATAAATCAGGCATGAAAACCATGGTAGCCAGCACATTGACCAAGAAAGATTCATTTTAGACAATCAGAAAATACATTTATTTTGTTTTCCCTTTCTCTCTTTAAAATGTATTTAGTGGGAGTGGTCCTTTCCTTCTTGATGCTTCTTGATGGTAACTTAGTCAAAACTTATGGGAAAAACTCAAGGAGCTTTCAAGTCACTCTTAAATAATAAAGTTTGGTGGTCACATTAAATCACAATTGTCATCTCATTAGCAGTTGAAAATTATCTGTTATAAACCATAATCAAAACCCAGAACCTGATTGAATGTTACATCATCTTCCCTCCCTCCCCCAGATGGAGGATGGGGGTGGAGGTGCAGCATATGAGCCTTTTCTCTTTCCAGCTTTACCTTCTCTTGCAACGGTGGCTACTGATTCTGACCCTGCCAGTGGATAGGGAGAAGGGGAGTGAGAAAGAGGGGATAAGGGTAGCAGAATGTATTTACCTACCCACCAAGGTCTAAAGTCAGCCCTGAGCAACCTGGTCCCATATGATAATTTAAGTTGATTCTTCTTGCTGGAACTTGGGTGGATTCTCAGGTGACCCAAGAATCACCTGAGATTCTTATGGAGCCCCACTGGTAGTCAAACCTTTTGTGGCCTCTTCTGCCAGGGGCTTCTTATCTCCCTGCAGCTTCTGCTTTGTGATGGGATAGGGTGACTAGTACCCCACTTTCTGTTGCTGGGGGACTTCTCTTGTCCTGATGGGTCAGTTTCTTGGGTAATTCATATTTATTTCTGGTTCCTGGGGTGATGTCATTCTTTCAACATGAAAAATCAATAGCAGATTAATCCCAAAACAGCATTTTGAAGGTAGAATAGTTAAAACCAAGAATAGGAAAAGGCTATAGCAAAACAAAGGGAGAGATTTTACAAAAGGATGTTGGAAAGTGCTCTACCTGCTTTCCTCTGAAAATTATCTTCTTCTTGAGTGGCTGTGAACTCCTCTCTTTATTAACAGATTGTTATCCTTAGCATTTGGTGGTGGTGGGGAGTGGTAGGTCCATGGGTAAAGAGCGATAGAGGAGATGAAGAGCCTTCATGAAGATGAAGGAATCAACGTGGGTCTCTTTCTTCCTTCTTCCTGGGCCAAGGGGAGAAGAGAGTACAATGTAAGAAGAAGGTGAAGAGGGAGGGTAGGTTCCTATTTGATGAAGTGGGACAGACCCCTCCAAAGGAAGCTGAGAGCTAGGAAGGGGAACTAAAAATGAGTATAATATTGTAAATAGCTTTTTGGAGAAAGAGATGAGGGAAGAAGGAGATGAAAGGCAGGGAAATAAGTAGAGAAGATGAGTGAAGCAGCCTGGATTCTCATCTGCCAGACTTCTGGAATGGAATAATCATCCATCCCTTCCTCCTAGTGACTCTTCCTTGATAATCAGAATCAGTTAGCTTAGTTCCTGTTTTCTCTTAGTTACTTCCTGGGTTTGGGAGGGTGGCCATTGGGATTTATGGTTCTTGGCAGGAGGCATTAGAAGAGACCCAGATTTCTGGAATGTTATCTTGAGAATAAAGAGGGAAAATAATAGGCAGATAAAAAATAGGCATCAGAAGGAAACACAGGATTCACAAGCTCAAGATCTTTTTTAATGCAACCTTCTACATTCCATTCTTTCATGGAATTCCATAAAAGAATGATCCATATCAGATCCCTGAGTATTAGGCACGTTTGATCTACAGACAGGCTAGAGTTAGTTGTCAGATGCAGCCTCCAACTCAGCTGCTATAGATTTCCTTAGCCTTCTCTTGTCTAGTGCTCTCTTTTCCCTAATTAGAAAGACACATATAAAGCTCTCCCAGGGTTGTGTTAAAGCCTCTTCACAAGGCATAGGATTAGGAGATTCAATACCCTCTTCCTTATTGGGAAGCAGATGTGAGATTCCGACCAACTCTTCTTCTAAAAAGTTCCTCCTCATATATCTACTCTCTCCTTTTGTATCCTCCTTGCAGATCGGTTATTTGGCTGGTCCTCATTCAAGGCAAGTGGGCATTTATTGACTCTCTTACCTAAAGCGGAGGCACATTATATTCTGCCTTAAGATTGTCCAGTTTCCAACTTTGCCTTGGCCGTGAAAAACCACCTTAGCATTAGTATTTGGCAGGTGGGATTTAACCTAGTTGGTCTAACCTCCCTAAAATGCACAGCAAAGCAAAACTTCCTCAGACTCAGTAAAGCCTTATACTTTATAGCTAATGGACACGACTCATGTTTCTTATCTTGGTGGCACATGGTAAAGTAAATCAATAATCAATGGTCCCCATTTTCCAGGATAGATGCTGCCACTAATAAGGTGGCCTCAGATACATTTCTAGACACCAAAAACATGATTTTATTGCTTTTTCTCCTTTCTCCCACATAGAAATCAGTTCAATACCCATTATAACAGGGGTGATACTGAAGGCCCCAGAGATCACTCAGAACATTCACCTCTCTGCCAACACTGAATTTACCTTTGGAAAAGCACTTTAGCAACTGCATGAGTGCTCAGGGAGTCTTTGTTGATACATTTTCGGAAAGAGCTAGCTTGTGGCCCTCTAGACATTTTCTAGTACTTCTTAATGCCCTGCCAAGTTTAAGTGTCTAAATTTCCCATAACTAGGTTAGTATCAGATTTTTCAAGCTACTCTCTGTAACGTTGCTAAAGGAAGGGGAAATGCCAAAAGGGAATAGGACATTGGTGTCATGTGATTGGCAGTTGACTCTCTGCTGATACCACATGGGAGGTGAACATTCATCGCACAACTATATTTTATGATAGAACATGAAACGCCAACTTATAGCATCCATGTGGGTCCATTTGATCTAAGCTTAATATCTATTTTATGTTATTTCAGTACTCTTCCATTTAAGTTTTAATTTTCTCCTTTGAGAAATGTCTCATAAAACAGAGGGAGCCTTTGCTTAAAATAAATCATCTTTGGCTTCTGCCTCTTTCTGGTAATGTCAATGTGTCTTAACACCTCTGAGCCTCACCTATAAAATGGGGATAATTTTGGCTGCTCTCAGAGTTGGCAATGTTAAATCACATAATAATATATGAAGTCCCTGGAAGGGAGCTCAGTAAATATTTACTCAAGTTGTAAGAGATAAAGTTATGGGCCATTTTGGAAAGCATCTGCTAGGCAGCCTGGAGCCAATGGATTGCTTATCACTGACTGTAGTCTAGGCTTCTTGTCCAGATGTTCACAGAAGTGGCATGGCTAGTCAAGGTGGCACAGCAAAATTGGAATAGATGAAAACTTTAACCTGTTTCTCTTGCCCCATGCTTACTGCACTTACTGTTCCTTCTATGACATCTTGCTATTATTTGTTAAAGATCATGGTTTTAAAATATCATTACTTTTCATTTTAGTTAATATGGCATCCTATGGGAGATGTTCTAAATAATTTAAAACATTTAAGACCCATTGCAAAATAAAGTTTGCTTACAAATTGCTAAAGGGAAACATCCTGTAATTTAAAAGTTCTATGATTATTGTTAAGGCAAATCGTACTCTCATATACATTTATTTATTTCTGAGGCTAATCATTTAGGGAAATTTTCAGAGAAATGATATTGCTTCTCTCCTTAATAGGGCACAAAACCTTCACATTTGGAAATAGCATCATACTTTTTACTACAGACACTGATAATCTCAAATGAATGTTAGGCAAATATATTTCTCAGAGACATTGTACTAGATATCTGAGCATTCTACCAACATGGAACAATTATCTCTCTCACACTCATTGGGAATGCTTATGTGCAAAATTTAGAAGAGGAGGAAATAAAATACTTATAAGATGGTTGGTGCAATTTTAATTCTATTTTCAATGTTTTGCAGACCAAGAAACATATAACAGACATAATTGAAAGGAAAAAATATGATATACAGTGACAATAATACTGTTGAAATATTCCTTTGAGGATTTTTGTTTTGTTTGGATTTTTTTTGGGGGGTTGTGGTAAACATATTCTGTTTTAATAAAGAGTAATCTCTTACATTTGCATACCATTTGACTAATGTGGCCAGAAAGATTTTTCCATACATAACCTCATTTTTAAACCCTTATTTAGGTTAATTTGAGATAGGTAAGTTCAATTATAATCTCTTTAAAGAATGCAAGTGAGGCTTTAGGGGATCAAGTAATTCTGGAATCTATTGAAGAGGTGAGTAGAAACTGCTGGTCACTTGGATAATAAAAGGGAGGTCACCTGTTCTTTAGAGATGAAGAGAAAGTGTAGTAAGGAGGTTACTTCTGTGAGTTGGATCCCGAAGAAATTTGCATCTGATATCATCAGTGATAAGAGAGGCAAATCAGTGAGAAGGGTGAGATGTGAAGAGAAAGGTGGGTGGCGGCAGAATCACCAATACCTGATTCAGAACATCTGAGATAAGGACAGGGCTTTAGGCTGGACCAGAATAAAGTTATTATCTCTTTCCAGGTACTTCCTAAAGTCAGTTACTGCTTCATAATAGCATTCTTGATTTTTCCTTGTCTTCCATAAAATGTTAGAACTGGAATCTCGTCTTGTTTAATTAATATTATAATTTGCAGTTGGAGCATAGGAGTTATGACTGGCCACAAACAATGCAACAGGATTGAGTAAAGTAGCTACCATCTTAGCAAATGGACTGTACGTCTTGGAGAACTCAGTCATCCAGTGGTGTTATCCTGAGGTCAGCAGCCACGACAGTGCTGCATTTTGTCACCTATTTCCTACCCTGCAAAGAATCCATTGAAAGTCTGTCTTGAATGCTCAGAATGGCCCAGTGTAGTATTCCAAGCCTGCCATCCCACTTCTCTATGTCTTAATCTAAAAGTTGGTTCAAATGTCACAGAGCTGGGAATTTAATATTTGTAGAGTTGGGAGGTAAAGCAAGGTAAAGAGATAAGATGAAATGAGATGAGGGGAATTGTTTAAGGGCATGCAGAGTTCAAACATCACAACTGAAAGTCCTCCTAAAAGGCAGAATGTATTCCAGCCATACATGCTTCATGGATTTTAATGGACTAAATAATATTATAAGAAAAATATTTCCTTCCACTTAAAATACTCCTAAAGGCAGAATTTTACTGTGGGAAGTACACTGGCATTGGAACCACAGAGTTGTAGCTTTCTGATACAACACACCAAAGGATTCAGTACCAGGTAGTACTGACAGAAAACTCATCTTTAGATTGTTTAGACGTTAAAGAAGATTAATTGGTTGTTCCAGATGCAAGTCACGACGTTGGTTCTGTTTCATGGTTGATTTAATTAAGCAGCTCAAACAATGACATCAGGACCCAAATTCTGTTCCATCCTTCTGCTTTCCATGGTGTTTGACTTATTTAAAACCTTTGGATGACTGGCTACCATTCCCATGCTGCAGCTCCCTTATCCCTGTCCAGGTGATTGAGTCCAGCCAATAAACACATTCCATTGCTCTGGGTTACATCGTTGATTCCGAAGAAAATATAAATTTTATGTTGGTTAACTAAGTTTCAGAATTAGACTCGAGAACGGGAGTCATCTATGTTGAGTGAATGAATCACTTGGTTGTGACTACTTCAGTGTGAACAATATAGAAGGGGTCAATGAGAAGGGCAGGCATTGCAAAGCTTCGGAGATAGATTACATTTAAATCTCCAAGGCTTGAGTTCTTCATCTGTACATTATGGAAAGTGTCAGAACTGATATGAACACTGAATTAAATTAACATAGGAAAAACTCCCAGGGTAGTACCTGGAATGCCGTGAATATGTTAGTACCTTTCTCTTCCTCTTATAATACAGTAATATATTGAATAATAAAACACAGGTTGGGTGATTTACAAATTACTTTCCAGTTCTCATATTTTATGCTTTTATAAAAACATGTATCAGCCTTTTTGCAATTTATTACTTTGAAAATTATAAGACTTTAGGACAAATAGTGATCATGGATAGAGCTTTCTTCTACCTTTCCCCTTTTCTTTTACTTTACCTATTTTTTTGAAATATAGCATGAATTAGAAAATCTCTGCTGCATCTTTAAATGTTAAACTTTAACATAGCTGTGGGGATAGTACAGTCAAGTTATTAATTGCACTTACATTTAAATTTTATACTTGTGAGTAAAAAGTAGTTCCGTAGAGTTTGAGCCAGTTTGCTTTGTTGGTTATGGAAGTTATTTTTTATTTCATGTCACAGAAGCTGAATACAATTGTTTGATTTAGAAAAAGAGGAAATAAAGCCAGTGACTTGCTATGAGAACCCTGGAGAGATTTCTTAACCTTTTTGATCTTCCATTTTCTGATCTGCAAAATTAGAGGGAAAAAACTGGCAAGCGTGAGTCATGAGGTTTCAGTAAGGACTGTGAAGACCTAGAGCAGTGTCTGCCACAATGACAGGATAAATAGGTGATAGCATGACCATTACCTCTAAGGTAGAACAAGTTTTCTTTTGTGATTTTAAATATCGTTTAATAAAATGAATCTTTGTGCAAAGAAAGCTTACTCTCAGGAAAGCAGTGACCATATATCAATCAGAGTTCTTCAGAAAAACAGAACCATGAGGAGATACACACACACGCACACACACATATACACACATATATAGAGATATTTATTTGAAGGGATTTGTTCACGCTGTTGTGAGGGCTGGCAATTCTAAAATCTGTAGGGTAGGCTAGCAGGCTGAAAACCCTCCCACAGGAGTTGATGCTGCAGTCTTGTGGTAAATTTTCTCTTTAAGGAAATCTCAGTTTTGCTCGTAAGGTCTTTGAACTGGATAACATCTACCTGTATAACTGAAAACAATCTCCTTAAAGTCAAGTGATTATAGATGTTAATGGCATCTACAAAACATCTTTGCTGCCATGCCAAAATTTGTGTTTTTGTTTGTTTTTAAGACAGGATCTTACTCTGTCATCCAGACTGGAGTACAGTGGTGCAACCTCAGCTCACTGCAACCTCTGCCTCCTAGACTCAAGCCATCCTCCCTCCTCAGCCTCCGGAGTAGCTGGTACTTAGAGGCACATGCCACCACTCTCGGCTAATTTTTGTATTCTTAGTAGAGGCAGAGTTTCACCATGTTGTCCAGGCTGGTCTTGAACTTCTGGACTCAAACAATGTGACTCTCTGGGCCTCCCAAAGTGCTGGGATTATAGGTGTGAGCCACCCACCACACCTGATTGAAATTAGTGTTTGATTGAATAGTGGGTGCTATAGTTTAGCCAGACTAACCCATCACAGATGAGAGACTGATATGAAGTGCACTTTAGAGTCATGGTCTGCTTAATTTGGGAGAATTTTGGAAATTCTTCCAGCAGTAAACTTATGATATGTATACTTTTTTACATATACATTATACTTTAATGCAAAGCTTTTAAATGTGTTTGTTTTTAATCTACACCCTAAATTAGTGATAGCAAGGGATTTCTTCTCAGAGATTTGGCTGGTGGATCCTCCAGATGTTGTGTAAAACAATATTGTATTTACAGTTGATAGCTCCCAGTAAATGAGCCCAAGGAGCAAGCATGTTAGCTATGTACTTACCATCTCATTGGTTATTACAGTTTTAAAATACATGAAAACTCTATTAAGTCCTAAAGTATCCAAGGACTCTATGGAGTTCTTATATATTCTTAGGATAATGATATTGCTAACATTCTCTCTGTAAATATAGTGACGATTAGTCTAACACTCACTTAGATAGAAGAGCCCTAATGGGCTTTCTTCTCTAGGTTAATGTATATATAGGTCTTCAATTTTTATTGTTCTTCTAATATAAGTTGCACATGGCTATAAATGGGTACCTTTGCTGGGTGGTAGTTTTCTCAGCCTTCCTGGTTGAGAAAATGTATACTGGATTCCAAGTCGCCTAAAATAAATACTAATATATAAAACTGACAATTAGTACAATTGTCTGGTTGTGAAATTGTACCATAAAAACACTATTTCAACTGGGATTTAGGAGACTTGGAATCTATTATATATTCTGACAAAATTATATGGTTTTCTGCATCCTGGTTTCAGCTCAGTCTTACATCAAACTTATGGTCTAGATTGTTTTGCATTTCTTTGCAGATAAAGGAAATATGAAAATGTGAGAGTGCAGTTCTCTGTCCATCCTTCATAGTTGGCACAATTTTGCCGAATATCATGTCAGAATGGAAGGAAATTTTCCAGCAATTTCCTCTTACCTGACTCTTTAAACGTGACAAAGGCTGCATTTCATTAGCTGGGTTCTTTCTAACTAGAAGTGTTTGAAAAGGGCTTTTGGCAGTGAGTATATTGAAGAAGGTGGCATAGAAGGTCAGACATGGTGGCTCATGCCTGTAATAACCAGCACTTTGGGAGACTGAGGCAGGCGAATCATTTGAAGTCAGGAGTTTGAGACCAGCCTGGCCAACATGATGAAACCCCATCTCTGTCAAAAAATTTGAAAATTAGCTGGAAGTGGTGCTCCTGTAGTCCCAGCTACTCAAGAGACTGAGCCAGGAGAATCCCTTGAATCCGGGAGGCGGAGATCACAGTGAGCCAAGACCATGTCACTGTGTGCTCCAGCCTGCAAGACTGTCTCCAAAAAAAAAAAAAAAAGACACGGGATGGAGGATGGCAGGTGTCTTTGATTTTTGGTCATGCCACATTGTTAATACCTAGTAGTCTACAAATGGCATGAATATCTCTAAGCAATTTGTTTCTACCCACTCTGTTGACTGCAGGCAGGAGAAGAACCATTTTTATGCCAGATAATCCCTTTGCAAATAAGCAGCCCATATTTTTATGTGGCATTGGGTGGAAGGATAGGACAAGGGTGAGGTGAATGAGGCACTTGCTTTGAGTACAAAATTTAAGGGAGCTCCAAAAACTCTGGAGTAAAAATAGCATTTAAAAAATTATTTGCCTTAAAATAGTATTTCTCTTGATTTATGAGTTTTTTTTAGCTCCTCTTAAATATTTCTGAGCCAAGTAGAGTGAAACTCAATCTGAGATGATTTTAATGCTCCTTTAAAAACTTCTATTTCCTAAACCAAGGTTGTTTGAGGTCTGCACTTTTTCTTGAATATAAGGTTTTTCTTCTATTATAGTTTCACTTTAAATTTATCCAAACATAGATAGGGGAGCAGTAGGCAAGGTTTTAAAGGCAACAGTGGTAATTCAAGGGATAAAAAGAGTTAAATGAGTGAAAGAAAATACAAAGGGAATACTGGGGAGAAAATGTAGGTAGAGTTTTCTGATAATAGAGATACTAATTTGCTCAATTCTTATTATGAAATTTGAAGTTTATAAATTTCAGAAAATTGTGAATAGAAAAATAACACCTTCCAAACCATCTTTACTGCCAAAATAAAAAATGTGTTGCAAAAAATCTTTACATTCTCTTTGTATCTTTCTTCCTCATTCCCTCTTCCTTCTCCTTCTAACGTGTCTATTTTCAACCATCTATCTGACATGTAATAACTTTATGTACAGTTGTATATACTACTGTTTACACTTACCATATTATAAGCATTTTCCTGTCAAATTCATATTTTCAAGTTTAGAATTTTAATGTTTATATTATAAGGCCCTCTATTGCTATACTATATTTTAGCTAAGCAGTTTCTTCTTACTATATATTTAAGCCTATTTTTAATTTTTGGCTATTGTAAATATTGTTAAATGTAAATCTTTAAACATCACCAAAGGAGAAATTTCTAGAAGTTAAATCATAAAGTCAAATGCTATGGGCGTCTTTATGGTTAAAGAAGCTGTTGTCAAATTATTTTCCAGAAAGCCTTCTTATAGAATTACTGACGTTATGTTGCTTTTCCCTATTTTTGTCAATTCTTAGATAGTGCTTTTCAAACCAGAGATGTATTTTCATTTATCTTTATAATATTCACTTATGTTTTGTTTTCTGTGTTTTAAACAGTTCTTTCTATTTTTGATGCAACAATTTAGTCTATTGGGACTTAACTTCAGTGTAAAGGATAAGTGTTGCAGTTGAGTGCCTGCCTCTCCCCTGCTTAGAGTGCTTTTCCCTCTCCCATACTTAGAGTGCCTTTCCCTCTCCCCTGCTTTTAGTGCTTTTCCCTCTCCCATGCTTAGAGTGCTTTTCCCTCTCCCCTGCTTAGAGTGGTTTTCCCTTTCCCCTGCTTAGAGTGCTTTTCCCTCTCCCCTGCTTAGAGTGCTTTTCGCTCTCCCATGCTTATAGTTCTTTTTCTGTCTCCCATGCTTAGAGTGCTTTTGGGGTCCAGTTTAATGTAAAGATGGAGAGGTCTGTGTACATGATGCTAACCTAATCTGGGTAGTACAAAAAGTTCTTTGCACAATTCTTGATTATAGACTGATTATCCTTTTTTTCTAATAAATAATCCCTTTTGCCTATTTAGTTTACTTTGCATTAAATTTGCTTAATATAAATAATATTGCTCATGTTTGCCTTTGGTTTGTGTTTGCTTGATATACCTGTGTCCATCTTTCAGTTTAACTTTTTAGAGTCACTTTATTTTTAGCTCTGCCTTTTGTATATGTAGCATGTAGTCAAGAAATTTTTCTTTTAACAAAATATTTACCCTATTTAGATTTATGTTAACTAATATATTTGGTTTTCTTTGTCATATTTTGTACACTTGTTTTTTATTTTGTCTACTGCTACATGAATTTGACATTTCTCAAATGATTTTTGTAGCATTTTTGTTTTTACAAATGGTTTTAAATTTTCAAAAGTTATTGCTGAATCTATATGTATTTAATTATTGCTTTATTAGTGAAAAAGCTTTAATGTTTCTTTTTCTAGCCAATATGAAATAATAGTTAATCTCCTGTCATGATAAGAAATGCAAAATATATAAAAGAATGCCTTTCAGGACAGTGGGTACCATATAATAAAGGACAGTGATCTCTAAAAGGAGATGTTGGAAACAACATTAGCCTTCTGATTGACCCAGCTTTGTGCCTTGAGAGCTTCCAGGCAGTAAAGACGGCAAGCCCAGGCAGAGTTCAGTGGACGTTACTTGTGCAGACAAAGCTCGGAATTTGGGCATTAAGTGCAGCTGGGGTTCACAGGGCAGAAGACAGGACTCTGGGGATCTGCAGAGTTGACCCCTTGAGTTTTCTGTAGATATTGATCATTGCCTGTATATGAGAAAAATACTTGAAGCTGGTGAAATAATCACTTTAAAGGGCAGAAGTGACAGTAGTTAATGCTCATGCATTAACAGTGTCTATTTCTACTAACCAAGCTGGAAAAATCTCATATTTCATTGGAGTATTGGGTAAAATACTTAAACATGTCTTGTTTCTGTGGTAAGGAAAAATAAGCTCTGGACTAATTCTAGTTGAAATCCTGAACATTAGCATTGCTAAATGTTCTGCTCACAGAAGTCCAGAAGCAGTGACTGTTGCTACTAGCAAGACTGGCAAATTTCATAATTCATTGTTAATATTGGGTAGAGTACTCAGAGTTTCTTGCCTCCATAGTGGGAAAAAATTAGTCCTAGATATTATGTGACAATTGGTTACATGTAACTGATCTTCAAAGCAAGACTTGAAATGTACTACAAAAGTATCCGGTACTCAACAAGATCATATCCAATCAAAATACCTTACCATTCAATAAAAAATGAACAGATATCAAAGAAACAGGATAAATCAACTATAATGTGGGAAATAAAATCAAATGCTTTCAAACTTAACCAGATGTGACACAGCTGTTAGCATTAGTAGACGATGGAATCAATCACTGTAAATTACATAAAATTAATAAGTAGAGACACAGAAGATATTGAAAAGACCCATATGGAACTTCTAGACATAAATATTACAAGGTTTGATGTAAAAATAAACTGACTTGGATTAATGGTAGGTTAGGCATCCCAGAGAAAAATATTCATGAACTTGAAAATGTATCTATGGAAATAGTTAAAACATACTGAGAAATAAAAGAATTTAAAAAAAGAACCCAATAGCAATGAACTGTGTGACAACTGGAAGCAGCCTAATTGTGTATAATTGGATTCCCTGAAGGAGAGATAAAAGTGGGAAAAGAAAATAATGTTAGAAGAAAAAATGCCCACCATTTTTCAGATTATTTTGAAAAATAATAGACCTAAACTTCCAAAGAGCTCAATAAACTCCAAGCAAAAGAAACTGGAAAAAAAAAAGTTATGCTAACAGGCACCAAAATGCAATTGTTCAAAGTTACTGCTGAAGAGAATATCTTGAAAATAACTAAAGGAAAAAACGACATGTTGTAAAGAAGAACAGAGATAAAGATAACAGACTTCTTGCTGAAAACAATGCATGTAGAAAAAGTGGAGCAGTATCTTTAAAGTACTGAAACTAAAACAGTAACAAAAATTCTGCAAAAAAAAAAGTCAACCTAAAATGTTACATACAACAAAAGCATATTTCAAAAACAAAGGGAATAGGCTTTCTAAGTTATGCAAACACTTGAACTAATTCATGGTCAGCCCATGTGCATTACAAAAAATAAGTCCTTCACACAGAAGGCAAATTATATCATGTGAAAATAAGGATATATATAAAAGAAATGGCAACTACATAGGTCAATATGTAAGATTTTACAGATGTCATTTAAATGCCTTTAAAACATAAATGACTTCAAATAAAAATTATCATAATGTAGTAAGTTAAAAACATGAAGAAGTGAAATATATGACAACAATATCTGAAAGGTCAAAAATAGAGGAATAAAATTACACTGTGTAAGGTGCTCATTTTATATGTGGAATGGTATGATATCCCTTAAATTTAAGTTGGGATAAATTAAAGACACAGGGTCTAAACCCTAAAGCACCAGTAGAATAATAAAACAAAAATTAAACCTTAAATTTTATCTGTACCTTTTAGCATTACAGAATTGCTATCGCTACCATTTTGTTTGATCTGTAAAAACTGAGTCTGACATCTGGCTAATTATGGACCAATATTTTCAGTTTCGGGTTCTTTTGTTTTGTATATAATTCAATAGGCAGGGATTGAAGGGTGAATCAGTCTCTGCTATCTAGATCTCCAAAGTCTAAAACTACTTATGAAGCATTTGTTCTTTTTTTTTTTTTTTTTGAGATGGAATTTCGCTCTTGTTACCCAAGCTGGAGTGCAATGGCGCGATCTTGGCTCACCGCAACCTCCGCCTTCTAGGTTCAAGCAGTTCTCCTGCCTCAGCCTCCCGAGTAGCTGGGACTACAGGCACGTACCACCATGCCCAGCTAATTTTTTGTATTTTTAGTAGAGATGGGGTTTCACCTTGTTGACCAGGATGGTCTCGATCTCTTGACCCTCGTGATCCACCCGCCTCAGCCTCCCAAAGTGCTGGGATTACAGGCTTGAGCCACCGCGCCCGGCCAGCATTTGTTCTTTACGCTTTCCTTCCTATTTGAAAAATGTGTTATTCACAGAATGATCAAAAACAGCTCCTAATTCTTTTTCAAGTGCTGACACAGAGATGTTGCTGTAAAGGTCCCCCGATGGAGCTGCTTATAAAAAGTTGTATTTTATTTTCTATTCTTATCATTGATTGGAATCTCACTGTGCCAACACAGAACTGGTGGATGGCTGTGTATTTTCTCTGAAATGGAAGTTACACTAAAAACACAGGCTTCCAATTTTGTTGCCAAGTTTTTTTTTTTCTTTCTTTTTGCTTTTTTAATTGAGGCAAAGTCTTGCTCTGCTGCCCAGGCTGGAGTGCAGTGGTGCAGTCTTGGCTCACTGCAACCTTTGCCACCCAGGTTCAAGCGATTCTCCTGCCTCAGCCTCCTGAGTGCCTAGGATTACAGGCAATGCCACCGTGAATGACTAAGTTTTGTATTTTTAGTAGAGATGGGGTTTCATCATGTTGGCCAGGCTGTTCTTGAGCTCTCAACCTCAGGTGATCTGCCCGCTTTGGCTTCCCAAAGTGCTGGGATTACAGGAGTGAGCCACTGTGTCAGACCAAGTTTCATTTTTATGACTTGCAACAAGTTGGGATAGACATTATAGACTTGTAAGGAGCTAAGTATAAGTTTCTGGCTTGCTTTCAACTGGCATGCTATACGCATTTAAAAATATAAAGCCATCATCTTCTTCAGCACAGTCTCATAATTTATTCCTAAACTTCCTCCCAAGGAAGCAAGTTTATGCTGAATAATCATTTTATCTAAACCATTTGAAATCTCACTGCTACAAATAGCACTGAATAACCATTCCTGAGACTTCAAGTTTCTCTAACTCACTTATTTCTGCAAATATTCACTGATAACCTACTATGTTCCAGGTGAAAATCTCATTACAGAAGACTCAATGATGAAATAAGCTATTATAATAAGGCCACTTCTGTCATGAAGCTCACATTTAACTGAGGGACACAGGCAATTGCATGTAAACAAATACAATAATTTCACAAATTTTAGGTGCCAAGAAAAAAAGATAGAACGATGGATCGAGGGAAGGCACCATTTCCTAGGATCCTTTGCGATGGAATGACTGTAAAGAAGCCACCATTAGATGATACAGCAACAGATGCCTCCCCAAGGAGATTAATTTTGAGCTCGGACCAGAGTTGTAGGAAGAAGCCATTCAAACAGATGAGAGAAGAGACTTCCAGGCAGAGGAGGCAACAATGCAAAAGTTCTAAAGCAGATACAATTTTGGTGTGATCAAGGAACAGAAAAAAGCATTAGGATGAAACATCATGAGAGAGGAAGACCTAAGCAGTGGATAAAGTCCTGAGGACAGAGGAGGGTCTTTTGTTCATAATAGCGATTTTGGATTTAACTATGATCAAAAACCTTTTGAGGAGTTTAAATATAAGGTAGTCATGATCTGATTTATAATTTTGAAAGAGCACTTTAGATGCTGTGTAGGGAAAAAGATTAGAAGGTGGAGAAAGTAGAATTTAGAAGCAGTAGTTCAAAGGCTATTGCAGAGTTCCCTGATGCTGGCTTGTGTAGCACTGGAAAGGGGGAACGGTGGACAGATAAAAGGTATATTTCGGAGGTAGTGCTGATAGCATCTGTTATCTAGAGAATTATTGTTAGCCGAGAAAAATAGTTACCATTTATTTTCCAAGCAATATTAAAGGAAACTTTTAAGAAAAACATTTGTTTGTTTTTCCCCACCAATTTGTTTTACTTTCTGTATTATATTTCCATTTAAATTCAAACAATGCTCTTTTATAACCCTTCATTATTTACTTAATATTTTCCTACACACTGTTCCTTTGATCCTTATCCTATCCTTGGGAGAAAAACAATGCCCATTTTCTTATTCCAGTTTTTATGAAGAAACTGTGCTTCCAACAGGAATGTGACTCACTTAAGATTCCCTAGCAAGTCTAGGTATAAATTAGTATTCAAAGCCCAATTCATCAGGCTAATTTTCCTACAGAATAGCACAGTTGAGCACATAAGGCATGGATCTGATGAAAGGGTCTCCATTTTACCACTTTTATTTGCAGTCCTTTAGGAGCACCTCATCCCCCCTCATATCCTCATGGAATGGTTCTCTGGTGGCAGAGTAAAGAGGTATATTTTTCTCTTCTGGTTCTAATTGTCAGAGCTACTAACACACCAAGACAGACCATTTTCCTCATTACTTGGTCCAATCATGACGTTCAGGAACTCATTCTCTGATAATGATTGGGGAAGAAGTTACAGAAACAAGAAAATCTATGGAAGAATGCACCATTAGAAAAGGACTTTGGAGCAGTGAGAACAATCAATAAGGAGAATCAAGAGTAATCAGTGCTTACCCAAAAGCCGTGATGTGCACAAAAGATGAGGATTATGAGAAAGAAATTAAAACAGCAAAGGTGACACTCACTTTAACAGTCAAAGCTCCCTTGAAAGAAGTTAAAATTTGATGAGTGTTGCCTATTGTTGAATACAGCCCACCTAGTCTCAGATAATCTGGTGCATAAAGCCTCAACTTTCCTCCAAATTTGAATGAATTTGTGAACCTATCTTTATTTTACCGAGGGTAAACCTGTATCTTTTTTTTAAAATCAGAAAGTATGCTAGTTTGAGGGAGAATAATAGTTTATAAATCATATTATATTGTGTCAAATTTATTAATTATTTTAAAATAATTCAACAAGTAGTTACTTAGTACCTGAGCACAGTACCACAATGAACTTAATCTACTCTTGCTCTCTCCCTCTACTCCAAAATTGGTGGCCATCTAGCTATTTCTTGAATACGCCAGGCATACATTTTTCTCATAGCTTTGCCTTAGCCTATTCTTTTTCTTCTGCCTCTTGTCCCAGAATCTTATTTCATTCATTTCCTCACCTCCTTTAGGTGTCCCTCAAATGTCACCCTCAGAGAGGGATTCCCTGGATATCCCATGTAAAATTCCAAACTCACCTTTGCCTTCACCTCTATCACAACACACACATTTCATATCCTCCTATCTTCCCCAAAATGTAAACTTCATAGGGGCAAGAATTTTTGTTTCAGTTGTATCTTCAGGACCAAGGACAGTGCCTGGCACACAGTAAGTAATACTAGTATGTTTTGAGGAAATGAATGAATGAATGAAATTAATCCCTGCACCAAGAACTTGCAGTCTAGACTGGAAATTTCTATGTGGCATGATCATTGTTATGGAAAGGTTATCTCAGGATGTTACGAGCACACAGAGTTTGCAAGTCACAATAGGGATGGGGAAGACAGCCTAAAGGAGATGTTACTACACTGATACCCAAACATTAACTAGGAATTAGGTTTAAAAAGAGATATTGATTGAATTGTAAACATTTGACTTAGATTTGGTCATGGCCATAAAGCAAGATATTACTGTCTATCGTACACAGAGCTACAGCAATAGCTTTGACAAGCACAAATTCAAAAAGTAAAAGTTAATCACTAAAAGGCACCTTTGAATTATCATGAGACATTATCACATTTAAACCCCTTGAATTTTGATTTTTATATAGATGAGACACGGATATAAACCATTTTGGGGATATTAGCTTATAAAATTGCCATTTGCTTTTACTTGGCTTTGGTTCACAAGTTTATCACTTAAGAAAATTTCATTTCTCTTCTATCTACTTATAATTTCTGTTATATAGAACATAGATGTGTGATCAAAGCATGTATTTAAAGTTGAGATTCACATTATCTACAGATTTCTTTTGTATTTGTTTTAAATCATTTATTCATAATCACTTATTAAACAGCAAATAGCAACATTGAAATATTAACTATAAAGGTGATACACATTTAGAGCAAGATTGTAAAGAAACTATTTACTGTTATTGAATCCTTCACCTTAACTATCTTGCATGTTAACAGGAAACCACTGGTTTCAAAGTAAAAAGAACAAGAATGCTTCATAGATTAAGGGTCTCCAGGGAGAAGTACAAAAAGAATGATCTCTCACTTCTGGCTCCTACATATCTATAGGGACTACACTGTTCTTCATGGCAAAGGAAGAAAACAGAAAAGTCTTGGTTACATAAGTGCATCTTACAGCAAAGAGTGAAATGCTCTTTTACCAGTGGTAAGGGAATAATTTCTGCCTAAAGAAATAAAGAGAGCATCCCCTTCTACAGAGAGCATTCTAGCTGTGTGTTGCTCTCTCAGTGTTGCTCCTCCACTCAGCTGGTTTCCCTGGTAAATTGGATTGCCCCTAGCAATCTCAACTTCTTTTCAAACTGTTTATCTTTTGCAGAGTTGGCAGCTATAAATCTAAACTCATATTGGAACAGAACAGCACTCAAATAGAAAACACAATAAAAATATAATCATACCTTCAGCATTTGATTACAAGTGTCAAGAACTACTTTTTCACCTGACATTCAAATGATGTTTTTTTTTTTTTAGAAAAGTGGTTCTCAACTCTGTTTGCACCTTAGAATAAGTTGGGATGCTTAATAAATATAGCAATGCATGGATCCTTCCCCAGAAACTCTTACTAGTTGATCTAGGTCTGACCGGATTCCATTTTTATTTCTCTGACATTATCAACTAGCATTAATGCAGCAACGTGTGTGTGTGTGTGTGTGTGTGTGTGTGTGTGTGGCAGAGAAGTCAACTAAGACATAGGTTAGAGCGCTTGTCTTTAAGATGCAGACACTACTACCTTTTACATGCATAGCCTCAGGCATAGTTCTTGGAATCCCTAATCCTTAATTTGCTAATCTTAAAAGTAGAAACAGCAATATCTACCAATTCTGAGTGTATGTTTGCTTTTTGGAATCAAATTAAAAAATAGCTTTTAAAATACTTTGAAAGTACATTAAAACTGTATACATTTAAGGTGTACAAACACATTTTTGTTACATGGGTGCATTGTATGGGTTGACAACCAGGCTTTTAGTGTAAACATGGCCCAAATAATGTACTTTGTACCTGTTAAGTAATTTGTCATTCCTCAGCCCCCTCCTACTCTTCAAAGTCCCCACTGTCTATTATTCCACACTCTATGTCCATGTGTACACACTATTTCACTTCCACTTAAAATTATTTGTGTAAATATGTAGTTTTGGCTTTCAGTTTCTAAGCTGTTTCTCTTAAGATAATGGCCACCAGTTCCATCTATGTTGCTGTAAAAGACATTTCATTCATTTTTTATGGCTGAATAGTATTCCATTGTGTGTAGATGCTGCATTGTCTTTAAGCTTTTATCCACTGATGGACACTTAGGTTGATTCCAAATCTTTGCTATTGTGAATAGTGTTGTGATAAATATATATGAGCAGGTATCTGAAAGGACATTTTAAAACATGCTGCAGTAGCCATTTGTTAGCTATTTGTTACATTTTGGCTGCCTGCCATCTATTTTACCTTTGGACAACCAAGAAACTGGACTCTGCTTCTACACATGACCAAAACCAGCCAATTAGAGTCCTTTCCTAAAAGGTTGGAGCATTTCATTTGTTGCGTTTCCATTCAGTCCTAGTGGTGGAGCTGTGATCTGTCTGCCCTAAGTCCCTAGTCAATGCCTTACTCCCCAACCTGCAGAGATAACCTGGTGTCTCTGAAGTCCCTAATGTCATTGTCCATCTTCTTTATGTCATTACATAACTGCAACTACTCTTCTCTATACTAAACTAGAATTATTCATTCTCATTTTCTCAATATTTCCGTGAAGACCCAGGCTCTCTGTAGGCTCAGGCAGTCTGAGAAGAACTGGGAGAGTGTACTACTCTGCTCACCCACAATATCTGCTATCTGACTTGACTTGTTCTCATTTCTGTATTCTTCATGGGCTCCTTTGAGAAAATGATCTTGTGTCCCTTTTCATAATACACATCCTTTTCTTAAGAAGGTCTAGGAAGAGAGAAAACAGTCTCTTAAAAGCAGAAATCAGAAGAAATGAGGAACTTTCTTCGTTCCTCATTTCTTGGACATATTCAGTTGAAGAAGGAAGGTTGTGATTGTAATAGATCAATCAGTGGGCTCCTGGTTCCAGGCTTGGATCCATCACTGGGTAACCATGGTCAAGTAATTTAACCTCACTGTTAAATTATGTCTATATCTGTAAATGAAATTTAGATTTATTGTGTTTAACAATTGAGAGTGTTATAAATACTTACAGATACCAGAAAATGTGAAATGTTGAATAATGGTGGTAACGGTTATGATAAGAAATTAGGCTGTGCATTTAATTTGAAATATATGTATGTATATTATAAAAAAGAATTATATGGATATTGTAAAAATTTATTTTTATATGTAACATTTTATTACATAAAAATATATTAAACATACAATATATAATATATACTATATTTACATTTTAATTATATACAAATTAAATAATATACATATTATGTGTTAGTCTATATTATACACTAATATTTTTATATATCTATTATTTTTATTCAATTCAATTTTAATTGATTCCGGTGGCTACTTCAATTGGCCGAGAGCAAAAACATTGTTGATTTTTCAATGTCCAAACCCTCTCAGAAGACAGTCAAGACACAGCTATGGGTTGCAATGAACTTTTCTATTTTGGGGATCTTTTGTTCCTTTAAAGAAAACTGTTTTGTGCCAAAGAAGATTTACAGTTAGTAAGCTGTGGTCACCTTACTTGAAAAAACTGTTTTTCTTTCCTTCCAGTGTTACAAATGTACTATGCTTATGCGCATGTACACACACACACACACACACACACACACACACACCTGGGTTAATCAATGCTAAGTCTATTGCCAGCATAAAAAGCAAAAAGCTTCAGCATCATCTTTGAAAAAAAATTGCTGCTTGTTATCCTGCACAACACATCATTGACAACTTGTTCTCACACAAAAGCTTTGCTTTATCTGCTGTAAAGTTCTGTTTAAAGAAAGTAAAAGGCCATGTCCTTAATTTTCAGCTTCCATGAGTTGTAGCAGTTTTTGTTGATTCTGATGCCCGCTTGGAAAGAATACATTTTGTATTTACCGTTGGGTAGAACATGCACTACAAAAATCTATGTAAATTTGATAACCGGAATGTGTGATGCGGTTGTTGGTGACTGTCTCCACCTCTCCTGGTACTTGGCCTGGGTCAAGCATTTCTTGATTCTGATTGCTGTTTGACAAGACGGTGTTGCAGTTGCAAAGCAGACATTGTTAAGAGGGTGGGATACTTGAGAACGTGCTGAGAGGTTCTTTTGTCTGAACTTTAATTGGAAGAATAAGGTAGTACATTCAGGTATTTGTGGCACGTGTAATTTCCTCTGGAGAAGGCTAGGATCTAAATGATCCTGGGGAGGAAAAAAGGTGTAGGGATTGAATATAAGGGTTTTTGTGGGCCAAGCTCACTCAACGTTATGCACATAGCAGAGAGTCAACAAGGGCACAGAACTGGAGGACTCAGGCTCTGATTGGTCTCTCAGGTGTGTCTATGTCCTTACCTTAAAATAACTGCTTTTGTCTTTGTCAGGTGAGTTTGGCTTCTATTAGCCTTGAGGCCTTGAATAGGTTACTTAACCACTTTAAGCTTCAGTTTCAAAAGTGAGAATGGTACCTACAAGGCAGTCATATTTTATGCGAAGTACAGATTACTAAAGGTTTTATTTAATTAAAAATGCATATAAGTCGAAATGAATCCTAAAAAGCAAGGCCAGGCATTGATTTGATGAAGTCTGAAGCCGGGCTGCAAGGGTTTAAATTCTACTTCTGCTACTCCGATTTTGCACACCACCTTTTCCTTCTCTGCAAAAGAGGGATAAGAAGAGTATTGTTTCATAGAATCTTCCTTTTGTGAAAAATAAATAGCCTGATATCTGTGAAGTGCTTAATGTTCAGTAACTATTAGCTTTTATTATAACAACTTTTATTTTCCTGCAAAAGTGGAATATACTCACATCACCAAAGCATAAATGTCATTTAAAATTCTCTAGGTTTATCTTTTAAATTTGGCAATTCTTCATAATATCTTAAATTGGAAGATGTGTGCTCTATTTGAAATTTTGTAAATAAAGTGAGAATGTGTTGATATTTTTATATGAAACTGACTTCTATTTGCATAATTAAAATTTGCGTGATTCCAATTTGTATGAAATGTGACTGGCCCTGTATCTCAGCGGGATGTCATGAGCATTTATGCTGATGTGTGCCAGTCTCATTTAGCACATGGCCTGGTGTTATTAATAATAATGATCTCTAGGCATGAGAACCAAGACTGGGTTCTTGAGACAGAAAAAAAAATGCTCTTTCTTCCCCCACGGTATCTTGCAATAACTTACCAGTGCTTGGCTGTCTTTTTTTTCCTAGCACAGAGCTGGTGTATACAGGAGCATAAGGAAGGAACTTGATAATTTTTGTCTATGTCTCTCCACGTCAGGAAGTATTTCAGAAAACTAGGGCAAATTTATGAACTCCATCACTCTCCTCAAATTCCATACTGAGAGATGCTGATATTAACCTAGGATAGCCTCATTTTTTTTTTAACTTGGGCAAAAGGCATGTGAAATTTAGATCTTAGAGAAAAATATCTTAGTATATGAGAAGTTGGTTAAAAGAAAAAGTCGTCAAGGCTCCTTCTTTCTATATCACACTGCCCCTGACCAGTAGATGTCATTTTTAACCAAGCAGACTCTAACATCAAATTTACTCACTGAAGACAAAAACTTCACTGCGTTGAGAGTTCATGCCAGAGCCCTGCCTGTCTCCCCAGAATCAAAATCAAATTCAGTTTATTCATCTATCTGTCTATCAACAATTGATTTATTCTTTCTCTTTTTCTTCATGTATTCATCAAAAGTATTGAATCTATTTCATGTTAGGTCATGTGCTAAGGCGTGGAGAAAAAATAAATGGATCATAAGCTCTCAGCACACATACAGTCTATAGTAAGAAGGACTGACAATCAATCATTATAGAAAGTAAATAATGGTGAACTGGAAAGAGTGTAGACGGAATGCTGGAAGACTCCTCAGTGAATTGTACTCAGGTCAGAACCAACTGAGAAGGCTGCTAATTAAATATTCTCTCTCTCCTTTCTATCCCTTAGGATGGCTTAGTTTTTGTGAGCATGGAGAGAAGAACAAGGAGTCAGTCAATACAGAAACACTCTGAGGAACTTCATCTTGATGTTAGACATCTTGCTTCTGAAACTACACCCTGAACAGTGAGTTTCATTACATAGATAATTTTCCTTTCTGAAGGCTAATTAGCTGTCTACTGATTTCTGACCTGAGAGGCTTGGGACTCACTCATGAAATATAAACCTATATATTTTTTTTGTCTGAGAAGAGCTGTCTTTTATAACTACTGAGACCCCTGTCAAATGTTGACTTTTCAGTCTGGAGACCAAAAAACTTGTGTGATTTTTCCAGCCATGCCAGGAATTTTCTTCCTCCCCCTTCGTCTCTTGTCACATAGATCTAAAAAGGCATTTTTAGACCTAAGGGTAAACTAGAAGACAACCTTGCAAATAAATTCTTGTGCCATGTTTCATTAATACCTTTCAGTGGCGGTGGAAAGGAGTGCTGTCAGAGTGTAATTTCACTTAGAAAGTCAAGCAGAAAATGAATTTCTCATTGTGGCAAGTCTGTCTTAGTGAGGATGGCTGTTTCGAGGCCAGCTTCTGAAATCAAGGGAGCCAGTTCAGGGGAGCATTAAATTGCCACAAAAAGGAAAACAGTTTGCATCATTGAAGGGTAATGGGAATGGGGGAAGATTTTTACTCAAAATACAGCCTTTTATAAAGTTGTTTTATAGAAGACAACGTTAATGCTCTCATAATACTACAGTAGTCATACTTTCCTGAAGCAATTATAATGCTACAGTAGTCCTGACTTTCTGGATTACTATAGTGTTAATTATAACTTAGGTTAAAAACTGTGTGACAATATTCCTGTTCGTGATGAGAAGGTTGATTAATGACTAAAAATTGGTACACACTCTAGGTCCCACAAGATATATTGGAAGTCAGCCTAAACTCTCCTACCTGAACTTCTTTTATAGCATGTAGAATTCTTTCTGGACCGCTACAGAAGCTCTTGGTTTTGGGGGTCATATTTTCCTGTGTTAAAAATATCACCTCTGCTATTTTGAGGCTGTGTGAGCCTGGACAGTTTGCCAAATATTTCAAGCTCATCTGTCTTAGCTGGAAAATGGCAAAAATAGTACCTATCATATGATGCTGTTAATATAAAGTAGGTGGCATATGTAAAATACTAACAAATACTGACAAATGATGCCATTTACCTCTTGAATCTTTTCCTTCATAAGGGTACTGTCTATATGAAGCACACTTCAACAGGTTGGAGTTTTGGTCCCCAGAGAATGAGGCAAATGGCTTATGGAGCATCTTTATTCCTTCAAGGACAGATTATGAAAATGTAGAATAAATAATCCATGTCACAAGAGGGGACTGTGAAAATAAGATCGATTGAGAATATAATGCATTAAGGTATTCATTAAGATTCATTACTGTGACTTTTACAAAATGGACGAATCTTGACCATGTAATTTATACCATGAGTTTTAATGACCATCTTCAAATTGCTGGAATCTAAAACTCTTTTGAGTGTCAGTGGATATCGGGGTCCCCCTTTTATCAGCCAGATATATGAAATTCTAGATTTCAACCAACTTTTTTTGTGACCTCCTTTCCCCAGTTGTTTTGACAACATGACGTTTGAATAATTCCAGTTATTTTGGTCCTGTTTTATCTGCTTATTTGTTTTGCTGTCTGTCACATGTCATAAAATATAGACCAAATTACAGGGCCATCACTGTAATCTATTCTTCACATATGCAGTCATGGAAATCTCATAAAAGAATCAACTGAAGAATGATGTTTCCCTGTGTAAAGGCTTCAGATGAATTTCTTGATACTAAGAATAAAACCCAAACCTCCTGTCATAGGCATGATAGGGCCTCTGCATACCCCTGACCTCATCTTCCCCCAGTGTCTCCTTTAGTCATCACACTCTAGCCCCACTAGTCTTTCCCCTCCTGGATTATTTTGCCAGTCTTGTTATGGCCTCCAGTCCTTTGCCTCCACTGTCTAGAATGGACGTTCCTAGGACCTGACGTAGCTGACTCCTGGTTATCATTCAGCTTCTGGTGCAAGGATTAGTGCCTCAGAAAGACCTTTAATCTAAAGTAGTCACCTACTCCCTTTCATTCTGTTTTATTTCCTTCTTAGAATGTATCACTATGTGAGCTTATTTGGCTGATCTGTTTATTTATACTATGTGTCTCCAACCCCTTCACTACCAGCATCTTCCCGACCCCTGCTAAAATCTAAGTTCCATAAAGTGAGGGGACTTACAGCTCCACTATTTGGAACAGTGCATGCTACTTATTTAATGAATAAATAAATGATTTTTTTTCCTATTTTAATCCTTCTTGCTTAGTGTTTTTGTCTTCAGAAAGAGTAGCTTATAAACATCTGAACCAAAAATAGATTAGTGGAAGAACAAAAACCTGAATAGCTCTCCCCTTACCCTCCAAAATGGTAAAAGGTCTCTGGAGTGGGAATGAAAAGATGTGAATTCTAGTTGACCTGGTGTGAACCATTTGAAGTGACACTTCTGGCAATCAGTTCACTTCTCTAGGTCCCTGTTTCTTCATGTATTAATCAAATAGTTTTTTTTTTTCTAAGATAGCTTTCATTTCTACCATCTTGAAATTCTAATGGAAGTAACAAATCTGGAAAGTGTGATGTTAAAGTGGATGTTTATAACATTTTGCACATGGCTAAGGTTAACGAACAGATGAACTATTATTGAAATCTCTGAATTTTGCTCTAGGTTTATGTCATAGGAGTTTCTTACATACAATTTTAAGGATATGGGCCACATACATCCCCATCCTTAGTGCCTGAATGGGAGATGGGAAGCGAAAAATCTTATCCGGCATCTTCCATCTGGAGGACAAAATCAGACTTCACAGAAGACATTTGTAACACAGATAGCATTGTAACTGTAAGCCACGTTGTTTACATAAGGTGCAGACAAAAGTACTAGCTGATCAAATCACTCTTTCTGCTTTTGAACCGATGACTCTAGTATTACATAGATAGACCTTTAAAAGGAGTGAACAATTTTGGTGCATTCTATAAGGCCTGAGTTCCAGTTTCAATTCCATTGACAAGTACTTGCATGTCATTAGGCACTTGGGCTGCAGTGACCCCATCTTTTAATTACTCCCAAGTACTCCCCTTTCCCTGAAAAATTCGCTAAAATTGTGATTCTTGTCTTCTAACTTTTTGAAGTAATATTTACAGTAAGACTCAATTTACACATATCCTTAAAGTTATGTAAAGAGAAGATTGGTCAAAAATGAAAGTTGCAGTAAAATTTTTAGGAAAATAATTCAACCTTAATGATGTCTATTTAGCATATTGGCCTTTTCCAGGGTGGAAGAGAGGTTGAGATGAAGAAAGAGACTATAATAGGGTATTTCTTCCTTCCTTTCATAAGAGGAAATTTATCTTGGGGTAGCCAGAATGCAGTACCTATATGGCATGAGTTGTTTGTTATCTGTGGAGTAATCTCTTAACATGAATGAGGAAGATAGAGAACCATGATGTTCAGATTGGGACTGTACACTCCAGAGAAATGAAAATACCTCTAACTTTATTTTAAGTGGAACCAGCAAGGACCCACTAACCATCTCAAGAGAAGCAAAGTAATTAGATACAAATTTTAACTTCATCTTAAAAAAAAATAAGCCTTTTCCCCCCATAATCTTTCTTTTTAATATAATGAACTGTATACAACTAAATATTTTTGTTATCTATTTCATTTGCTTTTCTTTGTCTTTTTCCCTATCTCCTATTTACATAAAGATTTCTTTATTCTCCAGCCTCTGTCACCTTTGTTTTGTTGCTTATTTTGGTGAATTTTTTGTAATGTTAATCTTCTGCCGATTATGAGATTTTAACACATAATCACTTAAACATAAACATTTCTAATAAAATCTGTACTCTTTCTTCTCTCTCCAAAAAAGAAAATTTCCTATGTTGCCTAAGCCTCTGTTAAATATTGCCTTTAATTTCCAGTCATTGTACAAAATTAGACCTCTTGATTTTATTTTATTAAACCATTTTTCCAAAGAACTTTAATTGTTTTTTAAGTTTTTTTTTTTTTTTTTTATTTCCATGGGCTTTTGGGGAACAGATGGTGTTTGGTTACATAAGTAAGTTCTTTAATGGTAACTTGTGAGATTTTGGGTGCACCCATCACCCGAGCAGTATACACGGCACCCTATTTGTAGTCTTTTATCCCTCACTCCTTTCCCACCTTTTCCCTCCCGAGTCCCGAGTCCACTATGTCACCCTTATGCCTTTGCATCCTCATAGCTTAGCTCCCACTTATGAGTAGAACATATGATCTTTAAAACCAAACCATTCCTGAGTTACTTCACTTAGAATAATAGTCTCCAATCCCATCCAGGTTGCTATGAATACCATTAATTAATTCATTTTTATGGCGAAGTAGTATCCCATTGAATATACATATACTGTATCATTGCAAATTTTTAAAAAAATTTATACATAAGTTAATTTAAAAGGATGGCACATTTGTTTCATTTGCAATAAAAATATGCAAAAGGTACATAGTGTGAACCATTTATTGAATTTTAAGCTTCTCCTAATAGTGCACTAGGTGATTTAGTTCAACTCTTTGCTCAAGGCAATTGTAATACTTAAGTGACAGAAGAATCATCTTCAAAAAGCAACAAGACCCAATAAAATGTTGACGTGGTTGGTTAGTGTTCAAAGAGGTGAATCAGAGATGCTTCATCTTGTGGTCATTAAAGAGATAAATAAATTTTAATTAAGCAACTCATACATGAATTAGAGTCCTCTTGCTCTATTATCTCACTGTTATCGCTTCATATTTTCTGCCCTTACTTTAAGTCATGTACCTCAAAGATTGTTGCTTTTGTCCTGGGGTCATCTGTGGATACTTAGAGGCCATTTAGAGCAGAGCTTTGCCCAGGACTGGCACATGAAATAGCTCTACTATGAAAGTGGGTATATGAACTTTATTCAAGCAAGTAATCTAAGTGATCTACAAAAAATTTTCCATTCATAATCTTATCTTAGGGTCTTGGTACTTCCTTTTCTAACTTTCTAGAATACTCTTCCTTCAGTTATTCTCATCTCTTATTCGCTTGCTTTATTCGAGTCTTTCTCCAATGCCATTCAGGTAAACAAGCTTTCTCTGGTCATTTTATCTTCAAGTGGCTCAAAACAATTATGCAAATTACCCTGAATACCCAAATTCCTTCAAAAGAAAAAATGTCTTTTGTATCAAGACAAGTGATTATATCTTACTTAGTCTGTAATGTCAGCAGTTTGTAATCAAGTTTTATGTTATTTGGGAAGAGGAAAACCAGACACACATTTGTAACTGCCTTTATCAGCTAAAATGAAGGACATTGCATTGCAATTTAATAAATCATTCCATTCTAGATGATTTGCTCATGTCATAGTTGAGCTTATTTATTTATTTATTGTTTCAGAGTCTTAATATGTCACCAAGGCTGGAGTGCACTGGTGTGATCTCAGCTCACTGTAACCTCAGCCTCTCAGGCTCAAATGATCTTCCCTCTTCAGCCTGTTGTGTAGCTGGGAATACAGGCACATGCCACCATGCCTGGCTGATTTATTTTTACTTTTAGTAGAGATGAGGTCTTGCTATATTTCCTAGGCTATTGAAATCTTTTTAAAAAGTCACATTTAAAAGTTTATTTTTTAAATGATCTTCACAGGAATCTTGAGAATAAATGCCTGTGGTGATGAGATACCACTGTCCCCTATAGTGGAATGTTTTGAAGTCCAGCATATGTATATTTTATATATGATTTATAGATAGCATAGTTCTCAACTCATGAAAAATAGTCTTAGAATCATAACTATAGAACATCAAGACACTAGAGTTTTGTGTGTGTGTGTGTGTGTGTATTTTAATTGCTAAGTGAACTCAGTAGGGTTAGATTTGAAGATGGAATTTCAATTACTTTGTCAATGTTGTGACTAAGAATGCTTTATGGAGGAGATATAGCCTCTCTTTTTATATGTTGTCAGTAATTTTGAAAGATAACTGGTTCTAAGCTCTAATTGCACACCATTGTACACTAAACAAATTGATTATCATTAAGTCATTTGCTGGTGCTCTAATGATCAATTGCCATGTAACAAACCAGTCTCAAAAGTTAGTGGCATAAAGTAACTATTTATTTAAGCTTATGGATCTGCAATTTGAACAGGGCTCAACATGTAAGGTTGGTTTCTGCTCTATGTGGTATCAGCTGAAAGAGTTTAACTGGAGGCTGAGGATCAAGGGGAGGTCAAAAGATCAAGATCGCAAAGGATCTGACATAGGAGAGCAGGAAACAACTCTGTGCTTTTAGTTGGGGAGATATAAGACAGAAGTGTGCACTTTCGTTGTCACTACTATAAGTCTTCTAGTATGATTTGACTTCTTTTTTTAAATTTATTTTTAATTTTTTAAAAAACTTATTTATTTTACTTTAGGTGCATACTATATCTGGCATTTCTCCCCATGTTATCCCTCCCCACCTTCCTTAACTGTGTTTATGAGCAACTTTGTTTAGAATTTTTAAAAATGTGAAAACTAAACAGATTCTTGTCAGTAGTAATAAGTGCTGTGATGGCAATAGAAGATGATAATCTTCAGGAGATGAACTGGTATATATGTGGGTCAAACTTTAGATGTGGTTGACAGCTGGGGCTTGTAACAGAATGTGATTTTGAGCTGACATCTGAATTTAAATAAGAAAACACCTATGCTGATATGTTGATCTGTGCAGCAAACCACCATGGCGCATGTTTTTCTGTATAACAAACTTGCACCTCCTATGTATCCCAGAACGTAAAAGTTGAAGAAAAAACTTGGCAGCAAGCAAAGACCACCTATGAAAGTAGGAATGGGCTTATCATCTTTGAAGAACAAAGAAAGGACATGTATTAATTTTCTGCGGAGGCATAAGAAATTACCACAAAGTTACTGACTCAAAATAATACACATTTATCATCTCATTCTTTGTGTAGGTCAAGATTCTCTCATGTGTACCTGGGATCACTGCTTAGGGGAATGTCTGAATCAAGATTGCTGAGCTGCATTTTCATTTGGAGTTTGGGGTCCTATTCCAAACTCACTGCTTGGCAGAATATAATTCATTGTGTTGTTTTCTTGTTGGATATTGAGAGGGTTTCTTTGAGCTCCTTGAGAGCTGCCTTCAGGTCCTAGGACAGGACTCTCTCACAACATGGCATATTTTGTTTTCAGGGATAGCAAGAGTATCTCTCTCTAGTCCATCAAGACAGTCTTATGTAATAGTAGGTAATCGTGGAATGACTGTCCCATCATATTTGCTGGGTAATCTAATCAAGAGAATGCCTGCTGTCACATCATATTTACAGGTTCTGCTCACACTTGAGGGGATATTATGAAGGGAATGTATACCAGTGCACAGATATCTTGGTAGGCATCTTAGAATTTTGACTGCCACTGGCAGTGAGACAGAACTGTAGTTAGTGAGGTACAATACAAAGTCAGAGAGATACCCAGGGAACAGAAATGTAAAGTCTGCTCAGCCTTGATAGGGAGTCTGGATTTTACTGGAACTTCAGTGGGAAGCCAATGGAAGTTTTAATTATTCAGTAGTAAATAATTGATTTGCCTTAGGGATATATAGTACACAAATCTATGAACTGGGGTTTGGTTTATGCATCAGCTGTTAATTATTAGTAACTTAAGCACTGATTATAAATGAAGGGAAATTTTAACAAAATTTGAATGTCTTGTTTTGAAATTCAAACTGAAATTTAAAAATATTTAATTTAAAGGTAATTTACAGAGAATAGTGATTTTCATTAAGGAGTCTGTTTTACTTATATAGAGGTTCAGTAATAAAGATATATAGAATTTGACATCTAGTATTTGCTACATTTGCTAATCTTTTTCTCTGCCATGGGTTTTATACGGTATTTCGTTTTTAACTATGGCATGGATGCATTATACCTACTAGATAAACTTTGAGATCTTTCATAAGGAAAGACTTCTTTTGAAACTCTACATATACACATATATCTGTGACATAACTCTTGATATCACCCTAACATGTCATATCAGAATGTTTTTCCCTGCCATATGCTCTTTCCATTTGCTCGTTTTAAGCACTGAATGGTCCTTCTTCATAGCTGGCCATTTTCAATTCTTTTTTATTTGAAGCCCTTGAAAGAATTAAAGGATATGTGTCAGGTATATCAAGCTTCTTCCTTAATAAAACTTTATCATTTAAAGTTACTGTATGCTAGACAGTATCTATTTAATAAGTTACAAAAATTATTTTAAAATAATCAAATTGAACTCATCAGGGTCCCTTGCATTTTTACTAAAAAAATTTTTCTGTTTAAATTCTGAGATTTATTAAGGACATTTGTTTATAAATTGTAAGAGTCTCTCTATTTCTTTGTTGCTTCTCTCCTTCCCATGAACCTGCTTCTCTTCCTTACTGAGGTTAAATGCCTCATTTTACTCTATAACTGGATATGGCAGTAAAATAATTGGAATTTGCTCTTCTAAGAATATTTTAATATAAATGTAAATCACAACATTTTCTTGTTGCTTCTCTGATTTTGCAGTTTGAGCATGGTGAGTTAAAGGGAGAAGTTAGAGTTTGTCAATCCTATTATTTTCTGGCATACTTTATGTGTTGCTAATAAAACACGTAGAATGTACTATTTGGAGCCTTAATACAAAGTAAACAACAGTTAAACAATATAATACATTATATACAGTTACAAAGTAACTGTATTTCCCTTGCCATACTCTAAAAGTAACTCAAATGACTCAAAGAAATTAGAAACCCAAAGAAAAGTAATTACATCAAGATTAAACAACTTCCCCCGGCATATAAAATACATGGCATCACTTAGCTACCCTTAATGAAGCCAGAATATATCTATGTCATTGTCAAAGACTAAAAACACTAGTTAAAACTTCTGGTAGTTGATGATTGGTTATCTTAGTTGTAGCCATTTTAGTGGATGAATTAAACATTTCTGTGTTTGGTGACCCAGGCAGTCTTTAGGAAATGCAACTGAATTTCAGTATTAACTGCCTCTTAATATTTATATCTCTTACAAATCCATTATGTTTACTCATTTGAAACTACTCCTTTATTCTTTTGACATACCAAATCTGAACTGCATTTAAAACATGTCACTTCTCCCTTTGATATAAAGTGAAATCACAGTCTTTTATCTAGATTGTTGGTTAAAAACATGAAAGACTTTATTTTAGTGGTAAGGAAGCATGTCAAAGCATTACTTCTGATCTGAGTCTTGGTTGTCATTGGTTGAACCTGCACTGGGTATATTCACACATATAGTTATTCTATTTACAAGACAGTTTTTCTTTTTTAAATTCTGGGTTTATGCTTCATTAGATACATTTGAAATTGATGAACTTAGATCAATTTTTATAAATTTGTTTACATTCTGCTTCTTAACCCTCAGTGTATTTCAAATGTTTGGCTTTTAATGCGCTATACTTAATCAAGTCCACCGACTCTGTGTGACTGTTTCTAAAACTCATTGTGTGAATAGATATACAAACTCTTAATGTTCTTATTTTTCATAAGGCAAAAATTACCACTTTGGCATCAAATATCGAGGATTTGTACAGATTAAATTAAAATATACATTACTGGTTCTTCTGAAAAGACCTTTGTTAACAAAAAAGCACAGCTTCTACAGAAACATAAAAGGGTTTTATATTTTTTAAGCTTTAATTTTAAGTTCTTTTTTCCTAATGTTTTGATATGGGCATTTGGTTTTATAAGTTTTCCTCTTAACACTGCCTTAACTATGTCCCAGAGAATATGGTAAGCCATATCTTTGTTGTTGTTAGTTTCAAATAACTTCTTGATTTCTGTCTTAATTTCATTATTTATCGAAAAGTCATTCAGGAGCAGGTTATTCAAATTCCATGTAATTGTATGGTTTTTGAATGAATTTCTTAGTCTTGATTTCTAATTTGATTGTACACTGGTCTGAGAGATTGTTAGGATTTCAGTTCCTTTGCATTTTCTGAGGAGTATATTACTTCTGATTATGTGATTGATTTTAGAGTATATGCATTTAGAGTGAGAAGAATATACATTCTGTTGTTATGGGGTGGAGAGTTCTGTAGATATCTACCAAGTCCATTTGACCCACTGCTGAGTTCAGGACCTGAATACCTTTATTAATTTTTTGTCTCAGTGATCTAACATTGTCAGTGGAGTGTTAAAATCTCTTGCTATTATTACATGTGAGTCTAAGTCTCTTCAAAGGTCTCTAAGAACTTGCTTTATAAATCGGGGTACTCCTGTGTTGGGTACATATATATTTAGGATAGTTAGATCTTGTTGAATTAAACCATTTACCATTATGTAATGCCCTTCTTTGTCCTTTTTTATCTTTGTCAGTTTAAAATCTGTTTTGTCTGAAACTAGGATTGCAACCTCTGCTTTTTTCTTTTTTCCACTTGCTTGGTAGATTTTTCTTCGTTGTTTTATGCCTATGTGTGTCACTGCATATAAGATGGGTCTCTTGAAGACAGCAGACCAATGGGTCTTGGTTCTTTATCTGGCTTGCCATTCTGTACCTTTAAATTGGAGCATTTAGCCCATTTACATTCAAGGTTAGTATTGATATGTGTGGGTTTTATCCTGTCATTATGATGCTAGCTGGTTATTTTGCAGGTTTGTGGTTATATGTGTCACTGGTCTGTGTACTTCAGTGTGTTTTTGTAGTTGCTGGCAGCAGTCTTTTCTTTCCATATTTAGTACTTCCTTCAGGAGCTCTATTAAAATGGGTCTGGTAGTACTGAATTCCCTCAGCATTTGCTTGTCTGAAAAGGATCTTACTTCTTTTGTTTATGAAGCTCTGTTTGGTTGGACCTGAAATTCTTTGTTGGAATTTATTTCTTTAAGAATGTTGAATGTAGGTCCCTAATCAATTCTGGCTTAAAGGGTTTCTGTTGACAGGTCCACTGTTAGTCTGATGGGCTTCCATTTGTAGGTGATCTGACCTTTCTTTCTAGCTGCCTTGGCATTTTTTCTTCCATTTCAACCTTGGAGAATCTAATGATTATGTGTTGTGGGATGATCTTCTCATGGAGTATCTTATTGGAGTCCTCTGCATTTCTAGAATTTGAATGTTGGCTTGTCTAGCTAGGTTGTCAAAATTTTCATGGATGATATCCTTAACTATGTTTTCCAAGTTGATTCCATTCACCTTTTTCTCTTTCAGGGACATAAATGAGTTGTAGATTTGGTCTCTTTATATAATCTCATATAGCTGGGAGGTTTTGTTCATTCTTTTTATTCTCTTTTGCTATTCTTGTCTGACTGTCTTATTTTAGAAAGTCATCAAGCTCTGAGATTCTTTTCTCTGCTTAATCTATTCTGCAATTAATACTTATAATTGAATTATAGAATTCTTATAGTGTACTTTTTCAGCTCTATCATGTTGGTTACAATCTTTTCTACACTGGTATTTTGTCTGTCAGCTACTACATTGTTTTATCATGATTTTTTTCTTCTTTAGATTGGGTTTGAATGTACTCCTGTAGCTCAGTGATTTTATTCCTATCCATATTCTGAATTCTATTTCTGTAATTCCAGCCATCCCATCTTGTTTCAGAACCCTTGCTGGAGAGGTGATGCCCTCAGAGAAAGCACTCTGAATGTTTTAGCCATGCCAGGGTTCTTGCACTGATTCTTTCTCGTCTCTCTGGGCTTATCTACCTTTAATCTTTGAGGTTACTGACCTTTGGATTTTTAAATTCTATTTGATGACTTTGAGGGTTTGATTATGAGATAAGATAAATTCAGCTAACTACTTTGTTTCTGGTAGATTTTGGAGGCCAATGCTCAGCTCCTAATGCCTGGACTATGTGCTTTAACTCTGAAGACTTATATTAGGTCCTAACTTTGTTCTCTGACTCCTTGAGATTAGAAATCTACTGCATTGAGGGGAAACAAAGTGCCCCAGACCACTGGTCACTACACTGCGATGGGTGGTGTCAGCTAAAGCATTTTATAGTTCAGTGACAGCAGGATCCATCTTCATTCACATGTGCCAGCAGCCATGGTAGCAGCAGTTGTGGTGGGGTGCTAGTAGGTGGGAGTTGCCTGACTCCCTGTGGGCATTCTCCACAGAGGCAGAGGCAATGCAGCTGATGGGGGCAGGAGGCTCCTGCTGGTGACGTGTGTGCAGTCATGCTAGAGGTGGTGTTGGCTTGGGTGTGGAATACTACTGGTAGGCTCAGCTCTGGGTGCCTTCTCTGTGCTCCACAAGCAAGAGTGGTCACTGGGGTAGGGGCATTATCCACTGTTCTCTGCATAGTGTTAGTGCAATGGCAGGAGACTTGTGGGTGTAGGGCTGCCAAGGCTCTGTGTGCAATGGTGGTCAGCTGGGGGAAGGGAGACTGCTCTCTCCCAAGAGCTGGTGGAGCAAAGAAAGCAGAACTCGTCTGGGCAGATATACACCAGTAAAGTGATGTGGGGAGTTGTCATGGGCCTGGGGCAAGCTGCAGTATGTGGAGGGAGCATGCAGGGAGCATACATGGCTTTAGAGGATGCCCTGATGAAGCTTTCTGTGAGTCAGCAATAATATGCCAGTGCAGAAGGTATGGTGTGGGCCCTCTGAGTACTCCAGACTCCACACCTGCAGGCAGGTGTGGCCAGGCTGGGGCCCCCAGAGAAGTTAGCAGACCAAGGGGTGCTCTTGTTTGACTGGTAATACTGCCTTTCAGGGTCTAGGTCTGATAGGTCTCCTAGGGCTAAAATATCCTATAGGAGAAAGTCAAGTCTAGGGGAATGGCCATTCCTGGCCATGTCCTGTTATAGACCCTCCTGCGCCAAACCCTGTGGGCTCCTCATCAGCTGGTTTGCTGCCCCTCCCACTTTTCTAAGTTGTCCCTGTCAACATGAGTGTCCATGGTGGTCAAGGAATTCTCTTGCCAGGGTTCCAGAGGCCCTTACTGGGAGTGGGTTGCTCCTTGCCTGTTCAACTCACCTGTTCTGCCAGAGACCTTGAGGGCCAGGAATGAGTCCCAGTGCATGGTAGCTCCATGCAGGGTTCTCAACTTTTTCCGCATTCAGCCGAGCTTCTGTGTCTTCCTTCCATTCACTCTTGGTGCCTTCCATCTGAAGACCTGTTAGGAGCATGCCAGGCATTTCAGTCTCTCAGTGGGAGCTGTTCCACTTGGCTGTATCTATTTGCCATCTTGCCAACCCACTTTGGCTTTTATGCCTTGAACATAATTTTGCAGCAGGGCAAATCATCCTCTTTCTTTTCTTTTTTTTTTTTTGAGTTGGAGTTTCACTCTTGTTACCCAGGCTGGAGTGCAATGGCGTGATCTTGGCTCACCACAACCCCCACCTCCTGGGTTTAGGCAATTCTCCTGCCTCAGCCCCCTGAGTACCTGGGATTACAGGCATGCACCACCATGCCCAGCTAATTTTTTTTTTTTTTATATTTTTAGTAGAGATGGGTTTCACCATGTTGACCAGGATGGTCTTGATCTCTTGACCTCATGATCCGCCCACCTTGGCCTCCCAAAGTGCTGGGATTACAGGCTTGAGCCACCTCGCCCGGCCATCCTCTTTCTTTTGGGTCTTTATTCCTATTGCTCATGATAAAACTTCTCTTCAGAGAAGCCACGTAACCCTCACAGTATACTCTCAGCTCATACACACTGCAGAACCGAAACAATGGTAAGACTTGTGATGGTTTTGATAACCTTGTCCAATATTACCTCAAAAAACAATTTCTAGTTGTTATTAAACATGATGGCTTTAATCCAAGTGTTTCCCTTTGTTCCATTCTTACATCCCATTAAAATACCATAAAATGAATAAACAAGAAAATAATAAGGCTACAAGGATAAAGAAAACTGGAGAGGAAAACAGTAGTAGGTGAAACATGGCCTCAGCTGGAAGAGTGACGCCTGAAATACCAGAGGGAGCTGAAACCTAAGAGCCTAGAGGACCAATAATAAGGAAAGGTTGATACCCCTTGCTGCATCCTGGGAAGTGTTAGAGATTGAAGAAGGCTGGGTAACATAGGAAGACCACCATCTCTTAAAAAAATAATTAATGGGTGTGAGTGTGGTGGTGCAATCCTTTAATTCCAGCTATTTGTGGGGACTGGGAGGGAGTCATGTCACTGCAGTCCAGCATGTGGTCTCAAAAAAAAAAAAAAGAAAGAAATTGAAGAACCAGATGAAAGAAGGCATGGAGCTGAATAGAAGGATAATTATATATTAATCAGTGAAATTAATATATAAGGTATTCTCCAGTCTTACCTTTTGCAAGCATCAATCTTTTCCCTGATCCCTGAAAAAAAAAGTGTAGGTTTATTGTTAGGGGAATTGGAAACAGAGTCTCAAGGCTCTAGGACACACAATCTAGGTGAAGTCAAAGGTAAAGCAACATAATCAAAACAGGGAAGTTTCATTAAATTATGGGACCCTCAGCAACCCTTTCTCCCTGTTCTCAAAATGTCAGAACCAAAGCTTTCCCAGGCAGAGAAAAATAAAATTATTCTCTAGACAAATAGTGATGCAGGAATTTTCTCAGTCACTTTGTCAGCCAGGACGTCTGGCCAGGGACAACCCCCAAACCCATTGGTCCTAGCTTAGCCCCAGGCCTGCTTCTTGGGGTGCCCTGCCCACTTGGCTTGCCCAGGTCAAATCTGGCTTGCACATAAGCTCAGCTCATGGCTGGGCATGCCCCAGCCCACCTGTATTATAGCTTGTATCATGTCCAGTAGTTCCTGAGCTCTTGTCCTGCATCCAAGAAGAATGGGGGTATGCTGACAGTTCAAGAGTGAGGACGGACAGAGAACAATTTTAATGAGTGATAGAACAGCTCTCAGTGGAGTTGGGATGAGAAAACATGGGCTCTTCCATCTCCACAGTCAGGTGTTTTTAAATTTTTTTTTCTCCCTGTGGCTGGGTCCAGGGCTTTTTATGGACTCAGAATGGGGAGTGATGCTGATTGGTTTGTCTGCATGAAAAAATGTTAAAGCAAAGACACCACTCAAAGGTAGGCATGGCAGTATAGAAAATCAATTAGGAAAGGGTAGATATATGTAAAATAGGTGAAAGGTAGGGATCAATCAGAGGAAGGTGTGCCAAACAGGAAGACAGGTTCTCAATCTGGTCTGAGGATTTAACTTGTAGGTTGGCTTTCAGGGTATAAACTGTCTTTGGCTTAGAGGTGGGGTTTCACTGGGGAAACTCCCCTACCTGTCTAGGCATTTGACTGCCTCCTAGCACTATCGATTTCCCCCTTTGAAGAGATATGTCTAACTGCTGTTAGAATAGGGATGATGATGAATCATAACTGCTTCCTGCTGACAAAGGGCACTGTTTTGGAAAGATGGCAGCCAGGTCTTCCTCAGAGTCTATCTAAGGGTGTCTTGTAAAAGGAAACCATTGTCCAAAACTCCAGTTATATGACCTTTTTGGAGTTTGATGGCCTGAAGGTGAGAAGAGACAAACCAGGTTATTAGACAACATGTATCAAAATGAAACAAGGGAGGATTAAACCTGGGACATTATTGTAAAATGACAGAGACCCAAAGAAACTACTGCCACGTGGTTAAGGGGTCAAGCTCCCAAGGATATAAAACAAGATGGAAACCTCATTCATTTTTATCCCCCCTTCAGAGACCTATAGCAAAACTTGTAACTGACCAGTTTCCTGGGCTGGCTTGAACAGTGGGAGGACATATTTGCAAACTACACATCCAAAAAGGAACTAGTATTAAGAATGTAAAAGGAATCCACACAAATCAGAAAGCAGAAAACAGATAATACCATCAAAAAGTGGGAAAAGGACATGAACAGACATTTCTTAAAAGAAGACATGTAAACATGCAACAAACTTATGAATAAGTGTTCAATATTGCTAATCATTAGGGAAATGCAAATTTATAACACAGTGAGATACTGCCTTACTCCTGCAAGAATGGCCATAATTTGAAAGTGAATACAACAATAAATGTTGGAGTAGATATGGTAAAATAAAACACTTTTATACTGTTGGTGGAAATGTAATTTTTTTTTTTGAGACAGAGTTTCGCTCTTGTTACCCAGGCTGGAGTGTGCAATGGCACGATCTCGGCTCACTGCAACCTCCGCCTCCTGGGTTCAGGCAATTCTTCTGCCTCAGCCTCCTGAGTAGCTGGGATTACAGGCACACGCCACCATGCCCAGCTAATTTTTTGTATTTTTAGTAGAGACGGGGTTTCACCTTGTTGACCAGGATGGTCTCGATTTCTTGAACCTCATGATCCACCCACCTCGACCTCCCAAAGTGCTGGGATTACTGGTGTGAGCCACTGTGCCTGGCCGGTAAATGTAAATTAATACAACCCCTATGGAAAATAGTATAGACAGCTCTTAAAGAATTGAAAATATATCTACCATTCAATCCAGCAATCCCACTACTGGGTATCTACAAACCCCCTCCTCCCCCCCAAAAAAGGCATTACCTGACAAAGACACATACTCACTTACGCTTATAGCAGCATAATTTGCAATTGCAAAGGTATGGAACCAAACTACGTGCCCATTGACCAACGAGTGGATAAAGAAATGTGATATATACAGACTATGGAATACTGCTCAGCCATAAAAAGAAACAAATAATGTTTTTTGCAGTAACTTGGATAGAGCAGGAGGGCATTATTCTATGTGAAGTAACTCAGGAATGGAAAACCAAATACTGTATGTTCTGACTTACAAGTGAGAGCTAAGTTTTGAGAACACAAAGACATATGGAGTGATGTAATGAACTTTGCGGACTTGGGCAGAGGAAGGTTGGGAGGGGGTGAGGGATAAATAATGACATACTGGGTGCCCTGTATACTGCTCAGGTGGTGGGTGCACTAAAATCTCAGAATTCACATACCATATAATTAATCCATGTAATCAAAAACCGCTTTTACCCTAAAAGTTACTGAAACTAAAAAAAAAAAAAAAAAAAGGCAGGGATGCCATTGTAAGTCTGGCAGATATGCACTATGTGGGTAGGGTTGGGAATTTGGGTGATGAATGAACAGCATCTGCTACATATAGTAAGTTATTAATTTGCTCAGACTTGCTGCATAGATTATGTATTTGGGCATCACAGATGATTAAAGACCATAACAATGAATGATATGACTTCTTTATCTTGTTATTAAAAAATAGATCACCTTTGTACAGGAATTCTAATAAATCTACTAAAGTTTCATGGAAAAGATTGACTTCAATTATTTTCTAAGATTATTTGCAAAAAGATTTTAAAAACCTGATAGTAAAATGTCTCTTTTCTTAACTGGATTCCATCTTTACTTCCAGATAAACAATATTTAAGATCAAAGATGATGCTCATTCCAACACTGAATTTATCATAAAATGAAAACTATGGGAATACTTTAAATACATAGAGGCAGGCTCTCAGGGACAAATAAAACAGAAGGAAAAATGTAACATCCTCACTAATACTGGGACATAAAGTACACAAAGGAAAAATTAGTTAAAAATCTCTGCTGCTTCTGAGGCTGGGAGGCAAAAGATTTACTTGGAAAACATATTGATTTATGATGGCCTTCACATCCATGAAACACATCAAATTTTTAACTGTGAGCAATACTAGTTTCACAATATGTGCCCACATTTATTTCACATCATCGATTATATCCTAGGTGTAGAAGTGGCCTATGTTCTTTGTTGACTATCAGAAGAAAAAAAACATTTCCTGGGAAATGTATGAATAGTAAGGAGCAAAGTACCTTTTTCTTATTTTCAGCCTTGTAATGTGTGCCCTGAATATCTTAGATACAATACTAGAAAAAAGAGGCTTTTTCTTCTTCAAACTGAAATACATTTTAGGAGTAAGAGGTAGCTTGTATGTGTCTTAAGATTAATTTTTCTTCTGAAACATTTTTCTCATATAATTATTTTTCTAAATAATTTTTCAATTCAACATCTGGTTAAGTCATTATTTTTCATTATAGCCATATACTTTTTCCATATTTCTCAACATGAAATTTATCATTTCATGTACTTGGTGGTTGGCTTGTTTTGCTCCTATATTTTGAGACAGGATTTTAAAACATTATTTTATAAAATACTTTAAAGCATTACAAAATAATGGAATTATTCATATCTTCCTAACTGAAGGTTTGTTACAAAACCCTTTCTATTTGCTAATTCAATTGTCTGTTCTGCATTGGGATAATTAATCTTAAAAAATAAATGACATCTCTCAGCACATTGCAGGTACTTTTCCAAGTGTAAAATTGTACTTCTTTTCATTTCTTTCATCTAATTTCATGTTCCATGTAAGGAAGTCTAAAACAAACAAAAAACACAACAAAAGTACCAAAACAACTCCTCCCCAATAAGCTTGGGTCTTCTTTTCTAAAGAAGTTATTTATTAGTATTTATTATGAATTAAATGTTTATAACCTTCTCCCCACTTCATATGCTGAAACCCAAACCTTCAATATAAGTCTATTTGGAGATAGGGCCTTTACAGAAGTAACTGAAGTTAAATGAAGTCATACGGGCAGCACTGTGATCCGATAAGATTAGTATCCTTACGAGAAGAAACATCAGAGGGCTTGCTCACCCTCTCCCCAGGCACACAAACAGAGGAAAGGCCACATGAACCAACAGAGAGGAGACAGACATCGCAGTTCAAGCAGGGAGCCTTCCCCAGACAACAAGCCTGTTGGCATCTTGGTCTTGAACTTCCAGTCTTCAGAACTGTGAGAAAATACCCAGTTTATGGTGTTTTGTTATGGCCATCTGAGCAGGCAAAGACAGTGCTATTTTACTTAAATATTTTATTGAGGAAAAAATTGTAGGCAACGGAACACACAGATCCTAAATATGTGGTTCCATGAGTTCCAACATCACCCAAACAAGTGGAATATCATGTAACCACCACTCAAAGGAAGATGTAACACCTTTTCACCACCCATAAAAGATTTTCCTCAGCTTTCTACCAGAAAAGAAAAGTTCACACACTTATGCAAGAAGAATCGTGTAGCATGTATCATTTTGTGTCTGCTGTCTTTTATTAAATAAATGATCTTGAGGTCTTTTAAAAATTGTTTCATGTGTGAGTAGTTGTATTTCTTATTACTAAGTAGTATGCAACTCTACAAATATCAATTCTGTTAATGGACATATAGATTGCCTTCAGTTTTTGGCCTACATAGATATATAAAGCTACTATGAACATTTTCATACAAATCTACTTTGATTTCTCTGGCTAAATACACAGAAATAAAATAATATCACAGGTTGTATATATCTTTAACTTTAAAACAAGCTGCCATGTAGTTTGTTGGGTGGTTTTGCTATTTTATGCTCCTACTTGGAATGTTTGAGAGTTCTGGTTACTACACATCCATGTCAACATTTGGTATTGTTAATTTGTTTATTTTATGCATTCTAGTAAACTATACATCATTGTGGTTTTAGTTTTAATTTTCCTGATGACAAAATGATGCTGAGCACCTTTTAATGTGTTCTGTGTGTTTACAAAAATGTTTTGCCCATTTTTATTGGGTTGTTTGCTTTTTTGTTAATTTGTAAGCATTTCAAAATATAAATTTTATATAAAATTCTTTATTATAATATTGATAAATATATATTTGTGTAGGCTTGTGTGTGTACATTTTCTTCTAGTCTGTGGCTTCATTTTTATTACATCGATTTGATGATCAGAAATTTTACAAAAGGATGAAATGTAACTCATCAACTTTTCTATTTATCATTGGTGGTTTTTGTGTCCTATCTCTAAGGTATCCTTGCCTACCCCATGGGTTGCAAGATACTCTTCAGAGTTTTCTTCTAGATGCTTTATGGTTCTTTCTGTCTTTTACATTTAAGTCTATGGTTGATTTTAAATTAATTGTTGTTTAGAGAGTTACGTAGGGATTAAGCTTTAATGTTTTTCAAGATGGATATCTACTTTTTCCAGCACCATTTATTGAGAATGATTTTCTTTTCTATTGAATTGATATTGAACCTCTGTTAAAACACACACGCACACACACACACACACACACACGCATGTGCACATGCACACACACACACGAACATTAGTTGAGAGTTTATCTGTTTCTGGGATCTCTATTCTGTTATGCTGATCTATTTGCCTATCATTTTGCCCAAACATATAGTTTCTTGATTAATTAAGATTTCTAGTAAGTCTTGAAATCAGGTAGTGCAAATCCTTCAATTTTGTTCTTTTTTTTTCCTTAGTGGTGTTGATTTGTTTTGACAAATACTCTCATCTATTATTTGTCTTAAATGTTTTTAGTTTCTTTTTAAATTCTATTTTTTACTGAAGATGGAATTTTGGATTGACACTTTGTTTTCTGGTAAATTGTAAATGATGACATTCTATCTAGACCACATTGTTTCTGATTAGAATTAAGCCATCACTCATATTGTTGTTCCCCTGTATGTAAGACACTTCTTTTCCTATTTTTATGATACTTATTATTTTTTTTTGCAGTTTGACTATTACACTGTTTTCCATACTTTTTATTTATCTTGCTAGAGGTTTATATGAGGGTTTTTTGGGGGGGTTGGGGTAGGATTCCTGGGCTTATTTATTTGATGATATTTGATAAATTCCTCTGTCAGTATCTCTTTAAATGTTTATTTTACTCTTGTCTCTCTGTTCTCTAGCTCTGCTTCTCCAATTATTCATATGTAGACTTTGAATACTGTCTCACAGCTCTTAGTCTATTTTGTGTTCTTTTCAGTTTTTTCTTTTAATGTTTCAGTATAAATAAATCATTAAGTTGTATGCAGGTGTCTGTATATTTTCTCTGCAATGTCCAATCTTCTGTTCATTCTATTAAATTAATTCTGCATTTATTTTATATTTTTATTACTAACATTTTCATTTGGTTCAAATAGTTTATAATTTTCACATATCTGTTGAAATTTTCCACCTATTCCATCTATTTAGACATGCTGTTAGCTTTAGCAGCAGATCTTTTAATATATTCACCACAGTTATTTTTAAAAAATCATTTCTGATAATTCCAAAATATGGCCCACTTCCACAGCTATTTTTGTTGGGAGTATCTTTGCTTTACCATGGTCACGTTTTCTTGATTTTTTTATGTGTTCATAATCTCCCACTTTATGCTGAATTTTGTGTGTGTAGAGAAGTAAATAATTTTTATTTCTCTCAAAAGGAGGGCTTCTGGTATTGGTGACTTGGTTAATCTAAGCTGCATTTGAGGTAGGTTTGAGTTTTGTTGCACCTTTAGATGGAGGCAGTTAACCATTGTCTTCGAATGTTCTGATAATTGAATGTAGACTTCTGTAGCAGGGCTTTGGATCTTAGAATCTTTGGGGTTCTAGAAATCACTTTATGTTTTATAGCACTGCTGCCAGTTTTCTGAACCACTTATGGTATTACTATGAATTACAGTCTAACTCTGTTATGTGCTCTCTCAGTTGCTGAGGTATGTTCTTTATATTCTCTATTTCCACCACTGCCTTTGTGTCCCTAGAAAGATCTATCTTGCCACCCCATCTCCAGCCTTGAAAGTTTGAATATAGTGCATTTGGTGAAGACCTGAAGTGCCTTGGAGAGTTTATCTCAGCTCTGCTGCCTGCCCTGAGCCTTCAGAATGCTGTCCCATTTATTAAGCAATGCTGAGCGGAAGTATTTGGTACATGAATGCAGACTTACTCTGTGCTCGGGGCTTCTCAGGATTCCAGTTCATCATATCATCCAACATGCCTTTGTCAAAAGTTTGTTAACATTTCTTCTAATTTCTCTTTATCCTTGTTTAGGGTAGATGCTTTCTTTTTTTCATTGCTTTTCAAAAGATAAAAATGGTCATGGAGTGCCTCCCTTCTAAGAATGTATTGCCCAATTCCGGAAATTAGTTGATGTAGGTTTGTTTGGATCCTTAGGTCTCTGACATGTTTGTGAAAGCTATGATTTTATAGCTTATTTAGGTTGTTTTTGTTAGGATGGAAGCAGCGGTAACGTGGGACTTTCCTTATCCTTTTTAGAAGTGAATGTACCTAGCATTTAAAAAATCCAGTTTGAGGACAGTTTTGACATTATTTGTCTCATTTTAGAGATTTCCAGTAGAATTTGCTAACTAAAATTTTTATATGCGTAGTACTTTCTTTTACTTTGGCTAACACCCATTTACTGGCTAATATATTTCAATGATTGAAAAATTAGTAGATGATAATTCTACTTTCACTAATGAGTTACTTAATGGAGCACAGACGCTGGCTTAGTCCAGTCTAGCATTCATTTAAAATTACTGTCACTGCATGTAAGAGGCTCTTGGTGCTCAACTTTGTAAGTTTTTTCTCCGAAGCTCTTCCATTTTATTCGGATGAACTGCCATATCTTCTTGTTTTAACTATTTTGTTTATACTTCCATCTGACCATGTTTATCTCAGGCTTATGAAACTGTGCCCCAAAGAGTTAAAGAAACCAATGATTAACAGAAATTCTTGAGTTTGAAGGACAGTACATAAGAAAAGATGCAGCTTGCCAAAATGCCAAAACCCTCTCTGCCTGTAAAATACCAAAACTGGCTGGAATCAGCTGGAACCCATATGGCCAACTGGAGTCTGTTCAGAATAAATTGGCTGACTGCACAGCCCCATTTTTTACTGCATTTTTTTATATGAATTCCCCCCAGATTTTCACATGTGACCTGTGAGGAGGCATAAAGAAACACTGCACAGGTCTGAGGCCCTTACAGATCTCTTCTTTCCATCCACCAATCACCTGTTTATCCCTGAATTGACTCCCTAACCCTTTTCTAATAAAGATGGAGACAGACAGATTTGAGCAGGACTCTTATCTCCTTATTGTTCAGCCTACAATGATAGGCCTTTCTTTTTTTAAAAAAAACATGGTATCATGGTATTCACTTCCAGAGCACTGGGCAGTGAGCCCTTTTGCTTAGTTGCAGGCTATTTTTTTAAAATTTGACATTCATTTATTTATAGTTCATCTAAGAAAAATAATCTGCATATATTTCTATTTGTTAAAGATAAATTATGTCTAACTTTACTTTAGAACTGATATCTTTCACATGTTTCTTGTCACTGCTTCCCTCCAGCTATCCTCCCCCTCAGAAATACAGGTTTTGTGAATTGCCTACATTTCATAATTGTGACTGTGTTGCCTAACTTCATAATCATTTTATTAATTCACTTATTATTTTCTATCTTTTAACAAGTGGTAATTGAGCACCCATTATGTTTTCTGCATGTGCTCTATGCTTGATATATAATAGTGAGCAAGAAACTCATTGACCTAAATTGGTTCTGGTATATTATCCTATGTTCTTTTATATTTATCTCTTTCTAAGATGTTTTCCATAGATACCACCAGCACTCTATCATTTTTAAGTAGTACCTTTTGCAGTACTGAGGTACATTAAAGATGAAAAATATTTATTTGGCATATGGCCCTTAAGGGATTTAGTTATTTAATGTTGCGCTAAATAGACATTCTAGCGGGTAGGTCCAGCATAGCACCTGGAGGATATTCTTTAAAAAAAAAAATACTATAGCAACTTATAACAGCCAAACTCTGGAAACCCAAATATCCTCCAGTGGGTGAATGGTTAAATAAACTGACACAACCATACTGTGGAACACTACTCAGCAATTAAAAGGAACAAACATGTTGAATGCATACAATAAGTCAGATTGACACTATTCTTTTTTTTTTTGAACTGAAGGTTATTTAATGCCAAAGTCTATGGTTTTCCACTGTGCCACATGGCTCTACGTGTCTGTGTCCTAACGCCACACATCTATAACCATCTGATCTTTGAGGTTATTCTTTTAGGACTCATGCTGAGTGAAAAAAGAATGGAGGTTTACAGTGGAGGTAAATGTACAATCTTGTTGGTTAAGTGTATGTTCTATTCCATCTAAGTGAAACAGAATATACACTTACCACCATTCTAAATCTCTCTTCAAATGTGGTAACAATGAAAATTTTTATGAATCGTGGAACATTATTAGGACATGAAATAGAAGACACTGCAGGTCTTGCTCTAATACCTGATATCAGATGCCTTGGGGGATGTTCACTTGTCTTCTTGTGAACCCATGGCATCTTGGTTCTCATTACTTACTATTACAAGGGGTCAGAGTCTGAAAAATTTTCGGCATTGCAAAATTTTCCTGAAAATTAAAACATAATGAATTTATTTCTCTGTTTGCCCTACAAACAAGCTTGCAATATATCAATTCTCTTCTTGATAAAAACAGTTGTCAGTCACTAAAGTCAGATTTTAGTATATTTAGGATGTATTAAGAGCCTAAGCTGTTTATTAATCAGGGTGATTTATTATAATTTTTAGGAGCTTCTTTCCTTTACCTTTATTAATATCTCATCCTTTCCTAGAGTTTTATCTACCCAGTTAATAGCCAGCTGGTATGACTTAATCATTTTCTAGTCATGCTATATATTTACATTGTAGTGTGATTGACAGAGGCCTTAGTATATTGGTTGTTTCAGATGTAGTCATCAGCATGGATCAGAGATAGTCCATGCTGATTGTTTGATCTCTAAAGTAATGAATAATGTAATCAGTAATAAGAAACCTGATTGTTTTGTTCTGTAACATAATAAGTAAAACCTTTAGAAGCATAATTGAACTGTTGTATACAAACACTAGAATACCCTTAGGTAGATTTCATCTAGGTATTTTTTGCACTAAATTTGCCAAGTCTATTCCAGCATTGGTTCTGAATATATGTCTTCAGGAGAAGCTCCTGAGTGTGGCAGGAGGAATTATTTAGCATAACTCATAACATCCAATAGAGCAGCTGCCACCACATGTCATTGACAGCCTTGCTTAGGGGTTCTTCCTCCATCACATCTATAAACTCCCCCCTTTCTATTCCATCTCTGGGTAGCAGTAAGAGCAAGGTGGAGACAAGTTTCCTTGCAGGAATAAATAAAACAAGGTGGAGAAAGTCAATGGTATTGGGGGGAAAAGGGGAGGGCCAGTGGGAGGGGGAGGTGGGGAGGGATAGCTTGGGGAGAAATACCAAATGTGGGTGAAGGGGAGAAGGAAAGCAAAGCACACTGTCATGTGTGTACCTACGCAACTGTCTTGCATGCTCTGCTCATGTACCTCAAAACCTAAAATCCAATAAAAAATTAAAAAACAACAACAACAACAACAACAACAAAAAAAAAAAAAAAAACAAGGTGGAGACAGGTTTCCTTGCAGGAATAAATATGACATTTTATACTTTACATATACTTTATAAAATGTCAAGTGAGGCCATCTATAGATAATTTGAAATGTTTGAGGACAGACAACAAATACAAGTTACTGGTTTTAACTTCAAAGTCACATAGTTTAGCCCGTAGTATATTTTTGTTGTTGTTTTGGGGGTAGAGAGTAGATGATCATGTAATTATAATGCTCAGAGTGAAAGGTGAAAACAAGGAACATATATTTGTATCCCAAAACTTACATGACAGAAAGCCTGTATCATAAAAAAAGTTTACAGACCCATTTTCCCCTGGCATTGTCTCTGAAATAACCCAAAGAATGAGCTACAGATACACATTTTACCATGATTGTTTGCCTGATTTAATGATTAATTACAGTCTACAGTGTTTGGAATTAGCTAGAAAGAAATGAACTCACAGTGCATTCCTCAAGCTCATTATCAAGCTGAAGAGAACAGAGGGCAGAAGTCACCCTGAGAATACTTCTTATGGAGGGATAGGCAGCAAAAGCCGAATTTCCTTTCCACACTTATCTACCCCTTTGCCAGAATCCTTAATTCTTCATAGTGAGCCTGTCTACTTTGTCATCACTACTCCCAGATACTCTTCTCTTTCTTGGAAACTGATGTGATGATTGGGGTATACTGCCTGGGTCTTGGCCACTTGGTCAGCCTATCAGAAGCTTGTGTCATGCTTAGAGCAGGGATCTAATAACTTTTTGAGACTCTGAACTGATAGTTCACATTGTTATCTCATTATCTTGGATAACTTCCGGGATCCACTGATCACTGTAAGAGGATGATGAAATGTTCTCCAACATTAGTTTTCAAGCAGCAATTCAACTTAACACATATATGATGAGTGTCTGCATCATGCCAACTAATGTGGTAAGAATAAGGCATATAAATGTAGTCTAAACATCCCTCTGACATTCTGCACATGGGACGCTTGATTAATCTCACTTTTCATTTCAGTTCAAAATTCTTCTAACAATTTCCAATACTTTCTTCTTATTTTTTCTGACTTTGCATTTTTTTTCACTAGCACACACTTATTTTTTCAGGCCCCTGACAACTAGTAGACAGGCATTAGCCTTGTATTGCCATTTCCCATGAGAAATGGAATCATACTAGAAATTTTCTAACTTTACATACACTGAGTCACATGGCATGTTCTTTTGTGTCTAGCTTTTCTCTTAAGGTAAGAATTTATCTACATTATAGCAGATAGTTATAACTTACTCATTTTTATTAATGTGTAGTATTTCATTGTGTGGATACACCACAATGTATTTATTTGTTCTATTTTTGATGGACATTGGAATTGCTTCTAGTTTGGGCTGTTTCTTAAATAGAAGATTAAAAAGGCAAATGAGTTGAATATATATCCCTAAGTAGGCATCAGGTTCAGATAGTTTAGGGGAATGAATTCCACCAGACTTTTAAGAACCCAGATTTTCTATTTCATATAATTTTTTAATTTCATATTTCTACTTCATATTTCATAAACCCATTTATATAAAATGCTTATACATGCCTTTTGGAATTGCTAAGTAACAGGGTATGAGCATGTTCAAACATTTTCCTAAACTAGTTGTACCAATTTAAACTTTCATTAGCACAGTTACAATATATTCTGCTAAACATTTGGTGCTCTCAGTCTTTTCATTATACCCATTCTAGTGGTGGATAGTGGTACCTCCCTATGTTTAATTATTTATGATTAATGAGGCCAAGCCCTTTGTATAGATTCACTGGCCATTTGAATGTCCTTTGTGATGTGTTTAAGTCTTTTACTCGGTTTTAAAAAATTTTTTCTAGATGCAAATCTTTTATTACATATACATGGCAAATATCTTTACCCTCTCTATGACTTACCTTTCACTGTCTTAAATGGTGTCTTTTGAGAAATAGAATTGTTCTTTTTTTTTTTTTTTTTTTGAGACGGAGTTTCGCTCTTGTTACCCAGGCTGGAGTGCAATGGCGCAATCTCGGCTCACCACAACCTCCACCTCCTGAGGGTTCAGGCAATTCTCCTGCCTCAGCCTCCTGAGTAGCTGGGATTACAGGCACGCGCCACCATGCCCAGCTAATTTTTTGTATTTTTAGTAGAGACGGGGTTTCACCATGTTGACCAGGATGGTCTCGATCTGTTGACCTCGTGATCCACCCGCCTCAGCCTCCCAAAGTGCTGGGATTACAGCCTTGAGCCACTACACCCGGCCTAATTATTCATTTTTATTTGAATAATTTATCAATTTTTTTCTATATAAATTTTCTATTCTTGTGATTTATTTGAAATATCTTTGTGTAACACAAGACTTTAAAGAGATCCTCTTAAGTTTTCTTCTAGAAACTTTACGTAAATTATATGTAATCCATTATTTTAATATATATAATCAATTTGTAATTGTATGTCTGTCTGTGTTTATAGACAGCATGAGTTATAGTTGAGACTTAATTTCCTCACGTGGTGCTAAATTTTCCATCACCATTTATTGAGAAGATTATTATTTTCCACTTCCCCTGCAGTGGCGTCTTTTTCATAAAGCAATGATTGTAAATGTGTGTGTCTGTTGCTGAGCTCTTGGTTCTGTGATAGTTGTTTTGTTTTCCATACTACCTCCTTTTCTATTCCTTTCAAATGAAGGGGGTATTTGACTATAAGAATTCTTCAACGTGGGTCTTTTTCAGTATTGTCTCGGCTTTTCTTGGCCCTTTGCATTGTTGTATAAACTTCAGAATCTTGTCACTTTACACACACGCTCCCTTGTGGGATTTTAATTGTAGCATATTGATCCTGTAGATCAATCTATAGAGAATGTATTCATTTTCCAATATTGAATCTTCCAGGCACATGATATATTTCTGTTCATTTAGGTATTTTTAAATTTCTCGCAATTACATTCAGTAGGTTTTAGCGTACCAGATGTTGTATTTATTCTAACCTACTTGACTTTTTCATGCTATTGTATTATACATTTTAGTATTTTCTGTTTGTTGCTAGATATAGAAATCTAAATGGATCTCACATCATGCAACCTAGGTAAATAATTTTATTATCTTTTAAATTTCTAGTTTATCGGTACTTCTAGTTTCATTTGCATTTATCATACATATCTTTTTTCTCAAGAGTCTTTATAGGAGTTGTGAGATAGCAGTTATTTGTGAGATTTCTCAAATAACCAACTTTTGGCTTTGTTAACCTTCCTTATTGTATTTTTCCCTTTCAATTGACTTTTACTTTTATATTTAGTATATCTTTTCACTATTTCACTTGAATTTTTCTGGTATTATTCTGATATTATTTCTAAATTTTCAAGATGAATGTTTAGCTTGTTCATTCTGAGGGTTTTTTCTTTCCTAATATAAATATTTTATGACTATATATTTATTGAAATTTCACTCTTCTTACATTCTACAAAATTTGATACATAGTATATTTGTTATCAGAGATGTAAAAATATTTTTAAAAATTTTAAATTAGGATTTTTCCCCTGACCCATGATTTACTTACAAATGTGTTTTTTAAATTTCCCAATATGGATGATATGGATGTGTTTTTTATTTAGCATTTTGTTATTAACTTCTAAATTATACAGATATGATCCATATAACTATTCTTTAACTATTAAGAATTGTTTATAATTTTTATAATTCAAAAACAAGATTAATGATCTAAACGACACAATTAGGATTTTTCCTCTGACTCATGACTTATTTACAAATGTGTTTTCTAAATTTCCAAATATGGATGTTTTTCATTTAGCATTTTGTGATTAACTTCTACATTGTACAGATATGATCAGTATGATACATATTCTTTTAATATTGTTAAGGATTTTAAAAATATTTTTTACAATTCAAAAAGAATATCGATGATCTAAACAACACAATTATGTAGCTTGACCTACTGAATGTGTAGATTCTCCTAGCTATGATTAAAGATGCACAATTAAAGAATGCAAATTTTCTCAAGTACACAATCATAAAACAAAATCGGGTATTTTGTACACTGTTTGTGGCAGTAAATGTCGGTATACCTTTTATTGAGGTGATGATTTGGCAGGACACAGCAACATTTTACATGTGCACACTTCTCACATTAACAGTTCTGTTTCTAGGATTTTGTCCTACAGAAATACTCATTCATGAGCACACAAATACACATGCTGTACAATAACATTTCTTATGTTGTTGTTTTTAACAAATCTTAATGTTCTTTAGTAGAAAAATTTAAAAATTATAATACACATATATTATGAATGTTATCCTGCTGAAACGTAAATTTCATAAGGGCAGGAACCTTGAGTATTTTCTGTAGCCTTCTATCCTCAGTTCTTAGCATAGAGCATGGCACACAACATGCATTCAAAAGTTACTTCTGGACTATTTAATAAAAGAATGCATTTGTTTTAACTGAAGTATTGCCATAAAATGATTAAATGTGAGCTCTGGAATCATTTTGTCTATGTTTTAATCCCACCTTTACTGTTCCTTAACTGTGGATTTTCAGGGAGCAATGTAACTTCTATATGCTTCTCTTTTCTGATATGTAAAGTAGCAGTACCAGTAACAGTTTTGACTCCATAGAGATAATCTGATAGCTAGGTGAGATAATGCATATCAAACTCTTAGAACAGTAAGTAGCATAAAATAATTGCTAAATAAATGTTAGATTGCACTGTATAATATCTATTAATATGAAATAATCTCCGAGACCTTGTTAACACACCAAGTTAGAAATCATGACACTAAATATAATTCCATTTGTGTTTAAACAGCAATTATGAGTATACGTAGAAGTACATATTTGCATGAATGTATAGAAAAATGTCTAAAGGACACTAATGCATCAATAATGGCAACTTCTGGGGATGAGAGTGGAGTGGAGAAACGTAAGAGACATTATTTGTTACATATCCGCGTGTGTCTATGTGTATAGATATCTAAATATAAACATGGGTATAGATATAGATATATTGTAATGAGACTGTGTTTGAATTTTATTTACATCCTCCAGACTTCTAACTTAAAAATAAAAGATATCTGTTGGTTGCTGCATGAAAGGAAGATTCGAGGTGGCACAGGCCAATAGAATCTTTCGGTGATAGTGAAAGAGTTCAAAAGACAACTTTCCAGGGCTTGCAATCAGCAGTGGCACAAGATACGGTGAACAAAGCATGAATTCAAGCCATACTGCACATGTGGAATGAACAAACCTTAGTGTGAATCAAATTTGAGGGGCAAGGGAAGAGGAGAAGTTGACTGTTTGGTGACTGGATGGATGAAGAGGCTCTTCACCAAGATGGCAAACCCTAGGGCAGGGCAGGTTTGTAGAAAAACAAAAGAAAGGAAATTTCTTATTTGGTACTGCTAAATCTGAGAAATCCATGCGGCATTGTCAGCAACTGTGTGAAGTTCAGTAGAGTGGCTAGAGAGTATATTTTGGAGTGGTCTGTGTCTAGCTGGTATTTAAGTAGCACAGACTGCCCTAGCAAGGATGATGAAATAGATTAGAAGCCTATGGCCATAGCACTTCTCCTCCTTTTTTTTTCATGTTTTTTTTTTTTTTTTTTTTTTTTGCAAGGAGTTTGGGATTCCAAATAGGAAAGATAAATGCTCTAACAGCGCGCATAATAATTTTTTTTTCTTCTCTTCCTTGAAAGATCACCATTCTATGCATATAGTGGAATACAAAACTCCTTTTTTGATGGTAGTCTGCATTCTCACAAAGCTGAACTCTTCTTAAAGGAAATAGATAAATTTTGGATGCTTTTCTGCTTCTACACAAACTAATAGGATTCCCAGTGGTTGAGAAACATGTTCCACTTCTCCTTTTTCTCTGTAATTGCCTCCTGAGACTTCCTGATGGACCAGCCAAACATCCAGAAATGAATGTGAGGTTCTAAAGCTGTGAGAATCCGAAGGCAGGGGCCCTTTTCTTGTTGATCAAAGGTACATTGTCTTCACAAACCCAGAACTCCTGGATGAGCGGTTTTTTTTTTAAAGTTATCATTTGGTGTTTTAGTTAGTTGACACAAATTGGTTGATTTTAAATTTTTTCTGTCATCAAATTATTTGTAGCAATACTTCACTATTTAGCAAATTTTATGAAACCTAGCACAAATTCAGGGAACTAGGAAAGATCTACTATCTTAGAATTCAATATTATGAGGCTATTATAAATTTTATGTCTCTCAGAATGGCCCTAAATATTTCTCTAAATGTTACATATGTGACTTAACAATACTTTACAACAAAATGGTGAATAGAATTTTGGAATACAGAGTGTGGAATTTACAGTATTAATTTATACACTGTGTTAGATTTTTATAAATATATCCAAACAAGAAAGTTGAATAAATTATTAGCTTATCAGCAATATCTGGTGACATTACTAAGATATAGGGCTTTTCCCTTAGTTACCAAGAGAAGTATCTATTGGGTTTAATTTGCTCAACATAATATTGACAACATTGACATATCCTGAGAGTGACCCTGTGTTGAGACATGATCCAGGTATGAGGATTTATTACAATTAGTCAAGTATAATCTATTCTGTACAAGTGACTAGAAAACAGTCGGCTACGGAGAAATGTGATTGAATAATTAAAATTTTAAAATGTGTCATAGAATCATGGCAGTGGTCCTTCGGTGTGACTGCATCTTAACCCAAAGTAACAAATCCTGTGTATGGATTTCCCAATGCTGCTATATTCAATAAGAACATCAGAATAAAGATCTGACTTATTTAACTGATGGACAGTTGTGCTCTTGTGCGCACCGCCTCTCTCTTTCTCTTTCTCTCTCACATTGTGCATGTGAGCATGCACAAACACACACACACACCCCTACACAGTAAAGAAAACAATTATTTAAACACTTTAGTCCAGAGCTAACTAGACTAAAATCAAGAAGATATTTGGTGCAAAAAGAAGGAAATTTTTTCCTGTATTATCCATATTCACTTTCAAGCAGTTGTCACTGAAAGCAATAAGCAAACTAACAAATAAAGGCCTTTTGGAAATATTTTAATATTACACTGTACTTGTTTTCTATTGCTATTATGACAATGATTCATGTCCATTTTACACACAAAATAAAGTCAACCCATCCCCAGGTCTCCAAAACTCTTAACCCACTAGAAAGTCAACTCAAGCTCAAAATTACATCTAAGTCTCACTAGTTTAAAAGTTCTAAATCTCATCATACAAATTCCCTGAATTAAGTAAGAATGAGACTCTGTATATAATCCATCCTGGCATAAAATTTCTCTCCAACTACGAATCTATGATGCTCAAGATTCTAGTTATCAGCTACAAAAATAAGGTGATGGAACAGGAATAGGATAACAGTTCTATATAGACCCATTCCCAGAGTAAGAAAATGAAAAGAAAAAAAGAAGGCCTTAGCAATTTCAAAAACCAGCTGGGCAAATTCCATCAGGCAGGCCCATGGATCTGCCCTCTGGGCCAGAGCGTCTGTCTTCCAGTCCTCTGAACGTGTGTTAGGGGACTACAATCAGGGTGTTGGCTGGTTTGGTTCCTTCTGGAGGCTCAGAGGAGAGAAGCTGTTTCTTTGCCCTTTTCAGCTTCTAGCAACTGCCTGCAATCCTTTGTTCATGACCCTTTCTTGCATTGCTCCAACCTCTTGCCTCCACTGCCACCTCTCTTAATAATTCTGATCTCTTGCCTCCCTCTTTCAAGAACTCTTGTGATTACATTGGGCCCACCTAGATAATTCAGAATAATCTTCCCATTTCAAAATCTTTAGCTTAATCACATCTGCAAAATTCTTTTTGCCATGTAAGGCAACATATTCACAGATCCTGGGGATTAGGATGTGTGTGTCTTTGGAGGGACCTTGAAGAACACACATTTTTGCCCATATTATTTAAGCAATTTTATCAATCCTCATTTTCAACACTTTTCTTCACTTGTCTTTTTATTTAATAAATAAGCATTTAATAATCATCTCTTCTGGGCCAGGCATTGTACTATGGGTTAATAGAGATGACAACTGGGTTTCCTTTCCTTACAGTCCAGCAGGGGAGAGTGGCAATACAACACTATAATTATGATAATGGAGGTACAACCAGAATTTCACATCATTCAGAATTAATACCCCAGGTCTGTTCACCACTAACAGAAATGATGCAATGAAACTGTATTATACAATCACCTGGATTCCCAGGTGAAAACAGTCTGACAGCCCTTACTCATTTTCTCACCATTTTGGGCTAGGTAAGAGGGTTTAAAGTTGATTTATTCTCTAGCAAGAAGCATCTTATGCATTTATCACAGCCATTTTATGCCTTAGATGATCCCGGTACCTAATCATGGCCAGTAAAGTTCTAGAAGCATTGGAAATGCTTACTACATACTTCTCAAAGTGAATTAAACTTAGATTTTAATGTCAAATGAAGACTGCTTGAAAAACATCATTCCTGCTGTTACAGGTGGGATTTGAGAAGAATGTTAGAGTCTTTTTGTTTACCTCCGCTTTAGCCTGTGATCAGAGAAAGGAAACTCCCACAAGTTGTGAAATAAAGAAATAATAGAAGAGAAGCCATCACTCATTACAATTGGAGAAGGGATCAAGAGAGGTTTTATTTACTTCTTGGTAGCCTCTATAGAGCCTTGATAACTGTATCCTCCCTGAAAGCCTGAATAACCAAATCACTGTTTGGCATTGATGCTACCGATCATCAATTTTATACTTGCTAACAATTCACTAGTAGCAAACCGAGCTCCAAAGTCTGCAGTCCAGTAGTAATAACAGCCATAAAGGAAATACTGGCCTTGAGGTGCTGTCAACACTTTAAAGGCCAGAATATTCCAGTCTCAACACTTTCTTAATGCTACCATTAACAGTATAGCCTTGGACACAAGCTCTGCTCCTAGCTCAGAAAATGACACTATCTGAGCTACCAAAGCTTGGTCCTGTAATAGACAAATTGTGCTGGTGTGGAATCCTCTCATCTACAATCTTCTGTGCTTCCACTGGGCAGGAATGAAATTCATCCTTTCACTGTGGACCAAATTCATGGATCAAAGGGTTTGCTGAGTAAATGAGTAGAGTAAACATGGGCAGTGATTATCTGCCTTAGGGGGTGAAAGCCAACAAGTTAATTTCAATCCCTTTAGCAGATGCATTGGCATTCCCAAAACGAGTGCGATAGCTACAACTATCTTTTATCTATCAGTTAAAGCATTTCAATGGTTCTTTAAAATCCAGAGCCTATAAATGTCATCTTTCTTCCACAGTGTCCAGGTAGCAAGCCTTACTTAGAGTTTTCTCCATTAGAATCTCTATTACCCTACCATTTACTGAGCACCAACTATGTACCAGGCATTCTAATGGGCACTTTATTAAAAATATTTCATTCTTTTCATTTAATTCTCTTCTATGACAAGTTTCCCAACCCAGCATCAGTTTAAAATACTCTCAGCCTTCTTGATTTGAACCCAAAGTTCAGGAGCCACTATCTTCATAATGTCCTCCCAATGCAGGGGCTTCTTCCCAATGTCCCTGGGGCTTCTTCCATAACTATAGCCCTCCCAATGTCCCTGGGGCTTCCTTTATGCTAATATCTTGACGTGTCTGGAATGAAATCTTCATAGAGTGGCCAAAAACTTTGACCTTTGATAATGGGAAGCATGGACAAGATGTTGGCCTACTTACATTATGACTAACGAAGAGGATTGTGGGCTTTCTGGATGTGGAAAGGCCAGACATTCAGTCTTAGCAAATTTTACCCCAGTAGCACCCTCAGTGTTGGTGAACTCCTTCATACTCCTCGTCAGGAAAACAGTGCTCCTTGCAGCAGTTCTTTTCCTGTCTGCATTACCTGGTACTTTCCATATCTCCAAGCCCCCTTTTGAGGCAGGGTTCTGAGGTTTGCATATACTTCAATCTGGTACCTCTCTTCTTTTGGTTTCAATCAACACCCCCTTTCTCCCTTCCACACCAGAGCCTTCATCATGCAACTTTTATTCAAAGAAAGAACACATGACATATCTAGCAATGCGTAATTTTTCCTAGATCGGAGTCACTAACCATTAGTCACAGGAAATGTGTTTATTCTACTCCATGTGAAGAAGGGCTTGGAATAGAGAGCAAAATGTGGGTTTAGTGGCTTCTAGAGAAAGAAAAACAACATTACATTTTACATCAAAAATTAGAACAGGTTTGCATATAATTGGGAGAAAGTAGATCATAGTGGCTAGGCTACGTGCATTTTCAGGTCAGTCTGGCTGGGTTTGAATCCAGAGTCTGTCACTGTCTAGCTGAATCACCAAGGGTGGGAATCGGCAAACTTTTGCTGTTAAGGCTTGATAGTAAATATCTTGGCTTTGTGGGCCATATAATCTCTTTCACAGTGACTGAACTCTACCTTTGCATCATGAAAGCAACCACAGACATGCTAACAAACGAGTGTGGCTGTGTTCTCATAACACTTAAAAAACAGACTGGGCTGGATTTGGCCCGTGAGATATATAGTTTGCCAACCACTGACCAGGCCAAGTTATGTAACCTCTTGAATTTCATCTATAAAATAGAGATAATAAAACAATATACATGCATGTAAATTACATGGAAGTAAACTTGGCACTCAAGAAATTCTTCTGTTATTGATATTGTTCCTATTAATAGTAACCGGATTTCCAGCTGCTCATTTAACATTTCCATTTGGTTATCTGATGACACTTGAACCTTAACAAATCCAAAACTGAACTCCTGATCTTCCCTGTCAAACAAACCTCTCTCACAGATTTCCCCATTTCACTTCACAGCAATTTCATCATTTTGGTTGCTTGAAAAATACCTTGGAATCAACGTCAATTCTTCTTTCTCTCATACCCCGTATCCAAATGATCAGGCATTTTTTGGACTATACATCTAAACATATCCCCTCCCTCCTCCTAACCACAGGGTGAGAATCAGAAAAAATACCTATTGGGTACTATGCTGATTACCTGCGTGACAAAATAATCTGTACATCTAACCCCTGTGACATGCAGTTTTCCTATGTAACAAACCTACACATGTATCCTGAACCTAAAATAAAAGTTAGAAAATATATACTCAGGAGGCTGAGGCAGGAGAATTGCCTGAACCCAGGAGGTGGAGGTTGTAGTGAGCAGAGATTGCACCATTGCACTCCAGCCTGGGTAACAAGAGCGAAACTCCGTCTCAAAAAAAAAAAGTTAGAAAAGATAAAACAAATACAGAATTATGAATATGTGTAGTCTCTAGATGCTGTATGCCTTGAAAAAGTATACATATCCATGGAGGTGTCTGGAGGCATGGGCCCATAAAAGGAATAGTCAGTGCAAATGCCTGACTTGTATTGTTTGTTTCCTCACTACATATAAACCCCGTGAAGGCAGGAATCTGTTTTTCCACCTCTTGGTTCCTAAGCTCTCATACTTGTGCCTCACACATAGTAGGAACCCAGTATATATCTACTGAATAAAAAAAATGAATGAAATATTATGTTCCACAATAATCACAGTAATTGATAGATATTGGCTTCCTTGAATTGTTCAAGGGCAAGGCAATATAAGATTCAGATATATCTGATTCTAAAGCATTCTCCTTTATCCCCACTCCTTGCCATATTTCTCTGTATCATTACATCCTACAAAATACTTAACTAAATTTATTGAAAAAGATGTGGTAGTTGGATCTTCTCATGTTAGCTTAAAGGAAACTTTTCTTCCATCTTTTCTTTCTGGCCAGCTCCGGTATCCCTCCTGTGGTTCCTTAAAGTGTGTTAACTTTTACTCTATTTACAACTGTTTTTGAAAGCTTGGCTTTGTTGAGTGGAATGAAGACAGGGAGTGACAGCAAAGAACCAGGAAATACATGGTTCAATGCTCTTGACTTGATGTCACTAATACCAAACTACAACCAGTTTCCATCATAAATCAGATGTCTTTTCTACAAATTAATGTTAAGTCGCCACGATTTTCACCATGTATTCAGAAATGTATTAGTATGTAAACAAAAAATAGGCTAAATTCCTCTTACTCAAGCATATCAATTTTTCTACAATAAGTTTATTTCTTACTCAAATGGCCAATGAATTTGACATTTATTAGACATGAGTCTGAGCCATTCCTTTGTCTTTCTTCCATGTGTTCCATTCCCCCATGCAAAACAAAAAGGCAGTCACAACTCACAGTAGTTCTTGAGCCAACCTGCAGCAATCACAAGTTTACACGTTTTCCTGTCAATGAAGACGTTTTCCATTCATTGACCCACTTGGGCTCCCTTTGTCCACTCAGGAAACAGTGTTCTAATCTGAGACTGATTACAAGGAAGCACATACCTTATACTAAACCTGGTGGCTAATAAGCCAATAGTCACTCCATCTAACACTATTTATCATTTGGAATGGCCTGGGAAACATCTCTTCAATTCCACTCAAAATGGTAACTGCTTTGTCATTAGTCTTCAGGCAATGTTCTGTCCCAAGCTCACCTCTTCCAGAAGGATTTAAAGCCTGACATCTTTTCTTTCCATGTTCACTCTCTCATCATCTGCCTGCACCTTAGTCTCCATCTTTGTAGAATTATTCCAGGCAGTTGATCTTCTCAGAGAAGCCAGAATCACAAAGCATCCAAGAAACTATTCTGAAGAACTTGCATGGATTCACAGGACACAATATGCCCCATGTTCTCTGAAGTGCTTTTGTTCTCAATGTTGTGTCATCTCTTATTTGACTAAAATTTGCCATCAAATTATTTTAAGGGCTAATTGCTCACCAAAATAATGCTTTTCAAAGCAGAAATGTCCAGGAGGTGGAGCAAGATGGCAGAATAGAAAGCTCCATCAGCTGATGCCACTCATGGAGGAAGCATTTAAACCAGCCCTGTCCAGAGAGGAATTGCCAGTCCTGGTGGTCTGAACTTGAGTGTATACAAACCTTGCCACTGAGGGCTACAGCACTCTGTCTCTCCATGTAAACTTGAAAGGCAGTCTATGCCATGAAGACTGAGACTCAGGTGATTCCTAGTGCTGGGCTAGGCCCAGAGACAGTGGACTAGGAGGGCATGCAACATAGTGAAACTCCAGCTGGGGCAGCCAAGGGTGTGTGGCATCACTCCTCCCCTAACTGCAGGATACACAGCTCACATCTCCAAAAGAGACCTCTTCCTTCTGCTTAAGAAGTGGAGAGGGAGGAGTAGGGAGGACTTTGTCTTGCATCTTGGATACCAACTCAGCCGAAGCAAGATAGGGCATTAGTCAGAGAGATGAGGCCCCTTCCAGGACCTGCTCTCAGACATTTCTAGAAACACCTGGGCCAGAAGGGAACCCACTGTCTTCAAGGAAAAAACCCAATTCTGCCAGTATTCATTGTCTGCTAAACGAAGAGTCCTTAGGCCCAGAATAATTAGCAGCGATACCCAGGTACTACATTAAGGGCTCTACGTGAGCCTCTGAGACCTTGATGGCTTCAAGTGAGACTCAGTACATTGTCAGCTAAGGTGACTACGGGGAGAAACTTCTGTTTGATAAAAGAGGAGGGAAAAGTAAAGGGGACTTTGTCTTGCTCCTTAGGTATCACTACAACCGCAGTGGGCAGAACACTAAGGGGGCTTTTGGGATCCCCAATTCTAAAAACTCATTCTTGGATAGTATTCCTGGAACTGCCCTGGGCCAGAGGAAACCTCATTTCTCTGAAGGATGAGTCCTAGGCCAGGCAGCATTCACTGCAAGCTGACTTAAGAGCCCTTGGGCCTTAGGGGAACATTGACTGGCAGTCTGGCAGTACTCTTTGCAGCCTGGGTGGCAGTGGTTATGGGGTGAGGCTTCTCTGCCTTTGCAAAGGGGAGGTAAGAAGAGGAAAGACTATGTCTTGTGATTTCAATGCCAGCTCAGCTGCAATATAGTAGAACAGCAGGTAGACATCTAAGGTTTTTGACTCTAGTCTCTGACTCCCATATAGCACCTCTGGATCTACTTGGGTTGTGGGGGACTTCACCATCCTGAAGTGAAGGAAACAGACCTGGCTAGCTTTACTACCTGCTGACTGTAGAGCCCTAGGACCCTGAGCAAACATAGGCAGTAGCCAGGGACTGGTTACAGTAGGCTTTGGGTGAGACCAAATGCTCTGCTGGATTCAGGTCTGATCCAGCACAGTCATAGTGGTGGTGGCCACAAGGGTTCTTGTGTTACTCCACCCCCAGCTTTATGTGGCTCAGAACAGAGGCAGAGACTCTGTTTGATTGGGAAATAGCAAGGGAAGAGAACAAGAGTCTGCCTGGTAATCCAAAGTATCCTGGAATCCTGTGGTTCTTGATGACTCATGGAGGTATTCCATGAGTCATCAAGAACCAGAGCATTAATGGGCTTGGGGTGCCCCCTAAGGTAGATACAGCTTATATCACATCATCCAAGTCCTTTCAAATACCTGGATAGCCTTCTGAAGAAGGAGGGCTCTGAATAAGCCCAGAAAATAAAGACTATAATAAATAGCTAACTCTTAAATAACCAGATACAGAAGAACATCTGCTAGCATCAACAACTGGGAAAACGTGACCTCACCAAATGAGCTAAATAAGGCTTCAAGAACCAATACTGGAGAAACAGAGCTATATGACCTTTCAGACAGATAATTCAAAATAGCTGTGTTGAGGAAAGTCGAAGATATTCAACATAACAAAGAGAATTCAGAATTTTATCAGATAAATTCAACAGGAAGATTGATATAATTAAGAATCAGACATATTATGGAGCTGAAAAATGCAACCGAAGTACTGCAGAATGCATCAGAGTCCTTTAATAGCAAAATTGATTAAGCAGCAGAAAGAATTAGTGAGCTTGAAGACAGGCTATTTAAAAATACATGGTCAGAGGAGACAAAAAAAGAATAAAAAAACAATAAGGCATACCTACAAACCTAGAAAACTGGGAAATCAAAAGGGCAAATCTAAGAGTTATTGACCTTAAAGAGAAGGGAGAGAAAGAGATAGGAGAGGAAAGCTCATTCAAAGGTATAATGACAGAGAACGTCCCCAACCAAGGGAAAGATATTATCTAAATACAAGAAGATTATGGAAAACCAAGCAGATTTAACCAAAAGAAGACCAATTCAAGGCATTTAATACTCAAACTCCCAAAGATCAAAGATAAAGGATTCTAAAAGCTGAAAAAGAAAAGAAACAAATAACATAAAATAGAACTCTAATACATTTGGCAGCAGAATTTTCATGAAAAACCTTGCAGGCCAGCAGAGAGCAGCATGACATATTTAAAGTGCTGAAGGAAAAGAAAAAATTTTTTTTTCCTAGAATATATATCATGTGAAAATATCCTTCAAACATGAAGAAGAAATAAAGACTTTTCCAAATAAACAAAAGCTGAGGGATTTCATTAACACCAGATGTGTCCTACAAGAAATGCTAAAGGAAATATTTTAGTCAGAAAGAAAAGGATATTAATGAGAAATAAGTAATCAGCTGAACATATAAAACTCAGTGGTAATAGAATATTATAACATTGTAAGTGTGGCATGTAAACTACTCATGCTAATTAGAAAGACTAATGATGAACCAATCAAAAATAATAACTACTACATTTCAAAACCTACTGGATATTGAAAAAGTCAACAAGAAGTTTAAGAGCTGAAGGACAAAGTTAAGTCATGTAGTTTTTACTAGTTTGTTTTTTGCTTGTTTGTTTATGCAAACAGTGTTAAGTTGCTGAAAAGTTAAAATAATGGGTTATGAAATAGTATTTGAAAGTCTCATGGTAACCTTAAACCAAAAAACTTACTAGAAAAACACACACACAACAAAACAAGAAACTAAATCATATCACTAAAGACAATCACCTTCATTAGAGGAAGATTGGAAGGAATGAAAGAAGGAAGAGAATTCCACAAAACAACCAAAAAATAAATAACAAAATGGTAGGAGTATGTCCTGACTCATCACTAATAACATTAAAGGGACTAAACTGTTTAATCAAAAGACATAGACTGGCTGAATGAATGAAAAAATAAGACTCATTTATCTGTTGCCTACAGAAAACACACTAAACCTATAAAGACACACATAGGCTAAAAATAAAGATATGGAAAAGAAAATTTCATGCCAATGGAAATCAAAATAGAGCAGAAGTTGCTCTACTTATATCAGAAAAAAATAGATTTCAAGATCAAATTTATAAGAAAAGACAAAGTAATCTAAAAGGGTCAACTCAGCAAAATGATATAATAATTTTAAATATATATGATACCAACACTGGAGCACCCAGCTATATAAAGCAAACCTTATCAGAGGTAAAGAGGACCTGATACAATAATAGCTGGTAATTTCAACACCCACTTTCAGCATTGGAGTAATCTTCCAGATAGAAAATCAACAAAGAAACTTCAGAAATAATCTGCCCTATAGACTAAATAGATCTAATGAATATTTATAGAAGGTTTTATTCAATGGCTGCAGAATATACATTCTTCTGCTTAGTACATGAATAATTCTCTAGGGTAGATTATATGTTAGGATAGAAAACAAGTCTTAAAACATTCAAAACAATTGAAATAATATTAATCATATTCTCTGACCATAATGGAATAGAACTAGAAATTAAAAATGAGGTATTTTGTAAACTATACAAATATGTGAAAATTAAACAATATTCTCTAGAATGACCAGTAGGTCAATGAAGAAATTAGAAAGGAGCTTAAAAATTTCTTTGAAACAAACGATAATAGAAGTACAACATACCAAAACCTGTGGGACACAGCAGAAGCAGTACTAAAAGGAAAGTTTATAGCTATAAATGCCTACATCAAAAAAGAGAAAAAACTTCGAGTAATTTCATAATACATCTTTAACAACTAGAAAAGCAATAGTAAACCAAATGCAAAATTAGTAGAAGAAAAGAAATAAAGATCAGAGAAGAAATAAATTTGAAATTAAAAAATATGAATAAAAATATTCAATGAAAGGAAAGTTTTTTCTTGAAAAAGTAAGCAAACCATTAGACCAAATAGGAAAAAAGAGAGAAGATCCAAATAAATAAAATCAAAAATTAAAAATGGAATATTATAACTGATGCCACAGAAATTCAAAACATCATTAGTGACTACCATAAGCAATGATATGACAATAAATTGGAAAATCTAGAAGAAATGAACAAATTCCTAAATACATACCACCTGCCAAAATTGAACCACAAAGAAATCCAAAACCTGAAAAAATCAATAACAAGTTATGAGTTCAAAGTCATAATAAAATGTCTCTCTGTAAAGAAAAGCCTAGAATCTAATGCCTTCACTGCTGCATTGTACCAAACCTTTAAAGAAGAGAGAATATCAATCCTACTCAAACTCTTGTGAAAAAAAAAAAGGAGGAGGGAATACGTCCAAACTCATTCTATGAGTCCATTATTACCCTGACACCAAAACCAGACAAAAACACATCAAAAGAAAAAAAAAACTGTAGGCCAACCAACATCTCTGATAAATATTGACGTGAAAATCATCAACAAAATACTAGCAATTAAGAAATAAATTTCTCACCAATACATTAGCAAGATCATCCATCATAACCAAGTGGGATTTATTTATCCCTAGGATGTGAGGATGGTTAAATATATGCAAATCAATCAATGTGATACATCATGTCAACAGAATTATTCAACATAGTACTGGGAGTCCTAGCTAGAACAAATAGGAGAAAAAATATAAAAAGCGTCCAAATTGGAAAGGAAGAAGTCAAATTATTCTTGTTTGCAGATGTTATAATCTTACATTTTGAGAAACGTCAAGACTCCACAAGAAAACTATTACATCTGATAAATTCAGTAAAGTTTCAGGATACAAAATCGACATATAAAAATCAGTAGCATTTCTATGTGTCAAGAGTGAACATTGTGAAAAAGAAATGAAATAAAGTACTCCCATTTACAGTTACCACAAATAAAATTAAATACCTACAAATTACCTTAACCAAGCAAGTAAAAGATCTCTATAATGACAGTTATAAAACACTCTTAATAATGAAATAAATTGAAGGGGACAGCAAAAAATGGAAAAATATTCCATGTTCATGAATTGAAAGAACCGATATCGTTAAAACGTCCACGCTATCCAAAGCAATGTGTACATTTAATGCAATCTCTCTCAAAATACCAGTGACATTCTTCACAGAAATAGAAAAAAAATTTTTTTCTTCTCTTTCTATCTTTATGTCTTTCTTATTCTTATTCTTTTTTTTTTTGAGACCGAATCTTGCTGTGTCATCCAGGCTGGAGTACAGTGGCACAATCTTGGCTCAATGCAGTCTCTGCCTCCTGGATTCAAGTGATTCTCCTATCTCAGCCTCCTGAGTAGCTGAGATTACAGGTGTCTGGCACCATGCCCAGCTAATTTTTTTTTTTTTTTTTTTTGAGACAGAGTTTTTCTCTTGTTACCCAGGCTGGAGTGCAATGGCGTGATCTCAGCTCACCGCAACCTCCGCCTCCTGGGTTCAGGCAATTCTCCTCCCTCAGCCTCCTGAGTAGCTGGGACTGCAGGCACGTGCCACCATGTCCAGCTAATTTTTTGTATTTTTAGTAGAGATGGGGTTTCACCATGTTGATCAGGATGGTCTTGATCTCTTGACCTCGTGATCCACCCGCCTCGGCCTTCCAAAGTGCTGGGATTACAGGGGTGAGCCACTGCGCCCGGCCAATTTTTGTATTTTTAATAGAGACAGGGTTTCACCATGTTGGCCAGGCTGGTCTTGAGTTCCTGACCTCAGGTGATCTGCCTGCCTTGGCCTTCCAAAGTGCTGGGATTACAGGCTTGAGCCACCACACCTGGCCTAATCCTAACATTTTTATGGAGCCACAAAAGACCCAGAATAACCAAAGCTATCCTAAGTGAAAAAAAAAAAAAAAAAAGCTGGTGAAATTGCATTACCTGCCTTAAAATTATACTACTGTACTACAAAGCTATAGTAACCAGTGTGATACTGGTGTACAGACACATAGACCAATAGAAAAGAATAAAGAACCTAGAAATAGATCCGCACCCCTATATTGAACTCATTTTTGACAAAAGGGCCAAGAATATACACTGGAGAAAAGATAGTCTCTTCAATAAATTGTACTGGGAACTGGATATCCATATGCAGAAGAATGAAACTAAATCCCTACTCTTGCCATATACCAAAATCAAATCAATATTGATTAAAGTCATATATTTAACATCTCAATCTATGAAACTATTAAAAAAAAAAACAAAACGCTGGGTAAAATCTCCAAGACACTGATCTGGGCAAAGGCTTTTAAGCAAGCAGTACCTCAGAAACACAGACAACCAAAGCAAAAATGGGCAAATGGGACCATATCAAGTCAAAAAGCTTCTGCACGACAAAGAGGGCAGTCAATAAAGTAAAGAGGCAGCCCACAGAATGGGGAAAATATTTGCAAACTACTCATCTACTAAGTGATTAATAATCAAATTATATAAGGAGCTCAAATAAAAGAAACCTAATAATCTGATAAAAAATAGGTAAAATATTTGAATAGATATTACTCAAAAGAAGACATACAAATGACATATAAAAAGATGATTAACATCATTGGTCATTAGAGAAATGCAAATCAAAACTACAATGAGATGTCATCTCACACCAATTAAAGTGGCTTATATCCAAAAGGCAAATGTTGGCCTTTTATATAAGAAAGGAGAATTCTTTTTTTTTTTTTATAATTTTTTATTGGATTATAGGTTTTGGGGTACATGAGCAGAGCATGCAAGACAGTTGCGTAGGTACACACATGGCAGTGTGCTTTGCTTTTCTTCTCCCCTTCACCCACATTTGGCATTTCTCCCCAGGCTATCCCTCCCCACCTCCCCCTCCCACTGGCCCTCCCCTTTTCCCCCCAATAGACCCCAGTGTTTAGTACTCTCCGAGAAAGGAGAATTCTTATACACTGTTGATGGGAATGTAAATTGGTACAACCGCTATGGAGAATAATTTGGAGGTTCCTCAAAAGACTACAAATTTAGCTACCACAGAACCCAGTAATCTCACTGCTAAGTGTATACCCAAAATAAAGGAAATCAGCACATTAAAGAGATATCTTGTACTCGTATGTTTGTTGCAGCACTGTTTACAACAGCTAAGATTTGGAAGCAACCTATGTTCATCAGCAGGTGAATGGATAAAGAAAATGGGGCACATATACACAATGGAGTACTATTAAGCCATAAAAAAGAATGATATCCAGTCATCAGCAAAAATATAAATGAAACTGGAGATGATTAAGATGGGGTCTACAAATGTAAAAATTAAATAATTAAACTCATGGGCATAAAGACTAAAAAGACTTTGCCAAAGGCAGAGAAGGGCAGTAGGGAACTTGGGGTGGGAGAGGTGGGGTTGATTAATGAGTATAAAAGCAAACAGTTGGAAAGAATGAGCAAGATGTATTATTAGTACAGTAAAGTGACTATAGTCAATAACAACAATTGTACATTTTAAAATAAAGATTGAATTTGGATTGTTTGCAACTCAAAGGATGAATGTTTGAGGAGATAGTTACCCCATTCTCCATTATGTCCTTATTTCATATTGCATGCCTATATCAAAACATCTCATGTACCATATATATATACACACACACACACACACACACACACACACACACTTATGATGTACTCACAAAAATTTAAAAAATGTGAGACAAAGGATTAATGAATCTAAATAAAAACAAAGTGGGAATGCCTTGTCTTTGAAAATGGGTTTTCTGAAGTATAAAACATTTTAAGATGTCTTTGTGTTTGTAAGCCATATTTAAGACTAGAATAATTTGTTTAAAAAATAACTATTATCTATAATCTGTCTAGAGGAACACGGTAATAATTTCATCTTAATTATTCCTTTCCAACCTGGGTCTCCATGTCTATATATATTTTAAAAATTGCAATATTTGTGTATGAGCAAACTTTCCTACCTGCAGTCATGGGACTTTCCCATTATACAGACTTTACTGGCACCACTTTTTAATATTAGTGGATAGAAGTACAGATTTCTTACATGCATCTAGTGTGCAGTGGTGAATTCTGGGCTTTTCATGTACCCATTACCCAAATAGTAAACAGTATACTCAATAAGTAATTTTAAAACCTTCACTCTCTACCTACCTGCTGAAGTCTCTAATATCTATTAGTCTACCCTGTATGTCTATGTGTACCCTTGCCTGTCTCCCATTTAAGTGAGATCATGAGTTATTCGACTTTGTTTCTCTGAGTTATTTCAGTTAGGATAATTGCCTCCAGTTCTATACATGTTGCTGCAAAGCACATGATTTTATTCTTTCTTATGACTGAGTAGTATTCCATGGTATATATGTACCATATTTTCTTTATCCAATCCTCCATTCATGGACACTTAGGTTGATTCCATATTTTTGCCATTGCGAATGGTGCTGCAATAAACATACTAGTGCAGTTTTTTTTTTGATAGAATGATTTCCCCCTTTGGTTAAGTATCTAGTAGTGGAATTGCTGCATAGAATGGTAGTTCTATTTTTAGTTATTTGAGAAATCTTTATACTGCTTTTCATAAAGGTTGTAATAATTTACATTCTCACCAACAGTGTATAAATGTTCCCTTTTCTTTGCATCCTCATCATCTGTTACTTTTTTGACTCTTTATTAATAGCCATTCTGACAGGTGTAAGATGATATCTCTCCGTACTTTTAACTTGCATTTCTATGATTAGTGACATTGAGCATTTTTTCCTTTGTTTGTTGGCTGCTTGTATGTCTTCTTGAAAAATGTCTGTTCATGTCCTTTGCCCACTTTTTAATGGGTTTGTTTGCTGCTTTCTTATTGGGCTGTTTGACTTCCTTGTAGATTCTGGATATTTGCCTTTTGTCAGGTGCATAATGAAAATATTTTTTCTCATACTGTAGATTGTTTATTCTGTTGATCATGTCTTTTGCTGTAGCGTCATTTTAAATGGCAGCTTAAGAATGCTCTGGATGACTACATAGTCTTTTGTGGTAGTAATGTTCTGCGCTGTGTCCTAACATTGGTAAAATATCTTGGGTGGTGGGTACTCAACTTCCATTTTCACTTACTGTCTTTTTACCTGTGCCTGCTACAGAGAGTATTTTTTAGATGCTTTGAGGCTCGGATTACATGGTAATCAATGTGACTTTTTTCCCTTGTGTTCTCTACATTTCTGCCCCATGGAATACAAAAATGGAGCTGAAGCTTGCCACATTAGGGCTACAATCATGAGGATGCTGTGAGCACATGAAGGATGGCAAAGCAAGATAACAGAGAGCTTGCATTATTGAGATGTTGTACTGGCCCTGTACTACCTAACTCCAGATTTTATATCATAAAGACAAATAATCTCTTCGAGCATTGTGATTCTATTTTCTGTTATTTGCAACTGTACTTATTCTTTAATGATTCAGTTTTCATAAGTCATAAGATTCATTTTGATATGCCTGCAGAAATCACACCATTGAATAATTCAGTTATAACACAGAAATGCCACTAACCATGACCCTGGGGATGCTGTGGTAGCAGGACCCATGGAGTTCTCAGTATGCCTGTTGACTCTCCTCCTGTGATCAAGACTGCAGACTTTGGGATTGGAAACACTTGTGCAGTTCTTCACCTCTGATGGCTCTCAATCAGTGACACATTCTCAATGCATCCTTCCTGCTAAGACCCATACTTGTTAGAATCAAGGTACAGATAGCCACATAAGGGCAGTGGAGAACAGCTGTCGGGAGCATCTGATTTTTATTTTTTTGCTTTAAACATTTGTTTATTAAGTAAATGTTGAGTACCTTCTCTGAGCTACACACTGCGTTAGGCATTAGGATGTGAGAGAGTTGACTGAGGAAATTTCTTAGTTAAAATGAGTTGGAACACTGGAGAATGTAAGATACATAATGCCACAATCACTAAGGCACCTGGAGAGAAGAAACAAAAAATGAAAAGGTACCTAATATGTGCCTGTTAAAAAAACAGAGAAGGGTAATTGTGGGTCTGAAGTCCAAGGCAAATTAACAGATAGAGGAAAGGATGATGAGGGGTACAATTGGAGAGTTTCTGTTTTTACCTTTAAAGCAAATCAAAGGTTTTTGTATGTACCACATACAGGAAGGTAACCCCAAAATTATTGTACAGCTCTATGAATTTTCACAAACTGAGTCCATTTATGTTTGTGAACCTAAATGAAGAAAGGTCATATGACCAGCACCCTACAAATCCTGCCCTGTTTCTTTCTTGCTACAATCCTTCCTGTGGTAACAACTATCTTGCTTTTTAAGACCATAAATTAATCTTGCTTACTTAGTTACTTAAAATTTATGGAAACATCCAGTATGTACTCTTCTGTGTCCAGTTCCTCTTATTCAACTTTGTATTAGTTAGATTCACTCATGTTTTTGCATAAAATTATCATTTATTCTCATTTCTAAATAGTTTTCCGTTATGTTGTTGTTCCACAATTTCTCTTTCTTTATTAATTATACTTTTAATGGATTATTGGGCAATTTCCAGTTAAGGGTCACTGCAAAAGTATGCAAAAATTGTGCACGTATCTTTAGTGCTTTTAAGTGAACATTGTTTTGTATAAATATACCTAGGAATGGATTTACTGGGCCATAGCATAGTTGTTTATTTAGTATTTGTAGAAACTGCCAAACATTTTCCTCAAGGTTATTCTGTAAGTTTACATTTTCTACTACAGCAGTGAATAAGCTATACACTTAGGCTCATTGTGGGGTATGTGTGTGTGCGTGCGCATGCGTTTATGCTCAACTACTTCATTGAAATATAATTTAAATGTAATGAAATTGCAAGGCTCTCAACCTTAATGAATTTTGACAAATGAACACATATAACTATCACTCAGATAATGATATACAATATTTATTTCTTTCCATGGCTACCGAAAGTTCCTTCATGCCCCATTTCAGTCATTCACCACCCTTTCCTGAGGCATTTTTATACTTTCCTATACCATTGATTATTTTTGCCTGTTCTTGAACCTCTTACAAATGGAAACTTTGTATTTTCTTGGATCTAGCTTCTTTGGCTCAACATAATATGATTCCTCAAGTTGTTAGTATGTTTGTAATTTGTTTTTCTTTTCTCATTGCTGGAGATTATTGAAGGATATTTTTTAAAAGAGGAAGGCCAGGCCCACCCAGTCTAAATCTGATCTAACTCACAAGTATCTGGGAATCTGCACCATTTTTAAACCCAGTTTTTGAGATTTGTAAAATCATAATCTGTTGGCATCATTGTTTGGCCTGACTTTGTCTGATTTTTAAAAGTATTCCTCTCTGGAGCAATCTTATTTTGGTGGAAGTAGCTTGACATGACTCACTAATATCAGAATGTTTATTCTATTCTTTGATTCTTGGCTTCCTATTTTCACATTTTTTAAAACATACATTTCAGTTCCTTTCCACTGGATTTATAAATCAAAACATATCATTTAAGAATGTGTATTGAAATTTGCTAGTGCTCCGTAAGGCTATGAAAATTGACCCACGTATAAGTTGAGTCTGTAGAATTACAGCTACCCTAAGTCTCCCAACCAACGTGCGCAACCCAGTAGGCCATAATTCAGCACACCATTCAAACCAACGTTATTTAGTTTTTGGTTTAACATTTGTTAGAGAGAAGCTAAGTGTCTATTCATATGGTGCATACTCCATTCTATATATTCAAAGTAAGGCATTTGTTTAATGTATTAATATAATACAATGCAATAATTTGCTTGGAATTACCTTTATTTGACCACATTTTGGCAGTCATAAGAGATTACAAGTGGTCATTTTCACTCACAATAGACAGAAGCAACTGGTGTGCATAAAGAAACAGAATAGCTTCCAAATACTTTTATGTAGATTACATGCTTGCTGCTTTTCTGTAATTACTGTTCTTTTTTTTGCAATGCGTATGAAATGGCTAAACATTTAGCTCTTAGGGTTAACCTTCAGTCTTGCCGGAATGGCATTCCTAGTCAGGCTGTGGTTTCTCCTCAGCCTACCCAACTGGCAAATTCCACTGAGGGTTGGTGGGTTTTGTTTAGCTTTCTCTTTCTTTCTTTCTCTTTCTTTCTTTCTTTCTCTTTCTTTCTTTTCTTTCTTTCTTTCTTTTTCTTTCTTTCTTTTCTTTTTTTTTTTTGTGACGGAGTTTCGCTCTTCTTACCCAGGCTGGAGTGCAATGGCGCGACCTCCACTCACCGCAACCTCCACCTCCTGGGTTCAGGCAATTCTCCTGCCTCAGCCTCCCGAGTATTTGGGATTACAGGCATGCGCCACCATGCCCAGCTAATTTTTTGTATTTTTAGTAGAGATGGGGTTTCACCATGTTGGCCAGGATGGTCTCGATCTTGACCTCATGATCCACCTGCCTTGGCCTCCCAAAGTGCTGAGATTACAGGCGTGAGCCACTGAGCCTGGCAGCTTTCTTTTTCTGTTGTTGCTTGGCGGTGGTCTTTTCCTTTCTTTCCCCTTCTTTTCTCCTTCCTTATCTTCCTTTATTCCCTCTATGATTGGTATCACATGCTTCTGAGGGAGAAGACTACATTTACACTTTTTGTCCACTATGGATAGAGATCCTTGTAGAAACCTATGTTACATAGAATCATTTTTCTGATTCATTTCTGTGAGAGTTTAGAGCCCCATACTCTGGCCCCTCTAGTAGCTGCCATCCAAACTCTTAGTCTAGTCTGAGAGATTCATATATATATATATATTATATATATATATATGTGTGTGTGTGTGTGTGTGTGTGTATCAGGTATGATGAACTGTTAAGATTTGGGATTCCCTCGTAAAACATTAATTAACAGAAAATATTCACGTTTAATTTTAAATATGAATATTTAATTTATTGAAGTCAATACAATAATGTATTTTTTTCTTGAAGTCATATTTACAAATCTTTTATTATAAAATTAACAAAAACATTCCACAGTTTTAAAGGAATTTCAACTAATATTCTGTCCAATTTAAAGCTTTAACTTTTATTTTATTTTATACTTTGAGACTGAGTCTCACTCTATCACCCAGGCTGGAGTGCAGTGGTGCGATCTTGGCTCACTGCAAGCTTTGCCTCCCAAGTTGAAGCAATTCTCCTGTCTCAGCCTCTCAACTAGCTGAGATTACAGGCACCCGCCACCATGCCCAGCTAATTTTTGTCTTTTTAGTGGAGACAGGGTTTCACCGTGTTGGCCAGGCTGGTCTTGAAATCTGACAAGTGATCAGCCTGCCTCAGCCTCCCAAAGTGCTGGGATTATAGGTGTGAGCCACTGTGCCCAGCCCAGCTTTCAGTTTTAAGCTCATACATTTTAATCTTACCTTATAAATTTAGTACATTAAAACATAAAATTTTCTTTTTAAAGATTTCAAATAACAGGCAAAAAAAAAATATCTTTTAGAGGAACTAATTACTCTTTCAAATCTATAAATTAAACTTATGAAACTTATTTAAATTTTAAATTTGTATTAAGCAGTTTCACAATGAAAAAATATATATATACACACACGTGTATATATATATGTGTGTATATATATATGTATGTGTATATATATGTATGTATGTATATATATGCCTCAAATCACATGTCCAAATCAATTACTCAGTTACACATTTCACATTGGAATCATAAAGCTGATATGTTACTCTCAAAGGCAAAATTCTTTTAGACATTACAATTTCTTAAAATATCAAGCACATACTTAATACAAAATGTTAGTACCATAATTTTCGAAAACATGTCTACATTTATTTCCAAACTTTCTCCAGGATAAAAGATTCTTATTTGCTAATGAGACAGTTATATTACCTGGATGATTTTGAGGTTATCTTCTCAACTAGTGAAGGTTACATAAGAAATAGTGATGTGACCTTGTTTAAAATTTATGCGCAGGCTTTTTATGGTCACTGTGGCAGGGTCTCTAAAACTTAAGGCAGACTGCCCAATATCCTAAGCATGAATCCTATCAGTATCTTATTCTTCTGTCTATTCAAGGAACTTTACAACTCACTCTGCCTTGCCATTTTATTAGATTCAATTGCTTGGCTCCATTCTGAATTACGTTTATTATTCTTTTAGCTACTAGTACTACACAGCTTTTGACATTGTTTGATTCCACATATTGCTACAGCCAGACATGCTATTTTAATGACATGAACAAAAGATTGAGGTGTACACATTGTAAAAAGACAGAGAAAAGTACTTAGGAAAGTAAAAGACTGGAATTTACTTAGCCAGTGCACTCAGAGGCTGTTGTTACTGTGTTAAGCTCTGAACCATTGTTACTCACAGAAAACCCATCCTCATTCATTTTTTTCATTCATACATACATTTAATAAAGACTTATTAATATCCACCATTGTCCAACCTCAGAAACTAAGAAAGGAAGAAATAGTTAATATAAACAAATCATTTAAACATTTATTATAGACCTGAAATTGTATCTACATCTAATAACACCATGAATGAGGAACCACCAGTTTTATTTTACAGATGAAGAAAATAAGGCTCACAGGGGATAAGAAATTTTCCATTTTCTGTAGTAACTAAACTATCAAGTGACCAAAACCAGACACAAACCTAGTAATGGCTGGATCTAAAATGTGTATCCTCTGCCTCCAGAGAGGAACTCGTCACTTAGGGAATAGAAGTTATCAAAGGTGCAGAAGGACAAGAACAGAAATAGCAGAGATCTGAAAAGTAGAAAGCCTAATGCTTACGACCTTGCTGCTGGAACTCAGAGTGTGTGTGTGTGTGTGTGTGTGTGTGTGTGTGTAAATGTTGCAGATGAAAGAACTAGCCATGTCAGTAAAACTTTCCTGGAATCTCTGTTTCTAGGAAACAAGTACAAGAATCTTTTTCACCAACGATAAAGTGGCAATCAATCAACACAAAGTGACTATGCGAGAAGCTACCACATAGCCCTCAGATAAACTGATTTTTTAAGTTTGTGCTTGTCATATCCATTGTCTTCACAAAAGCATTAAATTATCTTCTGTGACTGCTTCATAGGAGAGGGTTATTTTATTATTATTACTTTTTAAACAGTCTCATTCTGTCACCCAGGCTGGAGTCCAGTGGCATGATCATAGCTCACTGCAGCCTCAAACTCCTGGGCTCAAGCAATCCTTTCACCTCAGCCTCCTGAGTAGCTGGGACCACAGGTGTGTGCCATCATGCTTAGCTGATTAAAAAAAAAATTTTTTTTTTTCCTGGAGGTGTCACTAGGTTGACCAGGCTGATCTCAAACACTTTAACCTTCCAAAGTGTTGAGATTCCAGGCATGAGTCAACGTGCCTCACCAGGAGAGGGTTATTTTATTGAGAAATCATAATTGTGCTATGACTGTGCACTAACCTTTTGACTTTTTTTTTTTTTCCGTAAATTTTCTAATCAGGCAATGGCAGATCCCTGAATTACAGGCATCACACCTAGAAGGAAATGACTTTTTCCTCACTGTACTTCTTGATAGAGTAAAACATCTGAAATGACAGACACCCTAAGTTTAAACACATTATAAAGTGAGCTCCTCTCATTCTTCATATTTGTGCTAACAACGTCTTGCTTATCTAGACCTCTATTTTTATGTCCCCATAGTCTGCATACATTCTTCCTTCTGACTATTTCACTGCTGGTTGCACTTTCAGAATAAGGAAAGAAAAGGAGAAGCTCAGTTAGTTTATGCTGTCTTGGCTGAGAGCCTCTGTTGTAAGAATGTGTTTTGGGTTTGGATATGCATGACCACGTGGTCACTCATTTGTTTTTGACAGGGCAAGCTGAACTCACCCCAGCTCCTGTCACAGCCACTCTGATTTTTCTGTCACCTTTTCTATTATGTGACAACCTTGAAACTGTATATTTTACATAGACTCTGCTATTCACAAGCTGGCTTTCAACTAACAATCTCATTCATTTAGAATGACTATAGAGAAACATGGTGCATCATGGACATTCTAAAAGTAGAATTCCTAAGTGCAGAATCTGCCTCTATCATGTCCCAGCTGTGTAATCTTGTGCAAAGCATTTAAACTTTTTGTGCCTCAGTTTCACACTCTAAAATAGGAACGGTTTTATCGCTACTTGATAAGTTTACTGGGAGGGTTAAATTACTAAATATATTTAAAGCCTTTGGAAGCACATCAGTTGCATAACTAGTGTTAGGTAAATGTTTGTTATCAATCTTATTTTATTAGAGAAAGGACTGACATAATTTGAGTATAGAAGGAGAGTTCTGCACTGGGTTTTCCATTGCCCCAGCTCTCTAGACCCTGAACCCATGATTAAATGAGTCAGCTGTAGATTTAGTTGTAACATAATGTGCAGGACTTATTTCCATTTGGCCTGGATCCTCATATCCTTCCAACAGTGTTCCTCTTCCATAATTAGAACTCTCTTTGACTAAAAAAAGTAAAACTGGATAACCACAGTGGCAACCAAAAGTCAGCTGTGTGAAATGACAGAACAGGAGTTTAGCAAACAAGGTATCTTGGTTTGGTTCTGTGAGTTCCATGTTTTCAGACACAGGAAATAAGTGAGTTGGATTTTCCCCATGGGCTTGCTGGAAAGGTGAGCCCATGATACTAACTTTTTTGGAGTTGGATTCTTTTTGGAGTTCAGCTCTTATGGCATTAACCAAGTTCTAAATTATAAATTATCCTGCAACAGCTGATTATAAATGAATAAACAGTAAAAGGAGTTATTCTCTGAGGACGGGGTCTGGTATTTCTGTCTCTTTCAGAGGTTTTACCAAGTGTGAGGTCTGGGAATGGGAATCCAGGCATGCCATCTGGCCAGCCAGCTCTCTCCCTCATTCCTCTTTAGTGGGGTTTTCCATTGTGTTCCTTGTTGCATCTGGTTGGTGGGTGAATACCAGTCCCAGCCAACATCTCCCCACTCTGTTACAAATGCCACACTCATTATCTGTTTAGCAGACAAAGGCTACTGTTCTAGGGCCAGGAGTCCATGCTGTATAATCCTGGCTAACACAGATGGTGTGTGGGCATGGGTTCAGAATTTTGGAGTTAGAAAAGACTGCTTACATCATCTCTACCAACATTATTCAATAGAACTTTCTGTGATGATGCAAATGGTTTATAATCTGTGCTATCAATATGGTAGCCACTAGCCACACAGGGCATTGAAGTTTGAGGCGTATGCCGGACAAAGTAAATTTTAATTTAACTCACACGTAACTAGGGGATATTACATTGGTCAAGTTGGAATTTTATACTTTTTTTTTTTATAAATGATAGAGCTAAGACCCCAAGACCCCAAGAGCTAAGAGAGGAAGAGTGAGTTGCTATAAGTCATATGGCAGATACACAGCACAGCTGGGGCTAGTGATTGGGTATACCCACTTCCATACCAGTGCTTTTCCTTTCTTACAATCTCAAAGCCATGAACACAGTTTTTCTAGAATCCCACTGGTATCAATAAAACACCAGCGCCTCTTATTTTTGTGAGACCCGTTATCCAGGAGAAAGTTCCCCATTATCACCACCTTCCTGCCGTGCTTTTCTCCTGTGACTGTCCCATCAGCGATGGGGAGTGATGTGGACACTGCTTACTCTCTGGACAAGACTTCACCAAAGGCTGGAGTGGACCAAGCACTTGGTAACTTAATCTGCAGCCCCACAGTCTGTCTCCTCCTTCAAGGATAATGTGAGCTCATTTGCTTCAGGCTCTGTATCTGGGACCCTCTAGAAAACTCTCGATGGTGAATTGTAATCATTTTCTTGAAAACTTACCAGTTGGCATCTTCTGGGATTTGTCAACAGTCTCAGCAAATCCGACGGTAAATAAGATTCTGAATGTTTGGCACATTTCAAAGCAAATTTTTGTCATCAGGGTTTGCTGGCCTCGGGGGGGTTTCTTATAAGAACATTAGCATTCATTGAAAGATTCATTTTTAAAACACTAGAAATTGATACTCGAGTGTGGCTAAGGCCTTCAGTCCTAGAAGATTTTAAACTGCCAAGTGAAGAGGTGGAAAAAAAAAATCCCTTCCTATAATTAGATACACACAACCACCATGAGGTTGAATATTTCACAGTTATCTAGCTCTTTAGGACACTAAAACTGTATTCATAGCCCTTGATCCTGAAACATGTTCTCCTGCACTGTGTTGACAAGTTGACCAGAACTAAAAGAAAGATACTAGAGTAATCACTCTACACCTCTTCCCTCTAGCTTCTCGTTCTTTTGATGATATATTCCAGAGGGCTCCCATAAGACTTTCAAGCACATCCCCATGCTTTTAATTTCTCTCATACAAGTTTTCCTGACTGGGAACAATTTATAGCCAAACCTATTTTTTTCTGGCTTACAGTAAGAACTTGGTAATGCATTTTTAAATATTTAATGTCTATGATTATTTTGCATATGTCTTTCATCTCTCTGCAGGGATTAAATATGCATGGGGAATAGTAAACAATTCCTGTGGAACTTATTTCTGAACAAAGAGTTTCTTAGCATTATGGTAGACCCTGAAGGTATCCCCTGAGTAAGCTTGAGCCAAAAAGAATGTCCTATAAGAACCATGGTCACCAGGAATCTGTAAAGAAGGAGGCAACAGAGGGACAGAGGGGTTAAAATGAAACATAATGTTTTATTTTCAATTAAAAAGCTACAACATATTTCTGTCCCTTTTAGATGTGAAGGGTAGAAGGCTCCCAGAAAGATGCATGTTTGTATGAGTGGAATCTGTGTTCTTATTTGGACGGTCAGGGCAGGAGTTTTCTTTCTGTTTAAAATAATCTCAGAATCTGATTCAGATGCAAAAACTTGGTCACCTATGGAGAGGTAGATGGCTGATACCAGTGCCCTTTTTGGCCATTTCAGGAGACCAGTAATGACTCAGATTTCTCCACAGAACAAGAGAAACTTTTCGAAATATTCAGTTCTGAACTTCTTAATGGAATATTGTGGAAACATTGTGCATATAGACAGTGAATGGGAAGGCTGTGGAGGTTCGGGATAATTTCAGCATGCATAAGCAGTGAAGATAATATTGGTTAAATGAACTTTCTTCTACTCTTTAACCCAGTTTGTGGTGTCACTACCATGGTAACCATGGTCTACACAGCAAGTCCCCCCACATAAAAAATCACCGAAGTAGGAATTAGCATTGGTGAATAGATATTAGCAGGCTTCGGAATCAAGTCACCCAGGCTTGAGTTTGAATATCTTCTTTGTAACCCTGGGAAAACTGCTTATCTTTCTAAGCCTTTGTTTGCCCCTCTCTAAGTTGCAGCTAACAGCATTCAGTTTGAAGGGTTTTTTTTATGAGAAATTACATATATTAGTGCAGAGCTTGACATGTCACCATCAAATGTGAACCACTGTCACTAGGTTTCAGTGTCTACATATTTCCTAAAATTAATAATTAGCTGATGTTAAAACTATGTAAGCTTCACTGGTGTTTCTTAAAAATATGAACCACATTTTCTACTTACCCAGAACTTCCCAACCTGTGGCTGCAAAAGGGGAAATAGCAGTGACATTCAATTCCCCTGGTTCTTGCTCCTTTTGCTCAAACCTTTCTGGACTCCCATATGTTCCTGAGTAGTCTGCATTGCCAGGTACTTTTTTTGATATCTGTCATTGCCATACAAGGCCCAGGAGCAATCATAATAATGTGGCTAACAACCTGACAAGGTTTACGCTTTCTTTAATAAATGGATAAACGTAATATCTCACCGCTATCAAAGTTACCTAAATGGCTGAAAAATAATCAAATAGTCAAATCCTTTTGAAAAATAGTTTTATACACAAACATACTTTTTTCTTCATCTGATATGCCTCCCTGGGGGGAGGTGGACACTGCCCCTCTTTAGAACCACCTGCTGCCTGCACTTCTATTGCAGCAGGTAAAGACATGTCTGTTCCTTTGTGTTATACACCATTAGACAGAAGTTCACATGGTGCTGCTTTGCTCATAGAGCTTCTCAGAAAATTGCCATCTCTACACAAGGCCTGCATATTAATCTATGGTTCCTGGTGCTGCAGGGCAATGATGCATACTTATGACACAATGCACAGTCCTTGAAGGTGGCATCCCCATAGATGATGATGCAGAACTAATTTTAAAGGATGTGATGATAGAATGAAATTATTTCATACATACATCAATACATTTTGTAAGATAGGAAGAGCTATCAAAAAATTAAGTATTATAACTATTTCTTTAGAAGGAAGTATGAATGAACTGTAGATTATGCAGAATCTTGAGAGGGGTTGATAGTTTTTAAGACAAGGGCCAGCTAGTGCCCAAGGAATGACAGCTGCTGAGGTTTTTAGAGCAATGGTGGTGAAAATGCCGTTTACAAAAAGGAAGCTGTGTCTGCCAGACTTGGCGTTTTGATAGTTAATTTATTGTTTGGGGCAATGAAATGCTGGAAGTAAATATTCAGACATTCCAGTAAACTGACCAGGTGATGTGAGATTTAAATTAGCGCTAGGTCAGGAGGCAGGAAGTCAAAGTCAACAATCAGCACAGGTGCTAGAGGACAGCCGATAAAGACTTGAAATCAAACGGAGTGAATCAGCTTTACTGTAGAAGCATGGTAGGTAAAGAGAATTCACTCCTCCTTCCATGAGCCAAAGTACAGTGGCACTCAGAACAAATTCTTTGAATGATCATCCAGTTGGATTATGGTATTCAAGACAGATCTCGCCCCTCAAAATGTGGTCCCTCAAGAAGCAGCAGCAGAATCCCCTGAGCAGTTGTTAGAAATACATAGCCCCAGACCCCCTGTCAACCCTAAGACATTCTGAATCAGAATCTACGTCTTAACCGGATCTCCAGGTATTCATATATATTCAAGTGTAAAAAAATACAAACAGGGAATTGTTTTGTTAGGAAGCAACATAAACTTGTTCTGTTTAATTTAAGCTTCAAGAGGGGATTTATCAGAAAAATGTTGGGGATCTCAAATAATAGAGGAGGAGTTGACCACACAAGAGTCATGGGAAAAAAAAAAAAAGAACCTGAACAACATGAAAAACAGAAACCTCTTTCCAGAATGTAACCATAATAAAAAACAGCTTTGCTGATCTTCCTCCCTTCCTCCCTTTCTGCCTCTCTGACTTCCTGCCTTCCTTCCTTCCTTCCTTCTCTCCTCCCTCCTTCCCTACTTCTCTTTCTCCTTTTTTTCCTTTCCTTTCTCCCTCCTTCCTTCCCTCCCTTTCTTCCTTCTCTCTTCCTTCCTTTTCTTCTCCCTCCTTGCTGCCTTCTTTCCCTCCTTCCCTTCCCTTTCCCTCCCTCCCTCTCTTCCTTTCTTCTTTCTTCCTTTCCTCCCTCACTTTCTTCCTCTTTTATTTCCTCCTTCCTTCTTTCCTTCTTTCCCTCCCTCCCTGCTTCCTTCTTTCCCTCCTTTTCTCCCTTCACTTTCTCCCTCCCTCCTTCCCTTCCTTCCTCCCTCCCTTCCTTCCCCCTCTCCCTTCCCCTTCTCCTTCCTCCTCCTCTTCTCCTTCCTCCTCCCCTTCCCCTTCCTCCTCCCCTTCCCCTTCCCTTCCCTTTCCCCCTTCCCCTTCCCTTCCGTTTATTCATTAAGCAATATTTTTTGAATGCCTACTTTCAAATTTTTGAATACCCCTTCCCCTTCCCCTTCCCTTCCGTTTATTCATTAAGCAATATTTTTTGAATGCCTACTATTTGCTATACACAGTGGTAGGCAATAGGGATCCAATGAACATAACTGAAATAGTCTCTACTCTCATGGGATTTACAGCCCCATGAGGAACATAGAATGAATAGAGAATGTAGAATTAATGAAGTAATCACATAAATATCAGCATAATCACAACTATTTGAAATTGAAAGAGGCAAATTATTTCATTAAAATATACATATTAGAACAACGCCTCCCTAGTTACCTTCCTAGTTATAACTGGAAGTTACAATTGAGTGTTACAATTGGAAGGCTAATTAGAAGCTTACAAGGCAACAATGGGATAAAGAATATTTTGCATGAATGAGAAACATGCCCTGAGGATGGAACAGATGGAGTTGCATAGTAATAGGTAGTGACTAGATCACAGAAGTCCTAAAAACCACATGTAAGAGAAACATTTCGGTTCACCAAACCCCTACCTTTTCCTCTTGAGCCTACAGCCAGATCTGCAGTTAGGTGCAGCCATCTGAGTAGGTTCTGGCTAATAAAATGTGGTTTGAAATTAATAAAGATCACCTCCAGGCCTGGAACCTCATACTGAAACCCCACTCTTTCTTATCTGCTGGTTATTCCCAAAATTTTAAAGAATGGTGGATCCTTAAATTAGAAGGTACCTAATTCCTGAATAACTGCATGGAACAGACCCATTTTCTGCCCACTTGTTTTGATTGGAAACGAAGCAAGAAACAAACCTTTATTAGATTAAACCACCGATATGTTTGAGCTGTTTCAGCGTTAGGTACCCTGCCTAATATGCACACTAAAGATTTTCCCCTTTATCCCGAGAGCCATGAAAAAGCCTTGGGGTATTTTCAGTGGAAGAGGTCATGGTCCCAGTTTTATATTCTCAAAAGATTTTCCCGGAATGGATCAGCAATTCACCTATAGATCAATCAACTATAACCAAAAATCACAGTTACACAGCAGAAAACATTTCCAGCAGAAACTCCAGAGCTGCATAATTTGGAACCATTCTTGGTGATGAGAGATTTGTATATCAAAAAAGTACCCAAAGTGTTTTCTCCTATAACATGCAGCCCATGGGTTAAATAGATTTGAAGGTGAGGGCTCAAGAGAAGGGAGAGATTGCGACTCAAGCATGAGCAAGGCACACCGCTCAAGGCACTTTGAAGGCACATGCTTCAAAGTGTGGTCTAATACCAACATGAAATCCTAATTGGAAAAATGCAAATCATCACCTGAATCATGTAGATTGCTGGGCAGAGTCCAGCAGTCTATATCTATGGTCTGACAAGTCTTCCAGGTAATTCTAACACATGCTAGAATTTGAGAACGCCATGTGCTAAACTGATAATAGTAATTAATTGAGAGGGGAAAACTATATGTAAGAAGTTGCTGTTTACAAAAGCATTTTCACACTATTTTAATATGATAACGTTTTCTAATGGCTTTCCTGGCATTTTGTGATTTCTTCTCTGCTCTTTCAGTGAGATTATACACTATCTTTTGGAAGATAAAACTGAGTTAAAGCTAGCAAAGAAAATTGACTTGAAGAGTTCTTTAAGAAAATGAGCAGGTCTTTCCAGAATAAAACTGAGGGGATCCTTTTAAGTGGGAAGTAATGAAGGTCTTCGTAGGTCATTCCACCATAAAAGACCAGAGCTTCAGGCCAGCTCAGGCCTTCCCCTGCTTCCCAATCCCCATCCCCCGCGCCTCCCTACAGCATCCTCTACTCATTTACAGCCAGAGAACAGAATGGAATTTGGATCAGAGGTCTGGGTTGCAGTCTTAGTTCCATATTTAGATAATATGTGTAATTGGGCAAGTTTATAGCTGTGGAGCTTTATCCACAAAGTGGAAGGTTGTTCAATATACATAAAAACTGGGGGCACAATGGGCTACTGTGAGCACTCAGTGAATGGTAGGGCACTAAATGGAAGTCAGACCATTTAGGGCAGAGTCCTGTCTAAGACCTTGCAGGGCATCAGATTCCCAGGAGCTCCTAGCTGGTGTTTTCTTACTGACCATGGAGGCCAACACAGTCCTGACTTGTGTCCTGGACTGCTCATCAACACAGAGCCCAGCCAGAGCAGACCTCAAGAAGATGCCGCCCACTATCCTGCCTGCTGTGTTCGCTAGGCTGCAGAGCACTTTTTACAGCATTCAGCTTATGCTGTTGTGTTTTTCATTATTGGTGTTTTTATGCCTCCCAAGGCGCTCTAGCAAAGGGTAATGAGTATCTTTTAAAAAATTTCAAACCTCACATTTGTAGCAACACACAGAAAGAGGACAGGAAAACAAAGTCTGACAATTTTTTGGAGATGCTTGCACACAGTCTCACAGGAATGAGTTTGGGACTTTGGCTGCAGAGTGTCCAAATGTGCCCGCCTGCTCGCTGGCGCTCTCTCTCTCTCTCTCTCTCTCTCTCTCTCTCTCTCTCTCTCAGCTGCTCCCCACCATTTTCATTCTTGTGCTAAACTCCATCCTCTTCCAAAGGGGCTTTGCCATTTGCTCCCACCCACCCACAGAGGCCTCTATTATTGCACAGCCCTCTATGTTTGTGTCAGGTCCAGAGCTAAACCATCAGTCCAGTGCCGCAGAAAACCTAAAGGAAGATTACTGCTCAATTTTTTTGCTAACTGGCACTCTCTTGCTTGATCCAGTTTGTTTTCTGCCCTTATCTCTTTTCCATTAGTTCCTAATATAGTAGTTAAAAAAAAAAAAAACCTAACCCTTATTAAGAGTTTTCTATTAGGCACAGGATTTAGTACTTGGTGTGCAGTTTTTCCTTTTAATCTTCACTATCACAGAAAAAGGAAGGTATCATTGTCTCATTTGAAGTTCAAAGAAGTTAGAGGCCCAGTAAGTTGAGAATTGGCCCACAGTTGCATGGATAACATGCACCAGAACCGGAATCAGAGTCCATGTTCTCTCTCTCTCCAAAGCCACCATGCTGCTTCGTCTGCTCCGGGACATCACCACCTGGGCTGTATGTAAATTCTGAAATATACTTTGCGTTCTTTGCCACTGGTAGAGATGATTGGTAGTTAGACATATGCAATAATGTTCCTCTGGCAAATATGTTGGCTGTGAGTGCAATTTTTTTTTTTTTTTTGAGACAGAGTCTTACTCTGTCACCCAGGCCAGAGTGTAATGGCGCAATCTTGGCTCACTGCAGCCTCTGCCTCTTGGGTTCAAGAGAAGAATTTGTGTCCATATTGGATAAGGGGTATCCTCCTGCCCCAGCCTCCTAAGGAGCTAGGATTACAGGTGCAGACCACCATGCCTGGTTAATTTTTATATTTTTGGTAGAGACAGGATTTCACCATGTTGGTCAGGCTGGTCTTGAACTCCTGATTTTGTGATCCTCCCACCTCAGCCTCTCAAAGTGCTGGGATTACAGGCATGAGCCACCGTGCCTGGCTAAGTGCAAATTTAATAAGTGACCAAACTAGGATGTAAATCCAGATGACAAATTTTGGACTCAAGAGGTACTGAATAATTTTATTTTATTCTGTTTTCTACAATAAAATTTTATTTAATAATGAAATCACCAAACTATTTAAAATATACATTTATATATATATACACACACACACATATATATATAAATATAAATATGTAAAATAGAATTTCTATTTCTATTACATGTTTGTTTACAATGTTCCAGGCCTGATTCTAAGCACTTGGTATATAATAATTAATTCAATTTCACAGCACCTTATGAGGCAGACATTACTATCTCTGTTACACAGAGAACTGCATTACAGAGAGGTTAAGTAACTGCTGGAAATGAGATTCTAACCCGGCAGATCTGACTCTCAAGTTCTTGTGCTTAATCACTCAAAGTTCTCCATCTGTTACGTATCACTCTCCCATGTCTCTCCTGGCCCCTACCACTTTGTTTCAAGGGAAAAGGAGCATCCACCCAACTCCTCAGTAGGCCAATTCCTGACTCAATGATTATTTTTCCCCATCTTTCCCTTATTTTTTCAGTCTCCTACTCATATTGGGTAAAGAAGCATTTGTGTCCATATTGGATAAGGGGTATCAGAACGTTTAGTACTTAGTCTCTTTGTCTCCAGCTTTGGGGCATTGTTGCCAATTCTAGGACAACAGGAAAAGTTTCACTCAGTTTTCTGCAATGCTTACTAAACCTCCATTATGGGCTGGAGTTCAAATGTGTATCAGCCAGGACCCCTGCCCTGAAGAAAAAGCTAGTTTTGTTGGAGAATTGCTAAAACTGTTCTAATACAAGGTGAAATGTGATTGCTACCCTTGTAGAAGGCACAATTTTCTATGGGAGTCTGGCAGAAGTGTTCGAAGTAGTAATGAGAGAACATTTAATTTGGGTGACAAAGGATGAGGAGATAGTCTCTTACACACCATCCTGTTCTGAGAATGATAGGATGCTTGTGTTAGAAGAGACCTTTCAGATCATTTAATTTGTACTACCTGCATTCTCAGATGAGAAGATAAAATCAGAGAGAAAAGTTTGTCTTTCAAGGTCACACAGTCTTTAGGCAGAGACTTACTAGAATCCTGACCTGTAGGTTGGGTTCCTTTTCTTACACCATGTGGTCTCCAGATGTCACCACACCTCCAAGTTCCAAGCCCTGTCCTAACCACATACCGACCATCCTCACCTTGATCAGCTTTTCAGGTCAGATGAGATCAAGGAAATGAGGCCTGCATGTATACTTAAATTTTATTTAAAGACATGTCCACCCTGTCCTTTTCTTGATGACATGCCAGAATTGGTCAATCATAGCTGGTCATTTGTTCTGCCAGCTCTTTAAAAGTCCACAAATAAATAATGTTCAGTCTCAACCTCCACAGGTTTACGACCCGTTGCTTTCCTTCCCCACATTTTCTACCAGCATACCCAATAAACTCTGTACTGTGACCAGACCCTTTCCCTTCTGTTTTAATTTATGCATAAGTATTGATGAAAAATAGCAAAAATTTCAGGACAGTTCTTTAATGTTATGATTTAACCCTTGCAGCATGTTCTATGTTTGAAGAACACTTGCTTATTAACCTCTTCATGCTGACTAATTTCTTCACCAGGCCTCTTAGAAGAGTGCCAGTTTGTTTATTTCTAGGCCTTAACTAATAGACAGTGATAATAATGACCCAGTAGGACTGGAAGGGACTTTAAAGAGATCATAGAAGAATAGGATCTACTCCCAGAAAAGCCTGCATGGAGGCTACCCTGGAGTCTTTCTCCCAGCTTCCGAAGGTCATTTCCCTCATTCTCTGTTCTCCTAAATTCTCTAGGAGCTACTGGTGCCAATCATTCTCTTTGATGCCTTCTTGCCAGGTAGACATATGAAGAATGAACTTGTTGCATCTTAATTGTGGTTTCTCAAATCTGTCCATTAGGAGTCAGCATCTCCAAACGGTCATGATACACGCCCAGATGGAAAATCATCCTGATCTCAGTTCAACAGAGCTCTTGAGGACTGGATTTTACAGATTCACCTTGTGGGGTTTTAAATACAGATTATCACAGGAAAGATATGGAAAGGAGAAAGGGACTTTGATTGATTGCATAGCAGCCAAGGGCCACTCATGTTCTAGAAATTTTACATACTGATTTCCTTTGGTCAACATGATAGCCATGCTTTCCAGATATTTTTATCCCTATTTTAAAAAATGAAGTATCTGAGGCTAAGAGAAATTCGGTAACTCATCTAAAGTCCAACAGCTCTGAAATGGTCAACTGCAATTTAAAGCAGAATTGGCTTGATTCCAACTCCAGAACTCTTTGTCATAGAACAGTCCTAGGAGATTTCAAAGACCTTGGGATTGGGGGTTGCAGAGCATACCTTCCATTTTTTGTCTTTCCAGCATCCAAATCCCTTTAGTATGGAAATAGCGTGTAAAAACCCAACTGCTTTCAATACACATATTGTGACTGGAGCTACTTAATATCTTTGCTTACATAAAGATATGATGAAATGTCTCAGAAACAGCTGATTACACAGCATCAGATCCCCTAAACTAAAGAGATTAGTTTGGAGATGAAGAAATGGTCCTCTCTGGGCCAACGAGAACCTGTGGCAGACAGAATCATGGCCACAAAGATGCCCGCCTCATCCTAATTCCCCAAACCCATGTTTTCTTTCATGGCAAAAGGGACTTTGCAGGTATGACTACGTCCTGATATGGGGAGTTTATCTTGGATTATCTGAGTGGGTCCAATATAATCATCAGAATTCTTACAAGAGGGTGGCAGGAGGTTTAGAGTCAGAGTGTATTACTCAGGGCTTTCCAGAGAAACAAAGCCAATATAATGCACGCGTGCACACACACACACACACACACACACACACGCGCACACACACATTTGTTATAAGGAAGTGGCTTAGATGATTATGAAAGCGAAGGAGTCCTAAGATCTGCAGTTGGCTAGCTGGAGACCCAAGAAAGCCAATGGTGGTGTTTTTGTCCAAGTCTGAGAGCCTGACAATCAGGAGAGCCTGTGGTGTAAGTTTCAGACCAGAAGCCACAGGCTAGAGACTCGAGAAGAGCTAATGTTTTTGAAAGAAAACAATAAAACAAAACAAAACACCAACGTTCCAGCTCAAAGTGGTCAGGGAGGAAAAGTTTCCTCAAACTTGAGGGAAGGTCAGCATTTTGTTCTATTTAACTTTCAACTGATTGAATGAGGTTCACCCACATTAGGTAAGGTAATCTGATTTACTGTCTACTGATTGAAACGTGAACTTTATCCAAAAACATCCTCACAAGAACAATATTTGGCCACATATCTGGGTACCTATAGTCTTATCCTAGTCAAGTTGACATGTATTATAAATTAACTATCACATAGACAATTAGTTGTAATGACAGAAACAGAGGTTGGTGAGAGAAAGAGAATGACAGAGAGATGGAGGGGAGGGAGAGAGAAAGAGGAGAGAGGAACACAAAGGAGAGATCTGAAGATGCCATACTCTTGGCTTTGAATATAGAAAAAAGGGATAAGCCATGAGTGAAGGAATGCAGGCAGCCTTTAGAAGCTGAAAAAAAATCAAGGAAATATATTTTCCCCTAGAGCCTTTGAAAGAAATGTAGCTCTGCTGACCCATTTTGAATTTTTGTGATTTCCAGAGTTATAAGATAATAAAGTTGGACTATTTTAAGCCATTAAGTTTGCCTAATTTGTACAGCAGCATTGGGAAACCAATACAAGGCCCTATTTAAAACTCTTTCTAGACCCATAGAGGACCCTAGAGAATAGAAGTACTCTTGTTCCATAAGGGTCCCTAAGCCAGTAAAATACAAGCTGGGAGCTCCTGATGGTAATTCTTACCATCACATTGGGAAAACCTATCTGTGGATAAAATTAACCACAAGGAAAACAGGACACTTAGATAAATAAACACAGATTTCTTTTTATTGTTTTAAAAACACGTAACATGGCATCTATCCTCTAAACACATTCTTAAGTGTACAATACATTATTGATGCCTAGAGGCACAATGTCACATAGCAGATCTCTAGAGCCCGTTTACCTTGCTTAACTGAAATTTTATGGCAGTTGATTAGTAATGCCCCATTTCCCCTTATCCCAGCCCCCGGCAATGACCATTCTACTCTTTGATTCTGCAAACTTGACTACTTCAGATACCTCACCTAAGTAGAATCATGCAGTAGGTGTCTTTCTGTGAACGACCTACTTCACTTAGCCTAATGTCCTTAGGTTTCACCCATGTTGTCACATGTTGTAAAATTTCCTTTTTTTTGAAAGGCTGAATGGTATCCCATTGTATGAATATACTCATTTGGTGCAAAAGTAACTGCAGTTTTTGCCATTAAAAGTGATGGCAAAAACCACAAATTAGTTTTGTGCCAAACTAATACCATATTTTCTTTATCCATCCTACTGTCAATGAATATTTAGATTATTTCCACATCTTGCTATTGTGAATAGTGCTGTAAGAACATAAAAGTGCTAATGTCTCTTTGAGATCATGATTTCAATTATTTTGATAGACATATGTGATTGACGAATCATATCATAGTTTTATTTTTAAATTTTGAGAAACCTCCATATTCTTTTCCACAGCAGCTTCATCATTTTACGTTCCCATCAACACTGTGCAAGGATTCAAATTTTTTCACATCCTTGCCAACACTTGTGGTCTTATTTTTGTTGATAAAAGCCATCAGGTCAGGTATGAGGTAATATCTCATTATGGATTTGATTTGCATTTCCTAGATGATTAGTGATGTTGAGGATTTTTTTCATATATCTATTGGCCATTTGTATGTTTTCTTTGACACACAAGTAGAAATGTTTATTCAAGTTCTTAGTCCACTTTTAAAGCAGATTATTAATATTTTCACTAGTAAGTTGTAGGAGTTCCTTATGTATTATGGAGATTAACCATTAATCAAATATATGGTTTTAAAACATTTTCTCTCACTTCATAAGTTGCCTTTTCACTTTGTTGATTGTTTTCTTTGCTGTGTGAAGAAAATGTACAGATTTTTGACAACATTGTCTGAACATCTGGAACTAATCGTGCCTGAAGACTCATGCCATAGACTTTTCAATTCCTTCATCCAAATTAAACCAGTTTTAGATGGATTTCTACCATTGTCAAGCTGAAGAATCTTGAGTAAAACAAGATTGTAGACTTTGGTGCCTATTTACTGTGTCAACATAGCTAAGCTGGAAACATCCAGAATTCTCTTCCTATAAGGTTCCACATTAGGTATGGCCACAAAGATATTTGCATGTAATCTGGAAGATAGAAGCAAATCAGTAGTAATTATGCTCTGAAGATCAGTGCAAGGCATTGGATGTTGTTGCGGGTCATGCATGCTGTTACTGATCTGCTATCTCATCTTGTTGGTATGCATATGGCAGCGGAGCCAGGCCTGCAGTTCCTCCAGATCCTGATGGACAGCATCTCAGAAGCATAGATTAGGTACGGTACCAGCTGTGCAGCTCTACAGCAAAGCTCACTGTCTCCTCCTGCAGACCAACCACATCACTGAGATTGGAGGTAGTGAGAAAGGGTTCCACATATGTCCTCACCAGTCCTGACTTCATATCCAGCTTTGGTTTCTGACTATTGACTCTGTTAATGTATGCTGACTTCAGGCACACACCAAGCCCAGATGCCACAATGTTCTATAGACTTCTCCATCAGCGCCTGCAATTTTATGAAGTCTACTTTCTAATTTAAAATCCCTCAGTCCATATCATCAAATCCTAACTAATGCACACACTAAGAGTGCCCCTAGAGCCCATCAACAGCAGGCATTGGCTGAGAGGATTTCAGCAACGAGAATAAAAGTTCATTTGCTTTTATTTTAATAAAATTTGCAGAGATTTTAATATCAGCTATAAATAGCTCATTTATTAACATAGAAATTTCTTAGGTGACCAAACATCACCAAATCAGTCTATAAATATGGACAATATGTTGAAAAGTTTAAGGTACAGGGAAAGCTAGAGGCAAATAAAAATCTTTCAAATTATGGGCAAGGTAGAAATAAATAATTTTTTATCAGGACAGAATTGGAATCCAGGGTTACGTTTTGCTACAATGTAGGTTTTCATTTCTTTGCAATTCCCTAAAACATGTTGTTTTAGACTTAGTTGTTTTCTCCCTTACACTCTGGCAGCAGTTTTCAGTCATAGTCTACGGAAACAAAGCCTCTTATTAGAGAGATTCCGATGAATTTAAATATTAAATATGAGTAAAAGCATGTGGTGCCCAAATACTAACTAAATAGTTCTTAGGTGTGCTGGTGTTCCCTGTTTACCTTGCTCGAGATTTAGTATGTTCCCATCTTTGAGCTGTTCTTTTTCCTCAGAGTGTGAGTCCCTGCAGGTGACGTATCTATGAGCCCTAGTTGACTGACTTCTGTTGGCTGTGACCAGTGAAAGCAGTGGCAGGAGGTCATATAGTGGAGAAAGAGAGACATTTGGTGCATTCATCTTTGCTTTGACACTGCATGATGTGAGCCCACTCCACTGTCCCTTCTCTCAATGGACTCTGTGTGGAATAATGCTACTTCCACTTTCTGTCACTTCAACACTAGGTGTGATGTATCAGTTAACACTGTTGCAGTGATGCTGCATAGCAAACCACCCTAAACTTAGTGTTTTAAACCATAACCATGTCTGTTGTTCACAGTCTATTACTCGGCTAGGCAGTTCTACTGATGGTGGTTGGACTTGGCTGGATACTTCTTATCTCAACTGAGGCACCCGCAAATGTTGGTTGTTAGCTAAACTACAATGGCCATGGCTTGGGTGGGTCAGCTCTGCTCCATGTAATCTCTCATTCTTCAACAGGCTAGCCCAGGCTTGTTCTTATGGGGATAATAGGTTTCCAATAGAGAAAAAAAAAATGTGCAAGCCATTTTGAAAGCTATGATTGTCTCATTAATAAAGTCACGTCACATGGCTGAGCTGGAGTCTGCATGGGATGATACTGGAGAATTGTAGGGCTATGTTAGGAAGTGAGGGCTTCCCACTGCTGCTGATCTCTGGTGCTTCCTCTGCAATTTTGCCCACACCTCTTTAATGTCTATTCTGGCCATCTGAGTTGAATTTTGCTTCCCCTAAGGACTCTGGCCAATATACTTTGGTAGTCTAAAAGGATACTACAATTAAAAGAGAATGTCCCTTCTTCTGAAATTCAAGGAGTAACTATCACCAGCATGATATCTCACATGATTGTTTACTATTTGATCTTGATTTATTAAGTCGAGAGAATTCTACTTTCTGTGTTTGACTGAAGACCTAACCAGGAATAGAAATGGATAAAAAACATATGACGTGGCTACTGAGTAAAGGGGTTACTTGGATGCAGCAATCCTGTTTCCTTCTCTAGATCATCTGAAGAAAAATCATGTCGTTTCTCTAGGCTTCCAGTTTCCCATTTCTGAAGTGAGAGGGTTAAATTAGGAGCCCTATCAGGTCACCTGCTTTACCAGAGACAAGGCCCTCTTGTGAGCCATCACCACCTGTGGGAAGAACTGCTGAAAATGTTGCCAGAACTGTCATTATCTGCTGACATCTCATAAGATGAAGTAACCTGTGGGTAAACAGCTTAAAAATGTTGTTGGTTTTTTTTTTCCTCAAAATAATGATATGTAAAAGCCTAATTTGGGTAAGACAATTGGAAAGTACTGGAAAATAAAGTCTGTGAAACAGACATACTTTGGTCATGCCCCCAAAAAGTTTGCAGTCTATATGGGAGGCAAATAATAAATATAAATTATGTCCTGTGCAATAGCATTACAAAAGGAAGAGTGGGTAAAATACCTAATGAAGATTTCATTTGTAGGGAAGGACTCCGGGAGGCGGTAAGATCCACATTGCTGTTTTAAAAGAAAGTAGAAGATGGCAGGCAGAAAGTAGAAGATAGGGAGTGGGACCGAGAGAAAACGGTCTATGGTTTCTACCTTTCTGCCCTTCTAGGAGTCTGTTAAATTTTCTCTTCAACTACCCTCACCCTTATGGATGGAGTGTGTGTTGCTTCCCCTTGATTCTATGTGACTTGCTTTGCTCAGTGGAATGTAGACAAATGTCACAATGTGACAATTCAGGGCCTAGGCCCAAGGAGGCATCACTTGGTCCGCTTGCCCTTTCTTACTTCTCTGCCATCACCACAGGAAGAATCTACCCCAGCTAGCGTGATATGCTAAGGAAGGGAGTGATCTGAGCCCAATCCCCCATGAAGAACCACACACACTGGCCTCATAGCTTGAAGCAGAGCTACCCAGCCAATCAAACAGTGGGTCAGCTGACCCATAGCCAGCCTACAGATGCATGAATCAGCGCAGGTGAGATCGACAAAATTGTCCTAATCAACTTGCAGATGTGTGAAAAACACAAGCTCATCTTTGGTTGTCACTGAGATAGTTATTTGTTACACAGAATTGTCATGGTGAGAGCTGGCAAAACAGGAACATTCTTTGTTCCTTCCTGCATTCCACTCATAGGGTTTGAGGGAAGAGCATATGTAAAAATCTACAGCAAAGGGGATCCTGGCCAGTGTATCAGTTTCCTAGGGATGTCATAACAAATGATCACAACTAGGTGGCTTAAAACAACATGAATAGATTCTCTCATCGTTCTGGAGGCTGAAAGTCTGAAGTCAGGGTTTCAGGAGGACATTTTCTCTCCAAAGGCTCTCAGGAAGAAATCTTTCTTGTGACCTTAAGCTTCTGGTGACTCCTGGCATCCCAAAGCTTGTGGCAGCATAACTCTAAACTCTGCCTCCATTTTTACATGGGCATCTTCCCCATGTCTCTGTGTCTCATATATATTTCTTCCTTTTCTTTTGAGAACACTAGTCATTGGATTTAGGGCCACCTTAAATCTAGGATGATCTAATCCTAGCGTCCTTAACCCAGTTACATCTGCAAAGGTTCTGTTTCCAAATAAAGTCACATTCACAGATTATGGGACTTCAGACTTAGACATATAATAGTTGGGAACACTATTTAACCCACTACAGACAATATGAGAAACTGAGAGAAATTCAGTGCAGGAAGACTCAATACCCTACTGGGTAAGCGGGAATACCAATGATATTCTACCTCATTGGAAGAATCACTGGGAGGATTAAAGAGTTCATAATGTAGAAAACATTAAAGCAAGCTGGGCCCGGTGGCTAATGCCTGTAATCCCAACACTTTGGGAGGCCAAGGCGGGTGGATCACGAGGTCAAGAGATCGAGACCATCCTGGTCAACATGGTGAAACCCCGTCTCTACTAAAAATACAAAAAATTAGCTGGGCACAGTGGTGTGTGCCTGTAATCCCAGCTACTCAGGAGGCTGAGGCAGGAGAGTTGCCTGAACCCAGGAGGCGGAGCCAAGATCACGCCATTGCACTCCAGCCTGGGTAACAAGAGCGAAACTCCGTCTCAAAAAAAAAAAAAAAAAAAGCATTAAAGCAGTATCTGGATGGTAAATGGTCGGTGAACACTGGCCATCATCATTACCATCCCCATTAGTTATGGTCATTTATTATTGTTGTTATCACCGTCATAACTTAGAGAATTATTCCTGCCTTATCAACTTCAAAAAGTTGGGTGAAAATAAGATGGGATACTACATGGCAAAGCATTTTTTTAAAATGTTTTTAAATATCACAAAAATAACATGTTGCTTCTGAAAAATTCGTGTGCATATATTTTTAATAAAGCAAATTGTATTAAACACACAGTGAGTGTTACATGGGGAGACATGGTAGGTAAACCTTTTCATAAAGTGAAGGATGCCTCATATAATCCTTTTTTAATGAATCAGACTTTGTACAAATCAGATGGCTAAAAGAGAAGCACATCTGCTAACTGTAATTGATGCAACATGCTACAGAATAAATTTAAAAGAAAAACGTTTTATTAAAATGACAAAATTGAGACAAGAACACAAACTGGTGTTTTTCTTGGCTGGAATCCTTGGGAACCCTGGATACTCCCACATAAATACACACCATTGTCAGATTTTCTTAGGTAAATGCTTATTTATCTTCTTTTGGGATGCCTTTCATGTGGAGTATCATTTTTATAACGTTTTAAAAGCTCTTCTACACTTTTTCAGTAACCTTCTCATTGGCCTGGGAAATGTCCTTTTTGTCAAACAGTGGGAGGAAATAACTTGCTTCACCTTTTAAAATATGAAATCAGGTTTTAGTGATGAAACATGAACTAAATAAAACTAAGGATTGCTATTTTTGGTCTGGTTTTATTTGTAGGCTCAGAAAGTATTTATTGAGGACCCATGATGTTCCAGGCCCTATGCCAAGTGGTGGGGCAGCAACTTAAGTAAAATATTGTCTTTACTCTCCACACATACATACAGGGAAGTGCTGAAGACAGATGAGAAAATCAGCAAGCACAGAACAGTATATAATGATCATTTTAGTGGTTCCATTGAGAGAGAGCTATAAGAACACAAGGCTAGGTATCCTGATAAATGAGGTGGGGGTAATGAACTCTGTCAGAGGGAATTGTTGCAGAAGTTGGCCATTGAAGAAGAGAAAGCAGGAGCCTCAGTCATGTCAAAGAGAGGGAACTGCATGTACGTATCTGTGTAGCTAGAATAAAATTCACTGGGGTCAAGGATTTTGTTTTGGTCAGTAAATATTTGTTGAAAGAATGTCAAATGTTTCTTAACATTAATGAGAAGAATGTGTCAGAGTAGGAGATAGAACTGTGGGGATATCCTGGGGCTATATATGATGGACCCTGTGTGCTGAGCTAAGGCCTTAGCACTTCATCTTGAATGTGTTCTCACAGGAGATCCACTGGTAGAAGCCTGAGGGAGAGACTGGAAGGGAATGAGCTTGAAGAAAGGGAAAATAATTGGAAAATGAAGTCATCAATTTAGGATACAAAAGCCTCTTCACGGACAAGTGAAAGTAGAGGGTAACAGACTTTGAAGGCAACACAAAGAGAGCAGTTATGAAAATGGATGATCAGTTGGATATGCAGTGGGGAGGGCCTACCTGGGAGAGTCTAGAGCCGTGATGTTCAGCATAGTAGCCATTGCCATGTGTAGCTAATGACCACTTTAGACGTGGCTAATACAATTTGAGACATGCTGTAAGTGTCTCACGCCTAATTTTAAAGATGCAGTATTAAAATGCAATGTACAATATCTCAATAATAATTTTGCATGAAATGATACTATTTTGGAGATAGATTAAATGGAATATATCATCAAAATTAATTTCACGTGTTTCTTCATACTGTTTTACTGTGAGTACCAGAAAATGTTAAATTACCTATGTTGCCCACATTTGTGGCTCATGTTACATTTTTAATGAAGAGCAGTGACCTAAAATTAATACCTAAATATAGTTTTTTTTAAATCTTGAGACACTTTGTAATTGTGTTGTTATTCAACAAGTAGAAATGACAGAAGGAGGAATGTTCTGGAAGGATGAAATAAGTGTCTAGTGGACTTCCATGTGGAGCTGTCTACTGTGTTGGTATGTTAAATGTGTTGGAGGTTGAGGATGGAGATTGGCTGGAGACAGTAGATTTGGAATGGGTGTCGGTGTGTTCATCCAAGCACCAATATTTCAGTAATTGCCACAGACCAGGCATCATACTCAGTACTTTACATACATTGCATTTTCTCAATAATCCTGATTCCTGTAGTATCATTGTTATTATCATCCCTGTTTTTCTAATGAGGAGACTGAGGTTGGAGTAAACAAGTTTCCAAAGTTATGAGGCACGTGCTCGTGATGCTTAAGCTTTAGAGCCCTGCTCTTGAAGGGAGGCAGTCCAGGGATTAGCCTATTTCTCTCTGAAGATGAAAATAGAAAGCAGTACCTCTAGCCATGTGCCCTGCGGGTCACTTTAGTACCCTGGAGATGATCCTGGGGCTGCCAACTTTAACTGTACATTCTCTCAGCCACACTGATCGATTATATCTGATACAAGCCTCAAGCATCAGGGCTATGTCTTTACTCAGAAGAGAAGGATCTGAGGGAGATGCTACTCCACTAAGTACCTGTGTCTCAGGCTTCATGGCCAACTCATCCCCCAGGATCATCCCTGCAGAAATGTGGAGCTGGAGGGTAGGGACCAGCAAGAATCTGGCTGAGGTGGGCCAGCTGCTGAGTTGTTATCAGGGTCCACACCAAGAAACGTCATGTCTGGAGATACCAAGGCTGCTCCTGAGTGGTTTGTGAAGCACTCTTCACAAAAAACCTAAGAACTTATAGCTGTGTTGTTACCCAGAGTGTGTCAAGAAACTAAAGAAAACTCTTCTAAATGATCAGAAATAAAAAAGTGAATTGTATGCATCCATGCCAAAGGAAATTCTGAAATAGTTTCTCTAGTGAGAAATTACAAGACTTTGTTATATAAGGAGCCAATCGAAGAATATAGACTGTGTAGTCAGCAACATAAGGAAAACTATTTATCTGCTCACATTAAAGAATCGTTTTACCTGTTTTAGAGCTTCATATACATGAACTACTATACAACGTACTCTTGTATTTGGCTTGTTTAGTGCAGCATAATTTTTTTTATATTTAGGCATGTTTTTACATATATTGGTAGTTCCTTCCTTTTCATTTCTGGGTAATAGTCCATTGTGTGAATATATCAATATTTTTAATTCATTTATTTTTTAATGAACATTTCAGTTGTTTTCAGTTTGGATCTATTATGAATAAAGCAGCTATGAAACTTTTTTTCATTCTTTTTATAGACAAATGTTTTCATTTTTTAGGGAACTGCTTTGCCACAGGGTAGAAGAAATGGTTACCTTCATAAGAAACTACCTAGCTGATCTCCAAAGTGTTTATTTCTTTTCCGCCCCATCAGTAATGTCTGAAATGAAAAATGAACATGTTTTATGTGTTTTAATTATTTCTCAAAGATGACTACTCAAATACATAAGCATCAAACCCCACAACACTTGGGCTGTTTTGTTAAGGTGGTAGAGTCAGACTCCAGACCCCTACGCTATGAAGAGGAAATAAGTGGAACGGGTTCAGAGCCACGTCAAATACCAGCACTCCTCTGGGTGAATCTCACAGAAGCACTTTGAGATGGTTAACTTTATGTATCAACTTGGCTAGGCCATGGCACCCAGATATTTACTCAAATATTGTTCTAGATCTATCTATGAAGGTATTTTTATATGAGATTTCTACTTAAATTGGTAGACGTTATGGTTTGAATATTTGTCCCATCTGAATCTCATGTTGGAATGTGATCCCCAGTGTTGGAGTGAGGGTTCGTGGGAGGTGTTTGAGTCATGGGGGTGGATCCTCATGAGCGGCTTGCTGCCTGCCTCATGTTTGAATGAGTGCTCACTAGATTAGTTCATACAAGAGCTGATTGTTGAAAATCTCTTTTACTCCCTTTCTGTGAGCAACATGCATATTCCCACTTCACCTTTCACCATGATTGGAAGCTTCCTGAGGCCTCACCAGAAGTAGATGATGGCATCATGCTTCTTGTACAGTCTGCAAGATCATGAGCCAAATAAACCTCTTTTCTTTATAGGCCTCATATATTCCTTCATAGCAATGTGAAATAGACTAATAAAGAAGACTTGAGTGAAGTACGTTACCTTCCATAATGTGAGTGAGTCTCAACTAATTGGTTGAAGGCCTGAATAGAAAAAAGACCAATCTCCCCTGAGGGAATTCTGCTAGCAGATCACCTTCAGATTTGAATTGCAGCATCAACTTTTCCCTGGGTCTCAAGCTTGCTGTCCTACCCTGCAGTTTTTGAGATTTTGGATTTGTCAGCTTCACAACAATCAGATGAGCAATTTCTTTTTTTAAAATTATTATTATACTTTAAGTTCTGGAGTACATGTGCAGAATGTGCAGGCTTGTTACATATTCTCTGTCTCTCTACACACACACACACACACACACACACACACACACCTTGATACATCTTGTTTTTCTGGAGAACCCTCATACACACTTTGCCTCTCATCTGGGATCCTGAAGGACCACCAGCATTCAGAACAGACTTCTCTCCAATTTCCTCTCTTTCCTAACTTACTACCAACCCAGTAAAGATAAAGTTCTGTTAATGTTATGAACACTCTTAGAAAGCAAAACTTAATTGACCTAAAACAACCTTTCTTCCCCACAGAGGAAGCCCTTTTGTTTGATCACATGGAGAAGGCTTGCTCTCTTTGCCTTGGGCACATTCATGCACATTTCTAAACGGAACAGACTCTCCCTTTTTACTCCTGCTCTGGTCCCTTCTTTCTCAGCTTTTAGGCTGGCTGTTGTTTTCTTCTCACTACAGCAAGGAGGTCATACAGTGTACTCGATATACAGCTCTTAAAGAAAGGAAAGTAGGAATTACTGTTTTCACAATGTAGCAAGAGCCACCATACACATTAGCTCCAGACACAAAATTGCTGCTTACTAACCTGGCCCTGCCTAACAATGGAGCTAGGGATGATACAGGAGAACACAGTCCCCAGTGCAATTAGCCACTAAAGTAAGCTCTGACTTTAAGAGCTACTGAAGGCTTTCCTGCGAGTGTGATCCTGGGCAAGGGAAAGACTTCTTTTTCTCTGCAGTTGGACACTGGACATCTCAAAGTTCACCACTTGCCCAACTCCTAGCCTTACCCATCCACAGAACTGAAATTTTTGCTGCTTTTGCCTTGACACTGAGCTAAGGCTCAGCTGTAGTTGTGACCTGTGAAATCAGTGGAGCTGATAGGCTAGAGTTTGTTTGCAATACTAATGAAAACCTGTTCCTGGTGCTTCTCTTATTTATTGTTAGCTTCATCATCATCATCATCATCATCATCATCGATATGGTTTGGTTCTGTGTCCCTACCCAAATCTCATCCCGACTTGTAATACTTACATGTCAAGAGAGAGAGGTGATTGGGTCCTGGGGTGGTTTCCCCCATGCCATTCTTGAGATAGTGAGAGTTCAGTAGATTTGATGGTTTATAAGTGTGTCGAAGTCCTCCTTCACTCTTCTCTCTCCTGCTGACGAGTGAAGAAGGCGTCTGCTTCCCCTTCTACTATGATTCTGATTCCTGAGGCTTCCCCAGCCATGCAAAACTGAGTCAATTAAACTTCCTTCCTCTATAAACTATCCAGTCTTAGGTATTTATTTATAGCAATGTGAAAACAGACTAATACAATCAAAATTCCTAACAGTAACGTTTACGCCAATATGTTTTGTCCATATAGAACTGCATTCAGTTTTATTTGCCTAAAGGTAAGAGTCAAGCTAATCATGCTGTGAGGCACCCAAAAGGTTTGAGATTCTTTTGGCTTCTCCTCCAGGGCAATAGCAAAGGGGAATTCCTATGAGAAGTTACATGACTTTTCAATTCTGTGAAAAAGAAGTGGAAGAAAAATGCTAAAGAATTTCTCACACCTGGATAGATTTTTATCTTTCAGCATTAAAACTTTCTCATGTTTTAAATTTCCAAGGATAATAGAGATAGTGGAGAGGCTGTGATAGTAGGTTAAATTGCACACAGAACTTCCCCAATGTTGAACAATCCTTTTGTTAAGAAGGGACGGGCCAGGCGCGGTGGCTCAAGCCTGTAATCCCAGCACTTTGGGAGGCCGAGGCGGGTGGATTACGAGGTTAAGAGATCGAGACCATCCTGGTCAACATAGTGAAACCCCGTCTCTACTAAAGATACAAAAAATTAGCTGGGCATGGTGGCACGTGCCTGTAATCCCAGCTACTCGGGAGGCTGAAGCAGGAGAATTGCCTGAACCCAGGAGGCGGAGGTTGCGGTGAGCCGAGATCGCGCCATTGCACTCCAGCCTGGGTAACAAGAGTGAAACTCCGTCTCAAAAAAAAAAAAAAAAAAAAAAAAAAAAAAAAGAAGGGACAAGTTCCCTAGGGGCAGTAGAGGTGAAGGAAGAAGCATTCTCTTACCACCATGAACAAAATGTCACGTAGTCTTGTTTCAGTCATTCCCATTCCCTAATCCTCTAGAAGCACTATTTTCTGAAGGTGAGATGTAATCTATCTCCCCAGAAGAAGGTTAGGAGCCAGTTCCATCTCTATTTCAATTTTTTTTTTGGTCAATTTCTTTGATTTTCTCTCTCTTCCTCCCTCCCTCCCTCCCTCTCTCCCTCCCTCCCTCCTTCCCTCCACACTCACTCACTCACTCTCTCCTCCCTCCTCTCTCTCTCTCTCTTTCTTTCTTTTTCTTTCTTTCGTTCTCTTTTTCTTTCTTTCATGTTGGTTGCTATCCTGAGAACTCTATACGTTCTCAGGATACAAGTCTAAAAACTTCTTTGAATCCTGGCTTTGCCCCTAAAGTGTCTACACAACCCTGTTAGTTAAACTTTCTGAGCCAGATTTATCTCATCTCTAAATTAGGGAAAATAATAACCATCTCAAAGAGTTTCTTTGAGAGTAAATAATAAAATCAGTAGCCCACTGATCCCTGGCAGAGATGGCTTTGTGACCATTCACAGTGTATGCTCCTCTTCCAGAATGACTGATGGGAAATGATGGTTCATCTGGAAACTCCATTTCCCAGCTCTCCTACACCTAGGGGGTCATGTGGCTAGCTCTGGCTAATGATATGTGAGTGGAAGTGATGTATGTCACCTTTGATCCTAGCTGGTTGAATGTATCTGTGTGCCTTTCCACTCTTTCTTTTCTCCATCTTTTAACTAGAGGATACCCAAGAAATCTTGGAGCTGTAAGATGGAAGTGAATGTGTCTCTCAGTCAACTCTCACATAAATTATCCAAAAGAACCTCACTTTGTGGACTTTTCAGGAATGGGGAAAAAAAGGGTAAAAATTTTATTATGTTAAAACACTGAGATTTTAAGCTTTTTTATCATAAAGTTAGTATGGTCTGATGAATACATGTAGTTATTTTTATTTCTACAAGTGAGTCACTAATGTGTTATTAACCTGGTCACTAACATTTCACACTTTTCTTTACATAAAACCACTGCTACAGAGATAATAGGAATTAGGAACATCATTTAGTGTTGATAAAAGCTATCAACAGGTTTTTCAGTAAGTAGACAGAAAATTGAGAACACTATAAACTTTAAGAGGATATGAATTATGTCTCTTTTCTACCATTTATTAGTGCTTAGTAAAGTGTAGGTGCTTAATAAACATTTATTGATCAAGTGATGCATTGGTGAGGGTTGGGTAACTACTACATAACAAACATACCTAAAATCTTGGTGGCTTAATACCTTAGGATTTTACTTATGTATCAGTTCAGTGTGGTTCTTTGGTGGATTAATTTCCATATGGAGGTTCGGGGTAGCAGGATCCTTCCATATTCTGGCTCTAGCCTTTTCTTAGCATCATTGGGTGTATAATTTTCATACAGCTAGATAAAGGGGAAAAATCATTCAGGATCATGAGAAAAGATTTTATATTGGCTTGGCCTAGAAGTAGTGGATTTCACTTCTTCCACATTCCATTGACTGCAACTCAGTCATATGGTCACATCTAGCTGCAAAGGAAGTTGGGAAATGTAGTCTAAATGTGTACCCAGCAAGAAGAATCTATTAGTATACCAGTGTTGCTGTAACTAATTGCCAGCAATTTAGTAGATAGCACAATGTTATTATCTTTGGGTTCTGGAGCTCAGAAGTCTTAAAACCAAAGTGTTAGCAGGGCTGAAATACTTCTGGAGGCTCTAGCTGAGAATCCATTTTGTTTCCTTTTTCAGTTTCAAGAGGCTGGTGACATGTATCATTTAATGACTCCTTAATTCATCTTTAAAGCCAGCAGCATAGCACCTTCAATCTCTTCTCTTTCTGTGACCTCTTTCTGACATTACATCTGTTCTTACTTTGAGCCTCCTACTTTCCAAGGACCCTTGTGGTTTGTTCAGCCCACAAGATTATCTCTGATAATCTTCCCATCTCAAGATCATTAACTTAATCACCTCTGCACATTTCCTTTGACCATGTAAGGTCACCTATTCATAGGGTCTAGGAATTAGAATGTGATCATCTTGGACATCGTTGGGAGGCCTTATTCTGTCAACCACAGGAAGAAACAGGTTGTGATAAATATATAGCAATGTCCGTGTAATGGACTATCCAATGTCCATTACATAAAAGTAATCCATGAATAATTAATTAATTATGAGAATTTAGCAAGGCTTGCTCTGAGCAGACAGGGAGATCATCTTTAATATTCTTCAGCCAATCACAGTGCTCTAGCAAAGTGTTTAGTATGTAAAGAAGGATGGCAGTCATGGTGGCCCCAGCCTGTAATCCTAGTACTTTGGGAGGCCACGGTGGGTGGGTATCCTGAGCTCAGGATTGAGACCACCCTGGGCAACATGGTAAAACCCTGTCTCTACTAAAAATAAAAATGTTAGTCGGGTGTGGTGGCGTGTGCCTAGTCCAAGCTACTTGGGAGGCTGAGGTAGGAGAATCGTTTGAACCTAGGAGGCAGAGATTGAAGTGAGCCACAAGGATGCCACTGCACTCCAGCCTGGGTGACAGAGTGAGATTTCACCTCCCAAAAAAAGGGATTTAAAGAAGAACTACAGTTTTGGAAATTAAAATAAGAATAGAAGGAGCCTTCAACTTGGAAGAAATAGGGAAAGTATCCAGCTTTTGGAACTAGAGACCAATGTGAAGGTTTTTAACAAGAATGGGGCAGTAGCCAGTTGCTATGACCTTAGGCTGACTCTCTTGTCTAAAATAAATACAGGTGTTTCTGCCTCAAAATTTATTTCAAGGCACAACCATGTTTTATCTGTAGTGCCTCCGGGTCTTGGCCCAGAAAAACCAACAGCAGAACATCCCCACAAGGGCAAAATATGTTTAACTCTGTGTTATTTTTACAAATCATAATTTTAAAATACCTGTATTTGCAAATTAAGAAGCTTTCCTAACACCAATTAAAATATCCTTATTAACTTTTGGCATAGAACTGCTGTTCTTAATTTGAGAAAAACAGAGCTAGAAGAAAGGTTTGAAAATATTAAAAAGGAAAAATAGACTTTACAGAAAAAATACCAACTTTATGACTACATCAACCTTGCATGCAAGTAGCACTAAATTTACTGCAATCATTGGAATAAGAACTGTATTTATCAACTTCATAATGTTAGAGATATTCCATGGAACTAATTTTATAATAATACCTCTTTTTGAAGCTTTACAAATATTTGGTTAAATCCAAATTCAGTGGTTCTTTTTCATTCTGGTAAGAATACCTTGATGAAGTACTTTTGCTCAAGGTTCTTAGTCACTGACAACAGAATCCACTATAGCTATTAATCAGAAAGAGCTATGAAGTGATTTAAGTGTTTCACAGTGGTTCAGGCTTAGATGCTACACAGTGAAGAACAATGCAGTGAAATGAAACAAACCATACCATGGAGCTCTGCTGCTACCATCTACCACTCAGCAATATAATACCAAGGCCTGGATCTTACAATGTTCCCTATGGTCCACAGTAACCAGACACCTGTTTTCCAAAAAGTGCATCTTCTCATGTGGAGCACTGCTTTAATTTTTTCTCTTCCCCTCTAAGAAATGTGGGATTGTCTGCGTGGTAAAACTTAGTTCACTCGTGGACTTCTAGCTTCACGAGTTTTAAAAGGTAACTTGTAGTTTTATGGACTCGATAGGTCTGGAAGGCAAGCTAGAATCTGTTCTGAATCAGGTGATCTACACTACACAGTCAGCTCTCTGTATCTGTGTGTTCTGCATCTGCCCATTTAACCAACTTCAGATTAAAAATATTTAAATAAATAAAAATACAACAATAAAAAGTAACACAAAAACAACAGAGTATTACTGCCCTCTGAATAGCACTTGCATTAACTATTATAAATACTCTAAAGATGATTTAAAGGATATGGATGTGCACAGATTATATGCAAGTGCTACATCATTTTATGTAAGGAATTTGAGCATCTGTAGATTTTTGTATCTGAGGGAGTCCTGGAATCAGTTCCTTGTGGATACCAAGGGATAACTGCATTAGACTTTCCTCTTTGCAGGAGGAAATCCCCCTCCTCTAGAAAATAAAGCATTTACTGGAAATGTAGGGACATGTATCTGACATTGTATGCTTTTACCATGATGGAGGGCTGGTTATAAAAATTACACCCTTGGGCACATTTACCTGGGCACACTTGACCTCTGCCAGACCTACAATAATTCTGTGCCATCTGTATGAAGACTTGGGACTTGCTACTGCTCCATGTTGGAGATTTATCTTCATTTTAGTGCAACATAATGTTTATCTCAGTTTTGAGTTTCAGAAATCAGGAAAAGAGAAATTTTAATTCGAAATATTGCAGAATATATATGTCATAGGGTGAGTAGGATAGCAGCCTAAGGCAATCCAAATTTTTGGAGTCTAGGTGTGTCTTCTTTTCCTCTAATCCCTTGTTGCCAATGAGCACATGAATAAAGCATGGAACCAGTCAAGGGAATGGAGGAAAAAAGAAATCCTACTGATACACATTCATGGAATTTGAATGAGAGTGAACACACTCATGCATTTACAAAGCGCTTCTTTATACTGTCTTGATAGTCTTGGGAGGTAGGCAATTGCAAAGGAGGCATGATTATCTCTATCTTAAAGACAGTGAAACTGAGGCTAGATTGAGTTGTCCTAGTTCACAGAACTAGAAAAGCAAAACCTAAGTACGAACTAAATTGAAATCCAAATTTATGTCTTCTATCAGTCTACTATTCTTTGGACCATCCAAATTTGCATTATACTGGAGAGAAGGGAAAGTACTTGAAAGGTTCATTTAGAATTTTCTATGTGATAGCACCACCTCAGGCAGTTTTCATTGATTATCACATATTTTCTCACAACAATCTCCTGAAATAGGTATAATTGCAGATAAGAACACAGGTTCAGGTACATTCCAGAATCAGTTTTAGAACTGGTCGTCTTCCAAATGTTTTGATCTTCACTAAGAAATTAGCTCCCAGATTGTTAATAATTTGTGGGGTGAAAAAGGAAAAGCAGATGTTCCCAGAAAAATAAGGAGAATAAAGAAAAGGAGGAAGAATTCCTGACAAATTGTCCAAAGACTGATAACTGTCTGTGCTGTGCCTATCAGACTCAGGACTCATTCCCTTGAAACAATCTCACAGATAATTGCTTTCTCTGCTGACATTTCCTGTGCCACTGATTTCTGAAAACTGGCATTATCTTCACTAAGTGTGTGGGGACAGAGTTAGTAATGATGAGGCTTTCCCTATCTGTACCAGTTCATTCTACTCATGACTGAAGCCCAGTTTCCTCCTCAGTCTCCCTGCCGCTAATCAAATGTGTCACTAAGCTGCTTGATTGCAGAAGTGGGATTTATCATTTAGCAATAATACAAATAAAATATGTGTGATTAATCTTATACCTGTATTTCTCCCAGTATTTCTGTTTTGAGAGTTATTCAAAAAGTTAAAAATGGAGCTACCATTTGACCCAACAATTCTCCTCTTACATATGTACCCAAGAGAATGAAAAACAAATGTCTACACAAAAACCTGCATGTGTTCATAAGAACATTATTCAGAAGACCCCAAAAGTGGTAAAGAACCAAGTGTCTATGAATTGATGAGTTAATAAATTGTGGTGTAGCCACACAATGGAATATTATTCAGTCATAAAAAGAAAGAAACACTGATCTATGCTAAAAATGGATAAGCCTTAAAGATATTATGCAAAAAGGAAGAAGAAGCTAGACACAAAATACCACATATTGTGTGATTTTATTTATAGAATATGTCCAAAATAGGCAAACCCATAGAGACAAAAAGTATTTTAATAGTTGTAAGAGGCCAGTGAAAGGGAAGAATGAGGAGTAACTGCAAATGGATACAGGGCTTATTTGGGAGATTATTTTTAAAATATTGAAATTAGACAGTGGTGATGGGGACACACCTCTAATATTAAAAACCATGGACTTCTATACTTTAAAAGGATTAACTTTATGGTAAGTAATTGTATCTCAATAAAGCTAAAAATAAGTGCTGCATGCAAAAGAGAAAAGAAAAGGAAATATTTCAATTACCTAATCATATGGAATTCATCAAGCATATGACTATAACCCTTTAGTAGCATTTAAAATGTTTTCATTCTCACACTGGATATATGGAATCCTTTCCAGAGAAACCCACATTTTAAATCTCTGAGTAGTGAAGTAAAAATACTCTCAAAAGAATATGCTTTGAAAAAAGAAATCTATATATTTCTTTCAATGTATTTTGATTTAATTTAGATGGCTACTATCGAAATTTGGTTTAAGTATTCAGAATCTTATAATAAAGCAGCCACTACATGCAGGACACACAGTTTTTTACCTATGAAAATGTTACCTGTGAAATGTTAAATACTAATGAACAAGCAGTGAGATAATGTTAGACAATGTGCTAACTGATACAGAACTTTAGAAGAGCAAAGACAAATATAGGCTGCCATATTGAGAAGACCTTCTGGATAATACAGAACTTGGAAAAATTGGATGCAGACAGGAAGTCATGCCAGGCCCCAGAAAGTGCGTGAAAAAAGGATTGAAGATGAGAATGACCGCAACATTGGGAGCATAAACATATCCCCAGGAGATAGAGCTACAAGTGTAGTGGAACATCCTATCCTTCGTAAATGTAATTGCTAGCTGCTGGTACTTGAAAAATAAACAATTTTAACTTCTGTCCATCTCCGTTTAACAAATAAATGGCCCTGGCAGAAGTAAGTTACTGTGTTTCTTCATTACAATTACTTATTAAATACTTACAATATGCCAGGTTCTGGGTCAGTCAGGGCATTCAAAGAAGCAAAAAGTCCCTGCTAGGGACTCATGGGGGAAGGCCCACAGGTGTCCCCTGTTTCTGAAACTCAGAATAAGTGTACTTATCTCCTACCTTCTTGAGAATAAATTGTGGCTGTGAGCATGGGTGGAGGGAAGAGAAGTGCAATATAAATTGGGGTCAGATTGTTGAGAGCATGTAAAACGAACATGCTAAATTTGAACTTTATTTCATAAACAACAGAAAGAAGATAGGATTTCCGAAGAGACAGTCTCCACAACCTGTGTTAAAGGAGGGGCCTCCCTAATTATGGAGCTCTAGTCTCTTATTTTCATTGAGGGCATTATTAACAGAGACAGCAGTAATTTGTCTGGGACCACCCTGCTAGTTAGTAGAATTCCAGCACAATCTGATTCCTGGGTTTCCTTGTACCCCATGCTCCACATTACTTCCAAAATGTCCACATGGATTGGAGTTAGAATTACTATAAGGGACAAGGTGTCCTGAACATGGCTGGACCTTGGTTTATCCCACCTGTTTACTTTATTTGCTTTCTTTGTTCCATCAAATTAAAAATGATGAATACGGACAGCAATAGATTAACAAGAAAGTGAATTTCCCAAGGGCCATTTGTTTATTAAATGGCGATGCATTATTATTAAAGGGTTAAAATTGTTTATTTTTCAAGTGCCAGTAGCTAGCAGTTACATTTACGAAGGATAGAGGTCTTCCAGTACACTTGTAGCTCTACTGGCTGGGAAGTCACCACCACACAGGGCCACCTCCAACTTGTACCTTTCATTTGCTTCAGAAGAATATTTGGTTGGCAGTGAAGTAGGCCTGGACTTGAAGGAATTCAGCCTAGTATAGCATGCTTGATGATGTTTGTAATTAGTATCAAGAAGCTACGTCATATGAAATGAGTGAGGCTACTCCTCAGCAGACAGGTGCTGCATTTTTGGTAATAAAGGCAATTTGTAGGGCTACAATTACTTTTTCAATATGAAGTGAGACTTTTGTAGCCTGTATAATGTTGACTCTTCTATTCCCTCTTGAGATCTGGTCTTATACATCACCTCATTCAGTATATTCTTCAATGAGAATAAATTAAAAATGAAGCTTCCTAAAATCCCGATCTGAGGCATTCGGGCAGAAATTAGAAACAGTAATGAGATGCAGGCATCTAGTTAACTCTATTTAAAGCAATCAAAAAAATTTCTCCATGGGAAAGTCAATGATTTTTTTTAAAGCAGGGACACTAATTCTATATAAACTAAGACCTAAGTAGGTGTTAGCTTCAATGTGTCAAGTGTAGCAAGGCCACGAATGAAGTCCAAATGGAAAGGTTCACATAGTGATCTTTCAGAATACCTCCCATTTGGGGCCAAAGACACAGGAGTGGTGATGAAAAGCTTGACATGAGTGGGGAAAATGGGGAGTAGAGGGAAGGAATGCAGAAAGTGGCTTGCTGTTGGCTCTAACTATATGGAATCCAGATGTCACTTGGGTCCTTGCTTTCGCTGGAGACTTTTAAAAACATGGCTCTCCTTGACATCTCTATGAATTACCAGTGGCAACTCCTTATGATATCTTCCACTCCGATTCTGTGTTTGTGAGATGTTCAGTGTAGGCATTGCTCAAATCTAGTTTGTTACTCAACCCTGCCCCCTTTCCATCCTAATGGTTTCTTAGAGAAATCAGCTTATATTTATTAGAGTTTTGTGGGATCACAGGGGAAGAGAGCTCCTTTCATTCTCCCCAACTCACAACTCTGCTGAGTGCTTGACCCATCCAGCCCTGATTCATCCTACCTACCATCTCGCCAATGAGCTTCTCTTCCAAAGAGACATAAGTCTATATTTATGATGACAGAGTGTGCCTGGCTGTAAGTGATAGGGTGGCACACCAGGTAGAAAAGCAAATGGATTGCCTTTTAAATAAAAGCTTTGTTTTATTTAATGTATACATTTAATTTAATGTATAGCACTTGCATTGTCTTTCCTCTTGTTTTATTGTCAGAAAAGTTACCCTTGGGTGACGGTGCTCTCACTCAGTCCTTTCTCTGCAGTGATTGACTCTCAAGGTAAATTATGAAACAGCTGAACATATACCGTTCTATAGTGTTTAAATGTTTTTAAGTTGCATGAACATCATTTTTGAAAAGAAAGATGATATGTAAATAAAAGAATAAATGATATAAAGCTAAACATGAGTACTTCATTTTTCCTCCTCTGGCTTGCACATGAATTTGTAATTTAATATCCAAAACATTTTTAGGGTGAGGTCAGTGAGATATTTTTATTCCTACTGTCTTTCTTTTTTCTTTTCCACCCCCAAAAGCACTCTGACATAAAAACACCGAGCAGCTCAATAAAGAAAACTTAGTCCCAACAGGAATGTTCGCCGGTACTTTTTGTTTGTTTGTTGTTTGTTGTTGAAATTTTTCTGTCATGTTTGTTACTGAACTTTTTTTCTGTCAATAGCATTTGAGAGATTTGCCCTTTTCAAATCTGACATTTTACCCACAATTCTGCAAACAGAAAGTTTTTCTTGATATTTTAAACCTTTGAAGTACTTTATACAATTCAAATTTTAAGTCAGTTTATTTTTAAAACGTCAGAAAGTGACTGTTGTGTATTTTTATATGGAGACTATTCCCCACCTGTATAGTCTGGGTCAGAGAATATGATCTTACAAGGCACCAGGGATCCTCCTCACACAAGCTTTGGCCGCCTTTTCAGGGTTGCTCTTGAGATAGACCTTAGATACAACGTCACTGATGTCTCTGCCATGAGGGCCACTGAAGTCTGGATTATACGACTGGTGTCTCCTTTATTTCTTTACAATACAATGGGTCTCAATAAGCTTTTCCTCAACAAATATTTATTCAGAGCCCAGTTTGAATTAGTCCCTAAGTCAGCAACTGGAGATATAAGAATGAATAATAGCAAGGTTGTTAGGATCAGTAGGAGTTCATGGGGAGAAAAGCAGAGGAACAACATCTCCAAATGGCAGGAGAAGTGGTTTCATCCTTTACAAGCATTGCTTCCACTTGGTCCAGAATACAACTCCTCTCTTGCAAAGTTTCTCTCAATCACTCAGGAACATATTTGGCTATGGAGGTTCATTCTGGAGGACAGATATGTTCCGATTTTTCTTTACATTAAAGATGCTTGCTTTATATGTCTGGTCCCTATAGAACACCTTAGTCCACTCTTAAAGAATTTTCAACCATTAGGCACATGTTTGAAAGAACTTGTCTCAGGGTGCTGAGACCCTTTTAAGTCTTCTTCCAATCACATGACTTATAGGGACTGATCATCTTTCCTGAGAGACCCTGAGGAAGAAATAGTTATAAACTGTTAAATAATTTTGCATACTTTTAAACTTTTGCTTACATACTAAGTATGTAAGATACCTAAAGGCATCTTCATTGCTTCAGGATCAAGCTTTACCTGCAGTTTACGTGACTTCTAGACTGCTCAGATTACTATTTAAGTCAATTTGAGTTGCATTTTTAATTACTTGCCACATTAAAACAATGCCTAACTTATGCCTGTGTCTCTACTGAGTATGTGCCAACAAAGATAAATGTTTCATTCTTGACTTTAAATATTTAATAGCTACTTGAAGCAGAGAGAAAAGCACAGAATGATACTCACTATACAATATGGTATGTACTTGTATAGAATTAATAAGCCACATTTAGAATAACCTAGTCAACATATTCAATTGAGCAGATTAATTTCTTCTGAGATCATTTGTATAAACTGGAGATTGGCTGTATCTTGACCTGAAGCTGAGCTATAGCTCTTGGCTAAGTTGATTACAAATGCTGAATTTCATCACGATCATTGTTCCTGGGCCTAACCACTTATTTTCTGAGTATATAACCTGAACTGAATTATAGCATTTCCCATCTTTGGACACAAGGCCATTTTCCCAGAAGAGTGCTGGAGAATTCCAGAAACCTCTGAAATGAAAGTAGTTTGACCCTGAGAAAGCATGACTTCTACAGAGATTTCAAAATTGCTGTTTTTTTTCTTTAGAAGGGAAATAGATCAGTTTTTGTTCTCCTTCAACTTTTAAAGCGAAAAGTCACCTGCAAGCTGAACTGTTGACTTAAACATTACAGACAAAAATAGGAAACTTCCTTCCAGTCAGGAGCTTCCATTCTTCCCTTCATCTCCAGCTCCAAAGAAGCTGAGAAGTCTTAAAGCATCCTATAAACCAAATGCCACATTACATTGAAAAGGAGATGGGATTGCATGAAACGAACTCTCTCTTTGAAAAATCAAGAAACAAATGTATTTCTCTAGAAATTTTGTATAGAATATATTTTTAGGTGGCTTTGCACTAAGCAGCAAAAGGGGAGAAGGAAGAAAGGGTTGAAAGAAAAGAATGACAACTGAAAATAGAAAAAGATAACTAAAAGCATAAATAAAAGAAGTAATAGGGTAAAGTAGGCGATTGCACGAATAATTTTGCAAATTGTATGAACATGTTAGGATTATGACACCTGCAATTTTTTGATCTTATTTTTTAATGTAGTAAAACGTTAGAAAGGCTTAAAAAGACTAAATAATGCAGAGTGTTAGGCATCTTGTAGGAAAGACTTGCTTTTTAAGAATCAGAGAGCAAAACATGATGAGGCAGAGAGAAGCTTTTATGAAAGGTTCCTTTTGTGTTGATTGAGGCTTTTCAAATCTGTCCCTAACAAAAGGATTTGTAGTTGGATTATCCAGATTAATTTGCCGAGCCAAGAACTAGTTTATTCTTTTCCTTCCTGTTTTTTTTTTTAATTAAACCTCATGCTTAAATCCAAAGCTGGATATCCAAGTAAAATTTGTTGACTGCTGATTTAAGGAGAAGGTTTCAATGGCTGGGACTCAAAATTGGACTCTACTAAGAATGGAAACCTTTGGTGGGATGGGTTTTTAATTAATTCTAGTGAGGATGACTGTTTCTGAATTGTTTCATGATGGTATCAAGGAATATAACATTTTTTAAAATTGTACTTTAGGTTCTGGGGTACATGTCCAGATCATGCAGGATTGTTGCATATATACATACATGGCAAGGTGGTTTGCTGCCTCCATCCCCTCATCACCTATATCTGTCATTTTTCCCCATGTAATTATTCATTCCCAACCTCCCCACTCCCCACTGCCCCTTCCCTAACCCCCTCAACAGACCCCAGTGTGTGATGCTCCCCTCCTTGTGTCCATGTGTTTTCATTGCTCAATACCCACCTATGAGCGAGAATCTGCGGTGTTTGATTTTCTGTTCTTGTGTCAGTTTACTGAGAATGATGGTTTCCAGATTCATCCACATCCCTACAAAGGACATGAACTCATTGTTTTTTATGGTTATATAGTATTCCATGGTGTACATGTGCCACATTTTCTTTGTCCAGTCCATGATCGATGGGCATTTGAGTTGGTTCCAGGTGTTTGGTATTGTAAACAGTGCCACAATGAATGTATGTATGCATGTGTCTTTATAATAGAACAATTGATAATCCTTTGGGTATATACCCAGTAATGGGATTGCTGGGTCAAATGGAAGTTCTATTTCTGAGTCCTTGAGGAATCACCACACTGTCTTCCTCAATGGTTGAATTAACTTACACTCTCGCCAACAGTGTAAAAGTGTTCCTATTTCTCCACATCCTCTCCAGCCTCGGTGGTCTCCACATTTTTTTAATGATCGCCATTCTAACTGGCATCAGGTGGTATCTCAATGTGGTTTTGATTTGCGCTTCTCTAATGACCAGTGATGATGAGCATTTTTTCATGTTTTTTTGGCCTCCTATATGTCTTCTTTTTATAACCATCTGTTCGTATCCTTTGCCCACTTTTGAATGGGTTTGTTTGTTTTTTTCTTGTAAGTTTTTTTCTTGTAGACTCTGGATATTAGCCCTTTGTCAGATAGGTTACAAAATTCTTTCCCTATTCTGTTGGTTGCCTGTTCACTTTAATGATTGTTTCTTTTGCTGTACAGAAGCTCTGGAGTTTAATTAAATCCCATTTGTCTATTTTGGCTTTTGTTGCCAGTGGTTTTGGTGTTTTAGTCATAAAGTGCTTGCCTATGCCTATGTCCTGAATGGTTTTGCCTAGCTTTACTTCTAGGGTTTTTATGGTGTTAGGTCTTATGTTTAAGTCTTTAATCCATCTGGAGTTAACTTTAGTGTAAGGTGTCAAGAAGGGTCCAGTTTCTGCTTTCTGCACATGGCTAGCCAGTTTTCCCAACATCATTTATTCAACAGGGAATCCTTTTCCCATTGCTTGTTTTTTGTTAGGTTTGTCAAAGATCAGATGGTTGTAGATGTGTGGCATTGCGTCTGAGGCCTCTGTTCTGTTCCATTGGTCTGTATCTCTGTTTTGGTACCACTACCATACTGTTTTGATCACTGTAGCTTTGTAGTATAATTTGAAGTCAGGTAGTGTGATATCTCCAGCTTTGTTCTTTTTGCTTAGGATTGTCTTGGCTATGTGGGCTCTCTTTTGTTCCATGTGAAGTTTAAGGTGGTTTTTTTTCCAGTTCTGTGAAGAGGGTCATAGGTAGCTTGATGGGGATAGCGTTGAATCTATAAATTACTTTGGGCAGTATGGCCATTTTTGTGATATTGATTCTTCCTAATCATGAGCATGAACTGTTTCTCCATCTGCTTGTATCCTCTCTTATTTCCTTGAGTAGTGGTTTGTAGTTTTCCTTGAAGAGATCCTTTACATCCTTTGTTAGTTGTATTCCTATGTATTTTATTCTCTTTGTAGCAGTTGTGAATGGGAGTTTGCTCATGATTTGGCTCTCTGTTAGTCTGTTAATGGTGTATAGAAATGCTTGTGATTTCTGCACATTGATTTTGTATCCTGAGACTTTGCTAAAGTTGCTTATCAGTTTCAGGAGATTTTGTGCTGAGACAATGAGGTTTTCTAAATACACAATCATGTCATCTGCAAATAGAGACAATTTGGCTTCCTCCTTTCCTAATTGAATACCCTTTATTTCTTTTTCTTGCCTGATTGCTCTGGCTAGAACTTCTGATAATATATTGAATAGAAGTGGTGGGGGAGGGCATCCTTGTCTAGTGCTGGATTTCAAAGGGAATGCTTCTGGTATTTGCCCATTCAGTATGATATTGGCTGTGGATTTGACATAAGTAGCTTTTATTATTTTCAGATATGTTCCACTGATACCTAGTTTATTGAGAATTTTTAGCATAAAAGGCTGTTGAATTTTGTTGAAGGCCTTCTCTGCATCTATTGAGATAATCATGTGGTTTTTGTTTTTGGTTCTGTTTATGTGGTGGATTATGTTTACAGACTTGCATATGTTGAACCAGCCTTGCATCTCCAGGATGAAGCCCACTTGATTGTGATGAATAATCTTTTTGATGTGCTGTTTGCAATCGGTTTGCCAGTACTTTATTGAAGATTTTTGCATCTATTTCATCATGGATATTGGCCTGAAGTGTTCTTTTTGTTGTTGAGTCTTTTGCTATTGGGATGATGTTGGTCTTATAAAAAGATTTGGGAAGGATTACCTCTTTTTGTATTATTTTGAATAGTTTCAGAAGGAGTAGTATCAGCTCCACTTTGTACCTCTGGTAGAATTCAGCTGTGAACACATCTGGAACTGGATTTTTTTTGTAGGCTATTAATTGCTGCCTCAACTTCAGTCTTGGTTATTGGTCTATTCAGTGTTTTGACTTCTTCCTGGTTTAGGCTTGGGAAGGTGCAAGTGTCCAGGAACTTATTCATTTCTTTTAGGTTTACTGGTTTATGTACATAGAGTTGTTTGTAGTAAAGTCTGATAGTCATTTGAATTTCTGTTGAATCAGTGGTTTATCATTTTTTATTGCATCTATGTGATTCTTCTCCCTTCCTTTTTTATTAATCTGGCTAGTGGTCTATTTTGTTGATCTTTAAAAAAAAACAGCTCCTGAATTTATTTATTTATTTGAAGGTTTTTTTGTGTCTTTGTCTCCTTCAGTTCTGCTCTGATCTTAGTTATTTCTCATCTTTTGCTAGCTTTGGGTTTTTTTGATCTTACTCCTCTCTAGCTCTTTCAATGTTGATGATAGGGTGTCAATTTTAGATCTTTCCTTGCTTCTTATGTGGGCATTTATTGCTATAAATTTCCCTCTAGTGCTTTAAATGTGTTCCAGAGAGTCTGATATGTTGTGTCTTCATTCTCATTGGTTTCAAAGAACATCTTTATTTCTGCCTCCATTTCATTGTTTATCCAGTCAATATTCAGGAGCCAGTTGTTCAGTTTCCATGAAGTTGTGCAGTTCCGAGCTAGTTTCTTAATTCTGAGTTCTACTTTGATTGCAGTGTGGTCTGAGAGACTGTTTGTTATGATTTCCATTCTTTTGCATTTGCTGAGGAATGATTTACTTCCAATTATGTGGTCAATTTTAGAGTAGGTGTGATGTGGTACTGAGAAGAATGAATATTCTGTGGATTTGGGGTGGAGAGTTCTGTAGATGTCTATTAGGTCCGCTTGGTCCAGATCTGAATTCAAGTCCTGGATATCCTTATTAATTTTCTGTCTTATTAGTTTGTCTAATAATGACAGTGAGATGTTAAAGTCTCCCACTATTATTGTGTGGGAGTCTTAGGTCTCTTTGTAGGTCATTAAGAACTTGCTTTATGTATCTGGGTGCTCCTGCATTGGGTGCATATATATCTAGGATCATTAGCTCTTCTTGTTGCATTTATCCTTTTACCATTATGTAATGCCCTTCTTTGCCTCTTTTGTGGGTTTAACGTCCACTTTATCAGTGACTAGGATTGCAACTCTTGCTTATTTTTGCTCTCCGTTAGCTTGGTAAATCTTCCTCCATCCTTTATTTTTAGCCTACGTGTGTCCTTGCATATGAGAAGGGTTTCCTGAGTATAGCACATTGATGGGTTTTGACTTGTTATCCAATTTGCCAGTCTGTCTTTTGATTTGAGCATTTAGCCCATTTACATTTAAGGTTAATATTGTTATGTGTGAATTTGATTCTGCCATTTTGATGCTAGCTGGTTGTTTTGCCTGTTAGTTCACACAGTTTCTTCACTGTGTGATGGTCTTTACTATTTGGTACATTTTTGGAGTGGCTGGTACTAGTTGTTCCTTTCCATTTTTAGTGCTGCTTTCAGGAGATTTTGTAGGGCTGGCCTGGTGGTGATGAAATCTCTCAGCAATTGCTTGTCCATAAAGGATTTTCTTCCTCCTTTGCTTATGAAGCTTAGTTTGGCTGGAAATGAAATTCTAGGTTGAGAGTTCTTTTCTTTAAGGATGTTGAATATTGGACCGCACTCTCTTCTGTCTTGGAGGGTTTCTGCCAGAAGATCCACTGTGAGTCTGATGGGCTTCCCATTGTGGGTAACCAGACCTTTCTCTCTGGATGCCCTTAGCATTTTTCCCTTCATTTCAACCCTGGTGAATCTGACAATTATGTGCCTTGGGGTTACTCTTCTTGTGGAATATCTTTGTGGTGTTCTCTGTATTTCCTGGACTTGAATGTTGACCTGCCTTGCTAGGTTGGGGAAGTTCTCCTGGATAATATTCTGAAGAGTGTTTTCCAGCTTAGATTCATTCTCTCCATCAGATTCAGGTACACCTATCAAATGTAGATTAGGTCTTTTCACATAATCCCCTATTTCTTGGAGGCTTTGTTAATTTCTTTTTAATCTTTTTTCTCTAATTTTGCCTTCTCATTTTATTTCATTGAGTTGATCTTCAATCTCTGATATCCTTTCTTCTGCTTGGTTGATTCGGCTATTGAAACTTGTGTATGCTTTGTGAAGTTCTAGTGTTGTGTTTTTCAGATCCATCAAGTCTTTTATATTCTTCTCTAAGCTGTTTATTCTAGCTAGCACTTCATCTAGCCCTTTTTCAAGGTCCTTAGTTTATTTGTATTGGGTTAGAACATAAATATTCTTTTAGCTCAGAGAAGTTTGTTATTACCCACTTTCTGAAGCCTGTCTCTGTCAATTCATCAGACTTATTCTCCATTCAGCTTTATTCCCTTGCCAGTGAGGAGTTGTGATCCCTTGGAAGAGGAGAGGCATTCTGCTTTTTGGTGTTTTCATCCTTTTTGCACTGGTTTCTTCCCATCTTCATGGATTTATCTACCTCTGGTCTTTGTAGTTGGTGACTCTTGGATGAGGTCTCTGAGTGGACGTCCTTTCTGTTGATGTTGAAGCTGTTCCTTTCTGTTTTATAGTTTTTCTTCTAATAGTCAAGCCCCTCTGCTGCAGGACTGCTGGAGGTCCACTCCAGACCCTGCTTGCCTGGGGATCACCTGCAGGTGCTGCAGAACAGTAAGGGTTGCTGTCGGTTTCTTCTTCTGTTTTCTTCATCCCAGAAGAGTACTGACCAGATGTAATGGCTGAGCTCTCCTTTATGAGGTGTCTCTGGAAATATGGGGATTGTGGAGCTGCTTGAGGAGACAGTCTGTCCCTTTTCAGAGCTCAAGTGTTGTGCTGGGCACTCTGTTGTTCCATCCAGAGCTGCTGGGCAGTTACTTTAAGGTCTGCTGCAGTGGAACTCATAACCACCTCTTTTTCCAGGTGCTCTATCCTGGGAAGGTGGGACTTTGTTTATAAGTTCTTGACATGCTGCTGCCTTTTTTCAGAGATGCCCTGCCCGGCAAGGAGGTAGTCTAGTTACAGTCTTCCAGCAGAAGCATTGCTGAGCTGCTGTGGGCTGTACCCAGCTGCTTTGTAAACTTCCTTGCAGTTTTGTTTACTTGAATATAACTTTTAAAGATATGATTCTCAGGATCCTTAGAGACCCACATGTAATAATAATGGGAAATAAAATGGAGCAGAATTTCAGTGGGAAACTGAAAACCAGCTTCACTTTTATGGATTGAGTATAGCATGGAAATGATGGAAATGATGTCAGTGTTTTAAATTATTTCTTTTTTGGGTCAATAAAGATATCATTTATAAGACAAGATATTTCTGAAGTATGGGAAAATGTGATTCTTTCTGCTCACCTAGGCCAACACCAATTGTTGTCCACTGCAGAACAGGCTATGTGGGGGAATTTTATACCTAGACATCGGGTTGAAATTCCTTAGGGGTATGATTAACTAAAGGAAGAACTGTCCCAGCGGGGCACAATCTATTCCCTCACCATTCAGCTAGAGAAAAAGCAGGAAAGGTCATTTTGCCTAAGTCACACGCTCATCAATACATGGCCCACCTGGAAATTCCAAGGACTGGGATTAAGGAGAAGCAACTGATTTCTCAGAAAAATTAGATATCTTTAATTATATACCTGATACTATATAAAGATGCCTCTGAAACCTGAAACTTTACTATAGTCTGATACAAAGTTATTTACCCAAATTTACCCCTATGTACATTTACCTTCCAGTCTACTCACCCTGGGGAGACTGATCATGTTTCCAAGGCTTCATTTTGTCTCTTGTATCTGAATTTTCAGGCCTCATTTTTTACTTCAACTTTAAAAAATGGAGTCTTGTCCTGTTGCCCAAGCTGCAGAGCAGTGGCACGATTCTGGCTCACTGCAACCTCTGCCTCCCTGGTTTAGCAGTTCTCGTGCCTCAGCCTCCTGAGTACCTGGGATTACAGGCACCCGCCACCATGCCTGGCTGATTGCTGTATTTTTAGTAGAGATGAAGTTTCACTGTGTTCGCTAGGCTGTTCTCGAATTCCTGACCTCAGGTCTCCCACCTTGCCATCCCAAATGCTGGCATTACAGGTATGAGCCACTGTGCACGGACCCCTATAGCTTTTGGACATAAAATAGGACCAGTGTTCTGATTCACAATCTTCTTGCACATTGAAGTCAATTGGGGAGCTTAAATTAATACTTATGCTTGAGTCCCACCCAACAAAATGCTGAGTTAATTGGTCTAAGCTGTGGCATTGGCATTGGGACTTTTAAAGTTTCCAAGGTGATTCTAATCTGTGGCCAAAATTGAGACCCAATGGACTGAATTCTAAAGGCCACAGAATTCACACCATTTTTGCCCTAGCCACTTCTCCCTTCCTCCCTCTTATCCATCTGCGTTTCCTGTTAAACTTCCTTGGGTAATGACCTACATGAGAAACTGCCACAGAGGCTTTGGCTCCATTTGTGGTAAACTGAACCTCTGTTTACCACATTTTGGGCCTCCACCTGATGACTGGCACAGCTCTGTGGACCTTCTGCTCAGGGTGCCTGATGCAAGGCACTGACTACTTGGGCAAGATTTTCTACTCGGCATTTGACTTGCACGTCATCCCACAAATCAGGCCCAAACTGACTTTCTCAATTTATTTTTTCATGTTGAAATAGTTCGGTAACTGGAAAACATAACTGAAGCAAAGCAACTAAAGAAGAAACTCCCCTGCATTACTAGCTTTTCTCTGCTCACAGGTTTGCTCTGTAGGAGAAGTCAGCAGGCTGGAGAGAATTAGCTTCCCATTGTGTGTCTGACCTCAAGACAGCAGCTCCTTCCTGACAAGTGGGTTGTTGTGAGGGTGCTGCCTCTGCCCACTGATAATCAGGAAGGAGGGGAATGAATACCTTCTCTATTAAGTGGATTTCCAAGAAGAATTTCAATGTCCTTACTTAAAGCGGTTTGAGAGATTACTCCAAAAGGGTAGAGAGCTGCAGCAGTGGGACGGGGGGTGGGGTGGGGGGTGGCGGGGGACAGGATGTTTGGCAGCAGGTCCTATACCCAGTTTTAGGTAACACCATGAAATCATAATACTCTGGAAGGCATCCTTCCTAAAAGGAGCTTTCAACCAGGACATTCTGTGGCTCGTTTTCCCTCATGCCTCTGAAACTTTTTCCCCTTTAGTTCTTTTTTTAACGTGGGTTCCCAGCGTTCATTTTTTTTTTATTTGGGGAACCACCAGATTTACCAAGAATATGATAAACTCTTAGTCTCTATTTTCCCATCTTATGTCCTATAAATTTGATACTCATGGTCGTCAATTGGCAATATTTTTATTTTTCACTTTGTCGATATTGCTCCGATCTCCCGTGTCCACAAGCTTGCACATGGTATAGGGGATGAGCTTGGTTCCCATTCACTCAGAAAGGGAAAGAATGAGAAAAGAGTTCTACTCCAAGCACTATATTGTTCCCTTTAGGAATGTTTAAATTCGAACACATTGCAATACAATAAGGTTTAATTTATTTCCCAAGTCTCAAGTCTGAACACCTTGAGAAACAACTATTCCTCATATTAATTTAATTTTGACTTTCTTTTATAAACTAATAGTGTGGCCTTATAATGACTAAGAAAGCATTCACTGCTTTCCCTCAGTTAATTCAAAAAGCATGACAGGGACTCTCGAAACCCAAATCACAAATTCCTAATCCTTGGAAAAGGCTAGTCAATACAACACAATGTTAGTTATCTCAAGTTTCTAACTAAAGGAAAGCATTGTATCCTTCAGAATTTTTTGGTGAGGGATCTAACCCTCATCTAACCCTCACTATCTAAAGTGAGGTAAATTCATCAGACATAAAGATAACATTGTTCATTTGGTTTAGATATGAAGTCTGTATCCCAAAATAGTTACTAAGGAACAGTGCATGTGCTGTGTGTGTGTGTGTGTGTGTGTGCAGGCACACATGTGCATTTTAAAACTGATACTTAGGAGCTGTTTTTATCACTCATAAAACACTTAATTATGAGTAAATGTTCTGTATCTCTCCTGTTCACAATAGAGTTGGAATGCTCTCTCTAAATACAATTTATTTTGTGCTGAAAGTTAGCAACATTTTTTAGGTTACTAATGTGATTTTTGGCCATTAATCCAGGCTCTTAAAACTATATTTTGGTTTCTAATTCTAATATTTTGACATAAAACTACACCTTAAGAGTAGGAACGAATTTGACTTCATGTCTTCCTAAAAGCATGACTACCAGTTTTCTCTTTCTATAGTGAGGATATATATATTTTTTAATTTGAAAAGTACCATTATTTTTCTTTAGTGATCATATTTTATGCCACATTTCAACTTCTATGCCTCAGATACCTGTCACTTCAACATTGCTTTGTCAAGTCTTTATTGCACCCTGACTCTCTTTTTATTCTGCACATAATGAACAAGAGCATCCAGGGAAAACTGACACTTTTTATGAGTTTATTTCTGAGGCGAGAATTCATTTACATTGTATTCACTGTATTTTAGTATGACACTGGGTACACTGCATTTCATAGATGGGAACATTCAAACAATGATAATGTTGTTCAAAAGAAAGGTAAATGGGACAAAATTGCTATCTTTTATTATGAGAAATCCTTTGATTTAATTTGCATACTTTGAGTATGATGCATAAAAGGCAATTTATTTGAAAGGCTCACAGGCATTTCCTGCAGGACATGTGTCTATTCATCTACATGTCTCTTTCCTTCCTTTGGAATAAGGGGCAAGAAACATGTAGAGTATTCTTAAATAGGAAAGCACAGGTACTTGCTCACCCTGTTGTCACCCCCAGCTGACCCAGTTTCTTCTCTTTTCAGACTCAATTATCTACCTTCTTAAAGGAGTCACCAACAATTCTCCTTGTGTATACTGAGTTTCCCCTTGCTTCATATAGATTTTGGGTTTTGTCTCATCAAAAATACTGTACTTTGCTTAATTTTAGGGACCATATTTTACAATTCTGGTACTCTTATTGTACCAAGTGTACAGTAAATTCATTTTGCTTTTGCATTCATTCAAACGATATTTAATTAAACACAAGTTTGTTGAAAGTCCTTTAAATGTGAGGCATCATACTAAGTGCTCTGAAGACTACAGTGAACAATACATCCTTGATTCTTATTTAGTGTAATGATTGAAGCTTCTTGAGGAAGTGTTCCTCAGGAAGCAGCAGGAACCAACAACTGAGGATTCACTATCTCTATCTCTAGCTTTCTAAGAACTCTCAGAGGTCTTTCTGAACTCAAGCTTCCCCTGATCTACTTTTGGGTTTATATGCAGCCTCACAGGCTAAGAAACTTTCAGAAAGACACTGTCAGCAACACTGACCTGTCCCTGAGGTGACCCCATGAGATCACAGTGGCATAAAAGATCCTAGAGATATTGAGATAGCTATAGTGACTGTGCGTCTGGACTTTTCATTTCTGTTTCCTTTACATCATGGGGCACAGTGAGCAGGAATCACATAGGGCAAAGACCCCTTTTTGCTGCAGTTATGGCTCTCACTCCCTCCCTTTCCCTAGGTTCCAAATGTCAGTTTCTGGATCAGAAAGAACAGAGGCTGGCAACCCTCTGCTCTGGAGAGAAGCAACTCTAAAGGCATTTTTGGCTGGCTGGAAAGCAGTATTAGGGTTTAATTTTTTTTTGAATTATAATATCAGTTACCATTTATTATTTGTAATGTGGTACTTATTTCTTTTGATCATACCCTGGTCAACACATTGTTAAGAGATGGGTTCTTGCCCAAGAGTTATAGGGATGGTCAAGCATAGAACACCTTATGCTGGGCAGATGAGATTGATAGCCATTCATTAGTCACATATCCTCACAGCCCCAGGGAGAAGAATGCCATATACCATATAAGGTTCCACAGGGGCTGTATTCAGGAGCAAACAACTAATGGCTAAAGGAGACAGGCTTCTAGTACCAAGAAGGTGAGGTGCTCTCACTATGTACTTTCTGTATATTACCTCATTTAATCTTCTTAATAACTCCACTAGAGAGTTTTTTAAAATCTCTTATTTACAGTTGGTGAAACTGAAGTTTATAGAATTTAATTCACCCCTTGTAATTTTCTAATAAATGCAAAATCCAAGATTCAAACCCGGATTTATATCTTTGTATAGTTGTGACATGTATAGTAGATTGTAAACCATTTCCTGTGAATCATACCAGGCCATGCTTCCAACTCACAATGCATTTTGACACCAGAATGTAGAGGAGAAAGTGGAGTACACATTTGTGATACTCCTGCTGCCTACTCTTCTCAATGAACTACACCTCAACTGATGGAAGACCATTGGGTACAGTTCTCATGCAAAGTGCTAATATCTCACAAAACCTCAATAACTTCTATTTCCCATGAATTATTTTTCTCTTGAGCTTTTTGAAGTTATGCCAATCTCAGGGAGATGGTTTAGATTAAAATGAGGACATGTGACTTGGAATGGTTCAATTAAAGTCATCTATGGCTATTTTCAGAAGTGAGCTAAATATTAACAGACACTAATGCCTACAATGACTCATCTTTTATGTCAGAATCAGACTGAACACACAAGGGCATTTGCTATTGATGAATGGTTTGCCCAAAGAATTTTATAAAAGAAGAGCATAGTTTGTTTCTATACACATCACACACAGCATATTTTCTCTTATAAAGTGGTTGTGCCCTCCAGGCTCAGAATGCAGTAGCACTGATCAGTTTCTCCAGTGTTGATGTTGGAGGGCATTCACTTACAGCAGCAGGTAGAAAATTTGAGGTCATTCTTTTCCTCATCCCTTTATTTTAGGTATACTTTTAGGGGTATTTCTTATGGGTTGTAGCAGTAAGTTATTGCTGCCACAAAACTGCATAACAAATGACCTACATGTCTCAGTGGCTTAAAAGAAGAAACAGTTATTTCTCTTGCTCATTGTTCTGAAAGTCAGCGAGGATGAGTCTGCTTCAAGCTACTAGGTGTTCCACTTTGGTGGACTCCAGGAGTCAGATTCATGAGTCTGCCAGCCTTCTTAGATCAATGCTACCTGAGATATGTTGTTCTAATAATGAATAGCAGAGTTGTAGGGGGGTAAGTGGAAGCATTTGACACCCTGGCTCTGAGTGGGCACACTGTTACTTTTGACCAGTGGGAGGTACTGCAAGTCACATGGCAGTGGGTGAGAAGTGATGGGGCTATGATCCAATCTATTACAGGGCATCCAACATACTGGTACAGGGTCATTTGTTTTCCTCCTCTTGGCTCTTCAAATTTTGCTTCCTGATTCCTCTTTCTATATATCTAAATCTATATTGATATTGATATCTATGTCTATATATAAAATCACAGCAAATAGCTATATGAAAAGCCACTTTAAAATATATTTAATTCAGGCAAAGCTAAACCCTCAAAAAAAAAAAAAAAAAGATTAAAGTTACACCAAGATTATTTCACCCCCAAAGCTGATATTTTACTTTCTTTTTATATATTTTTTCAGGATGAATAAAAAAGTTGTGTTTTGGAGATGTCTCTACTGTTTAGGAAGAAGCAGAAACTAAATTTATTGCATACTTTCTCAAAGACAAATCTGTATGTTATAGCAAAAGCACCCAGTTTTCCATAGAGAAGAGCAATGCAAGCATTCATGAATTGGGATAAAGCATGTGCCCAGAATGTGATGCATTTTAATTTATTGTCTTAAGTAAGATCTTTTTATCTTAAAATGCTTAGTAGATTCTAGGTACTGGCAGTGTACTGTAATATCATTGAGAATGAAACACAAATGTAGTTATTAATATTAAATTGTTAAGTCTATTACTTATGATGAACAAGAGTTCTTACCACATCATGGTGGCTGGTTAAAACATACAAATGATTACCTTTAATATATCCAGTGTTCCGTAATTTGTAAAATTCTCAGCTACTCTTGTGCATGACAGGCAGTAGCTAAATTCAGGCCTGGCAGTACAGACTTGAATATGGATTATGTGATGCTGATACATCACATTCATCAGCACTTAGTGTCAGGAGGCTGAGGTTATGGTCCCCATACTGCCTTACTAACTTGGAAAGCCTGGTGAGATACTAAAAATTTCAGGGCGTGGAAGATTATAATGGTACATGATGTACATTCTCAAGCTTCAGTGAAATAACCCAAGTGTTAATTATCATGATGATGATGAGAAGCATGTAGACATGTGTTATCCTGGCATGGGGCAGCATTGCACAGCTGGGGCTTGGTGATGTGACCGCTAAAGCCAGAAGACTTGAACTGCAATCCCCTGCTCTACCACTTGAATAAGGAGTGACCAGAGGTCCTCCTGAGTTTATGATCCTCTCTGAGCTTCAGTTCTTTCATCTGTAAAATATGAATTATAATAGTATTTAATTCAGAGGGTTGAAGAGTAATCAAAGAAGGCATGAAAAATGCCTAGCATGATACCTGGCACATAGTAATTGCTTAATAAATTGTTAGCCGAAAGTTATCATTTTCATTATTTTAAAATGTGTTAAATTTGTGTAACACTAAAGGGCTCCAGAGGGCATTTTATTACATTGTCTTAAAAACAATATACTTCATTTTATTTTGAGAAGCAGTTATTAAACCTTTATGACTTTTGTTGTTGTTGGTCTTTTAGACTCCATGAGATGGTATCTGAGTGGCTTGAAAAGAATAGTTGTTTTCACCCACCTTTGAAAGACAACTCTTTTGGTGAATTCCAGCTGCAGCACGCCACACCCTAATCTCCTGAATAAGAAGCTCAGACATTACCTAGGCTTTTCAGGAAACAGGCCCACACATGTATGGAGATGTGGAAGGTGCTAGAAGGGCAGAGACTTCAGCCAGTTATAACTCTTAGGTCAAAAATTAGACAAGAAATTTAATAAATGACATTAACATGAGCTCATTTTCTTGCAAGGTGACAAGTGATGATAGTTTTGGATTTAAAGCCTTCATTAAAAAAGGTCTTCAAATAAAATTAACTCCATCCTTTTCTGACAACCAGTATAAGACTTGAGACCATTTATTCTGTGATACAGTTTATTATGTTTTTTTCTAGTTGCTGTAAGTATCACATAGCTTCTCTTTTTTTTTTTTTTTTTTTTTTTTTTTTGCTGCACTCCTGTCCTGGACAAGGCCGGCAGGATAGGTGGATATCAGGCCACTGCCCCCACAGAATTTACTATTCTAGTTGGCTTGGTGTGGGGGGAGGGGAGCAATTGCCCTCACTTAATGTCTCCCAAAGGGAGGACATCTCACTTGGAGCCAGGGAAGATGCTAGCAGGGCCAGGGCATTAAATGACTATGAATCACATAGTAAGAAATGTATTTCTTTTTCTTTCTTTCTTTCTTTTTTTAAATGGATTGGAGGTTTCAGTGGGATGGGAGAGGTGGATATCAGGCCACTGCCCCCACAGAATTTACTATTCTAGTTGGCTTGGTGTGGGGGGAGGGGAGCAATTGCCCTCACTTAATGTCTCCCAAAGGGAGGACATCTCACTTGGAGCCAGGGAAGATGCTAGCAGGGCCAGGGCATTAAATGACTATGAATCACATAGTAAGAAATGTATTTCTTTTTCTTTCTTTCTTTCTTTTTTTAAATGGATTGGAGGTTTCAGTGGGATGGGAGAATCACAAGGGATCAGGTGTTCAGAGGAATGTACTGAGTAGAGGTGAGGAACTAGGATGTTGAAAAGTAAAAAAAGGAGAGAAGGAGAGGAAGAAAGAGGGAGAGAGAACAGGAATATTGCTTCATTCTAAAAATGAGTATTAATAATGGCCGATCAACATTTTGTTTATTTAAAATGGAGAACTCTATAAATATTTATTGAGTTTACTTGTACCGGATCTGAGTTGAAGTCCTGGATATCCTTATTAATTTTCTGTCTTGTTGAGTCTAAATCTTGTTATGGGTCTTATGTATCTGGGTATTAAGATCTTTTATTGTTGCATTGATCCTTTTACCACTGTATCTTTTTTGCTTTGAAATCTATTTTATCAAATGTGAGAATTGCAACTCCTGCTTTTTGTTTATTTATTTATTTTTGCTCTCCATTTTGTTGGTAAATTTTTCTCCAACCCTTTGTTTTGAGTCTTTGTATATCTTTGGATATACTGTTAGGTTTTGGCTTATCTTTTGATTGGGGAATTTAGTCGATTTAAATTTAGGGTTACTGCCATTTGATGTTAACTGGCTATTTTATCCATTCGTTGATGTAAATTCTCCATTATGTTGATGTTCTTTACTTTTTGGTATATTTTTAGAAAGGCTCATACTGGTTGTTCCTTTCTATGTATAATGCTTCTTTCAGAAGTTCTTGTAAAGAAGGCCTGGTGGTAATAAAATCTCTGAGTACTTGCTTGTTCATAAAAGATTTTATTTTTTCTTCAATTGTGAAGCTTAGTTTGGCAGGATATGAGATTCTAGGCTGAAAGTTCTGTTCTTTAAGTATGTTGAATATTGGCCCCCACTCTCTTCTGGCTTGTAGGGTTTCCGCTGAGAGATCTGCTGTAAATCTAATAGGCTTCCCTTTATGGGTAACCTGGCCTTTCTCTCTGGCTGCCCTTAGTATTTTCTCCTTCGCTTCGATCCTGGTGAATCTAATGATTATGTGCCTTGGGGTTGCTCTTCTTGAGGAATATCTTTGTGGTGGTCTCTGTATTACCTGGGGTTGAATAGTGTCCTGCTTTGCTAGATTGGGAAAATTTTCCTGGATAATATCCTGAAAAGTATTTTCCAGCTTGGATTCATTCTCTCCCTCACATTCAGGTATACCAATCAAACGTAGATTGGGTCTTTTCACATAGTCCCATATTTCTTGAAGACTTTGCTCATTCCTTTTCATCCTTTTTTCTCTATTCTTGTCTTGTCGTTTTATTTCATTAAGTTGGTCTTCGACCTCTGATATCCTATCTTCTGCTTGATCCATTCTGCTATTTAAACTTGTGCATATTTCACTAAGTTCTTGTGTTGTATTTTTCAACTCTGTTAGTTCATTTATATTCCTCTCTATATTGGCTATTCTTTTCAGCATTTCATCAAACCTTTTTTCAAAGTTCTTAGTTTCTTTACATTGGGTTAGAACAAGTTCTTTTAATTCCCAGAAGTTTCTTATCATCCACCTTCTGAAGCCTCCTTCAGATAATGGAACACAGTCCTTTTCCATCAGGGCTTGTTCCATTGCTGATGAGGAACTGCAATCCCCTGTAGAGGGAGAGGGGTTCTGATTTGGGGTATGCTCGGCCTTCTTATGCTGTTTTTTCCCCTTTATTATAAATTTTCCATCTGTCGTCTTTACAATTACTGCCTTTCTAATTAGGTTTCTGAGTCGATGTCCAATTTATTGATTCCCAGTGCTGGGATTCAAGCAACCCACTGCGCTGGCCACAATAGCAGCGATAAGACTGATGGTGCTCTTCTGCCTGGGAATCTCTGGTCTGGCTTCCTTCTTGAGTCCGCAACAAGCGGCTCTGCCTTCCTGGAGCTCCAAACACCAGTCAGTAAGGGAACTAGTCCCGTTTACTCTGCATGAAGAGCTGCTGCGCCAAGGTGCCGGCAAAACCGCTGCACCGGCCACAAGGGTCGTGCTGGCGACCCGTGGGGCTCCTCCACTAGAAATCTACTGGTCCATGAGCAACGAAAATTTGTCTGAAAGTGTGGCATCCTCTCGTTCTCTGAGCTTTCACTGGGAGCTACAATACTGAGCTGGTAGTGATCAGCCATCTTGGATCTCTCTCTCTGTGATACAGTTTAAATCAAACCCACTCTTGGCTAGATCACATTGAACTTGACAGTAAAACCATGTTGCTGTGCTAGAGTCACAAGCTGGTTATGCAAATCCTCATCGACCCCATGTATTTTAATCATGAACTTCAGAGTCATTAAACGCAAGGGCCAGCGGCAACAATAACTACAAAATGATGATGATGACACACAGACAGATAGCATCTAACACATGCCTGATTGCATTCCCCAAGCATCTCTCAAATTCACCTACTTTCTTTCTCCACTGCCACAACCCTGGTCTATGCCTCTAGCTTTTGTTCACCTGATAATTAGTGCAATAAATACCTGAGCTACTTACAGCCAGTCATCCTCACATTCTTGACAATTCATTCTAAATGCTGCTGCCAGTTAGCTTTCAGAAATAGAAAGTTGATCACACTCCCATCTTAGCTTGGAGCTCTTCAAAGGATTGCAACGGGTGGGATGGCAGGTTAGAGGGTTGTTGTTTTCAGGAATTCAAGATAATAGGTAGGAACCTAGTGGATTTTGAGTATGGAGACAAGAGTTTATTCCAGAAAACTGGACAAGGTTGATCTGGAACGACCGTATCAGCACAAAGGGTTCTGTCCTGAATATTATTGAGAGGGACATAGGGATTTATTAAATGTGCATAAATGTCACTTTTAGATGAAATTTTAGAAATGTATGTGCAGACAGAAGAGGTCTAAAAGAAAGCAAAGATAAGGAAAGAATACGTATTCCTGAGTGGCTTTGGAATAATTTATAATTTCTCTTAGTGTCTTTTATTATTGCTCTCATTTTCAACATGATTTTATACCCTTAGATTTTAAAACGTTGAAGTTATTTTTGTTTTGTAAGCAAAGTAAAACAAAAGCAAAAGTCCTGAGCTCTTTTTTTGAACCCCTCCACAAGGCAAATTAAAATACCATTAATTGGGCCCCTTTGCATTTGTCTCTTATTGTAGCTAAATCTCTGGCCCAGTGAACTGTCTAATAGGCTTCCCACTGTCTCTGGCTTCCAAATTTCTTGCCTGCAGAAGACTTTTTGAGCCTCTTACTGGCAGAACCAAAGCCCCTGCTAACTGAGCTGAGCCAGCTGTGCGTACCATTGACCAAATGGTAAGCCGATTCTAATTACAGTGTTTTTGTTATTCTTTGAGAGGTAAGAGAGAAGAGCCATCATTTACAATCCTGGTCAGAGTTGTCAGAACTCCCAATCTCAGAAGTGATCATTGGAGTTGTAAACAGAGTCAATTTACTGCAAAAATTGCTGGAAGGGAATTAATAAAGCCTTCTGATTTTATAGGCCCTGGTTTTAAGAAAAACTATTTTAATGGGGTATTTGGGATTTTTAGCTCTAAAAAAAAAAAAAAGAAAATTTTTAATGAAGCTGGTCTGGGGAGTAGAATAAGAATTCAAATGTAATTAAATGCAGATAATTGTATCATTCTCCCAATTAAGATAAACATCTATATGGCTATTTCCCCTTTAAAATAGTTATCTGGAAGTAGAGGCAGCATGATTTGGTCATGTATTCATTTTGTCTCGTTCACTGTCCTGTATCCGTACATAAGTTCTCGCTTCTCAGAGCTGCTATACATACTTCTCAGCACAGGTCATTTCAAAAAGACAAAGGTAGATCTGTTTCAAAGGCAAGGCTGCCCCTGAAAACTGTGGGCAACACAGAAAGATACACATATAGGACTCAAAATGAGATGGCGTTAATTGATCGTTTGCACTTCCTAAAATTTTCCCATATTACCTACTAAGAAAACTTTCCAAACTGCTTCTTGGAGATAAGGGTTAATATGGTGTAGTAGTTTGCTGGAATGTCATAACTGAATAGCACAGGCTGTGTGGATTAAACAGTAAACATTCATTGTCTTAGCTCGCTTGAGGCTAGAAGTTCAAGATCAAGGTGTCGGCATGTTTGCTTTCTTCCGAGGCCTCTCTCCTTGGCTTGCAGATGGCTGACTTCTCACTGAGGCTTTGAACACACACAGCCTTGGTGACGCTCTTTGTGTCCGATTCACCTTACTTAAGACACCAGTCAGATTGGATTAGGGCCCACCTTAATAACCTCAGTTTTAACTTATCCCTTTAAAGGCACTGTTTCAAAATACAGTCACATTCTGAGGCACTAGGGCTTAGGGCTTCAACATATTACTTTTGGTTATAATTCAGCCCATCATATATGGCATCAATTGGAAAGCACAAATTGATAAAATGAAACAATAAAGCTATGAATGTATTATTTGTTCTTAGAAAAGCAGCAACAGTGATAAGATAATCTGCCAAATCTGAGTAAAGAGATGAATGTGGGCCTTTTTCACTCCAAAGAAAGCCAAGGAGCTGTCAAGTCAGATCATTACTCTTCTTCTTGCAATTGTCTGAGGCCTCTTCAAAGGTGTTCATGCCTCATAAATGGGAATGGACAGAACATAAGCTTTGGTGTCAAGTGAGCTTTCTGAAGTCACAGCGCTCTTACCAGGGAACACCTTGGTAAAGTAACTTAGCATCTCTGGGTCTCAGTTTCCTCATTTGAAAAATAATGCTCTCATTTACTCTACCTCCCTCCTTCCAAGGTGAATGGGGATCAAATTAGCAAAAGCTACTGGGGGGCTGTGTGATTGGGAGACCTGAACTTGTGTCTGATCTTGGATCGTGGTGATCAGTGCAGTTTTATAACATAGGATAAATGGATATCCAGTATTTCTGGAACATGAAAGCAAGTTTGGGGAAACAAATTGTAAGAAATCAGAACATGAGCAATATAGAATGAGTTTGGGAACAATTTATAAATTTGAGAGAAATGTAAATGACAGCAAATAAATGTCATTTTCTTCCTTATTACATAAGGAAGAAATGAAACAATAATCCTTTATTACATAAAGGATGTGAGAAATGGTAAAAAAAAAAAGTACTTATAATAAAATGGGAGCATACAAATAACAAATGTAAAGTAATCAGAGTAACTGATGACTTAATAAAATAGCCAAAAGTAGAGGAAATTAGACTACAACTAGATGGGCTGTAAGGTTGTATATCTCAAGCATAGATTTGTTTTTCTTCTGATAGTCCTAGGATGTAAGGCAAAACAGGGAACATTATCGTGGGTTCCCATGACACTCACTCTTCATGAAGTAACAGAGATCACTTTGTTTTTTTATGGCAGCAAAGTTTTGCCAAATGCAGTGCTCCAGAAATAATTTGTACTGCAGGATGCTTTATGGGTCAGATTTGATATCCTGACTAATCACTAGATCTTCAGAACAGGGGAGATTAACAGAAAAGACAGAGGCCTGAACCCAACCTCCCAAGATTTTAGTTCAGTAGATGTGGGTAAGACATTCATATTTATATTTTTCAAAGGCTTTCTCAGTCTAGCTGATCATTAGCTAGCTTTGGAAAGTATTGATGTAGGGTATATTCAGGTAACGTTGGGTTCCCCCAAAAGTGGACAATAAGTATGAGATTAGAATGCAAAGAGTTTATTTAGGAAGTGTTTCCCAAAGGTTAATTTTGGGAAACACCAAAAGGGAAGTCAAAAATTAAGAAAAGGAAAGAAAGCAAAAATTGGTGCCACACCAAGCCCATTATTTTGATGTATGGGTTGAGCTTCATTCTGCTGGGGAAACTCTGCAACATGGGGTAGAATATGTGCTTCCAAGAGTGAGGGGTCTGGGGGTTTATGCACCAAGTTCTCAGTAGTCATCGGTTGAGTGTTGCACCTGAAAGATGCAACTCCCCAGCATTTCAAACCTTGAGTGTAAGTGGCAAAATGTGCTGTGGCGGCCACAGAAAACCCTCAGGCAAATGTATGCAGGAGGTGCCAGTTGGAATTTGGCTGCAGTACACAGAAATGGTAGGACTGAGGGCAGATGTGACTGCCAGTGACACCGCCCTCCCCAGCATCCCCACCATCCCAGGAGCAACCTTGAAATAAAAGTTATCATTCCCATGATTGAGAACTATATGTACATCTGCCCCATCCAGGAGCCTGGTTTACTTTAGGTGTAGATGAGATTTCAGGGCTGGGCCTAATTTCAGGAAGATGGGTATAAAAAGGGGATAAATCATTGTGGTTCCCAAACACCAAGCTCTGCTAACTAGCTGAGTGACCTAAGACTCGCTTTTTCTTTTGAACCTCACTTCCCTCTCGTGCAAATGAAGAAAAATGTCTTTCCCTATCCTCCTCCACTTATGATGAGTCTTAAGATGAGACTTCATAAAATAAAAGGATGCTGTATAAATAGGCAATGTGACATTGGTGGAACAAAGGACTTTGCAGATAGCTAGACCTGGCTCTGCTCGTGCAGGATGCTTTCTAAGTTTCAGTTTCCTCATCTGTCAAATGAGAAAAACGATAATATCTACTTGATAATAAATCTGGTGAGAACTAGGAAAGGTGGGAACAGAATCTTGCCAAATAAACGGTAACCATTGTTATGGAAAGGTGGAATGATTTGATAAGAGATTCTTTGTGACTTATGCACAGTTCCTCAGTTCATGTTTTAATGTGAATATAGAAAGTCTTGTTCATGGTGAAGTGCTGAAAGTGTCCGTTTAAGTCACTCCTGTTTGTCCCCCTGAAGACTTGCTCCAGGCAGCACTTTTCTGAGATTTTCTTCTTTCTTTCTCACGTCGCATTTGCCTCTCGTCACAGCAGCTGGCTCCTAAGAGAGCCCCCAAACAGGGAAGGCTGTCTGTGGGAATGAAAGACTTTGAGAGAAAACTAGCATCTTTCAGACGTTTTCCTTCAGTAGAAATGCAGACAGTCCCAAGGAAGCTGGCTTTCTGTGAATCAACCTCATCCTACTCCCCATGGGTCATTTTATTTGGAAATCTATTCAGTCGTTGATGCCATTAGCACAACAGATTGCTTGTTAATTCTTAGACCAAGAGCCAGATTTCAGATTGCCTTTTGTGTTACAAACTCTTCTTTGTAAGAAAATAAAAAGAATAAAACAAAAGGCATGGGGTTTTGTCCCAACCCCAGAGGGACCCACAATGTATTCATTTCAGGCCTAGCTTTTAAGGTCAGATCCAGAGAACTCCTGGCATTTGGACGCCTGCACATCCACAGGGAAAGAAAGCAAATATGTTGATTCTTTTTTGAAAATGGTGAGCAAAATGCAGAACATTTTCCAGCCAAAGAAGAAACATGACTTATGAAATTGATCAACTCAGTTGCCACTAATGAGTGACAAGTGTAAATGTTTGCACTGAACTTGGAGACAGACTTACAAATACATCTAGTGATTTACCCAGAAACCTGAAACTTAGGCCATTCCTGGGCCAAATTTGGCACGTACACTTTGTTTTCAGTGTTTCCAACATCTGTTTTCCTAAAGTTTTCAGAACCCAATTCCATGTTACCCCAATGTGCTTGCAGACATACACACACTCACACACTCACTCACACGTGTATACATGAATGCTTAAGTGATCCTCACTAGCTTCTGCTTCTTTTACTATTGAAGAGATTACAGCCACAAAACTGTTGTCTTTCCTTTTTACTGTATCGGCCAATGAAACCATGGTACTCTATGTTCACCTTGTGGCCTCTACAGCATAATTTCCCCCAAGGTGGGTGAAAAAGTCTTGAATCTTGAGGAGTGCTCCTGGCTGGGTCTATGTAGCCCAGTCAGTCATTTGGGATGACCCGTATCATGAGTGTGGGCAAATGTGGGGTGAGAAATGCAGATCTTCCTTTCTTTTTTTTTTGTGAATTCTGATTCACCTATTTGGACTTCGGAATGAGTTGGACAGGGCATTTACAAATGTGTGGTAATCAAGATTGCCTCTGGTTTGCTTTGTCTGGGTCAGACCCAATCAACTTGACAGATGAGTGATACCATTTTGGGAAGCCAAGCTGACAAGAGCTTGGGAAATGGAGATAGGGCATCATATAAGGACAGTCATTCTCCTCCTGCCAAGCAGGGCTGCACTCGATCATGTGTGGTTTATGTTGTTACTTAAGGAAATAAATGCTTATCAGCTCTCTCTCTCCAGCAACTTGCACCAGGATTATTTTCCCCATCTCCTTTGGGAAGCCAGGCCATGCTCAGCATGGAGCATGTTCTCTGGGGGGCTATTTTTAAAGGTAACTGATCCCCTCATCCTATCTTGAAAGAACAAAAAGGTTTTTGGAATCATAGGTATTATTTACTGTGACTCTGACAATGTGGGAGCCTTACATGCCTTTCAAATCCTCAAAGAAACTTGCTGATGGCCAGTGGCATTTTCATGGTGTATATTGTTATGTTATTGTTTCTTTGTTGATTAGGAAACAATTTATCAAGAGATGAAGTTAGTGTCCTGTAAGGGACACTGGATAGGGAATGTGAGGACATGGGTGCTAATCTGCAAGCCTGGAAGGGTGTCAATTTCAACACCTATAAAATAAGCAGGTAAGCTCATCCCTAAGACTCTTCCAGCCCTGAGAATCTAGGAGTAGTAACAGGGACATTTAATTAAGCAGAATTTTCCACTTCCTACCTCTGCCAGATAGATTAGGGAACTTACTATATGAAATGAAAGTATTAAGCCAATAAGAAAAACCTACCCACATCCAAGACTGCCTTATGTTTGTTGATGTCAGGACAAGAATTATTGTGGAGAATCGGAGAAGGATGTAGAAAAGAACAATGCGTACCTGGCAGATTTTGTATATTATTGCATTACGATTTGCCAAAGCGTTCTTGAAAGTTAAATCTTCCATTACATAACTTTTCATCACTTTGTTAAAAATGTTCCAGTTGGATTGGCATGTTTTATGATTTCCTTGCTTCAAAGATAAGCACATTGTCAAATATTAAACTAAAATTCCTAGGTAGTTCTGAATTTAAAAGGTTGGGGTTAAGAAAGAGATGCCAAAAGAGAAGACTGAGAAAAGCAGCTGCTATTAAAAATATTTAGAAGGTAAAATAGAGGAAGAGAGTATGTGCCTTGGATATTAAGTTGATAATTTCAAGAAACATACAGTCCCGAAGTAGGTAGCTCTCCATCTGCAAGCGTTTGAAAAATTAAGGGTCAAGCTGGGATCAAAGCTGAAGCATGTATGTTGGGCCTCTTTCTGTGCAGACTTGAGTCTTAGTCAATTCTTTTCACTCATTGGCAATATACCCTGTTGGCCTTAGGGGATAGAGCATTCCCACAAGCTGGCAGGAAGAGCACTTCCTCTCAATTCTGATCACAAATGGGTGCCATAGCCTGGTATTTCTTTTATTATAAACAAACAAACAAAAGAATTAATTTTCTCCTCCAATGGCTTATATATAATTCATGGCAACCTAACTTAAAGGTTCTTTTTTTAAAGCACTTAAGGCACTGTTAACTAAAAATCTACACGTCGAATTCAGGCAGGGGAATTATTAACCTATGACACACCTCTCAGCTCTATGTATATGGAGAATTTCATACTAAATATGTGGAAATTTAACTTTCCTGCATCCGAACAAGGATATGACTATATTTACAATACCTTTCAGAGATTTTTGTTTTACAAGTGCTTTTACTTGAATAATGCAATTGACCATTGGGAAAATAAGCTCTCATTAGTGAGGACATAAAGATTATTTTGGAAGCAGCAGCTTGAAATGGATTATCTAATTTGTGAAAGCCTTTCTAAAATGGATGCAACTCATACACTCAAGTAAATACAATTTAACTTTTTAAAAGGTTGTCTTAGCAAAGCTGTGATTTTCCTCCTCTTTAGGAAAAGTACGTGTATTTCAGTTCTGTTGGGCATCTTTCTCCAGAGTACCTGGAGAAATATATTATAGTATTGTCCTCCAGGGGGCGATAACTCTTCAGCAAAACTTCAATTTCACTGTAAAGATGAATTCTCAATTCAGTTAGTAAAAGCAGACAGTCTGGCTTCCTTCTTGCTGGGATGCAGGAATCCTTGGGTCTATCTCCTGCATTTTACATCTAGGAGTTACCTCAGGCTTCTAGACTGTATCTAACACTTTTAGCAAGTTTAAAGGGGGTGGGCGTGTGAAAAGCCCATGGCTCTGGGTGTGTACCATGAGTGGAGCCTGGCCACAGTGCTCTGCGTGCCTAGCTACAGGTCCTGGATTAGCTGACCCTGATTGTCCCTTGCAATAAATAAACTTTGAAGAGACTACTGCTGCAGCTAGGAACCCCAGAGCTTTCTGAGAACAGAAATATTAGGCCCAAAGATACCCTAATTTGGGTTGGAGAAGGCTAAGTGTCTCAAAATAGCAGAGGTTCCATCTTCCCTACATAAAATCTCACAAAGGGCTATTTTTGTGCTATTAGAAAAATAAAAGCATCACATAGGAGGTTGCAAGACTATAGGTCTGAGGAGACAGCAACTTTAGGTAGTAAAGCTGATGAGCGTAAGGCAGCACCGTGGATAAAAGGTTCACAGGTTCTGGAGTTGGCAGAGTGGGTTCCAGTACCTTCTATACTTATAAGCTCTGTATTAATTGCTTAACTCGTGTGTCTCTGATCCTCATTCACAAGCTACTGTCTCATAGGGGAGTTTGTAAGGATTCATTAAGATACTCCAAAGAAAGTACTTGGTGCGTAGTAAGTGTTCCATAAATGCTATCAGTTATAGTATTCCTTAGTCTGGAACTGAGGTCTCTACTGTATAGTTCCAGCCTTGTTTCTCATTTCTTTCATAGACTCCTTCATCCCAAACACCTCCCTATACCATATCCCTCTGCTGCTTCTATCTTCCTTGTCTACATCATCACCTTGTGAGATCCCACTCAAGTTTTAAGGATTATCTGTAAGGGAACCTTAAAACCAATAGGTTCGACACAATTCCCTATTCCCCAGATCCAAAGGTGCTTCCTCCGATCTCTGACCAATGACAAAGACACAATATCTTGATTGTAAGACAGATTACCAGGCGCATATATTTTTCGAAACTTATAGAACTGTGTACTTAACCTAGGTACAGTTTTTAAACATGAAAATTATAACTATAAACCAACTCAGTAGAAACGTAATGTGAAGACCTGTCTTTGGAGACAGATCTTATTCAAATTTAAGTTCTAATACTTTCTACCTGGCAAATCATGGACCTCTCTTACTTGAAGTTTCCCCCATGTAAATAGAGCAGTTGTCACTCTTCTCTTGTTGTGAGAGTTTAAAGACATAATAATGGCATAAAAGTGCCTCTCACATTGCTTGCACCCAGCTGATGCCACACGATTATGAGGACCTTCCTCTTTAGTACAGCTATTTCTATATTTGTCACACACCCCAGTCCATGAGAAAGTAATCTTGAGGATAGGCTATGGGCTGTCTTTTTCTTTTCCATTTTGTCCAGCATAGTACAAAGGTACAATAAGTATTTGGATTCTATAGCTAATTACATCTATTTTTGAAGATTAAATGCCAAAAGGCATCCTGACCGAAGCCTCTAAAGGATACCACACTTGTGTATAACCTCCTAGTAACGCTCAGTATTTTAGAATCTGACAGATACTTAACTCAGCCAGTAATTCAGTTATGGCTCCCCAGTGTACAGTAGGGCTTAATAACACATTTTTTCATTGTGATAGTTCTGTTTTTCTTTAGAGCAAGTAGAATGACTATACTGTTTACTTGACCAATAAGTCACTCTGTTTTCCATGGTTCAAAGTTAAGCTTTTATTTGGTTTTAAATTAAAAAAATAAATTTCATTATTAAATAGTGAGATGGATCTAACTAATGTTCAGATAGTAGCTTACTCAGAAATATACCACTGGGGGTACAATTAAGGGGTGGATCACCTAAACTAAAGTTATTTGTTATGTCGTAGTGCTTGTTAAAAGTTCAGCAGTGGCATAATTCAAAAGAAACTGAAATACAAAGTTTCAAATGTTTACAATGGATGGGAGAAGTAAACCACTTATTTCTAGTGCAATCGCAAACTACTTTCTTTCTCAGTGCCAGTCAGTTTGGACGCTATACCACAGTGCTAATGTCATCAGGTTCATCTGCTTTCTTTTGCCTGCTTGGCAGGGATTTCAAGTATTCGAGGTGCCTCCGGGCATCCTCCTGATTTTGCCTCACATAATATACCACATATGAGATCACCATGGTGAACCAGCCAAACATGGTGACCAGCATGGCATAATCGGTCGTTTTTTTAGGGAGGTTACAAAGGTCAGCGTCGTTGGCAGCATTGAGGAACGGTCTGCCAGCATGTTCGTCCAACACGGAGGTTTTACAGATCACGTTGTGGGCTGTCTCATGATTGGACGCCATGCTCCTCAGAACTTGCTGTAGCGTACAGTCGCAGTGCCAGGGGTTGTTGGCAATTCTGGCCCTGGCCTTCAGGTTATTGAAGGCATTTTTGTGCACACTTTGAATCCGATTGTCGGACAAGTCCAGAGTCTGCAAGGTTTCAGCTACTCCTTTGAAGGCATGCTCATCGATAAACTCAATGCCATTCTTGGACAGGTTGAGAACTCTCAGTTGATGGAGGTCCTTAAAAATTTCATTGGGAATAGATGTGATCTGATTGGAGTCCAGATACAGTAAGACTGTTTCAGGAGGAAGATCTCTAGGTATTTCCTTGAGATTTGCATTGCTACAGGTGACATTTAAACCCCCAGAAGAAGAACAAAGACAGCCTTTGGGACACATACTGGCAGAATGAAAGCACAGTATCATAAGAACAAAACTTTGTAGGAGGAGACACATGGAGAGGGAACGGGTCAACCACAGGTCTACCAGATTCATGCTGGAATGTCAGCATAATCACGAGCCCATTCCTCATTTACTCCAACAAGCGTAGTAATGGTTCCAGCCCTGTCCACACTATTGATTTCCTTCTTGCGTGGTTCAAAAGGCTGCAGCTAACACATGTGTCTCTTCATTATTTCTGTCCTTGATTGGGCACCTAAAGGAAAGGGAAACAGATGCAATTAGCTCCTTTGCAAAGGGAGGTACATTGTAATTAAAGGGGCTCTCAAGTGCCTGACATTCTACGTTGGCAGGGGCGTTAGTTATGCAGGTAATTTCTGTCAGTGCCACTGGGAGTTATCTGCGAAATAGGAGGCTCCTGTTCAAATCCCAGGTGCTGGGGGAGAGAACTGTCAGTAAATGAAAATATTTCTGAATTATCTTGCCTGGTTTTCAGTTGGATAGAATGAGAACAAACACTCCCTATTTCTCTGCTGCTCTCCACATCCTGGACCCCTTCTAATTCTACAGAAATAAAATTTAATTAGGACTCTCACCCTTTCCGGGATAACAGATGCATTAATGCAATTTAGTCCTGCACTTGGGCAGCAATGAGAAATAATACCAATATTTCGTGGTTAATGACCATAGACAGGGATATCTGTCATGGCTTTTGAATGGATGCCCAATTTGGAATATTGTCTCTAAAGAAACATCTTACTTGAATTAAGAAAATAATGCATTCCAACCTTCACAACAAAATATTGCTAGAGGCTGACAACCAAGAACCTCCAGGATAGTTGCCTTCTTGTGACCTCTTAAAATTATACTATGCCTGGGAGGCTGCTTTTAACTGAATTTTCAAAGGATCCCCTCTCTTTTCTAAGCACCATATCCCCTCCCCAATAAATGCTTAAATATGGTATACACGTATAAGGCTTGTTATATAACAAGAGAATTAAGAAATAATGGCTTTGAAGACTCCCCCAACAGACTTCAGTCTCTATCTGCTGCATATATATACTGTTAGTGTTGGCAGGGGCCACAGAAATTGCAAAATTACATGATATGAACAAGGTTATGAAGCTTACTTAATAGCAGAGAGCAAAGTTAAGAATATAAGTTAACTCGCAAAATTACCCTTTAATATAGAGAGGAAAGCACACATCTTTGGGACCAGTTCATAGAGGAGACTAGCGGATCCCAGAGAGATGAGGTTGCTTGCTCAAGGTCAAACAGACTGAGATGTAGAGACAGGACTCAAGCCAAAGTCTTTGTTCTGACTCATTAATGTCACAGCTCTTTCCACTATCCACTCAGCTCTCTTTCAATCCAATCTGCCCTGTAAGGATAGAGCAACCCTTGCTTATTGAGATTTCTGATGCTGTTATGTGGCAGCCCAGTCTTTTATGCTATGAATACTGTTCCAAGTTGAGGACTCCATGGGGCTCAAGTGAGGGGTCCCTCTGCATTTTGAAGGGAACCCATGCCTGACTGAGAAGATTCCCTCCCAGGACCTGAGAAAAAAGAAGAGTATTCACTCCTCTTACAGCAGTGAGCAACAAACAACTTTCTGCATGAGCAACTAATGGCTTTCTGAAGATCCCAGATGGATAAATACAGAGGAAAATGACTCCAAATGTTACCAAACTCACAGAAGAGAAGATTAATGTGAGCTAAAAACATACTGATCTGGGTTGTTAATCATGGAAAAAATGAGATTAGCAACAGCAGAATGGAGAGGATGTGCTTTTGGGATACTGAGTCCCTTACATACCAGAGAATGCTAAAGAGAGACCCCTAGGCTTTTTTATTGGCAATTAAAGTGTCCTCACTTTCATGTTTCCCTTCAAAACTGTATTGCATGGCACTTGGGGACTCTAGGAATTACCTAAACAAGAAAGAAAATAAACAGGTGTGGAAGGGAAGAGAGAATACAGAGGAGTAGAAGGACAAGGTAAAGAATTCTAGGAAAGGGGCACGAGAAAAACACAGGATAGAAGAAATTAATGTAATTGACAAAAATAACGGGAGGCTGAGTATGTGCAACCAGCCTAAAATATGCTGAAAGATGAGAGAAGCCTTTTCTGGAGGACACTTCATCTCTCTTGGGATCCATTAAAGGAGTTTAGCATAGAAAAGTGTTCTTTCTTTATTCAGAGTACAGTTTTCAGCAGAGGCTTGTTTCTGCCCCTTGCAGAGACAACTGTAAGCAATTAAAAAGTAGAAAGTACCCTGAGTTTGTATCTCAGCTTTATTTATGTTTATTTTATTTGAGATGAAGCGTTTCTCTGTTGCCCAGGCTGAATAGTAGTGGCATGATCTCGGCTCACTGCAAATCTCCGCCTCCCAGATTCCAGCAATTTTCCCACCTTAGCCTCCAGAGTAGCTGGGGCTACAGGTTTATGCCACCACGCCCAGTTAAATTTCTGTAATTTTAGTAGAGACAGGGTTTTATAGTGTCGGCCAGGCTTGTCTTGAACTCCTGACATCATTAAGTGATCCACCTGCTTCCCAAAGTGACAGGATTACAGGTGTGAGCCACTGTGCCCAGCCTGTATCCCCACTTTAATTCTTATTAGCTAGTGGTGCTCTTGGGAAACTTATGCAACACTCCAAACCTCATTTTTTTCAACGTTTGTATAAAGATTATAAAAGCACCTAATTACAAGGTTGATCTGAAGATTATATGGAGTAATCCACGTCAAGCACTTAGCACAGTGTGAAATTTGTAGAAAAGTTCAATGCTTGTTAGCCATAGTTGTTGTTATTCTCAGATACATTCCCAACACCCAGCATAGTGCTTGGCATATAGTGAGGACTAAATAAATCTGTTTGTTATATGAATAATGCAACAAAATATTGAAGAGTCTAGCTATGCTTTTTCTTCTCCGTGGTGATTATTAATATTATAAACATTAATTCATCAAATGTCTACTGGTATTATGTGGCAACATAATGAACTTTGGAAAAGTTATGTAAGTTCAGGCTCCTAGGAGATGGAAAGAAGAACAGAACGCTTTCTCAACTGGAACTCTACACTTAATCAGGGCTCCTCCAGAATGATCAGTCCAGTCCAGTGGTCATGGTCTCAGAGAAGAAGTGTTTAGGACACAGGTTGAGTTCTCTACATCAGATTGCAATCTTTCTTGGGATGAAATTCATCATATCCCAGATGGTCTACCTGTGAACTGGATGTAATGTTTCTTAGGGATTACAAATACAGAGTATCCCTTGCTTTCAAAAGAGTTGGGCTTTAACTGTTTTATTTTTTTATCTATTATATTTGATAAAAGAATAAAATCTTCTGGGACTAACTATATTGCTGGGCCTCAGTGACTCAGCCTTTAGAACCATCACAGCCAGCCAGAATCAAGTGGCAAAAGATGCAGGATGTAGACAGCTGAGCCCTGGGATGTTGCTATGGTTTGAATACGTGTGTCCTTCACATATTCTGATGCCTAAATCTAATCCCCAGTGTGAGGATATTTAGAGGTGGGGCCTTTGAGAAGTGATAAGGTTATGAAAGGAGAGCCATCATGAATGGAGTTAGCGCCCTTATAAAATAGGCCCCAGAGAATTCTCTTATCCCTCCATGTGAAGAAAGAGAGAAGAGAGTCATCTATAAGCCACAAAACAGTACCTCACCAGAAACCAAATCCTCTGTCACCTTGATCTTGAACTTTCCAGGCTCCAGGACTGTAAGAAATAAAGTTCTATTGTTTCAGCCGTGCAAATGACTGAGACAGATGTCCAGGATGCAGACGACAAAGCCAAAAGTATCAGGTCAAGGTCAGCTCTACCAGGGAGGATGGAAGAGCTGCTCTCCACTCCACAATACTGGTTCTGTAGTTTCCAAAGGCAGTATCAGTTTGATATTGCTTTATGTTACTGGATGGGTCAACAGCGGGTATTGAAAAAGGAAGATAGGAGGATACATGCTTCAGAAAAAAGAGAGGTGGATATTCTTCAGACCTTGGTTATCCAGCAGAATACAGTGCTAAAAAGCTTGGAAACCTAAAACTCCTTCCTGTTCTGTTTGAATCACATCTACACACAAACCCAAAGCGGCAAACAAGCTCTGTTACTGGGCAAGAAGAGTGCCTTCCTACTAACTTCAGAATGAGTGGTTAGAATATAAAGAATGGCCTAGGGTCACACAGGTCATGGCAAAAAAAGCAACAGCAGTCACTGTCTGCCTTTCTGATTAGGAATTAGACCCATTAAAGGGATAGACGAAGTGAAACAACAGCTTCCTCCCTCCTAACTCCCCTTCTGAAAATCTCAACTCTCTGAACTACCTTGTCCCCATGTACTCCTTCCTTTTAACTATGTATGGGTCAAGCAGAAAGCCGCAATATTTCTGGATATGATGTTTAAGTATGCACTGTGCCCCAAAGGAGAACTATTTATCCCCAGACTCAGGTCTTGCTCATATTTTCTTGCCACCCAGGTTTCTGAGCATCAGCAGCTAATTCTGGGATTGGGTGGCAACCATCAAATACTGTTTCCAGAAGAAAAAAAAAACAGTACATTTAACAGGGTATTCATTCAATGAGAGGACAGTCCATTCAGAGGCTGATTAACAACTGTCTTGCTGCTGATTTCTTTCTTTTCATCATTAAATGACAGGAACATTCAGAGATTCTAACCAAAAAGCTTTTATTAACCCTTCTGAGAGAACTATGGGTACCAATTCACAGGCAAATAACATACACCAGCTTCTTCCAATTATACTCTGTGCAACTGTATTACCAAACAGGAGAATTTGATTAAAAAGAAAAAAGACAGCAAAACAGGAAGGGCTTTTAATTTAAAACATTAAATTCAAATCAACAGGGAAAAAAACCCTCACACATTTAATTATTTAAAATTTAAAACTTCTCTATGGCAAAAAGTTAGGATCATAAACAAAGTCAAAAAGCAAATGACAAAAAAATCCTTACAAAAGAATAAAAAAAACAAACAAAAAACGGAAAGCTGTTATATAGATAACCAGTACACACCTATAGTCCCTGCTACTTAGGAGGTTGAGGCCAGAGCAACATAGCAAGGCCCTGTCTCTAAAAAATACAAAATGAAAAGGCAGAAAAGATTCTTGATCTCACTGACAGTAAAATCAGGTTAAACTGCTTATCTAGATTAAATTAGGAATAGTATTGTATCAATAAACACGTTAAGAACAAAGCGTTCTCAAACACTTGATAAGAGGATAAATTGGTGCATTCTTGTCAAATGAGCAATTTGGGAATATCTATCACAGATTTAAAATTGAAGAATAAGCTTGTGCTGATACAAAGATGTCTGTCCAAAGATTACACTAAAAAGCAGTTCAAAAAAACCCCGAATACTTATAATCACATTTGTGTAGATTTTTTTAAAGAAGATAAATATGCAAATAATATAAATATGTAATTAATGTGTTACATATGCATAGATCACTTCCAAAAGGGTATATCAGAAACTATTAGTAATGGTTAACTCCAAGTGCATAGTGGAACTGAGGGGCTGCCTCAGTTAGTTATGGTTAGTAATGGTTAGTTCCAAGTGCAGAGTGGAACTGAGGGGCTGCCAGGGAAAGAAGAGGAATTGCCTTTTTATTTTATATCCTTTTGTATAGTTTTAATTTCTTATGGTATAAAAGTATATTTTATTTTATAATAAATATTTAAAAGGTAATACAAAGGGACTAGGGATTAGCCAGAGAATGAACTCAAGTTTAATGCCTCAGAAGGCAACTATTCAGTGCATGAAAGAGTTGAACAATGGTGGCCAAGAGGGCAAAGGCAAATGAAGGAACAATGAATTATTAAAAGTAGTACATGTTACATGATGAGAGAATGAATATACAAACGGACAGTGGCCACACCATATACAAAAATAGATATCTGATCTGCAGATCTAGTCTGCAGCAACCAGACTAGGAAACCAAACCACAGTCTCGTAACAAACAGCTCAAATCAGCCATAAGCTGATTATTAACTGATAATTTTCCTAATTTTTGACCCTGCTTCCAACTTAGGACCAACCAAAGAACATTAAATATGCACCCTTAACCAATCACATAGGCTGCCCTGCTTCTAGTTAGCCCACTGCCGGCTTCCCCATATCAACATCCTTCAATCAGAACATACCTGAAGCCTCCTTTTTCCCCACTACCTTTTATACTCCTCTGCCAGCCTTTGAGTCTCTCTGCCAAATGCAAGGGATGGTGGTTGCCTCCTTTGCTACAGAAAACTTTGAAGAAATAGCATTTGCTTATTCTCATTTGGGTGGTTTTTATTTCCACAAAACCTAAAGTGTTAGTACTAGATATCTTTAATACAATATTTCAAAAATTAGTCTTATTATATCTATCATAGAGCTTAGATATAATTTATTTATAGAATCAGGTTATCTATATAACAACTATGGGTTGCATAAGCCATCAATACATGTAATTCCTGTGTATTTGTTACCAAAATAACTAGGGAAAGAGAGCTGGGACCTGGCTAATTCAAGTGAATAAATTCCATAGGTAATTTTTTCACTGCTGCTCTTTGGGCTCATGCTTGGAGGTAACATCTTTTTCATTCACCTCTTTAGCACTGAGCTTCACTATGGATTTTAGTTCTCCCTTTCCATTCTCAACTGTCTGCTACAGAAAGAACTCATCAGGGCCTCAAACTTTGCATACCTAGAGGTAAAATCCTAATTTTATCCTCAGCTTTACCCAATGACTCCCGCCTCCACTGTAGACAACTCTTTCTTCCCTCCCGATTTCTTGAAAAGTTTTAATTTTCATTCTCAATTCTTCCAGTCCCTTGCTTTGCATTCCCATGGCCTTCTTCCTAATTCAAATCTCCAACATCCTGTTCTGAAAAAGCAAAGGCCTCCTTCCTGAGTTGCTGGTGTCCCCTTGCTCTCTGCTTCCATTCTTCTAATGTCAGGTTAAAGTAACACTCTTAACCATGTCACCCTGCAGGTCTAAAAAGCCCTAATGACCCCGAGGGTTCATAACGATCTCCTTTTATAGTTATGTCTCCCACCAAGTTTTCTTACACAGACACAGAAACATGAACTCAACAAAAAGCTCAATGGGGAGAAAATGGATGACAAATGGCACTTCATTCCACAAATATAAGATTTATCACAAACCAACCCAACTGAAGATCTCTACAATGTAGAATAGCTTTCCTGATTTAAAATCCAATTATAAAGATCTGGCCCATGAGTCATTCAGGTGGCCCATTAATAACAACAGCTGTGATAATTTAGTCAAGGATATGAACCCACAAGGCAGACAGATGCATGAGGAACAGAGAATCTTTTCATTTAAAAGGAGCATAATCTTGTAACTGTTTAAGGCAAGGAACTGTTGCAATCTCCAAACTCTCCCTTCTCTAATATCCTAGCCTCTACTGTATTATTTACTATTTTCTACTTTAAATTAAAGACATCACTTTACATTATCTACTGCTATACCATGAGGTTCCAACAGATAGGGTCAGTGTCTCATATTCTCACATTGCCCATGGTAAGGATTTAATATTTATTGAAATGGATTATAACCCATTCTCATTTCATTACACATAGCTATCATTTGCTTGGCATTTATTATGTATCAGGTATATGTTAAGTGATAAACTCATCTAGCAGGATGGTAAAATTGAAATTCTGACAAGGTTCCTAGTTAAATGAACGTACAATTTAAAAGTTACCATGTAAACTTTTTAGGAATTAAGGGGTTAAGATACCATATAAAGCTTGGCTGACACATACTCTGTAAGTCAACATATCCTTGCCCACTTTGAGGGTAAAAAGGTCAAGAGGCACCTATCATGTCACCCCAAGGAAGGAGAAAGTTTATTATATGATCCCTGGAGTTAGGAGGCAGAGTGTCTTGGAAAAAAACAACAACAACAGGCTAACCCATTGTTTGGAGATGCAGTTGGGTGATATTTTGATGTTGGGATGAGCCTACATACCGAGTTTGTCAATAAGGGATGGGAAACTATTTCCTATAGATCAGATATAATCACTAGGGGGAAAGAGATTCCCAAGGAGAGAGCATCTGGAATCTTATTTCACTGTCCCATAGGATTCCTTCATAGGGCAGAGGGACACCAGCAACACAAAACTGTATGGAAGATTCTTAGATTTTGAGCAAGTGGCCATCAAAAATGAATCTGCTATCAAACTCAGGGGAGCCACAAGGGGGAAGGGCATGAAAGCCTCAGGAGAGAGGCCTGAATCCTCTCATCCTACTCATTCTACCTCCTGAGCAGCTGCCACCCAGTTATGCTCACCTGGGGGCGGGGTGGAATGGAAGGCAGAGAAGAGAAATCAAGCCACCCACTAAACCCTCTTTCCCTTTGAGCCTGAAACAAAGGGAAGGGGAGAATAGTTAAATACTAAATGAAATTCAGGGTCTTGGTTAATCTCTTAAACTAGACATTTAAAAGATCATGTTTAATTTTTATTTTGGTTTAAATTAACTGAGCTTGTGACTTAAAATAATGTTAGGACAATCTATTATCTAGGAGTAAGCACAAAATTATGGGGCTGACTAATGTTTGCATTCAGGGAGTAGAAGAGAATGATCAAGAGGATAGAAATTAAAGGAACAGTAGAGGCAAGATGTAAAGTTTCATTTTATGCTGGTTACACATGGATCGCCTCACACAATCCTCACAAAACTCCTAAAAGGTAGTAATTGCAACCCTTGTGCAGATGAACAAATTGAGACTTAATGAGGTTACATAAACCATTTATGGTAACAAGTGCTAAATGACAGAGGCAAGAACTTAACTGAAGTCCTTTGGCTTCCAGAGTATGTGTGATCAAACATGGCACCGTACACGGTGTTACAGCTAAACCATAATTTTTTCTTTCCAAACTAATTGCACTAAGATAGGAAACAAGGACCAAGATTAATTTCGAATTGAGGGAACTATACCTCCAAGTCAAAAACTCTAAAGTTGTACATCTGCCTTACATTTGTGACCTCCTTTAGATACTTGTGGGAAGTTCACAGGCATGCTGTCGTCTGATTATTTCTCAACAGCTCTATCAAATACACGTAGTGGACATTATTAATCTCTATGTTAATGCAGTAGAGAATGGAGACTCCTCAAAGTCACACAGCTGGTTAGCAGAAGGAAAGAACCTACCTTTCAGATATTCCCAGAACAGGTCTCATTTAACACGTGCTGGTTTCTATCTCTCTTCGATATGAATGTCTGTAAACACAAATGTTGAGCTTCAAATGCCTAACCAGCCTCTGTTGACCTCTTCCTGCCAAATTTGGGAAAATCAAAGAGGGAGACGACCCCTTCTTCTGTTAGAATTTCTTAAGGCTACTCTGATAGAAAACTTTTATCAAAACTACATGAAATCTTTGAGGCAATGCTTTTCCTCTTTTGAAACCTATTTCAAAAGATAAATCTTCAAGCAAACCCTCAATGTATTGGGAAAGAATTGACTCTTCTGAATAAATTAACTCCTTCCTACAAAATCTAATGCTTATAGATCTTCAGAGTGGATTTTAAAGTTCTTCCTACCAATTCATCCACTGGAAAAAAAAATACATTTAAAAAATGCATTTATTCCTCTGTGGGTACTGAGCACAGCATAAGGATACTACCATATCTCTGCTAACATCCATATTTATTATGCAACATGCTGCAAGTTTATAGGGAGACTGAGTGGGAATCTATCCATCTTGGTTTCTTTCTGTTTCTCTACTATTATTTCACAGCAAGTGCTTATGACATTTACAACGTGAGAGCTTTGCAAACTTTTAACATCTAATCTACATAAATGTAGGCTCTCCAAGATTCACCAGAGTCCAGGAAATCTTGAAAGCTGCCTTTAGAAAGCCCTTACTTAGGCTGAATTCAGTTGTACTTCTGAGTAGGATGAGTGTCACAATTTTTTAAAAAAATATATATCCTGCTTAACCCTGCATTATCCTTCTTACACAAGATGCTGTGATAATATTCACTGAGTTGGTGGGAAAAACACAGGATTGAGATCCAAAATGAAGACTCAAACTAGTTTCAAACCTCAGCTTCCCAAGGAATGAATTGCAGGAATGTAGCAAAACACCACTTTCATCCCTTAGTTGCCCTAGGACTGTCATCAGTAATATCCACCACATTGGTCTCACAGTTACAAGGAGACAAAATATATGTGAAATGTGCTTCAGAGACTGTCAATGATTATTCAGAGATGATTAGGTTTAAAAATTATTTTCCTTGGTTAAAAAAATCAAGACCCATCAGTGTGCTGTATTCAGGAAACCCATCTCATGTGCAAGGATACACATATGCTCAAAATAAAGGGATGGAGGAAGATTCATCAAGGAAATGGAGAGCAAAAGAAAAAGCAGGAGTTGCAATCCTAGGCTCTGATAAAATGAACTGTAAACCAACAAAGATCAAAAGAGACAAAGCAGGGCATTACATAATGGTAAAAGGATCAATGCATCAAGAAGAGCTAACAATCCTAAATATATACACACCCAATACAGGAGCACCCAGGTACATAAAACACGTTCTTAATGACCTACAAAGAGACTTAGACTCCCACACAATAATAGTGAGTGACTTTAACACTCCACTGTCAATATTAGATCAATGAGACAGAAAATTAACAAGGCTATCCAGGACTTGAACTCAGATCTGGACCAAGTGGACCTAATAGACATCTACAGGAATCTCCACCCCAATCTACAGAATATACATTCTTCTCAGCACTGCATGGCACCTAATCTAAAATTGACCACATAATTGGGAGTAAATCAGCCCTCAGCAAATGCAAAAGAATGGAAGTCATAACAAACAGTCTCTCAAACAGTGCAATCACATTAGAACTTAGAATTAAGAAACTAACTCAGAACTGCACAACTTCATGGAAACTGAACAACTGGCTCCTGAATATTGACTGAATAAAAAATGAAATGAAGGCAGGAATAAAGATGTTCTTCAAAACCAATGAGAACGAAGATGCAATGTACCAGAATCTCTGGGAAACATTTGAAGCAGTGTCTAGAGGGAAATTTATAGCAATAAATGCCCACCAGAGAAGTGAGGAAAGATCTAAAATCGACATCCTATCATCAACATTGAAAGAGCTAGAGGAGCAAGATGAAAAAAACTCAAAGCTAGCCAAAGACAAGAAATAACTAAGGCCAGAGCAGAATTGAAGGAGACAGAGACAAAAAAACCCTTCAAAAAATCAGAAAATCCAGGAGTTGTTTTTTTGAATATGTCAACAAAATAAACCACTAGTCAGATTAATAAAAAAGAAAAGGGAGAAGAATCAAATCGATACAATAAAAAATGATAAATGGGATATCACCACTAACTCCACAGAAATACAAACTACAATCAGAGATTACTACAAACAACTCTAGGCACATAAACCAGTAAACCTGGAAGAAATGGATAAATTCCTGGACGCTTGCACCCTCCCAAGCCTAACCCAGGAAGAAGTTGAAACCTTGAATATACCAATAACAAGGGCTGAAGTTGAGGCAGCAATTAATAGCCTCCCAACAAAAAAAATTCCAGGTCCAGATCGGTTCACAGCTGAATTCTACCAGAAGTGCAAAGAGGAGCTAGTACCATTCCTTCTGAAACTATTCCAAACAATACAAAAAGGGGGATTCATTTCCAAATCATTTTAGGAGACCAATACCACCCTGACACCAAAACCCAGCAGAGACTCAACAACAACAACAAAAAACTTCAGGCCAATATCCATGATGAACATAGATGCAAAAATCTTCAATAAAATACTGGCAAACTGATTGCAACAGCACATCAAAAAGCTTATCCGTCACGATCAAGTAGGCTTCATTCTAGGGATGCAAGGCTGGTTCAACATACTCAAGTCTATAAATGTAATCTACCACATAAACAGAACCAAAGACAAAAACCACATGATTATCTCAATAGATGCAGAGAAGGCCTTCGACAAAATTAAACAGCCCTTTATGCTAAAAACTCTTAATAAACTAGGTATTGAAAGAACATACCTCAAAATAACAAAGCTATTTACTACAAACCTACAGCCAATATCATACTGAATGGGCAAAAACTGGAGGTATTCCCTTTGAAATCTGGCACTAGACAAGGATGCCCTTTGTCACCATTCCTATTCAATATAATATTGGAAGTTCTAACCAGAGCAATTGGGCATGAAAAAATAAGGGTAGTCAGTTAGGAGAAGAGGAAGTCAAATTGTCTCTATTTGCAGATGACATGATTGTATATTTAGAAGACCCTATCATCTCAGCTCAAAATCTAAACTGATAAGCAACTTCAGCCAAGTTTCAGGACACAAAAATCAGTGTGCAGAAATCACAAGCATTTCTATACACCAATAACAGAGAGCCAAATCATGAGAAAACTCCCATTCATAATTGCTACAAAGAGAATAAAATACCTAGGAATACAGCTAACAAAAGACATAAAGGACCTCTTCAAGGAGTACTACAAACCACTGCTCAAGGAAATAAGAGAGGACACAAACAGATGGAGAAATAGTCCATGCTCATGGTTAGGAAGAAGAATCAATATTGTGAAAATGGCCATACTGTTCAAAGTAATTTATAGACTCAATGCTATCCCCATCAAGCTACCTATGACCTTCAGAGAACTGGAAAAAAAAAAAAAAAAAAACTCCAAAAACTTCATACGGAACCAAAAGAGAGCCCACATAGCCAATACAATCCTAAGCAAAAAGAACAAAGATAGAGACATCACACTACCTGATTTGAAACTATACTACAAGCCTACAGTAATCAAAACAGTATGGTACTCGTACCAAACCAGTGACATAGACCAATGGAACAGAATAGAGGCCCAAGAGGCAATGCCACACATCTACAACCATCCGATCTTTGACAAACCTGACAAAAACAAGCAATGGGGAAAGGATTCCCTGTTTAATAAACGGTGTTGAGAAAACTAGCTAGCAGTGTACAGAAAGCAGAAACTGGACCCCTTCCTGACACCCTACACTAAAATTAACTCTAGATGGATTAAAGACTTAAACATAAGACCCAACACCATAAAAACCCTAGAAGAAAACCTAGGAAAAACCATTCAGGACATAGGCATAGGCAAAGAGTTTATGACTAAAACTCAAAAAGCATTAGCAATAAAAGCCAAAATAGACAAATGGGACCTAATTAAACTCCAGAGCTTCTGTACAGCAAAAGAAACAATCATTAGAGTGAACTGGCAACCAACAGAATAGGAAAAAAAATTTTTTAATCTACCCGACAAAGGGCTAATATCCAGAATCTACAAAGAACTAAAACAGATTTACAACAACAACAAAAAACCCATCCAAAAATGGGTGGAGGATATGAACAGACATTTTTCAAAAGAAGACACAGATGGGGCCAATAAACGTATGAAAAAAATTCCCATCATCACTGATTATTAGAAAAATGTAAATCAAAACCACATTAAGATACCACCCCATGCCAGTTAGAATGGCGATCATTAAAAAATCTGGAGACAACAGATCCTGAAGAGGGTGTGGAGAAAGAGGAACACTTTTACACTATTGGTGGGAGTGTAAGCTAGTTCAACCATTGTGGAAGACAGTGTGGCACTTCCTCAAGGACCTAGAAATAGAAATTCCATTTGACACAGCAATCCCATTACTGGGTATATACCCAAAGGATTATAAATCATTCTATTATAAAGACACATACATACGTATGTTCATAGCAGCACTGTTTACAATAGCAAAGTCCTGGAACCAACCCAAATGCACATTGACAATAGACTGGACAAGGAAAATGTGGCACATATACACCATGGAATACTATGCAGCCATAAAAAATGATGAGTTTGTGTCCTTTGTAGAGACATGGATGAATCTAGAAGACATCATTCTCAGCAAACTGACACAAGAACAGAAAATCAAACACCGCATGTTCTCACTCACAGGCGGGTGATGAACAATGAGAACACATGGTAGCAGGGAGAGAAGCATCACACACAGGGGTCTGTTGGCAGGGGCCAAGGGAGGGAAAGGGGATGGGTGGGGAGGTAGGGGAGGGATAACATGGGGAGAAATGCCAGATGTAGGTGACAGGGGAATGGAGACAGCAAACCACATTGCCATGTGTGTACCTAGGCAACAATCCTGCATGATCTGCACAGGTCCCCCATAACCTAAAGTACAATTAAAAAAATTAATTATTTTCCAAAAATATTAGAGCATTCTGTTTTGAGAGTTTCACATTTCTTTTTCTTAAGTTAAAAATTTCGGCATGAATACTGTATATGTGATGGGAGAATCATTTTCTATGAATCTAATCAAGAGGAAAGCCATCAGGCCAATTCACAACTTGAGGTATTTTGCCGATCTGGACTTTCTGAAATTTCACGGAAGAAAAACAAGAAAACTGAGAAACAAAAGAACAAGACAAAACAACAATACAACGCAGGCTTTAGAACCATTCCCGATTAACGGAAAAGAGATGTCACAACTAAAAACAATGCAAGAGACCAACTTCTGGATTTAAAGAAAATGCTAGAAAGGGACTTTATTGGAACAACTGGGGGAACTTGGAATGTAGACTGTATGTAAGGTATTATTGCATCAAATTTTCATTTCTTGAAATTTATCCTGATATGAGTAAAATGGAGGCAGTTCTTGTTCTTGGGAGGAATATACTGAAGTATTTTGGGGAAAATTGTCTTGACAACTGCAACTGTCAAATTATTCAGCAAAAATGAACTATATCTGTCTACATAGGGTGAGAAACAGAGGTGGAAAAAATTAATGGTTTTTAAAGGGACAGTGATGGATATACAAGTGTTCATTGTACCAATATTTCAACTTGTCCAAAAATTTCCAATTTTTTAAATAAAAATTTGGGGCAGGGGAGATACTATGTCTTAAAAAAAATCCTCCAGGGGAAAATAAATCCTTTTTTGGTGATGCAAGAAATTCTTAGGACTCTTAGATAGAGTGAGGCTTATCCCCTTAGAGTGACACAAAATGGAAACCCAAAGTGAAATGAGCAGCAATTCTCTGCAATTGCATTTCATGAACTCCAGGACTCCATGTCATTGCCATATGAGACACTCGGTTTTAATTGGCCAATATGGAAATGATGGCTTGGCCACTAACTCATGGCATAATTTCTCTATCCTAGTTTTCTCATGTGAACAGGAGAGTAATAGAAGTTCTTCCTCATAAGGGTGAGGTGGGGATTAAATGAGCTAGCACATGTTAAACATTTAGAAGATCTGCTGTTACAAGACAAACTCTCAGAGTTACTACTACTACCACCACCATGACCACCTTACATTGACGTCTGCTATGAAAATGTAGAGGCTTCACCATCTTATACCTTGTCTTCTCTCTGCTATAACAATGTGGAGTGCTATTCCCCACTTATTACCGCACTCTGAGAATAAAACTTGAAGTCATTCTGAATGGGAGTAGTAAGTGGGGCATAGCACTCCAGAGGCTCCACATGTTTCTAAAGAGTCCATAATTTCATTTAATCAACTTTTTCATGTGATTCCAAGAAGGATCCATATTCAGAGACATCGCTAAATTGGAATCATAGAATGGTAAATAAAATAAACCATATAATGAAAAAGAAGAGGATGAAGGGCATAATTCTGATGGTGGCTAACATTTTGTGGGCACCTACTATGTGCAAGGCACTGGGCCAAATGCTTTACTTTAAAAATAGAAAAACATTTTGCTCCCAAGATGCTTAGACCTAGATTCTCTGCATATCTGATTTAAATGGTAAAATGTGAGGATTTGGTATGACATTTAGATGAGATTTTGTACTTTGAGTTGATACTGTAATGAGTTGAGACTTTTTGGGGATATTTGAATATGATTAAATATTTGTCATGGAAAATGGATGTGAATCTTTGGGGACTAGAGGGTAGATTGTGATCAGCCAAAAAATGGTCTAAAAATATCTAGGTCCTGATCTCTGCAATCTGTGAATGTTACCTTTTGTGGAAAAAGAAACTTTGCAGATGTGATTAAATTAAGGATCTCGAGATGGAGGGATTATCCTAGATTATCTGGATGAGCCCTAAATGTAATTTTGAGTTTTCTGATAAGAAGATACAGAAGGAAATTTAACACAGAAGAAAAAGCAATGTAACAACTAAGGCAGGGATTGAAGTGATATAGCCACAAGTCAAGAAATGCTGACAAGCTACCAGAAACTCAAAGTTGCAAGCAATGAATTGTCCTTTATAGTCTTTGGAGTTAGTGTGGCCCTACCACCAAAAATTGATTTTTTGTCCATTGAAATTGATTTCACACTTCTACCTCCAGAACTATAAGAAAATAGATGTGTGTTATTTTTAGCCAGCAAGATTTGGCCATTTGCTACAGAAGCTATAGGAAACTAATACAGTAGTCAGTGAAGAACAGAACTTGAGGTCAACCCTATCTACTCCCCGTTATATGAGTTAAGAGTTTTTGCTGCAACTAAGTACCTGGCTTAACTCTGAGTTTTCTGGAAGCCAAAGCAAGAAAACAAAAACATCAAATTACAAAATGGCTATTATCTAAAACAGTCAAAACAAATTAGTTATTATAAGAGATGAAATTCTTTCAAATTTTATCATTTCCAAAAAATCCTGGGAATGAGCTGCCAAACAACATAATGGACAATGTCTTTATTAATTATTACTACACTTAAGTTCTGGGGTACGTGTGCAGAATGTGCAGGTTTGTCTTTAAGATTTCACTGATGGCTGGGCACAGTGGCTCACACCTGTAATCCCAGCACTTTGGGAGGTTGAGGCGGGTGGATCAGAGGTCAGGAGATTGAGACCATACTGGCTAACATGGTGAAACCCCGTCTCTGCTAAAAATACAAAAATTAGCCAGGCGTGGTAGCATGTGCCTGTAGTCCCAGCTATTCAGGGTGCTGAGGCAGGAGAATCACTTAAACCGGGGAGGTGGAGGTTGCAATGAGCTGAGATTGTGCCACTGCACTCCAGCCTGGGCAACAGAGCAAGATTCAAAAAGAAGAAAAAAGAGAAAAACATTTCACCGATTATGTAGATACTTTCCTCTTTGGCCTTAAGCATGTGGTGAAATCCTTGATGTGTACGAGACTTTCTAAGGCATAGAAAGTTAAGTTATGATCTAGGGATGATGCTTACTAGAGGTCAGGATGAGAGAAAAATGTGAAACAGGATAGTTAGTATGACACTTATAGTAAGGGACCCACAGAATTTATTGTACAAATAAAGACACGTCTAACAGTGAAAAGCAGCGCTAGTGACAATTGTGCTGGTATGACAGATTCAAGAAGGAACAGTCCCAGGCAAAATGAAACATGTAGTCACCTCACTTACAAACCTCTGTGTAGAGCTCATAGTCTTCTTAGATATCCACTATGAGCTCTACACAGAGGTTTGTTTAGTCTCAGGGATTGACATATTCTTTCAAAATGACATCCTGTAAATTTGATCAGACTCTCCCCTAACTCTTAAGAATGCCGTTTGTAAGTCCACTATGTTTCTAAGAAGAGACAACAAGGGAAATAATGCCCCTTAAGTGTTTTCTACTGAAAACATAACTGTGCAAAGACATGTATATAAAAATGAAGTATTTTTAAAAATAGAATTAATCTAGATACTCATCATAAAGAGATTGATAAGTAAGAATGAAGCAATCTGCAAATCCTGATATAAAAGATGTTAAATATCTAACTGAGGAAAAATTTTGCATGTGAAATCTCATCCGAATAAGGCAGAACAGAAGCATCTACACACACACGCTTTTAAAGTTATGGAAAAACAAGGAGAAATTGATAATAGTTTTACCTTTCGGGGACAGTTCTAGAGGTTGATATTAAGGAGAATTTTAATTTTTATCTTATACCACTTTCTATAGCCATACTTTTTCACCATGACCATAATCATCATAGTAACTAAGCAACAAGCAAAGAGATGGGCCAGGAGGCATTGACAACCTATTTCCTGTTAAGTGCCATGGAAGATATGAAACTATATGAGACATAGTGCCTTTCTTACCAGTGGAGACACCCTGTACTGTTTAAACTTTGTCTCAACAAAATGTATGGAAATAATCTGGAACTTCAAGTTAGATAAAATCAAGTTCAAATTCCATTTCGGATGCCAGCTAGGAGGTCTTGGACAAACCAACTAATTGTTCTGAGAGTCAGTTTCTTCAACTAGAACTAAGAACAATGCTTATTTTCATGGATTTCTGATGTGGTTCTGATAATGACTGTCTCATAGTAGATGCCTGGCAAGTATTATTAGCTCCAAATTTACCTTCAAAGGGATCGGAATCACATTGACATTTTCCAGGCATTCTGTGGAAAGTTAGGTGTCTAAGAGTTCTACAAATGAAGTCATAACACTCTCTCTGAGACTCGCAGTGGATATCAGTTAATGGTTCTGAAAGTTGCAGTAAAGTGTTTATTAACCCAGATTTTCCCAAAATATACTTGGCTCCCTGCTGAAGGCCTCCCCAGGTGTTCTTATTTTTACAGTGAAATCACTCATAGAATAAAACATTGCAATTAATAAATTGATTCTGATTTAATTGGACAACATTTGATATTACCTCTACTACTACAAAAACTACTACTAATATACTCCCACTTTGCCTAAATATTCTAGAGGAGTATGAGGTGACAAGTTTTGCAAATGAGGATTCGAGTTGTCCTTGATTACTGTCAGGCTGCGTAATATTACCATAGAGAAACACCTAACACCAACTAATGTCTGTTGCAGGCAGAGAAGAAAAAATTAATAATCAATAGTTATCACTAAGGGTTTTTTGTTTTATTAAATAAATGTCCCTAGACTTAAACTAGATATGCTTATAAGTAAATGAAGCTGGACTATTGTGTTTCAATTTTATACTCCGCTATTTCCTCATCTTCAGATACCACTTTTCTTTTTGAAAAGATTATTTACAATTACCCTTATAAAGCGGTATTTTTTTTAAAGGGTTTTGGAATTAGGCATACCTAACTTTGTCTAACTTGCCATTCAGCCTCTTAGTAGTTACTACTAGTAACTTGAACTTATTAGTTTCGTGATTTTTAGGGCATGTTACTTAACACTGCACAGATGTTTTCATCTGTAGGATGGGCATGATAATACCTATTTCACATGGTTTGATAGATTGCTTCCAAAACTGACTCCCACGATTCCCTATCTTGTATTATCAATGGTCTTTTGAAATGCAATCTTAAAGCTCCTTAAATCAATAGGTGGAGTCCATTTTTCCATTTTTTAAAATATAGTCTAGATTGGAATTATTGAGACAGATGTGAGATTGGTGAGGCAGATCTGACACTATGCCAGCTCTGATCCTGGGCCTCTCCAAAAGGCCTTGCATGTTCCTGCTCTTGCTCTTAGAACCCTGCCCAGCCATCACGTGAACAAGCCCTGGCTGGCCTGCTGGATGATGATAAACCATGTGAAGGAGAAGCTAGTTGTTCTAGCTGAGGTATCCCAGCCTACAGCCAACCACACTCTAAACATATGGGGAAGCCAGCCTGATCATTAGAGCCAACTACCTGATCTGCAGCTGACCACAGGCTAATGAGTAAGCCCAGCCAAGACTAGAAGAACCACCAAGCTACTTATGGATTTGTGAGCAATAATAAATGCCACTGAATTTGTAAATACTTGTTATATAGCGAAAGCTAACTACACATGGATGGCTATTTTACCAAGTAAATAAGTTAATATATTTATGTTTTGATCACAAACCCTGATTAGTATTTGTTTTACACATATATACTAGCAACTAATAGAAGAGTATGCTTTTTAATAAAAGTATAATAGAAACCTCATTTTAAAATACTGTCATTGCTCAATGCTAAAGGACACAATAGCTTTGGCATTAGAAACCAAATTATTTAATCCTAACAGTAAATAATGTTTTAAGTTGTTATGGTAACTTTCAAGCAGCTGAGAACAACTGATAGATGAAAGATATCCATGTACTTCTAAGATGTAATCTGAATAACACCTTTAAATATTGTTTGCTCACATATCTTTGGTGTCACCAGTTCCTGGTGTGGAATTAGTGCTTTATTAGTGTAGCCCAGGGGTTAAGACCAGGAACTCAGAAGTCAGACTACCCGAGTCTAAACCCCAGTTTCCATAATAACCTCACCTTACCTCAGTTTCTCCACCTGTAAAATGAGTATAACAGCAGTACTTCTTCTAGTTGTAGAAAGGACTAAGTGATACTATTTAGGCAAAATATGTAGAATGAGACCTGACACAGTAGGTGCAAAATAAATATTAGCTCTTCCTCTTTGTTCAGTGATTTTGGCTTAAACATACTCTTGGAAATAGAGCCTATGTGGCATAGAGGCATCTTAGTGGACGTTTGTGGATAGCCATCCCAGTGCTTGTTGATTCTCTGAAGCTCTCAGAAGCTCTCTTGCAAACACAGAGGCAAACATCAAAGAGACAACTACAAAGAAAGCAAAGATTCTAGAGATTCAGTGAAGAATTTAAATGACATGTCTTGGTAATTCTGATGAAACAGAACTGAAATAAGTAACTTTCTGTTAATTCATGAGTATTGCCAGCATGGGATAGTCTAAGGTTCTCACCCAATATGGGGGATCATGTAAGGTCTGCAAAAGGCTTCCATCAAATGGACTCCACTCTCCGTTATCCATGCCTGAAGAGTAGAATATCAAGAGAGTGCTCTCCCCCATTTCATTTCAGCCATTTATCTCCCATCAAACCTTGTTCAGAACTGTGGCATCATGCACATTCTCACTGAATTATCCAGACCAATGACCTAAAACTGATACCTGGATGCTGATTTCAGCTAGAGATGGATAGAGAAGTTATTTTCATACAACTTAGCCTTCCTTCCAGTCTTTTTTTCCTAATCAAGAAGTCAAAAATCTGGTTACAGAGTCAGTGAGGTGGGTAAGCAGCTAGGAGTTGAGACAGATTACACAGATGAAGCATACAATGGAAAGCCAAATTGTCACAACTCATCTCAAACCAAAGTGGCTCTTTTTAATCTCATCATTTTTCTTTTCCAGAACCAGTGTCCATCAAATTAAATGAATAATTGCCCCTTCAATCTATTGGTAGAAGTCAATTGGTATATAAATTATCCCTAACCTTCATATAATTTTTCCTTGATTTCAGGTACAGATTCTTCGTTCTCTTAGGCATTCTAATGTAAATTTTCAAATTTTATCTTCTCAATAATCACATAGGGGATTCATGTAAGATCAAAGATTTCCTCATTTAATTTATCCTGTCACACACACACACACACACACACACACACACACACACACACACATTCATGTACATACATACGTGTGTGTTTGTGTAAGCTTAAGCTCTCCTTCCTTAAAGAAACTGACAGAATGGAAAAACCAATCAATTAATATTTGTAGAACAAGCAAGTCATACAAAAAGTTGCCTAAATACTATCAATGGCAATGTAATTCTAACAGTAATATAATCAGATAGGCTGTCTCCTGTTTATCTAATTATGCCAATAGATAACTAGGCAACCATTTTAATCCAATGGCTTGGATATAGTCTAGAATTGTTCTTGCCTCTTTGTTATCACATGAACACTTTATCTTCTCAGTTAGACATGGATTTTTTTTTCCAGCCAAGAGAAATCTTCATTTCATAGTAAGGAAAGTCTCCAAAACAAAAAAGAAAATCAGAACTGAGATTACCACCCATCTTTTTAATACTGTGCAGTTCGTTGAAGTTCCACAGAGAAATAATGTTGCTCTGAGTTGATTTTCCTCTGGGAACCACCCGGAAAAAATTAACAGCTTCCTAGGGACTTAGCTTTTGTCAACAATGAATGAAATAAAACTTTCCAAACCCATTTAATTGTCTGCATGATGCAGTAAGACTTCCCCTATCTCCTTGCTCAGACGTAACACACCAATTTAAATAAAATTGGATTGGCATTCTCCAACCTAGCATTTATTCTATCTTGGCGAACCAACTGGCAGGTACGATAAGTAAAGATAGTAGAAATCAATGCAGGCAAAACTAAGAAAATCAAGCAGAGGAGAGACAGCCATTTCCAGAACATGATAATGTCAATCTTCACCTAGCCTTCTTTAGATACTTGCACAATCTTTTAAAAATAGACCATCATCATATTAACATGAAGTCACAAATTTTACTGCCTCTGGCATAGTTGCAGGAACTGTGACCAAATTGCTACCACATCCAACCAATTTTTATCCATATTCAGCTCAACAAACCTGTGTTTGGTCAGGTATGCCTATGTTTTACATTTTTGCCATGCCTGTGGCTTTTGCTGTGTGCAGAGTCACAGCATGTAAGAAGAGGAAGGTGGTGAAGAGCCAAATGGGGTCTCCTCAATTCCCTGATTTAGTAACATTCAGTCTAAGCAGAGACACAATCCACCCTGAGCATTTCCTCCTCTTTGGCTTTCCAATTCAGTAAGACCTAAAGTCACAGATGGAAGGACTGGATAGAGCAGAGCAAGACATCTATGTGTGTGTGGGCCTGTGGACCATCTGACTATTAACAGCTGTGGCATCCCCAAAGTTGCCTTACAGCAAATGATACAGTCTGTGCCCAGAACATGTTTGCTCAACACAGGTCTGGATGGCTGAAAAGATGGTTCTCAAGAGCCTAAAAGTCCTGGGGGTGGGCCACACTATTCCTGACAATGCTGATTTGGCCACCTCATTATGGAAATCCATATGGAAATGGAGAAAGGACAGGAGAGAGAGAGTGAGCCACTAATACCACCCGCTCCTTGCACAAGCAGGTTCAAAACAAAAGGAGAGAGCCTCTCACACTGACAAAATGGAAACAACAGTATCTAATTCATGAAAACTGAAATCTGGACAGATCAAGAAGATGTTGTTACCTCTACTCTCCCGGAAAGCTACCCAGGGATGTTCACTGTCAGAGGGAGGTCAGATTCTGTGAGAAGGTCACCATTGTTTAACATGTCGGGATTGGTCCTTGTGTTCCAGAGGCACTGTCATTGAGCCTGTGATGCTAGCCTGGCCTACAAGTTTGAGAAATACCTAGTGAAAACATGAAGGTAAAATATTTACAAAAAGTGAGAGTCAGGGAGAGACTGAAACTGAGCAAAGCAAATTGGTGACTTTAAATGTACCAGCATTTCTCTCCTTTCCTCTACTTTGTCTCTGCCTTAGAAGGAAGGACATCTTGGGAGGCCGAGGCGGGTGGATCACGAGGTCAGGAGATTGAGACCATCCTGGTCAACGTGGTGAAACCCCATCTCTACTAAAAATACAAAAAAAAAAAAAATTAGCTGGGCATGGTGGCACGTGCCTGTAATCCCAGCTACTCAGGAGGTTGAGGCAGGAGAATTGCCTGAACCCAGGAGGCGGAGGTTGCAGTGAGCTGAGATCGCGCCATTGCACTCCAGCCTGGGTAACAAGAGCAAAACTCTGTCTCAAAAAAAAAAAAAAAAGGAAGGAAGGACATCATTATCAACCCTTAGGGAAACGGAGCGTCTAGGAGTCTAAAAAGGCTCCTTGTGCTCAGCTTCTAAAACTCCCTGGAGTCCAGGAAACATCACAGGTCTGTGGACACTGAGCTCTCTCCACCTGCAGAAAGTGGCTCTCATCCCATAACGGGGAATAACTGAGGCCTTGATGATGTTAAAAAGAGGAAGGCAGCAAACCACACTGCCACGTGTGTACCTGTCCTTGAAGTGTACCCCAAAACCTAAAATGCAATTTTAAAAAATGCAAAACTGCCAAATAAAACAAAAAATTAAAAAGAAAAACTGATTCTTCTACTTTGCAGGTAGTAGATTCTTATCTGTTTGGAGATCCAGGCACATCTGTTGACAGCTGACCAACAATTATTTATGGAAATGCTGTGCTCGGCATTCTGCAGCCACAACTGAAAGTGGCTGAAAATTTTACTCTAGGCAGTGATTATGGGGGTGGGATGGTGATATGGTCTGTATCTGTGTCCTCATTCCAATCTCATGTTCAACTGTAATCCTCAGTGTTGCTGGTGGGGCCTGGTGGGAGGTGATTGGAACACGGGTGGATCTTTCATGAATGGTTTAGCACCATCCTTTTGATGCTGTTCTCATGATGGTGAGTTCTCAGGAGATCTGGTTGTTTAAAAGTATGTGCACCTCCCTCTTCTTCCTGCTCTGGCCATGTAAGATATGCCTGATTCCCCTTTGCTTTCTGCCATGATTCAAAGTTTCCCAAGGCTTCCCCAGAAGCTAAGCAGATACCAGCATCGAGCTTCCTGTATAGCCTGAAGAACCATGAGCAAATTAAACTTCTTTTCATTATAAATTACCCAGTCTCAGATATTTTTTATAGCAATTCAGAATGGACTAACAATAGTCATCATTTCTTATTGGTGTTGACACATATTCCCTGACCAAGTGGAACTTTGATCCTTGGCACAAAGCAGCAGCAAATACTATTCTCTCTGTGGTTCTTTATTTAAAAGGTGTTCTTGCTGCTCTCTGTAAGGGAGCATTCTTTTATTCCGACCAGAAAAGTATAGATGCCCAGATGTCTAGAAAGACCTGTGGATATGTTTTGTTTTTTACTCAACGTAATTCATGGGTTCACATCTGGATATATCTTTATAGGTTCATCCCTTTTCTATTCCTCTGTTATCACTAAACTTCCATTTTATCCCAGGTGCACCAGGGATACCCGAACCTCCTTGTGAGATAACCAAGATGGAAGCTTCAATGAGGTGTCTTTAGAGCACCAAAGCAAGGAGGAATCTGACAAAAGTCTTCCCAGAGAGTATTTGTGAAGCATCTCCTTGTTTGGTTGTTCTGTCCAGTGGCTGCTGTGGGATGAGATAAAGCTGTGGGAGGTGGAGGAGCCAAGGCTAATTCTTCCTTATTCAAACTACGGATTATCTCAATCCTTGATTCTCTTCCCATTCCATCTGTCTCCTCAGCCCTGGGTCATTTTCATTGTTCATTCTAGCACAAGAGGCAAAGCAAAGGAAATGAAGGAAGAAGATGAAATTCAAATGAATTGATTCTACCACTTGTTAGCAGCTCAGCTCACAGGCACACAAAGGGAGGAGGCTGTGGCTTCTCTGTGGGTTTCATTTCTCCTTGCTATTCTTGTTCCCCATGCTGCCAGGCAATATCGAGTGGGCTGTATGGAAACGATCTCTGGGATGAAAAAAGAAGTGGGGGTAGCTCCCTTGAACAGTAGCTTCTTCAAAGAAAAGAAAAAGGAATTATATGCTCAGCGGCAGCATGCCACACAGAGAAGCCCACATTTTATTAAACAAACTCATGTTTGGAAGCATACTATCCTCTCAGAACTAGAGGGAAAGGAACGCTGAGGACATATTTAGAGCAATTATAATGCAGAGGATACACTGATTGTCATAGCAGCAAACATTTTAAATAAAGAGGACATCTCCTTAAAAGATTATGCCAAGGACACCAACAGCAGAAGCAAACAAAGGCTGTATTAAAATCCTAAGGATAAGGAAAGGGAAGAAAACACATCAAGACATTCAAAACCACAGTTACCAACACAGGTAGAATGGTAGGGAGAAAATAGAACCCTGGAGCAAATGGAAGCATCTTTTTCTCCCCGGTTAGGGCCGGGCACGGTGGCTCAAGCCTGTAATCCCAGCACTTTGGGAGGCCGAGGCAGGTGGATCATGAGATCAAGAGATCGAGACCATCCTGGTCAACATGGTGAAACCCCGTCTCTACTAAAAATACAAAAAATTAGCTGGTCATGGTGGCGTGTGCCTGTAATCCCAGCTACTCAGGAGGCTGAGGCAGGAGAATTGCCTGAACCCGGGAGGTGGAGGTTGCGGTGAGCCGAGATTGCGCCATTGCACTCCAGCCTGGGTAACAAGAGTGAAACTCCGTCTCAAAAAAAAAAAAAAAAAAAAAAAAGAAAGAAAGAAAAAGAAAGGGTTGGACTACAGTCACCAATGCCCTGTCCTGCTCTCAATGGCAGACACTGCAAGGCACCACCTTGATGAGCCTGCAATAAAGGGCTTGCCCCCACTGCTTGGAGCATTGGCAGCACAGAGCTTTTAATTAGTGACCCCTTCAGGGATTGTCTCTGTGGCAAAGAGACACTTTGTCTTCCAGAAACAGCCTACATACAATGACTGATCAGTGGGGGAGGATAAGGTCAGGCTCTCTGAGCCTAATATGGGACAGCTCTGAAGGGCCAGTCCAGATCCAGAGCTCCCCGGGAGGTTGGCTGAGGCTGTGGCTAGTTCTGCATCACAGCTTGTCTTCGTCTTCTCCCCATTCCTTCTCACCCTATTCGCAAATGTTGATCCCAAGGATACTCCTTAATAAACCTTTTGCATGCCAAATCCATCTCAGGCTCTTCTCCCCTAGAATCGCAACATGCAACAGATAACAGTCACTAATCTTTGCCGACCCTGCCCTTTTTTCATATCACATTATTTTTTCTGAGCTGAATATTTACTTTTGTGAATGAGGTTGATATATACCCCAAGATGATAAGTTATGTAACACACCAAAGAAGAAATGCAGGTTGGCAGGTGGGGGATGCAGGAGAGAAAAAGGCTATGAATGATCCAAATGGCAATGGAATAAAAAGATTGGGCTTCAAATTAAGTAAAGAAGTAGTGTTGAAGTTACCATAAGAAACATGGATAATTAAGAAGTAACAATTTACCTAGGCAAAGCAAAGGACACAGTCTGTGCAAATCCTGTGCCACAGCTGAGTCTATTAATGAATAAGTGACTTATAGTTAAGCCTAAGAACGTGGTATTTTCTCTCTGAGGGAGCTACTGGCAATAGAGAATCTTAGAGAATGTTTGCCACCAGAAAAAGTTATCAGATCTGAGAGAGAGACTGGACTAAGTTATCAATGGAGCATATCTGGGCATATGCCCCCACTGAGCCACTAAATGGCATTAGACACAGTATTTAAACCCCAGGTCTGAGAGGAGGAAAGCACGCAACTTGCTTAGTGAATAGAGATTCATGAAACTAAGATTTTTCTGAATTATTGAATATGAAATTTCCATCAATTGCACTGCCTAATTAAGGTATAGTCATAAAATAGAAATAGTTGTTTTTTAAAATGATATATATAGAGAGAGAACTATAGCTATATAGATATACACACATATATATGAAATGTGTATATATTTGAAGTATATATGTATATCCTTATCCATACATATACAGAGAGGGAGAGAGAGTTTACCACATCTTAAAAGTAAAAATGCCAGTTGCAAAACAATTTAATTTTAATAAGCAAATATATGTATGGCATCAGGTACCACTCTGATAACTTCAGAATTACTAACTTATTTAAACTCATAACCCGTTTTTGAGGTATTTACAATCATTATCCCCATTTTCCAGATTAAAAAAAATACTGAGACACACTGAAATTAGTTTCTACAAGGTCACAGAGCTGGTAGGTAACTAAGCCAGAATTTGCATCCATGCTAACCAGTACATTGGACTTTCTCTCACTATTATCTTGTCTGTGCAAACAAAGAGCACATCCAGTCAATTGAAAGTCTCTGTCTTGCCCTCTCTCTCACCACACTGAGGCTGGCTCTTGCAAAGAGGAAGTATCCTGACATCACCTTATATCTCAATGGTGTCTTAGGGTTTATAATGAACCTTTACAGAAGTGAGGTCATCATTACTGTGCTTTACAAAATTTTCAGTTTTCCTTCCTCTGGGAAGTGGTAGAATTGCCCTCTCTACTCCATTTATTAATTAGAGATGGGGTCTCACTCTGTCACCCAGGTTGGAGTACAGTGGTGTGATCCCAGTGTACTACAGCCGAGAATTCCCAGCCTCAAGGGATCCTAGCAACTCAGCCCCTTGTGTGGTAGGTTTGCAGGCCTGTGCCACCAAGCCCAGCTTCCAATCTCTTTGAAGTTATGTGTGGCCATGTCATCACATTGGCTGATGAGTCTGAGAAGAACTGGTGTGAGTTTTAAGCCTTCCCTAACCCCTCAACCCCAACCCCACTCTTCCTTGGTCCATGAGTAAATAGGAAGAACAGATTCCTCACTGACCCATGCTGGGCACGTAACATGACTGATAAAATAAACTTTTGTCCTTTTAAATCTTGAGATTTGAGGTTTGTTTATTACTACACCGTTACTGAGCCTATCTTCACTGTTGCAGTTGGGTATCCTCCTTCCACAGACTAAGGGTCAGAGAAATGTAATGACTGGTCCTTGGTCACATACTAGTAAGATAGGCAGCATTTTGACAAGCAGACTGAAGGGAGGTGATCACTTTAGAGAACAAGAAACTCAAGTAAAATCAAGTAAGCAAAACAACAACAACAAAAATATGAAAACCGCCCCCAAAAACAACAAAAAAACCCCCATGTGTTTGAGTGACTGCAAGCACTCCAGTGTGTGTGGGAACGGAGTAACAGAGATCAGCTCCTGGTGAGCACAGGGATCTAAATGAATAATGAGTTCCACTCTGAACATACTACATATGTTTATGGAAAGTCGGGGCTATGGTTTGAATGTCTGTCTTCTCCAAAACTAGTGTTGAAATTTAACTGCTGTCATCACAGTATGAAGAGGTGGGACCTTTGAGAGATGATTAGGCTATGAGGGCTTTGCCCTCCTGGGTGGATTAATGCCATTATAAGAGGACAAGTTTGGCCCTCTTTCTGTCTCTTTGCCCTTCAGCCTTCTGCCATGTGGTAGTGCAGCAAGAGGGCGCTTGCCAGATGCCAGCACCTAGATCTTGGACTTCTCAGTATCCAGAACTGTGAGAAAATAAGCTGCTGTTTATTTTAAGTTACCCAGTCTCAGGTGTTCTGTCATAGCAGCACAAAATAGACTAAGGCAGTCACTAAGAGAGCTGAAGTAGAAAGCCAGAAATCGTCAGAAAGGAGATAGAAGAGAGTAAGCAGAGATGCAGCACATATCATGGTCAAGGCCAGGATACCATCATAATTTTCCAACCAACCTGCTTATTTCTGAATACTGTGTAGTCCTTTAAATGCCACGTAGATTGAGACTGAATTTCAGTGGAACCAGTGGGACTGACAGTTACATACAATTTCTTTCACCCTTGGTTCCTTATATACTACCAGAAAGCACAAAGCTTTGTGAAAGCACAGAGAGGGCTGGAACTTTCCCAACTTTGTTTTCAAAAAACTGGGGAAAAAAGATCTAAGGAGTTATTCATGCAACCATGAATTTAACTCAATAACTTGAGCAAATCATCTAAATTGGCTGATTCACCAGCAGAAATAGGACAAGTCCACAGCAGACAATCCAGCCAGAAGGATCCTGAGAAAATATTGAGAGAAACAAGCCCTGCGGACAAAGGATCAGCTTTTGTCAGACATCAATATGACTTATGCCCAAAAAGGAACCAAGGGAGCTGGCGCCAAGATTTGTCTGACAACGTGCTATAAAGTAAAAACAGAGTTTAATTCCTGAGAAATTGTTCTGCAGCTATCTTAGGAAAAGTGTGCATCCTAGCTCTACACAAATAAGTGAGGTTAGGGGAGGTAGACAGAAAATGGAAAGCTGGCAAGGCTGCTGTCTCAGGCCAGAAGATGTGATAACTAATGGAATGGTTTGCTTTGAGTAGGTAGTATTTCTAGTTTCACTGTTTCAATAGGGTACAACCTTATGCACATATGGGCCCACCCAGCCACAGCTTTCCTAACCTCATGAACAAGGACTTTGAAAATGACTGTGCTTTTATTTCTCTGTTGCATTCAGCATCCCCTGGTGAGGATCTGCCATAAACCTCTGCCTCCTGGGGATCCAACTCATAGCATATCTTTGCCAACCTCCTTCTTTATTTCTCTAGAAATTGCTGGAGCTTTTGTTTGGCCTAAACTGATGGACCCCAAAGAACTATGATGCTAAAATCTGGCTTTGCTAATATTTAGATATTTCAGCTGCTGCTGCCACAATTTACCCAACAGATCAGATGGTTGTAGTATTGAAATGCCATCCCATAGTAAGCCAGTCCTATAATATAGTTTAAACTGCTGTCTCCTTCCTTGATGGGACAAAGATTGCCCCATAGCCTCTTAGTTTCTCTTTCCTTGGTCCTGACCTTTCCTAAACTCCTCCCATAGAAGTCTCAATACATCTTGCAATGAAGTAAGCATGACTGGAATCAAAAGGATCTCAGAATTGAGCTGACAGTTTTAAAAACTGGCATAAAAACGAAAGATAGGATTGTTTTTGTGTGTCATTTGTACATGCCGCAGAATGCCTGTGAAAGAAACACAGGGTATAAATTAGAAAATCTCAGATTTTACATTGTTTGGGGTAAACAAAATGGAAAAGTGAAACAAGAAATAGAGAGGTAATTGATGTAGAAGAGGAAAACACAGCAATGTTTTGACACTTTTAATGTGCAGCAGCTGAATGCCACATGCAATATACAATGGGGAGGGGAAAACTATCCACTGAGGCAATGCCACTTTCATGTGAGAACCCTGAAAGGGGAGCTGGGTAGAGCCCGGTGGTACTTAAAAACGAACAACAGCCCCACCAAAAGGAGTTGTTTTTCTCCAGGCTAGGGACTGTCTTTCTGGTGGCACTTGGCCAGGAAACATACTTTCCCATCTCAATAACGGGACTTCCTGGGGGAAAATAAATAGATCTTCCCATCAGGAACAAAAGCAAAAGGAAATGTAGTTCTGAATAACTCTAGTTTTTCAGTAAATAAGGGGACTTGAGAAAGCAACCAAAGCAGTTCTTTCTGCAAGTGACAATGTATATACGCATGAAAGTCTGGGGTTGGAGAGGCGGCAGGAGAAGCAAAGGAGAAGGAGGGAGTGAACTTGAGAGTTTGCCAGAAGAAAAGTGGCAATCATGAGAGGCAAGCTATGTGTATAGGGGTTCTCAAGCCTAGGTAACATATAAGAAAACAAAGGGAGCATGAAAAACAGTTGGACAAGCGGAAAGGGCAGTCACAAAGCTATCGCTAAGTCTTGTGTAAAAAGAGATTGGGAGTTGACCACAGTACCCTCTTATTCATGGTTTTGGTCTCTGTGGTTTCAGTTACTCCTGGTCAACCATAGTCCAAAAATAGGTGAATTCAGTACCATAAGTTATTCTGAGAGAGAGGCAGGGAGAGACCACATTCATATACATTTCGTTAAGAGTATTTTTATTATTGTTCCATTTTATTATTGTTATTGTTGCTAATATCTTACCATGTCTAATTTATAAATTAAACTTTAGCATGGGATACAATATGACAAGAAATGTATACACAGAAACTTGTATGTATAGGAAAAAACATAGTATATATAGGGTCCAGTACTATTCATGGCTTCAGGCATCTGCTGGGGGTTTTAGAGTGTATCCTCTGTGGATAAATGATGACTACTGTATTCAATTCAAGAGCCTTTGGCATATTTTAGAAATACTTTTGTTTTTACCAGATCTACCAACCATCTGGTTGCTACTCGAATGTCTGACAGTGATTGATGTTAATTATAATATAGTGATAAGAATAATAATTGTAGTGGCTGACATTAATTTGGCCCTTACTTGGGACGATAGGCTTTCTACACTTCATGTTATTCTATTTCACCTTGAGCTACCCTGCAAGATATGAATCACTATCATCCCCTTTTACAGATCAGAAAAGTCAAGGCTCACAGAAACTTCCTTGAATTACTAATAATTGCAAAGCCTGATTTCAATCGTATCTGCCAATTCTAGAACCTGAGCTCATAGACAATATGGAATGTTGTTTCATGTGAGATGGAGATGATGGGGTTTATGTCTTTTCCTCCCTAGTAGACTGTGAGGAAGAGAGGTTTCATGTGCTACTAATATGTTCTCATAAATTAATTTAGCCTTAGTTTTCAAATCAATATCCCTGCTAAAACTGCATATTAAATAGGACACATTTTTCTCCCCACAAAACCTACACTTACAATTATGTTCGTTAATACAATTCAGTGTGATCCCAAAGGATTCATATTATGTTAATTACATCTAAAAGCACCTCCATAAACATCAAAAGAACAATAAAACCTACAAGCAAATGTCAATGAGAACAGAAACTATATATTATCTTCCAAACTATTCTTCCTTTCTTCTTCCTTCCTTAAAAGCTGTATTTTTTTCTTTTCTTTCTTTCCTTTTTTTTTTTTAGACAGTCTCACTCTGTCACCAGGCACCAGGCTGGAGTGCAGTGGCACAATCTTGGCTCACTGCAACCTCTGCCTCCTGGGTTCAAGCAATTCTCCTGCCTCAGCGTCCCGAGTAGCTGGGACTATAGGCGCATGCCACCATGCCCAGCTAATTTTTGTATTTTTAGCAGAGAAGGGGTTTCACCATGTTGGCCAGGATGGTCTCGATCTCTTGACCTCGTGATCCGCCCGCCTCAGCCTCCCAAAGTGCTGGGAGTACAGGCTTGAGCCACCGTACCTGGCAAAAGCTATTTTTTAAAAAGCCTACTCCATGCTATAATAATTCAGTTGTCTTTTGTAGCACATAAGTGATAAAAATAAATATTTGAGAGAACAAAATAACAAGTTTTCTCTTCTTTGTCCAACATTATCTTTGGTCTTTAGCTTCCAAAACTAAATTTTAGGATCAGTAATAAAACAGGAAAAATAACACCTTCTTTCTAGATTAGGATGCTTTTCTGAAATATTTGGAAATTTGTATTTTAGGATATGCCCAAATAAATTTCCTGTCCAGGCTAGACTATACTTTGTATCTTTTGATCACAATGAAACAAAAGTTACTGGAGACAAGGAGGGGAAAATCAGCTATAGAATTTCCTTTAACAAATGCAATGCCAAATAATCTTGGCATATTTTATGCACAGGCTTATGACATTCTGTGTGAAGATACTGGAGATCAATTGTTGAGACAATACTGGGATGTAGAGTAGGAATTACTGTGACATGGAATAATGGAGAGGCTTTGGGGAACTACTGAGGTGTGATATGTGTGACCTTTCTTGGCTACCATACCTACAAATGGATGCAATATAAAATTTTATTTCTCAGATCCCTTGAGGAAATTTACAATCTTTGCTCCTGGCATTAGACCTCAAATAGGAGAAATCTTGTATGAACATTCTTTTACTTTATTTCTAAACAGAGATATAAGCCATTTACTAAATAGATTAATAAGACAAATATTCCAAAAGCACAACTTAACAGGATTCCTAAACATAGAAACTTCAAGAAGAGAATTTATACATGTAATTTTCCCCCCTCAACAGGTGATTTTACTGGGAAGTGGGGACAGGGAGTGGTATTGGGAAGGCTGGGAAGCACCTGTGCCTGTCGGGCAGGCTTTGTAATACTTGCCATTCGCTGGGCTGTGGACCAGCAACATCTGCATCACCTGGGAGATTCCAAAAAATGCAGAATTTAAAGCCCTGCCTCAGACATACTATATCAGAATCTGCATTTTCACAGGAAATCTGTTGCACATGAAAGTTTGATTCACTCTGCTTAGGCTCCACTGTAGGCTGAAGAAGAAAAGCAAGTGAGCTCTGCAGAGGATGGGGTAGTGGCTGATGGAGAAAATGAAGCTCAGGGATTCCATGTTCTCTGTTATGTGACAAACTTTTGTTCTCACCCAAATCCTTTCATCACTCCCCTCTCATTCATTCATTTGCTCATTTAACAGATATTTTCTTATGAGTCTCCTACATGCCAGGGACTATTCTCGATGTTGAGCCGACAGCAGAGAACACAACAGACCAGGTCTCTGCTCTCATAAAGCTCCACATTTTGGTGGAGGAGGGTAGGAGGACAGGAGACACACAGATAAATGATATAATGTCAGGAGAAGTAATAGCTACCAAGCAGAATAACAACAAAGCAGAATAAAAGCATGGAACATATTGCAGTGGATGGTGCTATTTTAAATAGGAAGGTTAGTAGAAGCCTCCCCATGGAAGAAACACTTCAACAGAGAACTGACTGAAGGGAGGAAATAATCTATGAAGGCAGTGAAACGTACAGAACTCCAGAAGAAGGAACACCATGTACCAAGACCCTAAGCCACCCTCCGCTTCTTAAAGGAAAAGTGAAAAGTTGCGTGTTACCTCAGCTAAGCAGGCAGAGGCACAGTGGTGGAGATAGGCTTGGAGAGGCCAGTAGGAGACCTCAAGGACTATGCCAGAAGGTTTGGATTTTATTCTAAGCATGATGAGAAGCCACTGGAATTTGATCAGAGAAGTGAAATGAACTGATTTACATATTGAAAAGACTGTTCTGGCTGTTGTGATCACAGCAAGACTACCTGCTATCATCTTTCTTGTGGAAGCATGCACATGACAGACTGTCCAACCTAGAGGATTTTGTATAACTGTTTAAATATTTGAATAACTGAATGAAGAACTGATGAATGCATGAATGAATGGTTCTAGTTGCCCAGGTTATGGCTATACATAATAATCCTATGCTGTCTTATTCATGAACATGGGATTTGGTAAGATCTTTTCTTGTCAAATACATTTATATTTTTTGTATGATAGCAGACCTGTTGTCAATGGAGCCACCCAAGTATTCCTGAAAAATCTCACCTTAGACGAATTCCAATTTTTACTTTTTTTCTAATGAGAAAGAGAAAAGGTACATATCTGTCTCATGGAAAGAATTTATGAAACAACTCATAATTCTTCTTCCCAGAAAGTCTTTATTCTTTCTTTACTCTCAAAGGCTTTTGTGCTAGCCTTCAACAGAATAACAGTTGAATATTGGACAACCCCCAAAGTGATTTTTATATCTGGTTCTATGAATCTATGATTTAATATCCTCTTACTGTGGTGCTTTTCAAATCTTTCTTTCAGAGTAAACTTTAAGAACCAGCATTATGCTTCTCACATGGTTTTGTGAGTCTCCTGGCTCTTAGGTACAAACCTTGGGTATAGATGCTACCCAGGATGTGAAATCTGATTCTTCAGGCATCGCTGATCAGGAATCCCTCTTTCTTTCTTTCTTTCTTTCTTTCTTTCTTTCTTTCTTTCTTTCTTTCTTTCATCTATCTATCTATCTATCTATCTATCTATCTATCTATCTATCTATCTACAGAGTCTCACTCTGTCACCCAGGATGAAATGCAGTGGCATGATCTTGGCTCACTGCAACCTGCACCTCCCAAGCTCAAGCTATTCTCCTGCCTCAGCCTCCCAAGTAGCTAGGATTACAGGCATGTGCCATCACACCCAGATAATTTTTATATTTTTAGTAGAGACAGGGTTTCGTCATGTTGACCAGGCTGGTCTTGAACTCCTGGCCTCATGTGATCCACCTGCCTCAGCTTTCAAAAGTGCTGGGATTACAGATGTGAGCCACTGCATCTGGTGAATCCCACTACTACCATATATTCATAAATTTCACAAAAGCCTCTTGGACTTTTATATGTATCTAATACTACTGTTAAAAATATAACATTAGGAGAAATACCTAATGTAGATGATGGGAATGGAAGCAGCAAACCACGATGGCATGTATATACCTATATAACAATCCTGCACAATGTACACATGTACCCCAGAACTTAAAGTACAATAAAATAATAATAAATTCATTCTAATATGTAGAAAAACAAATAAATAAAAATCCCAATCCTGGCTGCATGTGGTGGCTCACACCTGTAAACCGAGCACTTTAGGAGGCCAAGGCAGGTTGATCACTCGAGCCCAGTAGTCTGAGACCAGCGTGGGCAACATGGCAAGATCCTGTCTCTACAAAAAAATGAAAAAGAAAAATACAAAAATTAGCCAGGCATGGTGGCGCATGCCTGTAGACCCAGCTACCCAGGGACTGAGCTGGGAGGATCACTTGAGCCCAGGATGTCAAGGCTGCATTGAGCCATGATTGTAGCACAGCACTCCAGCCTGGATGACAGAGGGAGACCCTGTCTCGCAAAAACAAAAGCAAAACAAAGCAAATCAACAACAACAAAACGGTTATCATTTTGGTGTTCAATGTTGGCTGACAATAAGAATGTGTTCTATGTATACATGTATTTCTTTGAAATTGTGGCGCTGTTATCCTTACATGTTCTAAATATTCATCAAAGGTTTATACCATTGGCACAGGGATGCTCTCAGTCTCCCCTAACAAACTGGCCCACTGTCCAATCTGCTCTGACTCACACAAACCATCCCTTCCTCACATATAAGCCCGCCAGCCCCTCCAAAGTGGGCTATGATACCGATGAGCAGCCTGCTCCCTGACAGCAGTGCAAATCCATCACAGGCAAATGAACCCCTCACACAGTGCCTCCTGCCCAGGGTTATGACCACTGCCAGTCACTGGCTGAACCTCCCTTGGATTCACCCCGGTATGAAAGATTACGGGAAATACAGCTCATGGGAAGTACACCAGAATAAGGGTGTTTATTTTCCATATCAACCCTCCCCTCACATTCCCATTCTCCAGAAGAAAACATGGCTTCCTTGTATGATGAGTGGCTTAGTTTTGCATAGCCCTGTATAGTTATCAAGGTACTTCATGCACATGATTTTCTTTGATTATTCAAAATCCCTGTGAAGAATGAAGGAATGGTTTTCTTATCCATTTTGCAAATGAGATTGATGACTCACCTTCTTGACCTATCAGTAATGGAGCTAGAAGAAGAACGTGTGCTCTTGACCCCTAGACTAGTGTCAGTTCTATTTCAGCACGACACCTTGCCCAGCTCCTGTTTTATATTGTGATTTGGAATCACTAACACCTTCATTCTACACTTCCACCCAGATCATGCCTACAGTGAAGCCTGGATCTCCTCCTTAGAAATCATGCTGCCAGATCAGTGTTGATGGATGTGCAAATTTTAAAACGAACAAAGGATAATGTCAGATTGCCACATTTTATTTTACCAACTACCATCATTATTTCATAAATGATATATTTCATCATAGGAAGATAAACATTCTAAAATAAGGGCTAGTTTTTCCCAAGAAAAAAACAATTAAGGCATTTCATATCACCCTATTTTAAAGAACACTATATATTTTCAGATTTAAAATTAAAACAAATTTCCTATAACTATGCTGTAATTATTTGATACCTGTTTGCCAATCTGAATATATATTCGAATATATGTGTATATATTGAACAATGCAAGAAAAAAAGAGTTATTCTAATTAACTTATTTTTTATCAATACCTTTGTCAAACTTCCAGTTTCATATGCTGTTTGGTAAAAATGGAAAACACACTCACTGGGGCTTCTTCACACAGCTTGGAATATTCTGGGCAAACTGAAAAAAGTTGAGAATTAATTGTTTCCATGCCACCAATCGCTTTTCCTACATTCTCACTCTCTGGAGTGCCAGGAAGACAGTGGGTAGTTGGCACAGTGTTTTTCTGGCTGAAGGTAGCAAGTACTCCAGGAAGGGGCATGTGGCACCTAGAGCTCATGGCATAGGCCTGACTCACAATCTCAACCTTGTCAGTTGGGAATTCATCTGATTGGGGTATCACAGACACATGCAGACTTGATTTTAAGAATCACTGGCTTTGTTTATATGCTATATCTGAATGTAGCTATTTTACTTTAAGAAAATGACAAAAGTTCCTACCTGTATCTGCCTACATAGGTATCTACTTACATTCAGTAGAATCAGGTGGGCAGAACCACACCAGGAAGGCATGCTACTAGATACATAGAAAACAGAGATCAAAGACCAGAACCTGTTGAGAGGAGGATTTCTTGTCCTTTCTGCTTGTGATACCCCAGGGTGTTTCCAATTATTTCAAGTCATGTCATAAAATATCAACAAAATAACTGAACATAAAACTACTTGGAATCCTTTATAAATTATATTTAAGCCCATGCTATTTGGAAAATCTTCAGGAAAAACAATAGACAGGCCCAAGTCTACACTGACATCCAGCTATTAGCTCTAGTGACTCTTTACTGAGAAGGAAAACATGGGAGAAGAAGGGAGAAGGTTGTAGGTTGGAGCAAATAAAGAAGGAGCAAGATGAGTTCATTTTTAAAATGCCAGGCATAAGAGAGAACATAGGCCCTGGTTCCACGAATAACCTAGATTTTAACATCAGCAACAAAATAGATATGATGTTTTTATTCTTTGAGAAAATTTGTTTTTAAATATGTAATTCATTTAGAAATTTTAAAAAGCATCCTTTATTTTTTTTATAAGAAAATAAGGATAGAAGTCAAGTAGGAAGTCATTTGCATGATACCAATATTTTATTTTGATTTGGCTAAATTAGTCAAAAGCTTAAACTTTATTTTAGACCATTTAGTTTTGTGTTAATGTTTTTACGTTCATAAGTAAATGTTTTGCTTCTGTCCTATGACAGCATGACAAAAAACATTTACCAAATATTCATAATTAACCTGTTGAATTGGAGATAGTGCAACCTCCCACAGACTTCAGAAGACTCTTCTCCATTAATTAAGTTTTGGAGATGATAAAAGTAATCATATTTCTGATAGTACAGAATTGGTAATCCAAAACTAATTCAACATAAACTTCTCTCCTGTAAAATTCAGAGTATGCTTGTACCAAAAATTCCAGTAATTTAAATAATTTCTATTAAATCACAAAGTTGACTTAGTTCAAAAGCTCATCATTGACAAGCCTATGTATTTCTTTGTTATGTATTTATTATTTGTTGTTTACAATCTATACTAGGTCAGGAGATGAAACTGAGTCTCCTGAAGCCTGGCTGGCCTTCCAATGTTGTCCACAGCCCAGGAACCAATTTCAGGAACAAGAAAGTCAAAAGGGTGGACAGGGTGAGTGTCACTCACCAATTAATGTGCTACATTAAGAAAACTCTCCGAGAGCTGACTAATTGTGTGCAGATTTCCTGTGGAGAGGAAGAGGCTGTTCTTCAGTGGGTGGAGGTAAGGATGGAGACAATATGGGGGGGATCTCACAGGACATTTGACACAGAAGGCAGAGCAGTGTAGAGACCCGAGCCAGGAAGCAAGATGGAGGGCACTTCTTCCACTCCGTGCCGAGCCAGGCTACTGGAACCACAGGAATATTCTCTTCTCTTTCACAGGAAAGAAGACATATGAAACAGGCAAGCACTGGAAAGTATTTGTGTCCACCCTACGTTACTGCACTGCTTAATTTCCCAGACGAAACGTCCCCAAGCAAACTTTAACAGGAGCTGAAGTACATTTTCATTACTCTGTGGCTCAAACTTGGTGCTATTTTTTTCTCCCTATCTACATATCTCCCAATACGTTCTTCAGATTGTTGGGTTTTCATCTCGCACAAAGTGTATGTAAATGCAGAGCCTCATAATCAGTATGGTTTGAAATGAAAACCTTAAACAAAATAAAAGACCAGATAAACTTAGTTTTTGATACTGCATGTTGTGATTTTTTTTTTGAATGACTTTTAGAAAAAAATAAAGGCAATCTATGACTACTTTGATTTTTCCTGATTTTATATTTATGCAAAAGACGATTGCTTGCCACTGCAGCAGACCTTTGTTTGGACTATTTTAGGAGTAATCTATAAGATTCATTTCACATGGCAGCACTGACATGTGCCGAGGCTAGAACTTGATTCTCAGGTGCTATGAGACTGGACTAATGGAGTAAAATTTTTGGACAGTAAATGAACCTACCTTACCACCCAGAACCTTCATTTTACATTTTGAAGGAGAAATACTGTTCTCTCTCAGTCATCCTGTACAGCTGATCTGGTGGAATATTAAAAACATTATTACTACAAAAAGTGGCCCCTAAACAAAGCATACTGGGAGTTGTTTCTGAATTAAGATATTTCAGAAAGACTTGGATGCACTCTATTAGAAATGTATTTCAAAGACATGAAAAGGGGGGAAAAAGGGAAAGATGAAATATACTAAATCAAAAAATCTTAAGCAGCTACTTAGCACAGCTATTCTAATTGGAGCCATAAATTTGGGGCCGAGATTACATTTGCTGATAGAAACTGGACAATATATTTGAGATTTTACATTTAACAATAAAAGTGGTTATTACTATTAGGCTGACTAGGTTGGAGGCTGGGAGCAGAGACTGAGTATAAACTACCCGTTCAGGAATAGGATGACAGAATTCATCCTCCTTTTCAAAAGGGAAGTGGTTTTCCCAGTGTCTTCTCAGGCCCTCAAGTGAAGGGCCACTTGTTTTGGATTGTTTACAATAAACTTGAAATTATAGGGAGATGTTTTCATATCTCTGCATCATAGCCAAGTCCTACTAAGCACTTAAGAACTGAGCTATCAACTGAGGAATAATAAGAAATCAGGCTGGCAGCAGTGCATGGCCTATTGCAACATATTATCACTACCATCCTCTTCTTAAAAAAAAAGTACTGACTGTGATTTCTAGGGTATTATATTAACTCAGGGCTGTGGCACGTTTTTCCCTTAATATCTTCTGCTTTGCCTTTTGAAAAAATCAAAACTATTTTCTTCAAAATGCACTCTGTTAATCAAAACATAAAAGAAGATGGTAAATGATAGCTGGGCACGGTAGTGCTTGCCTGTAATCCCAGCTGCTCGGGAGGCTGAGGCAGGAGAATTGCCTGAACCCAGGAGGCGGAGATTGCGGTGAGCCAAGATCCTGCCATTGCACTCCAGCCTGGGTAACAAGAGCGAAACTCCGTCTCAAAAAAAAAAAAGAAGATGGTAAATGAACACCTCAGTTACTGGACAACAACCTATTTTAACTGGTTAAAGCCTGGAGCTGAAGTTGTTGAGGTGCACTTGTTATTGAAAGGACTTTAAAATGAGTTTAAAATGAGTTTAACAATGAGTCATTGGTACCTTACTACAGTTTCCATTTTCAACCACCTAAATAGATCTTGCATTCAAAAGCTACAACATTTTAACTCATGGCCTTTTTGGGAGTTTTCTGTCAACAAGGACGGTAACCTCAAGTTTGCAAATGTAAGAGAAGGAACTCTAGGACAGATACCTAAAGGTTCAAAGTGTGATTCTAATGAAATGAATTTGCTTCAAATCCTCACATACTAAGCCCTCATTTTCTTCATTTGCAGAAAGGAGCTAGTCTTGATCACTCCATGTATAAAAATTATTTTTATAAGATACATGAGAAGGTAGAGTGTGCCCACCCCTCCCAATAATGGGTACGGTATTATGCAACTGCCATGGCATGCTACAAACACACATCAAATGAAAGAACTAAGGCACCAGAATTCTCCCTGATAGTGCTTTGCAGGTGATAATAAAACCATTCATGGTTATTGAGCTTTTATTATGTCCCCAATACCAGATTGAACTTTTCATGTAGATTACTGCTTTCCATTTTCCTGATGTATTAAAGTAGTAATTATGATTATTTCTATATTATACTTGGGGAAATTGAGACACACAGAGGTTAAGGAACTTGCTCAAGGTCACACAGTTAACTAGTAAAATGGGATTCATATGTGGACTCACTACCTCTCTCCACAATAATAAAACAAATGATTTTTGCCTCTAGCTTGTTAATAAAATCCTTGAGGTAGTAATAATTCCTGACACTTTTATAGAACATGAGGTATTTCTTGGGATTCCCAAACAACTTAGTAATATCCTTAGCTCCATTTTATAGGTTAAAAAACCCAGTGCTCAGAAAGAAGAAATAATTTGCCCAAATATATAAGCGGTAGAATGAACAAAAGATCAAGTTTTAGGAATCATAACACAATGAACATTCCATTGTATAATCTGTTATGATCTTCCAGCATGCAATGGGGTAAGAAAAAGGGGACAGGACACAAAACCAAACCCCTTCAGTTATTTTTGTAAATATACCACTAATGTGTCTGTCTGTATTGTAGGAGACTGCTTCATCTCTCTCATTTCTGCAAGGCAAAGACAGGAAATGACTTCTCTTTGAAACTGAGCATCTACCAGGAAATGTACGTCCTTTCCAAAATCACCCTCACTTCTTATCCTGTGATGAAAGAACTAGATTAATTAATAGCACACGCAGGATAAAATTGAGTGAGACAAAAGAAAAAAAATGATTAGCATGAAGCTCTAAACTGAGAGCAGACCCAGTCAGGCCCAGAAAGCATCACCAATATTAATCCCAATAACTTGATAAAGCAGAGCAGGGTGAAGAAAGAGGAAGGAGCATTTTATGAATCTCAAGAAAATGTGATAAACATTGGAATGTAATGATGTGGATGAGGAGGACTCTCGCCTGGGACCCAGTCCCCATCCACAAGGAAGCAAATGAACCTAATGGAACCGAACCAAACCAAACCAATAAAACTAAAAGTAAATAGTCAGCACATGACGGGTATCTGTTAGCACATGCCACTTATGGAAATCTAAAAAACCATCTTTCACCAGCAACCATATGACATTAAGTAAGATTCAACTTTGGGGAAAGAAAATAAATGAAGTATAAAACAGCTTTTTCTTTAAATGGCAAATAGGAAACATTTTCCAAGTTATTGCTTTGCTGCCTTCAAATATGACAGATTTTACTAACAGAGTAAATATTAAAGAAAAATCAAGCAATTAGTGAAAATTGGTGTTCAGTTACATGATTTCTGGGGTTATCATGCGGTTAAAAAGCTAATACCATCTCCTTATTTTATAACTACTTGTAAATTTAGACAATATTTTTGCTTGAAGAATGAAATCTTTCATTTACTGGATCGAGTAAAGCTAGCTGAGTTTTGTTAATCCAATCATGGAAGAAGGCCCACCCAATAATATACTCAATTCACTCCATCTTAATGAAAGGAATGAAAAGGGAAAACTGAAGAAGAAATTGTACTAGGACGCATACAACTGGCATGAGCTCACAAATGGCAGAACGGAAACAGCAGCAACTCTCTTTGCAAGTCACTCATCTTCCCACTGAATTTTTGCTTTCACCTTCACAAACACAAGAATACATTGGAACCTCGGTACATCTATGGACATACCCTAAAATAGTTGATCTCCTTAATGTTCATTGACTGAAAAAAATAACTAACGACAGCAAGCTATTTTAAATTCGGTAGGACTTTTGGATGAATTTGCATTTATTAATCTCAATGAATAGTGTCTTTGCATGTTTACCTAGTGGTTGAACAAGTGTACATGACATATTAATTTGTTCAGTCTATAGACAATGCTTGATAAGTATGTGGATTTGAGGACCCTTGTAAGTAATCCATTCATCCCCAGAGTTCTTCAGCTGCCAAATAGGAACTTCTGAACCCTTTCTCTTCTACTAAAAACTCATAATATAAAAATAGACTTATAGAAGGCATTCCAGCATGCTATTCAGCAAAATTCGCAGTCTATATGCATTGAAAATGAGCCAGAGGATCATACACTGAAATGGTAACCATTCATTGCTGGCTATTGTGGTTTAGGGAGTGTTATTTGCTTTTCTGTATTATCCAAAATTTCAACAATAATTATTTATTCCTCTTGCAGTAAAAATAAACAACAAAAAAGCAAAACAAAAAAACTTAAAAAAGGTCTCAATGCTGCCACATAAAAAAAGGCTTTAGCAGTCCTCTGTAAACTTAAAAACCTAGATTCTTGGAAAATGCCCCTAATAGTTGATTCTCCTTGTTCCTGGGGGACCTTTTCCTGCACAGTGATGTAGAAAACTATCGAAACGTAAATGTGGATTCTAAACCTAAAAGTACTTCCACAAAAACAAAATTTCTGGCCAGAACAAGTATATTTCCATTGCAAACTTTATGCTATCACATTTCTTGAAGTCCTTCAATTGATCCCCCCCTGTCCAATGGGCAATTTCATGGCCCCCAAATCCTTCTGAACCTGCACAACTAATCTCTAATGTCACGCTCAATCATTTCCTTAAGTAACCAGCTCTGGCTCTGTTATGGCTAGGCCCTCATAGCTTTCTTGGTTGCTACTTCTTGGAAAAGTCTAGTCATTTCTCAGAGCACGTGCCATGAAACAAAGATCTCTGATTCTTTCAACAGGGCTCATTAATGCAGGGAAAAAAGAAAACTAACCTACTCTGTGTATTCCCAAGTAGATTACAAAGAAAGCAAACCCATATGCTTTTTATAATAGCATGTAACTGCAACCCAGAAATGTCCTATCATGTACTCTGAAAATTGTATGTCCAAAACACTATGCAAAATTAATAGTAGGTTCAAAACAATGTTGAGTCCAAAAATTCAGTATTGGTGGTCCACTGAAAATTGTTGGTAATCCAATGATCTGTGTTGATGTTCAGGGTTGGACAACATTGTCAAATGTGGTAGTGACCACTGTTTGTCCCCCAATGCCCAGGTTCATCCTATTCCCTGGCAAGAGCCACCCTGTTTTTACCAGGCACATCACTGCCTGCAATGAGGATTATATTTTTTCAGTCTGGATTTTTTTTTTTTTTTTTTAGTTAGGAGTTCCCATGTAACCATATTTTGGCCAATGAGATATAAAGAGAAAATATTACGTGATATTTCCGGAAAACCTTTTTTAAAAATACAAGGCACACCCTTCTTTTCTCCATCCAACTGCATGGAACATGGTTGTGATCACAGGAGCTTTACCAGCCCTTCCAGATCAGAAGACTGGGTGGGGGCCATACTTCAGGGATGGGAGAACAGTGGGCTGGATGGAGCCTAGGTCTCTGAATAGTTTCAGTAGCTCCCTTTCTGGCTCTGGACTGCCTACTCCAAATTGTTGCTAGGTGAGAAAAAAAATAAACTGTTACTTTCTTAAGTCTCTGTACATGCAGGCTATTTTTTTTTTCAGGTCTCTGTATTTGCAGCCAACCTAGTCTTAAAGGAGGTATAGAACTTCACATGACAACCCAGGCATTTTAACAGAATATGAATGAAAACCCTTAATAAACTTAATAATGCACTAATTACGGTTAGCGGATATCAAGTGTTAGTGATTCTGAAAATTCACTTAGAAGGCTAGCATCCTCATCAAATCTCCCAGGGGCTGAAAGGCCATGGGATTGGGTATATTGGTCTGTATACCCAACTAGTAAAAAATAGTTAATTCTTAGTTATAACTGTTGTTGCTGGCAAAAGTTATTAGTAAAATCTCTCTTTTTAGTCAAAATCCCTATATTTGATGAAAATGTTGTAGTTTATTCATATCTATTAAAAACAACAATTTCTATTCTACAAAAATGCCTGAGGTCTTCTTCAAAACTGTCAAGGTCATGAAAAGCAAGGAAATACTGAGTAACTGTCACAGACCAGAGGAAAAAGAGTGGCATGACAACTAAATGTAATGAGGATCCTGGAAAAGAAAAGCACATTAGTGGGAAAACTGGTGACATCCAAATATTGTTTGGAGTTTGATTGACAGTGATGTACCCATATTGGAGTCTTAATTGTGACAAATGTACCAGAATAACATAAGATGTGAACCACAGGGGAAACTTGACGGGGGTATAGAGGAACTCCCTGTTCTATATTTACAACTTTTCTGTACAACTGAAGCTATTCTCAATGTTTAATTTTATTTAAAAATAGCAACATCTATTGCTAAGTAGTTGGGAGGATTGGTTGAGATAATAGGTGCAAAGCTCTGCTGAGCTTGGAGTAGAGATCTAATAAATATCAATTCTCTCCCTTCCATGAACAGCCTTAAAAATCCCACCAATCTTTAACATTTTCTATTATCAGATACATTCTTTGATATGTACTTCTTCTGTCTTGGCACTACTGAAAAAACCATTCTCTAATAATAAACTTTCAAAAATTTGAAGGCAGTCATATATTTTCCTTTTCTTTCTTTTCTTCCCCACTGTTACTAATCAGTCTTCACTTTTTCCTTGTGGTTACTCAGCTTTCTTCTTTGAGGTCCTTTTTATCTGTAGTCTTTCTAAATTCATTTGACTAAATTTAGGATCTAGATTATACTCAGTACTCTTGCAAAGGCATCCCACGGTAAACTTACGGATATAAATCCTCCTTTCTCCACGGGTCTCTCTCCTTCACTCCTTCCCTTAGTTTTACACAGAATAGGTTCTCAGCATGTTTCTGTTAAATTGATTTGAATTAATGAAGATGGGATATAGTCCAAAGGACTATTTCATAATCCTTGAATGATTTATTATCTTTGCAAACATTTGAGCATGATGTCAGATGTAATTACAACATTAAACTTTTAGCTCTCTCATATTTATTTCAAAGCACCCAGTTAGACAGATTTTCCAGGACATGAGCTACTCTGGTGAACAGCACATGCCTTTGGGAGTTCCATGAACTTTTAGAAAGGACCAAGATGAATACGATGAAGAAAACTTTCTTTTAGCTTAAAAAGCATACCTAAGGTTTGACTAGAATTTCAACAATTACCAAAATGTTTCTCACTTGCTTTCAAACAGCACCTGGCAAATCAAGAAAATAATTTATTTTTCCAGGTCTTTTCTTGGTCATTTAGCCAATCTTAGTGTCTGTTTATTTCTCACACTCTATTTTTAAAGTTTGTTGCCTCAACTCTTTTCTATACTAGTCAATACCAAACTCCACGCCTTTCTGATTAGATGGCAATATTTTGAAGTTTTGGTAATTACAATAACAGAATGCAAAAGGAAGTAAGTTGGGAAGAAAAACATATCAACAAGACAAAGCAATGGTGCCTCCAGAAAGTATTTTTAGCAGAACACAATAAAAAGGACAAGACGATAGGAAGAAATCATTTAATAAATGTGATTTTCAATCAAGGAAAGTGAAGTTTGATTTAGACGTTAAATCCTGAGATAAGCCAGTCCTTCAAATTGGGACATGGCCTTGGATTAGAAATGAGGCCACAGAACTCTGCTCTGGGTAGCTCAGATCCTCCTGTGCATTGGTCAGGGCCCAATCTTCAGAAGATGTTCTGGATGCTCTGTTCACATTCCCTTACATTCCTTAATGATTTCCAAACACACCAGATTCTATAGTGCTGCTTTCACTCCCAAAAGCTTGACCACACCTTTGTGGTAGAATGGTCTTGGGGCTGCTGTAGCCTATTTTGCCTGAACTGGCACTTCTCAATGCATATAATCTACAGAACAGAAGCATCCTTGTTACCTGGGAATGTGCTGAAAAATGTAAATTATTGTATCCCATTTTAGAGCTACTAGCTCAGAAACTGTAGGAGAGGGACTCATCAATCGGCATTTCATTAAGCCCTCTAGATAATTCTGATACATGCTTAATTTTCAGACCCATTCACACATGGAGAGTCAAGTGACTGGGAATTTACATTTTGAGCGGAAGCATCCTGTAAACAATGCTGATAGATGTGAGAGTTGTCAATGCCCCAGCTGCCTTGCCCCTTGTAAGAACAAATCAGAGGTGAGACCTGATCTGTCTCCTAGAACTCCACTACAGAACTGAGCCAAAATTATTCTCTGTGGGTCTCGCTTGATACCACAGCCTTTCTTAACCTCCTCTTCCCTTCCCTACCACCCAAACAGTGTTTCACAGTATCACTTCCAAATAAATCAATTTCACATGAATCTTCAGCACAGGATCGCTTCTAAGGAACTAAACAAAAAATGCCTTCTTTCATGAAATCCTCAGCTTTATTGTTTACAGTCTGGTGATCTGGCATCATATTAGCAGTAACTCCTAGACTCTAGGCATGACGGTAGAGGCTAGGGATAACAAGATAAATAGGACTTTCTCTGCCCTAGTAAACTAGGGTAGCAGCAGTAGCAGTGGTGAGGGACAGACACAGGAAAGGATACTGTATATACAACAATACTCAAATTATCGACAGTGCTAGGAAAACATTTTACTCAAATTTTTGGAAGAAGCAATGGGCCAAGCTCACTCCTGAAAGTGGATGAAGACTTGCCAGGGTATGAAAAGTGAATGGAGTGTTCCTGAAAAACTCATGGACCAAAACATTGGAGTAAGAGACAGAGAAGAACCATGCATAATTTGGTGTTCATGTGGTGTCCAGATCAAATTAGAGAGGAGCAGCTAATGAAGTTGAAAAATTAGGAAGTTCCAAAACACGGAAAGACTTCTATGTGCTTCTAAGTAGTGTGGGCTTTATTTGGTGGGTGATGGGTATGTGCTGGTAGGTTTTAAGCATGAAAGTACATGTTGAAATGTGTTCACAGAAAAATCCTCTGGTTGAATATAAAAAAGGGGCAATTTTATCAGCAGGAAAACTAACTCAAAGGCTATAGCGACAGTCTAAGCAAGACATGGCAAGTTCTGAGCTGGAGGACAATATGGAACCCAGTAAACCATAGGAGCCAAAATTGGCAAGAGGTTAATAATTGTAGTACTGATTGACAGGGAGGAATAAGGCAAGAACAAATCCAGGTTTCTGGCTGGAATGATGCAATTAACTTAGTCATAACCATTTCCATCTTGCCAGTTTGGAGTGAGGACTAAAACAGTCACACAGAGAATCAACTGTTACCTTGGGAAGGCTAGATACAATTAATATCCAAATCAACACAGTCAATGGGAAGCTTTCTCAGTGCTGAAAAATGCAAAACACTTCTGATTAGTACTGATATAGAATTGCCTAATCAACAAAAACACCAGGTACAATTAATAAACATGCCCTTTCAGTTAAATACAATTTAGGCATGATTACCTTAAATGGAGAGTTTACAGAATTTTTCAGTATTTCTTTAGTAATTAACAAAATTCTAACTCTTAAGAAAATTAGACGTAGAGATATGCAAAAGCTTAATGGAAGAGCAAACAGTAAAATGAAGATGCATGTGTATTGCGGTGGGGGGAGCAAAAACATGATTAATGTAATCTTTTTTTTTCTCAATTTTTAAAAAATTGCATTTTAGGTTTTGGGGTATATGTGAAGAACACGCAAGATTGTTGCATAGGTACACACATGGCAGTGTGATGTGCTGCCTTCCTCCCCATCACCTGAATCTGGCATTTCTCCCCATGCTATCTCTCCCCAACTCCCCACCCCCCCGCTGTCCCTCCCGTATTTCCCCCCAACAGACTCCAGTGTGTGATGCTCCCCTCTCTGTGTCCACGTGTTCTCATTGTTCAACAACCACCTATGAGTGAGAACATGCGGTGTCTGATTTTCCATACCCGGAACCAACCCAACCCAAATGCCCATTGATGATAGACTGGACAGGGAAAATGTGGCACATATACACCATGGAATACTATGCAGCCATAAAAAACGATGAGTTCATGTCCTTTGTAGGGACATGGATGAAACTGGAAACCATCATTCTCAGCAAACTGACACAAGATTAATGTAATGTTTCAACAGAGCAAGCTGCAAAACGAATTCCCCAAATCACTATATGAACAAAAGCAAACATAATACCTAACTCTGGCACAAAAATATTGCCAGAGACAGAACTCAGTTAAGCTAAAAGCTAGCTACAAAAAAGGAGAACACTATGGAAATGACTTGGAAGAAGTTTTTACTGGAATTGTTGTGTCTGAGAAGGCTTAAAGCACAACTCAGTCTAGACCTAGCCTCTGGAGACTGATGCACCGGGAATAAGAGTGGCGGAGCCAGCACAAGAACTTGGTTCCCCTTCTGCCCAAAGGTTTGGTCTCTTGATTCCCAGAAAGGCACCTCCTGAGTATCACAGCTGCAAACCCTCATGTTCCATTGGACTTCAGATTCTCATGACACAAAATAAAAGAATTAGCAACAGGAAAAGGAACAACCGGTTTCAGGCTTTCCTAAAAATAATGATAATATCTATTGGCCTTATCATCCACCACCGACCTGAGAGGAAAATGTTCACTAAAGAAGTGGGCTGAAAACTGACACAAGAACAGAAAATGAAACACCGCATATTCTCACTCATAGGCGGGTGATGAAAAATGAGAACACATGGACACAGAAAGGGGAGTACTAAACACTGGGGTCTATTGGGGGGAAAAGGGGAGGGCCAGTGGGAGGGGGAGGTGGGGAGGGATAGCCTGGGGAGAAATGCCAAATGTGGGTGAAGGGGAGAAGAAAAGCAAAGCACACTGCCATGTGTGTACCTACACAACTGTCTTGTATGCTCTGCTCATGTACCCCAAAACCTAAAATCCAATAAAAAAAAAAAAAAAACATAACAAGAAGTAAAGAAAAAAAAAAAAAAAAAAGAGGCTGAGTTGGTGACAAGAAGAGGCAGTGATAGGAATCAAGAGATCTTCCCACCATTCAAGTAGCCACACTCTCTCCAAGAAATTTAGTTACATACTCAAATCCCAGTTTGAATAAGGCAAAGGTAATGTTAAAACTTACTCATACATACATCCCACATACCTGCCTGCTTGCCTGTCTGTCTGTCTCTCTATCTATCTAGTCTATCTAATGACTTGGACAGCAACCAATCAGAATGGACAATATTGTAGCTTCAGCGATAGATTTCAGAGGAGGGGCTGGGGCTGCCAGGGTATAGTAGGAGTAGGAGGAAGTTAAAGGGTGAATGGGGAAACTCTAAGGGAACAGAGTGGCAGAAACTTTAATCAGTAGTAATGCATTTCAATATTTCAACAACTGTATGTTCATACTCATGCATATCAGATGAGTATCAGTCCTAGCAAACAAGAATATTTTTCTTGCATTAAACTGTCCAAATCACAGAATTTGGAGCATGAGTGGGGTACGGCTGAGTCTAAGAACAGTAAATTTAATTGACTATAATGGTCTGGGAAAAAAAAGATAGGACAAGCAGCATTAATAGCCAGGAAAAATGACTCAATTATCAAACTCAAGAGGAGTAAAGGAGGACTTTCATTAACAGGTAGGAAATGCATATTTCTTTAATGATGTGACTGGATTTTTGGAACAGAGTAGTAAATGCTGGGGTGATTTGTTAGGGGCAGCATTTCTCAGAAGAGCCCCAGAATACTTACGGGATTACTAGTTTTCGAGGAGTCACAGAGGTCAGAACCTACAACTCTGAAAAAACATCTCTTTATTCTGGGCCTTTCTGCAATTCCTGACCCCCTACACTTTAAAAGGCATGGAAATATCAGAGACCAACTTTGGGTGTTGATCCTGAGCTGGAAGAATCTAAGGAAATCAGGAAAAGTAGTTTAGGAAATTGATCGAAGCTGCATCAACCAAGTTCTAACTGTAATGACTTTTATAAATTTGTCATATTCAGGACAGTGTGGACACTACCATAAACACTGCGGCATTAACATTCACAAAGATGTTCACGCAGCAGTGTTTGTATCAGGCAGGAACTGGGAAGACATAAATGTTTTACTCTGTAAGCTTGGCTAGAGTAACTATAATATATCCATTTGATGTGATGTTATGCAGCCATTTAAATGATGTTTATAAAGACTCAGTAATAATGCTTGGAAACGTTTTTTAAATAGGGTAAAAAGGGAAGATATAGAATTACCCATATAGTATGATCACAATTAACAACAGCTAAATACCTAAAGACATAAAAATATTAACGATGTTTGGATGTGAGGAAGAAGATTTTGAGTGGCTTTTGTCATCTTCTGATTGGTTAGCATTCTCCCAATTTAAGCATGAAGGAACAAGATGGATCGAAAACCACAGTGAACTTTGGATAAAATATGGGCACTTGCACTACCTACAGACTTCACTTCTGTATGCAGTGCAAGTCTTAAGAGAGGAATCAGCCTTTTGACTCCACACTGGGAGCCATAACACTTTATATTCCCTTTGAACTAGACCTTTCCCTAAACAAAAGCCAGTATCTGTGAGTGCAGGGGTTAGGGGAGATTTCAGTCATTGATGTACATACCCCTGGGGTCAGAACTTCTACTGACTGATTTGACACAATCTATTCAGGATGCTTTTCAAATTGCTCAAATCTCTAAGAAAAACTTTTGAAGCTATTATGATCCCACATGGATTAATAATGGCCGAGAATATAATGATCTAAAAAGTAACTCTTATATGGATGATTTTTATCACTTTAAAATACGTTTATCACATGCCACAGACTATGATGGTATGATTTCTACCACAATCCCACGGTATATATTCTTATTATCTCCATTGTAAGAATAAGGAAATAGGCTTGGGCACAATAAGTAACTCAGTCATGCAGCTCAGAAAGGAAAAGAAAGCAGAATTTGGACTGAGTACTCTCTGACCTCAAGGTCTACATCTTTGACCATTATTCTACTGTGCCTGGATTTTTTATATCAGCAATATTCATCTAGATATGTCAGAAGGCCATCTTCCGTTGTCAACGTTTGCTCTAGAATAGTACCAGGCAAAGCAAGCAATGCTCTGGAAGACACAGGCATGTACTGACTACTCAAGTATCTTATACTGGCCACTTCAAAAGCCTAATGAATCTTAGAAGCCATAGTTGAAAGAAAAAGATGGTGTTTGATGGTTCTCCTTTTATTAAATCAGCTTTAAAATGTTATCTGTTTACATAGAAAAAAAATCACTTAATATTTGTTCTATTTTGAATTTGATAATTTATTTAAGATACCTAATGATATCTGATTCTAACATTTACTCTGACTTATCATCGGGTGTAGCCCAAAAGGAAACAAATTCTGGTCTGGCTAAATGAAACGAAATAGAATAAAGTTCTGACTCAAAATTTACTTGCCTTTCTACCATGCCTTTCTGACAAAGAGAAAAGAGAATTACTCTGTAATTGGAGGGCACCTCTACTACCTGCATCCAGGAACCAGATACGGCAACACAAGCAAATACCCCTTAATCCTTTCTATTCACAATTCTGTGTTATGAAGTCCCCCCAAATCTTAGCCTGAGTAGGGATGGAGTAATGAAATTAGGAGGTGAGCCCTGCATTTTCTCCAACTAAAACTTGGAGGGAGAAAAATGTGTGCAGCTGGAAGATTAAAACTCTAAGCAAAGTGAGGGCTTTTGCAGAATGAGAAATTCGCTGGGATAAGCAAGGCAACAAGAACGATTATGGGCTACATCTGAGAGCACAATTCTACGGTGAAATTGTTTTAATCATGAAACACCTTTCCAAAAGAAAGAGCTAAATACAGGAGGCACGAGAGAATCATTTCAACCCAGATGGGCTAATACTTCCGAGAATATGCTTCAGGGGTATTTTTCACAACGTAGGAATGAATGAAATCAGCTGACGGATCTTCCATTGGTTTTTAGTCTGTGTAAACATTCTATTTTCAGAAAACCTAAACAAAGCAAATCCAAGAAGAGAGGGGTTTTTGTTTGTTTGTTTTGTTTTCATGTATATGTCCAGGCAAAACTAGTTGTTCCTAAAGAAGTAGCAAATAGAAATAGAGACTAAAGAAACATAAAGTGAGTATTTACACAATACTATTCAAATTGTCTCCATGGTAATCGAATGCACTATTTATGAGTTTCCATTGAATTCTTAAATCTGTTTTAATATCTGTACCTCATTTAAAAATTTAATATGTATTATCTTATTTTAACTTTCCAAAAATCCTGAGAGGTTGCCAGGGCATCTTAGGCCCACCTTGCAGATGGTGGAACTGGGATAGAGAGATAAAAGGACTTATTCAAGGACAAATGCAAATGGAAGAATCTGAAGTTAAATCACATAAATATTTGAGTGTGTGAGCTCCATATGAGAGCATGGTAAGCATGGGCTGGGCAGCCAGCCTGCCCCGATTCAAAATCTGAGCTCTGCTGATTTAGGGACCATACTTAACCTTTTTGTGATTCAGTTTCTTTACTCAGTGAAGGCAATAATAGTGCCTACTTCATAGCATTGTTGTGAGGATAAAACAAGTTAATATTTGCCAAGTGTTTGGCAGTATACATAGGGCTATTATTAACCGATACACACATACATATTTACTTCCACCTCCCGTTTTTAACATAAGAATATATTTGTAAAGTTAAGTTCCCAATATCTACATCTGCAAATCCTAAAACTCCCAATGCATTGTGTAAAATCATTAGGAAGTTAGCACCTGATCCCAGCCCAGATCCTTAGTTGTCTGTAGATCACCATACAGACATCCTCTTACAGTTGAACGTCCCTTCTGTCAGGTAATTTGCTGCAGTCATGTCCATGCCACCATTCAAATGCAGTAGGATGTATTATTTTCCTGTTCATTGCCAGTGTAGATGCAATCTTACACCTGAAGCTGCCTAAATTATGCAAACTCACAATGACCTAGAGGTGGCACTTTGTGAGAGTACTGTAGATTGAAAAAACACAACAGATCACACTTTCCCCTCATTGCAATTTCTTTCATCTATTTCCATAGGTGCAGCCTGGTTATTACTCTTTGTCAAAGAGAGCACATCATCTGAAAGTGTTTTGTATAAAGAATGAGGCTTTGATAAGAATAGGACCTGTGTCCTCAACTCTCCCTCCTCTTCAATGTGTGATACCAGTAGCATCCCTGGAGAGCTTGTTAGAAATGCCAAATCCCTGGCCCCATCCTAGATCTATTGCATCAAAATACATTTTAAGAAGTTCCCAGGTAATTCCTGTGCACATGAAAATGGGAGAAGCCTTGGGCTGTCTCTCTGCAGATACTTTATTTGCAAATTATCTTTCATTGAAAAGGTGAATTAATGACACTCTGCTAGGTGTTTAGTGGCTTAAGTAAAGTCAAGATTATCTGAATTTGATAGTCATTACTATGATACAATGCAGCAATTATTCTGTCACTAAAGGCATCCAGTCTCTCACTGATTTTCTCTCATATTTCTTGGTATTTACTTTTCAAAGTTTAAAAAGGCAGATGCGGCCTCACCTGCAACAACCCAAAAAAAATAAGAGTGAGTCATCTCAATTTGCAATTAGAAGAACAGACTATGCCTGTCGATTCATAGTTGAGTGAGCCCCAGAAATGAATGAAAAGCCAAGCCAGGCAATCATCCCTCTGTCAAATGCAGCTCAGAGGGCAACCTCGAAGGTAATGAGCGCCTTGGCTGGAATTAGGAAGTTTCAAGAGACATCAACAAGAAAAAAAAAAAAAAAAAAAAAAGGAGGAAAAGGAAAATAACTTAATGAATCACTCTAATTCTGCAACGACACAAAGCATGAAAGCAGAATGAGTCTTTTTAAATGACTAATACTATCAACTCAAAGAAGTGACTTAGCAGGTAAGAAAGTCAGAATGTGATCACTCAGGATAAACAATACCCTCAAAGAAAGACATGGTAGTTTTAAGAGTTCCATGTTCTGTCCCAGGGGACTTGGTCCCTACTGTTGTGTCAGCCTATTAGACATTTTTGTCCACTTTTTCCATTGATCCAAATTAAATTTTGAAATTGAATATAATTCAATAAGTATAATTCAATTAATCAGGTATGCACTATATACCTGGAATGCTAAGAATTTCAAACATGGAGGTGATTCAAGTTGTTCTCTCAGACAGTTTATAGGCATTAAAGGCGCATGTTGAGAGTGAATATCTATTTCAGCTCTTCGATAAAATTTACTATTTTTTTTTTCATTCAGGGTGGGATGGCAAAGCGGAGAACTGGTGGTTTGGAAAGCATTCTCTAAGCAACAGTGTCTTAGGCAGAAGGCATTGATGATATTAAAAACAAACATTTTATATCCGTTTAAGATTTAATGATTTTTAAATACTGTATCTTATGCTACTGAGTTGTATACTCTGGATCCTGTAAAAATGGCAAGGCAAGTGTTTTTACTCCTAAATAATAGAAAACATTTTTTGCATCTGAGAGAGCTGAGTTGTACTTGTATAGCTATAAAGTGGCAGAAAAAAGAATCTGAACTTAGATTCTATTTCCTAATCTAGGTTTTTGTCCCATGCTAAGTCTTAACTTGCTTTGCAAAGCATACCCGCACATCTTATTTCACTCTTTGATTTTATATTACCCTGTGGAGTAGAAAGCAACAGGAGCCATTGATTCTGACTTTCAAGTGAGCAACTTATCAAGTGGCTCTAGCAATGGTTGTCAGGATTCAAATCCCAATCTGTGGATTTCTAGTCTTAAGTACTTTCCTCTGCTTCCCTAATATGGGTGCTCTCTAAAATTGATTTCTTCTTCTTGGATACCTGGCTTGATAATATTTCACGACCTCTCTTGCAATTAGATAGAGCCATGTAACAGAATTCTGGCCAGTGGAATGAAAGTCCAAGAAATGCATGTCTTTTCTGAAGCTTGGTCCATAAAATCTCCTATGCATGCTCTCCTTAGCCTTTTTGCCTTCTGGCTGACAGTAACAGAGATAAGAGTGGCAAACTTGGAAGCCATGTATACACAGTGACAGAGTCAGAGTCAGCCTATGACCCCGAGTGACTACATGGAGCAAACTTACTTTTCCCTCCCACTTCACCACCAACCTCAGACTGCCTGGAAAATCATGTGATCAAGAAACAAACTTTTGTTGTGGTAAGTCGTTACGTATTTGGAAAAATTTGTTATAGTGATTAGACAATCTTAACTACAATACACAGCCATGCTTCATGGCAGCTCACTTGGGACAGCAGCAGCGGCAGCAACGGCAGTGATATACCTCTTGTTCTGCCTTACAGAGACTATCAAATCCATCCTTGCAGTGATTCTTCAGGGCTTTCATAAATCACTGAGCTAAAATAAGCTGAAAAACCAGGCATAGTCAGTTAGAGGCAGAATAGAGTAGATGAGGTCAGGCTTTGCAGTCAAACGAACCTTAGTCTGAAGCGCAGCAAGATCATATATTAATATGCACACTTTGGCTACTCCTTTAGCCTCTGAATCTTGGCTTTCTTGTCTGTAAAAAGGTGATAATAAATGGCAATAAGGTTGTGGAGAATTTTAAATCATATCGCAATGTGTGTGATATGCTTGGCACAGACATTGGCGCAGTCCCTGGCATATGACAGAAACTTGGTAACCAGTAGACATTATTCATATAATGCACTACTGAGCATTTCTATCACCATGACACAGCTAGAATTCCAGCTGAAGGCAATAGGGTGGTTAATCATGAAGAACTGGAGATATGAGCTCTCCTTCACTTGGTATTATAAAAAGGGCACATCAATGAGCAATGACTAAAAAGCTAAAGGTAAGTATTGTTAATGCAAACAGAACAGATCGTTAGTGAAAAGGAAAAGAATATTTGTCTCCAGCACGACCAGATTTTACTGATAATCCTAGGCCGACCTAACAAGTCAGATCTACTTAGCAGCAAAATGCCTTAGTCATGTCCATTGTAGGAAGGCAAGTTTGGCTTTTACTAACAGCCTACACAAACAAACAGCAGGTAACCCAAGATACAGATGTTACAATGCCTGTCACAGGCTTTAACAGAATTTCAGAGGGTAAAAGAGAAACGTATTTTCTTCTCAGCTGGTCACTGGCTTTAAAGATAGGGTAATAATGTTTGCTCTATGACTACAGGCTTCTTTCTTTCTTGTAATACCTACTAATTTCTTTACTAGATAAAGAAATTCTTCACTGTTTAATTCACTGCAGCAAGTGAGAGTATCTAAGAAGAAAGAATTTTTATTTTTATGGTATTGATTTTTAAGGTTAATCTTCAACTTACGAAAAGTGATACCAGTTTTCCATGGAGGGAGTAATATAAATGTTGGTAGATGGATAGAGAGATGATAACTAAATAGATAGACTGATAAAGAGATATCCTTTATAAATATATTTAATAAAACTAAGTAACTTTAAAAATATACTAGACAATTATATTCAAAAATTATGAAGAGAACAAGGCAACAACTCATGTTAGGTGAGGAAATGCCCACTAATATGACACAGGTTTATAATTTCTGCTTTTTTCCAGACGCTTTTTACTCACTGGGGCTATGTTCATTAGCAAACAAACAAACAAAACCTTCTTTCTCCAACGATTATTTTTGCCTGTGAAATGGCATATAAGATTACATCCAGCTGGTACCCAAGCACTTCTACAGAATATTCTGATGTTCTGCTATTCTCCCTGGCTGCTCCTTTATGACTCCAGGCTATAGCCAAAAGAACTTTGCACTGTCCCATTACATGCCTTCTCACCTGTTTTTGCTTATGCTGTTCTCTCTGCCTAGAACATCCTCCTTATTCCCCAACAAAGAAGTCTTTCTCATTTCTCTTTTCTCTGAAGTACTCCTAGAATATACAGGTAAACCCTCATTTGCATTTATTATACCATGCCTTGTTTTATGGCTGTATGTCAGAACTACCTGGGAAATTTTTAAAGCTACTGGGGCCTTAGTTCTAGCTTTAGAAATTCTGGCTTAATTTATATATAGTACAAAAATCTGGACCGAGGATGTTTTCCAGTGCTAAGAAATTCTAGCAAGCAGTAAAACTTGAGAAGCATTGCTACACACACTCACGATCTTCTCTAAGCACCACTATTGGACAGCCAGCTTTTTATGTTTGCTTGTATTCATATAGATGGAATGGCAGTGAAGAAATACTTGAACAGCCACTTCAGCATTTTTCTAAGTCCATCTTGGTCTTGTTCCAGGACACCCAACTCTCCAACAGATTTTAAATTATGATTCTATTCCATTATTTTGCAGGTTATTAGAAACAGATCACCAGGAACAGGAAAGCATCACAGCAATTCATCCAGGCTTTGGACTGCTTCCCCATCTAGGAAATGTATCACACAGGCTATTTTAGGCTGTTAATTAGACATGGAAAAAAATAGCCATCTGGTGCCACCAGGTATAGGCATAATAAACTTTTTCTCTAATATCCATATAGTCTAATTCAGTTCTTCAAAAACTAAAAGTCACTTATTAGATGAACTATTGTTTTCAATACAGTATCTTTCTATGTGGTCAGGCTAACTACTTCAGGACACACACATGGGTACAGCCTGCTCTCAAAAACAAACAGTTCACAGTGAGTTTACATGGGTGACATTCTAATTCACTGTGAAAATCTGACACCTGGTTCTGAGCTGCAATCAGAGAAATGACTTAGGCCTACTACATCCAGCAAGATCAAGAGTTCTCAAAAATCTCAGCTAGACTTCAGGTTATCTTACTGCTGTTTAAAGGACACTGTCAGCTTATTTTTTTGTGAATTCTTCCTTTTGACAGTTTACATGTTTTGTTTTATACTTCATCTCTCTCTGCCTCCCAGAGGCTTAAGTCAGTGAGAAATGACATGTCAGCTTCTCCTAAACCATCATTAATGACAGATCAATTTCTGCAACATCCGAACTCACATGTATATCCAAGCCCATCTTTGAGAATATTTCAAAGCAGCTTTTAAAGCCTTTGTTCCTGCCTGTAAAAAAATGACAGACATTCTAGATTTCATGGAGGAACTGTTCAAGTACGGATGCTGACTAAGATGCAAGTCATTTTCCTTTCATTAATTCCTACTGGGATCTTCATCCCTCATTTTCTTCCTTCCCCACTTATGTCTATTGAATTTTTTCATCCAGTCTTTAGTCATTTTTGTTTCCTCATCTTTAGCACCTTACTTGATATCTCATTTGTTTTTCTTAATCCCACAAGTTTGACCTACGGTTTTGAGGCCATGTCTCCTTAAGTATGAATTTACTAGGGGACACTGTCATCCCCATGCCCTTCTTTTTGACCCAGCAATGCCTGGAACTGGTGGCAGTGGAAATGATAATTTCCTCCAGAAATGGATTTCAGTATGTAAGAGATATGGGATTACGCTATAATAAAAATATGCATGGATATGGACAAGAACTAGAAAGGGAAGAATGCAGAATAAAACGAAAATATTTCTTAGCATGATAAAATTTAGGAAGATGCTTTCTTTACTTTCTTTAGTGCTATTATAACTGTTAGAATTTTACACTTTTAAATAGAAAATTATGTGCTTTTTAAAAAGTTGACTTGAAATCTCTAAAACATCTGTAGATTATTTTTCTTTTAAAAAAGGAAAAATAAAGGGGTTTTGGAAGTGAGGAATCCAAGGAAGAGAGAGAAAATAGCATGAGCCTTGCAGAGACATACTTAGTACATGGACATAGGAAACTGTCTCACTGTCTTGATGCATAGTTAACTCTGCAGACTAAAGGCTGCCTATACATTCTTCCCCCGCCGGACTGTCTCCTTTATTCTTGCAGGATTTGAGCTGACACTCTGTTCTACTACCCGTCTGCAGGCTTGCATTTAGTTCCCCAGCTTTTCTGTGAGATTCCTTTGGCTTCTTTCTTCCGCCCCACTTCACAGCTGTGCGGTGACATCTAACACTTCCCAGCAGCATATGCTGGCAGGAACAGGTGCCAAGGCAGCAGAGACTGTGAGAACGGGAGAAGATCCCATAAAGGGTTGGGCTTTGCCTCACAGGCCCCAGCTGTCCTTCCTTCCCAGTCTCAGGGACAGAGCAGCCCCAGCTAATCATGCAGGTGTTATTCCACATATATACAGTGTTCTGTAGGGTTTGCAGGAAGCTAAACATCACCTCAGCCAGTTGAAACCCCTCTGACTTTTCTTCCATTTTATGGGAAGTGCTGTGGGTTCACCAACTTTGTACCTGCACTCTCACCATTGCCCAGTAAAATTATAGTAGGGGCAGCAAAGCATCAAGAGTGTGTAGCAGTTAAGAGCCAGTTCTGCAGTTAGACCTGGGTTTAAATCCAGTCTTTGATGTTTGCTAGCTCCGGGATCCTGGGAAAGTTCTAATGTTATATGATGCCATTTATCATCTGTAAGGTGGTTATTCTTGAGAATTCATTGAGAAAATATGTATTAAAGGGTCTAATGCTAGTAAACTCTCAATATATGTCCATTTTTATTATAAGGTAACCTTCAGAATTAGGCTTACATGCTGATTAAAGTTGAGACAATTTTCCATCTGCTTCAAGAGGACCATATTCTTAAGGCTAGGAAAAAGGCAGAAGGGTACCTCTGTAACCCATTGAAGTTCAACTTCTTTTTCCCCACTTCAAATGAAGTCATCATCTCCAGAGAAGAGAGATGAAATGTCTCTTCAGGATATGTTACTACACTTCTCTCATTCATGCATTAAATAGATTTGTATTGAGCATTGCCTTTATGCCAGATTGTCTCATTTTGTCTAGAATACAGCAGTAATAAAGTAAATTTTCTGACCACATGAAACTTAGAGAGTAACAGAGGAGACAAATACGAAACAAGTAAATAAACACACAGATACACACCACACATGCTCATTTCAGGTGGTGATAAGCATGGGAAGAAAAACTACGATAAAAATGATAGAGAATAAAAAGGAGTGATAACATATTTCATAGAGTTGGTCACAGAAACCTTCAATGATGAGATGATGTTTGTGTATAACCATATTCTGATGGTTATCCCAACAGATGAGATGACCTCCCAGAAAATTGTTCAAAAGCATATTGGATACACGGGAATTCCTATTATACCCATTCTCTATATACAAAATTATTTTCAATGATAATCATGAAACTGAACAAATATATTTTAAGTATACACAAAAATGTGCACTCACCAAACAAAATGATCTACTTTGCAGTATGCAAATATTAAACACCAATATAAGCCACAAGTGTGGACACTCAGAATGACAGAATTTGTAACTCAAGGAGCATTTCTTCATTTTTACAATCTCTGTGCTCTCCATGTTTCACATCAATTTACTGTTTAGATACTGGAATACGTGGCACCAAGAGGGGCTGGAGACATGAACTATGCCTGACGCAGGACAAAAATCTGAACTGCAATGCACTTTCTGTCGAGTGGATAACTGAGATCCTGTGTCAGTGGGCACAATTGAGACCTCTCAGTTAATTTTCATATAGGCTACAGTGTTTAATAACTAATAACAGCAATAATAATAATTAGCGATTTGGAGCTTACATACATAGTTAAAATTTAATAGTAACTCCTACAACAAAATATTTTGAAAGGATTTTTAGTCACTAACATTGTTTGGAAATGCTAGTGTTTGGTAAAAATAAAAAGCAAAGTACCTTTGAGTTGGTTTTATGATATTTTCAAATTTTCTCTGCACTTGCTTATTGCCTGTATCCAGGGTGTGCTGTTCCCACTGCCCTGACACCAGTCTGCCACTGGTGGGGGAGCTCTGTGACACCCCTCTCTTCACTTCCAGATCTAGCATGATCTTTTTCTTCCAAATATGTTTTACACTCTCCCTCATGGACCTTTCAAACTCTGAATTCAGCATTCCATTTCCTAGAGGTGGAAAAAAAAAAAAACCTGGCACAGTCGCTGAGACTCAACAGAAAAGTTATTTGATACCCATAGAAATGGGAGCCATAGAGCCTTCATGTTTTTTAGAAAAAAACAATGGTGTTGGGAAAACTGGCTAGCAACATGCAGAAAGCAGAACTGGACCCTTTCCTGTCACCTTACACTAAAATTAACTCCAGATGGATTAAAGATTTAATCACAAAACCTAACACCATAAAAAAAACTAGAAGAAAACATAGGCAAACCATCCAGGACATGGGCATAGGCAAGGACTTCATGACTAAAACACCAAAAGCGGCCGGGCACAGTGGCTCAAACCTGTAATCCCAGCACTTTGGGAGGCCGAGGCGGGTGGATCATGAGGTCAAGAGATCGAGACCATCCTGGTCGATATGGTGGAACCCCGTCTCTACTAAAAATACAAAAAATTAGCTGGGCATGGTGGTGCGTGCCTGTAATCCCAGCTACTCAGGAGGCTGAGGCAGGAGAATTGCCTGAACCCAGGAGGCAGAGGTTGCGGTGAGCCGAGATCGCGCCATTGCACTCCAGCCTGGGTAACAAGAGCGAAACACCGTCTCAAAAAAACAAAAAAACAAACAAACAAACAAACAAAAACACCAAAAGCAATGGCAACAAAAGCCAAGATAGACAAATGGGATCTAATTAAAATTCAGAGCTTCTGTACAGCAATAGAAACCATCATTAGCGCAAACCGGCAACCAACAGAATGGGAAACAATTTTTGCAATCTACCCATCTGACACAGGGCTAATATCCAGAATCTACAAAGAACTAAAACAGATATATAAGAAAAAAACAACCCCATTCAAAAGTGGGCAAAGAATATGAACAGATACTTTTCAAAAGAAAACATATATGAGGCCAAAAACATATGAAAAAATGCTCATCATCACTGGTCATTAGAGAAATGCAAATCAAAACCACATTGTGATACCTCATACCAGTTAGAATGGGGATCATTGAAAAATCTGGAGACAGCAGATGCTGGAAAGGATGTGGAGAAATAGGAACACTCTTACACAGTTGGTGGGAATGTAAATTAGTTCAACCATTGTGGAAGACAGTGTGGTGATTTCTCAAGGATCTAGAAATAGAAATTCCATTTGACCCAGCAACCCCATTACTGGGTATATACCCAAAGAACTATAAATTGTTCTACTATAAAGACACATGCACACATATGTTCACTGCAGCCCTGTGTACAACAGCAGAGACCTGGAACCAACCCAAATGCCCATCAATGATAGACTGGACAAAGAAAATGTGGTACACATACACCATGGAATATTATGCAGCCATAAAAATGAGTTTGTGTCCTTTGCAGGGACTTGGATGAATCTGGAAGCCGTCATTCTCAGCAAACTGATACAAGAGCAGAAAACCAAACACCGCATGTTCTCACTCATAGGTGAGTGTTGAACAACGAGAACACGTGGACTCAGGGAGAGGAGCATCACACACTGGGGGCAATTGGGGAGGGTTGGGGAGGGATAGTGGGGGCTAGGGACGGTGGGGAGGGTGGGGACAAATGCTGGATATAGTATACACCTAAAGTAAAATTTAAAACAAAGAAAAATAATAACCTTACCTTTGAGAGCCGATGACGGATATTTACTGCATATCTATAGCGTGTATGCTAACAAGGTAGGCTGTAAGTGGAGACACACGAAGCTATGAAACATGGTCTTAGACTGCAAGTTTTTTTATAATCAATTTTGAGAGAGAAAACATAGAAATATAGGCAGAAGACATGGAACAAATAAATTCAAGAAATAGAAGTTTATTTAAAAAGAGGAATTATTTTCATCACAGGGGGTCAGCACAAACTTCTGTATTTTTATTTGTCCTGGGTCTTAAAAAGATGAAACTGTACTGTAGAAATAGAGAGAAAGAGGGAGAAAGTTCCAAGTGGGGGGCTACACTAGGGCTGTACAAAAGGCAGAGTGCATTAAGAACTGAAGGAACATTTTGGATGATGTTCAACATGAGCACAGAATAGCACCATGCAACATCTTAGGAGAAGGAGAATGGGACCATAGGGTGGCTTTGGATGCCAGGTTAAGGAATTTGGCATTATAGACAGTTTAAGGTCACCAAATGCCCTAAATAAGGAGATAACCAAATTAAACACGATGAACCTGGTAGTGATGTGAAGTATAAGCAGAGGGAGAAGAAAAGGAGGAGTGAATTTGGACACAGGCACAAAGTGTTGAGATCTGAGTTGAGGTATCATATCTTAAATATGATGAACGTGCTGGACATTGGGCAACACCGTGAAATTAAACAGAGTTTGATTTTATTTTTAATTTGAGGAATATGAAAAGAGGGACCTGGGAAAAAATATTCACACATTTGGGATCTAGGAATATTCTCTTCACTTCCTTGATAAAGCATTCCATGTTAAATATTCTCAACTAAATATTCCCAAAGAAGCACAATAGAGAATTCAGAGAGGCAAATAATTCTCTTTGAATCTTAGAACTCCAATGGTAGTTTCTCCACCAAGACCAGTAGAAGCTGCCCATACTTGAAACCACGCAAACAAGTGAAAGGATCACCTGTGTGATGTTCTCATTCTGTTCAGTGTTTTGCCGTACTTCAAGGCAGCCTGGCCTTCAGTCAGATGATGAAATCCTTGGAACCCTTTAGACATGAGATCCATACTTTATTTCTAATTATTTTCTTAAGAACATAGGAGCCTCTATTATAAACATTTTTTAGAAGGTTGTGTTTTAATCCTCTAAATGAGCTGTATTTCAGGGCTGCACTTAATTTCTGATTTATTCTGTGCTACTTATTCTACCTATTTCTTCACACAAAGCTCCCTAAAAGAATCTTTCACCTCTCAAGTGGAGAAAAATGCCCCATTCTTATTTTTGAGTTGCCTCAAGGGAGGAATGTAAGCTTTGAGAGTTTAAGACAGCCAGTGTGTTCATCGTCTTTATTACAGATCATTTGCTGATGTTAAGGCAGAGTTCATATTGTAAGTTCAGTGTTGCAACTGCCCATTCTTCAAAGCACTCAAATTAAAAACTAAAATGCTACAGTTTAAACATTACAAATCAAATAGCAAAATCTTTGTGCTATACACATGTTTCCCAGTAGACATGCCATTTGTGTGAGGGGTCCTCTTAGGAGTTAAACAAAGAGACCCCATACGGTAGGAGATGTGGGCAGGAATCTGGTTCTCTAGGAAGTGGGCAGGAGAAACACAAACTGGATCCAAAATCCTTTTACTGGTGCATTAGGAAAAATGGAGAATATTCATTTTGAAAGCCCCAAGCAAAAGGATTTCTACTAGATTCAGGATTTTGTGTCATTTTCTTAAAAACTGGATATTTTAATTTTTACTAAAATGGAAAGAAGCTCTTTTTATTTCTTGTAAAAATGGAGTGTGGGTACAAAAAGTACTATTCTGCACTTTATCTACAAGGTGACAGGGAGGGAGGGGTTTCTGCCTTCTGAAATCAGTGCCGATCGCTGTCTGATTTAGTCTTTATTAGGATGATTTTCACATTTCTAAAAAAAAACACACACACACATCTCTCTAAACATCATGAATAATGGATTGAGATTTCTGAAATCCCCTTTCTTTCCCTCTACAATTTAAATCAAGTGCTTTCAAAGCCAACATACTACATCTTGGTTCAAGTCTGAAAAGGTTATAAATAGCAAAGATTGAAAATTTTCCACAAAGGTAAGTAGATGAAAAAAAAACAACAATAAAAGTTCTTATACCATACATGGGCAAGACGCACTCCATCCTCATCAGTACGGTCCTTCATCAAGGCACTGTTGTAGTCAAGGAACACAATGAACAAAATGAGCCACGGCACCCCGGTGCTTGCTCAAAGCTGAACTCTCTGCATAGATTTCTGCCTCCCCACCCCCAAAACATAGGCATATGACATTTTCTTGAAACAAAACTTGGCGTGGGGAAGCTACATGTAACTTAAATTCTTAATAGTCTCCCTCTGAGGCTGGATATTGTTTAAACATGGCAGGCCCTCTGTACTTCATGGGCTTGAAGTTTACACCATAAATTGTTTGCCTAGTGGCAATTTCCAAACTAGGAGATTCTTTCCTCTTGCTTCAAATTCCTCCAAGTGTCATTTGAAATTCCTACCAATGATCTGTATCAGGCATTAAATCATGTGTCAGAAATGCTGTAGCTTTAGAGTGATGTATAATGCTATAAGAATATGAAGAGGATAATTTGGGCCAAGGCAATGGAAGGATTTCTTCATGGAAAGGTAGGGAAGGGTTTATAATACGTTTTATTCACACAGTGTTTTATAATTTCTAAGGTACTCTCAGAAACCTTGTGTTATCTGATCTTCAGAACAGCCCTTCAAGGCTGTTCCATTTCTTTTAGAGTTCCAAGTAACTTCCATCCAACAAATATTTGTTGAGCAACTAGTATGTGACAAGTGAGCTGGCACATGGGTGAAAGCTCAAAAGCCATGGTCTCTGCCCCCGGGAGCTCTGAGTTGAGAGATAGAGGCTGACTATATGCAAATGAGTTACCGAAATAAGTTAAGATAGTGAGACACGCCATGAAGGAAAACCTCAGGGTAACATGTTGGAGAGTGACTGAGGGAGGGAAGGCTACTCTTAGGGGTGACATGTGAGCTGAGAACTGAAAAAAAAGTGAGTAGCATGCCATGGGGTGATTGAGGGAGGAATGCATCAAGCCGAAGGAAGTTTAAGTTCAGCAGTTTGGAAACAGGAATATTCTTGGTATGTTCCACAAACAGAAGGAAGGCCAGTATGGCTGTACCTGAGGTAACAAATGGAAAGAGATGAGTTGGAAAGGTGAAAAGGAGCTACCCACTTGTGTAAAAAGAATCAAGATGGATAGGGAAGATGTGGGGCTCATATTTGCTGAGTATTTACTATGGACCAGGGCTTGAGCCAATTTCACAGCCATAAGTGGTGGGCTGAGACTCAAATCAGGTTCCCCGACTCCCAGTCCTGTACATCTGACACAATACCACGCTGCCACACCCACATCCTTCCAACTGGAGGCCAGCTTTCGGTTCCCAGGTGGAAACAAGGGAAATAGAAAAAAAAATTTATATTTTGAATCCTTCATAGGCTCCTCCTCACCTGCTGGCCTATCTCTTGAGTGATTTTTGCATGAGGGGCATATTTTTGGCTTGCATGTTAAAATCTGGATTTTTTTTTTTTGTGTGTGTGCCTCCTATCCTTAGTGGCCTCTGGGCTGAAGAATCAACTGACTGTTTTTACTCTCTGGGGTAAATCCAAGCACTGCAGATAGAATATAATTATCAGAGGAAACTGAAAAGGTGACTGCAAAAGAAAGATAAAACATACTTAATGCCTCCAGGAAATGAATCCAAATGGATCTTGATCGGTGTTGCCAGGAGAATGCAATATAAGTTCTTTACCCTGACTCTCCTTCAAGCAAGTTTGAATACTCTCTCTCTCACTGCTTTTACATGAACTCAAATTGCTTTAGAAACCTGTCATATTGAATTAGTAAAAGGAGATAATAATTCAGAGGGGTGCCAATGTGGCATTATTGAAAATCGCTGGTTGGAAGGCTTCCTACAGCATTATTCAGGGATTATAGCTCACTTTCATCACCGTGTATCAAAACGAACAAATGAGGAGATTTCTGTGGTTTTTGGATTAAAGATCTCATAAAGATGAGATGGCCTATATTGTGAATAAGTGTGTAGAGAAATCTGTATTCATCAACAAGAGCACAAGGAAACCAGTGCACACCCTTGAGTTGGCCATATTGTATGGTCACTTGGAATGGACCATAGAAACAGACCCTGGGGTAGTCCAGAAGACCTTTGACCTTGATATTAAGGCAAACTGAAAGGCTGGGGGAATTAGAAATAAATAGCAGAGACACAAAAAATAAAATGCTCTTCTTTCTAAACTTAACAGTTGGTCATCTCCTCAGAAAACCCATCCACAACCACTTTCTGACATCGTACCCTCATAATTGTTTTTCCATTACAAGATCGCAATTTTTAAAATATCACCATTCCTTTAATTCCTTGTTTGGCTATTTTCTATCCCTCACACTCCAGAAAGTAATGTACATAAGAAGCAGATCTTAATTGTCTTACCTCCAGCCCCTAGGAGCAATGCCTGAAGCACAGTAGGCATTCAAAAAATATTTATTGAATGAGAATTATATATGTACATCATAGCAGGGGCCATTCTGTGTAGTAGTATTATCTGATCAGTTATTACAGTAAAGTCCATGCAAGCTAGAATCCAGGCAGCCACCATGACCTATCTCTACTAAGTTTGCCTGAGAAAGTCAATTTACTTCTTTAAATAATTTCTTTGCTGACCAGAGACAATCTTTATGTCTCATAGCTACTTTGTGGAGGAAATCTTGTCTGTGGAATAGCTGGGAAGCAACTACAGGTCTCTGCACAATGTAAACATCCTCTTTGGTAGGCTCAAAAAATTTTATCCAAGTTCTGAACACCTGCTTTTTAATACATATGACAAACATCTTAGATTTATCTCTGAGACTTCTTTAACTCAAAACATCTATTATTTTTTCTGCAACTTTTAATTTGAAAAATTTAAGGCTAAGTCTAAAGAATGGTTGTGAGAATTGCAAATAAACACTCTAGACTGACCAATTGTTAATACTCTGTCACAGTTGCTTTCCCTCTCCATGTATCGATGTGAGTATGTATATACGTCTGTGTCTGTACCCATGTATATAGGTATGTATGTATGTGTATGTGTCAGCAGGTCTATGTTTTTATAAGCATGTGTATATGTGCTATGTATATTATCTGTGTATCTGTGTATATATGGTCATTAAATGTGTGAGTATATGTTTATGTATGTGTATTTTGGCTGAATTATTTGAGAGTTAGCGGCAGATACTGTGGTAGTTTATCCCTGAATACTTCAATATGAATCTCTTAAGACCAAGAATATAATCCTATGCTGTAATTGTCGTACTGAGGAAATCCAAAATTGATACCTAGACTATTTTCTGACAGGCAGTGGGTTTTCAAATTTCCTTAAGTGTCCCCAAATGCCCTTAATAACCTTTTATTTTTAATCTAGGGTTCCATCATGAATCACACATTATATTTCATTGTCATCTCTCTTTAGTTGCCTTTAATTTAGAACTGTTCCCTATCAAGGTTTTCTCCCGTCCTTTGTGACACTGACATGTTCATAGACTCCAGGGTCAGTTGCTTTGCAAAATTTGTCCTCATTTAAATGTGTCTGACTGTTCTCCCTAGTTACATCCAGGTTAAAGTCTAACATTCTAAGTACCCAGTATGACCAATATGAAGTAGACGTGAAATAACTCAGATTCTCAAAGGAATTTTTAGGCTGAGTTATCAAATCAATGAATAGAAACGCAGGTATAAGGTACTACCTGGTAAGGCAGTCACCTCTTCTGAATTTGTTAGAACAAAAGCCTCATCAACATGATTCAGTTCCTGCTTCCCACGTTAGTCACTCATATACTACCTTCAAGATATCTGCTACATCTAAGCTCTACCTGTGTTTGTACTTACGTAATCTTCTTCTTGAAGTCAATTTACTTATTTAAATGCTTTCTTATTCTAAGAAATGCCAGATATATGTGAAGGGGAAGAAGGCAGCAAATCACACTGCCACCTGTGTACCTATGCAACTATCTTGCATGTTCTTCACATGTACCCCAAAACCTAAAATGTAATAAAAAAAGAAATAATATCTGCATAAATGTATTTGTTATGCTTGCTTTATTTTTCTAATACTTATCGAAGCATATGTAAATACCAAAAAGTTATTCGTACACACCTAAGCCACCTTTCACATGCGGTAGTATGCCTGGAAATGCTGAACAGAGTGTGGTCAGACTGCTGTTGTGTGTGTATATGTGTGTGCATACTTGTGCGTGAGTGTGTGTCTATGCAGAATTAGCTGGTAAGAAAAGGCTTCTCAAGAACTAAGGAAACAAGAAGATGCTAAGGCCATACTGGGGACCACATCCAAACAAATGACAAGACCTGTGACTCCTGAGACATGCAGCTGCTATATATAGTCCCTGGACATCAGCCTGACCACATCCTCATTCATTTCCAAATCATTCAACAGACAAGATTGAAAAGGGGCTCAGGAAAATGCTACTCAGCCAAACTCTGACAGTGACGGAATCCCTGCGTCCTCCAGAAGATCACTCTTTGTGGCCTGTAAAAAAGGTACATCGTATCACAGAATCCCTGACACTTACTGCACACCTGCTGAATATTCCAGGCAATGAGACTGAGGCCCAGAGACCCTCGTGAGTTGTCCAAGATCACACAGCTAGTGGGTGAGTAGGTGGCAAAGTGGGAGCTGACTCCAAATGCCCAGGCCAGCTCATTCCACCACTCCAGGTTGAGACTGGGCTGACATAGCCATTTATATATAAAACCATCTATACAACACACATATATAAACACAGACACATCTACATATGAATATACATATATGTGTGTAATGTATTTGATTTTATAAATGTTTTCATACAACCACATATGTATATACATATACATATATACACATACACACATACGTAAGTATGTATACAAAACCTCATCACCATTCTGGATTCCTGAGTCCTTCCCAAGTGCTCTTACAACCATGAATGTGTCCAGCTTCAAGAAGGGCATTCCACAAACTTCATCCCTTGTTTTCTTTGCCACTCACCAACCAATTATTTTTCCCTGTATTGCTGTATATGTGAACATCGCAGACAAGGCCAACCCACACGTGAATGCTTCTGGTAACTCTGCACATTTTTTTTTTTTTTTTAGATGGAATCTTGCTCTGTCACCAGGCTGGAGTGCTGTGGCGTGATCTCAGCTCACTGCAACCTCTGACTCCTGGGTTCAAGCGTTTCTCCTGCCTTAGCCTCCCGAGTAGCTGGGATTCCAGGCACAGACCACCACACCCAGCTAATTTTTGTATTTTTAGTAGAGACAGGGTTTCATCATCTTGTCCAGGATAGTCTCAATCTCCTGACCTCATGATCCACCTGCCTTGGCCCCCCAACGTGCTGGGATTACAGGTATAAGCCACTGTGCTCAGCCAACTCTGCCCATCTTAATTCCTGCTGATGTGTAGTGATAGTCTTAAAGTCTAGTCATTGACCTAGGGCTGGACCTCCTGCTTCCTTTTCCTAGGTCAAAGCCTTTAGAGAAGCGGGCCTGTGTGGGGTTGGGGTGATTAACCCACTATACCTGTACCAGCAGCTTGCTTACATCCAGCTATTTATTTGGCCAAGTCATTCTCAGAGACTCTGTCTTCTCCATCCCCACATCCAATTGGTTATGAAGTTCTATGGCTTATGTCTCCTTAGTTTCTCTCCAATTCATCCTCTTTCCTTCCCTGAAGATACACCTTGGTGCCTTCATCTTTCTCCCCTAAGCCATTCCTGGTATCCCCACTTGCTGGTAGAGCCATCTTCTCCACCATACCAGTAGCTCTCAAAGTTTGGTCCAGGGACTCCAGGATGTCCCTAAGATCCTTGCACAGGATCCCTGGAGAGGAGACTATTTCTGCAATACGATTAAAATATGATTTGCCTTTTTTACTCTTTCTCTCATAAGTATACAGTGGAGTTTTCCAAAGGCCTCCTGACATGGGATATCACAACAGGGTGAATGTGGAAGCAGATAGGAGAATTCAACCATTTTCTATTAAGCTAGACATGAAGAAGATGTGTAGAACTATACATTTTCATAAAAATGTATTTCCATGTTAACATGTAATAGTGTTTTTTAATTAATTAGTAAACATTTAAATATTTTATCAGTTTTAGTTTCTAGTATGGCGAATATGGACAAATACAATCCACGTGAACAAGATCTTTTTAAGATCCTCTGTAACTGCTAAGTGTCTAAAAGGTTTCTGATGCCAAAAAGTTTGAGAACTATTTCTGACACTTAAAATTTTGATTTTTTAAATTTCATTTTAAAACTCTGTACGTTTTTGAAAGAAGGTCTATGTTATCAAGTTATTCCTTCATTTTAATCCCTGACATACAGAAGATAAAACCCTTCAAGGTCATCATTGCTGCTTTCACCGCTGTATATAGGCTAACACCCTGCTATACCACCTCAGTTCCCTGCCCCAACGTGGCCATTTTCTATCCCGCCACTGCCAGCTGAGGTTTCCTAAGCCAACCGCAGTGGTTTTCTATTGTGTTGACTTAGCTATGTGGGACCATGTTTCCCAGATTTCCCTTCCCTATGGGAATGCAGTCAAGGTTGGCCATGAGGGAAGTCATCCTGAGGTCTGGAAGTCATCCTGAGGTCTGGAAGTCATCCTGAGGTCTGGAAGTGAGACATGCCACACAGAATTATACTTGGAAGGCAACGTCTCAGCTAACACACACTGCTGCCGATCTCCTGGCTGGCCTCGTTAAGGAGGGCACACATGGGCCCACAGCTCTTCCACATCTTCCCGGGTCTCCACCCCCTGTTTCCCAGTCTGGGTGTGCAGCTCCAGGGCAAAGGGTGACTGCTTCCTCCTTAGGTCACCTGTGCTGCTGGGGCACAAGGCCTAGTTCATCCTCACAGATTCTAGTTTGCCTTTGCTTCTCCTCACACCAGACCCGATTTCTTCTTCCCTGAGCCCTGCTGACCCAGAGCAACTTCAGTTCCACCACCAGCAGTCGAGGCAGTACCTGCCACAGAGTTCTTCACCAGCTTCCTTCACGGTCCCTGCTAAGTTATTTTTCTGTGCCCTGCCAGACCTTTGCATTCCAAGCATCTCCCACAACTGTGAAAGGTATGTTTATTCTAGTAATAAATCCATTATTCTATGGCATTCATAGGGGCCCTGCTTCCCTGTTCACACCTTAATTCATATGAAGTCTCCAGGTGGCCTTCCCTGCCTCTAGCTGTCTGGCAGAACACCAATTTCATCTTTCCTGGATCAACTCAACTCAGAATTCCTGAAGTCCTTTTTAAGCCATTTCGCCAGCTCGCAGCCCAGTGGATATGACTCTTGTGCTCTTTGTGTCCTTCCTACACACAGCACGCCATGCAGTACTCCACTTGCAGTGATTTATAAACACAGTTTTCCACAGATCTCTCTCTCCTTCCTATGTCTGCAAGCTCTCTAAGAGCAGAAACAGGATCTCATGATCTATACCTTTGTATCTCAGCCCCATACTTAAAAAATAACCTTGACAGGGGGGAGGCAGAATAAATATGATATGGATTTTTAAATGTCAGTTACTGGAAAAGAGGATGAATGAGAAAGGCTAGGATAAGCAAATGCTTTATTTCTAGGCTGGGGTCTGCATAAAGCAGCAGTTTTTTTAGTTTATAAAGCATAACAATTACTTAGGGAGTTTGGGGGGGCATTTTTTGTTCTGTTTAGTTTTGTTTTTTAAGTATATTCCTAGTTTCATGCTTTCAGATATTCTGATTTAGCAGACTTGGGGCAGTGCCTAGAACTCTTCAATTTAATAAGATGTAGGGTGATCTCACGAAGAGGGAAGAACACAGCTTGAGAACCACCGGAAAAAGAACATAATGGGAGGAGAGGGGCTTAGGGTAACAATTATTCAGTTTGGCTCTTTGAATCACCTTAGTGGGGAGAGTAGGGGGAGTAAGAGAAACTTAACAAAAATGCAGTTTCCTAGACCCCATGCCACATCTTCATAATCAGCAGAGGCGCTTCAAAAGATGCCTAGTGGGGCTGGGAGCAAAGAACATTTACTTCTGTGGTTTAGCTGCTTATCCATCCTGACTTAGTGTAGGGACACGAACTTCCTGTCTTTATCTAGTCACCTGAACTCACCCCTGAACCTTCTGTCTATGAAGTAGAGACCATGTGGTGTCCCTAGATACAAATAATAAATACTCATAAGGAAAGGCCTTTGGGAGGGGTCACACAAAAGTATTCTAAAGAGAAGGTGGGGAGATTTTAGAAAAATATTGGATTAACAAAAAGACTAAAAGAAGTGATTCATAGAAAAGGCAACAAAAAACGGAAAGAACTAGCATGACTTTAATTTTTCCAGAAGGTTTAAGCTCACATAGTACCTACAAACTCCTCTCCAGTTGTTTCTTCATATAGTTTATACCTGTCCTGTCCCATACACTAATCACTGGCCACATGTGGCTACTGATCACTTGAAATGTAGTTAGTGTGACTGAGGAACTAAATGTTTAAGTTTATTTAACTGTGATTAACTTAAATTTAAAGACTAATACCCAATTCAGTTGTGGAAAATGTTTAAATATGTTTGAAACAACTCGTGCATATGAACCTGGTTTTTTCAACTGTACTTTTTATGAAATCTAAATATTGGTTAAGTATCTCTGATGAAAATTTTGTGTCCAAAATGCAACATGATGTTAAGTATAAAATATAACTCCAGATGTCAAGGACTTAGTGTGTAAAATTCAATACATTTTATTTGATTATAAATCAAAATGATAATTTTGAATATACTGGGTTAAGTATATTACTGAAATTAACTATACCTTTTTCTTTTTACATGTTTAATGTAGCTACTGAAAAAAATTTAAATACACAAGTGGCTAGCATTATATTTCTATTGAATAGTGAAGCTCTATTCAAGACTATTTAGAACGGGACTCTTTAGTGAGGGAAATGCTCCTCTATAATGCAATCATTCTAGGGGATTAAAAGCTGACTCCAAGGATGCTATTATTTTGGAAATGCAATCTTTTGAATCTTATCCCTACCTCATCTCCATCTGCATCAGGACAGATGATGAGCCCCTTCCAAAAAAAAAATCCTTAGGACTTTCAAGTCCCAATCTGGTGTTCACACACTTCGATTACCCTCTTCATTCAGCAGCCTTACTTGAATTGACTTTGGCTTATTTCAAAACACCAGACCCACCCCAAAACAGTTTAAGAATGAATACTGATGACAGTATTCAAAATATCATACCACTGGTTCTAAAAAAAGATTCAACTCTATTTTGAATGAAGGCAAGAGCATCTTTCTCCAAAGGGACAAATTACGAAGTCAATTGCAAACTTTAGGTTGAACTAGGGTATGTTTGTTAAATGAGTTAACAAAGAGTAAATGATATTCTTTTTATAATCCCGTCTGCAGGTCTGATTTTTCTGAGAACTGCTTTAGTTTTTATTTTCCACATCATCAGGTATTAATTCACACTTTGAGACAGAGGTTTTTAACTTGAAGGTCCAGCAGCTCCATGATGAGGACGTGGCTAGAATGCAAGGGATCCACAACTGTGTAGCATCTTTTCTGTTTTTCTCCATTGGCCCTTAATTGAACTTTGTCATTTCCTTCCCTTTTAAAGGCAAGCAACAAACTACACTACCACTATAGTACCTGCGACATCACCAACGAAAATCACAACTTTTTTTTTCATATGACAATACAGTTGTTCCACAAATCCTGAAAATTTACTTCTTTATATCATGACATTAAAGTTATGATAGTTGATTTCTCCTGTTCATAGCACCTCATAATATATAGAGGCAAGTATTGGTCAATTCTTCACTTGGCAGTCCTTCAGCCATGAAAGGTGGAAGATGTGCAATCCCATCCTAGTAATCCAGGCATCTACAATGCTTTGTGAAATTCCTTATTCATGCTTGTTTGTTCTTCATCAAATGAAAAGAACATTTCATCAAAATGGCTACATGGAAAGAAGTCAGCCATTTAAATTTGTTATAATTTTGCCAAATTGGACAGTTCAAATGAGAATTTTGATTCTTCATAAGTTACCATTGCTGTTTGAAATATGATATTCATGTAGGCTACAGGCATGTTATTTAAACTAATTTTAAGATTATTATTGATGACATATTGGGTGATATTATCCATAATGTTGTAAATTCTGTGAGATTCAGTGTATTTTTGTGTCATTTGTCTTGCTCTTGGTAATCTTGTGTACTTTATTTTTTAATCTGAAAATATCATTCTGAAAAAGGGTACATATGTTTCACCAGACTGTCAAAGGGATCTATAGCAGGAAAAATGGCTAAATCCCCTACTCCAGGCATTCCACGACTAATTCCGGACCCTGAATATTATGTATTACTAGAGATGCCTACTATCCACATAATGCACAAATGTTTCCTAGCCCTGAACATACTGTGCCCTGACTTCCCGGTCAATTCACAACTGAGTGGAAAGAAGACCTCTTTATTGCCACCCACATGAAGGAACGGTAAAATAGAGACACGGACACGACTTTATAAAACAATAATGGCACACAATTTCACCTGAGAAAGCCCTAGAAGTTGATGTTGACTTTGAGGTGGTGGAGGGTGAGAAGCAAACAACTTTACAGTAACTCAGTAAATTACTACTAATTTTTCTAGAAACCAGTTGGCTCTTCTTCAATATGAAAAGTGAATTATTCTTACCTGTTATTACATTTCTCTCATTCAGTTGAATACAATATGAATGTGCATTTAGAAACATAGCCTGACCATCTCGACTAAAAACACAAAAATTAGTTCTGCATGGTGGTAGGCTCCTATAATACCAACTACTGGGAGGCTGAGGCAAGAGAATCACTTGAACCTGGGAGGCAAATGTTACAGCGAGGTGAGATCATGCCACTGCATTCCAACCTGGGCAACAAAGCTAGATTCTGTCTCAAAAACAAACAAACGAAAACCACTACAGCACTCTGCAGTTAAAAAGAAAGCTATGTGGGCATTCTACACTGAACCCAGGCTGGGCAGAAGAAAGTGATGCATATTGGAGGCTCACATTCTTCAGCACTGTTGTCCCAACATTTAGAAACACCCCTGGCATGAAAACAACACTGTCACTTTTAGAAATTTTGTTCTGTTTTTTTTTTTTAACACTAAAAAATGAGATTTAGCCCACAATTTAATATTGTCAATACATATTCTTCATGACACAACTGGCACGCCAACTGCTACCTAAGCACTTCAGACTCTTCAAATCCCACACCCACACATTCTGAACTCATCTGCATCCAGATATGAATAAAGATGAATAGCATCTTGAGGAAATTGCTCCTCCATTCTCAAATGGCAGAAGCCATGGCGTATACGCCTCATAGTGTCTAAGGAATTTCTAAGAGCAACAAGAAAGAATCCTAAAGCCACCATTTTGTAAGAAAAATCACATCCTTCTATGGCAACCTACTGACTGGGCATTTCAAATTACAAGGGACCTTAGAATTCCCTTCCTGTAATTCTCTCATTTTAAAAAAAGGACTTTTTTTATTTTACTAAACTCAAGTTAATTAGGTTTTGGCAGGTCAGCAGCTCAACTCAGCATCTCTTTATAGAGAACAGTTCTAGAAGACCTTGATGAAATTGCAAATGCTTAGAAACAGTCATTTGCGTGCATGCTGGGTAAATAGGAAAGCATGCTGACTGTATTTATTTTTCTATCATTATGTCACTGTGGGGTGAGCTAGTAAAAAAACGTAGAAGCTGCTAAGATTTTGAGTGTGTGTGTGTGTGTACGTGTGTGTGTGTGTGTGTGTCCTAAAATAATTTATTTTTTCTTGATGTCAAACCATTATTCCATGATTGCAGGAAGTCCCCAGCACTAGAATGAATCGTTCTCTAAATATTTATAAATTGGGTATTACTCACAATTTCTTAGTGTTCATTCATTCATTCAACAGGTAGTTACTGAGTGCCAATTATGTGCCAGGCTGGTGGTTTACACAGGTGCAAAAACCAGGTCCATTTTTATCCCACGAGATGCTTACAAGGTGAATCCATGCCCAGGCTAACCTACATTAATTTCTTGTCTTAGTTTGGGCTGCCATAACAAATTGCCATAGACTGGGTGGCTTAAACAACAAAAACTTATTTTTCACAGTTCTGGGGAAGATACCAGCAGGGTTGACTCCTGATGTGGGCTCTTTCCTTGGGTTGCAGATAGCCACCTTCCCACTGTGTCCTCACATGACCTTTCCTTGGTGTGTGCAGGTGGAGAGAGAGCAAGGAAGCATGCTTTCTGGTGTCTTTTCTTGTAAGAACACTAATCTGATGCTGAGGACCCCACCATCATGACTTTCTGTAAATCTAATTACTTCCCAAAGGACCTATCTCCAATTACCATCACATTAGGGGTTAGGACTTTGATACCTCCTTGATAGCAAATGTGCTATTTCATCTATAATATGAGTTCGGTAAACCACGGTGTCTCAAATTCACCTCAGAGAAGAGGAACCTTGGCTCCTCTGGGACTCCTGTAGTGGCTACAGGGTCAGGGATCCAGATGCTGGCAGGAAATGGGAGCTATAGAGGCATCAGACACTGAAGTCCCATGGTTCAAGTGGCTTGAGGCTCAGGGGAGACTAAAACAGACTCCGAGGCTCAGGTCAGTTCTGAAGCAAAGGTGATAAAATTTCTGCAGTAGAACTCATAATGAATGTGCTTCTGTAAGTTAGGTAGCCTTATTTCAAGGCCTGCCTGTATCTTTGAAGCTTCTTACGATCATGTTAAATCAGGCAATACAACAAAACAAATAAAGATAACACAGATCAGACAACACCAACATTCAATATATTATAATAGCCTGGAGTTTTTGCAAAGCTGTAATTGCAGAGAACTTTTAACCAGGCCCAATGAAGCAAGATGGGTACATATCCAACCCTCAGCAGTGTCAAAGCCAACACCCACCCAGCTCAGCCCCTCAACCAGAAATAATTTGACTTTTATAGGGTTTGATCATTTCCTTAAAAGCCTGTATGATCAAAGCCAGCCTGGAATGGAAAGGGATCAAAAGACGGGAAATTACACAAATGCAAGTGCAGATTTTGACATAATCCCAACTAACAAGTAGTGCAGCAGAGCTCTTTTCAGAGAATCCTCCCCCCCGTCTCAAGGAAACAACCAACACACACCACGTTGAGGTGAAGTGAACCTTTTCCCTGTCACCCTGAATCTGTGCAGAATCGATCAATAACTCTTAGGCAGATCTTTGACATACAGACTTTGAAAATGGAATGTCAAGCTCCTTGTGATGTTTTTAACAGAATAAAGGGAAAAAATACACCTACATTTTTCTTCCCCCATCTACTGTTAAAATTAACAAGGCAGGTGAGGACATTCCGGTATCTTTGGGTGACAAACTATGCTGAGGGCTGCACTGAGAGTATGGCTCTGCCACAGCAGAGCCACAGGACTCAGGAAGAATTCTAACACTTGTCTGATTCTTTGCAATGACTTTTACCTCCAACATCCAAAAAGCTCCTCACAGCAAGGTATGAAAGACAAGAAACATAGCCATCTGGCAGAAAAACCAAGGTTCAGAGAGTTTAAGAAACTCTCACTTGCGGTCACACAGCTAATGGCAGAATCATATTCAAAACCAGACATTTCAATTGCAGAGCTTATCATCTTTAACCAAGCTTAGGAACCCAGGGCCCACTTTCCTGTGGAAAGCTGAATATAGCCTGCATAGGTGTGTTGTTTTATTTTGTTTTAAATTTAACTGGTTCTACCACGTTTTAATTTAATTAGTTCTGCCAAACATTAGGAGCTTACATATACAGATCTGGATTTCTGACAGCTTTTGCATAATCCAAAGTTCAGATCTATACTGGTGCAGGCAACAATAACAAAAAAATGGATTAAAGGAGACTGTAGTTCACTTCCTTGAAGATCTTACCATAGCCCAGAGCTGATCAAAAATCTCCTCTGTCTGTGGCTTCATGCTCAGCTACACAAAACCTTAACAAGTCACTTAGTCACTTATTCTGTTCCCTTTCCTGTGTCTGTGCTTTGCCTCCTCCTGGGATATCCCTATCTGTCTAATCGATGTGGTGAGTATATGTAATCACCTTTCAGGATTCAGTTCAAATGTCCCTGGCTCCATGAAGTCAATTCTGATATCCCTGAAATAACTAACCAGGCTTTGTTCAGGGTTTTTGAACATTTTCTTATGCTTGCTTTACTGACCTTGTTTTCATATGTGCATATTCAGTGCTGAACACACAGTAAGTGATCAATAATATTTTGTTCAATACTGATAACAATGACTTAAGTAGTACTTCTTATGTGCCAGACACTGTTAAAAAGCACCTTGTTCACGTTCATTCATTTAAGTCTCATAAATACCTATTAATCATATCCATTCCAGGTAGAGAAAACTGAGGCCTACTAAAGGTTAGACAATTTTCCCACAGTCACTCACTCAGCTATTAAATGGCAGAAGACTAATTAGAACTTAGTCTGGCTACCTCTGGATGAGTGGGTCGATGGGTAGGTGGATGAACAATGAGAAGAAGAGAAAGAAAGAAGAGAGGGAAGGACAGGTAACTGTCAGCAGTAGGGAATGGCAGATGGAGTCAGATGTGAAAGAGCACTTTGTGTTGCAGGAATATCAAATCTTTTGGTGGGGCAGGGGCAGTGGTGTGTGCTTGTAAAATCTACAACAGCTTTCTAGGGGTAAAAGCTTGCTTTGTAGTATGAATAATGGTGTAAATATCCTCCCACCATGGCTGATTTCATGGTGCCAACATGATATCTGACCACAGAGTTGGAGAGAGAAAATGTGGACAATTGTCAGTATAGGCCAGTTTGAAAACACCAGAGCATAGGGTATGCCAAGGAAAATGACAAGTAAAGAGACAGGGAACAGTCAGGTGGCAAAGGACTGTGGAGGCCAAAGCAACTCCATCTTGGATGCTAATTCACCATGTTGACTTCTGATTACCTTCAGTTCCTGGAAGGCCTCTAAGTTTTCTCATTTATCTATTGTTCCTTGTGTCAGAACAGGTACTTACTATAAATCCTGCCCTTAAGTCAAACAAACTTGATGATACCATACTTCAGTAGTTCTACAAATACTTTCTAAATCACTCCTTTCCTACAATATATAAACCCTGGGTCTAGAGGGTAATGGCTCAGCAATCCGCCATCTTGTCTCACCATCACCCGAGACACAGACATGGCTTCTGTTCAGAAGTCCCAACTACAGGTTTTTTTCTGAGAAACTAGATTTGTCAGCCTCTTTCTTCAGCCTCTCAGCTTCCTTGAACTTTGGGGTATATTTGCATAGACCTGCCCATTGCTAAACAATGACCTATTAAACTATACTAAGGATGAAATCCTCTTATATGCAACCAGGAGTACTTTAAAGGTTTTTAGCAGAGAATGATATGATCATATGGTTATAAAGAGTTGGACACAAGATGGGGACATAGTCAAAATATTAGGAACCCTTCTTCATCTTTCTATTTTTTTTCTTGCATGGCAATTATTACTGTAAGGAAAGCTATCATTTCACCCCTTTGTACCTTGTCCCTTTACCAGTCAGCTATTGCTCTCTCTGTGCCACTCTCCCTCAGCCTTCTATTGTAGGCTCCCACAAGTGCTACAGGTGTAATATACCCTCAGGACTATAGAGTGTCCATCTATCATTGTTGGATCTGTAACATATAAGGGCTGGAAGGCCCAAGCAAAGAAATTTGTCTGAGTCAACTTAAACAGAGAAGACCTCATACGGAGTATAAAGCAAACAAGGTCAGACACATCCTTGACATTATAAACCCATACAACTGGAAGGGACTTTAGAAACCATTTAATTCCTAATTGTCCTCTTACTGGGCAAATAGAGCCCATAACATTTGATGTAGCCACAGGGATGGTTAGAGTCAAAGCTGGAACTAGAACTAGGTGGCCTGGTTCCCAGTCAAACAGTCTACATACACATAAAGAGGGCATTTCCTGTGATGTTGCCACCCCTGTAAGGTCAAAGGTTTTCTTAGAAGAGCTTTTTTCTTCTACTAAGCAGGTTCCATTTCACCAAAGGGAACAAGCAAAAACATGCCAATTTCCAGGAGCAGGGACATTCTGTTACTTTCCCCCAACACTGGACAACAGGAGCCATCTGCTTAGGAAACACTCCATGACCACCATTCCCTCTTTATCACTCAAGGCCTTATTATCTACTTTAAAATTCTTCAGATCCTGACCTTTTCCAATGGTTTGTCATCTACCTGCCTGTGCTAAAGCCATTTCCTGATCATTGGGAAGTGGGGAGAGAAATGAAGCAAATCTTTAAAAACTACTGTGGCTAGTCTACTTAAGAGAAATTGTTGGAGGGAAAGCTGAAACGTTTGGCTGGAATGCAATGTAGTCTGATAATTCACCCTCATTTCAGGTGATATTGGCCATGGCTACAGTGAACCTAGCCAAGGGGGGGGCCACTGAGAACTAAAACACAAGCCAATGTTCATTCATCCAGGATCCAGGCCATTGCTGCTCCAAGGAAGCCCATTTTTCAGTTCTCACAAAGGTATCCCATAGCCCGATTGTGGCCCTGATAGAGGATCCTTTTCCAGCTGAAGGTCTTCTCTACTTTCCAATACCAGTATCTGCAGTCCTGATCCCTATGAACAGAGCAGAAAAAGCCAATTCCCTGAGCCAGAGAAGTGAAAACTGGTCTGGGGAGGAAGATCCCCAAGTATGAACACAGCTAGAAGATCCCAGTATGCTAAAGCAGCCATATTACCATTTACCCAGGCCTGTCTCAAGTAATACCTACTGTCTTGGAAAAACAACTAAGAGCCCTTTCATTCTGCAAAGTGTCCCAGTGGAAGATGATAAATTATATGGTTATCATTGTCTGGAGTTCTTGGGATCAAAGTCTTCCAAGGCATCTTCCAATAGAATTCAAGGCATCCACGAACTTGCATGGAAAAAAAATCGCAACTTTGTGAAGCTTAAACAGCAATAGAGCATCTCATTCCATTTGGAACACAGGCCATAAACCTCCATAGTAGCAATACTAGTGATTATATCACCAATATAAATATTTTCATGCCACAATACAGCTGCCACAATTATCCCACAGTAGCATTTATGTCTATTCCGATTTTGAAACAACAGTAGCCACTAGTCCCACTACCAGGTCTTGTTATACAGGCATTATGTAAGAACCACATACACTAGTGGCAGTGGTTTTTTTTAATAAGTCAACAAATAGATATTTCAGTAAAATTGGTTAGTGCTGCAATCTTATGTATTATATTTTATGCATTTAAACACACCATTCCAGGGCCTCTAGGCTTTGTCAGATTGTCAAAGGGCAGCATGGAGTAAATCAGAGTAGGAGACCTTGGCCTGAAGATTGAGAAAGTCATATTAATGAGGCACTCTGATATGTGAAAAAGAGACCTTGCCTGCTGGCTGGGGAGCTAGGCTGCCTCTGAATTGATCTATGCTATGAGGTATCATTTAGTACGTTCCTTTTTTTTTTTTTTTTATAAGCCTCTTCTTTGGGTGTTTATTACTCCCTTTCTCTTATTCGTTGTCTTCTCTTATTCTTACTTTTTGTTTGTTTCTCACCCTTATCCTTTGGTTTAGGTTTACTAGCAGATATCTGTCAGTCTTTCTGTGCTAAGTATTGGGTTCTCTTTGGGTGTTTGTTTTGTTTTTTTACCATGCCTCTCTTACTCCTCTTTCTCTCCTGCCCCATCCTTCCCCACCTTTCTCTGCTGTTGTCTGCTGCTTCTCACTTGGCCCTCCTGTCTTGGCTGGCCACACACCATACCCCTTTCGCAGGTTTCACAGAAGAAGTTTTGGGTATCAACCGTCCACATTACCTCTTCCCTTTGGGAATCATTTTCAGTTTCCTAACAGACGCTGTTTCTGAGACACAATTAAAACAACAAACTGGCCATTCCAATAAACAACCACACAACACAGGGTAGCAGGAAGATAAAAGCTTTTGAAACCCTAAGCTTAAATATAATTGTGGTAAGAGTGAAAAGTATTCCAGTTAATAATCCCTGATGGTCAGACATCTAGGGAAGATCAGCAGCCTGGATCAGGACTCTTCTCAGTGCAGAAATTCCCAGTGCAGCAAAGGAAAAGCATACTGCTTAGTCACTGCTAACCGGGGCAGCCCTCTGTAGCAGGCCTATACAATGCAATGATTGTTTCTCCAAATCAGAGCTCGGGTTGAAGACTCAGGGGAAAGCCATGAGACCTCAGACCTTGGTGCTTTAGCTTTAGAGAGCCATGCACTGTGCTGTCAGCACTCCCTCGCCAGAGGACATATTTGTCCTGAAATATTATAGCAGTCTCTCCCAGTAAGTTCCTGAATACTTCTATCAATGACCTAAAATTGGAAAGGAAGGAAGGAAGAAAAGGAGGGAGGGAGGGAGGGAGGGGTAGAGGAAGAAAAGAGAATAGAAGGAAACTAATCTGTATTTGGAAACATACCACTTTGTCAAATATTACTCTATGGTTGGGAATAGCTTCACATATTTTTAATTCTATTTGTTTCCATTTTATTTATAATAAAAGGCACCTAAAGCATTTTCACTGTCTGAAAATGTAGTGGCATTTGCACTGGACAAGTATTAACATAAAAGGTAGCTTAGAGAGCTTAGAATAAAATGAAACTGTAAATTTCATAACTTTTCCTAATCTGTTCATGTATCCTCCTAAAGAATAAAATCTGTTTTTATTGGAGGGAGCATTTTTTTCAGCGATTACTCATTTATTTATTTTGAAAGAACTATATGGCCCTTACTGTTAACTTACCAGCTGTGGTGAAGAAATAGTAAATTCAAGCCTATCAGCTTTTGAGAAGATTCCAGATTTGGAATTTCATATGTCATTGTCATGTTGAGATGTATTAATTCATTAAGTGTTTATAAAATATATGTAGATATAAACTAACATCTCAGATATAAGAACTTCCATCATGGCTCCAAACCATTTATCAAATAAAGCTCATCAAAGTCACAATCTGCAGATGATAAAATGCATACAAAATTTATTAATCTTATGGATTATTCAAATCTAAATATAGATTAAGATACTTTATATTTATTTAAAATAAAATCAGTGAGGATAAAGCTTCTCAGGTCCTACTCTGAGCTTTTGTTTCCAGAATCTTCTTCAAACTGTTTCACATAATCTTATTATTTGGCTTATCTTGTTATTAAAAATAGAAGATCAGATATCCTGAATCTTGATTATTTTTTATTTTCAAATATCTAACTCAAATTAGACTTTTATATTATGTATTGTATAAACATATCTATTCATTGTATTCTGAAGAAAAGTTTTTATTTTTTCACATCCTTTGTCTTAGAGCATGCTGTTTAATAGTAATTATTATTGTCAATGTCAACGAACTTGTATTGATATGTTTTAAGATAAAGATGCACCCCAAAGAATTTCCCCACACAATATCAAAAGTCCCACACAAAGAGGACGTGTTGTGTGGGACTTTTGATACTGTACTGCATAGGAGCCACAGTGAAGTAAGTAGAGGGGCTTGGACCATATAAATAAGATGAGGATGCAGCTCTCCTGAAAAAAAACTAAGAACTGGAAACCAGGATGTCTGCCCAGCTTCCAACGGATTCTTCTTCCTGTGGTTCCTGGGACAGAGACCATTTATCTTAGATATCGTCACACTTAATTTCAGTGTTACATCTCTTTTAACACTGTTGCAACCCAACTAAACTGGTATTCCCACATCCAGAAGGTCACCCTTCTGGATGATCTGGTTTTGAATGGCTCTTCCTGAAGCGTGGGGCAGCCGTACAAGATTTTCCTACTTTCATAAAAACAATATTCGCTTCTAATGAATTCTCTGCAAAATGAATGCTTCCCCTTGAGATAACTGGGGGCTCTGGGATTCAGAAGTTAGCCTGACACAAAAGGCAGCCTGAGGTCGAGGTTTGGAAAAAAGGAAGAACAGAAGTAGCTGTTAGCACACCCTGGCTCTCTGTGGGCATTCTTGCCACAGTTGGGTCCCTCAGCAGTCAAGCTTCACCTCCATCTTCCTCCATCCCATCCTTCCTCTGACAATATTGTTGCCTGATTCTCTTCTTTTCTTCCTTCATCTCCCTCACTGTAGAATGGCCTAGGTCCTAGTGTGCTATAGCATTAGAGATGGAAATCCTGTTCCAGGTGACCTAAAAGGTACCACATTTCCACCCTCTGCCTATGACTCTTCCCCATCCCTTGATGTGATTATGAAAAACAGGATTTTCTTATCCCCCCTCCCTGTTTATTCCAGCTGACTTTTTGCTGGTTTGTCTCCAAGGGGAGGATATCCTGGTACCACATCTACAGAGAAAAGACATGGGGTGTTCTTAGAAACTAGAACTCTTTCCCACAAAAATGCTTAAAGGTATATGAAATCCCCAGTGACTGCAGAAAGTCTGTCTTGTTGAAGGGGCTAGGTAGGTGAGGAAGTGACAAGTATTATTGAAAGCAACAAAGAACTATTTTTCCTCTTTCTGAGTCCCAAGTACAGAAATATATTGTTTTTCCTCAGATTTACATCAGCATAAACTTTAATCAAAAGTCAAAAACCCAGGAGAAATCCTAAGAATTCATGCCATTGTATTCAAAAGAATGTTTCCTGTGATAGGAAAGATTCCCTATTATTTTCACAAATAATTGAAAGTATGGAAGGATGGAGCAACTAAACCTAACAGAACCCTTTGCTAAAATCGTTAGAAGTCATTTAATCATATTTAGAATCATTCAGAGGGTTGCATAATTTTTGTTGATTTGAAGGCTTATAAATATTCTATTGCAATTTTTAATTGTGCAAAAAGTGACATTTGTGGTAACTTATTCATTATATATGACATAGACTTTTTATGGTTATGCTGATCGAGAAGAAGTTATGGGAAAATAAGCAAAACAGTCTTTTTAAAAATAAAAACCTTTTCCTAATTAATTTTAAGATGGTAAGAAACAGCAGGAGTGAGCACAATTTATTTATATATAACGGTAGCATGTTTGAGCAAGGGTCAAAAGCCAGTGGTTCTATCATTGATCCTGCTACCAATGTACCAAGTGGCCTTGAGCTCAGCATTGAATCTCCTCCCTGAGCCTGGATTGGGTGGGATGATATCTGAGATTCCTCTTAGCTCTAACTAATTCTGTGACTCAATGCCGAGAGAGACACTCATTTGCAGAACACAGTTGCTACCTAAAACTGCCTCTAGTTTTTGACCACAGAGCAAATCTCCATTTATATTTGGATCCTTCCTTCCATTTCTCTTCCTATTTAAAAAGAGAATGTCTACGAGTTTCAGAAGAGAAGTCCAGTACCCGTAGCCAGTTCTCTAAATCGATTTCCGGTACTAATATTCCACTATACCAAGGTGTACCTCAACAAACTTTGAGACAGGTGATATGCAACATCAGTCTCCCTGATACTCTAGTCACAGGGGCTCACAGGCCAGGACTGGCACTCATAGTATGTCCCTGCAGTTTGGAGTAAAGGGTTAGGGGCCTCACTCATGCCTCCTTCTAGACAAAGGGTTTTACCAAATAGGGCTGTGAGTATGGGACACACTCAGTGTACTCTGTTCACCAGACCAAACAGCCGCACCATTTCCTGGCTGAATGCTAATAAATAACTTGATTTCTTCAATACTGGGTTTCCGCATCTATAATGTGAGATAAATAACTGTACCCATCCTTCAGGGTTGTTGTGAGGGTTGAAACTAACATGAACACACACAATATTGAAGATGGTATCTGGCACATAGTAAGAACTCCACAATTGCCAGCCAGTGCTGAAGGCTATACTACTATTTGTCTTCCCAGATCAGTTCAGCAACCTGAAACAAACCTACCTTGGTGTGAATTTGGAGTCTTTCCTCAAGTTACCGAGGAACATGTTCTAACTCGTTTCTACATGCAAAAAGAAGTGGCCAGAGCACAAATTCAGGACATAGATAAGCATCCAGAGAAAAGGGGCCCTGGGGGGTCAGAGACAAATCTCCTGGAGCATGGGTTTTAAGTCTGGGATCCTACCTCAGGTATCCAGGTACTTCTGGAGAAGCCCCACTGTCTCACTAGGCCTAGCCTGTGAGGGTGTGGCCTTTGTGTGCTCCGGAGCTGCACCAGGAGCCTGCACACAGGGAATCCCCATTCTGTTCCTTGGGGCTCTGAAGTTTGCCACTGCTAGGCAGAGAGCTAGCTTCTCCAGGGGTGCCCCAGAATGGGAGGGACTGACCTCGGGGTTTCTCCCGGGAGCCCTGGCGAGTTGACGTTTCCTCCCATGTGGTCAAGGCGAGGGACCCAGAAAAAAGAACGGCTCTGAATTTTGCTTTTTCCCAACTGGTATAAGAGAGCAGGAGTCCTCCACAAGGCAACCGCAGAGAAACTAAGAAAAGTCTTCACGTGGGAGGTCTGAAAAAGGAGGACCTAAAGGTTGTACAGGGTTCCAAACCCACTCAACCACCAAATGTTTCCCTATAGGGCTACTAGGAACCAGGAATCCACTCTGAGCCAAAGGCACCTCTGCGAGAGGAGCTTGCACCTCCTCAGAGAGAGACTGGGGTTAAATGAGGTGCTCACTGGCCTTGGCAGTCACTGGGTCCCCACCCGGAAATAGGGGGCTTGGTGGATAAAAGGGAGGGGGAGGTTGCCTCTTAGAAACAACTGACTGCTCCCTCTCCTGCAAAGGGTCTTGCACTCCAGATTGCTGGGGTGCAAAGAAGAAAAGAGCCTCCCTTTCAAGCATTCGCCAGAGCATCTGGAACCACCAGAACCATCTACCTGGAAACTGTAAGGTGGGTAGATCCATCTAAGCCTGGGATCCCAGGTTTAAGAGCTGGGTCTACCCTCACCGGAGGCCCACACCCCCTCGTTCGGAGTTTCCCTGCATGCCTCCAGCTCTGCGCTCCCCAGCCTCCCCGGCGCAGCACAGGGCTCCCCCACTCCCTCGCTCCGCCCAGGTGCGATTTCTGGAGGGGAGGGGGAAAGTGGCTCCCACCGCAGCCTCCGCTCCTGCGCTCTCCTCCAACCACTTTGGACCCCTGTTTACTCGCCGGGCGCTGGGGACTCCCCTCTACCCCGCACACACGTCTCCTCCTGGGAGACAGGAGTTCCCTTCCCACACTGCGGCTGTGGAAACATCCTTGACTCCCGAGTGCCTGGCAGGGAAGGTGGGCGTGGGTCTACCGACCTGGCTGCGGAGGTGAAGGAGCGTAGAAGCAAGCGGATGCCAGAGAAGAGAGCGGACTACGGTCCTCTTAGAGCATGGAGAAGCATCCCTAGTCCACAATCTGACCATTCAGTCACCGCCCAAGATGCCAACGCATTCAGATTCTCGCGGGGAGGTTTGTTTGCCTCTAGGGAGGGAGATCGCCCCATCCCAGGCACTCAGTAGTCTGCCTTCCCAAGTACCCAAGGATCCCTGCATTCCATTCCTAGTCTCCACGCGCCCCCAGGTACCCAGCCCCTCCCCCATAGGTATTTACATACCCAGGCCAGCACCCTCCGGACTCAAATCCCTTTTCCTCTTTGTCAGATGGCCTCTCAGGGCTGGCCCCTCGCCCACATTAGCAGTACCTTTTCGTTTCTCTCAACCGTGGGCAGATCTACCCCGACCCTCAGCCTCCTCCTCCACCGCAGGAACCACCTTTCCCTCCCTGAGCCACTGACTTCACCCACCCATATCTGCACTTGCAGTTCCCACGGCGCACAGCCGCAAGCCACTCCGAAGGTTTCATTGCCGAGTTGGGGGTGGCGTGTGCAAGGGTGGACTGATTCCCACCGCGCTGGACGAAGCTTCAGGGGTGGCCGCAGCCATCCTCCAAGTCCCACTTCTCTTATTTCACCTTCTCTGTCTCTACCCAGCTCCTAGAGGCAGGATGAGCACTGCTGGGTCCCAAACCCTCTCCTCAGGAGCCAGAGCTGCGGGGAGTGGAAAGTCGACTGGCAAGAACACACACGGAAAAATGGGCAGATGCATCTGTCAAGGGGGCTGGGGGAAGGGCGCATGCAAGAACTAAACCTGCAACTTGCACAGCACGGGGTGAGCACCGGGCAGGGAAGGGGTCACAAAAGTTTTCAGACTATTGCACAGCAGCCGGCTGAAGGAGCAAAGAGGGTCGACTCTATCTCTCCAGGCGGTCTCTCTAAGAGTCTGCGCAAAAGGGATCAGGGGGCTTAGACAGGCACAGCTTAGAAGTGGGGTAACAGTTCTCCTCTACTTGTTCCTTGGAGGGACGGCCTATGTACCTGGGCAGAGGGATGATCCCGCGCTCTGCGAAAAGCAACAGGCGGCTGCACCTTACCTTGCGCCAGTCCCGGGCCGGGGAGGCTGCTCCATCCTCGTGGTTCAGGGAGGCGGCGTTGGGTGCGTATACTTAGGGGTGCGCGCGCTGCCAGGGCTGCAGCGGCCTCAACCTCCAACCAGCTGCAAGCCGAGCTGCCCACCTGGGACCGGGCCGGCACGGCGGGCTGGGCTCCCCGGCGAAGGCGGCCGCGTTAGTGCGCGGCTGGGGCGCGGGACGCAGGCAGTGCGTCGCGCGGCTGGCGTCTTCGGGCGCCGCTACCGAGCGAGGGTGCGGCCCCGGGTGGCCGTGCGGGGCACGACTTGGCTCGCGTTGCTGCGGCGGCCGCTGCAGACCCTGCTGCCGGCGCCGTAGCCTTGCAGGAGGAGCAGACAAAGACGCGAGAGGGGCAGAGCGCAGCTCGCCCAGATGCAATCGGCTCAGTCTCTAGAGGGAAATCGCCTCCAAATCCAGGCTGGGGATGAGGGAGGAGGAGCGAGGCGGCTGGGGACTAGAAGAGCAGCAGGGAATTAACGTGACAGTCAGAGCCCAGCCAGCGCCTCGCGGGCGCCGCGGTCTCACCTCGCGGCTGGGGGGTCCGGAATGGAGAGAGGGGCGGGGGCTGAGCGTTGGCTGCGGGAGGAGACCGGCTGAGGTAGGAGTATTAACTCCCTCCGCTGCTCTCGCCTTCCTTCCTCACACCCCCTTGCACAGCTCCACTTGCAGCAAGCTAGGGCCCCATTCCCTCCCTGTTATTCTAACTACTGAGATCACAGCTGAATTAAGCTGACCAAAGAAGCAAAACGTGCAATGAATTGATTGCCGTCAATGAGGGAAAGCTGATGCTTAAAATCAATTCAACAAATGAGTTTTTACTGGGTGCCGAGCACTGCGCTCGGCTACTGTGAGGATTATGAATAAGGTACATATTCATACCCCGCCCCCCAACCCCAGCTTCCATTGTCAGATCTCACAATCAGTTTCCCCTGCAATTCTGGAAGCCCCAAGTTTTGGGGTGGAGTTGCGGTCTCTGATCCCGACCCTCAACCAATCTAGCTTTCTAAAGCAGAAGGTGGAATTCAATTTTCCCTTCTCCTTCCTGGGATGACTTTAACGTGCAGTCGAAATGGAGTCTATAGGCCCCTTAAAAAAGCGCGCGCACGCCAGTGTGTGTGTGTGTGTGTGTGTGTGTGTGTGTGCGCGCGCGCGCGCGTTTTAAGAGTAAGTCAAATTATTGGTTTTAGTGATGTTCTTAATTTCATGATTTTAATTATTTATCATATCTGCACCAGACACCAGTTTGGGGCAGAGGAACTCGTCTCTTCAGACTCTACAAATCCACCTTTTTCTAAAGCTTTTTTTCCACTACCCCAATCCCCTGACTACAGGCAGAATAAATCTTTCCCTTCTCTTTGCTCTCTCAGAATTTCATTCGCCAATCACTTGCGGGACTTAGACATTTATAGATTTATCTCTTTACTCCCATATGAGTATTCCCTGTGCTTTTTGTTTGTTTGTTCTCACTGCAACATCCAACAGTGTTTTGTATCTAATGGGTACTCAAAAAAAGCTTATCCAGTTGAAGGTCATTTTCTCCTTCAATATGAGCTAAATCTGTGCCTCTAGAATTAAAGAGACGCCAGGGACGAAACTTTTGATTTAGGGTGTGGTCGGGGGAGCCATACATAGAGTTAGACTCACTGCCCCGTTACTGCAAAGGTAAAAAGTATTTAATTCACTTCAGTCTCTAGACAATCTTCTCCTACTGAACACCCCACCTCTGTTTACTGAATTCCAAAAAAGCAAAAGAAAACCAAGCAGTTGAGCAATTGCATAGAGCAAGACATACATGTTCAGCGCCAGCACCTAGAGTAAACCCATTCCAGGTGGAGAATGACCAAAACATCTTTATCATTTCATGACCTGTGTCAAGTATGTTGAAAGCCTGCCAAAGTTTCCTCATTTCTATTGAGGCTCTTTTATTCTGGATGCAATTTAGAACAGTTTGAGCAGTGTTACATTACTCAGAGGTGAAGAAAATTGCTTTGTAGTTTAATGATATTTTAATTTTTTTTTTTTTTTTTTGGTGTTTTCTGTTCTACCCTCTACAAATTGCAGGGTAGATACCCGAGATCAGGAATGCTCCATGAAAATGGAGTCCATAATGCAGGAGATTAGACTAAGTGACTCTTAAGATAGTTTCTGTCTCTTAAATGTTTTGATGCTGTAATTTGAAAGATTGCGGGTTAAAGTTTTTTTTTAATTTGTTTTTGTTTTTTAAAGGAGATTTTAGAACACAAACATAGGTACATTTGGATACCAGGTATGTAATTTGGTATAGTTTTTCTGAAGGAAAATTTGTCACTACTATTGAAAACATAATTTTTTTGCATTCCATTGTTCCAGTGGCTCTAATCCCACAAATTTATCCTCAGGAAATAACTAAGGTTGAGCAACAAGATTTATCTACCTGTATAGTCATTGCAGTGTTTTTATATTAGTGGAAAATTAAAAAGAAGCAAAACTAAACTCAAATGTCTACCAAGAGAGGCATGGTAAAAGTATTTTGTTAATCCATACAATGGAATGTCAGTCAGGCGCTATCATGTTGTAGGTGAATAGGTGAATATTATCACGACTTATGGTTGTAATATAATTATAGTCAAAAATTTCAGATGCATGAAGTGAGACCTAGAATAGTAAAAAATCAAATCTGGAGTGGACAAATCTGTGCTTGAAACCAGACATTTCTACTTGCTGATGATGTGACTGTGGACCTGAACCTCAAATATATCGGCTGTAATTGGGTTGATGTTATTTACATTGTAGTATTGTTGCAATTAAGTGAAATAGCATTTATGAGGCACTTAGCATGGTGCCTAATACATAGTAAAATCTCAATATATTAAATAGATTCATTTAGTAACCATTATATGTATAAATGTGAGTTTACATATAATATATTTTCTGGTAAAAATAGATACATATGTAGACTCATTTCTACAGTAAGATATACTTCAGTATTAACAGTAGCTATCTCTATTGGGACTGGGATTTGGGGTGTCTTTTAAAAAAATCCTATAGTAATAAAGTAAAATTATGTAGTTAAAAAACAGCAGAATTGGTTTTTAATTGTCTTTTAATTAAAATATGACTAACTATGGACACAGGAAACCTGTAGATTTGGATGCTTTCTGTTTTTGTTACTTCATCAACAAGTCATCAACATTCTTGTTGACTGTTGGTGTCACCCATGCTATAAAAAGGATAAACGGCAGCGCATGGAGTTTGTCACCTCTAGTACAAACTTAGATTTGTTTTGTAGCAACCAGAAGTCAAGTCCAGTTCAGCAAAATATGCTGTTTAATATAAAGATCCGTTGCTGCCCTTGCCTTGTCTTGACAGCCAATACAAAGAGAGGGAGAGAGAAAAAGGAGGGATCAGAGGCTGTATTTGTAACTTTTGATTAGTGAACAAGAGAAGGAAGCTGATTGCTGTAAGTCCATGACCTTCACGTCTACTTCAGTGGCCCCTCTGGGTCAGAGATAAATGGTTTGCACAAGTTGTCTGTGTATATTACAAATGTTATAGAAATACAGAGGGGAATATGATTTATTGGTGTTTTCAGTTTAACTTCCTTTAGAAATAGGGGCACACCATTTTAAAATCAATATATTCCAGAAAATTTTTCATGTAAAGGAAATTCCTTGAATTTTAAATTGTATTCTCTCTTTGAAACTCTTTACAGAAATGGAAATGCATACCTCTGAGCCCAGGAATTGAGTTTCTGAAATCTGAATTGTTGGGGTACCTGAAACTCTGCTGTCTAATGGATGAATGGGATCAAAGCATGAAGATATGATTACCATGAATCCTTTGTACAATGTGTTCCACTTAACTATTAGTAACAGATCACCCTAAAATACTTCTTGGCTTAAAATAATAGTGATCATTTATTTGGCCTGAATTTAGAATTTAGACAAGGCTCACTGAGGAAAGCGTACCTCTGATTACTTCTCACATGGCTTGCCAGATACCTGTCAGGTTGTGTTGGCTGTTGGCTCTGGGTTGAGCATTTGACAGGCACTGAAAGCCAGGGACCTTAGTTTCTCTCCATGTGGGGCTTTCCATGTGCATCACGCCATAGGTTCTCAAAGACTTCCTCACGGCATAGCGGTCGGGTTCAGCAGGAGAGCTCTAACAGGAATCAGACCCTTTCCAAATAATGAAAACCTGAACAGTTTAGCCTTTCCAACCATACAAATTCATCCAGTCTTCAAATAATATCATAAATGTTAGCCCAGATTACACCAGGCAAATTGAACCAGTGAACTAATCATTTGAATGATTTAGGCAAATGGATTAATTTCTCTTTCACTTATTCAGATAAGAGCGTCAACAAATGGAGTTGTAGTCAATTAAATGAATTCATAATATTTTCTATATTAAAAATGTAATGATGACTTCATATAGGGAAAAATAAATTTCTCATGGTGTTTCTAAAGGCCTCTGCAACGTAAATCTCTTCCCAGTCCTGTTTAATCACTTCCTCTAGTGTCTCATTTCTATCCATCTTACCTAGGCCTTCTTTTGACTTGTATTATGGCTCAATGTTGAGAAGTCTCCCTTTCTTACTAGACTCTAAGTTGCTTGAGAGCAGAGACTTTGTCAGTTTATGTTCCGGCAACTCTCAGCCCTGAGAAGTATGTGCTTGATATACTCTTATTGAAAAGACGAGTAGTTCAACATCCCTTGGCTTTCTAACTCGATCATTCATTTTCCAAAATGGCAATATTGCTTATGAGCTACTTCATAGGGGAGCTACTTCATTTCCTGAAACTGGAAAATGTTTGGAAATTCCACAGTACTTTAGAACATTAATACGTGTAATACATACATTATTATTACTTCCCTGACACATAAATGGTGAACAATCCCTTTTTAACATGTTTGTTTTGAATGTATTGGACAAATTTGCAGAAAGTAATTTATTGTTGGCTCATTTCTACTGATGGACTCCTGCATGGACTGAATAAGATGTGATCTCTTCTATCTCTATTTTTTCCAATTTTCAGAGCTGCTATTTATACATGCTTCTTGCCAAAAAGGTAACCATGACATGAGAATCAGCCTTCTTAAGGTTCTAAGTATGAACAGACAATATGGGTACCTACACAGTTCTAAGAGTACCCCAGCCACATAATTACTGTGATGTAAGTATAGAGTTGCATGATCTAACAGAGAACACTTTCCCAAAGGTGGAACTGTCTCTTCTCTGGAAATTTTGTGTAAGAAAACTGGGAGGTTTGGGTTAATCTCTCTGGTAGCTAAAGCTGCAAGATATAAATCGTAGGTGCAAAGAGCAGGTATATTGTCTGCCATGTGAAGAAAGCCACACTGCAATATGAGTGATAAAGCTGTCACACAGGTACAGATGTTAGAGACAGAGCAATTCCTTGTAGTTTCTATGCCCCCTGGATACAGTTATTTAAAGGTCCAGCCATGTCTCTGCTTTTCCCACAGCTTTCTATATATCCACTCATTTCAATAAGTTTGCCTTTTTACTTAGACTCATTCAAATTTTCTTTCCATCATTTGGGACCCAAAAACTTCTAACTAATACAAGATCAAAGAAAGATTTGAGAAATGACTCTCAGAAAATGTTTAATTAAAAGTTGAAGACAAGTACTTTGGGATCCTTTAATATAAAGCTTACATTTTTCAAAGTTTAAAAGCCCAACAAGCAACAGAAACTGAACCTATTTTTCCAGACAATAAGAATAGGAACTTAAATGTGAAAACAGGATCCCAGTGTTTGTGATTTACCAGAATGTAGACTTCATGAATGCAGAGATTTGCATCATTTGCCACTGTGTTTCAACAACTAGAATAGAATTCTACATAGGGCAGGATATTAATATTTGCTGAATGAGTTAATGTATTTCTTTGTTGCATCTCTTCGTTATTCTCAGTAGAAATATGAAAAACTCTCATTCATTGAACTCATGCTGTAAAACAGCCATTTTGTATGTAAAACATACAAAAATGTCAAAATTTCATTTCTTTCTTTCTTTCTTTTTTTTTTTTGACAGAGTTTCGCTCTTTTTACCCAGGCGGGAGTGCAATGGCGCGATCTCGGCTCACTGCAACCTCCACCTCCTGGGTTCAGGCAATTCTCCTGTCTCAGCCTCCCAAGTAGCTGGGATTACAGGCACGTGCCACCATGCCCAGCTAATTTTTTGTATTTTTAGTAGAGACGAGGTTACACCATGTTGACCAGAATGGTCTCCATCTCTTGACCTCGTGATTCACCCGCCTCGGCCTCCAAAAGTGCTGGGATTACAGGCTTGAGCCACCAAATTTCATTTTATTTTTTACCAGACATTGGGGTGGAGTTGAAGGGCAACTGTGGATTGAGAGGACTTGTTCTCATAGATGAAACAGTTTGCTCAAGGGCACACAGGTTTGGTATATTGAGGCCAGGGCTTAAGCCCAGGATCTTCTGTCTCCAAAACATGTGTTTTTTTCTACCATCCCACAATCATATATGCTTCTTTATAGGGCAGAAATCTTTCATGAGGTATTAAGGTAGACTGAGGTATTAAGATATATAATTTTAAGTAAAATTATATATATTTTGCTTCATATATAATTGCAGCTTTAAATATCAAGGGTTTAATGAATAAAGAATTAGTTCTCATTTCATAGACAAGGAAGTGGAGGTCTGTGATGCTGCCTCAGTATTCATCAGTGACTTCTTTGAAAGTTTCATTATCAGGATGGAAGCTCTACTCTGCTCCTCTTGCCTTCCCATGAAGAGACTTCATAATACCTTAGTCTCTTGTAGCTCTTGCTGCTCCACCATATCCCTTTGTGTCTCCATCCTCAATCCCATAGCTTCTAGCTGCAAGCACTTGCTTCTCTACACTGGCCTTTTGAGGACTGCTAGGAGACTTACTGCTCCATTCCCAATGGCTGATGAGAATGGATGGGTATCCCACACACAACTTCACTTTTGGGATACCTCTAAGGCATGTTGTACACTGTGCCCCAGAAGTCCTTTGTATGGTTAAGTACTCATTACCCACAGAAAGTGCTACTAACTTACTCAAAAGTAAACCTTCTACTGGCTTCTTTCCCATTCCTGACTCACTGCCCTAAACCTCTACCAGAACATTCCAAATAAATTACTTGAATTCACACCCTTTTCCAAAAGGTTTGCATCAGAGATAACCCAAACTAAGGCATCTCTCTGGCCCATTCACTCTTGATCTCTAAAAGAGAGGGTCAAGTTACCTGACTGATGAGTTTAAAAGAAGACACTGAAAATTACCTTTATATTTATCTCTTTTGAAGATATCAAGTTTACAGGACACACAGGTTCAGACTGTACTCCACCAGGTGCTTAAAAACTCACCCTTTGGGGAAGGACTTAGTTAGTGACTGAATGAACAAGTCAGTTTACTTCAAAAGTAAGGTATTAGGGCATATCAAAACCCTTGTAGATCTAAAATCACGTTTCCAAACAACGTTGTTTGCAATACAGTGGACATTTTAACCTTCATCAAAATTAGATTCACATGATTCATCATAACCAAAAGGTAGAAACAACACAAATGTCTCCATAAACTGACAAATGGAAAGAGAAAATATATTATAGCCATATAAGGAAATATTGCTTGGCCATAAAATGGAATAAAGTACTGATACATGCTATAGCATGAATGGGCCTTGATGGTATTATGGTAAGTAGCAGAAGAAGCCAGTCATGAAAGACCACATATTATATGGTTCTTTTCACATGAAATGTCTAGGACAGAGAAATTTACAGAGACAGAAAGTAGATTAGTGGTTGCTTAGGGCTGTGGCATGAGTTGGGAAGGAAAAAGGTAACTTAACGGTGTGATGTTTTCTTTTGAGGTGAGAAAAATGTTATAACATTGACTGAAGTGATGGTTATCCTATATCTGTGAATAAAAAACTGAAGTGTATTCTTTGAGTACATGAATTATATCTCAAAATAGTGGCAAAAGTTAGGCCCACATGGTGATGCAAAATGTTAATGTTGGGTGAAAGGTACATGAGAGGTCTGTACCATGTTTGAGACTCCTTCATAAATATAAAATAGTCATCTCTTAAGGTTGTAAGAATCAACTGAGATATTACATATGATACGACTGTATCTGGCAAATGCTCTCTTTCTCCCTCCTCCTTCTCTCTCTGACTAAAATAGGGACCCGTGTGGAGATACATCATGCTACAGTATGTATCAGTACTTCATCCCTTTTATGGCCAAGTAATATTTCATTATGTGGTTATGATATATTTTCTCTTTCCATTTGTCAGTTTATGGAGACATTTGGGTCGTTTCTACCTTTTGGCTATTATGAATCATGTGAATCTAATTTTGACATATATATCCACATGGGTCCCTATTCGTCAATGGTTCATGATGATAGAGCAGCACCATGTCTGCGTCTGAGGCATCTGAATTTCTCTTTTCCCTAAAATCTCCATTATCCCCCATATCCTCTTGTTACTTTACAGATGTAAGATTTGGCCCAACAAGGTGCAGTTAATATCCCTATTACTATAATTTAATAGATATAATGAGCCAGTTCAGTTTTCAATGCCAGAGATTTGGGCATAAACAAAACAAAACAGGGTGACATCAATAATTGATGCCAATGTGGCCCTCCTCGGCAATTGTTTGTTCTTGTTTCTTTTGCACTCCATCATAGCTATTTTTGTTATTTATTTGTGTTTTATGAAAACGGCAGCATTCCACCAGACCCACATGTAAGCCTCAAGTTGCTGATGCAGGCTTTCCTTTCCTCCGTCTGTAGCACTTGTGAAAGCCAGCACAATATTTCTGTTAGTTGGTCTGGAGTCAGTTCTGTTTCTAATTACCGGGTTTATTTTCTTCTTTTGTTTTAAAGTTTTTCCTACCCACTGGGGATGTTTCAGGGATTTGACAAAGAAGCTTTCCCTGTGGTCCTGATTTCATTGTAAGCAGCCAAGGGTGTGGAGGAAATGCCCTTGCTGGAGTGGAGGCGGGGGTTTCTAAACTTAGTCCTTTTTCTAAACTTAAAAGAGACTAAGGAAACCACAGACAAGCCATCTGATCCCTGCAGGCTTCAGTGTTTTCTTCCGTAAAATGAGAGAATTGGCTTGAATGTCTCTAAAGTTTCACTCAGGCCTGACATTCTCTCAGAACGCAAGCATTTTCCTGAAGTTTACTGACAAGCATTTGCCAGACACCAGAAGAGTGCTGATACGTTGTTAGCTAATATTATCTCTCATCTGTTTGCCGCATTTTGCTGGGAGATCATCAGTGGGAGCAGTTCAGTGTTCTGATGTCTGCTCTGAGGAGAGCTTTAGAGAACACAGGAAGAGGGAGTGATACAGAGGGTATATTCCTACGACATGGGCATGGATGCTGTTGCTCTGTTACAATGCTCATGCGGATACAGAGAAAACCAACCGAAGGCTGGTCTCAGTGGCTGAAAGATGAGTATTACATAAGTGCAATTTCACTTTCTGTGTTAATCTTTGCTGAGGTAATTGCCTCCATTCTATTTTCAGTGTGTTGTTGGCAGTGCTGCATGGCCTACTGACAGTTGCTCAATAAAAATAGAGATCATACCCTAGAGAAAAAGCACAATATTTACTCGCGGCCAATGCCCTGCTTCTAGGAGCCACAGTACTCAGTTCCTCAAGAGTTAAACAGAGAGAGGTATTTTCTGGAGTTTTAGCAGGAATCAAGGTTGAGTTGCATTTGCAGGTTATTGGGTATGCCTGGCACACAGCTTTGTATTCAAGGAGCCATCAACAATTTCAGCAAGCAGAGATCTTTCCAAAATGAGAACACCTGAAAGTTACATTCTTCTCTTTGCACACCACATATTCAACCTTAGGTCACCCTTACCCTCCATGTGCACCAGCAAATACAACCAAATGTACCTCCTAAGTAACTATCTAATGGTCCCCAGCACACCATCTCCCTCCCCTCTTCCCAGCTGCTATCTTGATTCCGAACATTATTATTTCTCATCTAAGTACTTCAGTATTCTCCTAAAAGGTCTCACCATCCCCAGATCTCCCCTCAACTCCCTTCCATTTTCTGCATAGCAGTTGGAGTGATCCTTCTAAGTCTGCTAATGTGACTGCTACATGCCTTTCTCAACATTCTTCAATGGTTCATGATAACATTTAAACTTCATGACAAAACCTAGGAGTCTCATTGTAATCTTCTGTCTGCCTATTTCACTAGCATTCTTCTTTCTTCTGTGGTACAGCTGAGCTTAGATGCTCACAGTTCTCTAAAATTCACCACGTTCTTGTGACTCTCACTGAAATACAGCCTGGAATCTCCAATTCATTCAGCCAGCTTCTCCTCATCTTTTATGTGTCTCTCACTAACACCATCTTGAGCTCCCTTTTCTGATTCTCCAGGCAGACACAAGGGCTATTTCTTTCTGATTCTAAATGCTCCATCTACATTATTCCACCATGGCAACAATCAAACTAGCACTGTCATGGTAAACTCAAGTGTGATCATCTAAAGGCTGAGACTATGTATTAGGTCTTCATCTCCCTAGCATCAAACCAGATGTAAGGTGCTCAATACATACGTAAGGAAGAGAATGGAAAGAACATTTACTAAGAACCTAAAATATGTCATATGTATGCTTGTAATTTTTACTAAAGCTATGATATTTGGAAGGTAGAGAGCAGAGAGGGAAACAGTACATAGTCTATGAGCTATATCTAGCAGAATGATAAAAGTAATGGGAGGAGAGGAAGATAATAATAAAAATCATGTATTTTGAAAAGTCAATAAGCCAGAAAGTTTTTCTGGTCTTGGGTAAAAATTAATAAACCATGAAAGGGAAGGCAAACTAAGTGTAATATTAAGGAAATAAGAACTTTGACTCCAAATGACTTTCACCCTCACAGGGAGTAAAAAGGCTCTGGAGTCCTCACTATTAAAGCCTCCTGCCATATTTATGGAGGACTCTGATGGTCAAGCATTTAGCATGTGGAATGGATTGGAAAGTGTAAATATTCCAAGTAGGGGGAAGTTCAATGATCACTTTTCATAACCTGCAGAGGTTTTAAAAGGAATTTTTAAGTATACGTCTATCTACCCATAGAATTTAATCATAGGTTACAGCAGAATTCTTCTGTTATTCTCTTAAACATCAAAGACATTGACTTTTAGTGGGGAGTATTAAGAGGTGAGGCTAGATAAGTAGCAGAGAGGAAATTATAATGAGACTTGAAGACTGTAATATGGAGTTAACATTTTAACATAAAGGATATGGGAGTTGTAATATAATTTTGAGCTAATTGTGTCACAGACACATTTTCAGGCTAGAAGTCTCTTACAGTTATATTCAACATAGTGGGAATGTGTGAAGGGGATGGGAATAGTGAGACCATTTAGGACTCTATTACAGTACTTGCATTAGTCCATTTTCATACTGCTGATAAAGACATACCTGAGACCAAGAAGAAAGAAACGTTTCATTAGACTTAGAGTTTCACATGGCTGAGGAGGCCTCAGAATCATGGCTGGAGGCAAAAGGCACTTCTTACATGGCAGCAGCAAGAGAGAATGAGGAAAAAGCGATAGCAGAAATCCCGCATAAAACCATCAGATCTGCTGACACTTATTCACTGTCATGAGAATACCATGGGAAAGACTTGCCCCCATGATTTAATTACCTCCCACTGGTCCCTCCCACAACATGTGGGAATTCTGGGAGGTATGATTCAAGTTGAGATTTCGGTGGGGACACAGCCAAACCATAATACTCCAGGTAAGAAAAGTTGCTGTTCTGAATCAAGAAAACAAGAGGGTATGGGGAAGCATAGACCAATAAGACAGGAAGGTTCTGAGGTAAATTAAGACATATGGCCTTATCTAAGTGATCCTATAATGAAGTCCAGTCATCCCTTCCATGTACTAACTTAATGAGGCACTTCTAGCCCTTCAAGATTCCCCTAACAGAACCCCAGACCCACTGTGGCAGACATAGTTGGCTGTTCACCCAATGACCATCATCTTCTCCACCATTCTTCCAGTCGAGCCCATTTCTCATTACAGAGGCTGAAAATCTACTTTCTCAGATGCCCTTGCAGTGAAGAATGGGAATCAGACGTGATTCTAATCCAAGGAATTTATGAAGAAGCTTTCTGGGAGATTTGTAGCAAAGGCCTTTCTCCTAATACAAGGATCACAAGAGAAACTATCCTTCTTCTCCTACTAATCATGAGCTTTTCCATGTCTATATGTAATGGTTAGAATCAAAGCATCCATCTTGAGACCTTAAGGGAAAAGCCAGTATGAGTGAGTGGAACAATGGTAAGAGCCTGTGCCCTTACTGAGGTAACCACCTACATCCGAACTTTTGTTACATAAGATAATACAAAATCTTACTTTTAAAGTTCTTACTACTCAAAGAGTGAGGTCAGTGGACCAAATGTGTCAATGTCACCTGGAACTTGTTAAAACTGCAGAAGCCTGGGCAGTATTCCAGAAATACTAAATTATAACATGCATTTTAACAAGATTCCCAAAATAAGTTTAAACCACTTTTAATTGGGTATTCTGTTGTTTGCAGTTGGAGACATCCTAATTAATATACACATTGTACACACAGTTCCTTTTGTAACTAGAATTGATTGTATTTTTTGTTGTTCTACAATATTTGACCACCTCCTCTATCAAAAACGCATTTTATTTTGTCATGTATATGTAGTATGGTTAAAACTATCTATGATTATCTGACCCATAAAATTTACACATTTTTTAAAGGTAGGGTGTAAATCCTATTCCTTTTGTATTTCTCTTGCTGCCTAGCATTAAGATCTGTGAATATTAGTCTTTGAAATATTTGTTGAATAAAAGAATAGGGAGTAATCATTTCTTTAAAATTCCTCGGGCCAATGAGAATTTTAGAACGTCCAATAATTAGATACAATGGATTCTAAGGTATGCTGATGATCTGCCTTAGGCTGTGAATGTATTCTGTTTCCTTATGTGACCACTTTTCCAGATAGACCTTTGCTCCACAGAGCTCTTGTGAGTCCAGATCCTTAATTAATCTTGGATCTTTGTTGTGGTGGGCCATGTGACTGCCATTTTCCTGAATTTTGATTGCCTCATTGTTACTGAAATAACGAACATCATCTCAAGGTTATCCATGTCAAAATCACCAAATCCAGCCCTACTGGTACTACTCTAAACACATAGATTCTTAATTTAAAGTAATCAATGGCACAAATCAATCCACCATTTAGCATCAAAAATTGACCACTGAATAAGGTCAGGAAGGAAATCCCTGGCCTAGAATTCAGGAAAAGCCTAAAAGGAGCATACACATTCCATCCAGATGACTCTGCTTCCCTTAAATGTCTCTGGAAGTGGTCAAGGTTAGAGAAGCTAGAATGCAAGGCTAAATATAGAAAATGGATTTTTTTTTAATTTAATAAAAAGCATCTGTAGATTTCATGAAGTAGAAATCCTGCATATAGGTCATCCGCATAAAGAACATACACACACACACACACAAAGAGACAGAGAGACAGAGAGAGAGAGATGGAGGGAGGGAGAGAATAGCTCTTAGCCATCTTACAACACATGCACACCTATGTAGTCATATTATTTGACTTTCTGCTTTATCCATTATTTGTAAATATACCTTTATAACCCATCCCACAAATCTGTGTGTTTGTCTGCTTCTTCAATGTCTGGCAAAGCAATAGACATTTTAGCTGTGGTGAGCAAAGCTCAAGACCTAAGAAGAGTTCTAAGCTATGGTTCCAGCTCCACTCTGATGACAGGTTAGAGGTGGCCCTATATCAGCCTCAGTATATTTATATAAGTAGGTCTTTAGATGATGAACACCCTTCAATTCCAAGTTTGGAGTGGATGAGAAAAATCATACAATTACTTAGAGAAAGTAGTTTCAAAAAATTCTTAGGAGTTTTGTGAAATAATTTAGAAGAGGGTGTTACTAAATCTTTCTGTCTGTTTTGACAGTTTTATCTGTTTATGGACAGCTCTCACTGGGCAAAGGAACAAACGTGATATAGCAAAATAATTCTCAGCAGTCCCTGTAATAATTCAATATTTTCAACCAAAATATTGCACCAAATTGCTTGATAAACTTTATTGTACCAAATTGCTTGATAAAGCCCACAAAAAACCACACATGGACAGCTGTGGCTATAAGTCCTCAATCATACTTTGGAAACAGCAAATTACAGTAGCTATTTAAGGATCTGAGAATGCCCAATAGCAAATTATATCTGTTCAGATTATGGTTTAAATTGAGAAAATCAATCGTCTAATTGGTAAGGGCAATGTTTTTTCCTTACGGAAGGAAGTAATTTTGTGTTTATATTAATAAGGTAGTTCTGAGGCACTATTCATTTGAAATTCACTGAAAGTTAATTCCCCAGAACAAAGAACTTGGTTAACCAATTTATAGAGTTTCCAACTTAGGTTAACAGATGTCTTACTCATATTTATGATAAATACACAGGAAGCAAGGGAGCCCCAAGAGGTGCAGTGGCTTGGTCAAGCACATTAGAGGCAGAACCAGGGCCACAGATTCATTGTCACTTTTGCTTACAGCAGTGATTCTCAACTACTGGCAATTTTGTCCCCCAGGGAACACTGGGCAATGTATGCAGATATTTTTCATTGTCACAACAAGCAGGAAGGTACTAATTGTATCTAGCAGGTAGAGGTTGGGGATGCTGATAACCATCCTAAAACACACAGAATAGCTCTTCAACAAAGTGGTGCCAAGGCAGAAACCCAGGGACAGAGTCACTTTCAAATGTAAAAGCATGCACACTCACATACATCCACACACACATGTGCAAATAAATGCAAAGATGACAAGAAGAGGATAAAATAGCTACCTACATTATTTCTAACACTTGTTTATAAGCAAAATCAAGAATAGTAATAACAACAGCAAGCCTTAGTGTTTTCTATGACTCTTCTCTTTCACTCACACTTGACTTCCAATGTCAGCATTATCCTGTCATCTCTACCTTCAGACTAGATCCCCAAACCAGCTGCTTTTCACCATTTTCACTGATGACTTCTAGTTGTGGTCATCATTATCTTTAGCATGGATCAATGCATTAGCATCCTAAGTGGTTTATCTTCTTCAGCACTGTATCCATTCAGCCAGTTTTCAACTGAGCAGCCACAATAACTTCACCAATAAAAACCTGATCATTTCCTTGTTTAAACCTTAGTCCTCCACTCAGACTAACACGGTATCCCAGTGTGTTATTGCAAGTATGCGGGGCATATTTTTGGCTGTCACAATAAGCATGATGCTACTGGCATTTAGTACCCGGGAACAAAGAAACCTAATTTTCCTGCAGTGGGAGGAGTTGCAAAGAACTGACTTGTACAAGCTTTCTGTCACCTCTGGTAGGATGCAATAGTTCATTACCTACCCTACTGTCCATCTTGCTCTTTGTGCTTCAGCCATTGACCTTCTCCCGTGATCCATGAGCCTGCCAATTATGTTTTAGTCTCAGGAATTTGACATTAGTTGATCCCTACCTGGAAAGCTCTTCCCCAATTTTCCACATATCTTACTCCCTCTCTTCAGATATCTCACTTAAATTGTCATCTCATTAGAGAAACATGAAGGCACAATCTTAACAAAATTATTACCCCCTTCATTAAAATGAGGGGTTAGTCTCCTGAATGTTTCTTCACTTTATTTATCAAGAGCTAACATTATTTTGTTAGTGTATTCTATTTATTATCTGGTTCCCTATGAGAAAGTGAGTTCCAACAGGGCAGAGGCTTTGCTGTTTACTCATCTTTAGCTCTTCCGTGCCTAAAGCAGTGCCCAGACAGAAAAGTTATAAGAATAATGTCAAGGCATGAACAAATAAATGTATGCTTTCACTTAGACAAAAAAAAAAAAAAATCCCACTAGAAATGTGTGTGTGGTCAGAGTAGAAAGAAAAATCATAAATTTCCTCTTAACCTGATGGCGGTACGTTTTAAAAACCTAACATTACAAAAAAGGAAAAGGAAAAGAATCCCGCACTTATCAACTATTGCTTGCAAAATCATACTTAAGAAATAGTACGAATTGTTCTGTTAATTATTTGGTGATCATGTCTTTGTGGAATGAGTATTACAACTAGGTAAGGATATTTATCTAATACTTCAGGTATCATGGATTAAAAGGGGAAACATAAAATTTGATCTGTTCACATAAGATATAATTAATAACTGTATTAAGGGATACAAAATTTTATGGACTATTTTGTGCTGACAATATTAAATGTGTAAACTTAGTAGGAATGGTGAAGTAAGGAAAATTCCTCTTCATTAACTTTGATGGGAGATGGGAGTCTGAAAAAACTGCAGTTGCCTCGGGGTCTGGATTCAGGCCAAGGAGAAAAACTTCTCTCAGAGAAAGTTTGAGTTTGGAGAGACAGGCTCCCAGCAGTCCTCTGATTAGCAAGCAGAATATGCTGTCATCTCTAACCAAACTTTTTTGAGCTCTGATCATCCCCATACATCTCCTTTAACCCCCTGGCTAAAAAACCGCAGAGATGTAGCAGAGCAAGGAGAATGCTGTTATGGAGAAAGAGGCACCTGTAATATTCATCATTTGGATACATGGACCCCCATGTGTTTTGGGTCAGGTTCCATAATATGAGAGCCTGCAGTGGGTACTTTGGTGAAAGTGTTTTATTAGGGGCTACTGTCCAGAGAAGGGGAGTATAGAAAGCAGAATAGGGCTAGGGGATAATCTAAACAAGGATGTAGTCTTAACAGGAATCTAGCTTTAGCCTGATCTTATGCAGAGCTTTGGAATATGAAGTATACTGCAGAATTGGTCCACCAAAAAGCAAGGAAACCTGCCTTTTATACCCCTTTGTCAGTCCTTGGCCTTTGGCCACTTAATAGGATGGGATGTCACCTCTCTGGTGAAGAGCTCCCATTTCATGGAGGACAATTCTCTATGAAGGAAGTAGCTATAAGACCTTAGTAACCAACACTCACGACAGCTGTGGGAGAAGAAGTGCCTCTATACTTTGAAGGTCACTTGGATGAGGGAGCAACAGCGTTTGCCTGTCTGCCAGAGTCTCAAAGAGACATGAATCACAAATACAATTAGTTAGGAAAAAAATACCCCAAAGTACTCTCTCTAAGTATCACTGCTTGTCACAGCATTATTCACAGTGGCCTTGGGAAGCATGTCTGGCATTCTGAGCTTTTTCTGAGGGAATTCTGCTAATATAGGGCAATGTCCACATGGTATTTGTAATAAATAACATCTTCTTCTCTCCTTGAAAAGTTCTCCAAGCCTTTTATAAAGAACCATACTAACAAGCCTCAGAGAACAGTGGACAAAGCTAAGAAAAGATGTTAAACATCAAACTTAAAAAAAAGAGTCAATTTACCAATAACTTCGAATAATGATCAACTGAAACCATTTCAGCAAGTCCTTTAGGACTTGTTTGTTTGTTTTAGCAAATTTTCTTTTTAAAATAATTCTCTAATGAAGCTCAAGGTTTCCCAGCCTTAGCACTATGCACATTTTGGGCCAGATAATTTGGAGCTGCCCCATGCATTGTAGGGTATGGATATGGTTTGGCTGTGTCCCTACCCAAATCTCACCTTGAATTGTAATAATCTCCATGTGTTGTGGGAGGAAGCCAGTGGGAGGTAATTGAATCATAGGGTGGGTTTTTCCATGCTGTTCTCATGATAGTGAATAAGTCTCATGAAATCTGATGATTTTATAGAAGGGATTTCCCCTGCACATGCTCTCTTGCCTGCTGCCATGTAAGATGTGTTTTTGCTTCATTCCTCCTTTGCCTTCTGCCATGACTGTGAGGCTTCCCCAGTCATGTGAAACAGTCAGTCCATAAAACCTCTTTCCTTTGTAAATTACCCAGTCTCAGGTATGTCTTTATTAGCAGTGTGAGAAAAGACAAATACAGGTATTTAGCAGCACCCTGGCCTCTACCTACTAGATGTCCATGACATGCCTGCTCCACCTCTTCAGCCTCACAGTGCCAAATGTCCCCTGGAAGGTAAAATCATTCCTAGCTGAGTACCACTGATAAAGCCAAAAAAACCCATGACAATCTTTGGAGTCATGGCAGGGCTAGCCACTATGTTTTGGGAAAGATAAAAAGTAAATCTCTAAGCCTTGTTTTACTCATTTGTTAAATGAGAATAATACCTACTGTATAGGCTTATTCTAATGATGTAAGTAGATAATATTATATAGCATAGCACTTGAAATATTAGTCAGTGTTAGTTTCTTCTCTTCCTTTCCTTCTGGAAAGAAATATTTTCAAAAGTAGTTTGCACTCTTATGGATAGAATAGTGGATATAAAAGACCATTTTTATACAAATATGGTTTTACTTCAAAGATACAACATTGATAGAGGGAAAAAAACTAATTTATCCCAACTGTCCCTTTTCAGTTCTTTGAAGAAAGTATATTGGAAATTTAAATAGGCATTTTAAACAACTAACATTTTCTCAGTGCTTAGATATGTGCCAGATTCTGTTCTAAGCACTTTATATTGATTATCTCCTGAGTAAATACAACTATCCCCAATTTATAGATGAAACACAGAAGGCAGAAAGAGGTTAAGATTTTTACCCAAAGTAACAGAAAATGATGAGTGATATGGTTCAGCTGTGTCCCCACCCAAATCTCATCTTGAATTGTAGCTCCCATAATTCCCATACTGAGGGAGGGACCCAGTGGGAGATAACTGAATCATGGGGGTGGTTTCTCTCATCCTGTTCTTGTTGTAATGAATGTCTCAGGATCTGATGGCTTTATGAAGGGAAACTCCTTTTGCTTGGCTTTCAATTCTCTTGTCTGCAGCCATGTAAGATGTGCCTCTCACCTTCTGCTATGATTATGAGGCCTCTGCCACCATGCAGAACTTTAAGTCCATGATGCCTATTTATCTTCCTAGTCTCAAGTATGTCTTTTTCAGCAGTGTGAAAACAGACTATTTTGGTAAATTGGTATGAGTAGAGTAGTGTGCTGCTGAAAAGATACCAAAAAATGTAGAAGTGACTTTGGAACTGGGTAACAGGCAGAGGTTGGAACAGTTTGGAGGGCTCAGAAGAAGACAGGAAAATGTGGAAAAGTTTGGAACTTCCTTGAGACTTATTGAATGGCTTTGACAAAAATGCTGATAATGATATAGAGAATGAAATCCAGGCTGGGATGGTCTCAGATGGAGATGAGGAACTTGTTGAGAAATGGTGCAAATCTGACTCTCAATATGTTTTAGCAAAGGGACTGGTGGTATTTTGCCCCTGCTCTAGAGATTTGTGGAACCTTGAACTTGACGAAGATGAGTTAGGATATCTGTTGGAAGAAATTTCTAAGCAGCAAAGCATTCAAGAGCTGACTTGAGTAGTGGTACAGGCATTCAGTTTTAAAAGGGAAACAGCATAAAAGTTCAGAAAATTTGCAGCCTGATGATGCCATAGAAAAGAAAATCTCATTTTCTGAGGAGAAATTCAAGATGGCTGCATAAATTTACATAAGTAACAAGTAGCTAAATATTAATTGCCAGGCTGGGCGCGGTGGCTCAAGCCTGTAATCCCAGCACTTTGGGAGGCCGAGGCAGGTGGATCACGAGCTCAAGAGATTGAGACCATCCTGGTCAACTTGGTGAAACCCCGTCTCTACTAATAATACAAAAAATTAGTTGGGCGTGGTGGCGTGTGCCTGTAATCCCAGCTACTCGGGAGGCTGAGGCAGGAGAATTGCCTGAACCCAGGAGGCGGAGGTTGCAGTGAGCCGAGATTGCGCCATTGCACTCCAGCCTGGGTAACGAGTGAAACTCCGTCTCAAAAAATATATATATATATTAATTGCCAAAACGGTGAGAAAAATGTCTTCAGGGCAAGTCAGAGACCTTTACACCAGTGCCTCTTATCATAAGCTCAGAAGTCTAGGAGGAAAAAATGGTTTCATGCACTAGTCCCGGAGCCCCTTGCTGTGTGCAGCTTAGGAACTTGGTGCTCTGTATCCCAGCCATTTTAGCATGGCTAAAATGGGCCAATATATAGCTCAAGTTATGGCTTCAGAGGGTGCAAGCCCTAAGCCTTGACAGCTTCTATGTGGTGTTGAGCCTGCCAGTGCACAGAAGTCAAGAATTGAGATTTGGGAACCTCCCCCTAGATTTCAGACAATGTCTGGAAATGCATGGATGTCCAGGCAGAATTTTGCTGCAGGGACAAGTCCCTCATGGAGAACCTCTGTTAGGGTAGTGCAGAAGGAAAACATAGGGTGGAAGCCCCCACACAGAGCAGACTCCCCACAGGGGCACTGCCTATTTGATCTGTGAGAAGAGGGCTGCTGTTCTCCAGATCCCAGAATGGTAGATCCACTAACAGCTTGCACTGTGCACCTGGAAAAGCCACAGACACTCAATGCCAGCCATGAAATGCAGCCAGGAGGAGGGCATACCCTTCAAAGCCACAGGGTGGAGCTGCCTAAGACCATGGGGATCCACCTCTTGCATCAGTGTGACCTGGATGTAAGACATGGAGTCAAAGGAGATCCTGTTGGAGCTTTAAGATTTGACTATCCTGCTGAACTTTGAACTTGCATGGGGCCTTTAGTCCCTTCATTTTGGCCAATTTCTCTCATTTGGAATAGGTGTATTTACCCAATGTCTATATCCCCATTGTATCTAGGAAGTAACTAAGTTGCTTTTGATTTTACAGGTTTATAGGTGGAAGGTTCTTTCCTTGTCTCAGATGAGAGTTTGGACTGTGGACCTTTGAGTTAATGCTGAAATGAGTTAAGACTTTGGGGAACTCTTGGGAAAGCATTATTGTTTTTGAAATATGAGGACATGAGATTTGGGAAGGTCCAGGGGCAGAATGATATGGGTTGGCTGTGTCCCCACCCAAATCTCATCTTGAATTGTAGCTGCCATAATTTCCATGTGTTGTGGGAATGACCCCAGTGGGAGATAACTACATCATGGAGGCAGTTTCCCCCATACTTTTCTCCACATGGTGAATGTCTTCTGAGATCTGATGGTTTTATAAGAGGAAATCCCTTTTGCTTTGTTCTCAATTCTCTCTTGTCTGATGCCATGTAAAATGTAACTTTTACTTTCCACCATGATTGTGAGGTCTCCTCAGCCATGTGTAATTGTGAGTCCATTAAACCTCTTTTTTTAAAAAAAATAAAACACCCAGTCTCCAGTTTGTCTTTATCAGCAGCATGAAGACAGACTACTAATACAGTGGAGTTCAAATTTATACTGAGGTAGTCTATTGGAAAGTGGAAGAGCTATGACAAAACTTAAAAAAACAATTGGTGGTTTGGGAATAGAAATACACCAAGAGAAGTAGTTAAAATGAGCTGGTGGCATTTAATTGGTCAGCCTCTAACATCCAGACATGGAGACACAATTATTCCTTGCATTGAATTAAGACCTTAGAGGCCCTAAATATGGAAGAATTGAAGTTGCCCCTCTCTGCCCTCACCTGCCATATGCAGTTTAAATTAAAACAATAAGAAATCATAAAATATTTTTTGAAACTCCAATAAAGTTTTATTTTTTTCCAGGATGAACACATTGATGCTTTTTGAAACATTGAATATTGAATTTTAAAACTATTTTATCGGCCAGGCATGGCAGCTCATGCCTGTAATACCAGCACTTTGGGAGTCTGAGGCAGGTAGATCACAAGGTCAGGAGTTCAAGACCAGCCTGGCCAACATGGTGAAATGCTGTCTCTACTAAAAATACAAAAAAAAAAAAAAATAGCCAAGCTTGGTTGTGGATGCTTGTAGTCCCAGCTACCTGGGAGGCTGGAGCAGAATTGCTTTAACCAGGAGGTGGAAAATGGGGAGGTTGCAGTGACCTTAGATTGCACTACCGCACTCTAGCCCGGGAGACAGAGCAAGACTCCATCTCAAAAAAAAAAAAAAACTTTTACCTGTTTATTGGGTATTCAGTACTAATAGCTCAGAGTTTCTTTATCCTCAAGCAACTCATGCAAACTTACTGCTATTGAATCTGTGATCCTGACCTTGACTGTGGAATGAAGAGTTCATGACTTTGGATTGGTAAACTTGGTTCATTCATCTAACCTTGGTTGGACAGCCTCATTTAGATCTTTCATGTTAGTTTTGATCTAGGGCAGACAACAGTAGACTTTTCCTGGAAAGGGCCAGATAGTAAATACCTTAGGCTTTGCGGATCATGGAGTCTCTGTTGTAGCCACTCAATTCTGCCACTGTAGTTCAAAAGCAGTTATAGATAATATATGACTAAATTGATAGCTGTGTTCAATAATATTTTGTTTACAAAAACAAGCAACAGGCCAGATTTGGCCTGTGAGCCACAGTATGCCAACCTCTGATTTAGGGAAGACCAATGTTTGTGTCTTCCCCAAAATTTATAACTTGAAATGCTTCTGTGTATATTTCCTTAACCATCAATTCTTCATCCTTTCCATTCAGCACTTTGCCTACAATTATATTATATTGCTACCAAGTAGGTGATGATTCATTTTTGGCCTTATGACCCAGAAGGCCTGGCTTCCCCAGAAGTGGTTACCGCATCATTATGCTAAATAAACAACTCTTTATCAAAATGGAAAAATACGATAAATGTTCCAGATAGATTTACAAATTACACCATTAATAAAGATAAGTCATAATTAAATGAAGTATTTCTAGAGAATAGTGCCTAGAGAAAAATGCTTGAGATCATGCAACTGTTAACTGACAGATGCAAGAGTAGAGCAGGGCTCCTGAGCCTCAGTCTCATATGCTTTACTGTGCCCTTTTACCTCTGTCCTCCAATCCTGCTTATCCTGTGCTTTGAATAAAACACTTCTCATACACTCTGTGTCTCTGAATTTCATGATAAAGTGCTCTGATGTCTGTGCTGTTTTAGGTGAAGGTTCTCTTCACCTGGCTGTGGCTAACAAGAGGAACCAATGATTGAGTGACAAAATCCAGTGGCTATTTCTTAACTCTCCCTTTCCTTGATCAACATACATCATTTGACCTTTTCTTTTTACAACCATCTTTTCCTTGTAGAAATTTCCTTCCCTTATGATTTCCAAGCATTGTTTTTCAAGGTTCTTCTTCCTCTCACAATAGTTTATTTTTAGTTTCTTTTACTGGCTCTTTGTCCATGTAAATTCTGGTGTTCTCCAGGGTCTTGTCCTCAGTCTTTTTATTTTTTAATAATTCTCTCAGATATCTCTTATTTATTTCCATGGCCTTGACTACCACTGACCTGCTCAGTCTTGCAAAATCTGTATCGTGTCACTTTTCTGAACTTCATATTTATATTTTCAACTAAACTAGTCAATTCTGCTATAACGTGACTTATGCATTCCAACAATACGCAAAATCATGCAACAAAAACAACAGGACTTGTATAAAATCAGAGTTAGAAGAACAAGAGTCTATCAGTAACTGTAGTGGACTGAATATTTATGTCTTCCCCAAAATTTATATCTTGAAATCCTAACCCCTAAGGTGGTGGTATTCTGAGGTGACACCTTTGAGAAGTGATTAAATCATGAGGCTAGAGCCCTCTCTGCACCCCAGAGAGGTCTCTTGCCCCTTCCACCATGTGAGGTTACAAATAAGAAGATGATTATCTATGAGGAAGTAAATCCTCACCTGAGTCTGAATCTGCTGATGCCTTGATCTTGAACTTACTTGCCTCCAGAACTATGAGAAATACTTTTCATTTGTTTATAAGCCACCAGATTTATGGTATTTTGTTATAGTAGCCTGGATACACTTAAGACAATAACACAGAGAAGATAGAAACCTAAGAAAAGCAATATTACAATTTTACACATATTAAATGATTAATAAATGCACAAAGACTACAATAAATGACACTTTACCTTAAAGAAGACTTGAAGTTTGCTTGTAGAAATGTGATTTGAAATCATTGTACTTTGTGTTATTGTGAAGTGGTAGAAACAGGGCTATGTAAAATCAGTTGGAAAATTTTGAAGCCAGATGTAGATGGGTGTGGCTCATAACCCATCCTGCAAACTGGGATAGTGGGTAGATATTTGAGGTATACATGTGTGTGAGTTTTGGTATTCCAATGTGGTTTGGTTCACCTGGATGCAGTTTTCTGCATTCACCTAGTGGTTTTTTTTTTTTTTTTTTTTTGTGGGTGAAATCACACATAAGCAAATGCAAAATTCTCATTATGCTCAAATTATCTCCTAATATATTAATATGATTGGAACAAATTCAAGGTTTTACAAGTCTTATACCAGGACGGATGCCTCCCAGGCATCTCAGTCTCAACACATCAAATCATGATATGCCCAACTATTTTTCTTTGCTAAGTTTTTCTTTCTCCACAATATCTGTTGATGCCATCAACAAACAGCCAACAGCCTTAAACAGAAACCTTGACATGGTCTTCAGCTACTTCTCCATTTCATTACATCCAATTAGTCATCAACTGCTCTCAATTCCACCTCCTATATGTGTCTTAAGTTCATCTTCTCTTCTCCATTGTGGGAATTGTACTGATTCAGACTTATCATTTCTTGCCAGAGCTCTTGCAAGAGTCTCCTACTTGGTCTTACTGGCTCAATTCTTATCCCCCAGCACCTGATATTTTAAACAGCTGTCGTGATGACCTTTCTCACAGCAAGTTTTCTTTTTCTTTTTTTAACTTAAGGCCAGGAGCTGCCTTTTTCCACCTCTAACCACATGAGGAAAAGCTCTGTTACTATTTGATTAAGTCACTTCCAGCTGGATTTCTGATACTCAAAACTGAAAGCATTCCTTTAATGCTGTAAGTAACAATAACGATAATAATATAAGCAATTAGAAACCTAGACTAAGGAAAATAGTGTTTGCTACTACGTGACAGCAAAGGTCTAAGTGATTTGGGATTATCAACCCATTGAATCCCCTTAGCAAGCCTATAGCTATTAGTGTTATTAAGATGCCCATTTACATCTGAGGAAAGAGAGTTACAGTATGGCAGTAAAATAGGATCACCCCAAGCAAAGGTGCCAGAATATTGGACAATGACCTAGAATGAGAGCTTTTCATATTATCATGAGAGATTCCCCAGTGTATGTAGGGCCATGATGTCAATATGGTAGACCAATCAACGATATGGGCTATAAAGTCAGACACATCTTGGCTTAAATCTAAGCCCTGTCGCTTATTAGATGTCTAATCTTGGGTAGTATAGTAAATATCTCTATTTTTTGTTGTTGTTGTTTTTACCATGCGAGCTACCTCACCAGGCCTTTTTTTCCTTTTTTTTCTTTTTAAAGAAAGAAAAAAAAAGGAGGAGAGAAATAAAGAGGAAAAAAAAGAGGGAGAGAGAATGGGAATGCTGCTTTATTCTAAAAATGGGTATTGAAAACCTCTTTTATGCCAATAATTGTGCTTAATAATGGCCGATCAATATTTCATTTAAACCTATGAGTAGGTGCGATGTGGCACTGACAAGAATGTACACCTTATGTATTTAAAGTGGAGAGCTCTATAAATGCATATCAAGTTTACTTGTTCTGGATTTGAGTTCAAGTCCTGGACATCCCCATCAATCTTCTGTCTTGTTGGTCCATCCAATATTGATGTTGAAGTCTCCCACCATTATTCTGTGGGAGTCTAGGGAGTCTAAGTCTCTTTATAAGTCTTATGTATCTGGGCGTTAGGATCATTAGCTGTTCTTGTTACTTTGATCCCTTTCCCACTATATCTTTGTTGCTTTAAAATCTATTTTATCAGAGGCAAGAATTGCAACTCCTGCTTTTTATTTATTTATTTTTTTTATTTTTGCTCTCCATTTGGTTGGTAAATCTTTCTCCATCCCTTTGTTTTGAGTCTTTGTGTATCCTTGCATGTGAAATGGGTCTGGATGTAGCATACCATTGGGTTTTGGCTGTATCTTTTGATTGGGGGATTTAGTTGATTTAAATTTAGGATTACTGCCATTTGATGTTAACTGGCTGTTTTGTCCATTCGTTGATGTAAATTCTTCATTATGGGGGAACGATCCAAGATGGCCGATCGCTAACATCCCGGGATTGCAGCTCTCAGGGAAGGCGCGGAGAACTAGAGGACGCCACACTTTCAAAGTCTGGTCGCTCACGGAGCAGAAGATCCCCCAGTGGTGGAAACACACGGGTCGCCAGCGCGACTCTCGTGGTCGGTGCAGCGGTTCCGCCGGCACCTCGGCGCGGCAGCTCTCAGAGCAGAGTAAACGGGACCGCTTCCCCTTCTGACCGAGGTTTGGCCCCGGGAAGGCAGAGTCGCCTACTACGGAAACAAGAAGGAAGCCCGACAGGAGAATCCTGGGCAGAAAAGCACCATCAGTTTTAACGCCGCTGCTCTGGCCCTGGGAACTAACAACCTGGACGTCCACTCAAGAGACCTAATCTGAAAGTTGGTAATTTCAAAGACGAGAGGAGGATAAATTTACAATGACCGGAAGAAGCCAGCGTAAAAAAGCTGAGAATACTCAAAGTCAGAACGCCTCTCCCTCTAAAGATGATCACGGTTCCACATCAACAATGGAACAAGGCTTGATGGAGAATGAGCGCCTCCTGATGACAGAATCACTCTTCAAGGAATGGATAATAACAAACTTTGGTGAGTTAAAAGAACATGTTGTAGCCCAACGTAAAGAAACTAGGAACTTTGACAAAAGGCTTGATGAAATCCTATTGAGAATAGACAACTTAGAGAGGAGTATGAGTGAATTAATGGAACTGAAGAATACAATACAGGAACTCCGAGAAGTATGCACAGGTTTAAACACTCGAATTGTTCAAGCAGAAGAACGGATATCAGAGGTCAAAGTCCAACTTAATGAAATAAAACGTGAAGAAAAGATTAGAGAAAAAAGGATAAAAAGGAATGAGCAAAGTCTCCAAGAAATGTGGGACTATGTGAAAAGACCAAATTTACGTTTGATAGGTGTACCTGAATGCGACGGAGAGAATGAATCCAAGCTGGAAAATACCCTTCAGGATATTATTCAGGAAAATTTTCCTAAACTAGCAAATCAGGTCATCATTCAACCCCAGGTAATACAGAGAACACCACAAAGATATTCCTCAAGAAGACCAACCCCAAGGCACATAATCGTTAGATTCACCAGGGTTGAAACGAAGGAGAGGATACTAAGGGCAGCCAGAGAGAAAGGTCGGATAACCCACAAAGGCAAGCCTATCAGACTTACAGCAGATCTCTCGGCAGAAACTCTACAGGCCAGAAGAGAGTGGGGGCCAATATTCAACATCCTCAAAGAACAGAACCTTCAGCCCAGAATTTCATATCCAGCCAAACTAAGCTTCACAACTGAAGGAAAAATAAAATCTTTTATGAACAAGCAAGAACTCAGAGATTGTATTACCACCAGGCCTGCTTTACAAGAGCTTCTGAAAGAAGCATTACACACAGAAAGAAACAACCAGTATTAGCCTTTCTAAAAATACACCAAAAAGTAAAGAGCACCAACATAAAGAAGAATTTACACCAACACATGGATAAAACAGCCAGTCAACATCAAATGGCAGTAACCCTAAATTTAAATTGACTAAATTCCCAATCAAAAGACACAGCCAAAACCCAACGGCATGTTACATCCAGACCTGTTTCACATGCAAGGATACACAAAGACTCAAAACAAAGGGATGGAGAAAGATTTACCAACCAAATGGAGAGCAAAAATAAATAATAAATAAATAAAAAGCAGGAGTTGCAATTCTTGCCTCTGATAAAATAGATTTTAAAGCAACAAAGATATAGTAAAGCAGGCCTGGTGGTAACAAAATCTCTGAGTACTTGCTTGTTCATAAAAGATTTTATTTTTCCTTCAGTTGTGAAGCTTAGTTGGCTGCATATGAAATTCTGGGCTGAAAGTTCTTTTCTTTAAGGATGTTGAATATTGGCCCCCACTCTCTTCTGTCTTGTAGGGTGCTGAGAGATCTGCTGTAAGTCTGATAGGCTTCTCTTTGTAGGTAACCTGACCTTTCTCTCTAGCTGCCCTTAGTATTTTCTCCTTCATTTCAACCCTGGTGAATCTAACAATTATGTACCTTGGGGTTGCTCTTCTTGAGGAATATCTTTGTGGTGTTCTCTGTATTACCTGGAGTTGAATATTGTCCTGCTTTGCTAGGTTGGGAAAGTTTTCCTGAATAATATCCTGAAGTGTATTTTCCAGCTTGGATTCATTCTCTTCGTTGTATTCAGGTACACCTATCAAACGTAAATTAGGTCTTTTCACATAGTCCCATATTTCTTGGAGACTTTGCTCATTCCTTTTTATCCTTTTTTCTCTATTCTTGTCTTCTCATTTTATTTCATTAAGTTGATCTTCGAGCTCTGATATCCTTTATTCTGCTTGATCAATTCGGCTATTAAAACTTGTGCATATTTCACGAAGTTCTCCTGTTGTGTTTTTCAACTCTGTTAATTAATTTATATTCCTCTCTATATTGTCTATTGTCTCACAGCAAGTTTTCTAAGAGTAAAGACACTGAGATTAAGTCCCTGCCCTACCCTAATATCTGTATGATTTTAGGTAATTTACTTAACCTCGTTATCCCTCAGCTTCCTCATTGAGAAAAAGGAAATAATAATAAATCTCGTGTTACAGGTTTGTTGTGAGTATGAAATGTATAAAGAGCTTAGCACAGTGTTAAAAAAAGTTTTCTCTGAAGAAGAGATCTTGTGTTGAGACTTAAATGGTGAGAATAAGTTAGTTATCCAAAGAAAAGGGGAAGAACTTCAGGTAGAGGAACATCAAGGGTCTTGCAAGAGTCTCCTACTTGTTTTTTTCTGGCTGAATTCTTATCTCAGTCTCAACACATCAAATCATGATATGCCCAACTATTTTCTCTGCAAAGTTTTTCTTTCTTATCACATATGTGATAGATAAATAAGTTATAATCAATGCCATTATTATGATTGTGATTATCATGGTCATCATCATATCATTGTCACTAGGAGGATATCATTATTTCAGGAAAACTGAATTCAGTTTTTCAAGTTGAAAAACCAGACATTTTACCCTTTACTTCATTTATTTTTATTCAATATATGTGTCACATACTGAATGCCTACTGCATCCAAAGTCATATAAAGGGAGACACTCACTTGAATCTAACTACCAACACTGACAAAAATTATGTATTCATATTTCCATTTTAAAGCAGATTGTCATGAATGATGGTGAATAAAGTATAAATGGAGAATAGGAAAGGAGATAAATTCTAATGAAGGATTTTGGAGGCCTTTGGGAAGAAAATAATATTTCAGTGGTCATGAGGATGGGAATGGCCTTGAAAGCCAGCTATGAATAATAAGCTATATTTTAGAAACATGATGTGGTTTGTATGTGGCTGGAAGAAGGAGAGTTTAAAAAACAGTGGTGCCGGGTGCGGTGGCTCACGCCTGTAATCCCAGCACTTTGGGAGCTGAGGCGGGTGGATCACGATGTCAAGAGATCGAGACCAACCTGGTCAACATGGTGAAACTCTGTCTCTACTAAACATACAACAAATAAGCTGGGCATGGTGGTGCATGCCTGTAATCCCAGCTACTCAGGAGGCTGAGGCAGGAGAATTGCCTGAACCCAGGAGATGGAGGTTGCGGTGAGCCGAGATTGCACAATTGCACTCCAGCCCGGGTAACAAGACCGAAACTCCGTCTAAAAAAAAAAAAAGGTGGCTATGTCTATTGTGGCTGGAGTGTGGTAAGCAGGAAGAAAGGAGCTGGAATGTAACATGGGCTACTGATGAGTTGGGTCAAGGTGAGAGTTCAGCAGGTCTTGTTCATTCTACATTGAAGTGAAGTCTGAATCTACTTTCATCTTCATCCCCACCATTATGGCCCTAACCCAGGACATGGCCTTCACTCACATGAAATACTGTAAAGCTTTCCTACCCAAATCCCTTTCTCTGGACTGCAGAGCTTTGCACTGTCTTGACATTGCTATAATACACCTGCATTAACCACACCCCTTATCCCAGTCATGATGATTTTCTTATGACCCTTGAAGAAGACACGTTGTTACCAACTTCAGACTTTAACCCTTGCTGCTTCTCTACCAGAAGTTTTTCCCCTTTTCTTTGGATGACTAACTTATTCTCATTATTTAAGTATCTCTTCTTCAGAAAAGATTTTCTTAACAATCCTATTCAAAATAAACCACCCTCATCACTCTCTACAGCATCACCATAGATTAAATATTATTTATTTATCACCTATCAAGTCCACCGGGACACAACCCTAACTGTTCTGGCTCAACATTACATCTGTAGTGCATAAAACAATGCCTGTGTTTACTAAGTGCTGAGAAGTTCTGGTTCTACGGACACATGACTATAGGTAAATCCAGGCTATACAGTTGGATAGGAAAGGCCCTGAGTGACAGACTGAAGAATTTAGGTCTTCCTCTGTGACAGTAGAGGTTTGCTGAGTGAATGTGTTTTCTCTTCCTTCTCAGCTTCTTCTTCAGCTACCTAAGTTCCCACTCGTTCATCATGGCTCAGCTCAGGCCCTACCTTATAATGATGGTTATCCTTGATCACATCTGGAAATGATTTTTTCTCTTCTTTGAATCCTGGGCTTTAAAAAAAATCTATTATTTATGTTGTTTTTGATACTAATCATCTGCCACAAAAAATTACTTGGTATTTTTCCATCTCCCTAAATTTAGCATTTCAAAAAGTTGTCTGAATCTTTTAAGAATGTCACATATGACCCATGCCCTGCGGTTCTTGCCATGTCTCTTATAGGTCTGAGACACCTCAGGAGTTTCTTGTGTGCTATTTGGTTATTTTTAAGATATTTAATATTATTTCAATTTCGTTGTGTGAATTGTCCTGAATTCAACACATATTTACTGTGTGCCTAGAGTGTGCTGTGTTCTGTGGCATATAAAGATGAGAAAGGTACAGAGTCTCTGCACTCAGGAAATCCATGACCAACCTAGGAAAAGCAGGTGCATATAATTAAAATCAGGTGTAATAATTAAAGTGCTGTTATATAAGTTTGCGCTGACTGCAATGAGACCGTGAATGAGACATCAACTGATTTCATCAGAAGTGAAAAAGGGTGGTTGTACAAAGATAGGAAACTCAATTGAGCTGGGACCATGGGCAGGTTGTGCAGCGTTGCCTGGGGACAAGGCATTCCAGTTGGAAGAATGGTATGGGCCAAAACTCAGTGGTGTGAGTTTGCTGATGACTCTGTGAATAGCCTATAAACTTGAGTGGCTTGAGCACAGGGTGCAGAGGTAGAAAAAGAATAGCTGAGGATAGGAATTAATTTTAAAAATTTTTGCATGTTTTAGAAGAAAGAGCACATGCAAAGGTGACGTTATACATAGCTCTTCCCAAACCAATTGCATTAGAGCTAATCTGTATAATGAGTTCCCAGGGGGTGATAGCATTGGACTGATCCTACAGGCAACTCACCTTTTTCACGGTGAGTGCACCCCAGTCTGTAAAGCAGCCTGGAGCTGGCAGAACTGTCTCTGTTTCATCTTGCTTCCATTTGTTTACACTATTACGAAGTTTACATAGCCTAACCTGGATGGGCTGAGCAGAAATGTGAGCCCTGGGTTTGATTCAGTGTGATTCACCTTTAAAGCATTCCTGAATTTAAAGCATTTGACATTAGCAACTAGAATTTCAGTTATCTGGGATGTGCTTGCCCCATGGATGTGGCTTGTGGACAACATATGGCAGATGATGTTTATAGTGAGGTGAACAGGATGTTCATCCTGAGACACTGCCAGCGGTTCTGTCGGGATCGTACAGGTGTCTGCATAGTCAGGCAGGGTCAGGCCAACATGTCGCCTTTGGCAGATCAAGAAGGATCAGCCTAGTGCCCTGGTGCCTTAACGGGGAAGGGGAGGCTGAAGGTGGAGCAGTAATACTCCAAATAGACTGTGCTTTTCCAGGACTTGATTACACTGCTTTCTGATACAAAAGAATATGTACTTAGAAGCTGGCAACATTCACTAACTTCTAATTCCTAATCTGGGTAGACCAAGGCTTTAACAGCTCTTAATTTGCTTTAACCACACACTGAAACATGATGGCAAGGAGAGAGATTAGCAACGTTTCTCCCTCACACTGGAGAGACGATGCTCCAAAGCAGCCATTATCTGGTGACTGACAGGGACTTGGTGGATACACATCCCACAGCATCCTTGCTCCTTTGCACAAATGATTGATTCTGAGGTGTGCCCTGTATTGTCCCCAGAGTCCCCCTGAGGGATTGAGCTTCAGTCATCCACAGCAAAACTGTGATCTATAACACACCCTCTCCTGGCTGCCCACTCTTCCCTGACTCACTTCCCCCTTCCCAATTGTTGCCTTCTGGTGTCACCTTCCAATTATCCACCTGCCCTCAAATCTCTGTCTCATTCCTTTGGAGGAATCACCTAGTATAGCCAGAGTAGACTTAAAGAATAGAATATGGCCACAGGAGCTTTTAAGAAAAGGTAGATTTGGCTGGGCGCGGTGGCTCAAGCCTGTAATCCCAGCACTTTGGGAGGCCGATGCGGGTGAATCACGAGGTCAAATAATCGAGACCATCCGGGTCAAAATGGTGAAACCCCGTCTCTACTAAAGATACAAAAAATGAGCTGGGCATGGTGGCGCGTGCCTGTAATCCCAGCTACTCAGGAGGCTGAGGCAGGAGAATTGCCTGAACCCAGGAGGCAGAGGTTGCAGTGAGCTGAGATCGCGCCATTGCACTCCAGCCTGGGTGTCAAGAGTGAAACTCCGTCTCAAAAAAAAAAAAAAAAAAAAAGAAAAGGTAGATTGAACATTACAGACATTTACTGAAAACACATTGTAAGCCAGGTTCTCTACTGGACACTTGTTGTCCCTTCACCTCCCTTCAGCACTCATCTCTGCACAGCGAAGCTGCCCACCACATAGCTTTTCTGGCCTCAAGAACACACTCTGTCTGCAAACTGAACAACTCAGAACTGAGGTGGAATGAATATTTCTGAGGCAACTCTCAGTCAGGGATGGATGGCAATGACTAGGTGAATAAGTACATCCCTCACCCTTAGGAGAGGTAGCTCTCAGGCACAGCTTCACTATTTCCCAGAGGTGCAGGCAGGATCAGGATAGTCTCCAATGTCCACAGTAGGACCCTGACCATTAGCACACTTTGTGAGCTGCCTCCTCTTTTCTCTCTTCCTTCTCAAGCCCACTACCAGTGCTCCCTGAGACCTTCTCCCAGACAAACCACTTGCATCCAAATCTTTGTCACAGAAACTGCTTCTAGGGGAGGCCAAAACATAAGACAACACATGTATCTCATTTGATGCTAATAATAAACAATGGAGTCAGATAATATAAAAATGGTAACGCTTACTCATTCTTCCAAGTACTTTACACATATTAACTAGTTTGAATCTCACATCACCATAATAATCACGGTACTAAAATTATGCCTGTGTATGGATGAGGACAGCAAGGCATGAAGCATTAACAGTGTGGCCTATGGTAGTCTATGGCAGAGGAGCCAGGATTCTAGCTCAGGCAGTCTGGCACCAGAATTGACCCTATTTTTCATTTAAGGAATCAAGACTCAGAAACATTAATTAATGTTGCAAAGGTCCCATGATGACAAGCAACAAGGCTGAGATCAGAACCCATGTGAGAAGTGATAAGAGGTACGCTTTCCTCAGTGAGTCAATGAACTTTCCCTGCTGTTGTTAAAAAACATTTACCCGAGTCCCTGAATGGATCTCTGTTGCTCTAGAGCAACAGGCCTGGGCATGTGGAGCCCCATCCAGTGGTAGCCTGGCTCACTACACCCCAAATTTTTGTGCTGAGAGGGAAACAAAGCCCACTGGGGTACTGTAGGGGGATTCCTACAGGCCACCAAGTAGCCTGAAGCTACCCACTGCTTCCACCTGGATGTTTTCCAATATGTGAAATTGCTTAATAAGGAAAGCAAAGATCTTGTTTTCTATGTTTCTGATCTTTCTTTCTAGTAAAATGGTTAGTGCTTGATGAATGTATTGTTCTTCAAAAGAAAAGGGAAAACAAGGAAGGTTTGGACATTGAAAGATTGAAGACTCTAATTTCCAGAATTCTTCTGTGGATCACCTCTAAGTCACTAACCACATCAGTAAAAAGAAAACACTTGAGTCACAGCTCTTTGCAGTCTGATGCCTCGTTCACACCAGAGCTATGCCACTTCTTAGCTGTGTGAATTTAGCAAAATTATGTCACCATTCTGAGCCTGACTTTTATTAAAGTAAGAATAACAATGGTGCCAGCTATGCCATCCTGGGGTGAGGATCGAAATGGGGCAAGGCATAGGGAATATTTTGTGGATAGTAAGATGGTATGATATACTAGCGACATTGAAGGATTACAAAGCAGACTATGGGTTCCTTCTCTTAATTTTGCCAATATTAATTAGTATAATAACTATTTACTGAGCATATTTGAGTTCTCAGACACTGCTCTAGGTTCTAAGAACAGAGTAAATAAACAAATGAAACCAGGTTCAGTGGCTCATGCCTGTAATCCCAGCACTTTGAGAGGCTGAGACGGGTGGATCACGAGGTCAGTAGAATAAGACCATCCTGGCTAATACGGTGAAACCCTGTTTCCAGTAAAAATACAAAATATTAGCTGGGCATGGTAGTGTGCACCTGTAGTCTCAGCTACTCGGGAGGCTGAGGCAGGAGAATCTCTTGAACCCAGGAGGCGGAGGTTGCAGTGAGCCGAGGTTGCACCACTGCACTCCAGCCTGGGCAACAGAGTGAGACTCCAAACATAAAATATGTCTCAAAACATAAAATAAACAAATGAAATTTCCTGCTACACATTCTGGTGTAAACAAAGGAAACCATTTAGTTTGTTAGAAGGTGGTAAGTCCCAAGGGGAACAGATGAGCAAGGAAGGGCAGAGGAAGTACTAGAAGAAGTGCTGCACTGTCACGTAAAGTGGTCCAGGAAAGGGCTCATTAAGTAATATTTGGGAAAAGAGGCGAGCAACTCAAAATAGATTAAAGACTAAAACATAAGACCGAAACTGTAAAAATCTTAAAAGAGAACATAAGGGAAATGCTCCTTGACATTAGTTTTGGCAATGAATTTTGACATCAAAAGTACAGGCAACAAAAGCAAAGATAAATAAGTGGCACTACATCAAACCAGAAAAGTTCTTGTGCAGGAAAGAAAACAGTCAACAAATGAAATGCAACCTATTGAATGGGAGAAAATATTGGGAAACTGTATATCGGATAGGGGACTGCTATTCAAGATCTGCAGGGAACTCAAACAACTAAACAGCAAAACCAACCAATCAGCCAAACACATAACCAATTAAAACAAGAGAAAAGGATCTGAATAGATGTTTTTCCAAAGAATAAATACAAATGACCAACAGGTGCATGACGTGGTGCTCGCCATGACTACAAATCAGGGAAATGCAAATGAAAATCACAAGATATAGCCTCATACTTGTTAGGATAGCTGTTAACAAAAAGGCAAAAAATAACAAGTGTTGGTGAGAATATGGAGAAAATGGAATCCCTGTATTAGCTGGAGGAAATGTAATTTCGTGCAAGTCTTATAGTGAATAGTATAGAGGTTCCTAAAAAGTTAAAAATAGAACCACCATATGATTCAGCAATCACTCTGCTGAATATACACCTAAAAGAAATAAAAGCAGCATGTCTAAAAGATATTTGCACGCCATATTCTTTACAGTATTATTCACAATAGGCAAGATACGGAAGCAACGTTAGTGTCTGTCAATAGATACCAGGATACAGAAATCGTGTGTGTATATGTGTATGCATATACAGGAAATATTATTCAGGCTCAAGAAAGAAGGCAATCTTGCCATCTGTGACAACATGGATGAACCTGTAGAACATTATTCTAGGGGAAATAAGGCAGACACAGAAAGACAAATACCCCATGGTCTTACTTATGTGTGGAATCTACAGAAGTTGATCATTAGAAATAGAGAGTATAACAGTGGTTACCAGGGGCCAGAGGTGGGGAAATTGGGGACTATGTATCAGAATTGTAAAATGAATATGTTCTGGAGATCTAATATACAGTATGGTGACTAGTTAATAATAATGCATTGCATACTAGAATTTTCTAAGAGTAGATGTTAAGTATTCTCACCAAAGAAGGGAAATATGTGAGGTGATGGATAGGTTAACTTGATTAGGGGAATCATTGTACAATGTATTCATATATCAAAACATCAGGTTGTACATCTTACATATATACAATGTTTACTCGCCAATCATACTTCAGTAAAGTTGGGGAAGGGGAAGACTTTAAGATGCAGATCACGAAGGAATAAAATAAACATGTCTGAGACACTTTGGTAAACACTACTCTGGTGACTAGTCAATCTAACCACACTCTTGAGCATTCCATGGCTATGAAACAAGCAGAGTGTGCCCCAACCCAGCACAGAGAACAGTGACTTTAGTTGGTCCTCATTCTGAGCATGCTGCTCTAAACTACTTGTATCTAACAAATTCTGATATCTGGAGCTCCAGTTTGTGAAACCTGGGAATACAGCCCAAAAAGTTTGTGTAAAACTGGCAGCTTGGGAGAATTATTCTGCAGAGCCAGCAACCATTGCAGACTCTTGAGTTTCTGTTTGGGCTGTAATCATGAGGGAATTTATGCACAAGGTGAGTATGGAGCTGGCAAGTCCTTCCCATTAATATCTACACAGAAAGCTTTTCTTTTCAGCAAGCTGCTTCTGACCATGAGAAAATCAGTTGCATTCCTGGCACTGTAGAACCAAACCTTGACAAGTTCAGCAGCATCCTCAGCATCACAGAACTATGAAGGGGTCAGCAGCATCCCAGCACCAAAATCACAGCACCTCCAATAGCACCAAAGCATTAAAAGGTCAACGGTGACCCCAGTATGATAAAATGGGCCCAACAGTAGCCTCAGACCATATGTGGATCACCTGAGGAGCAATCATATTTACAGTGTTCGTCACTGCTAATGCTCTGCAGAAACTGCATTTGAGATGTAGAGAGTGAGAATCAGAGCACTGAACAGAATTCCCAGGCAATACTTTGTCCTGAGTCCTACTGAACATGTGTTAGACATAAGTTGCTATGCTTGCCTTCATAGTCACTCTACTTTTAGCAAATCAAGCATAAGGGATTGAATGTGTTTCAGCTGCTCTGGGATGTCTCTTTGCAACTCACAGATGACATAGGAGACTCGGAGGCAGAGCACAAGATCAGGGTTCTAATCCCATGCATGTCTATCCGGGGACCTGAGGCAGGAGGCTAAGTTCTCTGCATTTCCATGTTTCCATTTGTGTGATAAGAAAGTAGGTCTTCATGTCTAGTAGGGATTTTCCTAAGGCTAGACCATACTCAAAGGAGAAAAGCTGTTATTCAAATCTACACAAGCAGGACATCTCACCAGGGTTTGGGCTTCTGTGCAAACAATGTTCAGGTCCCACTGGATAGTTAAAAATCTCTCCGTGGGAATTTATATTAATATGCAAATGAATTGGGCTTTGAGCTTCTAGACCACCAGACAGCCAACATTTTCACCTGCTCCCTGCTCATCTCATCTGTATTGCTCATTGAATTCTTCCCAGTAAATATGTTTTTTCCACTGCTTTCAATTAGAACTAGCTGTACCCCAAGTGGAGACAAAAGAGGGTTTTTAAATATTTAGATTTATTTTGAGTGTTTCTTTAAATTACTTTTGAATTGATGAGCACTGAACTATATGGCAATCACAGTGCTAAGTGTGTTTACATGTATTTTCCCTATTGAATCACATCTCTATGAGGTAGGTATTACAAGACAAGTTTGCTATTTTTTTTTTTTTTTTTTTGAGACAGAGTTTTGCTCTTGTTACCCAGGCTGGAGTGCAATGGTGCGATCTCGGCTCATCGCAACCTCTGCCTCCTGGGTTCAGGCAATTCTCCTGCCTCAGCCTCCCAAGTAGCTGGGATTACAGGCAGCGCCACCATGCCCAGCTAATTTTTTGTATTTTTAGTAGAGTCGGGGTTTCGCCATGTTGACCAGGATGGTCTTGATCTCTTGACCTCGTGATCCACCCACCTCGCCCTCCCAAAGTGCTGGGATTACAGGCATGAGCCACCGTGCCCAGCCCGAGTTTGCTATTTTTAAATGATAAATTTGGAGCTCAGAGAAATAAGAAATCCACAAAAGTCACACAGCTAAAATGTGGTAATGTCAACCCCAGTCTGATTTCAACTCCTTAAACTAACCACAAAGCAATATTAGCTAACTATTGCTGCAAAACAAGTTATTCCCAAACTTAACAGTTTATAACCACAAACACTGATGATCTCACCCAGCTTCTGAGGTCAGGAATCTGAGAGCATTTTAGATGGATGGTTCTGGTTGAGAGTCTCTTGTGAAATTATGGTCAAGATGTTTACCGGGGCCACAGTCATCCCAATGGTTTGATGAGTTAGAAGAGCCAACATCGATGTCAGCAATTAACTTCAGTTTCCACCATGCAGTCATGCTCATTGGGCTGCTTACAGTCACAGAGCTAGCTTCACCACAGTGAATGACATGAGAGACAGGAAGATCAAGACCAACAGAGAAGTCACAGCAGGTATACAATTTAATCTTGGAAACATGTCTTCACTTCTATCATGTATTATTGGTCACAGAGACCAACCCTAATATAACATGGGAGGGAACTGTACTAGGACATGAAAACAAGGAGGCAGAGATTACTGCGGGCCACCTTGCAGGTTAGCTACAATTACGTACCAGAGTTTTATGCCATCACTTAAAAGGGACTCAACAGACCCCTTGGTTTCAGGTTTCCCTACCCGCTAAATACAGGCATGTAGAATGTAGAGGATGACATATCTAGTCATCATTGCCTGAATTCAGAGACCAGGAAAAAGAGAGCGAGAAGGGCTACATTAAATTAATTATTTTTGCCTCCTTCACAGTGCCCCTAATGACAGAGATTGGATACAATGTGGTGAGGGTAGTTAACTACTCTCAGGACACCCTGGCCCCTGCCTCTGCCATTTTTGATGAGAAGAGAAAGAGAGAGAGAGACAGAGAGAGAGAGAGAGAATGTATTTCCAGACTCCCTAAACACAGACTTGCCATCAAATTTAGTACTATTTTTCTCATAACATGGCAGGACATTATCAAGCTTGGGAACTGAGAAAACACGATGAGAGGAGAAAGGGAGAACGAACCATAAATGTTGGAATTATTCCACAGCACCAACAAATGATAAACTCCTGCTGTTCCTCACATAGATCTGTAACCACAATTGCACTTGTCCCTTTTAAAAATAGCAGTTGGAGTCTAGAATATTTCTAAGACAGTAGAGTGTCATCTTCATTTTTAAACATGAATAAGCTACACAGATGAAGCCTGTGGGGGCTAAAGCATTGGAGAGACACAGAACAGAGAACGAGTCAGGAGTAAAATTTACCAGGACTTCAAGAAAAGGGTTGTTTATTCATGTATTCTTTCAACTAGCACTCAGGGAGCCTTTATTATGAGATAGCTACTAGGCATTTAGGGGGGTATAAAAATATAGAAAGCACTGTCCTTGCTCTCCAGAAATGAAATACTATAGATGGATTCCCAAAGATTTAATAGACAGATATATCCTCAATCATTTATTCATTTATAATATTGTTATGTCAGGCATTTTGCTAGACAATGGTGTGGCAAAGATGAATAAAAATGTTATATCTGTTCTTCAGAGCCCACAGTCATGCAGTGGGGGGATCAGGATTGAGGTGGATCCAGAATAATAAGAGGAAAATAAAGAAGTGGCACCTAAATTAGTTTGGGGAAGAAGATGATGGGACAGGTGCTAGGGAAAGTGGTAGTGCATCTGAGTCTCAAGAAGAGAGTTTAAATCAGTATTTAAGTTTGCATCAGTGTAAGTGAGTTTCCAGCTATCTGCCTATCTTATTAATGTGGCATGACTCAGAGGTACAATTGTAGTGTGAGTCCCAGCTAGACTACTTTTTAGCTGTGCAACCTTTGGTAAGTTAACTTCTTGATGCCTCCATTTCCTCATTTGTAAAATGTAAATAATCATAGCAATTAACCTTTATGATCATTATGAGAATTAAATGAGTTAGTCTCTTTAAAGTCCTTTAAAAAAAAAGTACCCAGCACATAGTGACTTCAATGTAAGTATCAGTTATCTACACAGAGAGACTAACGTTTTCCTCTGGAATGTCTCCTAGACAACACTTCTCAGGTATGTTTCTGGGTCTTGGGAATTAAAATTAAAATGGGAAAGCCTTATGATGCTAGTTTTGAGAGTTCTCTAAGAGATGAGGTGATGAGTCTTTATGGCTTCCCATTGGGAGAATCCAGAGTTGCAACCTCTTTGGCAGGCAGTATTCCTTTTTTGGCAGGAATCAGGAATTCCAGATTCTTCACGGTATCAGAGGCCTTGAGGAGGAAGCAGTTGTACTAATAAATTCACAGTTATTCTGGCTTGACTGACTGCAACCTGGGAGAGCAGGAGCACACTGGTGAGTCTACAGTAGTTTTCTGTTGTGTAGAAAATGGCAAATAAAAACCTTGCTTTAATCTTCACAGCCGAGGACTCAAGATGGCGCTGTGAGAACAACCCAGGATTGGAGCTCTTCTCGTTGAATCCGCAAACGGTGAGTCAGAGCGGCATTTCCAGACTGATCTTTGTTGCCCACAGAACGGGGAAACTCCCAAGTATAAAAAAGACACGGGACGCCAGGCAGTAGGTCTGCCTGGTGAAGCCGGCAGCCGGGGCAGCGGCGGCCGGCCCTACCCAGCAATCCCCACAGGGCGCGCTTGTCCGGGTGCCCTGTTGAACCAGCAACCTGAGACTTGAGAGGGCTGGACTTGAGACTGAACGAGACTTGGACACTAGGCCAGCCCAGGGGATTGCAGGGATTGGGATACCCAGTGGGACGAACAAAACCGCGATTTCAAACTATCCCGAGCAGACGGTCCGAGATGCTCTGTGGGGGAGGGGCGTCCACCACTACCGAGGCAACCCACCCCAACTGAGATACACGCCCACTGCTGACGCAGCCAGCTGTTGCCGAGGCAACCCGCCCCAACTGAGATACACGCCCACTGCTGACGCAGCCAGCCGTTGCCGAGGCAACCCGCCCCAACTGAGATACACGCCCATTGCTGACGCAGCCAGCCGTTGCCGAGGCAACCCGTCCCTACTGAGATACACGCCCACTGCTGACGCAGCCTGCCGTTGCTGAGGCAACACGCTACAACGAAGAGACTCCGCCGCAGGGCGTGGCGGAGACCACAGCAGAGCCGGCAGGAACAGCGCGAATCACACAACAGCAGGGCGGAGCCTCGACAGCCAAACAGTGCCTAGTCTGCCTTCTAGCTGGGCAGGACACCTGATCGGACATCCAAAAATAAAGCCCAAACCCCTCAACACAGAGCATTTGAGAAAAAAAAAAAAGGGTTTTTTAATGACCTCTGTTGCAGCAGAATAAAACATAGCAGCCCTGAATGAACAACAGAGCGCACAGCTCAGCAATTAAACCCCTATAAAGTACAAACTGTCTCCTCAAGCAGCTCCCTGACCCCTCTATATCCAAAAGACTGACATTAGGCAGGCATCATCCTGGGACAAAGAGAGCAGAAAAAGAAACTGGTAGCATCCCTCGCTGTGCCACAGCTACTAGAGGTGCACACCAGACGAGCAGGGTCTGGAGCGGACCTCAGCAGTCGTACAGCAAAGGGGCTAGACTGGTAGAAGGAAAACCAAGCAACAGAAATACTTCATCATCAACATTCTGGGTGTCCACTCAGAGACCCAAACGAAACGTCAGCAACTACGCAGACGACCAGCAGACAAATCCACAAAGATGGGAAGAAACCAGCGCAAAAAGGAGGAAAACACCTGAAACCAGAACACCTCGCCTCCTAGAAAGGACCAAAACTCCTCACCAGCAAGGGAGCAAAGCTGGACGGAGAATGACTGTGACGAAATGACGGAATTAGACTTCAGAAGATGGATAATGAGAAACTTTGGTGAGCTAAAAGATCATGTATTAAATCAATGCAAAGAAACTAAGAACCTTGAAAAAAGATTTGAAAAAAGATTCGAGGAAATGATAACAAAAATGGATACCTTAGAGAGGAATATGAATGAATTAAAGAAGCTGAAAAACACAATACGAGAACTTCGCGAAGCAAACACAAGTTTCAATAGCCGAATTGACCAAGCAGAAGAAAGAATATCTGAAGTCGAAGACCAACTCAATGAAATAAAACGAGAAACCAAGATCAGAGAAAAAAGCGCAAAAAGGAATGAACAAAGTCTCCAAGAAATGTGGGACTATGTGAAAAGACCTAACCTACGTTTGATAGGTGTACCAGAAGGGGACGAAGAGAATGAATCCAAGCTGGAAAATACTCTTCAGGACATCATCCAGGAAAATTTCCCCCACCTAGCAAGACAAGCCAACACTCAATTGCAGGAAATACAGAGAACACCACAAAGATATTCCACGAGAAGAGTAACCCCAAGGCACATAATCGTCAGATTCAACAGGGTTGAAATAAAGTACAGAATACTAAGGGCAGCCAGAGAGAAAGGTCAAGTCACCCACAAAGGGAAGCCCATCAGACTCACAGCAGATCTCTCGGCAGAAACACTACAAGCCAGAAGAGAGTGGGGGCCAATATTCAACATTCTTAAAGAAAAGAACTTTCAACCCAGAATTTCATATCCAGCCAAACTGAGCTTCAGAAGTGAAGGAAGAATAAAATCCTTTGCGAACAAGCAAGTACTCAGAGATTTTGTCACCACCAGGCCTGCTTTACAAGAGCTCCTAAAAGAGGCACTACACATAGAAAGGAACAACCAGTACCAGCCATTCCAAAATCACACTGAATGCTAAAGAGCTTCAACATAATGAAGAATCTACAACAACTAACAGGCAAAACAGCCACTTAGCATCAAAATGGCAGTATCAAATTCACACATAACAATATTAACCCTAAATGGAAATGGACTAAATGCATCAATCAAAAGACACAGACTGGCAAATTGGATAAAAATCCAAAACCCATCAGTGTGCTGTATCCAGGAAACCCATCTCACATGCAAGGACACACAAAGGCTCAAAATAAAGGGATGGAGGAAGATTTACCAAGCTAATGGAAAGCAAAAAAAAGCAGGAGTTGCAATTCTCATCTCTGATAGCATAGACTTTAAAGCAACAAAGATCAAAAGAGACAAAGAAGGCCATTACATAATGGTAAAAGGATCGATACAACAAGAAGAGCTAACGATCCTAAACATATATGGACCCAACACAGGAGCACCCAGATACATAAGGCAAGTTCTTAAGGACTTACAGAAGGACTTAGACTCCCACACAATAATAGTGGGAGACTTTAACACTCCACTGTCAATACTAGACAGATCAACCAGACAGAAAATCAACAAGGATACCCAGGGCTTGAACTCAGACCTGGAGCAAGCAAACCTGGTGGACATTTACAGAACTCTCCACCCCAAATCCACAGAATACACATTCTTCTCAGCACCACATCACACCTACTCTAAAATTGACCACATAATTGGAAGTAAAGCACTGCTCAACAAATGCAAAACAACTGAAATCATAACAAACAGCCTCTCAGACCATAGTGCAATCAAGTTAGAACTCAGAATTCAGAAACCGACCCAGAACCGCACAGCTTCATGGAAACTGAACAACTGGCTCTTGAATGTTGACTGGGTAAACAACGAAATGAAGGCAGAAATAAAGAAGTTCTTCGAAACCAATGAGAACGAAGACACAACGTGCCAGAACCTCTGGGACACATTTAAAGCAGTCTCTAGAGGAAAGTATATAGCAATAAGTGCCCATATGAGGAGAATGGAGAGATCCAAAATTGACACCCTATCGTCAAAATTGAAAGAGCTAGAGGAGCAAGATCAAAAAAACTCAAAACCCAGCAGAAGACAAGAAATTACTAAGATCAGAGCTGAGCTGAAGGAGATTGAGACACGAAAAACCCTTCAAAAAATCAATAAATCCAAGAGCTGGTTTTTTGAAAAGATCAACAAAATAGACAGACCACTAGCCAGATTGATTAAAAATAAAAGAGAGAACAACCAAATAGATGCAATAAAAAATGATAAAGGGGAAATCACCACAGATTCCACAGAAATTCAAACCATCATCAGAGAATATTACAAACAACTATATGCGCATAAACTAGTAAACCTGGAAGAAATGGATAAATTCCTGGACTCCTGTGTCCTCCCAAGCCTAAACCAGGAGGAAGCTGAAACTATGAATAGACCAATAACAAGGTCTGAAGTCGAGGCAGCAATTAAGAGCCTACCTCACAAAAAAAGCCCAGGTCCAGATGGGTTCACAGCCGAATTCTACCAGACACACAAGGAGGAGCTGGTAGCATTCCTTCTAAAACTATTTCAAACAATCCAAAAAGAGGGAATCCTTCCCAAATCATTTTATGAGACCAACATCATCCTGATACCAAAACCCGGCAGAGACCCAACGAGAAAAGAAAACTTCAGGCCAATATCCATGATGAACATAGATGCAAAAATCTTCAATAAAATATTGGCAAACCGATTGCAACAGCAAATCAAAAAACTTATTCATCATGATCAAGTAGGATTCATCCCGGGGATGCAAGGCTGGTTCAACATACGCAAGTCTATCAATGTAATTCACCACATAAACAGAACCAAAAACAAAAACCACATGATTATCTCAATTGACGCAGAGAAGGCATTTGACAAAATTCAACAGCCCTTTATGCTAAAAACCCTCAATAAACTCGGTATCGATGGAACGTATCTCAAACTAATAAAAGCTATTTATGACAAACCAACAGCCAATATCATACTGAATGGCCAAAAACTGGAAGCATTCTCTTTAAAATCCGGCACTAGACAAGGATGCCCTCTCTCACCACTCCTATTCAATATAGTACTGGAAGTTCTAGCCAGAGCAATCAGGCAAGAAAAAGAAATAAAGGGTATTCAAATAGGAAAGGTGGAAGCCAAATTGTCTCTATTTGCAGACGACATGATAGTATACCTAGAAGACCCCATTGCCTCAGCCCAAAAACTCCTGAAACTGATAAACAACTTCAGCAAAGTCTCAGGATATAAAATCAATGTGCAAAATTCACAAGCATTCGTCTACACCAATAACAGACTTAAAGAAAGCCAAATCAAGAGCGAACTGCCATTCGCAATTGCTACAAAAAGAATAAAATACCTTGGAATACAACTCACAAGGAACGTAAGGGACCTCTTCAAGGAGAACTACAAACCACTGCTCAACGAAATCAGAGAGGACACAAACAGATGGAGAAACATTCCATGTTCATGGTTAGGAAGAATTAATATCGTGAAAATGGCTATACTGCCCAAAGTAATTTACAGAATCAACGCTATCCCCATCAAGCTACCATTGACTTTCTTCACAGAACTGGAAAAAACCACCATGAACTTCATATGGAACCAAAAGAGAGCCCGCATAGCCAAGTCAATTCTAAGCAAAAAGAACACAGCAGGGGGCATCACACTACTGGATTTCAAACTATACTACAAGGCTACAGTAATCAAAACAGCATGGTACTGGTACCAAAACAGAGATATAGACCAATGGAACAAAACAGAGGCACCGGAGGCAACACAACATACATACAACTATACAATCTTTGATAAACCTGACAAAAACAAGCAATGGGGCAAGGATTCCATGTTTAACAAATGGTGTTGGGAAAACTGGCTAGCCATGTGCAGAAAGCAGAAACTGGACCCCTTCCTGACACCTTACACTAAAATTAACTCCAGATGGATTAAAGACTTAAACATAAGACCTGGCACCATAAAAACCCTAGAAGGAAATCTAGGCAAAACTATCCAGGACATAGGAGTAGGCAAGGACTTCATGAACAAAACACCAAAAGCATTGGCAACAAAAGCCAAAATAGACAAATGGGACCTAATGAAACTCCACAGCTTCTGCACGGCAAAAGAAACAGTCACTAGAGTGGATCGGCAACCAACAGAATGGGAAAAAATTTTTGCAGTTTACCCATCTGACAAAGGGCTGATATCTAGAATTTACAAAGAACTCAAGCAGATTTACAGGAAAAAAACAAACAAGCCCATTCAAAAGTGGGCAAAGGATATGAACAGACACTTTACGAAAGAAGACATATATGAGGCCAACAATCATATGAAAAAATGCTCATCGTCACTGGTCATCAGAGAGATGCAAATCAAAACCACATTGAGATACCATCTCACGCCAGTTAGAATGGCGATCATTAAAATATCTGGAGACAACAGATGCTGGAGAGGATGTGGAGAAAAAGGAACACTTTTACACTGTTGATGGGAGTGTAAATTAGTTCAACCATTGTGGAAGACAGTGTGGCGATTCCTCAAGGCCTTAGAAATAGAAATTCCATTTGACCCAGCAATCCCATTACTGGGTATATATCCAAAAGACTATAAATCGTTCTACTATAAGGACACATGTACACGAATGTTCATTGCAGCACTGTTTACAATAGCAAAGACCTGGAATCAACCCAAATGCCCATTGATAATAGACTGGATTGGAAAAATGTGGCACATATACACCATGGAATATTATGCAGCAATCAGAAATGATGAGTTCGTGTCGTTTGTAGGGACATGGATGAATCTGGAGAACATCATCCTCAGCAAACTGACACAAGAACAGAAAATGAAACACCGCATATTCTCACTCATAGGTGGGTGATGAAAAATGAGAACACATGGACACAGAAAGGGGAGTACTAAACACTGGGGTCTATTGGGGGGAAAAGGGGAGGGCCAGTGGGAGGGGGAGGTGGGGAGGGATAGCCTGGGGAGAAATGCCAAATGTGGGTGAAGGGGAGAAGAAAAGCAAAGCACACTGCCATGTGTGTACCTACGCAACTGTCTTGCATGCTCTGCTCATGTACCCCAAAACCTATAATCCAATAAAAAATTTAAAAAAAAAAATCTTCACAGCCTTATTATTTCTTCCTTTCCTCACTCACTGCCTTTGGAAGGCCTAGAGACTGAACCCACTGCAATCAGTGTATGGCATGTATCCAAGTCACTGCTCTACAAAGTATGGAGTAGAAAATCCTATTTGTAGCAAAAGAAGTAAGACAAATTACTATAATGTTTTATCTACATTGTGGCATTATGATAGATGTATGTTATTAATCCATGTCATTTAGCTCCTGATCAGTCTTTGAGGAGGGTCTTATTATTATTCCTATTTTAAGATGAGTGAAGAAATATTCAGAGCAATTGATGGGGTTCTTAGTGTTATTATTATTAATTGGAGGTACTGGTTTTGAGTCTAACTCCATGACTCTAAAGCAAGTGCTCATAACTTCTGTGATATGGGGTATAAGAACTAAGGAGTTACAGAGTTTCCGAGGAGGAATAGAGGAGGAAACAGTGAGAACCTCCCCAGAGAGGTGGTATTTGAGTTGAGTATTAAAGATAGCCAGAGCTTTTAGACATGGAAAGGATAAAGCAGGTCGTCCTAGATAAAGAAATTCTAAAGGTCATAAGGGTATAAATGTTATGAGCCCCCTGGAAGAATATAGAAGAGTCTGGTGAGAGTAAAGCATGGGCATGTGGTAGAAGATAAAGCTGGATATGGACACACTGAAGGAAGGTCATCTGTTCCCTCAATCAAATGGAAATGCAAGCCCATCTTTGCGGTGGAGGGCAGAAAGTGCTAAGGGAATGGCTCCATATTCTACATTGCATCATGAACAGTAGACATTATACCTCTACCAGCCTTTTGCCATGGTTGATGCTTAGTTTATGCATCACTGTCTGAAGACAGTGGCACAGAGTCCAGCTGCTGGGACTCTAGAGATTGCTAGTGCCTTAGCTGTTGAGATTGAACTTGTTCGTGGGAAATGAACAGCAGAAGAGAAATTAGGAAGGAGTTGAATCTTAGACCCAACTGACAGGTCACAAAGCAGAGAGGGTGCCTGGCCATACTGGAAAGGAATTTTTCTGGCTCCCTGTGGCAGCACCGATGATGTCTCATAGCAATGCTAATCTGGATGCAACCATTCCACAGACTGTTTTGCTGAACTGTGATTCATGAAGACATCAAGTCTAGGATTTGTTGTAAGTGATCCTTATCTTTTCCCATATCATTTTAGGCTAGAAATAATCCCCAGCCAGCTGGGATGTCACTTTTAGAGGTAATGTGAATTTAAAAAAACAAAGCTCTGACCTCTTCCTTATGGGAACACACATGGCATTACAGAAAAAAGCATTTGTTTAGGGATCAGCAGTTCAGATTCAAGCCTCAGCTCTTAGAATTAAGCAGTTGTATAATCTTGGACAAAGTGTTTAGCTTCTCTGAGCTTCAGTTAACTGTAGACTAAAAAAGCATGCCTTGCTTTGTATGAAAAGGCCAGCTATCCCAGGGTGGATGTTAGCAGAAATTAGATAGTCCGAATGAAATGAAATGAAAACACACTGCTAGTCTAAAGCAGTGAACATTTAGATTGCATGAGAAATAATAAAGTTATTTTAAACTATGAGGGAAATGTAATCAGTTTCTCCCATCCTGCCCCCTAGAGTATCCAGCAGCAATGTTCATCGGCACTAGTCAATGTCTGTGTTGCTGAGTCTCCCATAAGTATAACAGTTGCTTCCTGTCAGGGGCTGGGACCATGTGTACTCAGAGACTGTGTCATCTCTGCTTCACAGGCAGAAGGGAGAAGAGTTTTGGGCACTACTGGCTTCAGGCACAGTCTTTGATACCTTTACACTCCTTTGTATGGTGACAAATAGTCAAGATGATGACATCCAGATGCATTTAAATTAAGTGTGCCTTGAACCAAGAGCACCTGTCCAAAAGTATGCTGCTTCCCTGCCTTCTCCCTTGGCATAGTTGGGTACTATTCACTTGTAGTTCTATGGCCATGAGAAAGGTAATCTCTGTGCCTCGTATTCTCATATCTGTGATATTAGCCTCACAGTCCTCTTTTCTAGTACTATTATTGTGGAGATTACTTAGATATTATCTATATGGAGAATGGTACATCATTCCTTTACATGGGTCTCAGCCACACTAGACTTAATGCTCCATGGGAGCACAGTGAGGGATGGGAGTGGGTTTGACATGCAGTAGATTAAGCATAAGTGAATCCAGAAAATTCAACTCTCACAGCCAAAGGGGACAGGCAAGGGGCATGTCAGGAGGCTTCTTGGAGGAACAACAACAAAGAAATTGAGACTGGAAGAATTGGAAGTCACAGGCAGGTGAGGAGGAGGGCAGGACTCTAGAGTGTGTCACTCAGCATAGCGACACAATACAGTGAGAGGACAGGTGGTCATCAGTGTGATGAGGGGGAGAAGTGGAAATGTATGCTGAAGTTCTCAAATGCCATGTTAAGTGGCATAGACTGTGTCCCTGAAAGTCAGAACTTTCCAAATTTCAGTCAGTATCAGCCTCACACATTTTGCCAAATCTGAGTATTGCAGTAACTCTTCTTTAATCATTTACTTAATATGGCCTTTAAATGGACTCACCTTCTTTTAAACTAAATAAACTTACTTTATAAGGAAATTCTGTTACCATTGTATATAATAACCTATTCCATTTGTCATAAATAAAAGAAAATGAAACCCATAAAGTGAAACCAAACTATATTATTACACGCTTACTAGGTGCTTTTGCCAACTGACAGCTCTGAGCCCAAGCCTACTACCTCTTGGACAAAAAGGGAAATCAGCAGGTTTTTGAGGAGTATGACAGCCATAAAGCGCTCCTACAGCAAATCTTTCCCTTAGAAGGATGGAGAGGGATCTGGGAAGCTGCTGGTGTGGATCTAACATAAGCTAATGCTGTCACCATGAGTCTCTAAAAGCATTCTCAGAGCTACCAGTGCCAAGTGTCCCATTATTAAAAAAAATCCTGCTGGGGTGACAAGAAAATCTTTGAAATGTTTTGGGAAAGAAAATTTATGCTCTTAGGACATCTTTTAGTGGGGTGTGGATTTATAGGGACAGAGACTGGTCACAGGGAGATCAGGCAGAACAAAGTTGCTGTGTCCCAGGTGATAATGAAGCTCTAACAAGCAAAAGTGCCATAGTTCTAGGGAGAAGAGAAGCCATTGATGGCACATTAGAGGAACATGGATTGTACTTGATGACTGACTGTGCAAAGGATCTAAGATGTCTTCCAAGGGGTCACCTTGGATGAGTGGAAAAATAATGATGACATAGTGAGCTAAAGAACACTGCAGGTGAAGTTCCCATTTTTCTGCAAACTTGTCTAGGAACCTTCTCCTAGGCTCCTACACTCCTTCCAAGTTGCTCAGACCTCTGGGGTGCCCCAGTCAGACCTGGGGAAGAGTTCACACTGCAAACCCATCATCCTGCCTATGGCTATCTCAAGGTGGGGGACAGGCTGAAGAAAAATCACTCTACATTTCCTTTTCTCCACTATTGTACTGTAAAACACTTTCTTCCTCCTCCTCCTCCTCCTCCTCCTCCTCCTCCTCTTCTTCCTCTCCTTCTCCTCCTCCTCCTTCTCCTACTCTTCTTCCTCCTCCTTCTCCTCCTCCTCCTTCTTCTTCTTCTGCTGCTGCCACTGCTGCTACTTCCTATTCCTCTTCCTCTCCCTCTTCTTCTTTTGATGGTGTCTTGCTCTGTCACCCAGGTTGGGACATAGTGGTGCCATCTCAGCTCACTGCAACCTTTGCCTCCTGGGTTCAAGCAATTCTTGTGTCTCAGCCTCTAAATAGCTGGGATTACAGGCATGCACAACCACACCAGGCTAATTCTTCTATTTTTAGTACAGATAGGATTTCACCATATTGGCTAGGCCTTGGACTCCTGGCCTCAAATGATTCACCCACCTTGGCCTCCCAAAGTGCTGGGATTTCAGGTGTGAGTCACCATGGCTGGCTCCTGTTGAAAACTTTTAAAAGGATGGTCAAACACATGGAAAACAAGACCTTCACAATTCACTCAGAAAAATCCCAAGAATACACATGGAGGCATGCAGAGTCCAAGAGCTTACCAATTTTCTTTTTCCAGTCAGTGACCAAGTGAGGTAGAGAAAGTTAGAGGCTAAGTGTATATATTTGCACATTATATAATGTGTTGGTCCTCCTGAAGGAACAATTTTCTTGGCCTCAGGTGACCCTACTTCATGGCTCAGACAGATGTCTTTAATTGCTTCAGTAGAATTCCTGCCCTTTTATTGAGGGGCCAGTAGTTATCACATCAATTTGATACATCCTGAAATGACTCCACTCATCTTATTCTCCCTGATCCAGATGAAAATAACAGCTGGAGGTCACAGCAGAAAGTGGTTAATGAACTAGCCCAGACTATGGTATAAATGACTGTGAACATGTTAACTGTCTAAAATCTAGCAATAAATTAACCTACAGGAATGAGTATCTAATAAAGTTTCAAATCTGTGGGACTTTCTTTTGAAGTGAAAAATGAATTTTCCTGTGAGGCTACCTGAAATCAACGGTCTCCATGGCTCTTAAGTCCATTGATTGGGTAAGCACCAATGTTCTGTAAAGAACATTCCCAGGAATCCAGCCACAAAATCAGCTCTGTTCTGAAACACTTTCATCAATTTCTAAGTATGATTATATTTATTTCAAAGTGAAAACTCATTTGGCGATACTTTAAGTTGAAAACACACTAACAGTGGTGCCAAGAACGCATAAAGGCTTTCTGTGGAAGATCAAAATGTTTTCCAGTAACTTCCTTAGGGTGGCCAAGTGATATAATCTGACATAACATATGGAAATACAAACATACTATCTGAATAGGAAAATGGAAGGGAACACAGGAGAAGATGATAGGCGTTCCGGAATTACAAGGAAACTATGAAGTTCACTATTTAGGGAAAGTAGAGTTTCCCTTTCTGTTATTATACATCAATTTCCTTTAAGTGAACATAATTTGAATCTGTCCTTGTTGACAAATTTCTACTTGAACCTTTTTTACTTGTTGATTCAATGTTGAACATTATCTACTTGAAAGGATTTAAAAGGATGTTTCTGATTAGGTTTAAAGTATTTCTTAGCTACAATACAGGAGGTCAATAGGCTTTGACATTTGTAGTCATTCAGAATCCTCAAAGTCAACACAAGCCAACAGGTCTATTTTCTTTAACTTTCTAAAGGTGATTGGTTTAAGAATATAGCTGCATTACAGCCTGCAATGTTGTATAATCAAAATTAGTGATATGGGATATAGAACATAATCTTTCTCCAACAAGCCATGTTTTCTTGCCCAGAAGCATTTTCTTTGATAGGGCAATTGGTTTATTCATTCAAATCGTAGGGTCTTAAGACAGAAAAGGAACTTTAATGTTAACCCACCACATGCTACTATACCTAGAACAATGGTTTCCAATCCTGGATGTTCAGAATTTCCTGGGGGAGCTTTTAAAAATTGCATATGTCTGGGCTCCACTGCTGAACTACCAAATCCTAATCTGTGGTCGTTTTAACTGAGGCATCAGTGTTTTTAAATCCAGCCTCTCTCCCTCCAAGACGCTGAACAACAGCCAGGATTGGTGACCACTGACTTGGAATTCGGATTCACCTCTACTATTGAAACCTTGTTACTGAGCAGTCAGGTTCAAGCAATGTGACTCATATATAAAAGATACAATTTGTAATATGACCTCTGATGCAGTATTTATTTGCTTTCCTGTTTCCGGTACAAGATGATTTTTGTTTTTCTTTTCTCTACAGCCAGGAGAATAGAATTCGACTCAGCAAGAATAAGGTCTTAGTTGAGCGGAGAGAGAGGATAAGAGGCAAGACACCCCTGATACCACCCTTTCCCTCTCTGTTCCAGGGAAAACTGGTAACATCCTATGTAACCCACTGGGATGTGATCAGAAACTAGAGAGCTGACCCACTAGATCCTAAAGGACTTTGTGCCTTCTGACAGCCAAATCATTGGCTTGAGCAACAATGTACTTCCGCCTGAGGAGTGGGCTACAGAGTCACTGCCAGCCTGTAAACCCTGAAGCATTGTACCAACTTAAATTTATATCCAGTATAGTGGATTTACTTATTGGCACCTGCAATATGTACTTCTTAAGACTCAGAAATCATGTTGTAGCCATTAACTTAATGAGATAATGAATAATTATTGAGCTTCTACTTTTGCCTGACACTGTGGTAGGCATTTTTGTGAACAGAGAATAGAAATTAAGCCCTGATTTCAGAGAACTTCTGTGTTATGCACCTGTGTAAAATAATGGGAAAAAAAGTGAGTTGAACTCTGATTAGTGAGCAGAGATCTCTGGGACTTTGGACAATGATCAAAACTGAAAGTACATATAGCAGAATAAAAATAATAGAATTGGACCAAAACAAAGACATATTAGAAAGGATCTTGAGAATCCAACAGAAGAAGTTACACTTGCTGCATTGAGTCAGTGGGGGATTTGGTCCAATGCCCCAATGATACACGAAGGGGTAGTGAAACTTGAGGATAGGGTAGGGCTGTGTGAGGAAGGAAGGCTGTTGACGTGACTCAGGCAGAGGTAATCACATGATGCTGTGGCAATGGTATTCCATTTTGAATGGGAAAAAAATGATAGAATTAGTCTTTGGGAATGGAGAACAAAGAATAATGAGTCAAAGGAGATACGAGATTTTTAGAGTAAATGAGTGTATAGACAGTCATGGTGGGAAAGAACTCAAAAGTCTGCTTTTAGACATACAGAGTTTTAAGCCATACTAGGATATCTAAATAAAAATTTCCAGCTGGCAGTCAAAGATGAGAGGCCGGAGTCTGAATAAAAGAAGAGATCTTGAGTTTTAGATTAAGAAAGATCTACAAGGAATATAGTCTGAAATGAGAGGACTGATGGATTCTTTAAGAATGAAAACCTAAGAAAAACAGAACAAGAGATTGCAGTCTGGGGAATAGCCTCCAGAGAAGAGATCATCAATAAGTTCTAGATGTTTGTGAGAGATGTGCTGGTGTAGTTATTTATAAGTGTTAATAACTCCTATGTAGTTTTAGTGTGATTGAAATCTCAGACTTTTGCCCAGAGCAACTCCATCTTGTGCTATCGATTCGAAATTTTCCACACAGAATAAAGTACCTTTTGCACATTATCTTATGTTGACCAATTAATTAGCTCTAACAGGACGTTTTTTAAGGGGAGAAATGTATACAAAATGGGGAGAGGCAGTTACTTTTTTAAACTGTGACCTTTATTTTTCATATTTTATTCATCATTTTTTAGCAGATAAGGTTAAACATCTTGTTGTTCAAACTGTATTACAAATTTATTGAATTTGTGGGAAAAACATTGAAACTTAACAGTATTAAGCACTATAAACATATTATTTATTTTTAATCAACATATCATTATTTGTTCTCCAATTACCAGTCAGTCATAGCTCTCTGTATTATTCCAGATTGTGAAATACAGAGCAAGCCAAGGTGCATAACAGAGAATCTATGTAATGGAATTCAACAGGAAATAGCAGAAAATAGTCATTAACTTTCTTTTAGACTTTAAATAATATCACTAACTTATCTGCGCCAATTTCACCTTATCTATAAAACGGGCCTAATGAGAACTGACACGCTCACCTAATAGGTTTCTTATGAAGACTAGAACTAAAAAATGGAATAACTTCCTCATATAGTTTGGCTATGTCCCCACTCAAATCTCATCTTGAATTGTAGTTCCCATAATTTCTATGTGTCATGGGAGCAACTAGGTTGAGATAGTTGAATCATGGGGTCAGTTTCCCCTATCCTGTTCTTGTGATAGTGAGTTAGTTCTCATGAGATCTGATGGTTTGATTAGGAACTGTTCTCCCCTTCACTCATTTTTCTCCTTTCTGCCATCATGTGAAGGACATGTTTTCTTTCCCTTCTGCCATGACTGTATGTTTCCTGAGGCCTCCGCAACCATGTGGAACTGTGAGTCAATTGAACCTCTTTTCTTTATAAATTATCCAGTCTCAGCCAGTCCTTTATAGCAGCATGAGAATTAACTAATATGCTTTCTAAGCCATGAAGCCTATAAGCATGAAAACCATTACACTGTAAATGCTATGGTCACCAGAAAGAGATTCAGCTATTAGCAAAATGGTAAAATAAGCAAAGGAGTGTTTGCAGGGCAAATCCCCAAGCAACTCTGAGGGATTCTGATTGAGAGTGTGACTGAGATTTTCTAATTTTGAGCTTCCCTCAAAAGGAAGCACTCAGAGAAGGGTTTTTGCTCAGATTGTTTACTTGGAAAGCACTGCAAGGGAGTGGGAAAGGAAAACAGGGAGGGAGAAGAGTCATAAAGGTGGCACGAATGAGGTTACTACTGTGAGCAGCAGATGCTCCATCTCACTGGGGACTATTTGGGACACTCCTGAAAATTTTCCACTAGGGGGTAATAAATGTCAGTTACTTAGGCACCAACTTCCATTGCACCCTGGGAGGGTTACTCCTAGGGTCTTTGCATCCAGGCACTTCTAGGCTGTGTTGAATGACAGAAAGCCATGGGGATGTACTTAAATGTCTGCTGGTGACCTCCAGGATAGGTCAATGGCGTTTAGAAGGGGCATCTGAGCATCTGCTTTACAGTCAAACAGACTTTGTTTTTAATCCTGGATCTCCTCCCCATAAGCTGTTCTGTGTCAGCATATCACTCATCTGTCTTAGCTTCAATTTCTCCAGCTGCAAATTGGAAACAACAGTAGCTACCTTGCAGAATGTTAAAGACATTATTACGCATTCTTTCAATGGCATGGGTAGTAGCCAGTACTATTTTAAAATATCCAATGTTCTAGGAAAAGGCTCATGCTATAAAGGTAAGTGAATAAGAGAGATCACATTTATTTGCAGCATGGGTCCAAGTTTGTGAGTTGTATGTGTTTTATATGTAAAGGCAATAATTGGGACAAAATATACTGAGATTAAAGGTGACTAATTCTGGATAATAGATTATTTCTATTTTCTTATGCATAGTTTCTTTTTTGTTCTATGTTTTCTACAAAGGGTATACATTATTCTGTAATCAGGAAAAGGCAAATTTTATAGAACTTGTTTTCCAGATTCCTGTAAAGGTAATAATTATATTAATATAAAAATTGCTTATTATAGTACATGACAGAATGTGTGCTCAACATATGGTCATTATAAAAAAGAAGACGCTGCTAATGTAAGTAACTAATTAGATGACTGGTTACTATTTGTCAGATCCTGTACAAAGCACTTTATGTTTATTTTTTCTTTTAATTCTCGTATCAGTCCTATGTGGTAGGTATTGGTCTTACCACCATTATAGAAAGGGAAGAAACTGAGATTATTAAGAAAGTTGTGGCTTATTTTTAAAAACACTTTCCTATGTCTTGAAACCCCTCAGAATGGCTTTGGCACTTTTAAGTAAATGATTCAGAATGGCATTTGTTCCTTTACTTAAAAAAATTTTAGAGATTGAATATCATTTTGACAATTGCTATGTTAACAGAAAAATGGTTAAAATGAAATGTCAAAGAGTAGCCCTTGGTCACTTCAGTTTGCGAGCAGGCTGTGTGGTCGAAATCAGATGGACTCAGGAGGCTTTCACCGGGGCCTGAAAGGTGAGATTTTTTTTGCATCTCTGAAATGCAGCTATCTTTTCTCACAACAAATGAAAGCTGAAGACAGGCATTTCAGCATGCCAAGACCTCACATCTGAGAGATGAGACTTGAAGAGAAGGCTGCTGCTTGGACAGCTCTATTGCATTAACATAACACCACCACCACAATTCCAGGACACACTCATTATGAGCACAGCATGAGAAATAATAATTAAAAAAAGATTTGTATTAAACTTCATTTTATTTATTTTGCTGACCATAAAGCTGAGGCCCTTCTACTGTTTCTTTCTTATTAATTGTTAGTTTGCTGTGTTCTCTGAAAGCACTTAGGACTTAATTAAAATAATTTAAATGGTCATAATCTGTCAAGCTTACAGTTCCCCTTAAAAGCCATTCTGCTCTCCCCTTAGTGAATTTCATTGTAAAGAAATCAAAGAGAAAAACTCAGGATATTGTCACCATGAAGATAAGTGGGGAAGAGGGTATAGAAAGGGAGGGAGGTGAAAGTGCCTGCATTATTTGAATAGCAGCAAAGCCATTCATAATTTCAGCTTAATTATCTTCAAATGATAAAAGGCTTCAGCTACTGTTTGCCAGAAGTAAAGGCTTTGGAAATAAATACATAGCACTAGCTCTATTTATTTTCATGGCACTTCTCTGATTCTGTTTCTTCTTGGTGGAGAGGATCCAAGAGGGGGGTAGAACGACAACTTTGGTTATGATGGTTTTGATTTAAGGTGGCAAGGATGCTTCTAAGTGTTTTGAACATATACTGTCTTCAATTAAATGGAGGCTTCTGTGTGGATGAGCAAAAGATCTTGTGTCCCAAATAGAAAACAAACATCATTTTCTAGGAAATATAAACACTGCAACTTCTATCAGTGGGTTTATATTTGCAGATTTAGTCCCTTACACAGTGCAAGGAAAACTTAGAGTCAAAAATGCCATGTCACATTGGTTTAATATTATTTTAGCTCCATTTTGTGACATATCCCTTGATTTTACTGATATTTCCCTCATCTTGTTGTAATTTATATTTTCTTGTGGTATTGTGTGCATTATTTTGAGCTATCTTAAGTTATTTTTAGAAAAGAGTAAAGTATAAAAACATTTTTTTAAATAGTACATAGGCAATAGTGAGGTCTCTACTCAATACTCAGAAAGATGGAATGAAAATGTTTGTCTTTAAGGAGTGAAAATAAAGAGAGCCCACTCTAGGCAGAGGAGACTGCGTGCCAGGCAGTATGATTATAGATTGGTTGTTCCACATTGAGAAGGAGTCTTTCAGTAAAAAGTGGTAATTTGCTGTACTCTGAGATACCAACTTAATAGTCTACCACTGTTGCTGAGGGAGTCACTAAACATGGGGAATCACAAGAATTCTGCCAACAGAGGTCTCTATTGTAGGGCAGGGGAGGTTCATCAGACATCACCATGGCCGGGATAAATGATGTTACAAATACCTATTTCCTTTTCTTCTAAATCAATGCCAATGTAGCAACTTTATGATTATTCACTGGGCTTCAGGCACCTTGATAGGGGAACCAGAGACACAAGAGAAAAGCATATTGATTCCTAGAACAAACTGTCTCACTGTAAAATTACTCATTGAATTTCTGGCATATCATTAGTAATGTATACTTAGATAAGAGAGGTTTAACCCCAAAACACTGATCATACCAGTGTGCAGAGAAAGTCTAGTTTCTGTTCCTGTCCGGTTGTGTCCTAGTCTGAATTTATCAACTCATCTAGAAAATAGAGCTTATGTGATTTCTAAGTGGCCAGGCCACAGCCTTCCCTTGTTTATAGCCTCTCCCTGGAGTGTATCTTTGATCGAGTTTCCACAGACTTCTGACTTAATGATTTGACTACAGAAAGCTTATTTGAAAGATAATCCCTAGGATCACGCAAAAAGAATAGAAGGGAGTTCAAGAAGGAAGAAACAAAATCCAATGTGGTCAAATGAGGCTCAGTGCTGCTGGGAGATCCTGGGAGATGGTTGTGAATTGTCCCCCATGAGAAGTGGACTATTTAACCTTCATCACGTTCCTTATTGGCCAGGAATTGTTTCTGAGGACATTACCTCCACAGGACTCTGCCTAGGCTAAGCATACTTCTTCAGTCACAGAAAATCCTCAGATGTCAAATTGCAGGTGCTAGCAGGAGGAAACCCTGGGAGAGTTAGAACAGTGAGCACTGACAAAATCTGGGAGAGTCATCAGCAGAGCCTGCTACAGGTCCTTTAATAATAGCAGCATATGAGACAGCACTCTTGCATTTCCTGTATCCCTACTGATGTTTTGCTATGTACTTACCACATTCATTGAGTGTGATTCTGAATCCTTTAGCATGCTTTAAGAGAGCAATCCATGCTAGATCACTAAAAAGGAACACTAAATGAAGGCTGAGTACTAATGGTGCTTTAAGAAAATAAGAAAAAAATGCACTGAAACTGTGAACATGCAATATCACACAATTTTATCAAACCTCTTTACATTGATGTTATGGTAAGAATTGTTTCCATTTTAAATTATGTGTGGTAATTTGGGAGGTGTGGTAATCAGACCTCAGGGATTCTAATGGCGTTAATGCAGTCCCGAGAATGAAGATCCCAATCAGAGACTAATTAGCTTCCTATCGCCAAGGGCATCGCATGGTTATAGCCACCTCCAGGAGATGCCTTTCCGACGGCCACGCTTTCTTTTCTGGGAATGGGCTCAGCATGTAAGAGTGGACCTGAGGTAGCAATGCTTTCACTGGATGGTCCTGCCCCTTTGACCATGATACTTGAACAAAGTTGTGCCAATCAGAGTTGTGCTCTGAGGAATTTTAATTTTTGGATGAAGAAATCAAGACCAAAACTGATTGTTCCTGAAAAATTTTAAGGTGGTAGAACTTTGGAAGGAGGGTTTGCTATGGTTTGGCTCTGTGTCCACACCCAAATCTCACGCCAAATTGTAATCCTCAATGTTGAAGGAGGGGCCTGGTGAGAGGTGATTGAATCATGGGAGTGGACTTCTCCCTTGCTTCTCTTGTCATAGTGAGTGAGTTCTCAGGAGATCTGGTTGTTGAAAAGTGTACAGCACTCCCCACTTCGCTCTCTCTCCTGCTCCGCCATGTGAAGATGTACCTGCTTCTCCTTCATCTTTTGCCATGATTATAATTTTCCTGACACCTCTGTAGCCATGCATCGTGTACAGCCTGTGGAACTGTGAGTCAATTAAATATCTTTTCTTCATAAATTACCTTGTCTCAGGTAGTACTTTATAGCAATGATAGCAATGTCAGAACGGTCTAATACAGGGTCTCTGTGCTCTTCTAGAATTGAGGTCTTGGTTTTTCTTTCCATTCCAAAGCCAATGTCATTAAACTCCTCCTAAGACTCTAACAGAGTAGACTAAACATGTATTTCTTGCCTTTTTAGCACCTAGCCCCCAATTCTGACTTTCTAACAGGGCCCAGGTTGACATTCAGTTGTCTTTTTTGTGGATAAAATGACCCTACCCCTAAGTCAGAAGAGGGTACTGGTGGGAACAACCCAGTCATTTATTTATTTCCTTTGTCATAGTGACCATCCAGACCAGGTCATCCCTTGGTTCACAGAGATTGGTAAAGGATTAGGCACATGACCCAAATCAAGACCAAAAAAGATACAAGGTGATTTTTTTTTTTTTTGAAAACTAGGGAAAAAATTATTCTTGCTTTTGTAAAGAAGTTTTCCTAAGAAATGGCTTCTTCTCTTAGGGATGATGTTTCACCGATGTGAAGGCTGGTAGTGCTGCAGTCATTTTTCCACCATGAGGGAATGCAGCTTAAAGATGCAACATAAGGAAGGACAGAAAACCATAGAGAAAGTACATACTTTATATCATAACTGATCGATCGTTGAGACTTTCCCTATTGCAAAAATATCTAGTTATCTGAGCCCATAAACCTCCCTTATTGTTTAAGCCTTTTTGAGTTGAATTTTCCATTCCTTGTGGCTATAAGCATGTAGTTTGTCTTAGGTCAGACTTTGCAGAATCAAAGCCTGAGACAAGGATTCATGTGCGAATCTTTTTTTAGGGCAGGGATCCCAGGAGAAACCTGGCTGTATGACATGTAGGGGCGGGAAGAAGAAGAAATTAAACAAGATGTGATATCAGGCAGAGAGTTTCAGTCATATTCTGAAATGGAATCTATAGTAAGTCATTCATAATTTATCTTTAACCCAAAACCAGTGGGCTGGAATCCCATACTCTTACATCATTCAGTGACTGGCTAAAATCTGCCCTAGGGGACATAGAATTCCAGACATTTACAGCTCTCTGTGTAGGAAGATGAAGTGGCTCTAGAAAGGAAGTCTTTCAAAAAGAGTTGCAGGTGCAGGCAAGAGCAAATAGAAGCCAGAAGAGGAATTGATAAAAGTAGTAAAAGGGATTAGGATCGGAGTGAATCTGAGTGGAGCACCAACAGTATTAGCGCACAAATTTATTAGTCTTCAAATAACGTTTATTGATTCCTTTTGTTGAGCACCTACCAATAGAAGCTGTGGTTAACATAGACAAATAAATGGAGTGGTGATAATGAACGTGATGCTTTTGACAAAGTTCAAGGAGTGTGTAGGTGTCGATGCCACAATAGCTAATGGAAATCTTTAAAGAATCTGCAGCATAGTGTCCTAGAGAGACTCCAAGATAGCATCCTTGACTCTCCCCTCTTGCTATTTTATGGTTTTGTGTAGTCCTCTCCAACGCAAATAGGACTGTCCTGTGTATCAATAAGATATTGCAGAAATAGTGAAGTGTGACTTATGAGGCTAGATCATAAAAATCATTGTAGCTTCCACCTGGTTTCCTAGGATCATTCATTCTTGGGGAAGCTAGAGCCATGTTATAAAGAATCCATGCAGCTGTATAAAGGGGCTTAAATGGTGAGGAGCTGAGACCTGCCAACGACCTTTTATGGAAGTGAATCCTTCAGCTCAGTCAAGACTTCAGATGATGACAGCCCTTGCTGCCATCTTAACTGCAATATCTAATAGAAAACATTAAGCCAGATAGCTCAGCTATGCCACTCTTGAATTTCTGACCCAAAGAAACTGTGAGAATAATAAATGTTTATTGTTTTAAGCTGCCCATGAATGGGGGTGTTTTGTGCAGCAGTAGAAAATGAATATACCATGCAAACCACTTACATACCTGAAACACACTTTTCTGAAGAACAAACACACTTTTTATTTCACTTGCTCATTCACTCATTCATGAAGTATTTCATGCCAAGAAATGTAGTACAGACAAGTGATTCACGCCTTGTCCCAGTCCTCTAGGTACTCCATCTAAAGCCTACAAATTCTCTAACAAATCTTGGGTCGCCTTAGAATTATCTGCTACTGATATCAATATACATAGAAAATACCATATAATCTAGCAATCCCAATATGACTATATATCCAAAGGAAATGTAATTAGTATGTCAAAGAGATATCAACTGCACTGTACTCCCATGTTTTGTTTTGTTTTGTTTTTTGAGACAAGGTCTCACTTCATCATCCATGCTGGAGTGGAATGGTGCAATCACAGCTCGCTGTGGCCTCGACCTCCCAGGGTCAGGTGATCCTCCCACCTCATCTTCCCAAGTATCTGGGACTACAGGTATGCACTACCATGCCCCCATGCCTGGCTAATTTCTTTTTGTATTATTATTGTTTTTTTCCACTTTGCCATAGTTGTTTTATTGTCATTTTTATTTTATTGTATTATTATTGTTATTGTTATTATTTTGGTAGAGACTTTCACATGTCCCCCAGGCAGGTCTTGAGCTCATGGGCTCAAGCAGTCTGCCTACCTTGGTCTTTCAACGTAATCATGCTAGGATGACAGGTGCGAGCCACTGCACCCAGCCTCCCATGTTCACTGCAACATTATTTATAATAGCCAAGATATGGACTCAACCATCAATGATGAACAGATAAAGGAAATGTGGTATATATACACATGGGATATTATTCAGCCTTAGAAAGAGTTCCTGCCATTTGCAAAAATATGGATGTATCTGGAAACTTACATTAAGTGAAATAGGCCAGGCAGAAAAAGACAAATACCAGCTGGGTGAGGTGGCTCATGCTTGTAATCCAGCACCTTGGGAGGACAAGGAAGGTGGATCACCTGAGGTCAGGAGTTCGAGACCAGCCTGACCAACATGGTGAAACCCCATCTCTACTAAACACAGAAAACTAGCTGAGTGTGGTGGCACATGCCTGAAATCCCAGCTACCTGGGAGGCTGAGGCAGGAGAATTGCTTGAACCCAGGAGGTGGAGGTTACAGTTAGCCAAGATTGTGCCATTGCACTCTAGCCTGGGCAACAAGAGTGTAACTCTGTTTCAAAAAAGAGAAAAAAAAACAAATACCACTTGACCTCTCTTATATGTGGAATCTAAAAAAGTCATATTCATAGAGTAGAATGGTGGTTACTAGATGGCGGTGTGGGAATAGTTGGGAAAAAGAAGGAAAATACAAAGCTGATTGGAAAAGCTATTTGCACATTTAGCTAAAAGCCTGAGCCAAAAAAGCAAAATGTTAAAGAGAAATGCATGCAAATACATCATTTTGTCAAAAGCCAGTGGGATTGTCTCAAAACTGATGCCCTCTATGGACCTAATGGCACCAAGGAAAAGATAAGCTCCTGCCACATATCCAGTGCTGAGAATTATCTTGACAAGACCATTCATTTTTGACATTGGGCATGTGCAGGGATACTTCATTCCTAGAGGATGAGGATAATTGTGTGCAATGTTCAACATGCTCTCTATTCAATGTCAACTCTGCACAAATAAGCATTTTGCCATTTAGTTGGGTGAGGATGGTGATCATAGCAGGCCCAAGTGCAATATTCTGATAATTTAAGAGCCCAGTCAGATCTGAGAAGTTGGAAGGTCTCATAACAGATTTGTCCTCTCTAATACAGGGTTAATGGTGAAATCATAAAGAACAGAATCTGTCTAGTTTCTTCCTCACAATTTACATACTTTTTTCATTTCCCACTTCTGAAAATATAATACTAGAATTGGGCTCAAGCATTATGTGGGTTTTCTGTCAAAATGAGTATTTGTTTTGGATGATACAAATGGTATATACCACTTTACATAAGGTGCCTGGTTTCAGGTAGCATGTATAAGTTGATAAAATTCAGTAAGTATCACTTAGATAATTTAATAGAATACTATGCCGCTGTGCTAGTATTTTTGTGGGTCACTTTTATAGCTTCTTAAAAGGTTTATTTTACATATACTGACTATACAAATTTATAAATTTGGCACATGTGTACACTTCGGAAATCATAATCTCAACTAATATAATGAACATGTCTTTCATATGCAAAAGCTTCTTCTGTAATTCTTCCCTCCTGCCTTTCCCCACCAACGCATCATCTAACCACAGGCAAACTCTGATTTACTTTCTGCCACTATGATTAGTCTATATTTCCTAGAATTTTATATAAATAGAATTTTACACTGCCTATTCTCCTAGTCTGGGTTCTTTTACTCAACGTAATTATTTTGAGATCCATCTTTTTTTACAACAGACAATAATTTGTTGTTGTTTTTCCTTATTGAGCAGTGTTTTTTTTTCTTTCAGCTACTGATGAACACTTGAGTTGTTTTCAGTTTTTGTTTTGTCTTGTTTTCTTTTTTGAGACAGCCACCCAAACTGCAGCTGTGGGTCCCAGCCTCCCTGTGCTCTTGTGGGAGGGCCAGGAGCAGGGAGGATCTGCCTACAGCAGGTGCCAGTGTAGCTGCTGCGCCTTCCTCGGTGCAAGATCTGGGTGTCTGTGCAGCCTGTGCTCTTGGGGATTCCAGGAAGGAAATCCCTTTTCCCCATCCCTGCAGGGTCAAAGATATCTGCCCAGCTTCTTTTGACTCCCTGTACCTGCTCCCATCTCTGGAGTGGGGTTGGGGTCCAGCCCCAGGGCCATGAATGGCAGTGTGAGGTAGAGTTCTGGATCAAACAGATCCCCAGTAAATCCCCACCTTTGGGCCAGGGAGAACCTGAAGGCTGGGGGCCAGGCTGCCAGTCCTGTGGACCACAGTGGGAACTTGCGTTGTCTCTTCTGGGCCTGCCCATGGGCACTCATGGACCAATCGGCATGTACTTTCTTCCCTCTGAGGTCCATAAAAGCCCTCAACTCAGGCAGAGGAAGGCAGAGGATGGACAAAGGATGATGACAGCAGAGAGAAGATGGGACCAGATGACCAATAACTGCAGAGCATAGAGGAGTACCCGTCTCTGCTGATAGCTGGGGATGATGAAAAGACCAGCTGCCCAGAGAAGTATCTTCTCTGCTGAGAGCTGTAGAAATGACCTGCTGGCAGAGAGAAGCTGTCCTCTCTGCTGAGAGCTTCAGAGACCTGCAGAGACATGGGAATGACTTCCCTATGGAGAGGAGCCAGGGCTTCCTCTCTGCTAAGAGCTGAACACTCTACTGGACAACCTGCCTGCAGAGAAGAGCTACCCACTCCTCTAAGCTGTTCTAACACTAAATAAAATTCTTTTTTGCTCTTCACTTTTCTGCCTACCTCATTCTTCCTGGACACAGGACAAGAATTCAGGCAAAGGTGATGTGGCCACAGAGGTTTCCAGCCAGAAAAATCAGTACCCCAGAGATCCCATAGTATTTGATACATCTATCAAATGTAAAAATTTAACATTGGTGTAATACTACTAACTACACTAAAGACTTCATTTACCCAGGTTTTCTTTTAAGTAATTTCTCTTTTTTCTTCACAGCTCCAACAAGGATACCTCATTGGATATAGTCATGATGTCTTCTTAGTTACCCTGGATTCATAAATTTATTAATCCTTCATGACCTTAACACTTTTGAAGAGTAGTGATAAAGTATTTCGTAGAATTTAGATTTCTCTGATGTTTTCTCATAAATATACTAAGATTGTTAATTTTGAGGAATATTATCACTTTTATACCTAGTTTTTTGAGGGTTATTTTTGTCATTAATGAGTATTAAATTTTATAAATTTATTTTCTGTATCTGTTGTTTAACAATAGGGCTTTAATTTTTTTATTCTTAGTCTAATCTATTGTATCATTTCATTTAAAATATAAACTAATCTTGCATTCCTGGCATAGAACTCAGTAGCTTATGATATATATATATTCTTTATTCATTCTGAATTTCATTTGCTAATATTTTGTTGATAGATTATGTCTAGGCTTTGAAGTTCTATTCATCTAAAATTTACTCTTCTTATTATGTATCTCTCAAATTTTGGCCTCATATAGTGACTTCAGAAGTACTCTCACCACCTCTATTTTCTGAAATAATTTATTTTAGTGATCTGTTATTTTTTGCTTAAACTTTTGACAGAATTCACAAGTGAAGCCATCTGGCATTGGGATTCTCTTTATGGAAATAATTTAAATATTAAATAAATTAATAGATATAGAGCTATTAATACTTTCTATTTTTATGTGTTTATTTCTTTTTAAGGAATTTGTCTACATCATCTAAATTGTTAGGTTTATTAAGTTAAGAATAACTTATTATGAATCATAATCTGTCGGCATAGTTGAAATGTACATAGGATCTGTAGTGATGTTTCACTTTCATTTTCAATATTTGTAATGGATGAATTGCTCTTTATTTTAGCTCATATCTCTAGAGGTTTATCTATTTTATTGATTTTGTCAAAGAAACACTTTGACTTTATCATTCTTTATTTTGGTTCGTTATCTATCTTGTTACCTTATACATTTATCATTGTTAATTCCTTTGTTCTACTTTCTCTGGCTTTTATTTGCTTCTTTTCCCTATCTCCTTGAGATGAAAGCTTATTTAATTAATAATTTTTTCTTTTCGGCGGTGGATCACGAGGAGGGTGGATCACGAGGTCAAGAGATCGAGGCCATCCTGGTCAACATGGTGAAACCCCGTATCTACTAAAACTACAAAAAATTAGCTGGGCATGGTGGCATGTGCCCATAATCCCAGCTACTCAGGAGGCTGAGGCAGGAGAATTGACTGAACCCAGGAGGTGGAGGTTGTGGTGAGCCGAGATCGCGCCATTGCACTCCAGCCTGGGTAACAATAGCAAAACTCTGTCTCAAAAATAAAAAATTAAAATAAAAATAATTTTTTCTTTTCTAGCACCAACATTTAAAGATGATATGCAATTCTCTTTAAGCACAACTTGGGCCGTATTCCATAAATATGCTACATACAGATATGCTGTGTTTTCATTGTCATTGATTTAGACATTAACTTTAATTTCATAGTACATTTTAGTTTAGAAATATTTGTGTTTTTTCCAAATATCCTTTTGTGATTGCTTCCAACCGATCCATTTAAATATTATATATCATATACATTGAAACTTTTACTTGTTATTAGATGTCGGGATTGGGGGAAAAATGGGTCGGTTAATGGTGAAAAAAATATAATTAGAACAAAAAAGATCTAGTATTTGATAGCCCAACAGTAAACAATAATTTACTGTATCTTTTTAAATAACTAAAAGAATGGAATTAGAATGTTCCCAACTCCAAGAAATGACAAGTGCTTGAGGTGATGAATACCCAAATTACCATGATGTGATTATTACACATTGCATGCCTGCATCAAAACATGAACCCCATAAACATATACACCTATAATAGTTAAAAATCATTTTAAAAGCCGCAAACCTTTTAAATTCATTGATACTTGTTTCGTAGGCCAAAATATGGTCTACTTTGGCAAATGTTTCATGTGCATGGGAAAAAAAAAGTACATTCTGCTATTTGAGGGTATCATGTTCTTAAAATATCAGCACTTGGTTACATAAGGTTATTCGGATCTTCTGTATCCTTACTAATTTTATGTCTACTTATTTCTATAAATTAATGAAAGAGGAATATTGAAATCTTCAAATCTAATTGTTGAGTTTTTACTTCTATCAGGTTTTGCTTCACATATTCTGAAGCACTGTTTTAGGAGCATATACATTTATAACCATTATGATTTCTTAATTGAGTCTTTCATTAACATGAAATGCCTTTTTTCAAGTGACTTGCAGTGCAGTCTGATTCTTTGATGCCTGTTTTTAAGATTTCTTAGGAAAATTTCTCCTATAGAGGTAATTTACTTCTATTACTAGGTTGTGACTGTATTGGTATATCTACTATATTTCTGAGTGTTCAATGAGTTCTCTCCCCATGGCTGACCAGCCCATGTGGGTTCTGGTAACTGTTCTTTGAAAGTTGTTCTCTATTTTGTAGTTATTATTTCCCTGGTTTCATATATTTTTAGCCTCATTTCACGATTTAGCCTTCAGTCAATGACTTGAGAGAACCACATTTCAGATTTCTGAAATGCTTTCTCTATAATTCTCTCTCAGGCAAATTCCACCTCAAAATCCTTGAACTTTGGCTGGGTGCAGTGGCTCACACCTGTAATCCTAACACTTTGGAAGGCCGAGACGGGAGGACTGCCTGAGCTCAGAAGTTGGAGACCAGCCAGGCCAACATGGTGAAACCCTGTCTCTACCAAAAAATACAAAAAATTAGCTGGGCATGGTGGCAGGCACCTGTAATCTTAGTTACTCCGAAGGCTGAAGAACGAAAATCACTTGAACTCTGGAGGCAGAGGTTGTGGTGAGCTGAGATTGCACAAGTGCTGTCCAGCCTGGGTGATGGAGTGAGACTCTGTATCCAAAAAAAAAAAAAAAAAAAAAAATACCTGAACTGTAACTTCTGTCTTCTGAACATGAAGAGACCGCTGTGCTCTGCTATGTTTCCCCTTCTGACATTGCATTATCAAAAATGCAGTCGGGCAAAAAGCCATAGTGACAAATGGACTGAACTCTCTTACTTCTCTCCTCTTAAGGATCACTTTCTTTTGTTTCTTGTCTTCAAATGTTTGAGAACAGCCATTTCATTATTTGTCCAGCCTTTTACTTATCTGTAGTTATTGGGCAATGTATTAATTGGCAGCGCTGTCATAACACAGTAGCGGAGACTGGTGACTTGAACAACACAAATTGATTTTCTCACAGTTCTGGAAGCAAAAAGGCCAAGATCAAAGTTTGACAGAGTTGGCTTTTTTTGAAGCCTCTCTTCTTGAACGGTAGATGACCACCTTCTCTCTGTGTACTTACACAGTTGTTTCTGTGTCTGTGTTCTAATTTCCTCTTCTTGTAATATTGGATTAAAGCCCAGTCTAATGACATCATTTGAACTAGATAACCTCTTTAAGACCTTATCTGTAAATACAGTTACATTCTGAGCTATTGGGGATTTATGTTTCAACATATGAAATTATTTTTGGGGGGAGCACAATTTACTCATAATGAACAGTCCAGTAATGATTATGCTTTCATACCAGCAACAGAATTTTTGAAAGCTTGCTATTTGCCAGTCATTTTATAAACATGTTGCAGACTTTAACTCAATTAATTCTCCTAATGTCCCTGTCACATAGACATTATACACTCTATTTTAGATCTAAGGACACTAAGCTTCAAGAGTTAAGTAATTTGCCTAAGGTGCTGTAGCTAATAAGCAGAAGAGTCTGGATTTGAATCTAAGTATTACTCCAAGGCCCTGGTTCTTAACCACTATGCTTTGCTTTCTTTTAGGGCACACATGAAAGGCAAAACTAATGTCTCTAGATTATATTCTTGGACCTGTGGGCAGATATTCCTAAAATGCCTAGCCTTGAAGCTTAACGGCATACAGAGTTTTACTTCTTAGCAACTCACAAATTTTCCCATGTCAGAAAACAGAAAAATACTAGAGTATAATTCATTACTCATATGAAATAAACATCTTTCATTTTGTCTCTCTCACTCAAACTCTTACTTTATCTATATTTACATAACTTTCCTTATGATATTCTTAACATAAGCAAAAATTGAGAATTTTATATAAATGAAGTGTCAAATAGCATAATGATCCAGCATATGTGGAGTAAAGTTTGCTTTATTTCTAAATTATCAGTTATATGTGGATAGCGGGCCAAAGATAACTCTCATCATTTTGGGAGTTAATTTATTCATCAGTCAAATAAAAGCATTCATTTAGGCATCAGTAGAAATAGTTAGACATTGATTTTTCATGGGCCCATTTATGTCAAGGATAATCAATGATTATAAATACATTATGACAGAAATGCCTCGTATCTTGAATAATAAATTAGACTAACACTTGACATCTAAAATTTAGTTTTTAAGTATCTTATGACAGCAGGAGTCTTCTGTGTAAAATAAATAGTTAATATATGAGGCGAAACCGACATAGTAGTATGCAGTGTGGATTCTAACGTTGATACGCCAGTTTGGGCACTGTAGTGTGATTTCTACACAGTTCATATTTTCATATGCATCTTGAGCTACTGTTGGTCAAATGAGGATGGGCCTAAAGGGCCAGATTCATTGGGGTTTGTCTTATAGAATTGGTCTGATTTTAAATATAAATATTTATTCATTATTATTCTTGCTCAAAGAATTTCTTTCAATATGTGACTAAAATGTTAAACATTATGTTCATGAAGACAGAAAAAGAGGTAAAAATAAAAGTAAAAATTGCTGTCAGGCATCAGAGTATTTAAAGAATACTCCACTATCAAAGCTCTTTACTCAGCTTGTTTTGTAGACTAATGATAATCTAGAGATTCGACTTGTTCACGGAAAGTACGGCTTCTGGTGCGCCAATAATGAAAACAGGAGCTTGAGACAAGGACTAAGAGGTGATCTGGGTGGTGATCTCAGGAAGCAAGAATGAGGAATTGAGAAGAGGAAAACAGAGAAGTTAGCAAAGACAATAAGGGTGTGTAATTTGTTTGTCACTGCAGATCCTGGAAACTGAGTCCTACCAAGGAACCTCTGAGGCACCATGTAGAGAATTCCTTAGTTTCCCCTCTGAAGGATTGCAGAATGTGGGTAGTATTTTTCTGTCAACAATCATGCCCCATTAATTGAGGGTTGTCCCCAGGGGCATTAAATTCCTCTCAATTCTGGTCTGTGCCTGGTTGCTGGAAGAGGAGACTTTCCAGTTCCTAGACAAAGCCCTGGGCAGAAAAACAGGTGAGCTTCAAGGGGATGACATCAGCGGCCAGTGCAAGAAACCATCCACCATGGCTCCTCTGAGATCAGTGTTGGGATATAATACAGAGCATCAAAAATATCTGCAACAAATAGAGTATTTGCTTTTTCATTTGTAAAGTGTAGGATTTCTTTCTGAGGGTAAAGTTCTTCCTGATGAGCATGGTCCTTCTCAGTGAGGCACAGAGCACTGCTGAGTAGGAGCATTTGTCCAGTCTTCTAATGAAAGATGAGAATGCAATTTTATCTTTCTCCAGCCATGGTGCCATCTGGATCTGGGATTAATGACTGTAGAGATGAAACTTTAAAGCATTAATCCCAGTGCAATGGCAAATGCACAAATATAAACATATGTGCAAATGGGGGTTAAAGACTATTTAATGATTTTAAGAAACCTGGAGGGAGTATATTCAGTGTGGCCTTGTGAGCAGATAAAATAGGTGACCATTTACAACCTATGTATTTGGAGAGCGGCCATGCCTGGAGAAGAAACACCATTCCAGCACTTTTCTCATCTTTAAATCAGGGGAACTTCATTACAATAACATTTTTAATGACCTTAATTGACACACAATAAACTGCATATCTTTAGACTGTACAAATTGCTAAATTTGATATGAATACACCTGTGAAAGCACCACCACAATCAAGATAATGAATGAATCAATAACATCCAAAAGTTTCTTTATGCCTCTTTGTAATCCCTTGTCTGCCCTAATGTCTTCCCAGGAAACCACTGATCTGCTTTCTATCACTGTAGATTAGTTTATATTCTAGACAATGTATATGAATAGGCTCAGATAGTATATAATCATGTTTTATCTTTTCTTACACTCAGCATAATTATTTAGAGATTATGTTGTTACATGTATCAATAGTTTTTACTTTTTATATCTGTATTTTCCATTGTAACAATATGCTACAATTCGTTTATTCATTAATCTATTTATGTACATTTGGATCTTTTCCAGTTTCTGGCAATGACAGTAAAACTGCTTTGAAGAATTATATACAAGTCTTTGTATGGACATACGTTTTCTGTTCTCTTGGCTAAAACAGAAATGGCTGAGTGATATGGTACGTGTATGTTTAACTTTTTAAGAAACTGACAGACTGCTTCCAAAGTGGTTACATCATTATACATTCCCACCAGCACTGTATAAGAGTTCCAGATGCTCCAGTCATTGCCGACAGTTTGCGTGGTCAGTGATTTGACTGTTAGTGGGTATGTAGTGTTATCTCAGTGTGATTTTAATTTGCAATTTCCTGAAGACTGATGATTGGGAGTATGTTTTAATGTGTTTATTTGCCATTTGTATATGTTATTTACAGAAGTGTCTATTCAAGCCTTTTGCCTGTTGTCTCACTGTGTTGCTGGTTTATTATTGAGTTTTGAGAGTGCTTTATATCAGTCCTGTGTAAGTAACTGATTCGCAAATATTTTCCTTCCAGCTATGCTTTGACTTTTCTTTCTCTTAATAGTGACTTATTAAAAGCAGAAGTTCTTCAATTTGATGAAATCCTACCTTTTGTCTTATGAATTATGCTCATCCTAAACTAGGTCTTAAAATATTTCTTTAACATTTTAATCTAGAATTTTATAGTTTTAAGTTTTATATTTAGATATATAATAAATTTTGAGTTAATTCTTATAGAGTGTGATTTATAGATCAAAGCTTTTTCTTTTGGCATTTGAGTTTCCAGTAGTTCAATCACAATGTATTACTAGTAGCAGAAGAAAAGGTGATTGCAGTTGTAGACTAATTAAGGTTGGTCTCTTTGAAGGATGGGAGTGGGGAGCCTTTATCTGCCATAGTCAGACAGGTTGCCAGGTACTTCGGATCATTTCTAATCTTATCCCAGCTGACAAAATAGGTGTAGCAGATGTGTTTGGGTCCCTAATGGCCCACCTCTTATTTCAGTTGCTGCAGCAAAGGGCATTCTGGATCAGCTCAGGTTCATCTCCTTTGCCACCTCCCACCTCAGCACACTGTGCATTCTACCTCTGGATCTTCTCTAATGTTACATAGTTGGTGCTCACTCAGCATTGCAAATGCAGCCTGGAAATACAGGGAAGCTAATGCCTCAGGACAAGTCTCAACCAAAACACGTCAGCAACCAGTGGATAAATGTTCCTGTCTCAGATTTTTCAGGAGAGCACTTCTGAGGGGCATTCTATAAACTCTTCTTAGGAGCTTATTGAAGAACCAAGCTCCTGGTACCCACAATACAACCTAACACTTTCAACTGCCTTTTCTTCCTCTTTTTTCAATCTCCCCACTCCTTCACTGATGCTCGCTAGGATTATCTTCCAAATAAAATAAAACTGCACTCAAGTCTTTGTCTCAGGCTCTGGTTTTAGGGTAACTCAAACTAAGAAAACAGTTGTTTTTATTCATATATTAGACAGAATTAAATTTCACCAAGATAAAAACAAATGTCTGAAGTCACCAGGCTCATAAATGATGATGCTTGGATTCGAGCACAGATCTATTTGTTTCTAGGACCTGTGTTTGTTCCTTGACAGGATCATTCTGTTCATTCACCTGCAGCTTGGCAAAGGCATTAATGTATAGTAGCCAGAAGCAGGATTTAAAGATTCAGGAGCCAGATTGCTTGGTTCTGTCACCTGCTGGCTGTACAAGCCCATTCAAAAGTGGGCAAAGGATATGAACAGACACTTTGCGAAAGAAGACATATATGAGGCCAACAATCATATGAAAAAATGCTCATCGTCACTGGTCATCAGAGAGATGCAAATCAAAACCACATTGAGATACCATCTCACGCCAGTTAGAATGGCAATCATTAATCTGGAGACAGCAGATGCTGGAGAGGATGTGGAGAAAAAGGAACACTTTTACACTGTTGGTGGGAGTGTAAATTAGTCCAACCATTGTGGAAGACAGTGTGGTGATTCCTCAAGGCCTTAGAAATAGAAATTCCATTTGACCCAGCAATCCCATTACTGGGTATATATCCAAAAGACTATAAATCGTTCTACTATAAGGACACATGTACACGAATGTTCATTGCAGCACTGTTTACAATAGCAAAGACCTGGAATCAACCCAAATGCCCATTGATAATAGACTGGATTGGAAAAATGTGGCACATATACACCATGGAATATTATGCAGCAATCAGAAATGATGAGTTTGTGTCGTTTGTAGGGACATGGATGAATCTGGAGAACGTCATCCTCAGCAAACTGACACAAGAACAGAAAATGAAACACCGCATATTCTCACTCATAGGTGAGTGATGAAAAATGAGAACACATGGACACAGAAAGGGGAGTACTAAACACTGGGGTCTATTGGGGGGAAAAGGGGAGGGCCAGTGGGAGGGGGAGGTGGGGAGGGATAGCCTGGGGAGAAATGCCAAATGTGGGTGAAGGGGAGAAGGAAAGCAAAGCACACTGCCATGTGTGTTCCTACGCAACTGTCTTGCATGCTCTGCTCATGTACCCCAAAACCTAAAATCCAATAAAAAATTAAAAAATAAAAAATAAAAAAAATAAGCAAGTTCCTTAATATCTCTGTGCCTCAGTTTTATCACATAAAAATGAACATAGTTTTTTACTTTTACCTCTCAGGATTAAACAAGTTAATATTAATAAATTATTGGGTCAATGCTTCACAAATAAGTATTACATGTATTAATTACTATGACTATTTTTACATTATTGTGGTTGTGGTTGTCATTGTTATCACCAAGCCATACAATACACAAATTGTCTTCCTCCACATCACACCTGCATGTGGTAATCCCATTACATTCCCTGTGAGAGTAACAAGGATGAAAAGTTGAGAGGGATCTCTACTGGCATCATATGTAATCAGAGGATGAAGTATTTTACTGTATCTTTGTGATAAAATCATGCAACTTGAGTAGATATAATCAAATAATTTTAAAAAGTGTTTGTATCAGTTGCACCCCCAAAAAGAGCATATGAGAATTCCATTTGCCTGGCAACACAGATCTATGATGATAGAACCCCATCTTTTAAGAAGCCAACACTGACTGATTAGTGTGCACATCACTCCTCCTACTAAGTCATTCTCTACTACACAGTTCTTTCTAATTTTTATTTATAGCATTCATTTCCAACAACTTGTTCAGTTCATTTATTTGTTTATTTTCTCTACTATCAGAAGCTCTCTGAGGGGAGGGACCTTAACTGTTAATTGCTTTGTTTTTACTGTTTTTAATGGACACATAATAGATGTACATATTTTGGAGGTTAATGTGATAACTTGATACATTCATACAATATGTAAAGATTGTACAGGGTAATTGGGATATCTATCACCTTAAATGATTTTCTTTCCCTTATGCTAAGAACATTTGAATTGCTCTCTTCTGGCTATTTTGAAATGTACGCTGCATGAATGTTAACCAGAGTCACCCTACTGATTATTAAACATTATCTTATCTAATCTTATTCCTTCTATCTAGCTGTATAGTTGTATCCATTAATTAACCTCTCTTCATCTCTATACCCTCTACTCTTCTCAGCTTCTGATAACCATCAGTCTACTCTTATCTTCATGAGATCCACTTTTTTAGCTCCTGCATATGAATGAGAATATATGACATTTGTCTTTCTTTACTTGGCTTATTTCAGTTAACATAATGCCCTCCAGTTCCATCTATGGTGCTGCAAATGACATAATTTAATTCTTTTTTATGACTAAATAATATTTTAGTGTGTATATATATCATACGTTCTTCATCTATTCATGGATGGGCACTTAGGTTGATTATAGATTTTAGCTACTGCAAATAGTGCTTCTATAAACATGAGAGGGCAGCTATCTCTTGGATCTATTGATCTCCTTTCTTTTGGGTATATATTCAGTAGTGGAATTGCTGGATCATATGGTAGCTTTATTTTTAGTTTTTTGAGGACCTTTCATGCTGTTTTCCCTAGTGGCTGTACTAATTTACAATCCCACCAATAGTGTATGACTGTTCCCTTTTCTCTATATCCTCGCCAGTGTTCAGTATTCCCTATATTTTTGACAAAAGCCATTTTAACTGAAGTAATATGATATCACATTGTGGTTCTGATTTGCATTTCTTTGATGATTACTGATGCTGAGCATTTCTTCTTATACCTGTTGGCATTTGTATGTTTTCTTTTAAGAAATGTCTATTCAAATTTTTTGACCACTTTTTAGTTGAATTAATTGATTTTTGCTATTGAATTGTTTGAGCCCTTAAATATTCTGGTTATTAATCCCTTGTCAGGTGGGTAGTTTACAAATATTTTTCCCATTCTTTAGGTTCTCTCGACTTTGTTGATTGTTTCGTTTGCTGTGCAGAATCATTTTAGCTTGATGTAGCTCTTATCTATGTTTGCTTTTGCTGCATGTGATTTTGAAGTCTTACACAGAAATTCTTTTCCCTGGAGCATTTCTTTTATTTTTTTCCCACTAGTTTCATAGTTTTGGATCATTGATTTAAATCTTTAATCAATTTGATGTTTAATTTTTTTATATGGTGAGAGTTAGGGGTCTAGTTTCCTTTTTCTGCATATGGTTATCCAATTTTCCCAATATCATTTATTGAGGAGACTGTCCTTCCCCCATCATATGTTCTTGGTGATGCTGTCAAAAAAGGATTGGTTGTAAATGTGTGGATTTATATCCAGGTTCTTTATTCTGTTTCCATTGGTCTATGTATCTGTTTTTATGCCAGTACCATGCTGATTTGATTACTATCACTTTGTAGTATATTTTCAAGTCAGGTAGTATGAAGCCTTCAGTTTTGTTTTTTGCTCAGGATTCCTTTGGCTATTTGGCTCTATTGTGGTTTCACATAAATTTTAGAATGTTCTCTTCTATTTTTTGTAAAGAATTTCATGGTTATTTTGATAGGAACTACAGTGAATCTATAAACTGCTTTGGTAGTATTGTAATTTTTAACAATATTAAGTCTTCCAATCTATGAGCATAGAATATCTTTTCATTTTGTCATGTCTTCTTTAATTTCTTTCATCAGTATAAATTTCTTTATTAGGTCTTTCACTTCTTTGGTTAAATTAATTCATAGGTATTTTATATAATTTTGGCTAGTGTAACGTTTCTTGTTTTCTGGTTGTTCTGTAACTCTTCCCTTCCATTCTTTCTTATGATCTTCATTTGTGGTTAAGTGATTTTCTCTGGTAGTATGTTTTAATTTGTTCCTTTTCATTTTTAACAAATTGATTACAAGTTTTTGCATTGTGATTACCATGAGGCTTACAAAAACACCTTGTAGATATAACAACTTATTTTTAAAAAATAACTTAGATCACAAAAAAATAAAAATAAAACAAAGAACAAGTGGTAAAAAAATACACTTCAGCTTTATCCTTCACATTTTGATTTTTAGTTATCTCAATTTATATATTTTATATTGCCTATGTCTTAATAGGTTGCTGTAGCTATTGCTGGTTTGGATAGATTGGTCTTTTAGACTTCATATTAGAATTATGAGTGGATTGTACACAACAATTACAGTTATTATTCTTGGTTTGTCTGTGTGCCTAATTTTGCCAATGGGTTTTATACCTCTGAATGTTTCCTTCCTGCATGTTAGTGGATTTTTTTTTCCCTCTTAGACTGGATAATTCCTTTAGCATTTTCTGTAAGACAGATCTAGTGGTAGTGAATTCTATTAATTTTTGTTTGTCTGAGAAAGACTTTTTCTCTTCTTCATATTTGAAGGATAAGTTTGCTTGATCTTGATTGATAGTTGTTTCTTTCAGCTCTTTGAAAATATTGTCCCACTCCCTCCTGGTGTGCATAGTTTCCATTGAGAAGTCTTTTGCAAAATAAATTAAAGCTCTTCTCTTGCTGCCTTTAGGATCCTCTATTTGTCTTTGACTTTTGAGAATTTGATTATTATATGTCTTGGGTTACTCTTATTTGGGTTAAGTCTTTTTGGTCTTCTCTAACATTTCAAACTTCTTGAAATTTATACTGTTTTCAAGTTTTTGAAAGTTTTCTTTTATTATTTCTTTAAATAAGTATTCTACCCCCTTGTTCTTGAACAACTCTCCCTTGAATGCCAATAATTCCTAGATTTGGGTATCTTTTTTTGAAGTACTTTTCTATATCTTGTAAGTGATCATTGTTTGTTTTTATTCTTTTTTTTCTTCTCTATGTATTTTCAAATAGCCTCACTGATTTTTTCCTCTGCTTAAGACATTATGCTGTTGAGAGCCTGTAATGAATTTTTAGTTCAGCAAATACATTCTCAGTTCCAATATTTCTTTTTTTTTATGATTTCAATATCTTTATTCAATTTATCTCATACATTTCTAAATTGCTTTTCTGTGTTATCATGGAGATTATTGTTTCTTATAACTACTAATTTGAATTCTTGGTCAGAGAGTTCACATATTATCATCTCATTAGAGTCAGTAACTGGTTCCCTTCGTTGGTCATTTAAGTAGGTCATGATACTTTGGTATTGCTTCTTGTGAACATACATCTGTCTTTGTATTGAAGACTTAATTATTTATTCCATTCTTCTCAATCTAGCCTGTTTTGGTATTTATTAGATAGTTTGCTTAGAAATTATTTGTAATTTACCTGTTGAATTTCTCTTAGTTTTCCCACTAGGTCACTGCCTCCTTTTTGACAGTAAATGGCACCTTTAGTTCAAGTTTGCCTCTGCTCTAATAAACTATCAGAGTGCTGCCTATCCTGAATGGGACAGATAAACATGATATCATGGCACTCTGGAAAGGCTGGCTAGTGGTTTCTGCCTGAGAGACTAGTTAGATGTATCTGCTAAAGTGTGGTGCTGCTAAATAGCCACTCTGATATGGCTAGATTACAGAGTAGAGCTTCCAGGCTAGAGATGGTAGTCCTGCCTCTGGTGGTGTGTGGTGGTCCTGAGGGATATTTTTTCCTTCAGAAACCTTCAATTCTTCCTTTGGGTTGAGACAGGGACAGGTATCCTGCCAGAGCACCCAAGATGGTGAGGAAGCTGGTTGTCCACCTTTATCTCACTTTTTCAATTGTAGAAATCATGAGTTAGGGGGAAATTTTCTGAGTGCTTGGGGCCCAGCAGATTGGTGGGAGAGGCATTGTGGATATGGAAGTTTGATTCTCTTACTATCTGCTCAGTTTTTTCACTTCTCTGTGGCTCTGAGAACTGTTTTACTCTCATATTTGAGTTCTAGGATATTGCTGGTGATAACCTCAGAACCTTATATTTGTTTTTGGTTTTCTGGGTATTGTGGAGAGTTAAGCTAGCTTGCATCTGTGGTGCTGTTTTGGAATCAGAATACTCAACAATTGACTTGACTGTCAGTTGTTAACTACCATTTCCCTTAAATCTAGAATAGTTGATGTCAAATAGTAGGTTCTTAAGTAACATCTGTGAAATGAATAAATGTGCCTATTGGTTTGATTATTCAACTATTGTTGCTAGTCTATTTAGGGGCCTTAAAATGTCACAGTGGCTTTGGCCAAGCTTTACAAAATTTTCAGTTTATCTCAGATATACTTCATTTTTCCTCCAAAAGGTACATTGTTGGGTCAAAATTTGATGCCTGTGGATACTCTAAAAATAAAAGATTCCAAAAATATTGAAGTTAATCTATTATGCTTATCATTTATAGATATTAGGTGACATATTCAACTGTGTTAAAACTATATAAACAGGAAAAAGCAATGAACTAATAGTAAAAGTAATTTTATCTGGCTTTGAAATGAACACACATGTACCCATTTATGCACTCAAGCATTGAACTTTTTGTAACACCATAACCCTCCCTGTTCTACTTATCTCAGCATTCTGAATCCTGTGAAATGAGGGCAGGTAGGAAAATTGTAAATAGGGATGCAAGGGAAATCCTCATGCTAGCAGAGTTAATCTATGAAATGTAAAATACTCTGTCAAATATTTAAGAATTAGCAACTAAGAAAAGACATCTCTGCTGACTGTACCCACTTTGAACACTAGTTTTATTAGTCAGAACAACTGCTGAAGAATAGACATCAAACTCAAAATGGCTCAAAGAAAAAGAAGAGAATGTATTGTGTCATGTAACATGAATTAATTGATATGTTTGACTTTAGGCAAAGTTAGATTTAGGAGTTCAGATAATTTCATCAGGACTTATTCTTGATATTCTGATATCTAATCTGTTCTTAATCTACTCTTCATTCTCTGGCAGTTTATTTCTTCATGATGGCAAAATGGGTGCCAGTCGCTTTTCTTTCTATTCTTCCCACTTGCAAAAGCATTTCTCTTGTCTATAAGTTTCATCACAATTAGAATTAAGGATCATCTGTCTGACTTAGGTTGTAAGCCAATGCCTGACAAATCACTATGGCCAAAAAGCGTGCATGAATTCTCTGATTGGCAAAACATAAGCCTAACTTTGAGGCTGAGGGTAAATATAACTCTATTCAAATAATATTGATTAAAAATGGGGATCAGGGAGTTTGTTCTCCAAAGGAAAATTGAGGTGTGACTATCAGATGAAAGGTAAATAAGCACCCAGCAGGGAAAATCAGTAAATTTCTTACATAGGTAACCTATATATTAACCACTGTATCTGCATGGGTCACAGACAAAATTTCTCTAGAAAATTCTACTTAATTCCTGATTACTCAAATCAGTTATAGTTGCCTGCTACTGTCCCTACTATGTGGGACAGTACCACTACCTTTATATATTTTTGATCCTCTTCCTCATCACTGTCATCATCTTCATCTGAAAACACTTGTTTCTGTGACTAGCCAGCTGAATAAACAAGCTAGCAAGGATGATGCCTATCTTGTAGCACAAAGATTGTTAACCTGGATTCCCACACCACCACCCTGCATCGCCAGATGATATGCAAAATATCTCTGTGTTTGGGTATATGCATTTTAATGTTTACAGTGTCCATAGATTTAATTCAATTATTAGAGGGATTAGGAATCCCCCTTAGCAAGGATTTAAAATCCACAAAATTAGGAGGGCAGTGAATTAATCCCAGAACCCAGGCTCTTAGAATAATGATTTTTAACCTGGAATTCAGGAAGTCCACAGACTTGCATGGAAAAAGTTATTGCATCTTCATTCTTACTTACTTCTAAGTGAAATTTAGTATTTCCTATCACTACGAGTATAGATAAAAACCCACCGTATTAGTAGTATCTGTAACTTTGTCACAACTGAAATACCCATTTTCCCATCACATTAGTTTTTATAAACATCATGAGATATTGTTTATACTTGTCACCACTTTCAGATTACAGTAATTATCAGATATGCTGCTAGATCTTATTATTTAATTCCTTAATAAAAGAAACTAATCACAATTGTTAAGCATTTTGATGACTGTACTTTAATACAATGAGTGTCCTTTGTAATACTGTGTGTTTTTATTCTATGGATTCAAAAACATTATTCCAAGAAGAAACCCACTGGCTTTACCAGATGACTGAAGGAGTCCAAAGGTGTCAACAAAGGTTAGAAAAAACACATTTCTTAGCTACTACACTAATTCTTCTATTAGACTTCCTGTTACAAAATTTTCTACATTACTGTGGAGATACATTTTTATCGTTCTGGGGGTTCTATAATGATAACGTTAAATAATTATTTATCTAGTAAATCTCTGTCACCAAATCAGAAGCAAACTCCCCCAATAAGTCATTTATTTGGTGGATTCAATCCTAGTGAGCGTTCCCTTGTGTGAAGTTTAGTATTCCTGCATCGGGATAGGGTTTAAATTTATATTCAAAGTTCATCCAGAAATATTCTTCAAGAAGAGCATCTAGTAGATTTAGAATATAATGAAGGGATGAGAAATCTTGTCAAATTAGACTGTCATCAATATTGAGTGCTGGATAAATTTTCCCATTACAGGTTTCTGTGCTTTTTTGTAAATTATGTCCCCACATGTTTAAAGTTGGTCTCTTTATCTATTAGTTTGTTTGTTAAGAGGAGGAGAAGTAGGGAGAAAGTTTTAGTAGTAACATCACATCTTCCAAATTAAAGTTTAGGTGAATACAAGGTTTGGTAGAGCCCTTGGCGCAGTTGTATTTGCCCACCCAACATAAGCTGGTTGTACAATTAGGTAGACAAATCAGCATAGCCTATGGATACACCAATTGTTTATTGGTTACATGTTGTTTGAATTGATGCTGAAGATTTGAATCATTCAAACTGCATTATATTAGTTGAAGAACTGTAACATATAACTTCAAATGTTATCTGTAGTTAAGAAAATATTTGGGTTTTATCCAATGAAGGAAAGATTGTCAGTTCTTTAACTGTAAAGCCGATGATGACTCAGGGTTGCCTCTACCCCCCACTGTATGGGATAATGTTGTTGTTATGGTATTTATAACCATATATATGGTATATATACCCATAACTTCATATTTCCAAGTTGCCTGTAAACATGTCTTCTTTGTCACAACTTCATGTGCTTATTCTGGAAGGGAGAGAGGGTAAACAATAGTATACTTTGGGTTATCCAAGCAAGTGACTGAGGCAATGGAAGATCCCAGGATATATTAATTAGAACGTTTTGGTTACAAGTAATATAAAGCAGTATTTAAACTGTTATAAGATGGTTACCTTGTTCATTTTGCTTTGATTTTATCTGCTATAATTTTCAAGTCATTGGCAGAAATGGTTTTAAATCCAACACTGAAGCAAGGACTCAGGTTCTGTCTTCTCATTACAGGTTTCTTTCCTTCCATGGTTATACAATGACTGGGCATTTAGGGGCTAGTCTTTGATGCTTCTGGAAAGAGAAAGACTTGTTCCTAATTGACCTAACCTGGATCACTTGATCATCCCTGAACCAATAACTACAGGAGGCTACAGAATAGGAGGACTATCTTAGGTCAATTAAGATTCATGTCTGGAGAATGAGGTGAAGTAATTTCCTTCCAGGCTAAGTGTGGTGGCTCATGCCTGTAATCCCAGCACTTTGGAAAGGCAAGACAAGAGGCTCTCTTGAACTCTGTAGTTTGAGACCAGCCTGAGTAACAGAAAGATCCTGTCTCAAAAAATATATATATATCTTCCAAACCTCAGAGCTTGGGAAATGCAAATCCCGCTGCTAAAGGAGAAAGAGAGACACTGAGGAAGCTTATAGAGGAACATCAAGGGAAGCGTGTTCTTAGGGAAAGGGCAAGTTGTAAGTCTTACAGGTTTTCTTTTCCCATTATCTACTTTGATTTATTAGATTGAGACTTGACTTGGAGAGGACAGAAAGAGGTTGGGCTTGGGAATGAAGAGGATGGAGGCTGAGCTTGAGGAAATTGAGAGTGGGAGCTGGTATTGTCAGAATTCCTGTTCATGTTAATAAGTGAAGAATAGGATAAGAAAGGTATTTGCTAGACATTTGATCTCACTTTCCTGGATTCTGAAAGGATTATCCCAAATTCAGCCCAGTTATAATGAAATTCATCCTCAAGCCCAAGTCAGGTACTCATGGATGATCTAAGCACTAGCTGAGGGATAAATGCACAGTGCATCATGCACATAATTCTGTTTCTAAACTGGAGGACTCTAACACATGGGATGTCCTGGAGGACCATGCTCTCTTGCTTCGTTTTTGGTTTTCTCTGTTCATTTTTCAATTCTGGATTGTGGTGGATTTTACCTTCTGTGGGGAACTAGCAGCAGCCCCTAATGCTGCCAGTTCCTATAGTCCAGACAGCACATGTTAGACTGTAGCTATTGATCTAGGCATTCCAGCTGGTCAATAATGCCTACTCAATAATGCCTATCCACCCCATGTCTTTTATCTAATCACCAGTACTCATATATTCCTGCTCAAAGTCATCATAATAATATTAGCTAATCTTTATTGTTGTACCTAATTGTACAACCAGCTTATATTGGGTGGTCAAATACAACTGCTGCCAAGGGGCTCTACCAAACCTTGTATTCACCTAAACTTTAATTTGGAAGATGTGATGTTACTACTAAAACTTTCTCCCTACTTCTCCTCCTCTTAACAAACAAACTAATAGATAAAGAGACCAACTTTAAACATGTGGGGACATAATTTACAAAAAAGCACAGAAACCCTGTAATGGGAAAATTTATCCAGCACTCAATATTGATGACAGTCTAATTTGACAAGATTTCTCATCCCTTCATTATATTCTAAATCTACTAGGTGCTCTTCTTGAAGAATATTTCTGGATGAACTTTGAATATAAATTTAAACCCTATCCTGATGCAGGAATACTAAACTTCACACAAGGGAACACTCACTAGGATTGAACACACCAAATAAATGACTTATTGGGGGAGTTTGCTTCTGATTTGGTGACAGAGATTTACTAGATGAATAATTATTTAACATTATCATTATAGAACCCCCAGAACCATAAAAATGTATCTCCACAGTAATGTAGAAAATTTTGTAACAGGAAGTCTAATAGAAGACTTGAATGCATTAAGCACTATTCTAATAACTTCATGTATATTCATTCATTTATACAATAAGATCCTTCAATGTCTCTTTATTGCCTACAAAATAAAAAAAATCCCACCTAGATTATTCAAATCTCCTTATAAACTAGAACATATTCACTTTCCTAGCCTGCTCCTACATATTCTATATTTCAGACACATAGAAGTTCTCTCTTTCCCAAACATCATCTGCATTTCCTAGACTTCGAATTTACTCACTGTGTCAATGGCACCTCAAACCCATCTCTCACCACCAAAATCATAATGAAACATCAAACTCTTAATATCCCTGAATAGGAATAAATTTTCTCTCCTCTGTAAATCTAACACTTGTTGTTTGACGCTTGACTACAACACAATTGGAAAGGCACAGATCTTCCCCAATGTACATAGACTTGTTTAATTTAACACTTATTAACTACCTACCACATATCAGGTGCTTATTCATTGTCAGTGGTACAATAATATACAAGGCATGGTCCCTGACCTCAAAGATCTTATGGTCTAATGTTAGAGAAAACATACATCTATGTGATTCCAACACAGGGTGAAAATGCTGTGCACACTGGGGTGACATAAGTCCAAAAGTACAAGCAGACGTACAAAATGAAAGGTACAAAACCGTCTGAAATGCAATCAGAGCACACTTGATAGTGGATGGAGGGCGACTATGATGAAGGAGAGGAATATGAACCCAGGCACAAGAGAGAGTACATTTGAGAGAAGGCCCATTATCAAAGGCATGACTATTCAAAATTCATGTAATGTTTGGAAATTGTAAGTAATATGAAAAGTTTAGAGAGTGCTTTCAGGAGGAAGACTGTGCTAAGGGCATGGATGGTGAGTTCAACAAAACATGGATTTAAATTCTGGACTTACAACGCAGAAACTGTTTGACACTGGGCAAGTTAGTTAATTGCTTTGAGTTTTTCCTTGTGAATAATATGGTTTTATTAAAACTCACTTGTATATGGATTTTCTGTATTTGCTTTTACCCTACAATAGCAGAATTAAATAACTGTGCTTCTTGTAAGAACAAACTAAGAAAAAATGACCTAAAAAGCCTAAAAAGTCTGGCTCTTTAAGGAAAAAACCTTGCTAATCTCTGCTCTAGTTTGTATCATTAAAAGAATAGGAAAAAACCCTTTCCTTTTCTTTGAGACAGAGTCTCACTCTGTTGCCCAGTCTGGAGTGCAGTAGCACAATCTCTGCTCACTGCAACTTCTGCCTCTTGGGTTCAAGCAACTCTTGTACTTCAGCCTACAGAGTGGCTAGAATTATAGGTGTGTGTCACCACACCTGGGTAATTTTTGTATTTGTAGTAGAGATTTGGAGTTTCAGTATGTTGGCCAGGCAAATCTTAAACCCCCAATCTCAGGTGATCTACCTGTCTCAGCCTCCCAAAGTGCTGGGATTACAGGCATAAGCTACCGCTCCTATCTAGGAAAATAAAAAATGAAAAACTTTTAATTTTTTATTACAATAAGATAAAATATTTTAATAGGTTGAGAAATGGTAATCTAAGTGTATTATTTTATTAAAAGAAAAATTTAGGCAAATTAAGTTTAACAGAGTCTATTTGGTCAAAGCACAATTTATGTATCAGGCAGCACTCAGAGCCAAACGAGGTTTAGAGAGCTCTGTTCTGCAACATGGGCAGTAACTATTTATAAACAGAACATGGAAATGAAGTACAGAAATAACTTGATTGGTGTCTTAGTCTGTTTTGTACTGCTATAACAGCATACTGGAGACTGGGTAATTTATAATAAACAGAAATTTATTTGGTTCATATGTCTGGAAGCTGGCAAGTCCAATATTAAGGGGCTGGCATCTGGTGAAGCCATTCTTGTTGCATCATCCCATAGTGGAAGGTAGAAGACAAGGGAGGACAAAAGAGAAGAGCAAGAAGGAGGCCAAACTTGTCTTTCTATAAGAAACTCCCTCTCAAGATAACAATCCCAATCCTGTGATTATGGCATTAGCACACTAATGAGAGCAGAGCTCTTATGGCCTAATCACTTATTAAAAGTCTCACCTCTTAATACTGTTACAATAGTAATTAAATTTCAACACAAATTTGGGAGGAAACAAGTCACATCCCAATCATAGAGATAAGCTAGGCATCTGCCTTATTGACCATGGTCTAAGCAGTTGGCTGCCTGTGATTGGCTGAAGCTTGTCTGTGATTGGATGAGGCTCAACTGTTTGTTTTCACTACTAATTAGGTTTTCAGTTTGTTTGTACTAAGTAGGTTATGGTTTGTAATAGAGGAACTCAAAGTATGGAGACGGCCTCAGGCCAATGATCTGCTGCTTATTTAAATTAACAGTTTAGAAATATAATGGCAAGGACAAGAAGAAATAGATTACAGAGTAAAAAAATGACTGCCTCTTCGTTAGGGTCAGAGAACTGCTGGATTTTTTTAAGGTTAAGCTTATTAATATTATTTAATATTTCAAAATAATAGTATACACTATTTTGATAAATAAATTTATGCCAAGAAACAAACATAAAACCTTCTCTTGATCTCCATCTTTTTTGGAAACTGTTAACTTCTCTCTCCTTTATTACCAAAGTTTCCTGAAGGACTTGTCTATACTTGCTGCTCTGTATAGTTCTATACTCTTCAATAGAGGAAACTGTTTTTCACAATGCTATCAACATTCTCCAGGTTGCCAAAACAAGTAAATGACTTTTCTAACATGTTATCTTACTCTTAGCAGCAGCCAACAGTTTATTCTTTCTTTTTATCTTGAGACACTCTTCTTTTAGATTCTTATTTTCCTCTTCCTCACAACCTATTCCTTTCAGCTGTCCCATGCAGGTTCTTCTTAGTTACCCAGTTTGGAGCACTGAGTTCCAGGGCTTGGTCTATCTAGTACCTCCCTCTTCCCTATCAATACTATCTCTCTCAGAGATTTTATCCATTCTCATAAATCCAGCCAGATTGGAAATGATTACACAAGGTGAAGATGCCAGGAATCTTTGAGACCTTTCTGACTGCTGAGATACCTCCAACTTCCTCTGCAAAATAATTTCATCAACTGTTCAAAATATCTCTGTGCCTTAGTTCCTGGCTTTTTCTACCTCCAGCACTTACCCCTGTACATGTGTTCTGCTTTTATGTTCCTCCCTAGAATTTTCCAAGGTTGAACTGAGCACTGCCCTCATTACTAGTTTTTACTTCTCATGTTATCTTATACTTGGTTTGCTGAGGATCAGAATCAATCTTTAATTTTGATCTACTATACATACCTTGATATGGAGTGAATACCTGGAATTCTGATTTTCTTTTTGGGACATTCAACTACCTCATGTTGAACTCCCTAACACCAACTAGCTGCTTCAACCACCACCACCTGCTGTGTGTTCCTATTTTCCCTGTTGGTCCATTGTGCCATTGAGTGGGGCTGCCTTCTCCAATCTGAGGTGAATTCTTCTCCCTGGTACCTGTCAAATGCCAGTGGATGGATACAGATACAAGCTTCTGCCTGACGTGTTCCATTATGGTGCAGCAAATCTAATCAAAGCTGTTAAACCCTGAAAAATAGTAGGGTGCAGCACACTCACCAGTAGTATTTCTTCAACATGGGGGTACTGACTACCTGGACACCTTTATTTTGTTTGCTTACCTATGACTTCTAGTCTAATTTTTTAAGCTTGCCTATCTATTTCTAAAATCTATATTATCCTAGGGAAGGTTAAGTAGGTGGGGGATTAGGGGAAACCAAGGTATCAAAATAGGGTTTTAGAGTGAAGCAGAACACTCTACTCATGACTATTGAAGTGACCCAAGAATCAGCAAAGCCAAAAATGGTGAAGAAGATACATCAACCTGCTCCAATGGGGAGACAAGATTATCAAGTCCAGAAAAGGCAAAGATGAATTCCACAGTCTTGCAGGAATACATGGCATATCCACCATCAAGAGCCTTGGCCTATCAATAGTACAGCAACTTTGATCCATTTCGACTAGAGAAGTATTTTAGTAGCATTGTTAATAATAATAACGAAGTTCCTCTGGCCTTATGTAAAGAGACAACATTGTATTAGAAAAAGAATATAAGCTCTATAATCAGACAAACTTGGGTAAGTTACTCAGGGATGTTGCTCAGGAAGTAAGATTGTTGCCAATGTTAGACAAGCAATAGCTCTTTGTAAGCACACCATAAATGGTAACAGTCACTATGCAGTAGATGCTAATATCCTTGAAGCCAAAGACTATCATATTTGGGTTATATCCTCAGTATGTGGCAAAGTACCTAGCACATAGTAGGTATTTAACACATGTTGAATAAAAGGAATACTTGAGAAAAACTGGCAGAGGAAAGATTAACACTGGTTTTATTTCAATTCACATCTCTTTTGTAATATATTTTATAATGGATATTTCAGCCCCTTTTACCACTTCCCTCTCTCTGAACATTTAAGTTCAGCTGGCTCTGCTCTGTCTTTGTAAAGTGGACACATCTAGATAGTTGTGGTCCTTGGATCATCACTGTGACATTCATAACCTGAGATTATTTTTATTTTGGGGTGACATGGTGTTTCTCATCGAAAACCAATCATTTATTTCATTTATTGTATTTTCAGTCAGCTTACTTATACTTAATTTATGACAATGATTCATTAAGACATGGCCCTACCTCCCATCTACCCTGCTCCCCTTCCCTGTCATCCATCTCCATAATCAGTGTTTCAGTCCAGAGCTCAAACTTGTGTCAGAATCACTCAAAAGGCTGAATTAAACTCAGACTGCTAAATCCCTCTTCCAGGGAGCCTCATTTAGGCCATATGAATTGTGGTCTGATAACTGGCATTTCTAATGTGCTCCCATGTGACAATCATGCTGATTCGTGAATCACACTTCAAGTAGCACAATGTAGCCCTATGATATTATCCAACTTTCCCCTGACATATAAGCATGTATATTACAAAGCATATAATATACATCTTGGATTTTTGTATTTCCTCTCCCTAGAATATCATTCTTTGGTCTTTTCTCTTGGAAGACTTCTGCTCATCTGTTGGGCCCAAATTCAGTGTTATCTTCTCTGGAATGCTTTCCCTGTCCCATTCTTTATTCCTAAAGTATCAGTCCATTCTTGTTAGTTTTATCCCTAGCCCCCTTCACCTGAACACAATTGAGCAGTTTTTTTCTGATCAAGCTTAGTTTGTTCTTTATGCTTCTGCTTTTCCCACTAGGCTGTGAGTCCACTGAGGTCAGAGACTATGATTTTCCTGAGCCTTATGTTCTTCTCACTAACAAAGTTTTGGTTACAAAGAGTTTTTTAAAAAGTATGTTTGTTCTTGATTAAATTATTGTTCCTATTTTTTCCTTCCTTAGGTTAGCCTGTAATTGCATTGCCACTTCACACTAAAGGTTTTGTTCAGTTTTCCAGTTATTATACCAGATGGCACCAGAAGGCTTTGGCTTAATTCTCTATGGGGATATTGGAGAATATTAGGTAATTGCTGTGCACAAGAAGGATCTCAAGGAGCATTAGCAAGGTCTAACAATTATAACTCCCTTTAAAAACCATTGTTGTCCTCAGGGACTCTCAGCAGGCCAGAATCATTAGTGACAAAACATCATCAACATACTCTCTAAATAGAGAGGATGTTGCCCGTGTTTAATGGAAGGAAATTGGGCCAGTGAGACTGTTTGCCTACCCTGCCTGAGCTTCATTTCAGATTGAGAACAATCAAAATTTGTAAATTAGCTTGAGATTCATGGGGAGCTTAAAAAAATCTCAGGGTTGGTAAAAGTGTCTTATTTGCTACTTCCGTTTCCTTGAGCTATTCCATAAAGAAGATTTCAGCATGCCACAATAAAGAAGAAGGATGGCTCTCTCAAAGAGTTTTATTTGTTTGGTTGTAATTTCTCATTTATGAATTAACACTTCCAGCCAAAAGCAGGGAAGGGTTATAGGGAACTGGGGGACAATCATGCATAGTAGTTAGTTTTTCATAATCATTTACTTGTTCTCACAAAAAAATGAGCCATGATATACTAAGTCTATGCTTCTGTGAGAACACTTGCCCAAGACTGATAATTTAACATTTACCAGCAAGATTCCATTACATCTGAATACTATTATATAATTATCCCACAAATCCAAATATTCTACAACCTTTTCTCTGCCCAAGAAACTCTGTCCCAGGGGATTGAATAAGGAGTTTAGTTCCTTTGTCTTAGCCAATTTCTAGAGTTATTGGTTAATAGATTATCAGAGTCTGTTTATGAGTAAAGGGCAGCAGACTTTGGGAGATATTCTCTCTACTCAGTGCAGAGTCAAAATAGGAGTTCAATATAAAGGAAAAGCATCTATAAAATTCAGCCCCAAAATGACCTTATTTGGGTTTGACAAGCATAATGCAAACATCAGACCCCAGATGGCTAGACAAAGATAGTTTACTTCTTCCCCTTCCCTTTCTCTTTTCCTTCTCCTTCCCCTTCCCCTTCCCTTTTCCCTCCCTCCCTTCCTTCCTCCCTCCCTCTCTCTCACTCTCTTTCTATCTCCCTGTTCTGCCTTTCTTTTTGACAGGGTCTGGCTCTGTCACCCAGGCTGGAGTGCAGTGGCACAATCATGGCTTATTGTATTTGAGCCTCAGTCTGGGCTCAAATGATCTTCCCACCTCAGCCTCCCAAGTAGCCAAGACTACAGGGGTGCACTACTGGCTAATTTCTGTATTTTTTTGTAGAGATGGGGTGTCATGTTGCCCACACTGGTCTCAAATTCCTGGGGTCAAGCAGCCTGCCTTACTCAGCCTCCCAAACTGTTGGGATTACAGATGTGAGCCACCATTCCCAGCCTGCAAAAGGTTTGGTGGTAAAAATATAGGCAGAGTTTGACAGGAAAATAGCTGGAAATTAAGGCACATCCAAAGGTCAGTCTCTCCCTCTTTCATGGACCACCTGGTCTCTTTTCAGAGTTTATCTGCTTTTCTTTTTGTGCACTTGGGTCTCTCCCATCCTATTGATGTTTTCATTTTCTGTTGCAGATCCTCTTGACTCCCTACTAACTTATGCTTTCAAATGAATTTGGCTATACCTCTTTTTCCTTTCATTTCTGCTGCTCATTGCCAACCTCACCCTGTGGTTTTTATTCAAAGTACTAAGAGAATTACTTGAAATCTAATTTGTTTATCACATGCCTTTATAACACATATGTGGGTCAGCATAATCAGGAAGATACTGGAGGGAGCACAGGGTACAAACAATGGTCTTCATTTGGGGAAAAATTTTATAAGACTTGGTCAGATAAAGTATATTAAAATTAAATGTATTAAAATGTGGAAGATAGCATAGAGAGTTCCCATCGCCCACATACACAGTCTTCCCATTAATATGCTACATTTAGCACAATCAGTGAACTAATATTGGTATACTGTTATTAATGGAAATCTATACTTCATGTCAGTTTCTTTAGTTTTACCTAATGAACTTATTTTTGTTGCTCCATTATCACACATTACATTTAGTTGTCATGTCTCCTTGGGCTCCTGTTGGCTGTGATAATTTTGATGACCTTGACAGTTTTTAAGATATTGGTGAGGTATTTATTTTATAGAATATGCCTCAATCAGAATTTATCTGATGTTTTCCTCATGATTAAACAAGTTATGAGTGTTGGGGAAGAAGGCCATGGTAGTAAAGTGCCGTTTTTATCACACTATATTGAACTGCAGTTACTATGACTTATTACTGTTGATGTCAACCTTGATCATCTGGCTAAAGGAGTTTATTGGGGTTCTCTGCTGCTGTTAAGTTACTCTCTCTTTTTACCTTTCCAAACTATACTCTTTGGAAAGAACCACTATGTACAACTCACAGGTAAGGAGTGGGGAATTATGCTCCATTCCATTGGTAGCAGAGTATCTATATACGTTATTTCAATTTATTCTATCTAGGATATTTTTCTATTCTCCCCGTTTAGTTATTCAGTAATTTACTTATGTCACATGGACTCATGGATTTTTTTATATTTTGTATTATAATCCAATACTACTTAATTAAATTTTTCAAATAATTCCAGATTTAACCAATGGGAAGTCTTTCAATTGACTCCTGTGTTCCCTTAACACTATCACTGTGGGGCGTGGGGTTGCTGCTGCTATTTTTGTTTGTTTTGGGCACTTCCTAACTTGCTAGGACTACAGATTCTCAGTGCCATGTTTCATATTTCCTGTCCCAGTCCTAGAATCACCCATGTTTCCAAAAGCCCTGGTCCTTTCAATGGAGAAACTAAGATCTTGGTGCCAGGTTTGTTCATTGCTACTGGGATCTTGTCGTTTCTAGGCCCTCTCAGCTGATAGAACATGGAAATATGTATGTGTACTCATCTGTGTATATACATATATTTATACATTTTTTATATGTAGCCAACTGCATTGATATTAAGATAAAAATAAGCTAAACTCATGTTTAAAAAATAAACATAAGCCATAATGAAAAACCTGGCTACTGTAATCTGCCATTAGTTAACTTAGTTGGTACATTTATTTAGTTTACTTAGCAGTTTCACAATTTTGAACCCATAGGGTCATGGGAAGTAACTTTATCACTAGAGCACAGTGTTTATATACAGTTCCTTTTGCCCTCAGTTGTACAGACTTCACTCATTACCCGAGTTGCTTAGTTCAGCACCCTCTTCCTTACCCCCTTTACTGAATTGCCACTTACATTTTTCATACAGTTTTGCAGAGTCTTCTGTAAAAATTTTGCCTTCCGTACTTGGATAAACCAGCCTCCCATATTATGATTTTTAATTTAATAAACTAACATTTATTTTTTATGTCGTAAGTTTCTATGGATACTAACAAATTCAAACTGTCATCTATCTACCATTATAGTATGAAAAAGAATAGCTTTACCTCCATGAAAACATTTCCTGTGCTTTACTCATTGAATCCCTCTCCCAGAACCACTGACAATCGCTGATCTGTTAAGTTTTGCCTTTTCAGAATGCCATGTAAATAAAAACACATATGTAGCCTTTTCAGTCTGGTATACTTAGTTTAGTGATATGCATTTATCTTTACGTCTTTGCATGGCCTTGATCATTTCTTTTTATTGATAATTAATTTCCCATTTTAAGGGCATACTACTCTTCATCAAGTCACATGTTGAAGGACATCTTGCTTGCTTCCAGTTTTAGATGGTTATTAATAAAAGATACTATAAACATTGCATGCAGATTTTGTGTGCACATAGGTTTTTAAGTCAGCAAATACTTAGGAGTATGATTGCTGAGTCATCCAATAAGACTGTTTTTGGCATTGTTAGAAACTTCCAAATGATATTCCAGAGTAGTTGCATCATCTTGCATTTCTACCAGCAATGAATGAGAGTTTCTATTCCTCCATATCTTTCCCTTCAATCTTAGTTATCAATTTTTAATTTAAAACGTAGCCATTCTAATCAACATGTGGTAGTAAAAATAATATATTTTAAGGCAGATATATGCCTTATGATATATTTTTTACATAAGAACTCACCTGGGTTTCTTTAAACAAAAACTCTTCTAAGTGTATATGCATTTCTTTATAAAGAAATTCTTAATTTCTTGATGAGGAAAAAAGAATCAAAATTGTTTAGTAGACCATTGACCCATGCACCAATATCACTGGCATCACCTGGGACCTTGTTAGAAATGCAGAATCTTGGGTTTAAACCAGATTTACTAAGTAATGATCTGCACTATAACAAGATACCTAAGTGAATTATGAATATTAAAGTTTAATATAGGCTTGGCACGGTGGCTCAGCCTGTAATCCCAGCACTTTGGGAGGCCAAGGCAGGCAGATCATCTGAGGTCAGGAGTTTGAGACCAGCCTGGACAACATGGTGAAGCCCCATCTCTACTAAAATGTAAAAATTAGCTGGGCATGGTGGTGGGCACCTCTAATCCCAGTTACTTGGGAGGCTAAGGTAGGAGAATTACTTGAACCCAGGAGGCGGGGGTTACAGTGAGGCAAGATTGTGCTTCTGTACTCCAGCCTGGGTGACAGAGTAAGACTCTGTCTCAAAAAAAAAAAAGTTTAATAGTTTAATATACATTGTGATAGAATCATATTACAGATTCATAAGAGTGGAAGGGACCCTGCTCTTTGGCAGGTAAAAAAACCATCTCTGGTGGCTGGAAAGATGGCCAAATAGGAAGAGCTTTAGTCTGCAGCTCCCAGCAGGATCAATGCAGAAGGCAAGTGATTTCTGCATTTTTAACTGAGATACCCAGCTCATCTCATTAGGATTGGTTAGACAGTGCCTGAAGCCCATTGAGGGTGAGCTGAAGCAGAGTGGGGCATTGCCTCATCTGGGAAGTGCAAGTGCTTGGTGAACACCCTCCCCTGGCCAAGGGAAGCAATGAGGGACTGTGCCTTGAGAAACAGTGCACTCTGGCCCAGATATTATGCTTCTCCCATGATCTTTTAACCCACAGACCAGGAGATTCCCTTGGGTACCTAAACCACTAAAGCTGTGGGTTTCAAGCACAACACTGGGTGGCCATTTGGGCAGACACCAAGCTAGCTGCAGGAGTGCTTTTTTTTTTTCATTTCCCAGAGGCACCTGGAACACCAGCGAGACAGAACTGTTCACTCAGTTCACTCCCCTGGAAAGGGGGCTGAAGCCAGGAAGCTGAGTGGTCTAGCTCAGTGGATCCCACCTTCATAGAGCCCAGCCAGCTAAGACCCACTAGTTTGAAATTCTTGCTGCCAGCATGACAGTCTGAGGTCAACCTGGGACACTTGAGCTTGGTGGGGAAGGGGCATCCACCATTACTGAGGCTTGAGTAAGTGGTTTTCCCCTCACAGTGTGAACAAAGCGGGAATTTCAAACTGGGCAGAGCCTACAGAAGCTCAGCAAAGTTGCTGTAGCCAGACTGCCTCTCTAGATTCCTTCTCTCTAGCCAGGGCATCTCTGAAAGAAAAGCAGCAGCCCCAGTCAGGGGCTTATAGATAAAACTCCCATTTCCCTGTGACAGAGCACCTGGGGAAAGGGGCAGCTGTAGGTTCATCTTCAGCAGACTTCAATGTTCTTGCCTGCTGGCTCTGAAGAGAACAGTAGATCTACCAGCACAGTACTTGAGCTCTGCTAGAGGACAGACTGCATCCTCAGAAGGTGGGAAATAACAAACTCCTCTGAGCTAAAGGAGCACATTCTAATCCAATGCAAGGAAGTTAAGAACCTTGAAAAAAGGTTAAAGCAATTGCAAACTAGAATAATAAGTTTAGAGAAGAACATAAATGATCTCATGAAGCTAAAAAACACAGCATAAGAACTTTGTGAGTCATACACAAGTATTAATAGACCAATCAAGAAGAAGAAAGGATATCGGAGATTGAAAATCAATTTCATGAAAAAAAACATGAAGACAAGATAAGAGAAAAAAGAATGAAAAGAAACAAACAAAGGCTCTAATGAATATGAGATTATGTGAAAAGACCAAACATACATTTGATTGGTGTACCCAAAACTGATGGGGAGAGTGGAATCAAGTTGGAAAATACTCTTCAGGATATTATCCAGGAGAACTTCCCTAACCTAACTAGACAGGCCAATATTCAAATTCAGGAAATACAGAGAACCCACAAAGATACTCCTCAAGAAGAGCAACTCCAAGACACATAATCGTCAGATTAACCAAGGGTGAAATGAAGGAGAGAAAAGTTAAAGGCAGTCAGAGAGAAAGGTTGAGTTACTTAAAAGGGAAGCCCATCAGACTAACAGCGGCTCTCTCAGCAGAAACTCTATAAGCCAAAAGAGAGTGGGGGCCAATATTCAACATTCTTTTTTTTTTTTTTTTGCTAATCAGTTTGAGCTTTATGAGGTTGCTCAGGTTAGCCTTGAACTGATGACCTCGACTTCGCGAGCGCCATGACCTCCGGTGGGAGCCACTTTGGACCCCTCAACATTCTTAAAGAAAAAAATTTTCAACCCAGAATTTCATATCCAGCCAAATTAAGCTTAATAAGCGAAGGAGAAATAAAATCCTTTACACACAACCAAATGCTGAGAGTTTTGTCACCACCAGGCCTGCCTTACAAGAGCTCCTGAAGGAAGCACTAAATATAGAAAGGAAAACTTGGTCCCAGCCACTGCAAAAACATACCAAATTGTAAGGACAATTGATACTATGAAGAAACTGCAATTAACAGGCAAAATAACAAGTCAGCACCATAATGACAGAATCAAATTCACACATAACCATATTAACCTTAAATGTAAATGGACTAAATGCCCCAATTAAAAGACACAGACTGGCAAATTGGACAAAGAATCAAGACCCATTCAGGAGACCCATCTCATGTGCAATGACACACATTGGCTCAAAATAAAGGGATGGTGGAAGATTTGCCAAGCAGAAGAAAACAAAAGTAAGCAGGAGTAGCAATCCTCATCTCTGATAAAAGAGGCTTTAAACTAACAAAGATAAAAAAAGACAAAGAAGGGTATTACATAATGGTAAAGGGATCGATGCAACAAGAAGAGCCAACTCTCCTAAATATATACGCACACAATACAGGAGCACCTAAATTCATAAAGCAAGTTCTTAGAGACCTACAAAGAGACTTACACTCCCACACAATAATAGTGGGAGACGTTAACACCCCTTTTTCATATTAGACAAATCAATGAGACAGTAAATTGATAAGGATATTCAGGACTCGAGCTCAGCTCTAGACCAAGTGGACCTAATAGACATCTACAGGACTCTCCACTCCAAATCAACAGAATATATATTCTTCTCAGCACCACACTGCACTTATTCTAAAATTGACCACATAATTGAAAGTAAAACACTCCTCAGCAAATGCAAAAGAATGGAATTTATAACAAACAGTCTCTCAGACCACAGTGCAATCCAATTAGAACTCAGGATTAAGAGACTCACTCAAAACTGCACAACTACATGGAAACTGAACAACCTGCTCCTGAATGACTACTGAGTAAATAATGAAATTAAGGCAGAAATAAATAGGTTCTTTGAAACCAAAGAAAACAAAGTCACAACATACCAGAATCTCTGGGGCACAGTGAAAGCAGTGTTTAGAGGGAAATTTATAGAACTAAATGCCCACAAGAGAAAGCAAGAAAGATTTAAAACTGATACTCTAACATCACAATTAGAACTAGAGAGGCAAAAGCAAACAAATTCAAAAGCTAGCATAAGACAAGAAATAACTAAGATTACAGCAGAACTGAAGGAAAGATAGAGATGAAAAAAACCCTTCAAAAAAATCAGTGAATCCAGGAGTTGGTATTTTGAAAAGATTAACAAAATAGACCATTAGCCAGACTAATAAAGAAAAAAGATAGAATAATCAAATAGGCACAATAAAAAATGATAAAGGGGGTATCACCACTGATCCCACAGAAAAACAAACTACTATCAGAGAATGCTATAAACACCTCTACACAAATAAACTAGATAATCTAGAAGAAATAGATAAATTCCTTGACACATACACCCTCCCAAGACTAAACCAGGAAGAAATTGAATCCCTGAATAGACCAATAACAAGGTCTGAAATTGAGGTAGTAATTAATAGCCTACCAACTAAAAAAGCCCAGGACCAGACAGATTCACAGCCAAATTTTACCAGAGGTACAAAAAGGAGCTGGTACCATTTCTTCTGAAACCATGTCAAAAAATAGAAAGAGAGGGACTCCTCCTTAACTCATTCTATGAGGCCAGAATCGTCCTGAAACAAAAACCTGGCAAAGACATAACAAAAAAAGAAACTTTTGGGCCAATATCCCTGATGAACATTGATGCAAAAATCTTCAGCAAAATACTGGCAAACCGATTCCAGCAGCACATCAAAAAGCTTATCCACCACAATCAAGTCAGCTTCATCCCTGGGATGCAAGTCAGGTTCAACATATGCAAATCAACAAACATAATCCATCACATAAACAGAACCAATGACAAAAACCACATGATCATCTCAATAGATGCAGAAAAGGCCTTTGATAAAATTCAACACCTCTTCATGCCAAAAACTCTCAATAAACTAGGTATTGATGGAATGTATCTCAAAATAATAAGAGCCATTTATGACAAACCCACAGCCAATATCATACTAAATGAGCCAAAGCTGGAAGCATTCCCTTTGAAAATCAGTACAAGACAAGGATGCCCTCTCTCACCACTCCTATGGAACATAGTATTGAAATTCTGGCCAGGGCAATCAGGTAAGAGAAAGAAATAAAGGGTATTCAATTAGGAAAAGAGGAAGTCAAATTGTCTCTGGAAATAACATGATTGTATATTTAGAAAACCCCACTGTCCTAGCCCAAAATCTCCCTAAGCTGATAAGCAACTTCAGCAATGTTTCAGGACACAAAAACAATGTGCAAAAATCACAAATATTCCTATACACCAATAGACAGACAGCCAAATCATGAGTGAGCTCTCATTCACAATTGCTATAATGAGAATAAAATACCTAGGAATACAACTTACAACGGATGTAAAAGACCTTTTCAAGTAGAACTGCAAACCACTGCTCAAGGAAATAAGAGAGGACACAAAGAAATGCAAAAACATTCCATGCTCATGGATAGGAAGAATCAATGTCGTAAAAATGGTCATACTGTCCAAAGTAATTGATAGAGTCAATGCTATCCCCATCAAGATACCATTGACTTTCTTCACAGAATTAGAAAAAAATACTTTAAATTTCATATGGAACTAAAAAGAGCCCATATAGCCAAGACAATCCTAAGCAAAAAGAACAAAGCTGGAGGCATCATGCTACCTGACTTCAAAATACACTACAAGGCTCCAGTAACCAAGACAGCATTGTAGTGGTACCAAAACAAATATATAAACCAATTGAACAGAAAGGAGGCCCCAGAAATAACACCACACATCTACAATCATCTAATCTTCGAGAAACCTGAAAAAAAAAAAACAAGTAATGGGAAAAGGATTCCCTATTTAATAAATGGTGTTGAGAAAAGGAGCTAGCCACATGCAGAAACTGAAACAAGACCTCTTCCTTACACCTTATACACAAATTAACTCTGGTTGGATTAAAGATTTGCACATAAGACCTAACACCATAAAAACCCTAGGAAAAAACCTAGGCAATACCATACAGGACATAGGCAAGGGCAAGGACTTCACGACTAAAACACCAAAGCAATGGCAACAAAAGCCAAATTTGACAAATGGGATCTAATTAGCCTAAAATGCTTCTGCAAAGCAAAAGAAATTATCATCAGAGTAAAGAGGCAACCTACAAAATGAGAGAAAAATTTTCCAGTCTATCCATCTGACAAAGGGCTATTATCTGTAAACTACAAGGAACTCACACAAATTTACAAGAAAAAAAGAACATCGAAAAGTAGGCGAAAGATGTGAAGAGACACTTCTCAAAAGGAGACATTTATGAGGGCAACCAACATATGAAAAAAAAAGCTCATCATCACTGGTCATTAGAGAAATGCAAATTAAAACCACAATGAGATACCATCTCACACCAGTTAAAATGGTGATCATTAAAAAGTCAGGAAACAACAGATGCTGAAAATAATGTGGAGAAATAGGAATGCTTTTACACTGTTGGTGGGAGTGTAAGTTAGTTCAACCATTGTGGAATACTGTGTGGCAATTCCTCAAGGATCTAGAACCAGAAATATCATTTGACCCAGCAATCCCATTACTGGGCATATACCCAAAGGATTATAAATAATTCTACTATAAAGACACATGCACACATATGTTTATTACAGCACTACTCACAATAGCAAAGACTTGGAACCAAACCAAATGCCCATCAATGATAGAATGGATAAAGAAAATATAGCATATATACATCATAGAATACTATGCAGCCATAAAAAGGATGAGTTCATGTCCTTTGCAGGGACATGGATGAAGCTGGAAACCATCATTCTCATGAAACTAACACAGGAACAGAAAATCAAACACCACATGTTCTCACTAATAAGTGGGAGTTGAACAATGAGAGCATGAATGCAAGGAGGGGAACCTCACACACAGGGGCCTGTTGGGTGTGGGCGCTAGGGGAGGGACAGTATTTCTTCTAATGCTATAATAGACAAAAAGAGAGCCAAATCATGAGAAATATCTAATGTAGAGGATGGGTTGATGGGTGCAGCAAACCACCATGGCACATGTATGTAATAAACCTGTACATCCTGCACATGTGTCCCAGAACTTAAAGCATATATAAAAAAAGAAAATCTATTTTTTTTACTACATCCTATTCTTTTTTACTTTAAGTTTGTTGTTGAAATCTGTTCTTTAGGAAGAAATTTAAGTGTAATTTAAGGATAAGCAACAGTTTATAAATAGATCTTAATTTTTTAAAAAGAAACCGTCTTCTAGAGTTTTGTGTGTTGTGTGTGATTGTGTGTGTGCAATACTGTGGTGCTGATCTTCCTGGGTACGTTGTCTCTCAAACAAGGTTACACTTTGTTTAAGGTTACATAATTAATTATACAAAAAAAATAAGCTAAAGTTCATTGCCTATTATACAGCAATAAAAAATAATATAAGATCAATCTGAAATCATGGTGTAGGTCATTGGAAAAATTATACTTACATTCACAAACTCAAGTCAAAGCTAACTTTGTAAAGCATATCAGTTGTGTAAAATGAGGCAAGCCATTAGTTGCTCTTATTTCTCTCTATGTATTCACTGTGCAGAATTGTGCTGCCACTTACATTAATATAAAGCACCTGGTTTCTATTTGGCCTTCAGGAAAAGCTAAAAATAATAATCAGAAATATTTTATTTACCAATAGCAGCCATGCAGCTGTGAACTCTAAATCTTACAACAGCACTTAATCACCAGCCCAACAGAACATAAATAACCCTGGGGCCAGGTTCTAAAGTATGCTTGTAGCAGCACAGTAATTCAAACATGTAGCTGCTACTGGAGAGCAGGAACAGTAAAATCTTCCCCTTCCTTATCTGCCAATAGATATCTTCAGAAAATGCTGTCCTCTTAGCCCCAACTCCCATGTCTTAACAAGGTTTGTATGTATCACTCAGGGACCCACCCAACAACCTATGCTAGGGTTGCCATCAGTGACACCCAGAATTAATTCAACATTGTTAGCATGAAGCTACTTGTGTCTGAATGTTTGCATCTTCAGTTAAAACATAATCTAAAATGTGGTGGTATTAAGAGGTGGGATTTGGGGAGGTGACAAGGTCATGAGAGCTGTACTCCCATGAATAGGATTAGTGACTGTCTTAGTCTGTTTTGTGTTCTTATAATAGAATACCAAAAACTGGGTAAGTTAGAAAGAAAATAAATTTATTTCTCACAGTTCCAGAGACTGTAAAGTCCAAGGTCAAGAGGCCTGAATCTTGTGAGGGCCTCCTTGCTGTGTCATCCATAATGGAAGGTGAAAGGACAAGAGAGCTTGAGAGAGGGAGAGGAGAGAGACCTAACTCATCCATTCATCAGGAACCCACTCCTGCAATAACTAAACAACACCTGAGATTCAGCTGTCAACAAATGCACTTTGGGAGACACACTCAAACCATAGAAGTGCTCTAATAAAAGAGGTTCAAGAGCACTGCTTGCTCCTTCCACTGTATGAGGACACAGCTAGAAGGTGCCATTTAAAAGGAACAGGGCCTCATCAGAATCTTATAGTGCTTTGAACTTGGACTTCTTAGCCTCTAGAACTGTCAGCAATAAATTTCAGTTGCTTATAAATTACTCAGTCTATCGTACTTTGTTTTAGCTGCCTGAACAGATTAAGACAGGAGCAAAGCCCTAATTTTTGCTACTTGAAGTGATTGCAACATACCAGCTACTTAAGAGCTTGTCATAAATGCAGAATCTCAGGCTACAACCTACATATGTTGAATCAGAATCTGCATTTTAACAAAATATTTAGAAGATTTGTATACATATGAAGTTTGCAAAGCACTGCTATGGAAGAAAATAAAAGAAAACAATATCCAGGCAGGTTTTTGATGACAGGTTATTTAAATTTCTACACTATGAGCCTTGTATCTAAGGGCCATTAATATAGAGAGATGTAAGGAGAACCGCTTCCAAGACTAAGGGAAATAAATGTATTGTTAATGGAATGCAATTTAATTGCTATCAGGATAATGCCTATTGGAATCCAAAGATTTGGCCCCACTAATAAATTTTAGTTTCTTCATATATAAAATGAGGCTATCAGTTACCTCATTCAATTGCACAAAAGAATAAATGACATTTAAAAAAGGCAAACCAAGATGGTAGAACAGAAAACTCCACCAAATGTCTCTTCCACAAGGACACCAATTTAACAACCAGCAACATAGAAAAAAACCACCTTCACAAAAAGCAAAAATTAGGTGAACAGTCATAGTATCTAGTTTTAACCTCATATTGCTGAAATCACTGAAGAGATTTTTTTAAAAAGTCTCTAATAATTATCACCACTCCCCTACCTGCCATCAGTCATGGTGGCAAGCTTCTCTGGGCACTGAGGGAGGGATAGCTCAGAAATTGTGAGTCATTGAACACAGTGCTTTCCTCTTAGAGAAGAAAGAAAAACTAAACCAAACTCAGCTGACTCCTGCCGGACGAGGGAGTACTTAAACCAGCCCTTAGCTAGAGGGGATCCCTGATCCCAATGGTCAGAACTTGAGTTCCCACAAACCTCATCACAGAGGGCTATAGTGCTCTGTGTCTCTAAATAACTTTGAATGCAGCCTAGGCCATAAGTACTGCAACACTTAGGCAAGTCCTCATACTGAAGTATTCCCAGAGACAATGGACTGGGGTGGGAAGAGGGGTGGGAGGTGGGGGAAACAAGACATACTGAGACACCAGCTGGGGAAACCAAGGAAGTGCTGTCTTTTCCTAACCTCTGGCTGCACAGCTCATGACTCCAAAAAAGACTCCTCCTATCTGCTTAAACAGAAAAGAGGGAAGAGTAAAGGGAATGTTCTCTTACATTTTGGGTACCAGATCAGTCACAGCATAATAGGGCACTGGTCAGAGTCATGAGGCTCCCTTTCCAGGCCATAGATCTCAGATGACCTTTCTACTTACACCCTGGGCCAGAAGGGAATCCATTGCATTGAAGGAAAATTTCTGGCAGCATTATGAAGATGCTAACTGAAGAGCCCTTGGGCCCTGAATAACCAGCGGTGATAACCAAGTTCTCTGTCAAGGGCCTTGGGTAATCTTATAAGACTTGCTGGCTAAAAGTACTAGCATGGCCACAGGTAGTTAGAGCACCAAGTGGGCTCTTGGGATTCCTGATTCCAGGAATTGACTTTTAGACAGCATTTCTGGTCCTGCTCTGGGCCAGAGGGGAGCCCACTGTGATGAAGAATGAGTACCAGGCCAGGCAGCATTCACTATAAGGTGATTTAGGAGCCACTGAGCCTTAAGGGAACATTGGTAGTAGTCTGAAAGCTCTTGTGGTCTGCGATGGTGGTGGCTAGAGAGTCTTTTTCTTTGACTTTGGAAACAAAAAGAAAAGAATGGGAAGGATAGGGGGATCTTGCTGCCGTAAAGGGAAGGACACATGCCTGATCTCAGATGACATGGCTTTGCCACCAGATGATTGTGGAGCCCCAGGGACTTGAATGAAAATAGTAGCTAGGGTGTCATTAGAACATGCCCTGGGCAAGACCCAGTGCTATGGTAACTTCAGGCCTGACCCAGCAGTCATAGTGGTGGTGGCCATAGAGATGCTTGTGTCATCTATTCTTCATGTTAGGTGGCTCAGAACAGAGAGATAGACTATGTTTGGGAGAAAGGAAAGGAAGAGAACAAGAGTCTCTCCCTGGTAATCCAGAGAATTATCCTAGAATTTGTTGAAGATCATTGAGGAGGGAACTTTATGTGTCTGAGTCTGCAGGAACCCCAGTATTACTGGGCTTGGGATGCCCCCTAAAGCAGACACAGGTTGAATCACAACACCCGTGTTTTTTCAAATATCTAGAAAGCCTTCCCAAGAAGGAAGGGCACAAATAAGCTCAGACAGTAAAGACTATAATAAATACCTAACTCTTAAATGACCAGACACTGAAGAACATCTACTAGCATTAACAATATCTAGAAAAACATTACCTTGCCAAATACACTAAAGAAGGCACAAAGGACAAATCCTGCAAAAACAGAGACACGTGACCTTTCAGTCAGAGAACTGAAAATAACTGTGTTTAGGAAATTCAAAGAAATTTAGATAATACAGAGAAGGAATTCTGAATTCTATAAGATAAACTTAATAAATAGATTGAAATAATTTAAAATAATAAAACAAAATTTGTGAGCTCAGAAATGCCATTGGCAAATTGAAGAATGCCTCAGGGTTCTTTAATAGTGGAACAGATTAAGCAGAAGAAAGAATTAGTGAGCTTGAATACAAGCTATTTTAAAAATCATAGTCAGAAGAGACAATAACAACAACAAAAGGATAAAAAACAATGAAGCACACCTATAGAATCTAGAAAATGGCCTCAAAAGGGAAAATCTAAGAGTTATTGGTCTTAAAAAGAAAGTAGAGAAAGAGATATGGGTAGAAAGTTTATGCAAAGGAATAATAACAGAGAACTTTCCAAACCTAAAGCATGATTTCCATATCCAAGTACAAGAAACTTAGAGAACACCAAGTAAATATAATCAAAGAAGGCTACCTTAAGGCATTTAATAATCAAACTCCAAAAGATTAAAGGTAAAGAAAGGAACCCAAAAGCAGCAAGAGAAAGAAACAAATAACATACAATGAAGCTTGAATACATCTCGCAGCAAAAGTTTCAGTGAAAGCCTTATAGGCCAGGAGAGAGTGGCATGTTTAAAATGCTGAAGGAAAAATGTTTTACCTTAGAATAGTATTTCCAGTGAAATATCCTTTATTTACCCATGAGGGAGAAATAAAGACTTTCCCAGACAAACAAAAGGTGTGGAATTTCATCAACAACAGATCTGAACTATAAGAAATACTAAAAGGGAGTATTTCAATCAGAAGAAAAGGGTACTAATGAGCAATAAGTAATCACCTGAAGGCATAAAACTCACATTAATAATAAGCATATAGAAAAACAGAATATTATAATACTGTAACTATAGTGTGTAAACTTCTCCTATCCTAAGTAGAAAGACTGAATTATAAAACAATCAAAAATTATAACTACATCAACTTTCAAGACATTCTCAGTCTTAACAAAAGTCAGTCAACAAAAAGTTTAAAAGTTGGGAGACAAGGTTAAGGTGTAGAGTTTTATTCATTTTGTTTTTGCTTGTTTGTCTATGCAAACAGCGATAAGTTGCTATCAGGATAAAGTAATAAGTTATATGATCGTGTTTACAAGCTTTATTTTAACCTCAAATCAAAAATCATACAACGGAGACACAGAAAATAAAAAGCAAGAAACTAATTTATATCACCAGAGAAAATAACCTTCAATAAAAGAAGACAGTAAGGAAAGGAAGATAAGACCAGAAAACAACCAAAAACAAATAACAAAATGGCTGGAGTATGTCCTTATTTATCTCTAATAAAATTAAATATAAATGGAGTAAACTGTTTAATCAAAAGACATAGACTGGCTGAATGGATGAAAAAACAAAACCCATTGATCTGTTGCCTAAAAGAAACACATTAAACATATAAAGACACATATATGTTGAAAATAAAAATAGAGGAAAAGACATTTCATGGCAATGGAAACCAAAAAAGAGCAGGAGTTGTGATAGTTATATCAGAAAAAATAGATTTCGGACCCAAATCCATAAGAAAAGACAAAAAAGGTAACCATATGATAATAAAGGGATCAATTCAGCAATATAAGATATAATTTAAAATATAGATGAACCCGACTGAGGTACCCAGATATATAAAGCAAACATTACTAGAGATAAAGGGAAAGATAGGGTCTGATACTACAAGAGCTGGAAACTTGAACACTCTGCTTTCAGTATTGAAGAGATCTTCCAGATAGAAAATCCACAAAGAAACATCAGACTTAATCTGCACTATAGACTAAATGGATTAAATGCTGGGTTAAAAAACAAGTCTTAAAAATTCAAAACAGGCCACACACAGTGGCTCATGCCATAATCCCAGCACTTTGGGAGGCTGAGGTGGGTGAATCACCTGAGGGCGGAAATTCAAGACCAGACTGACCAACATGGAGAAACACTGTCTCTACCAAGAATACAAAATTAGCCAGGCATGGTGGCACATGCCTGTAATCCCAGCTAGTTGGGAAGCTGAGGAAGGAGAATCACTTGAACCTGGCAGGTGGAGGTTGTGGTGAGCCAAGATCACACCATGGTACTGCATCCTGGGCAACAAGAGTAAAACTCTGTCTCAATAAAAAAGAAAATTCACAGCAATTGAAATAATATCAAGCATCTTCTCTGACCATAGTGAAATAGAAATAGAAATTTAAAACAAGAGGAATTTTGTAAATTTTATAAATACTTATAAATATTTCCATTAAACAATATTTGTAAATATTTATATAATTTATAAAATGTTTAATATTGTGTAATAAAAATTAAACAATATTCTCCTGAATGACCAGTGCATCAATGAAGGAATTAAGAAGGAAATTGAAAATGTTCTTGAAATGAATGATAATGGAAATACAACATACCAAAACCTATGGAATACAGCAAAAATAATACTAAAAGGGACATTTACAGCTATAAATACCTATACCAAAAAACAAAGAAAAATTTTCAAGTAAATAATCTAGTGATGTATCTTTAAGAACTAGAAAAGTAAGTGCAACCCAAATGAAAAATTAGTAGAAGAAAATAATAAATAAATGAGCAGAAATAAATAAATTTGGAATAAAAATACAAAAAAAATCAATGAAACAGAAGGTTGGTTTTTGAAAACAGCTAAAAAAAAAAAAATTGGCAAACCATTAATCAAACCACCCAAGGAAAAAAGAGAGAAGACACAAATAAATAAAATTAGAAATACAAAGTGAGATGTTACAACTGATCCCACGGAAATCCAAAGGATCATTAGTGACTACTATAAGCAGTGATATGCCAATAAATTGGAAAATCTAGACGAAATAGACAAATTCCTAAATACATACAACCTACCAAGATTGAACCAGAAAGAAATCCAAAACCTGAACAGACCAAAAACAAGTAACAAGGTCAAAGCCATAATAAAAACTCTCCCAGGAAAGAAACGATTGGGACCCGATGGCTTTATTGCTGAGTTCTACCAAATATTTAAAGAGCTAATAACAATTCTACTCAAACTATATTGAAAAATAGAGGAGGAGAGAATACTTTCAAAATCATTCTATGAGGCCAGTATTACCCTAATACCAAATGCAGACAAGGCACATTAAAAAAAAAAAAAAAACTACAGGCCAGTATCATTAGTAAATATTGATGAAAAATTCTCAACAACTAGCAAATGAAATTGAAAAACACATTAAAATAATTCTTCTTCATGATCCAGTGGGATTTATTCCAGGAATGCAAAGATATGCAAATCAATCAATGTGATACATAATATCAACAGAATGGACAGCAAACATATGATCATTTCAGTTGATGCCAACAATTGATAAAATTCAACACCCCTTCATGATAAATGCTCTCAAAAAATTGGATATAGAAGGAACAAACTTCTAAACAAATTTTATCAAACACCAACAAAGCATTTGATAAAATTCAACATCCCTTCATTATAAAAACCCTCAAAAAACTGGATATAGAAGGAACAAACAAAAGGATAAAAGCCATATACAACAGAACCACAGCTAATATTATACTGAATGGAGAAAAACTCAGAACCTTTCCTGTAATATCTAGACCCTGACGAGGATGCTGACTTTCACCACTGTTATTTGTGATAGTATTAGAGGTCCTACCTAGAGCAGTCATAAAAAAGAAAAATATAAATATAAAGTGCATCCAAATTGGAAAGGAAGAAGTCAAAATACCCTTGTTTGCAGATGATATGATCTTATATTTGGGAATATCTAAAGACTTTACAAGAAAACTATTAGAAATGATAAAAAAAAATTAATAAAGTTTCAGGATATGAAATCAACACAGAAAACTCTAGCATTTCTACATCCCAACAGTAAACCATCTGAAAAAGAAATTTAAAAAGTAATCCCATTTGCAATAGCCACACATAAAATTAAATTCTTAGGAACTGACTTAACCAAAGAAGCAAAAGTTCTCTATAATGAAAAGTATGAAACACAGATGCAAAAATTGAAAAGGACAGCAAGAAATGAAAAAAAAATTCATGTTTATGGATTGGAAGAATCAACATTGTTAAACTATCCATACTACGCAAAGCAATATGCAGATTTATTGCAATCCTTTTAAAATACTAATGGCATTCTTCATAGAAATAGAAAAAACAATCCTAAAATTTATATGAAACCACAAAATATGCAGAATAGCCAAGGCTATTGTACTAGTCCATTTTCATGCTACTGATAAAGACATGCCTGAGACTGGGAAGAAAAAGAGATTTATTAACATGTAGCTCCATGTGGCTGGGGGAGCCTCACAATCATGGCAGAAGGTTAAAGGCAAGAAGAAGCAAGTCACATCTTACATGGATGGCAGCAAGCAATGACAGAACTTGTGCAGGGAAACTCCCATTTTTAAAACCATCAGATTTCATGAGACTCATTCACTATCTGAAGAACAGTGCAAGAAAGACCCGCCCTCATAATTCAATCACCTTCCACCAGGTTTCTCACATGACACATGGGAATTGTAGAAATTACAATTCAAGATGAGATTTGGGTGGGGACACAGCCAAACCATATCATTCTGCCCCTGGCCCTTCCCAAATATCATGTCCTCACATTTCAAAATCAATCATGCCTTCCCAACAGTTCTCCAGTCTTAACTCATTTCAGCATCAACTCAAAAGTCCACAGCCCAATGTCTCATCTAAGATGAGGCAAGTTTCTTCTGCCTATGAGCCTGTAAAATCAAAAGCAAGCAAACTACTTCCTAGATATAGCAGAAGTACAAGCATTGGGTAAACACAGCCATTCCAATTGGAGACACTGGTCAAAACAAAGAGGCCACAGACCCCATGCAAGTCCAAAATCCATCAGGGCAGTCAAATATTAAAGCTCCAAAATTATCTCCTTTGACTCCATATCTCACATCTGGGTCATGCTGATGCAAAAGGTGGTATTTCCATGGTCTTGGGAAATTCCACCCCTGTGGCTCTCCAGAGTACAGCCTCCCTCCCAGATATTTTCATGGGCTTGTGTTGAGTGTCTGTGGCTTTTCCAGGCATATGGTGCAAGCTGTTGGTGAATCCACCATTCTGGGGTCTGGAGGACAGTGGTTATCTTCTCACAGCTCCTCTAGGTACTCCACAAAGGCTCTGTGTAGGGGTTTCAATCCCATATTTCCTTCTGCATTCTCTTATCAGAGGTTCTCCATAAGAACCCCATCCCTGCAGCAAACTTCTGCCTGGACATCCAGGCATTTCCATACATACTCTGAAATCTAGGCAGAGATTCCTAGATCTCAATTCTTGACTTCTGTGTACCCCCAGACTTAACACTATGTGGAAGCTGCCAAGGTTAGGGACTTGCACCCTCTGAAGCCCTGGCCAAGCTGTACCTTGGCCCTTTTTCACCATGGCTGGAGTATCTGGGATGCAGGGCACCAAGTCCCTAGACTGCACACAACACAGGGACCCTGGACCTGGCCCAGAAAACTATTTTCTCCTCCTAGGCCTCTGGGCCTCTGGTGAGAGGGGCTGCCATAAAGACCCCTGACATGCCCTGGAGACTACTTCCCAATTATCCTTGGGATTAACATTTGGTTCTTTCTTACTTATGCAAATTTCTGCAACCAGCTTGAATTTTTCCTCAGAAAATGGAATTTTCTTTTCTATTGCATTTCCAGGCTGCAAATTTTCTGAACTTTTATACTCTCCTTCCCTTATAAAACTGAATGCCTTTAACAGCACCTAAGTCATACCTTGAATGCTTTGCTGCTTAGAAATTTCTTTTGGAAGATACCCTAAATTGTTTCTCTCAAATTCAAAGTTCCACAAATCTCTAAGGCAGGGGCAAAATGTCACAAGTATCTTTGCTAAAACGTAACAAGAGTTACTTTTGTTTCAGTTCTCAACAAGTTCTTCATCTCCATCTGACACTAACTCAGCCTGGACCTTATTGTTCATATCACTATTAGTATTTTTGCCAAAGTCATTCATAAAGTCTCTAGGACGTTTCAAACTCTCCCACATTTTCCTGTCTTCTTCTGAGCCCTCCAAACTGTTCCAACTTCTGCCTGTTACCCAATTCCAAAGTTGCTTCCACCTTTTTGGGTATCTTTTCAGCAATGTCCCACTCTACTGGGACCTATTTACTGTTTGGTCCATTGTCACACTGCTGAAAAGGACATTCCTGAGACTTGGAAGAAAAAGAGGTTTACTGGACTTGTGGTTCCACATGGCCAGGGAGGGCTCATAATCATTGTGGAAGGTGAAAGATAAGGAGGAGCAAGTCACATCTTGCACAGATGGTGGCAGGCAAAGGGAGAGCTTACACAGGGAAATTTTTATTTTTAACCATCAGATCTCATAAGAGTAATTCACCACCATGAGAACAACCATCCCCATAATAAAATTACCGCTCATCAGGTGGGAATTGTGGGAGTTGCAATTCAAGGTAAGTTTTGGGTGGGGATGAAAACCATATCACCCAAGCAAAAAGAACAAAACTGGAGGAATCATATAACCTGATTTCAAATTAAATTAATACTACAGAGCTATAGTAACCAAAACAGCATGGTACTCATGTAAACATGATCACATAGAATAATGGAACAGAATAGAGATCCCAGAAACAAATTCACAAACCTACAGTGAACTCATTTTTGACAAAAGTGCCAAAATCATACACTGGGAAGATAGTGTCTTCAATAAATGATGCTGGGAAAACTGGATATTCTATGCAGAAGACTAAAATTAGACCGTGTCTCTCACCAAATACAAAATAAAATCAAAATGGGATAAAGACTTAAATCTAAGACCTCAAAATATAAAACTACTACAAGAAAATATTGGTAAAAATCTCCAGGACATTGGTCTAGGCAAAAATTTCTTGAGCAATACCCCACAAGCATAGGCATCCAAAGCAAAAATGGATAGAGGGAATCACATTAAATTAAGAAGCTTCTTCACAGCAAGACAAACAATCAACAAAGTGAAGAAACAACCCACAAAATGGGAGCAAATATTTGCAAACTACCCATCTGACAAGAAATTAATAATCAGGATATATAAGGAGCTCAAACAAATCTATAAGAAAAAAATTTAATAATCTGACAAAAAATGGGCAAAATATTTGAATAGATATTTCTCAAAAGAAGACAGACAAATGGCAAATGGCCTATTAAAGCGTTCAGTGTCATTGATTATCAGAGAAAGGCAAATCAAGACTATAATGAGATATCAACTCACTCAGTTAAAATTATTTGCATCCTAAACAAACACTGGTGAGGATGTGAAGGAATAGGAACCCTTGTATACTTGGTGGGAATGTAAATTAGTACAATCACTATGGAGAACAGTTTAGAGGTTCCTCAAAAACCTATAAATTGAGTTATCATATGATCCAGCAATCCCCCTGCTGGATACATATGCAAAAGAAAGGAAATTCGTACATGAAAGAGATACCTGCACCTCTTTGCTTGTTGCAGCACTATTTGCAATAGCTAAGATTTGGAAACAATCTAAGTGCTCATCAACAGATGAAGGGATGAAGAAAATGTGGTACCTATACACAATAGAGTACTATTCAGTCATTAATAGAGAATGAGATCCAATCATTTGCAACAGCATGGATGGAACTGAAGATCATTACATTAAGTAAAGAAAGTCAGGCATAGGAAAGACAAACATTTCCTGTTCTCACTGATTTGTGAGATCCAAAAATTAAAAGAACCGAAATCATGAACATAGAGAGTAGAAGGATGGTTACCTGAGGTTAGGAAGTGTAGTAGGGGCTGAGGGGAAGGTTGGCATGGTTAATGGGTTCAAAAAATAGTAAGAATGAATAAGACCTACTATTTGCCCTTGAACCTGGGAGGCAGAGGTTGCAGTGATCTAAGATTGCACCATTGCATCCAGCCTGGGCGACAGGGTAAGACACCATCTTAAAAAAAAAAAGGGCCTATTATTTGATAGCATAATAGCATGATTATAGTCTATAATAACTTAATTTTACATTTTAAAATATCTTAGAGTGTAGTTGGATTGTTTGTAACACTAATAATAAATGCTTGAGGGGGTGGATACTCCATTCTCAGTGATGTGCTCATTTCACATTGCATGCCTGTATCAAAACATCTCATGTATCCCATAAATATATACTCACTATGTACCCACATGAATTTTTTTTAAAGAATAAGTGACATGATGTAAAGCAGCAGCACAAAAGCTGCTACATGATAAGTGCTTGATACATATTATTTGTCATAATTATTATTGTGTAAAATATCTTTTCTCCAAAAATAAAACACTTATTTCTGGTTTCATAATTCTTTTATCGTGTTATAAGCTTTCACTTACATAAAATAAAAGTGTATTATGTTGTAAGAATATATTCTTTTTATCTTTGTGTTTGTTGCTAAAGTAGAATTTTAGAATTTAAAAATGTATACATGCACTATGGAAAACAGTAAAGAGATTTCTCAGAGAAATAAAAATAGAACTACTCTTCATTCCAGCAATTCCACTGCTGGGTATCTACCCAAAGGAAAAGAAATAATGATAAGAAAAAGATAAGATAATGATACTTAAGTATTTATCGCAGCACTATTCACAATAGCAAAGATAGAGAATCATCTTAAGTGTCCATAAACAGATTATTGGATGAAGAAAATGTGACACACACACACACACACACACACACACACCCCATGGAATACTACTCAGTCATAAAAAGAATAAGATCATGTCCTTTGCAGCAACATGGATGAAACTGGAGGCCATTATCTTAAATGAAGACAGAAACAGAAAGTAAAACACTGTATGTTCTTACTTATAAATGTGAGCTAAATAATGTGCATATATATATATATATGGACATAGAGTATGGAATAATGGAAACTGGAAACTCAGAAGGGAGGGAGCGTTGGGGAGTGAGGAATGAGAAAGTACTTAGTGGGTACGATGTATACTAGTTTGGTGATGATGACGCTAAAAGCCAGACTTCACCGCTATGCAATATACCCATGCAACAAGACTACACTTGTACCCCTAAATCTACACAAATTTTTAAAACCTATACATATATCATAACATCACATTATACCCCATAAATATGCACATTCTTTGTCAATAAAAATAAAACTTAAGAAAAAGAATATATGCAAGTAATACCTTTCACAGATTAAAAAATGTTGGAGTGATAATACAAAAATTAATTTTGGCTAGGCCCAAAAGCAGATGGAGAGTGTTCAGAATGTATTGGAGAAAGACATCCACACATCTCCAGTCTACTCTCGTGAGCTGCTTCTGGCAGTGGTGCTTTGCACTACTGAATTCTCTCGAGGGTTCTGTTAATTCCGGAATTGTACCCTTAAGCCCTCCCATTCCAGGATAAGCTGTGGAAACCCTTTCAAAACTACTGTAAGAAATTTGCTGGGGAATTATTCAGGTTATTTCTTCTATCTTCTACTTCAAGCTTTTGCTCACACCTGACACCAAATGCTCCATTTCTGCTCAGCTCTTTTAACGCAGGTTTGGAGGGGCTGCCCAAACGACCTGTATTTGTTTTGCATATTATTTTTAGGATGCAATTTAATACTTTGGAGTCGGGTAAAACTGGACTCAAATCTGAGCTCCTCTACTTGCCAGCTCTTTTAAGGAGCAAGAGTTACTTAGACACAGTAAGCCTTAGTTTACTCATATGTTAAATCAGCATAGCACCATATTCACATGTTGTTGTAAGGATTCACTGAGATTGTGTATGTAAAATGTGCAGCAGAGTGTCTGTAAAATAGAACATTCTCAATTAAAAAGGAGCTTTTTTTTGTCTTTTAAAAATTATACTTTAAGTTCTGCGGTACATGTTCAAAGCATTCAGGTTACATAAGTATACACGTGCCATGGTGGTTTGCTGCATCCATCCCCACGTCATCTACATTAGATATTTCTCCTAATGTTAGCCCTCCTCAATGCCTCCACACCCTGCTATCACTCCCCTAGGCTCCCCCACCCCCTGACAAGCCCCAGTGTGTGATGTTCCCTACCCTGTGTCCATGTGTTCTCATTGTTCAACTCCCACTTATGAGTGAGAACATGTGGTGTTTGGTTTTCTGTTCTTGTGTCAGTTTGTTGAGAATGATGGTTTTCACCTTAATCCACATCCCTGTAAAGGACATTAACTCATCCTTTTTTATGGCTGCATAGCATTACATGGTGTATATGTGCCACATTTTCTTTATCCAGTCTATCTTTGATGGCATTTGGGTTGGTTCCAAGTCTTTGCTCTTGTAAAAAGTGCTACAATAAACATATGTGTGCCTGTATCTTTATAACTGAATGTTTCATAATCCTTTGGGAATATACCCAGCAATGGGATTGCTGGGTCAAATGATATTTCTAGTTCTAGATCCTTGATGAATCACATTGTTTCCCACAACGGTTGAACTAATTTACACTCCCACCAACAGTGTAAAAGTGTTCCTATTTCTCCACATCCTCTCCAGCATCTGTTGTCTCCTGATTTTTTAATGATCACCATTCTAACTGGCATGAGGTGGTATCTCAATGCGGTTTTGATTTGCTTTTTTCTAATGCCTAGTGATGATTAGCTTTTTTTCACATTTATGAGGACATTTGTTTCTTCTCTGAGGCACTGTCTTCTGGGCTACCCCTTGAGTTTATTACATGACAACCTGTATCTGTTGATGCCCTTTCCTGATGTCTGAGCCTTGTCACTGGGACATAGGTCTGGCCCTGGCCTCAGAGCCTGACTTCCCTGGGGACAGTTGACTTGGAGTGTACATAGGAGGTTCCTTAAGGAATGTTACAAAGTTGTTGACCGTGGACAAAAATGGAAAGTGAAAACTATGAATAGCTGAAAATATTCAAGATTTTTAAAGTAGTGCTTTAAGCATTAAACATTAAGAGATGCTGTATTTGTAGACAAATTTTCAGTAGAGGAATGCTTTAGTCATTAGTACAATGAAATTAATAATTAAATAAAAAAGAATTTCAAGAGGAAAAGTAATGCAGTTGAGCCAGGAAGCTCCTTATTTATAATGCAGCAATCTGACAGGTAATTAATTTGGAGAGAAGTTAGTCTCAGATTTCAATGGGGTAAATTTGAAACTGATAGATGACTAAGAGGCCAATCTCTAGTTTGGGAAATAGAAGTCAGGGAAAAAGGACAATCCAACTGGCACCTGTTACATGTTGGGTGGCAGTGGTCAGATGAGCTTTCTTGTTCATTGGTTGATGTCCTGGGTTATACCCCTACATCCTGATGCTTTCTTATCTAAACCACTTAATAGAGGTACAAGAGCAGCCCAGGCTCAGTATGAGAGGGCCCCTGACTATCCTACCCATCTTCAGTCACATTCACTCATAGGGGGCACTATGTGAATGTCTAACTGGGGACTAGGAGCCAAGGAAGCAATAACACCTCTTTTGTCCACATGTAACTAAATTAATTATGACTGCTGTAAGAGTCTGTACATTGGAACTACTTAACCAGGATTTACTTGGGAGAAGAGAAAATATAATTTTCTATAGTTAAAATAGCTGGGCCTTTATGTTATCTTTACACTGCTATGGACTCTGGTTGTCACTTTGAAGAGGCCAAGGCCAAGGTGTCCTGAGCCTGTTTTCATAAGGAAGCACCCACTGTGGCACCACAGCATGCCCAGTTGGCCATCCATGATACATATGCCTCAGTAGACAGCAAAGCCAAAATTCAGAATATCTCAATTATTTTATAGTGCTCACCCAAATCTCTTGGGTTAAGACCTGTATCACATGGTTCCTGTTTGAATTTCCTGGCCATCAAACCAGGGACCTCACTTTCATCCTTCTGGTTTTTTTGTTTGTTGGTTGGTTTTTTGCTTGTTGTTTTTGCTGGGAACAACGGGTTTGTAAATGAAGTAGTAGGAAAAATGAGAGCAGCTTGACGATCTAAGTAATTTTCCACGAACACTTTAAGACCCAGCACATTTTAAGCTTGTTTCCCCCCCCCCAAAAATATAGAGTAGTTATAATACAATGCTGAACAACAGGAAACACTTGCAGTTCTGAATATAGAAGAATGGAGCAACACTGTTCATCCCTGGGAGCCAAAATATACATTATTTAAGTGAAATCCTTCTCTAGAATGACACTGGAAGTGATGGAGTCTGACCATGTGGCTGAGCTGATTAGAATCCAGAAGTCAGGGTTAACTGCGATTCCAAATCCTACAGGTGTCACCTTGTGAACACTGTAATACCAGTTGATGGGCAGTACTGTAACTTCCATTCCAGTATCACCGACCAGTGAAATATAGCAGGTCTTTCTAAGTATTTAAAACCCTCCACAACTGGGCTATTCAGTGTTGACTGTCCCCTTCCCTCTGACTATTCTCTAAAAAGTATTCTCACCATTATCTCTTTATCAACATTGAGCTTAGGCTTTAAGAACTGAGTTGTTACTCCATTTCTGCCATGTACTGATTGTGTGACATTAAAAAAGTGGCCTAACTTCCTTTGGCCTCAATTTCCTCCTGTGTACAATGAGTTCTGGCAGATTGTCTGCAAAGGTAGCTGCCAATCATTCCACTGGTTCCTGTACACATACACATGCTGTTTTTCACATTAAAAGGTGGGGTCTATTTCCTCTCCCTTTAAATATGTGGCTTCATAACTTGCCTTATCCAAGAAGATTCAGCAGAAGTGATGCTGCGTCAGTTTCAGCCTACTCCTTAAGAGGCCTAACAGCTTCTGCTTTTGCTCTTTTGGGACCAGGATATCTTATTGGAGAGAGGGGCCATGTGGAGAGAGTGACTTGTGGAGGAGAAGCAAGGTATCTATATGACAGCCAAGACCAAAGTCTAGGCCTGTGAGAGGCCATCTTGGCTGTACCAGCCTCAGTGATGCTCAGCCAACATAATTTACCTGCATTTTAAGCATCTCAAGGTTAGCTGACATTAACTTTCCTCTCTGAGTTCAACTTAAATTTCCTGACCCACATAATCATAAGCAATAAAATAATGTTGTCTTGAACTACTAAGTTTGGAATGGTTTATTATGCAACAAAGGCCAACTGACACATAAGGATAATGCTATTTTCCCAAATTATCAAGGACTTTTGAAAATCAAATGAAATAGCAAATACAGAAATGTAAAAGTACTTTAAATTATGGAAAATTAGTTGTCCTATAACTAGTACTTTTTAATATGTTATTAAGATGCCTGGAAATTTTTATAAAAACACACCTGCCTGCTCCATAATATTGCTGGCAGGGAAGGATAATGAAAACAAGGAAATTAGGTACCAGCTTTAATAACGATAACAGTAGCTATTATTTTTTTGACTACCTGCTAAGTGCCAGGCATTCTGCTGGCCAGTTCACAATCCTCAGGGTAGTACGATGTAGTGACCCACTTTTACAAAAAGAAAACTGACTCTAGAATGATTGAATGTATCACTGAGCTTCATGCAACCAATAAATAGCTGAGTCAGGATGCCTACTTATTTGAAGCCAAAGTTCTTTCTAATATAGAATACCAATTTTGTTTCACTGTAACTCTTTCACAGGTAGATAAACAGATATTAAAAAGTAAAGGGCCGGGCGTGGTGGCTCATGCCTGTAATCCCAGCACTTTGGGAGGTCAAGGCGGGTGGATGACGAGGTCAAGAGATCGAGACCATCCTGGTCAACATGGTGAAACCCCGTCTTTACTAAAAATACAAAAAAAAAAAAATTAGCTTGGCATGGTGGCGCGTGCCTGTAATCCCAGCTACTCAGGAGGCTGAGGCAGGAGAACTGCCTGAACTCAGGAGGCAGAGGTTGTGGTGAGCCGAGATCACGCCATTGCACTCCAGCCTGGGTAACAAGAGGGAAACTCCATCTCAAAAATAAATAAATAAATAAAAATAAAAAATAAAAGTGCCACACTCAGAAGGTGGACAAGAAAAGAACAAACTTCGTTTTCTGACTTTCCCATCCCCACTAAGAAAATTCATGCTGCTCTTTATTTACCTGTGTCTTAGGTGCCCTTAGCTTACCTGAGAACCATGGCAGGAACCCCTGGAATCCTGAAGACCTCATCAGCAGCCAGCCATGATGTGTATAGATAAAGGGACACTGATCTCCACAAGCAAAAACAGCAGGGCAAGAAACTCACAGAGATCAGCAGACAAACTGGCTTCTGTGTTTGCCCAAGCAATATCCTGTTCTGACTCCACTCAGTGTAATTGGAAACAAACAGGCAAATAAAAATGAAGAAATTAGCTATTATCCGGTGCATATAATCAACGGGAACTACTGAAATGGGTTTTGGGGAATGCAAATCTCTTTCCTTGAATGGGATGGTTTCTGTCTCAATTAGCTAGATAAAGAGCCACTTTCTCTATTTTATTTTGCCTTTGTGACAAGCATAGTGTTTGCTATATTTAATAAATTAGTGTGTGTGTGTGTGTGTATATAGATATATAGAGATATAAAGATATATATATATATATATATATATCTTTAGTAACACCATAATCTGAAAATAATTAATGGAACATATTCATCAATATTCATGATCAAAGGATTCATGTATTATTAAATGTGAAAGGAGAAGATATAATTTTCATGACTTAGTCTTCTTGGATTAGAATTTCATCGCCTTGTAAAATTCCCACCTTTAGCTCTACACTTTGCTTTTTCTTTTTCCTTAGCAAAAGCAGTAATTCATTTCAAAAATTATCTATAGGGAAATGTTCAGATTTCTTTTTAAGCAGCTCTGTGTTCGATTTTAGTTTCATGGAAAACATTCAGACACAAAACAAAAAATAAGAAATTTTTATTCCTTGCACATTTTAGAAAATCAATTTGAACTCCTATCCGCCATTGCCAGCAGTCACAGAGGTAAATTTACTTTCTGTGCTTCTTAGTCTGAAATAGCTCATCCTTCTAAACATCTGCCAATATTCAAATTCATGTTGGGAGAGAATATTTTTAAAGGAGTTAATTTCACTGATAATCATCTCTGTTAGGGCCTTACCTCAAATTCCTTTGCCATTTTCTTTGAAATCACTGCAACCCACAGATGGATTCATGATGCAGGTTCAAAATGGCATTTTGGGAAGAATCTAGGAAGGTGCTCACTGCAGGCTAGGATCAGGTTTGCAGAACTTAGGTAGCATATTTCACAGATAAAAGAGAGGACTAACAGCTTCTTCAGTAAGCATTGTTAATTAGTGTTCAATGACGCCATATCAAAATACAGACTTTTAGATAATTGCTTTCTAAGTGCTTCCCTTGAAAGCTGATTTAAATTTGCATGATGCTGGGTGCTGTTGGGAAGCCATAAAACAGAAAAAAATATACACACACAAAAAGTAAAAAAATTATACTCTTAAAACTTCAAGCTACATTTAAATTTATCACTCAGTCCTTTTAAACTTAATGTGTTGAATAAGTCTCAGTGTTTACCTATGTGGTTTCTTGCCTCAGGTTTCATCGCTGTTAAAATGAAAAGGGATATTTCCTCTTTTACTTTCTTTGTAATATGATTTCCAGTCAATGAGTCTCTTAGTTGGAGAAATCAAAGTACTAAAGGATTACATAGCAGGCAGACTTAGAGAGCACAACACAGAAAAGAGGAAAGGAAAGGGAAGGAAATGAGATTGAGCTAATCCTGCTTTTTTCCAATATCACTAACGATTAGAGCTGAGATTGCAAACAGATGCCTATAGATGTACTTTATTTGAATCACATAGTACTTGAAAAAAAACGATGCACATTAAGAAATTGGAAGACGTATCAAAATCTGGATTTTCTCTGGCTTCTCTTTAAAATCAGATCTGGCAGCAGAAGGCTAAGCACCCTCCTGGCATCAGTAGGCCAGAGCTGTATGATGTTTCCTCTTAGATGGAGCACGTTTTCTCTGGTTTGTCAGCCTTGACACAGGATCCACTTCATTCATTGATGTTACCTGCCTGCGTTGCAAGTACTGAAGTTGTGACTTTATTTCTTGTTTTGTTTTTATAAATTACTAAGATAACTGGAATGGGGTACAATATTTCTGAGAGTCTTAGAATATGCTGGAGATATCATGCTACTCCCAGAATAGCCTTCCAGTTCTTTCTTTTTATCCAGGTTTCCCATGCTACTTTAAGCTAGTCCCTTTTGCAATGTTGGTGGTAAGGCTGGGGCTCAAATGAACTACTTTTATAAAGAGATTTGCCATGAGTCTTGATATAGTTGCTGATCTTGTAAACCCCATCACTGTCATCAACATGGCAGGAAATAGGAAGAAGTTAGAGACCCTAGGGCACTACTTTCCCTGGAGGACTCTGGAAGGCCTGGGAGCCAATCGCCTCTATCACAGGGCTGCCTTCCCATGGCTCTCTGAGCAAAAATGGAGCAAGAAATCTCTTCTCTTTGCCTGTGCTATGCTGGTTCTTTCCTTAGAAGTTCTGGACTACCACAGGTCCAGTTGCCCACCCCACAGTCCTTTGGACACTAAGGTCTCTCTCCCAGGCCACACAAACCACACAACACTCTCATCTAGTCACATATTTTGCTTCTAAATGGCTAGGATGAAGGGACATCCATTACAGTCACCTGTATTGGCCTTTATCCTCCAGACCTTTGAAAAGAGGAAGCTTCCTGCACTCTCCAAGCCCACCTCTGTTTGTGCAGTTAGGGAATCACTAATCTACCCTTCATGTAAAAGCTCCATATGCTGGTTGCTATATTGTTTCTTACCTTCAAACCTGGTCTTCTAAACATTGTTCTGTGATGTCGGGGTTGGAACTCTGCCAACTACATGTCAGGATTTAACCGGAAATGCAAAACTTGTAGGAGATACACACACACACACACACACTCACCCTACAACATACACATACATAATGTGTATATCTGTGTATATATTTTAAAATATATTTATTACATGAAATTGGCTTATATCTTTTTTGGGACTGGCTAAGCTAGTCCAAAAGTTTACCCTCTGTGCTCTGTAGGATGGGCATCCAGGAAAGGAAGATCACAGAAAGACTGGAATCTACAGGTATAAGCCAATGAGCCAAATGTATACAGATGGAATTTCTCTCTTTCCTTCTCTCTCTTTCTCCTAGAGAAGCCTCACTCCAAATTTAAGGTCAACCAAGATCATCCAGAATCCCCTCCTTTATTTAAAGTAAACTAATTAGGCACTCTAATGACATTTGTAAAATTTCTTCACAGTGACACCCAAATTAGTGTTTCATGAACAGCTAGGAACTACAGCCTAGCCAAATCGACACATCAAAAAAGCCATCACACTCTACCACTTATCAACTTGACACCTAAACCACCTTCTTAAGCCATATCTAATCTCCAAATAAAGATAATAAACAAGGTTAAATTACTTCCTTATATGATACAAATATCCTGCAAACCCCGAAATCATGCTAGTCATTTCTCCAAAGAGGATGCAAAGTTATTGTGTGATGCTCAGTCCATTTATTCTCCTTCAATATCCTGTAACTTAAAAACTGAGATGTAAAGTTTATGATTATTATCTGTTAGATGATAAAGTAATGAAACAGTAAAGAAAACATATTTTATAATGTAATGTATATACACAAAAATGCATTCATATGTACCCTTTAAAACATATACACACTGTTGGAGTTGGGACTGCTGTGACAAAGTACCACAGACTGAGTGGCTTATAAACAACTGAAATTTATTTCTCACAGTTCTAAAGGCTGAAAGTCTGAGAATAAAGTGCCAGCATGATCAGGTTCTGCTGAGGGTTCTTTTTTCGATTGTAGACAACCAATTTATCATTTTATCCTCACATGGTAGAAAGACAGCTAGCTAGTTCTCTAGTCTTTTCTTACAAAGGCACTAATGCCATTCCTGAGAGCTCCCCTCTCATGACTTAATTACCTCCCAAAGTTCCCACTTTTTCTATAATCGCATTATCGTTAGAGTTTTATAACATATAAATTTTGGCAAAGCCATTATTACACAGCTGATACAGCTCCCTTCTTTGGGATGATCAGCCAGCTACCGCATGGTAGGTTGATTACACAGGACAACTTTTATCACGGAAGCAGCAGCATTTTTCGAAGAAATCAACACTGACCATAATCACACCGGCTTTGGTCAGCAAAAGTCCATGTGTCTGAGCCCAAATATAACCTCCACTTCTGTTACCATGGCCACATTGCTCATGAGTCTGTTGGGTAATGCCAAGAGTTTCCAGGAGAAAACACTAACTGGTATCCACAGAATGGGTCATCTTATCCACTTAATTTATAAAATTCTCCTTTACCGAGGTCACTCTTCAGTGACCATTTACATGGGACACAAATATCTTAACATTTGATTTTATGCCAACTTGGAAACATCTGTCCACATACATCTAACCAAACCTCCTTGCTACCAATTTACTAATTACGTTCCCTCCAAGTTCTTGATCATTCAGTCCAACTATTGGACACAGCCCATAAATTGATAAAGATTCATATCTCTGGCTATTTCTTCTTCCAGGTAAAATGAACAACCAGGTATACTCTACCAAGTTCTATGCATGGAAAGAGGTGCCTTCACCACTATCGTTTTGGAATACCATCTATTTCTTCTCTGGAAACATCATGATCTGCTGATTAATGTTAGGGATTTCTGTGGGTCAAACTGCTAGGATTACTACTTTGGCTACACCATCCACTGTGGTAATCAGACCCAGCTTGTTCTTAACCACTGACACCCAGAACCCTTTTATCCCTACTGGCTTTAGAGATACCAGTTCAAGATAGTGGTTCCCACTATAATTTATGGCCCACCACAACGTTTTTCAAGGATGAATCACAAATTTATTTTTCAGAGTCATGAGAAAAGTTCTGTCCTTTATGTCCTCTTAGGATGAATGCACAGGTCTTACCTGATATTCCCATTCTAACAGTCCAATCACTCTAATGCTTTCAATATTTCCCTCTATTATATACTAAGACAGTTCTGGCATTTTGACTTTATTTAGTACAGAACATTACTGGATCCATATTTTAGCATATTTCTCCTATAAAATGTTAGAGTCATCCCTACCCCATAGAAGTAAAATATTTAATCCAGAATCTTTACTTAGTGGGCCCATATCAATACATTCGGCCTAACTCAGTTTTATATATTTCCACCACAATTCCATATCCTAAATGTCTGTTCCTACAAATATCACTCAAATTTCTGTCTATGTAATCAGAAAAATCACATAGTCCTTTATGTGCATTGCCTCCTTGTAGGTAACTGTACCTCATGTTTTAGTTTCTGCTGGGATTTGAGTCTAACTGTAAGTCTGGAAGCAAAGAGGGTCACGAGAGTAGTTCCTGGGAAGGACCAGCAGTGCCTTGCAAAGGGAGGCCATTATAGATCTTTAGGATAATGAGGGCTGAGCTCCTCAGACAGAATAGAAAGTTTACATCTGCTGCTGAAAAAGAGCCACAGAATCTCAGGGTTGAAGGTCCTCAGATTTATCAAGATCTTTTTATATGTTTTCATTTCACTTTCCAGGATTTCATTTCTTCCTAATTAATGCCCTCACTTTAATGGAAGAGCCTTTGTAGCTGCAGGAGTGGGATTTCTGAAAACCAGTTCCATTTGGTCCTCTGTCAGACTTGACACCTCTCTAGGCTGAGTGAAGCTCTGTTACTGGGCCCTAGAGTGAATAAAACAACGAAGTCAACAACTGAGCAGAAAAGCATCAAGAAATTCTTTGTCTGGTCCTGCTCTGTCCTCACTGTTCAGGTCTTAGGATAGGATTCTCTTTGTTCTGAGATGTGCCTAAGTTTCTAACTCAACTCCTTGGTATCTAAATGCCTGTCTTGATAATTTACCTGATAGAATAGTCTGTTCAAGTTCTGCTCTGTTCATGAGGGTCCTCTCACATACAGGATTCTCTCTTCAAGCCTCATTTTCATAGCTTGGGTCCTGCTTTCTTTTTTCAGCTCTCTAGTCCGGCCACTGGCCTGCCTAAAAAGCTCTTCAGATGCTGTTAACTTCCAGACTTCCTTGATTAAATGCTTCACACACTTGCTGGGCTCCCCTTGATAAACCAGCACAATGTTGACTATATTAATTAGAACACTTGGATTCCAGAAATAGAAATCCAGCCAAAACTAGCTTATAAAACAAAGGAAGTGTCAGCTAGCAGGATCAAACCATGGAAAGCACATGGATGTTTCTGGGATCAGAAAAGTAAAATCAGGTTCACAAATCCCTCATAGCTCTCTTTGACCCTTAACTGTTTCTTTCTATTTGCTTCAACATCTTATATTAGTTGTTTATTTTTTTCTCTTTAGTAAGGTTGTGTCAACTGGAAGACTTTCTGTCTTTATAGCTTAACAAACAGTGGAGAAAGAAGGGTTCTCTTTGTATATTCCAGTTTTAAAAATCCCAGTGAGGGACCCAAATGATCTTGTTTAGATGCTATGCATATCCCTTGGACATTATCCCTATAGCCATGGTATTGAGATTCTAAGATTAGGCTAAATAGGTCATATGTGCATCCATTTTATGGGGGACCAGGGAGTTGCTCTGTCACTCAGGCTGGAGTGTAGTAGCAATGATCATAACTCACTGCAGCCTTGAACTCCTGGGCACAAGTGGTGTGCATCCTTATGTCAAAGAATGAGGTGGAATTGATAGAAGAGAAAATGAAATAGATAGATGATGCAACCGGGGAAATGGCTTTAATGAAGAGTCACCTGATTCATACGTATCTTAGTGTTCACCTATTTTCATGAATGACTATATATATACCATGTTATCATTGTCTGCCTCTCTGAAATTTCAATTCAACTAAACATGCATTGATTTACGCCAACCATTTTGAATTATTGGAGAGGGAGCTGGGAATCTGAAGATAAATGATTCAGGTACCCTGCCCTTACCCTTGAAGAGCCTACCACCTATGGTAGGAGCAACTTCTATTAATTGCTGTGTCCCATGACTCCTTTGGATTTGTATCTAACATGTAAGGCTTGAATTTTCTTCATGTAGCTGAAATTGTATTGATTGAGTTACGCTTTCGACAGAGATTTAACCTACTGCTATACTGCCTTTCTTAAATCAATGAGTGATTTTGTTTGGGAATAGAAAATAGGTTTTATGTTGTAGGTCAGTTCCAATTAATTCATAGTAGCTGCTTTGAGAACTAAGTTAAAAAGAATTCTCAGGTTGTATCTGTGCTTAATGAAGGAAGATCATGAAGTGATTAGCAAGCTTCTTGATGAATTTGGAAACGTGGAAGCAACATACCATCAATTTCTGCCCAAATATTTAGTGCTTGGTGATGCCGTTAATTTATGTGTTATTGTCTAATTTTCAGTATGCATTTAGCAAATTGAAAACATCAGGCCTTTGGTAGACATTACCAAAAAATATTGACGTAAGTGCATATATATGTAGTTGCATATATAGTTACATTTATATAGTTGATGCAATAAAGGGACTTTTTCTTTCCCCTTTCTCCAACATAAAAAAGTTAATAGATTCAAAAAGGGCAGTTTGAACTCCCAACATATCAAAAGTAGGGAAATAACCACACACTTAGAAGATAAGTAGCCACTTGGTACTTAATGGAAGAGTTAGATCAAGTTTATGGGAGACTTCTGGCTTTTGACTTAGGGAAACTAGCAATCTCTCCATATATAATTTGCATTGTTGGAAAAGAAACTTGTGTTTCTTACTAGTGAAGGGGAAATAACACTTGATTCAGAGTATCGATTTCTTTTGCCTGCACTCTGGATAGCCGTGTCCCATCATAGACATTTTTTATCAATATGAATAAAATATTTTCTTCTTTTATGGCTCAGAACAATTTACCTAGACAAGTGATAGAGGTTTAGAACAATTTTTAGGCAAACACTTCCCTGTGTGTTTAATCAGAACACATTATTTGAAGGGTCAAAGCAGTGTGGAAGAAATTAAAAGCCCCAAACATTCAGGATGTCCACATGATTCTGAGGTGGTCTCCTCATTATCTGATAATTGCATTATTTAAACTGTGTTTGTGACTATTAAGCTTAAGGATGACAAAAAAGTTTAGAAAAAAAAATGCCCATTTTCTTTGGCTATTCATAGCTACAAAAAAAAAAGAGAGGAGAGGTTGGCGAAAAGGTGAGAAAAAAAAAACTACTGAGAAAGAAAAAGAGAAATGAAAAGAGAAATAGCTCTTCTGAGTCCCTTCCCAGTTTGCAGATTTTGAAGGTAATATTTTGCATCACAGAAAAGAGTATTTTACCTTTATACCAGCAGCAACTTTTCATTGTGATACAGTTGCCATGGGGATGATGTGCCAGGTTGTGCCACTTTATCATCTTCCTCTTACATGTTCTATTATAAAGTGAGTACTTGGGATTCTAGGCCATAAATATGCATCTGTGAAATTTTAATCTGTAAACTAACCTGCCAACCAACTTCAGAGTAGTAATACATTCTCTGGCTGACAGAACTCCATTTTCCTTTTTGAAAGCAACACAGACAGGGCAGTGATTGGGCAGGCATGAACACCTGCAATTAGAGAGACTATTTCCTTTCCAGGCACTGTGGTCTTTAGACCAAAGGTAGATGTGAAAAGGAATGTAAATGTATCTGGCCAGAAATGAAATTTATGAATGATCTGCTATGTTTCTAGGTTACATGTAGCTTTTGGTCTAATCCTTTGAAAATATTTTCTGAACCTAATCAGATCCTTTTTCAAACCCGTGGGAAAGATATCATAGGTAGATATACTCCCCAAATAATAGCCCACTGCATGTATTTAAAAACAGAGCAAACTATGCCTCAGCAAAGCTCAGAACAATTTCACGTGATGTCCTTCAGAAGTTCCCATCCTTTCTGAAACCACCAAGCATCATGCAGAGTATTTCCCTAGGGCTTCTGGGGAAATGCTTCATTCACAGCAAAGCTGAAATTCATAGAAACCAGAATTGCATAAGGACAACTTAAAAGTCAAACCAACTTGTCTACACCACTCGGCCTGACCCTTGCTATAGACCTATCTATCCCTTCAAGCCAATTTAGCTTCAGACAGTAGCTGTCAAAGCAGACCATGTTATTGACTTGGACTTAACATTTATTTTCTATTTTCTATTAACCTTAACAAAAAGATTGCCTTTAGGATCAACTTAAAAACTTTTCACTATCAATGAGTGTCCCAGTTTAATAGACTTATTCTATTATAGTTATGCTATGTGTCAACATTCTCTTTCAAGAAAGGAATTAATCTTGAGAATTCTTTTTAAAGCAGATATGGAACAATATTATGAAAAAATATAAAATCATATGCTAATAATTTGTATAAGAGATGATGTTTCTGCAACCTTGTGATTGTTCAGAAAAAACAAAACCAGCAATAATATCTGTTATCACTGTAGATATCTTTTCACGCTGGATAATGTTATTATTTAAAATATTTATTCCTCCTCCCTGTAGGGGGAATAGATATCCTGGTCTGTTTGATATCAGGCTTGGTCATCAGCCTGCTTTGGCTAGTGAGATGTAAGCGAAAGGGATGTGTGTTAATTACATCAGAAGCCTTCAGAGCCTTTGGGTTTCCACGCTGTTCTCTTTTCCATCTTCCACAAAGCTGACAATGTCCCAAAGAGTGCCTGCTCCTTCATTCTGGGTCCTAGGATGATGGCAATTTAAAGCAGAGCTTTAACTCACCCAAGTCAGACAGAGTGAGTTAAAGATTTGGGGTGCCATAAATTTGTTCCATGTGGCTGCCGCCTTGGCATTCATTTTTAGGCCTGGCATAATGCACTTGAAACCCAGTTGTACCCTGTCACATTGGCCTAGTTAAAACTTCCCTGTGTGGCTGTTGGCAATATAATCTACTTGTCCTTCATCTCACTGATTCAAAATCTAACACATCTCATGGTTAAGTAATAAAACCTAATGGTCAATATCAGAGTCATGTAATTAAGTTTCCACCTTCAGGCATGTTTTCTTTAGACTAGACAACGCACAGCTTCCATGGAAGGCCTACTGAATAAATAGTCTCTCAGATCCTTTCACTCTCTTTGCTTGCTGTCTGTCCCTCTTGCTTTCTTTTTCCCCACCTGCTGGTTCCAGTCAGCCTTCCGTTGATACCCCTTACCTTCCTGGGACCTGGGAGTAATACATTTTTTCTATTTCATGCCTTTTTGGTTTCACTTCCTTGCTGTGCCTCCCTTGACACCTTCCCTGCGAATCAGGACTCTCTTAGAGAGTGGCTATATTGGCATATGGCCAAGATATCAAGAGCAAACTAGGAGGGAATCATAACAATAGAAATCACAGCATGAGGGTTATTTTTTTCGCACAATCTAGCTGACACTGACACATCCGTATTTACAAGTGGATTTATAGTCTCAATATCCATTTAATAAATGGTTATGGTGTCCCAGACACAGTACTAGGCAATGGGAATTCAAACACAAGAAAGATCTAATCATGGTCTTGAAGTGTTTAACATGTTTATATTGTATTAAATTTGGACACAAAGGAATTTCTGCAAAATGAATCTACTTTGTTTTCTCAAAATGCTTAGTAAAATACTCAAACGGGCAGAATTTAACCATTCAGGTAGTGACTTAAAGATGGCACCAAATCATTTTTCACACCTCCATCAGAATGTAGGAAGGCCAATTTCTCTAACCTTTTGAGTATGGGGAGATTGATGCTGTATCAGTCTGAGGCCCATTCTTCAAGTGGCCGTTTTGCCTTTTTCCAGTTGGTAGCCCTCTCCACCCTGCTGAAGAGACTGAGGCCTGGCTATCTCCCAGCTTTTCAAGCTGTCCTAGATGAGAGTCCAGGCATATGACTAGAGAAATAATCTTGACTATTCTAGACCCAGCATATATCTCATGGAGCAGAGACAAGGCATTCCTGCTGTGCTCTGTCCTAGTTTCTACCCCACTGAATCTTGAGCATGCAGAATGGCTGTAGCTTAAGGCACTGAAGTTTGGAAGTAGTTTGTTAGCAGTGACAGATAACCAAGGAATTGCCGGAACCACTCTCTGGGTGTGCTTCGAAACCCTTTCCCACTCATTCATTTCTCCTCATCTCAGGAACTGCACTTGTTTTTAGGGTTCTCTGACTCCGTGCAGTTTTTGTCATTTCCAGTAGTTTTCTTGTAACACTGCCTTTTGTTGTGAATTCATAAAATGTCTATCAGCCTAAAATATCACACTATGCTGTAAGGCACCAATGTCCAATTTTAACACATGCCACTCAAAGATTATCATCACTTTGAATTTAAGGATTAATAAAATAGGGCACAGGAAAATTAAAAGTCAACCAAATGACTTTTAATGAAAAATACAGTGAGAAATTTCTGCCAAGAAACAAACAAAAAAAAAATTGCTGTTTCGGTAATTATATAAATTTAGATAGTTTGATGATTGGTATTTTAACCCAGACGTTCTCAAAGTTAGCATGCACTGGAATTACCTAGAGGGCATACTGACCACATTGTTGGGTCCTCGCCCCAGCAGTTTTGGTTCAGTACGTCCAAGTCGGTCCTGGTAATTTGTACATTTAAAAGGTGTCCAGGTGCAGCTGATGCTCCAGAGACCACACTTTGAGAATCACAGTGTAAACTTTTCTTGGCACATTTGTTTCTACTCTGTCGTATGTATCCATGACAGGCATAACTAATGAATGATTGGACTTTCTCTTGCTGATCCGTGGAGCCAGTACATCAGCCAAACAATATCATTTTAGCTGAAAATCAGAGAAAGCCTATTCGTTATGTGAGGTAACTCCAGAATTCAAGTAACTCCTCAAACAGATTATTAATGTCTGCCTTGCTCTTATCCCATATTTATCTCTCTCTTTCTTTTTATTTATTAATATGACAAAATGTTCCTTTTCAATATTTTTTAAACAATGTATTCTCAATAGATAAGAGTTTTAAATCTACGTCTGCCATCCTAGATATCATTGCATAACAAATATTTTGGCAGTATAAAATTAAAAAAAAAAATCAGTATTCTATGCTTGCTGTGGTGATTGGCCAAGTCAAAACAATACACAATTACCAAGAGACAGATAAAAGATTTTTTTTTAAAAGCTAACTTGAATAAGAACCAGCAAATACTGGATAGATCACACACACACACACACACACACACACACACACAGAAGTTGAATTTGACGTCATTCATGTAAAATTGCAGTTTGGGGTTTATGTTTGTATTGCCTGTAAAAATTCCTTTTATGTAGCAGCTTCTTCCATTGGAGCAGTCATTCCAAGCTTTATTTAATTTTGCCATGCACATTCTCTGGAAACATGCATTTGGAGTCATCAATATAGGGTTCAGTACACAGTAACAAATAGTTTTATGCTGTTCTTATAGTGAAGTTGAAAAAACAGACTGTTGAAATGGCCATGATATATTTTCTTCTCCTCTGTTTTTGCCTTTGAAGTGTTTGAAGATTTGGAGGCACAATTTTACTGTTCCATCTCTGAAAGTTTGGAAATATTCATAATTTCTCCCAGAAAAACAATGAATTATAGCTTTCAGTTTTGAAGAAAGGCTCTTTTTCAGCAGAAAGAAGGCTTTTGAAATGTCTCTGGTTTCATTTTTAAATGTTTTAGAAAGAAATACTGTAACACCTAGCATGTGATGAACATGTCTCTTGTTTCATTTTTTAATTATTTGGAAAGAAATACTATAACACCTAGCATGTGATAAAGAAAGGTTACAAAGAGGATAAATTTTAATCTGGAAGATAACAACACGAATACTTAAGATAACATTTAGCAAATTCAAAAATGTTTAAGCAGCCTTCAGTTCTCTTTACTTTCAAGTAATGCTTATCAGTGAAGGAGATCAATGATTTTCTTAACAAACTGTATAACTTTTGCATGTAACAGCTTGATTCTGCTTACATTTTTGTCAAATTTTTGCAAATGTAATATGATTATACAAGGAATTGACAGTATTGAAGACATTTTCAAACTTAATTCATGTAAGAATAGCTAACAAAAGCCTCCCTCTATTGAGGGCTGATTTTTGCCAGGCATTATACTTCACAGTTTTAGTCTTATTTAATTATTAGAAACAATCCTATAGGTAGCTATTACTATCTCCATCTTACAGATTAGGAGACTACAATTCGGAAAAATCAAGAGATTTGCCCATGGTCACACAGTTAGAAAGGGGTGGAGATAAGAATTGAGTCCAGACTTTCTATTACGCTTTTGCACCAACCTAATAATTAGCAAAAACTGTATCTTTAACTGCTAAATTGATGTTTCCGAAAGTTGAGTGATATCCTGACTCATTTTAAAAGGAAAATATGATTTCTTTAAAAGTGTGATTGCACTGAATTTTACTGCCTCCCACAAAATAATTGTATCCCCAAACTCTCATTATTCAGTCCAACGGTAGGCATGCCCCTAGAAGCATATGCTCTTAGCACCGGCTCTTAAAATTCTATGACAGCTTCATGAGGTTCTCTACCTTTGTGAAAGGCACAATAGTTATTTACTCTGTTTTGCTTCAGGCAAGTTTTAAAAACATTCTATTATATTTACTTTGATCGCAAAGATAATACATGATAGCTACTAAAAATAAAAAAGTCAGATCTGTAATCCCAGCACTTTGGGAGGCTGAGGCAGGCAGATAATGAGCTCAGGAGATCCAGACCATCCTGGCTAACATGGTGAAACCCCATCTCTACTAAAAATACAAAAAATTAGCCGGTTGTGGTGGCTCACACTGTAATCCCAACTACTCGGGAGGCTGAGGTGGGAGAATTGCTTGAATCTTGGAGGCGGAGGTTGCAGTGGGCTGAGATGGTGCCACTGCACTCTAGCCTGGGTAACAAAGAAAAAAAAAATCAATACAAGAATATATATCACTGATAATAAAGCCTTCTCAATGTTGATTGTTAGGACTTTGGTATGGGGTGTGTCCTTCCACAAATAGATAAAAAATTTGACATACACATATATAATATTTATATAAATGCATATATTCAGTATCACACATACTTTTCTGAAACTTGGTTTTTCACTTAAAATATCTTTTCTCCCTCCAAAATCCTTTTATCCAATTTTCCACAATTAGCACTCCTCAAAATTGCCTCAATTTCTTTAATCTTTTTCCTAAACAGCCCCTCCAATCTCTTAATTTAAAGAAAACCAAAGTGATCCTTGCCAATATTGTTTCCTCTTCAGCCTTCTCAAATCATCTCTCTCTCCAATCTCATATATCAGTCACACTGGAGTCTGGGTTGCCTCTCTCCTCCTTTCACAAGGGTGATTTCAGATCATTACTCCTCCATGCCCTTGACACATCCTCAGCTCCTGTAAGTCCCATGCCCTATTACCTGGCTCCTCTACCTTTTCTCGTGGCTGCCATTTCTCCATCACTCTCCATTTAATCAAGGCTGCAATACGTTGCTCTGACTCACGTTATCACTTTAGGTAACTCCCCTGTCACTTCTGTCCATTATTTTCCATGGTTTTTCCCCAAACAATTTATATTCTAGGGTCAATTACTTTAATCACCCTCTTGTTGATTCTCTGATCTCCTTTTTTTCTTCATAGCTTCCTAGACAACTCCCAGCTTTGTTGGGTACAACTATTCACTTTCAGAAGCATGTTCTGTTTGAGTGAAAACCAGGCAGTCTATTAGCTTGCTTCAGTTGATTGCATAGGGTCTTGGAGGTCACTATTAAGAATTTGGAATGTGTGTCATATTTTGAGCGAATGAACAAGATGACGTTATTCATGTTCTAAAAGAATCACTGAGGCCAGGCGCAGTGGCTGAAGCCTGTATCCCAGCACTTTGGGAGGCCGAGGCGGGTGGATCACGAGGTCAAGAGATCGAGACCATCCTGGTCAACATGGTGAAACCCCATCTCTACTAAAAATACAAAAAATTAGCTGGGCATGGTGGCGCGTGCCTGTAATCCCAGCTACTCAGGAGTCTGAGGCAGGAGAATTGCCTGAACCCAGGAGGCAGAGGTTGCGGTGAGCCGAGATCGCGCCATTGCACTCCAGCCTGGGTAACAAGAGTGAAACTCCGTCTCAAAAAAAAAAAAAAAAAAAAAAAAAAAAGAATCACTGAGTGCTCTGGGGAGAACAGAATTTAGAAAAACATCATGCATGGAAGCAGGGGCACTAGTAAGGAGGTGTTTGCAATCATCCAGACCACAGGGGAAGGTGAACGGACTGGGAACCGTGGAGGAAGCGAGAGGAGGCGGATCTCCCTTTCCGGTGTGGAGAGTCTCTTTTGTTATTGTGCTAGCAGTTACCTGAAGCAAAGCTCCGGCTTCTGGACCACAAACTCGTTCTAGCTATTTTCAAAGGCTGATCTCCCTTTTTATTAGTTCTAATATTAACTAATATTAGTTCTTCATGTAACCTCGTAGAACTGAGATTTATAAAACAACTCTAAGAGCATGGCAGAGGTTTTTGCTTGTTTTGTTGTTTTCATTTTTGTCCCTTTATTAGTCACTTTATAACAAGTTTAAGCTCACTCTCCACCTGCAGCCCTCAGTTTTTTGACATTGAGCTTTTGGATTCTGACCAGAAACTTGTTACTTTTGCATTTATTTGATTGTATTATCTTTTGCCTGTAAATTGATTGGTCACTCTCATTTCAATCTTTTCTGCTCTACATTTTTCAGAAATCTTTCAAGGTTCTGATCTGTTTATAGTCTCTTTCCAATTTTCTGGTGCTACTAATGCCTTATTTATATTTTTGTATTTCTTATAATATTTCAATGGGAAGGATGAGTAGTTAACAAAAACATGTACTTGATGATTTTGATGTATCAGCTGCTTGGATTCTCAGTCTAATAGCAATGCCAAAGTGGGCCAGCAGGTTCCGCCTGCAGCAGGCACCTATCAAAGGCGAATACCACGTCGGTGTTTCTTCCTTGGGTCCTCCCAATCCCCGTGATTTATTTTCTTAGAGTTCCTCACTTTGTTGTGGTCCAGTCTGACGGTTAGCTCAGTCCGACACATGAGAACCAGAGGGCCAAACTCAAGAACAAACTGAAAAAGAGACAGCGATATGAAACACACAGAACTGCCAGGAAGATAGTTGGAGACCTAGAGCCTCGGCAGCTGGGGAGTAGAGCTTTTAGAAAGCAGATGGTCAATACTGAGTTCACTCTTTCATGGCACCAAGATGCTGCAATAGGGCAACAAATTTAAGCAAATAAGTCTTAAGTTCTAACTCCAAGGGCAAGAGTATAGATCCACATTGCTGCAAAAAGTAGAATGAATGGATGCCTGCTTAGTCTTTCACATGCTGGGACAGGTACGAATCTACTCCGTGGAAGGTCATTCCTCTTTCTTTATCTGTATTTTTCTCCTCAAGTTATCCAAGGACTGTTACATCTGCTGCACCTTCTATGATACCAACGAAAGTCTGTCAAGTCCAATAGGTTGCAGAGGATGAGAAAGAAACAATAGGTAATTGTTGAATTTGATGAAAAGGTGATCCTAGTATTTTTATAGAGAGTAGTTTCTGCAGTGGTGGTTGTGAGAGGGAAAGTGTTAATGCAGGAAAGCAACAAGCAAATAGTCTATATATACATATATATGTGTGTGTGTGTATATATAGACTATATGTATATATGTGTATATATATTATATACACATACACACACACACATAATCAGAGTTTGCATTAAAATAAAGAAGACAATTGAATGGCTGAATAATGGGCTGGAGGAGAAAAAGAATTTATGTATTTCTTACGTAGGAGAGAAGCGTACATGATTGAAGGTAAATGGGAAGAGACCACAAGGAGAGAAGTTATTGGAAAAGAAGGAATTAAGACTTGGAGCTTGGTCTGTGGTCTGTGAGTAGGCAGAGTGGGGTACAATCCAGATTACCAGGGACACTAGACTTACTGAAGTGGAAGAGTTAATCTCCTATCCTAAGCCTCTGGGGGCCCTAGAGGAGAACTAAAGTGATAGTTGTAGCTACCACTGTAGGATGAAGAGGAAAAATAGATCAAATTATGCTGGCTGGTTTTGTTGTCTGTTTGAAATAAGGTTTCTGGCTATTAAGTAACATGGCTCAGAAACTGAGATTCTCAGAAACAGCATTAAAAGCCTTCCATTAGGAACAGCCACCTGGTGTTTAAAGGCTGAGGAAAGAGATCTAGCAGCTTATACTTCAGGACAGTCAAGGTAGTTTTGGTGGGAGGGAGCTAAGGAGAAAGTGGGAAGCAAAGAGACTGCAATGCAGTGGTCAGTGCCATTTGGACAATATTGTTATGCAATAGGATCCATCTGATCACTTATGGACTTGTTAGTAGCTGCTATCTGGGTTGTTCCATATCCCTTCTTTAATTGGGGACAGGAATGAAAGAATCTGTGAGTGAAGGTGAGCCATGGTTCTGACTCACCAGAAGAAGTCTTAGTAACCAAAAAGGAGACTCATCTTAGAAATCAGAGAATAGAGGGAACCCTTGGAAGTTGATAATAAAATAACATAACTGTTTGATAGTTAATTACTCAATTAGTGAATGAATAAGTTCTTGAATTTTATAGGTTAGGAAATATAAAAAGAATTTAAAAGAATAAACAACTCTCCACCCCACCCACAAAAAGGATAAAGGGTAAGAGTACAAAGAATTGCCCCACCTACCTCTGGTTCCCACAGCAACTGACCATTTGCTGATTGCGTCAAATCAGAAGCAGGCTATAAAAGGGACCTCCTCCCCAGTGTTGAAATCCCTCCCCAGTTACATAGATTCGATTCTCAATGTTTGGCTGTTTTCATTCAGGGGGATTTTTAGATTGACATTTTTCATGAATGACTGAAGACTAGACAAACCAATATTTGTCAAGTCTCAGAAGATTGTTGGAATAGACAGTCAAACTTATCTTAGCTCACATTTAATCATGACAAGGACTGACACTGTGAATGACTCACTCAGTGTTCTTAAGCTGGAGATGCTCCTGGGTAACACTAGGAACAGGCTTTCTCCATGAGAGTAAGGAGTGTCCTTGTGAACTGGGCTACTAGGTGGCCACAGACAGTATCTCACTTCCTCAGCACCACTCCTCTGGTATACGATTTTCAATTTAGGAATTTCTCAACTGTCTTCTACAGTGTCCATGCTTGCCATTTATTTGCATCAGCTGAATATATATGTGTGTGTGTGTGTGTGTGTGTGTGTGTGTGTATGTATATATATATATATTTTTTTTTAATTTTATTTTATTTTGAGATGGAGTCTGACTGTTGTTACCCAGGCTGGAGTGCAATGGCACGATCTCGGCTCACTGCAACCTCCGCCTCCTGGGTTCAAGCAATTCTCCTGCCTCAGCCTCCCGAGTAGCTAGGACTACAGGCACGCACCACCATGCCCAGCTAATTTTTGTATTATTAGTAGAGACGGGGTTTCACCTTGTTGACCAGGATGGTCTCGATCTCTTGACCTCATGATCCACCCACCTCGGCCTCCCAAAGTGATGGGATTATAGGCGTGAGCCACCGCGCCCGGCCAGCTGAAAATATTTTTTTTATTATTTCCTTCTGAGAGGGAAGCTGCCTGGCAGCTTCAGGCTGTGATTCTTAAAGACACATTTAAGGACAATGACTACATAAATAGCATAAAAGCCAGAGTTCAATGATGGTTATGACTTAAACCATCGTGCTGAGTAAATATAAGAGCAGAGAAAGATATCAAAAAAAGTTAGTGTTTACATCATTTCTTTCACAGGAGGTAACATAATAGTTAATGAAAATAAATGGAAGATTGTTATAGTAGAACCTACTGTTATGGCAACGAAGATGCATGACATTAGCACTTAATTGGGGAAGTCAGTAAGCTTCCAAGTTCTCAATCTCAACATCTCTAGGTGTCCTTTCCAGAGTAGCTACAGCATTGTCCTGCAGGATGTTGTAAACAAATAGTATAGGTGACAGGCTTAAGAAAAACAGCTCTAGGAAAGAACTCATCTTTTTATTTTTAAGTTGTGAAATTCCAGCTCAGAAAAATAATTCAATCCTTGGGATTTTTTTTTCTTAGTACGCATAGCACATTATCTCTCGCTTTCATCAGGGTATGTTCTCCAGTCCAGTAGTTCTATATTACTTTCAGTTTAGTTTATGTTGTTTGCCTGACCTTTGAAAACATGAGGTTGGTGCTTATGGCTTAGAATATTGTAGTCACAATGGACCAAAACAACTGAAAAACAAGTCATGAATACTTGCAATTACAGGGGTTAAAGTTCAGAGCAAGAAATGGCCATCATAATTTAGATGCCTCAATGTTAGAGTCATATTAGAGTTTAAATAAGGAACAGAAGAAACAATGCAGAACCATAAAATAGTAAGGGACCCCAACACTTACCTATTTACATTCTAATATTCTGCAGATGATAAAACAGAAGTAAGAAGAATTGACTTGTATATATAAGGTCAGGGTAATAGAAAAGGAACACTGGTAGCATCAAGGACCATGAGCACTCAGAGACCTTTGGCTCATCCAGGAATATTAAAGCCAGGTCCAGTCTCCAGAAACGGCTAAGACAGGAATGACAATGAACTGCTCAGATAGCTGTGTATGTAAGGAGTTACAGCACCAACAGGAGAGGTGTTTTGTAAAGAAGTAAACTTGGGCTGATTCTTACAGCAAGCTTCCATCCTCAACATACTTCCAAAGTTAGAAAAATGTAGTTATTTTAAAACTCGTGGGCATCGCCTTCTAGAATCGGCACATGTACAACAACAGAACAGTAATCTTCTCCCTATATCAGTCAATGGCACCATCATAAAATCAGCCTCCCAAGCTAACACGATAAGAGGCGTCTTGTATTCTCCACCTCACAGGCAATCGATCATCTCTCAGGGTAAGAGATGTGAAAATAATCCAGCCTTATTTATTCCTAATAAGCCATTATGTAAATCAAATTTTATGTTACATGCTTGCAATTTATAGCTCTTGGAGGCTTTCAGTTGCAAATGCACACAATTTAACAGCATAGTGCTAAGAAAGTTAAAGCAGTGATTAGTGCAACTCGTTTTAATGGTACTGTTGATAGTATTATAATTTCAGTAAGCCTTTGTTTCTTGTTTAATATATAATCTCATAAGAAAAACATAATTATTTGAGATATTTCTGGATATAAATAATAAAATAACCAACCGAACTGATAAAGCTGCTAAATAGAAAATCAGCAAGAATAGAAAAGACTTGGAATATCAACTAAATTGAACCTAAAAACACAGAATACAGAATTACTGCAGTGTGCACCTTCTTAATGAGTACAAAAGCCATGTTTCTTCATTGTTTTTACATCTTTCACATACAGAGAATTATAATAACTATCTGGCATCTACTAAGAAACTGGAGAGGATTTGGGGACAATGATACTGAGTTTGGTAAAAATATATTACATTTCTCATATTATATAAATGTTTTTAGACAAACACAAAAATAAAGGAGGATATTAAATAGGACACTTATATGCAACTTTTAAATAAAGTTGTTTTTATTGTAATGAAAAACTGGAGAGAGTATGTCTGCATTAATGTCCTAGAGTTGTAAGGAAAAACTGGGTGACTAAAAAAAATAAGTTTATTCAGTTTTAAAGACTAGAAGCCTCAAATTAAGTGTTAGGAGGGCCATTCTCCTTCTAAAGGCTCTAGCGAGAAATCACTCTTTGTCCCTTGCTGGCTTCTGGTGGTCGTCAGCATTCCTTGGCTTATAGACGCATCACTCCACTCTCTGCTTCAGTTATCACATGGGATTCTTCCTGTGTGTGTCTCCACATCTCTTTCTCCTTATGAGGGCACCAGTCATTGGATTTAGAGACCACTCTAATCCAATATGACCTCTTCCTAACTTTATCATATTCTATTTCCAAAAAAGTTTACATTCACAGATTCTCAGGGTTAGGATTTCAATATCTCTTCTTGAGAGACACAATTCAACCCATATCATATCTGCAAAGGTTCCATTTCCAAAAAAAGTTTACATTCACAGATTCTGAGGGTTAGGACTTCAATATCTCTTCCTGAGAGACACAATTAAACCCATAACAGTGTGTATATGAACATAATTGTTCACATCAAATTTTATGGTAAAAATGGCTAACATGCCATTCTTGATCAAAATGTTTTAGTGATAATCTCTTTATATTATTGAGTTTATACTGATAATTAGTTTGTATAAGTAGATGATAGGAAAAGTAAAACAATTACAACTATTCAAAGTTGACAATAGTTGAAAATGTATTTAAATAATCAAGTCATTTTCCTTCATTGAAAAATGTAATATAGATTTTTTGTAATAATGCAAATTGTTGTAGACTCCCATCAAAGCATTTTATAACAAGTATCTGAAAATGATAAGGCTTCAAGTATACACATTATAGTAGTCACTTGCAGCTAGCTTGGACTCCACTAAAAGAGTTGGTCCATTCAACTGAATTGACACAAAAATCAACGATAGAGGTTCTGGGCTGCTGCCTGCAGCTGGACCCATCAGAAGTCCAGGCTCTTTTGCTCTTCATCTTCCTGCCACCTCCTGGCTTTGGAATGCCAATTGCTATCCTTGAACACCTAAAATAAGAACTCATTTAGCAGTGCCATGGATGCCTTCTTCAAAAACCATGGAGTGCTTTGCTGCTGGCATCATTCTTTGATGACATTCAGCATATGACGGCAAAGCAGCAGATGCTGAATGCCACTCACTCTCATGGGATGCAGAACCACAGGATCTGCCTTCAGACATTGCTCAAGCCCCAGAGGAGGTTGCTCAAGATCTGAGATGATCAGTTTGAGGGCTCCATTTAGTAGTCTCAAGGGCTGATTGAAAGAACCCTTTGTCACACTCCTGAAATCCAGTCTCAGCTGCCTGGCAAGCTTTGCTGTAGTTCATGAAACTGAATAATAAATCAGCTCACGGTTTTCTGAGTTGCATCTTTACCTTGATGTGCAAATCAGTGCAAAGCTCTTTTGTTTGCCATTTATATAATTTGATATGACAACTTAGCTATGGAGTTTAAAGATTAAATGAACTGCAGACACACATCAATTATTAATATTATTATTACTCTCAGCCGACCATTTCCAAGTATACTTTTCACCTCAAAGCACATCAGTGGGAAATGAATTACTGTTATACTCCTTGGTTCAAGCATAAGTGTGAAATCCTCTGTAGACCTTGATGTGTGTAGCAGGGTACTTTAGGAGGGTAGTTCCCTAGGGTTCCACCAAAATGAAAAGGAACAGATATGTTTTAATTTGTAATTATATATCTCCAAGAGATAATGAGCTGCACTTTCAGAACTCATTAATAAAGAATATACGAGCCAAGGCTGTGCTGAAATTGATGTTCATACTTGTATGAAAATCAACATTTGTTAAAAATCAGACTAACTGTATTCTTATCTAGTTCATAAAGTAGCTTCTACTTGCAAATAATTGTGTTTTCTGCTGTTTTTGAAAATGAATAAGAATAAATGTTAGAGTATTTAATTTGTCCACTTTAACCCTCTTGATTTTATTTAGGGCTCATCATTTTCCATCATTAAAAATGTAATATGAATTTTTTGTAATAATGGGGGTCATAATTCGTCTACAAATTATTAGTGGAGCTGTAAGAACTTTCTTATCGAGAAGATGTAAACTCCTTAAAACACAACTTAGTTTAAGGTGGTTTTTTCCAGTTCTGTGAAGAAGGTCATTGGTAGCTTGATGTGGATAGCGTTGAATCTGTAAGTTACTTTGGGCAGTATGGCCATTTTCACGATATTGATTCTTCCTAACCATGAACATGGAATGTTTTGCCATCTGTTTGTGTCCTCTCTTATTTCATTGAACAGTGGTTTGTAGTTCTCCTTGAAGAGGTCCTTTATGTTCCAAAAGAGAGCCCACATAGCTGAGTCAATTCTAAGCAAAAAGAACACAGTGGGGGGCATCACACTACCGGACTTCAATCTATACTACAATGCTAAAGTAATCAAAACAGCATGGTACTGGTGCCAAAACAGAGATATAGACCAAAGGAACAGAACAGAGGCCACAGAGGCAACACAACATATCTACAACCATCCGATCTTTGACAAACCTGACAAAAACAAGCAATGGGGAAAGGATTCCCTGTTTAATAAATGGTGTTGGGAAAACTGGCTAGCTATGTGCAGAAAGCAGAAACTGGACCCCTTCCTGACACCTTACACTAAAATTAACTCCAGATGGATTAAAGACTTAAACATAAGACCTAACACCATAAAAACCCTAGAAGAAAATCTTGGCAAAACCATTCAGGACATAGGTGTAGGCAACAACTTCATGACCAAAATACCAAAAGCATTGGCAACAAAAGCCAAAATAGACAAATGGGACCTAATCAATCTCCACAGCTTCTGCACAGCAAAAGAAACAGTCATTAGAGTGAATCAGCAACCAACAGAATAGGGGAAAAAATTTTACAGTTTAACCATCTGACAAAGGGCTGATATCCAGAATTTACAAAGAACTATAACAGATTTACAAGCAAAAAACAAACAAGCCCATTCAAAAGTGGCCAAAGGATATGAACAGACACTTTCCAAAAAAAACATAAATGAGGTCAACAAACATATGAAAAAATGCTCATCATCACTTGTCATTAGAGAGATGCAAATCAAAACTACATTGAAATACCACCTCATGCCAGTTAGAATGGCGATCATTAAAAAATCTGGAGATAGCAGATGCTGGAGAGGATGTGGAGAAATAGGAACACTTTTACACCACTGGTGGGAGTGTAAATTAGTTCAACCATTGTGGAAGAGAGTGTGGCGATTCCTCAAGAACCTAGAAATAGAAATTCCATTTGACCCAGCAATCCCATTACTGGGTATATATCCAAAGGACTATAAATCGTTCTATTATAAGGACATATGCACACGAATGTTCATTGCAGCACTGTTTACAATAGCAAAGACCAGGAACCAACCCAAATGCCCATCGATGATAGACTGAACAGGGAAAATATGGCACATATACATCATGGAATATTATGCAGCCATCAAAAATGATGAGTTCGTGTCCTTTGTAGGGACATGAATGAACCTGGAGACCATCATTCTCAGCAAACTGACACAAGAACAGAAAATGAAATACTGCATGTTCTCACTCATAGGTGGGTGTTGAACAATGAGAAGACATGGACACAGAGAGGGGAGCATTACACACTGGGCTCTGTTGGGGGGAATAGGAGAGGGACAGTGGTGGGTGGGGAGTTGGGGAGAAATAGCATGGGGAGAAATGCCAGATATAGGTGAAGGGGAGGAACGCAGCAAATCACACTGCCACGTGTGTACCTATGCAACTATTTTGCATGTTCTTCACATGTACCCCCAAACCTAAAATGCAATTTAAAAAAAAATCAACTTAGACAATTGAACTCTTTGTCCTTATCAATAAATGCTGTCACCTCACCTAGATGTTTTGGCCCAGAAATATAAAATCATTCTTAACATATCTTACCTCTTCCTAGAAACCTATGCATTTTGTATCTGTGTAATCCTTATTCTCACCTATGCTCAACACTCAGTTCCTAAATACAGTTTTTGGATCATATTCAAATGTGCCTTCCTCCATTTTGGAGCTTCCCCACAACTTTTTTGAAAACCAAGAAAAGTTAATAGTGAGGCCATCAAAGCTAGGCAAGAACTTTCTGATTAGGAAGTGAAAAGCAGTCACCACACATTTCAAAGCCAGCCATGCAGTGGAAAAACACATTTGCAAAGTGCTCACAGGAGAGCAAACCATCATAACTCTTGGGGAATCCAATTAGCCTTAAAATATCTGTGCTCATTGACCCAATAATTTTCAGAAATTTGTTAAAAAGATTAAATTGAGCATCAGAAAATATTGTGTGCACATAGATGTTTATTGCCGTATTTCTTATAATGTTTAAAAAAAAAGAGAAAAAAGTAAACAGTCTAATACTTTTGTTTCTTAATTTTACTTTACATTCTGGGGTACATGGGCAGCTCTTGCAAGATTGTTGCAAAGGTTCACACATGCCGTGGTGGTCTGCTGTCTCCATCCCCCTGCCACCTACATCAGGTATTTCTTCCAATATTATCCCTCCCCAACCTCCCCACCCCCTGTCATCCCTCCCCTAGTCCCCCACCCCACAACAGACCCCAGATTGTGATGTTCCCCTCCCTGTGCACATGTGTTCTCATTGTTCAACACCTGCCTATGAGTGAGAACTTGTAGTGGTTGGTTTTCTGTTCTTGTGTCAGTTTACTGAGAATGATAGTTTCCAGATTTATCCATATCCCTACAAACAACATGAACTCATCCTTTTTTATGGCTGCACAGTATTCCATGGTTTATATGTGCCACATTTTCTTTATCCAGTCTATCATTAATGGGCATTTGTGAGGCCAACAAACATATGAAAAAATGCTCAACATTACTGGTCATTAGAGAAATGCAAATCAAAACCACATTGAGATACCATCTCACACCAGTTAGTATGGCGATCATTAAAAAATCTCGAGAAACAGATGCTGGGGAGGATGTGGAGAAATAGGAACACTTTTACACTGTTAGTGGGAGTGTAAATTAGTTCAACCATTGTGGAAGATAGTGTGGCCATTCCTCAAAGATCTAGAAATAGAAATTCCATTTGACCCAGTCTAATACTTTTTAAAAATAAATGATTAAATAAATGTATACAATGATTACACCAACTAACATAATGTTTCAAGGCAATTTCAATAGATGATAAAATACACGTGTTAAAAAATTTAGTAACAATATCCTATTATGAAGTTTAATATAAAATCAGCTATTTAAAAATAACCCAAAACAATCAGTAACATAAAATGTAGAAAAGAAAACATATTAAAGAAAAGTAGCTGTTATGTCAAATGAAGAGATCATTTTTATTTTCCTTCTTAAAAGTTTCTGCATTTTCTACATATTTTATAATAAGCATGGGTTGGTTGCTTTTCTATCAGAGAAAGTAAAAAGCTAATAAAAATCATGTTTATATAAAACTCATTATTAATAAAACAAGTGAAGAAACAAGTAAAAATATTATCATCTATTTGAGGGTGAACAATTTTTCTAAGACCCTCCCAGTTGTATATCATCTGCCCTGTAACAGGGGTTCACAGATAGTAAGGACATTATTCCTGCTTTTTGTGTTGTTGTTGTTTCCATAGGCAGGTAACAGAAAGTAATTCATATCTAGAAACTATGGTTTTCGCAGAATCATCATAGAAAGACCCATAGGTTTAAATATTATGTTTTTAATCCTCTTTAGACTAAAGAAACAATTTTGATTCAAAGTCAAGATTATTCAGTCCTTGACAGTATTAACATTTTAAAACTGCCTTTCAAAATTTGGCTTGTAATTTAACAGATCATCATTATCACCTTGTAAACTCTCTTAAAAGTATTCCGAGGCCATCTTGTAAAGATTCCAAGGTCCTTTAGTGGTAGCAAGGCTGGCTGTATTTACCACTGGTTGGATTATGGTTATTGATAATACAGGATGGCTGGCAGGATCAGCATTAAGTTAATGATCACGTCTAACTCTTCAATAGTTTTGCATTTCTTATAAGCATGAAAACCAAAGCATTTGGATATCTCACTAACTCAGATAGGATAGCAATGATTTCACACACTATTATTCAGCACAGAATTTATATTCTAGCCAAAGTTTTGTATGCCAAGGGGAAAATAATCTTATTTTGATTTGAAGCTCACTTCTAAAGAAGAGAAATAATTTCCAGGGAATTGTAAATAAAGAAAAATCAAAAGAAGAGCATGATAAAGGAGAGTGCCAGTATGGGTTTTGGATGACAGAACTGAAATTAATTTAAAAACAAAATTCTTTCTACTTCTGTATCTTTTCCTAAAATTAACATATATCTTTTTAATAATGAAAATATATCAATAAATTGTCAATTATACCATGCTGGATCTTTATCTATTCACCTCTGTCATATAATCACTCATTTAAGTAATTTAAGTAACCAGCTATTATGCTTCAAAATAGGAAGAATAATTTCTAAGCTGATTAGGGTTAAATTTTTGCCCCTTCCAGTAGCTTTTTGCTATTAGAAGACTCTGGGTATCTTAAAATGCTTAAAAAATTCTGTTTTTGAAAATTGTAGTATTAATAATTGGAAAATATGAAAAAAAGAATAATATTTATTGAACACTCACTAAGTCAGGCACAATATATAAATTTAATCACTTTTAAAACTTTTTTTTTTTTTGAGACAGAGTCTTGCTCTTATTGTCCAGACTGGAGTGCAATGGTGCAATCTCGACTCACTGCAACCTCTGCATTTAGGTTCAAGTGATTCTCCTTCCTCAGCCTCCTGAGTAGCTGGGATTACAGGTCCCTGCCACCACACCCACCACTACTTGTATTTTCAGTAGAGATGGAGTTTCACTCTGTTGGTCAGGCTAGTCTCAAACTCCTGACTTCAGGCCATCCACCCACCCCAGCCTCCCAAAAGTACTGGGATTACAGGCATGAGCCACTGCTCCCAGCCACGCTTTTAAATCTTAACAACTCCAGCTATTAGGTATGTCCATGCCAGTTTTATACAGGCAGGAACTGAAGCTCAGGGAGGCCAAAGTTGTTTGATCAAGATGAGACAGCCACTAATGGCAGAAATAGAACTGGACACAGACATGTTTTGTCTCAGTGTCTATTCACTTTTTACTTCATTACGCTCTCTCTTCTACATTGTAAGAGGAAACTGCAAGGAATGTAGAGAGCCCTTTCTAATGTCCTCCATCACAGCTAAGAGTTTTTCTGTTTCCTACCAGTTAAATAGTGAGCGAAGAATTTAAAAAGAAAAAATTGCCTTATTGTGCATCTAAACACCAATGAAAAAGATATTTTAGTTTGACATGCAGTCCCACAAATTCACAAATTATTGTACATCTGTGGTTACATTTTCTGTTGATTTTACCACTTTACAAATAGTCTTGTATTTGTAATAATTGGAAAAGAATTAATTGGATAATTTAAATTACAATATTTGGAATTATTACAATAATTGGAAAATAATTATACTGTATAATTGGAAAAAGTAATACAAATGAGAAAATGACATAGTCATATTAAATTTGCAAACAAGATTACTTGAGCATAAATGCACTGTTTTGAAGTCAATAGATGACAATTAGCTGTCATTTATGGGATTTCATCACCAATCACTTACCTAATATTATTTTTCTCGAGTGGATATTTTTCTCTTACTAAGGTACTAGGAAAGGTTAAATTTGATAAGTGAAACCCCAAAAATATAAGAAAAGTATGTGCTACTATAAAGTAGAAATTCATGTACCCTTTCATCATTTATTTGAGTTGATAGTCTTCCAAATTAGATTTTTGAAGGATAATAACCAAGTGATATTAGATTGGGGCAAAATTAATTGCAGTTTTTGCCATTCTTTCAATGCAATAACATAATTTTGCACCTACAAATATCAAACTATAAACTGTCTTATATACATCATCATTTAATAAAAGATATCAGTCCATGCTTAAATTCTGTCCTATTTTTAAACATACAAAATTAATTTTCAATAAAAGTATTTCTAAACCCAAAGTACATAGTGAGATTTGATGCCATATGGTAGACAAGTGGTTTTGTTTGTTCGTTTGTTCATTTTGTGTAACTAGAACACAATGTCCTACCTTCTTCCTATCTGAAACGTACATGCAAGCCTGTATTAGAATGTATATGATATAATATCCTAGCCAATTTCCAAGGTAACCTGGACAATAAGCATATGAAATGCAAAAGTAACAGCTTTAAAATTGCTTTCTGTCAAACACCATAGTCTTGGTATACACCATCGTGGGGCATGTATGCCATTTATCAAATAGCTTCAATTTAGGAAGCAATGAAATGGAAAACTCACTTTCATGCTGAAGTGTCATCATATTGTGGATTACTCAGAGGAAAGAGAAGAGTGTCAGGGCTTCAAAAAGAGCTTTCTGAAGACAGTATTTCATGTGAAATTTCTGCTTTCCATGGTACACAGTAAAATCGTTGAAGTCTATCAATTGACATTCGAAGAAGGTGAGTGGAAGAACTCAGTTTTAAAGTACTTTGCATGCTCCTTCATATTATGAAAATCAGAAAGCTTGGGGTCCACCAACTCCTTTTGATTTATGGCTCTTTAGTTCACTGCCATGAATGAATATTTCTCATCATCAATTGTGACCGAATGCTGAAGAATCCAAAACCTCACAAAATGATAAAATACATTTCCACTGCACCATTAAACTATCACTCTTTTGCTCAAATCTTCCTGTCATTCAGATCATAGTTTACTTTTATTGTCCTTAACAATCACTGTAAGTAAGATCATCAGTTATGAGAACTCACAGAAACAAATGCATGGATCCCTAAATATCTGAACTAGAAGAAATCTCAGGTGTTACATACCTCTGCTTTTCTTTATAGAATGATTTATTGATAGTTGAAGTGAATTTTTAACCCTAATGTTTTTGTGACTCCATCCCACTAGAAGTCATGTTGGCATTGGATGAGTTCCTAATCCTCATTCATTGACACCATATCCCCAGGATATTGTGACCACTTTTGCTCAGAGCTAAAGTTGGGATGAAGCAACATATATCTTTTATTATTAATGCTTTTAAATAAATTGTATCGTGTTTTTTTGAGGTTTACAACATGATGTTATGAGATATATAGAGATAGTGAAATGGTTCCTGTAGCAAAGCAGATCAACATATCTATCATCTCACATAGTTACTTTCTGTGACAGGAACAGCTAAAATCTGCTTATTTAACAAAACCTCTACTATGATAAAATTTTATTAACTATAGTCCAAAAGTTGTATGCTTTTATTTATCTCTGCTTTCAGAAAAAGACTCGAGAAAAGGTTTTATATTAAGCACAATAAAGACATTCTATAAAAACTTTAAGACATATAAATAATCACATGCATTTATTTCACTTTAAATAGACAACTGATTTAATTTTAAAGAGGGAGATATCTGGATGAAAACAATTAGAAGGTTGCTTACTAGCCATTCTACTGTATTGTAAGGTAAAGTGGTCTTGGATCCAAAGCAGGAGTACATTCCATTTTAGAGACTCTATTAAGATAATTCATCAAGACAATAGTTAAAAATAAGCATGATTACCTAATAAGAGTTAAATTAGATGACCTTGTTTTTTAAACTCCCATATATGTAATAAGTCTGTAAGATCCTCACAATTTAGAAGCTTAAGAATTATTATCTAATATGACCATTGCCCTTTACAAGATTATAATAGTACTTAACTTTTATACCTTCCTGGAATGTTCAGGGAGTGATTGTTGACTTGAGATTCTGCTATGCCATATCTTGCCCCAAATCTCGTGTTGATAATACAGTGACTTACTATGGATGATTGTAAGGGAAAATATTTACCATGCATAGCTAAAATAAATAGAAATCCTAAAATAAAGCTATTAGGTATTGCTTTTGGCAATGCAGCCTTCGGTGTGAAGGAAAACATTCCATGGGGGAAAAACAAACAGAAACACAAAGATGGTCAAGGATCAATGTGCTGCTGAGAAAGAATAACACAGAAATAACTTCTGTCATTTGTCAAGTTCAGTCTCTGTATTAAGTAGGGAACTGTGAATGTATTCTTCCTTCATCTCTTTTTAAAACCATGTGAATTACCCACTTGAGCACACACTGTGAGCTGAACTTTGGAAAAAACAATCAACAAACAAAAAACACTGATAAGAGAAAATTCACCAATTTAAAGGTGATGTGAAAATGAATTATTGGTTTTCAGTCATACAGTTAAACTATTTCGTTTTTCCTTATAAAATGATAACTAAAACAATTGGCTTTGTTGAGTTCAGAATAAAAGAATTAAATATTTTTCCAAAAATGTTGCTGGTAAATGATTAAATTAGGAATGAGTGACACTGCTGCTGGATGGTTTATAAAAAGGAAAACATTAGCTGGCCTCTATATTTCTGTGATGGTGTTAATTCTTTGACAATTTCTTTTCATAATTTTAATTGTTCTTCTAATATGATAGCTCTTAGAATTGGAACGAACCTCAACAAGTCATCTTTTTTTTTTTGAGACGGAGTGTTGCTCTTGTTACCCAGACTGGAGTGCAATGGCGCAATCTCGGCTCACCGCAACCTCCGCCTTCTGGGTTCAAGCAATTCTCTGGCCTCAGCCTCCCGAGTAGCTGGGACTAAAGGTGCACACCACCATGCCCAGCTAATTTTTGTATTTTTAGTAGAGACGGGGTTTCACCTTGTTGACCAGGATGGTCTCAATCTCTTGACCTCGTGATCCACCCGCCTCGGCCTCCCAAAGTGCTGGGATTACAGGCGTGAGCCACCGCGCCCGGCCCTCAACAAGTCATCTAATCAAGCTCCTTGTCCTCCAGCAGAGAATTCAGTTCGACAAATTGTTATTGAAAGCCTGCTACATCAGAACCACTGTCCTAATCTCTGGGTCAGATTCAGAAAACATGCCTACCGGTCTTGCGAAATGCATATTCTTCTCAAGAAATAGATTCAAGAATTGAGTTCCGGGCAAGTAAGTTATTTGCCCAAGGTCACAAAAGATAGTGATTTTCCACTATTTAAGAAAAATATTATCTTCAATGTATTCATGAGTTCCTCTCAGATTTGGCCATTCTTCTTGTCACATTATCAATTATGTGACAAAAACAGACTATGTGGTGATGGCAGGGTAATTTGTTCTTTGCTCCAGGCTTAATAATAAATACTATATAACAATCACATCAGAGGAAAAAAAGGATTTTGAAACACTTAAGTTAGGAACTGGAACATAATCACAGATGAAGATTAATCTATTAAAGGACAGCATCAAACTTTCCAAGAGATGAATATTTTTCCAAGATAATATGAAGAATACGATAAAAGTAGAAAACTGAGTTATATCCATTAAAATGTAAGAAATTAGAAATGTTGTCAAAATGCCCTTCTCCATATCCCAAAAAGGGGGCCAGACTAATTCTCTCAAACTTTCAGGAAACAGAGTCCCCTGTAAGTCCTTTTCAAAGACACATTGTATCTTTATGATTCATGACTGTGTCCCCAGTACCTGACATATAATACTGTTGAATAAAGGTATTATTGGAAGAAAATAGAAATGTCATTTACTGTAGAAAATATTCACAGCATACAGAAAAGAATGGAGATGATCATAGTTATTTTACCAACCTAGCAAAACTGACAGAAAAATCTAAGAGGATTACCAAGAGAGAAAACTATGGAAATCTTACTTATAAGATTACCAAGAGAGAAAACGACAATCTTACTTATAAATATAAAGTCTAAAACTTTCAGGCAAACATCAACTAATCAACTCCTGAGTATATGAAAGGAAAAATCCTCCATGACAAAGTAGAGATTATGCTTTGAGTGCAAGAAAAATTCAGTATAAGCAGCTCTAGTTATACAAATCAACTTAGTATTTCTGCAAAGACTCATAACATTATATCAATACATGTTAATATGTTTTGATAAAAATAATTTTCTATAAACATCTTTAAAAATAGAAAAATAAGGTATTTTCTTAATATGAGTTTTTTAAAAAACTTTGTAACTCAAATCTAATAGCAGCACTAAAATAAATAGTAAAATGAATTAAATTAGGAAAAAAGACAAAGAGGTCCTTTTTCACCAATATTGTTTAACCAAATTCTAGAAGTGTTTCCCGTGACCAAGAAAGATTAAAAAATGGAAAGTATAAATATTGAAAATAAAGAAACTGTCATTATTTGCATACAATTTGATTATCTAGCTGAAAAAGTCAAGACAACTGAAAACTGTATAAACTAATAAGTATTAGTCGAAATGCTGACCACAGAAATAAGTTAGATTTCACATGTCAATAATCAATATTTTAATAATCAGCATCTAACAATAATGTAATATAATAAAAATAACTGAATTCAAATTAGCAACAACTATGCAAAATATGTAGAGACTAAAATTAAGAATTATGAAGACTATCAGAAAAAAAACACAACATTCTTCTGAAGAATACAAATAAAGATGAATGAATAATGGAAATACTAATTAGCCAAAACTAAAAATAATTTGTTTAAAACAAGCATAGTGCACAAAATGTTAATTGATTGCCTACGTATAAAATATTTCACATAGCAAAAGAAACACAGGCTAAAAAGGTGAGCAAGCAATTTACAAAGTAGTAAGTGTAAACGGGCATGAATTTTTAGACCTACTTGTAATTAAATAAGTACTAATCAAAATGGGCATTATCAGAGGTCAATAACTAGATGATAATAAAAAAGAATACTGAAACCAGCTTTAGGGGAGTTTATTGCTGGGTTTGTACCTTGGCATAGGCTTTTGTGGAGGCATTTTGGTAATATGTGTTGAAGTTGAACATGCATATCCTTTGACCTAGACATTAAAAATTTGGAATTTCTTCTAAGAAAATACTTGGATACATTCACAAGATGCATATATAAGGATGTTACTATACTGTATAACTATAGTTATAACTTGTTCATGTGTAAATAAATTCTGGAAGCATATAGTCAGAATATCCACAGTCAGATTATAGGCAATCCTCTTCCACATGATTTCTTGTGTTTTCTGAAATTTCTGCAATGAACGTATCTACTTTTCAATATGATATTAAAATGAACATTTAAGAAAAAATATATCATTTTTGGTTGGAGAAACTGAGAAGTGAGTTGATCTGGTATATTGTTCAGAGTAGAGAGAATCTACCCAAGGACATGGATACCTAATAATGGTTTTGCTGGGTCTGGAGCAGTTAAAATTGCTTTCTATACAGGCCATTTTTCCTTGATGAACACACACACAGCTGAATTTGAAAATGAAAAAGATAAGTAAAAAACTGTCCTTTCTAGAGCATTTATGCCTTACCTAAATAACGATAAACAAGCCATCCTTAGGTAGCCAGAGTTGAGAAAGATCTACCTTGAAAGCATACGATATATGCTCCCTCATTTTAAAAAGCCAGTCTTGGCCCCCAGTCTTCAGCAGCTGCTCCTACACGAGTGGGTCCAGTGCCCTCATCAGCTCCTGGAGCTTCTCCTGAGTGGGCAGCAGCAGCTTCTGAGGTAACCTGGGCAGAGGCTATGGTGGGGCCATCGGCATGGGAGGCATTACCACTGTCATGGTCAACCAGAGCCTGCTGAGTTCCCTTAACCTGGAGGTGCACCCCAACATCCAGGCTGTGTGTACCCAGGAGAAGGAGCAGTTCAGTAGCCTCAACAACAAGTTTGCCTCCTTCAGAGACAAGGTATGGTTCTTGGAGCAGCAGAACGAGATGCTGGAGACCAAGTGGAGCCTCCTGCAGCAGCAGAAGACAGCTGGGAGCAACATGGACAACATGTTCAAGAGCTACATCAACAACCTAGGGCGGCACCTGGAGACCCTGGGCCAGGAGAAGCTAAAGCTGGAGGCAGAGCTTGGCAGTGTGCAAAGGATGGTAGAGGACTTCAAGAACAAGTATGAGGATGAGATCAATAAGCCTACAGAGATGGAGAATGAACTTGTCCTCATGACGAAGGATGCAGATGAAGCTTACATGAACAAAGTGGAGCTGGAGTCTCTCCTGGAAGGGCTGACTGACAGATCGTCTTCCTCAGGCAGCTGTATGAAGAGGGGATCCGGGAGCTGCAGTCCAAATCTCGGACACGTCTATGGTGCTGTCCATGGACAACAGCCGCTCCCTGAACATGGATAGCACAGTGGCTGAGGTCAAGGCGCAGTAGGAGGAGACCACCAATCGCACCGGGCTGAGGTGGAGAGCATGTAGCAGATGAAGTATGAGAGATATAGACAGTGTCTGGGAAGCACGGGCTGACCTGCGGTCCAAAGACTGAGATCTCTGAGATGAGCTGGAACATCAGCCAGCTCCAGGCTGAGACTGAGGACCTCAGAGGCCAGAGGGCTTCCCTGGAGACCGCCATGGCAGATGTCAAGCAGTGTGGGGAGCTGGCGGATAAGGATGGCAACGCCAAGCTGTCTGAGCTGGAGGCCGCCCTGCAGCGGGCCAAGCAGGACGCGGGGCGCAGCTGCGTGAGTACCAGGAGCTGATGAACCTCAAGCTGGCCCTGGGCATCGAGATAGCCACCTACAGGAAGCTGCTGGAAGGCGAGGAGAGCCGGCTGCATCACGAGATTCAGAACATGAGTATCCATAGGAAGACCCCCGGGGGCGATGCAGGTGGTCTTAGCTCGGTCTATGGGGGCCTCACGAGCCCCAGCCTCAGCTACAACCTGGGCTGCAGCTTTGGCTCTGGTGTGAGCTCCAGCTCCTTCAGCCGCTCCAGCTCCACCAGGGCCGTGGCTGTGCAGATCAGACCCAAAATGGGAGGCTGGTGTCCGGGTCCTCTGACGTTCTGTCTAAATGAACAGCTGCGGCAGCCCCTCCCAGCCTGCCCCTCCTGTGGCTGCCCCAGAGCCTGGGAGAGAGACCCCTGTGCAGGGAAGCACAGGGAACAGGAGAGTCACCTGAGGCTCAGCCCTAGCCCTCAGTCTACCCGCGAGGGAGTTTACTGCCTGGGGACCTCCCTTGCCCATGCCTCCAGCTATGAAACAGTGCAATTGCTTTTTTGGTCCAAAATAAAACCTCAGCTAGCTTTGCCAAAATAAATAAATAAAAATAATAAAGAGCCAGTTTTTGAGGTGAGACATTAAATTGGTGCAACCCTTTTTGGCAAACTGAGTGCCTACTAAAGCTAAATAGACACAAAAATTGTGACCCATCAATTCCACTCCTGAGTTGATACCCAAAAGAAATGAATGCTTATATTCAACAAAGACCCATGCATGAACGGCAGTTTAATTCCTAAGAAGAAAGAACTGCAAACAACTGAAATATCTGTCAAAAGAGAATGTGGTACATTTGTTCAGTGGAATACTACACAGCAATGAAAAGGAACAAAGTACTGCCAAATGCAACAAAATAGATGACTCTCAGAGTTAATTGTGAGTGAAAGAAATCAATCATAGAAACAGAATTATTGTTTGATTCCATTTATATCAGTTTAAAAAATGAAAAAGGTATTCAACAGTAATAGAAGTTAGAATAATAGCTTAGGAATGAAGTTATTGCCTTAAAAGGGAACGTGTGAGCTTCTGGGGTGTTAGAAATGCTGTATAATCTGATTTGAGTGGCAGTTATATGTATGAACAGATATGTAAAAATTTGCTGAGCTACACATACAGATTTGTGCATTTTACTTGTATAAAGTTATACCTTAATTAAAAGTTTTTTTAAAGTAAGTAAAAATAAAAGTCAGTCTTTCCAGGAAGAAAAAAATCAGGTCAGCATACTGAGCAGAGGTGGTTTCAGGGTACTACACAGTCAGCACTTTTTCTGGCGATGGGAAGATTATTATAACATCTGAATACATTTAATTATTATAACTGGCCAGCAGTCATTTATAGAAATTATTCATAAATATTTAAACACACTGCCTGGGAACATTTCTAAAGAGCTTTGAACACCTTCCAGTCAAGGTACATTGGTGTAATTTTCCAAGATTATGCTCTTGACATTGAAGTAATTGAAAAATCCAGTGCGGATTGACTGATCTTAGTAACAAAGGAATCTATTGCTTTCTTGTTCTTTATTTTATAATACTTTATTTTGGGTTCATCATATTCATTCTGCTTCAATGAGTTTCTAAATATGAAATTCCTGGCTGACACTTTCCAATCTGCCCACCATTCTAATGTTGCCGAAAGCCTCTACCTGAGGGCTGAGTCTGGCCTCTATTGGCAAATCTACCTGTTAGTTGATCTATAAAAGAGGGAAGATGAAGGAGAATTTGCCAAGGGCAGACTGTAAAAAATGTCATGAGTAATTTTCCCAATTTTAAGATCGCTTTATTATTTTTAAATTATTATTATTATCTGAGACGGAGTCTCACTCTGTAGCACAGGCTGGAGGGCAGTGACATGATCTCAGCTCATTGCAACCTCCACCTTCAGTGTTCAAGAGATTGTCCTGCCTCAGCCTCCCAAGTAGCTGTGACTACAGGTGCCTGCCACCATGTCCAGCTAAGTTTTGGATTTTTAGTTAAGATGGGGTTTCACCATGTTGGCCAAGATGGTCTCCATCTCTTGACCTCGTGATCCACCTGCCTCAGACTCACAAAGTGCTGCAATTACAGGCACGAACCACCATGTCCGGACCTATTTTTAAATATTTTTTTCATGGTTTTTATTTTTTAGAGACAGGGTGTCATTAAAAAAAGGGGGGAGGCCCAGGCTGGCCTCCAGCAATTCAGCCTCCTGAGTAGCTGGGACAGCAGGTACTTGCCACGGGGCATAGCTAAATCACTTAAAATGATTTCATTCTATTATTTCTCTACTGACATTTTGCTTCCTAGAGAGCATTCTGGGTAGCAAAGATGTAAGCACTGCCCTACAGGTTGCAGAAGTTACAGATTTATATATGCATTTTCCTTTCTGACGCATAGTTTATTCTCTAATATTGCCCTGAACTTCCTTAGAAACCTCATTCCCACTGTGAGGAATGTGAACTCAGACCTGCAAATTAATGAAGTTCCAAGTCATCTGGTTCAATAGTTTCCTTTTAGTATATACGTTCAGTCTTTCGAAGTTGAACCCTTTACCAGCTGTCTTCTTTCATTATTCTTTTCCCTGCATTGCCCTGTTCCCAGATGGCTTTGGGTGTCTGGGAACCCAAAGTTCCCAGAGTGAGGTAGGACAGGTGTTACTAGTGGGACTTTGTGCTGGGAGTGTAACATTTCTGGGATTGCTGCATGTCGTCTGCTTTCTCAGGTATTTCTCTGAGAAGATGCCCCTTGTCTGGTAGCTGGCTTGATGTATAGCCTATTGCCAGCTCTATCTGACACCGACAGGTTGATCTCTCCCAGCTGGCTCAAGGTTCAGCAGTATGTCCTGATGATCTTAACCTCTCCTTTGTTCTAATGGATGTCATAAGTGCCTCTGAATATTTTCAAATTCTACATCAGTTCTTAGCCCAGATGTTCCAACCTGCAAGCCCCCTTTCCTCTCACCTCAGTAGGCCACAAAGCAGGGCTACTTGACTTCATTCAGCCTTCTTGGTATCTGCCTCTAGAGACCTGTGGAAATTTTCAAGTCTAAATTCAGGTCATGGGGCAGCAGTCTTTCTTTAACTCCAGGGTGCATCAGAAACCTCTGGAATTCTTGTTGAAACACAGATTGCTCTGTGGTGTGAAGTAGGTCTGGCGTGAAGTCTAAGAATTTGCATTTTTAACATGTCCCCAGGTGAAGCTGCTGCTGCTGTCACCTTCTGATGACCATTGGCCATAGGAGAATAAAGCCAACCAAGCTCAGGAAAGCTGAAACTTTGGTACTTTCAATATTATCTTGATATGGCTTGATGCAATTGATGAGAGTCTATGAAATCATTACTTTCTGGATCTCCCAAAGTGAATTTTTTAAAAAATCCCTATCTTTTACATTTCTCTTTTCTAACACCAGTCCCCGTCAGAGCTTCTCATATTTCCCACCCTGTACCCTACTTCCTTACATCCTTTTATCTCTTCTCATTCCTTTGGAAACAGAATAAGTGGATTTGGCTATCACATCTCCTATATGCAATATTCTCTCACCCTAGGCAACATGCCAAATATCACAGCTGCCATAGGAAGATAGGGTATCTTCGTTACACTTTACAGAAGACCTGGTTCTGAACAGCTCAAGATATTTACAATATTCTTTTTTTTCTAAAGAAAGTCTAGCTTTAAAGACAACTGTCTTTCTGAAGGATCATATTCTGGTCCAAATAAAGATTAACTCTTTCTTTTCTCTTTGTCCTCCTGACATAACCACCCCACCTCTCTGTTCTCTGCATCTGTATACAGTAGCAGGCAATTGAATGCCTCTGCTTAACCAAAGAGAAGATTATGGTCATGGAATTACAAAATACAGAGAAATTATCTTTGTTGGGGATAATGTTCATTAAAGACTCCATTCTATTTCTTTATTTGAGAAACTGGTGACCAGAGGGCTCAAATTACAGAGCACGCTGCATATTATAATGTAGGAAGCAAATCTATTGTTAGTGCTAAAATTGTACTTAAATTACCTCATTAAACACTATGAAACAAAAAAAAATCCTATATACTGTAATCATTTTCAAATATTCACTTCCCTGCCAATAGCTATATTTTGCCAGGTTGTGGAGACAAAGCAAGTTGGCAAGATGACGAGAAACCTGTAATTGGCAGTACAGAAAATCTTTCTGCTGCCAATTTCATGGGCAGGTGCCTGAGATTTGATAAGATAAGAGAGGAAAATTCGTTGCTGTGATTCTGAATTTTATAGAAAGCCACTTCCTGCTATTTTAATGTTTGTGATTCCAAATTTACGTTGGCCACATTTTTCAGGTAGATATGCTATCTAAGTGGACCCACCACCACACTACTATTCTCCAAATTTGAAAAATAAAGACAATAATTAAACAGGTCTAAGATCGGGACAACAAATCGGACTCCATAGAATGTAGCAGCATAGATTCTTTCATGTAAATGGTACCAAGTATTTCCTGTTTGTGGAGCTCACTAAAAACTGATATATTTATGTGAGATTGAATTTTATTGAATTTCTCAAATTATCTCTAAAGACAACCAATTTTAAGCCACAGCAAAAGTATGATGGTCAGAGTCTTTGCCATGTACCTCAGCCCAGAATGGAGCACAGTCCTTGACTCATTACTAACAGAAACAATTTTACCAAGTCTTTGCTTACTTTTGGATTTGGTCATGGGGCATGTAATTCCTATTAGTATGAACACAAAGAAGTCTCTTACATTTTTTGTTAAAGCCAAGGCAGCACCATTCTGTATCATTCACTGGCCCCATTAAGAGGTCTGGTCCTTTATACCATCTCTCTTCAGAGAAGCTCCTTATCCTGGTAGGATCACCAATAACATGGGCTTCTGCTTCTCCTAAAAAGAATCCTGTGACTCTCATTTTATGTGGCCCATTTTCCCCAAGTTTTTCTATTTCCTGTTTCATAAGGAAGGGTCTTTACTGTAAAGAAAGTTATTTGGAAGAGAAAAGAGCCATTTTCAGAGGAGTCTACAGGGAGTCATTTTCTTTGGTTTATAATCAGTCTAATGCAAAGGATAAAATACTGGACCAGAGATAAGAAAAACTAAATGTATTGCCCATTTTAGACACTAACGTTACATATCCTTGAGCAGGTCACTTCTCCTCCCTGGGTCTCATTAATAGAATGGAAGGTTGGAGCAGAAGGTGTCTATTTTTCTTTGCACTAAGTTGTAACCATACAAATACTCATGTATGGTGCTATAAGAATCCTTGGCTTGCTCATACTCCCCCTAAACTGCTCAGAACCACCCCGATTGCTTAATTCCAGCAAAAGAAACAAGATGCCCAAAGATGTAGGGGCAGGGCTTAGGGATTCATAAAAATCACTAATACTTGTTTATAAAAATTACTAATACTAATAGGATCTAGTTCCTAGAGTCCTCATTAAACACCCATACATTTGTCCCCAAACATTCCCTCACCTTTTGAGTTGCCCTATAAAAAGATTCGCTAAGAGAAGGGGAATACTGAGCTTCAGGAGTCTGATGGCAAAGAATTCCTAGACTCTGACCCCTCAGATAGTCAGGGTTTTTACTGTCAAACAATCTCTCACCTAGAGATCAGGTCCACTTACATTAGACCTTCTAGCACTGTTTCTCACATTTTTTGTGCTTATAGGGATATTTTCTGGTGTTTCAGGAAGCCTCTTTCCCCTAACCTCTAATTCCATCATGTACTGCAGTTCAGAATTTACACTGGATCATGTATTAATACATCTTCAGGATTCACACCAAGGACTTCAGGAAGGTGGAAAACCAAAGCAGTCACACACCTGGAGATGTTTTCTAAGGTAGTGACTGGGGCTCTTGGGATCCCAGGTCAGGAAGAAAGACCGCAGTTTCTGCCTGTGGAGGTTTTAGTTCCACAAATTTGCAGGAGTCAATTAGTGGATAACTAGACACAATATTAGCTTGTTATCTGAAGCTGAGTAAAGTCCCTAAAATGAACCTCTTGTGAAGCTTTCGTCGTGCCTATAATTACTCCATCCTAGTTGAATCTAATTTTAATACTTCCACATTATATGCCAAGAAAGGAATTATATGTACAAACCAGCTTTTAATTAAGAGGAGAAAAACCTATGCATATGTATCTGCTTGCTATTCTTTCAGGTTCCTTAATGCAGAAAATCACATATCAGTCTTTAAGTGACCCCCGATTAATAAATACTTATTTCAGGGACACAGGGACTGAAATAGGATAAACACATATTAACAGAGTGGGAACAATAATAAAATATAATAAATGCCATTGGTTTAAAATGCATGTTGTAAGTGATTCCAAAGGCATGGAAATGCAGTTATTAAACTAGCACAGAGGACCATGGGCCAATTTTATTGAAGTAATTAAATGCTCTCATCAAGTTTATAGCTTCTTGGATCATTTCAGGCAACTGGAAATTGTAGAAGAAATGTTAATTGAGACCTAACAGATGGCAGACAGCTTGACTTCTTGACTTCGCTGGACAGAGTGGCTGAGTCTTGAGGCCCACTTGCTATACAAACTGCATGGCCTATTGAATTTTGGAGTTGAGGTGAGAAAAGGATTCGAGCAGATGGCATCACAGTCAACATATCCTTTAAATTGCCATGTAATTATAATATTAACAACAATGCAACAATAACAATACTGAAGCCTTATCGCACACATTGTACATGCCAGGCACTATTCTGGACAGTTTATAGATTTTAAGGCATTTGAACATGACCACAACTCCATGGGGTAAGAAGCATTCTATCACCACGTTGACCATTAAAATACCCCCCCTTCTGATCCTCCAAATCCATGCTTCTGTTTTGTGCTTCAGCATTCCATGAATATGGCCTGGATTTCTCCCTTCCTTCTGTGTCTTACAGTAGGCATCTTTATTTCTGTTTATCCCTCTTCGGCTCTCTCACTGACAGAATATGAACTGACTGAGATCAGAGGCTGCATCTTACTAATCACTGTATCTAGACACTGAGATAATTGATTCTTCACATATTTGTAGACCACAGGAGTTGAATAAATTAATACTATATAGGTATTTTTTCTGTCAAAGAATATTTTAGGACATGTTTCAAATATTTATAGCTTATTGATTGGAAAGTAAGAATTCTGGTTGTACCCAGGGGCAGGACATCCTGGTCATGGACACTCACATCCTTACCCATTCCCACCAAGTGGGATGTCCCATCGAGGGATGCCTCAGATACAGCTGGCATACCATGGCCTTCATGTCTTAGGACATCCCCATGCTGAATCCCCAGGCTCTGGGGGGCAGCCACTGCCCTGACCACCACCTGGAATGCCTCATCCTGGCCTCCTCCAATGGGCATGTTCCCCCAAGGGCCTCTATTTGGATCTCCCATGGGTCACCCAGTTCCTATGCCTCCACATGGTATTCATGAACCTCCTCCACTGATGCCCCCCCCACCGTGGATACACTAATCCTCCATGACCCCCACCCTATGGCTACCAGCAGGGGCCTTTCCCTCTACCCAGACCAACTCCCCAGCCACCAGCTTCCTCTCGAGGCCTGCTTCAGGGCCCTCTCCCTCAGTAAATTCACATTTTCCTTCCTCCTATTATATCTTCCCAATATCTTTTCAATTCCTCAGGCCAATCAGAGATGCTGTAGCTCTTTGGGTTTAAGGCAGGAATCCCTTTCAGCACGCCCACTCCATTCCCCTTTTCAATGTAACTTTTCCCACAGGAGGTATTTCTTTTTTTATGTTGGTCCTGAGTATTTTGCAATTGCACAGAAAAAAATAAAACTAAACTCCCTTTAAAAAAAAAAAAGAATTCTGGTTGTAAAGCAGTATGTAAAACTTGAGCCCAACTTATAAAAATGGATTTAAATATACATTGATAAGAAAATATAAAAATTTTAAAAGTACTAATCTCTGGACAAGAAGATAATAGGTGATTTATATTGCCTTTCCACTTTCTAAAACAAAGATAAGGCTATAGCAAATGTTGGCTACTAAAATATTTATTATTTGAATATAATCCTGGTTTTGTCCAATTACTTTTGCTGAATATTTAATGATATAGTGAATAAATAGAAAAAAACTAATAGCTACTAGATTTTTCATAAAATTTCTAAGTGAGGAGTTTTTCTGTCCTCAGAAAAAGAACAGATTAAAAGTTGAGCAAAGAATTACCAGACATCCACATTTCCCATATCTGTCTCTTACAAAGGCTTAATCCATCATTTGTTTCCAAAACTAAAGTCTGAGACTATCAGAACTCTTTGGCAATCCATGTTCCAAATCCAGCTTCAAGATGCCAGGCCAGGGTTAAGCCAGAAAGAGAAACGTTACTTGGAGCACCTGTTTACGGCATACTCCCTTGAGGCACACTTTGAAAACCTGGCACAATGCATTAAGGTTACTCTAAATAACCTTGCTTTGAACAAGTGGAGTATTCAACATCCTTTGAAATCATATTTGGCAAAGTTCTTACTGATCAAAGACTTTCTACCTCTTCAAAGCTTTATGACTGCTAGGAAGAAAACATTTCTAATGACTTCAGCTAAGTCTGCATAGGATGATTTAAGGGTAAACTAAAGCCAAGGTAGCACTCTGCAGAAGGTTTTACATTTATGGGAAGGAAAAGAAAGATTTCTCTCACGTTGCTATGGTTAAGTAAAATCCTTACTCTCTCTGCATTTTAGCTACAGCAGTAATTCTGTGCTTAGTTACTTAATATGAAATTTCAACTGGTCATGTAATAATGGATAAAGTGATAGGTATAAGAAAAATCTAATCTGAAATGGAGGATCATTTTCCATAAAACACTTTTCTATTTGATGAAACTGTCCAGGTATATGTTGCTTGGATTAATCATCATTCACAGGCACTTGAAAAATCTTACTTTAACAGTTTGGACCCATTCTTATTTCCAATCTATTAGTTATTTTTTACTTAATGCTTACATTACCAAGATTTCTGAAATTTTACTTGTTTATTCTACTTGTTATAAACTGTCAAAACTCTACCGCTACACGAAGCTGAGGAAGAGAAAGTGCTTCGATATTTTTCTCTTCAACATGAATCCATTTACATGGTAGTATCCAGAGATTCTTGAGTTAGTTTGCCAATGCTCAAAAAATGAAGAAAAATATGTAAAATATTTTTTATTCATTTTTGCCCATTTTGCAACTAAGGCATGGTCATTAGAACACAAAAAAGCAAAATTGAATTTAAAAAACTCATATTTCCACTATCTTGAAATAACCACTGTTAATATTTAATGCATTAATTTTAGATTTTTTTTTCCATTTTGTAGATATATAGATAGATGAACGTGTAGAAAAATGTGATTACAATTGTATGGAATGTAATTTATTTTCTATTTCTTTGCAGCATAGCAAAAACTGTCTATATTATGAATCTAACTCCACATTTAATTTTTTTTTTTTTTGAGACGGAGTTTCTCTCTTGTTACCCAGGCTGGAGTGCAATGGCGCAATCTTGGCTCACCGCAACCTCCGCCTCCTGGATTCAGGCAATTCCCCTGCCTCAGCCTCCTGAGTAGCTGGGATTACAGGCACGTGCCACCATGCCCAGCTAATTTTCTTTTTGTATTTTTAGTAGAGACGGGGTTTCACCATGTTGACCAGGATGGTCTCGATCTCTTGACCTCGTGATCCACCCGCCTTGGCCTCCCAAAGTGCTGGGATTACAGGCGTGAGCCACCACGCCCGGCCCACATTTAATATCTTTAAAAGTTGCTAAACATTCCATTATTTGATAGCATCACAACTAAATAATCCCTTATTTTTGAAGATCGAAAAGATATTTAAACATTTGTTATTATAAATATTATCCTCATGAATATTCTTTTCACAAAATTTCTAATAATTCGTTTGGTTACATTCTTTTAAATGTAACATTTTGCTCAAAAAGTATGCACATTTTAAAGCTTTTGTGATTTGTTGCCAGATTGCCATTTAAACAAATGGTTCCACTTGTTTCTCAACCTCATTTATGACAGCGTCACTTCTCCAAACCTTCTGCTGCACTTAGTATTATAACTTTCAGCTTCCAAATTTTATATATAAAAACAGTATCTGAGTATACAAAATTTTTTTATTAGGGAAGTTGAACTTTTGTCCTATAATTATCATAAGTTGTACATATCTTATTGGCCTTGTTAATGCTGGTGATAGCTTCTATATTTATTTTTAAGAGTTTATTTTAAATTTAGAATACTAATGCTCTTGCTGCTCTTCATGAAGCTAATATTTTCTCAATTTTCATTTGTGTTTAATTGTATTAATGTTTAAGATGGCATTTTAAAAATGTTTATAAAGACATAGCTAATTGAAAAATATCACCAAAATAAAATTATTCAATTTTATTAGAAGCATTAGGCTGTATAGTACCAAAGTCTAGCTCAGTTCTGTTCTTCCAGCTTAGATAAGATCTAACTCCATCCTGAGAGATTTATAGCCCTGTCCTTTCTATTGCAACTTCAGAAAAATAAAATCAAGTAGCAACAATAAATAATATCTGACTCTGCATCTCAGGGTCTGTTATTTAGAAGATAAGAAAATTTCTCCAAACTGTATTTCCGCATAGTTTTTCAAGGATTACTTACAGTATTGATAAATCTAACCAATGTATAGATAGTTATATTATTTTAAATCTAGCTCCCAGGGTGAAACTGAGACAAATCCTGACAAGATCTTGACTCGTGGGCATCTCACTAATGACAATAGCTTAGAATTATGTCTACTTTCTGTCAGACACAGAAGTTCTTAAATATAGACATAAATAAAGTTTAGTTTATCTGAACTTCTAATAGATTTCAGATTCTTAATGAATTCAGTGACTATTTTTGGCCAGCAGAGCTGGACATTCACTGTGTGATCCAGCCACCTGTGTGTGGTACAGTATTTCTATAATATGGAGTGCTTTTCTTTCCTAAGATAGTACATGGGCACACACACTCAGGATAGCTGATGCTTTTAAGGTGTGGTGTTCATAAAAATGCATCCTGGGCATCTCATCTGTGATGACCATCAGTAAAAAGAAACACATAGCATAAAGCCAAATAGTGTGCATGTTTGTGGAAGTACAGATATCCATCTGAAGTCTATGTATGGGCCCCTGAAGAGATTTTGATTTTTCTGTTCTAAAATAATATGATTTATAATACTTATCTGAGAATCTGAGAAACAGTAAGAAAGGATCACATTCACCAGGAGTCATCCAATCAGATTATGAATATTGAGACTATGGTGTGAATGACATCACTTGTGACTTTGCCAGCAGAATGCCGTCCTGTGTCAAAAAACTTTTGAAGACCAGAATGGACAGCTGGTCCAATTATGTTGTTCCAAGATAGCTGACCAAGTGTTTTGTGAATGTGCCCATATGTAATAAACAGCCTACCCTAAGATTGTTTATCATTTCCATCACCCAGAGGGAAGCCGGGAAGCCAGTCTTTGTCTTGATGAAAGTGATAAGTGCCTGCTCTTACTGAGCACATTATTCTTCATGAAGCATTGACCTGATCAGCGAGAAAACTGGTGTGTCTTCTCTCTGAGTCACACACAATCCCTTTCTTCTCACTCTGGCTCTTATCACTCAGCTGTAATATAAACCCTGATGACAGCCAAAATAATAAAAAGTGGCTTCAAATTTATTTGCTTACCATTTCATTTTGATCTTGGGAGCTGACAAAAAGTTGAATAAACACATAATCATGAGAATGCTTGAAAAATCATAATAACCAGGCTGTAGGGTGAGATGGTTCTTCTGACAATCTGGAACTTCCCAATAAAAACTGATCAGAAAAAATACAGTATTCTCTCTCTCTCTCTCTCTTTCTCTCTCTCCATATGTATGTATTTATTTATTTGTATACACACACACAGACACACACACACACACACACACACACACACACAGGCAATATTTGGTGTCCCTTAGCCTGAAGAAGCATTTCTGCCTTTATGTTCGCATGTAACTTTTAAGGGGAATTTTTATGACACAAAGGGAAAATTTGAACACACAGACACACATACACAAAAAAAGTCATCAACTTACCCTAATGACCTCATCCTACTAATTGAATCTGAAATTACTTGATTTGCAAATGAATTATTTACATTATAGAGGCAATGGGGGCTCAGATTTCAACATAAATTTTGGGGTGACACAATTCAAACTATTCAAATACATACGTGTACACACACACACATACACATATTAGATTGGTGCAAAAGTAGTTGAAAGTAATTCAAAGCAATGGCAATACCTGCAACCACTTCTGCACCAACCTAATCCATGTATGTATTCTTAAAGGTTGAATATGTCAACGTAAAGCCATCAAAAGGGTCAGAATCTAAAGAGACTTTAACCAAGCGGAAACTGTGAAAGCAGCTGTCTGGGGAGCAGACCTACACTAAAAATTGGGGATTAGTGTTCCTAGTGTAAAATGAGGATCATTTATGGGGAATCATGCTCCCCATATAAAATGAGGGATTTTTATAAATAAAAGTCATCTTTGGGAGGCCGAGGAGGGTGGATTACACCTCGGTCAGGGGATCGAGACCATCCTGGTCAACATGGTGAAACCCCGTCTCTACTAAAAATACAAAAAATTAGCTGGGCACGGTGGCACGTGCCTGTAATCCCAGGTACTCAGGAGGCTGAGGCAGGAGAATTGCCTGAATCCAGGAGGCGGAGATTGCTGTGAGCTGAGATCGTGCCATTGCACTCCAGTCTGGGTAACAAGAGTGAAACTCCATCTCAAAAAATAAATAAATAAATAAAAATCATTTATATACGCTGACCAGAATTACATTTTTATAGAAAGACTAACACACAGGTATAAGATTTGATCGGTTACTATTAATTATACTCTAAGGGGCTTGTTTAACGTTCTATGGCAAAGAGAGAAATGAACTGAGAATTGAGACTACAGTCACAAGGGTCTCTATTGAGATTTGAATCAGTTGAAATATATAACAGATCGACACCAAGATCAGAAAGCAATGACCAGCCACCAGGAAAGGAAAGCTGTCATGTTACCGGAGTCAGCTTCCAGGGCTTACCTTTTCCCTTTGGCCTAATACATTTGGAAGGTACTGAAATTTGATTTTCTTTTTAAATACCTATATATTTTCACCTTAATGTGTTATTTTAAGATTTAGGAAGCTTTCAAAACCTCAGACTCACTGCCCCCAAACCTGGTTCATCCCCTTCAAGGCCTGACGTTCTTTGGAAAATTCCTGAAGCTGTAGGATGAGTTAGAGAAGTAATATCTACCGAGACACCAAAGGGTTGAAGACAGGAAACATTATTTACCCTCCCCCACCCACTTCCCTCTAGACCCATGATTCCAATATATCTGGGGAGTCTTATCTGGACTTGTTTCCTTTGGCTTTCTCCTGAAGCCCCACATAGATCTCAATGAGTCATTAGTTAAGATCTCTTGCCTGTGAGCACCCTCACCTCTAAATAGACCCTAATTCCTCCTGAATGTGTAAGGGGCCCCTGGTATGCTCTGCTGCACACATCCTTACATTGTGAAGCAGGCTGAGAATATCAAATACACATTCTAGGCTCCCCTTCCCGATGGATGCGGGAAGGTCTTGCAGTTAGAATCAAATCTATGTTTCAACCTTAGCCTTGGTACATATCAGTTGTGTGGCCTCAGACAAACTACTTAGCCCACACAGTTTATCTTTACCTCTAAAAGGATTTGGTGATATCCCCTTCACAAAGCTCTTTCAAGATTAAATGAAGCAATGTATGTGAAAGTATATCGTAACTGGAGGGTAGCACGTGCTTGCATGCTTAGTACATTTTGAATTCTCTTCTCATTCCACAGTGATTATGATTAACAGATCCTGAGTTAGAGAAACGTTTAAGAACCTACTGATCATTGACATCCTTGGGCCTTGGAGGATGTACCAAAATCTGCTGTTTTAATGAAATATAGCTACACCTTATAACAAATCTGGCACAGTAAATATTTAACATGTAACAGCCCAGATAATTTGCATCTAGAAAGTCCCAAAGAAAAATGTTTCTCCTCATATCTTTGCTCTTTTCTCCCTCCTCCTATTTATCTCTTCAATTTGTTCTAATTTCATCCAGCAGTCTCTCATTATCTTTTACTGCTGCTGCTAAGTATGAAAAATTTTTACCTGATATATGTACTTGCAGATTTTGCTTTTATCTATCTATCTATCTATCTACCTACCTACCTATCTATCTATCATCTATTTATCTAATCTATCTAATCTAATCTAAGCTATCATTTAATGGTGGGATCTGAAACCCATCCCTACCTCAAAATTTTTCCATTAAATTAAGAGCTAGGGTCATTAAAATTGCCAATATTCAAAGTTACACATTAAGTTTAAAGGATTTTAAAAGACAGGACAGATATTATACTAGTGCACTGTTTTCTTGACATTCCAGCACCAGTTGACATAGTAGACCATTCCTTTCTTGAAATCTCTTCCAAAACATCACTTCCGCAATTTTGCTGGTTTCCCTGGTTTACATTGTACTCTTTCTGTTAGTTTCCTTCTCTCTTCTTGATCTCTAAATATTGATAATGGCTAGGACTCACTACTGCCCGCTCCTTTTCTCCTCTATTCCTTCTATCTATGAAATCTCATCTCATATCTCCATGAGATGATCCTTTCTGAAAAATCTAGATGCCTCTTTGACATTTCAACTTTGATATCTAAAAGAAACCTTCTTGCTCTGTGGGATAAATAAATGTCTTTATTGTTTAAACTTTTGGCGGTCAGTTTCTTCAGTTACATATGTAACACTGAAAACTCACAGACCATTACCCACCCTGTCATATAAGAAGGAAACCCTGAAGCCATGAGGCTCAGGGGAGGGGAAACTTTTGGTTAGCAAGAGGGCAAACTAGTGGCACTGGGGAAGGGATACTAAGGACAAGCAACTGAAGTTTGAAAGTAAATACTCGTAACTTTCCAAGATTATAGACATGTTTTTATATTATCTCGATCCTTTTCTAAGCCTAGAATGTGGTACACCCATATTCTCACACAGAGGGAATGTTGTGCGAGGCCATATGACATAGTAGCGCTTAGAGGTAGGTGTTAGGAGAATGAGGAAAGCACTGACCATCTCTGCATCTTGGTTTCAATATTAAATGTTTCATTTAATATTCTGGGAAATAGGAATATTGATGTACTCTCATCAATGCAATAAAATATTAATCAGTATAAGTTAGAAGAAATGCAAGATTTTAAAGTGTCTTTGGAATCAACTAAAAAAGATACGCCATGCCGATTTCATTATTTGGGTTGATCATATATTCATGAGAATATTTTATCTATATTTGCCTTTTATTATAGTCATAGTACTTTTTAGTCAACCAAAATAATAGCCCTATTTCAGAGTAGCAGATAATGTAGTTTATATAAGCAATATGAAATTCTCATTTTTTGTAGTTGTCTTTTGACTTTGTTTAGAGTCTTCTGAAAGTCCAGTTTTTGGATGTGTCTACTACCTATTTAGTTCCTATTTTCATTCTTCCTCTGACCTTCATCTGCTTTGTGGTTCGAGGGGCTGTTTAGAAACAGATTTAGTTTCACTTCATAGAATATGTTGAAGTGCAAAGAATGCATCTAACTCATTTCCTCAAAATCAATCTGCTTTTCTTCTTTTCTCCTGTTCTGACATAGTCTTTCCTAAAAAGTTAAATTGCTTGTTTCCTGAAAAAGACAGCTCAAGAGGAAGAGAGTATTTACTGCCTGTCCAAACTTTAACAGTCTCACACCCATAAATATTCAGGCAGCAGCCAAAGAGAGTAGATGCTCATTTTCTGACACTCCTACTTTGTGCTCTCCCAGGAGAGAAAGGAGAACGTGTTTCCTTCTGATAGCTCCCAAAGCATGTCTCTTTTATGCTATGCCTACTAAGCTCCCATACTGTCTTCATGGGACAGAAATACAGAGGCATGATTCACCTGATTGGCCATTGCTACCAGTTTGAGAGTGAATTGCCTCTGGGAGATAATGTCACTGATTCATTTTTCACTAAGTTGACTCTTGACTGTACAGCAGATATTGAAATCAAAAGAAGCTATTTTTTGTCATTTCCTGTTTACATTGAAATTGTTAAAAAATAAAAAGAGCAACTATAATAAGTACTTCATGAAGTAAAAATATAACTATATAAGTTTTGCAAGACATAATTTGTACTGGAGTAGGAATCATTTTATCACCAGTACAATCAAATTGGTAGAATATAATTGTTTTTGTAACAGTTTTTTATCATATTTGTAACCATGTTTTTATTAGAAAATAATTTCTCAAACAATGACACAATAGGAGTGCTGATTAAAAAAAAACAAACTTTGTAAAATATTTCTTAGGCTTATTCTGAGTGAATATGAGTGACTATGGTCCAGAGAAAACATAAATCTAAAAGTCCTGAGAATGTGGTCTTAAGGCAGTCAGACTACAATTCTGTTTTATAAATTTTAAGAAAGCAGAAGTTATAGGAAAAGTCATAAATCAATACATGGAGGTTACACATTGGCTTGGCTGAAAAAGCAAGATATCTTGAGGGTAGGTCTTACAGGTTTTAGGTGGCTTCAGAGACTCTAATTTGCAATTGATTAAAGAAGTAAGTCTTTGTCTAGAAAATTTGGAGTCAGTAGAAAAGAATGTTTAAGTTTGATTTTAACATATGTTAGTTACGATAAGAAGTCTGCTAATTATTATGTGATGCTGTGCCAGAGTTGGGTTGGGAGAACAAATATAATATCCTGGGTCAAAAAGACCTGTTTAGCAAGGCTGATGGTCTATAGACAGGACTTTCTCCAGGCCCTGGGGGAGGAAATTTGGAGCACAGAGTCGTGCAGAGTTTAGTCCTTACGGGACTAATCTGAAGTTTCGTTGTTTTTTCTGTCACAACTTTCTATTGCTATTTTACTCTATGTTTAAATAAGGAAAAATCTTAATTCGTTATCCTCCCCACCCTTTTATACAAACATTTACACAATGTCAATGACCTTTCCATTATTTTACTCAAAAAACAATTCTCCTAACATTTCCAAAAAGCTTTCTAACCTTTCAACAAGATTTAGTAAACCTTTTGGATTTAATTCTCTTTATTTTTTATATTTTAATCTATAAATCATAAATTTTGTTCTAAATTTCAACAACCTGGAACAATTATTTATCCCATGGTTAACCCCGAAGTTGTAATTAATGATTTTAAAACACTGTCCTAATTTTAAAATCATTTTTATTATTTTTAAATGAGAAAAATGACATAGCCAGATTCATTAATTAAGAAAAAGATTGAGAATTTTTAGTTAGTACGGGTAGAGTTCTAGTTCAGTAATAATTCACTCTTCTTCTAAAATTATGAAAATAACAGAAAAAAAAGGAAAGGAACTTTCTTGATAAATCATACAGAGCAACTCACAAACTCAAACCATTTTTTTAGATCACACCACAATTATAGTAAAATATGAATTATAGTGAAGCATGATAACAAAAGCTGACACAAACTTTATTATAATTTAGAAAAAGTAAACATCTTTACTAAAGTGAATGTTACAGCCCTGAAGAGCCACCTGATGGAACTTTGTTTTCTAGAATAGAAAGGTGTAAGTGCAGGACAATCTACAGACATGGGGTATTGTAATAGAGACCCAGGTTTAAGCCATGAAATGGAGCAACTTTCAGAGGTTAAGGAACACAGACAATTTTGAACCAGTTGAATAAAATTGCTGTAGGTGAGACAGGGTAAAGGAGGGAGGGTGGTGTGACCTGAGGCTGCTCTTTAAAGAACCTGTGACTTAAGATGAGTGATGGAGAACCACAGTGGCATTTGAAATATATAGCACTAAGAGGAGACACGACCTCCAGAGAGGTGATGTATTTTACAGAGGAGAAGTAAAGTTCTCTCATCCTTTTCTGTACTATGCTTAAACAAAAAGCAGAAATGTTGCAGAAATGAAGCAGAAAGTTGCTCTCATCCTTTTCTGTAGTATGCTTAAACAAAAAGCTGGCATGACTAGACCTTCCCCAGTCAGAAATTTGAATAAGAAAAGAATGCATAACTTGGACTTAATATATGAATAATAATACCACCCTGTCTTGCACCAGAGAGAAGATGATGGAAAGATATAAGTGAGAGAGGGAGGAGGAGAGAGAGAAAAAAAATTATCATAAAAAATAACACAAAGAAATAACATAAAGGCGAATTTAAGTGGAACTATTCCCGGGAAACAGAATAATAATTCATTTAGCTTTGTCTCCATAGTCTAAAAAATTTTAGGGTAATTGGGTGTTTAGGAAATAATAGATTCTAAATAAACTAAAGGAGATTAAAGGAAAACAACAGAGCCACAAGAAAAAAATTCAGCCCATGAAGCCCTATCAAAAATTGCAAAATAAAGATTAAAAATGTCAGAAAATACACCAAAAATCTGCCTTGGAGTTCAGGAAGTTCAGGATTAAAAAAATCACACAGACTAAAATGGGATATATGCAGGAGATTTATTACTAATGATCAGAAGGAAAACAAAAGACAGAAGATAGGGGAAAAAATACAAAAAATGACGTTTCAAAAAAAAAAAAAACAGGACAAACTGAAAAGAAAATACAGGTAACTATATATACAATATACAACTTTTGAAATTAAGTAAAAATCTAATCATCTAATAAAAATGTTCACTGTGTCATAAGATAAAATTAAAAGAATAAAAACACTTACGGCTGGGCTCGGTGGCTCACGCCTCTAATCCCAGCACTTTGGGAGGCCGAGGCAGGTGGATCACGAGGTCAAGAAATTGAGACCAGCCGGGCCAACATGGTGAAACACCGTCTCTACTAAAAATACAAAAAAATTAGCCAGGTGTGGTGGCACATGCCTTTGGCCCCAGCTACTCGGGAAGCTGAGGCGGAAGAATCCCTTGAACCCAGGAGGCAGAGGTTGCAGTGAGCCAAGATTGCGCAGCTGCACTCCAGCATGGCGACAGAGTAAGACTTCGTCTCAAAAACAAACAAACAAACAAAATACTTACTTGGTGGAACTGTTAAATATGATAGTTACAAGAATCGTGGAGGAATTCAATAGAAAATGTCAATTACGTGCAAGACTTATCTAAGTTATCATTCAATACCATGAGTTTATGTAATCATATTTAAAAAGTTAAAAAAAAAAAAAAGAGAGAGAGAGATCTAAGAAGTTTACTCACCTCACCTGTCCGTAAAGTCAGAATATCTCAAATATACAGGAATACAGAGAATATAGCATTCGTTAATCTTTCTTGAAAAACTACTTGGAATTGAAAATCCAGTTTAAAAAAAAAAAAGTCGTAATCAAAAATTTAAAAAACAACTTAAAGAAATGAAAAGAATGTGACAAAAACAAATTCATTTAAATATAAAATTAATATTGGACAACTGGAAATTATGGTTACTGAAGAGAATGTGTTATTAACCTTCATGATACAAATTACTAACATAAGCAACAAAATCATAGAAGAGAGAGTAAAAGAAGCAACAACTAAAGGTTAGCAACTAATTCCTCATCTTTAAATATTAGGTATTCATCTCCTACAATCTAAAAATAATATACAGGAATGAAAAATCTCTTCATGTTTGACAGAAGTAAATGAAATTCAAAAAGTCCTTTACTTTTAATTATGCTTCCTACTTTGGTTATAATATAACAGCATCTAATAGTTCCTTATTTATAATGGAAATTAAAGCATTAAAATGCAATCATATTTTAGAAAAATATTTTTATCTATACACAGGCATACTGGGAAGGTCTTTATTATTTAAAGAATTCAGAGAAATAAATAAGAAAATTTTTCTCCCATTCAAGCACAATGGGTGAGAATGACCAATTCTAAAAGAAAATAGTGTTGGTACCGAATAAACTGTGTAAACATTTTCAATGTATTAATAGTTAAATCAATGCAATTTTAAATAGATACCATTTTCATCTTTCGAATGAACAAGATTTGTACACGTACATACACACTCACCCCCCATATCATAAGTGTAGATAGAGCATTCCTCAGTTCCAGAAAGGCAATACTTTTACATATTCCTGATAGCTATATAAGTTATTGGTAAGGTCTTTTTGGAAAGCAACTTAGCATTATTTCTCAAATACCCTAAAATTTCCTTATCTTTTGGTCTACTGATCACATTAAAATGTCCTTATCTTTTGATTTACTGATTAAAATATATCTTAAGAAAATATTGTATTTAGGGAAAAATGTCTAGGTCAAAAGATGCTCACTTAGAATTTTTATAATGGGAAAAATGTAGGAAATAATGGTGCAGGTCAACCAAAATGATAAATTTTATCTATTATTTAGTGCCCAAATCTTCTATATTTTGGTCAGTGCTGACAATCCGTAACGGTAAAACGAAGTTCAAAAACATGTTGTTTTTATAAATGTGGTCATGTATTTACATGCAATTAAACATTTTCTGTTACACAATTTACAATTTGTGGTCATGTTTCACATGAAGCTCAAATTGAGAGACTAGAGTCTCTCTAGTATAGAAATGGTTATCTTCATCTCTGGTTGCAACAAAAATACTGGAATTGAGTCTCGTTGAATCTGATTGTCTTTGTTTTCTGTTCTCATCGATTCTAGCAAAGCAGCCAGCATGCACTAGTAGGCACTCAATAAATGTTTGTTTAACCAAACTGAGCTTCTTGAGATGGATACCTTTATTTAATACATTTGAAAAGAATTGATTTTCAATCAGCATTAAAATGTTCTACCTCTCTATAAATAACTACCCATTTCTACCTCTATATAAGTGTCCATTTCTCTCCCATGAGCCATGTGTCCACACACAGAGCTTTTGCACATTGTGCTCCTCGCTCCTAATTAGATCCTAAACTTCCAGGTGTTCTTGGTTAATGATTCACTCACTGATGAAATAATCTTTTATTTTATAGGCAACTTTACTTCTAAATCTACCATTTTCCAAAAAGAAGTTTCACTCCTTGGTTACAGCTGCAAAAGCTTTTCCTAGTTCTCTTATTCTACTCCATGGTTTTAGTATACCTTTCATCTACTCTGATTTTATGTCCTACAGATTCTAGTTTTTGATCAAACAATATATTGTATTGTTTTCCCCAACCCTCTTTTTCCTTTGGGAAAAAAAGTCACATTTAATTTCTGCATCCGTTTTCTTATTTACCAGCTGAATTAATTATTCATAAAGAAAACTCTTTTTCTATAAATTACACTCTTTATTGCTTTCATCAAAGATATATTTAATGTCATCGAGTGTTTTGGTCAGATGTCAAAATGATTTCCTTGAAGAAATTCTATTTCCTATAGTCAAGTGTTAAAAATAACTGTGGGAAACAGAATAAAATTCCAGTTTATGACAAGCAAAGTTTTCAAAAATAAATAACTTTTGTAGTGGTCAATGGTACTCCAGTTGTAGTCAGGTCATGTATCATTTATCTTAATAAAGGAGGTTTAAAAATAAAAACTAGAGGAGAAAAGTGGAATTCTAAATACCCTAACATTGAAAAGGTCTGTTCTTCTGTGGTACTTTCTAATCAAACAAAAACTCCTTTTTTTTCTGAATACAATTTATAGTTCAAATTTTCACAAGAGGATGTTTCTACATTTTTTGGAATTATGAATAACTATCAGAAAAAAATTTTAATTGGAAGTATTTTTTTATATTGAGGTAAAATATACATATAAAGTTTACTACCTTTGCCATTTTAACTGTAAAATTCAGTGGTAATAAATACATTTATATTCTTTCTTCCCCCAAATGCCCCCCAGCAGTCTAGCTTTTGGTAAGCACCAATCTACTCTATACCTTCATAAGCTCTGTATTTTTTAGCTCCCACATGTGAATGAGAACATGCTATATTTGCCTGTCTGTGCTTAGCTTATTTCATATAATGACCACCAGTTCCATCCATGTTGCTACAAATGACAGGATTTCATTCTTTTTTATGGCTGAATCATATTTAGTTAGATTTATATGTCACATTTTCTTTATTCTTCCATTGATGGAAACTTATGTTGATTCCATATTTTGGCAACTGTAATCACTTCTGCAATAACATGGGAGTGCAACATTCTTTTTGGTATGTTAATTTCCTTTCTTTTGAATAAATGCCTGGTTGTAGAATTGCTGGATCATACAGTGGTTATATTTTTAAATTTTGAGGAACCTGTATATTGTTCTGCAAACTGTACTAATTTGCATTCCTCCCAGCAGTGTACAAGCGTTCCCCTTTCTCCACATCCTTGCCAGCATCTGTTATTTTCTTTTTGATATAAGCCATTTTAACTGGGATGAGATAATATCACATTGTGGTTTTAATTTGCATTTCTCCAATGATTTGTGATGTTGAGCATTTTTTCATATATTTGGCCATTTGTATTCTTTTGAGAAATGTCTGTTCAGATCTTTTGTCCATTTATTAATCAAATTATTTAGGATTTTTTTTTTTTTGCCATTGAGTGCTTGAGCTTCTTTTAAAAGGATTTTATTTCTGTAAGTATAATTATTTACTTCAAATCAAAGGAAAAAGAATCATGTTTTGTAACAAATCAAAATGGCAGAGCCAATTATAGGTTCTAAAAACCACAGCCTTCAGTGTTACAGGTACTCTACTGGGTGTGGAAACAAATTAGTGAGAAAATCAGTGTGGTTGCTGCTTTAACGTAACAGGCTGGGTGGACATGGGTTAAGTAAATACACATATGAGATAAGTATATTCACACTTCTAAGAGACAAACTTAACTCCAAGGAAGAAGGGCAAGAATGTGACCTCTGAACTAAAATCTGAAGTAACACTGAAGGTTAACAAATTAAGGGTGGAGGAGAGTGGAGGGGAAGAGTATTCTATGGGGGACTGAATAATGCCCCAATAAGATGTCCCCATCCTAATCCTGGAACCTGTGAATGCATTTACCTTGCATGACAAAGCGTCTTTGCAGATGCATTAAGTTAATAATTTGAAATGAGAGAATAGCCTGGTAATCCCAAGGGTTCTTAAAGAAGGCCAGGAGTTCAAGACCAGCCTGGGCAACATAATGAGACTCCATCTCTACAAAAATTTTTTTTTAAAGCCAAATAAGTAAAATTAGCTGGTGCGGAGGTACACCCTACAGCCAGTTACTTAGGAGGCTGAGGTAGGAGGGTTGCTTGAGTCTGGGAGGTAAGGGCTGCAGTGAGCTATGATAATGCCACTACACTTCAGCCTTGACAACAGAGTAAGACACTGTCTCAAAAGAAAAACAGAGGTAGGAGGGTCAGGGTCAGATATGATGCAATAAGAACAGCAAGGATTGTCAAGAAAAGGGCTAGATAGAACCAAGGGACATAGTGGCCTCTAAAAGCTGGAAAAGGCCAAGAAGCAAATTGTCCCCCAGAGCCTCCAAAAGGAATGCCACCTTGCCAAAACCTTGATTTTAGAAGTTATGAACTCCAGATTAATAAGATAATAAATTCATGTTGTTTTAAGATATTAAGTTGCTTTAAATTGTTACAGCAGCAAAAGGATGCTGATACAATTCCAAAGAGAGTAAGTAGCATGTACTACCAGTTTGGAGACTTTTGTGACAGTCGTTGAAAAGGATGGACAATGTTAAGGGTAGAGAAGCTGAAGCAAGGTAGACAAATATGAGCAATGCAAAGGAAATGAAATCAGGATGTAGCGGATATGGTAAGGGTCAGAAAGGAAAGAGGAGGCAAATGTAACTTTAAGCTTATTGGTCTGTGATACCAAATGAATGGTGATGACATCACTGATAGATATGGATAAATGAACATAGTTTTATGTAGGGAATATTATATTTAAGGTACATAATCCCAGAAGTTTATCCAAAACTCATTATATACTCAGACCTAGAGTACAAATAAATCCTGGCTGGAGCTCTGCATTTTGATAATCGATATTATGAGTTAATCTAGGAAAGAAACTATAAAGTGAAGTAGAAAGAGGGCCTAGATTGAATCTACAGAGCTCCAATATTTAACTGGATAGAATAAGGTGAGACTGGAAAAGCAGAGCCAGGACCCAAGAGAAGCAACGGTTTCAAAAAATAGGGAGGCACCCACAATTAGGACGCTGCACAGAGATCGGGTAAGACGAGGGCCATAAAGATGACCATTGTATTGAGCAATATGAAGTTACTGGTAAGAGATGATTCAGTGGAGTGATGGGAACCACAGGCAGAAAGGAATACACTGAGAAGGAGGAACTGATTTACAGAAGTTTGGTAGTGAGAAAGGTGAGAGATGCAGGGAAGTTGGTTACTATATGAAAGTGAAGGAGGATTTCTTTTTTAACGATGAAGACATGAGTATTTTTACATACTGATTGGGAGAATTCAGTTGAGAGGGGGAACATGCAAGGGGAAAAAATTAAAAACAAATAATACCCTGGAGGGTAGAATAGGATAAAAGCAAGAAAAGTGCCCCTATTGCAAACCCATCAGCTACGGCCGGTATTAATGAAGAGATACCCATACAAATTACTTGAGTATGTGAACTCAACTTTTGACTAATTAATTATGATAATTAAGTGTTCTTAATTTGGTTGTAACAGCCTATGAGTTATCTCATTTCTGTTTCTGAAGAAAATAATTTACATCCTATTTTATGGGGTTTTTAAGTTACCTTATTTAAGATATTATAAGACAATATGAGCAAGTTCATTCAGAGAGATATGGATATTGCCTATATACTTCAGCAGATCATGGGGAATCACGTGGCAGTAGACCACAGTAGGCCAATAAGTTAATCCATAAATATCAAGTGCAATATGGATTAGCCACCGGTAGAACCCAGGAGCACCAACAAAGGTATATACAATATGCTTCCTGTAAGACTGACTACTGACTATGGAAATAACCTCATTAAAAAGGATAGTTAGCATTACACAACTCCAAGTATAGGCTAGCATGTGGGGAGAGGAACACTCTCATATTATAGTGATGGAAGAAGAATAAATTGACACAATTGCTTTAGAAGGGAACTTGGCAAATCTAGTAAGATTGAAAACACCCTATCCTACATCTCAGTAATTCCAATCTTAGGTATATAATCTAGAGAAAGCTTACACATTAAAATAAAAGAACATGTAGAAGCATGTTCTATGCAATCAAAAATTGAAAACCACTTAAATTAGTGTCATTAGAGAAATGGATAATGAAACATTTACATTCATATGATAGAATACCATTAGTTAAAATGAATACACTATGTAGTTTTATATTAATAACAGTATATCACTAACATATTCAGTATAAAAGGAAAATTATAGAAAATATATTATATAAGAGTATGTAAATTTAAAATATATACACAATGCTATGTATTAGTTATGGAAAAATGCATATGAAGTAAAAGCAGAAAAGCATATACTAGAAGAATACTGTCAAATTCGCAGTGATGAATCCTTCTGGGAATGGAAAGAGTGAAGTAGGACTGAAGTTCAGGCACAAAGAGATCATCAACTTTATCTATTGGTGCATCATTCACTTTTTACAAGACCAGCAAGCATATTATAAAAAGCAAATTAATGTCAAGTCTAACAGACTGGTGGAAGTGAGAAAGGTGATTCTGGACAGGAATATTATTTTAAAGAGCTCCTGAGGTGGTGTTAGAATTTCTTGGACCCAGACTCAGCTTTGCTGCACCATCTGGATCTTTAGAATCTGAGCCTTGGTTTTCTCTATAATGACTTGACTAAATGAGATAATATGTATTAAGCCACCCACCACACACCATGGCACACATAGCAGACACTTACTATTTCTAAGGAAAATCCTAAAGAGGGGACTGCTTCTTCTCAACCTCAATCCAAAACAACCTCCAAGAAATTGCTGGTAGGTTTTCCATGCTTAACTTTCGGAAATTAGGATGACAGATATTTTCTGAGCTTGATACTTGTGTTCCCAGTTTGCTCTTGCAATGAGCTGGAGAGGTCTGTAAACAAGGTTGTATAATCTGGTCTAGGTAGATAAAAGTTGGCTATTGGCCCGCTGGAGTACACTACATGTGCCAGGTTGTGAAATCCTAAAAGATTTACAGAAGTGAGGAAGAGTGTGTGTGTGTGAGTGTGTGTGTGTGTCTAGCATACAAAGCAGTTCAATCTATTTCCTTGCATGACTCACATTTACTATTTAAAGCCTAACCTTACTAGTGGTCGTACAGTCCTGATTGTTTCTCCTAAAGTAATGGGAACATCCACCTAAATGAGGATTAAGCAGTCATGTTCCAACCTAGGTGTGAGAATAGGTGATTTCCTCAACTTTATTAATTTTTGTTTGCTTTTTAATTTTCCTCAGTAAAAGTGCCTCTCAACTCCTTTGAGAATATTCATGTCTCAAAATACCTGCTACATCTGCTGAACAGAAGCCCAAATAATTCCTGCAGATGAAATTGTTCCAGCTCTGTGTATTACAATAGTGTCAAACATTCATTGACTTCAATATTGAGCAATAGTATAATCTGGGACAAGAGTTTTTTTCTTTAGTTCCACTCATGTTAGACACATGACATCAGAGATTTGTCCTTCTAAAACTTGCCATACGCCTATCATTTGCATCCAAAACTCATCAGTAACATAAGCTACTATTATAATACTGAATTTTAAAAGTTAAGTGTTATTCTCTTATATCCCCCAGATGTCAGAATTGTTTTCTTTACCTTCCTTCATCTCCTTTTCACCATTTTAGAAAGATGATAAGAGAAAAGAAAATCCAAAGAGAAAGGAAATATTCCAAAGTAGTATTTCGATTGCTTGAGGCATTTTAAGAGCTCCATGTATTTTGCACCTGAAGGAAAACAGACATTGATAATGCCACACAGTTCATCATCACAAGCTGTTGTGGACGAGTGCTATGCTGTCCTGGAAAACAACAACATCAAATGTTACCTTGACTACCAGAAACCGCAAGAGTCAAGCCCCAGCAATCTGAATTTTTCATTTAAATATCATAACTAAAAGGAAATCAATTTACAGCTCTGTTCTGGGTCATTTCAGGTAGGGATGCGTTAGTTGCCCTGGTGATATGTACAAATATGAATATTGCTCCCAGCAGATTACTCCACTTTATATTCCTGCGGTCATCTCACCTTGACAATCTGCCAACTTCCCTAGCTACAGCTCCGTTTCCCCTTCTGGAACACCTCAGCCTTTGTATAAGCTGCATTTTTCTAGATGTAAAGTGAATCAGCAAAAAATGTTCCTTTCCTTACCCATTGTAGATCATAATCTGCTTTTTAAAGTTTTAGGTTCCTCTTGTTCACAGCATTAAAGGAAAAGTTTATCTTCTTTATTCTGTAATGTTTGAATTGTGTAAGATAATTTCTGCCTAGAAATAAAAAAATTACCAAAATGGAGGATAATTTTCATTATCTCCTTGGGGGAAGATTTCTTAAATTGTGGTTAACCTGAGAGGCTTGATTTGCTTTCTCAGTGTTTGAACTAAAGTTTCAAGGAGTTGGAAATTGTAGGCCTGTTCACAAAATCCTAGGCACTCTTTTCTTTAAAAGATGGAGTCTATCCCCACCCCCAACTTGATTCTGGGCTGCCTTGTGATTCTTATAACCAGTGGGTGAGATCATGCAAGGTAATGCAGCTTGTGCCTTGTCTGCAAGGACACTAACTTTTGTAACCCTGAACCTCTATGTAACAGTCCAACTCCCCTGAAGCCACCATGCTGTGGGGAAGCTGGGGTCACCCGAAAAGGCCATGTGCATGTGCTCTCATCAACAGGCTTTCCTGAGTCAAGTTTTCCTAAGTCGTCAAATCACAGGTTCCACACTGATGAATATAATGAATCAAGATGCCCACAGAAGATACTAAGCCCCAGCTGTGACATCACTCCAAATGTTTATATTTCCCCAGATTAGGCCCCAGATATGAAGCAGAGTCAAACCATTCCTGCTGAGCTTTGTCTGATCCACAGAATCCATGAGCATAATAAAGGGTTTTTTACGCTACTAGGTTATTGGATGGTAGATGCAACAAATGTACCTGGACCAACACTGAAATGGAATGATTCTCATTCATGCACAGAGGAGTCACTGTGGTTATCCAATTCATAGAAAATCGGAGTTTTCTTTCTAAAACATTCCTACCATTGGGTAATTAGCAGTCCCCAAAAGATTTCATTAATAACTTTGTATTAAACTTTTTTTGTTTTATTTTAAAAGGAATATATTTTTATTATTTTGTTGAAACATTTCATAGAAAACTGATATTATAAAACTAACACTGTTTTTATTAAAATTTCCAGATCAACTTTTCCTTTAGAACAAAGGGATATGGTCAGTACACAAGCTATAGGCATTGGAGGTGGAATTGGGAGGAAAAACTATTGAGAAAAAAGAAACACAGAAAGAGAAGGCAAAGAAAATAAGAGTCCAACTTTGCCTGCTCATCAAATTGCCTCCCTGACTCTAATTCATATATTGAAATTCTGTTACAGTTCTACAGACTGTCTTTAAGACTATCTTCTAACGCAAAAATTCACAGACTAATTTGAATAAACCAGCATTTCATAGTTCCAAATCAAGAAAGGACCAAAGTGCTGCAGAATTGTTTTTTTTTTCTCTGTTGCTATAAAGGAGAAAACTCTTGGCTGCCAACAGAGATTGACAGACCCAGCAAAGAACAGAATGTTTTCATCTGAACATTCTAAGTTAATGTTGTTCTCCAAGCCTGTTCATGGAGAACTGTCTAGACTAATGGTCTCTAAGCAGATGCCTCTAAAGAACATACAAATATGAAATAGTCATTGTCTTCAAGAAGGTAAAAAGTTACATATAAAAGTTAAAACAGACTACGTGCTGATGCTTACTACTTTAAAAATGACAAAACTCGTGTTTTAGAAATGAACATAAAAATCTGTCCTAGTTGCTAAGGTTTATAGAATATTTACTCTGGACACAGCAGGGAGATGAATCCTACAGGGGCAGCCACCATTCCACGTGGCAACAGGCAAATGACAGCCGGCTCTGTCCTGAAAGGACCCAGGACAACAATGCATAAGGAAAAATTATCTCGTAATTTATCATCAGCCAGCAAATGATATGTTCCTCATGTTTGATTCCAAAGTCTATTCATTCTAGTCATGTGATGTTTGATGCCATTTTATCAGTTTGAGTTTTGAAGGCTGGTCATTAGAAGTACTTCTCTCATTATGACCATAAATCATGTATATTTATAACATTTCCAGAATTAGAGCCTCAAAGATCCAGTCAATTAAGTCAGAAAACATTTTCATGGATTTATACTATAAAATTTAAAGGGCTTTCCTTAAGTGTAAATATTAACTAATACATTATGCTTGATGTGAAGATACACTATTTAGTAGTGATTTACAACAGAGGCTGAAAATTTATTTTGTAAGGAGTCAGAGTAGATATTTTAGGCATTGCAGGTCAGTTTCTGTCACAGGTTACTCTGCTGTGGTAGCTCAAAAGCAGCCACAGATAATTCATAAACAAATGGAGATACCTGTGTTCCAATATAACTTTATGTACAATGACAGGTGGTAAGCTAAATTAGCCCGGGGCCATAGTTTTTCAACACCAAATTTAGAGAAATACAGCCTCTAGGAACCTCACAGTCATAAAATATTGTCCTTTCGTTGTCTTGTTTTATCTCTTCTGCATGGTCCTTGAGTTTAAGTCTTTCCACAGTAACTATTTTAAGGAAAGGATGCTGGTAGAAAGGCAGCTGAGTGAGGAATCAGAGCCTAAGATCTCTCTCTCTCTCTCTCTCTCTGTCTCTATCTATCTATTATCTATCTATCTATCTATCTATCTATCTATCTATCTATCTATCTATCTATCTATATCTATTTATTTGAGACAGAGTTTCACTATTGTTGCCCAGGCTGGAGTGCAATGGCATGATCTCTGCTCACTGCAACCTCCACCTCCCGGGTTCAAGCAATTCTCCTGCCTCAGCCTCCCTAGTAGCTGGGATTACAGGTGCCTGCCACCATGCCTGGCTAATTTTTGTATTTTTAGTAGAGATGGGGTTTCACCATGTTGGACAGGCTAGCCTCAAACTGCTGACCTCAGGTGATCTGCCTGCCTCAGCCTCCCAAAGTGCTAGGATTACAGGCATGAGCCACCACAGCTAGCCAGAGCCTAAGATTTTAATAAAAGCACTGGTCTGTATCAGGTGTATGACTACAGGAAGTTATATAACCTCTCTGAATTTCAGCTTTTTCATCTTTCACATGGCAACTGCTTTTCCTATTTCATGAGCTAGTGTAAAATTCCAATGAGGAAAAACTATGTGAAGGCACAGTTGTAAACCATGAAGTATAAAATAAACCAAAACTAACATCCATTTGTAACACAATGCCTTACATAATAACAATTCATTAGACAGGATACTTTAAAGGGGAAACTGTCTGTATAATTACTTTATGCTAATCCCTTACAAGACCTTGAGAATATTCTCTATTCAGTGTTATGTATCAATTCCTTCCCACAATCTGGAGCAGGAATGAGACACATGGTATGGTTTGGTACCATTGTTTCCCTCTGACTATTCATTCATTAGGAGAGATTTTTTTTTTCTTCCACCTGACCAGTTCACAGAATTTTAGTTCCTTATCTTTCAAAGCTAATCTTTTGCAATTCAGATTTGCACAGAAACTGTAGATTTATCTGTTAACTATTTCCTTAGTAGTTCTGGTTCAAAGTCACAAGGCACTTGTTAGAATGCATCTTTCAAAACACATTCATGTGGAAAGCATGTTGTTGTTCCTAAAAGAATGACCCCTATTTCTTCATTAACTTTCCATGAGATTGCCTGAAGAGACCCTGTCCAATGCCTCACATCTCATTTTAATTTTCTGTTAGCTTGAGCATTTTATATAGAAGTTCTAATGACTCTCGGGGTCAAATTCTAAATGGCTGATGTGAATTTTTCCCCAGAAAGACAAATTTTTCTTAGAAAGGTGAATCCACAGGCCCTTGTACTTTTAATGGACACTCTGCTACTAGAGCCTCTATCTCTACTATGAATACATTAGATTCATGAAATTGTTAAGCTTTATAAATTAAAAATAATATTCCTCTACTTTTGAATTAAACACAAGATTTTCTGTTTTTTGTATGCAACTATTGATAAAGTTTTAAACTAGGTTTTCAGAACTTTGAACAGAAAGGGGCTATTTATAATTTACTAACCCTTCATTCTTATTTGCAGATATTCACAAATGGACAATTCATGGATTAGACATTTCCAGCTGGATTAAAAGTCATGTCAACATTGAGAAAAATATACTTACAAGATGACATTTATAATTTATGGCAATCCAAAAAGGGAAAATTTATGGGAGAAGTGTAGTAAAGACATAAAACAGACAAAGAAGAAAATCACAAAATGCAGTTTAGACTAAAAAAAAAGGCTTATACAACTGCTCACATCACCCAATGCATGGAAATTGTACAAGCGAAAGAAGAGGCAGAATATCTTCAAAAAAAAAAAAAAAGAAAAAGAAATGAAGGGAAAAACACGCATTCACCTTCATGCATCTTATTTAGTACTCTGAAAAACAGAGCCAAAATTATAGGAGTGAAAGAGTTTTAAACTTTTCAAAGCGTTTCTTAAGAAGGAAAACAAAGTAGCTTAAATAGAAATAATGTAAGCATATCGGAGAGAGCTATCTAAACTATAGGGTGCTGACTTCTATTTTGTGGCTCCAATTAGGCTCAGAAGAATGTGGATACAGACTCACTAAAAGTGAAGGAAACAATATGAAGCAGATCAAAAGGTTGACCATCTTTTGGAAAAAGGGAAAGGAAATCATTTACATACTAAAGAAATCACCACCTTGAACCTGACAAAGTAGCATTTGGGGAAATTCATAGAAGTTGTATTTTATTTAGCAGATGATATACCTTCAGACTCAAACTCAAAAGCATAGTGATTCAAAAAAGGGTTAAAACCTTCACAAAAATAGAATGAGAATAGATTATAAAGGGAATAGGGATATTTTAGGCTTAAATAACTTAGAGATTGACAAACGCAGTGGCAAACATGCCTGCTCCTTCAGTATATGACACTTGGCCCTGTTTCAGATGCTGAGGGAAAGGCTATAAAGAGAGTACAGCATTTGTTAGAGGTTGATGTTCTGATTGTTTCAAAAAGACTGCAGTACTTTTCAATAGGACACATGTATTGGTCAAAGTAGAAAATGTAACAGGAATAAAGTTCACTATCGAATATGATAATGCTATTTATAGACATAATGAGTTTCACTTACTCAATTCAGAGTACTTGGTTAGAATTCAGAGTACCGGTTATCCTGTACACAAACACATACCCTTCAACTTGCAGTTGATGGAACTGGAAAGGATCTCTGCAGCTGTGAAGTGGAGCCCTATCACTTAGCAAAGATGAGTGAAGTGGTTTTTGTTTGTTTGTTTGCTTGTTTTTTCTAGATTAATGTTTTTTAGATGATCTCTTGTAGGGTTATCACTACCAGAATCTGGCCAACACAAGGCAGAAATCTTACTACTGGAATTGTGTGGAGGGGTCTTGAGCAAGTCACCTCATGTCCCAGGCCTCCGTTTCCTACTTATCAAAAAGTACACCCAATGAGAGCAAAGTAGATGTTTGTTTTAATTTTTACACTCTTATTTCAGAGATTTGTTTTCAGATTCCCTCCAAAAGAGTCTGTTTCAAGGTTTACACTAGATTTGAATATGTCTGGACACCACATGCATGCGTCTATTGTGAGTCAACAATAGACCCACATGCATGCGTCTATTGTGAGCCTTAAATCTCTACTAGTTTTCATGTTCTCTCATATTTCTACTCTCTTTTCCAAAAAAATTTGCTAGATTGAAAAGGATAGATATGAATATGGACACAGACATGGGCCTAGGTATAGAAATACACATTTATGTAACACACACACATATACATGCTGGCACTGTTAGGTACTGGGGACACAAAGGTGGCTTCTATTAACAACAGCCATTACTGAGTGATGGTATCCTGCATGTCAAGCATTGCTTTAAGCCATCTGCACTGTGTTCAGCACAGTGCCTAACACGTAAGCATTCTATAAATGTGCTGAATCCTTGAAATGCATCAAAATGTCTGTCTTCCTCCAAATCTCCCTTGGAATTGTCAATTAAGGTTTTAAATATCTGGGTTGAGGGTGGTTAAGAGCATAAATATCTATTTGTGGTTAGTTCTCTTTAATGTATAATTAAACTATAAACATAATTACTTGCAAAACTTAGTTTTTCTTTAGCCTCTAGCATCAGCTTTAAAATCTTATTTTATTTAAAAATCTAGTAGTTTTATATCAGAGGAAAAGCATTTTTTTATTAACGATCTTAGGAGACCTTGTTTGGGAAGCATTAAAACCATTTACACACTTAGTTGAACAGATTCCTTAAACATTTCAATTCACACAGCTTAATATATCCAATTCTTTCAAACACTTCAAGTATCTGAAAGAAAAACAACTTTCATAAGTACAATTTAAGCATTTAAAAACCTTGTATAAATCTCATATCTCAAACTTATAAATGTAATAAGTCATTATCTTAAGTATCAAAGAAACAGCTGCACAAAGCATAAAGAATGCATGACAATCATTATGAAACTTACAGACAGCATACTGTGTAAATAAAATATTTGTAAAAGTATTGAGAATATATTCATCTCATAATCGGTGCCCTATTGAAATTCAAACCTTTATGGCGTAAAATATTCACTGGCCAAACAAGAAGAACTTTATTACCAGAGTGCTATATCAAGTGAGGTTACAAATTCAGTTAACGGACAGATATTTTTGGACCAAGACCATCAAAATATGGCTATTTTTCAAGAAGGCCTTTGTGTGAGCCACAGTTCATTGACCTGAACTAGTTCTTGGTATAATAGGACTTTTTCAGTTCTTATCTTTTTTTGTTGTTGTTACGTCATTTACATTGATGCAATTCTGTGTGTATATACATACAATCAAGCCAATCTGGATGACAAATAGTTTCTTTACTCCACAATGGGATCCTCTGCCCTGTTAATATTTCATTTTTTGTCTCCCACATTGGGTTATTTATTGACTAAAGTAAAAAATCAAAAACAGGTCCCTCAGAGGATATGAAGTTGAAAAAGGATGATGACTAAGACCATTAAAATCATAGATAACTGGAACACATTGTTTCAGAAAGATCTACTCAAACACATCAGATGTGCCAAGTGAGTTTGGGTTGGGGATTGTATTAAGATGGTACCTTATAGTTGTATAGCTTTTTATCGCCATTTTAATAAATGATCACCAACTTAGTGGCTTAAAACAAGGAAAATGTGTTATCTTACAAGTATGGAAGTCTAATACCCAACATAGGTGTCACTGGGCTAAAATCAAGGAGCTGGCAGCACTGCCTTTCTTTCCAAAGGCTCTAGGTGGGGACTCATTTTCTTGCCTTTTCCAACTTCTAAAGGCTGCCTGCATTCCTTGTCTGGTAGCCTGGTTCCATCTTCAAAGGCAGTCTTTCTCACAGTATTATCTCTCTGGTTCTACCTCTTCTGCCTTTCTCCTCCCCATTTCAGGATACTTGTGATTACAGTGGGCCCACTGGGTAACACAAAGTAATCTCACTCGTTTGAATTTAATTAAGGTTAGCAACCTTTATTCTATCTGCAATCTGAATCCCTTCTTGCCATGCAGTATTGTCCATTACAGGTTCTGGTGATTAGGAATATGAAAGATATCTTTACGAGATCATTATTCTGCCTACTAACATGGTATTAGCCAGAATGTAAGGCGACTTAAAATTTGCCTTTTACTAAGAAGCTAGTTACTCCTCCACCAGAGATGGCTGTTAGAGACAAAAAACCACCAAAATTTAAAAAAAAAACAAAGTTATATTTCATTGTTAGCACTTTAAGCCCCTTCTTTGATGGAAGCTAGGTTAAACAGGAAGCTGAGTACAAAATCAGACTGAGGTTTTTTTCTGCCTCCTTACAACTAAAGCCCTGACTCCACCTAAAATACCATTGCTCCAACTGAAGAAATGCATGTGCAGACACACCATGTAGCAAGAATGAATGGAAAGGAGAAAGCTAGAAGGAAAGCATATTCACCTGGCCCTGGTTTATTCATATATCTCCTACAAGGCTTCATTTTCAGAAAATATGATTCAATTACTATCTACAAGAACACCCTCTACTCTGGGAATAGAATGAGTGAGGGATTATAGATGCTTATCTTTCATTTAGCCAAAAGGTTTATACTAGAGGATAACATCTACAACCGAAAGGTACATGTAAATCACTCAAGATATAATCTTAGAAATTATTTTAGTTCATTGTAAGTATAACAGGATGAGCCACTGTTCGATCTAAAACCAGTGAACAAGCTGAAAATGAATCTGAAGAGCTATATTCAAGAATTTGGTACCAATTCTTGGTTTGAAGGGTTTAACCTATTAAAACACACACTTGACTCTTCCCAGAAAGAGAGATGAAAGTTGGCAATGATACAAATTCAGGTTCTATCTCTGTATTCTGTGGTGTAGGTTGAGAAAGAACCTATTTCATTTTGGAGATACCTGGTTGTGTGCAATTATTTTGCAGTTATTATGATAGTCTCATTTCTATTTTGCTTATTTTAAAAACAAATCTATATGCTGCAAAGTGCTTTTCTGAGAGTAAAAGGAAACAGCTAATAAAATCAGAGGTGTCTTTTATCTAAGACAATGGCACTAATATGCAGAGATAGCTGGTATTCTGAGACTATAGAATAAAAGATGTTAAAAGCTTCTAACCACTCTCTCGACTTTAGATAAAGCAAAAGACTGGATCTATAGCAGTGAACAACTCTCAATAAAACTTTCCTAAATTAAATAAAGCTTCACTCATGTGAGAAAAATGAAGACCACTGGGACATCCTTTAACAAATTGCATCTCTCTCTCTCTCTCTCTCTCTCTCACACACACACACACACACACACACACACACAGGGCTTCCCATTTTCTTGGAAGAAGAGTCATTTGTTTCACCTTGGGAAAGACTTTGCACTTTGTGCTTTTTGGTTCATGAAACCACCAACTATATTAATGACCAAAAGCTGAGCTACCAAGCTGGGTTCTCATGGAATCATTGCATTTCCTTGAAGAGTTCTGTTGGGAAAAACAAACAAACAAACAGATCTTCAAGCGAGAAAAGAAATGATTTGAAGTAGCTTTGCCAACTCAAAGCTAAAGATGGATGGGCCACCAATTTGTTTTGTTCACTTCCATTCTCATATGCCTGGTTCGAACTTGGGAGAATCGTTATCACCGGGTGATTATTTAAAATAAGACTGAGGACCTGGATGATTCTTCAAACCATTCTAGCATTTTCTTTAGTCATTGCTTCACTGTATGAAATAAAGCAAAAAGCCTTTAGGCAGAAATCAAAAAGCCCTTTGCCCTCTTTCTATTCTTCAATTCTTATTAGAAATGTATTGAGAGAAATCCTTTACCAAGGCTATTCATCTCACATTGTAAGAATTCTCCTATCTTGGTATCAATTTTTGATATATCTTATTCTTTTTTTCAAACAAAGACCGTAAGAAAGGAAGTGTAGGCATCCTGAGTCTTTTTCTGCCATAGTAAAATGCAGCTAATAATGTCTTGAAATGAAAGTACATGTAACTAAAGTAGATCCTATGTTTAACAAGTGATGAAACAGCAATATAGGGAGAAAACTTTGAGAAAAGCTTTATTTCTTCATTGACCATTGGAAAATAATACCACATTAAATGGTTTCTTACTTTGAAATCAAGTTATATTTTGCCTCACTCAGATATACCAGCAAAGTATATCTGAAAAGTACGGCATAAATCAACCTTTGTAAGCTAAATGATACATCACCAGAAACTTACTCTATGATTTCAGAAATTCTTTATCTTCATTTTGAAATCCTAATGATTTAGCTTCAAGGCTCTGCCCTGTCCCACTTTGTGTTAAACAGCAAATGATCTATAAATAAAAAGTTAAATGCACTAGGTTGAACTCTCTATTTATAGGAATATTTTTGTACTCAGAATCATTTTTCAAAGTGAACAATCAAAACCTAAATCCTCTGCTTCATCAAATGTAATGGTTACATAATGGATTTTCTTACAAGAACATACATCTTTATAATTAAATAGAAACTGAAGTAACTTTGATGGACTATAACCCTATGATTTATATGAAACCTGGTACAAGGTTGGTGCTTAATAAATAACATCCACCAATTAATGTCTCTATTTAATGTTTGTTTGCCCTTTGTTTCCCATCTTTCCTAGAGCTGGTGCTCTTTCTGTGCCCATAAGCGATGGCAACTGAAGAGGTATTGTTGATCAAAACCAGCTATTACCTTAAAAAAAAATCAGTGCTTGTGCACCTTCCTCATATTGGTCATTACCCGTCTCCAATGAGTTAGACATTTCTGTGAAATTAAACCCTTACCAAATAGGCCTCTGTGGTTTTCTTTTTCTTCTTTTTTAAAAAAATCATCTTTAAATGTAATAAGGGCTTGAAATGATTACAACCTTTGTGTAGCCTAGAAAACAGGAAATCAACACTAATGATTCTGGCTACAAAGACTTCCGTCCACCTCTCACTGCTGGAGCTGTTCATTCCACATAAGGCTTACTTTTTCCTCAATGCCTCCTAGTTGTGCTTGTCCTGCCTCCCTTTTTTAGAAATGAATTGAGAAAGATATGAATTGCATATAGCATATGTTGTAATTTATTTAGAGAGAGGTTTGAAGGATGAGCCACATATTTGGGGAAAAGTAGCTTAAAAGTGATCATTAAGAATATGAGAAGCAATATATAGGGGAAAAATACACACAGTGGAAAATGACCAGAAGAGAGAAAAACTTGGCAAAGTATTTTTTCTTACAATATACTCACTTTTTCTAAATTTCAAAGTGTGATTCTTCTGGATGATTCCAGCCATCTGTGTAGTAAAAATAGATTTGTAGAAGATATGGATATGGACTCCAATCTGTTGAAAGTGGAAAAGCCCTTTATTTTCAAATCTGGCCGGTGTTGGCCTCAGTGCAAGGGACATCTGGACAGTAGTCACAGGTTCCTTGTGACCATGATACTGAACACTTCAGAGGAAAAACCTCATAAAAATAAGGCAGGAAAGGAAAACCATGTATCATGAAGACCATATACCTGTCTCTAAGCCATTCCAGGAGAACAGCTGTTGACTGTGGCCTTGGAGAAATCCCAGGAAGATGAAAGAGAAAAAAAAGTGTTTTATTTTGGTGAAAAGCAAAATATATATGAAAGAAAAATCAGGAAGCAAATTATACAGGAAAAAACCAAAAGTAGAAGACAGAATATTAAATATTATCATGATCCAGTCCACAGTCATAAAAATGTTTCCCCTAAAGCAGTGGTCCAGAAAGTATGATCCCCGTATCAGCAGCAGCAGCATTACCTGAGACTGTGTGAGATACACAAACTTCTGTACTCAGCTCAAACTCAATCAATCAGAAGCTCTGGAGCCAGAGTCCTCTCATCTGTTTTAACAAGCTGGCCAGGTGACTCTGATGAATAGCAAAGTCTGAAAACCATTGCTTTAACCATTCAGTAAATGACTGCCTAAACATGATTGTCATTTGAGACACATCCCTGACTGCCAAAATTTTATGTTTATAGACTGAACTCACATTAGATGCATTAATAGGAATAGAAAGGTCAGGGTCCTCAAATATCTACGGAAGGTAAGCAGCTATGGCTAGCTGGGCAGGTTGCATGCAGAGGTCCTGCAAGGCAGATACCATGAATGAGGGCAGTGGGCCAGGCAAAGACTGATGAATCAAAAACACAGTTCTCATCCATGGATCCCAGCCATTATTCAGATCTGGCTTCTTGTTGCTGGGAAGAAATGCATGCCCAGTATTGCTAGATTTTCCAGCTTTTTAAAGAAACCAGAGATAAGAATCTTTATGTATAATTAGCATTTTAAAATCTTTACAACTAGTTCAATTTGTCCACATTCAACCTCTATGTGGACAGTGGAGACAAAGGGAGAATGATATAGGTAAAGAGAATAAAAGTTGGTAAGCTTGATGTCTCTCTTATATAGTTTGTTTCCAAATTTATATTTAAACAGATACAGCAATTGCCTTTATACTGTGATTTTAAATACTCTTCGTCTACCATTTCCCAAGAAATCTCTCTACATCCATCTGCCACAACGTCTGAAATGCTATAATTAAAGATAATTGCCATTAGTTTAACTTTTCATGCCTCAAATATTTTCCTTCTCCTAAAATTATCCTATAGTGGTGGTCTCATGAACATGGCCTCTAGAGTCCCATGACCTGGTTTCAAATCCAGTTCTCTTTGTCATTTACTAATGCTGTAATTTTGAATACGTTATTAAGTGTCTCTAAGCTGTGGTTTCTTTAGCTGTAGCTTAAGGAGAAACCATTATACCTTTACTGTGATGATTAGGAGAAATGTTTGGACCATTGTTCAGGTCCCGTAAATGATATTTACTATTCCTGTTTCAATCAAAAACACTTTCCTGTGATGACTTTATATTAGACTGCTTTCCTCTGGGGATTTGAGAAAAAAATGTTTAATGGCAAAGCAGAGTTAACTTGAAAAAAGAACAACATTAAGTGAAATGAATATACATCCAGAGGTCCTAGATATTGAGCCTGGTGTGCAGCAATAGCAGGGGAGTGTCTTGGTCTGTACACTGTACTCCTATCGACCTTGTCCCCAGCCCTCATATGCAGGGCTGGTAGAGACATGTTATAGGTTCTCTCTCTACAGATCATCATCAAGATTCCCTTACTGAAGGATTTATTAATACACAAGACTCACTGAAAGCAAGTCATCAAAATATCTCCTACATATATTTACACACAGCCTCAGAAAATTTTTGAAAATGTATTTGTGCCTCTAGTCATGCCTTGTCTCTCTTCCATCACTATGTACTCTTGTTAATAATTAAAAATAGCAAAATGTAATGATATATTATAAATTGAGTTTCACATTTTCCTGTTTAATGGGAAGAATAATCAACTCTAGTTGACATGGTGAAAATGATAAATTCACAGGTATAACCCAGTTCTTGGCGATATCTTCTGGAATCTAAATTAAGGGTCAGCAAACACTCAGAGGTGTCATGACAGATTTCTGTTTATTTTTGCAAATAAGTTTGATGCATTAATAACCTTACTTAGAGGGGACTTAGTTTAGTGAAAAGGTGGCTTTGTTTTGTCAGGGACAAAAAATGACACAGGAACTGCCTTAGGGGTATAGATTGAGAAGTCTATAAAGACAGAAGGGAAACTTCCAGCACAAGCTAAAACTTTTTGAGAAAGAGACAGACATTTTCTTCTCATATGTCTCTTCTGTCACACCTTCCTGCATGGGATGGCATAAACAAATGTCTACATGTTCTAGATCAAAATCACGGTTTGCTCCTCGAGATGTTTAACTCTGCCCTTTTTACAAAAAAGAATATGGTCAAAATGTTCAATATAGATATGATTTCATACATTTGTCATGAAAGAAGAACTGAAAATGTAACAAAAGAAAACCTCGGCCAGGCGCGGTGGCTCACGCCTGTAATCTCAGCACTTTGAGAGGTCGAGGCGGGTGGATCACGAGGTCAAGAGATGGAGACCATCCTAGTCAACATGGTGAAACCCCATCTCTACTAAAAATGCAAAAAATTAGCTGGGCATGGTGGTGCGAGCCTGTAATCCCAGCTACTCAGGAGGCTGAGGCAGGAGAATTGCCTGAACCCAGGAGGCAGAGGTTGAGGTGAGCCGAGATCACGCCATTGCATTCCAGCCTGGGTAACAAGAGCGAAACTCCATCTCAGGAAAAAAAAAAAAAAGAAAAGAAAAGAAAAAGAAAACCTCAATGCAGGACCTGTGAGATTCAGCAGTGGACAAAGACTTAAACAATCTTCTGATGAAGACAACAGATTTCCATCTGAAGAGTAGAAGCTATATGATCTCAAACAATGAGGGACACAGAATGTCTCAAATCAGTTCAGTAAGCATTTTTGAATACGTACTATGTGCCCAGCACAGGGATGCAGTGCGGAAGATGAAGGCAAAACTCTACTTCTGTCTCTGAAGACCTGGCAATCTAATGAAGAAAGACCTATTATGGGAATAAATATATAGTTAATTATTATTAGAATTGTATTAAGTTTTAAGACTGAGTTACCTACAGGATAGTGGTTAGCCCAATCTGGTATATCTGGTACAGTTTTCTGGAAGAGATAACGTCTAAGATGATTCCTAAGTAACTGTTAGTCTGGCCAGATGGGTGTGAGTACAAGTTGGAAAGGGTGTATGTAACACACATCCACTGCCTTTCAACTCTGCTTTTGGTAGCCTAGCACATTTCACCATTGTCTTTAGTTTAGACTATCAGAACAGCCGCCAGTGATCTCCCCATGCCCACAGTTGTCCCATTTAATCCATTCTTCACATGGCAGCATGGATAACTCTTCAAGGCATACATTTTGCTATGTGGTTGTCCTGCTTGAAATTCTTCAAAGCCATTTCCATTGCAGTCACGACAACATCGTCACTCTCTTCCATGGATTATAAAACCTTCACAATTTAGCCCTTGCCTCTCTTTCTAGTACTCTAGTACTACTTTTCTCACACAGCCCATACCCCAGGGTCTGGAACATCTTGCTTATTCCTGCTTCAGAACTTTAGCATAAGTTGTTTGCTCTGTCATTCTTTATGTGGTTGTCTGCTTTCCATCCATACAGTCTTTGCTGAAGTCTCTTCCTCAAGACGTTACCTCCAGCTGCAGCTCAACAGGATACTTTGCATTTCCTTAACCTCCACAGTTATTACTGTAATTTTCAAACCTCATCCCCACCTTCAGTTTCTTCCCAAGCACCTAATGCAGTGCATAAAAATGTAAATTATATTTACATTAATTTTAAATTGTAAGTTAACATGTGTAAGTTGACCTCCCCCAGGAGGGTATCAGGCTAGAACTATGTGGGTTTTGTCTCCACTGTTTCCCAGCACTTAGCAAAGAATCTAGCTTTTAGTAGATCCTCAATAAATGTTTGTTGAATGAGTAAAAGAAGGAGGCAGCATGTGTGTAGTAACATGTATATTCATTATCTGCTTCTGGGTGACAAGTCACTCTAAAATGTCATGGTTTAAAACAATGAACACATATTATCTCATAGTTGCTATGGGTTAGGACTTCAGGCAGACCTGGGTTCTGGGACTCAGGGTCTCCTACAAATCTGTGATCAACATGTAGGCAGAAGCCATAGTCATCTTACGGCTCCACTGGGGGAAGACTCACTTCTAATCTCATTCATGTGGAGGTTGGAAGGATTCAATTCCTCATAGGCTATTGGCTATGTGGCTCTCATAAAAAACAAGAGAGCCAGAGGCTGTGAGCAAGACAGAGATTACAGTCTTTTATAAACTAATCTCAAAGTGACATCCCATTGGTTTTGCCATATTCCATTCTTTAGGAGTGAGCCACTAGATCCGGCCCACACTCAAGGGAAGAGAGTAACACACAGATGTGAATACCAGGAGGCAGGATGATTAGGGGATCCTACCACAGCATGAAAGGACATTATGTACAGAAGGACTTATTTATGATCAGTGTAGTGCCACACTGCTGATGGATAGGAGATATTTGAGTTCTGTGAGGGTGGAGACCACTTTCCTTCAGTGATCTCTTTTATTCCCAGTAACTAAGACATTGAGCACATGGGAAGTCCTCAATGTTTATTTCTCAAATGAATAAAGAACAAAATATTTCATGGGGACAGGCTAGTATGAAAGAAAAAATAGCCCTGAAAACCACTTTTGCTTTATTTTTGTTTTTCCATAGAATTTAACACCTCCTAGCATAGTGTATTTATTTATTATGCTTACGTGTTTCTCCTGCTGGAATATATAAGTACCCTAAAAGCAGTAATTGGGTATTTTTTTCTTTGTTCTTTCTTCATTCTTTTTCCACACATATATTCCAAGTTCTCTGAATGATCATATTTAGTGTTCAACACAGTTTGTGAAATCAATTTAGTTAGTCACAGTGCAATTCTTAGACCAGCATCATCAGCATCCTCTGTGCAGATTTTCAAGCCTTGCCCTAGAACTGCTAGGTATGTCTCTGTAGCTTAAAAACATTCCCTGGTGATTTCTCTATACACTGAAGGTTGAAAAAAAAAAAAAAAACAATTTAAGTGATTGAAACAGAACCAAATGCAGGGAAATTGATTCAAGTCCATCCTTTCAACTGCTCCACAGTTTTGCCTGTAGCAATAGTTGTAGTGCAGAGGTTAGCAATGATCTGTTTGAAAAAATATAATCCATAAATCAAGGAGGGGTGACTCCTTTTCTAATCTTAATCTTTCATATTTTCATTATAATATGGCTTCTTCTGGGAGAAAGAGGTAAAGTCACAACCAGCATACTGGGAATTCCATAGCAGATTCCTTCTCATAAACCACCATGGAAAAAAATACTGAGAATACTGCTCTAGAGTATATGTAAGTCTGACTTCACGTCCCCCCAGTATCAAGTTACACTGACACCAATTGCCTTATTAATATGAATTACTTCTGCTGTATTTGTCAATAAACTGATCTGAGTTAGAAGAAGTCATAGGAGTAGGATTCTGAGGTCCTGCCAATATTTCCTTCCTGCTGATGCCCTGAGGCAGTGAAAACCAGCAGCAATAACTACAACTACAATAGAAATTCTGGCCACATGGAAAAAAATATCTGCAGCAGTTAATTACCTCTGAATCCTGGGAAAACAGAACCTAAATATTCTCTTAGGTCAGACTCATTGTCATTATTAAAGAGTGTCATGGAAAGCTGAATACCTGCTATACCAACAATACCTATCTGAAAAAAAAAAAAAAAAAAAAAGCTACCAGGAGGAATGCCTTAGGTAGATTTCATGGTAGTGACCCCAACCACCTTTGCCACAGTGGATGAATCCAGAGTCAGATTGTTGCCTAAGAGACAGGCAATTGCCTATAAGCTGCCTGGTGGCCTAACATGAATATTCTGCCCAATAAGAATGGCACATGCTTGATAGTGACAAAAGTAACTATGGTTTTAGTCACAGTGGTGGACCCCAATAAAACATGCTTCTCAGTATTCATAGTCTTGTGCAATCCCTGTCACTTGAATTTACGCTGAGCCTGTTGACTGGCTTTAATAAATACAATGCAGCAGAAGGTAGTCTCTGGAATTTGGGGTGCAGGGCTAAACAGCCTGTACCTTCTTTGGGGTGGGCAGAGACTAAGATTTGGATAATTTCTTACCATCTTCACAACATAGCAGCCTCAATAATTTTTTTCTGAATTAACACAGATATCAAACTTTCAAACTTCTAACCTGCAGGGAGAGGCCTGCAGTGAAGAGTAGAAGCTCCATTTAACAAATGTGGGACTGGCTGAGTTCAAGACCATTCAAATCTGGCACATTTGGCCTCAGAAATTCTGACATAGTTAAAGGGACTAAAAACAAATTCTCAAGCAACAAGTAGTCTGCTTTTAAGCTTTCTCTCAACCAGACTAGGAGCTGAGGAAAAGAGGTAGGAAACTGAATTCATAAGAAAGGGAGAAACAGTTTAAGTTACCCAGAACACCACAATTCCTCCTTCAGACATGACAAATGAAGCCATTAGAGCAACCAGGGTTTTCTTTCAAAACTATTCATGAGCTTGGGCTCCACTGAACATTATCACTGTTATTATTCATGCATCTTTCATCTCTTACAATAAACTACAGTTTCTGAGTGAAAATATCAATACATGTTCGTTTCTCAGGGGGAGAAAATAACTTAGAAATTCAGCCTGAGGCAGAAGGCAGTGTTCCCATACTGGTGTCCTCATGCCTCTCTCCCAAGCCTTCATCAAATATGCCCATTCTTTATTCTCCCTCGTCCTTCCTTCACTGCCGTCCCCGCTCCGCTAAAAGGGATGATTATATTAAAGAGTAAAACAATAAGCTTCTCAATTCATTTCTACCTGATACAGGGCACAAAGTAAAGCATAACCTTGGCCACTGTACATCTGCAAGTCCTAAAAAAGAAGAGAGAGGTTATTTCCCATAATAGACAAATATGTTTTGAGGAATTCAGTTCAATAGATTCTCAGCTGATTGTTAAAATGGGGAGTAGGAGTGGGATTTGTGCTCTCTATATGTTTCTTTTAATTGGAGAGTTTAGTTTGCCAGCTACTTTGGAATGCGTGCCAGGACCTGACAGAAATCAAATAGCCTTTGCCCAACGACCTGGGCTAAATTCCCCTCCAAAGCAGCTACCTTGACTTACGGTAGCTCCCAGTGTGCTCAAAAGAATCAACCTCTACTTCCTGCACTTTCCAAGAAATTTTTTGAGCAATGAGTTGTCCATACAAAGGAAATCCATCTGTCAATAATGCCATGGAAGACCTAAATAAGCTTCATTATTATAATGTGGAGATTTAATATCTAAGGCAATTATTCTCATCCACCCTGGATTCCTATATTTAGCCAGTACGAGTCTGGGGAGACAACAGGTACCCCTTGGAGCCCAGCTTATCTGACAGAACAACATAACCTTTAGGTCTGATAACCATGCCAAATATTGAATACTTAAAAGCAAATGTTATTCTAATTAACTGCATTCACAAATGACAGCAGTTTCTCTTTCCAAAGCTGGGTTGGAAACTTCTCCTCAAGATTCAAATCCGAAGCAGAGCAAAATAGTAATAATAATAATAGCATATGAACACAAAGCCAAGTTTGCATTAGATGCTTTGAAGCTATCCATGACCTTCAAAGGTTAGTGGGTGCTGTAGCCTCATTTATTTTGCAGTGCATGGTAAGAATGTGGTCAATAGGGAATAGTATACCTATACAGCCAACAACCGCCCTGATGCTGGCTGGGCAGTTTCGCAGATAGAATTATGAGACAGTGGGAACAGAAAAATAGCTGATTTAACTCACCTACGATAAGTAAACTTCCATTTTTCCTCAAATGGCTTTCAGGAACTCAATGCTATGGTGAGTTTACCATAGATATTCTACTTATTTTCTCTTATTAGGCTTATTACACAAGAGATATGTGCTTATTGTAAATAAATTAGAAAATACTGAACAAAAAGAAACATAATTATACACAAAAAACATTGTACTAGTCCCAAACAACCAAATAAATATATATACACATATATCCTGATTTTTTCTGATGAATATGAATATAATATGTAAATAATAACTAGATTTATATGAAATACTCAGGCAACCTTTTCAAAGTGAATGTATTTTATTTCTATATAATTGAATACATGTCTCCATCATCATTTTAATGGTCATTTTAATAAGGTACTATCATAAAGATGAGTTATAATTGTGTTTAATTACCCTGCTATTATCACACCTTTCTGTTGTTTCTAGTGGGTGTGTGCAGCAATGTTACTAATGTCTTCCACAAACTTTCCAGACTTCACACTTCCAAATGATTACTGGACATTTCAACATCAGCACTTAAGAAGCTGTTCATTTATATCATCAGTTCTTTCACTGAACAACTTTTGACATTGTCTTCGGCGTTGCCTCCAGCATCTGCAATATGTGAACATGAATGTTCACACCTTTCCACTAGTTGGTATGCTGGCAGTCAAACCCTGAAAATGTGCTGGGGCAGCCCAAAGTATCCACATCAATCTTGAAATACCTGCAAAGTCTTGCTTTACTTAAAACACAAAAGTAAATTTTTAAATTGTTTTTCTCTCATATTCATGTCAATTTTAATATTATGTTTACTCAGTAACCACATACATAGTTAGTGCTCTGTGTTTAAACTGATGCATCATGAACAGCCTGGCACACTGCTATGATTCCTGGGGTTACCTGGCAACAAGTGTTCATTTCCTCATGACTGAACTTATAAAAACAATCTCAAGGCCCAATCAGCCAACTATGAGTGAGAAGGGTAATCAATGTGGGGGACTTAATTTTGGTTCAATGTCATCAGTACCTTCCACTGATTTGTGATCCAAGAGCCTCGCCCTTTCATAGATCTTTTCTCATTTATCTACATAGCATCTTTGTGAAGCATCCAGGAAAGAATAATTATTCCCGTCCTTCTGCATTATCTAAAATGTTGGAGTGCCACTTATTTTCTGCAACTTTAATTGAAAACGGGCTTTGCGAACTTCTAGCCCCACTTCTGATGTTAAGCTCTTCGCCATTATGTGCCTATGAAATCTTCTTGTCACTTGGATCTCTTAACACCTGGCTATAATGCACTTTACCTGTGCATACCTCCACCTACCAATGCCCTATAGGTCATTCTCACATGCTAAATACACACATAGGAATCTTGTCTTCCTATCACATCACCCCACCCCCATTTTTACCTTTAAACTCCCTTACCACAATAATCATCACCTATAATCTTCACGAGCGACTCTTTCCTAGGGCCACATCCTGGACCAGCTGCAATGTCCTTAAATTGTATAGTCTGACCACAACGTTCCATCCTTCTTTCTCAACAATTTTTCCATTTACACCAAATACAATTTTATCTCTTGAATTCCACAATTTTCTCTTGGTTTCTCTGCTGTCAGCCCCTTTTCACTTTGCATCCCTCCTTTACGAAACTGAACTTGATGATCCATCTTCTTCTCAACTCTGATGAATAGCATCTTCAACTCCTTTGGCTTTTGATCTATTCTCTGCTGTGCTACAAACTCAGCATTTAATTTCCTATGGAAATTTCAAGCTGAATATTTCCAAATGAATTCCTTACAGACCCACATTTTCCCCATTATTCTGTTCCTTATTTCTGTTTTAGTAAAAGGCCCTGCCACCTACCTACCCAGTGACTCAAGCCATAAATCTGAAAGTTTCTCTAGATATTTAAGCCATTCGCATGTCTTGCACAGTATGTCTTCAAAGTATCTCTTGAATCTAAGTCTCTGTTTACATTGCCAGAGCTGCAGTCTTGGTACAGGTCTTTATTATCTCTACAAATGGCAAAGGCTCCTAACTTGCTTCCCAGGCTCTAGCCCCATCTTCTCCAATCCATCCCCCATGTTATGCTGATGAATGAAATATGGTGCCTCTTTCTTTTCCACTCTCCCAAAAAGAGCAAACCATACAGAATTCTACAAAATACCATGTTATTCTTTCTTTTGACATTTGTTTCAAAAGGGTTCGGAGGTAACTAACTTATAGAGAAATATACAAGAGGATCTAAGAAAAGCCCATCTCTCTCAGGTGGAGAGAAGGATGCTAAGAAAAAAAGACTAAACCAGAGGTAAAGATTCATGCAATTAAAACAAGTACAGTTGTTTGTACATGTGCAGATCCCATATTTGTATCTGTACTTCCTCTAAGCAAAGATAAAGAAGAAAAGCTAATAAGGTATAAGCGTCATTTTTTCTACAAGACAATAACAAATTAGTTGCTGGTTCTGACACCTGGGAAAAGTGTCTTTCATGGGAAGACCAGCCTGATTCTCAGGCCTCCATGCGAAAAATTCTACTTGCCCTTCAACACTCCGGTCCAACCTCTCCTTACTGTGTAGTCTTCCCTGACTGTACTCCCACCTTCTCCCTCCAGTTAATATTTCAGCCTTTCTCACCATCTCAGGATTTTGGACTTGTCCTCTGTCTGTACTAGTTATGTGCACTGAGAGTTCTTGCTTCTGCCCTTCACTGTAGTCTTATTAGGGGAACAGACTCTGCCAAATTCATCTTTGTATCCCTATCAATAACGAGACTAGCGAAAACATGTCTTAATGCTTTATAGCTGTAATTGAAAGGAAAAAGATCTGCAGCTTTTAGTATTTCTTTGCAACCCAAATAGTATGGAGGCCAAGACTAACTGTTGGGGAGTTAATTCTAATAATTTACAATATACTTTAGTGTTTCCCAGCCAATCTGTGAGGTTCAACAGAATTCAGCTTTCTGTAATACCACACATACAATCAAAAAGACAATATTCAGTAGGTTTATGGTCAAAGGAGAGAAGAGAGAAATAGGGCCAGCCAACCCTTCTTCCAATAACCCACCCAAGCCCAGCCCCACGTGGAGACCCAAGGGTCTAGTAGGCTGGACATGGCTCAAGGCAGACCTGATGGTAATGGCTCCTTGTCTCTCATGTCAATGGTGTTGGACAAGTAGGGCTGTGTCTCTGAGTGACCTCCTAATGCAATGGCTATAATACTAAAATCGCTTTCATCTGTAAACACAGCTCAGACCTACTAGTACCCTTGTTTCACTCTCGTCCATCAGAGCAGAGAAAGCTTTCTCTGAGTTTATCTGCCCAAGATAGTAATAGTAGAAGGTGAATCATTTATTAGATTATTCCTGCCTCAGTCCTTGGCGTAAGTGGGATGGGTAGCAGATATTATCTCCCTGATATGTCTAGTTCTCCTCCCCTCCCCTAATGGATTATACTTCCCCAATCCTCTGTGCAGTAAGTAGAGCCATGTAATTAGCTCTAACCAATAGGTTTGACTATAATCCAGTTCGTCACATATTTTTCTCCGGTGACAGGAAACATGTAAGCATGTGTTGAAATACAGCTGCCACCAAATGAAAGTATCCTGAAACACTGAGCTGTTGCATAGAACGTGGTTGCTTTGGGATTCACCAAACCCTTCAGAGGGTGTTTTTGAAGAGCAAGAAATAAACATTTGTTACATTAACCTACAGAGATTTTTATGTTGCTTGTTATTGCAGCATTGCCTAACCTAGCCTGACTTACACAGAGGCTTTAACCCACCACCACGAACTCAATCACTTTAACTTACTTATAGAAAGAAGCTTAATAATCAGAACAGTTTTCTGGTTGGGTTCTCCTGAAAGATACAAAATTATCATTTCACTCAACAAGTATTTTGAACCAAAAACAGATTCACTCTCTAAACTTGGGTCTTTTGCTCTATTTTCAAGGAAAGAAATAAGATCAACATGAAAAAATTCTGAAATTAAGGCTAAAAACTGCTTCATGTTCTTTAATCTTCCAGTTTTCAGAATGACATATACTGATTCATGAGATCATAAGAAAGACTGGAACCAGGTGTTCAGAGCCTTACTAAAAAGTGTGTTTTTTAATATGCTCATTTATTTGGAAAGAGGTGTGATTCTGGAATAAAGGTGGCAAATGATTTTTAAGTGGAAAAATAAATTATTTTATGCAAAATAATTCTGCCTAAAAGAAACATGCATTCATATGGTCATTGCTGCACTATTCACAATAGCAACAACGTGGAATCAATCTAGGTGCCCATCGGGGCAGATTGGATAAAGAAAATATAGAACTTTGGGCTGGGCATGGTGGCTCACACCTACAATCTCAGTACTTTGGGAGGCTGAGACAGGAGGATTGCTTGAGCCAGGAGTTTGAGAGCAGCCTAAGCAACATGACAAAACCCTGTCTCTACCAAAAATGCAAAAATTACCTGGGCACAGTAGTGCATGCCTGTGGCCCCAGCTACTCAGGAGGCTGAGATGAGAGGATTGTTTGAGCTCAGGAGTTCAAGGTTGCAGTGACCTGAGAAAATAGGGAAAATATATGCTATAGAATATTACGCAGCCATAAAAAGGATGAAATAATGTCCTTTGCAGCAATATGGGTGGAGCTGGAGGCCAAAATCCTAAGACAATTAACACAGGAACAGAAAACCAAACACCTAATGTTCTTACCTATAAGTGGAATCTAAACATTGAGCACACATGGACATAAATATGGAAAATACAGACACTGTGAACTACTAGCAGGTAGAGTGGGGGTTAAACAAAAACTACCTATTGGGTACTATGCTTACTACTTGGTAATGGGGTCTAGACTCCAAACCTCAGCATCATGTAATATTTCCATGTAACAAATCTGGACATGTACCTCCTGTACCTAAAATAAAAGTTGAAATTTAAAAAAAATCAACATTGTTTTACGATGGGCCTAACAGGGAAACAAATCCTGAAAACAAAAAATGAAGTTGTTTTTAACATAATGGGATGGTATGGATGACCCTCTCTTTCATGTAATCATGAATAGCTTGGTCAAGGAGACAGTGTTTAAGAGGATTGCTTTTGCCAGATGGAGTAGTCAGATGGTAACAAATACCTCAGGTATGGAAATGTTCTACATGGAAGAGATTGTGGCCTTTTAATGCAGTCAGTAAACTCCCAGCATGTGGCAGATTCTATACAAAATATGTAAAGTGTCAAAAGAAGCAGGATGACAGAATTTGTATTTAATTGCCTCTCACTTCTTACTTCCCAAGACCCACTTCAAACAGAGGTGTTCACTCCTTTCACGTTGTCTGCCCAGCATGGCTATTCATCAGTGAGGGTATACTGAATATAATAAAATTAAAAGTAAAAAAGGAAAGAAAAAAAAAGAAATTCATCTTTGAAGAAGGTCCTAAAAAGGGAGAGTCTCTTCAAAAATTAAAATAATTACACTTTCAAGTGAAGAGGTCCTTACTGCTGAACCCAGCTCTCAAGCCCCTATGGTTTTGATTACTTAAGACTCTCACAGTAATGTATTGGCCCTCACAAACAGACACTTCTTCAGGATGAGTAACAACTTACGTCATCGAGTTAGAAATGTGGATATTATTTGTAATGCCTGTGCATGGGTAATTCAACTCCTGCCTGAAATAGGTTTCCATAGGCTAGCAAACCAATGTGTCTATGTTTTAGGGCCTTAGACTTAAGACATTTCCCTGAGTTCAGGTAAGTATATCTAAACTGAAAATTCTGGAGTCAAGATACTCAACTGCTCATGATAATTGCTAAGATATACTGAACCCGTCCTTTATGCCAGGCACAATTCTAAGTAGTTTACATGTATTGAATCATTTACTCTTTCACAAAGCCCTATGAAAAACCTATTTTACAGACGAAACACCTGAGGCACAGATGGAGTGAATTTTCTCAGCGCACACAGTTAGTGAATGGCAGAGGTGGGACTCAGCTGCTGTCAGACTGGCTCCCCTTCCTGTAGGCTCGCATGTGATACTGTTTCTCATGGGTCGTGTGCCTCTCTAAGTTTGTGTGAGGTTCCAGGAATAAATTACCCATTTACAGATGATGAAACTGAGAGCTCGAGAAAAAGATTTAGAATGTGTTCAAAGCTAGTAAAACAGCAAGAACATATAGCAGGCCCATTAAATTCTAAAGCCCATAAACTCATGAATTAATTTCCTTTTTTCCATACTATAGTGCTGCTTTTTAAGATAGACTATAAATGAGTGTTAACAATAAACATTTTTAAGTAATCAAACACCAGTTAGGAATTTAAATAGAAATGATGCAAAATGGAAGAGAAGCAAACATACACATTTAAAGAAAGATTTAGTGAGACACAATGTTGATTCTAATGCATTTCTTCATTATATTAGCCTAGGGTCATGACATCTTCTATGTTCTATTGAGAACAATCACACCACTCACTGCTCCCTGCTCTTTTCTTTCCAACCTGGGGAGTCAACGAACAGCTGATCACTCGATAACCAGATGAACACCAATGGCTGAGAAGTCTTCACGGAGTGTTGCCTTTTTGTGAGTTTTACCCCTTTCTGAGGGTAACTGATTGTGCAATGACAGTATATAAAAGTACTTTACAGAGTTCTTTATGGCTGAGGGAATAGAGATTCAGAGAGGTTAAGCAGTTTGCATAAGGTCATACAGCTACTAAATAGTAGGGCTAAAAGCAAATGTGTTTATAGTATTTATGAGTCTCATATTTCCTACCCTAATTTATAAAGACCTTTCCAGTCACTTCTATATTTCTGTTAGCCTTCATGAATGACTCTTGTGTAATCACTCAGAGTGTGTTTTCAAAGCAATGTGCATGTTAAAAAAAAATCTTTATGTACAGGAGGTCAAAAGTGCTTGGATATCAAAAGGTAATAAAAAAAAACTTTCCAAATAAATAAATACATTCAGCTTCCAATTTACAGGAAATACTGGGGGAACCAGTTAAATGTTACTATAAGGAAACAAGCATGCAAAGCTAGTATATGGATTATTTTACAAGACAGATCACTTGGTCTCTTCAAAAGTAATATTCTAGATTAAAAGAGACTTTAGAGGATTAACAACCAAGTACAATGTATGGTTCTGGACTGCATTCTTATTTGAAAAAACTACATGAACCATTTATAAAAGACATTTTGGAGATATTTGGAGAAGTCTGAATATGAACTGGGATTAAATATTTGGGAAATTCTTATCATTTTTAAAGATAGAATAATGAAATTATAGATATATACGAGAATGTCCTTACTTTTTGCAGATGGCCAGAATGTCATGATGTCTGTAACTGAATAGAAAAGTGCATAAAGCACATGCAAAACCCTTGCCTGTACCTGATACTAGGCTGAAAGCTCCAGGAGGATAGGGAATATCTTTTTTTTAAAAGTACTTTACAGAGTACAGAGGGCAAGGAAAGGTAAGGTTTTGCTCTCAAATTTGCCTTGAGAATGACGAGCACAGAGAGTCTGCTATGTAACATGTACACTATCTCAGATCTTCATTTTCCCTCATGAGATATCAAAAGTTAATGATGACCCGAGGATTTCCATGTTTTACTTTCAAATTATGTCAGCTGCAATCCACAATGCCATTTTCTGAAATCTGTAGATTTCAGAAATCCACTAACACGTCTTTGTCTGTCTCCTATAAAAGCATTACATCACATGCTCTGCTCCACTGATGTTGGACTTAATCTGTAGCTTGTGTTTTGTTGGTTTGTGTTTTCTGTTGTTGCTTTTTTTTTTCTTATAAAGACAGGATATCACTCATTCAGGCTGGAGTGCAGTGGCATCATTATAGTTCATTGCAGCCTTGAACTCCTGGGCTTAAGTTATCTTTCTCTCTCAGCCTCCCAAGTAGCTGGAACTACAGGCATGCACCACCATGTCCACCTATTTTTTTTTTCTTTTTCTTTTTCTTTTTTTTTTTTAAGAGATGGGTTTCACTACATTACCAGGCTGGTCTTGAACTCCTGGACTCGAAAGATCCTCCTGCCTTCATCTTCCAAAGCACTGGTATTAGAGTCATGAGCCACCCCACCAGGCCAACACTGTAGCTTATTTTGGCAGATGTGCCAAATCTGGCAAGAAGAAGCTGTAAATTTTATTATGTGCTTATGCTTCTATGCCTTCTGTCATGAGAAGGACATATGCTAGAGACGGATCCTTGAGCTTACATCCTGGAATGAGGAGCAGGTCTAAGTTCACAGCCACGAGAAGAAGCACAGCAGGTAACTCAAAGCCATCAAAATGTAAAGTAGCAAGAAAAATGTACATGGTATTGTAAGCCATTGAGATTTTGAGATTGTTATGCAGCATCACATAGTAAACGTTGATTAGTATACTTTCAATGACTTCCCATTTCTCCTAAGTTTCTTAATCTACTCAGTCTCCTCATTATCACATCTCTTTTTCTCCAGCTCCCATCACTCTACTCTACTCTTCATGTGCTACCATTTCTGAGATGTGTATGTTGCCTGACCTGTCTGTTCCTTTGTTTCTGATGCCTTCTACGTCTGTAACATTGCCCAGACATATAGTCGTCTGAATAAGTCTGTGCAAACCTCCTTAGGAAGCGTCCAACAACTCCTCATAAGCAGGTTGAGATGCTCCACCTTATACTTTCATTAATACTATATACTATCTTTAACATTTAATATTTATCAATTGCCTTAAATTATCTAATAGTATTTAATAAATATTCAGTATTATTCACACTAAGCACTAGGGCAATAATAAACAAGACATTATCATTATTTTCTTTGTGATGTGTACAGTCTAACCAATAATCATTAAGCCTCTCCATTGTGTGAAATCACATTTTTATGTCTAACTCATACACTAAGCAACTACCTTCTTGGGAACAGGGACGATGTATGGCACCCCAGAGTGGCTTAATTGCTTCTACATGCTAAGCCCCAAATTCTGTGTATTGAATAAAGGAGTAAACCAGCATACAAATATGTAAATAACTAAATCAGTAAGCAAATAAAATAAACGAATTCTGCTATGCATGTCTTGAAGTTTTGGATAACATCATGAGACATCAACAGGTGTCTTCATGTGAAAACCCAGGAAATCAGGTTAGATAAATGCTCTTGTTTTTCAAATGCAAACAAGGAGAAACTTACCTTCATTCTTTCAGACCAAGTGCAGCAGATTTACACATATAGATAATTTTGGTTATTTTTATTTCACAATGCCATAACATCTTAGTGCTAAAGCCTTCTTTGACAGTTGAAAAGAGACCATCTTCAATCAATTTTTGATGATATTTTTTATTTCATTGCCCAATGTGTCTTCTCCACTGGATTAACCAGTATCTTATGGTTTATTTATTACTGTCTAAGAGATACATAATTCCATTTCATTTCCCCCAGCTTTTCAACTGAAACTAAAGGAATAATTATTTCAGAACCTTTGAGCTATAATAAACATTAAAGGATTGGAACACTAGCTCAAATGTCTATGCTATTTTGGCAGCTGGGCTTTTGTTTTTGTCACTGATTGATGTTAGTGACTTTCACAAGTGTTTCCTTGAAAATTTATTCTAAAGAAAAATTCAAGCTTTTTTTTTTTAAAAAAAAATCTTATAGTATGACAATTTGGCAATTATAATCTAGATTACGAATTTTCTTGAAAATTTATTCTAAAGAAAAAATTAAAATTTTTTTTTCAAAAATAATCTACTATAGTATGACATTTTGACATTTATAATCTAGGTTGTATGACCACTTTTTTCTTCTAATGGATATTGTTGATATTTGATAATCTCCATTTGGAGAGTAAGGGCACAAATAAAATAATCATCTTCTTTGCATCAACAGTTTATATCATTGTAAAAGTTGAATGCTTCCAAAGATATTCAATGTGATAGCAACATAATTTTAATGTAATCAATTACACATGCATACACACACTCACACACACACACACACACACACACACACACAGAGACTGATTTCCCGACTGCTTGCTGGAGACAGAAAAGGTTAGAACAGCACCTTGTCTCATGTCAAACAGAAAATACCATGCTAAGCTTGATCTGTTGTTCACAGAATAGAAATATGCTTCACAAGGATGTGCCATGAGCTCAAGAACAGGATTCACTTTTGACAGGTACATTACTTAACATGTAAAGTGCCCCTGCCCTAATATTTTACAGAATTGAAATCTACACAATTAGCTTAAAGCATTATAATAAATATGTTGATTGCCAATTATATGTTTAACAAATTACATAATGAAACCACATTTTCCAAAACAAATGCTTTTTTAAGAACCATTCTTGGTATAGCCAATTGACTAAATACACACACACACACGGAATTTAAAAAGATGCTACTGTACAACCAAAACAGAGGCTGGGACAAGACTTTCAGCCTCTGTTCAATTATAGCTGAAAGGGTTCAAGAATTTGGACATGGACCAACAATGGAAAAGTGCTAACCAGTATAACAACATGGATATATCTCTGGTTTAATTGCCTGTCCTGAAAGATACAGGTAATAAGACAGCAAGTTTGTCCTACAGGAACTCTAAGAGGACCGATATTTGAGGTTCCGGGAACTGTGGAAAGCACAGGTGGAAAGCAAGGTGAGGCGGCCTCTGATAACATGGAGATTGGCTGAAATTCTATACCGCAAATCTTTAGGCCCCAACGATACCACCTCAGTACTACCAAACTAGACAACTATTGATCCCCTATACACACTGTCCACATCTTTGTAAATTGTCTGTTTATTAAACTCCTCAAATTATCCCATTTGATCATGCTATCTGTGTGGACTGATATTATAATTGGTACTAAGAGTGGGTCAATGATCAAATCTTCAAAGTGGGGTTCTGGGATTTATTCATATGTGCAAGATATGCATATTCCTTTTTCTCTGCAGGAAATAGAAAACAGATAAGCCATGCATCTGGCCCGTTATGGTCCTAGAGAACAAACATAGGGAAAAAGAGAAATTAAAGGCTAAGAACCTGTGGTGAAGGCTTTTTGGTAGCTATCAAGGAGCTGTTGGTAAAGGAACCATCTCTATTGGTAAAGGGCAGATATGATTAATCGATTACAGAGTTCATAAAGATGAAATGGACTGCTAGTCTATTAAAGTACTGCTTGACATATATAGATGGAAATAATTTTGGTTTCCTGAGAAGAATCTAGCTCATGTTACCATGACAGAGATTTGGCCTCTTCCCAATTTTCAGAACTAAACTAGTTCACAGACTCTTAGCCCCTTCACTGAGAAAGAATCTTGCAGCCTGAAAAAACATGTATATTGTGACTCTTTCCCTAAGCTTTTACAGAAGGGACTTCCATGAAACATTTACCAGATTGACTATGCTCTGGAAAAATGAAAATAGCCTGACATTTTAGGGATTATCAGATATTGACACTGAATTTATGCTAATCTTTGAAGACCCTAAATGCCAATGTGATCCACCACTCAGAAAGGGCATAGAGAAATCGGGTTACAGATGGAAACTTGGCCCAAACCCATCTAACGGCAGGTCCAAAGTTACCACAGATACATTATAATATTATGTCTCTACTCCCAGGAGAGGAAATATGTTTAGTTTAATGGGCAGCATCCACATTGGATCCCTGACCCATGGAGTAAGGACTATTAGGTTTATCAGATGTAAGCTAATGAGCCCTCCACTCTTTGGGGATTTGCAGAGGTTGTGGCGTCCCAAAAAGATAAGTAGGCAACAAGAAAGGGACCCCAGGTATGGCACGGCTCCATAGAGGGAAGAACTGTTCTGAGAAATAACTGGCAGACACAGCGACCTTGTTCTGAACTCAGCCTCCTCCAGCACAACCCTGTAAAACTTTCCTTCAGCCCCCCTATTTGCAGACAGTATTCCCTGCTGTGCTGCTTATTGCAACCCTGAAACATATTTTCACATTTTCTCTAGTAAATCTGCCTTTCTTTATCTACAACTGTCTTGGTGAATTCCTTTACTGCCTGTGTCACCAGCACAGGCTTGTTGCTACCCAAGACAGATTATTGCCACCGTCAAAAACCTGGGTTATATGGGCTGATGATTCATACAAAAACCCAACAAATAGACATGCAACATTGCCTCTCCTTTGTCTTGCCATATTCTCAATATTTTATATTGTATATTTATTAATGATAACAGGTAGGCACCTACATATTTGTTTTATGTTCCTCTATATAATACTTTTAAAATAACCTGCACCTTTAATTCCTTCAGACTCTTAAAATAGTAAAACAATGTAATTTTACAAGAAACATAATAATTTGCATATTAGCTGGTCTTTAGTTATGAGAAAAACAAAAGTATAAAAAATTAAATCATAGTGCACTACTCAGCTCAGCAATACTAGCCAACAATATACAATAATGACTATTGCCTTCATGCCAGATATATGTTAGCATATAGTGGAATACTATGGAGAGGAAATGAGATGGTGGAAAGACAGCTGTGTTTAAGATGGGGAAGATGAGGCACAGAGAGATTAATTGTCCAAGAGTATGTAGCCGAAAACAATGTAGGGCCACAGTGCAACCCAGGCAGTTTGCTCTTGCCTATTACAGCACAAAGCAAGGAGAAACCGTGTGCAAATATGTGAAACATTGCTTCTTCAACACATCCCTCAGGAATCCTGGAAAGAGGGCAGATTTCAGATTTTATGCAGATGGCTGCCACTTTTCAAAGCTAAATGACTAAGTAGCTACAATCTTGGAACATCACTTTGAGCTCTTGGTGGGTTATTTTGGGAATAATAGGTAAAATTACTATTACAAATTATACTACAACATTGCAAGTATTCCAGGAGTTCTCTTTGACGTCTTTTGTTTTGATTTTTGGCTCCCTATTTTAATTTCCTTTTTTACCTTCTTTTTCCAATGAACTAATTCTCTTCAGCAATTCTTGTTTATATTCCTTGAAATTCTAGAGACTTTTTTTATCTGAAAGATTTGATTTGCTTGAATTTTAGAACAGAAAACACACCCATGCAAAGACAAGAGCTGAAGTGAAGGAGAATATTTTCTTTACAACGGTCAGAATTCAGTGTGAAGTTTGTGGTAATCATAATTACGTTGTCACTCTAATGTTCAAATGTATCAAAGCCCAAGTCCCGAGTTCCTACGCAGATCATTATAAAAGATGAGAAGAGAAATAAAGTAAACTTTTCATTACTGGAAAAGCAGAATGCTGGAAAGTCCTTAATAACTAAAATTTACCTTCATTTGCACAGAAATAGGGCAATTTTATCTTCTTATTGGTCATACTTTTTAACATTGAAGATGTTCTGATGGAATATAACTCAAGTGGTCTTGACCTCTGCACTCTTCACTCCCATAACGGTGGACCTCATTCCTTCCTCCCTCCCTCCCTCCCTCCCTCCCTCCCTCTCTTCCTTCCTTCCTTTCCTTCCTTCTTTCCTTCCTTTCCCTCCCTCCCTCCCTCTCTTCCTTCCTTCCTTTCCTTCCTTCTTTCCTTCCTTTCCCTCCCTCCCTCCCTCTCTTCCTTCCTTCCTTTCCTTTCTTCTTTCCTTCCTTTCCTTCCCTCCCTCCCTCTCCTCTCCTCCCCTCCCCTTCCCTCTCCTCCCCTCCCCTCCACTCCTCTTCTCTCCTCTCCTCTGTCTCTTTTCTTCCTCCACCCCACTAATACCAAGGAGCCCAGGAAGGAAGAAATAAAATAATACAAAAAAACATAAATAAGAGGGTGCCACACAGAAAGAAACTCTACCTGAATCAATAAGGGGATAAAGGGAAAATAAAAAATAATCCAAAATAGAGGTGATCTATTGAAGAAAAATCTTTCTAAGTTTATTTCTCTACCCAGTTTGTATCTCAACTGTTTCTAATATAATCACACATAGATAAGCTAATTGTTCTTAACTTGGTTAAAAATTTTTACTTATTATGTGATCCATGAGGACACAAAATCCTTCTTTATTATTAATTTTAATAATCAACACCAAGTGCTAAGGCAGGGATCACAAACCTAAGACTCTACAGAGAAAGCAGATAATGAAAATGAGTAAAGCAGACTTGGTCATGGAAAAAACACAGTCTACATGTGGTGGTAAATAGTACTGGACCCTTAGCCTCTGTCTTTAGGGAAAACACCTCCAGCCAAGTGTTTCTGATTCTTGAGAAAAATTTAAAAATCTGATTATTATGTACCATCGGCCATGGTCATTTTTTCCTCAAGACCCCATTCTGATTCTGGGCTTGTCAGTCAGTTTTATGTTCTTCAATCAGGAAACCTGATTGACCCAAAAGGAAGGCTTCCCTAAGCAATAGAAACAGCCTAGAGGAGGCATTCAAAAAACACATTAAACTACCTTGTTCCTCCCACAAAAAGCACAAACTCTAATACCATAGTTCAATTGTGGCTGCTTTACCTGAATGAGAAACCCTCCTCTCCAATGGGGATAAAATGACATCTCACTCATCACTAGAGCTTTCCATTAGCAGATTTTTTTTAAGTAATACAAATATAAAAAATCCACACCATAGAAAAAGATGCTTTAAATATGAAATATGCATATGCATATACAAAATTAAACACTTACAGGTTTCCAAATATAGTATCTAAGGGTTCCACACCTGTGGATTCCGTATCTGTGGGGTTTCTATCTATAGATTCAACCAACTGTGGATTGAAAATATTTGGGGGTAAAAGTGTCTGTACTAAAACATGTTTGCACCTTTATTTCTTGCCGTTATTGCTTAAAAATACAATATGACAACAATTTACAAAGCTTTACATTATATTGAGTATTGAAAGTAATCTAGAGATGATTTAAAGTACACAGGAGGATGTGTGGAAGGATACAGAACCTTGTGTCATTTTATATTGGGGACTCGAGCATCCACAGATTTTGGTATCCCAAGTGCTCTGGAACCAACCCCTAAGAATACCCAGGGACAACTGCATATAGAAATAAAACTCTGTTGGGGGAAGTATTAACTTCTACTATATTTGGAAGCAATTCAACAATATATGCTAAAATTAAAAATATATGTATCCTTTGACTAGGCCATTTGACTAGGATCTTTCACACCTGGGAATCTATCTCATGGAAATATAAGCATGGATAAGTAAAGACATACACAGCAGGCAAAAGCCTAGAACAAGATGAACAGCCATCAATAAGAGAACACCTGAGGAGTCACAGCATAGCCAGGCCGTATTATACATTATGTTGCTGCCATTAATAAAATCAAACAGAGCTACATCAGACGGCTTGAAGACTTTTCATCATGTATGCTTTCATAAGAAAAGCAAGATGCATATTCTCACTCATAGGTGGGTGATGAAAAATGAGAACACATGGACACAGAAAGGGGAGTACTAAACACTGGGGTCTATTGGGGGGAAAAGGGGAGGGCCAGTGGGAGGGGGAGGTGGGGAGGGACAGCCTGGGGAGAAATGCCAAATGTGGGTGAAGGGGAGAAGAAAAGCAAAGCACACTGCCATGTGTGTACCTACGCAACTGTCTTGCATGCTCTGCTCATGTACCCCAAAACCTATAATCCAATAAAAAATTAAAAAAAAAAAAAAAAAAAAGAAAAGCAAGATGTAGGCAAGTCTGAATAATGCGATCTCATGCTATCCAACTGTTTGAACATGCACAAATACCAAGAACATTCATAAGTATTTTGCCTTTGTGTATGTGTGTGTGTTTGTGTGTTCATGCAGAATTATTATTTGAGCAAAGAGAAAAATATGAATGGGTCCATATTATTACATTATTATGTTTTTAATATGGGCTATCAGGGAGGGGAGAGGTTGATGGAGATGAAGAGACAAAGTGTCCCCACTCCCTCAAAAAAAAAAAGATTATCTTAACAAGTATATAGTTACACATGCAGGTGTGTGTGTGTGTGTGTGTGTGTGTGTGTGTGATGTGAATACTACTAGAAGGAAATTTTTTAAATTAAAAAACTGTATATAATAAAATGAGTTTATTCACTCATTTAGCAGATATATATAAACGATTTGGGAAGTCACACATTACTAAGGGCAACTTCTATGCATCTGTTTGTTCTGATTTTTTCTATGTTCTCAACCTGTAATTGTCCACAATTTACACCTTAATTACAAATTCTCTTTTATTTAACTGGCTTTGGGATTCTCCTTCCTTCTTTGCTCACATGTGCTTAAGAAATTTCTTCTTGTTTGGAACATATTGGGCTTTCCTGCTTCTCTTCTCTGGAGATGACGTTTCCTCAACTTGTAAGACAATTCAGATATCTGTTCTCTCTTGTTGTTTCTCTCACCTCAAGAGCAATCTCCTAACCGCACCCAAGATTCTCTGGCATACTATGGTGGTGGAAATACCACCATAAAGCATTTTTTTATTATGCTTTATCAATTTTTACAAGAATAGTAACTTCAATAGTAAACTCACTATAGAGAATAATCTATCTCTAGGAGACTCTCAATTCAAGCTGATAACATTCTTTGAGTTTCTGCAGCAGACATTTGCTCACCCATTGGAAAAAGGAAACTTTTACCTGTAGATAAGCAGATAGTAAGTTTTTTTCCTTTACAAAATGGAGATATGTTTAACTTGATAATGTGCCAGTCGTAATTTATTACATCACAGCACATGCCTAATTTTTCACTCAAATGAAAAAAACCATGATTTCTTACTTATCAGACAAAATTAATTTAAAAAAATATTCATTGTTATCCAAGATGAGTGACAGGGTGTGCTCATAAGTGAAAATAAGATTGTTTATCATTATAACCTTTCTGGACAGTAATTTTGTAATATGCCTCGAGAGAGGGCCTTAAATATTCACGTGCTTTGACTGACACAATACATATTTGAATATTTATACTGAGATATGATCAAGGCTTATCACAAAGATTTTTGTGAGAAATTGTTTATGAAGAATTTAAACAGCTATCACATCACAAGGAAACAGTTAAGTAAAGTACAGCAAAGCTAGGTGATATAAGTATGCGACTGGTAAAATTAAGAATTTCTACTAGGAAATCAAGCTCAACTAAGAAGAATATACATAAATATTAACTGGCAAAAGCAGCACAAAAATGAACAAAATCTACCTCATGTTGTGTGTTTGTGATATCTACCTAACTTTCTATATGAGTTACCACATAATTATATATACATAAATAAATGTATATTTTTTAGAAAAGGGAGAATTACACCAACAATAGTTATAATTATCTCTGAGTGGCCACATTTTTATGGCATATTCTTTTACTTTTTACTTCTTTTTACTTTTTTCTAGTTCTGAAAATTCTACAATAAATATGTATTACTTTAATAACTTGCTTTTTAAAAAGCAATCACATAGAAATAGAAAGTGCCATAGACAGAGGTAAAATTCCATTGCACCACTCTTTCTCTTCTTTTACGTATTTGGGAAAATTGATCTACTTCTTCACCGTTCATGAATTCTGCTGTGGATGAACAATGGCTTCCTCCCACTTTTCACAAGAGTGCTTCAACACATATGATTGTAAAGTTTTGTCTTTTTTACTGTGTAATATTTTCTATAATATATGATTAAAGAAACATAGAAAAATGCTAACATTTTAAAATCAGGAGTTGGAGAGCTCATAGGTGCCTGTCACATTATTTTCTCTACTTTTTATGTTTAAATTTTTTTTTTTTTTTTTTTTTTTTTTGAGATGGAGTTTTGCTCCTGTTACCCAGGCTGGAGTGCAATGGCACGATCTTGGCTCACCGCAACCTCCACCTCCTGGGTTCAGGCAATTCTCCTGCCTCAGCCTCCTGAGTAGCTGAGATTACAGGCACGCGCCACCATGCCCAGCTAATTTTTTGTATTTTTAGTAGAGACGAGGTTTCACCATGTTAACCAGAATGGTCTCGATCTCTTGACCTCGTGATCCACCCGCCTTGGCCTCCCAAGGTGCTGGGTTTACAGGCGTGAGCCACCGCGCCCCGCCCTGAAATATTTTATGAGTAAAATAACATGAAAAATTAAACAGATGTAAGAAATATAGTATTTAACATTTTTCTCTTACATTTGTTAAATTGCCATTATTTGGTTAAGTACATGTTTTAAAGGCTATTTGCCATCCTAGTAGTTAAAACAGCAAATCAAACCATCTTTTAGTGAATCAGGACTTTAGTGCTTCACGCTACATGGCTGGACTTACTACAGCAGGTCTTAGGCAGAAGACATTCTCCATCTTCATTAAAATAAATTACATGACAATTGCCTAGAAATTGTTATAAAACTTTCAATTCATTAATTTATATATGCACCATTAGCAAGCATGGAAAACTGTGAGAAAGGATTACTTTCTTCATTTTGACCAAACAGGAAGAATGTTCTTCTTTTATGTAAGAAAACATATTTGACTTGATACTTTAAGCCAAGAAATAAAAAATTAGAAAGAAGAGTCATTAAACCAAGAATCAACTGTCTTAGCCCCTTTCTTTAAATTTGCATCAGGCTTTGAGATTTGATATTTGTTGCTGTGAGAGACCAGTCAGAATCCTTCTTTTTGAGCAATAAAGGCCCTTGAGGCTGAAAATTAATCACTTATTTTTCCATTTCTCTAGGGAAAAAGGCAAAATTAATAAACTAACATGAAGCAAGTTATGCCAGGTTTTAGGTGTCACCCACCAGGTTTTAATTATACATAATTCAAACGTAATTTTTTCTTTTGTTGTTTACTTTAAGTTCTGGGATAGTGTGTGGAACGTGCAGGTTTGTTACACAGGCATACATGTGCCATGATGGTGTGCTGCACCTAGCAAGCCATTATCTAGGTTTTAGGCCCCACACACATTTTTATGGCATATTCTTCTTTTTACCTTTTTCTAGTTCTGAAAATTATACAATAAATATGTATTGCTTTAATAACTTTGTCCTAACGCTCTTCCTCCCCTTGCCCCACACTCTCCAACAGACACTGACGTGTCATGTTCCCCTCCCTGTGTCCCTGTGTTCTCATTGTTCAACTCCCACTTGTGAGTGAGAACATGCAGTATTTGGTTTTCTACTCCTGTGTTTGCTGAGAATAATAGCTGCCAGCTTCATTCGTGCCTCTGCAAAGGACATGAACTCATAATATTCCATGATGTATGTGAGCATATACAGTATTTATTAAAGTTTAGCTAGTAAAACAAAGTCTTTATCAGACATGTGTCATACTAGCTATAAAAGCCTTCTCAGAAATAATTTAAAGAGAACTGTCCATTGGTGTTTCCAATGAAGTAGCATATAAGTGAGCATCACCTGTCATTTCTGCCGTGAGAGAGGTAATGAATGTTAGGATGTCCTCCTTAGTTCTAAGTCATCACCAGTCCTTGTTCTCTCTCCCACTCCCAATTTGCCCATGTTGTGTGCACAAATCCTAGCGACATACTATGTCTTGGGTAGAAAAAAAGAAGTGACAATAAGATGACTTAACTTGTCTCTATCTCTGGGTTTATCTATATTTCCATCTCTTTGCATTAAAAAAAATACCAGAACAAAGCCTAGTTCAAAGAAGAGAGCTGTCACTGCTTCTCTCAAGTTTCTAAGAAAATGGTGTAATATTGTGTAACAAGAAATAGCATCATCTCAGTGAGAAACTCCTGTACTTAGAACAACTGAATTGCAGAAGTTTATGGCTTAATAAATGTGGGCAGAATTGAATTTTTAAGTTACGAAGGAACACGGAACTTGTGCTTTTGGCCATGGTGAAGTAGAATGCAATGGCCCAAAGTTCACTAAAAGCAATAAAAGAAGGAAAATAAAAGTCAAAATCAGGGAAAAAAAAATGTCAGAAGGTATTAAGAGAGATTGTGATGCAATCAGGACTTGAGGGGTTAATATTCTAAAGGAAAGAAAACTTCAGAGATGAACCACACTACTATAAGATGCTTTGTGTGCCTGTAATCCCAGCTGCTCGGGAGGCTGAGGTAGGAGAATTGCCTGAGCCCGGGAGGCAGAGGTTGTGGTGAGCCGAGATTATGCCATTGCACTCCAGCCTGGGTAACGAGAGTGAAACTCTGTCTCAAAAAAAAAAGAAAAGATGCTTTTCTCCTTCAAGGTTCTGATAATTCTAGGCATAGACTGAATTATGGAGAGCAAAAATGGCTGAAAATTTGGCAAGGAACATAGGAGATGTATGGTAAACAATGGCAAAATCCTGCATATATATATAACTGGAGACCTGTGGGAAGAGGAGAGAGACAATGGGACAGGTACAAATTTGTAGAGACAATGTCCAAATATTTTCCAATATTGGTGAAAGACATTATGCTACAAATTTTTTAAACATTTAAAACTCCAACAAGGTTAGATACAAAGAGACTATACCTATCAAGATCATAGTAACACTACCCAAAAACAAAAAAAAAACAAATTTCTTCTTAAAGCAGTCATAGATAAAAGACACATTAGTTTCAATAGGGCAAGGAGACTATACCAGACTTTTCAACAGAATAATGGCAACTAAAAGGTAACAAAATAGCATTTTTAAATGTCAGAGGAAAATTACTGCCAATCCTTCTATAAGAAGTGAAATTGTCCTTTAAAGAAGATATATATATAAATGTCCAGATAAGCAAAACTAAGATAATGTGTTGCTAAAGATATCTACTACATCCAAATAAAATGATCTAAGGTGGAAACATAAAAATACAAGAAAGAATAAAAAGCAATTATAAAAGTAAATGTGTAATTAAAATATTGTATAAAAATGGTAATATGGGTTAAAATATATGTAGCATTAGTTATCAATAAGAGAGCTTATAATGAGTATCTATAAAAATTCCGCAGTGAACATTAGGCTTAATAGTAAAATATTGAGTGTTTGCCCTGAAATTAAGAGATAAATATCTGTCATTATTACTTTTATTCAAAAGAAGGTTTAAGTCAGTATTATAAGAATTTCTCTTCCGAGGAAAAGAAATTAAGAACCAGAAAGGACAGACTGAAGTGAATATTTGCACAGAAAATCCATAAGGGCCACAACTCTTTGAATCAACTAGTGAATTTAGCAATGGGGCTAGACAGAATATCAATATGCAAAATTATTTGTATTTAGATTCTGGCAAAATAAATAGAAATAAAAACATTTAAAACTGTACAATTTAAAATAACTCAAAACCATCAAATGGCTTGGAATAAACCTAACAAATGACATGGAAGAGCTCTACACCCAAAATTCCAAGACAATATTGAGAAAAATGTAAGAAATCTGAAATAAATAGAAAAATATACCTGGTATGGTAGAATGAAAGACAGAATTTTAAAGACATCAAATCTCTCCAGATTGATTTCATAAACTTGGCACAATTCCCACCAAAATTTTGGTAGGCATTTAGTTTATGTCTTTGTTTTTGTTTTAGTTTTTAAAATTTGATTCTAAATTTATATATAAAAATACAAATGACAAAAAAATAACCAAGAGAATCTTAAAGCAGGAAAAGCCATAGGGCCCATACAACTAGTTATTCAGTGTTATTTTAAAATAATTGAGAAAATGTCATATAAGATACAAGAATCGCAAGTAGAAACATGAGACAGTTGTTGAGTCAACTGAAATCCAGTTCAAAAAAAAAAGTAAAATTTCAATCATACTTCATACTCTATGCAAAAATCAATTCCAGACTGGAGACCTAAGTATTAAAAGTCAAAAGATAAAGTTTCCATGGGGAAAAATAAACGTTTTGATGCTAATGTTATGATGATGGGGAAAGCAATGATTTCTTAAACTGATACAAAAATCCATAACCAGAGAAATAATTACAAATAAAATATTAAATAAATTACCTTCATTAGAAGACATCAGTGAAAATCCAACTCTTTGAGCAAAAAAAATAAAATAAAATAAAGATATCAGCTGGACGTGGGGTCTCATGCCTATAATCCCAGCACTTTGGGATGCTGAAGTGGGTGGTCTGGAGTTCAAGACCAGCCTGGCCAACACGGTGAAACCCCATCTCTACTAAAAATACCAAAAAAATAATAATAGCTGATCATTGTGGCAGGCACTTGTAATTGCAGCTACTCAGGAGGCTGAGGCAGGAGAATCTCTTGAACCAGGGAGGCAGAGGTTACAGTGAGCCAAGATCGCACCACTGCACTCCAGCCTGGGCAACAAAGGAAAAACTCTGTCTCAAAAAAAAAAAAAAAAAACCATATATATATATATATATATATATTCATAGTGCAAAAATATATATATATATGTGTGTGTGTATATATGTATATATATACGCACACAGTGCAAATATCTAATGAAGGACTTATAAGAAAATGTCAATTCACCATTTGAATACAAATATGGACAAAAGACTGAAACAGTTACTTTATAAAGAGGATATAAGTATCTCCCCTAAGTTATGGAGAGGTGCTCAGCCTCATTAGTAACCAAGGGAACAGACACACCACAGTGGTTAAAACAAAATTACTGATCATACCAAGTGTTTGAAAGTGTGTAGAGCAACTGTCTACTGAAGTTGAACTTATTTATGACTTATGACATAACACTGCCACTCCTAAATGTATAGCCAATAGAGGTTCATATCTATGTTCACTAAAATAACACACCAAAATATTCCTAATAGAACTGTTGGCAATACCCACAAGAATTTTTTTCAAACCCCGAAACAACTCAAATGTCTATCAAGAATAGAATAGATAATGAAATGGTGTTTTTGTCAAACATGTAATACTATACATCAATAGGAGCCTATCAATTAGTGTTAAAGGTAAAAAGATAAATGAATTGCACAAATGAAATTCTGAACAAAATGAACCAGAGAAAAGAGGACATGTTATATGATTCTATTTATACAAAGCTCACCAGCAAAACTTGGGAAGTAAAAGCCCTTTTGTTATCCATAATTGTAGAACACCAGGGGAAGTATTCTTGCTGGCAAATGGGTCCTATGAGCCCAATGAAAGGTAGCAAATAAATGAATGGAGAAATAGAGTGTGAACGTCAAAGTGCTAATATTCAAACTGATTCAAGTCTTTCCATTTTCTGTAATTTGTAAGAGTAGTTGACTTTCAATAATAAGAAAACCATAAGACATAGTGTCTGCATAGTTCTAAATATTATTTGTACTCAATTCAACTACTCACTGAATAACATTCTACCCAACACTCTGCAAAGTTTCATTACTGAGATGAAGGAATGCAAAAGAATCTCTTGAAACTCCCAGGTAAAAGAAAACCTATATTTGAACCACATAATTCAGGGTAGCAGATGCTAAAAACAGCTGGAGTGCATGATTGTTTGCAAAATATTGAAACATATATTTTTATTCTGAGGAAAGGTATTTATAGGCATTTTCATCAGGATTTCTATTTCAATTAACAGAGTGATTTTCACAAAATATTTCAATCACCAGATAATTTAAGTCAATACACCTAGTTGGTATTCATATATCCTATGAATATAATCATGTTTATCAAAATTCTTGCAGAAAGAAACTGCAGACAAATTTTTTAAATGTATTTTCTTTTTACAAGTTAGGCATTTGTTCCTCAAAAGAAATCTAATGTTTATACACATTATAACAGACCAATAAATAAACAAGTTTTCATGGGAGGACAAGTACTAGCTTCAAGCTGAAAGAGCAGTGCAAGGTGAGAAAACATCCAAGTAAGACAAATATGTGACAGAGGTTCTGCTTATACCACCTGACCATCAATAAAAAATGGAGAAGGCACACCAGCCACATGTCAAATAAGCACCCTGCTGACCAAATGGCCTTTAAAAATTCCACTGCCGGATAAATTATTCAAACCTTTTGAATTCTGCTGTCCATTTTTCTAGTAATTACCAAACACATATTGAATCTGGAATTTGACTTCAAAGCAGTCATTTCAAGTTTTCTTTGTGCCTTAAGAAATTCAATATTAGAAATAACATGAGAATTGGGCAAAGAAGACTGGCCTCTTTGCCCTTTACTATGTAGAGAATTGGTTGGCCCATTTTCTGTAATGTATATGTCTTCAGTAAGGAAGCTATGCTCCTGAATAACAGGATATCAGTTTCTTAACAGTACATAAGAAAATGAAAGCATAGCTCTTAGCTACTGAATGATAAACCAATGAAAAGGAACTCATCATTACGGAATGTCAGATGTTTAACCTCACAAATATTCTTTGAGGGAATCATTACTATCCTATTTGACAAATGTAAGAAAAGATGCTTAAATGAAGCAAATACTGTGTGCAAGGCCACAATGCCAGTAAATGCCAGATCTTGGAAAAATAAGGCTCTATTGTCTGCACTGTACCTAAGGCAGCCTCCTGTTTCTGTATTAAACAGTCTTCTAAACCCAACAGCAAAATAAAGGCATTTTTGTATATTCAAAATTACGTTTACAATATTGCTATTTAATTCAAGGGACTTGGAACATGTTTTTAAGTTAGATCTATTATATTGTGCTGGAGAAAATTCTCAACTTTGAGTAGTAGTCCATCAGGGTTTTGGACCTGTCTCTAGCTGTGTAGACATGGGAAAGTTATTAGTCTCTCTAAACCTCAGTTTTATGTATTTGTAAAATGAGATGGTTAGGCTCTCAATGCATGGTAACTACTTGTTACTGTTTTATGAGTCACACAGAGTTGACTCTGAGACTACAATAGGGTAGGATAATGTAGACAATTGAATTAATAGTTCAAATTCTTCACTCTCCTGGCACGAAATTATATATACATACCCTCTGCAGTGGTCCCATGGTGAGCAAGGTGCTCTTCCCTTCTCCTTGACTCTGGATTTGGCTAAATAAATTGTCTCAGCCAAGGAGATATTAGCAGGCATGATGTGATCGGAGCCTTAAAATATGCATGATGGTAGAGCTTGCCCTCTTATACTTTATAATCTGCCACAAGAACAGCCTCTCCTTGGTATTGCCTGTCCCTTTAATCTTGGTTTCACATGAGACATGTAGAGGAGCAAACCTTAGTCCAATTCAGATGACAGCCTAATGGAGAGCTACCCACATAAGACCCATCTACATCAGCCAGCTCTCATGAGAACAAATGCTTTTTGATGTAAGCCAGTGAACTTGTGGAGTTTTATGCAGCAAAAAACTGTCAAAGAAAAAAATATTAGGGAAAAGTATTGCTTGGAGAGCCTCTGGAAATCTCATAGCTGCTTCAGTTCTGTTTATATATTGGGCAACCTCATGACCTTTCACTTGAAGAATGGATTTCCCAGCTAAACGTTTGGAAAATATTGGAGTGGATTATTACTTACTTTGAGAAACAAGATTTTGTGATTCAAAGGTCAATTGTAAAAATAAAAATAACAAAATAACTATTAGAAAACACAGTATGTAAAACCAACTATTCTAAGTATATAAATAGGCTGATCAGGAAATGAACATAAACCAAAATATTTTCTCATGTAACAAGAATTACAATGTGATGATACTAAGTTTCAGCATCTACCAATATATGGCATTAATTTTGTTTTTTGGAATAACAATATGGCATAGAAGACAATAAATAGGTTGGTAATTGATGGTAATTTAAGTAATGTATTTCCTTTTTTGGAACGTTAGCATCATCTTTTAACTGGGCTCTCACTCCAGTGGAGAGAAGATTATTGGATTGATTTGTTGTTGTTGTTATTTCTCTTTACTTTGTGATCAGAAAGTGACACTAAATGCCCTAGAAGTCCCTGGCCAGAGGAGAGTAGCTTCCTCATTCAGATAGTGTCAGTGGTTTTTGGTTATCAATAATTTTACTGCTTGTCTTCCACCCATGAAGGGCACCTGCCTGCCTGCATTTGTGACCTCTAAGACAGATCCAAGGAAAACAAGGCAGTTGGTCTGAAGCCTTCCAAAGAATACCCTCTGTAAAGCAAAATTGGTGAAGCATGATGAATTCTGCTGGTAATAAACATTTTAGATCTCCAGAGAAGCCCATATATATGTTGTATAAGAAACATCATAAATATTGAGGACTCCAGTGAGAAACCTCTAAAATTAAGCTACATTTCCCACTTCTAAAAAGATTTGGCTAAATAGACTCATTTTGCTTTTTTTCCACAATCCTATTGTTATGAGTATGGAGAGCTTATCTTTCCCAATGTCCACTTTAATGTAATATGAATAATGTGTGTTCTCAAAAATTGTGTGTAGAGTGATAAGGAATAAGTTTTGATGTCCTACTTGGCTCTCAGCTTTGTCACTAGGACTTCCAGCAAGGAGAAGTTGGTTCTAGCTGTAAAACTTTTAGTTCCCTCTTTAGTAACTTAGGGTAGTGGTTCTCAAATGTTAGCTGAATCAAAATCACCTGAAGGGCTTGTTAAAACACGGATTGCTGGGCCCTGTCCCTGGAGCTTCTGATTCCATATGTCTGGAGTGGGGACTGGCAATCTGCACTCCTAACAGTTTCCCAGGTAACACTGATGTCACTGGTACAGGAAAGATGCTTTGAGAAACAATAGAATAGGATGACTTGGACAGGTACCCTTACCCACCTGATTTTAGTGTTCTCATTTGTAAACACAAGAGTCGTATTTTATCCCCTCGGAAAGTTTGTTCCCTCCTACCAAAAAATAATGAAGGATTATCTTTAAAATGGTTTTATTATCTCTTTGTACCAGAACCTTATTTCAATTGTGGTTCCTTTCTTTGTGAGCATGCAACAGGGTTGAAACTAACCTGCAGTGTCTTTTATTGGAAAGAATACATTGTTGTTGTCTTAGCATTTCTACAACGTATTTTTCCTGAGGAAAAGCATTCTCATTTTTTTTCTCTCTCTGTACTTCTTTTGAAAGTGGAGGGAAATGGGAAAGCTTGCCCTCCAAATAACCCTGAAGTCCTGGGAGATGCCGTTGAAAAACCATTTGTTACATGATGACCTTTGCTTTACCATCTTATTCAAATGAGGTAGTTTGAAAGAAACCTGTTTCCTGCCCACTCTAATAAAATTTATGGGTTTCCAGGTTGCATTCCATACATTTTAGCAAATCCTGATATTCCCATGTGTCTGTCATCTTCCTCCAAGTTCTCTAATACATTATAAAATGGGAATTTACATTAAAGAGAAAAATTCTCCATCAATAATTCATGCCTTCTATTGCTTGATCCGTATCAAGTGAATTCCTGCCAGTTCCTTTTTTTCTCTCACCGGAATGAACATAATGTATAATAAATTCTGAAATTTACTAATTTGTTAGAAAATTATAAGCATAGATTTGAGAATTCAGGCACATTAATATTTCCATGTCAACTCAATTATTTGGGCACTATGTAAATAAACCAGTAAGTTTTCCAGCAATCTTCATCACATCTGTGTATTTTCAAATTAATGGTATAAATCTGTGTTATCCTGTTTTTTATTACATTCAAACAAGGAAAAAGGTTCTAGATCCACCTACATTTTAAAAGATTTTTTAAAATATTGCAGATATTTTTCTTTATCTTTGATCTTAAAGTGTCAGTGAACAGATAAATCAAATCACACTTTTTGTGATGAATAGAGAGGCATCAACTGCCTTTTAATTAATGAGCTTGTGTTTTTTTTCGCAGAGGATTCTATATGTTAAAAGATGGTTCTGAATGAGCTTTAGTGATTGATTGTTTACCATAATCTTTCCTGTGCTAACTAATGAGTCACAGAAGCCATTACTGGGAAGTCAATACAATTTGATTGTGTCAAAATAAATTTCATTAGACTTATATTCTACCTTCAGGGTTGCCAAAGACTGATTACTAATTTAGTAGAGGTTGGCCTTTCTTAGAAGCAATTTCCTAATAACCACCAATATAATCTAGCCTCTAGGCATCTAAATCCAGAGCCCATTTTTTTTTATTGATGGTAACACCACTGCGGGATTTGCTCACTTTGTTCCCCTTTATAATTTCCTTCAAGGGAGAAAAAACCCCCAAAACTACTATCCATATATATATATATGGATATATGAGAGTGATGGTGAGAGTTAACTACATACATATATATATACATACACACATATATATATACGTATATATATATATTCCTATATTCCTAACCACTGAAAAATGAGTGTATATAAATGCATAAACACACTTTTATCAGAATACAGCATACATAAAGTACACTAACCTTAAGTATATAGATTTATTTTTTTATACATGTAAACTCTCGAGTACCCATCACTCAGATGAAGATACGGAACATGTCTGTAATCCCATGCCCTTTCCAGTCAATATCCATGACTTTCTACACCTAGGTAACCCACTTTCCAACTTCCATTGCTGTCACTTAGTTTTGCCTGTTCTTTATATTCATATAAATGCTATCAGACAGGTATCATTTTGCATCTGATTTCTTTCATACAGTCTAATATCTGTGAGATTGATCCACATTGTTGCATGTATGAGTAGTTTGTTTTCACTGGCAAATAGTATTCTGCTGTATTAATGTATTACAATTTCATTGTCCACTCTTAGTTGATGGACACTGAGGTTGTTTTCAGTCTCTGGCTGTGAGATTATGTGGTTATGAATGTCCCTGCACATGCCATTCGAACACCTTTAAGGTCCTCTATTATTCACCTACCAGGGCACTGGTGAAATGGCTTGTCCAGAGGCCTTTCTATATTTTCCTTTTTTTAATCCACCTGCACGTGGCTCTGACAAGATGTTTGTTTATATGTATAAACAACGTCTATATATAACCAAGGTCTTCGGAGGCACTTTGAAAGGAAAGGGAGTCGACAGTGAGAATATCACCAATATGTTCCCACTTAATTCCCACAACCAGTCTAACTAGGGACTATCTAGAGCAGATTCATGGCAAGACAATTTGAGAGTCACAAGAGACATCGAAAGACAGACCCGGCACCTTCCGGCAAATGTGACATTATACATACAGGTAAGACCCAGAGAGGTTTAGTGATTTTTATAAAGTTACATAGCTAGTGAAAGGCCTTAGTTGTGATCCTAGGACCTAGTAGAATTTGGATTAGAACCCAAGTTCTTGTGATGTTCAGGGCACTCTGCGCAAAGGTACCTGGCCAATGGGATGAGAGTGATGGTGAGAGTTAACCAGTGATTGCAAGTTAAATACGAGTTGAGAAATCCAGGCAGATTCTTTTCACATTGACTGCTCCCCACTCTGATGGACACAGTTGGCTACTCCTCTGGTGGTATCTTGGCAGGAAAGCATTGAATGGGTCCTAATCGTTGAAGGTGAAGGCAGAACTGTTTCATGGATAAAACAATTAGAGGAATAGTCCTAGACAGTGAGAGAAGCAGTCAACTCCGTTCGATGTCAGCCTTTTCCCTTTCCATTCAGCACAGTGAATCAAAAAGCAGTTTCTTTGGAGGTAAGCAGTCAGCTAAACTGTCTGGGGTTTACAAAGGCCCAAGATTCATGTCTACACAATCAACCCTGTACAGTTGTACCACCAGTCCCTACTAAAGCAAACCCCTCCTTCCCTGACACCCTCTAAGACTGCTTATTACCCCCATGTGAGTAATTTTCCCCTTCCAGTCTCCCTTGAATGCTGGCATTTTCCATGTCATAAACAAATTTAGAATGGGCAAGAAAGCAAGAACACAATATGATTTCTTTCTCTCACCTGCCATGATACAATTGTGGGGGCTGAGTAGGAATTAGAAAGGGATATTGCTGAGTCTTACTGAGGACTCAATTCAGTTTGTATTGAGTTAATCTCTTTTGTCTTTCTGTTGATAGATTCTCATGCCAGGTTCTACGATAGGGACTAGAAATAAACCAAGGCAGACGGAAAATAGAAGGGCTAGCAGAAATGAATTCAGCTCACCGCTATTCTGTAATTAAGTCACAAATCCCTTCTCTCAATTTTAACAGAATAAATTGAGCAAACGTTTACTGGACACCTATTAGGTTCCATGGATACAGAGATAGCCACAGTCTCTGTCACCAAGAAAGTTTCTATTTAAAAGGACACTTGAGACAACGCATCTTTTGTTTCTCTGTTCATTCACTCAATAACGGATGTTGAGTTTCTAAACACTTCCAAACACTGTGCTAGGCACTCAGCATGCATAAATGAGTAACTTTGGCCTCATGGTCTAGAACAATGATCATATAAGATATAATAATAGACTAACAGAATAACAATGGTAGTAAAAGCTTACTTTACAAATATTAGCCCCATTTGGCATACAAGAATGAAGCTTTTATGTTCTCCTTGTGATAAAACAAATATTATCGATTTTGGTAAGTCCTAAATTGATAAATATTATCAAATAAATATTAATCACATATTTATTAGTGAATAAATCAAATATATATTAATGAATACATAAATAATAATCATTTAAAATGATCAATAATCAAATTACTACATGCCCAACAATGTGCCTTTTACATCTAAGTTCTTTATTTAGTCCTTAAAAGATCACTCTGAGCTAGCTGTTAGACCCAATTTGCAGAATATAAAAATGAGATTCACAGAGATAAAGAGCTTTACTGAGGTCACACAGCACAACCAGTGGAAGTAGAGCCAGAGATTTGAATGAATGGAGGTCCCTCTGCATCCAAAGTCGGAGATCTTAACATCAACTCCGTAGAGGTGCCTTAACAATTCACTGGAGGGAGTGTATGTGTTGGCAGAGAAAAGTCCACCTAGTTGGTGGTGGAACTGGGAATTAGTTCCTAGAGGAAAAGCACTTTGAGAGAGTCCCTATTTGGTCATCTCCGAGGCAATCAGTTGGAAGGAAGCTTGCCTGACAGAGCAAAGTATAACGCTGATTATCCACACTCAGTAAAGAACTGAGTGATCAATTTGTTTTTTGGTGTGAATTTAGTCTTAATTAAACTTGTATTCATTTCTATATGGCCCCCACCACTGTTCTACCCTCAGGTACAAGTTTAAAGAAAAGCAATGCAAGACTGTATGGCTGATTCCAGCCCTTCTGTCTGTTAGGAGTGGGTGGTAGGGAGAGTTTGGCTTCATGAAGTCAGTCAGGAATCCAGACTTCTCCCATCTCATCAAATTCATGAGAGCCTTATTAATAATTGACTGGTTCCCAAAACAAGCCAAGGTGAATAAACTAGCTGATTTTAAAAGAACTACTTACTTAGGTAAGACAAATTCCAGAGACGGTCAGCACCTTTTGGCCTCCAAACCAAGCTGGCTGACCCAGACTGGTCGCATTCGTAAAAAAATACATGTATTATATTAGTGACCTTTGGACACTTACGAGTAGGCACATTCAGCCTATAGAGAAATTGGTTTTTTGGAATTCTTTATTCCACAGTCATCAGAATCTTCAAGAATGCAAATAATCACAAGAGAGAATACAGTGAGGCATGGTGGGATGAATAATCTGTTTGCATATGCTGGTTGGCTGCATCCTATAATCAAGCTCTGACCCAACCAAAAACCTGAATTGCATCTTAGAAAGGAAGTCACCAGTGACCCTCAATTTGGAATCCAAATGACATTCAAGCTTTGGACTCTACCATTCTGTGGCATTAGCTACTGCTTACCCAAGGTGTCAGATAGAACTGTAGGTTATAAGGGACAGAAACTAACTCCCCAGGAAGTTACAGTGGAAAATGAAATGGGATTGTATGCATGATATCTCACAGAGTCAAAAGAAGGCAAGAGGCTGGGACAAGAAGTAGAATAAGAGATAAGACCCTTGCAGGAACCACTGGGCCATATGGCATGGGGCTGCCTTGGAAGCAACTGAGATGTCTGTCTTTGTGTCCCACTACTCAAGATATAAGGACAGGAGTGAAGAGGTGTCTGACCTTGATTGGATTACATGGCTGTTACTTCAGGGGGCAAGTCAGACACAATGTGGGTGAGGTTGTTCCCATAGAAAAGTCAGTACATGGTGAGGAAATGGGAGTGGGAAGTGGCCTGCTAAAGCAATGTCCAATGTCTTCCATGTCCTCGGTTTTGAATTTCTTTCTTCCCCCGGTATAACACCATCTTAATTTTGCTCTTACCTTTCCACCCATTTCTTCCTTCACCCCTCTGTTATGAGTTTCTTGAGAACAGAAAATGCGTTTTATTCAATTTTGTCTTCTTTAGCACCCAGCATAATGCCTGGAATGTATCAGGCACTAAATTTTTGGTTGAATAAAAGAGTGAGTGAATGAATAAATTTTTGACACACATAGTCCCTACTCATAAAAAATTTAAACTGTCCAAAGGCAAAGAAAAAGGAGCCAAGAGACTGATATAGGTGATAGAAGTATATACAGCCTATAATGCAGGCAAAAAAGAAGAAGATGGTAATTCACAGTGACAGAGGTGATGCTCTCAGGAAAGCCTGCACCCAGGACTTGACAGTCTTGAGGATTACCAGGTGACCAAAGAGGAGAGGATCTCTCCAGCAGCATGCACCAAATCACAGATATGCAACTAAGGTGGTGCAGTCACAAACTGCAAGTGGTTTGGTCCAGCTACAGTTGAGAATGCTGGAAAGGAATTAGAGAGAGGTGAAACTGAAGACGGGTAGTAAAGGGAGATTTTGGAGGTCTTTAGAAGGAGTTTGTAGATAGCCCTTCCAAGAAGGGGAGTAACCCAATCATATATGCATTTTAGATAGCAAAACTTGAGATGAGCCAGATTGGAAGGATGGGCAATAAGGAATTAAGGATCAGTTTGCAGGTTGGGTGTACATTTGCGTATTTTCCCAGGTATCTTGCTGTTTCCTTCCCAGCTTCTTCTTCTGCTTATGTGGACTCTTCATTGAAAAATTATTTTATAAAAATTTGATTATTTGAATAATATAAGTATGTATACAGGTAAGGTTTATTTCCCATTTAAACATATGCTCAATCGTAGGTGTCTACCTGAAAGGATCTGCTGCCAACAATTTGTTGTGGCATCTCCTGTTTTCCCTATGTATTTGCATATACATGCATGTTGTTTTACGTGCTGTCATTTTCCACGTGATTTTGCTTACTTAACATAGTGTCTTGAATGTCTTTTTGTTTTTTGTGTAGAGTGAGCTGATTATTCATAACTGTGTAAGCCTCTGTAGTGTGGCTATGTATTAGTTTATCTATCTAGCCATTCCCTTAGAAATCCATGGATTACAGCCAGTTTCCACTATTACAGCCACTGTTACAATTCATTTTGGGCTTGCCTCCCTTTGAGCTTATGAATGTTTCCCAGGATAACCTCTAAGAAGGGTAATTACTGGATAGAAAATTATGCCCACATATAATTTTAATAGATTTTGCCAACTTGTTCTACAGCACTGCCTCAGTTTACACTCCCACCAACAGTGCATGAGTGGCTTAGTTGAAGTCTGTCAACTGTTCCTCCTCCTCTGGGAATCAGTCCTTGCTTCCTCACCCCAGTCCATGAAGACCACCCATCTCATTTTTTTCTGCTACTTACCTAATAACTAATTAATTCTGTCTTGTATTCTACTGATTCTATAAGGTTTTCTCTTCTTTACTAATTAAACTGTAAACTTACCTTGAAATGGCATTGTTCTATTCATGTTTACACATTTGAGTGTCTAAGTTACCACAAATAGAACTAACCCAGTAGTTATGAGGTAACACTGTGAAGGCAGAAATTCATCTGGATTTCTGAATCTTAGGAAACTACCAAACTCAGAATGCCAGCTGGCATCACAAGGGTTGACAAAGCATTACTGTTCTCATACTTCAAAGGAATAAGAATTCATAGCTATTCAAGTGGAACAAACTTCTCTCCATTTTCCTATATACTGACCAGTCACACCTCCTCCACTCCTCTTGTCTGATAATGGGGTGATAAATGCTAGAACAATAACATCAGTTTCTTAATGGCTGAGGAATACACAAGAAATGGTTGCCTGTTCTTCTTTGGGTGTTCTATGGTATGCATTGCTAGTGTATTGACTTAGGCTTGCAAAGTTAAATTAGGTTTTCTTCTCTCCTAAATCTATGTCCACAGAACAGACTCCAAGTCTGAGACTGGACCACGCTCAGTAGTAAAATGAGGCCCAATAAATGCGCCAACCTTACCAATCACTTAGAAGCTCCAACCACTGTGAAAAGTAGTTAATAATGGAGTAGAGGATCTCCCTCTTGAAGAGCAAAGGGTGATAGCATTCTAAGAATTGCGCATTCACTTTTTTCCTAGTTTAGTAACTTCCCATCATCGTTGCTTAAATGCCAGTATATAGTATCAAGAGAAAAATATTACCCTTGTGAAGCCAAAGGACTCATCAAGAGAAAGCAATAAAGCATTGAAGCTTATTTAGGATGAATATATTTGGACCAGGCTGTATGGATCACAGAAACCTCTTCTACTTGTATAGCTGTGTGGTGGGAAGGGGCTGAGGGCAGGGGAAGAAGGGAGGAGGAAGCCAACGTCTGTCTTTTTCAAAATGATATATCTTGCATGACAAACAAAAGACAATGTACCTTCAGAAATTTCTGACCATTTTAAACTTGTTAGAGCCAAGATCAGCACATCATATTTAACAATTCCAATATGCTTAATATGTTTAATATACAAGGGGACCACCAATATTCTAAAAGGCTATAATCAAAAATGATATAGGGAATTAGCAAGGGTAGTTTTCAAACTATATAGATGCACAAGAAAGTAACAAAGTCTGAATTCAGATATCTGGATACATGTATGCATGTGTGTGCGTGTCTATATATATATTCATTTTAAGAAAAATCTCAAGTCCCTGACAATTAATGGAAGAAGGAAGTTCAATCTTTCCGTTGGCTTACAAAGTTGGCTAAACTGAACTTTTATGTTAACTTTCTATAACTTGAATGTTTATTCATGGTCTTCATCGAGTAACTGGAATGATGGTAAAGGTGGTGAGCATTGGAGTTTACAGTTGAGATGTTCAAATATGCAGACCCAATCTTTCTCTGCTGCATCCTTGAAACACCACATCTGCAACCAGAGAAAACCCAGTCTTTGGGAGACTCAGTCAGCACTCCAATGGTCATATGGCTTGGTGCCAGGCATGACAATTCACAATTCATTTCCTCCCATGGAACACATTCATGCATAAAATATGTCCTTCACAGCAGCTATAGAGAAAATGAACAACTCTACTTAAAATGATCAAAACCACAAACAAAACACTAAAGGAAATAGAGAATGTAATCAGAACCATTTATCATCAGGTCCTCCAAAATGTGAACCATATTAAAGCATTATCATGAGGGTAAAATTGAGAATACTTAGGAAAAATGGGTAAGTTAAAGGCTACTCACCTTAATGTCATTTCTGAATTCTTGTGAGCCTCTAACATTAAAGCATATAGTATTCAATACCTGTCAATTTTTAAAAAAATTGTTGAGTTTACTATAACATTCACTTTTCATTAAAATATTTACCATTAAGAACTCATTAAATATTTACCATTTAAGAACTCTAGTCTTATCTATGGAGAGTAAAAATAATCAGCCCAAATGCCATGAACTCAAATCCTGGACAATAAATTTTGTCTTCTTTGCTTACTGTTACCAGTGATTAGCAGATTAGCAGTTATACCAATTATTACCAGTTATTATCACTTGTTACATGACAGTTAATGAACAGCCATAATTTTACACAAAGGGGCACTTCTTAGTATCTTTCCAACTACTAAAGTATTGTCTGAAGGAGACATGTTAGTAAGAATGTAAATAATTTCATTGGTTCATTGAAAGATGCTAATTACATATGTGATACTGGTATGTTTGATCCTTAGGATTTTAATATAGAATAGTAGGATATTCTGATTCCTTTTGGATTAGGAAAGAGTTTTATTTCTAAGCTGTAATATTGACTGCATTGAGCCCCAAACATAAAGCCCTGATGACATTGACTATCAAATGCATTGTCTATTTCAAAATAGCTAGGATAATTTTGAAAGTTCTCACTACAAAGAAATGATAAATATATGAGGTGATGAATATGCTAGTTAGACTGAATTGATCATTCCAAAATGTAGTCATGTGTAAAATATCACATTGTACCCTACAAGTATATTCAATTATTATTTGTCAATTAAAAACAAAATAAAACTTTATTTAATTGGTTGTTGGAGAAGTCTTATTTTTGTACTTTTATTTTAGGTTCAGGGGTACATGTGCAGGTTTGTTATACAGGTAATTGCATGTCAGGGGGTTTGGTGTACAGCTTATTTCATCACTCAGGTAATAAGGCACAGTACACAAGTATTTTTCAATTCTCACCCTTCTTCTACCCCCTACCCTCAAGTAGGCCCTAGTGTCCTTTATTCCCTTCTTTGTGTCCATATGTACTCAATGTTTAGCTCCCACCTGTAAGTGAGAGCATGTTGTACTTGATTTTCTCTTCCTGTGTTAGTTTGCTTAGGATAATGGCCTTCAGCTTCATCTATGTCACTGCAAAAGATTGTATCTCATTCTCTTTCATGGTTGCATAGTATTCCATGGTATCTATGTACCACATTCTTTAAAATCTAATCTACCATTGATGGGCATTTAGGTTGATTCCATTGCTATTGTAAATAGTTCTGCAATGAACATGTGCATGTGTCCCCATGGTAGAATAATGTATATTCCTTTGGGTATGTAGCCAGAAATGAGATTACTGTGTCAAATGGTAATTCTGTTTTAAGTTCTTTGAGAAATTGCCAAGCTGCTTTCTACAATGGCTGAACTAATTTACACTCCCACCAGCAGTGTATAAGAATTTCCTTTTCTTTGCAATCTCACAAGCTTCTGATATTTTTTGACTTTTTATAATAGGCATTCTTACTGATGTGAAATTGTATCCTATGTAGTTTCTATTTGCATTTCTCTAATGATTAGTGATGTTGAGCAGTTTTTCATATGCTTGTTGGCTACATGCACATCTTTACAAAGTGTCTGCTCATGTTTTTTGCCCACTTTTTAATGGGCTTATTAGTTTTCTACTTGTTAATTTAACCTCCTTAAAGATTCTAGATATTAGACTTCTGTCAGATACAGTTTGCAAATATTTTCGCCCATTCTGTAGGTTGTCCGACTCTGTTGATAGTTTCTTTTGCTGTAGAGAAACTCACTTGTTTAATTGTCAATTTTTATCCCATTTGTCCATTTTTGTTTTTGTCAGAATTGCTTTTAGCATCTTTGTCATGCAATCTTTGCCAAGTCCTATGTCCAGAATGATACTTTCTGGGTTATATTCCAGCGATTTAATAGTTTTAGATTTTATGTTTAAAAGTCTTTAATCCAAGTCTTTTTTTCTCTCTCTTTTGACACGGAGTCTTGCTTTGTTGCCCAGGCTGGAGTACAGTGGCAGGATCTCAGCTCACTGCAAATTCTGCCTCCTGGGTTCAACTGATTCTCGTGCCTCAGCCCCCTTCATAGCTGGGATACAGGCACACACCACCACACCCAGCTAATTTTTGTATTTTTAGTAGAGACAGAGTTTCACCATGATGGCCAGGCTGTTCTCGAACTCCTGGCCTCAGGTGATCTGCCCACCTTGGCCTCTCAAAGTGCTGGGATTACAGGCCTAAGCCACCATGTCTGGCCATTATATATAGTGGAAAGAAGAGGTCTAATATCAATCTACTGCATACAGCTGCTTTTATTGAATAGGGAGTCCTTTCCCCATTACTTGTTTTTGTCAGCTTTGTTGAAGATCATCTGGTCATAGGTGTGTGGTCTTATTTCTGGGCTATTCTGTTCCATTGGTCTATGTGCCTGTTTTCTGTACCCCTACCATGCTGTTTTAGTTACTGCAGCCATTTAGTATAGTTTGAAGTCAGGAAATGTAATACCTCCAGCTTCGTTCCTTTTGCTTAGGATTATCATGGCTATTTGTGTTTTTTGTTTTTTGTTTGGTTCCATAAGAATTTTAAAATAGTATTTTTTTTTAATTCTAGAGAATATCATTGATAATTTAATAGAAATAGCATTGAATTATTAAATTGTTTTGGGCAGTATTGCCATTTTAACAATATTGATTCTTCCTATCCATGACCAGAGAATATTGCTCCCTTTGTGTCATCTATGATTTCTTTGAGCAGTGTTTTGTAATTCTCATTGTAGAGCTCTTTCATCTCTCTAGTTTAGCTGTACTCCTAGATATTTTATTCTTTCCATGGCTATTATGAATGGAGTTGCATTCTTGATTTGGCTTTCAGCTTGGATGTTGTTGGTGTATAGGAATGCAACTGATTTTTGTATTTATTTTTGTATCCTAAAACTTTGCTGCAGTTGTTTATCAGATCAGGGAGCTTTTGGGCAGACACTTTGGGGTTTTCCAGGTATAGTGTTATACTGACTGCAAACAAAAACAGTTTGCCTTCCTTTCCTCCTGTTTTGATGCCTTTTATTTATTTATTTTGCCTGATTGCTCTGACTAGGACTTCCAGTACTATGCTGAATAGGAGTGGCAAGAAGGGCATCAGTATCTTGTTCTGGTTTGTAAGGGGAATGGTTCCAGCTTTTGTCTATTCAGTATGATGATGCCTGTGGGTTTTTCATAGATGGCTTATCTATTTTGAGGTATGTTCCTTCAATGCCTAGTGTTGAGAGTTTTTACTATGAAGGGATGTTGAATTTTACTGAAAGCCTTTTTCTGCATCTATTGAAATGATCGTGTGGTTTTGGGTTCAGTTCTATTTATATGATTAATCACATTTATTGGTAGGAATGTATCGAAGCAACCTTGCATCCCAGGGATAAAGTCTACTCGAGCATGGTGGACTAGCTTTTTGATATGCTTCCAGAATTGGTTTGCTGTATTTTGCTGAAGATTTTTGCATCTGTGTTCATCAAGGCTATTGGGCTGAAGTTTTCCTTTTTTGTTGTGTCTCTCAGTTTTGGTAGCAGGATGATGCTGGCCACACAGAATAAATGAGAGAGGAGTCTCTCTTCCTCAATGTTTTTGAATAGTTTCAGCGAGAATGGCACCAGATCTTCTTTGTACCACTTGTAAAATTTGGCTGTGAATCCATCTGGTCCTGGGCTTTTTCTGCTTGGAGGCTTTTTACTACTATTGAAGACCTTACATAGGAGGTAGATATGTGAACTTTCCCATAAAAATAATTAGAATTTATTATTCTTTATTATTACATCTAGCTTCAAACTAGATGTAAATTCCCAAAATAGTTCAATCTTAAAAGTTATGAAAATTAAAAATCTCACCAATCCAGTAAGTTTTTGATGAAATGATGGTATCAAATAAGTTACAACCTAGATTATAGGATATATTAATTGAATTAGTCCATTCTCATACTGCTATAAAAACATATCTGAAGTCCCATAATTTATTTTAAAAAAAGAGAATTAATTGGCTCATGGTTCTGTGGGCTGTACAGGCTTCTGCTGCTGTGGCGGTCTCAGTAAACTTACCCTCATGGCAGAAGGTGAAGCAGAAGCCAGCCCATCTTCATATGGCTGGAAGGAGAGAGAGAGAAGGGGGAGGTGTCATACACTTTCAAACAACCAAGTCTTGTGAGAACTCTATCACAAGAACAGCAAAGGAGAAGTCCACCCCTATGATTCAATAACCTTACAACTAGCCCCTCTTCCAACACTGGGAATTACAATTTGAAATGAGATTTGGGTAGGTACACAGAGCCAGACTGTACCATTAATTATATTAATCTTCAACTAACTCAGCATTCATGAAGTTCTAATCATGATTACATATACCATGGACATGCAAACAAATGTTTTAAGTGCTTAAAACAAGTTTGAAATGAAAATATTCCTCCAAGAATCTCAATTATGCTATCTTTTCACTTAGAAAATCAAATCCTTTCCTATGGAAAACGTGAAAGCAAATTTTAATATAAACTTGTTATGAAAATTATGAAAAACTAGGATCCAAACTAATGATACTTCAGTATACTTTTAATATAATTAAACAGCTTTCATTAAAGAGTTTTCAGTAACTTTAGAGATAACATGCAATTAAAACAAACAAACATATTGTGGCTGGGCATGGTGGATCATGCCTGCAATCCCAACACTTCGGGAGGCTGAGAAGCACTGCCTGAGCCCAGGTGTTTGAGATTAGCCAGGGCGATATAGCGAGACCCTGTCTCTACAAAATATTTAAAATTAAAAAATTAACTGGGCATGGTTATGCATACCTGTGTTCCCAGCTACATGAGAGACTGACATGAGCAGATCATCTGAACCCAGGAGGTTAAGACTGCAGTGAGCCTTGATTGCACCGCTGCACTCCAGAGTAGGTAAGAGTGAAACTCTATTTCAAAAAAAAATAAAAAGAAAAGAAAAGAAGAGAAAAAACGTCATGTCACTTCCATTCCCCAAAGCCTTTAATAAGCTTTAAGAATCAGGTAAATCAAGTAAACTCTACTCCTTTGTTCTTCATTCAAATCTTTTTATTCTAATCATACTCTTTTAAACATTTATCCTTTATGTCAATATTTCATTCAAACTAGCCTAAATATTCTTTCGTAGTTCCAGGAACTATATTTTACTCATATCTCTTTATTTCTAGGCCCTAGCACAGTACTTAGCACAGAGAACCTAGTCTGAGAACTGATCTAAAATCCTCCATACCTCTGCTCAGATATTTATTCAATCCAGAATTCAATTTTTCTCCTCCTTCTCCTATTGAAGATTAAATAGATACTGACTCCTGAAGGTTCCCACAGTCTTCATTCACTGTGCTCCCTCAGCATTTTACCTGCACTGCTAGTATAATATATACTCTAGTCTGCTTTACGATTAATTATGTACATGTCTTGATTCCCTCATTAAAATATAAGTGCTATGAGCTCAGAGATTGCTTCATTTCTCTTTACATCCCCTGCCTGTAGAGCTCCTGCATATCACTGATGGGTGAATCTTTTCATTTGCTCAAGTCTTCCATTTCTGAATGCGCTTTTCCCCAGGTGTGAAAAACAGATTCACTGGCCAGGGTCTGGCCTTTGTAGGTTGAAGCTGTTTCCCTTCTCATAGCTTTGAATGTTAAATTTGAACATATCAGTAATAGACTTGGGTCATTCTGTTCCTTTATTTCTGTCCTTGGAGTTAGGATTTTGGAATGTAGCATACTAGTTTATATCAATTTCCTTGAAAATTTAAACAAAGATATGAAATAGCCATCTCATGTCATACTAGATATGGCACAACTTGTTGCTGTAATTATCTGTCCTCTGATAAATTAGCCTAATTAAGTACATCTGAACAGTGGGAGGAGGGTAGAGGTATGGGCTTGCCTCTTTTCAGATTTTTCAGGGAAAAGACAAAACAGGCACAGACCCACAAAGAAACTGCCACGTTTTCTCCCCTGATCTGTTATGGGGACTCAAGCACCCAAGGGTCACGGTCATCCTGTAGTTCCAAATGTTTAGTCTTAAAACACAAAGTAAACTCTCTGAAGTTTCCTCATAAGTAACTGGGAATAAGCATTGAGCACCTACTCCTTAATTTTAACAGGACTCCAGGCCAGAAAAACAAAACATGATGCTTTTGACTGCAAAAAACAAAGTGCCCATTAATACCACTTCTACATGTATATCACAGCAGTGATAGCTAATAAACCACTTATGAAATAAAAGAAATGGGGTTTGAAGATGGTATTTTAACCAAAGTGTATAAATTTTTCAGAGGCTTGTGTCTGAAAACCTGATATTTAGAGGATCCATTCACAAACATGCTACCTGCATCTCTGCCCATAGGCAAACATCACCAATCAGTTATGGCATCAGATCTCTTCTGCACTCTACCAAGAGGTCATTGATAAGAAGTAATATTTTCCCATGTAAAGTTAGGCAACCATCCCACAACAGAACAAACATGCAGCTAACAGATCCCTGGTTCTCACTGCATGTTCGGTTTTATGCAACCAACTGTTTTTCCCTGGTCACTGGTGAATTCAGAGCCTTCCACGACATCACAGTCTCGAAGGGAAGACAGATTCGATAATAATTTGTTTCAATACCAAGGAGAAAAATACGTTCAGTAGCAGAGGCACTAAAGTAGGGTGCTTAGTCAAGTCTATGGCAGAGATAGTTATTGAGCAAATGAATGAGCAGGGAGGAGTTGAGCACAGAACAGAAGAAAAGGTATTCAAGTAGGAAGAAATGGCATGAGCAAAGCACTGACTATAACAGCATGAGATGTGTGTGTATGTTTGCACATGTGTGTGTTGTGTCTGAAGGAAGCATAATATAAAGGTAACAGTGTTTCTAGAGGGAGAAGTTCTGAAATGGTAAGTTGCTATAAACGGGGTTAGATAGATAATCCAAAAGCAGTTTGGGAAGACCTGATAGGAAATTTAACCTTATTTTCCACTTTCTCGGCCCCTGCTAAAATGTGAAACTCCATTGAGGGATTTTAAAGAGAGATGACAGAAATAGAGTGAGAGAGACACACACAGATTGTTAACTTCATGTTTAAGAGGCAAATAAGAGGAACTTGAGTTACAGATTGGAACCAAAGAGTGGAGGAAGCAGGAGAAAGAATCAGGTAAACTCAACTGTAGTTATAATTCACTTGGAGCCAAACCAGCAGCCATCCACGCATGATACAAATGGACTATGGTACCATTCACCCTCCTCTCTCTAATCTAAAACCATTCCCATTATAATCAGCCCTCTGCATAAAACAATAGGAAACCATAGTTAAAATGAGCATATCATGTGTATCTCATAGATATCTGGATAGACAGTGACAAGGCTTTGCAAAAAAGGGAGGCAAGAAAGAGCAACTTCAACCATTCCTAAATTTGTCTTGCTTCTTAGGTTAATTAACAAAACAAAGCTTGCCAGAACGAAGTGTAAAGTGAAAGGGAAGTGGTAAGATACAGGAAATACCTTCAAAACTGTTGCCCTTTGCTGGAACAATTGTATAGTTGAACTGTCATATCTATACTTGGGACTAGCCAATGAATTATTTTATTCAACAGATTTACCAGAAAACATTTAACATCTACCATGCACAATTGTGTCGTGTTAAACCCTATGATGTTATAAGATATGAGCCCTGCTCTCAAGGAAATTTTGCTTCAAGTGGGAGATGTACACACATAAAATTGATAGTGAAATTAAAAACAGTTATGTACTATATACCCCGCTTGATGTTTCATGGGGAGCTAATAAAAGAGGCTTCTCCTGGGGATACTTGAGAAAGTGAAACTGCGTTTCAAAAGACGGCAAGATTAAAATAGAAAGAAAAATCTTGGTGACAAGAGAGTTTAAAATAACTCCAAACTCCTTTCTGTATAAGAGGAAAAGACCAAGAAGGAAAGGTAGTAAGGGAGAAAGTAGCCCAGCGCTCACTGCACATCTGCCATGCAGAGGCATGACATTTTCTATATATTTTCAATTGATTTTAACAAACATCACCCCTACTTTACTAATGTGGAAACTCCATATAGACGTTAAATGTCTTGTCCAAGATCACACAACTGTAAATAACCAGGGCAGTGACAGAAGCCTGCAGTCATCTGTGTTTAAAACAGGGTTTCTCACCCTCCGCAAATTAAAGCCTGGGGTAGATATTTCTTTGTTGTGGGGGGCTGTCTTGTGCTCCCCACTAGATGCCAGTAGCACCCTCTCTGCTGTGAAAATCACAGCCAAAATTATCTCCAGAGATTCCCAAATGTCCCCCTGGAAATAAAATCATCCCTAGTTGATTACTACTGATTTAAAGTTTCTTCACATGAGAATGAAGTAGGAATGAATTTACATTGAACATGAATTCGGGAGACAGTGAAGATATTAACTTTGATGAATCATCAGATGCATATTGAAAGATGTCAAAAATGGTGACATATAAATTCCTGAGCACATCAGCCTTAAGAATTGGATTCAGAAAACAGGTAGAAATAGGATAAGTTAGGCAGCCATGCTCATAAGTCAAACCATGCCACACAACCAGTACTGTGAGCCTGGCAGCAACTATAGTCCAATGCTGGATGCCTCACCTTGCTCACCACCTCCTGCTGCTGGGAGGAGACACAGCCTGCTGCTGCTGGCAGCGAACTCCCGGAAAGGATACCAATGGACCAACAACAGGAGGGATTCTCCTCCACTGTCCTCTTTTCATAACTACCTCTGGGTTCAAGTTTATCTGATTGTAAAGCTTACGTCACATGTCTGAGTCCTTCCTAAAAGACTGAATAGGAAACTGGGATCTCCAATTTTAGGTTTCTACAGTAACAAGTGGGCTCTGAAACCTTGTAATAACAGAAAGGAGGAGTCACTGGAAAGTCAGAGAGAGAAAAGAGAGAGCAAGAGAGAAAGAAAAAAAGAGAGATGAAAAGATAAATATCCACTATAAGTTTTTACCAGAGACAACAAACAGTGTTAACTCTTTGAAGAATGGAAGGAGATGATAAATCATTTTTGTAAAAAAACAACATAAAATCTTTTACTCAGATGAATACTGAAGCTAAGAAAAGCTAAGAGGCCTATTATATCACAGTAGTGGAATATTGTGCGGCTTGTTTCTGTTACCAGTAGAGCTTGCTGGAAACGGGGAGCTGTCACTGCATCAAAGTAGAGTGTGCTCACCGGGAAACTATCCGAAAGGTTGGAAGGAGAATGATCATACGCAAGATTACTGGAGGACAGCTTCGGGCTTCCAGCACCCCTTAAATCTTCATTCCTGCAATCCAAGCCAGCTTCTCTCTGTCCCCCGACTTCCTCTTTTTAACTGCCAGGCAATTTCAACTGTCTAGGTGCTGTTAAAATAGAGTGACTACATTTCAGGAATGCCAGATGAATATCCAAACAGTCTTCAAAGGAATGTAGATTTATCTCTCATTTACATGATCCAGGAAGAAGTTTATAGCCCAATTTCCTAACCTCTTCTAGGGACAGAATCAAGACTGGGAGAACTAAAACGCTCGCCCACTGTGATCTACGAGATGAAGACTTGTCCAAAAGGAATACATCAAAGAGACCCGGTTGCTATTTCTGCATAAGTTCTGAAACAACGTGTTAACTTTATAATCAGTGCTTTCAAGTAAGTTACACCTTGAATTACTCAGAAAAAAAGACCTGACCTTGTAAAAGTTCTTTACTTTCAGCCAAGTTTCCCTGTTTACTTTTCTCTCTGGTTTCTGCTGCGCCTTGTTCCTTCCTGTGGCTAGTGAGTCAAAGACAAACCTGAACTGTGAAATTGGCCCTAAAGACCGGATAGGGCCTCCTTTCTTTTGCTTTTGGATGCAGAGAAGTCTTCTCTGGAAAGACGTTTTTTCACTTGTGATAACCAAAAAGTCCTTGTGACTTATTTCATGTGTCCACTAAAAAGTTGAAATTGATATATTGGTTGGTCCTTGTATCCAGATGCTCCCCAAAAGCAGTCTTCTTTCATTTAAAGAAAAAAAAGAGGGGGTAGATAATGAAGATAATGGATCAATCTAGAAATAGCAAAGGACTGATTCTACCAATAAGCTGTAGGAGACAGACATTTATTTCTCATTTCCTCAAGCAAAACCAATATATATTTGGTTGAAGCAACACAGCTGCCTGTTATTTTTCCCAAATGTTTTTTCTCTGCCTTGAAGTCAGTTATCTGAATGGATTAGGAGGAGAGAGAGAAATATCTTGTGATATAAATTTGGTTTTACCTCTCAACAATAATAAGCTATGTGGTTGAAAATTTCCCTATTATTCAGGTAAGTTTAAGGAGAAGTATATTATATGGATTATTTAGGGTGCTTTTAGCTATGAGTAATTAAAAAATGCCTACTGAAACTAGTGCAAGTGTGAAAATTTTTGTTATCCGACTCAATAGGAAATCTCAACATAGTATGTACCTTGGAGTTACTTGATTTAACAATTCAAAGACCCAGCGTTTTAATGTTCTTCCAGTCCAACATGCATGGGGATGGTTTCATTTCCAGGATGGTAGCAAGACAGCAGTTCAAGGTGATCAATACGGACCTGATATACTCCAGAGGAGAAGGGCTTGTCTGACTGTGGTCTTCCTGACAATATGCATAAACTTTTCATAGGCATTTCCCAATACAATTGTCTTTACTTCTTAATAGTATTAGATCACGTATCTGCTCTGCATGCTTGGACTCATGGTTCACAAATTAGACCATAATACTATGAGGCATTTTGCTCGTCACAATGTCTTGATACTCTATTGATATTTCACAGAGAATATCTGGGCTTCTAAATATCCAGGAATGCATGGCAGCCCTGCACAAGGAAGAATAGTAGCACCTAAAATGTCAAGAGACCTTTGCTGAAAATACTGCCCATGACCTAACCTGGCATTCCTTGGACAGGAAATGGTTTTATATTTCCTGTAAGCACATGAATGTAGAGCAGATACCTGAAAAAAAGAAAGATTTTTTTCTATTAAAGAAAAACAAGTTGGCAATGCATTCTGGAGAGGCGACAAGTAGTGTTCCGTACATTATGTTATCACCAACCAAGAAAGATGCTATGTATTCATTTATTAGTTTAATAGATTTTCTCATATTGAAAAAAAATATCTGGAATTCCTAGAGATTTAAATACCAATTAAGAGCCTGTTGTAATAACCTGGGTTTGAAATACATGAATATGAACCAAGACAGTGGCAGAAAAGATGGAGAAAAATGAGCAGATTTCAGAGCTATATTAGAGGAATATGGATAAATACACCTTGGGAAGAGACCAGATTTAGGGAATTTGGGTGAACTCTTGGTCTCTGGCAGTCTACAGCTATCCACTGCATCCCAACCACTTCCTTGGAGTCACTGAAAAATGACATCCTGCTTACTATCTTCCTCTCTGCTAATATGTCTGGCACCTCCTTAATGAAATCAATAACCACCAATACGGCATATTCAGTGTTGTAGCTTCTTCATTTTTTAACATCCTCATCTCCAATTTTCTTGTTTTCCATGATACTAGTTCCACTCATTTTCCATGTTTATAATTGGAAATAATTTAGTAATAACATTAATATATAAGCAATACATTACATTTTATTACTAATAGATGCACCATTTCCAAAATCAAAATTTAAAACTTTCCTATATTTCTAGCCTTCTAACTTTGGTATCTTGATTCTGACAATTATTCAACTCCATCAACTTTAACTTTTAATCTAATTACTGAACCTCTTTTTTCTGTACTATACCGCCGTGTACTCAATTTATGCCTTACCTAAATGAGATTTGATGGCCCATCACTAAAATTATACCCTTGCATACATCTTGCATTGACTTAGCAGCCATGATTAAATGCAAGTATTCATCTGCTTTTTATCTGAAACAGTGACCAAAAAATAGCATTATTTTGCTTCTGTGTTTGTGACTGATTGTAATAACTGTCAGGCCTCAATCTGAGTAATAACATTCTAGCTCAATAGTTTTTGCATGAAATGATTCAATGGATGATGACATCATTCACTGAGATAGTGCACACAAGAGAAGAAAGAGAATACAGTGGATTAAGAATCCAGGTTTCACATGTTAAATTTCATATGTTTTTAGGTTATCCACACAGAAATACTTTGTAGGGAGCTATACATTAAACTTGGAGTATGGAAGGAAGAGAGAGAGAAGAGATGGAAGAATTGCTGGAGAAATTCTTATGTAGAACCTGTATGAAAGCCACATGAGTGGACGAGATAAGAGACATTATAGCCTTTAGAGGCAGCTTTCCTGGTTTGAGGGCAATTTATTTTTGTTAAACTCTAAAAATTGTTCATTCATCTGCAAATGTTTATTAAGCAATTACATCTTTTAGGCACTCTTCTAGGCACTTGGAATATATACCTATAAATAAACAGAGTAAATAAATTTTACCTTGTTAAGTTTATATTCAAATGTAGAAGGACAAAAAATAAACATAATAAGTCAGTAAATTATACAGTATGTTGGTAAGTGATATGTACTATGGCAAAACAAAAAATAATTGAGTAGAAAAGGGGGGTGAGAGATGTGAAGGACAGTGGGGTAGAAATAGTAGAAAGAGAATGCTTTATAAAAGATGATGGTCGAGACAGATGGCATTGAGAAAATGAATTTCTTTCTTTCTTTTTCTTTTCTTTTTTTTTTTTTTTTGAGATGGAGTCTTGCTCTATTACCCAGGATGCAGTGCAATGGTGCAATCTTGGCTCACTGCAACTTTCAACTCTCAGGTTGAAGTGATTCTCCAGCCTCAGCCTCCGAAGTAGCTGGTATTATAGGTGTCTGCCACCACGCCAGGCTAATTTTTGCATTTGTTAGTAGAGACAGGGTGTCACCATTTTGGCCAGGCTTGTCTTGAACTCCTGACCTCAGGTGATGTGCCTGCCTTGGCCTCCCAAAGTGCTAGGATTACAGGTGCAACCCACCGCACCCAGCCAAAAATGAGTTTCAAGCACAGACTTAAAGAGAGAAAACTAATAAGCTATCTAAGTACATATTTGGTAGAAGAATGTTATAAGTGGAAGATCGGGTAAGCAAAGAGACCAAGGTTGGACTATCCCTGCTGTGTTTGCTGAATAGCAAGGGAGGTGGTGTGGCTGCAAAAAAGTGAGCAATGAGAGGAAGAGTCATAAGAGAGGAAGTTGCAACATGGGGAGAAGGAAAAAGGCAGTTTGGGGAGTAGGGGAGTAGCAGTAGAGTAATCTGACTTACATTTTATTAGAAGGATCTCTATAGCTACCATGTTGAGAATAAGTTTTGGGAAAAGCAAGGGGGGAAACAGGAGACTAATTGGGAGGCTATCACAGAAACCCTGCAGAGAGGTAATGATAATGGATTAGGCCAGGGTGGTATCTGTGAAGGTGTGGAGCACTATTCAGATTCTGAGTATATTTTGGAGATAAAGCCAACAGGTCTTTAAAATACTGGACACAGAGTGTGAGAGAAAGAGAGGAGTCAAATATAAAGGTTTTTTGGGCCTCTAATTTTTTAGCCTGAGGAAATGGAAAGACAGAGTTGTCATCAACTGAAATGGGGAAAGCTGAATCAGTTTCAGTGGAAAATCAGGAGTTCAATTTTGGTGTTTGAGATGACTCTTAGACACCTAAAGAGTGGTGTTGAGTATTTAATTCCAAACTGCATCTATAACATAGAGACCACTGGGATAAAAATAGTGTTTAAGGGCACAGGGATGGTTTCACTCCTGGTTGCAGGAAATACTCAATACTCAAAGCAGCTTCAGAGTGAATTGGCAGACCTTCAGTGCGCTGTGGCCTCTTCACATGAAGAAAAGAAAGGATACAGAGCTGGCAACAGTGCTGAGTGTAGGAAAATTAATTTCATCTTTAATTAATGCCAAACTCCTATTCTGGGAGGACATTGTGTGAAATAAAACTTGGACTCAAAATCCAGAATAACATCAATCCAACCAAGATGTACTCAAGCAGCTCCTATAACAGCATGGGGTGATGATAATGATGCAAATACAATCTTGGAAGTATTGTTTCAGAAGTGGTATCGGTTACTCAACATGCTTTTTAAACACAGTAACAAGCACTTTGTATGCATCAACTCATGAAATCTTTATGATACTTTAAGAGAAGTACTATTGCTATCTCCATTTTATAGATGAAGGAATTGAAGCCCCAGAGAAAGGAAGAAACTTGTCCATTCTAAAAAGCAATGGTCTAGGTAGGAGTCTAAGTTTCAACTCTTCTATAAGCTGTGTGACCTTGAGTAAGTCATGCCCCTCTTTAAGACTGATTTTATAGAATTATAATTCTATAAAATGAGTTACGTTGGCCAGTTGACCTTTAAAGACCCTCCATTTATAGTGTCTACATGTATTTCATTTTCTTAAGCCTTTATCTAGTTGTCCTGACACCAATTTCTATAATTAGTTATAACTGTATACTGGTGTATAATATCAACATTAGCAAAACCCAAATAAAGGTTTATTATAACTAGGTCTGTGTAAAATACTTAAATTTTATTTTATTAATCTTCACAATCAATGAATAGAATACAGTTGAAATGGTGCTACCAATTCTGGTTCTACTCTTAACTGGCCTGAACGCTTCCACTTTCTCCTTTCTTGGATTGTTTACTCTGGGAATATTTCATTAAGAAACCCAGATGCCATATAGCAAGGCAGTCCAAGCACCATGTGGAAAAGAACCAAGGGCCCCCAATTTCCAGCTCTAAGTCCACATTGAGATTCCAAATGACCCCAGTCTTTCTAGTGCCCAAGCTGATACCTCATGAAGAAATAAATAAAACCCGCTCCACCCAAATAATTATGTAATCAATTGGTATTTTAAATTTTGGAAATGGAATTCTATGCAGCCATTACAAAGAATGAGATTTTGTCATTTGAGAGAACATGGATGGAGCTGGAGGTCATTATCCTTAGTGAATTAACGCAGAAAAGAAAACCAAATACTACATATTCTCACTTACAAGTGAGAGCTAAATGATGACAGCACATGAACATATAAAGGGGAACAACAGGTGCCAGGGACTACCAGAGGGAGGAGGGTGGGAGGAGGGATAGGACAGGAAAAATAACAAATGGGTACTAGGCTTAACACCTGGGTGACAAAATAATCTGTACGACAAACCTCTGTGACACAAATTTACTTATGTAACAAGCCTGTACATGTACCCCTGAACTTAAAAGTTAAAAGGAAATAAATAAATCTAGGGGGTGCTTTGTTTCACAACAATCAATAACTGAAATAGTTACTACTAATACAGCCATTTTATAGATAAAGAAACTAAAACCTGAAGCTTAAGAGAGTGTAGTTAATTGTAGAGCACTATAGATTCCTTCCAAGGAAATGATAGATAAATACCTGAAGAGGGGTCTTTCACATTCCAGAATCCACACTGGAAAACACTCTAGCGAACTGCCTTTTACCTTATTTCCAAATTATCAGTCATATATTTCTGCAGCATTTTATTTTGAACACTATTTTCTCTTTTGAGGAGAGCCTCTAAGCTTTCATGGGCATTGCAAAAATCTGTTCACTTGAATTAATTCTAAAATCCTAGAAATATTTAACAAATAATGTGGACTAAATATATTCTGAGATAATTCATATGGATTACAATGAAGAGCCAGAAATCTGGAGGAACTTCCTCTCTCGGTGGGTTTCTTTAATTTCCTAAAGCCCGAGGCAGTTACATTCAGCATTTAAATGATCTTGTCCATCTTGCCAGCAGTGCCTTAGACACCTGTGCATTAAATTACTGCAATATTGCTTTCAATGTGCACTTAGCATTTCCAGATTTTTATCATCTAGAAAAAGGCACCAATACATCATGACTAAGTTCCAAGCAGATGGTGCCAAATTCTACTTACCTGACACTTCTTTTTTTGTGAAGCTAAAATAAAATACTTTCAGCAAAGGCAACCATATAAAATAATTAAAGGAAGAAAACAAATGAGCAGACACAGCAAAAATGAAAAATCAAAGTGCTTTACATTGAAATAAGCTGACACAGTGATTTAGAGAAGCCAATGTAAGGCCAGGTGCAGTAATCCAGTAAGCCTATAATCCCAGCACTTTGGGAGGCCGAGGTGGGCGGATCACCTGAGGTTGGGAGTTTGAGAACAGCCTGACCAACATGGAGAAACCAGGTCTTTACTAAAAATACAAAATAAGCTGGGTGTGGTGGCACATGCCTGTAATCCCAGCTGCTTGGGAGGCTGAGGCAGGAGAATCCTTTGAACCCAGGAGGCAGAGGTTGCGGTGAGCCGAGATTCTGCCATCCATTCCACTCTTCATGCTATACCCCTATGCCAACCCTACACTAAGTACCTGGTGCTTGTCAAAATAGCGTTTAAATGAAGATTTATACCATAATTGGTTACTTTTTCTGCAGATCATTGCTAAAAATTAGGGTGAATGGAAAATGTACTGGAGTGTTAGGTGAGGGTGGGTAAATATAATATATATATATATAGCCAAATGTAAATACAACACAATTTTTATATGAAACTGGTCAAAATCACTGTAGGAGAATAGAATGTCTATTTAATGTGTTATTCTTATGGTATCCCTAGCATTCTTCTAACTTAAAGGTAAAATGTCTGATTATTGGCTGAGTGTGGTGGCTCATGCCTGTAATCCCAACACTTTGGGAGGCCAAGGAGGGTGGATCACAAGGTTAGGAGTTCAGGACCAGCCTGGCCAATAAGGTGAAACCCTGTCTCTACTAAAAACACACAAAAAACTAGCTGGGCGTGGTGGCACATGCCTGTAGTCCTAGCTACCCAGGAGGCTGAGGCAGGAGAATCACTTCAACCCCGGAGGCAGAGGTTGCAGTGAGCCTAGATTACACCACTGCACTCCAGCCTGGGCAACAGAGGAAGACTCCATCTCAAAAAGATAAATAAATACAAATAAAAGCTTGATTGCTGTTTCCACATTAGGTGGTGTTCATTTATGTAGTGCTTTATTATTTACAAGGTGCGATTATATATGACACTCTATTTGGTCCTTATAACAACCACCATATACAAATTCATAAATAAAAACAAGGAGTTCATTCAAGACTAAAATATCACAACTTCAGGTTGAAATCCTTGACCCTGAGTTTCTTTAATAAAAGGATGGGTGAATTATTTTTTAAATGTTTAATTGATTATTATGACATATACCTGTTCTAAACTGGTATTCCCTCCCATGTAAAATATAAAATGAGCTTTATTTAAAAAATGACTTAAAATATTCTTCATAGAGCCAATGACAAATTATTTAAGGAGTTATAATACCTAATGTCTGTCCACTATAAAACCATTCAGCACTTCTGTTAATAAGAGTCCAGTAATGCCAAAGAAAGCAGATATCATATTGGAGACAATGCAGATAATGGCGATCAACACATGGCCATCGCTTGACATCATCCGCAGTCACTTCTCCAGCCTCTTTTGAGAACTTTACTTTTTAAATTCAACATATTTATTTGTGTTGAGGTATAACTGACACACAGTAAAATTCACAGATGCTAAATGTATAATTCTATCATTCCAGAAAGTTTTCTTGTACCCTTTTCCAGGCAACCCTCACTCTAGAGGCAACCAAGTTTCTATTATTATTTACTTACTTATTTGTAGATGTCTCACTCTGTTGCCAGGCTGGAATGCAGTGGCGCTATCTCGGCTCACTGCAACCTCCCAGATTCAAGCAATTCTTCTGCCTCAGTCTCCTGAGTAGCTGGGACCACAGGCACATGCCACCACACCCAACTTATTTTTGTATTTTTTTAGTAGAGACAGGGTTTCACCATGGTCTCGATCTCTTGACCTCGTGATCTGCCCGCCTCAGCTTCCCGAAGTTCTGGTATTACAAGCGTGAGCTACTGCGCCTGGCCCGATTTTCTATTATTTTTAAGCAAACACGTCTTTTGCCTGTCCCACAACTTTATAAGTGTAGTATTTTGTATGTGTGTGCTCCTGGCTTCTTTTGCTCAGCATAATGTTTTTGAGTCCCATTCCTGCTGTTGTAAGTGTAAGCAGTTTGTTCTTTCATGTAACTGAGTACTATTCCATGTGTAAATGCACCTGTTTCTTTATCCATTTCCCTGTTGATGGACATTTGAATTTTTTCTGGTTTTGTCTCATTTTAAGCACTATTTTTTCTTCTCTTGCGATGGCTCCACAAATTAAGAAATCTTTCGGCAATTCAGACATGATGCTATGTGCCTGTCATCCCAACTACTTGACAGGCTGAGGCAGGAGGATCATTTGAACTCAAGAGTTTGAGTCCAATCTTGGCAACATTGAGAGGCCCATCTCTAAAAATATAAACACATTTTTTTTTTATTTAAAAAAGATATCGGTCAGCAGATGCACATTTTGCTTTGTGTATATGTGTTCATGTGCATATTAAAGTGAAATTTACTTTGTGAATCAATGTAAGAATGTTAGATCCTTTGCTTTTGAAATATAAAATTAAGTTGGTCTGGCTCCCAGATTTCATAGTGATGGGGTAGACATAAGCGGGTAGAGGGAGACAGTCTGCTGAAAGAGCCTCCCAGGACTGAGAGGCCTGCTGCCTGGAATAAACAGTAGGTGGTATACTCCTGAGGAAAAACACGTAAATGCAGCTCTAGCTGTCATTGCAGGGTTCTAGCTCTGTGCACAACACTTTGGCTATGGAAATCCTTCTATAATACTCACCAGTGAGATCCTGGCATCATGTGTGTAAACAGAGCAGCAGTTCCTATCGTTTAAAATCCCAGTTTCAGCTGCCTCTCTCTTTCCCTTCTTCTAAGGCACTTTAGCTTGTCATGGCTTACTTATTAAAGCATGGGACTAAATCCTCTCAGCCTTGCGTGTGTGGCTAATTCAACCTTCGGGGATGCAGTAAATGAGTTCATTACCATTCACTAACATGCATTTACCTAGCATCTGCTGTGTGCCAAACACTGCGCAGTGCTAGCTGACCTTCCAAGCAGATTGCAGAGAGAAAGCAGGATGCTGTAAGTTCAAGAACACTGTGGTTGGTGTCAGAAAGCCTGAGTCCAAGTCCTACACTTTCACTAACTATTTCTCATACCTTAAGCAATTCACTTCAACTTGGAAACTTAGTTATTTATTAACATCCAAGAGGTTCTAATTATTCAAGTAAAATACTAAGCTGCAAAACCAATGTAAATATTATAATTTTTCTCCCACTCAACTATTAATACTTAGTTCCCATATTTTTCAGAAAGGCATATATTTAAATCAGTTAATTTGACATAAATGAGTTTTCTCCATCAGTTAAAGATCCTTCCCATTTCTCCCCAGAGCTGTCACTGAGTCCCCCGGTGACTCATTAGGGAAAAATGAACTCTAAGTCAACATTACGTATCCACTTGCCCTACACTAACTCTCACATGCTCTTTGGCCCTCAGTTCCTTACTTCTCTAGAAAAGCTCCTTCTGTAAGACCTCTTCAGGTCTTCTGGCTCTAGTACAACCTCAGCACTGCTTTCAACTTCAAGAGGAGACATTCTAGATCTCCCAATGCTGTGCTGGATTGTTGTATAAGACCTGATGAGGCTCCTTCAGGCCTGTGATCATGAATAATCCACTTGACATTTATTCTCTACTCATCTGTACCTTGATTGGACGGAGAGGCTGTTAAGTCCTTGTGATTTCTCAGACTCTTAGCAGAAAGCAGTGTATTGGCAGAGCCCCTACTAGTATACAAGAAAACTGTGCAAGTTAGGAAAAAAAATGTTTCTTCTTTATGGAAAAATTGCAAAGATATGCCCCTTGCAGGCAGAACAATGAGAAGAAGCCTCCTTTCTTCCTGGTCTGATGGCTTGTGGGGCAGACTGCAAACTGAATTTCAGCCTCACTCTCAGCCTGGAGCCCAAAAGCAGGGCACAACTTGCACAATTGTGTGCAGAGAGCTGTCCCAAGGTCAAGCTCTCAGATCCCTCATCTTCCTGAGTCATCTCATTCTGTCCTTCCCTCCAGGATGGAGCCCAGATACTTCAGCTTCTTCCATCTCTCCTTTCATTTTCATCCTTCTTCTTCCTCATCTAGAAGGGGACAATACATCTTCTAATCACAAAATTCTCCTATTCTACATTTCTCTGACTATGACATAGGTTTTTGATAACTATAATGACTTTTCTCTCAAACAATGGTCACAGTCAAGCATATTATTTTAGAACTCAAAGCCAAGACTTGACTATTTCTTACCCTCCATATTTCTGTATGACATCTCTACCTAAGTCTTTCAAGGTCCAGTTGCCCCAGTGGGGGAAGGAGCAGAGGCTGAAAGACATACCTGAGACTGTGGCAGCCATGGGAGTGTGCTGTCTGACAACCCTTCAAGAAAGAATTTGCCATTCAGCTGTAAGGTAAAAAGTTAGCTGAGCAGCATTCAGCTATAGAGCCTACAGGATGTTAAGCTGATGCCTTGCTCTTCCTGTAACCCCTCCAGCCAATGACTGACCACAGCAGCTGTCTAGGGCTTAGCTGTTTCCACCTAAAACAGGACTTCTCTTAAGGAAAATCTTTGCTATAGATCTCGCCATGGGGTTGATCCTTGGCTGAATCTTTGTTAGGTCTGCATATCATCAGAAGATCTCCCTACACTACCTGGCTTCCTCCATTTTTATCTTTTACTCCCAATAAACCTCCTCTACTCAGGATTCAGTGTCACATCTCACATAACTCAAACTGACCCAGATCTGAAAATATTAATGCTTCGGGTAATGAGTGCAAAACTACTCTGCTAAATAGCAAAGTTGAAATAGCCAAATATTCAGTATAATTTCTATGAACTTTAATATTCTCTTTCTTCTCTCTCATTTCTTCCTAGAAATTATAAGTAAGTGAAAAAGCAATTACATGCCCAGGTAAATCACTTCAGTTCAAAAATGCCCAAATGTAGAGATTTAATTATTTCTGAACCTCTTCCTGCCTCCCCAATAGTCATCCTCATTAACAGCAACAAAGAAAGCAAAATGGCATGGGAATTGCCTTGCATAGCTCTAACCCCAAGGCAACAGCTCTACTAGAATAGAGCCTTGCTTTATTTTAATCACCCTTCAAAACTAGTGAAAGTGAGCAAATGAAAGTGATCGGAGGCTGTTAGAACTGCTGGTCTGGTAAATAACTGGTTAGCAAAGACATTATGAACACTATCTTAGCCATATGAAAAGCAGAAGCCTTCAAAAGTCCTAACTTCTAGGTATGTGTAAAATCAGCTCTCTGTATTCACATGTTCTTCATCTTCAGATTCAACTAAATACAGAAAGAAAATATTCATAAAAGTAAAAAATGACAATACAACTATAAAAAAATTAAAAATATGTTATAACAACTATTTACATAGAATTTACACTATATTTGGCATGGCAAGTAACCCAGACATGATTTAAAGTATATAGGAAGATGTGTGCGGGTTAGATGCAAATATTATACCATTTCATAGAAAACATTTTAGCATTTGTGGATTTTGTTATCTGTAAGGGTTCCTTGGAACAAACCCAGCATGGACACTGAGGTTTTAATTAAAAGTGTATATGTTTTTAATTAAAACCTCTTCGGGAGGCTGAGGCAGGAGAATCATTTAAACCTGGGAGGTTGCAGTGAGCCGAGATAGTGCCACTGCACTGCAGCCTGGATGACAGAGTAAGACTCCATCTCAAAAATAAATAAATAAATAAATAAAAACTTTATATGTATAGATATAATGTTACTTGTTTACTACTTTATACCTAGTCTGGAACACAACAATGCATTTTAGACATAAAAACTCAAATGATGAAATTCCTCAGCCTGATCATCTAAATTCTTCTCTAGACATAGCCTTGAAAGGCATTTGATTCCCTCAAAATCAAATCCATTTTAGAAAGACATGCTTTTCTGGAAGATAGCATGTCTCATTAATTTTTGGTGTATAACCCAGAAGAACTGAAGAGAGATGACTGGGCTTGATTACAGAAGAGAGCCATGTTGGGTGCTCTGACTGGCTCTTCTATAAGCAGAAATGGTTTTCTCTTTCCTCTTCTCAGGCATTTCAATGGGGTGGGGGTGGGGTGGAGTGGAGACAGAGAGACTGAGAAGGCGGGGAATGCTATGGTGACTATTACAGAAAGTCCAGATAATGTTGGTAATATGGTTTGTCACCACTCAAATCTCATTTGGAATTACAGCTCCCATAACCCCCAAGTGTCATGGGAGGAAATCAGTAGGAGGTAACTGAAGCATGGAAGTAGGTTTTTCCAGTTCTGTTCTCATGGTAGTGAATAAGTGTCATGAGCTCTGATGGTTTCACAAAGTGCAGTTCCTGCATACACCCTCTTGCCTACCGCCATGCAAGACATATCTTTGTTCTTCCTTCATCTTCTGCCATGACTGTGAAGCCTCCCCAGCCATGTCGATCTGTGAGTACATTAAACCTCTTTCCTTTATAAATTGCCCAGTCTCGGGTATGTTTTCATTAGCAGCATGAGAGCTGACTAATACAGCTGGTTTGCCTCGAATGAATCTGAGTGGTTTTTTGTTTTTGTTTTTCATCTATCTCCAAAAACAAGCAAGTGCTGTTTGCCAGTACCACCTTCAGGAAGTGAGTGGGCAAAGACTCTATGTAAAATGATGACTGACAAAAGTCTTGAAAACCAAAATAGGCACGCTTAGAAAAATCAAGAAGAAACTGCACATATCCTAAAGTATGGGGCCAAGAATAAGTTAAAGTAAAAGAATGGAACTGTTGTCAAAATATTGAGATTGTCTGGGCATTCTTACCATCTATAATCTATCATATGATTGATATGTGTTATATAATACTACAGTTTAATTAATATGTTAATGGAACTTTTTGGTTCTAAAGAAAAGTTGTAAGGACAGGCATGTGGGAGAAAACACTGCCACTGCAGTATAGAAACGAGTTTCGATGCACTGAAAAATCATAATCCAGACTATTTCAGGGGGTTCCCAGCCATGGAGATGACATTTGCATTGCACATAATACAAGTTCATAGTAGATTCTCTATGCATATTTTAAAGGTACAATAGATGCAGAGATATAATAGATACTATTAAAAATGCATATTGAGTCAATGAAGATTTTTACTACCTTAAAGGATTTTTACAAATCTACTGCACAAGCATAAGGGAGTTTATAAAGGGAGGATCCAAAATGGTCTCACATGGGCATCACAACTGCAATACCTATGACACCACACAGGGTCACATGGAAGGTTGAAACACAAATTAGTATGTAAAAGGTATATGATTATTTGATTAATCAGTTGATTTACTTTTTCTCATACCATATACTAAGTGCTAATGTGCGTGGAAGGAGAGTTGAGGAAAACAAGAAAGAGATTTGGAGGAAAAATGCAGTCCTTCAGTCTATGCCCCATGGAAGTTTATCATCTACTTTTAGAAATTTGTTATGTGGAAAAAGAATTTTCCAGCAAACAAAGGGGAAGGGAAAGAAGCAGCAAATTTTATTACTTGAAAACAGAAAGATTTCCTTTCCAATGGCCTGGGTTAGCACTTATCTGTGTGCTTTCACCTTAAAACATTTCACCTCTGTCCTGTTCATTGGAATGTGTCAAATTCTATAATGTCAAGGACAGAGAAGAAAGTGAAAAAAAATAAGGTTTAAATGAAGAGTCTTTCACAGAATTTGAAGGTTCAATCACCTCTATTCTTGACATAATTATATATGCTTCTTAATACATAGTATATAATCTCACATGCATTGGCCTACCAAGATATTAAAAAGAAGCAGAGCGATGCAGCTGGTGGCTGGGTGTCCCAGGGCCTTCAGAAATGACTCCTATGCCAACAGAATGTTATACCTATCTTAAAGTCACAGTAGGATTCCTTTGTGTTATATACATGATCTTGAAACAGCAAATACAGCTCTCCTGATGGGTACAATCACTTTGCTTCTTTATACTCTTATTTCCTGTTCCTTGCAGACCCAGTGATCTCCTTCAGCCTCTTCCTGAGTGTCTTGATGAGTAAATTAAAGAGTAAATTGAGTGGTTGTCTTATTTGATTTCCTCAGGAATTAGTGCAATGACAGATAGGCTATCTAAATGTGCAAACAGCTTTTTAAAAATTGTTTTTCCAAGGACTGTTCTCTGGATCATTCCTTATGATATCATTGACCACAGCTCTGACTACAGCTCAGAAAGTGAAAGTGATGAATTATTGCCCTAGTTGAAAGGTTTCCGAAATGAAATCACCTGGGACAAGCCAAAAATGCCCTTCACTCTAATGTCAATTATGGATTTGCCTTAGATCAAATTAAAGTAGTAAGTATTTTTGCTTTCCTCCTAGATAAGAAGCTATTTATGTATTTTCTCCTTTGTTTTTCTCTCTGGCAATGGCTTTTTCCTTTTCCTTTTCCCCCATGCCATGCCCTCTATAGCTGTCCAATACAGTTTCAGTACATTTGTAGTACAGTTTTCCCTCGGTATCTGTTGGGGGATCGGGTCCAAGACCACCGTAAGGGTACCCAAATATGCAGATATTCATGTCCCTTTTATAAAATGGAGCAGTATTTGCATACAATGTATGCAACTTTTCCCATATACTCCAAGTCATCCCTGGGTTATTTGTAAAAACTAACACAATATAAATGCTATCTAAGTAGTTGCTATATGTATTTCTATTTGTATTATTTTTAGAGTTGTATTTTCATTTTAAACATTTATTTCTATATTAATATATCTAATTCTGTGGTTAGTCGAATTCAAGGATGCAAAACCAGTGAATAAGAAGGGCCAACTGTAAATGTAATGCATTTAGTATGTTATCAGTTAACATCATTTTGAGTATATACTAACCATTAAAAATACAAGGAAAGGTTTAATAGGAAAAAATAAATTGAAGAAATGTGGTGACAAATCACTTAATGGGAAATAAAGCCAAGTCTCGGACACTCATAAATCCCTTGGTAACCTCTATTCCTTCTTTAAAAAAAAAAATCTGTGTTCCCTTTTGCAAATACATTTTAATTAACATTCATCATCAAAGAATCTATGAGTTACTGAAGGACAAGGACTAAGCAACAATGAGAAGTAAACCTGACTTTCAACCCCAAATCATAGTTTTACTAGTTCTTTAAAGACAAAAAGTTACTGAGACTTCCAGCAGACGTGGGGCTCACTTCACTTGACTATGACGGACCCAATTGCTAGGCAGCCACAGCTAGTTCTTGGCCTTCCTATTTCAGAAGAGAAAATAAAACCAAAGCTAAAAAAGTAATTTTTAAGTAGTGGACTGCACTAAGTTTTCAAAGGACACCTACAATAAAAACCCAGAATCTTTTTAAACAGTGAGTAGATCCATTTTCTACTCAAAACTTGGACTAATTTCTGTTTCACATTATTATGGAAATGGTCCCCTTTTAAACAGTTTGAAAACTCCATTAAAATAAGACATAATTTATAAACATTGAATGTTATTCAAAGTGTAAACCCACTGGACAGATTACTATGGGCCAAATAGCCACAAGTTCAAAATTGAGAGACAATAATGTGAGTGAACCTAATACCTATGTACCTACCTAGTACCTACCTAGTACCTATGGAATGTGGTTGCATGTGTTTTCGGAGAAGAATTCATAGTCTTAAATATGTATATTAACTAATAAAAATAATAAAATTAACATTCAAGTACAACAATTATAGAAAACAAGTAGATAAAACTAAGGAAGAAGAATCGATTTACAATGTTAAAAATCAAAAAATAATGAAATAGAAAAAATAGACAAAATAAATGAGCTTATATCAAATAGAGATAATCAGAGTTGATATGTAGAAAACAAAATAAACCAATATGTAGCTATCAAGCCATAAAGGAAGGTACAAATATAAATAATAAAAATGAAAGAATAGGAAAAAACTGCAGATAAAAGAAAAAAATTTTTAATGTAAGCAATAGTTTATTTAACTCTATATACATACATTAATTTGAAAAGTCTGTGAAAATTAAAATTGACCCCAGATGATATGGTAAGAACAAACCAGCAAAATACAAAAAGAGTGTTTTATGAAATACCTCCCCCCCCACAAAAAAAAAAACAATGTATTTCAATTTGGACTTCATTTGAAAATCATCTAGGGTTTCCAAAAAGAGTGATGCCTCATTGCAGACTAAATCAGGATTACGGCATCTACCTTTCATAAAGGAACACGTAAAAACGATGATCTCATCAAGAATTAGAGAACTCAGCCTACAATTCAAAGTACATCTCTGTGAAGTAATTGTAGGGCTTCAAAGGCATTTAGGCCTTAGAAAACCAAAATACCAAAAAGAAAGAAGCCCTAACAGGTGAACTGATGCTCTGTACGCTACTGTTCTCTTTGGAGCACCTGCTGACTCATGGAACAGGAATGGAAGCCTGGAGATTCAAGCAAATGAATACTCAAAAGAGGCAGAAAAATCAGCAAGGCTTTGCCAATCTCTCAGAAATTGGAAGAAAAAAATAGAATTCGGGACTGACAGAGGCAGCCAGGAATGGAGCAGCCAATATCCCAGAGAAAGATAATACAGAATAGTGACACTTTGGTATCCCCCAAAGACATTTACTGAATTATCAAGCTATTCAATCAGGGAGGTTAAAATTCCATACACACAGTCTAAAAAAGGCACAAAGATGTTTCTGGCAGTTTCATGGTGCTAATGAGCTAAAAATTGAAATTCCAGAATTGGTTCCCAAGCAGTATTGTCTCTACGCTCTCAGTCAAAAACCATGGAGAAATATGTCCTAAAAATAAAAGGATATCAGAAATAGACTAAGCCTTATAAAAACCTAGTCTGAGCCAGCTCTATCCTTGATCGGATTAAGCTGATCTGCCTCTACATCATCCAGAGCATCCACAATTTGTCATAGAGTTAAATAAAGTATATCATAAAATAAAACCCAGAGGAAAAAAACAAACAATAGACTATAACCACAGGCAACCTAGTTATAAGTAATTAGGTACATACTTGGAAATAACTGAGATTAACACATTCTGGAGTTCTTTATGAGCCAAATGATTTTTTTTTTTTTTTATTGGCCGGATGTGGTGGCTCATGCCTGTAATCCTAGCATTTTGTAAGATGGGAGGTGGGTGATCACTTGAGGTTGGGAGTTCAAGACCAGCCTGGCCAACATGGTGAAAACTTGTCTCTAGTAAAAATACAAAAAATTAGCCAGGCATAGTTGTAGTCTTAGCTACTCGGGAGGCCAAGGCAGGAGAATCACTTGAACCCAGGAGATAGAGGTTGAACTGAGCCAAGATAATGCCACTACACTGTAGTCTGGGCAACAGACTGAGACTCTGTCTCGAAAAAACAAAACCAAACAAAACAAACATTAAATGATGAGCCATTATTGTGCCACTGCACTACAGTCTGGGTCACAAAGCAAGATCCTGTCTCAAAGAAAACAAAAACAAAAACAAAAATTTAATATGTCTAGAAAGTAAAAATACAACAACAAAAATATAAAACTCAATAGATTTTTTTACAGCAGGCTTGACACAGCAGAGAGAACTCATTAATTGAAATACAAATCAGTAGAATATTCAGACTAAAATACAGGTGCCAGGGTACATGTTCCATGAAAAAATAAAAAAAAAAAGTACATTTGGAACAATCCCTATTATATCCTCAGCAGTTTTCTATTCTTCAAAATCCATCTGCTTTCAGCAGAGGCTAGTAAAGGACTTTAGATGAGGATCTGATAGAGAGTATAACTTTTCATCTTCCCAATCTTTATTAATTGCATTAATTTGTATGACTCTCCCATGGATGCAGTATCACTTTCTGGTATAATTCTTATGGGGAAGGGACACTGCAGGGAGTTCCATTTGATCCTTTGTACTATAAAAGCCTTTTCTTCCTAAGTCAAAAAGCCATTATGGGGATTCTGATGCCAAGAGTGCACTCAGACATTTGGAAAATATCTACAGAATTGTCTAATGGCCCTGCTAAGCCTACCATGAGATAAACTTGAAACAAAATTCCATTTATTAACTGATCCTCATGAGCCTCCCAATGACCAGTGGACCTCAGAAGTATTGGGAATCTCACAGAATTTTCGTTAAGTCCAAATGAACGCTCAAGTCAGAAAAAATGGTGGTGACCAGAGCCTGAGTGGTAGAGGAATTCAGGAGATATTGGTCAAAGGCTACAAAACTTCAGTTAGACAGGAGGAACAACTGAGGAGGAATCAAAAGAGACCTATTGTATATCATGTGACTACAGTCAGCAACAATATATTATATATTTGAAAATTACCGAAAGAGTGGATTGAAAGTGCTCCCACTACACTGAAAAATGATAAGTATGTGAGGTAATTCATATGTTAAATAGCTTCATTTAGCCATTCCACAGTGTATATAAACCAAAAACATCGTGTTTACACTATATGTATAAAAATTTTTGCTTGTTAATTAAAAATAAATAAAAAATGTTAATTTTTTTAAAAAATGAAATGAATGTATAGTATTGTACACAAAGTCTAAATATGTCCCTTGCCTGAAGGCTCCATCGCGTTAGTAAAGGATCTCAGCTTTCCTTACAGATGACTGAAAAGTCGTATTACCAAGTTCGGATGTTATAGCATGGTTCTTCTTTAAGGGGACCCAACTGTCATTTGTTTTTGTTTTTGTTTTTGTTTTTGAGTTGGAGTCTCACACTGTCACACAGGCTGGAGTGCAATGGTGCAATCTCTGCTCACTGCAACCTCCACCTCCTGGGCTCAAACAATTTCCCTGCCTCAGGCTCTCAGATCGCTGAGATTACAGGCACCTGCCACCACACCTGCCTAATTTTTGTATTCTTAGTAGAGATGGGGTTTCACCATATTAGCCAAGCTGGTCTTTTGTCCAGGTTGGTCTCGAACTCTTGATCTTGTGATTCGCTTGCCTTGGCCTCCCAAAATGCTAGAATTACAGGCATGAGTCACTGTGTCAGGCCCCACCTGTCACTGTATTAAGCAGCTCTGAGGATGGTAATGCAAGTCATTCTTTTTCATGGTTTTTTCCAGTTATTCAGACCAAGAAAGATTTTAACAGACTGACCTTCTGTTTTGGTCTTAGGAATTCAATGATCTATAATGTACTTTCAAAATTCTCCGAAGGCCAGTTCACTCTGATTTTTAGTCTAACTTTGACATTATTATGGGACCATCCCTTTCTAGGCATTTTGCAGATGATTTGTCTTTATCATCTGCCCCAGAATTCTATGAGCTCTAATGAAATGAGGAAACCGATTTCAATAGCAGTATCTCTCATTATTACAACCATTAACTAAACTTGGCAGGCAAAACCCTTGATGTTTTCTGATTTAGGGGTTGCATCAGTCAGGTGCAGAACTTCCTTCAGCCCCTTGAGGAGAATCAGAAGGTGGCTAAGTTGAAAGCCACCCTCCTTGCTATGACACTAACCATGATGAGGGATGAGATGACCTAAAAGAACCTGCGGATGAATATGTCATAGACTTAGGAGTCAGCAGAAACCCAAGGTTGATATGGTCACTCGGAGTTACCAGTTTCCTTCACCAATCAGAGAGACAGATCCTAAGTTCCAACTGCCAGTTTCAGGAGGGAATGGCTGCAGGATGAACAGCAAACAGCTAATAACAGAGACATCGCCTCTGAGAACCACGAAGCCCTCGGAAAACACATTTGAGGATCTCCACTATTCTCTTAGCAGAGCTACATAAGCTTCATTCCCCTATGGCACTAGGTTCACATGTCATTTTAGAAAGAAGACAGAGCAGATCCTCTGTCCTGCCAACCCCACCGGGCCATGCCTGGTGGGTCCACCTGACCATCATGTCTCTCTCCTCTGTCCTGCCCCATGGCTGACACCAGCCCTCCAGCCTTGGCTCAGCGGACTAGCTCTCTCAGGCAGCTGCTCAAGGCTGACCCACACCTCCATGCCTGCTGAAGTTTCTTGGGGGAGTGTCCATGACACAGGCCAGGCATCCAGCACCAGAGAGCTTCCTCACACTGTCAGCATCAAGGAGTTTAAGTCCTCATATCTTTCTGTGCCAGAGACACCTGTGTCGGGGTTGAGCAAGGAGCCAAACCCCTGGCAGCCTTGCGCATCTACACAACCTTCCCCACAGCTCAGGTCCGCACTTTGGAGGGCGTCTTCCAGCACCACCAGTACCTGGGCTGCCTGGAGTGGAGGAAGCTGGCCAAGAAGATGCAACTCTCGGAGGTGAAGATAAAAACCTGGTTTTGGCTGGGCATAGTGGTTCATGCCTGTAATCCTAGCACTTTGGTAGGCCCAGGTGGGTGGATCACCAGAGGTCAGGGGTTCAAGACCAGCCTGACCAACATAGTGAAACCCTGTCTCTACTAAAAAGTACAAAAATTAGCCAGGCATGGTGGCAGGCACCTGTAATTCCAGCTACTCAGGAGGCTGAGGCAGGAGAACGCTTGAATCCGGAGGTTTCAGTAAGCTGAGATTGCACCATTGCACAGAGCAAGAGACTCAAAAAAAAAAAAAATACCTGCTTTAGGAATTACCAAATGAAACACAAATGTCAAATGCAGGACTCAGAGTTGCTCCGAGCTGTCTACCCCTTCTGGGTCCTCTCCAAGTGCCTCATGCTTTCTCACAATCTTCTGTCCTGGCCAATGGCCTGCAGCTGCTCTAGGCCACCCTTCTTGAGCCCCTGGCTCTGATAATGCCCCGTTGGCTTTTTCTAGGGTCTCTGCCAAGAGAACAAGACACTCTGGCCTCTGCATGGGCCTTGTGCCCCAGCCAGCCTCTGACCTACCACCTCCCCAACCCTGGGAGCCACGTGCACATGCTGGAACCAGCCTTGTCACGGGTTCCTGGGGCCCATGTGCTCCACCAGAGACAGACAATGCCTTTCAAAGAAGTACATCTGACTGCATGCCGTCCCACACCAGCGGTATGTGTGGATCACCACTGGTGCCTATCGGAAGCCCTCTGTTCCTGTTCACATCTGGGTGGCCACAGCCCATGACTGGCATGATACCTTGTGCCAATTCATGAGGGCACCTCTAACCTTCAGAATCTTCAGTCTGACTTGAAGATTCTGGATGATCTACAATTGAAGAAGTTTTAAAGCCACCCCTTTCACTGAACATCGCCAAAAGGTCAGTTTAGGGAGCAATTAAGGATCAGTGAACAGAGTCAAAAGCCAGAAGTGGGACTGTTATGTGTAGAGCTTTCAGCATATGATAAAAGAATAATTTATTCAAGAAAAGGTGTTGGAAAAACCGGTTTTCCAGTTGGAAAAAATAAAGGTTCTAAGCTTTGTGTGTAAAAGAGAGAACCATGAAAGATTTAGACGGCAATGAAGGTGTCGTGTTTGACTTTCTGATTAGAAACCCTGTTAATAAGGACTCCAAAACTGAAAAGAAGAGGAAACAAAGACAATCATTTCACCCACTGAAAAATTAAAACACAGTGGTGAAGGGGGCTGGCCATGGGTTCCTGGTTATGCATGAGCCAGGTTTGTGCTCAATAGCTTCTCAGGGCTGCTCTTCCCTGGTAAGGGAAAGCAGGGGCAGCCAGGGTCTGAGGCTGTACCTCTTCTAACCCAGCAGAGCCTGTCCTACACGTCCCCTGAGCCCCTCCAACATGTGCTCACCTGCAAGACATGCTCACATGTCCCCCTCCTTGTAGCGGCCTCTAAGACAAACAAAATGGGCAAAGAACAGCAGTCATCCTGAAGAAAGTCTGGAAGTGTCAGGAACAGGAAATGTGAAAGCCTCTCCCTGTGGGAAGGACCAGGGTTGCAGGGCCTGGCTGGTGGAGGGTGATGGGGATAGCCTTCCCTCAGTGATGGAGATGTTCTTGGTCAAGACTCCATTTGTCCAAGTCATGCTGAGAGTGTCCTCACCCAGGAGCATGGTTTGTGAATGCCCAGGAAGTAGACAATGAGGGCTGCCCAGTCACAATGGGGACAGATGGGGTTCAGCCTGTAGGGCTGCCGAGGTGACCTGCAGAAACTGACCCAGGAATCCCAACTAGAATAAAAATGTCCTTTTAAAAATGTTTCTGGGGCTATAAATAAGGCCAGCTGACATTGCCATAGTTCCAGTTTCTCATTGTTTATTTCTGTATTCTTGGAAGTGTTTACAATGAGCACATGCTTTTATACTAAAATCTCAGATAAGAATAAAAGTTAAAAAAGGAAGAAGACAGGATAGAGAAATCTGGAAATTAAGAACATCATTTAAAAGGACTATTTAAGAGTGTAATTGAATTCTTTGAAACCCAATGGATAAATGCTTGAGGGGATGGAGACCCCATTCTTTATGCTGTGCTTATTTCACATGGCATCCTTGAATCAAAACATCTCATGTACTCTATAAATATCTACACCAACCTACTACATACCCACAAAAATTAAAAATACGTTTTTTAAAAAAATAATACTAAGAAAAAAAAAGAATAATGCTAAGTAAAGAATGTCAACCCCCAAATTCGCATACTATATGGTTCAGCAATGACATTCTTGACATGACAAATACAAATGGAGAACAGATTTGTGGCTGCCAATGGTTAAGGAGGGAGCAGAGCTGGGAGGGAAGTGAGTGTGGCTACAGAAGAGCAGCATGAGTGATGCTTGCAGTGACAGACAGATTCTGTATCTTAGAGCATCAATGACAACATCTTGATTGGGATATCGTGCTACAGCTTTATAAGATGCTACCACTGCGGAAAACGGGAAAGAATATACAGAGCTCTCATTATTAATTCTTGCATATAAAATATATGTGAATTGATGATTATCTCAAAATAATTTTTTTGCTTAAAAAAGATATAAAATAAAAACTAAAAGGGCTGTTTAGTTAACAGAATAGATTAAATTTCTAAATGTATATGATTAGAAGTTTCTATTTTCCTTGACAAAACAAATAAGTCTGAGCTATTGAGGAAGACCAAATTAATTATAATATTTTATCTAATTTATATTATGTGCATGTGAATATACTATGAATAAAATTGTGAATATACTCTACCTTTATAAGCAATTTGAAAAGAAAAAAAATCCCATTTACGACAGCATCAAAGATCTAAAATCCATCTCGCTTCCATCTATCTAACCAACCATTGAATCATTCTGGGAATAAACTTTACATATCAGCAGGAATTATATAAAAATGTACTCTAGTGATACTATGAGAGATTAAAATGGACATCCAAAGTTCAAGGTTGTAAACTATATATGTACTGGACATTTAAAAATCCATTAAAAAAATGTAAAAAGCAGTGCCATGGAAATTTCCTAATCTAACACATTTATGTTGGTATTATTCCAGATATAGCAAATGTGCCCTGCTTCTCGTTGGTCTTTTTGATATGCCTTCAATCATGCCAGAAATGTCCTGGAGTAAATCTAATTAGCTCATTTGTGATGAGTGTTTAAAAAGAAGGTATTTTGCTGCCAGACATTTGACCTGCTACTTAAAAACCCAGTGGTAACATTTTTAGGCATCACATTTAGAACAACTTGATGAGATGTGGGGGTCTCTTTTCCCTTTTAGGAAAATGAACTATGATATTTTACATATTTTAATACCCCTCACTCATTCTAATTCTATTCTAACTTACTTCAAGATCATAGTCTGACTTTTCCAGGCATGCCAAATATAATTTTCCCAGCCATATGAGTCATGCATACTGAACACTCAATAATTCATGCTAGTGGGAAAGGTACGGCAACTTGTGTTAATAAAACGTGAAATTTCTGACCAATTATAAAACATAGCTAATAAAAGAGCAATGCTATCAGCTCACTTTCATCAGCTTGTTGATAATAGGAAGTTGAGCATGAAGGAACATGGATGCCCTTTACTCTTAATTATAACAAGATTCGAAAGAGAATCAAGCCTGCTGTAAGAGAAACAAGCACCGAGAGAGAGAAAGCATTTTCTTTTACTATTCAAAAGTACTGAAAAATGATAAATCCACTCGCAAGATGTTTACTAAAAATCTACCACGTAAAAGTTTCTGTGCTAGTGTGCTGAAGATATTGAGCCGAATAAAGGACTAAGTCTAAGGGGAAAATGCACAAATAGAGGGCAAAAGGAAGGATATGTTATCATATGTAATAGAAGATACGTAGATTAAACACTAGGAACTCAAAACAACCAATTTTTCCTGGACGATTTTAGTAAATCTATACAAATAAATATATGTTTGAGCAGGATCAAATGTAAGCAGAGTAAAAGAATAATGGGAATGTATCAAGTAGAAGAGGGATGCATGGGCAGGCAGGCATAACAGCCAGTACGAAGTCAGGAAGGAGCATAAGAATATGGGGCAGAAGACATTCTCATGAAAAAATGGCAGAGGATAGTCAGAGATGCAGGCAAGGTGCAATGTGATGAAAAGTTTCCAGCTCATACTAAGAGATTTGGGCTTTTTCTTGTAGGCAATAAGGAGCCCTGGAAGTTTTCAAGTGAGGGAGTAAAAGTAATTAGACTGGAATCTAGAGAAAATAATGTTAAAGGTTCAATGATACAGATAGATATATCTAATGAAAAGGAGTGAAGAAAGAAAAAAGCCTGAACAGGAGTTAAGGTTAGAGTCACAGGCAAGGCAAGAAAAAATAAAGAATTGAAGAAAGACTCTGGGGGCTAGGTTCAGAAGCTGTCCAGGTGGCATACTTACAGTATGTAGGTAGTAGCAGTAGGTGACTGACATATGGGTCTAAGAGGTGAGTTCGGGGAAATTGCCAGGTTGCTAGCATGGGCAGTAAAAAAACAGATGTAGAGAGATATAGGGACTTTGGTTTCACGTATTTGATACAGATAGATATATTTATTTAGAAGTCAATTGGTCAGAAAATTTAGGATGTGTTCAACTGTCATTCAACAGATGTGATTGCTAGTTCTGCCATCATGGTGTCCTGTGATTTTAATAAAATTGTTTAAACAATTTGGACAATAATTTCTATCAACCAAATAAGTATGATGCTACCTAATGGCATATTCATCGAAAGTTTGCAAAGTGTGTAATGTGACCTTACAGCATTGTACATTTTTTTAAACTCCTTAAAAATAACTGTTATGTTGCAGTAGAATTTTATCAGACTAAAGCTCTTAGTGAAAAAGTAATGAATTTATCACTCCCTTTAAACAATAATTTAAAACATGTTTTGACAACTGTAGATGAAATTTTTCTAATACTTAAAGTATTTCTCTGCTTTCTTTAGCCATGTGTTTTGAATTTAATCTTGTATTTCTCTAAAGACGTAATTTTTTTCTGAACATCTCTGTTATAATGATCCAGTCTACTGACAATTTGCCCCAATGCTACATGATCCCAAATTGAAACTTATTTTCATTTAATCCACCCAATTTTTCCAAAAGTATGTTATGATTTTTTTCAAATATATAGGCATTTGCCATTTTATATGCATTTTTCACTCATTCATTGATATCGGGCTATTAGTATTCGCATTTGCTTTTTGGATGTGCTTAACTCTAACAATGCCTCTTTTAATTTTCTCCTCTAATCTACTGCAACAAAATTTTACAACAAGTGAACTATGTGCAATGGGGCAAGTGTCAAGGAAAATTCCTTTAGGTGCCCCTTCCCCGCCTAAATAAATGCATATGTTGGTGAACCATTGATTTCGGTGATCATGCCCCAAGTTTGTTAAAGAATCTAGGCCTTAAACAGGAAACATTGGCTGGTTCAACTTAATATAATGTTATAATTTTAATTTATGCCAAGTGTGTAGTTGAAGTGTAAGGATATTACAGCTTTTTAGAAACAGATTTTAAGAAATTTGGGAGGAGAGGGTGATGTCAACAAGAAGGGCCATTAGAAGCCTCATTCCCTTCACAATAACAGACAGAAAAATGAACAAACAACTACATTTTAATGAAAATAACTGAAGTAGAGTGCCGAAGCACATCAGAGGGATAGCAGAAACTCTGGTGAGCACAGAAGCTTGGAATAGCCACATCAAGAATGAAAGGAAACACTGGGTCTCTACCAGTCCATCCCCCAACCGAAATCAGCTAAGAACCAGGAGTAACTTTTCCCTGTGGCAAGGTGGTAAGGAAGAGGATCCCAATGAGCCCCATCAATATTTTGAATACCTGCAGACCTTACCACTGGGGTCCCCTAAAATCATCACAGGCAGTATGCTCAGCTGAGGGAGCTGCCTAAGGTTCACATGGCTGTGCTCCCCCAGAGAAGCCAACACTATACTCTATCCCCTTTGGCCTATAGCTACTGCACTATGCCATCTTGCGTATGGAACTATGGCTGGAGTGTGTCTTGCTTCAGGGGTGAGTAGGCATGGAACCTCTTCAATCCTGAAGTTAAGCCATTGCCAAAGCACCCCTACCTGGTGGCCCATCCTCGCTAAGCCAAGCTTTGAACAGTGTTACATCCTTTCTTATGGGACTGAGTGATAGTGGAGCCACTCAACCTACTCTTTCCTCTCCCTCCTCAGGCCTGAGCTAAAGCAATGCCCTGCCTCCAGAAAGCAGTACTTAGGCCACTCAGAACGGTCATGCTTTCTCTGTGCCCAAATTAAAGCAGTAGCCTACATCCCAAGAAATGGTTCCTTGACCACCAGAGTAGTCATGCACCATAGTACCTAAGCTCAAGTGGTGCCCTGTATTCAGGGAAATGGGGCTTGGGCCACCCAGAATAGTCATAATCTCCAGGCCTGAAGTAAAGTGAAGTATCATCCCATGAGGAATTGGTGCCCTGGCTGAGCAGCTACACATCTCAGGGCTGACCTGACATAATACACCATCTGCTAAATAAACAGTGCAGAGGCTGAGCTGAGACATACTGCCTTACAAGCCAAATTACTCTACTAAACTGCTTCTTGGAGTTTGACTACTTCCCTAGACTTTGAGCTTCTGAGACTCCCCTCTCCCTAGGGAGTGAAGTCATTGCTGTGCTGTTCCCTGTCCCTTAGGGCTCAAATAACACCTGTGTTTTGCCATTCTGGGGTACTTGCTGCCATGGCACCTGGCCTCACAGAGCCTGTGATACTGTCAAGCCCCACAACCCCAGGGTCTAGAATCACAACTACTTGGCACCTCATCCCTTGAAATCCAAGTTGCCACTGAGTGCTACTTGCACAGGTTCCCAAATTTCAGCTATACCTTGCTTCCCAGCCCACTCATCCAGAACTCCCTTTCTTCTGCAGTCAGGCAAGTACTGTGCCTTTCTCCCCAAATGTAAAATTACAGTACTTTGCCTTTCTCCCCAACCGTAGGAGCTAAAACCTGGCTCCTTGGACTCAGGCTGCTAGGGGTGCCTCAGAGTCACAGACCATGGCTCTGTGGGCAACCAACAACTAACTCTGCCACAAGGTGGTGAACCTCACACAAGACCCAGGTGCATGCTAGGTTCATGAAATTCTGAGCCTAGGACCCCAGCTTATAGTCCCTCAACTGTTAGCACCAGGAACCCAGTACTACTGAAGCTGCTTGTAGGCTATGTCAGACCTGACACCAAAAGAGATCACTTGAACTATGTCTCCCAATTGTGGAGAAAATGATAATAGAATTCCAAAAGCCCTTGAGATAGAGGATATTAACAACCTATGCTGTTGATATGGTTTAGGTCTGTGTTCCCACCCAAATCTCATGGCAAATTATAATCCCCAATGTTGGAAGAGGAGCCTTGTGGGGGGTGATTGGATGATGGGGACAGATTTCTCCCTTGCTGTTCTCATAATAGTGAGTTCTCACAAGATTCATTTACAAAAGTGTATAGCACTTTCCCCTTCTCTCCCTCTTCCTTCTTCTCCAGCCACGTAAGATATGAGTCCTTTCCCTTCACCTTCCACCATGATTGTAAATTTCTTGAGGCCTCCCCAGCCATGCTTCCTGTACAGTCTATAGAACTGTGAGTCTATTAAACTTCTTCCTTTATAAATTACCCAGTCTCAGATAGTTCTGTATAGCAATGTGAAAATGAATTAATACAGCTGCCATGGTTGCTGTCACAAACTTTTATAGCCTAAGCCCCTGGGCTGCTCACGGTTATTGCTGACACTGAATGCAGCTGAAGAAGCTACATGGAAACTATACCACTGCACTTATATGAAAAGAGTCACCACCCCTTTCCCAACTGCAGATGAAAACATTTCTTGATATATGTACTTTAGAAAGTTTGCTCCACCAGAGGTAGAATTATCAACACAGGCACATGAAGAAATGAAAAAGCAAGGGAATATGACACCACCAAAGGAATATAATATCTCTCTAGTAACAGACTGCAATAAAAAGGAATTCAATAAATTGCCCGGAAAAGGAATTTAAAACAATAATCTTAAGGAAGGTACATGCAATACAGTAAAATACAGATTGACAGTCCAATGAAATCAGGAAAAAAAGTAACAATATGAACAAGAAATTGAACAAAGAGATAGAAATCATTAAATAGAACCAAACAGAAATCCTGTAGCTAAATAGCCAAAGCAATCCTGAGCAAAACGAACAAAGCTGGAGGCACCACACTACCCAACTTCCAAATATACTACCAAACTATAGTAACCAAAACAATATGGTACTTGCCTAAAAACAGACATATAGACTAACAGAACAGAATACAGAATCAGAAGTAAATCTATGTATTTACAGCCAACTTTTAGAAAAAGATTTTTTTTTAAATTCAATGAGAAAGGGACAATCTCTTTAATAAATGATGCTGTGAAAACTAAAAACCATATGCAGGAAAATAATACTATATCCCTTTCTCTCACTATAAACAAAAATCAATTCAAAATGGATTAAAGAGTTAAAATCCAGCTTGTCCTGGTGGCTCATGCCTGTAATCCCGGCACTTTGGGAGGCTAAGGTGAGCAGATCACAAGATCAGGAGTTGGAGAGCAGCTTGACCAACATGGTGAAACCTTGTCTCTACTAAAAATACAAAAATTAGCTGAGCATGGTGGCACACACCTGTGATTCCAGCTACTCAGGAGGCTGAGGCAGCAGAATCACTTGAACCTGGGGTGCAGAGATTGCAGTGGACGGAGATCATGCCACTGCACCAAGATCGTGCCACTGTACTCTAGCCTGGGTGACAAAGTGAGACTCCCTCTCAAAAAAAAAAAAAAAAAAAAAGAATTAAAATCTTAGACCCAAAACTATGAAACTACTAGAAGAAAACATTACAGAAATGCTTTAGGACATTCATCTGGGCAATGATTTTATAAAGAGGATCTCAAAAGCACAGGCAACAAAAGGAAAAACTGATAAATAGGATTATATCAAACTAAAAAGCTTCTGCACAGGAAAGGAAATAATCAAAAGTGAAGAGACAATCTGAATAATGGGATAACATATTTGAAAATTATTTCTACAACAAGGAATTAATATTTGGGATATTTAGAAAACTCAACTCAAAAGCAAAAAATATTACTCAACATTAGGAAAATCAAATGAAAACCAAAATGAGCTATCATCTTACCCTCATTAGAATAGCTATTATCAAAAATGACAAAAAAATAACAAATCCTAGCAAGAATGCAGAGAAAGCAGTGCCTGTGCTAGTCTGTTTGCATTGCTATAAAGGAATACCTGAGGCTGGGTAATTTGCAAAGGCCAGAGGTTCATTTGGCTCGTGGTTCTGCAAGCTATACAAGCATGGCACCAGCATCTGTTCCTGGTGGGGACTCAGGAAACTTACAATCATGGCAGAAAATAAAGGAGAAACTGGCATGCCACATGGCAAGAGGAGTCGAAAGAGACAGAGAGAGAAGTCACCAGGTTCCTTAAACAACCAGTATTTCCATGAGCACATTACCATGCGGAAAGCATTAAGCCACTCATAAGAGATCCACTCCTATAACCCAAACACTTCCCACTAGGCTCTCCTCCAACTCTGAATGCCACATCTTAACCTGAGATCATTATATATCTTTGAAGAAGAATTCTCAGAAGGGACGGATGGCCAGATATCCAAACCATATAAAGTCCTTACACATTGTTGGTAAGTCAGTATGGCCATTATGGAAAATAATGGAAATAGAACCCAAAGAAATAAAAATAGAACTACCATATGATCCAGCAATCCCACTACTGAGTATTTATCCAAAGGAAAGGAAATCAGTTTGTCAAAGAAATATCGGCATCATCTGCATTTCTGTGTTTATTGCAGTACTACTCATAAAAGCCAAGATATGGAATCAACCTAATGTCTGGGTTAGTCAGGGTTTTCTAAAGAGAACTGATAGGATATGTGCATATATGAAGAGGAGTTTATTATGAGAACTGACTCACATGACCAGAGTGAAGTCCCACGATAAGTGGTCTGCAAGCTAAGGAGGAAGGAAACCATTCTGAATCCCAAACCCTCAAAAGCAGAAAAGCCAACAGTGCGGTCTTCAGTCTGTGTCCAAAGGTCCAAGAGCCCCTGGCAAATCACTGGTATAAGTCCAAGGGTCCAAAAGCTGAAGAACTTGACATCTGATATTCAAGGTCAGGAAACATCCAGCATGGGAGAAAGATGAAGGCTGAAAGACTCAGCAGGTCTGTTCATTCCACTTTCTTCTATCTGCTTTATTCTAGCCACACTGGCAGCTGATTAGATGGTGTCCACCTAGATTGAGGGTGGGCCTGTCTCTCCCAGTACACTAACTTAAATGTTTATCTCCTTTGGCAGCACCCTCACAGATACCCCCAGAAACAATACTTTGCATCCTTCAATCCAATCAAGTTGACATTTAGTAGTACCCAGCACAGTGTCCATTAATAAATAAATGAAGAAAGAAAATGAGTTACATATACACGATGAAATATTATTCAAACATAATAAAGAACAAAACCTTGTAATTTGCAGAAACATGAATAAAATTAGAGGACATTATATTAAGTGAAATAAACCAGGTACAGAAATATAAATTTCATATGTGGAAGCTAAAATTGTTGATCTCATGGAATTAGAGAGTAGAACAGGGATTACTAGTGATAGAAGAGTGTAGTGGGAGTACTTTTGCATCTATTCACCAGACAAAGGTTGGCTAATGAACACAAAGTACAGCTCAGTAGGAGAAATAAATCTGGTGTTCTATAGCACTCTAAGGTGACTATAATTAACAATTTATTATATACTTTCAAATAGCTAGAAGAGAAGATTTTGAAAGTTCTCAACACAAAGAAATGATAAATGTTTAAGGTGACAGACATGCTGATTACTCTGATTTGATCATTATATGTCATAAATATAAATCAAAGTATTACACTGTACCCTTTACATATGTATAATTATGTGTCAATTTAAAATAACATGAAAGCAAAAAATAAAACCAAGAAGTTTGGAAGGTACGTTATTAGGTAATGCTTGATAAGATCCAAGATTATACCTGCTAATCCCATCAAGTGAGATCTCTATGGTCTTTCCCTAGAGGGCAGCTTGACCATAAGTAAACCAATCCTCCCCTGCCCGTGCCATTTCTCTGATGTATACTCACAGGACAATTAGCGTTCACTCTCTGATGGCCTGAAGCAAGACCTAGTTACCTGGGGAAGCTGCTGTTCATGGAAATAAGATCCACTCTCTTTTTTGTGACTTTAGTTCATCATCCTCTGTGTACTCATTTGGTCTAAAGTTTCCTCCCCATTTTTTCTTCACCGGACCTTGGGAGAGTTGGGCAGTAGCACCAAAGTTTGCTTTTATTTTTTATTGCATTTTGTGAATCTATTATCTCTTATTTAGAAGAAAAAGAACCTGTATTCACTTTACCCCTAGCAAGTAGAAAATTAGCATCTTAATGATATGTACATGCCAAAGTGGATGGAGCTCAACGAAAGAAGGAGTAAATCATTTCTGCAGGAGAGCCTCAGAGTTTCTTTCATCAGGAAAGTGCACAAGCCATGTCTCATTAATTATGGCAGCTCAGTAATTTCTAATGTCATCTTAGAATCTATGTCTGCCTATTCCCTTCCCACTACCCATTCTCCTCTTTTTTCCAAAGCAAAGTGCCTTAATGTTATTTAAGGGAATACTGTGCCCAGCTAAAATATCATATTTCTTAGTTTGCCTTTTATTTCAGTGAGGCCATGTGAGTACATTCTGGCCAATAAGATGGAAGTGTAAGTGTTGGAGGAGTCTTTGTAGAAGAATTCTCAGAAAGGGGATAAGTGGCCAGAGTGTGCCTTTTTGCTCTTCTCCAGCTACTTAGTTCATCCTGGTATTTGGATAAGTATGATAGCAACAGGACCAACAGGACATCTCAATATTCAGTGGGTTGAACCTTGAGATGACCACGGGCTAAGGATGACGGGGTACAAAATTAGATGGAGGCCAGGATAGTGATAATTACGGACTTCCAGTGCCAATCTGAAAATGCATAACTCCAGATTACGTTATGTGAAAGAAACATGAAACCTTGTGCGTTTAAGTCATGGTTGTGTTATCTTTTTTATTCAGTCGATATTAATTTTAACTGAAAACACTAGTTTTATCCCTTCATTCTTTGAAAAGCTCCAAATAAGTCCCATTGCTAGGGAGCTAAGTTCTACATAAACGAGGTTTTATTCTTCGTTCTCTTACTGTGTAAGTAGATGGGTTTTTAGTAAGAAGCCATCAATGATGGATTAATTCCTGAGTCTGTGATCTGTCCTACACTGTCCAGTGAACTTAGCAATTGTTTCCCACAAAAAAATCTGATATTGGTTGAGTTTTCAGATCTAGATATTTTCCACTGCCACAATGATTAGTGGCATTCCTAATAATAATCTATATTTTACTATTAAATAATAAGAGAAATTGATCATTTACACACATATTTACTTTTGGAAAGAAATATAACCATTAAAATTCTGAGCCTCAATTTGTCTGTTAAATACAAGAAGTGAATCAGCCAGGCTGTATCCCATATTCAGGTAAGAGTTCAGGTGATGAAATGAAGTAAGTGATCAGGAGCAAATCATTTCATTTCCATGAGATTCTAATCATATGAGATGTTTGACCTACAATCTTCCTCAAAGTAGAGGCAAAGTTCTCCCTAAATCTCATCCATTCTTCCAGCAACTCACTATTTCTGCTTTATCTATCAGGGAAGTACTTTCCTTACAGTTTGTCAGATTCCTACTCACTGTTCTCCAGAGAACTCACAGCATTGTTGAGAAAACTTTCCACTATTTCCCACTGACAGTCAAAACTCTGGAGCCAGCCTATCTGGGTTCAAATCCCAGCTCTAACACTAAGAGGCTGTGTGACCTCCAGCAAGATATTTATCTTCTCAGCGTCCCAAACATATCATACATATTTTAACTTACATCTTTTAAAATGTACATCAAAGGGAAACTCACCAAAATTAAGTCCAAAAAGTTAGTAAGGAAATGAGAAGTAGTAATGTAATAGTCCATTGCCATACTGCTATGAAGAAATGCTAGAGACTGGGTAATATATAGAGAAAAAGAGATTTAATGGACTCACAGTTCCACATGTCTAGGGAGGCCTCAGAATCATGTTGGAAGGCAAAGGAGGAACAAAAGCACATCTTACATGGCAGTAGGCAAGAGAGCATGTGCAGGCGAACTGCCCTTTATAAAACCATCAGATCTCATGAGACTTATTCACTATCATGAGAGTAGTACAGGAAAACTCACCCCCGTGATTCAATTACCTCCCACCAGATCCCTCCCACAACACATGGGGATTATGTGAACTACAATTCAAGATGAGATTTGGGTGAGGACGCATCCAAACCATATCAACAACTCCATGATTTTGAACTGATGGTTGTAGCAATAGTGGAAAAGTGTGGAGCATATGAACTGTTTGTTTGATAGTACAAGTGGATTGAGTCTTCTTACACACCCCCCACCCCCACCCCCAGTCTGCCTGCCTGAGCCACCTGGAAGCCACCAACAACTTAGAAACTGGCCACAGTTTCCTGAAAATATAATGGATTCTGAAGCAAGGTATTCAGAGAAATGCTGGAGCCAACTTGTACAGGTCTGTGCAAGGCAACTGTGAGCATCTCTTCCTTATTGGAGGTTCAGTGCCATCACATTGGTATCTTAAAACTGGCCACAATGGCAGTATTTATATCACAGAAATGGGCAAATGCTACAGATTGAGGCTATTTTTACTACTGGAGATGATACGGTTGTTAAATTGGCTGCAGTGTCTACTGTGCTAGGTGAGGAAGGGGCCCGTACACCATTGCTGAAAATGAGTGGTGGAAACCCAGGAGCTCCTGAACAATGAGTCCTCACTGATGAGTAGCAAACAACTGACTGATATTGAGATTTGGGCTTCCAATGATTCCACTGCCCTCCTCTATCCCTCCCATCTCTTGGAATCTCTAGTGTCTATTGTTCTCATCTTTTTGCCCATATGCCCAATGTTTAGCTTCAACTTTAGAAGTGAGAACATGTGGTATTTGATTTTCTATTTCAGTGTTAATTTGCTTCGGATAATGATCTCCAACTGCAACTATGTTGCTAAAAAGGACATGATTTCTTTCTTTTTCATGGTTGCATAGTATCACATGGTATATATGTACCACACTTTCTTTACCCCGTCCACTACTGATGGGCATCTGTGTTGATTCCATATCTTTGCTATTGTGAATAGTGCTGTGATAAACATTAGTGCCGGTGTTTATTTGGTAGAACAATTTATTTTCCTTTGGGTATATACCCAGTAATGGGACTGCTGGGTCGAATGGTAATTCTACTTTTAGTTCTTTGAAGAATTTCCAAACTGCTTTCCACAGGGGATAAACTAATTTGCATCCCCACTAAGAATGTATAAGCATTATCTTTTCTCCATATCACCAACATCTGTAGTTTTCAGGCTTTTTAGTAATAGCCACTCTGACTTGTGTAAGATGATATCTGATTGTGGTTTTGATTTGCATCTCTATTATGATTACTGATATTAAACATTTTTTCATAAGTTTTTTGGCCACTTATATATCTTCTTTTGAGAATTGTCTGTTCTTATCTTTTGTCCACTTTTAAATGGAATTCTTTTTTGTTGATTTGTTTAAGTTCCTTATAGATTCATTATCAGGTGCATAGCTTGAAATTATTTTCTCCCATTCTGTAAGTTGCCTGTTTACTCTGATGATATCTTTTGCTATGTAGAAGGTATTTAATTTAATTAGGTCTAACTTGTCAGTTTTGGGCTTTTATTTGGTTTACTTTTGAGGACTTGTTCATAAAGTTTTTGCCTTGGTCAATGTCTAGAAGAATATTTCCTATGTTTTTGTCTAGGATTTTTATTTTTGTCTTACATTTAAGTTTTTAATCTATTTTGAGTTAATTTTTGTATTTGGTGAGAGGTATGGGTCCAGTTCCTTCTTCTGCATATGTTTAGAGAGTTTTCCCAGCACCATTATTGAATAGGGTATCCTTAACCCATTGCTTATTTTTGTCAATTTTGTTAAAAATCAGTTGGTTGTAAATATGTGGTTTTATTTCTGGGTTCTGTATTCTATTCCATCAATCTATGTGTCTATTTTTGTATCTTTATATTTTATTTTGTATTTAACCATGCTGTTTTGGTTACTGTAGCCTTGTAGTATATTTGCTGGAAGGTAATGGGATGCCCACAGCTTTGTTCTTTGTGCTTAGGATTGTTTTGGTTATTCAGGCCCTTTTTCAGTTCAATATAAATTTCAGAATAGTTGTTCTAATACAGTGAAAAATGACACTGGTAGTTTGATAAGAATAGGATTGAAGCTCATATTGCTTTGGGCAGTAGGGAAATCTTAATGATATTGATTCTTGCAATCCATGGGAATGAAATGCCTTTCCTTTTGTTTGTGTTATCTGATTTTTTTCAGCAGTGTTTTGTAGTTCTCTTTGTAGAGATCTTTCACCTCCCTGGTTAGATGCATTCCTAGGTATTTTATTGTCATGTGCATGATTACTGTAAATAGCATTGCATTCTTGAATTGGTTCTCAGCTTGAATGTAACTGATGTATAGAAATGCTACTGATTTATATACATTGATACTGTATCCTGAGACTTTACTGAAGTACTTTATGATGTCTAGACATCTTTTGGCAGAATCTTTTGGCAGAGCCTCAGTATAAAATCATATGGATGTTTTTCTTTCACATTGATATTGGATAGTATGATGACCAGGTGCCTTGAGGTTGGTCATATTGTATAGTATCTTGTAGGAATCCTCTGGATTTCTGGTATCTGTATATTGACATGTCTAGCAAACTTGGAAAACATTTCCTGAATGATATTATCACATATGTTTTCAAGTTGCTTACTTTCTCTACTTTCTTAGGAATGCCAGTAAGTCATAGATTTGACCAATTTACATAATCCTATATAGCTTGAAGCCTTTTTTCATTTTAATTAGTTTTTCTTTACTTTTGCTTGAGTTAGTTGATTTAAAAGATTGGTTTTTGTGCTCTGAAATTCTAAAAGGCCTGTTGTGGCCACTACTACCAGGCCATCGATGTCTGACTTTGTATGAGACCAGATTAAAACTGGCATCCTTCTGTCGGCCCCAAGTCAGAGAAAATGCCTGCAGCTTTTCCTGGTGTCTTTCCTTCTCTCCATCTCTCAGCCTCTCCCCAAGTTAGGTCCAGGTCTTGGGAGAAACAGGATGCTTTCCCTTGACCTGGGTTGCACAGATCCATAGTGAAAAAGTGAGTCACAGAAGGAAACTGACTGCGCCTCTCATGGGTTTCACTCAAAATTATCAGCTAAATGCTGTCACAGGGGCTGCTCGCTCACCTTCTCCTCCCCAGGGTCTGGGTTGTCCTTCACTATTCCAGTGAATTCCCATTTTCCTTCTTGAATTAAAGCTCTCAGAGTTGGTCTTTATATATTATTGTTCTTTTCAAGTAACTGAGGCATGCTAAAAGCTTCTCATCCTCCATCTTGGAGAAAAACAAAACTTCCCATTTTTCCAAAGCCAAATTTCCCTTTTTCTGTGTCAAGAATGCCAATGTATGCTATTTATCTTTAAAAACTACTGCCTATGGAATTTGGCTTTACCCATTTGTCTATGTACCTATGTATCCAGTTAGCTATCTGCCTTTTTATCCATTTATAGGTGGTTTTTATAAAATGGCCTGAAAATATGAAGTCTCCAAATGTAATAAAAAGCAGCAGCTCTATGTATTTTAAAAATGTAATCAATATTATCTGCCTCCCAGAAAGTGCAAGACATTTCACTCATATCACACTTAGCCCCCACTCTAATTGATGGCTTAAGTGTAGACAGATTTTCTCCCCATCTGTTGATGCTTCAAGGTTTAAAAGAACTGGGAATCCACTATTTATAACTGGGAGGTAGGCCCAGGTCTTAAGGCAACTAATCTGAAGTATTCTCACCCCCAGAGTCTGCATTTGCTCCTGGAGTTTCCCTCTTCTGCTATTTCTAGAAGTGCTCTGATTAACTTATAAGCCAATCCTATATCTGAGGTGTATTCCATGCTCAATGCTAACAATATTTGCTAGGCTTGTTGAGCTCTCCAGCAAGGCTACTGCAACTAATTCTAAACACATTCTTAAGAATGAGGAGAAAGTCACCAGATAACTTCAACTTGGAGACCTTTCTAAGATCCAACATCCCAAAGAACTCTGAGGATGAAAAGTCTGAAAGGCAAATTAAATAAGAAATTGATTGAAAAACAAATGATGTGAACACTGAGAAATAAAAATAAAGTCCTAAGCCACCAACTGACTGACCAGAACCTCTCTTGGCCAAGGAGACCCCAGAGTAACTTTGAAACTAAGTTATTAGCTGTGCAGGGCTGGAAGGTCAGACACCCCTCATCATATTCCCTCCCTCTCTAACTGCAATAAGCTTAACTGCATATGCACACTTTCTCCTTTCATAAATATTCATGACTCCTCCTATAGCTTATTGAATATGCATATTCAGCTGCCTCACTCAGCATAAATTCCTGCTCCCATTGCCCCTTCAGTCTCTGTTTTTGGCTTCTTGCTGGAGGCTATGTTTCCCAGCCTTTTGGAATGGCAAACTTAGAGGCTCCAAACCTTTATGAGAAATAAAATCCTCCTTTCCAAATTTATGAACTTTGTCATTCTTCAGTTGACAGACCCAATAAGCTGGCAAAGGGGACAGGAAGTAGAAGGCAAATTCGGGAAAACCTAAAAGATCACCTTCTAGGAAACCATGGGTTTTCTTTCTCTTTCTTTGAGGCATTTTATCTATTTTATTTCAGAAAATATATTAACCAAACAAACTTAGAATACCTGTTTCCCATTAGGCCTGAATGGTAACTCTGGAAAATTGAGTAATTACCGATAGTTTTCTTATCAAAATAAATAAATAAATAAATAAATAAATAAATAAATAAATAACTTGTGAGAAAATATAGCACATTATTTCATGATTCACAGTGAGTACCTTCATTTGATTCTATAAAATGTGTTCTGTTCTCTTTTCCTAATTTCAAGACATTTCAGTAGGACAAAACTTGCTTAGGGACATCTTGCTTTTCACAACAAAGTACCCTTCAAAGTCTTGTCTGCTGATTCTTACTCCCATTTTGACAAATTCTCCATTTGTCTGGCTTTTTTATAGCCTTATTGCCCCTCTGTCCATTCAGTTTCAGCAGAAGTATGAACTGTCGTTGTTTTCAGATGTACTACCAAGTTAGTTCTTTCATTTTCCCCTGTTCCTTTTTAATATTCAAGTTTGGTGAATCACACTGGTGACTTAAATTTCTTGCTCCAGCACTTTGGGAGGCCGAGGCGGGTGGATCACAAGGTCAAGAGATGGAGACCATTCTGGTCAACATGGTGAAACCCCATTTCTACTAAAAAAAATACAAAAAATTAGCTGGGCATGATGGCGTGTGCCTGTAATCCCAGCTACTCAGGAGGCTGAGGCAGGAGAATTGCCTGAACCCAGGAGGCAGAGGTTGCAGTGAGCCGAGATCGTGCCATTGCACTCCAGCCTGGGTAACAAGAGCAAAACTCCGTCTAAAAAAAAAAAAAAAAAATTCTTCCTCAAGTTCAAAAGACACACACACACACACACAATCTGTTGGGCTCCACACCCCTTTTGAGAGCAGTCCTGGACTTATATTTTCTTGGATGTGCTTATGTGAGAAACAACTATGCATCAGACAAAAAGGCCATTTGCAAGTGCATTTCTTAGGCTAAATCTAGCTGCTCCCTGAAGAGAGCTATATTCACATTACAGAACGAGCTCTTATGTTTTCTTTTCATTGTTAAAGTTGTCATTCCGGCTCTGAAAGTGACTTTATAGTAAATGCAGTGCTAATGATGACTGATTGGGAAATACCAGCCTCTAGCCGTTAGCTCCCTTCAGCAAGCTGGAAATAATCAATAGCAAAGTGGGAGGCAGTTACAACAATGGAGATTGTGTCTCAAATAGATTCTGGTGGTGGCGAGAGTGGTCACTTAGATTTGGGAAAGAAATTCTGATTTATGGCAGCTTCTAGAACACATTTTGGTTATAAGAAACTTATGAAGCAGTCCCAGAGAGAAGATCTAAAATAGACATAACAGCATCTTAAGATAACGCTAAGAATGTGTCATAACAGCGCATTGTCAGGTGGCAGCCCTTTAATACACAGAACAGGCGCCTGGGGAAAGTACTAGTATTTAAGTGTTATGCCAGTTCAAATGCACAGGCAATAGACTGTAATGCTTACACCAACAGGTTACAAGATCAGATACCCTGAGTTGAACCTTCAGCAATACCAATCATGAATTGTGGGACCTCAGGCAGTTTACTTTAACTCACTCAGCAGAAACCTCAGTTTCTCTGTCATCTGTAAAATGGGGAAGCCATTAATTCTTCCTCCCAGGGATTCTTTGAGGATGAACTAATCTATGTAAAGCACGTAGCTCCAATTGACTCGCAGTAAACACTCCGCAAATATTAACTGCTGCTTATGTTATTGTTAGTAGTGTTAACCCCAGCCAGTAGTTCTTTATGACCAACTAAAGCCTTAGGCATAAAGATGCCTTGCATACTAATTCTGCCATGGGATGCTCAAGGATATTTAGAAATTCTAATGAGTGCTGTATTTAAGCAATGATTTAATAAAATATAGACCATACACTCATTAATTACATACCATAAATTTTTATTTAGTGTATATAAAACAATTGAGATTGTAAACTGAAATGTGTGACATTATGTTTATCCCTTTGGTATTTTACCTGGTTGGCTGCAACCTGGCCATGACAACTTTTAATCTTGAATTTGTCATGTACTATACTTTCTGTCCCCTCCTCTCCATGACATGTCAAAATAAATCTAACAAATATACTCAATAATTGACTCATGCTCCAGTCCTTTGTACACATGTCCCACGACAGAATTTCTATACTCTGTTTCAACACTTCCAGTGACTACAGCTATCCCCTCCATCACAGAGTAGCTTACTTTTTTTTTGTTTTTGTTTCTTTGTTAATAAACTTTTTTTAAAATAATTTAGATTTACAGGATAGCGGAAAATTCAGTCCATCTTTTATCAGTTAAGTTCTAAGATTGTCAACAAGTTTATATTTCTCCTTATTGTAACAGAAGAACTCTCTGAACCACTTGAAGAATGTGTGACGGGGGTGTGGCTCATCTGTTCAGCCACTACACACTCAAACCTTTCAAAGGAGGGGGAGCACACCGGCAGGCAGGCACAGGAGCCAGGGTGAGTGCTCTGGGGTTCTGGCCCCATGGTAGCTTCTAGGGGTGAGGGTCTGCAACTCCCAAAGCCCAAGTGGGTGTGGCATGTGTTACAGTGCATTCTTTCAGCTTTGCCCTCTGCAAAGAGCTTACTCATTAACCAGTTCAGTGAACCCTCTGCCTTTTCACAAGGGCAGAAGGCCAGCATGACAGCTTTCTGTATCCCAAGCTCTTGTCTCGCATCCCAGAAGAATCAAGTCACACATAGACTTAAGAGTGGTAAATACGGGGGTTTTACTGGGTGGTGGAGGTGGCTCTCAGTGGGATGGATGGGGGACTAACAGAGGGATGAAATGGGAAGATGATCTTCCCCTGGAGTTGGGTCATCCAGTGGCTGAACTCTCCTCTGACAGACCCCAGTCAAACTCCTCTTGGCATTCAGATGCTCCTTTTCTTCTCTCTGCCATGATATTCTTCCATCCTCCTGCTCTTCTGTTCATCTTCTCATCTCCTTCTGGAGCCTGCAGTCTGGGGTTTATATGGGCACAGAATAGGGGGACACGTTGTGCCAGAAGGCAATCTTTTTGGCACAAAAACAGGAATGACTATTCCCATTTAGGGTCATGGGTACCCAGGCTTGAGGGTGGGGTCTTTGCCAGGGAACCACCCTCTTCTACCCAGTATTTCCCAGTCTCTTATCCATATTGTTAAGAGAGTGTGGACTTTGTAAGAAAATATTTCTCTTCTTTCTTCTCTTACTGTGGGCAAAGTATGTGTCTCCATCCCATTAGTGTTGAGCTGGGTCATATAAATTATTTTACCTAAAGACACATTAATGGGCAGGAGACAAGGAGAGATCTTGAAACACAATTTACATGACAGTGATCTGTTATGAAAAGTAGGTGCCTTGGACACTCAATGGATGGTCCAAGGAAGATGAGACAGATGTGAAAGAAACCTGAACCACATTCCCACCTGGAGTAAACTGTAACTCATTCAAAGCACGATGAAAAACACACAGCAGAGTCCAGCTTAAACCAGCCAAACCTGTCGCCTATAGACCCATGAGCAAGAAATAAATGCTCCTTGATGTAAGCTGCTGAGTTTGGAAGTGGTTTGTCACTCCATTTCATTACGTCAAGTCTGATTGATAAACTCTCCATTAGAAGCAAGAATAGCATAAACAGTTGCTAAATTCCATGCTGACACTGTAAGTACAACCTCTTTTGTCATCTCCTGAACTACGTGTCCCGTATTCAAATCTCAATGGGAACTTAGGAACTTATTTTAGTATAATGGTCACCTAAGCCAGCAGTTGCACAATAGACTCCTCCCCACCCTCCAGGATTCTGATTTGATTAGTAATAAGGTCTAGACATCAATATTTTATAGAAGTTCCCAGGGTGGTATCAGTGTGCAGTCAGGCTGGAGAACTAGTGGCGTGAGATGTGAAACCTTAGCTTTTTCTGAAAGGAAGAAGCTAAGGAAAAAAGAACACAAAACCCCATCAGACCAGGTGGAGGCCTAAATAGGAGACTGTAGGAGTCTGTCAAGCAGAGGTTCATTGCACTAAAAAGAAAATACTATAAAATCTCATTCATTCACTATCATTCACTTGGTAAAGGCAAAACAAAAGCTATGGCCGGGGGCCAGTGACAGCTAAGGACGTTGATGTTGAGTGACTGTATTGATTTCCCTAAGGGAAGATCCGTCAGAGTGGTGATGGTAGTGTGGGTGGATGAAGAAGAGATCTTTTAGTCTAGGAAGTCTTTTAAAAGACTGCCATCTTGGGATGCCTGTTTAATTATGCTGCATCCAACTTTATAACCTAAGGGTTGTTTTGTTTCCTTTTTAAATAAACAAACCAACTATGCGTTTCTAACCCATTTAAAACTCCTCTGAGCACACTTGGACTTGTCAGCTCTGATTCCAAGTAATCAGTCTGTCCAAATCGTGATGATGGGAAACATCGAATCTGACATTCAGCCTTGACATAAACAAGGTAATAATACAGATGACAGGATTACAAGGAAAACTGGTTGGAAGTAAAGAACACAGTTATTAGTCAGTCTCTAGCTCAAATTCAGATTTTCAGTTACAAGCTGGGTGATCTTAGGCAATTGCTAGTTATTTTGCCTCCATTTACTCATACATGTGAAACAAAGTGCAGAAATGTTTATACCACAATTCTGGGTTGAGGGAATGATGTTTATCTTGAGGCAAACTGTACTCCCAGGAGCTGGAGTGCAGGTGAAGGAAGAATAAAACTGGTACCAAGAAAGAGGGACCTAAAAACTAGAAATGGCATATCTTGAGAGACTGTGGGAACTATGGGAGAGCAGAGGGATGTGTGAGTCCAGAGGGGTGGGTGTCAGTCCCTGCTGCGGGGTGAAAATTTGGAGAGACTGAAAGACAGCTAAGGAGGGTCTCTGGGAAGCTGGCAGGTGATGTCAGCATGAAGTTCATTCTCTTCCCTGTGTAGAATACCTAACGTGAAGATCCGCATTGTGTGTCATGGTTTCCAGAGTCAGAGTTGAGAGATGGTTAGACAGAGGCTGGCACTCAGATGACCTTTTATTAGGGCTGCTGTAAGATTAAAAATGTAGCAATATGTAGAAAAGCACTTGTTCCAGAGTAAAGTGTCAGACAAATGTGAGATGCCAAATCTGTTATTATCGTTATTATTGTGATTGCTACAATGATTCATTTTCCCTATATTTAAGGATAGCTAATAGGCATTAATTGGTCCCAAAACGTTTATGATAGGAGCCCATACTATTCGCACTAGGGAATGTCTCTGAGTTATGCAGCACACTATTTAGCAGCAGCAAATCTGTATGGGTCTGCAGCAACCTCAAATATTTCCTTCTCAGAAGAAAGAATTGGACTGAGAGACATAAGGCAGAGTAAGAGACCAAGGCAAGGTATAGAGCAGGAGAGAAAAATTATGAGAAAGCTTTGGAACAGAAACAAAAGGAAGGAAAGTACACTTGGAAATGGGCCAGGTGGGTGACTTGAAGAATTTAGTGCCACCTTTGGCTTGGGGTTTTATATGCTGGCATATTTCTGGGGTCTTATGTTCCTTCTCTCCTGCTTCTTCTTTTGGGGTAGGCTATCCTCATGCACAGTGGCCTGCTAGTACTTTGGAGGGGAGCATGCACAGTGCTTTCACTGGAGTTGTGTGTACGCTCACTTGACGCGTTTTCCGCTTGCAGTCAAGTGTTCCTAGATCATATGCCAGTTAAACGCTGCCATTTTGCCTCTTCATGTGCATACTTGAGCCCTCTTATGCAACTCCTGTGATCTTACCGGGAAGCTGCTGATCACCAGTTTCAGGCGTTTCTATCTGTTGGGAGACTACATTTCCCTGGCCCTAGCAGTGATCAATTATTATTTTAGAGAAATAGCTTAACAACCGCCTGAACATCACCTGATGGTCATCTGACATTCCTGGAGTGGGGGGAGCTCTCTTGCCCCACTCATGTCTAACTACCTACTTTAGCAATACCACTGTAGGAAGCATTGTGTAGTATAACTGTAACTGAAATGTGGGTTAGTTGTTTGCCACACGCAGAGTCCAATTAATAACAGAGGTCTGACACAAAGGAAGTGAATTTATCCAGCTTGGGGAAGACGCACAGATGTCCTACCACACTGCTTCACTTCTGGAGCAGAAAAAGGGCATTTTTATGAGGTAGAGGAGGAAATGAGCCAGGGCAGCTGCTGGCTATTGCCTTGTCAACCAGGCAGTTGAGTTGGTACCTTCCTGGACAGAAGATGTAGAAGTGGCCAAGTGGGCATGCTTTCAATATGCACTCCTAAGGCGAACCCCTGCAGGTGTGTCTATCTCTTGGGAGACTACCTTTCTATCTATTGTGAGAGTTCCATCATGGCATACTAGGTCTGCAAATCTACTGCGAAGAGAAGAGAGCCCTCTCTGGAGCACAGAGATGAACTTGCCCAGTATGGAGTGTTTGGTGAGGAGGAGGTAAAGGTTATATTTGCATTTCAAAAGGGCTAAGTTGGAAGTGTGGAACCAGGGAAATGGGAAAACAAGAGAGGAAAAAATAAACCACCTGTTAGAAAAGTGGAGGTACTCAGTTACGTAACCTGCAAAAGAGAAAAGAAAGTGAATGGACTGAATTCAGAATCCAACCAGATTGATTTGATTTTCAGCTATTTCAGGTCAAAGCAAGGGTGGACGAACCAAAGTGGTCAGGTTGTTGAGAGAATGCATTCCATAGGAAAAGACATTTGTTATATGCAGAATATCAAGCCAAGTGTTGGGGGGCAAGCCCATTTGCTGCTAGAGTTTCCAAAACTGTTCATAAATGGAAGAGAAATGCTGAATGGGACAAACTAAAATGAAATTAAATGAAGAATCAATCTATGCCTTGTCAAATCCGTAGCAACAAAAACTGTTCTGTGAAATAAAATAACTTTCCCTTTTAAATTTTCTCTTTCAAGGAAAGTTGCTTGTCTCTCCACGGAGTTGAGGACAAACCACTGAGCTACATCCTGATAATTCAGCAGCATTCTGCTAAAGGCCAGCACAGACCAGAGAAACTTGATGCAAGACACATGATTAGGCAGTACTGTGGAAATTAGCCTTGCAATCGTCATGGAAATGAAGGCTCCTTATTTCCAAAATGTCTAAGAGAGAAAAGAAGCTGTTGCTCAAATGTTGGCTTTAGAAATGCAAAGCACAATAGAAAACACTTCTTTGAATCTACACTGCACAAAAGCCCCCTTCGTCTGGGGGACAAGATTCAATTTCCAATTGTGAACCTTCACTTCAACCTCTTACTGCCTTTTTGCAATCTTTTTTCAGTGAATGAAAGACTATTAGCATTATGACTGGATTTAGCCATGTTTTAACTAAAATCTTAGCTCAAGAATGTTAATGAATCATGCCAAACGTAGCTTAAAGGAAATACAATGTGTATGGAAGAGGAACTTTCCCTTTGGAAACTGAATTTCACTTCTGTGACTACTGCTGCATAGGCCCTCTGACTGGTAGACTTAAGATCTATCTTATCTCCAGCTAATCCCATCAGTAGAGAAAGAAATAAGTTCAGGATGTATGCTTCTGAGTTTATACTTCTATCATCTCCTTTCATAATGTGTTCATGGAGGGTCTTTGTTCACCAGAATTATGAGGATTTAACAGTTAGCCAGGTTCCATGGTATAAAATGAAAGAAACAAATATATGTTAAAAATGTAGATGCATTTTTGGTTCTGTTTGGTTTTCCTTTTTATTTTGAAATAAATTTAGACTTAAAACAAGCTGAAAAATAAATATAGTGAGTTCCTACATATTCTTCACTCACCTTTCCTAATATTAATATCCTAAATAACAATGATCAAAACCAGGAAATTATCACTGATGCAATACTATTAACTAATCTGCAGACTTCATTTGAATCTCACTAGTTTTTTTCACAACTGTCCTTTTCTAGTCCAGAGTCCAACCCAGGATCACACATTGTATTTAATTGTTATCTTCTTAGTTTCAATCTGTGACAGGGACTTGGTCTTTATTTTTTATAAAAATGTACTTTTTAATCTTTAAATTTATTAAATTATTTTTGATTGACACATCATAGCTGTATCAATTTATGTGGTATAGGGTGATGTTCTGATATATGGATACAATGTGGTATGATTAAGTCAACCTAATTAACCTATCACCTTGTTTACCTATCATTTTTTAATAAGACATTTGAAATGTATTATTTTAGTTATTTTGAAATAGATAATACATTATTATTGACTAGTCACCCTGCTGTGCAACAGATTACAAAACTTATTACTCCTATGTGAAATTTTGTACTCATTGATCAACAACTTCCAATTTCCTTGCTCCCTACCCTGCTGCCCCTCAGCCTCTGGTAACTATCATTCTAATCTCTACTTCTATTAGTTCAGCCCTATTAGCTTCCATATCTAAAAGATCATGCAGTATTTGCCTTTCTGTGCCTGGCTTATTTCACTTAACATAACATCCTCCAAATTCATTCATCGTATCAGAAATTATAAGATTCCCCCTACTTCAATTTAAGATGCAAAAATGGCCAATAGAAACATTAGAAAGTTTTCAACAGTATTAATGATTAGGAAAACACAAATTAAAACCCCAATGAGATACCACCTCACACCTCTTAAAATGACTTGTATCAAAAAGCTGAAAGAACAGTGTTGGAGAGTATGCTGGGAAAAAAAAGGGAACTCACACACTGTCAGTGTAAATTAATAGTAGAGCCATTATAAACAAATGTATTGAAGGTTCTCAAAATATTAAAAATAGAACTACCATCTGACCCAGTATTCCACTTCCAGGTGTAGATTCAAAAATCATTTTAATATATACTCCATCTTAAAAGGACATTAATAAAGATAGAATCCTCATATACTAACCTTGGGAATAGAACTGAAAGATCAGCATGTTGGGTAAATGTGTTCTTGTTTTCCAAGTTAAAGTAATTTTAGCCACAATTCACTCCAAATTGTGGAGTGATTGTAGACTGATCATTTGATAATATTTTTCTTATTCTAATATCGGGACCCCTATTCTGTAATCTATCTATATAACTAGCTAGCTATCCATCAATGTATCTATCTACCTGTTTATCTTTAGATTTGTAAATTCCTTCATATTACAAGTCTTAATAACACATAACAATTAAATCACATTTTTTGTATGTGCTAAATCATCTTAGTAATGAAGAACAAAATTTGGCAAACTCAGGATAATCTATAAACCAGTGTATAGATAAATTCAATTAAAAAGTACAGAGCTATCATAAAGATAGTAAACAGTGTCTCACTTGTGAAATATTTTTAAAGTATACTTGCTGTAGTATTTATTGAGAATTGAGAATGCTTGACAACCCTATAGCTCAGTGGTTCTCAATCTAGACAGAATTTTGCCCCTATGCTATTTTTGGCAGTACACGGAACCATTTTTGTCACAATCTGTATAGTAAAGGGCAAGGTCGGGAGTGCTACTGGCATTTAGTGGGCAAAGGCCAGAGATAATGCTAAACATCTAATTACATGCAAGACAGCCACCTACATAAAGGAATTATTCAGCCTAAAATGTCAATAGCACCACTATTACAAAACCCTGCTATAACCGTAGTCCTCAGGAGCACCAACAGACACAACAAGGTGTCAAAAAGACAGACCAACAGCTGAGAACAAGGGGATGATAAATGATGCAGCCAGGTTAGATTTTAAGGAATCTGGCCATGCCAAGAAGAAGAAAGAACGTGAAAAAGAAAAATGAAGGAAAGTAAATGTTATATCAATCTATAAAAGTATCCTACCTGAATTGTACTTCTCTTTGAAAGAGTTGAATCTTAAAATTTAAATACATAACTGTATCAGGGAATAAAAAAAGCACATACCATTAATGAAATAGCGTTTTATAGGAATTTCCTCAAAATAGGAGGCATAAAGAATAAAAATGGTAGGCAGAGAAAATTACAACTCAAAATAGTACAGGAAGCAGAGCTAGGAAAACTCTTCAAACAGGACAGAACTAGTGTAGAAGGTACATGGCAGTGATTCCTAAATCACACATTCATATCACTTAGGGAATCACTTAATGATCCTGGTGCCCAAGCCACATCCCAGATCAGTTAAATCATAATGTCTTAGAGATGGGCACAATGTGAGTGTTCTGGGTTGCTCCCCTGGTAATTCCATTGAGAGGACAAGTTGGAGAGTCTCTGGTATAGGAATAATCAAAGGATAATTAATGGTAATGAACTAAAGCGATACTTCTCAAGCTTTCACCTGAATGTGAATCACTAGCATATCCTAAATACAAATTCTGATTCAGGAATGGGTCCTGAGATTCTATATTTCTAACCAGCTCACAGGAAATGCTATCAGTGCTGGTCCATGGACCACTCTTGGAAGAGTAAGAAACAAAAGAGAAATAAACCATTCCTATTAGCTTATCCCCTTCCCCTCTAGTCTCCATAAATACAGAAACTGCCCCTAGTTTTAGCCCTCTGGTTGGGCACTGAGCCCATATCCAAGAAGAAAGCCGTGGAAGAGGGTAGTAAGACAAAAGCAAAGAAAACCTCACAGTCACTCCTGCCTGCACAACAGACATTGGGAAAAATAACATTAAAGTGGCTAAACGCAGGAGTTGGGGGTATTTGGAGCATATCTATATGAAAATAAAGCAAAACGAGGATCTGGGTTATATTAGAAATATTTTTTATAATGACCTTAACAATAGAAAAATATTGTAACTAAATGTTAAGTGGAAGGTGGCCAAGATGGCCAACTGGAAGCAGCTAGTGTGTGCTGCTCTCTCAAAGAGGAAAAGAAGGGGCTAGTAAATACGGTACCTTCAACTGAGATATCAAGGTACATGCATTGGGACTAATCAAAAAAACAGCTTGACCCATGGAGAATGGAGAAAAGCAAGGCAGGACGACAGCCCACCTGGGAGCAACACGGAGTTAGGGGATGTCCCCCCACAGCAAGGAAAGGGTTTGTGAATGTGGTATCTGGGGAACCCACTTTCCTCCCATGGATCTTTGCAACCCTCACGTCAGGAGAGCGCCTCATAAACCCACTCCACCAGGACCTTCAGTTTGACACAGAGAGCAATATAGACTCTCGGCAGAGCAGCTGCTCAGACAGACATGGAGACCTGGGAAACTTAGAGACGCAGGCTTTCTGGTCTTCCCAACAAAAGCAGCTGTAATGCCAGCAAAGCAGAAGGTTACTGTGTATACTCCTAGAACAGGGGCTGAATCCAAGGGGCTGAGCAACAACAGTCTGCAGGCCCCACTGCCATAGCACCTCACAGGGTAAGTCCCACTGGCTTGGGAATCCAGCTAGGCTCCAGAGGCACCATAACACCTCCTTGAGATGGAGCGCCCAGGGTAAGGGGTAGGCTGCCATCTTTGCTGTTGGGGTGACTTAGCCATTCCAGCCTTCAGCCTTCACAGAGTCCAAGGCAACTAGGGACTTGGAGTGAACCCACAGCACAGTAAAGCTGCTCTATGAAAATGTCGCCGGACTGTGTTTTTAAGCAGGTACCTGATCCCATTCCTGCTCTCTGAGCGGGACCTCCCAGGCATGGTCTCCAGCTACCTCCTACCGGTGTGTTCAGGCCAGCAACAGTTCCGTCCCTGCCTGGGACAGAGCTCCAAGAGGAAGAGTCAGGCTGGCATCGCTGGTGTTGCATAGCCTTCATTATTATACATCAGGTACTAAAAAATCGGAGTGACTAGCGACATGATTCTAAACCTATAAAACCCCACAGTCTCATCCCAAAAGCTCCTTCAGCTGATAAACAAATTCAGCAGTTTCAGGATACAAAATCCATGTACAAAATTCACTAGTATTCCTGCACATCAACAACAGGTGAGCCAAGAGCGAAATCAGAAACAACCCCATTTACAACTGCCTAGAAATACAGCTCACCAAGGAGGTCAATGGTCTGCACAATGAGAATTGTAAAACACTGCTCAAAGAAATCAGAGAAGACACAAACAAATGGAAAAATATCCCATGCTTGTGGATAGGAAGACTCCACATCATTAAAATGACCATACTGCTCAACACAGTTGAAAGACTCAGTGCCATTCCTGTCAAACAGCCAAAGATACTCTTTATAGAACTAGAAAAAAAAATTTCAAAATTCGCATTGAGCTAAAAAGGAGCCCGAACAGCCAAGGCAGTCCTAAGTAAAAAGAACAAAGTTGGAGGTATCAATGTTACCCAACTTCAAACTATACTACAGAGCTAAAGAAATAATAATAATAAGCATGTTACTAGTACAAAAACAGGCATGAAGACCAATAGAACAGCATAGATAGCCCAGAAATAAGGTCCCACACCTATGACCATATGCTCTTTTTTTTTTTTTGAGACAGAGTTTCGCTGTTGTTACCCAGACTGAAGTGTAATGGCACAATCTCGGCTCACTGCAACCTCCCCCTTCTGGGTTCAAGCAATTCTCCTGCCTCAGTCTCCCAAGTAGCTAGGACTACAGGCATGCACCACCATGCCCAGCTAATTTTTGTATTTTTTTTTTTTTTTAGTAGAGACGGGGTTTTATCTTTTTGACCAGGATGGTCTTGATCTCTTGACCTCATGATCCACCCGCCTCGGCCTCCCAAAGTGCTGGGATTATCGGCATGAGCCACTGCGCCTGGCCCCATCTGCTCTTTTACAAAGCTGACAAAAATAAGCAACGGGGAAGACACTCACTATTCAATAAATGGTGCAAGAATAACTGGCTAGCCATAGGCAGAAGATTGAAACCGGACTACTTCCTTAGACCACATGAAAAATCATTCAAGATGGATTAAAAACTTAAATGTAAACCCCAACACTGTACAAATCCTGGAAGATAACCTAAGCAATACCATCCTGGGCATAAGAACGAGGAAAGATTTCATGACAAAGACACCAAAAGCATTCAAAACAAAAGCAAAACTTGAGAAATGAAATCTAATTAAACTTACAAGCTTCTGTACAGCAAAAAGAAACTATCATCAGACTAAACAGACAACCTACAGAATGAGAGAAAATATTTGCAATCTATCTGACAAAGGTCAAATATTCATCATCTATAAGGAATGTAAACACATTTACAAGAGAAAAATAACCCATTAAAAAGTTGGCAAATGATATGAACAGGCATTTTCAAAAGAAAACACACATGTGACCAACGAGCATATGAAAGAAATGTTCACTATCACTGATCTAAACACAAATCAAAATTACACTGAGATACCATCTCACATCAGCCAGAATGGCTGTTACTAAAAAGTAAAAAACAAACAGAAAACAAATGCTGGCAACATTGTGAGGAAAAGCGACTGCTTACTTACTGTTAGCGGGAGTATGCGTTAGTTCAACCACGTGGAAGGCAGTATAATGATTCCTCAAAGAGTTAAAGGCAGTGCTACCATTTGACCCAACAATTCCATTACTGAGTATATACTCAGAGGAAAATAAATCATTTTACCATAAAGACCCATTCACGGGAATGCTCATTGCAGCACTATTTACAATAGCAAAGATGTGAAATCAACCTAAATGCCCATCAATAACAGATTGGATAAAGAAAATGTAGCACATGAACACCATGGAATACTATGCAGCCATAAAAAGGAATTAAGATTCTGTCTCTTATGGGAACATGGATGGAGCTGGAGGCAATCATCCTTAGCAAACCAATACAGGAACAGAAAACCAAATACAGCATGCTCTCACTTATAAGTAGGAGCTAAATGATGAGAAGTCATGAACACAAAGGAGGGAACAGACTTGGGTCTACCAGAGGGTGGAGGGTGGGAGGAGGGAAAGGAGCAGAAAAAATAGCTATTGGGTACTAGGATTAAACCTAGGTGATAAAATAATTTGTACAATAAACATCCATGACATGAGTTCACCTGTATTACAAGTCTTCACATGTACTCCTGAACTTAAAAGAAAAGTTGCCAGGCACGGTGGCTCATGCCTTTAATTCCAGCACTTTGGGAGGCCAAGGAAGGTAGATTACTTGAGGTGAGGAGTTCAAGATCAGCCTGGCCAATATAGTGAAACCCCGTCTCTACAAAAATACAAAAATTAGCTGGGCATAGTAATCCCAGCTACTCGGGAGGCTGCGGCAGGAGAATCACTTGAACCTGGGAGGTGGACATTGCAGTGAGCTGAGATCATGCCATTGCACTTCAGCCTGGGTGACAGAGTAAGACTCCATCTTAAAAAAAAAAAAAGCCAGGTGTGATGGCTCACACCTGTAATCCCAGCACTTTGGGAGGCCAGGGTGAAAGGATCACCTGAGGTAGGGAGTTCAAGATCAGCCTGACCAACATGGAGAAACCTCATCTCTACTAAAAATACACAAAAAAATTAGCAGGCTGTGGTGGTGCATGCCTGTAATCCCAGCTACTCGGGAGGCTGAGGCAGGAGAACACTTGAACCCAGGAGACAGAGGTTGCGGCGAGCCAAGATTGCACCATTGAACATCAGCCTGGGCAACGAAACTCCATATCAGAAAAAAAAAAAGCATCCACTTAAAATTATATTGTGAAAGAATAAGTAAAGATAGTTTTAAAAATGGAACAGGGTGTATGGAAGGAAAAGGGCAAATAACAAGCCAGTTAGCAAGAAAGAAACATTTTTAAAATTGTGTACACCTTGGAGTTATCATTGTTTCTAGGAAAGGGTTGTTGAAATCATAAGTTATTTTTATTTTTTTCTTATTTGAAACAGGAGAAATAGAACTCTCTTCCTCAAAACACAATGTTTAGGCCTCAAGTTTTACTCAGTTCTGCTCTCAGTTCTTAGTGGAGAGTCAGGCTGCTCTCTACAACCTTCCCAAGTTCCTGGTCCTCTGCTTCCAGTCATTCCCACAGTCTTCAGGAGCTGATAGTGCCACCCCAACCTCAGTACTATTAATAGAATCTCTGGTGCAGCTGGAAAGCCCTCTTAACCCTGTGCTTCAACACTGCCCAAGAACTTCCACAGCTCAACCAACAATAACAGCTCTTTCTGCTCCAGGACAAAGAAGTGCGAGTCTGCATTTGGGGCTGGAATTAGGCTGGGAAATATTCTAAAGAATGGTCACACTAATATCCTTCACCAACTTGCTCTAATTTCATGTATGAAAATAGAACCCATGCTATTTGATTTTCCTCATTTCAACTGTTTTGTATGAAAATCTTAGCACCTACGTACATGGCCCTAACTATAGTCTGGCAAATTTCTTTCATAATTCCTGTCGGAGGGAATAGAGAGGGAAATTTATGTGAATACCTGGTAACCTTCCTTGACTTCCCAGGTTTCCTGATGTCAGTCATTGATTATATTCTCCTTCATGATCCTCATACTAACTTAAAAAAATAGAAAGTTTTTGCAGAAGGTTTTATAGTATTTCATTGATGAATATATTTAGCATAGCAGAATTTTTGTTTTAAAAAGCGAGTAATACTAAAAAGATCATAAGCAAACAAAATTTAGAGATCCTGTCATAAGCCATTGCTACACCATGGGTCCAGTTCCTACACTGTTTAGCAGATTTTAACATTGTTTTCATATAGGAAGAAAAAGAACTCAGAGTATTCCAAGCCCCTCCATTAGTGACATTGTATTTCAAGTGTCTCGAGAAAGGTTCATGGGAAGTTGTTTCTGTTAGACCATTAATCATTCTGTTCCATTATGGAGAACCTCAGATTTGAAGTTATTAGCTTTTTAACCCTTCTTTGTAATTAGATCAGCATAATTTCTTGTTAAAAGGCAACAAATCAATAAGTCAGTCGAAGGAAATATTCCCTACCTCAGGCAATGGATAATTAGCCCATTAGCCGCAAATGTCTTTGAAGTAAATTGCTTGAAGTTTATTGTCAAATTAAAATTCATCCAATTTGTTATGCATCTCCTATAGATTTGTTTACATCTCATGCTATGGAGTAAGTATAATTCAGGTTTTTGTTTAGCCATATTTTTTCCATTTGGTTTTCTTTCTTGTTAAAACTGAACAACAATCTACACACAGAAAAATAAAAATAAAAAGCTGTTATTATAAAATAGATAAATAAAAGCCAATCTAGTCATCTTCACTAAAGCAATCTAGATCTAAAGCAGTGTTTGTAATTATGTCATCTCTTGCATTAATCTGTCTTTCTAAAATTTCCTCAGGAAGATATTCTAAACATACAGTTAATTAAAAGCAAACTGTAATTCTGAAAGTCATTAAGGAAAGGGATGTGAGGAGAGAAGATTCTGATGACTGAAAAAAGGAGACCTGGAAACTAACAAGGTATCAGTTGTCCACTAAAATACAAGTTCCTTGAGGATTAAAACTTGGCTGTTATTTACTACTGTATCCTCAACTCCTATTGCAGTCAGTGGTACATGGTACAGTTCTTAAATATTTACCATATAACGGTTTGGAGAATCCCTGTGCAAGGAAAATAATGATTATTAAAAGAATAAATGTTTTAAGTGCTAAGAAATGATTTTCTGCAGCAAACTGCATCACAACAGATATGATTCATTTTACAGAAGTAGAGTCTCTCTGAATTTTAGGCTCACCAAGTAACTTTTTAGTTGCTAAACTCACTTCCAGAGGTGGAACGTAGTAAAAGATACATGAATGTTCTAGTTATTTAAGTTAAATGTATACATTTGTCAATTAACACTCTGGCACTGAGTTTCCCAAATCAATCTCCTATCAGTTTGGCTGTATCAATAGCATTCCCCAGAGCCCGACAAGTCCTTGTGAACCTATAGCATTAAAGTTTAAAGGTAAAAGCTAAAGCCTACCAGGTCCCACCAAGGGACAGATACTCTGCTAGAACCTTATCCAAAACATCCAGTCAAACATTTTTCCATTTTAAAACAATAATTAATTCCAGACATCAGGGGATGGAACCAGCAGCCAACATGAAGAAGAAAGCTACGCAATGCCCACAGCATACATATCCCAGCTGAAAAGAATCGTAGCTTGTGGTTGAGGAAACCTGGATTTCAGACAACCCCTAAGTCTGTGGTGTGAATATATTGTTAAACCTCTTGTTTGCTAAGCTTTTTTCATCACTAAAATAAATACTTAAAAAATAAATTGGCTATCTCTGTTTATTTTGCAGAGATAGGGTTTGAGAATGAAAAAAAAATCACCATTATGTAATATAAGGATACAGTAAAAATTCAGAAAAAGAAGGCATTTTTCCCCCACAGGACTTTTTTGTTAAGTGAAACTCAACACCTCCCAAAACAGAGCCCTCCATCCTCTTCCCCACTTCTAAACTTCTGGCTTATCTTCCCAACTCCTCTACGTTGTTGAGTAGTATGTGTCATTATTCTTAAACCTTTAGGGCAAAAACTCTTGAAGGTGTCTTCCATTCTTCCTTCCCTTTATATATCAAATCAATTTATTATGTAGTCCTATCAATTATTCAAAATAATCTATTTATATTCCTCCCCACCTATTTCCTCTGTAAGTATTTCAATCTAAGACCTTACTAAGATATGACTGAGCAGACAAGAGTAACCCAATAATAAATCTTACAGCTTACTGGTTTTATTTATTGGATAAATGGTAGGTGCTCCAATTTATTATTTTGCATTTTTGTCTTGTTTCCTCCACTAAAACATTTATTTCTTTGGGATAGGGTCCTGGTAATCATGAAATCAGAAGAACTCTTAGGGTTAGATCAAAGAGAATGTGAATACAGATAATTTTTTGGACTTACAACAGAGTCTAATTTTCTAAGTCAAAAGTCTGACATCTGCCAAATATAGTATCTTTCTTTATTCAAACCTATATTAATTATAGATTGCTTCAAAAGCCTGGAGCTGAAGGAACTACTTCCAGGATGACTCATTTACAGGACTATTGGCAGGATGCCTCAGTTCTTGCCAAGAACTGCCAAGCCTCTGCATGGGCTGATTGAGCATCCTAACAACATGGTGGCTGGATTCCTTGACAGCAATCAATCCAAGAGGAAACAAGGCAAAATCCAAACTGTCTTACATGACCTTTCTTTGGAAATTGCACACCATCCTTTCTTCATCATCCCATTGGTTTCATAGGTCAGGCCCACTTAAGGTGGAAGAAGATTATATAACAGCATGAATACCAGAAGGCAAGGATTATTGAGAGCCATCTTTACGGATGGGTACCACAACACCAACAACTTTCTTGTGTGTGCATGTGTGTGTGTGTGTGTGTGTGTGTGTGTGTGTGTGTGTGTTGTGGTTATTTAATACTTTTGTGGGTCACTTTATGCTATCATTTCCAAGATTACAAATGCATCCTTGATTAGATTAATACCTTCTGTGGGAATTTAGGAAGACACTAACCTAAAGCTTTGTATATAGAAACACAGAAATAAGAATGAAACCAATTTTTTGCATTTAGATCATTCTAAACGACGAATTTAAATATATGGCCATAACAAATTTTTTCCCTGATCCCACATAATTATATTTATATGCCTTCTCATTAGGTTTTTTATTTATATGAGAGGAAAAAGCCATAGAGTTTTAAAATCATGAGTTCTGTTTTTAGCTTGCCATTTGTATTTGAGAACTTAGATAAATTTCAAATTTCACTTCAGCTGTAATGACCTCATCTTTGCTACTCAAAGTATGGTCTAGGGACTAGCAATAGCAACATCACCTCAGAATTTGTCAAAATTACAGGTGAACAAGCATCACTTCAGACCCACTGAATCAGAATCTATGTTTTTAATAACATACCAGGTGATTTGTTCAGGGAGTGCTTTTCCAGTTTCTATTTCACAGACTGTGGAAGCTGTTATGTCAGATTTTCACCTCACTAAAGAAAAACATCTACTGGAATTCTTTACACAGCAGATGTCTGAAAACACTGTTGATTAAATGGCCTAATCATGACCTCCTCTGCGGGATAGCCTCTCTCTTTGCTTTTCAGGGGAAAAAAAACAGTTACTCATTTCCAGTTACCTCTGTAACATGTAAATGTGCACATAAACAGGGCAGAATACGGGAACATCTGTTTTCATTTTTGTTAGTTGTTTTAATGTACTAAGTACAGAGGCATTAGGCTCATAATTAATGTTATGGTGAAAATCTTGATACTTTTGGAAAGATAAGATTGCAACTTTCATGAGATAAGATAGGTTTCCCAGCTCCCATGATGAACATGGGCAAACCATCACTCCAATTTTCTGAGTCCTAGTTGTTTCATGAATAAAATGTGGGCCATAAGAGTAACTCGAAGTTATTCTTTTTACATTTCCTGCATATTCACTGCCAGTAAAATTGACAGATTTTCAATGTACAGCACAATGTGTTTTAGCAAGTATGTACATCTGTGTAACTAGCACACCAATTAACATACGGAATGTGTTCATCACCCATAATGTTCCTTGGCCTGCTACCTGTCAATTCTACCTCCTAGAAAGGATGGGTAGAAGAGTTTTTCAGATTAATATTTAGGACATTGAAGATGGAAAGGACCTTCATTTTACAGATGAAAGAACTGAAATCTACCTAAGGTCTCACAGCTAGTGAATAGCAAAGCTGAAAGTTGACTCTAGGGTTTTAAGTTTCTTATAGTTCTTTTTCCTGTAAGTTGAGAAACAATGTAGAAAAGTATAAATGTATGACTTTCATCTCCATAAATTATTTTTGCCTGTAGTTAAAATTCACATAAATGAAATCATTTCACTTATGCCCTTTGGCTCTGGCTCAGTTTTCTCAATATAATAGTCCTGAGATTCATGCATGTTGTCACACATGTGAAAAGTTCTCACAGGGTCTGTTAAGACAAATGAGATAAATGTATAAGCAAATGTTCCACAAATACTTTTCAAATATGAAAAAAATCAAATGAGGGCATTTGTAGGCCCTGAAATTGCTATCTCTCTTTTTACAAAATATTATAGAGTTAGGAGTTTAAATGTCATCTCCCACTGAATTACCTAACTTTAATTTTGCTGCCTTTATATGCTACTAAGATTACTATAGCAACCAATATGAACTAAGCCTTCCCCCAATCACACCATTTTAACTGATAATGTGACAGGTTTTTTCCTTTAACCTGGGAAAATCCCCAACATTGACCATGATCAAATCTGATGGAAATTTTCCCAGAAAGCGATAAGCGCCTGAAAAAGATCTCCTCTGTCCATCCATTGTCACTATGGCGACATGTAATTATAACTGCCCTAAATGGGAAAGCCTCTCTCTACCCCACCATACAGTTACACTGTCTCAATAGACTTGCTTAGCCTAGACAGAGTGATGACGACCCAGCCACAATAATGATGAAAATGTATTATCTGAGTCTTACCAACATTTCAACATGAAGATAATGTTGTGATTATGGTATCGTCAAGTAGTGATTCAGGCAGGAAGCAAAAATAAATGTCCTGGTCAAGACTTTATGGCCAATATGAACCAGATAATTGAAGCAATAATTTGGCAAATACAAGCCAAACATCATGCTAGAATCATAACATTGTTCAGCACTAATGGTGCTCTCATGTAAGATCACTATAATTATGTCTCACTACAGCAAGAATGCTTGAACACTCTTTTTCTGTCATGTGTTAATTTATTAAAAACCTACTTTCTGATACTTTTAAATATTGACTGTCCACTTTAAATTCAGTTTTACAAATAATTTTAGTTATACAAAGGTATAACCCTAGTATCTTTCAGATAGATAGATAGATAGATAGATAGATAGATAGATAGATAGATAGATAGATACTAAAATATCCATTGGCTATGTCTCACCATTAAAATGGTAGATGGATAATTTGGAACTGGTGTTACTAAGGCATTATGGTTTATGAGATAGGACTATTGCAAAAACAACTTATAAAACTCATTTTAAACACATGAGTATGAAAAGTTTGGAAGGAGGTACTACTGGCTCTTGATGGCATATTTTGATCAGTCCCTCAATATGTCATCACAAATTTGTCTCTTTCCTCTGTGATGACTTTATTTTGGGGTAGAGTCTCTTCAAGTAGCGAAGATAGCAACAGCAGCCCTAGCTTGCTTTCCTATGACTTTACAACTCCAGTGGAACATGAAGCTTGTTTCTTAATGTTCCAGCAAAAGTCTCAGGATGATCCAGGTGGCTCCATTAAGTCACACATTCACTCAGAAGGGAAAAAGGAGTCTGTTGCAATTTATGTCCACCTGATTTGCACTCAATGTGAATCTCAACTTTACAAATTAAACTTAAAAAGGACTGAAACTTAGAGTCAGTGTGTTAAATGGAGTATTAATAAAACACAAAATAATAAGTTAACGAGCATTTATTAGATGCCCAGAGCCCTATGTTTTAAGTTTCAAGCAAAAAAATGGTAAAAAGAAATAAATGATAATTTGTGGCTCTTATCAGCCTAGAATTTATGACCTAGAGAGGTAGCAGGACTTAAGTAAGCAATTAGAAAACATAAGACAATATACATTCCCATGCAACGCTGCAGAACTCAGACTAAAATATGTATGGAACTCTATTAATGTGATTAGTCAGTTTTGATAGTGTATGCTTACCATATGGCCTAATGGTTCCACTCCTAGGTATTTACTCAAGAGAAATGAAAGCATATTGCATTAGTCTGTTCTCAGGCTGCTAATAAAGACATACCCAAGACTGGGTAATTTATACCAAAGAGAGGTTTAGGCCAGGTGCAATGGCTCATGCCTGTTATCCCAGCACTTTGGGAGGCCAAGGCAGGTGGATCATGAGGTCAAGAGTTTGAGATCAGCCTGGCCAACACAATGAAACCCTGTCTTTCCTAAAAATACAAAACTTAGCCAGGCACAGTGGCAGGCACCTATAATCCCAGGTACTTGGGAGGCTGAGGGAGGAAAATCACTGGAAACCAAAAGGCAGAGGTTGCAGTGAGCTGAGATTGCACCACTGCACTCCAGCCTGGGTGAAAGAGCAAAACTCCATCTCAAAAAAATAATAATAAATAAATAAATAAATAAATAAATAAGTTTAGTTGATCCACGGCTCCACATGGGGCTGACCCACAGTTCTACATAGGGCTGGGGAGGTCTCACAATCATGGCAGAAGCAAACAAGGAGCAAAGTCACATCTTACATGGCTGAACGCAAGAGAGCTTGTACAGGAGAACTCCCCTTTACAAAACCATCAGCTCCTCTGAGACTTATTCACTACCATGAGAACAGTATAGGAAAATCTAGCCCCCATGACTAAATTATCTACATTTTAAGAGGCTGTAGTGGAAAGATTGCTTGAGGCTAGGAGTTCAAAACCAGCCTGGGCAATACAGGAAGACCCCATCTGTAAAAATATATATATAGGGTTGGGCGCAATAACTCTGGCCTGTAATCCCACCACTTTGGGAGGCCAAGACAGGCAGATCATGAGGTCAAGAAATTGAGACCACCCTGGCCAACATGGTGAAACCCCGTCCCTACTAAAAACGCAAAAATTAGCTAAGGGTGATGGCACATGCCTGTAGTCCCAGCTACTTGGGAGGCTGAGGCAGGAGAATCACTTGAACCCAGGAGGTGGAGGTTGCAGTGAGCCAAGATCGTGCCACTGCACTCCAGCCTGGTGACAGAGTGATACTCCATCTTCAATACATATATACATATATAGGTATATATTCACAGAAACCCTTGAATAAGTGCCCAAGAAGGGTTATGCAAAGTTTACTTAATAGGATTATGACAAATATTGTTTACAACAGGAAAATATGGGTGCAACTTATGTGACATCCACAATATGTATAATTAAAATAAATATGACATTTCCTTACTCTACTCTGGAATTCTAAGAATCTGTTGAAAAGACTGGCATAGTTCTCTATAATTTCACACAGGAAGATTTCCAAGACAGAATTTTCTTACCAAGTGATCAAAGTTGAAGAATAATATGTAATATATGGCACCAATTTAAAAATATACAAAGACTCTATATTTCTATAGGTACAATTATGTATACCATAAACACATATTTTACAAAAACATGGGCCAATGACCAGAAGAATATGTACAAAACCTTTGCAGTTGTCATCTCTGGAAAAGAAGCTGGACCAGCAGATGATGGTAAAGGGGAATTCTGGTTGTGTGTGTGTTGTTTGAATTTCGTTAGCAAAAATAAATAAATAAATGTGAGGGGAAAATATTGATACAAGCCTAATGTGTTACTTTGTATTTTGCACTAAAGCTTCTACAGAAAACATTTTTCCATGGGACTGACCTTTATACTCAAAGCAAAGAATACTGACTACAGAATTATCATATTATGAGATATTGTCTGAGTTTTCTAAATGGAAAGATACTTTAAACTCTTTACACATGAAAATAAAAAATTTTGAAAAATGTTTCACTGTAAAACCCTTGACATTTGCTGAGTGTCTTACATTCAGTTATTGGTTATTTCTTTTTCCAAAAAGACTATTAAAACACTTTGAATAATCTGCAAGACTAACTTTCCTCAGAAATTTTAACATTTCCCAGAAAACATAACATTGGCATTAGTTACCACACTAAAATACCTTGTTGAGTATGTTTCTACTCCTAGCTCCCATTACTGTATATAGACACTTCTACCTACATCTGGATGCACATGATCTACCTTTTCTCCTATAACTGGGTTGTACCTTCTATGCTCCTAGCTGAGGCTCCCTGAGCCTTACATTCTAGTTCCACTCATCTACTCAAGGTGACTGCTTCAGCAATTCAACCTTCTTCCCTCCATGATCAGGTTTTCTTCCTCTACTTAATTATTATTCTACTCACATCATAAGAAAACACCTAGTGGGAGGGGACTCAAGATGGCGCTGTGAGAACAACCCAGGATTGGAGCCCGCGTTGAATTCGCAAACGGTGAGTCAGTGCTGCATTTCCAGACTGATCTTTGTTGCCCACAGAACGGGGAAACTCCCAAGTATAAAAAGACACGGGACGCCAGGCAGTAGGTCTGCCTGGCGAAGCCGGCAGCTGGGGCGGCGGCGGCCGGCCCTACCCAGCAATCCCCACAGGGCGCGCTTGTCCGGGTGCCTTGTTGAACCGGCAACCTGAGACTTGAGAGGGCTGGACTTGAGACTGAACAAGACTTGCACAGTAGCCCAGCCCAGGGGATTGCAGGGACAGATCGCTTGGGATACCCAGTGGGACGAACAAAACCGCGATTTCAAACTATCCCGGGCAGACGGTCCGAGATACTCTGTGGGGGAGGGGCGTCCACCACTACGGAGGCAACCTGCCCCAACTGATATACACGCCCACTGCTGAGGCAGCCAGCCGTTGCCGAGGCAACCCGCCCCAACTGAGATACACGCCCACTGCTGACGCAGCCAGCCGTTGCCGAGGCAACCCGTCCCTACTGAGATACACGCCCACTGCTGACGCAGCCTGCCGTTGCTGAGGCAACACGCTACAACGAAGAGACTCCGCCGCAGGGCGTGGTGGAGACCACAGCAGAGCCGGCAGGAACAGCGCGAATCACACAACAGCAGGGCGGAGCCTCGGCAGCCAAACAGTGGCTAGTCTGCCTTCGAGCTGGGCAGGACACCTGATCGGACATCCAAAAATAAAGCCCAAACCCCTCAACACAGAGCATTTGAGGAAAAAAAAAGGGTTGTTTAATGAGCTGTGTTGCAGCAGAATCAAACATAGCAGCCTAACAGCCCTGAATGAACAACAGGGTGCACAGCTCAGCAATTAAACCCCTATAAAGTACAAACTGTCTCCTCAAGCAGCTCCCTGACCCCTCTATATCCAAAAGACTGTCATTAGGCAGGCATCATCCTGGGACAAAGAGAGCAGAAAAAGAAACTGGTAGCATCCCTCGCTGTGCCACAGCTACTAGAGGTGCACCCCAGACAAGCAGGGTCTGGAGCGGACCTCAACAGTCGTACAGCGAAGGGGCTAGACTGGTAGAAGGAAAACCAAGCAACAGAAATACTTCATCATCAACATTCTGGGTGTCCACTCAGAGACCCAAACGAAAAGTCAGCAACTACGCAGACGACCAGCGGACAAATCCACAAAGATGGGAAGAAACCAGCGCAAAAAGGAGGAAAACACCCGAAACCAGAACACATCGCCTCCTAGAAAGGACCAAAACTCCTCACCAGCAAGGGAACAAAGCTGGACGGAGAATGACTGTGACGAAATGACGGAATTAGACTTCAGAAGATGGATAATGAGAAACTTTTGTGAGCTAAAAGATCATGTATTAAATCAATGCAAAGAAACTAAGAACCTTGAAAAAAGATTTGAAAAAAGATTCGAGGAAATGATAACAAGAATGGATACCTTAGAGAGGAATATGAATGAATTAAAGGAGCTGAAAAACACAATACGAGAACTTCGCGAAGCAAGCACAAGTTTCAATAGCCGAATTGACCAAGCAGAAGAAAGAATATCTGAAGTCGAAGACCAACTCAATGAAATAAAACGAGAAACCAAGATCAGAGAAAAAAGCGCAAAAAGGAATGAACAAAGTCTCCAAGAAATGTGGGACTATGTGAAAAGACCTAACCTACGTTTGATAGGTGTACCAGAAGGGGACGAAGAGAATGAATCCCAGCTGGAAAATACTCTTCAGGACATCATCCAGGAAAATTTCCCCCACCTAGCAAGACAAGCCAACACTCAATTACAGGAAATACAGAGAACACCACAAAGATATTCCGCAAGAAGAGCAACCCCAAGGCACATAATCGTCAGATTCAACAGGGTTGAAATAAAGGAGAGAATACTAAGGGCAGCCAGAGAGAAAGGTCGGGTCACCCACAAAGGGAAGCCCATCAGACTCACAGCAGATCTCTCGGCAGAAACACTACAAGCCAGAAGAGAGTGGGGGCCAATATTCAACATTCTTAAAGAAAAGAACTTTCAACCCAGAATTTCATATCCAGCCAAACTGAGCTTCAGAAGTGAAGGAAGAATAAAATCCTTTGCGAACAAGCAAGTACTCAGAGATTTTGTCACCACCAGGCCTGCTTTACAAGAGCTCCTAAAAGAGGCACTACACATAGAAAGGAGCAATCAGTACCAGCCATTCCAAAATCACACTGAATGCTAAAGAGCTTCAACATAATGAAGAATCTACAAGAACTAACAGGCAAAACAGCCACTTAGAATCAAAATGGCAGTATCAAATTCACACATAACAATATTAACCCTAAATGTAAATGGACTAAATGCACCAATCAAAAGACACAGACTGGCAAATTGGATAAAAATCCAAAACCCATCAGTGTGCTGTATCCAGGAAACCCATCTCACATGCAAGGATACACAAAGGCTCAAAATAAAGGGATGGAGGAAGATTTACCAAGCTAATGGAAAGCAAAAAAAAGCAGGAGTTGCAATTCTCATCTCTGATAAAATAGACTTTAAAGCAACAAAGATCAAAAGAGACAAAGAAGGCCATTACATAATGGTAAAAGGATCGATACAACAAGAAGAGCTAACGATCCTAAACATATATGGACCCAACACAGGAGCACCCAGATACATAAGGCAAGTTCTTAATGACTTACAGAAGGACTTAGACTCCCACACAATAATAGTGGGAGACTTTAACACTCCACTGTCAATACTAGACAGATCAACCAGACAGAAAATCAACAAGGATACCCAGGGCTTGAACTCAGACCTGGAGCAAGCAAACCTGGTGGACATTTACAGAACTCTCCACCCCAAATCCACAGAATACACATTCTTCTCAGCACCACATCACACCTACTCTAAAATTGACCACATAATTGGAAGTAAAGCACTGCTCAACAAATGCAAAACAACTGAAATCATAACAAACAGCCTCTCAGACCATAGTGCAATCAAGTTAGAACTCAGAATACAGAAACCGACCCAGAACCGCACAGCTTCATGGAAACTGAACAACTGGCTCTTGAATGTTGACTGGGTAAACAACGAAATGAAGGCAGAAATAAAGAAGTTCTTCGAAACCAATGAGAACGAAGACACAACGTGCCAGAACCTCTGGGACACATTTAAAGCAGTCTCTAGAGGAAAGTATATAGCAATAAGTGCCCATATGAGGAGAATGGAGAGATCCAAAATTGACACCCTATCGTCAAAATTGAAAGAGCTAGAGGAGCAAGATCAAAAAAACTCAAAACCCAGCAGAAGACAAGAAATTACTAAGATCAGAGCTGAGCTGAAGGAGATTGAGACACGAAAAACCCTTCAAAAAATCAATAAATCCAAGAGCTGGTTTTTTGAAAAGATCAACAAAATAGACAGACCACTAGCCAGATTGATTAAAAAGAAAAGAGAGAACAACCAAATAGATGCAATAAAAAATGATAAAGGGGAAATCACCACAGATTCCACAGAAATTCAAACCATCATCAGAGAATATTACAAACAACTCTATGCACATAAACTAGTAAACCTGGAAGAAATGGATAAATTCCTGGACTCCTGTGTCCTCCCAAGCCTAAACCAGGAGGAAGCTGAAACTATGAATAGACCAATAACAAGGTCTGAAGTCGAGGCAGCAATTAAGAGCCTACCTCACAAAAAAAGCCCAGGTCCAGATGGGTTCACAGCCGAATTCTACCAGACACACAAGGAGGAGCTGGTACCATTCCTTCTAAAACTATTTCAAACAATCCAAAAAGAGGGAATCCTTCCCAAATCATTTTATGAGACCAACATCATCCTGATACCAAAACCTGGCAGAGACCCAACGAGAAAAGAAAACTTCAGGCCAATATCCATGATGAACATAGATGCAAAAATCTTCAATAAAATATTGGCAAGCCGATTGCAACAGCAAATCAAAAAACTTATTCACCATGATCAAGTAGGATTCATCCCGGGGATGCAAGGCTGGTTCAACATACGCAAGTCTATCAACGTAATTCACCACATAAACAGAACCAAAAACAAAAACCACATGATTATCTCAATTGACGCAGAGAAGGCATTTGACAAAATTCAACAGCCCTTTATGCTAAAAACCCTCAATAAACTCGGTATCGATGGAACGTATCTCAAAGTAATAAAAGCTATTTATGACAAACCAACAGCCAATATCATACTGAATGGGCAAAAACTGGAAGCATTCCCTTTGAAATCTGGTACTAGACAAGGATGCCCTCTCTCACCACTCCTATTCAATATAGTACTGGAAGTTCTAGCCAGAGCAATCAGGCAAGAAAAAGAAATAAAGGGTATTCAAATAGGAAAGGTGGAAGCCAAATTGTCTCTATTTGCAGACGACATGATAGTATACCTAGAAGACCCCATTGCCTCAGCCCAAAAACTCCTGAAACTGATAAACAACTTCAGCAAAGTCTCAGGATATAAAATCAATGTGCAAAAATCACAAGCATTCGTCTACACCAATAACAGACTTAAAGAAAGCCAAATCAAGAGCGAACTGCCATTCGCAATTGCTACAAAAAGAATAAAATACCTTGGAATACAACTCACAAGGAACGTAAGGGACCTCTTCAAGGAGAACTACAAACCACTGCTCAACGAAATCAGAGAGGACACAAACAGATGGAGAAACATTCCATGTTCATGGTTAGGAAGAATTAATATTGTGAAAATGGCTATACTGCCCAAAGTAATTTACAGAATCAATGCTATCCCCATCAAGCTACCATTGACTTTCTTCACAGAACTGGAAAAAACCACCATGAACTTCATATGGAACCAAAAGAGAGCCCGCATAGCCAAGTCAATTCTAAGCAAAAAGAACACAGCGGGGGGCATCACACTACCGGATTTCAAACTATACTACAAGGCTACAGTAATCAAAACAGCATGGTACTGGTACCAAAACAGAGATATAGACCAATGGAACAAAACAGAGGCACCGGAGGCAACACAACATACATACAACTATACAATCTTTGATAAACCTGACAAAAACAAGCAATGGGGCAAGGATTCCATGTTTAACAAATGGTGTTGGAAAAACTGGCTATCCATGTGCAGAAAGCAGAAACTGGACCCCTTCCTGACACCTTACACTAAAATTAACTCCAGATGGATTAAAGACTTAAACATAAGACCTGGCACCATAAAAACCCTAGAAGGAAATCTAGGCAAAACTATCCAGGACATAGGAGTAGGCAAGGACTTCATGAACAAAACACCAAGAGCATTGGCAACAAAAGCCAAAATAGACAAATGGGACCTAATGAAACTCCACAGCTTCTGCACGGCAAAAGAAACAGTCACTAGAGTGGATCGGCAACCAACAGAATGGGAAAAAATTTTCGCAGTCTACCCATCTGACAAAGGGCTGATATCCAGAATTTACAAACAACTCAAGCAGATTTACAGGAAAAAAACAAACAAGCCCATTCAAAAGTGGGCAAAGGATATGAACAGATACTTTACGAAAGAAGACATATATGAGGCCAACAATCATATGAAAAAATGCTCATCGTCACTGGTCATCAGAGAGATGCAAATCAAAACCACATTGAGATACCATCTCACGCCAGTTAGAATGGCGATCATCAAAAAATCTGGAGACAACAGATGCTGGAGAGGATGTGGAGAAAAAGGAACACTTTTACACTGTTGGTGGGAGTGTAAATTAGTTCAACCATTGTGGAAGACAGTGTGGCGATTCCTCAAGGCCTTAGAAATAGAAATTCCATTTGACCCAGCAATCCCATTACTGGGTATATATCCAAAAGACTATAAATCGTTCTACTATAAGGACACATGTACACGAATGTTCATTGCAGCACTGTTTACAATAGCAAAGACCTGGAATCAACCCAAATGCCCAGTGATAATAGACTGGATTGGAAAAATGTGGCACATATACACCATGGAATATTATGCAGCAATTAGAAATGATGAGTTCGTGTCGTTTGTAGGGACATGGATGAATCTGGAAAACATCATCCTCAGCAAACTGACACAAGAACAGAAAATGAAACACCGCATATTCTCACTCATAGGTGGGTGATGAAAAATGAGAACACATGGACACAGGGAGGGGAGTACTAAACACTGGGGTCTATTGGGGGGAAAAGGGGAGGGCCAGTGGGAGGGGGAGGTGGGGAGGGACAGCCTGGGGAGAAATGCCAAATGTGGGTGAAGGGGAGAAGAAAAGCAAAGCACACTGCCATGTGTGTACCTACGCAACTGTCTTGCATGCTCTGCTCATGTACCCCAAAACCTATAATCCAATAAAAAATTAAAAAAAAAAAAAAAAAAAAAAAGAAAACACCTAGTAATCTGTCTTTCCTCTTACTCCTCCAGCAATTCCCCATTTCTCTCCTTTCCTTTAGTGCAAAACTTAAAAGAGTTGCCTCTAAATTTTCTCCTCCTGTTCTTTCTTTAACCCTCTCCAAAAGACCTTTACACCATAGAGACAAAGAGAAAACTTTCCTTCATCTTCTGAAAGTTGTTGAAAATCAGCTGACAAAAGATAGATTTGTAGGAGAAAAGGCATACAAAATTTATTAACGCACACACGTGTGTGAGTCATGGAAAATATGAAAACCCAAAGAGCCAGATGCCTTGACAGTCCTATACCATCTTCAGGTTAGTGTGGCAAGACAAGACAGGTTATCGACAGAAAAAGAAAGACATGAGGCGAAAGTTCTCTTTATTTAGGTGAAACCTCACAGGCAGCAGTATTCAGAAAAAAGCAGACAGCAGCTCCTGGTTGAGTAAATTTTTCTTAGATCGGGACATGGGACAGGAGGCTCAAAAAAGCTTGGCTGATAATTTCACCAAGGCAGATTTTCTTTACAGATGCAAATCTCCTCCACAAAAGACAGCTGTTTATAGCTATTCCTGTGCACCCTTTGAAAATCCCTCTTAAATATGTCAAAGTAGTATATTTTGAGGTGAAATATTATTGGTTTCCTTCAACCCTCTACATTCCACCAAAACTCAGCCTGTCAAGGTTGCCAAAGGCCTTCCACATTGCTAAATCCAGTGATCAGTTCTTAGTTCTCAGTTATTTGACTTAACAGTATTAGGGATAGGTGATCATTTCCTCCTCCATGTGAAGGAAGTAAAAAATATTTCACCTTAAAATATTCTTCCTTGTTATATTTTGAGATGGCTGTTCAGATGGCCTGCAAAGAGAATTAGACCCGGGAGCTGTCTTTTTGTCGGGGAGATTTGCATCTGTAGAGAATAAATGCATTGATGTAGCCAGCCTTTCTTTTCTTTTTCTTCATCTTTTTCAGACAGAGTCTCTCTCTGTCACCCAGGCTGGGGTGCCATGACACACTCATGGCTCACTGCAGCCTCCACCTCATGGGCTTAAACAATCCTCCCCCCTCGGCCTCCAGAGTAGTTGAGACTACAGTCATGTGCCACCATGCCAGCATTTGTTTTTGTTTTTTGTAGAGACAGAGTCTTACTATGCTGCCCAGGGTGGTCTCAGAGTCCTGGCCTCAAATGATCTTTTCAGCTTCAGCCTCCCAAAGTGCTGAGATTACAGGTGTGAGCCACCACAACCAGCCTCAGCCAGGCTTCCTCTGAGGGCCTTCGCCTGTCCTAGATAGGAAAGATTAACTGAGACTCTGACGCCTTCAAAGGTTTGAAAGAAACATTCACCATCTATTCTCTCTGAGGGCTGCTAAAGTTTCATCTACTTGGCGAGACCACCTTTGCTAGCCAGGTCCCCTCTTCCACCTCTCCTACAACCTGTTTTGTGAGGATTCGAGCCCCCTTCTTTGTTACCTCAAAATAGTATATAACCTTCTGAACCCCACGAAAGGGGTGGAGCAATTTTGTGATTCCCCTCTGTGCACATTAATACATTTGTATGACATTTCTCCTATTAATTTACCTTTTGTCAGATGATTTTTCGGCAAACCTTCCCAAGGCAAAGGGAAGGTTTCCCTTCACCCCTACACATGAAACTCTTTTGTACCATGACTCGTAGGATACCACTAGCTCCTAAATTCCCTCCTGTTTCTATTTCCGCTCCTTTTTGATCTCATTCCCTGTTTTCTCCAGCTCAGGTGTGTTCTCTGCACTTCAGAAGTATATATCCAGTTACCTACTTGACACACATGCACATTTGGACTTTTAACAAACATCTCAAATCCAAAATGTATAGAACTGAGCTCTTTATTTCCCTTTATTCTTCCCTTCTGTGAACCAAAATTATCTGAGACAGCTTCAATCTACTTAGAAGTTTATGTTGTCAAGGTTAAGGACATGCCCATGATACAGCCTCAGAAAGGCCTGAGGATAGGTGTCCAAGGTGGTTGGATTACAACTTGATTATATACATTTTAAGTGGATGTGAGTTACAAGCAGACATCATTCAACACATGAAAGGTATACACTGGCTGAATCCAGAAAGGCAGGACAACTTGAAGCTGGGATTTCCAAGTCCTGGGTGAATTCAAAGAGTTTCTGATTGGCAATTGGTTGAAAGAGTAAGCTATTATCTAAAGATTTGGAATCAACAGAAAGGAATGTCTGGGTTAAGATAAAGGGTTGTGAAGACCAAGGTTCTTATTTTGCAGATGAAGCCTCCAGCTAGCAGGCTTCAGAAAGAATAGATGGTATATGTTTGCTGTCAGACATTAAATTATTGCCAGATTCTTAGTCTCTCCTGGATCAGGAAAATACCTGGAAAGGGAGGAATATTCTCTACAGAAAGTAGATTTCCCCAACAAATAACAACTTTGCAGGGCCATTTAAAAATACATCAAAGAAATATATTTGAGGATTGAATACTTGAAATTCATTCAGGGCATGCTTGCTGTCATTTAGTGTATCACATTGCTACAAGAGTCTGTTTGGTCACTTTTAGGATCTTTGTTTTAATGTTAATGTTGGTTAGTTGTGCCTGAATTCCAAAAGGAGGAGGATATATGAGCAACTTCCAAACCCCTCACCTGCCATCATGGCCCGAACTAGTTTTTCAGGTTTACTTTGAAATGTCTTTGGTCCAGAGAAGGTCCATTTGATCTGTTGGGGACTTAGAATGTTATTTTATGTTTATACTCCCATAAGTTAAAAAAAAACCCACCAAAAATGAATTCCTTTTACAGTCTTCCACATCTCAGTAAATACCAATTCCATCCTTCTAGTTGTTGGCTCAAGCTAAAACACTTGAATCTGTAGGGGCCAAAGAAAAACTCCTATATCCTCTAAAAGTTTGCTGAAAATTCAACTGACAAAAGGAAATTAACAGGAAAAATGGCATATAAATTTTTTAATATGTAGGAGGGAGAATGACAGAGTGATTTCCCTCACCCCCAGTGGAGTACAGAACTTACATACCTTTTTCATAGGGGAGGGAGGAAAGGGGAATATAGACAATTCTTTTGAGGGGCAGTAACTAATTATTAGGGAGAATGGATGGACCAGGGAGACAGAAATTGACTTATAAATGACTCTCTTTGGAATTTGAAAGAGCCTGACATGCTGGCATTATCTTGCAGAAAAGTCTTCCAGGTGTGGTTGAAGAATCCTCTTCTTTTCTGCAATAGATAATGAAGTAACAGGAAGGGAATGGAAGGCAATTATGTTTCTTTTGGTAATAAGCTTTCTTAGTCAAATAAGAAATTTTAGAAAGAGTCCCTCCTTGTCCATGGGGGTGAGGGGAAGGAACAAGACAAGGTTAGAGGAACCTTGATTCTGAGGCTTATTTCAAAAGTACTCAACACAAATGCTATATTTGGGGAATCATTTTCTGCACCCTAACAGAATAATCCTAAACTCTTCTCTATCTTACTGCTTACATAAACCAAAAACAAAATTCTAAGGACCCTCAACCACCTGAATGGACTTGCTCCTCAGCCATGGTTCTTTTAAAATTTAACCTGAGAAACGATTTCTCGCCAGGATGTGATGGGAAATGAGGGTCGGACATGCTTCATTATACCTCTCTGGCGTTCACATCAACACAGACTTTAAGTCTGATAAGAAACATTTTACAATATATTCACTCAGAAGCCTACTATGTGAAGGCTTCCTTTGCAAATAAGAACTTTGGTCTCTACCATCCTTTATCTTAACCCAGACATTTCCTTTCTTTTGATCCCAGGTCTTTAGATGAACTCAACCATTTGTCAACCAGCAAATTATTATTATTATTATTATTACTATTATTATCTTTTGAGATGGAGTCTCACTCTGGAGTGCAGTGGTGTGGTCTCAGCTCAGTGCAACCTCTGCCTCCCAGGTTCAAGAGAATCTCCTGCTTCAGCCTCCTGAGTAGCTGGGACTACAGGTGCATGTCACCATACCCAGCTAATTGTTTGTATTTTTAGTAGAGACAGGGTTTTTCCATTGATATGGTTTGGCTGTGTCTCCACCCAAATCTCACCTTGAATTCCCACATGTTATGGGAGGGAGCTGGTGGGAAGTAATTGAATCATGGGGAGAGGTCTTTCCTATGTGGTTGTCATGATAGTGAATAAGTTTCATAAGACCTGATGATTATATAAGGGGGAGTTTCCCCACACAAGCTCTCTCCTCTAGTCTGCTGCCATGTGAAATGTGCCTTTTACCTTCCACCATGATTGTAAGGCATCCCCAGCCACATGGAACTGTAATTCCATTAAACCTCTTTTTCTTCCCATTCCCAGTCTTTATCAGCAGCATCAAAAAGAACTAATACAGTTAATTGGTACCAGGAGTGGGGTGTTGCTGAAAAGATACCTGAAAATGTGGAAGTGACTTTGAAACTGGGTAACAGGCAGAGGTTGGAACAGTTTTGAGGGCTCAGAAAAAGACGAGAAAATATGGGAAAGTTTGGAACTTCCAGAGACTTGTTGAATGACAAAAATACAGACAGCAATGTGAACAATAAGGTCCAGTCTAAGATGATCACAGATAAAGATGGCAAACTTCTTGGGAACTGGAGAAAAGCAAAGAGACTGGTGGCATTTTGCCTGTCCCCTGGAGATTGTGGAACTTTGAACTTGAGAGACATGATTTAGGGTATCTGGTGAAAGAAATTTCTTAGCAGCAAAGCATTTAAGAGGTGACCTGAGTGCTGTAAACTGACACTTAAAGGCATTCAGTTTTTCAAGGGAAGCAGAGCATAAAAGTTTGGAAAAGTTGCAGCCTGAATGTGATAGAAAAGAAAATTCCATTTTCTGAGGAGAAATTTGAGCTGGCTGCAGAAATTTGCATAAGTAAATCAGAGCCAAATGTTAATACCCAAGACAATGGGGAAAATGTCTCCAGGGCATGTCAAAGGTCTTCACTGTGGCCCCTCTCATCACAGGCCTGGAGGCCTAGGAGGAAAAAAATGATTTCATGGGCCAGGCTTAGGGTCCCTGTGCTGTGTATAGTCTAGGGACTTGGTTCCCTGCATCCCAGCTGCTCAAGCCATCACTAAAAGGGGCCAAGATACAGCTCGGCCTGTGGCTTCAGAGGGTGCTAGTCCCATGTGATGTTAAGCCTGTGGGTGTATAGAAGTCAAGAATTGAGTTTTGGCAACCTCCTCCTAGATTTCAGATGATGTGTAGAAATGTATGGATTTCCAGGCAGATGTTTGCTGCAGGGGTAGGACTCTCATGGAGAACCTCTGCTAGGGCAGAACAGAAAGGAAATGCGGGGAGCCCCCACACAGAGTCCCTCTTGGGGTACCATCTAGTGAGGCTGTGAGAAAAAGGCCACCATCCTCCAGATCTCAGAATGATAGATCTACTGACAACTTGCACCACATGCCTAAAAAGGCCATAGACACTCAATGCCAGCCTGTGAAAGCAGTCAGGAGGGGAGCTATACTCTACAAAGCACAGGAGTATAGCTGCCCAAAGCTGTGTGAGCCCACCTCTTGCATCAGTGTAACTTGGATGTGAGACATGGAGTGAAAGGAAATTATTTTGGAGCTGTAAGATTTGACTGCCTCACTGGATCCTGAATTTGCATGGATCCTATAGCCCCTTATTTTGGCCAATTTCTCCCATTTGGAATGGGTGTATTTACCCAATGCCTGTACCCCCATTGTATCTAGGAAGTAACTAACTTGCTTTTGATTTTATATGCTTATAAGTAGAAGGGACTTGCCTAATCTCAGGTGAGACTTTGGACTGTGGACTTTTGAGTTAATGCTGAAATGAGTTAAGACTTTGCAGGACTGTTGAGAAGGCATGATTGGTTTTAAAATATGAGAACATGAGATTTGGGAGGGGCCAGGGTGGAATAATGTGATTTGACTGTGTCCCCTACCAAATCTTATCTTGAATTCCCACATGTTATAGGAGGGATCTGGTGGAAGATAATTGAAACATGAAGGCAGATGTTTTCTGTGCTGTTCTTGTGATAGTGAATAAGTCTCATGAGATCTAATAATTATATAAGGGGGAGTTTCCCTGCACAAGCTCTCTCTTCTCTTGTCTGCTGCCATGTGAGATGTGCCTTTCACCTTTCATCATGGTTGTGAGGCATCTGTAGCTATGTGGAACTATAAGTCCATTAAATCTTTTTTTCTCCCTAGTATCAGATATGTCTTTATCAGTAGCATGAAAATGGACTAATAAAGCCATGTTGGCCAAGCTAGGCTCAAACTCCTGACTTCAAATTATTCACCTGCCTTAGCCTCCCAATGTCCTGGCTTGAGCCACCATGCCTGACCCATAATATTTTTAAATCTACCTATAAGCTGGAATCCCACCCCCACCCTCAATTCAAGTTGTACCTCCTTTCTGGACCAAACCAATGTATTTCTTAAATGTATCTGAAGTCTCATATCTCCCTAAAATGTATAAAACCAAGCTGCACCCCAGCTACCTTGAGCACAGGTTCTCAAAACCTCCTGAAGGCTGTGTCATAGGCCATGGTCACTCATATTTCGCTCAGAATAAATTTATGGAGTTTGACTCTTTTCATCAACATATCTAATTTATCAGTTCAAAAACTCTTTCCACTCAACCTTTCAAGCATATTCAGTATCTGAATATTTTTCACCACCTTCATTGTAACTACCTGGTACAAACCACCATTGTCACGCCTGCATGAAGCAGGTCTCCTGGCTTCTGTCCCATTCCTCCTTAGTATCCCCTCAGTAAAGCTTCCAGAGTTGAGGAAGTACAGGGAAGAGACTCTGTGCTGGCAGACAAGTGACACAGTAACCAAAGTCTTGATGGAAATTACATGTCTGGATATATTTCCTCCCCTACCGTTTTTCTTCCCCTAACGTGGTGATTCAAGTTACGTAGCAGGAAGGGAGTCCTCTCCTAACTTGGCTGGCCAGGCTGAATTCCTAACTGTGAGAGAAGAAACTTAACCATTTAACTCTTTGAGTAATGCCTTCCAAGGTCACTGAAGCAAGACTGGCATTCTTAATAAGAAACTGACCAGATCCAGATGTCTGAAGACAAGATGGACTTCAGCACTGACCTTTCAACAACTTTTTCTTCATCATAGTCTCATTGCAATATTAAAATCTCCACCCGAAGCAGGCTCATCTGTCATTTTCTGGTCATGCGATGCATATTACGACTTGTTACTTCATGCCCTTTTCCATCTCGACTTCCTTAAAATGACAAGGGCCCAGCCCATCCAGGAACTAGCACTGGAATCCCTTCCCTACTTGATCAGCAAGCCTATTAAACCTTGCCTGAGAAAAGCTTATGTTTGGCTTTGTGTTAATCTATGTTTACAAGAGAGCTAAGAATATAGATCTGAGCTGACGTAAGAAAGGGAACCTCCTATAACACACACCAGGTCATATCATTCCACTGCTCCAAACTCAACTCAAAGACAAAGTCAAAGCCTTCCCCAGCTTTAACCTTGTTAACTTGCTGACATCATCTCCAGCTGCACACCCTTGCTTGCCCTCTGCCAGTCACATGGTCCTCTGGGGACTTGTCCACACACAAAGCCCCATGCCTGCCTTTGCACTCACCATTCCCTCCACTTAGAACACTCTCCCTGTAATGCCTTCATGGCTGGCCTTCACTCCCTTCAAGAGTTCAAGTGTCACCTTCTCTGGAGAACTTCCCCGATTACTCTAACTTTACAAATTACCTCTTCTCCTGATGATTCTTACTCCACTCCTGTGATTATTATCTTTTTCTCCTTGATACTGTCAGAAAAAGGAAAATCTGAAGGAAACATTTCTTTTAGAAGAGGCCCAAGATGGCTGCAGGTTGGACATATGGGTAATGAAAGTAGGCATATCAGCTAAAGCTGAATTCCTGCCTGCAAAGCTGGAGTCAGTCCAATAGTTCGTGTACTGATTACAACCTTGATTATCAAATGAAGCACAAAAGCAGAATAGAATCAATCATCCTCCACCAGACACTAAGACAGCAACATGCTCATTAACCTTCTACCCTGTATATGTTAGCATATTTCCTGTATCTTACATACAGTGTCATTGAGCAACAATCAAAGTTGTAAAAATGTCACCTTTGTTTCACTACCTCTTCTCCCATTTCTATGTAACAGTACATACAACAGCTGTGTCTTGTGTGACCCACTTAGGGACATATTCTCAGGTTGCACTGAGTCTGTGTTCCAGGCTTCTAGTCCTTAAGCTTGGCTCTGAATAAAACTCACTTTAAATTTAAGTTAGTGCCTATTATTCAGCCTTTTCGTCAACAGATAGAGTAGTTGGCAGGATTCCAGCAGGACTTGTTTTCTTGGGCTTGGAACTTGGTACCAGAACAAACTCAATGTGTTCTAACCAATTATCTCCGCGGAGCCGCTAGGTATATATGGTGAGTTGCCCGGGATTCGGACCTTGCTTTTTCAAGTAGGGCTGAATTGACTAAACTAAATTTTGAAAGAAATTTTACTTTGCTTTAGTATAAGTATGTGGATGACTCCTCATTATGATCCGCCAATCTGCAAGATTGTTTAAATGATTTCCTGTAATTGTTGGGACAATTAGCAGAAAAGGAGTTCATAAGGTATCTAAAGAGGATACCACATTTTGCTTAACAGAAGTAAAATATTTGAGACTTTTAATTTCTAAGGATAAACTACATATAAATCCAGACTAAGTGACTAAGTAACTGGAATTCCCGCATACCTCACTCCAAAAATTAGGACAGTAAAGTCAGTTTTCAGGTTTTGTTGGCTACTACTGTAGCTGAATCTCCAATTTTTCTCTCATGCCACAATATGCATTGTTAAAAGAAGATTGACCTGACCTACGACACTGAACAATGAAAGGACAAATTATTTAAGAAATAAAAGAAAATCTCATGAAAGACCCTGCTTTAGGCCCTCCAAATTACTAACTGCCATTTTTTCTTTTTGTTCCTGAGAGCTCTGGCAGCATTCTGGGCGTTCTAACCTCAAAACACAGAGCAACAGACCTAACTGTTAGTACAGTCATCAATTACTCTATAGCGTGAGGGCTGACCGCTTCCATGAAAGCTATTTCAGCCATTGTCTTGCTTGTTGAACCCACTCAGGAAATTGTAACAGAGGCTCCCCTGAGCAAATATGTACCTCATTCTGTAGACATTTTTTTTTTTTTGAATTCACATAATACACAACGCTTTTCTGCTAACAGACTGGTTTCTTATAAAGTACTTTTGTTCTCTGCTTCACATATTACCATCTCTTGCTATAATACTCCTAATCCTGCAACATAACTTCCTGAAGCATCTGATGAAAAACCTCACGACTATATTTAACTAACAGATGAGCCTTTTTTTTTTTTTTTTGAGACGGAGTTTCCCTCTTGTTACCCAGGCTGGAGTGCAATGGCGCGATCTCGGCTCACCGCAACCTCCGCCTCCCGGGTTCAGGCAATTCTCTTGCCTCAGCCTCCTGAGTAGCTGGGATTACAGGCACGCCACACCATGCCCAGCTAATTTTCTGTGTGTTTTCAGTAGAGACGGGGGTTTCACCATATTGACCAGGACGGTCTCGATCTCTTGACTTCATGATCCACCTGTTTCAGCCTCCCAAAGTGCTGGGATTACAGGCTTGAGCCACTGCGCCCGGCCACAGATGAGCTTTTTGATGTCGAGGCAGGACTGGAACACTACTGGACACCACTGGAAATGGAATCGGATGTTATCTGATTCACTGGACCCTATCTAGGGGATAAATCTGGGGAATACCAGGCAGGCTCTGCCATTTGCCCCTTGTGAACATCATAGAGAGCAATCCCTTACCCTAAGTAAAATCATTACAGTTAACTTAGTTAATAGTACTCATCAGAGTATGTCAATTAGCAAAAAATCGAACAGTTAAAATTTATACTCAGCCATTATTCTTTTGGTGTAGCCTACGACTTTGGAATGCTATGGAAACAAGTATATTTAACCTCCTTTAGACAACCCATCAAACATGGCTTTCAGGTTTCTGATGTGCTGGAAGCCAACCAATTACCAAAACAAAGGAAAATGGACTATTGTTAAGATTCCTGAACATTCCTAAATTGACTCTGAGAGAATAAAGGAAGTTACTTTGCTGATGCAGCAGCCAGAAAGGGCCACTTAACACCAATTATTGGATGAACTATAGAGGCACCTATGTTTAAAATAAGCTCTATCAAGAAGGAGCTCCAAGAGGCTTAGGACAAGGCTTCAAAGAGGGAAAAACAGATATGGCTAACCAAGGGGGTGGGAGGTGCCTCTCCCCTGCTTGTAAGCCATGGTATGGAGTCAATGACAGATCTATTTTTACCTACAAGATTTCAGTTTTCTATGTTATAGTACAAACAGGAGTCCATTCACTAGGGACCTGATAAAATGATTGCTTAGCAAAAACAATACTGGAAACCCTTACCCACAGTTGCTTATACATTTTATGAAAAATAACCCAATTTGTCCTAAATATAATCCAGGGAAGCCTCTTTATGATCTCCAGGGTAATTTTCTTTGCTCACTGGATCTTTCATTATTTGGCAAATGGATTTTATCCAATTATCTCCAACCCAAGGCTATAAATATGTACAGGTTACAACTTGCATGCCTTCTAATTGGGTTGAAGCATTTGCTTACAGAAGAGCCACAGTATGAGCAGTAGGAAAATATTTATTGGAATGGATAATTCTCTCTCGGAGAATTTCTTCTGAATTACATAGTGATAGACAAACTCATGAGAGAGATAGTACATTCAATTTGTAAAATCTGGCCAATTTTTCAACATTTTTATTGTGCACACCATTTCTAGTCCTCTGGATTAGTGGAATGAACAAACAGAATAATAAAAACTCAGTTGGAAAAATTAAGAGATTTTCATATTGCTTGGTCCCATGCTCTTCCATCAGTTTTGCTTAACCTAACAGCAACTCCTTTTGGAACACATCAATTATCCCCACATGAGATAATTACAGGTCGACCTATTGGATGGAGGATTATATGAACCAAACTTGTTGATTATGGAGGATTATGTGAACCAAACTTTGTTACTGTCAAGAATTAACTGACCTTCTCTTCCAAAAACTTAAATTGATAAAAGACTTTTTACAGAGTTCCTCCAGAAGATGAGGATCTTAAGTATCATGATCTCCAGCCAAGGGACTACATCTGTTGCAAAAGACATCAGCTAATCTCTTGAACCTCATAGAAAGGATCTTACCAGATGCTGTCGACTAATTATTGTGCAGCTAAACTGTACAACGTTTTGCTGTTTGGAAATTTCTTCCACCAGATACCAGAATCATCACTTTCAAGTTCAAACTTCCATAGATCCTAGGGCATGAACACAATGCAGCCAAGCTCTTTGCTAAGGCATAACATATGTGACCTTTGCTCCAGTTCCTGATAAACTCCTCATTTCCATCTGAGATCTCATCAGCTGCCATTCACTGTTCATATTTCTATTAATGTTTTGGTCACAATCATTTAGGTCTGTAAGATGTTCCAAATTTTCCCTTGTCTTCCTGTCTTCTTCTGTGCCCTCCAAACTCTTCTAACCTCTGCCTGTTACTCAATTCCAAAGCTGCATCCACATTTTCAGGTATCTTTATAGCAATGCCCCACTCCTCAGTACCAATCTTCTGTGTCAGGCTGTTCTCGCATTACTATAAAGAAATACCTGAAACTGGGTAACTTATAAAGAAAAGAGGTTTAATTGGTGCATAGTTCTGTACAGGAAACATGATACTGGCATCTGCATCTGGAGAGTACTGTGGAAGCTTACAATCATGGGGGAAGACAAAGTAGCAGCTTGCAAATCACATGCTGAAAGCAAGAGCAAGAGAACAAAAGGGGAAGTGCTACGCACTTCTATACAACCAGATCTCACAAGAACTCACTCACTACCAACCGGACAGTACCACGGAGGATGGTGCTAAATCATTAATGACAAATCTACCCCCAAAATCCAATCATCTCCACCAGGCCCCACCTCCAACGTTGACGATTATATTTCAATGTGAGATTTGGGCAGGGACACACATTCAAACTGTATCAGACATCAAATTTAATATTCTGCACAACTCAAGTCCTCTCACAAATACTGCTGACTATGCAACAGCATATCATCACATCTAGACAGCTCCGAAGGAAATATCTTAATTGCAATGACCGTCTTGTTTCTCTGTGAAATTAAGAGATATTAGCATAAGACAAGAGCCTTTCAAATCCCCAGAGGAAATACAGGAACTTTTGCATTCTCTCCGACAAATCAGATGATGGCATTCTGTATAGGAGTGAAGAATGGAACAATTAGAATTCATTTCAGAATTCTAATTTGTTCCCTTATACTATATAATGCTAAAGAAAAGTGATCTGTCCTTTTTGAATCCCTCAAATTATATTGCTTGGTCTTCAAGTCTTTCTTTGAAAGATTTCAACCAAAAGGGAGATATTACTTTATCTTCTGTAATGTCATGAGCACCATTCGGAATTGCAACAATTTGCTTCACTACCCTGTTATCCCATTTCTAAGTAGGAGAAATATACAAATAGTGTGTCTTGTGTAGCCCACTCAGAGACACATTCTTGGTTTGTGTCGAGTCTGTGTTTTCAGACTATTAGTCCTAAAGCGTGGCTCAGAATGAAACCCACTTTAAATTTATTTGAGTTACAGCATCTGTTATTTAACCTTTCAACTGACAGCACTTATCACTGCAAATCCTTATATATAAACTTATTTATCTTGTTTATTGTCTGACTCCCCTATTAGAATACATGCTGCGACAGAACAGAGGACTTTATTCACTGCTATATCCTCAGCACCCAAAACAGAGTCTGGTACGTGGTTGGCACCCAAAAAACACTTGAAGAATGAATGAAAATGTTAGTGTTCAAAAGTATACATTGTTAACATTGGGAACGTTGCCACTCCTGGCTGGAAAGCATTGGGAAATAAATGTTTGTATCACATCGCAACCCCGAGGGAAATCCAGGGGCAGGCTCACTTTCCCTTTTAGCATCCTTCCATGTCCCCTTCCCTGCCAGCCAAGTCCTGCAGCCTCTTCTGATGATTGCATGTACCCTTATTTAAATTCTTACCAGTTTTTTTTTTAATAAAACTACTGGCCTAGGACTTATATTCAGCAGCTTATTGAAATATAACATATATTTAGAATGTACAGAACTGAAGTGGACAGGTTAATTTTTTTCAAGTACGTGCCTCCATGCAATTACTACTACTTCAAAAAGCAAACACTGTAAACTCTCACTGTTACTATTCACTACCTACTTCCACCTCTTCTTTGGAATGATACTACTCCCCTTACTTATAACACCATAGATAAGTTTTGGTTGTTTTGTACTTTACATAAATGGAAGCACACCAGGCATGTTCTTTTGTGTCTCATGTCTTTTGATCAATGTTTGTTTTGTGAGATCCATCCATGTTTTTGCATGTAGCAATAGTTCTCTCATTTTCATTATTGTATGGTATTCCATTATACGAATACAGCACCATTAATTTCTCCATTCTACTATTGATGGACATTTGAGATACATTCTGTTTGGGGCCAATATGGATAATGCTGCTACAAACATTCCTATTATGTCTTTTGGTGAATATATGGGGGCATTTCTGTTGAAATATAGCTAAAAATGTACCGATCGATTCTGTTTGGTGAACATATGGGGGCATTTCTGTTGATACACAGCTAAAAATGTAATTATTAATTAAAAGTTTGTATTGTGTAGGGCTGCTGGAAAACATCCCCTCTGCCCTCTAAAGGTTTGCTGAAAATCAACTAACAAAGGCAGATTAGTAGGAGAAAAGGCTCACAAACATATTAGATCATATTTTTATATGACATGGAAGCCTTCGAGATGAATACACAAAGATACAGGAAAGCAGTCCATTTTTATGCTTAGGTTTAACAAAGTATAGACAGCTGGGTAGCAGTATGATTGGGCCAAAATGGTAAGATCTAATGCTAACAGACTGAGTAGGGAAACAGCAATGCTTGTCTGTCTGGATTTGTCCTGGCCTCTCTTTGCAGTGGGACCCTCCCTGGAATGGAGGTCTTATGACCTAAATCAAGTAAGTCAAATAAATTTTGGCCAGTTTTTACACAGGAAGGTGGAGAAAAATTAGAGTAATATTTCTAGGCTTTATGGCTATCTTTGAGTAAATGGGGTTTTGTTAATTTGACTCACCTTGGGGAAGAGGGATTCTAGTTTCTATGGCTAGCCGTGGGGGAGATGGAGGGACCAGAGACAGGAGGGCAGAAAGACAAAGAGAAACTTGCTTCAAAGGCCACTTCTGAGAACTTCATTTGGGGAGTATTGTCTTCTGAGCCCCAAAAATCTTTTCTGCTTTAGTGGACATTGCCAAATAGTTTTCCAAATTATTTGCTCCAATTTACACTCCCCCAGCAGTTTATGAGACTTTCACTTTTTCTACATTCTTGCCAACATTTCATATTATTTCAATTTTAAATATTATTGTGGGTACATTGTAGCTTCACATTGTGGTTTTAATTTTTATGTCTCCAATGACTAATGAAATTGGCACCTTTTGTATGTGTATTGGCCATTTGAATATTATTTATCGTGAATTGCCCTTCAAGTCCTTTGCCCATTTTTCTAATGGTGTTAACAGTTTGTTTTATCTGGGGAAGACTGGAACTCAGAATCTCCTAAGAAATGTCCAATAGCAACATCTCCTTTCTGATTAATTATTCACTGCCACTGATTTAAAGGTATCCGAGGACCCCCCTACCAAGAACACTTGGACCTCAACCCCTCCCCGTTCATGGAATTCAGATATTTTCAAATATCTTATGGAATGGGGTGGCCACAATAAAAGGTATATTACAGAAAGCGAAAAAACAATGAGGCTTTGTGATAAAATTTGCCCTAAAATAGCTGACACAATAGGGAAGGACCGGGAACAGAGCTCAAGAACACTGTGGACTATGGTAGAGTGGCGTGTGTAGATACCTGAACTCAACTCAACCCTTGAGGCGGTATGTGCCCTAGGTGAAAAAGGCTGTATCTGGGAATTAAAGAAGCAGATTCGCCATTTCTGGGAAAACAGAGTGTTGCATAGTAAGAGTGATGCCATCTTAAAGAAAAACTGCCAGGAGGACCAACGTTTAACCTCTGCATAATTCAGTGTTCGCAGCAAGTTCTTTAAGTAATGCCCTTAGCATAGATACCCCACCGTAAACACGCTTATCTAACCACCACGGTGGTCACCATTTTGCAAGAAAGACGTGACCAGCTTCACATGTCTTCAATCTAACAGCTTGATGTATAAGGGATACTTTCTGATTTGCGGGTACAGTAATTCACTTTCTCGTGCACACCTGAGACATCGCTTCTGTTTCTAAATCCTGTTAAATGCTTCTTTCTAAACAACTGGATTTGGCCATCTTTTCTTCAGTTTCTCAGCTCTTTTGCCTTTGGGAGTAGGTTTGCACAGATCTGCTCATTGTGGAACACTATCATAATACTGAAAGAAACCAGAATACTCAACCCCAAAATATACTTATTTGGCTTATTTTGAGTGTCTATTCGAACGGGCTGCAAACACAAGAACAACCATGAAAAACTGTTTTTTTGTGGGGAGATTTGCATCTGAAGATATGTAGACCTATATTAATGACGTGAAGTAAACAATAGATGTAAACAAGCTTTTTCTCAGTCTTCCTTATTCGTGTCTAGAACAACTCACAGGCAAAGAATTAAAAGTCCAACACTTTAAATGATGGAAACACTTTACCACAGGCCACCACTTATTCTTTCAGCTCTGAGATTACCTGCAAGATTTCTGTTGGTATTTACAAGATGGAGTTTGGTTGCCTTGATTTTCTCCCTTTTCTCTCTCATCACCCGTTATGCCACCTCCTTCCTTCACTCCCAGAAATTCCAAGCCCTTACTCTGTCTGGAACTCGATAGTATAAAACTTCAGTCATCTGGCTCTTCTTTGATCTCACCCTTTTTGTATGACTCCCACCTTCATATGCACATAAACACATTTGTATCCCTTTTTTTTCCTTCTAATCTGTTCATTTTCAGTTTGTTTTATAGACCCAACTTATGAAAACTTTGGAGAGGGATGGAAAGAATTCTTTTGCTCCTACAATACTTTGGAGGGAACATCTCACTGGGAGACTTCTCTTCTATCCCAAACCAAATAAGTCACAAATTGAATTTTGTTTTTAATTATGCAGACTTGACTATTGAGTTTCTTTGGTTTTGAAACACAGTAAAACTACTGCGATTTTTCTCCATATTTTATTTTTTAAATGTATAAGTATCAAGAAAAGCTGAAGTTTTATATTGAACATCTACATACCCATGGCCTACAGTCCGCAATTAACATTGTATTTTATTTGCTTTATCACATGTCTATTCATCTATTGATCCATTAATACATCTAATTTTGTATGTATTTCAGAGTAAGTTTTAGACATCATCATACTCCTTTCTAAGTACCTGGGCATGCATTTCATTAACCAGAGGTCCAGTATTGCAATTTTACCAATGTCAGACAAGACAGATTCTGATCACACCAGTACCTACAGAAGATCAATGGCCAACATGACTTGGAAAGGAATTCAGCTTCTCAGCTATGGAACCATAAGAGCATGGGGCAACAGACCCCTGCCTCAGCTAGTCAGCAACAAGAAGGGCTGATTTGTCAACAAATCACAGTAGTGTCACTGGTGCCACAGGACATCCAGAACTACAGAGATTTAGACAATAATGTTAATGGAACCACATCTGCAATCATTGGTTTGCAAAGCCTACTTACATGCAATCATATGTCTCACCTAATCTCTCCTGTTAGAGTAAAAGTTAATGAAAGACGTTTGGAATAGCAGAAAAAAAGTGCAGGATTCGGGGCCCTAGAGATCAGGGGCACAAAACCTGGTATCGAACAAGTTACTTAATCCTGTTGAGTCTCAGTTCTTTATACATAAACAGAGATAATAATAGGTACATCACAGAGTCCACCGGAAAATTAAATAAGGCTTTGTGTGCAAAGTCCCAGGCACAGTGCTGGGAACAAAAGAGGCAATTGACAAGTTGAAGTTGCTATTTTTCTAGTGCTATTATCACTAATAAACTCTGATGGCAGGGTCTTAACTCATTTGGTTTTTTTACTGACATGCTTAGCCTCTTGTTGGATTAACAATAAGTTCCAGTAAATAGTGAGCACATGGAGAGAGAAATGCAGGGCTCCAAATTAGTCTATGCATTAAAAACTCAAGTTGGTAAATTACAGACTTGCATGACCTTCAGATCAGAGCGAGAATCAGGTTTTGTATGTGTTTATATTTGCTAAAAGCTATGTTAATGTGTGCCACAAGTATAATTTTCCATTGTCTAACTGAGCCCTTTTTGACGATTTTAAGAAAAAACAATGATAAAAGATTATGGAATAATTACTCCATTCATTGAATAGAGGTGGCTTCTCTCACTTTTCTCATCTTTCCTGTGCTTTGGAATTAGTGTTCTTGGCTAAATGGCACTTGATCCATTTTTGTGCATGTTAGTGGCTGGTAAATCATCTTCTAAGTGTTTCTTAATCACTTCAGATTGCATTCTTTTTTACTTAGGGTGAGTGCTGTGTATAGATCAGACTAAGAATCACTATGGAAATAGTATAACTGAACCCTTGACCTTTTATTGGATTGCATACTCTGCTGTCACAGCCTCCTGTGTGCAGGCTTCTGAGAAAAAGCAATATAATGAGGTAATGTGGGTGCTAGGCAAAAAGTGTTCCTTGAGAAAATATCATGTTAATATCCCCCATTCCTCTGATCCCTTACGAGAGAGAGAGAGAGAGAGAAAGAGAGAGAGAGAGAGAGATCTAGAATGTGTTAGTCTAGAAGAAATATGTATAGAGTTGATAGCTATCTAAGAAGCAAAGGTTTTATTCTACCCTTCTAGCTCATTTTCTAGACCCCAATCAGAAACCTGCCTAGCTAAATGACATGGGATTTATATAATGAATCTTCATTGCCTTGGCTAGTTGTTTTGGAATATCTCTGTCCTATTATTCATCTCCACACTCTTTCTTATAGTCCTGTCCCTGGAATGTGTAGTTTCATTATTTGTTATATAAAATTGAGTTAATTTGGAACCTTTAAAGTATTGCAATTAGGAACACTTGGGAGTCTGAATTGCTAAGAAATTATGATCTCAGAACATTAAAGTTAAGAACTATAAGGCTGGACATGGTGGCTCACACCTGTAATCCCAGAACTCTGGGAGACCGAGGAGGGCAGATCATTTGAGGTCAGGAGTTTGAGAGCAGCCTGGCCAACATGGTAAAACCCTGTCTCTACTAAAAATACAAAAATTAGCCAGGGGCATTGTGTGCGCTTGTAGTCCCAGCTATTCGTCAGGCTGACATAGGAGAATCGCTTGAACCTGAGAGGTGGAGGTTGCAGCGAGCCGAGATTATGTCACGGCACTCCAGCCTGGACGACAGAGCAAGACTCTGTCTCAAAACAAACATACAAAATATTACAATCAGAAAAACTTCCCAAAATAAAACAAAATGAAATCAAAGTCCCTCCTACAGCTTTCATTATCAAGGATTGTGGGGTGTGGGGTGTGGTGGTGTGAAATCAGGAAGAGACAGGGATTATATCATGATATAGGAGCAACTAAACCTCAGAAAAAAGTCTGCTTTTTAAAACCTTGAGGCATCGCGCCACTCATTCATGCGGCATTGTTCAAGCATTAGGAAGTCAGTTAAAATTTCCTAAGATTCTTTAAGTGAAAAAGTTATTTGTCTTCTATTTATTGTTATAGATATAAATCTACATATCCATGGATTTCATTTTTGCTGAATTTTAATTTTTGTTTGTTTCTGTTTATATTAGTAGAGCAGGGGTAAGAGAGTTGGTTTTTACTTTCCCTGGAATTCCCATATAATTGTATCAGCCCTCTGTTAGATTTTAGAGGAAACAATCTATCTTTCCAGGAATATAAGAATGTATAGTTTTGGAAAAATTTAAAGAGCATTTGCTTGCCCATTAAGGAAGGCAAAATGCAGCTAATGATGGTTTTGTTTACCATTTGTTCTTTACAAAAAAATTGTTCCAATCCTTTTCAAAAAGCCACTATTTTGCCTCTCAGAGTTTGTCTCTGATGAGTTTTCTAGGGACATTCACACTTAAGTTATAAACCTCCAAGAAGCTTCTTTTTATACCTTAATCTGAATTGTTTCATTTTGTGTGTGGTTTTTAAAAAAAAATTACTTGACATAACCAAACCTGAGGAAAATGCTCGTTGATACTCCAGGGTCCTAGAGTATCATACTAGTCATTTCATTTCCAGTTTTAGTATTTTGAACTAATTTGTTCAGGATGGCTTTTTGTTTCCCTAAAGAATTTTGCTAATTAATCTAGAGAAAAAGGCACTTCCAGTGACACACTTCAATGTTTAAGGAAAAGTTGATGTCACCTTGATTTTTATAAGTGATAGGAAAAATGAGCTGAGGCTAAAGGTTAGTAATTGGGGATCAAAATAAGGTTACCCATCTTTATCTTAGCTTCAACAAGAAGTACAGACACATGATTTCTGAAATAAACTTCCTTGAAATCAAGGACCTACTTTTCATCCTTTTTCGTATTTAAGTAATTTTCTGTATCTTATTTTTATATAAAGATATAATATTGCATAACATAGGGTTTCAAATATTTGACTTCCAAATGTTCTCAAACAAAAGGATGAACCTATTTCTACTGGAAACTAGAAACCAATCATTTTGTAGAAAGCAAATTATTCAACCTGTCTGATTTCAGATTCGTGAGATGTCATAACAAGATTCAAGTCTTTAGAGATGACGTGAAGCTAAAAACAGAGGCAATTCAGCTGAATCTAGACCTATTTTATAGATAGATTTCCAATTTCATGAGGTGAGGTCCAAGAACAGAAACATGTCTATTGTGTTCAGTTTGATTTTCATTTGTTTGTTTGATGGAGAATAATTTTGACAAGCCTGAGAATGGAACCCTCTCTCAGAAAGAAATTAAAGATAATTTATATCAGGGAATAAACTTACATCAAGGAATTGTTAAGTATCTGGGTGACCTTTAGAAAGACACTTCACTTTGTTGGGTTTCAGTTTCAGCATCTACAAAATTAAGGCTCTGAACTCTGTAATTGCTATTGTCCCTTCCAATTATAAATATCTATGACAATACTTAGAAATCCCTGCAAGCTCAAATGACTTACACTTCAGTACTGATGCTGTAAGAAACCAGTCAGTATTATATGTAATGAGACCAAGAGAAGACTACGAGGAATCATGATAATACATATTTTAGATTTGAATCAGGCCATACAGTTTACAAAAAGCTTTCATTCTTATCATTTCAGTGTCATTTTTTAGTTTCATGAGACTACACACCTTGCAAATAATAGGTCTAGAACAAACCTTTTGATTCTAGAAACAGGATGTCATTCATGATGATTTGCTAACTTTGTGGTCGTTTTGAAGGAATAGGGTGTAGAATTAACTGTTAATGTCAAACTTTGACATTATAGTGAGATTTCTTTTTTTTTAACATCTTAATAACTAATTATCTTCCTTCTGATAGCATGATGGTGACATAAAAGGAAAGATCTTGACGTTTAGTGGCTTTGTTCTAGAATTACAATTGAACAAGCACTCCTCTCTCTTTCCTTGTACTGCCATGATGGACCAAATGGTACCGTGGGCAGAGGAAGGGTTTTACAAACTGAAATAATACAAATCAACTATTCAGTGTGAGTGTGATTTGGGTAGAAACACAGGCTTTTTGTTTAAAGAGAATAATAATCCACCTCAAGAAACCTGAAGAAATTTGTGTGTGAATGTGTATTTCAGTGCTTGTACAGACTAGACCTTTATTATATGTTGACTTTCTACCCTCTTCCCCAGAGGCATCATAGAATTTTAACATTTAAAATGCCTGAGATCCCTTAGGTGAAGAAAAGCATAAACCTGGCTCTAAACCCAGACCTAGCTTTACTCTACAACTGAATGAAATTGGGGATGTTCTTTCCTTGGTTTTCTCAGTTATACAAAGTATATGTGTGTGTGTGTGTGTGTGTGTGTGTGTGTGTGTGTCTGCCAATCTCCAAAAAGATTATTATAATAATTATCCTCTGCTCTTCTACAATGCTTATTTTTATAGTTTGAATTATTTTATGTGTGATTGCTATACAGGGAATTATGCCAGTATAACGCAGAGGTCATATTGGTTATTGACTTTTTTTCCAGCCTATGATATCCTGCACCGCTAAGAAAGTACAGCTGAATGCAAAGTACACCAACATAGCTAAGTACAGCAAGCCTCAGAGGCATAGAGTAGCGCATGTTATGTTAATTTCTCCCTACATTCTGCCTCTTGGCTCAGTTTTGCTGTATGCTCTGCTTTGAAATTGTTATCTAGCAATTTTCCCTTAACTCAGCAGCTGCAGCCCCTCTTTATGCCTCAGTCCATCAAGCCACCTTTACCTTTTTTAAAAAAAAGATGAAGTCTATGCTATTTTAACTAAGCTGGTATTTTTTAAATTAAGATAGTGTTTGCACTGCAAAGTTGAATAGGTTTTGAGTGGTCTTCCCAAAGTCTATTGTTCTATTATACTGCTTCTTTTTAAAGCACAATTTTGCAGAATATGTTTTCTGTATTTGCACAACCACATTCTATATAAACACCTGTAAATCAGATCACATATGTAAAAGACCTAGCACATTGCTCAGACATAAATTTTTAAATACCAGAATCCCTATTCTTTTAAGATTTTCCTTCAAAACGCAGAAAAAATGAATTAAATAAAATTTGGGGTATCTTGGAGTCTTGGGGGTGTTTTCTGAGTCTGTGGAAGAAAGTACAATTCATACTAATAACATTGGCTGAAAGCATAAGCTGTGAACATTGGAGCAAAATGCCCTGGGAGTTATTTATGGCTTGATATAAATAAATTTCAAGGTCAGATTAAAAGAAAAAAAAAATAGACCCAAGGGTTACAGTACAGCTCATGTATTTTCTTTCATCCATCTGCTACTCCCAACCAATAGGAGATTCTCCCAGACACCTTTGAATTTTCATGCCACATTAGTGGTTTCATTGAAAGCTCCCCTGAAAATGAAACTAATTAACAGGTACCCATGCTTTTGTGAAGCTCTGGTGGAAACTTTTTTCTTAGCACTATTTTGGAGACCCCACACGTCATACAGCAAGTGACAGAGGATAGCTAACAGAGAGAAATTTGAGCAGCAGCTAACAAAGGTCACTAAACATCAATGTACTTCCAATGGTGGAAACCCAAACCACATCACTGACCACCTCTTGGTTGCTCACTCCTTTTTCTGTAGAAACTACTTTGAAATTCACCAAACCAAGATGTCAGAAATCAAAGCTGATCTGGCAGTAAAAACATCCAAATTAAAATTAACTCTTAAACCCTGAAAGTTAAGTCAGTATTGAAGCCAAGGATCAACTGGGCAGTATAATTAATTCACTACCAGGCAAAATTGCTAAATTGTTTAAATGTCATGCCATGCTTTCCTCTGGTGGTTATTTCCCTCTAGTCCATTTACCCCATTGAGGACCAGAGGTTGCAAAAGTCTCTTTGGACCTGTAAAAATCATTCTAATGCATAACCAGTGTCAATTTTTAATCAAATGAACATAGCTCAGTGTCTTAAAAATAGAAAGTATTCACTTTGGGAGGCTGAGGAGGGTGAATCATGAGGTCAAGAGATCAAGATCATCCTGGTCAACATGGTGAAACCCCATCTTTACTAAAAATACAAAAAATTAGCTGGGCATGATGGCACATGCCTATAATCCCAGCTACTCAGGAGGCTGAGGCAGGAGAATTGCCTGAACCCAGGAGGCGGAGGTTGTGGTGAGCCGAGATCGCGCCATTATACTCCAGCCTGGGTAACAAGAGCAAAACTCTGTCTCAAAAAAAAAAAAAAAAAAAACACTAGTAGGTATTCAGCAAATATGATCCAATTTTTATTTCCCTTGGCATGGATTAAAAAGACGTAAAAATCTATCTTAGTTAGAAGGCTGGTTTCCCTTAAGACAAAAGCAAAGATATATTAAAAAACGCAAGTACTTGTCTATTTCATCTCACAGAATAAGAAAACTCACATTCAGTTTGGGTCACTGATGATTGTATTAAAAAGCATGCTTTTCTCTGAAAGCTCCTCCAAAGTGTCAAGGACTGGACACTGAACTTTTTTCTAAAGAGTGACTATTTTTAATCCTTCTTTCTTCCTCCCTCTCCAAATAGTGCTATTCACTTTGTCAAGCAATTTTCTTAATAAAAGGCTCCTAAATGCCCATTCAACAAAGAAAGGACAGTGAACCAGGAGATAATGTCGGCTCACTGTATTCTTAGCCACAGAATAACCATAGAATTATTAGCAACAAGGAGGCCAGAGGGAAAATTAGGTAGGGTCACTTCCCTAACACATAGATGGGCTTACAGGCAAGCTTTCATACATTAATTCAATAAGTGTTTATTGTGGACCTATTATGTGCTTGGCACATAAGAAATATGATGAACAACAAAAATAAAACGCATGATTTCCACTCTCATGGAGATTACTGTTTAATAGGTTATACTGATGTTAATCAGGTAATCACATTAACAAACACATGAATTAGACAAATAAAACAAAAAAATGGAGTACTATTTTATTAGAGTACACAACAAAGGAATCTGAAAATACCAGAAGGGAATTAGCACAGTCCTAAAAAAGTAACTGGTGCTGACATCCATAGGATGCATAGTAGTTAATAAAGCAAGGAGGTCAAAAGTAGAGAGAAGTGATTGACCATGCAAAAGTTCTGTGCTAGAAAGCGCCTAGTTTTGTAGGCCATGCTAAAGCTTTGGGTCCTTATTTTCAGAACACTGGGAATGACTTGAAGAGAAGCCCAGAATTGAAGGAGAAAATTAGGCTATATAGGCTGTTACTAAAATCTAGGCAAGAGATGATGGTAGCTTTTTTTTAGAATAGTGGTGATGAATATATAGCTATTCTCTGGAGATTAAAAAAAAAAAATCTGCAATCTGGCCAGGCATGGTGGCTCATGCCTGTAATCCCAGCACTGTGGGAGCCCAAGGTAGGTGGATCACCTGAGGTCAGGAGTTCGAGACCAGCTTGGCTAACATGGTGAAACCCCATTTCTAATAAAAATAGAAAAAATTAGTCAGGTATGGTGGTGTGCCCCTGTAATCCCAGCTACTCAGGAGGCTGAGGCAGGAGAATTGATTGAACATGGGAGGTGGAGGTTGCAGTGAGCCAAGACTGTGCCATTGCACTCCAGCTTGGGCAACAAGAGTGAAACTCTGTCTCAAAAAAAAAAAAACTGCAATCCATGAGGGAAGATTGGTTGTGTTGGGTAAAGGAGGTTAGGGAAGGAGAGGCAGATGTCAAGGAGAATTACTAGTTTTCTGACATGTCCAGTTAAATCCCATATTAGCCAAGGAATTCTGGAAAGTGATCAGGTTTGTAGAGAGATGACCATGAGTTTAGATTGGGGCTTACGGTTACCCAGATTTTTTTTTAAATGAGCAGACCAATAAGATATATGAGTCTAGACTTCAGAGGAGAAGTCTATACTGGAGATGGTTATTTAGCAGTTAGATTATTGGTAATAATTAATAAAATAAACATTAGTAGCATGATATAGGAAAAGTATATATAGGATAGGAAGAGGACAAGACCTAAAACGCAGCTTTGAGGAAACCCAACAGCGGACAGAATCTTTAAAGTGGTAGCAAGAAAATTGTTTAAATGATTGACCATGGTGACAAAACTGGTTCCATTTGTTTAAACCTCAATGTGTGGCTGGATTTAAAATTCAAAGCATAATCTAACGAAAGTCCCCAGTTTACCCCTGCCAGGTTTTGATGTGTTGAATAAATGAATGAATGAAGTCTTAACTTTATCTCTGTTCAGATTTCACTGTAAGAACTAAGCACAATTCCCTATTGCTTTGCAGCTCACTTCAATTTTGTTTTCCTTAATTCTGAGACTTCTAGGTATCATGGGCTCTAAGAGGTGACTTTTCTCCTGTATGGCTCTAAACAATCTCTCACTCATCTCTGTATACACTTACTCAGTAACAATAGCTCCCATGGAGGGAGTATGCCAGCCACTCTGCTGCATTATCTCATCATTTTTGTAGATTTAGAAATTGAGTCTCAAAAAGATTAAGCAACTTGTCCAAGGATACACATTAGTAAATGTCAAAATAAGACCAGTACAAAGGCCATTCTCCTGAGGAGTATGCTGTCTTGTCCAAATAAAATCACAAATGGACAAACTCATTACATGCTCCAGCTTTCCTGCTATAGTGTTCAAATATTTAACGCTAAGTAGGATCTTCCTCTTGGACACAGAAGATCACTATTAAAATAATCATTATTTAATATCTCATCTCTCCCAGTGTAGCACAAAAATTGCATTGCAATCATCTAGATTAAACCAGAGGTTCTCAGACCTTCAGGCTTCTCTCCTTCCCAATCCCACTACCAGCCACTGTCAAAATTTAGTTTCAGTGGGTTGAAGTGAAGCCAGGTCATTTGCAGTTTTAATGAAGTTTCACTTGTTTTTTTTTTTCTGCCCACAGAACTTAAGTTTTCTTTTGCACACTGTAATTTGAAATCCATTGATTTAGCAGGACTCAACTTATTCTTATTGAACTAACTTAAAAGAGTACTTAATTTGAGTTTATCTACTGATAAAGATGAATGTGTCTAGTTATGAAAAGAACAGGTCTGAGACACATAATACAAACTGAATAAATGAGCAGTCTAGAGATTAGTATTTGAGGAGGATGCTTAAGTTTTTATATGTGGGAAGGCAGGTTAAAACAAGCTTGCCATTAATGATATTATCTATTTCCTCCCCTGCCCTGACCAGCCATTTCTTTGAGAAGGCAAGATTTAACCTTCTGCATCTACTGGGAAGCTGCTTCTGCCACTTGATGAAAAGCCCTTTTGGAAGGCAGAGGATGGAAATGGCCTCTGCAAATGATTACAGATTGTTACGATTCCATTCTGAGGATGGATGCCAAGAATCGTGACTGAATGCAACATTCTTATCTACAGGGGATTCCTCCAGCCAGTGCTCATGTATATTTTCCAAAATGCATCATTATATCTGCAGCATAACCACAAATGCTGAGCCCCAAGGCAGATATTGCTATTGCAAAAGTACTTCCCCAGGCTGTGACACTGAAAAAAGCTTGTTTTCTTCCCTGACCTTTGTTTTATAAAGCTACAAAGGTTCCTTGGAATTTCTCCAGTTATGTTTTTATTTTTAAAGCATCTACGCTATTCTTTTAAAAGCGGTTTAGACATAGTGTGACGGTGTGAAGGGATATGTGGTTTCTCAGACCCTGAGAAGTGAAGCCAGAAGCTGCAGGAGATGCAGACTAGAGCAACTCAGAGGCCTAGATCTTATTTTTAAGGAACCTATATACACACTACGCTTCACTAGAACACTTTGGCAAGTTTGTGCATCATCAAACACCAGTTTTGATGTAGTTGCCTGAAAGGCTTGACACCCAACTAGGGAATAACTTAGGTTTAAGATTTAAGCATCACCCTGAGGGTTCTCTTCTTCCAGAGGGCACACTCATTTCCCTGCATGAACTGGGCATTTCCTCCTATTGATTTGCAGGTCACAAAGAACTCAACAGAAGTACTGACCCCCTTTAGACCTTGTCACTCACAGGCATGACAGATGTGTGGTCTGCGGAATGATCAGGAAGGGAGGTGGGGGCAGCTTAATCTTGCTATGGTCAGCAGTGCCGTCTTTGTTTATACACTTCTGTAGACTATGCACTGAGAAGACCCCAAGCTGCCAACTGCCTCATGAGTGAATGTATCATTCTGTTGGTACACAGAAGGGTCCTATTTATTTGTGCCTTTGTTTAATAGAGTTTATCACTCTTAAGAGCCAAAGATTTTAGATTAGGGCATCCCTGACAGTGTATTAAATAAATATAAACCAATTCGACGAAAATGTATTGATTACTTAATATGGCCAGTTACTGGAGATACTCTGATTCTCAAAATACTGCATCCCTTAGAATCACCTGGAAAGCATGTTAAAATGCAGAATGCTGGGCTCCATTCCCAGAGTTTCTAATTCAGCAGATCTGGGATGGGACCCAGAAATGACATTTTTAATAAGTTTCCAGGAAATGATGACGTTGCTGGGCTAGGAACCACATAACCACTGCCTTAGACAGCTGAAACACGGTCCTGGGTTTACAAGGTTGGGTATAAGATATAGTTAATCCAAATACTTGACTGTTTATTTGCCAGTAGTAAGTACTTAATAAAGAGTTGTTGAACGGAAGAATAAATAAATGAATGAAAACACAGAATGGATACAGTGTGTGAGAATGTGGAAGGGTGGTTTTATTCTGGTTGCATAGTGTGCCATTTGAAGAGCCATCAAGGGAGGAGCTAGCTGCATTGGGCTTCAAAGGTCAAGTTGAATTTGTTAACGAAATGTCTGGCAGGAGGAGTTTCCAAGACAAAAGAACAGTATGGCAAAGGAACAGAGAAGAGAAAGGAGATGAGGGTGGTGGGAAGTAGTGAATAACCTGTGGGTGTTTAAGACATTACACAGGGCCACTACTGAGCCTTGCCTCTCCCACAAAAGCCACTACTGGTCCTCCTTTTTCTACGTTCCTAAAAATTATATGCTTCTTCTTTTACTACTTATTTTCTCTCTTACCACCCTGTACTTTCCTCTTTGAGCAACCGTAATACCCCTTATATGAAGAACCTTTGGAACTAACTGTGGCAGATGCTTTTGTGGCAGATGCTTTTGACCCACAAAAAAATTTTTTTTAATTTTTTTTTAATTTTAAAAAAATTGCCGGGCGCGGTGGCTCAAGCCTGTAATCCCAGCACTTTGGGAGGCCGAGGCGGGTGGATCACGAGGTCGAGAGATCGAGACCAACCTGGTCAACATGGTGAAACCCCGTCTCTACTAAAATACAAAAAAAATTAGCTGGGCATGGTGGCGCGTGCCTGTAATCCCAGCTACTCAGGAGGCTGAGGCAGGAGAATTGCCTGAACCTAGGAGGCGGAGGTTGCGGTGAGCCGAGATCGCGCCATTGCACTCCAGCCTGGGTAACAAGAGCGAAACTCCGTCTCAAAAAAAAAAAAAAAAAAAAATTAAAGTCTCCTAATGTATGGGTCAGGAGGAATAAAAGACCAAAAAAAAAAAAATCACAAGGTGAGGGAATGAAAGCTAGAATGGATGGGAAAAGGCATATGGGAAAGGTCACAAAACATCTTCCCTTATCCTAAAATGCTCAATTCTTTCAACATATGTAATTTAGGCCCCAAGCCCCTCTCTCTACCTTGTTTCCCACCTCTTATTTGTAAGCAGCTGTAACAGAGGCTTTCTACTCTCTTTCTATTTTTTTGTCTCAGAGCTTCCTCCAAAGTTCAAGAACTGTGTTAGCCCCTATGCAGCAGCAGCCAGAAGGGTACGGCACTTTATAATCTGGGAGACAGCCATTAAAGAGTGGGGGAAAGGTTTCAGTGGACGCTTGACCCAGCATCTTGCCTTTTGAAAGCAGGCTTCGTTAGAGGGTCTACTGTGGAATTAAACCCAGTTCCCACAGTGGCCACATCAGTAACACACACTTTTTTTTTTATGGTTGTTGCTGTTGCTGACTTATCCTCCTCACCTCTCATTCTACCTCTGCCTCTACCTTGTTTCCTGGGATCATCTCCCAAATATATTACCTGCACCTAGACCCTCATCTCAAGAACCTAAACTGAGATGTGGCATCACAGGAAACACACAACACAGTGAATACCTAGCTATTCACTCCTTGCTTGCTTGTCTGAGGTGATGGCCTTTGGCTGCAGTGGACCTGCAAATAGCAGAACATGGATTAGCCAGTTTCCTTTGAGACTGCAAATGTTTTCACAGAATTCAAGATTTACGGTTTAAACTGTTTACAGGTTGTTTCCAATTTGAGTGACAAATTTATTTACTTAAAATTAACTATTGACTTTTTGTTTTCTTTTGAGACAGGGTCTCATTCTGTCACCTAGGCTAGAATGCTGTGGCATCATCATGGCTCATTGCCACCCAGGCTCAAGCCATCCTCCCACCAAGGCCTCCCAAGAAGCTGGTGCACATTACCACACCTGACTAATTTTAAATATTTTTATAGAGATGGGGAGTCTCACTGTGTTGCCTAGGATAGTCTCAAACTCCCAGGCTCAAGTGATCCTCCTGCCTCAGCCTCCCAAAGTGATGATGACAGGCGAGTCAGCACGCCCAGCAACCCTTGATTTTTGTGACTTTAGTCTCATAAGTTTAAATGAGAGCTACCTCCAGGATAATCCAGAAGTTCTAAACTGTCATAAATCCAAAATGAGACTTATGATGTTAGAAAGTAAGATATAAAAATATCTACATCACACTTGAGTTGACAAATGTATCAGTCTGTGAGACAAGGATACTTCGGATACTTCAACAACAATGAAACTCTGGGAACGGAAAATCAAACGAGTTTTCAGGTGGGGGTTGAAAACAATGAAGGGAAGTCACAAGAAAGACTAACAGTTTTTTCTAGGATCCACTCCAAGCTGATTCAAATTGGAAACCTAATTTTGTGAACTTGATTTAGGCATTTTCATAAGAGCACAGGCATTTAGCAGCAGGTAAATTCTATAACTCCCTTTCAAGAGGATGATAGCAGAGGCTTTTAGTGGAGGGAAAAATGAATGGTCACCAGCATGAATATTTCATCATTCACTCCCCAGGCACCAGGGGATCAGAATATACAAATTACACTGATGTGATGCCAGGAGGCTGTCCAGAGCTCTCAAGGTAGGAGGCTCTGGAAAAGTACTTGAAATTCTAACCACCACATAATATGATCTAAAGACAGCTGGAAACCTCAATAAGCATTTGAGGGTCTTAAAAAGCAATCAGTTTCAGGTATCTTTACTTTTTGCTAAAATCACTGAAGATGCTGTTGGGAAACAACTTTGCATGCACTTTCAGCCTAATTCTAGTCTGAATGACTTATCTCAGTGAGATCCTGAGTTTCTCCCTGTCTTGTTAATGTCCTCAGAACTCCCCACACCCACACAAAAATTTAAAATCTCCTAATGTATGGGTCAGGAGGAATGAAAGACCAAAAAACAATCACAAGCTGAGGGAATGAAAACTAGAATGGATGGGAAAAAGGTATATGGGAAAGGTCACAAAACATCCTCTCTTATCCTAAAATGCTCAATTCTTTCAACATACATACTTTATTCCCCAAGCTCCTCTCTCTGCCTAATATTTGTAGAGAGTTTTATATTTCATAATATCTTTTCACACACATGGTATCAATTGATCCTAATAACTATCCACTAAAACGAGACAGGACAGGTATTTTCATCCCTTTTTAAAGGATAAGTGCTAAGTTACTTGCCCAAAGTCCTAAGGTTACTTAGAAACATAGAATCCAGTACTTCTGACTCCCATTCTATTGCATTTTCTGCTAAGCTGCCTCTCCCAAAGCAAACGACAGATGAACCTTCACTTGGACAAATAGGAAAGTGTTCTCATTTGTGGTTGAAAACCAAGTGGCACCTCAAAGTGGGTTTTGTGGTCTGTTACATGTTTATCTTTCCTCTGAGAACCAGATCCTGGGCCAGCCTGCCTACATTTCAGTCCTGGATCCCTCCATTTACTAATTGTATGGCTTTTGTAAAGTTATTCAACTTCTATGTCATACATTTTCTATCTATAAAACAGGAATAAATATAATCCTTTCCTGGAAGAAATAAAATTATCCCTATTTGCAAATGACCTAATTCTATAAAGAGAAAACCCTAAAGACAAAGAAACATATTAGAACTAATAAACAAATTCAGTAAAGTAGTAGGATAAAAAAATCAGTTCTTTACACCAATAATGATCTATATAAAAATCAAAAAATATTTACAGTAACATTTACAGTAGCATCAAAAAAATAATACTTAGAAATAAACTCAACCAAGAAAGTGAAAAATTGGAAAACTATAAAACATCAATAAAAGAAATTGAAGAAGACACAAATGAAGAAAATATATCCACAATTAACAGGTTGAATAATATTTAAAATTTTTATACCCTCCAAAACAATATGCCTATGCAACATAATCTCTATAAAAATTTTAATGTTTTTTGTAGAAATAGAGAATTCATTGCACAGTGAACACCCAAGTGTGCTTTATAGTTCCCTTGGCTTTGAACCTGTGCTAGAGTATTGCCTGTTCTTCTTCTCTGCATTGAAAGGAATATTTATCCTTTTAAATGTATTCAGTAAGCCAGCACATTAAATAACCTTGTGTTCAAAGATATGATGATCCAGAATATCCCTTCAAAAGTTATCTGAACTTTATCATAAACTATAATTGCATCTAATTGAAGATGCAAGTGTTATTGTGTGTTTATTATAGGGCCTTCATTTCAGAATAAGTACTGAAGGATTTGAAAATTTAAAAATTAAAAAAAAAGAAATAGAAAATTCAATACTAGAATTCATATGGAATAGACAAAGCAATCTTAAGAAAGAAAAAGTTGGAGCTATCGCAATTACAGATTTCAAATGACGTTACAAAGCCGTAGTAATCAAAACAATATGTTACTGGCATTAAAAACAGACACATAAACCAAAGAAACAGAATAATGAGCCAGCAATAAAGCCAATCATAGATAGGCAACTAATTCCTGGCAAGGCCACACAAAGACACAATGTGGAAAGAAAGGATAGCTCTTCAATAAATAGTGCTGAAAAACTAGATATCCACATACAATAGAGTGGAGCTGGACTTATACCATACACAAACGTCCACTCAAAATGCTATAAAGATGTAAGATCTGAAAACACAAGACTTCTGGAAGAAAACATAGGGAGAAAGCCCTTGATGTTGGCTTTGGCAATGATTTCCTTGGCTATCACACCAAAAGCTCAGGCAATAAATGTAACAATGAACAAGTGAGACTACATTAAACTGAAAATCTGCTGCACAGTAAAGAAAACAATCAACAAAATGAAAAGGCAGCCTACAGCGTGGTAGAAAATATTTGTAAACCACGTAAATCAGGAAAATGCAAATCAAAACCATGAGATATCACCTCACACCTGTTAGGAAAGCTGTTATCCAAAAGTCAAAAAATAAAAGTATCGGTGAGAATGTGGAGAAAATAAAATACTTGTACAATGTTCCTGAAAATGCAAAGTAGTACAACAAAAATAGTATGGAATTTCCTCAATAAATTAAAAGTAGAACTAGCACATAACCTAGCAATCCTTCTGCTTGGTATATATCTAAAGGAAATGAATTCAGCACCTCACAGGGATACCTGCACTAGATGTGGATTGCAGCATTGTTCACAATAGCTAAGATATTCCCACAACCTAAGGGTCAATCAACAATAAATGGATAAACAAACTGTGGCACATATATATTAGAAGAGAATATCATTCAGCAGTTATAAAGAGGTCTTGTCATTTGCAAAAACACAGATGACCCTGAAGGGCATTACACTGAGTAGTATAAGCCAGGCACAGAATAAAAATAACTACTGCATGGTGACATTTAATGTGGAATCTTTAAAAATTGCATATGTAGAAAGAGTAGAATAGTAGGTAGCAGGAGTGGGCAGGGGGAGGAAATGCGGAGATGTAGGTCAGAAAGGTACAAACTCACAGTTATGCAGGAGGAATAACTCTAGAGACCTAATGCACAGCATAAAGACTAGTTAATAATGTATACATACTGAAAATTTGTGGAGAGAGCAGATTTTAGGTGCTCTTACTACAAAAAAAGGTAACTATACCAGGTGATGGATATGTTGATTTGCTTGACTTTCATAACCATTTCATTATGTCTATGTACATCATAATATGTCGTATATCTTAAATGTATATAAAAATACATACATACATACATCATCTCATCAAAGAAAGTATTTTTCTTTTCTGATAAGATGGAAGAATAAAAGAAAAATGCAAGTAAGTCATCTTACCACAGTTCTTGTAACTTAGCTGATACTCTCCTAGAAGCTAGCTGCCATGATAATAAAAATGGTGATGCTGATTGTTGCTATAAAACCCGACCAGTTTAGCATCCCAAGACAGTCTGTGAGTTAGACAAATTTTTATTTTGGCAATACACATCTGCCTTTTGGATTAGCTTTTTAAATTATTAACTACGGTCTTCATGCTTTTACACAAACAAATTTATCTTAAGCTTTACATAGTTCAATTTTACCCAGGTTAGTAGATTTTAACATTCTAAAAACCAGGGCCATAATGTTTAGTCTGAGAATATCACATGAAGTCTTATTTATTTACTGAAATAGGGTCTTGCTCTGATGCCCAAGCTGGAGTACAGTGGTGCAGTCATAGCTCACTGCAATCTCTGCCTCCTGGGCTCAAGTGATTATCCCACCTTAGCCTCCCAAGCAGCTGGCACTACAGAAATGTATCACCATCCCTGGCTAATTTTTGTATTTATTCTAGAGACAGGATTTCACTGTGTTGTCCAGGCAGGTCTCAAACTCCTAAGCTCAAGCAATCCTCCTGCCTTGGCCTCCCAAAGTGCTGGGATTACAAGTGTGAGCCACAGCTTCCAGACTATTTTTTTAAGTTTAAAAACAGTGTTTAAGAAAACTATATATGTGCCCAAACCTTATATGGTTATACAAACACATTTATCTTAAGCTTTTATGTAATTCAATTTTACCCAAGTTAGTAGATTTTAACATTTTAAAATCCAGGGCCATAATGTTTAGTCTTAAAATATCACATGAAGTCTAACTGATTGATTGATTGATCAGTCGATTGATTGAGATAGGGTCTCGCTGTGTTGCCCAGGGTGGAATGCAGTACATAACAATATTATATGGTCATTATTATATTATTATTATATGTCATTATTATTACTACATTATGATATATTGCAAATTTGCTGAGAGTAGACTTTTAGGTGCTCTTACCACACCAAAGAAAAGGTAACTATGCCAGGGTGATGTTTATGTTAATTTGCTTGACTGTTGTAACCATTTAACTATGTCTATGTACACCGTAACATCATGTTGTGTATCTTAAATATATATAAAAATAGATAAATGAATAAATAGATACCACATCTCAAAAAAGAAAGTATTGTTCTTCCTGATAAGATGAAAGAATCAAAGAAAAAGCAAGTAAGTCATCTTCACACAGATGTGTATATATATATAAAATAATGGAAACGAGAAACACAAAAACAAGATAGTGATTGCCTCTTGGGGTAAAACAGGGAGATATTGTGAAGAAGGAGCACACAGTAGATTTAATTTAATGAATCAGTTTTGGGGTTCTGTGTCAGTTTTACAGATTCTTAAATACAAAAATAAAATAGGGCTGTGTATAGACACATACTAATGGATAGTATATTAGGGATTGTCATTCATTTAATGTTTTAGATCGAAAATATTAAAGTTAGAATTAAAAAGCATGGGATCAATTCAAAATAATCGGATAAATTTTAAAGAATATATTGTATAGGCCGGGCGCGGTGGCTCAAGCCTGTAATCCCGGCACTTTGGGAGGCCAAGGTGGGTGGATCACGAGGTCAACAGATCGAGACCATCTTGGTCAACATGGTGAAACCCCGTCTCTACTAAAATTACAAAAAATTAGCTGAGCACGGTGGTGCGTGCCTGTAATCCCAGCTGCTCGGGAGACTGAGGCAGGAGAATTGCCTGAATCCAGGAGGCGGAGATTGCGGTGAGCTGAGATCACGCCATTGAACTCCAGCCTGGGTAACAAGAGCGAAACTCCGTCTCAAAAAAAAAAAAAAGAATATATTGTATACAAGGCACACAAAGTAAAGTATATATTTATGGGGAATATATAGTATTGAATATTTAGCAGAGTAAACAATTCTCATACAACTTAAAGTTATTCCCCTGGTATGCTTCTGTTCTAATTCATTGGTCCTACACTGATTGTATCCTTCTCAGTGAAATTATAATTAGGGAATGTGCTTCCATAGAGTCAAGAGGACTCAAATATAGCAAAAAACTTGGCCCACTTGATAAAAGCAATTATAAAAGTTCCAAGATTCAAATTTTTCATTTCTAAAATTTTAGGACCCCTTATTTATTCTGTGGGCAAGGCATGCTTTAGCTTAAGTCTTCTTAAATTAAGCAGCTTAATAATTTAGACCCCTTAAAGCAGCTACAGAAAAACTGGTGATCCATATTTTCAAAGCATGTATGAGTGAGTCTGGTAAAGAGTTAATTATAAATAAGGATTGTTAAATTAATGAATCTATTTGGAAATTATGGTTGTCTTTCCAACAAATTGTTACTCAAGTCTTCAAAATATGATAGTATATTGATTTTGAAAGAATCTGCCAAAGGAGGATGAGGACAGCCTTTTTCCTGCATTTTGTTGAACAAGTTAGCAATGTTTTGCATAACCTAATGCATTTTCAAGTTCAATGAGTCATATCAGTGACAAGGCTTAACCTTAGGAAGTTCTAGGAAATTCAGCAAAACTAAATTCTTGCAGCACTTGGTTCCAAAATGTTCTTATCTGAATAGTTAGTTCAGTTAACTATTTCGATGAATGTTTACAACACACGTTTAGCAATTTCACACATTGAAATAAATTAAACATACATACTTTTCTTTGCAAAGGACAGTGTAGTTACTCCCCAATGTTCATTCCACAGTACCCCCATTGTATAGCAGCAATGTGATTTTGAATAGGACTGACAGGACCCAAACTCCAGAAAGGATCCCAATTGATTTAAGCCAATTAACAAAATTTATATCTCTTGCTAGAGTGATTGAGTTAAAAAGGGTCCATCCAGAGAGAGGATAAAGACTTGTATTCAAATAGTCATGGGAAGCTATGTTCTTCAAAATGCTGATAGAGACATAGAGGCACATGCCTCTATGAGTTCTTGCTGGTGACCATCATGTGACCATGAGGAAGCTACCCTGGGGATGGACACAATACACAGGGAAGGTAAAGCAATGACAATTGCAGAGAAACAGATTCAGGACCTCAGTTTATGCCCAAAGGCTGCTCCACCTCTGAAATTTTCCGTTAGTGAAGCACAAATCTAATTAGCTAATAGTTTTGAGCTGAAAGCAATTTAGCATTCAGATTTTGATAACAGAAATGTGAAACTAGTTGAATTGAGGTAAAAAGAACAGTGATGGGGGCTTTTCTATCCGAAACAGCATAATCAATAATCCCTTGTATTTAGATTTTTCTAATAACTGATAAACCATAAACAAAGGAATAAGGCCTGATGGAAATATCATCCATGGCTGTGGTGATTTCCGGATACATATGATGAGAAATAAAATGATACATACACACTAAGCCTCTGCTTTTATATCAGTAAATGTTCCAAAAACCTGTGTATTTCCTACTGAAGGAAAATTCAAATTTCATATCAGAAGGCTGGCACACTCATTGAGTTAGGTGAGAAGTTTTACTCCAATACCAACATTGTGATATTTCCACATCAGAGATATTCTGAACTGAATAAGGCTATGCTTTCTGCCTCTGCCTCAGTGCAATTGTTTTAGCAATAAGGATACACTGAAATTCAAGAAGGTGAGTAACTTACATAGTGGTAGTGGTAGAACAGTGATAAAAATTCAAAACTCTGGCTTCTTTATCTAGTGATTTGCTGGCTGCACCATAAAAATCGATTTGAAAAATATTGCCTCAGTCAGCTATTGCTGTGTAACAAACCACTCTAAAATTTAGTGTCTTAAAATTATTATATTCTTTAAACTCTGTGGGTTAGCTACAATGGCTCTACTTCGTAATGCAGATCTGCTGGGCTGCTCTTCTTCTCTCTAATCTTCCTTAGATCACGGGCTCATCAGAGGAAGTTCTTCCCATAGAGACGGCAGAGGTGCAAAAATAATCGCACATATACCAGCGTGTTTCTTGTATTACATATGCTGACTTCCCATTGGCCAAGCCAAGTCACGTGGCGAAGTCCAAAGTCAAGGGGAAAAAATGGCAAAGTTACTGACAAAGGGCAAAAAAACTGCCGACAATCCAATCTACTGCAAATGTAAACAGAAGAACACTGAGGAGAAAATACAGTTCCTCAAGTCAAGTCAACACAACACAAATGAGGTTTGTTATGAAGAGAAAAAGCATCAAGGCATTGCAGTTTTGGAATCCCCTGTGTGATGAGTGCAAAGTGTCTGTCTCATCTGAATCAAGTTCATTTATCTAGCTTGAGATGAGAATTAAAACCATAAACTTCTCATTAACTGGTTGTATATAAACAGAAGACTTTATCAAGGACAGATAATCAAAATATCATTCTCCAACCTTGAAAGTCATATTGAGAAGATATTTTCAGATTATGTTAGAACCATTTAATTTACTTTGGGCCAGAAATAAAATTGTTCTTGTTTTGCCCACACTGTCAAAATGCCACCCACTTCTGATACTCTCCTCCTTTTCTCAGGAGGCAAGAGGTTTGTTATGAGGACAATTTAAAGAACAAATGACCAGATCCCAAACAACTCTAATAGAGGAAACAGAAAAGGATTATAGAAACAGGGAGGGCAGGGAATTATGTTAAGGCTATTTGAAATACTGGAGCCACATCAGACAATATGGAAGCTGCAGGAGCGACAGACAGAGCAGCAGCAACTGCAGGTGGCTGCCCTGAGGCTGATCACCACCACAGCAGGATCCTCTGAAGCTGGTACCTGTCATCACATGATCAATGGAAACTATACCAGGAGTGTATGTAGAAGAAAACAATGATCATTTATTAGTTGTTCCACCATAAACGTGTAAAATAGACCACAAATTACACAGTAAAACAGATTCTGGATTCAAGTCTGACTACTACTATAAAAATGAGTCCTGGCCTCACTACTTTACTAGCTGTGGCAATTTTTGCAAACCACTTTGATTAACCTACATAAGCCTTAGATCCCCTCACCCGTAAAATGAAGAAATTAATATCTAACTCTGTGTTGTCGAGAGAACTAAATGGAGATAGCCTATGTGAAATAACTAGCATGATGCTTAGCAAGTGGCAAAGGTGTATAAATAGTAGCTAAAATCATTTTTCAAGCAATTTTATTGAAAGTTTTTTTTTACTACACCAGGGGCAGATAGATGTTTGTTGGAAAACTGGTATCTTTCCTCTCTCATTTTTCATGGTTTTCCAAGAAGCTTCACCAATATGCATCATCCATTTCAATAAAAAATAATGCTTTTATTAGAATGCACCAAAACAGTTTCAATAAACAAAGATTATTGTGTACTTTATTTGGTGTTTCTTAGTATAAGTTATTAAAAATAAAGATTCCCAAACATCTGATTCAGTCACACTTTGAGGAATCTGCATTTTTTTAACTTCACTGATTTATTCTGAGGCAGATGGCCTATATTTTGAGAAAAAATAAAAATAGCATAAACCATGGTCTCCTACATATAAAAAGCAGAAAAATGTTTAGAAATATTTCAACAGATCCTCACCAGACTCCATGGATTGCCATTTCCAAAGAGATTAAGAGCAGCATTATAAATGAAAGCAGATTAGCTCAGGATATACTATTTGTAAGAGAGGAAATTTCTCCTCCTACACTCAGTTCTTTAAAGAATTTGGGCCTTGTCATTTTTCTGTGTGATATTCCACAATATAATGAAATAAATGAAGATATCTAGAGCTAGCAAAATATCTACAAAAAGTTCTTCTTAGAATATGATTATACATGAAGCTTTCACGATGGATTTACAGCCCTAGAAAGCAATCTCATGGTAAAATAAACTCTTTTTAGTACTTTGAGTGACCCAGTGGTGTCATTCAGTTCAAAGTCTTTATGTTTACATCTGGTGGCACTAAAGTTGCTCGCAGGTAGGAAATGATGCCATAGACCTTCCAGCTTATTAATACCTGGGCTGGAATGAGAACCACAGTCTTCAAAGGTTTCTCTTTGGTTCTTTCTCAGACACCAGTGAAATTCAGTGTAGAGTCCCAGTTAGTCAATGAGGAAAAGTACAAGATTACAAGTCATTTTCAGTAATTCTGGAGATCTGAAGGGAAATCTAATAACATAAGTATAGAAGACAAATTTAAAAAGCATCTTTCTTTGCTTTTACCTGAAATTATGTAAATTCAGTATGGTCACACTGATGTTCTCATGCTGGCCAGAAGCTCCACAAAGTTTCTGAAAAAGATTGAAGAAGTTGGTGTATTATAACAAGCTACCTCAGGGTAGAATTTCCTGAAATATGATTGGTGGATCTGACTCTGACACAAGAGCCATTAAGTAAAGAAGACACCCCTATCTAAGTAGAATCTGCTCACTCAGACTAAAATGCAGAGACAGCTAAAGTTACCCAAAGCAATGAATGATGCTTATTGCCTGTATAACTTCATTATGTAGTAGCACCATAACTGAAGTAATGATTTATGTGTTTTCATAATATGATGGTAAATGTGGATTATTCATTTAAATCTGGATCCATGCTAAAATGTAAAGCCAGTAAGAACTCAGATGGAACTAATTATTTATTGTTTAATGCATGCAGGTTAGAAAAAAATATTTCAAAACACAATCCTTAGTGACATTAAAAAGAAAAATAAAGTCCCCAAATTACTGTACTATATGAAGCTACTTTCTGTTACAAATTTACATTTTAGGCCTCTGAGCTATAATTTGTAAATTCACAAAGGGAACAGATTTTCAAGAAAAAATACCTACAAAACAGGGGCTGTTTGGGCAGAATTTAACTTCACATTCAAAATGAATAAAACAAGATTTTTTCCACTAGAAACCCCAAACCTTGAAACATATTGCTTCATGGCTTAAGATAAATATACCCAGCTAACCTGGTTATATCAAACATTTAAATTCATCATAAAATAATACTTACGGGAATTCCACGTATTTTTTACCTCATATATTCCGGTAAACTTGGTTAGGTCATTAGATCTACACCGAAGCTTATTATTCCTGCTTACTCTCTTGCCAGGCTTTTATCTTTCATTCTAGCTGCAAAGCTTCGTGAGTCTCTTCTATGAAGCCATTTGGCGCTATCTGATCTTACTTTCTCAGATGACTACTCATAATTGACCATAAAGCACTAGAGCAAAGACGCTGTGCCATTAAAAAGAAAGATGTAGTAACTTAGTTAAATATGAATTGCATAGGAACTCTGTTAGCTAAACACATTCAAAAACAAACAAACGAAAGGAATCAAGTTGCCTACCTAGATACTCGAAAAACTATGAATGACATGGAAAGTAGGAATTACTATCAATATATTAAACATTAGGAGGCACTATCCTGCATAGTTGGTCAGTTCTCTCACTGTAATCTTCAGATAAAAAAATGCAAATTCATTTGGCCACAACTACACACAAGCTTTGTAGATTTCTTTTTTAATCATTTTAAACATTTTACATTTTCAACATTTTTAATCCTTTATATCAGTTGCCAATAATTCAAGTCAGACTTCCCCATAAATCTCAAGATTTGTATCAAAAATTCCAAATTCCAATAGATCCAAAATTAAGCAATCAAGGAATGCCCCAAAGTATTACTCTTAAATTATTCTTTAAATATTTAAACAATGCAAAGGAAGAGAGTTAACATTGGCTAGATACCTACCCTATTCTATGCATCATGCTCAGCACTTCAGATAAAATCTCTTAATATCTATATATATCATATTAATACACTTACTTTCGATGGAAATTAAAGCTTGAGAGATTGAATGGCCCAAGGGTGAGAGCTATTAGATGGCAATGCTGAAACAACCCCTACAGAAGAAGTAGCTCAAATTTTACTACATTATCCTCGATTAAGTTAGATGCAGAGTTGTACTCAGTATACATATTCAGTGCATTAGAGCTATTAGGTTACAAGTAACAAAAACTTAAACTAGTTTAAACAAAATAACATACTTAATTAACCTTAAACAAAGAAGAAATTGAAACTGGCTTTAAGAATGACTAGCATGATGGACTTAAAGTTAAGCCTCTCTCTTTCTTCTCTCTACACTGATTTCTATACATAGTAAAGGACACGGTCCCAGAAACATCACTCTCTAATATCACTGTCTTGGGATATAAAGCCCCCAACTACCAGCTGCTGATGAAAAAGTATTTAGGGTGAAGTCTCTCAGCAGCACCATTATTGACATTTTGGATGATTCTTTGTTGTGAGGTCTGTCCTGGACATTGAATCTGTTTAGCAGCATTGTTTACTCTTACCCAGTAGTTGCCAATAGCACCCCCCCAATCATTCCCATCATAACAATTACGAATTGTTTGTAATGCCAAATGTCTTTCACTGTGGGGTAGCAAAATATTCTTGTATTGAGAACCACTGCTTTAGAGAGAAATATGATTACTCTTGTTCAATGTAAGGACCTACTCTTCAACAATTCTCATGCCCAGGAAATGGAGACATTTTAAAAGATGGCAACTCCAGTTCAGGCCACATGCTGCAATGGCATTGTGGGAAGGGGGGATAAAATTTATTAAGGGGAGAAAAGTACAGCATCGACGTGGTCCCTAAGAAAGTCATTGAGACTGGGCTCTGCTCCAATTTGTGTTAATTCCATGCAGATTATAGCAGGAAAGCCAATCAAATGAGCATCTTTACCTGACCCAAATGAAGTCTTATGAATCTTTCATGGCCAAATGCCCACATATTCTATTGCATTCACTATGTTTTCTATATTTCAATTGCTCTAGTGAAACATATAATATATTCTATTTTTTGCCAAACTCAATATTCCAAACACATTTTTTAAATGTGCAGCAAGTCTACTTGTTCAAGGTAGAAGATTATAATAATAGCTAACACTTATGGAGTGCCTATTCAGTGCCAGGCACTAATTTAAGCCCTTTTCATTTATCTTATTCAATACTCACAATGGTCCTAAGAAATACGCATCATTGTTAGCTCTATCTTACAAAAGAAGAAAAATATCGTACAGAGGTTAAGTGACTTACCCATGTTCATCCAGCTAGGATTTCAAATCATGTCTGTTTAATATTAAAATTGGTGCTCTCAGGCTATCAATAGTTTTTCAGGGCCCAATATTGAAGAGCCAGGAAAGAAACAATAGAAGTCACTGTGGTTCTTCTTTTCCCTCTTCTCCAGTTATCTCCTCCCACTATACCACATTCCTCACCCCTACACACACACACACACACACACACACACACACATACTTCTAGAAATAAAGAAAATGCCACTGAGACATTTTTGAAAAGTAAATTTCTAATAACTAGAGACTCAACTCAAAAACAAAACATTGAAAAGGATAGGTGAGAGTTAATCAGCTTTCATTCCTATTTAATTATAGCCCCTTTTCACTGATGTTTATAAAGCAGGAGGGCAAAGGATGGACAGGATAATTGCTCAGAAATATACCCCTCACACCAACCTGATACAATCCAGTCTTAAAATACACTAGTCAAAATGCTTTCCTGGCCTATACATTGGAAAAGCTGTAGTAGCTTTCAATTGTTTTAATGCATAAGCAGTTATATGCCAGGCACTACATTAGATGGCTATGCACATCCCTGACGATTTGCAAAAGGCCGGTAGAATCTTATAGCAGCAGCCCTAGTTTTCAAAAAGGGGAAAACAGACCTACCTCCAAGTGAGACCAGTTGGTAAAACATTGATTCATAACTCCAGAAAAAGGAGTCCCAATGCTGGATTTTTCCCCCATGGTTCTCCCACATAAATGATTGTTTCCCTATGGCTATTTCTCTAAGGGTTAAGGTATGGCTGTTTAACCCTTAGAGAATTAAACTATGCACTTTTATAGGACATTCTTGGCAGTAATGCTCATATTTAAAAGGCACACTCAAGGTACTTCAATGTCATGGATATTTCCCCAGGTCCCTAGTATAAATATAGAGGTTAGCATAAACTTTCAGATGGTTTTAAGTAATACTCTTGAATGGCAGTCACGAAAGGGCTTTGCCCCTCTACATCAAATTCCGTCCTTTTCACAAATCCCCATTTCTGTAATAAGTGGTGCAAACCAAAAGGTGCTCTAAGTTTTACTACTCTGCAGATTTGCAACATTGCATATAATGCAGAAGAATATTAAAACCTTTTGTAAAAACTTAAGAATTTTGATAAACTTTTAAAGCAGCATTTACATGTAAATAGAGTTACACATGGCACACACTTGCACAAGGGCTTGGGAAAAACGTGCAATATAGGTGAGAAATACGTCTATTGAAATTTTCTCACAGGCTGCCCTTGTAATTAAACTACAGGTGCTGGTGCAAGCAGCAGGGACTTGAAACTCTATGTTTCAAGTCAATCAGGGACTAAACCTAAAAGCAGTAAACAGCCTGCAGTTTAATCAATCCTGAAGAATACATGGTTCATATAGCATGCTTTTATTACAACCAATTGTCTTAATGTGACTTTTGAAAGATAAAAGTGTTCTGTGCATCTTTGTGTAAATAAAGTACATAATTTTTCACCTTGTAAAAAAAAAAAAAGAAATATACCCCTCAGGGGAGCAGCATCACAGCAGGCAGAATTCTTTTACAGAGAATTAGAAAAAGTAGTTGCAGTTCTTAAATGCTACAGAGAGTTCTAAAGAAATCACAACAAAGTAGAGTCTCTAGGAGAAGCCATCAACAATAAGTCCAGGAAGTTTTGAACCTCGGGATAGTTACCAAAGAGGATTTTCTTGCTCCAAATAGACATCCTTAAGAAGAAATAGAAATAGAAGGAGACCCAACTAATGGTTTTAGCTTTGCCCCAACAATTTGATTCATTTTTATTAGTCACCTCTTTATTCTTAGTTTTCTCAACTCTAAAATTAGTGAGTTAGATTATCTTGCCCACTAGACTCCTTTTTTCTTTCTGATATATCCTATAGCCCTGCATCAAGAGACTGTAATGTTGGTGCCACAGGACAACTCTTAATTCTACTTAATCTAATTTAAATGGGTGCTAAGCACTTCTTTGGGCAACTCCAGATCAACCTAGTCAGGAGAAACTCTACATGCAACTCAGCAATCTATCTGCATAGAAAAGACTCTCTACCAGCAATGCTCCACTCATCATTCCCTGCTTTAATGTTTTACCACATTCTTCACAAGAACTGCTGCATGACTGTATCTGAATTTCACTGTCTAATTATCTGTATCCTTCAACCTAGACATAGAAATCATCTTGGGTCATGTATTAGTCCGTTTTCATGCTGCTATAAAGAACTGCGCAAAACTGGGTAACATATAAGCAAAAGATGTTTAATCGACCCACAGTTCCATGTAATTGAGGAGGCCTCCAGAAACTTACAATCATGGTGGAAGGCAAAGAGGAAGCAAGTCATGTCTTACATGGTGGCAGGAGAGAGGGAGAGCCATGTGGGGAACTTCCAAACACTTTTAAACCATCAGAACTTATGAAAACAACATGGGGGAAGCTGCCCCCATGAGTCAACCGTCTCCCACCAAGTTCCTCCCTGGACATATGGGGATTACAATTCAAGATGAGATTTGGGTGGGGACACAGGACACTTTCCACAAATTATTTTGTCACTTTTATGATTGTCTCAGGTCCTGGCAATCCCTATCTCTTCTTCCACTGGTCTCCTAAGCTTGTCTATGATGAATTTGGAATCCTCTTAAGTAATCTTTCTCAATATTAATTACCTTTAGTTTGTTTTGTAGTTCTTAAAGCAACTTCAACCCTGGCATACAGATTCAATTCAAAGCATTGAGGCTTTGAATGACACACCTCAGTGTGCCTCACAGTTCTATACCTACCTGTACCCCTACAGCCTGGATAATCTCTAAGGCCTTTTTAAATAATAACATTCTATGATGTCATAGTGCTGTAGCAGTGCTATTAAACATAAAACATTCAGCAAAAGAGACAAGCTGGGCTGCAGTTAAAATACTAGATCATGAGCAGATTTTCAAACATTGTCCTTCACCAGGGGCAAAATGGTTTCAGGTTTTCCAACCAGAAATAACTACATAATACCACTATTAGCAATGGAAATATAGGTTTGAAGCCCTATGCTCTCAGAATATACAAAAAGCACATCTCTCCTGTATTGTAGGTGAATTACAGAACGACTAGACGTGCCTAGGATCCTAAGCAATTTTCTCTATTCCCCAAAAATGAGTGGGAGTCTATATGTACTTTTCTTGTGATGTGTTAATTACCATGACTAACACTTTACTGAACCTTCTCCTTTTCTCTTGATTGTGGGGGTAGGGTGGGGGTGGTGAGACGCTTTTTAAAAAAACACATCAGAACAAATACATCCAAATTAATGGACTTCCTCAAAGGGCATGTCCTTCCCCTAACAAAGCCAACAGTCATACAAACTCCTCTGAAGCTGTACCTTGAAAAACACTTCCATTGCCAGTTTATTAAGTACATTTTTTTAAATTGTCGTATCACTTTATGTACATGTACTATATATTTGGAAGAAAAGTCAACTTGAGTACCCAGCTAACTGAGCCATTTAGGTTAGCAGGCTTTACCATGAAATACTTAGGGCTGTTTTCTAAAAACCACTATGACCCACAAAGTCTTAAAATCATGATCCACAACATCTTACAAACATTTACAAACTGTGCCAAGAGGTGGGGAGGAAAACCTAAAAAAGAAATTTCAAAGATGTTTTGGTTAGTGATAACATCAATTATAATACATTTAGAGTCTCTCAAGATAAAATATTTTTTAGGTGTTAAACTCATTAAGAAATATAACTTCTGGCCTGCACGTTGTATGTATATATTTTTTATTTAGCCACAACTCATATTATCTATGTATCTTTATAACACTTTATTTCAGAAGTGATTTAAAACAGTTTACAATGAGACATTAAAATATAAGAAACAGCAAAAATTAAAAGTAAAGCAAAAGAGGAACTAAAAAGGAAGACATAAATAGAGAACAGGAATGAAGTTTACAACACGCATCATTGTGTGAAATTGTGACCCACAATGTGGCGAGCAGCCAATGAGGAAGGGAAAACCAGGCCAGCTACACAATTCACAATGTTCCAAAGAAAGGAAGTAACTCAACAGCTCAGGGAGAATTGTGTAACTCACAGGATTTCCTTTTCTCATTAGCCCATAGGCAGAGCCAGTCAAGCTTTTCCTCAGAAAATGGTTTTGAATCAACTCTATATCATGGGTGACTAAGCAAATGAGACCCCAAATTCTGTTCCATGTTGAATACTTCATGGAATATAGTTGTAATACTCATAGCTTTAAAATTTTTGAGGCATCTGTAATAAGACACTTGCCTTTAACAAAATAAGATTTTAATAATGCTTAATTTTATTCCTCCAAGAAGTAACATTTATTCCTCCAAGAAAAAATATATTTGCAAATATCTCCTAAAGTTATTTGATTAGGCCACTGTTTGGTCAGATTAGTATGTAAAAAATCATCAAAGTTTAAAGAATGTCATCCAAAATACTTTTTATCAGAATAGTTGATATGCCTACTCTTCAAGAAATACATGTGGCTAGTTTACTTTTTTAATGGTTTCAGTATCTTATCACATTCCTCTGAAATTATCGGCTATATTCACATACATGTTCAAAGAGGCTTTCACGTAAGTCATCTTTGCACATTGCATATAATAATTAAAAATTGAAAGTGCTTAAATGTCCTTCAACAAGATAAGGATGAAACACTATACGACACATTCTAGAACACTATGCACATACTTAAATGAATAAGGTAAAGTTAAGCTGAGTCTTATGAGAAGATTCTAAAATATATTTGCATTCTTTTTCTCTTTTCTTTATTAATTCTGATCTCTGGTGGTCATTTTTCTATTTGTTGATTCTAATGGCTTTTTTCATAATGTTAGTTTTCCCAACAACTTAATGAATCTTGGTAGTGTGTATCTTTTGTTTTGAGATTCTCTATTAGACTATCTGAGAATACTGTACAGTTGACCCTCCATATCCATAGGTTCCACATCTGTAGACTGAACCATTTACAGATGAAAATATTCTGAATAAATAATACAAATAAAAAATAAATTATAACTATTTATATAGTATTCACATTTTATTAGTTATAAGTAATCTAGAAACTATTCCGATTGCACTGGAGGATATGTGTAGGTTATATGCAAATATTATGCTATTTTATATAAGGGGGTTGGACATGTATGAATTTTGGTATCCACAGGAATCCTAGAACAAATCCCCCAGTGGATACTAAGTGTGGCTTGGGAAGACAGGCCTGTCTTATTAATATTGGGACCCTCCCTCTCATGCACTATCAACACCCTAAGCCACTATCATTTCTCTAAGGCCCAAGTCCCATTCATTGTTTCTGCGGGGGAAACATTCTGCTGTCTGTTGCTTGGCACAATTGAGGGGAGCAAGCATTGCTGCCTCTCCCAGATTCTCCTTCTGTAGAACCTCACACTGTCATTCTGAGAATTATTCCAGAGCCTCTTACTCCTCTACTGGAAACTCCTGATTTTGAAACTCTCCCGACACTGCTCCTATTTTGTGTAGAAAAACTACCCTGTTCATGCTTTAGAAAGTCGGTTTCCTATTTCAATCCAATCTGAACAAATTACTTCAGGGATTTCTTATAATATATGTCTATCCATCTATAGGATCTGTTCTGGTTTTTCAGCACTGTTACAGATTTTATTTTTAAAATCTATGCTTTGTATTCTTTCTAGGAATTTGGGGTGGGAATAGAGACAGGTGTGTTTGTTCAATCTACTCTTGCTCTCTTTTCCATAAACATCCAATTGAAACTCCAATGGGGACTGGGTGGCTAGAATAGATTAAGGAACATTTGCATTCTTACTGCTTCTTTCAATACCTGAACAATTATTTCTATTTCCCCATATATTTTCTTTATAAAATATTACAATTCCATTCACATAGGTCTTAGACACTTTTATTACATTATTGCTAGGTATTTTGTTCTTTTGTTGCTGTTGTGAATGAGATCTTCTTTTTTATTAAATTTTCTAACTAATTCCTATTGGTATATTAGGAAAGCTTGATTTTGATATACTCATTTTGTAACTGACCACTGTACTCAGCACTTTTATTTTTCTAACAGTTTTTAAATTGATTCTCTTAGAGTTGGCAGGGAGATGATGATGGGACAGTGTGAAATATGTGGATCAATATTTTCATTTCAATATTGTTTGTTATGCAGAGAAGTAGAAAATATTCATTTCCATCAACAGCAAAATAAGAAATAGAGTAAATAAGTTATGATGCTTACAGATGATAAAGCACCATGCAACCTTTGAAAGTAAACACATGTGGAAAGAAATCCACATGTGAAAAGGAAAAATAAAGGAAGGATACCAGATAGCAAAACTATTTCAACCCAATTTCCTCATTTTTACATGGGAGTCTTTATATATATAGTGAATATGCTGAAAAAGAAAGAAAAAAAGGAAAAAGGGAAAGAAAAGAAAAAAGAAAAAGTTTAACAGTTACATAACCAAATGTTTAAAATGGTTAGATTTTGTTTTCCTAAAAGACCTGCAATGACAATATACTACTTTTGTAATAAGAACAAAATAAGCCAGGCATGGTGGTTCATGCCTGTAATCCCAGCACTTGGGAGGTTGAGGCAGGCAATTGCTTGAGCTCAGGAGTTTAAGACCAGCCTGGGAGACGTGGCAAAATCTTGTCTCTATAGAAAATAAAAAATTTGCCAATCATGGTGGTATACATGTCCCAGATACTCAGGAGACTAAGGTAGGAGGATCACTTGATCCCAGAAGTTCAAGGGTTCATTCAGTGAGCTGAGATCATGCCACAGCACTTCAGCCTGGGTGACAAGAGCAAAACTCTGTCTCAAAAAAAAAAAAAAAGATGAGCTGGACAGGACAGGAGTTCAGGCTGAGGAATCACATGAAGTCACATACAATATGGATGGAATGATTCCAGCAAGGCTGATAAATACATGGGCATTTCAAACATTGATACTGCTCAGTTTAACACTTGTCAAGTGTGTTTCATGTAAATTATTCAGGCCATGTAAACACATCCTGGTACAAGTTTTAAAATTAAATTTTGATGGGAGACGATAACTAATTGCTAACTCTAGGATATTAGCACTCACAAAAGCTCTCTGCTTTTTGAAATGAGGCTGATCTTATGAGTAGAAATACTCCAAGAGGTACTAACTGTACATTGAATATTAATCTTCTTCTATGGCAAAAATTCTGAAACATAAATATAGAAAGATCAAGATCTCAGAGAATTGAACACACAGCACTGAAAAACAGAATGCCACAGTTGGAAAGTGATTTACTGGTTATTGAGTATAGTCGAAACCAGATGAAGTCAGCATCTTATCTACAATACACTCACATATGGTCAGAAAAAGTCAAAACTTCTGTCACGGTAGTATAGAGGACTTTTCATCAATCCGAGGAATGTCAGCAAGCATGATACAGGGAAAAGGGGACATTTGTTGACATAATGGACCAAATCTGACTGAAGATCAAAGTTCTTTACTTGGTTCCCTGTTGTCATCTGCTGCCTTACTTTTTCCCCAGGTCTGGCTTCCCTCAGTGCCCTAAGATGGCGATAGCTAATCTAGGCATCACATCCAAACTTAACAACATATATACCCAGATCTCTTTCTAATGAGGGAACTCACCCAGCATCCCTTAGCAGATTTCTGTTCACTGAGCATAATTAAGTCACATCCCCATCTCTCAGCCAGTCATAGCAAATGAGATCTTCTAGATTGGTTTTGACTAATCAAGATTCAATCTCCAAGTCTGAGGTGAGGATAGCTTTCCCTGAAGTATGTGTGCATGTTGAAAAGTCCAAGAGACTCTGTGAAACTGTAGTTGTTTCATTAGCTAAGATGAAGGTGGGAGGAAAGGTAGAAAGGTAGGAGGAAACATACAACACAAAGAAACAAATCTCAGATCACTACAGCAAGAACAGCTTACTCATCGTCCCCAGCATTGGTTCTCAGGTTTTTACCTCTGTATTGAGTTGTTATTAACTACTTGATAAGGAAGGACACACCCTACTTCTCTATGAATGTGAATTACACCAAACATTTTGGATTCAGTTCAATCCCACCTTCAGCTATTGAACTCTGTCTAAAAGCAATGGTCCTCTAAGGCTAACCTGACGTCCGAATAAAAAGACCTGGTAGAATCCATATACTACATTGGGAATGTTAAGCTTCATCCTGGGTTATTGCCATGCCTTTGGCCCAAGCAGCCACATGCCTAGAGTCTCTCATTTTCTCACCTCTTCTGGACTTGTATGAAATGCCACACTGCAAGTGAGAAGGTCTGGTATCCCAGGTTGCCACCAAAAAGGTACATGATGTAAAACAGAAAGTGGGGGAAAGTTAACGTTCCATGAGATGCATGTGGACCAATGACAAAGTGAAGCTGGGGAGAGGGTTGGGCAAATAAATTTCACCTCCTGTTTGGCTCTCATGGACTTTTCTGAGCTGGAGTTTCTCCAGTCGGACTGGGGATGTCCCTTATATTCGATAAATACATTAGCCAAACAAACCAAAGTGTCTCTTGATGTTGATTATAAAGCAATAGTGAGCGCAGGTAATGCAGCACTTCATGTCACTTCACATCTTTCTTGGCTTTCTTTTTTCCTCACTCTTGTGCTCTAGACTGTCTCCCAAATAAATCCTCAGTTTTTCACCCTTTCCTCAGACTCTACTTTCCAGGAACCCAGGCTATGATTGACCCTACAGAGAGCTATGGGATAGATTCCTCTCTGGACCACCCAACATTTGCTTAGCCAAAAATGAAACATGGAACATTCTGGCTGTGGTCCCACGGGCAAAGTCTGCATAAATTATAAAACAAAATGGGTACATATTTTCTGCATATTTTGGAAGATTTGATTTTTTTTATCAACAACATAATTCATTACATTGTACATATTTACTTATAAAAAATGTAAAACTATTATATAATATGTAAAATCTATAAGGCATATAACATGACTTTACTGCAGAGGTAATATCCAAGTCTTAAAAATGTACATCCTTGGCTGACTGACATTTAAACAAATCATAACACAAGTTACTTCATCCAATCAGAGTTCAGCAATGCCTTGAGCCCCCAGAGTTGCTTGTTTATATCATCTATCAAAACTCATGACTAAGTTTTGATAGCAGGTTATGTAGAATTTTATAAGCTACAGAAATCAACTAAAAAAGTGAATTCCCATGAATAATGACTAATAATGAAATAATCATAACAGTGATCATAGAGAATGTGAAAAAGGTGAAAAATTTGTATCAGATTAGGTAAAAACAATTTTTAATTGGTCACCTATGAATTAAGAAGCATTCTGCTTGTGTGATTGGCCTGAAGACTTGTTCACCTAGAACCAATCCCCTCACGTTCCGCTGAGTTTCCACTGCCCTATCACCTTGCTATTTATCATAACTATTTTTCACTCTTTTGTTCATGCTTTCCCATCTGTCTGAGACATCTTTCCTTTTTTGGTTGTCTACTTCTAACTCGGTTCTTGTGTTACCCTCTTAAAGAGCCTATGCCATTAGACAGTGGTTGGTATACTACATCCCATGCACCAAATTGGTTTCACTCCTGGGTTTTTAATAGCCTGACAGCTAAAAATAATTTGTACAGATTAACATTTGCAATTAATCTGATGACGAGAAACACTATCTTTGAGTCCCAGTTAAGCAAGATGTGATCTACCCACCAACAACAACAGCAACCACAAGTCCTTCTCCTTTACAGAATATCTGCATTTCAAGAAACAATGGACTCGACTGTTATTAATATACTGAATTGTTTCAATAAAAATGTATGGACATGCGGCCGGGCGCAGTGGCTCAAGCCTGTAATCCCCGCACTTTGGGAGGCCGAGGCGGGTGGATCACGAGGTCAACAGATCGAGACCATCTTGGTCAACATGGTGAAACCCCGTCTCTACTAAAATTACAAAAAATTAGCTGGGCACGGTGGTGCGTGCCTGTAATCCCAGCTGCTCGGGAGGCTGAGGCGGAAGAATTGCCTGAACCCAGGAGGCGGAGATTGCGGTGAGCTGAGATGGCGCCATTGCACTCCAGCCTGGGTAACAAGAGTGAAACTCCATCTCAAAAAAAAAAAAAAAAAAAAATGTATGGACATTTCTTTTCTCGCTTGTTATATGAATACCTATACAAGATCTTCAATTTTGCCTCTTGGCCCACAAAGCCTAAAATATTTACTAGCTTGCCTTTGACAAAGAAAATCTACTAACTCCTGCACTAGAATCACAGGGCCCAAAACAGTCAGAAAAATTTTCTGTCAGCCCCTGAATACCCAGATAAACCTATGTCCACAGAAGGAATGGGTCCTGCCTGCCCCCGGTTTCGCAGCAGCCCTAAGACAGGACCCCCAAGCCTCTAGATGCACCATGCTTCTCCCCAACTTGGAGCGCCACAGATGTTTGTTAAGTGAAACAGAATTTCTCAAAGAACATGAAAACCAGACAGCATGCCCAATCTCCCTCAAATATACCTTTCCTCTTCTGCCTTTTTCTCCTTGTTTAATTTAATGGAAATCCAATGCTTGGCTGAAATTCAAACCTCACTCTGACTCCAATGAGTGCTTGAAGATGTTATGTGAGAAGCAGCTGTGAAAAAGGCATGCCATCAGTTAAGTGTGAGCAGAGCTGAAAGCCTGAAAAGAATCCTACAGCCTAATAATGGTTTATTAAAAAGTTCTGGCAAGCCTGCGCAGGCTTCACAGTCCGCCCTCACCTTTCATCTTTCTTTTGAAACAGCTCGGTAAAACCCATCTATCTACCTCTGCCTGGAGACCTGCCATTCCACAAGGCAGAACTTTCTACCTGGGGCACAGTGTTTACATTGGAACTCCATATATCATATTTACAAAAAAGGTCAGACACATCTGAGCAGCCTGCTTGTAGATTATAGTTAAATTTACTATTCCTTAAAAAAGGTCATTTTAAATATGTATATTCAATCTGTGCTTGTAATAAAAGGGCTATTGAACTTATTTGATTTGTGTTGATAGGTAATCAGCTATATGAAACCTGTTCTGTGAAGACTGGAATGGGAGTCGATGAGAGATGACAAATACTGAACTGTTTGCCCGTTGTGTTTATGAAACTTATTCAAAAGCATGCTGATTACAAATATTTTCAAAATGTCTGCTCCTCTAGCAGTTGTGTTGGGAAAATTAGAATCCCAACTCAAATATTTAATGAGACAAGTAGTTCAGAGAGAGAGAGAGAGAGAGAGAGAGAGAGATACTTACATACAAACATACATACATATAGTGTTATTATTGTAAAAAAAAAAAAAACATGATTCTCTGAGCAAATGCTTGATGATGCAAATCATGTACAGTCTTGTAGCCAAGCACACATGACTTGTAGCCAAGCACACTGTGCTTAATTTAGAGGGGATTTTAAAGAAATGATATTCACATTATGGTGGTAGTTGGCTGGGGGATCTTTCTTTGTATTCCTACCTGAATTCTTGTCACAGCTAGTCTATGGATTGTGCCTGAGACAAGATGCTTGTAAGGATGAAGGCATGGTGGTCACTCCTACTGAGATTTTTCTTAAAACAGCTTCTTTCCAACCCATTCAAATAAATTCTGTATAAATAAAATCCTAAATAGACCACGAAAATATTGTTAATGTTCATTTGGGAAAAAAAATCAAAGATCCAGAATTACTTTGGCAGTTTAAGAAGTAAAGGCATTCTATTTTAAGAATAAAAGTAAGCCAGGTGAGGTGGCTAACGTCTGTAATCCCAGCACTTTGGGAGGCTGAGGCGGGCAGATCACGAGGTCAGGGATTCGAGACCAGCCTGACCAACATGGTGAAATCCAGTCTCTACTTAAAAATACAAAAATTAGCCAGGCGTGGTGGTGCACACCTATAATCCCAGCTAGTTGGGAGGCCGAGGCAGGAGAATTGCTTGAACCCAGGAGGCGGAGGTTGTGTGAGCCAAGAGCATGCCATTGTACTCCAGCCTGGGCAACACAGTGAGACTCCATCTCACAAAAAAAAAAAAAAAAAAAAAAGAGTAAAAGTAACAAATGCTTCACTAATGTGTTGGGAGAAGGAAGAATGAAGGACCTGTAGAACTGATAAGAATCTGAGCAAGGAGGTGGTAAGGAGAGAAAAACAAGAAGTATCTATCACATTTGTCATTTTCCTGCCTTTTCCAGGGTATGTAACTTCATGTTTCTTAGGAATTAACACATTTCTGTTTTCAGAATGGCATAGTGGAAGGAAGGATAACTTATCAATGGAAAGAACCAACTTGGCCATCAGGTAATCCAGACCTGAATCCCAATTCTACTACTAAGTCATTTTCTAATGTCTCTGAATCTCAGTTTCCACAAACACAAAATGATTATACAAGCGAGGCTTGTTATGAAGATTAACTAAAATAATCCATGTAAGCAACTTACAGAGGTGCCTAACTCTGACAGACACTCTACAAAATGTGAGGAGATAAAGAAGAAATGCAGGTTTGTAGTGGAGAACCACAGAGCCAGCTCGGGGTGCTGTCAGACCTGCCTCCATGGCTCCTTGTCTTCACCTAGCCGCCTGAAGTTGAATGCTGGAGAGAGCTTGAAGGCCTTGGTGGTTCTTAAATTGGACTGCACATCTGAGTCATCTGAGGAACTTTTTGTTTTAAAATCTGGAATTTTGGGCCCTGCTTCACATCTACTGAACTAGAATCTCTGGGTTGGATCTCTCTGACTTTAGTATTTTTAAAAAATAAATCCCTAGTGATTCAAGTAAGCAACCAGGTGTAGGACCTTCTGATTTAATCCACCTTCCCTCAAATAAAGGAATTCTTTCTTCGACTTCCTTGCTTCAACCTCTTAGGGATACTTTACTCTCAAGCAGCCAGGATCATCCGTCGTGTCATTTCAGTTATTAGAGAGTGATTTTCTACGAAGTGCAAAAATCTTAAAATTTCTACACCCCCATATTAATTCTTAGCATGGAATAATCCATCTTATGTAATAACTTTTCTAAAATGTGGAGGAGGCTAATCATCAGGTCTGCTGTACATCTCTTTCTTTCTTTCTTTCTTAAGCTCCTTCATATATTTCTCCCAGGATATGGTCTCTAAACCAACTCACCATCATCTTCACCTTAATAAATTTTCAATTATAATATTCTTCTTTAAAAGATCATACCAGAACACAATAGAATTTTCTTTGTGGCCTAGTCAGCGCAAAAAAAGTCATCTTATGATCTTCTCCTGAGCAGTCTAATGTCTTATTGGTTAGTTTCTATCTCTTGATAACTATCTAATATTGTTCAGGTTGTGATCCATCACAATCCCAGACATTCTTCATAAGCTGCTGCCAAACCAAGTCTTCCTTATTTTTATTCCCATGTTTAACTTTTTGAGAAAAATTTAGGATCATATTTTTCCCACTCTTAACTTTCCTTTGGAAGATTTTTACTGATCATTTTAATTTGCTGACAGGATATATAGAAATTTTATTGTAATCAACATATTCATTATTCATCCTTGCTTCAGTCATTTCATTCAGTCACTGGCTTAAAAAGACCAAGAGTTGTAAGACCAGAAGTTGAGGCCTGTGGAATTTCATGGGAAACCTCTACCCACGAGGACATAGATTCATACAATCAGCTGTGAATCTAACACTATAGAATGCTTTGCTGTCCTCAAGAAGAATTCTAACTAGATATGCCAATAAGAATTCCTTATTAGATCTAAGTCTAATTAGATCCATCAACCTCATCAAGGTATCTATAAAGATACTGAAATTGGCTAAAGATGTATTCTTCTTAATGAATACAAACAAGTGGCAATGAATCCTTGCCTTTTTAGGAGTACATAAACAATTCAATAATCTATTTCAAAATTGTGTAAGATTGTATCAAGCTTACCATTTAATGTCAACCAGAAGTTTGCTTTGTGAGAATTTGGAAATTATTTGATTATTGCCATTTTTTACAACTCTTGTATAAGTCCTTGGAGGTCACTGACAATGACTCAGACTCAGAAATCATGCATCTAAATTCTGTTAGCATTTTATAGGCGTGATCACTTTTATTCCCAGTACATGAATTATTCTAAATTTACTGGATTTTCTTTTACTGACTCTTCATGTATCTTAGGCTATAACATCGCCTTATTTTGTCTTTAGTTTCTTCTTTTCTGTTGGAAAATGCTTTCACTTTATAGACAATGGAAACAAAAATAGGAATTGTACATTCTCCTTTATTTTCATCATGTTAATATCCAAATTTTTTTTTTAGGATACAAACTTGATACTTTTTTCAGTGTGCCTTTCTGGTACCCATTGTTCCAAAAATAGTTGAAACAGTTTTCAGTGCCATCATAATTCTGAGAGTTTCCTTAATCTTGACAATACTGTGCCCTGCTTTCAAAATTAACATTGATTATTTGACATGTGAGACTGGATAATTCCTTGTTGGGGACTGGGGAATAACCTGAACAGGTAGGCTGTTTAGCTGCGTCCCTGGCCTCTGCCTGCTGGATGCCAGTGGCACATACTCAACTGAAAATGACTTCAGGCATTGTCACTGATTGAAATCCAAGTTTTTGAAAATTTTCACAATCATGTGTCAAAGTTTTTAGGTTAAAATGCAGCCTTCCTTGTCATGTGCCCCTTGGTGTCTTGTAGGTGGTTCATACTTATCTTTGTTATTAATAAGTCCATGTAGTTGGGTAACATGTTATAACTTCCTGTGGAGGACCCAAACTCTCACATCTATAATTCTAAGATATGGTCTCTTGAACCTGACACCTTCCTTATTTCATTTGCAAATCTGCCACTTTTTAATCCACCAAAGAAAAAGTTGAACACAATTCCAGACTGTCTCAGATTGTGAGATTAAAATTGTGAAATCATAAGATAATACTTAGGTATTCTCAATGCTTCTAATTCTAATACCCACATTAGAATGGAAGGAACCAACCAGTGTGCCTTGGGCTGCTCCTTGCAAGCATTTCCCAAGACATACTGATTTGCACCAGAGAGTTTTTTTTTCTCTCGTGGGTTATTTCTAGTTACTTTTCTACAAAGATTTTCTCCCTGTCCCCACTGCCTGCCCTCCTCTGACTAGCACATTGCTAGATGTGCTTTTTAGTGGTGTATTCTTGTAATAAAGTCTACTGAGCAAAACATGGAAGGTAGCATTCTTTCAAATGTCTTTCAGGGAGAAAGAAAACAATCCACAAAAAGAAAGGCAAGACTGTTCTTTTAGAAATTGCCTGCAGTGGCAAAAAGGAACACACAGAAAAGGACAATTTTGTGATTCAAAGAGAATGCAAAAGTCAGAATGCCTGCCAACACAGAAAGACAGAGAAGCGTAAGGTCCTAGAAGCAAAAGCACTAGAAGTGTAAGGTCAGCAGGCTCTCTGTCTACACGCAGAATGCTAGTCTAGCTGTGTAGAAGATAAGCTCTGTTATGACTGCACATCTTTCCCACCTAGGTTCAGAAGATCTGCCTTCCTCTTTGTGGCACTGTGAACCCAACTTCCTAAAAGTGTCCAACACAAATTCTTCCCTAGATGTTCTCAAGAAGTTTCCTGGGTCACCCACAAAATGTTTTATACTTGCCAGTAGCCACATAAGGTATAGTGTACATGAGAATCACCATGAAAGCTTATTTAAAATGTAGCATTCTGGGACCTGCTTTCCAGGACTTTATGATGTGTGAGCTGGGGACTAGAAATTCATATTTTAATAATCAACACAGGTGATTCTGATGCATGGTTGAGAAACACCATCCCAGGTGTCCCAGGGTGAAACTGAGAAAACCTCGATACTAGGGCTTGGTTACATGGCCACAAAATCTATTTTATCATGGCATTTAGTATTTCTGTCTCCAAGAACAGTGCAGGGCAAAGGAAAAACTTACCCTTTATTCTCTGAAAGTTCCCTGAAAAATCTACTGATAAAAGGCATATTAACAGGAGAAAAGACCTAAAACTTGATTTTAACATGCTCAGTATGAAAAAATTGTAGGAGAATATTCAATAACCCAATTAGATACATATATACATATATATATATATATATATATTTTTTTTTTTTTTTTTTTTTTTTTGAGACAGAGTTTCGCTCTTGTTACCCAGGCTGGAGTGCAATGGCGCCATCTAAGCTCACTGCAACCTCTGCCTTCTGGGTTCAGGCAATTCTCCTGCCTCAGCCTCCTGAGTAGCTGGGATTACAAGCACGCGCCACCATGCCCAGCTAATTTTTTGTATTTTTAGTAGAGACAGCGTTTCACCATCTTGACCAAGATGGTCTCGATCTCTTGACCTCATGATCCACCCGCCTCGGCCTCCCAAAGTGCTGGGATTACAGGCTTGAGCTACCGTGCCCAGCCAGATACATATATTTAGATAATCTTCATGAAGGAAGAGGAGATTAAAAAAATATAGTAATTTGAGGGATAGCAAATGATTTTTAGGGGGATTCAATGGGCTTAGAGAACACACACACAGCCTGTTTGTACGTCTATTGGGTCTACAGAGCAAACAGTTGTTTGTGACAGAAGTCTGCCTAGATGTGTTGACAGATTTGGGTCTCTCTTTCTGCAATCTGGGTTAAGTTAATGAAAACTCAGATAATATAATGGTGTTCTTCTTTGGCAGGTCCAGTTTTGAGGCAGATAAAGGAACTTTAGAAAAAAAAATAAAACAAAACTTTGTCCTGTGCTTTGGGAGAGACAGAGGCTTGAGAGATAGATGTTGTGTAGGGGAAGGAAGGTCAGAATGACCTTAAAATTGCTCCTTTAGTCCAGTATGTCAAAGTGTGTATTTTGTGATACTGGTTTCTAAGTCCCAGCATTCTCTTGTCTCATGGTCAGGGGAGGAAGGTCAGAGTGACCTTGAGGCCAGTTCTTTAGTTCAGCATGTCAAAGCACATATTGTAGAATACTGTTTTCTGAGCCTCAACAGCCCCATCTGAAATGTCCCTAGAAGTTTTACCTACTGAAAACTGAGTTGGTGGCTGTGAAGAGAAAAACTGAGTTAGTAGCTAAATGACAAAGATCCCATTGAGGTAGTCTCATGTCTGAGAATAGGCCAGTCCAATCACACAGTTGAGTCTCATTTTAGAAAATCGAGTTGAAGGTGAAATCTTAAGGTTGGCCTCTATATTGAGGCAAACAGATTTTAATAAGAGACATGTTTATGAAACCAGGAAAAGGAACATTAATGTCTGGAGTAGTCTGTAAACTAGTTTCATCTAGAGTCTGGCAGTTATTTGAGAAGACCAGTGGCAATCCAACAGATTTTTCTCGGTTGTAGTTTTTGTGTAAAGTTTGTCCAAATATAAACCATTGCAGCAATTTTTCTTTAAAGCCAAGTTGACAAGCTTCATCTTTCAGGGTGTTAGGGAAAAGGCAGTTTTAATTTTAGTAATTTCAAGCCAAAAAGGTGGGAGAAAAATTTAAAACATTTGTCAAGAGAGTTGCACCCAGATATTGGAGGAGACTAAAAATTTAGAATTCAGTCCAGAAATTTTTTTAAAAAACTGAAAAATGAACAGGGCTGTAATCTAATAGCAGGTTCACTTTAGTTTTTTTCTGAAATATAATTTTTCTCTCCCAAGTCCCACCTTTCTACAAAAGATTAATTATAGGAAGACTAGTTTGTTTGTAAAATAAGTTTAGGCTTTGACCTAATGATTTTGTAAGTTTAGTGAGAATGATTGGCCATATATACTCTTTTTACGTTGGCTTTGCTAAAACTTTTTCATAAGGAACATCAGATTAGACTTTTCTGAAAAGTCTCTCCAGGCTTTGGAGTCAAGTCAAGGATTCATCATTAAGCTGTGCCCAGTTGAGTTCTTCTGTTCTCGAGGTCTTAAAAACATCTTGAGGTTCCTAGACCCATCAGAAAGTGACATTCTTTACTTAACACAAGGCTAGAAACCTGTAAGGGAGCCAGGTTAACAAGATACCAGGCCAGACATTCCAAGATAGAGTGGGTTTTGCTTCTATAAAGTCAATCTCAAATCTCAGTTCCTTAAAGCTGTCTGATCATACTGAAGAAATAACATCCCAGCAATGTTTCCAACAGTGTCCTGTTACTTAGAAAGAATTCTTATTGAATGTATTCTGACAACTATATTGCCATCACATAAAAATACTTATGAATAGTTTCCAAATTTTGGAGAGATCAGGTAGAGAGAAAGAAATGTTTTAATTTTTCTCACAAAAGAACACTTTACCAAATAACTGCAAAGCTTCATAGTAAAAAGAAATTTCCTTAACTCTGGAAGACAAAATATAAAAAGAAGCAGCAATGTTTTAGGCAAAAAAAAAAGTTATAAAAAATCATTTCAATTCAATGTAATTAATTCTAATTAATTCTTCTTCTACTTGATGTTGGATTACAATTTTATGAGCCCAGTATTTATTTTTTTATTAGAGTTCTAGAAATTTTTACCCAATCTAATGATACAATCTCAAAATTGCTAGAATCTGCATTTGTCAAAGCTTTTTCTCACCATTTTTATGAACCTATTTGAAGTCACACTTTAGAATTTGCAAACTGTTTTCAGGGGGAAAAGAAGCATCTGAGAAAAGCAAATAACTGTGGACAACCAGATTTAAAATGGTAATGGTTAAAGATGGAACTGACATAAAAATTTGATCTTTTTTTGTGACCCATAACAATTCAACATAATAATTGTAATAATGACGGATAGCATACACCAAGATATATCAGATTTTTAGGAATCACATGTAATTTTGGAATACATATTAATAACATTAAAAAGGTTAAACATAATTTCTTATTTTGGAATCTTTCCCATATAATTTAACATATTAAATAAATATGTTTGTTATCTCACTTTTGGATGCTTCAAGGTCCCTTTGGAGCATCCCCAAATTAGTTTGGGGTGAAACATAATCTATCACATAAACAGAACCAATAACAAAAACCACACGATTATTTCAACAGATGCAGAAAAGGCCTTCAATATAACTCAACACGCTTTTATGCTAAAAACTCTCAATAAACTATGGACAGAACATATCTCAAAATAGTAAGAGCTATTTATGACAAACCCATAGCCAGTATCATACTGAATGGGTAAATGCTGGAAACATTCTCTTTGAAAACGAGCACAAGACAAGGATGCCCTCTCTCACCACTCCTATTTAACATAGTATTGGAAGTTCTGGACAGGGCAATCAGGCAAGAGAAAGAAATAAAGGATATTCAAATAGAAAAAGAGGGAGTCAAATCATCTCTGTTTGCCGATGACATGATAGTATATTTAGAAGACCCCATCATATCAGCCCAAAATCTCCTTAAGCTGATAAGCAACTGCAGCAAAGTCTTGGGATACAAAACCAATGTGTAAAAATCACAAGCATTCCTATACACCAATAATAGACAGAGAGCCAAATCATGAGTGAACTCCCATTCACAATTGCTATGAAGAGAACAAAATACTTAGGAATACACTTAAAAGGGATATGAAGGACCTCTTCAAGGAGAACTACATACCACTGCTCAAGAAAATAAGAGAGTTCACAAACAAATGGAAAAACATTTCATGCTCATGGATAGAAAGAATGAATTTTATGAAAATGGCCATACTGCCCGAAGTAATTTATAGAATCAGTGCTATTCCCATCAAGTTGCCATTGACTTTCATCACAGAATTAGAAAAAAACTACTTTTTTTTAAACTTCACATGGAACCAATAAAGAGTCCATATAGCCAAGACAATCCTAAGCAAAAAAAACAAAGCTGTAGGCATCACACTATCTGACTTCAAACTATACTACAAAGCTACCATAATCAAAACAGCATTGTACTGGTACCAAAACAGATATATAGACCACTGGAATAGAACAGAGGCCTCAGAAATAAAACCACACATCTCCAACCATCTGACCTTTGACAAACCTGACAAAAACAAGCAACAGAGAAAGGATTTTCTATTTAATAAATGCTGCTGGGAAAACTGGTTAGCCATATGCAGAAAACTGAAACTGGACTGCTTCCTTAGACCTCACACAAAAATTAACTCAAGATGGATTAAAGAGTTAAGTGTAAGACCTAAAACAATAAAAAATCTAGAAGAAAACTTAATAAATACCATTCAGGACAGAGGCATGAGGGAAGACTTCATAACTAAAACACTGAAAGCAATGGCAACAAAAGCCATAATTGACAAATGGGATCTAATTAAACTAAAGAGCTTCTAAACAGCAAAAAAACTATCATCAAAGTGAAAAGGCAACCTACAGAATGGGAGACAATTTTTGCAATCTATGTATCTGACAAAGGGCTAATATCCAGACTCTACAAGGAACTTAAATAAATTTACAAGAAAACAAACGAACAACCCCATCAAAAAATGGGCAAAGGATATGAACAGACACTTCTCAAAAGAAGACATTCATGTGGCCAAAAAACATGGAAAAAAGCTCATCATCACTGGTCATTAGAGAAAGGCAAATCAAAACCACAATAAGTCTCACTCCAGTTAGAAGAGCAATTACTAAAAAGACAGGAAACAACAGATGCTAGTGAGGCTGTGGAGAAATAGGAAAGGTTTTACACTATTGGTGGGAGTTTACATTAGTTCAACCATTGTGGAAGACAGTGTGGTGATTCCTCAAGGATCTAGAACCCAAAATACCATTTGACCCAGCAATCCCATTACTGGGTATACACCCAAAGGATTATAAATCATTCTGCTATACAGACACATGCACATGTATGTTTTTTGCAGCACTATTTACAATAGCAAAGACTTGAAACAAACCCACATACCCATCAATGGTAGACTGGACAAAGAAAATGTGGCATATATATATATATACCACAGAACACTATGAAGCCATAAAAAAGAATTCGTTTATGTCCTTTGCAGGGACATGGATGAAGTTGCAAACCATCATTCTCAGCAAACTAACCAAACACCACATGTTCTCACTCATAAATGGGAGCAGAACAATGGGAACATATGGACACAGGGAGGGGAACATCACACACTGGAGCCTGTTGGGGATGAGGGGCAAGGGCAGGGAGAGCATTAAGACAAATACTGAATGCATCCAGGGCTTAAAACCTAGAAGACGGGCTGATGGGTGCAGCAAACCACCAAGACACATGTATACATATGTAACAAACATGCACATTCTGCACATGTATCCCAGAATATAAAATATAATTTTCAAAATACTTAATTTAGAATTTGAAATTTGATTTTTGGAAGCTGTTAAATATGTCCAGGGTTTAAAACACTTCAACAATAGAATCACAGGTCACTGTAGGATAATAGTCATTTGTTTAGCCAAGGTGATAATTGAAAAAAAAAATTGAAAGCAAAAACTTTTACTCTTTGATAAGGAGACTGTCCAGATAAGCAAAAGGCCTAATAAAGACCTTTTGATTATATGATTAATAACATGGAGCACACAGAACCTATTCCTCTTTCTCTTTCTTTTCTCTTCATCTCTCTCTCTACAATTTACTCCATAGGGGAACAAAAATGTTTTATTATCTTTTATTTATTCTACCAGAAAATCTCATTTAAAAGAGAAAACCAAATTTTAGTCTTATATTAGTGTACTTTTAATATTAAAGCTAATTTTAACAAAACTTGGTAAATAAATCCATCCAATATTAGTCGGCTTTGGTCACACAAGGTAAGATTTCCATAAAAGGATTTCCTTTTATATCCTCTTTCCATCTTTTTATTATCTTTCTTTCTCCAACTTTCTATATCTAGTCAGTTTTATCTACACATTCTTACTTTATCCCTGCATGTTGAAACAGTCTTTAAATATCCTTTAAACTAGACAAAGTTAGCTTTTTTCTCCATAAAGCCACAGGTCTTCATGGTTTTTTATAACTTTTCTCACCAAAAACACATCTTGTTTTTCTTGCATATGCTGCATACAAAATTGTTTTCCATATTTCTGGTAGTTTTAAGTACATACATTTAAACAAACATTATTTTTATTTACCAAAGAGTACTAGAGTCATGTGAACTTAAAAAATTATTTTGGCTCATTTACTAAATTTATGAGTACTTATTTAAGTCAATTTGGTACCATATAGATAATATAAAATTTATATTTTAGACATATTCATACATATAGACACAACATACAACACACACATGTATATATGTATGTAAACAAAGGCCAAAGAGATGAGGGAGCTCAATGTAAGAGATCAGAACTTTAAACCTAATAGGAGCCTACCCATGACTCTTGGGGATCACAAAACTACAGAAAACTCTAAAATAAGGTGTAGGTGGTGACTGTGTGTGTGTGCGTGTGTGTGTGTGTGTGTGTGTGTGTGTGTGTGTTTCTCAAGGGGGTCTCAGAGTCATTAGAAGTCCCCTCTAGATCTCTTCATGTGGCATCAAAGATTGCAGAAGGAAGGAGAATTAACAGCAAATGAAAGAACAAGTCTTTGAGGAGCCAATTTGTGGAGATTTTAAGCTTCTAAAAAAGGCCAATGTAATTTTACATTTTTCTCAGAAAAAAAAAAATGATGCCAACAAAAAGGAAGTGAACAGAAGGATTAAACATGTAATTAAAATGGGGTTTCAGTCAACTGAGGAAAAAAATCCCAAGGGAGAAACAGAATCCAAAAGAGAACAGAGAAACTTTACAAAATTGTGGCACGAATATCAGCTTTTAATTAAGCTGAATTTTGGCCATGGAGGGTTTTTCTTTAAGTCTTTTAAATCTCTTATTATCCCACTTTAGCCAGGAAAAACAGCCAATATTTATGGCCCTTGATTATTTTTTCACCTTTCTCTTAATCTAAAGTTACCTAGTGACTCAGAACCAAAACTAATAAATCTTTATGACTTAACCAAGGAGGTATGAAGAGTGTCCAAAGGAATATCGAGAAGCAGACCTCACAAGATCCAGAGTAACTCCCAAAAACAGCTAACAGAAAAAAGCAACTTAACAGAAAAACAATAGCTAACCGGGGGAGCAAAAAACATCAATAACAAATGTGTATCACCCAAAAAGCAATAGACACTAAATATAAATCCAAAACACAATTCAAGCTAACTTTTAAAAATATAATACTGTTTATTTAACTTCAAAAACATTTCAGTATGCTAAACATACAAAAAGTAAATCATGTTCTTAAACAAGGTTCTTAAACCTTTACTTTTTTGGGGGGGTGGGGGGCAAAGCCTTGTTCTGTTGCCCATGCTGGAATGCAGTGATGTGATCATGGTTCACTGCAGCCTTGACCTCCAGAGCTCGAGTGATCCTCTCACCTCAGTCTCCCAAAGCTGGGACTTTAGGCACATGCCACCATGCCTGGCTAATTTTCTGTATTTTTTTGTAGAGATGGGATTTTGTCATGTTGCTCTCGAACTCCTGAGTTCCAGCAATCCACTTGCTTTGGCCTCCCAATGTGCTAGAATTAGAGTTATGAGCCACCACACCTAGCCAGTTCTTCAACTTTCCTCGATGCAATGGCTCTTTGCTTTGCAAACGATGAAGAACTCTATCATTTGTTTAAAAACTACTCTGCACTTAATGTAAAAAAAAATTCAACCATTTCTCATGCAAACTGATCTCCACTTTTCCACATCTAAAAATGGCAACAGAATGTGATGTTACAATATATAAAAATAAGACACTCTGAAGCTAAAGGGATGCCCATTACAATGGAAACAGGCCCAGCCTCACCATGCATGACTTGAGCTATGGTCCTTTCAAAAGACATCATGCTCCACAGCTCAATGCCAAGCAAGGGTCTTCGAGAGTTGGTTTTAGTTGTTTTGCTCCTTTTACAAAATGTAGATGCAAATCGTCAATAATTCAGGATTTCTAGTCAATAACCATGTAGTTAATACCACCTTGCAAATTAAAAAAGAAATTCCAGGAACATCTTCAAATGCCTTGTCACACCAACAGCAAAGTACAAAGAGTGAGGAGAACACAAGAGTGACTTTTCAATTTAAAAATGTTTAGAGATATGTACAACTTTGATACTGTTTCTGGGTGTTCCAGGCACCCATGGCTACTTCATGTAAATCACTGACAATTTCTACAGCACTCTGAGAGACTACAATATGATCATGATCAAATTTTATAATTAAACCTAATGAGGGCAATAGACACTTCAATAAGAGATGTGTCAATTTGGCGCTCCCCTTTTCTAAGGTATTCACACAGAGTCAGATCAACAGTTTTTATTCATTTTCCTCCCCCGGCATCTCCTCCTCTTCATCCTTGTCTTCTTTGCCTTTTTCTTCCTTTTTCCACCTTTTCCAAGGCATTGTTAGTCGGGCCCTTTATACCATCAAACTTTCCTTTAAACTTAAAAGTCAGCAACGTCCTTCTCATACTTCTTCGACTTCACCACCTTAGTGATGCAAAGGCTGCTCTTCACTGTCACTTAAATATTCCACATCTCACCCAGCATTTTTTGGTCACATCTCCAACAGAGATTCAAGGTTTTGTGGATTTGATGTTTGGGTAGAATTCTGAATGGAACAGAACAGAACAGGAAGAATCCAGACGATGGGCTTTGGGGGATATTAGGGTCCTTTTTCTTCTTGTCTCCCTCAGCTGATTCATAATCCTTCATTTCCCAATCAACATATTTTATCCACCTTTGAGATTTCACAAAACTTATCTTCCCTTCTCCAAACTGTCTTTTACCTCAGAGTACTTTTAAAAATTCTAAAAAACTGACAGGGTCATCTGGTTTTAACTTCTTACGTTCTTCTCTGCATGTCTGCACGAAGAAGACATTAGTAGATATTTTGCCTTTTGGGTCTTTGAGGTCACCTTTAGCCATTATTACTGTATTGCTCACTTGTCTTGGCAATGCAGGGCACCATATGAGGCTCAGTGCTCCTCAGCTTCATGCTAGCTGCCTCCATGAGAGCCCCAGCCTAATTTTTATCAACGTTTATTTTTCCTCCTGGGTTTAAAGGGTTTACATCAAGTACCTCCAAGGGACTGGCTCCCTCACTGGGAATTCGACCTGGCCACGGCACTACAAGCATAGAATCCTAGCCACTAGACGACAGGCTTGAGCTCCTTTTTTGCAAATCTCACAGACGATCTGAAGCAGGCAGTCTGTGCATACAAAGGACTTTGTTTTACCTCTGATTTCTGCCTTTTAAAAAAATCTCGTCAAAGGAATTTCTAAGGTTACGTTCCTTTTGTATCTTTTCATAGGTACCAATAAGACACCTCTTTAAAACGAGAGAACTCTAAAAAGTTTTCTCTTAAATATAGCTAATTTATTTATTCCATAAGCAAATCAAGCCAATAAGCCTTTTTCATGGGTAGTCCCAGAGATAACTTTCCACGTGTAGAATACCATAAATGTAAGCAGTATTTTTAAAGTAGGCAAAGACAGTGTAACCCTTATCATCACCCAAAAAAAATTCACTCCCAGAAATAGGCTAAGGTAGCAAAAGCCTTGTTGTCATAGATGGTTGAGGATGGCGTTTGTGTGTATAGCACCTTCAGTATCGCACAAATTTGTGAGGGGCTGCCCATCATAAACCCATTCATCCCTGACACCAGGTCGGCCCTTCTAGGATTGAACTTTCTCAGGATTAACAAGGCAGCGAAAGTTAAAACAGGGGATTCACCAAGGAAATAATGTGACCCACAGAAAACAGAGACAGTGAGGCAGGATAGCCACCCACCAGGAAATGGCATGGAGCCAAAGGATCGACTCCCCATTACAGGAAATGGCAAGTGAGCGAGAGCTCCCACAGTTCACTTCTGCCATAGATTATTGAAACCCTAGACACAGAAGGTTCCCCCTCAACCCCATGCCCTCTTGCTGGGGCCTCCAGACTGACATGCAGACATGCCCGGATTCTGGGATTCTAGGCAGAGATACCATTCAGGCCCTCGTGGATCCCTAAGGGATCTTCCCTGTGAGCCCCCAATCTCCTGCTCTTTACTAGGCAGGGGCCCTGGCTTGGGCCCATAGCACAGTCACTCCACCTTTGACTGAAACTTCCCATTATTCACAGTGGTTCTGTGTCTCTCTAGGGTGGAATCCCCAGAAGCCACTGTCAGCCTTCCTGCCACTGCCACAATAGCCATACCTGCCTTTGCTGCCACTAAGCTGGGGAAGAGACAGAGTCTGAATGTTTTACTTGCATCTCCAGCATGCTGCTGCTGCCTTATGGAGAAGAGGCCAGGCTGTCTTCTCTGCAAGCGCCCTGTTCCCCCTGCTCATCACCAGGCAAGGGCCCCTTTCTTGGGGATGCAGCACAGCTGTCTCACCCCGGGCTGATTATTTTGATTGGCAGCAGCTCTGTTTTTCTCTGAGGTGGAGCCCCAAGAGACAAGTGAAAGGTCTTCTGCCACTGCCATTGTCAAGGTCCTCACCCCAGTTGCTCCCAAGTGGGGGAGGAAACAAAAAGCCTAATCTTGCCCCAGGACTGCAGTGTGCAGCCTGGGACTGCCAATCTGAGATCTGTAGCAAGGATACAAGTGGAAGAGAAACCAACACTCTCAGTGCACTAAAAGGGAGCATAGCTGCAAACACCAGGAAATACATACGAGCCATGTGGCTGACGAAAAGCTTACCTACACTTAAGTACCACCTACAGGATTGCAACCCCAACTTCAACACAAAAAATATTTTGCTGATATACCTCCCTGTGAAACCAAGGAGAAGAATTCAGCCACAAATAAGGATCCTGTACAAAGCCTCAGCCCTCTGAAAAACATCTGGAAATGAAGCAAATTGACTATACTCAAATTACACCACAGCTAAAAACCACACTAGCTTCTGAGCAATGATTCTAGAAGGAAATGGCTGAAATAACAGAATTCAGAATCTGGACAGTAATGAAGACCATCAAGATCGGGAGAAACTTGAAACCTATTCTGAAGAATCCAAGGCATCCAGGAAAATGATTCAAGATATGAAAGAGGAAAATCACTATTTTAAGAAAGAACCAAACTCAGCTAACAGTGATGAAAACTTCATTATAAGAATTTAATAACACAAGTGGAAGTATTAACAGCAGAATAGAACAAGCTGAGGAAAGAATATTAGAGACCAAAGACCAGTTATTCCAATTAGTTCAGTCAGACAAAAATAAAAAAGAATTTTAAAAAATAAAGTCTCAGAGAAATGTGGAATTATGTAAAGAGATTTAATCTACAACTCACAGGTGTCCCTGAAAGAGGAGAGAGCACAAGCAATTAGGAAAATATAGCTGAGGATATCATCCATGAAAATGTCTCCAACATTTATAGATAGCTTGACAAACAAATTCAGAAAAGTTCAAGAACCTCTGAGAGACACCATATAAAATGACCATCCCTAAGACACACAGTTACCAAAGTCTCTGAGGTGAATGTGAGACAAAAACAAACTAAAGGCTGCTAGAGAGAAGGGGCAGGGCATCTACAAAGGGAACACCATCAGTCTAACAGCAGACATTTTAGCAGAAACCCTATAAGCCAGAAGCGATTGGCAGCCTATATTCAACATCCTGAAAGAATAGAAATTTCCACCAAGAATTTTATGCTCAGCCAAACTGAGCTTCATAAGCAAAGGAGAAATAAAATCCTTTCCAGAGAAGCAAATGCTAAGGGAGTTTGTTACCACCATGCCTTCCAAGAGGCCCTTAAGGGAATGCTAGACATGGAAATGAAAAACATTACCAGCCTCCACAAAAACATACTGAAATCCATAGATCATCAATGCTGTAAAGCAACTACACCATCAAGTCTACATAACAACTAGCTAACAACATGATGACAGGATCTAATCAAAAAGTTAGAAGGATCTCAAATTAACAATCTAATGTCACACCTAGAGGAACTTCAAAAACAAGGGCAAACCAACTCCAAAGCTAGTACAGTAAAAGAAATAACCCAAGTCAAAGTTGAACTGAACAAGATGGAAATGAGAACAACACACAAAAGATCAATGAAACCAAAAGTTGGTGTTTTGAAGAAATGAGTAAGATTGATAGACTGCTAGCCAGACTAAGAAATAAAAAGAGGAGAATGTCCAAATAAATACAATCAGAAATGGCACACAGGACTTTACCACAAACCCCATAAAAATACAAAAAAAAATTAGAAACTATTATGAACACCTCTATAGACACAAACTAGAAACCCTAAAAGAAATTAATAAATTCCTGGAAATGTAAAACCTCCAAAGACTAAACCAGGAAGAAACAGAAACTCGGAATAGATGAATAACAATGATTTTACTAATGGTTCAAAAGTGAACCATTAGTAAAATCATACCAATCAGAAAAACGCCTTGGACTAGAAGGATTCACAGCCCAATTTTCCCAGACATACAAAGAAGAGCTGGTACCAATCCTACTGAAATTCATCCTAAAAATAGAGAAGGAAGGACTCCTCCCTTTCATTCTATGAGGTCAGCATCAGTCTGATACCAAAACATGGTAGAGACCAAAAAAAAAAAGAAAGAAAGAAATAAAACTTCATGCCAATATCCCTGGTGAATACAGATGCAAAAATCCTCAACCAAATGCTAGCAAACCAAATCCAGCAGCACAACTGTGTTAGTCTATTTCCACGCTGCTGATAAAGACATACCCAAGACTGGGAAATTTACAGAAGAAAGAGGTTTAATGGACTTACAGTTCCACATGGCTAAGGAGGCCTCACAATCATGGCAGAAGGCAAGGAAGAGTAAGTCATATCTTACATGGATAGCAGCAGGCAAAAAGAGAAAGCCTGTGCAGGGGAACTGCCCTTTTTAAAACTAAGAGATCTCATGAGACTTATTCACTATCATGAGAACATCCTAAGAAAGACTTGCCCCCATGATTTGATTACCTCCTACCAGGTCCCTCCCACAACACATGAGAAGTCAAGATTAGATCAAGGTGAGGACATACCAAACCATATCAATAACACAAAGCTAATCCACCACAATCAAGTAGGCCTTATTCCTGGGAAGCAAGGTTGGTTCAACATACACAAATCAATAAATGTGACTCATCACATAAACAGAACTAAAAACAAAACCTCCCACGATTATCTCAATACATGCAGAAAAGGCTTTTGATAAAATTTAACATTGCTTCATGTTAAAAACTCTGAACAAACTAGGCATGGAAGGTATTTTCAGGTATTATTTAACAACCTTAAAATAATAAGAGCCATCTGTAACAAACCCACAGGAAACATCATACTGAATGGGAAAATGCTGGAAGCATTCCCTTTGGGAACTGGAACAAGACAGGTATGCTCACTCTCACCACTCTTATTTCACATAGTACTGGAAGTCATAGCCAGAGCAATCAGGCAAGAGAATAAAATAAAAGGCATTAAAATAGAAAGGGAGTAAATAGACAATCTCTCTTTGCAGATGATATGATCCTACACTTAGAAAACCCTATACTAGCTGCCTAAATGCTCCTCATTCTGATAAACAATTTCAGTAAGGTTTCAGGATACAAAATCAATATACAAAACCCTGTAGCTTTTCTATATACTAATAATGTTCAAGCTGAGAGCCAAATCAATAGTAAAATTGCATTCACAATAGCCACAAAGGAATAAAATACCTAAGAATACAGCTAACCAGGGAGGTAAAAGATCTCTACAACAATAATTACAAAACCTTGTTGAAATAAATAAGAGACAACACAAACAAATGGAACAACATTCCATCATCATGAATAGTAAGAATTAATACTGTCAAACCAGCCATATTGCCAAAAGCAATTTACAGATTCAATGCAATTCCTATCAAACTACCAAAAACATTTTTCAAAAAATGAGAAAATAAAATTCTAAAATTAATGTAAAACTAAAAAAGAGCCTAAATAGTTAAAGCAATTATAAGCAAAAAGAACAAAGGTGGAGGCACCACATTACTCAAATTCAAACTATACTTCAAGGCTACAATAAGTAAAACAGCATTGTACTGGTACAAAAACAGACACATAGACTAATGGAACCACATAAAATAAAGCCACACACCTACAACTATCCAATCTTTGACAAAGTCAACAATAATTAAGTAATGGGAAAGGACTCCCTGTTAAATAAATGGTGCTGGGATAACTGGTTAGCCATATGCAGAAGGTTGAAACTGAACCCATTTCTTATACCATGTACAAAAATAAAATCAAGATGGATTAAAGACTTAAATATAAAACCTAAAACTATAACAACCCTAGAAGAAAACCTAGTAAATACCATCCAGGACATCAGCCCAGGCAAAGACTTTACAACAAAGACTCCAAAAGAATTGAAGTGAAGGAAAAATTAATTAGTGGGAGCTAATTAAACCAAAGCGCTTCTGCATAGCAAACAGACAATCTATAGAATGGGAAGACATATTTGCAAACTATACATCCAACAAAGGTTTAATATCACAAATCTATGAGAAACTTAAGAAAATCAACCAACAAAAAACAAACCACTTCATTTAAAAATAGGCTTAAAGACATGAACAGACGTTTCTCCAAAGAGGCCATACACATGGTCAAGAAGCATATGAAAAAGTGTTCAACATAACTAATCCCATCATAAGCTACCATCTCACACCAGTCAGAATGGCTACTATTAAAAGTCAAAAAATAACAGATTTTGGCAAGCTTGTGAAGAAAAGGGAACACTCATCCATGGCTAAAAATGAAAATTAGTTCAGCCACTGTGAAAAGTAATCTGGTGACTTGTTAAAAACTTAAAATCGAACTACCATTCAACCCAGCAATCCTGTTACTGGACATACACCAAAAGGAATATAAATCATTCTACCACAAAAACACATGCCTCAGTATGTTCAATACAGCACTTTTCATAATAGCAGACATGGAATCAACCTAGATGCCCATCAAAGTGAACTGGATAAAGAAAATGTGATACATATATCCCATGTAATACTAAGCAGACGTAAAGAATGAGATCAATGCCTTTGCAGCAACATGGATGAAGCTGCAGCCCATCATCCTCAGCAAATCGGTGCAGGAACAGAAAGCCAAACACTGCATATTCTCACTTATCAATGACAGCTATACATTGAGTTCACATGGACACAAAGGAGGGAATAGACACTGGGGCCTATTTGAGGAAGGAGAGTGTGAGGAGTATTATGCCGATTATCTGGGTGTCAGAATTATTTGTACACAAACCTCCTATCACATGCAATTTACCTCTTTAACAAACCTGCACATATACCCCTTGAACTTGTAATAAAAGTTGGAAGAAAATTAATAAACAAAAATATAAAACAACAAAAGCCCTTATGAATGGGACTTGCTTTTTTTTTTTTTTTTTTTTGAGACGGAGTTTCGCTCTTGTTACCCAGGCTGAAGTGCAATGGCGTGATCTCGGCTCACCGCAACCTCCGCCTCTTGGGTTCAGGCAATTCTCCTGCCTCAGCCTCCTGAGTAGCTGGGATTAAAGGCACGTGCCACCATGCCAAGCTAATTTTTTGTATTTTTAGTAGAGACAGGGTTTCACCATGTTGACCAGGATGGTCCCGATCTCTCGACCTCGTGATCCACCCGCCTCGACCTCCCAAAGTGCTGGGATTACAGGCTTGAGCCACCGCGCCCGGCCTGGGACTTGTTATTAAGGCAAACTTCTTTGAGAGCCTGGCATATTTAGAACAAGCTGTGATGCTTCATATCTTAGGTGTCTTGGGGTTTCTAATCTTTTCAGGCTGACCACTGGAAATGACTCCCAAAAATTATACCCCCAGGATGGTACAGACTAAGAAGTATTGCTACCTGATCACAAGTCAAGCTCTCATGGACATACAACAAGACAAGAGGGTCAAACAACACAGAAAGATACAAAGAAAAAAATAAGGCCGGGCGCAGTGACTCACGCCTGTAATCCCAGCACTGTGGGAGGCCGAGGCGGGTAGATCACGAGGTCAATAGATCGAGACCATCTTGGTCAACATGGTGAAACCCCGTCTCTACTAAAAATACAAAAAATTAGCTGGGCATGGTGGTGCATGCCTGTAATCCCATCTACTCAGGAGGCTGAGGCAGGAGAATTGCCTGAACCCAGGAGGCGGAGGTTGCGGTGAGCCGAGATCATGCCATTGCACTCCAGCCTGGGTGAAAAGAGCGAAACTCCGTCTCAAAAAAAAAAAAAAAAAGAAAAGAAAAGAAAAAAATAAATACTATTTCTGGGAGGGAAAAGATCAGACACTCTGAATATTCATAACAAAAATGTCACTACACTTAAGGCTAGTCTATATAAAAGCCTTTCTCTAATTAATCTTAAATTTGGAAAAGGAAAAACAGACAACACAGTCATTTTTACCATCAGCTCTACTGGATTCCACAGAGACAGGCCAGGAGTCTGGCTGGCAAAAATTTCTTGCCCTTCTGCCAGTTTGTCAGGTCCTGGGTTCCCCTGACTGTGGCTTCCCGAAGAGCAGAGTGGTTTTGAGTTATCCTGCTCATTGTGCCAAAACTGTAGGGGTAAAGATCAAACTCACCTTTTACCCTCTGAAAATCTGCTGAAAAATTAACTGAAAAAAGGCAGATTCATGGGAGAAAACATATACAAAATTTCATTTCAGCATAGCATCAAGGAATTAGAGGAGAATTATTTCCCAAAAACCAAATGGTGTACAGATGTTATATACCCTCCTGTATTGGGGAAGGAGAGATGCATAACATGCGACAATTTTAGGACTAATAAGTTACTTTTAGGGGTATTCAATGGGTTTGGAAAACACACAACAGCCTGATACAATGTCTACTGGGCCAGCAGAGAAAATAATTGTGACAAAAGCCTGCCCAGATGTGTTGACAGACTTTAGTCTCTCTTCCTGTGATATGAGTTAAGTTCATGAATGCTCAGGGAATGCAATTGTGTTCTTTCACAGGTCCTGTTTCTAGGTAGATAGACAACATAAAATAGTGTCACTGGAGCTTCTTTGTCAATCCTTCTGCAAAAGCAAAGAAACATATAAAATAATTTGTCTGTAGCCAGGAAATTTGTGCTTGGTAAGGATATGCTGTTGACCTAGTAAGTCAAAAAAGGAAAAAAGACCACAGGCAGATATTTTGAATCCCTTAATAAACCATGAGACTTGGATACCTAAAAGGACATGCAAACACCTTAATAACATTTTCCATAAATGACTGTCTATCTCTGAGACTTGTAAGATGGCCATTCTTAATTACGCCAAGAATAGAGAGATGTCTGATCTTAGCAGACAATAAACAAGAGTTGTCCCCACTTCTTACTAGGCCATCTGAGTTGTCTAGGCAAGACAACTTCTAGGTTTTCTACCTCAAATAGGTGGCTAACTTTCACTTCTCTGTAAATCTTGTTTCTAAGTCCCAGAGACAATCTCATGTGAGCAGCCTTTCTCATTTCCAAGGTGTACAGGAGAGGAGGAATCTAAAGTAAGTCACAATAATATCATCTTCATTCTGAGTCCAAACTGATGTTGCTTTTGCTCTTGTGAGATAAAATTAATAAGAGAACAAAAACAAGATTTTTTTTCTTTTATGAATGAATAGCACACAGAAACCAACTGGCAAAAATTGTAAGTACTTAGCTGGAATTTTTTTTACAAAGCTAAACGTGCTTATCTAACCATTCTTTTATATCAAGACACAGACTAGCACATTTGCATTTTTCCAGAAACCTCTTCCTATACTCTTCCAACCACTGCACACCCCAGGGTAGAGGTAAGGACATAATTTTGTCTATTTTTGAAACTTATACAAGTAAATGATTTTATATGTACTTGTTTGTGTCTGGCATTTTACAAAACAAGTAACTTTAATATATGAATACCTATCTGGTGCCCTCTGCTCTTCCAGGGTACTGCCTTTGGTCAAACCTTCCTAAGAACCCTTAAAAAGTATTCAATAGAGCAAAGCAATTTATATGCCTCCTGAGAAAATCCTCTAAATTTTAGCCAAAGCATGAAATAAACAGATCCTCACTATAGAAACCACTTTGACTTTCCATCAGACAGTAAGTTTATATCAAAACCCTCCATAGGCCAAACCCCCATGGGCTGCAAACTCTGTATTAGTGCTAAGTGGTAGAAAATGCTTAGTTCACACCCAGAAAACCATTCAGAATGTATCCGAAGAGGTCAATACACAAAAGAAAGAGAAAGCTCAGGGCATGCATGTATTTATAGTACTATATTGTGTGGTCTAGATAATTAGAGAAAAGAATGAAAAGGTGCTACTTGAGCTACAGACAATGATTGCTTGAGTATAGACAATAATTGCAAAGTGAGTTTTGGAGGCAGAACCCCAGTGCAGGCTTGCTGACAGAGACGGTTACACAGGAGAGATGGCATTGCGTCCTGTCCTTTGCAGTCATTGTTGCAAAAGTGGCATTATTCAATGAACTAAGGTCAGAGCAGGCAGTTACGCAGGGAGCTCAAAGTCAGGCAAGCATAGGTGGGCACGAAAAGAAGTTACGGAGCCAAAAATTAGGTCCATGTGAACAGAAAAATGAAAAAAAGTGTCATTTGAGAATCAGTGACAGTTTGCCTCTGAGGTAGTTTTTCCTCAGGGACACTTAGCACCTCCTTCTGGAGTCAGTATCTGAGCCAGAGACAGAGGTTCCATAATGATCTTAGAGTTTGTTCTATAATATCTCAGAGTTTCTTTATAATTGCCAAAGGTCAAAAAGTGAAATGATAATAAAATGTCATTGATTGGGTGACAAGGACTCTTCTAGGCAGTTATATGTGTTTGCTATAATCCTTACCACGTGTGAAATAGCAAATATGTGAAAAGTAGTACTCAGAGAGCTGCAATTCCTTCCTCGGGATTAAATAGCTTGTAAAATAAATAGGCTGGATGTGAGCCCAGGTCTACTTAAATACAAAAGCCAACTAGAAGGTGCAGGGTGACCCCTTTAGATGGGTATACTGATATTGATCACAATGGTCCAGTAGAGCCAGTAATTATAAGATTTTTTCTATTTTAGAAAATCTTTATTTTGTATTACTCTTAACAGCCCTATAAATTGATTTATCTCCTCTTGGCCTTCACAATAGCCATATTAAGTAAGCAAACCAAATCTTAGCCATGTCACAGGGGAGGTCACCTAGTTTGTGAGAAGCCACGACTGAAGGCCATGTCTTCTGATTTCATGACCAGTATTGTTTCCATGAAATGCAGCAACACAACTTTAGTAATTTTGGGTGAATGTGAAAGATAAACTATAATATGGTCCTATGGTCCTTGAGTCATAGGTGAAATAAAAATCCAAGATGTACGCACTGATGAAATAACATAGCTGTTCAATAAGCCCTTCTTAAAAGAGATGTGGGGTTAGAGACATAGACTCAAACGGTCCTAACAAATAGACTTCGTTTTTATTTCGTCAGAACCCCAGCCTTGTTCAGCAGCATGGAAATCTCTGCAGAAATGACTTTGCCTGAATCTTTTGGAGAATAAGAGAAGCAGAGGAAGGTTCAACATGCAAACGATACTGCAGAAGTTTTTACTGTAGATGCGTCTGAATTGCCAGCCCACTGCTTTAGGGGGCACCTGACTACCCAGAATAAGATACAGTAAGCAGGAAAAGAAACTGGCAGCATCCCAGTAAACACACTAGTCTTGGGCTCCCTGCCTGAAAGATTTAAAGGCTCAGTTGCTAACCTCAGCCTGAGGAGCCTTGTGTTGGCTGTCCTCAGCACGTCTCAAGCCAGGCATCTTATGCCACTGATGAGCCAAGAAGAAGCTTCTTCAGAGGACAGTTTTGAACTGGAGAGCCTCCAGCACCTCAGAGATTTATGAACACAGTTTCGAAGAACAATTAGGATATTTCATCATCAAAGTCAATAAATATGTTTTCAAGGATTCTCACGCACCCACCCCTCCCAACTGGCTTCATATACTTACGGTCTCTCTGTTATATTGGGGAATGTCAGGTCTCCACCCTGGTACCCTAGAATATCTTTTTTATTATGTCCAGGTTCCTCCTCCTTTTGGAGTGGATTAGATACCAACAGCCAGTATGCTTTCTACACGACTGCCCTCAGACTACTGGAAGAAAGAGCCTGACCCACCTGAAAATTCACATGTTTCCTTGGGGATCCCTTAACCAGTGACTAAGAGGCATCAGACTATGAAGGCCCCACCTCCTTTGCCTGGTCCCAAAACAAGTCTGTTCATGCTCAGAATTCTGCAAAGAGTTTTATTCATCAGTTCCTTAAACTTTTTTTCCATATCCTTGTAAACATGAGAGTTCAAACCTAATACAAGGAAAAAACTGAAGAGAGAAAATGCCAATCTTCATGCCATACCCCTTCTCTTTTGAGAAGCTTAGCTACAATAAATCTCACCCCCACCACCTCTCTCAGTTACACAAGTCAAGCTCCTCAGGCACATCAGCATCTGCAAAGTGATACCAGTGTACCACTTGGAGATGCAGTTTATTCCTGCCGTGTCTGAGGTTGATTAGTCAAAATGTCCCATTACAGAATGAATGTGTGGAGAGAAGCATGACTTTGAGCTGCAATGTCCATCTGTGTTTGAGTGTGCAGAAAGGATTTGCAAGCCAATTGGCACTGGAAAAAAAAGATCTGAGCAGCTGAAGATAAAAATAAAGAATGGCTGAGGCAGAAAATTGGGGTGAAAGTCAGGAAAGGCCTGTTAATCTTCTAGTGGTGTCTCCTGAAATGTAGTCCCTGGTTCAACAGCATCACCATCACTTAGGAGCTTGTTAGAAATGCAAATCATTAGGCTCTACCGCAGACCTCTTAGGGAATGGGCCCAGCAATTGGTGTTTCAGGAACCCTCTGGGAATTCTGATAAACCCTCAAGTTTGAGTCACTAGTCTTAGGTTTAAAGCTTATAGAAAGTACTGCCACAAAATAAGTAGTTGTCAGCATTCTGTAAATGCTAAGAGCTGTGAAGATAACTGGTTGAGATTTGCAAAGATCTTACTGATCTATCTTGGTTCACGGGTTTTATTACTGTGACTTTAAGGACTTAAAGAGAAAGGTCAATGTCGCTGGCTATAGACAAATCACTCTCTTGTGCATGGATAAGGGATATGATGGTCTCAGTCTTGGATTTCAGGGATGTCATGATTGGCTGGGATTTGCCTATACTATACACACTTTGTTACACTATCTGGAAAAGTCTCCCCCTAAATAAAATGTTTCCTGTTTGGAACAGGGGCTTCCTCAACTAGTTCCACCTGCTATTCTTGTTTGTTGACCCGCCTCGCAGAAATTGTCAAGACACAGAATCAGGATAATGAAGGAAATATCAGGAGGAGACACATTGTCATGGGTGTGGGCCAGACTCCACTCCCTTGTGGAGAATCCTTGCCAACTTCAGAGACAGAAGTGAGGCAGGAGCCATCAGCAAGAAAATCATTCAACAAGAACACCTGCACTGCAGTTTCCCTGGTAGGGTCCTGCACAAAGCACACCAGATTCAAAGCAGTAGGAACCAAATTATGGAGAAGCATTAGTATGCCTTTACCAATAGTGCATGGGAAATCTTAAACAGGATGTAAAATAAAACTGAAATAAAGAAGACAAATAGAAAGTGGAGTGACGTTCTCCTGGTAGAAGTTCCCTGAGACCTCAGGTACATGAGCAACCTCTCTGGACTTGTCTTTCCCCTTTTTAAAAGTAAAGAAGTCACCTAAATGACCAATGCCAATTCCAGCTCTAAAATTCTTTGGAAATCTCTCACCAAAGCCTGGATCTTCACCCACATAGCTGTACTGAGCTCCTGTGGTTTTAACCACTACTTCCAAATTTCTGGGTATATTTTTTCCTAGTGACTTTTCCAGGATAAAACTTTCATGGATTAAACAACCTTTCAAAGTCTCTACCTTTGAACTGGGTGTGCAATTGATGCCCGTAAACCAGGCAAACCAGGGTAAGCATACGTGAGAGCAATGCATTTCAGCAATGGAGGGAGGAAAAGAAATAGAGTGTAATAAATATTAAGGCAAAATAGAGTTTAAGAAATACAAAAAATTCTCTCTCATTTATCTTAGTAAGTATTCTACTCTATATTTTTCCATACCTGGCTCTCTTTTTTCTGTTTATTAAACTCTCATCTCATACTTATCATTTTTCAGTTGCATAAAAAAATCCTCACAAGAACCATACAAAGTAGGTACCACAATGATCTCCATTTTACAGTAAGAAAACTGAGGTTTAGGAACATTAATTGGCATTCCCAAAATGGCCCAATGGTAAGTGGCAGACGTGAACTGAAACCAGGAGTAGCTAAATCAAGAGTCAGGTGCTTAATTGTTAGTTCAAATAAAACTGAGTCTCTACCCATTTGTTAAAGCAACTCTTACAGGCTGTTGTTCCTTCAAGCAGAGGAGTAGCTTTTGACATTGAATCCCAACAGTCATTTGAAGAGCATTCCTTGTACCCAGTAGGGGATGAAGGAGGTAGAAACAAAGCCAGGCCCTCCTGTGTCTCCATATTCATCATCAGAGCCCAAATACCAGTCCAGATTCTGTTCTGAACGAGCTATGACATTGGAAAAGTCACTTGAATCTCTAGACCCTAGTCTATCTGGAATTGAGGAAAGATTCTTTCCAAGGGAAAGAAAAAGGTCTGACTTTTATCACATCACTTGAATCTTCAGGAAAATCTGTTGTTTTGCAACCCAGTCCCTTTAGATCTGTGAACAAACTCCTCAGTAAAGTCAGACAAGTAATCCGGTCTTAGCTGTTCATGCCTAAAATTTACATTCTCCTACAATTAAGGCTCCTCTCAACCTTAAGTTTCTGCATGTATGTGCCACACGTTTGTTAGTGAGCTTTTTGTTTTTGTTTTTGTTTCTGTTTCTTTTGCTTCACTGCCCAGTAGTTAGAATAGTATGAGACACATTTGACTGCTTATTCCAGAAATCAAAACCTCTTGTTTCAAGGTACAACAGTCACCTTAGCCCATACTTCAGTATCTAACCTCATCTTACAGTTTTTGCCCCAAGTCTCAAAAATTTACAGCCTTTGCTTCTTCTTGCTGAAACCTTCAATAGAAAAGACCAAAGGTCTCCAGACAAGCTTCCTTTTCTCCCACCATTTTCTTCTCTACCTTTCCAGAAACAAATAGTTCAGAACAGAGGAAATAATTGTTTATTCCCTCTTTACTTCAGATCATCTATCTCTCTCTGGCTGCTGGCATTTTCAATTTTTTTGTTGTTGTTTTAAATTTCTTTTTTAGAGTTGCATATTGAAGGGGTGGCAGAGAGGCAAATCAGAGTTATTCTTGAGTTTGAACTTGGGCAGGAAAATTACAGTGTTGATGGGGTAAGTAGGGGAAAGTTGCTCTTCCTATTTTTTTCTAACAGGTTACAAAAGTATAAACCCAGAATACATAAAATTACATTGCTGCTGGCCATTTGTCATTAATCTGCCTCTTCACATTCTCCTCCTATACATGTTTCCAATTAGTCCAATTTAGTCATCAAGTCATATGTAGAATAATAACCCTTTAGAAGAATAATCATCTTACCCACCCAACTAAATGACTCTACCTCAGTGGAAAGTTTGACTCCTGTAGCTAAATCACAGCCTTAGGTATCATGGAGTTAGACAGAAATTTCAGAAGTGTTCTAGGTCATCTTCATATCTAGGTTGAACCGAGTTCAAAATAACAACAAAGATGTGATATTAAAGCAGTCAGAGAGTTGCTCTCTTTTGGTAACGCACTGCTTATTTTAATAGACGGATCCGGGAAAATAATTCACTTTCATTCTTTAGAGGGAGAGAAAGAGTAAAAACAAATGGTTTTGACTCTTCGATTTTTAAAATATAACTTAAACCGTAAAAAGAGCTTTGTACCTGGACCCGGTGAGGATCTTTTTTTTTTCTTTTTTTTTTTTTGAGACGGAGTTCCGCTCTTGTTACCCAGGCTGGAGTGCAATGGCACGATCTCGGCTCACCGCAACCTCCGCCTCCTGGGTTCAGGCAATTCTCCTGCCTCAGCCTCCTGAGTAGCTGGGATTACAGGCACGTGCCACCATGCCCAGCTAATTGTTTGTATCTTTAGTAGAGACAGGGTTTCACCATGTTGACCAGGATGGTCTCGATTTCTTGACTTCGTGATCCACCCGCCTCGGCCTCCAAAGTGCTGGGATTACAGGCATGAGCCACCGCGCCCGGCAGAGGATCTTTTAAATAACCACAGACATACTTTGACCAGAAACTGCTCAAATACAGTATGGACATCTCTAAAATAAGTGTACTATTGGCACGAATAGGCAGTGGCATTCAGAGCAACTAATTCATGCTGCCAGGAATATACTAAAATAACTCTGCACATTAACAAAGAAAATTTCAAAATTAACTTATATATTGTGTTACTCGGGAATCTTATTTGCAAGCATCACATTCTGGCTGTTTCAATCAGAAAATGAATGAATTGAAATTATATCAGCTGCTTGCAGAGTTGAGTTGCTCAGAAAGTTGAAAAATAGGCAGGGATGAAGGAAACTAGACAACAACTTGATCAGGGCCAGAGTTTTCCAATGGGGACTCTTATGTAGACGTCCTGAAAATTAGATGCAACAGTTTCGAAAAGCATTCAAAAATAGTCCCAGACCCCAGATGTCACTGTTGTAACCCTAGCTCCTGGTTTTCCCAGAAATATATACATCCCCCATTGCTGTTGCTGTCCGAACAAAAGGACATGAGTTATCCATTGTTCCTACTTCTTTGCATTTCTGGCTTCCAATTTATGCACTTAGATGAATCTACTGCTTGGTCAGCTTCAGATCAAGTGCCTGCAAGGAAGGTTGTGAAAGCAACTGGCTGGTTTCTGTTTTCCATAACATGAGGATTTCCACCCACCAAGGCACATAGGGTAGGGATAACAGTCAAGATAGGGAAAGTTATGCTGTAATAACAAAGAGCCCCCAAATTTAGGGCTTAACACAGAAAATTTTTGTTTTTGTTTTGCTTTTCTCAGTCGCACTATACATCTATAACAAGTGAGCTGGGGGCTTTGTTCCCCATCATTCTCTCCTACTCACTCTAGGTCATAAAGCGAGAGAATAGCCTCAACGTGGAATGCCACAGGTCATTATGGCAAAGGAAGACAGTGGGGAAACATGCACTGGCAATTAAAGCTTCTCGCTGGAACTGACACCTGTCTCTTCTGCTTATAACTTAATGGTCAAAGCAAGCTACATGGCCACATCTGAATTTATGGGGAAGGGGAGGGGTAGAGAACTATAATCCTACGATGTGTTCAGGAGACAAACACACACACACACACACACACACACACAGAAATATTTAGTGGAAAGCACTAACAAATAGCATATTGGTGAGTTCCCAAAAATATAAAAAGGATTCAGATATGAGGCAACTGGACAAGTTAATGTTCAGTTACATTACCTATTACATATTAATCTATTACATATTAATGATAGTTGACATTTATGAGTGGTTTCTATGTTCCAGGTACTGTTGTTAATGATAGTCTTATGAAACTTATCTCATTGAATTGAATCCATGGCCTAGCTTTTACTATTATTCTCATTTATTGAGGAGGAAATGGAGGCTTAAAGAGATTACGTGACTTGCACAAGGTCACATACAAGGGAATAGAAGAGCTGCAATTTCAATTCATAATTATTTATAACTATGATCTAAAGACCAAAAAAAAAAACCCCCAGAATTTTTCCTGAATGAACAATAGCTACTGCAAGTTTCAGCAAAAGGACAGCTGAAGGGTCATATGGGAGTTAGTGTTTATTTTCTGTTTCTTGCCTCTGTTCTTGCTATCCTTTCAGTTCCCCTGTCTTTTCTTTTTGCTTCTTGCTTTCATTAATCCATGTATCTAACCCAAGTCTTCTTCATGGAGGATTTGATCAGGAATTATGTAGGGAGCGATGCCTAGATCAAGAGCCAGAAGACCTTGGTTCTTGTATCAAGCTTTGAACTATAATAAATTCCCAACCACTCTGAGTCTCAGTCTTCTTAAATGTAGAATGGGAATAATAACCACAAATTACTGGATCAAGGCATAAATAAAATACATGATCAGAAATTACTTTGAAAAAAACTAACTCTTCCACCTGGAAAATATTTTTGGTGGAAAGATGATCAGATAAAGAGTGTTATGATACGAAACATATGAACAATTAAAAAAAACTTTAAAATCAAAAAAGGTTAACAGCTGAAGAAATTCCTAGTCAAAAGGGAGACATTTGAAGGATTATATTTTCAAATTTCTGCAATAACGCCAGGCAGACAAGCCTGGCTTCCAATTCCGAGGAGATGGCTAGTCCAACTCTCCCAATGACCTATAGTGAGTGAGAGCTTACTGAGTCATCTCTTTGGCACTCTTGTTTCTAATTCCTTAAGCATTAGACTTTATAAGACCGATGCATTTCAGGAAACAGTAACATCACAAATCATGTTATATTGCATTCATTTAGTTGATAATAAATAATAATCACATGTGCCTTTCAGAACATCTAGTGTAAAATTCTGAAAATTATTTTCTTAATTTGGGGGATGTCATCATGAAATTAATATATCTAAATTCTTTTATTTTTATTGGAGTTAAATAGATAGATGGAAGAGGTCAGCATGGGTTAAAAATGGAAGCACAGTAATCCCAGCACTTTGGGAGGCCGAGGCGGGTGGATCACTAGGTCAAGGGATCGAGACCATCCTGGCCAACATGGTAAATCCCTGTCTCTACTAAAAATACAAAAATTAGCTGGACATGGTGGTGCATGCCTGTAGTTCCAGCTACTCAGGAGGCTGAGGCAGGAGAATCACTTGAACCCAGGACGCGGAGGTTGCGGTGAGCCGAGATCATGCCACTGTACTCCATCCAGCCTGGCGCCTGGCAACAGAGTGAGACTCTGTCTCAAAAAAAAAAAAAAAAAAAAGTGGAAGCACATATGAATATGGGGAAAAATGACTGCTGATAGTTGCTTGGATAAAATGCCAGTGCCAACTAAAATTGTCCATTAAAACATCTTTCATTAGAATTTGCCGTGTGATTGTTGTGGCCTAAAGTGTCCTGGTCACTCCTTTGAGTAGATTTGAGTAGACCAATTGCTTTCAGGCACTCATACCCACAACGTGTCTAAATTAATAATATATTCTGTTTTTGCAAAGCCTGCTTTGCGCAGAGCAAACCCAGTGGTAGCAGATGGACATTTTCTGGTGCTAAGAGAGCTGTGTATAAAATAGGAATTCTGTTGCTTGAGAAACAGTATACTCTATGCTTCCTTTTAAAAAAGCATTCATCTTCTGCCACATGTCCAAAAATTATATTTGTTAGCATAATTAATAGAAAAATTAAAAAGGAAAGAGGCCAACAGGGAAGAAGTCCATCATTTTCAATTATTGTTGGGTAAATACCTGCTTCTGCTACTTTGGCAGAAATAGTTTTTAGAGCAGCGTGAGTTTCCTGGGACACCGAATAACTTTAGGTACCATGTTACAACTCTAACAGATTTTACCAACAAAGGAGCTAAAATTGCTCTATCTTGCAAATAAAATGCAAGTTATTATTTAGTCCAAATATTAGATTATGTTCTCCTTCTCTGCCACATGGTCCTAAATTGTTCTAACTGATTCCTTTGTTGTTTCAATCAGCAATTCTGATCTTAAAAAAAAAAATTTAATTTGTTCAGCAAGATTTTGGGACCTAGTTTAGCTTCCATTGTTTGTACATAACACCTGTCAACTTGTCAATCATGAACCATAGGCATTGTTTGTTTCTTCTGATTGATCAAGTAACTTATGAAGAATGATAATATTTTGGGAATAAGTCCCTCAACATCACATAAATATCTTCATGGATATCATGAAGTTCAGTATGTGTCCCTATGTATATGCAGGGTTGTAAAAATACAACTCAGTTTTTCAAGTAAATATTAGTAGCATTCTGAAAATGTTCAAGATGGTAGTGATTCCAAAGAATGTCTCTTTTCTACGAAGCTGGATCACCGTGGTTGTGCTTCTTCGTTTGTAAACATCTACTCTTCAACCCACCTTCTCTGGCATTCTAAGTGCATGCTTCTTTGGGAAAAAAGAGATCAAAAGAAGGGATCCTCTCATACCTTTCTCTGTTCTTTCCTCTGGGTCTCACTTTCCCTTCCCTGTTCTCTCTATAACTTCTCTCTGTAACTAATCAAACTTTTAAATGAGGACATTGCATTTCTTACTTTTTATATTTATATTTCTGGCTCTTAATTTGGAAAATGAAGACTGATTTATATTTCTCTTTTTGAAAAGAAAAGAAAAAGCAGTCTCTTATACAGTTTTAAAGCATTTCTTTCCCTGAGGCCCTTAATCCAAAAGAGAAGCTCCTCCCCCTGCTGAAAGACTCCTTAGGAGGGAATGTAATCAGCCACATTTAGTGACTCAAGGGAGAAAAGGATCACCAGTCATCTTGCACCCCTTGCTGGGAGAATCTGGGAAATGAGGGCCATTTAGACATATTTGGTTAATTAAAAAGTTAGAGTTTGTATTTCACTGAATCTTTAAAACTATTTCTTTTTCTTTTCTACATTTTGAATATATGCTCTTGCCCTGAGTATTTATACTTTAATGCTTTAGAAAAAGAAATAAAATTTCCTTTAAATATCTCTAACTGTAAACCCTACTGTAATTTTCTCTTATAAGACTGTACAAATGTGTAATTCAGATTTCATAGGGCTTACTATTATTAGAGAAGACAATGTAGGTCAACTTCTCATGGAAATGATGTGTGTTTCACATTACAAATGACCTTTAATTACCAAACTGACTCCTACCATGACTTTTTATTTCCATGAGTTTTAAGACAAGAAAGTAAAAAAGCCATGGAAAAGTGTTTTATAATTAGTATCTGATCAATAATGTATTGGGTCATCCTACCAGGATCGAAGAAACTTCTGAAGCATTCCCTACTTTCCTTTATGAGAGATACTATATTGGCTTTATGTCTAAGCCAGTTTAAATATGAGTGTCTGTTACTTATAGCCAATGGCATTCTGCTACATAATAGAGTGTTGTAAATTATAAGCAACAGAATCTAACTCTAGATCACTTAGCCAAAAGGAAATGTATTAGACAGATAACTGAGGAAATATAGGACTGGTTGGAGTTTTGAAGATCAGGCTTGAAAACTACCAGAAACCTAGGACATTATATAAGGGTCATAAGAGTGCTGCTAGTTATGATATCTAGTGTCCTTCATTCAAGATTCAGTATATAGTTGGCCATGCTTACATCACGTGTGTGCCATTGAAGTGTGCAGAGAGCAGGAAGGAATTGAAAAATCTGGTTTCTTTCATTTCCATACTAGGAAATGAGCAACCTCACTCCAAAAAGATGTAAATCAGAGAAACTCCCAAAGGAATTGGAACATTAAGAGAAATTGAGATTGATGCTGGGTAAATTAAAATTATAAACATTCTAGCAAACTAACACATGGGCTTTGAAGTGACTCCACTCACTAAGTATATGATGCTGAACAAATTACAATTTTGATTTTTAAATCTATAAAATGATAATAATCATGATGATGAAAAACACTTTCTGGTTTCTAGAATTCTTCCAAAGATTAAATATAATAATGTACACAAAAATATTTACCAAGGAAACCACCACAAAGTAGCTGTGGGTCATCAGACCCACCATCATCAATATTCTCCTCAGCATTTCCAAAAGAGAAGAGAGGTAGCTGCCACAATAATCTCTTCCCTAATTATAAGATTGCTCTGAAAACTCATGACCTCAACAGCAATGTCCTGGAGGATCTCTGGGAAAAACAAAACAAAATAAAAAAAATAGGAACACTCTAACAGTCTCAATCCAAGTACTGGGTCTAAGAAAGAGAAACCCCATTGCGCTTTGAAGTCAAACCCCTCTGGGTGTCTGAGTAGACAAGTGAAGGTGCTTCTGGTGTTGTCTCTCAGGAAAGATTAAGACCGCACTAATGAGACTGGGCAACTCTTTGTCTTGTAGCTTAGACACAATAATCATCTCACTGACTCCCACTCCTGAAGAGTGGCTTCTGAGTCTTTGACATGAGATCTGGGGATCCCAGGCCTATGAGGATTCTGCTTGCAGAGTAGCAGCCTCCTCTGTCCTTCTAGCCACTGAAGGGCTCTGGGAAGAACTCCTGGGCTTTCACTGGAACTCAGAACTGCTCAGGATCAGGGGACAATGGGAACAATGCCTTCTACCAACCAGAAACACCTGCATCGGTAGCTGGGTATGTTAGTCTGTTTTTGCATTGCTATAAAGAAACCTTGAGAGTTTGTAATTTTTTTTTAAAGAGAGTGTGAGGGGGTTAATTTATTCATGGTTCTGCAGGCTGTACAGGAAGCATGAGGCTGGCATCTGCTCAGCTTCTGGGGAGACCTCAGGAAACTTACAGTCATGGAGTGAAGCAAAGGGGGAGCAGGCTCATCCATGTCCAGAGCAGGAACAAGATGGGGCTCAGGTGCCAAGCATATTTACACAACCAGATCTCATGAGAACTCACTATTGTGAGGACAGCTCCAATGGGATAGGGCTAAATCATTCATGAAAAACCTGCCTGCAAGATCCAATCACCTCCCTCCAGGCCCCACCTCCAACACTGGGGAATTACATTTCGACAAGACATTTGAGCTAAGATATAAATCCCAATTATATCACCAGGTGTGGTGGCTCACTTGTAGTCTCAGCTACTGGGGAGATTGAAGTGGGAAGATCACTTGAGCCCAGGAGTTTGAGGCTACATGATTATGCCATTATACTCCAGTCTGAGTGGCAGAGTGAGAGCCTGTTTCTTAAAAACATAAGAAAGAGAGAAACACCTGCATTGAACTGTGATGTTTAAGTCACTACATACTTTAGGGTTCTTACCACTGCCTTCTCTACCCAAACCAACACACAAGCACTAACATAAGCATTTGTTGAATAAATGAACATGTTTACCCAAGTTTGTTTTTCCTATGCACAATTCTTATTTTTTGTGTGAAGGCATTTTAATTCCAGATGTTACAAATGTGGTATGCTCATATCGTACTTACAGTACTTTATCTACATCTATATTCTTGTGAACAGAATTTAAGGATTATAGAACCCTCTGAGTGGATGTTCCATAACTTACTTATCCATCTGTTTATTGGTGGAAATTTACATTGTTGCTAATCTTCCACCCTTTTGAACTAATCCTATGTAATGAATAACTTTTTAATTGATGGTGCACTGGAATGTTCTATATATCTAATAATATTTGGGTGAACATACTTTGTGAATATACAGCCATGTTTTGCCACATGTTTGTGAAAATTGTTAACATAATATTTTCCCAAATGTTGAAATAAAGGTAGGTTTCATTAAAGACTAAAAATAGTTAGACTAAGCCTTATCTATCCCATATATTTTCGCTCCTCTCTTCTGAAAGCTGCAGCAGCAGCATTCATCTCTGCTAAGCATGTCTTAGTTGATTATATTTAAGGCCAAGGATTGTTTTTTATTGTTTTCAAAAGACAGACAGCAGCTGGCTCCTGGTCTAGGCTCCAACAATAACCAAATTATCAGTCTTAAAGGATTGTTCCTGACATTAACTGATTTAATAGCAGGATTTATCTTTTATACTTCAAATTGGAAAAGTATTAACCAAAATGGTGTCATGATGATTGATTTTTTAAAAACGGTAGTAACCACCACCGTAAAAACCTTTCAGCTGAGTCCTGGGATTCATGTGATACAAGAAACGTGTTACATTATGGCAAGTAGATGATAAACTAAGTCTCTTCCAGAATATTTTGGAAATGTGTCTCCTCTGCCCTTCACCCTTAAATTTGGATATTTATTGAACAAAAGAGAAAACACCTAAAAGAATTATACAGAACTTTGGATTGCAGATGACTCACACTGACGGACATTGAGACAACCTTCTGAGCTTTCTTGTAAAGACACACCTATAATTTCTCATGATTCAGTAACATTGAAAAATTCAAGTGAGATTAGAAAACATATTCCAAAAGGGAATGTGGTGGATGGTTTTGAGAGGGCTGGTTTGATATTCTCAAGTTTCTAGCTAATTTGGATGGAAGAAAAATATCTATTCTGTTTTTATTTCTTAAGAAAGAAAAGAAAGAAGACCCAAAATCGTGCTGTAAAAAAGGCAAGGTTTGTATCCAAGTTTTAAGCCCTTTAAATTTTCAGTTCTGCTCATTTGCTAGAAATTTTCTTAGCAGCTTTGCATCTATGACAAGTGTGTTTTCGCCGTATCAGAAAGTGGTTTCAGTACCATAAACAGTTTGTTTGCTTGATGTCTCCTCTGCTTTTTCTCCTCCACTGTAAGCTTCATCAGGTAGAAAAACAAAAACGACTCTCCCAGCTGATTCAGAAGGTAGAGGGAGAACATCTCTCAAATTACAGGGTCTATATGAATAACTTCATCAGTGCAGATCACATTCCATAGGATGCTGCCAGATACACGTGCATACACATCAAGAAACTTGTAAACCAAACTGTGCTGCATGTAAAGAATTTGCCCCAATCTAAAAACCCATGAGAGAACTTACTCAACTATCAAGCAAAAAGGTATCTAGAGACCCTGTCACAGACATATCATGCTTTTGAGCCTTCTTTATAGGCTTGCCAAATGGACCCTGACATATTACCATAAGAACTACCAATCTCCTTATCAAAATAAATGAGGTTAACCATTTTGCAATATTGCATCCATTTGTTTTTTACATTTTACTTAATATGCAGCATTTGGGAATTCACAATGTTACAACAAGCTCACTTCATAATTGTGGAGAATGTAGTAGACTGGCAAAAACACTTTCCAACCCTTTGGAAAGGACGCTAAGATATCTGAATGTTTTATTTCTAACTAGTAAAGCAGATTAAGCACATAGCCTCAGACTATTTTTGCTGATGAAAATCAAAGAATGGGACATCTGGGTACACTCTTTTTTTTATTTTTTCCTAAAATATTCCTTCCAAGTTGAGAGGCCACCAATGTGACTCTCAAAATTTCTTATAATTTTTGCTAAAAATAGTGCAAATTAAATAAACCAAAGCAAGTGGTACATTTATTTGCTCTTTTCTCTCTATGCCCCTCTCAAGCTTCCCTTTTCTTGTTTAACCTATCATCTGAAGAAAAAATGTTTAAGTTGTATGAGACGCAGTACCTAGTTTATGCAGAAATTGAAACAAGAAGAGAGCTAATTAAAAATCAGTCATCTGGGAAGGTCTCTGCAAGGTGATATCTTATGAGCTGATGTCTACATAACAGGAAGCCAGCCATGTGTCTGGAATAAGCAGCAGACAGTTCAGAGGCCAGGAGCTTGGAACGTTTGCGGTACGGAAAGAAGGCTTTTGAGTCTGGAACATGTCAAGAAAAGCAAAGCCCCAGGGAGTTGGAGAGTAGTATAGGGATGGCAGGACATGGTTAGGAGCTCAGCCTTTATTCTGAGTATAATTGGCAACGTGTTTGGAGCATCTCAAGCAGGAAAGCAACATGATTTTACAATTTAAAAATCACTTCTGCGTAGAGAGTTGACTGTGGAGACAAGTATCGTTCTCAGGAACCCAGTCAGAATGCTGTAGTTGAGGTGACAGTTACTGGTGGCCTGTACTACCATGGTAGCTTTGGAAATGAAGAGAAGTGAATGATTTCAGATACGCTTTGAAGGAAGATCTAAAAGGAGCTGCTTGGCATTGGCCGAGTGTAAGAAAAAGTGAGTAATAAAGAATGACTCCAAGGCCTTCGACTTCAGCGCATAGGTAGATGGTGGTACTCTACAGTAAGACAGGGGACCAGAAGGATGAGAGAAGAGAAACCCTGTCAAAGGTTCTTAGTCATGCTAAATTTTAGAGGCCTATTAGTAGAAAAAGATATTCAGTAAGGAGTTGAGTTCCAGTATGAATCTGGAACTCAAGAGAGAAGTTAGGCTAGATATACAGATTGCATAATATATAATGTCTATATAATTGGGGTGGGTGTGTGTGTGCGCACGCGCGCACGCGCTAAATTTAAAGTAATGAGATTAGATGAGGCCACCTAAGAAAAGAGACAAATAGCAGGGAAACTAAAACTGCTGTGGGACAGTCCAAAAGAAGAGAGTTTGAGGAGACAGAAACGGAAACGAAATACGGAGGTCAGTGAAGTAGAAAAATAACCTAGGGTATGGAATCACATAAACCAAGAGTATAAAGTGTTTCGAGAAGGCAGGCAGAGAAAACTGAGTCCAAATTCACAGAAAGGTTGAGAAGGTTGAGGACAGCAAATGACCGTTGATTTGTTAATATAGAGGTCATTCATGGCCTTCACAAGAACAGCTTCAGAGCACTGGTAGAAAAAGTTCAATCAAAATCAGTTAAGGAGGCAGGAGCAGGAGGAAAAAGAAACAATGGTAACAGTAACACCCTTGATCTTCTTTTAGTGAAAGGAAGTACAAAAAGGAGAGAATCTATGGTCTAGGGGTGATTCTGTTGTCGCTGTTATTTGGAGATGAAAGAGCATGTTCATATGTCTACAGAAGGGATTCAATACAGTAGAAAACACTGGTTATGAAATGGACAGGGAGTATAGCTATGGAAGTGATATCTTCAGAGTGTGAGAGGAATGGAACCTAGATCACAGTGGAGAAACTGCCCTTTGAAAAGAGCAGGGAATTGCCTAGGTTTTCTTCTAGGGTTTTTATGGTTTTAGGTCTTACATATAAATCTTTAATCCATCTTGAGTTAATTTTTGTATAAGATGTAAGGAGCGGGTCCAGTTTCCTTTTACTACATATGGCTAACCAGTTTCTTCAACACCATTTATCAAATAGGGAATTCTTTCTCCATTGCTTGTTTTTGTCAGGTTTGTCAAAGATCAGATGGTTGTAGATGTGTGGTATTATTTCTGAGGCCTCTGTTCTGTTCCATTGGTCTATGCATCTGTTTTGCTACCAGTACCATGCTGTTTTAGTTACCGTAGCCTTGTAGTGTAGTTTTAAGTCAGGTAGCATGATGCTCCAGCTTTGTTCTATTTGCTTAGGATTGTCTTAGCTATATGGCCTCCTTCTTGGTCCCATATAAGATTTAAGGTAGTTTTTTTTTCCTAATTCTGTGATGCATGTCAACGGTAGCTTAATGGGAATAGTACTGAATCTATAAATTACTTTAAGCAGTATGGCCATTTTCATGATATTGATTCTTCCTATCCATGAGCATGGCATGTTTTTTCATTTCTTTGTGTCCTCTCTTATTTTCTTGAGCAGTGGTTGGTAGTTCTCCTTGAAGAGGTCCTTCATTGCCTCTTGTAAGTTGTATTTCTAGGTATTTTATTCTCTTTGTATACTTTCCAGACATAAAAAATGATGATTTCATGTCCTTTGCATGGACATGGATGAAGCTGGAAACCATCATTCTCAGCAAACTAACACAGGAACAGAAAACCAAACACCCCATGTTCTCACTTATAAGTGGGAGTTGAACAATGAAAACATGGGCACAGGGAAGGGAATATCACACACTGGGGCCTGTTGGGGAGTGGGGGGCAAGGGGAGGGATAGCATTAGAATAAACACCTAATGTGGATGATGGGTTGATGGGTGCAGCAAACCACAATGGCACATGCATACCTATGTAATAAACCTACACATTCTGCACATGTATCCCAGAACTTGAAGTATAATTAAAAATAAATATTAATTAAATTATTTGTTTAGCATTTTCTTAAAAAAAAAAGTAAAGAGCAGGGAAAGTACAGCACTCATGGTGGCTACAACTCCAAAGAGGTGGAACACCAGCAAGAGCCTAGGACAATTCAACCCATAAAACATGAACACCCTGGAATATCTGTGCATACTCAGAAACTTTGGTCCTCAAATTTAGATACTCAGCTCAGTCTCCACTAAAACCTGTCTTTTCATGCTGCACTTTTGATCCCTACCATCTCTTTCCCTCATTAAGATCCCACTTTTTCTCTATTCCAATTTCTCATCACCTTTAAAAGTATAATTCAGTACTGCCTTCTTCAAGAAGCCATCTCTAGCTGCTTCCACCACCATGAATTTCTCCTGTCTCTGAATTTTAAAAGTTCTATGTAGGCTGCATTCAGCTCTTTTTTATCTACTACTGTGATCTCTAAATGTTTCTTACTTTAGGTATTTTTTGCAGGATGGGATCAGAGCTCTATGAGGACGATGAATACATTTTTAAATATCTGGTCTCCTGTGGTGACTAAATGTAGGTGAGAATGCTGTTATGTTTCAAAAACTGCCTGCTCGCTAATGGATTATAGCGGACAGAGGCAGAATGATTTAGAACACAGATTACAGAACAAAATTTCCAGTGAATATCCATCATCATCACACCATTAACTCCAAACTCTAGTTCATGTAAGGTGGATTAAACTCTTTAGGAGTATGTGACAGGGTGCTGCAATCATTTCCACTCCTATTTAGAAAAACATATCTGGCCAAGGCCAATTGTGTCAGAGCTCCTCTGAGACAGAAACATTTTTCTAAAATCATCACTCATAAAAATTTCCATATTTATTGATGAAATATTATAATACTCATCCTTGAAAGTCATGTTTATTGACTTCATTTTTGCAGTAGGATCTGTCACCCTTTTTCAAACTACGTCATAGACAGGATAAACCAGCACATAGTTAACATATTTCCAGAAGTGAAGGATTTTGTGGTGCATTGAAAAAACTAATTACATGTCATTGTTATTTCCAATAAAGAAAATTGTATTTTTTTCTTAGTATCCCCAACTATATTGCTGTTGAATTTTGAATGTTCTCTTAAATGATTTATGTCTTGGTGAGTTTGTCATGTACTGAAACTACAGCTCATACATTCTTCCCTGCCCCTTATGTTAGCCCTATGCCCTTATTCATGACTAGCTATTTCCAGTTAGATTTAAGGTATGGCAATTTCATCTGGATCTATTTCAGTGTTAGGGATGATCTGATATAGAAAATTAGTGACATACTCATTTGGTGATGGCTTCAGGCCTCCTTCATGGGTGGACCTCTCAATACAAACAGTGTCCAAGAAAAATGATGAAAGTTGATTCTCATTAGCTAGCTCCGAATATGTCATTTCAGAAAAAAATTTTAAACCAATCTAAATGAAGAAAAAGCTAAATTTCCAATAAATTTACAACTAGATAGTACTTTATTGTAATATGAAATGCTTGCCAGAGTTCCAATCCCTGACCCCCTCTCCACCCACCACCACACTCCCCATTCTCTTAAGTATGCTTTTTGGATTCTTTAAGTTGTATGTGATTAAGGACCAAACTCTCCAAGTCTGGGCTGCCAACCAATATATACTTGATGCTTTTGGCCCATCCACAGCATGGGTTGGGACAAGAAAATTGTAGGAAGGGCTGGCAAGGGAGACAGAGTGATATGGCAGTTATTTGGAAGTCATTAACTCAAGTATATAAAAGGCAAAGGTTATCAAACAGAACATTCTACAGAACATGAAGGTGAGAAGGGAAATGCTATTGTTCCTTGTAGTAATTTGTGGTATTTTACTAAATGATTTCCATCATTGAGATGTATTACTTCACATGCAAGAAATACAATGGTCTTTTAAGTCCTGCTGAAGGTTTGTTTAATGCTCTTGAAATTATCTTAGTCTAAATGTCTTCCTGGCTTTTCCTTAGTTAATTCTCATTTCTTCTTTACCTGTTCTCCTACTCCCTAACCACACTTCCACCAAATCCCTGTAAAATCAACTGGGAAAAATGTCAGAAATTTCCTCTTCAAGAAAATCTACTCCATAGGAGAAATGATAAAATTTTGTACCATTTTGCATTTAAAACAAATTATTTCATTTTTGGAAAACAAATTAGAATTGAATAAAGAGTCTATCTAGGAAAGCTATTTTCCCTTCCTTTCAGTTTCTTGTTAGATGTGAACATGAGAAAAGTTACTTTTGATGAACTGGAAAGCAGTCATTTCATCAATGCTGCAAACACACATCCCTAAATTGGTTTAGGATCATTGCTTCTTATATCTGCTCTAATTCCCTGAGAGACACCATTTCCAATTAACAGCGGAAAGCTTGGCAAATAGAAAATAAATGTTCTCTCTCATGGTGAGCGATACTTTCCCAACGCTGTTCCTTGTCCCTTTCTAGCCTGGTCCATTCTTCTATGTGGACTTCAGTTGATCTGTCCTGTTAGGGTTAAGCTTCTTGGGAAACATTCATAACAAAACCTCTCCAGACCCACTTAATTATCCTCTCTTTTGTACCATTGATGAACTTGGTATATGACTATATGAGCTGCCCTTACCCTATGGTGCCATTATTTATTTGTTCATTAAAACTGCTCCACCATACCAAGAGCACCTTCATTGTCCCTTATCATCATCATATTCTCATTGCACCCAGCGAGTACTAAATAGAGATCTGATTAATTAATGATTCTCCTCTCCATTACTCACTAGCTATATGTTCCTGGAAATGTTATGTAGTCTCCCTATGCCTCAGTTTCCTTATATATGGCTAATAATATAAACCTTATTGTGTGTGGGAAGGATTATATAAAAAGAGACTGTGAAAAATGCTCATCGGCATGCCTGCCCCATAGAAGGAGCTTGCGGCAGACAATGCTGATTACCTAACCACAGACCATTTCTTTTGCTAACAGGTGCTTGGTGGTATGGGCAGCAATGTATTCAGAGAAGGCCAACACACCCTCCACTCCCAGACGGGGAACTCATGATCATTACTGGTTAAGGAGTGAACATAAGACTTGGTTACAGCTAATAAAATAAGGGAATTCTGCTGATGATTTCTTTGATCAACTTCTTCAATAAAAAAGAAACTCAGGAGGAAAGAGATTGACCCATTTTGGCTGCCACGGATGTTGTTTTATAAGCTGTGGCCTGCATCTTGCTGCCATGAAAGGAAAGCCAAGAAAGTTACAGAGAATCCAACTCAAGGGACCTGACATCTTTGCGTTGCTGGATTAATCAACTCTGAAACTTCCTCCCTGTAGATATTACAGAATGTGAGAAAATCGAATGTTCTTCTGTTACTCGAAAGGAAAAAAATCCTAAATAATAAAATGTTCAATAAATTCTAGCTATTTATTATTATGAATGGTTTTAGCCAGTACAAATACTCTCTAATCTTTGCTACAACAGGAAGTAGCCTTGCCTAAAATTATCCCATACATTCCTTGGTGTTATCTACAAAATAGGAATTCCACAAGATAAGACTCTCTTGCTTATTTAGAAAATCTAAACAAAGAAGGTGTCAGGTATCCACAGTCCCTACCTACTCCTTTCTACATCTCTAAAAGCCAGGGAAACATAGTGCAAATGAAGATAAATTTAGCTTATAAAATATTTTAGTATTTCATTGATCTTTTGGACCTGCTAATAATCAGAAACAGGTGCCCTGTGGCAAGCCCCTCTCAAAGAAGTTGGATCTAAGTCACCTCAGTCAGCAAAATCTTCAGACTCTTCTCAGTTGAGCTTTTCCCCCCTCTATCTACCTAGTTGGGATAGGTTGAGGTCTGCCTTTGAAGAAATGTCTTAAAATTTTCTTTCTTTTTTCAGATTGACTCATATCTCTTGTTCTATAACACTCCAAATAGACTGTTGAAAGCCTCAGACTTCTCCAAGCACTCCCAGGCTTTTAAGCACAAATTATGTTATGCTAGGCCTGCTCATCTTCCCCACAATGTCCACCATGGTACATCAAAGACTTTCAATGTGGATAAAACACCTATGTTATTGTTGTATATGTTGAATGTCTTTACTAATGCATAACAAAAAATAAAAGATCGGATGGGGTAGATCTTCTCCTTCTCAATGCTTTTACATGAAAGGGGAATAGTATTCCCTACCACATACATTTCCCAAGGATCACTCCAATCACAACATACTCAACATTGAACATAAAATAGGGTCATTTGTGTAGGGTTTATAAGAAGCTATGACAATGGTAAAAGGGTAGGGTAACACCAAGGGATAACATAGTAACTGCGAAATGTAGCAGCTAAGTGATTGCCACCCTTACGACAGAAGGAAGAAGGAAATAGGAAAGAGTCAAGTACTATAAAGAAATCTGCCCTTGGAGTGACTTTTAGTTAAGGCACATAGCGAGCATAAGGGCAGTTCTCATGAAAGGATTTAATAACTTGGTCGTACTATTTTCCTTGTTTCGGACCTTGGACAGAGCCTACTCATTGGTCAAATCCAATCAGTATCCAGAGGACAGGGGAGCCCTATTGATGAAGTCCATATAGATCAGCCTGTGGGACAGAGAAGAGGTAGATAATAGATCTGGAGAGACACACCCAAGGTCCAAAATGGGTTTATTGTGAGAAGAAAGGTACTGTGTCAGAGATGGTGAACTTTCTGAACAGTATATTGTGTTGTGCAAATCCTGGCAAGGGGTAATGGGGAGAGAGAAAAAAGAGAAAGCAGAATCAAAACCCCGATATCCTTCATCTACATTTGTTTGAATATCAGGTCTCTCCCTATTTCAGGCCAATTATAAGGGCTCTAGAATGCTAACAGAAATTTAGATTCGAGTGAGAGCTATGAGAAGAACACAACTGGATGTAGAGAATGTGCAGGAAAATAGAAATGAGATGCCAATTTCTCTTTCTCTGTGGGCTGTCAGGAGCTGCAGTACATTTTTCTTTTTCTTTTTTTTTTTGGACTACGTAGAAAGAAAGTGTGCTTCTAGCTCTAAGCTATAGAAAAAAAAATTAAAGCACTCTAATTTAACCTGTTGTTAGTTGGATACTAATCTGGCCATTTACAAAACAATACAAAATACTTGGTAGATAATCCAGTTCTGTATGTGTGAAAATGGCAATAATCATTTCTACCTAAGTATATTTGTTGACCTGAATTTTTTTTAGAAATTTCTAGACAAAGAAACTTACTAATTCAGTTTCACCCGACATCAGCCTTCTGCTGTAACTGGGCTTTATAATTGAACTGTTTAAATATATTTTGCAAATACTTAATATTTTCTTAGTCAAGTACAAACAGATTGAATTTTTCTTTAAAATTTTGAGATATGATATCTAAGTCTAAATCCAACTATGAACAGCTGTAGTCCTTCTCCTCTTACCAAACATCCCAGTTTGTGACATACCTCCTTCCAGACCTTTTTTCCAGGTTTTTAAATATATGTATATAGAAGGATATATTTCATGAAAATTATGTGGTATTGTATAAACAGTGCTGCACTATACATAAAACTCTACAATTTCATTTTTCACTCAATAATGGGTATTGCAGATATAGTGAAATTAACTCAAACAGCATTTATTATATTCCTTTTAATATTAGCATAAATTTACCAGATTACTTATCCACCTATTGATGGGCATTTAAATCAGTTCTATCTGGGGAATATAAACAATGCTACAGTGAATAATTATCTACATGTCTTTTTGAGCACAGTTACAATTAGAAAAACATGGAGTTGCTAATTTGTAAATGTTGTAAATTCTCTCGAAGATGGCTATCCACGGTCTGGGGGCATCTTTGTTGTTGCTATTATAATAAATTCCTATCTCCATATAAACTCATTTTGCTCCTCACATCAATAGGCACAGTCTAATTCCCGTCTCAGTGAAAATGAGCCTGGCCTTAGTGACTTACTTGACCAATAGAATGTGATAGAAATGATTTTTTTGAACTTCTGAGGCCAGGTTATAAGAAGCCTTATGGTTTCTACATGGGTCTTTGAAATACTTGTTCTAAAAAATTGGTCACTATGTAAGAAGTATGACTCCCCTGAGACTCCTATTCTTGGAGAAAGCCCAAGCTAGCCATGTGAAAAGATGATGGGAGTTGAGATAAAAGCCAGGCAGTCCACATTTATTGCATCTATCCTAACTGAAGCTCAGACATGTTATGAGTAAAAAAATCATCTCGGATGTCTACTCTCCAAGTCAAGTGTTTTTGTAACTCTGGCCCTATGTGCTATCTGGTTGCAACCACATGAAAGACCCAGTGGGAGCCACTCAGCTGAACTCAGTCAAACCACAGAACTACAAGAGACACTAGCAAATTCTTTTAAGCACTAAAGTTTGAGAATGTTTTATGTAGCAGTAGATAACTAAAACAATAGGGAATACTTTTTTATATGTAATAAATGCCCCCCAATTGTCCTCCAAGATGGCTATATCTTTCACTTTTCTACCATCAGATTATAAAGATTGCCATGTTCCTACAACCCATCTTTTATACTGAGAAAGATCATGAAGCATTTTTCTAGCTGAACCTTTTACTTTGGTTCCAAAGCCAAAAAAAACTTTCATAATTTCTATTTGCAATTAGGAGCTTTTGCTCTTTCTCTTTTACCCAACACACAGACAGGGAAAGACATTTTTGTTCCTCAAATAAGTGAGTTAGAGAGCTTCTTATTTATCCTTAAAACTGTGAAAACAGCTCATGGAAATTATAATGTCTGGTTATTTGGAACTCCAAATTTGCAGACCATGTTGTTCAAAAGCAATGTTTGAAAAATGACTCTGGATCATTTTCCAGTGGTCAGTCTGAGGCTGACCCCAGCTCCACACATGGAGGAAGAAAGCTCATCTTAAGATGATCATCATTCTATATAAATAATTCCACTCTTCGTCTCTCCAATCCAATTAAATGCAAGCAAACTCAACTACTGTCAGAAAATGACTACAGAGAATTAGGTCAATGCACCTCTGTGAGATTTTCTTCTGGGCTAATCAGAGGGTCAGTCCAATTATTTTCAGTGATTTGGAGGGTGACAGAAATGCTGTCCTTCAATCCTGTCACTTAACTGCTTGCAGCCATTCAGTTTTGGTGCTAAGCCCATAGAATATCAGTTGCCAGCATGGACATTTACTAGTGATCCTAGCCAGGAAAATCCAACCTTTCTGTGACACCCTTCTTTATATCCCCAGAGAAATCCATTACTTTGCTTCTCTAGTTTGTTTTCCTATTAAATAGTCCCCCAATATGGCATTATTTTATGACAAATAATGTATGGTTGTTTGCTGTAATCATGCAATGCAGAATTATGTATTTTTCAAATCCTTCCCTATTGGTCTTCTATTCCTCAGTTACAGCTCTTTTGAAACTAAGGTGATCTTCCTTCTAGACATATCCCTCTGTCTTGTTGCATTATTAATTCTAAGTGATGTTTCATAAATGAATCTAATGCATTTCTATGCATTCTTATTTCTATGTGTTGGTGTTGTACAAGCATAAGATAATAATACTGTTTTGCAATCATCATTTTTCACTTAACCACATATTGTAGACTCCTGTCATAGGTACAAGTGTTTGTCTCATTTGTCCTTCTTTAACAACTGCATAGGGTTTCAGTGCCCCATTCCTTTCTAATGGGAATTATGGTCTCTCACCTTTTTATTCCAATTGCTCACCTCAGTGTCATCTGTAAGTGCTTCAAAGAAGAGTAGAGCACAAATAGTTTCGAATTGGAAAGAAAAAAAAAGAGAGAGAGAGAAAACAGAATAACAAAACAGAGAAATTCATGAAGGCAGGAATTCTGTGTGGATCCTGTGATTATTGACTTAGGTTAGAAAGGGCAAAGAATGAATAACACTGGCAATGCTGACATTTTTCAAGTTAGCATCGACATGTTTTAGCTGGGGTTTAAGAGCACTGACACCAGCATTTTTTCTTTATGTAAAGGAAGTGTTATTATTTAAATGAATATGATACAATTCCATTAAAGCACAGGAATTATTATATGTTCTCTTGCACTGAGGCATACTGTGCATTGGATCCTGTTTTCCGAAATGGACCTGAATATAGGAAAATCCTTGCTATTACAAGACCTTCCAGTAAGATAACTGTTAGGTTTCACTAACATCACCATTTTAAAGATATTAATGATAGTTAAAGTCACCTCTCTGCATTATAAAGTCATCACAAAAGACTTAATTTACCTTCTAAAAATATTTATCTTTTTATTAATAATGAAACAAATAAAGATTGTTATGAATAGTAAAGCAACAAACTATACCCAGGTTTGACCTGAGGGTCTTTGGGCCAATGAGTAAAGACAGAATTTTTGTGTTATTTCTGGTATTATTTAGATATCATGAGAAAAATAATACTTTATAACCACTGATTCAGAAGTTTCTCATGAGTGAATTTAGTACCTGTCCAGGAATCAGCTTGCCTGTTTCAGTAAACCAAAAATAATTTAGTGACACTACAGAAACAAAAATCTGGTTCTTCAAGTCAAATTAATCCCAATCAAAGGAAACAGAAGGATAAAAGTTGCAATTTCCCTGTTTATTTCCTTCAAGATCAAACATGGGAAAAGCTGACTCAATCCCATGGGCACTCATATAGCAATTGCAAGTGTCCAAAAAAGAGAGACTAACCATAAGAAAATTTAAAAACTCAATATCCAAAAGATCTGCCACAAAATGAAAACATCAAACGTTGTGCAGTTTATTCAGGGGGTCCCTGAGGTCTTCAAGCAGAATCGTGCAGTTGGGAGCCAATTTTTAAAAGATTGTTTATCCCCAAATCCTTTGAGATCTCCTATCTTTGGAGTGAAAAAAAAAAATATATTATTCAAAAAGCCCACAAGACTCTACATGAGTTATGCTATCACCTCTTCTGATAAAAAAAAAAAAAAAAAGAATTGCTTATCTGGTTTCTTAATTAATAAAGGATTAGAAATGGCCTTCTAGGGGAAGTAGAAAAAACTGGTCACTACTGACAGACAAATTGACATTAACAAGGCTTATAAGAAACAAAGAATACGTGAAGGAAGACATACTAATTTCTAACAGCTTAGGGCAATTTAGAGATAAAGCAAATGGCTCCAGAGGTCTCAACGCATGGAGAAAAGTTTGTTCATATTCTCTTTACCATACTGTGTGTAAGAAAGAAGAAAACTGTGGAATAAATTTTAAAAAGACTTTCACTTAAATATTAAAGAGAGATAGCGGTAGGGGGAGAGAGAGAGAAAGTGTGTGTGTGTGTGTGTGTGTGGTGTGTGTGTGTGTGTCTTTGTGTGTATTTGCTGATTACGTTTTAAGAAAAATGTATAAAAATGTATTAAGGTTCCAGTCTATGTGTTATCTTACATGGTGCTAACTTTCCATATCCAGATTTATTCAGAGAAGGAATGAAGATTTTCACAGATGTAAATAGAGGTAACCTAGTTACCTGTAGGTTACCGTCTCCTGTCTCCTCTCCAAAACACTCTATTAGCTTATTGTGTAAAATGTTTCTCTACATACTGCAGTGTCTCCCTCTGTCAACTGAAACAAGAGCCTTGCCCACTCACTCCCTTAAAATGTGTATGGAGGGCTGAGTGAATCCCTTGAAGATATCAAAGCTAGACATTGTTTGCAAAGGTTAATTGGCAAGACAGAAAGCTCAGATAAATTAAAGCTCCTATTACATCTCACAGAAGGACAGATCTTGGAAAAGCAGTTGAGAGAAGGGGAGTAGCTTTAGAAAGCACCGAGTCCAAGAGTTTTTTTTATATTGTGTTCCAAGTAGCCCTCAATTCAGAAGAAGTGCTTCAGGGACTATCTTAGGGAAGAAAAGGAAGACCAAGCAGATGGAGGGCAACTCTAGACCCATACAAACACCCTCCTGTCAAAGCAGCCATGCTTTCATCCAACTGTGATGTCTGATATTCTATAAAATTTTATTTTAATAAAACATTCTACAGCCAAAAAATGAAAGTTTTAAAACCACTAACTATGCAGTAGATATAATATGCTTAGGCATAAATAGATAATTTCAAATGTGTAGAGCAGAAAACTAATGAGATTGGGGGAGTTAGGCAGATCATGGCAAACAGGAGGCAGGACTAGATTGTAGCTCTCACTTGGATGGACAGAGCAGCATAGAGAGGTTTGCACTGTGAATTTCTGCTCCAGAAACATTACAGCAATAAGTCAGGAAACCTGAGAGGACCTGCAGACCCTCTGAAGAAAGCAAATTGTTCCTGTAGAACAGGGGAGATACTTCAAATACTGTGCTAGTATCCACGATTGATATGCCAACAGAAGATTCACATTACAGGACCCTGTGCAGACAACCCCCAGTACCAGCCCGGAGCCTGGTAGATTTGCTGGGTGGCTAGATCCAGGAAACAGATAACAATCACTGCATCTCAGCTCTCAGGAAGTCATGTCAATAGGAAAATGGGTAGAGCACTACATCAAGTGAACACCCCATGGGTCAAAAGAATTCAAATGACAGCCATCAGCCATAGACATTCCCTCTGACAGAGCCTACCCAAATGAGAAGAAACTAGAAAACCAACTCTGGTAATATGACAAAACAAGGTTCTTTAACTCTCCAATAAATAAATAAATAAATAAATAAATAAATAAATAAAATCATATAAGCTCACCAGCAATGGATCCAACACAAAAAGAAATCCCTGATTTACCTGAAAAAGCATTCAGGAGTTTAGTTATTAAGCTAATCAGGGAGGCACCAGAGAAAGGCGAAGTGCAATGCAATGAAATTCAAAAAACGATATAAAAAGTGAAGGAAGAAATATTCAATAAAATAAATAGCATAAATAGGAAACAATAAAAACTTCAGGAAACACTGGACACATTTATAGAAATGCAAAATGCTCTGAAAAGTCTCACAATAGAATCAGAAAAGTAGATGAAAGAAATTCAGAGCTCAAAGACAAGGTCTTTGAATTAATCCAATATAATAAAGACAATGAAAAAAGAATACAAAAATATGAACAAAGCCTTTAAGAAATCTGGGATTATGTTAAATGACCAAACTTAAGAATAATCAGCATTCTGGAGGAAGAAGGGAAATTAAAAAACTTGGAAAACATATTTGCAGGAATAAATGAGGAAAACTACCCTGGCCTTGCTAAAGACCTAGACATCCAAACACAAGAAGCACAAACAACAGCTGGGAAATTCATCACAAAAAGACCATTGCCTAGGCACATAGTCATCCAGTTATCCAAAGTTAACACAAAGAAAAGAATCTTAAGAGCCATGAGACAGAAGCACCAGGTAACCTATAAAGGAAAACCATCAGATTAACAGCAAATTTCTCAGCAGAAACCCTATAAGCTAGAAGGAATTGGGGCCAAATCTTTAGCCTTCTAAAAGAAAACAATTATCAACAAACAATTTTATATCCAGCAAAACTAAGCTTCGTATAGGAAGGAAAGATAGTCTTTTTCAGGCAAAGAAATGCTGAGAGAATTAACTACTACCAAGCCACTACTACAAGAATTGCTGAAAGGAGCCCTAAATCTCGAAACAAATCCTGGAAAAACTTCAAAACAGAACCACTTTAAAGCATAAATTTCACAGAACCTATAAAACAAAAATACAATTTTAAAAATAAAGAATGAAAAAAGAAGGTATACAGGCAACAAATAGCATGATGAATGGAATGGCATCTCACATCTCAGTACTGACATTGATTGTAAATGGCCTAAATGTTCCATTTAAAAGATACAGAATTGCAGAATGAGTAAGACTTCACCAACCAACTATATGCTGCCTTGAAGAAACTCACCTGGCCCATAAACTTAAGGTAAAGGGATGGAGAAAAGCATTTCAGGCAAATGGAAACCAAAAGTGAGCAGGAATACCTATTCTTATAGGGATGGAGAAAAGCATTTCAGGCAAATGGAAACCAAAAGTGAGCAGGAATACCTATTCTTATATCAGACAAAACAAACATTAGAGCAATAGCAGTTAAAAGAGACAAAGAAGGGCATTTTATAACCATAAAAGGCCTTGTCCATCAGGAAAATATCACAATCCTAAATATATAAGCAACTAACACTGGAGTTCCCAAATATATAAAACTATTACTAATAGACCTAAGAAATGAGATAGACAGCAACACAATAATAGTGGGAGACTTCAATCTCCACTGAGAGCACTAGATGGATCATCAAGACAGAAAGTCAACAAAGAAACAATGGATTTAAACTATACCTTGGAACAAATGGACTTAACAGATATATACAGAACATTCCATCCAACAGCCACAGAATACTCATTCTATTCAACAGTGTATGGAATTTTCTCAAAGATAGATAACATAATAGGCCACAAAATGAGGCTCAATAAATTTTTTTTTTTTTTTGAGACAGAGTTTTGCTCTTGTTACCCAGGCTGGAGTGCAATGGTGTGATCTCGGCTCACCTCCACTTTCTGGGAACAGGCAATTCTCCTGCCTCAGCCTCCTAAGTAGCTGGGATTACAGGCATGTGCCACCATGCCCAGCTAATTTTTTGTAGTTTTAGTAGAGACGGGGTTTTACCATGTTGGCCAGGATGGTCTCAATCTCTTGACCTCGTGATCCACCCGCCTCGGCCTCCCAAAGTGCTGGGATTACAGGCTTGAGCCACCGCACCCGGCCGAGCGTCAATAAATTTTTAAAAATTGAAATTATATCAAGAACTCTCAGACCACAGTGGAATAAAACTGGAAATCAACTCTAAAAAGGAACCTTCAAAACCACGCAAATACATGGAAATTAAACAACCTGCTTGTGAATGATCAGTGGATCAAAAACTACATCAAGATGGAAATTTTAAAATTCTTTAAACTGAGGCAGTGCTAAGGGGAAGGTTCATAGTTTTAAACATCTATATCAAAAAGTCTGAAAGGGCACAAACTGACATTCTAAGTTCATACCTCAATGAACTAAACAAGAACAAACTAAATACATACCCAGCAGAAGAAAGGAAATAACCAAGATTAGAGGAGAACTAAAGACAATTGAAACAAACAAAAAAATATAAAAGATAAATGAAACAAAAAAGCTGGTTCTTTGGAAAGATAAATAAAATTGGTAGACCATTAACAAGATTAACCAAGAAAAGAAGAGAGAAAATCCAAATAAGCTCAATAAGAAGCAAAACAGGAGATTTTACAACTGACAAAACTACAAAAGATCATTCAAGTCTATTATGAACTGAACACCTTTGTGTACATAAATTAGAAAACCTAGAAAAGATGGATAAATTTCTGGACATACACAATCCTCCTAGCTTAAGTCAGGAAGAATTAGATTAACTGAACAGACCAATAACAAGCAGTGATATTGAAATCGTAATTTAAAAAATTACCAACAATAAAAAAAGTCCAGGACCAGAGAGATTCACAGCAGAATTATACCAAAAATTGAAAGAATTGGTACCAATACTATTGGCACTATTCCACAAGATAGGGAAAGAGGGAGCCCTTTCTAAATCATTTTATGAAGCCAGTATCATACTAATACTGAAACCAGGAAAGGACATAACCATAAAAAAGAACTACAGACCAGTATCCCTGATGAACACAGATGCTAAAAATCCTTAACAAAAAAACTAGCTAACCAAATCCAACAACATATCAAAAAGATAATTCACTATGATCAAGTGGGTTTCATACCAGGAATGTAGGGATGGTTTAATATATACAAGTCAATAAACGTGATACACCACAAAAACAGAATTAAAAACAAAAATCACATGATTATCACAATCGATGCAGAAAAGCATTCAACAAAATCTAGCATCCCTTTATGATTAAAATTCTCAATAAAATCAGCATACAAAAGATATATCTCATGTTACATATGTAGATGTAATAAAAGCCATCTATGACAAACCCAGAGCCAATGTAATACTGAATGGGAAAAAGCTGAAAGCATTCCCTATGAGAACTGGAACAAGACAAGGATGCCCACTCACACTACTCCTCTTCAACATAATACTGGAAGTCATAGCCAGAGCAATCAGACAAGAAAAAGAAATGAAGGGCATCCAAACCAGTAAAAAAACTGTCACTGTTTGATGGTTGTATTACTGTTTAGCTAGACAACTCTAAAGACTCCTCCAGAAAGCTAGAGCTGATAAAATAATTCAGCAAAGTTTCCAGATACAAAATTAATGTATACAAATAAGTAGCTCTTCTATACACCAACAGTGATCAAGCTGAGTCAAGAACTCAACCCCTTCTATAATAGCTGCTAAAAATTAAATGAAATAAAATACCTAGGGATATACCTAACCAAAGAGGTGAAAGATCTGTACAAGGGAAACTACAAAGCCCTGCTGAAAGAAATCATAGATGACAGAAACAAATAAAAGCACTCCCCATGCTCATAGATGAGTAGAATCAATATTGTAAAAATTACCATACTGCCAAAAGCTGTCTACAAATTTAGCACAATTTCCATAAAAATACCAACATTATTCTTCACAGAATTAGAAGCAGTGGCTCACACCTGTAATTCCAGGGCAGCACAATTCCCATAAAAACACCACCATTGTTCTTCACAGAATTAGGAGCAGTGGCTCATGCCTGTAATCCCAGCACTTCGGGAGGCCAAGGCAGGCAGATCACAAGGTCAGAAGTTCGAGACCAGCCTGGCCAACATGGTGAAACTCCATCTCTACCAAAAATACAAATATTAGCCAGGTGTGGTGGCAGGCACCTGTAATCCTAGCTATTCTGGAGGCTAAGGCCAAAGAATCACTTGAAACAAGAAGGTGGAGGTTGCAGTGAGCCAAGATTGCACCACTGCACTCCAGCCTAGGCAACAAGAGTGAAACTCTGTCTCAAAAAAAAAAAAAAAAATTCTAAAATTCATGTGGAACCAAAAAAATACCCCACATAGCCAAAGCAAGATTAAGCAAAAACAAAATATCTGGAGGCATTATATCACCTGCTTTCAAATTATACTGTAAGGTCACAGTCACCAAAATAGCATGTTATTGGTATAAAAATAGACACATAGACCCATGGAACAGAATAGAGAAACCAGACCCAAATACTTATAGCTAACTGATCTTCGACAAAGCAATTAAAAACATAAAGTGGAAAAAGGACACTTTGTCAACAACAGGTCCTGGGATAATTGGCTAGCCACATGTAGGAGAATGAAGCTGGATTTTCATTTCTCACCTTATACAGAAATAAACTCAAGATGGATTAAGAATTTAAATTTAAAACCTGAAACTATAAAATTTCTAAAATACGGCATTGGCAAAATCCTTTTAGACATTGGCTTTGGCAAACATTTTATGACCAAGAACCCAAAAAACAAATACAATGAAAACTAACATGAGTAGCTGGAACTTGATTAAACTAAAGAGCTTTTGCACAACAAAGGAACGGTCAGCAGAGAAAAGAGACAACCCACAGAGTGGGAGAAAATGTACACAATCTATAAATGTGACAAAGGACTAAAATCCGGAATCTACAACAAACTCAAAAAAATCACCAAGAAAAAAAAAATCCCATCAAAGTGGGCTAAGGACATGTATAGATAATTCTCAAAAGAAGATATACAAATAACCAGCCAACATATAAAAAAATGCTCAACATTACTAATTATCAGGGAAATGCAAACCAAAACCACAATGCAATGCCACCTTACTCCTGCAAGAATGGCTGTGAAAAAAATATATAGTTGATGTTTGCATGGATGTGGTGAACTGGGAACATTTATATATGTCTGGTGGGTATGTAAACTAATAAAACCACTATCAAAAACAGTGTGGCGATTCCTTAAAGAACTATAACTAGAATTAACATTTGATCCAGCAATCTCACTACTGGGTATCTACCTAGAGGAAGAGAAGTCATTACACGCAAAAGATACTTGCACACACATGTGTATAGCAGCACAATTCATAATTGCAAAAATGTGGAACAAACCCAAATGCCCATCAATCAACAAGTGGATTTTAAAAAACTTATTTATATATATATATATATATATATATATATATATATATATATATATGATGGAATACATATATATAAATATACATACTATATAAAGATATTATATATTATATATAATATTATATATGATTATATATACTAATATATATGCCTGTAATCCCAGCACTTGGGAAGGCCGAGGTGGGTGGATCACAAGGTCAAGAGATCGAGACCATCCTGGCCAACATGGTGAAACCCCGTCTCTACTAAAAATACAAAAATTAGCTGGGCATGGTGGTGCATGCCTGTAATCCCAGCTACTCAGGAGGCTGAGGCAGGAGAATTGCTTGAACCTGGGAGGCAGAGGTTGCAGTGAGCCGAGATCACACCACTGCACTCCAGCCTGGCGCCTGGCAATAGATCAAGACTCCATCTCAAAAAAAAAAAAAAAAAAAAAAAAACACACACACACAATAAAAAACAAAAGACTAGAAATAGGGTGCACTGTATACTGCTTGGGTGATGGGTGCACCAAAATCTCACAAATCACCACTAAAAACTTACCAATGTAACCAAACACCACCTGTTCCCTAATAACCTATGGGGGAAAAAATTTAATAAATAAAGTGACAATACAATACTGTTTCATCTATCAAAGTGGCGAGGATTCTGATAGAGATGGTTGGCAAGAGCAAGGACATAGTTAGATGCTACTACCTGGAGTTGAAATGCCTGCACTGCTTTCAGAGAATGGCTTGGCAACACTATGGAACAAGAGCTTTAAAACAAGTCTACGCCTTCACCCTTTCACTCAGTGGTTTCACTTGGGAATTTAGCCAAAGGAAATAATTAGGCAGCCATGCAAAAGTATAAGTTCAAGAATATCTACTGCAGCATAGTTTAATCATATGTTTAAAAATTGAAGGCCAGGTATGGTGGCACACCCCTGTAATCCTAGCGATTTGGGAATCCAAGGCAGGAGGATGGCTTGAGCCCAGGAGTCTGAGGTTATAGTGAGCTATGCATGTGCCACGGCACTCCAGCCTGAGTGACAGAGCAAGACTCTGTCTCTAAGAAAGACAAAAAGCAAAACTGAGAACCACCTAAACATGCTATAATAGGAAATTGGTTTAAATGAACTAGTAGAATACTGGGCAACCATCATAAATAATGCTAGCTCACGGGCTTCCTGATTTGATGCACTAAAAAGAACACAACATCGCTTCTGTGGCATTCCTGCCCCAAAATGCATAAACACGAGACATACCCAAATTTAGAAACAGTCTACAAAACAACTGACCTACATGCTTAAAAATGTCAATATAATGAAAAGCAAAATACGTTTAAGGAACTGTACTCATATTAAAAGAAACTAAGAAGACCTGACAACTAAATGCAATGCAGGATCCCAGATTAGATCCTGGACCAAGGAAAAAATTCATCAAGTGGGACATTATGGGGCAAGTGGCAGAACCTGAATATGGACTGTAGATTAGATCATAGTGTTATATCCAGTCTAAGTTTCCTGATTTGGATAATTGTACTATATTATGTTAAAGAATGTTTTTGTTCTTAGAAAATTCACACTGATGGATTTACAGTAAAGGGGTATCTTGTATGCAACTGTATTAGTCCATTTTCATGCTGCTGATAAAGACATATTCAAGCCTGAGCAATTTACAAAAGAAAGAGGTTTAATTGGACTTACAGTTCCATGTGGCTGGGGAAGCCTCACAATCATAGCAGAAGGTAAGGAGGAGCAAGTCACATCTTACATGGATGGCAGCAGGCAAAGAGAGAGACTGCACAGGCAAACTCTTGGTTTTAAAGCCATCAGATCTCATGAGACTCATTCAGTATCACAAGAACAGCATGGAAATGACCCACCCCACCCCCATAATTCACCATCTCCCACTGGGTTCTTCCATGATGGGTGGGAATTGTAGGAGTTACACTTCAAGAGGAGATTTGGGTGAGGACACAGCCAAACCATATTGGCAACTTACTCTCAAATGGTTCAGAAAAAAATACAATTGTGTATTTATAGAGAAATAATGACAGAGCAAATGTGATCGAATGATATTAATGAATGAATCTGAGTAAAGGGTATCCTGGAATTCTTTTTAGTATTCTTGCCCCTTTTCCATGAGTTAAAAAGTATTTCAAAATAAAAGTTAAAAGAAGGGAAAAAAAAGAGATAGAGAAATAACACCACTGTGAACATTTAAAACACATATACTTGTAAAGTCTACACATTTTATAGGAATATATGCACATTTAAGGACATAAATATGTTGAGTTCATTTCTATTTGAGGGAACAAAACAGAGGTGAAGATGGGGGAAGAAAGGGAAGGTCAAATGAATAAAATTAGAAAAAAGAAGACTCTTGAATGAATAATAATGAACAATAATGATGATAATATGCTATGAGTTGGAAAGTGTATTCTCTGAATTTGGCATTCAAAGAAAAAATCAGGATAAAATAAACTGCTAATGTAGTTCCAGCATTCACAATCTAAAACGTCCTTTAAACATATTATTGTATCCAAGTGGTGATAAAGACTCTTCTTGAACACCTTCAACAGCAGGGCCAGAGTTGTGACCCAGAAGTTTCATCAATAGGATGTCCTTCTCTATTCTAGTCCCTTGCCATCTGCACACTGGTAAGAATTTTGAGTTCTGAAATAATATTTCTAAAAGCCTTCTTATCATGTGAACACTGTCATTGCAAACAAAAACTGATTAATGGGCACAGTAACAAGAGAGGTCTTAGAAAAATGGTGTGCCTCTGCTTAAAAAAAGAAGTAGACTACCTAAACAGATGCACTGTGCCATCTTTGCATTCACAGTTTATGAACAACCATTCGCCACCAAGACACATATGGGCTATATCAGGGACACTAGGTTATCTGTCTTGGAAACAAGTGAACCATGAAGACAGTGAAATTTATGCTTAAGGGGAATAAAAACAATAAGAAAACTTCAGACTTTTAGATTTCATGATGTAAGAAGAGAATAGACGTGGAGACATAGCACAGTGTATCAGCCAAAAGTTTTCCTTATGTCTAGCTAATCTAGACACATCTATTTTTTCTAACTATATATATATATACGTATGTATGAAGATATGTATATCTTTATTATATCTATTACTAAATATAGCCTCTGTGCTTTCAGAATTATTCTTGAAAACACCACATTTTCTAACTTCACTAACTTCCCAGTGAATTAAATCCAAAAGAAGTAACAATTCTATTAAAAATGTCTTCCCCAGTTCAAATTATCACTCAAAATTTTAGCTGTTTTTAAATGAAAATACATTCATTAATCATTTTGATTGTCATACTTTTCTTTAGGTTATCTTGAGTAGAAAGGCTGAAGAATAAACACAATAAAAATCATTACATATGACTATGAAAATTTTTCGTTAAGTCTCTGAAAACTTGTGAATAAGTCATCATTGTTGCTTCATTTCTTTCATCTTTTATTCACAGCATAGGTCTGTTGGTTTTTTCCTAATTTCTTGGACCTAAGTTTACTATTGGATTAGCCAAAGGAAACATATTGATCACTTAAATCCCTAATTGGATTTCTGCCTAATCCCTTTACTTGTGAGATTCTACCTTTCTTTCCCTGGGAATTATTTGTTACAAATGAAAGTATAAAATCTCCCTAATCACCCAATATTTCCTGTTCATATTCTTGGAGATTTTGATTCCTATGGAAAAATGTTGACCCTGAGAGACCTTAATATATACATCTCCAGTAAGATATTTCCTTAAAGTAATATTAAGGAATCACAAAAAAGTGTATATTTCACAATGCAAAAGGGAACCTAATAGAACCCATCACAACCTGAGGATTTCCTGTTTTCTCAGTTAATGGATTTTTCAGAGCTGAGACATCCATCCAAACTGAATTCATTTAGAAATAAAGATGATCACATTTGCATTGCTTTATTGTTTAGTGTATAATCCTTCATAGTAGCAAGCTAGTTCCATTTACTTTCACGTGTTTTTGCATGATCTGTGTTTACTCTCTTTCCTTCTTTTTTTTTTTTTTTTTTTTTTGAGATGGAGTTTCACTCTTGTCGCCCAAGCTGGAGTGTAATGGTGTGATCTTGGCTTACCACAACCTCCACCTCCTGGGTTCAAGTGATTCTCCTGCCTCAACCTTCCGAGTAGCTCGGATTACAAGAGTGCATTACCACACTGGGCTAATTTTGTTTTTTTAATAGACATGGAATTTCTCCATGTTTATCAGGCGGGTCTCAAACTCCTGACCTCTGGTGATCTGCACACCTCAGCCTCTCAAAGTGCTGGGATTACAAGACTGAGCCACCACGCCCAGCCTACTTACATTTAACAAAACTTATCTAACACTAGAAAATTCCAATATAAAAATATATTGTGTGTATTTCTGTTCAAAATGCAAAAACTCATACCATGGATAGCCACAGAATTGTCTTTGAGAAGTTGTCTATGAATTTGGGCTCTATTATCCCTGAAATTATTTGAATACTTTCATTGATTACGCTGCATAGGCCAGATAATGCAGAATAGAATTTTCTAAATAATGGACTCGGCTATAAACTCCATTGGACTTCCAGGTTTTTACCTGTTTGTTAAAGAAGTTTATCAGAAAGTAGTCTTGAGAAAGGAGTAGAATGACAGCAACATATAATTAAGCCTATAGGGAATATATAGGTATTTAGGATATGTTCAAATGGGTAGGTCTGAAAGTAAAAACTTGGTAAACTCTTAGATTGCCTATGTGATATGGATGGAGACCACAATTAACTTAATTATTATTGTATCCATAGAACTTAGTATAGTAACCAGCACATAGTAGGTGCTCAATAAATATTAAATACATTTATGAGCTAGAAAAATAGAGTGAGTACATAGCATTCTGTTCAGGGGAGTGAGAAGCAAATATAATTTCAGTTGTACCCAGAAGGAACTTAGTATACTTGCACCTATCAGGATAACACTAAGACATAACCAATCGGGCTTGAGGAGAAATAATACCACCGGATAGAGTGCACTTCTAGAGGAGGAGGACCGTTGGAATGCCTTTCTGGTTCTTTGAAAGAGTGGTGGGTGGGAATGAAAAAATACAGAATCAGGGATGAGTAAGAAATAACAGAAGGCCAGGACGTCAGCCTGCAGAGATGTGGAAGGTTCATATGGGAGGATAATGAAAGCCCTAATTGGAAAAGAAGGCTGGAACTTGTGTGTGTGTGCACATGTGCGCACACTTGTATAAAAGAGGGTAAGAAGGTAGAGCTTGACTGGCAGGCCAGAAAGTCAGGCTTTAGTCATTAGATGCGATTGTACTGGGGCAGTTTCTGTGAGGGGAAATGGCAGATGCAGACAAGGTTTAAACAAGATTAATCTGGTAAAATGAAAAATACATTGGAAATAGGAGAAGTTAGAGAAACAGGAGTACAGGGCATGGAACATTAAAATAACCTCTTGGATATTTAATCGATTGATGCATGAAGGCAAGGAGTCTCCCCCTGAGCAAAGCTAGTTAAACAGACTCATTAAATACCTACAGGTTCTTTGAATCTGCACTTTCACTTCTGAGAATGTGTCCTATGGAAAAACAAAGATGTGAGCAAGAAATTGCCTATCAGTCTGCAAATTGCGGTATTCTTTAGACAGTGGTTAATTAAATTATGAAAAATTATGCAGCCATTATGAATGATGAAAATGTACGTATACAGAAGGAAAAATGCTCATGACATATGAAGCAAAAAAGCAGATTTACAAAGAATACACAGAACATAATCCCAACATGTACATGTATAATGTCCACACTGCACAATAAAACATTAATATTAGCTGTATCTAACTGATGGGATTAGAAGTGAATATTATTTTTTCTAATATTTACTTTCTGATATTTCTACATAAAAGTTGTAATTAAAGTCCTTTTTATAAAATAATAATTGAGGCCTAAAGTTTTAACGTTGGAGACTAAGATGGGTAGAAGTTAAAACAAAAGGCAGGTGACATAATTTATTGTAAACTCACTTGTTTTCCATGAAGATGGGCAGTAAACAGCAAAAGAAAAATGGCACTGGACTTGGTAGCAAGATTAATTTCGAATATGACAGACATTTGCATAGTTGTAAGAGACAGTACTATAAAATTATTCTTCTTTAAGGGAGAGGTTTGTAAAGCAGAAAGAGAGAGAGAGAACCAAAAACTAAATATTTAGAGAAAAGAAGAGAAAGAAGCTGAATGCATGAGGAAAAGCATCTTTATCTTTGATCCTCAAAACCTGCCAGAATATCCAGCAAATAGTCATAACCATAATCATAATCTTACAAATAGATAAGTGGCCAAAAAGAGGAGATGAAGATGAGGATAGAATGATGGGAAAGCTGCTGAGAGATACAAGAATTTTAAGAAACAAGAGGTCAATAATAGAGCCTGGAGAGTGTATTTCAGCTGAGGAAGTCACGAGGCTTGAAAAGCCAGCAGTCTTTTATGAGGTTCAGAGGTCTTAAAGAATGTAATTTTTATGAAGCTGGAAGAAAAGGTCCACAGTTCAGGAATTTCAGCAAATATCACTAGTACTTAAAAAAAAAAGAAGCAAAGTAGATATTTTAGTCTAGAAACTTGCCACTTACACATCCATGTATCTAATCCACAAACATAAATAAAAGTACTATTCGAAGCATTGAGAGGCTGGGGATAACTGAGGGAAGTATCCAGTGATGGGGTCAGTTTTATAAGGTGTGATTTCACAGAAGAGCAGTACCTCTTATCTGGCTAAGAAAAGAATGAAGAGGAGATTAAAAATAATCACAGCACAACATTGAAGTAAAGAAAGGAGTGGATTAAAATTTTCCTTTTAATAATCTTCAGCTTAAAAGTAAAGTAGGATAAGAAGTCATCTGTCAAGAGTCATAAGGGAAAGAGGATTATGGCTTAAGGAGTATTAAAAACACTGGTAACAAGCATTATAAAAATAATGCCAGAAAATTAAAAGGATTCTCAACCACAAACCAAAATGGATACACTACCAGGAACCATAGGAGCCAAGCTACCATTGAGGAGCCTGAAATGATTTGAGAGTCACCACTTTCATCAGCCATTACTTTATTCTTCAGCTTGGAACAGTAAAGATAAAGCAGACCCTGAAGATGACTCAGGCTTAGACCAGCAAAAATTGATGAACAAGTATAGAAGATACTCCTCGAAGCAAAGGAACCTAGATTATTAAGGAGAAGGCCTTTGAGGGAGCCCACTTTGGTTTTCAGGAACAGCCAAAGGCTAAGAAGAGCTGGAAGAATGCTATGTAACTAGATGAATAGAAAGAAGTTGAATCTGGCCAAGAATATTAGCAAAACTAATTCCCTTTTTGAGATGGCTACACCACTTGACTCCATTTTTCAACCTGACTTGCAGTTAGATCTAGTTAGTGACTGAGTTCTGGAAAATATAAGGAGAATGGGTTTTATATGCCATTTTTGAGCTGAGATGTTTAAGATATGAGTGAACCTTCCTCATGGTCTCTTCCCATTCAACATTTTGTAAGTCAGCACTCCAAGGACCTGGAGATGAGTGGAATCTCAGAATGGAAGGAAACTGAGTCCCATGGATCACATGAAATGCCCAACCATAAATATACATGGGAATAGACAATGATATATGTGAAAAACTTGTATTAATGAATAAGCCACTAAGATTTGGGGTTTTATCTATGAAGCAGCAGCATCCTGACCAATATATTGAGCAACTGGTGATCCATGATCTCCGACTGCAACAAACAGCATATTTACAAATAGAAGTAAAAAGGTAGCCAGGTTTGAGCTGCTGGGGATGAAAGGATGCAAAAGGTAATGATGACTGGAAAAAATGTGTGGCCTTGCTGGTGAGAGACACATGACAGTTGCCTGAAAGAACTATTATGTCACCCAACTGGTCTTCAGCACCTTAATACCCTGAGGGCAGGTTATTCAGTCAGAACAACTAAAGATTACTTGATTGTTTACAAATTAGGAAACTAAAATTCAGTTTTTAAAATCTTGCCCAATGAGGGAGACTGGTTCAGGTAGTGAAGACTTCTAGCTCTAAGAATTCAAAATTTTCTTTGTGACTTGTAAGCAGTCACAGAATATTTTATAACAGTGGTTCTCAACTTGGGGGGGTGAGTTTTCCCCCAATGGGATATTTGGCAATCTCTAGAAATATTTTTGGATGTCATAGCTGGGAGCCGGGGTGCTACTGATATCTAGTGAGTAAAGATCATAAAGGATGCTAAATACCCTATGATGCATGGGAGGTATAGACAGTTCCCACAGTTAAAAAAAATCAACCCCAAATGTAAATTGAACAGTGTAAATGTTCCTGAATTTACAATGCGGTTACATCCTGATAAACCCATCATAAATTTAAAATATTGTAAATTGAAAATGCATTTAATACATCTAACCTAGTGAACATTGTCGTTTATCCTAGCCTACCACAAACATGCTCAAAACATTTACATTAGCCTATATTTGGGAAAAATCTCAGAACATTAAGACTATTTCATAATTAAGTATTGAATAACTCATGTAATTTACTGACTATTGCACTGAAAGTGTAAAAAATAATGGCTGCGTGGGAACTCAAAGTACAGTTTCAGGTGCCGTTGTAAAGTCAAACATCATGGTAAGAGGAACCGTAGTGTCCAGGTGTGGTGGCTCACACCTGTCATCCCAGCACTTTGGGGGACAGAGGCGGGCAGATCACTGGAGGCCAGGAGTTTGAGACTAGCCTGGCCAACATGGTGAAACCCCGTCTCTACTAAAAATACAAAAAGTAGCCAGACTCAGTGGTGCATGCCTGTAATCCCAACTTCTCGGGAGGCTGAAGCAAGAGAATCACTTAAACCCGGGAGGCAGAGGTTGCAGTGAGCCACGCCACTGCACTCCAGCCTGGGAAACAAAGTGGGACCCCTTCTCAAAAAAAAAAAATGCCATACCATCATAAGTTGGGGGTGATCTGTAGTAATAAGATTGAGAGATCTTGCTTTAGGATACTATGTGACCATTCCTAATAAAAATTTGGTTTCCAATTTTAATAAAAACTAATCTGTAAGGCTAACCAAAACATAGTTTGGGCTTGACATTAGCCCATCATTCTTGTTTATTCATTTTTTAATCTCGTTTTGTTTACAACAAAGTCATATGGAGAAAGACAAGCTTTTCAATAAAGTATGTATTAATTGAAGAAAGGCCTAGGGATTTGGCTTATACCTACAAAATTGTACACCATTGAAAATTGAAACTTACCAAGGACAAAAGTCACTGCATAAATCAATAATCCCCTAGGGTAAAAAAAATGCTCTCTCGGTATGGATATTCTGTTTCACCTTAAGGTTCATAATAGCTTGCCGTGTTTATGATGCCTGAAGAGAAGGAATAGAAAAAAAATCTATTATGTCAAAAGGCATCATAGAGTGTTCTGGCTGATGAACAATTCTGAGACTAAAATAGTTGCAGGGGTCTATTTTGAAGGTGGAGGTGGAGGACAGAAGATTACAAAAGCTATGCCATCAGCCATCAAATTCTAAGTTAGTTAGACTTCATGCTGCTTTCTTCAAAATATCTTCCTGTTCGTCTTAATGTCCCATTATTAATCTCAGCTTGCCAGGAGAATTTAATATTTCCCCTGCTTATTTTACCCTCACTGTTAGTCGCAAGAAAGCACATTGCCTATCATATTAATTTTGATAAGAGTACACATTTAAATACTGTATCAGGGTTTAAGTATATTTATATACACACTGCACACATATGTATGCAGGCATATAGGCATATCCTGATTCTATGTGATTAGTAACATCATTCTTCTCTGTTAATAATTTGGAAGAAGTTCGAAAATCTATTACATACTCTGATTTTGGCTCTCTAGGCAGTTTAGAAAACTTAATTATGATCTAAATACAACCTGCTAAATGGTTGTTTAAGGAACGTACTTTATTCGTCTGGGTTGCTATAGATTTTTCAAGTCCGTTTTTATGTTAAATTAGGACATCAGCACCGCCTAAAACATTTTTACTGAGGTGACATTTAATGTTATTATCTATGTTTGTATAAGGTCACTAGAACATTCAGTTGTTTGAGCAACATTTATTCATCTTTCGCACATTTCTAAGTGAAGATGGTGCCCAGTATGTCACTCAACATACTTTATACTGGTACCTAGAGGATAAATCCATCTTTAAGCTTAATTGCGAGGTTTACTTGCAGATTAATATTAAGCAACACTTCCTCAGGTTATAAAATGTTACTTTTTCATTTTCAACTTCAATAAACACGTATGTGATTGTGAAATACATATGTAAGGGTTTACAAAGGAAGGAAGGGAAGCAAGGAGGCAAGGGCCTTTTAAAGAAGAATTAAGAGAACATGACTTGTTACTAAAATAGCTCTAATTACTCGATATTTAAGACAACCCTGAAAGCTAGTTTATTTTCTAGATAAGGAAGGATGGTAGAAAAACCTAGAAAAATTGGATCTTAGAGCTGTAAAGAAAATGGCAAAAAATGTTAGTCAGAAAATATTAATCTCCAGATTACAAGTTGATGAGGATTCAATGACAGTTATGGTTAGCCCACTCTCTATGAAAGACACTTCACTGGTTAAGGGAAAATTGAAACTCAGTAGAAACTTCTCTAATCCTGACCACAAAGGTGTCAGGAGTGCTCATTAATATAATTTCAAGGCGCCTGAGTAAATTCTGAGCCCATTTTGGAGAAAAATCTTAATATACATAAAATATACATTTAATATACATAAAAATAATTTTACTCTTTCTTCTGTTTTATATTCTTACATCTTTTTTTTTTAATTTTTTATTGCATTTTAGGTTTGGGGGTACATGTGCAGAACATGCAAGACAGTTGCATAGGTACGCACATGGCAGTGTGTTTTGCTTCCTTTCTCCCCTTCACCCACATTTGGCATTTCTCCCCAGGCTATCCCTCCCCACCTCCCCCTCCCACTGGCCCTCCCCATTTCCCCCCAATAGACCCCAGTGTTTAGTACTCTTCTCTCTGTGTCCATGTGTTCTCATTTTTCATCACCCACCTATGAGTGAGAATATGCGGTGTTTCGTTTTCTGTTCTTGTGTCAGTTTGCTGAGGATGATGTTCTCCAGATTCATCCATGTCTCTCCCATTTCTTACATCTTTTTATAATCAGTCTATTATTTATTAAGCATTATATAGAAATTCACTTTGGAATTATAAATACGTGATTAGGTTTTGCACATAAATGGATAATTTCCTATCATTGCTTTAAATTATTTCCTAAAATCAGTTTCATCTAAATTATTCAATATCCATGTTTTAGTCACAGCCAAGTTCTGTCACTATGACCTGGTAGCATTCTAAGTTGAATTTTAATAGTCAGTCCTGGTTACATTTCTTAAAATATAAACTACTCGAAGCTCTAAAGCAGGGATTGAAAATGGGCAATAATAGGACCCTGTAACACAAGATGAACTCTTTTTATTTCTTTAACCACTTTGAATTTACCAAAGTCAGTACCTAACTGAGATAACCATCTTACCACAGATACCTGTTCACATCTACGCCTTTGTTCCCTCAAGTTTTCCTGGGTTAATTTTAATTGTTGTACTTAAGTATACAAACTGTCACATGTACAAAATAAATACTATGTTTGATGTTTTCAAGGAAACAACTGTACTCAGATTAACATCAATAAGTATGAACAATTCAAGAATAATTATATTCCCATTCATATTAATACAAATTACTCACCCAGATTAATATGTCCCACAGGCTCTGGATTCAAAAGAAATTGGTTACACTTAAAGTTATACCCTGAAAGTATATGAATGTCAACAATTGAAATTATGACCCAAAGCAATAAAATTGTAATTCTCTGGGCTCCTAATACTCACTTCCACAGAATACATCATAACTAGGTTAAACTAGATAAAGGTGAAAAGATTAGTGAGAAATTCATAGACTGGTTAAATTATTTGCAGAACAATAAAGTTTAAAATTTATTCACAAGTTTATACATATTTACATGTAGTAGAATCTCACAAACTCAGCTACATGGAAAGGGAAGATCTACTTCAGTCAGCAAAAATATATACATTATAAAAATTTTTAAGTGAATGCAGTCAAGTATATATTGTAACTACAACCAGAAAAACAACAAGCTTTTAGAAACCCCAAAAGACTTATTTTAATGACTACAGAAAAAAGATTTGCAATGAGCATATTCATTATTTTTATGTAAATTGATGAGTCTAACAGCTGCTTAAGGGGGTTACAAAAACAATTTGTTCTGTTAAGGAGTTTAAACATTCTCCTAAAATCTTGTTTACCTGTTTAATTTGCTGAACAATGTCATTCCTCAATCAGAGGACCAGGGAAGAAGATTCAGACTGTCTCTGTTGTTAATTTTCTTCTTGTGAGATCCTTATAATAAAGGACAGCAAGAGGCTACAGTTCAATGTTAATATTTTGGTAACTTTCTTTAATTAAGTGCTACGGCATTTTTTGTTTCTAGCCAGGAATATATTTTGCAGCAGTAAAGATTATCTTTCTATAGTAGTGACATCTTTTTTAGTGATCAATTTACTAGTAAAGTTCAGAATAAAAAAGGTGTAGAGAATTTTAAAAAAGTAAATTTGTTCTCAAGAATGATTGATAATCAACAGTCTATGACCTTCATTTTGGCACTTGATCAAATCATGTCTTAAACCTGGTGATAGTGGGAGTACTGCACAGTTTGGTATCTGTCCCCTTCTCTAGGATTCCAATTATGAGAACCTTTCATTTTCTTAAGTAAACATAAATGAGAGATTTGAACAGAAGCCAAGTAATTATTCTAGGATCTCCCATTATCTGTTGTATTATTCTCCCTGCAGGAAAACCAAGGCAAACTATCCCTTCAGTCAGCTCCTGACAGCCCTTGAAAATAACTCAGTATTAGTTAGACAGATTAGGGATGGGACCTAGTCCCCACGTCCCCACCTCTCATGTCCCACCAAGCACTTCTACTGCAAGCTGGGGTTTGAGTGTGGCCAGCAGGGACCTCAGCCAGGCCATCCAGACCACGCACCCTCTTGCTCAAAGCACCATACCCACTGGTTGCAGGACCTTGAGGAAGCTAAAATAAGTACCCCCCACCAAAAATCTTACTCAAAGGAGTTAACCCTGTCTCTTGCATGTGCACAAGACCAGGAAAATAACCAATCCTTAACCCTAGGTTCATTATGATACTAACAATTAAACCCAAGGGTGAAAATTTACATATTTATTTTTTGAAAATTTTTTCATAGTTTATTGGGATACAGGTGGTGTTTGGCTACATGACTAAGTTCTTTAGTGGTGATTTGTGAAATTTTGGTGCCCCCATCACACAAGCAGCATACACTGCACCCTATTTCTAGTCTTTTATTTCTTGCCCCCTTCCACCCTTTCCCCCAAGTCCTCAAAGTCCATTGTGTCATTCGCATGCCTTTGCGTCCTCATAAGTTAGCTCCCACATATCAGCAAAAACATATGATGTTTGGTTTTCCATTCCTGAGTTACTTCACTTAGAATCATAATCTCCAATCTCATCCAGGTCGCTGCAAATGCCATTAATTCATTCCTTTTTACGGCTGAGTAGTATTTCATTGTATATATACATACCATGGTTTCTTTATCCACCCATTGACTGATGGGCATCTGGGTTGGTTCCATAATTTTTAAATCGTGAATTGTGCTGCTATAAACATGCATATGCAAGTATCTTTTTCATATAATGACTTCCTTTCCTCTGGGTTGATACCCAGTAGAGGGACTGCTGGATCAAGTTGTAGATCTACTTAAGTTCTTTAAGGAATCTCCACACTATTTCCCATAGTGGCTATACTAGTTTACATTCCAACCAGCAGTGTAGAAGAATTCCCTGATCACCGCATCCACACCAGCGTCTACTGCTCTTTAACTTTTTGATTACGGCCTTTCTTGCAGGAGTAAGAATGTAGGTAATGTCATATTGTGGTTTTCATTTGCATCTCCATGATCGTTTGTGATATTGAGTAATTTTTTCTTTTGTTTGTTGGCTGTTTGTAAATTCCCAGTTGAGTCCCAGTTTTATTCCACTGTGGTCTGAGAGAGTGTTTGATATAATTCCGATTTTTCAAATATTTTGAGGCTCATTGTGGCCTATTATATGCTCTTTCTTGGAGAAAGTTCCATGCAGTGTTGAATAGACTGTGTATTCTGTGATTTTCAGATGAAATATTCTGTATATATCTGTTAAGTCCATTTGTTCTAAGGCATAGTTTAAATCCATTGTTTCTTTGTTGACTTTCTGTCTTGATGACCTGTCTAGTGCAGTTGGTGGAATATTGAAGTCTCCCACTATTATTGTGTTGCTATCCATCTCATTTCTTAGGTCTACTAGTAAGTGAGTCCTCTCGGGATTTCTGGTTTGTTCTTTCAGTCATTCTGGAGCTAAAATTTATGATGTGAGCCTTTACAAACTACCCTGTCTACAGTCAGAGCTGAAATGTAGTCCCACCTCCCATCTGCCATGATGATCCAGGGGTAGAAATTTAATATGCTAATGGAACATGTGATGCATGATGACACATGTTATTAAAATGCATACGTGCCAAAATTTCCCCCTCCACCTGCCTAAACATCACTCCTTTTCCACCATAATGCTTTTAAAACTTCCTTTTCACTTTCCTATGTGAGGTCAGCCAGAGAATTCTCTACCTCTCTTTTCTCGCTCTCTCTCTCTCTCTCTCTCTCTCTCTCATGCTGCTTCCCTTATCCTGGGGCATAAACTCCAATAAAGCCTTGTCTAGGAAAACTCTTTGGGTCTTGTGTCATCAGCACACAGATTAATATTCTTTAACTTCAACTTTACATTGATTACCTTCCCTTCTACTATTGCTTGATCTAGACTAGGGCTTCTCAAACTTTACTGAGCATATGAATCATTTGAAAGGTCTTGTTAAAATGCAGATTTTGAATTATGAAGTCTTAAGTAGGTTCTGAGATTCTGCATTGCTAATAAGGTCCCAGATGATGCTGCTGATTGATGGACCAAACATAAGTAACAAAAGGGCTGGAACTTAATCTCAAGTCCCTGGTTTTATCACTGGTATAGTCATGATCTGATCATGATCATAATAATAATAATGGCAGATAAAAAATGTATTATATAAAAATGTATCACAGTATGTTGTTATTTTCTGCACTAATGTGAAAACTGAGATGCTCGGTTTTGATGAAATCTCTGTGAGACCAACAGAGTACTTAAGATAAGAATTCAAACATCTCACACTGTTTTAAGCTGTTTCAGAAAGAAGAAAGTATGAAGCTAAAGAGGGGAGAAAGAGAGGAAGAAAGGGAGGGAGGGAGAAAAGGAGGAAGGAAGAATAAAAGGAAAGAAGAAAGGAAGGTGTATTAGCCCACTCTTACACTGCTATAAAGAACTGCTGGAGACTGGATAATTTATAAAGAAAAGAGATTTAATCAACTCACAGTTCTGCATAGCTGCAGAGGCCTCAGGAACTTACAATGAAGGTAGAAGGCAAAGGGAAAGCAAGGTACCTTCTTCACATGGCAGCAAGAAGAATGAATGAATGCAGGAGGAACTGCCAAACACATAAAACCATAAGCTATCTTAAGAACCCACTATCACGAGAACAGCAGGGGGGAAATCATTTCCGTGATTCAATTACCTCCACCTGGTCTCTCCCTTGACACGTGGGGATTATGAGGATTACAGGGATTACAGTTCAAGATGAGATTTTGGGTGGGGTCACAGCCAAACCATATTAGAAGGAAAAAAAGACAAATAAATTAGAGGTTGCAGAGCCATTTCCCAGAAAATACTGCTGGTATTGGGACAATGCTCTTCCAGCATATGTACAATCTGTTCTTTCATTCAGTAAATACTTACTGAGCATATTTTATGCAAAGGGCATTAAGTTCTAAAGATACCAAAATGTGCATGACAGATAGGATTTTTGCCATCCCAAAGCATAGAGTAGAGCAATTCACACCATCCTTCTGTGTATGATGAAACCACTTCAAATATATTTTTTAAATATTTGAGTTCTCCTAGGGGTTTTAATTTTTATTATCCCTTTCTTCTACAAGAAGAAGTTGTTCTACAGATCCTTACAGCAGTCTAGCAAATATTGAATAGTGTATCTGCACTCATGCATTATTATTAAACCTGTCCCGTCTCGAGCAAATAGCAAAAAACAGGCTGTGAGCACTTCAAGTTGGTAAAACAGGGTTAGAATAGCAAAATTGAAAACAGGAAATGGGCTAATATTACATATATAGGAGAACTTAACAACAAAAGTAAAGGCTGTTTTTAGCACTTTTTTTAACTTCCATAAAAACCCCTCGAGCAAGTACAGTTATTAAAACCACTTTTCAAGTAATACAAAATGAGGCTAGAAAGGATAAACCGTTTTCCCAAGATAATAAAATTAACAAAAGCCACGACTGAGGTCAGTCAAACCCAAGTGTGGGCTAATCCAAGGACAAAGCTCTCGAAGGCGATGATATGCTGGCCTCTCAGAACCTACCATATGATGAGAGGAAATGCAGCACATGGGCTAAAGCCACCTATAAGTTAATTAAAAAAATATGTCAGGTACAAGTATGATTGAGAATAAAGCAGAGACTAAAAGCTAATCCCACATTGTAGATGACAGAAGCTGAGGAGGGAAGGTGACAAGCAGGCCAAAGGTCAAGACAAATTTTCATAGGTAACATTTTCTGAGAGTTTCTTGAGAAGATCTGCAGTATTAACCCTAAGTATGCATTTCAAACCATCTCCGAGGCTGAGCACTCCCACCCCAGCATCAGCTACACCCATAACCTCTTTACCACTTATGATGCTTCATCTCATGGTATTGCCACTAAGCTTAGTCACCAAGTACTGAACACACTGAGGTAGCCACCACCTTTATCACAACAGCATCTCCAAATATTAAATAATATTAAATACCATGAGGCACAAATGGAATTTTCTATTGTGGTGAAAAATGAGGAGTCCCCTGACAAATCCCACTTATAGATCTCTATTAATCATAATCTATAAGAATAATTTGCTTGGGAAAATTTCTTACACTTAGACTTATATCATATTATTTGTAGGCTTGAGGATTCTTGCATGTGCTTTGGAAAATGTAATTCTCCATAAACCTAGAAGGGAAATACATCCTTGAAGCATCCAGGCCACTTGCTAGGCTAGCAATTTTAATGTACAGACACCTCCCTGGTGTCATTTTTAGTGGAGCAAATACTATAAATAACTGGGATCTCAGGCCTTAAATTTTATATGGAAAAGGTGACCATAGTAAAATTTACCAAGAATTTCCAGAAAATGTATAAAGCATCAACTTGTTATTGGTCTGTAAGCATGCATCTCATAGAAAAATCATGCTATCCCAGAAAACATTCTTTACATTATCTTGTTCATATTAGATGCTGCATATCCAGAAACAGTATACAAGAACAATGACAGACAACAAGGTTTTCTGCTTAGAAATTTAACCACCCCCAAGTCTTCTGACTCTGGATCTCTCACCCTTCTTTGCCTTATTCTCTATAAACGAGTTAAGAAATTTGGACTCTATTTTGTAGACATGAGTAGAGCAGAGTATTTTAGGTCTAGATTAAGATAACTAAGCTGATGTTTTATAATAGTCTAAGTTTAGAACTGAAAAGCCTTCTTGAAAGGAAGAAGGAAATGCAGACAAGATTGGGAGCTGTTTCAAAGATGTAACATTTGTGTTTACTTTTAGTCAAGATTTTCCCATTACTCTGTCCTCAGCCCAGTCCTTTACCTATTCTTGTGAACACTCCCTTTTTCTCAGTTTCATCCTGCTTCTAACTAGCCTCAGATGAGGCTGTCAGAGTCCTTGCAGCTACTAAGGACTGTTTCTGTTTCTACTTTTGCCTGGCTTTAGGAAAAAGAGCAACCATATGTTATATTGTTTGTCTTTAGACAGAGTCTCACCCTGTCACCCAGGCTGAAATGCATTGGCACAATTATAGCTCACTATAACCTCAAACTCCTGGGCTCAAGCAATCCTCCCACTTCAGCCACCTGAGTAGCTAGGTATATAGACATATGCCACCACATCCAGTTAATTTTTTTAATTTTTTTGTAGAGATGGGGTCTCACTATGTTGCCCAGCCTTATCTGGAACTCCTGGTCTCAAGCAATCCTTTCATGTTGGACTCACAAACTGCTGGGATTACAAGGGTGAGCCACTGTTCCCAGCCCAACCATATGGTTATAAGCTATCACAGTTATTACTTCTACATAACAAACTACTCCAAATTTATTCAATCTCATGACTCTGAATCAGGAATATGAGCAGATCTTGGTTAAACTATTCTGCTTCTTGTGGTATTGACTAGGGGCACCAGGAGGCAGATATGCTGGCCTGGAGAATCCAAGGTGGCTTCACACATATATCTGGTATACCAGCAGAGATGGCTGAAAGGCTGAGCTCAGCTAGAGCTATTCACAGGAGTTACTAATATTGCCTTTCCAACATGGGAGCCTCCATGTAGTCAGACGTCCACCATGGCAATTGCTTTCCCCAGAGCAAGCGTCCCAAGAGAACTCAGCAGAAGCTTCTTTGGCCAATGGACCTTTTCTGATGTAGGTTTTAGAGTCACAGAGTATAACTATACTCTGTTGGTTACAAGTTGAGTCATAGACCAGCCTAGATTCAAGGGGAGAGAATTTTTTTAAAATTTTTTTTAATTAGCTGGGCATGGTGGCACATGCCTATAATCCTAGCTACTTGGGAGGCTGAGGCAGGAAAATTGCTTGAACCTGGGAGGCGGAGGCTGCAGTGAGTAGAGATTGTGCTGTTGTGCTCCAGCCTGGGCAACAGAGCAAGATTCTGTTTAAAAAAAAAAAAAACTGGGCTCAAGCAATCCTCAAGCAATATTCTGCAATATAGATATTGCAATACATATATATATTATATATTTTTAAAATTTGTGGGCACATAGTAGGTGTATACATTTATGGGGCACACAAGATGTTTTGATACAGGCATGCAATCTGAAATAAGCATATTATGGAGAATGGGTTATCCATCCTCTTAAGCATTTATCCTTTGAATTACAAACAACCTGATTACACTCTTTATTTAAAAATGTACAGTCAAGTTCTTATTGACTATAGTCACCCTGTTGTGGCCATGAAATACTTGGTCTTATTCATTCTTTCTATTTTTTGTACCCATTAACCATCCCCACCTCCTCTCCAACAGCTCGCAACCCTTCCCAGCCTCTGATTACCATCCTTCTACTGTCTGTGTCCATGAATTCAATTGATTTGATTTTCAGATCCCGGTATAAGTTAGAACATGTGACATTTATCCTTCTGTGTCTGGCTTATTTCACTCATAATAACGATCTCCTTATGTTGTTGCAAATGACTGGATCTCACTCCTTTGATGGCTGAACAGTACTCCATTGTGCATATGCACCACATTTTCTTTATCCATTTATCTGTTGATGGACATTTACCTTGCTTCCGAATCTCAGGTATTGTAAACAGTGCTGCAACAAACATAGGAGTGAAGTTGTCTCTTTGATATTCTGATTTCCTTTCTTTTGGGTATATATCCAGCAGTGGGAGTTCTGGGTCATAAGGTAGCTAAATCTGTAATTTTCCAAGGTCCCTCCAAACTGTTCTCCCTAGTGGCTGGACTAACTTACATCCCCACCAACAGTGTACAAGGGTTCCCTTTCCTCCACATCCTCATCAGCATTTGTTATTGCCTGTCTTTTGGATGTAAGCCATTTCAACTGGGGTGAGGGGAAGGGAATTTAGATACCATGTCCGATTGGAGACTGGCAAAATCACTGAGTGGAAGAGCTTGAGAAATGGTGGATAATGTTGGATTCATCTTTAGAAAATACTCTCTGCCACAAAGTAAAGAATTGAAGTTGGACAGACTAGAGTTTAAATCCTCTTTTCCTTCCTAATTGTGCAACTCTTGTAATGTTACATAATCTCACAGGATTTATTGCTTGTCCTATGAAATAGAATTTAAAAATTGCTACCTCTCATGATCAGATAACATTATATGAGAAGATTTACATAAGCCAGCCTAACTCTAGTAAATGCCCAACATGTATAAGTATTTCTCCTCACTCTAGAACCAGTAATAATGCAAACGAGGGGCCTATAGGACACTCTTCATTGCTTTCTATGTCCACTGCCTCCTAGTAGCTAGCTTGTAACTCTTTCTATCAATGTTTCGATCCAGTCTTGTTTTTCTCACATCTTTTTCAGCACCTCATCACTGAGGATACTTACAAATATGTTATTCACTATAGTTCAGCCCCCACGAACATGTCCATTTCATCAGAAAATTGTCAATAATCATGAGGAAAATAACATTTAACAGCATACGTACAGAATGAGAAATATGTTTTTCCCATCACAGAGAGCAGAACTTCAGACCAGCCTCTGTTTAACTCATGAATTCTAAATCTGTAGGTGTTTACAGAAGTATACCTAATAATGTTTGTTTTCCAAAATGTGATTAAAAAATTTTTTTTTCACTTTTAGTACTGAATGCAATAACCAAATTATAGTATAGATTGTTGAGGAAAATTTCGAATCAAGGCTTAAAAAGCATTGGCCTAAGTAAAATTGTTAGGGTAGATCTATAAATCTTTGATAAGAGCAGCACCATGTTCATTTATTTATGTTGTATACTGGCATAGTGCTTCTTTTCTTCCTGCTTCTCTTTCTTCTTTCTCTACTTGACTTTTCTTGCTTCTAACAATGTGCCTTATTGCCAGTGATGTATTTATATTCAGTCCTTCTCTGGAACACATACAATTGTGATGAAATACAAAATCCAGGCCAGCCCAACATGAAGTAACTCTAGACCGGTTTTTCTTTTATTTCAATAGATGAAACAAGGCACAGTGGTGGAAGTAGGTTTCCTGCAGCTTGGCTCTCCAAACATGTTACAACATAGTGGGAAACCTGAGTGAAATGATGCAGATCAATATAGCTGTCTTAGGAGAATGTTGCGATGCTTTCTTGCTGTTACCCGTGAACAACAAGCTTAAATCCATTGATAATTATTTTTGTTGGAGGCATGAAGCTTCACTCAGTTACTTTGAAGAAACCAGAGAAAACTGAAAAGGACAGTGGCCTTAGACATTGTATAGCCCTTTCTTCACAAAACAGTGTGGGGTCTAAACAGCAATCAGATCAAAAGATAACTTCACAACCAGGGGTCTCCAGCCCAGAAATAATCAACAGAATCGAGAACATCACATAACAGGACCTTCTGGGGCATGTGTCATATAAACATATACTGTTTCTTCCATCTTTTTAGGTTTTCTTCCTAAGAAAGACAAAGATAACCTGACTCCTTTCAATGGGTTGTTTGTATTTCTTCCCATTAAAGAGCGCTGGTAGTACTGTTTGAGCAGACGTGCTGTGGCCTCAGACAGACCAAGATTAATTGGAAACTAATTTACCATGGAAATCTTAATGATATTTGAAATCACAGATGAGTGCTTTAGGGAAATAACAAGAGAGATATTTAGAGCGGGCAAGCAAGCACATCAATAGTGATGATCTTTTTTCTTTCCCTCATGAATGCAATTAACCCCCAGTAACTCACTTGTCTTAGTCCATTCAAGCTGCTGTAAGAAAATACCGTAGATTGGTATTTTGGTAGATTTGGTAATTTATAAACAACAGAAATTTATTTCTTACAGTTCCAGAGGCTGGAACGTCCAAGATTAAGGTACTAATAGATTTGGTGTCTGGTGAGGGCTCCTCTTCTCACTCTAACTTCACATGGCAGAAGGGGCAAGAAGTCTCTCACAGGCCTCTTTCATAAGAGCACTAATCCTGCTCATGAGTGCTCTGCCCTCATTACCTAATCATCTCCCAAATGCTACACTCCCTAATGCCACTATGTTGCAGATTAGGAGTCCAACATATGAATGTTGCAGGTGGGGAATAAAAATTCAGACCACAGCCTCAGTCTATCAGGAAAGGTTTCTGTGCCTGTATTAGTTCGTTTTCACACCACTGATAAAGACATACCTAAGACTGGGCAATTTACAAAAGAAAGAGGTTTAATGGACTTATAGGTCCACATGTCAAGGGAGGCCTCACAATCATGGTGGAAGGCAAAGAGGAGGAAGTCACATCTTACATGGATGTCAGCAGGCAAAGAGAGAGAACTTGTGCAGGGAAACTTCTCTTAATAAAACAATCACATCTTGTGAGATTTATTCACTATTACAAGAACAGCAAAAGAAAGACTTGTCCCCATGATTCAATTACCTCCCACAGGGTCCCTCCCACAACATGCAGGAATTCAATATGAGATTTGGGTGGGGACACAGCCAAATCATTTTAGTGACCAAATTTCTTTCAAAATGATTGATATGTTCTTTTTTACAACTTTATTAAGGTATATTTGACAAATGAAAATTGCATATATTTAAGTGTACAACTTGATGCTTTCATATATGTATACTGTGAAATGAGTACCCATTCAAGCTAATTAACATATCCAATATCTCACAAAATTTACCTTTTCTTCACGTTTGTGTGTGTGTTTGTGTAAAACACTTAATGTCTACCTTCTCAGCAAATTTCAAGTGTCAAATTGTTTATCTTGCAAAGCTGGAACTTCATACCCTTTGACCAAAATTACCCCATTTTTCCTTCCTTCCAGGTCTTGATAACTACCACTCTACTCTCTGAGTCTATGAGTTTGAATATTTCCTATTCTGAATACATGTGAGATCATGCAATATTCACCTTTCTGTGTCTGACTTATTTTAATTAGTATAATGTCCTCCAGATTCATCTATTTTGACAAAAGTTACAATATTTCCTTTTGTAAGGCTGAATAATGTTCCATTGTTTGTATATGCGTGTATATATGTGTGTATGTATATGCATATATACCATGTTCTGTTTCATTAGTCTATGTTTTTGTTTGTTTTTGCCACTACCATACTGATTCCCTTAACTTTGTAACATATTTTAAAATCAGGACATCTATGCCTCCACTCTTGTTCTTCTTGCTCAAAACTGTTTTGGCTATTCAGGGTCTTTTGTGGTTCCATATAAATTTTAGAATTACTTCTCCATTTCTGAAAAGAAAACCACTTTTTTTTTTAATAGAGATTACACTGAATCTGCATATCACTTTGGGTAAAGTGATGGTTAATATTACATGTCAAGTTGATTGAATTGAAGGATACAAAGTTTTGTTCCTGGGTGTGTCTGTGAGGGTGTTGCCAAAGGAGATTAACATTTGACTCTGTTAATCTCCTTGGACTAGGAAAGGAGTGGGTGGGCACTCACTTTCAATCTGGGTGGGCACAACCTAATCAGCTACCGTGAGTCCAGAATAAAAACAGGCAGAAGAAGATGGAAAGACTAGACTGGTTTAGTCTTCTGGCCTACATCTTTCTCCCATGCTGGATGCTTCCTGCTCTCAAAAATCAGACTCCAAGTTCTTCCCCTTTGGGACTTGGCTTCTCAGCTTGCAGATGGCCTATTGTGGGACCTCACCTTGTGATCATGTGAGTCAATGCTCCTTAAAAACTACCCTTTATATATACATCTATCTTATTAGTTGTACCTTCTAGAGACCCTGACTAATACAGGTAGTATGGACATTATAACAATATCCACTCTAATCCATAAACACTGAAAGTCTTTTCATTTATCTGTGTCTTCTTTAATTTCCTTTATCAATGTTTTGCAATTTTTAGTATACAAGTCTTTTAGTTTTCTGGTTGAGCTTATTTCTAAGTATTTTATTATTTTTATGTTATTACATATGAAACTGTTTTCTTAATATTTTGCAGACAGCTCACTGTTAGTGTATAAAAATGCAACTAATATTTCAATGTTGATTTTTTTCTGTCCTGCAATATTACTGCATTTATTTATTAGTTCTAACAGGCTTTTCCTGTTGTTATTGAGTCTTTAGGGTTTTCTATATATATAGGATTATGTCATCTGCAAATGGATTATTTTACTTCTTCCTTGAAAATTTAGATGTCTTACATTTTATTTTATTTTCTCTTCGGTCCCATTGTTCTGGCTAGGACCTTCAGTACTAAGCTGAATAGAAATGGCAGTAACAGTGAATATTCTTGCTTTGTACTGGATTGTACAAGAAAAATCTTTCAGTTTTTTTTATATCACTGATTATGATGTCAGTTGTGGGCTTTTCATATATGATCTGTACTGAATTGAAGCAAGTTATTTCTATACCTATTTTGTTGAGAAGTGTTTAATCATGAATCAGTGTTAAATTCTGTCAAATGCTTCTTCTGTATCTATTGAGATGAAGAGGTGATTTTCATCTTTTAATCTGCTAATGTGTTATATCACACTCACTGACTTGCATATGTTGAAAAGCCTAGTGATAAATCCCACTTGGTCATAGTGTATGTTCCTTTTTAAAAATATTTATTTATTTATAGACAGAGTCTTGCTCTGTCATGCAGGCTGGAGTGCAATGGCATGGTCTCAGCTCATTGCAACTTTCACCTCATGAGTTCAAGTGATTCTCCTGCCTCAGCCTACCTAATAGCAGGGACTACAGGCATGTGCCACCACACATGGCTTATTTTTGTATTGTTATTAGAGATGGGGTTTCGCCATGTTGGTCAGACTGGTCTTGAACTCCTGACCTTGTGATCCACCCACCTGGGCCTCCCAAAGTGCTAGGATTACCAGTATGAGCCAATGTGCCTGGCCATATGATCCTTTTAATGTGCTGCTGAATTTAGTTTACTGGTACTTTTTGAGAATTTTTGCACCTTATGTTCATTAGGGATATTGACCTGTAGTTTTCTCTTCTTGTGGTATCTTTGTCTGACTTTGGTATCAAGATGATGCTTGCCTCATAAAATGAATTTGGAAGTATTTCATCTTTTTCTATTGTTTGGAAGAGTTTAAGAAAGATTGGTATTAATTATTTGAATGTCTGGTAGAATTTACTTATGAAGCCATATGGTTCTTGGCTTTTCTTTATGGAGAGGTTTTTCATTACTGACTATTGTTACCAGGGTGTCCAGGCTTTCTATACCTTCTCGATTTAGTTGTTTATTTGAGATCTTTCTTCTTTTTCAATGTAGGCATTTATCACCATTATAATTTCTCCTGGCACTGCTTTTGCTGCAGCCATAAGTTTGGTATATTGTGCTTTCATTTTCATTTTTCTTGAGATATTAAAATTTCTTTTTATTTTCTCCTTAACACAATGGTTATTCATTTTGTGTTGTTTAGTTACCATGTATTTGCATATTTTCTAATTTTCCTGTTGATATTTATTTCTAATTTTATTCCATTGCTGTCTGAAAAGATATTTGGTATGATTTCAAACTTCTCAAATTTGTTAAGACTTGTTTTGTGATCCAGCATGTGATCTGATCTAAAGGATGATTCTGTATGCTTGAGGACAATATGTATTTTCTGTTGTTTGGTATAAAGTTCTGTTTTTTTGTAAGATCCATTTGGCCTTTTGTGTTGTTCAAGTTGGCAGTTTATTTATTAATTTTTCTGTCTGAATATTCTATTCACTATTAAAAGTAGAGTATTGAAGTCTCCTATTATTATATTCTTGTCAATTTCTTGCTTCAGATCTGTCAATATTTACTTTATATATTTAGGTGTTCTGATGTTGGGTAAATATACAAATTACAGTTTTTATATCTTCCTATTGAATTGACTTTTTAAAACATTGTGTAATAATCTTCATTGTGAGTTTTTTAAGTTAAACCCTATTTGGTCTAATGTAAGCAGAAACATTTTTGCTTTCTTTTGGTGGCTATTTACATAGAATTTTTTGTTCAATTCCTTTACTTTCAGCTTATGTGTATCCTTAAAGTTAAAATGAGTCTCCTGTAGATAACATATTGCTGGATCTTATTTTTTAATCTATTCAACTACTTTATGTTTTTTGATTGAGGAATTTATTCAATTTATTCTTAAGGTAATTATTGATTGGTGAGGAGTTACTATTGCCATTTTAAACTGTGTTCTGTCCATTTTACAGGTGTTTCATTTCTGTCTTCCTCTCTTGTCTTCTTTGTTATTTGATGATTTTTTTGTAGTGACAGTCTTTGATTCTTTCCTCTTTATTATTTGTATATCTAATATAGATTTTTTTCAGTTACCATGAAGCTTGCATAAAATATCTTGTGGCTCTAACCATCTATATTAAGATGATAACAACTTAATTTTAATCATATAAAAAGCTTTACATTTTTATACTCCGTAACCTATACACACACTTTATGTTCTAAAAGTCAGAGATTACTTCCTTTTATAATGTATATCTATTAACAAATTTGTGTGGTTGTAGTTCTTAATATTTTTGCCTTTAATTATGACTTTTATGTTAAAAGAAATGTATGCTGAAGTGGCTGGCAAGATGGCTGAATAGAAACACCTCTGGTCTGCGGCTCCCTGTGAGATCAATGCAAAAGGTGGGTGATTTCTGCATTTCCAACTGAGGTACTTGGCTTATCTAATTGGGACTGGTTAGAGAGTAGTTGCAGCCCACAGAGGGGAAGCTGAAGCAGGATGGAGCATTGCCTCACCCAGGAAGCACAGGGTGTTGAGGAACTCCCTCCCTTAGCCAAGGGAAGCCGTGAGAGACTGTGCCATGAGGAACAATGATATCTGGCCCAGATACTATGCTTTTCCCACAGACTTCACAACCCACAGACAAGGAGATTCCCTTAGGTACCTACACCACAAGGGCCCTGGGTTCCAAGCACAAAACTGGGTGGCTGTTTGGGCAGGCACCAAGCTAACTGCAGGAGGGCCCCCCAAGTGGCACCCAGAACTCCAGCGAGCCAGAACCATCCACTCCCCTGGAAAGGGGGCTGAAGCCAGGGAGCCAAGTGGTCTAGCTCAGTGTATCCCACCCCCACAGAACCCACCAAGCTAAAATACACTGGCTTGAAATTCTTACTGCCACCACAGAAGTATGAAGTCAACCTGGGATGCTAGAGCTTTGTGGGGAAAGAGTCATCCACCATTACTCAGGTTTAGTAGGCAGTTTTCCCTCACAGTATAAACAAAGCAGCTGGGATGTTCAAAATAGGCAGAGCTCACCACAGCTCAGCAAAGCTGCTGTAGCCAGACTGCCTCTCTAGATTCCTCCTCTCTGGACAGAGAAGTTCTGAAAGAAAAACAGCAGCCCCAGTCAGGGGCTTACAAGTAAAACTCCCATCTTCCTGAGACAGAGCACCAGGGAGCAGGGGTGGCTGTGGGCACAGCTTCAGCAGACCTAAATATTCCTGCCTGCTGGCTCAGAAGAGAACAGCAGATCTCCCAGCATGGTGTTTGATCTCTGCTAAGAGACAGACTGCCTCCTCAAGTGGGTCCCTAACACCTGTGCCTCCTGACTGGGAGACAATTCCTAGCAGCGGTCAACAGACACCTCATAGAGGATAGATCCAGCTGGCATCTGGTGGGTGCCCCTCTGAAACAAAACTTCCAGAGGAGGGAACAGGCAGCAATCTATGCTGGTGATACCCAGGCAAACAGAGTTTGGAGTGCACCTCCAGCAAACTTCAGCAGACCTGCAGGAGAGGAGTCTGACTTTTAGAAGGAAAACTACCAACAACAACAAAAAGGAATAACATCAACATCAACAAAAAAAAGTTCACACAAAAATCCCATCCAAAGGTCAACAAAATCAAAGACTGAAGGTAGATAAATCTATAAAGATGAGGAAAACCAGTGCAAAAAGGCTCAAAATTACAAAAACCAGAATGCCTCTTCTCCTCCAAATGATCACAACTCCTGACCAGCAAGGGGACAAAACTGGATAGAGAATGAGTTTGATGAATTGACAGAAGTAGACTTCAGAAGGTGGGTAATAACAAACTCCTCCAAGCAAAAGGAGCATGGTCAGACTCAATGCAAGAAAGCTAAGAAACTGGAAAAAAAGGTTAGGGAAATTGCTCACTAGAATAACCAGTTTAGAAAAGAACATAATAAATAACCCAATGAAACTGAAAAACACAACATGAGAACTTTGCTAAGCATACACAAGTATCAACAGCCAAATCAATCAAGTGGAAGAAAGGATATCGGAGAATGAAAATCAACTTAATGAAATAAAGCATGAAGACAATATTAGAGGGAAAAAAGAATGAAAAGGAATGAACAAAGCCTCCAAGAAATATGGGACTATGTGAAAAGACCAAACCTATGTTTGATTGGTATACATGAAAGTGATTGGGAGAATGGAACCAAGTTGAAAAACCTTCTTCAGGATATTAACCAGGATAACTTACCCAACCTAACAAGACAGGCCAACATTCAAATCCAGGAAATACAGAGAACAACACAAAGATACTCCTTGAGAAGAGCAACCCTAAGACACATAATTTTCAGACTCACCAAAATTGAAATGAAGAAAAAAATGTTAAAGGCAGCCAGAGAGAAAGGTCAGATTACCCACAAAGGGAAGCTCATCAGACTAACAGGAGAAATAAAATCTTCTATAGACAAGCAAATGCTGAGCGATTTTGTCACCACCAGGCCTGCCTTACAAGAGCTCCTGAAGGAAGCACAAAATATGGAAAGGAAAAACCAGTACAAGCTACTGAAAAAACATACCAAATTGTAAAGACCATTAACACCATGAAGAAACTGCATCAACTAACATGCAAAATAACCAGCTAGCATTATTATGACAGGATAAAATTCACACATAACAATATTAACCTTAAATGTAAATGGACTAAATGCCCCAACTAAAAGACACAGACTGGCAAATTGGATAAAGAGTCAAGACCCATTGGTATGCTGTATTCAGGAGACGACCCATCTCACATGTAAAGACACACATAGGCTGAAAATAAAGGGATGGAGGAATATTTGTCAAGCAAATGGAAAGCGAATAAAAAGCAGGGGATGCAATCCTAGTCTCTGATAAAACAGACTTTAAACCAACAAAGATTAAAAGAGAAGACAGAAAGGGCATTACATAATGGTAAAGGAATCAATGCAACTAAAAGAGCTAACTATCTATGCACCCAATACAGGAGCTAACTAGCTAACTATATATGCACCCAATATATAGCTAACTAGCTAACTATATATGCACCCAATACAGGAGCACTGAGATTCATAATGCAAGCTTTCAGAGACCTACAAAGAGACTTCGACTCCAATACAATAATAGTGGGAGACATTAATACCCCACTGTCAATATAAGATCAATGAGACAAATATTAACAATAATATTCAATACTTGAACTCAGCTCTGGACCAAGTGGAACTAATAAACATCTATAGAACTCTCCACCCCAAATCATCAGAATATACATTCTCAGCATCACATCGCATTTATACTAAAACCGACCAAATAATTGGAAGTAAAACACTCCTCAGCAAATGTAAAAGAACAGAAATCAAAACAGTCTCTCAGACCACAGTGCAATCAAATTAGAACTCAGGATTAAGAAACCCGCTTAAAACCAGCTGGACATGGTGGCTCACACTTGTAATCCCAGAACTTTGGTAGGCTGAGGTGGGTGGATCATGAGATCAAGAGATCAAGATCATCTTGGCCAACATTGTGAATCCCCATTTCTTCTAAAAATAACAAAAATTGGCTGGGTATGGTGATGCATGCCTATATTCCCAGCTACTTGGGAGGCTGAGGCGGGAGAATCACTTGAATCTGGGAAGCAGAATTTGCAGTGAGCCAAGATCATGCCACTGCACTCCAGCCTGGCAGCAGAACGAGACTCCAACTCAAAGAAAAAGAAAGAAAACTAACTGAACAACCTGTTCATGAATGACTACTGGGTAAATAAGGCAGAATAAAATAGGTTCTTTGAAACCAGTGAGAAACAGCTAAAGCAATGCTTAGAGGAAAGTTTATAGCAATAAATTCCCATAGGGGAAAGCAGAAAAGATCTAAATTTGACAACCTACCATCACAATGAAAAGAACTAGAGACACAAGAGCAAACAAATTCAAAAGCTAGCAGAGGACAAGTAATAATTAAGATCCAAGCAGAACTGAAGAAGATAGAGACACAAAAAAACTTCAAAAAAATCAATGAATCTAGGAGCTGATGTTTTGAAAAGATTAACAAACTAGAAAAATGACTAGCCAGACTAATAAAGAAGAAAAGAGAAAGAATCAAATAGATACAATAAAAATTATAAGGGTGATATCACCACTGATCCTGAAGAAATACAAACTACCATCAGAGAATAGTATAAACACCTTTATGTAAATAAACTAGCAAATTAGAAAAAACTGATACAATTCTGAACACATATACCCTCCCAAGACTAAACCAGAAAAAAGTTGAATTCCTGAATAGACCAATAAGAAGTTGTGAAATTTAGGCAATAGCCTACCAACCAAAAAAAAAGCCCAGGACCAGATGGGTTCATAGCCAAATTCTATGAGAGGTACAAAGAGGAGCTGGTACAAATCCTTTTGAAATTATTCAAAAAAATAGAAAAAGAGGGACTCCTCCCTAACTCATTTTTTGAGACCAGCATCCTTCTGATACCAAAACCTGGCAGACAAAAACAATTTCAGACCAATATCCCTAATAAACATCAACGTGAAAATCCTCAATAAAATACTGGCAAACCAATTCCAGCAGCTTATCCACCATGATCAAGTCAGCTTCATCATGGGATGCAAGACTGGTTCAACATAAATAAATCAATTAATGTAATCTATCACATGAACAGAACCAATGACAAAAACTACATGATTATCTCAATAGTTGAAAAGGCCTTCAAAAAACTTCAACAGCCCTTCATGTTAAAATTTCTCAATAAACTAGGTATCAATGGAACATATCTCACAATAATAAGAGCTATCTATGATAAACCTACAGCCAATATTATATGGAATGGGCAAAACCTGGAAGCATTTTCTTTTAAAACTGACACAAGAAAAGGATGTCCTCTCTCACTACTCCTATTCAACATAGTATTCTAAGTTCTGACCAGAGTAAGCAGGCAAGGGAAAGAAATAAAGCGTATTCAAATAGAAAGAGAGGAAGTCAAATTCTCTCTGTTTGCTGATGATATGATTGTATATTTAGAAAACCCCATTATCTCAGTCCAAAATCTCCTTAAGCTGATAAGCAACTTCAGCAAAGTCTCAGGATACAAAATCAATGCACAAAAGTCACAAGCGTCCCTACACACCAATAAGAGACAGAGAGCCAAATCATGAGTGAGCTCCCATTCACAATTGCTAAAAAGAGAATAAAATATCTATGAATACAACTTATAAGGATAAGAGGTCCTCTTCAAGGAGAACTACAAACTACTGCTCAAGGAAGTAAGAGAGGACACAAACAAATGGAAAAACATTTCATGCTAATGGATGGAAAAAATCAATATCACAAAAATGGCCATACTGCCCAAAGTAATTGATAGATTAAATGCTATTCCCATCAAGTTACTCTTGACTTTCTTTGCAGAATTAGGAAATACTACTTTAGATTTCACATGGAACCAAAAAAAGAGACTATATAGCCAAGACAATCCTAAGTAAAAAGAACAAAGCTGGAGGCAGCATGATACCTGACTCCAAACTACACTACAAGGCTACAGTAACCAAAACAGCATGGTACTGGTGCCAAAACAGATATATAGACTCATGGAACAGAACAGATGCCTCAGGAATAATGCCACACATTTACAACCATCTGATATTTCACAAACCTGATAAAAACATGCAATGGGGAAAGGATATCCTATTTAATAAATGGTGTTGGGAAAACAGGCTACCCATATGCAGAAAACTGAAACTGGACCCTTCCTACATCTTATACAAAAATTAACTCAAGATGGATTAAAGACTTAAACATAAGACCTAAAACCATAAAAACTCTAGAAGAAAACCTAGGCAATACCATTCAGCACATGGGTATGAGGAAAGATTTCATAACTAAAACACCAAACACAATGGCAACAAAAGCCAAATTTGACAAATGAAATGGAATTAAACTCCAGAGCTTCTGCACAGCAAAAGAAACTATCATCAGAGTCAACAGGCAACCTATAGAACAGGAGAAAATTTTTGCAATCTATTCTTCTGAGAAAGAGCTAATATCCAAAATCTACAAGGAAAATAAGCAAATTTACAAGAAAAAAAAACCCTATCAGAAAGTGGGCAAGGGAAATGATTGGACACTTCTCAAAAAAGACATTTATGCTGCCAACATATGAAAAAAAGCTCATCATCACTGGTCATTAGAGAAACGCAAATCAAAACCACAATGAGATGTTATCTCATCCAGTTAGAATGGCGATCATTAAAAAATCAGGAGACAGCAGATACTGGAGAGGATGTGCAGAAATCGGAACACTTTTACACTGTTGGTGGGAATGTAAATTAGCTCAGCCATTGTGGAAGACAGTATGGCGATTCCTCAAGGATCTAGAACCAGCAATCCCATTACTGGATATATACCCAATAGAATATAAATCATTTTACTATAAAGACTAATGCACACCTATGTTTATTGCAGCACTATTCACAATAGCAAAGATTTGGAACCAACCCAAATGCCCATGAATGATAGACTGGATAAGAAATATGTGGCACATATACACCATGGAATACTATGCAGACATAAGTACTAAGGGAGGGATAGCATTGGGAGAAATACCTAATGTAGGTGACAGGTTGATGGCTGCAGCAAACCACCATGGCTTGTATATACCTATGTAACAAACCTGCACATTTTGCACATGTATCCTGGAACTTAAAGTATAATAATAAAAAAAATCTAAAAAAAAACACATGATATCAATATATATAAAATGTAAGTAGTAAAAATAGGAGTAATTTTAAAATTATATTTTTTACTTTTACATGTCTTTAAATTTCTCTGAAGTACTAAAAAATAAGAACATAGATACATAAGTAAATTAAAAATGGAGCTTTAGAAAGTATTATTTTATATTTCTAGCTTTTCTACTTTTCTTTATTACAGTTTTCTTTGGAGCAATATTCCATAGATTAAGGCATACCTCTCTAAGTATATTGAGTTTTATAATAAAAGTTAATAAATTATGATATGTTATAGATATGTATATATTAAGAGGTTCAAAAGTAATAGGTGATATAGTTCCATCTTGAAAATTCTGTTAAAGCTCTGTCATTACATTTTAAAACCAATTTAGGACTATATATACCCCCACTTAAACATGTCTTGCTGCATTTTTAAATGCTCATGTTCTTTTCAAAAAAATGTTTATAAATTTGAAATATAAAACATCAAAACAGTAATGTATGCTACACTATCACAGTGTTGCATTATTCTGTAATTGTCAATATTTCACACTTAACAGAACTTATGCTTTTATGTTGTTCTTTAGAATGTTTTCATTTCAATTTGAAATACTTTCTTAAGGATCTCTTGTAAGGCAGGTTTAGTACTGACAAATATTCTCATTTGTCTGGAAGACTTTATCCTTCATTTTTAATGGATAGCTTTTGACGTGGTTTAGCTTTGTACCCACCCAAATCTCATCTTGAATTCCCATATTTGTGGGAGGGACCTGGTGGAAGTTCATTGAATCATGGGGCAAGTCTTCCTTGTGGTGTTCTTATGATCATGAATAAATCCCACAAGATCTGATGATTTTATCAAAGGGAGTTCCCCTGCACAGGCTCTCTTGTCTTGTCTGCCACCATGTGAGATGTGTCTTTCACCTTCTGCATTGTGAGACCTCCACAGCCATGTGGCACTGTAACTCCATTAGACTTCTTTCTTTTGTAAATTGCCCAGTCTTGGGTATGTCTTTATCAGTAACAGGAAAACAGACTAATAGAATTTTGTTAGATGTAGTATTCTTTATTGGAAATTTGGGGTTTTTTTTTTAGTATTTTGAATACATTAACCCACTCTCTTCCTGCCTGCAAGATTATTGCTGAGATTTCTGACAGTAGGTTCCCTTGCATGTGATGGGTCAATTTTCCCTTGCTGCTATCAAAATTGTCTCATTATTTCTAACTTTTGACAACTTAATTATACTGTGTCTTAGTGTAGACCTCTTCAGGTTCCACCTATTTGGGGTTCTTTGGGTTTCTTGAATCTGGATGTCTATTTCCTTCCACAGACTTGGATATTTTCAGTTATTATTGCTGTACATAAGTGCTTTTGTTTGCCCCTTTCTCTTTCTTTTCTCCTTCTGGGGCTTCCATAATGTCCCAACTCCTGTAGGGTGGGGCAGCATTATTAGCTGGGGGCAGTGCATGGCAGCTCCAGCTCCAGGAAGGTGCAGCAAGATGGGGTTTAGGTGGCTCCAACAGCTGGGATCCAATCAGCAGAGACTGCAAGGGTCCCAGGTGGTGAAGGCCATGGGTCCACAGCAGCAGCCATGGCTGCTGGGATTATTAATGGCAAAGACTGCTGGAATTCTCCTGTTCTCCTTTTCCCTCACAGGAGAACTCAAAGCCTAGGGGATTCTTCTTGGTGCTTACCTCTGCCAGCCTGGAGGATGGAGTGACATGGGTAAAATGAACCCCTTTTCCTATGCTCTTCTATGAGTTATGAAACTGAAGCTTGACTTTATCATGTCAGCCTTTCCTTTTCCCTTGTTTTACTAGAAGAGACCTAGATGTGATATCCTGAGATTTTATGCTTCATGACATATTTTTTCACTAAATAGAAGCCAAAATTCTCAGCAAATTTTTGATATGGTGAAGAGAAATTGCTCAATATGGCAGTATTACCAAGTGGCTAAGAAGTTGACTCTGTACTTGGCCTCCAAAGGTTCAAATTTATGTTATCTTACCTCTTACTAATGAAATATTATTTTATCCTTCTTGCCTCAGTATTTTTATCTGTAAAATAGGGATCACATTATTGTCTTTTGGGCTCATTGAGAGCATTGAATTAAAATGCTTATAAAATCTTACAATAATGGATGGCACATAATATGTGATTGTTATTAGTCCATTTTCACAATGCTATAAAAAATACCCAAGACTGGGTAATTTATAAAGACCAGAGGTTTAATTTACTCACAATTGAAAATGGCTGGGGAGGCCTCAGGAAACTGACAATCATGGTGGAAGGTGAAGGCAAAGCAAAGGCATGTCTTACATGTTGGCAGGTGAGAGACAGCAAAGGAGGAACTGCCAACTACTGCTAAAACCCTCAGCTCTTGAGATAATTCCCTATTGAGAACAGCGCATGGGAGAAAGAGCCCCATGATTCAATCACATCCCACCAGATCCCTCCCTCAATATGTGGGGACTACAATTCAAGATGAGATTTTGGTTGAGACACAGAGCCAAACCATATCTGTGCTCAATAATTTCTTTTTAACTATGACGTGGGTATTCTGTGTATTTTGTGAGGTGCCTTGAATATATAAGCCTAGAATATATGATCTGAAAATAGAAATTGAGGTTTCTCCATTACTAAATACTAAGAAAATTGTGTTAGGATTAGAAGGGCAGGGTGGAGAAGAGGGTACATGCAAGAGTAAAACCTGACCTCAAGTTAGCTCAGCCAGATGCAGTATGAGCTTATTCTCACCCATCATCATCAACAAGGCCCCAAGTATTTCTTGAGGGATGTATGTTACCCACAAAATGGAAACATGGAAACACCACTCCAAAAATGCACAAATGTCTGTACAGTGCCAGAACCAAATTCAGTGGAATGCAGTCCATCACAAGGGAGGTCTCTAACACTCAGCTCATCCTCCTTTCCACATTAATCAAACAGTCCTGAAACCAGTAATGGCTTTTTTTAAAGGGTACAAGATTATACATTTTACTTACTTCCATCCATGAAGTCATTTTTCTAAGTTTGGCATTGAGGGCAGGGGTGAAAGGGGTTTTCTTCTAAACTTCTCTATGGAAAGAGAAAAGAGATAAATTTTGCATTAACATTAAAGATAAAATAAACATTAAGGACTATAAGGGTAAATTATTATGTAGCAATGCAATATTATGAGTCACATTTGAGTTTCTTTGCTATTTCAACTGATACATATATATGGATGATGGGTGAGAATAAGCTTATATATATCATATATATTATATATATCATATATATTCATATATGATAATGATATATATATGGTATATATATTATATATATTCATATATGATGATATATATGATATATATTATATATATTCATATATGATAATGATATATATATATATTCCTTAACTTAGCTACCTTGTCTAAGCAACTGATGGACACAAGGACTCCAGTAGCAGTGGCTATAGCTTTTGCCTCATCTACAAACAAATGATTCATTTATATAATTTTTATTTTTTAATGGAGACCAAGACATTATCAAGCCACTCCTATTAGGACAGAATGATTTTTAACATTAAGGTTAGCTAATGACACAGCAGGAAACAACAAAAGACAAATTCTTTTTGGCTCTGTTTACATTAATATTTCTACAGCTAATGTTTAAATCTACCAAATTACCTTTATTACAGGCCTTTTGAATCTGATAAATTATATTCTCCTGTGTTACATCAGAGCTTGCAAACCAAGGCTATCAATTATTTCCAAGAGATAATAATATTGCTGATAATAATAGACTTTAATTTGACAAATAATTAGCTTTAGATCCAGAAATGGGTAATATAGCAAGACACTAAAAGGAAAATATTCTTCTCTGGATATTAGTGGTATTTCTTTTCTCATATGCAACAATGCACGTATCATTAATTTTATTATTTCTTCAAGACAGATTGTTTCAATTATTAGAAAACCTTTGAGCTAAAAATTTACCTACTTAACTGATAATTTTAAACTGAAACTATTTTCCCACAGGTTAAGGTAGGAAGTCCTGAAAATCGATTTTCTATATGCCCTTTAATATCCTTCATGACCTTGATCCTGCCTATCTTTCTAGTCTCATATCTTACATTTCTTCTCCTTGTGTTTCCTGCATTGACATTTTAGGTGCCTCAGACAAGTAATTGTTTTCTTCCATTGTGAAGACTGTCCACACACTCCTCCCTCGACCTGAAACACTTGCTTCCACCACAAACCCCTCATAGGCATTGATGAAGCCTTTCCCTATCCTGCAGAACATTAGTTCTGGCTTTATGCCCTTATTTAACTTTATATGTCTACATTGTATAAATGTCTATTTGTATAGTTATTTTGTTGTCTATCTTTCTCATGATTCTGAAAGTTCTATGGGAAAATGAGTCTCGTCTATTTAACTTATTATTGTAGACCCAGCATCTAACATGATACTTGACACATATAACAAAAGAACAGTAAATACGTGTTGAACAAATACATGGCTTTGTTGTTTATAAAAGTGATCAACAGTCTGGCATTTTCCCTGATTGGAAGCTCATCAACACTATGCTAGATATATCATCTTAGAAAAAAAAAAAAAGAACAGGCTACAAATTTATATCAATTAAGTCTATGAAGTAATTTTCATGTGCATACTGTTCTCACTCCCTGATAAGTGTATCTTTTGTGTAATGATGTGAATTTGGGAAGGGGACCATGGGGTCAGGACTCCATGCATCCTACTTCAAGAGGTGTACTAATAGAATTAGCTATTCTGCAGGCCATTAACCTCTGTAATGATGTCTACAATAAGGCAGAATATGAAGTTGAAATGGGAAGAGAAGAATCAGTTTACATACTCACTGATTCTCTCAGTACTATTTTGGCACTGAAGAACTCTTAGTGCAAAATTTAACAGAGAATCCCCAGAAGATGTTCTGCCCTCATCAACTATCTGTCAAATCCTGTGGCTCCTGAAGCCTCTTTGACAAGTAGTAAAAGTTGTCAATCTGTGATCCACCATTTTGGGTAGACCTGCCTCCTCATACAAGAGCAGAAAGCATAAAAAGCCTTCGTTAGGTTCATATAATCCAAATACACATACAGACTTCTTCCCATTGTCTTAAAATAGCTGTCAAAATCCTCTGCAGCTCTTTTCTTCTACCACAGAATGAGATTATATCCACTAACCTTAAAGGAATGTTTCTAATGTACAATGAATCAAAGGAGCTGAGAAGTCATGTACATGTGTTATTATAGAAATGTCTAAAATGATTAAGAAGGAATTCATTTCAGCTTCACAAATCTTCACAGCTTTCCAACATCATGAAAAAGTCAGAAAAAATAAAATACTTCATGACATTTCTCAGAAAATAATATAGAACATAAATTTAAAAGAAATAAAAGAGTTTCATCAAGAAAAATATAGACCAACAGATTTAAAATAGAACTCCTGAAACTTAAAAACAAATCTTTTGTATGTCTTGGTAACAGTAATCATGATATTCAAAATGACTAATAATAGAGTCAGTACTCAAATAACGTGAGTGCCAAACAAAGCATTCGTGGATAATGTCACGTATTAATGGAGCCACGACTTAATCTGGGATAGAATGCTTCTTTTTAAGAGTGAAGTCTTATAGAAAAATCAGTTTAATGTCTCATCAAGACAATTGCCCTCTCCTCTTTTTATTCTTAGCTTTATTTATTATAAACAATGCAAAAATGAATCACCACACTAGTAAATGTTGTTTTTGTTTTTCTTTGTTGAATTTGTTGTCTTCTCCTGGCCAATACATAATCTAGTTCAAATCTTACACAAACCTAATTTGTAGGAGGTATGCTTTTTTTCAAATATACAGTTTTGGTTCCTTGTTTGTCTGAATTGAATACTTTGGCAATATCCTTAGGAAATTTATTAGTCTGGTTTGAGATGCCGATCTACAGTTCAAATCGGGCCAGCCAACCATTGGCTATTGGTCTGTATTCACTTAAGGAAGTAACATCATCATCAATCACAAAGAATCCATAATTTTCTTGAAACAAGTTATGCAGGCAAGAATATCCCTGTTTTGCAAGTGACAAGATTCACACTGAACTCAGCATTTCTAAACCTAGGATATAGATTGTTGTTCCACTTCCTACTTTGTGCTTAAATTCAACTTTCTCCCACCTGATCATAATCAAACTCTCTAAGCACAGAGATAGATCTTAATTCTCAGGTTAAGAGCTGGCATTTCTTCTTGGCCAAGTCTTTTTCTCCTCAGTGAGAGGTTCTTGAACTCTAAACCTATCTACTTAGAGTTCTTGGAAAGAGAGTAAAAAGAATCCTACAAAGTTAAATGGAAGATCTTCAGTCTGAAAGGTAATGCCACAAGAAGGTAACTCAAATCCACAAGAAAAAATAAAGAACACAGGAAATGGCAAATTTGCAGGTTAATATAAAAAACTCTAAAAGTATTTTTAAAATATTTCTTCCCTTAATTTTTTAATGACATAAGATTGTATAAAGCAAAAATTATAACACTCTATTATTAGGTTGATTATATATATATATATATATATATATATGTAACAATAACACAAAGGAGTAGGAGAAAATAGAACTATATCAAGGTAAAATTTCTGTATTTTACAAATATTAAGTTAATATTATTCTAGAGGAAACTGTGAAAAATTAAAATGCATTTTATAATTCCTAGATCAACATTGAGAGAATATCTCAAAAACTAGTCTTAAAAATCAAAAGAGAAATTAAAATAAGATACTAAAAGTACTGTCTTAACAGAAAAGAAAGCATCTCAATACACCAATAACAGAAAAACAGAGAGCCAAATCATGAGTGAACTCCCATTCACAACTGCCACAAAGAGAATAAAATATCTAGGAACACAACAAACAAGGAATGTGATGGACCTCTTCAAGGAGAACTACAAATCACTGCTCAAGGAAATAAGAGAGGATGTATACAGATGGAGAAACATTCCATGCTTGCAGTTAGGAAGAATCAATATCGTGAAAATGGCCATACTGCTCAAAGTAATTTATAGATTCAATTCTATCCTCGTCATGCTACCATTGATTTTCCTCACAGAATTGGAAAAAACCACCTCAAATTTCATATGGAACCAAAAAAGACCCCATATAACCAAGACAATCCTAAGCAAAAACAACAAACAGAAAAAAAAGCTGTAGGCATCATGCTACCCAACTTCAAACTACACAACAAGGTTAGAGTAATCAAAACAGCATGGTACCAGTACCAAAGCAGATATATAAAATAATGGAACAGAACAGAGGCCTCAGACGTAATGCCACACATCTAGAACCATCTGATCTTTGACAAACCTGACAAAAACAAGCAATGGGTAAAGGATTTCCTGTTTATAAATGGTGTTGGGAAAACTGGCTAACCATATGCAGAAAACTGAAACTGGATCCCTTTCTTACATCTTATACAAAAATTAACTCCAGATGGATTAAAGATTTAAACATGTGACCTAACACCATAAAAACCCTAGGAAAAAAAAAAAACGTAGGCAATATCATTCAGGACATAGGCATTAGCAAGGGCTTCATGACTAAAACACCAAAAGCAAGGGCAACAAAAGCCAAAATAGACAAATGGGATCTAATTAAACTAAAGAGCTTCTTCACAGCAAAAGAAACTATTATTAGAGTGAACTGGCAATCAACAGAACGGGAAAAATTTTTGTAATCTACTCATCTGACTAGATTGAGTAGAGGGCTAATATCCAGAATCTACAAAGAACTTAAACAAATTTATAAGAAAAAGAAACAAACAACCACATCAAAAAGTAGGCAAAGGATATGAACAGACATGTCTCAAAAGAAGATATTTATGCAGCCAACAAACCTATGAAAAAAAAGCTCATCATCACTGGTCATTAGAGAAATGCAAATCAAAACCACATACAGATAACATTTCATACCAGTTAGAATGGCCATCATTAAAAAATCAGGAGACAGCAGATGCTGGAGAGGATGTGGAGAAATAGGAACACTTTTACACTGTTGGTGGAAGTGTAAATTAGTTCAACCATTGTGGAAGACAGTGTGGTGATTCCTCAAGGATCTAGAACTAGAAATATTATTTGAGCTAGCAATCCCATGACTGGGTATATACTCAAAGGATTATAAATTGTCCTGTTATAAAGACACATGCACACGTATATTTATTTTGGCACTGTTCACAATAGCAAAGACTTAGAACCAACCCAAATGCCCGTCAATGATAGGCTGGATAAAGAAAATGTAGGCATATATACACCATGGAATACTATGCAGTCATAAAAAAGGATGGGTTCATGTCCTTTGCAGGGACATGGATGAAGTTGGAAACCATAATTCTCAGCAAACTAACACAGGAGCAGAAAACCAAACACTGCACATTCTCATTCATAAATTGTTGTTGAACAATGAGAACACATGGACACAGGAAGGGGAACATCACACACCAGGGCATGTTGTGGGGTGGAGGGGTAGGGGAGAGACAGCAGGGAGTGGGGGGATAGGGGAGGGATAGTATTAGGGAAAATACCTAATGCAGATGACGGGGTTGTGGATGCAGGATCCATGGCATGTGTATACATACATATGTAACAAATCTGCACATTTTGCACATGTACCCCAGAACTTACAATAATAAATAAATAAATAACTGAAAAAAGAAAGCAGTGAAGTAATAGAGAAATGAAGGAATAGACAATTCAATAGTGAAAGTTGGAAATCTCAATACTAAAGATCCAATAATTGATAGAATCATTATATTTTTAAAAATTGGTAAAGATATAGAAGACTTGAACAATACTATCAACCAACTCAAACTAATTTAGGTAGAATGGTCCACTCATTGAATGCAGAATGCATGGTCCTTTTGAGTGTACATGGAATGTTTTCAGAATGAGATCATACGGTAAGCCATAAAACAAAAATCTCAACACATTTAAAAAGATTAAATTCATACAAAGTATATTTTTACCCAAAATGAAATTTCAAAATAAACAACTGAAAGGAATATGGGAAATCCTTAAATACTTGGAAATTAAACAATGCACTTCTAAATTTTAAAAACAAAACTAACATTCTTTGAAAAGATCAACAAAATTGACAAATCTTTAACCAGTCTAACCAATTAAAAGAGAGAGAGAGAGAGAGAGAGAGAGAGAGAAAGGAGGCACAAGCTGCCAGATTCAAGTCATAGAAGAAATAACGGGGTAAATTAGGAAATGCTTCGCATGAATAAAAACAAACAGAAACACCCCATAATATATCAAAATTTATGATGGACAGCTAAGCGGTGTTTAGAAAGATATTTACCGCTTTAAGGCAAATATCAGAAAAGAAGAAAGGTCTCAAATCAATAGCCTATGGTTCTACCTTAAGAGAATAGCAAAAGAAAAGCAAACTAACCCCAGAGCAAGCAGAGAATGGAAATAAAGATTAAAGCACAAATCAATGAACTATCAAATAAAAACAAAAAGAAAATAAAGCAATAAAACTAAAAGTTGTTTCTTTCAAAATTGGAAAACACTGAATTGGACTAACCAAAGAAAAAACTATGAAAACATAATTTATCAAATTCAGGAAAAAAAGTAGAGATATCACTACCAATACTACAGAAATTAAAACATTATAAGGGAATTTATAAGCAACTATGCCCCCCAAAAAGACAATTGAGATGATATGGACAATTCCTAGAAACAAGATTTGAATAGACATTAGACACACACACAAACACATGAGCACCACGCATGTTTAGCAACTATGCCCCCAAAAAAAGACAATTGAGATGAAATGAACAATTCCTAGAAACAAGATTTGAATAGACATTAGACACACACACAAACACATGAGCACCACGCATGTTTAGCGACTATGCCCCCCAAAAAAGACAATTAAGATGATATGGACAATTCCTAGAAACAAGATTTGAATAGACATTAGACACACAAACACATGAGCACTATGCATGTTTAGCAACTATGCCCCCAAAAAAAGACAATTGAGATGAAATGGACAATTCCTAGAAACAAGATTTGAATAGACATTAGACACACACACAAACACATGAGCACTATGCATGTTTAGCATGTTAGCATATAATGCTAAACATATGAAAACATGTTTAGCATTATTAGTCATTAGGAAAATACAAATTAAAACTACAATAAGATACCATTACAGACTCACTAGAATGACTATAATTAAAAAGAAAGATATTTCAAAGTGTAGGCAAGATGTGAAGGACCCAGGGCTTTCATTTATTGCTGGTGGGAAGGTAAATGATGCAGCCATTTTGCAAAACATAGTTTATCACGAAATTAAATATAAACCTACCATATGACCCAGCAATTCTATTTCTTGTGACCCAGCCAAAAGAAATAAAAATATATGTCCACGCAAAGATTTCTAAGTGAATGTTTATAGTGATATCATCCATGATAGCCAAAAACTGAAAAGCATCCAAATGTGCATTAAATGGCAAATAAAATGTGGTATATGTACACAATGCAATGGTATTGGGAAAAAAAAGTGAAGTCCTGATACATACTATGGCATTTTGAACCTTAAAAACATCAGACTAATTTAAAAAGGCCTTATTCAAAACACTACATATTGCTTGATTCTACATCTACAAAATATCCAGAAACAGAAATGATAAACTTACATATAGATAAAGCAGGCCAGTGATTTCCCAGAGCTGGGTGTAGGATAGGGGATTATCTGCAAATGGGGAGGAGATAACATTTTGGGGTTCTGTAAATATTCTAAAATTAGATTGTGTTGATGGTTGCACAAATGTAAATTTACTTTTAAAAAAACACTGAATTGTATACTTACAATGGGTAAATTTTATGGTATATAAATTCTACCCCAGTAAAGATGGGGTTTTTTTATGGTTAATAATTATATGAAAGGAAAATACAAATGGCTCTGTTATGATGAAAATGCTTGAAATCTAATAAAAATAGAAACTCAAACTAAAAGTGTAATGAGATACAGTTTTTACAATTCAGGTTTCCTAAGATTAAAAAGTGTGTAACACACCTAATTGATAATAATATGGGCATCCTTATTAATGTCTGGGGGAAATAATATATATGTTGACATTTTCTCTATGAGAAGTACTTTTGCTTTGTCTATCAAAAATTAAGATTTCATATTTCTTGATTCAGTAATTACTTTCTAACTCCCACTGACACTAAGTGATACATTTAAGTCATATTTGCTACAAGCAAAATATTGCAAACAATCTAAAAGTTCATCAGTAAAAGACTAAGATAAATTATGATATAGCCAATGAATGAAATCTGTTACAGATGTAAAAGTATACCACTCTAAAATTATCTCTATTAGCAGAGGATATGATCTTATATGTAGAAAACCCTAAATAATATACGCATACACACGACCAGTTAGAACTAAGAAATGACTTCAGTAAAGTAGCAGGATATAAAGGCAATACAAAAAAATCAGTTGCATTTCTGTACTCCTAACAATAATTTGAAAAACATTACAAAAATTTTTATTTACAATGCATCAAAAAATACTAAGGAATAAAAAATAAGATACAAAGAAGGTAAAAGGCATGTACAATAACAACAAAACATTGGGAAAAGAAATTTTAAAAGACATAGATGAATGAAAATACATATTATGTTCATGAATTGGAAGAATATTATTAAAATGTCACAATGCCCAAGATATCTACAGAATCAATGCAGTGCCTGTCAAAATCTCAGTGACATTTTTGCAAAAATAGAAAAATGCATCCTAAAATTCACATGGCAGCTAAAGCAACCCCAAACATCAAAAATGATCTGGTTAAAGAAGAGGGATGTTAATAATGGTGGAGGCTACTAATGTGTGGGGCCATGGGTACATGGAAAATATCTTGTATCTCCCCCTCAATTTTGTTGTAGAACTAAAACTGATCTATTAAGTAAAGTTAATTTTTAAAAAATAACAAACTATTAAGCTGAAGTGCTCATATTTGATTTCAGAATTTACTATAAATACATTACAAAGCTAGAGTAATCAAAACAATTTGGTACTGGCATAAAGATAGACATATAGATCAATGGACTAAAATAGAGAGCCAAGAAATAAACCCTCACATAGGTGGTCAAAAGATTTTTTACCAACTTTTAGTTTATATAGAAGGGTACATACGTGGATTTGTTACATGGGTATAAGCCCGTGATGCTGAGGTTTGGGGTATGAATGATCCCATTGCCCAAATAGTACACAATACGTAGTTTTTCAAGCCACAGCCACCTCCCACCCTTCCACTTCTGGTAGTCCACCATGCCTGTTGTTCTTGTATTTATGTCCATATGTGCTCAATGTTTAGCTCCCACTTACAAGTGAGACATGCAGTATTTTGTTTTCTGTTTCTGCACTAATTTGTTTAGGATTATGACCTCAACTGCAACCACATTGCTCCAAAATACATTATTTCATTATTATTTATGGCCAAGTAGTAGTTCATGGTATATACGTACCACATTTTTTTATCCAACTCTCTATAGACTCTTAGGTTAATTCTATATCTTTGCTATTGTGAATAGTGTTGCAATAAACATATGAATGCAGGTATCTTTTTGATATAATGATTTCTTTCTCTTTGGGTACATACTCAGTATTGGGATTGCTGAATTGAATGGTAGCTCTGTTTTCAGTTCTTTCAGAAATCTTTATATCGTTTTATATTGAGGTTGTACTAGTTTACATTCCCACCAACAGTGTATAAGCATTCCTTTTTCTCTGCATCCTCAACAACTTTTGTTGATTTTTTACTTTTTACTCATAGCCATTCTAACTGGTGTGTGATGGTTTCTTACTGTGGTTTTGATTGGCATTTCTCAGATTCTTAGTGCTGCTGGGCATTTTTCTTATGTTTGTTGGCCACTTATATGTCTTTTTTTTTTTTTTTTTTGAGAAATGTCTGTTAGTGTCCTATGCCCATTTTTAATGGAGTGTTTTGGTTTTTGCTTGTTGATTTACATTCTTAATAGATTCTGGATATTAGACCTTTGCTGGATACATAGTCTGTGAATGCTTTTTCCCATTCTGTAGGTTGTCTGTTTACTCCATTTCTTTCATTGTGTAGTGCAGAATATCTTTAGTTTAATTAGGTCCCACTTGTCAATTTTTGTTTTTCTGACAATTATTTTTGGAAACTTAACCAAAATTTTTGACAAGGTCAATGTCAAGAGGAGTATTTCTTAGGTTGTCTTCTAGGACTTTTATATTTTGAGGTCTTCAACTTAAATCTTTGATCAATTTTGACTTAATTTTTGTATAAGGTGAATAGAAGGGGTCCAGTTATAATCTTCTACATATGGCTAGCCAGTTATTCCAGCACTATTTATTCAATAGGGAGTCCTTTCTTCATTGCTTGTTTTTGTTGGCATTGTTGACAATCAGATAGTTTATTTCTGAGTTTTCTATTATGTTCCATTGGTTTATATTTCTGTTTTTGTGCCAATGCTATGCTGGTTTGGTTACTGTAGCTTTATAGTATACTTTGAAGCCTAGTAATGTGAAACCTTCAACTTTGTCCTCTTTGCTTAGAATTGCTCTGGGTACTCCAGCTCTCTTGGGGTTCCACATGAATTTAAAAATTTTTTTCTACTTCTGTGAAAAATAGCATTGGTGGTTTGATAAAAATAGCATTGAATCTGCAGATTGCTTTAAGCAATATGGACATTTTAATTCTTCCAATCCATAAGCATGGAATGCTTTTTCGTTTATTTGTGTCATTTCTGATTTCTTGTAGCAGTGTTTTGTAGCTCTCCTTATAGAGATCTTTTACCTCCTTGGTTAGCTGTATTTCTAGGTATTTCACTTTATTTGTGACTACTATAAATAGAATTGTGTTCTTTGACTCTCAGGCTGGACTTTATTGGCGTACAGAAGTGCTACTCATTTCTGTACATTGATTTTGTATCCTGAAACTTTACTAAAGTCATTTGTCAGTTCAAGAAGCCTTTTGGCAGACTCATTGCAGTTTTATAGGTATAGTATTGTATCATCAACAAAGAGAGCTAGCTTGACTTCTTCTTTTTCTACTTGGATGTCTTTTACTTCTTCCTCTTGCTTGATTGCTCTGGCTAACACTTCCAGTACTATGTTGAGTAGGAGTGCTGGGAGTGGGCATTTTTGTCTTGTTCCAGTTTTCAAGGGAGTGGTTTCTGCTGTTGCCCATTCAGTATGATGCTGACTGTGGGTTTTTCATAGATGGCTCTTATTAGTTTGAGATATGTTCCTTCAATGCCTAGTCTGTTGAGGACTCTTGTCATGAAGGGTTATTGGACTTTATCAAAATGTGTTTACTGAGATGGCCTTGGGATTTTGTTTTTAATTCAGTTTATGTGATGAATTACATTTATTGACTTGCATATGTTAAACCAATCTTGCATCCCAGAAATAAAGCCTACTTGATTGTGGTGTATTTACTTTCTGATGTGCTGCTAGACTTGGTTTGCTAGTATTTTGTTGAGGACTTTTGCATCTGTATTCATCAAGGATATTGGCCTGAAGTTTTCTTTTCTCCTTGTGTCACTGTCAGATTTTGGTATCAGGCTGATGTCAGCTCCATGGAATGAAATAGTGAAGAGTCCCTCCTCCTCAATTTTTGGAATAGTTTCAGTGGAATTGGTACTGATTCTTTTTTGTGCATCTGATAGAATTCTATTGTGAATCCATCTGGTACAGGATTTTTTTGGTTGGCAGGTTTCTTATTACTGATTTCATTTCAGAATTTGATATTGGCCTATTCAGGGTTTCAATCTCTTTTTTGATTCAATCTTGGAAGACTGTGTTTCCAGGAATTTATTTTCTCTAGATTTTCTAATGTGTGTGAATAGAGTTGTTCATAGTAGTCTCTCTTCTTTATTTCTGTGGGAACAGCTACAGTGTTACCTTTGTCATTTCTTATTGTGCTTATTTGAATCTTTCCTTTTTCTTTGTTAATCTAGCTAGCAGTCTATCAATTTTGCTTATTCTTTTGAAAAACAAACTCTTCGTTTCATTGGTCTTTTGTATGAAATTTTGCATCCTAATTTGGTTAAGCTCTTCTCTAATTTTAGTTATTTCTTTTCTTCTGCTACCGTTGGAGTTGGTTTGTTCTTTTTTTCTGGTTCGTTTAGGTGCAAAGTTAGATTGCTAACTTAAGATCTTTCTAACTTCTTAATGAAAATGTTTAGTGGTATATACTTTAAACACTACGTTAGCTGCATTCTGGGTATTTTGGTAAGTTGTGTTCCTATTTTTATTAACTTCAAGGAATTTTTAAAGTTTCTGCCTTAATTTTGATGTTCACCCAAGAATTATTCAGGAACAAGTTGTTTAATTTCCAGATATTTATGTAGTTTTGAGAGATATTCTTGATATTTATTTTTATTGCAGTGTCATCCTAGACTGGGTTTAGGATAATTTAGATGTTTTGGATTTTATTGAAACTTGTTTTATTACTCAGTATGTGGTCCATCTTAGACTATGCTCCACATGCAGATGACAAGAATCTATATTCTGTGGTTGTTGGGTGGAGTATTCTGTAGATTTCTGTTAGGTCCAATTGGTCAAGAGTTGTGTTTAATTACAGTGTTTCTTTGTTAGTTTTCTGCCTCAATGATCTGTCTAATGCTATCAGTGGGGCTACTGAAGTCTCCTAATAATATTGTGTGGCTGGGTAATTCTTATTTTAGGTGAAGAATAACTGGCTTTATGAATCTTGGTGTTCTAATGTTGGGTGCATATATATTTAGGATACTTAAGTCTTCTTGTTGGATCCAACCCTTTTTCATTACATAATACCCTTTCTTGTCCTTCTTACTAATGGTTTACAGTCTATTTTGTCTTTTTTTCTTTTTTTTATTCGCATAGTAGATATTTATCCATCCCTCTACTTTGAGCCTGTGGGTATCACTACATGTGAGATTAATCCTTGAAGACAACAGACAGATGGGTCATGTTTTTTTTTTTTATCTAGATTGCAATTCAATATATTTTAAGTAGGGCATTTAGCCCCTTTATATTCAGGGTTAGTATTGATATGTGAGATTTTGAAACTGTCATTGTGCTGTTAGCAGTTGTTATGTAGACGTGATTGTGTAGTTCCCTCATAGTGTCTGTGGGCTACATGCTTAAGTGTGTATTTGTGGTAGCAGGTGTTTTTATTTAGATTTGATGTTTAGCATACCGTTGAGGACCTCTTATAAGTCTGGTTTAGTTGAAATGAATTTCCTCATCATTTGCTCGTCTGCAAAGGTTTTATTTCTTCTTCACTTATAAAGCTTAGTTTGGTGAGTTATGAAGTTCTTGGTTGGTCCAGGTGCAGTGGTTTGTGCCTATAACCCCAGCACTTTGGAGAGGCAGAAGTGGATGGATTGCTTGAGCCCAGGAGTTTGAGGCCAGCCTAGGCAACATGGCAAAACCCCATCTCTACAAAAATAAATACAAAATTAGCTGGGTGTGGTAGCACACACCTGCAGTCCCAGCTTCTCAGGAGGCTGAGGTGGGAGGATTACCTGAGCCTGGGATATTGAGGCTGCAGTGAGCTGACCTCATGCCACTGCACTCCAGCCTGGGAAACAGACACCCTGTCTCATAAATAAATGACTTAAAAAATAAATTCCTGATTGGCATTTCTTTTCCTTAAGGATGCTAAAAATAGGTCCCTAATCTCTTCAGGTTTCTGCTGAGAGGTCCACTACTAACCTGATGGGGTTACCTCTGCATGTGACCTGACCCTTCTTTCTAGCTGCCTTTAAGATTGTTTCTTTTCCAATGACCTTGGTGAAGCTTATGACTAAATGCCTTGTAGATGATCATCTCATATAGTATCTAGCCAGGGTCCTCTAGGTTTCTTAAATACACGTGTTGTATTACTCCATTCTCACACAGTTATGAAGAAATACGTGATACTGGGTAATTTATAAAGAGATGAAGTTAACTGACTCACAGTTCTACAGGCTGTACAGGAATCATGGCTGTGAAGGCCTCAAGAAATTAACCATCATGGCAGAAGGTGAGGGGAAGCAGGCTTGTCTTACATGGATGGAGCAGAAAGGAGAGAGAGGAGAGGTGCTACACACTTTAAACAACCAGATCTCACGATGACTTGCTTACAATTGTGAGAACAGCACCAAAGGGGAAATATGCCCTCATGACCCAATAACTTCCCATCAGGCCCCACCCCCAAATTGGGGATTACAATTTGACATGAGATTTGAGCAGGGACATAGACCCCAACCATATCACATGTCAACCTCCCTAGTGAGATTAGAGAAATTTTTGTGGAGTATATCCTCAAGTATATTTTCCAAGTTGCTTATTCTTTCTCCTTCTCTCTTTGAAAATTTGGTATCTTTATATAATCACATATTTCTCAGAGGTTTTATTCATTTATCTTAATCTGTTTTTGTTTTTGATTTTTTTTTTTTGTCTGAGTTGATTTGAAGAACTGGCCTTTGAGCCCTGAGATTCTTTCTTCAGCTTGATTTATTCTGCTGTTAATACTTCTGATTGCATTATGAAATTCTTGTTGTATAGTTTTTAGCTCTAGAAGTTCAGGTTTGTTCTTTCTTAAAATTTTGACTTTCAGCTCTTCAGTTGTTTTACTGGATTCTTTGGCACTACTCAGAATGGGTTATAAGTATGGCTCTATTAGGTTCAACAGGGCATCAGTCTAGAGGTTGGAGATTCACCATCATTCTCAAGACATAACTGCAATTAACCAGGAGACAGAGCTATCTATGTATCTATCTATCTATCTATCTATCTATCTATCTATCTATCTATCTAAAATAAAATATTTTAGAAAGATCCCTATTTGAAGGAGTTAAAAGAAAATAAAATTTAAAACAAGAAAAATCCTTAAAGACCAACAGGAAAACCAGATTACAGAATGAGACCAGGTATGTATTGCTGGGTGTGAGATGAAATGTGTGCAAGTTGCTAGGTAGACAAGGAGATTTGCAAAGGAAATTATCACTGAAGCCAGGAGGGGTTTGAAACTCAGTCCTATTGCAGGTAAGATGAAAGGAAACTCACAGGTGACTTTCTGATCTATGAGCTCTATTGAGAAATGCTCTGTTCCTAATAACACAGGAACATCTGCCCATCTCTCCATCCTTTATTTGACCAGGTGGTGATCAAGAAGAGGGAAAGAAAAAACATGGGAGGTCATGCACTTACTAGACAGGAATCGGCAGCTACCTTTGGAGCATCAAGCAAGCTCCTCAAACTATTTGGAATTTTGGTGGAAAAGGATATAACTGGGGATGAGAAGTATCCACTCTCATAACATCATTATTTATGTCCAAATTTACTCTCAGATACACTTGCTAGGTTTCTTGAGTCTCTCTGTTTCATCTCAGAAAAGCCCTTCTCACCTCAGACAAGAATGGCCCTAAGAAATTCAAGTTACTGTGATTCTGCACATGTTCCACTAGAATTGACTTTACTCTGAACAGATTTTCCAGTGCTAAGAAATGCTCCTCCAGAAGGCATGTCGACACTGGAGACTGGGCTGTAAAAGTGAAAAAAGCACTGTTCTACCCACTCACAGGTCTGCTTTCTACATCCCTCTTCAGCTTATACCCCGATCTCAATTCTTATTGCCATGACTGCAGTTCAGGCTACCAAAAGCTTTTGCTTGAATTAATGCTCAATCTTCATCCCTTGGCAAAAATGATTTAAGGTTGCTCCAGTGCCTTCCAGATAAAATAGAAGCTCGTGAGTAGAACATGAGAAACTTTTCCTTAGGTTTAATTTGTAAATTAAATTTGTAACTGTTCATTCACATGTGGAATTACCTGTGAGTTTGCTATGGCTTTTCTCTATTCATGCCGTAACTCCTGACACACTGCACAGCACAAAAGGACCCTTAGTAAATACCGGTGAATGACTACCAATCAATCCAACACAGAGGCAATACAGTGAACCCTAGGATATATAACATGGTACAGTTTAGCACCCACAGAGATCTGAGCAAGTCACTTAACTTTATCATGTCTCACATTTCGCACCTATAAAATTTTGAGCAATTTACCTACCTCACAGCACCCTTGTGAGGATTTAATTATACAGTGTGTGTAAAGAACTTCACTCATTACCTGACACATGCTAGTTATTTAATCAGCATTCTGTCCATCTACTTTCTTCTCAGTTTATAATCTGTGAAATTTAAAAACTAAACTAGATGGTTTCTAAATTTCCTTCCAACTCATAATGAGTGATTTTAGCATACAATTATCAGTAATGACAGAAAAATACCACAAAATCAGTAGAGAGAGAGAAGCGATGAGTAACATGATCAACAAACTTTATCTAACTGACATACATAGAATTCTGCACCCGACATTTGCAGAATATCCGTTCTTTTCAAATGCATGTGAAAAATTTACCAAAATTATGCTTATGTTGGGCCATAAAGTGCTATTATAAGCAGCAACAGAAAATGAACAAAATATGGCCACATACCACAATCTAGGTGACTCCCTCAGACATGAAGTCGATTCAAAGGGCCAGACATTTACATAAAATTAAAAAACAATCAAATGTGTTTATTATATAAGAGGTCAGAATAATGATTACTTTGGGAAAGATGGGTATAAAAAGGTTTCTGGAATATTATTTTTTGATCTGGGTGGTGAGTAAATGTGTGTGACCACTTTGTGTTAATTCAAAATGTATGCTGATGATGCTTCAGTGTAAGTTTATTGTTAATAACCAAATAATATTTGTTAATATTAATATTAAACATGTTATTTTGGTTAACATATATTAATATTAATTGATTTTAGTTAATATTATATAAGTATAATATTAATGTAACATTAAATATATATTAATTGTTAATATGATATTAACAAATGTAAATAGTTATGAATATTAACAAATATTTAAATACATTATAATACAATGTAATATAATTCATTGTTTTAACATTTATTAATAACAATAACATAATAAAATAACATTAATATTTTATTAACTTGAATGTTTGTTAGCAACCATAAAAGAATATGGACTCCGAGGCAGGTGGATCACAAGGTCAAGAGATCGAGACCATCCTGGTCAACATGGTGATACCCTGTCTCTACTAAAAATACAAAAAATTAGCTGGGCATGGAGGCACGTGCCTGTAATCCCAGCTACTCAGGAGGCTGAGGCAAGAGAATTGCTTGAACCCAGGAGGCAGAGGTTGCGGTGAGCCGAAATCGTGCCGTTGCACTCCAGCCTGGGTAACAAGAGTGAAACTACATCTCAAAAAAAAAAAGAATATAGACTAACATAGCCAGCTAGAAAGTAATGGAACTGGAATTTTACTCGGGTCTGCAGAACCTCAATATCCTCAAGGGCTTTGCAGGACCTCTTCATATTGAGCAACAAGCCCCCGTATTTGTGCTTCAGTCCTCTAAGATTTCTGAAAGCTGTTCCTAGCTTCCCAGGCTCTCTGCCACTACTTTGAAAAGTGCCTGCGTTAAGGAGAAAAGAAAACATCTATTTTGAGCTCCTATCCCTATCCTTCTCCTTAATTCAGAATTTTATCTCATTATGACTTCACTGAAAAAGAACTGACTTGGTCTCTATCTGTTCTTTTAAATTCCAAGAAAGTATTTTTTCAATATTTTATCCAATTTATTGTTCTCAGTTAAAACATGCCCACAACAAGGTATTTTATCATCACAAGCAGTGGGGAGAAAACTTAGTTTATCTTTCCTACATCATTATTGGTTTTACAAATTATTCAAGAAATCCTTATTTAACACCCCTATGGTTTTTTTTCCTTTTTTTAAATTATAAATTCTGCGGTATATGTGCAGATCGTGCAGGTTTGTTATATAGGTATACACATACCATGGTGGGTGGTTTGCTGCATCCATCGCCCCATCATCTACATTAGGTATTTCTCCTAATGCTATCCCTCCCCAATCCTCCCACCCCCTGCTATTCCTCCCTTAGTTCCCCAACCCCCGGCCCCCAGTGTGTGATGTTCCCCTCCTTGTGTGCATGTTAAAACCCCTATGTTATAGGCACTATTCCAGGAGCAGGAGAGGAGCATGGGTGAATTTGACCAAAGACACTGCATTTTTACTAATAAGGTGAAAATAATAATGGCATCTCTTGACATAAACAAATGAAAAAACATCCAATGCTCATGAATTGGAAGAATCTATATCATTAAAATAACCATACTGCCTAAAACGATCTATGGATTCAATGGAATATCTACCAAAACCAATGTCATTTTTCAGAGATTTAGAAAAAGCAATCCTAAATTCATATAAAACCAAAAAAGAGCCCAAATAGTCAAGCAATCTTAAGCAAAAACAACAAAGCTGGAGGCCTCATACTACCTGACTTCAAATGCTACTATAAGACTGTAGTAAACAAAACAGCATGATACTGGTATAAAAATAGACACACAGATCAATGAAACAAAATAGAGAATCCAGAAACAAAGCCACAACGTCAACCAAAATATACACTGGTGAAAAGACACCCTATTCAATTAATGGTGCTAGGAAAATTGAATCGTTATATGCCAAAGAATGAAACCAGACCCATACCTCTCACCATGTACAAAAATTAGCTCAAGATATTTTAAAGACTTAAATGTAAGATCTGAAGCTATAAAGGTCCTAGAAGAAAACCTAGTAAAAAACTTCTGGACATTGACCTAGGCAATGAATTTGTGACCAAATCCTCAAAAGCAAACACACAAAACCAAAAATAGACAAATGGGACTTAATAATTTAAAAAGCTTCTGCACCACGAAAGGAATAACAATAGAGGAAACAGACAACCTATACAATGAGGAAAAACATACTTGCAAACTATGCTTCCAACAAAGAGCTAATACACAGAATCTATAAAGAACTCAAACAGCTCAACAAGAAAAAATCAAATAACCGTATTAAAAAGTAGGCAAATAAACAGACGTTTCTTAAAAGACATACAAGTGTTCAGTCAACAATCTCAAAAAGCCCAGCAGTACTAATCAACGGAGAAATGCAAATCAACCCTCAATGAGATACAATTTTACTCGAGTCAGAATGGCAACTATTAAAAAGTCAACAATCAACAGATGTTGGAGAGAATGCAGAGAAAAAGGAACACTTACACAATGTTGATGGGAAGGTAAATTAGTACAACCATAATGGAAAATAATATGAAGATTTCTCCAAGAACAAAATACAGAACTATCATTCAATCCAGCAATTTCAATACTGGATATATACCAAAAGGGAAAGAAATCATTATATTAAAAAGATACTTAGACTCACATGTTTATTACAGGACTCTTCACAATAACAAAGATAGAGAATTAACCTAAGTATCCATTAATAGAGAATTGGATAAAGAAAATGTGGTGTATATACCATGGAATACTACTTGTCCATAAAAAAGAAATTCATGTCCTTTACAGCAATGTGAATGGAACTAGAGGCCATTATCCTAACTAAAATAACTTGGAAACAAAATGTCCAATATCACATGTTCTCACTTATAAGTGGAAGCTAAACAATGAGTGCACATAGACATATAAAGTGGAATAATAGATATTGGAGACTGTACAAAGTAGGAGGGTGGGAGGAGCGTTCAGGATGAAAAACCACCCAATTGGGTACAACAAACGTTCTGTACTTGGGTGATGGATGCTCTAAAAGCCCGAACTTCTCAGCTATTCAATATATGCATGTAAGAAATCTCCACTTTAAAGTCTAAATCTAAAAAAGTAAAAAACGATAATAAAGAAAACACTAGATATTCAAGAGAGTGAATACCATTTCACTATTTAAAATCCTCGTATTGCTCTCCATTGCCTGGGGCAGGGTTACTCAGCATTGACATGTAAAATAAAAACAAAATCCTAACTGCCCCCACCCCCAATGGCTGAATGGACTTCTCTTGGCCAAGGAGACTTCAGAAAACACTTAAAAAGTAAATTTCTAGGTGATAACAGGATGGGAGTTGGTCACACCTCAGTAATCTCAGTAATTCCCTTCCTCACTAAGCATTGCCAGGATTTTTTTTTTTTTTCCCAGACAGTTAAACAGAAACCAGGCCTGGAAAACAAAGAATGGAAGACTCACTCCTCAGCTGACTTCAACAAACCACCTGAGGCCACCACCAGCCTCCCCTGCTTTTTTGCAGTCTTTACATACCAGCTGATAGGTTTCACAAAGCTTCCCTTCCTGATAAATGGGCAAAAACTATAGATTACTTCTGCCAGTTTATGGAAACTGCACACTAAGCACTTTGTGTCCTAAGTTTCACCTTTTGACATCTAAAACCTAATTTTACTACATTTTAATGTTAAGTTTCCACCCCAAAGTGAACATGGGACATATTTACCATGCATGTTTGCTTATCATGCCTGAGTGAGGCCCCTTTTCATGAAGTCATAGATCTTTCTGTAACCCGTTAAATATAAACATTTAGCATAAAACTCCCATTCCACTCCTCCTCCTTTGAAATGCTTGCTTTTGGTCTCAGCCAGAGGCTCCATTTCCCAGTGTACAGGTTGCAATCCTTCTCAGAAGTAAAGTTTTCCTTTCCAAACTAAAATAAAAATAATTGCATCTTTCTCATAAAGATTAAATTAGATAATGGATATAGCATGCACAACAATGTGTTTGGTACACAGTAAGTGTGAAATATATTTTAGTCATTATTTGTGCCTTCCATAATTCAGACATCTTTATTAGTGTTCCTAGTTCAAAAAGAAAAAAATCAGACCTCACTTTAATAGTCTTCTGTACACTACCACAAAATGAAAAAAAAGAGAAATATATTTTTAACCTGACAGCACTTGGAATTCACACATGATCATGAAAATAAGGCACATCACAATTCCATGCCTGACAGATGATCTGGCTAAAAGGCATGTGAAGATTCCTTTCCCTACCACCCTCCAACTCTGCAGAAATCACCGAAGACTGAACAATGTGTCTGGTTTCATTGAGTGTACAGCTATTTAACGATGATAAAGAAACCCAGTGAGGTTATGCCTTTGGCCACCTCCAGTTACAAATTATAGACACATTGCTCTGAAGCAGCGATGCTCTGACTTACATTTATTACATTGCAGCCTTCGCTCCTTCCTCATCTTAGCCTCCCCTGCCTGTATCTTTTTAGCAGCCAGCCTGACCCTTGGGGCACCTTCGTTTTATGTTAAAAAAAAATCACTCTGTAAAGCTAGAGTCTGTGGCCATGTAAACTTTAGTATTATCATGACTAGAATTCAAAAGGCTTCCCTCGCCTGCTGTTCTACAGTGAGAAAGCAGTGCTGGGACTTCCCTTTTCTCAGCAGCTGCAGTGTGTCCCCATGAGGAAACGTGTCAGAGCAGAGGTTTTTCAGGCTAAAAATATATGGCCAGGTTTTCAAAACAGCAATCACAAAGCGCTCCACAGCAATCTGTTTTGTCCATTTGATTCACTGAGAAGAAAACAGAAAACCACATGTATTTCTGTAATTCTTCTCCTGCGCCTTGTTCACACACAAATGCCATTCTTTAGATCAAATTCTCAAGATCTGAAATACATTACTAGCATAATAATGCTGAAGGGACACTTTGAAAGGTTACCCACCAGACATTAGCAAGCAGTTTTTCAAAAATTATGTGCTACAAATACTCTAGACAGAACACCAAATATGCATTCACTTCCTCTACGCTTATAAATGGTCTCCTTTCAACCATTATGTATTATTCACCACATCATGGAGCTAAAATGATATAATTATGGTCTGCTGCTTCTCCAAAGAAAGATTTCCATGAAGCCCTCCACTCACCAGAAAGAAAAAAAAAAAAGGCTGAAAAGCTTAAATTCCTTTAATCCATACAAAATTCTCCACTGCCGTTACAAATGACGACACATTGCTGAGCTAAAGGTAGCTACTTAGGATGATGAATGTTACTTGTCATGACCCAATTTAAGAGGTACAGAATGGACCATGTTCATGATCAGGGTGTCCGCCACCCTGAGACTACACAGAACCCCAGGGTGGATGTGAGGTTCAGAGAGGCTAATTGAGGCAAGCAATAAGAGGATAAGACCAGTTGAGCCAAATATATCTCTAAGTTCCTGACAGCAAGAACTATGCCCTGATCGTTGTGGCATCAGTCAACATTAGTACGGTGCTTAGACCATAGGATCCTAATGTATGATTCTGAATGAATGAAGAATCAATGAATGGTAGACAGTATTAGTACCTAGGAAGCAAGCCGATTATAAAATCTAAAGCACAGTTTCCAGCAGCAGCACCACTGACATTTTGGCTGGAGAATTCTTTGTTGTAGGCAACTATCTTATGCACTGTAGAATGCTTAGCAGCATCCCTGGCCTATACCTACCTACTCCCACTTATGATAACCAAAAACGTCTCCAGATATTTCTATTCGTCCCTTAGGAGGCAAAACTACCCTCAGTCGAGAAACACTGGTCTAAAAGTACAGAGTAGAATGTTTAAGGCAATTCTCAGAATCAAAGAGGCCTGAGAGCAGAATCCCAGGCAGGATGGCTGAGTTTTAAGGACAAACTCTAGAAAAGACTTTAGAAATATACAAATCAGTATTCTATTAGTGGAAAGGGCCCTAACTCAAAGTGGCCTTGAGTAAGGAACAAAAGACAACTCAGACTGGTACCTAAAAATTCTAGAGATATGTGTTCTTCAGGTATGGCCCAACCTAGGAAATCAAACACTGTCAGCAGGACTCAGTTTCTCTTCATTGCTGGACTCTGCTTTCCTGAATTAAAGCTCCTCCCTTATGATAGCAAAGGGTCCACCATTCTCTATGTCTACCTGCTGCCAGCTGAAAACCAACCCAAATAGGAAGAGAGCTTCTCTTTCTCAATAGTTCTTGGGAAAAAAATCTCACAACTGGGTCTTTTGGGACTAACTTTGTTCGTATGTCCAAGCCTGATCTTCGGAGCTAGGGAATAGACCAGTTGCGGAGTCCACTGAGTGACCAGGTCTGAGTCATGTGCTCACATCTAGAACAGGGAGCAAAACATAGGGAAATTCCACCCAAAGTCCCTGCATTAATACTGGGGGAAGAATGGTTTGTAAAATAATTCAACATGATAATATCGATCGGGGTGGTGGTAGACGCTTGGCAGACAAAACGGTGTAAGTTAGCAACCCGTGCCTGAAAATTCTGGGACACCTAACTGGAAACCAAAGCAAGGGCCCCTGTGCTAGTACAAATACATAGACCCAGTTCTGGCCTCAGGGAACAAGCTGCTCAGATGGACTACTATTTATAACTATTTTCTCTGAAACTTTCTTTCCCACATCTGAGTACTTATTAAACATGAAGAGGTTTAGGTATTCAAATAACAACATTTAATCTTTCCCCCTGCCTGGCTCTATTTGCATACCTTGGCTTTCATTCTGCCCTTTCTGAAGATCCTCTGGGGTAAATTCAGGCTTTGAACAGCTCCTCCCAGCTTGATCACAGACACTTTCTATTTCCTGATGCTCACAGACGCTGATCTGTGGGTCACAGCATAGGATCTGCTAACTGCCAAGGCCAGGTTGAGGACAGGGAAGGGACACTTGTAATGTTTTCCCCTGGTAGTAAGAGTAGGAGATTTCTTCTTGACTTAGCTAGTGAGCAGTTTATATCCAGAAACAGTGTGACCACCCCTAATAACATTTATAAATTACAGTCTCCCCAGTGGGACCATAAGTATTATTTTTATTTGGTTAAGTGCTAAGCGCTTTTAAAATCTTGCTGATTCTTTACAGATTCTATCTTGTCACATCAGTCTCAAATGACACAGTCTCAAATGAGCTATAAGACCAGTCATGTGTCTATTATAAACTTGCAGCCTTTTAATCTCATGGTATGACAAAATGCAGGCACTCCCCTAGAAAAAAGATTAGCCTGCTCAATTCTTATAAGTTTAAGGCTATTTTTCATAGAGGGGAAGTTTCTTGAGAACAGCAACTTTGTTCATTTGAGGCAACTGCAGTCTATAGAGCCACCAAGCCTTATCATGACAGCAGTCTAAATTAGGGATCACTAATCAAAGAGTTTTGACTACTCTGGGGAGCCAACTCTTAGATTCTCTGTATAAGGCAATATCTGTTATAAGATGGGAAAGAGATTCTTCAAATGCATGCATTCCTAAATGACAAAAATAGAGTTATTCATTCACATATAATATAAGGCTATTTAAGAGATTCTAATACCAATCAGGTTGCTCCTTATTGGAGGCCTCATAGGAACTGTGAACTTCTATCGTGATAATTCCCTGGTCTGGGTTTGTTACAGTTGGTAGATCGTCAGACATGAGCAGGGCAGGAGAGGGTTCCTCTTCTCTCCACTGGGAATGTCAGATGACCATCAGGTGATGGTCCAGCAGTTGTTAAGCTGTCTCTCTAAAATAATAATTGGACACAGCAAAGCCAGGGAAAGATAGTCTCCTGATTAAAAAATAAAATAAAATAAATAAAATAAAATAAAAAAACTCATGAAACTGGTGATCAGCAGCTTCCCAATAAGTCCCAATAAGACCTCAGGAGCTGGGCAAGTGGGCTCAAGCATGTGCACTAAGAGGCAAAATGGTGAAACTTACCTGGTGTATGACACTCAACTGGTAAGGAGAAAATGCCTCGAGTGAGCATGTGTACAACTCAGTAAACACACTGTGCATGCAGCTTCCCAAATGCTAGCAGGCCACTATGCATGTGACAGCCCTCCCCAAAGGAAGAATCAGGGGAGAAGGGATGCAACCCCCAGGAAGCATGCCAATGTAGAAAAGCTCAGGTCAAAGGTCGTAACATGCACTTGAATCTCCAAGTCGCCCACTTGGCCCTCTGCCAAGTGTACATTACTTCCTTTCATTTCTGCTCTCAAACCTTTTAATAAACTTTCACTCCTGCTCTATAACTTGCCTTTGTCTCTCACTCTGCCTTATTCCCCTTGGTTGAATTCTTTCTTCTGAGGGTCCAAGAACCGAGGTTGCTGCAGGCCCACAGGGATTCACCACTGCTAACATGTTCTTCTTCCATTTTACAAGCTTGCTGACTCTCTTCAATGTATCACACTGATGCATATCAACATATCATATTGTCTCATTCTATTCTGTGCTAAAGCATCGCATGGCAGTGTATGGAAAAGATTTCAGATTTTTGGGCTCACACAAACCTCGTTTTGAATCTTTGTTATGCCTCTTAAAAGTTGTGACCTGTAGCTCATTTCACATCTGTTTTCTCATCTCTAAAATATGGGCACATGTATTAGATAGCATTGTGCTGATGTTTACTGATAAGGCACATGAAATATTTGGCACAGAGTAGGCACTCTACCAATGGTGGCTAGTGTATTGTTTCAGGGGCTTTGCTTACTATTTGAAATAATCCTTAGTTTATGCATCTGCCACTATATAACATTCTCTTTCAAAGTAATCTTTACAGATGCGTTGCCTCACCAACACCCATAACAAAATGCTGGCTGCCTACTTTATTTGTTAGTTCAGAGATGACTGGTGTCTCTCTGATCCTGTAGCCTCTTCCAGCAGAGCACTTGCTGATGCCCATGTTGGCTCCTTACTTTGGGCAACATAGCGTTCCTCACTGAGTAACACCACTAATCATCCATAAGTAAAGCATACAAGGGACATGAGGAATTAAGCATGATATGCCCCATATAGTGTTATCTGTGTGATTGCTTAATGCAATATTAACAGCAAGTAAATACATGTGTATATTTGCATATATATGTAGCATAACTCTATTATATATACTATAGTACTATACTACATGTATCAAGTGTAAAACATGCTTTTCTAAGTAAGGGCACTCTCCTCTGGGAATTGAGTTCTATTTGAAGCAGAGCATCACTCACTACAGGACAAAATATACTTGCCAAGACCTGTTCACCCCATTTCCTTTTTCTTACTTTGTTACTCCCCAGCTCACTGGTTAAGAAAATGCCATTTGCCTGTGCAGAATAGAGTTAGCTCAAAAACACATCACAAGTAAAAGGGACCTAGACAAAGCTATGATTCTTTACAGGTTATTTTCATAGTTCCTTAATGCATACTTAGAATTCTTAGCATCTGATTATGTGGCTGGCTTTCATGGGTGGCCAATCTCATCTTCCATGTGTATATTCAACTCTAAGCTCAAGGTTTTATCTTCTATCATATACCTTATCTTAGAAGATCTCTAAGCGATCTGTTTAACAGGCATGTATTAAGCATTTCCTATGGAGAAGTTTCTATGCTAAGAGTTAAGGACACACACATAAATGAACCATGGCTAGAACACAACACAGAATAGAATCATGAATATAATAAACGCATGTGCTATTAGCCATTCAGCACAAAAAAAGCACATCTAATCAGAAACTGAACCTGTGCACCCCTTCATCCTAGCTCTAAAGCTAATGCTGCCACAGCAGGATAAATGTAGGGAGCATGATCTCAGATGTGGTGCTCCAAACAGACATGATCTTCCAGGCAAAGGATTCTACTCCTGGCCAGAGAGCTGGCTAAGAAAACAGGGTAACATGTTCTCAGTGACTCAGCTGCTAAATAAATCAGCAAGGACCATCGCATTGAGATCAAAGGGTTGATTACGCATTTCTTTGCTCATCTAGATTTGAGTTTCAAGGTTGTCACAAACGATTGTTCATATGTGAAAGGGATTTATGACTACTGCTTTCATGATTACTGCTGGAGAAATCTCTGAAAGGTACAGGGGACAGAAACTGAGTTTTGGAAGTAACCTCACTCTGCCCCCTTAGCAATCACACCCTTTGACTTCACACTACAACCGTCTTTGATATTATAAAGGTTACTGTTGTTATTATTGGTTTTTTAAGGCATAAACATTTGTCTTCTGCTTTCTTGCTTTGAAATAACAACTTCTTGCAGTATATTTAATAAGAGCTAAACTAAATCGGTGGAGAAATTGAAATAGGGAGAATTTTTCAGAAATTGCATGTTTAGGAATCCTCAGGTGAGCTAAGAGTATAAGAAACCCTGGGGTTAATTCACACAAAGGCATGATCTTTAAATTGACAAAGCTGTACATTACCTCTACCAGGACCTTTTTTATAAACAGTATAAATCTCAGGTAATACAATTAATTAAGGGCTTAAAACTATTTGTTAAGAATGTTTGATGGGGATGTACAACCTTCTGGTTATAATCAGAACTTGATAAGCAGGTACAAACAGAATTTACAGAAAGTAAGACACCCTCCTGTGTTCCAACCTCCAGTCTTTTTATATCCAATGTAGAACTGAAAAAAATGTCACATCGCTTTGCCTCTATTCAACTCCAGTATACAATATGTGCCACTCACCAACCCCAAACATTGTTTTAGTGCCAACTAAAGTCCAAAAGAAGAGTTTTGAATGTATCAGCCCATCATCGAATATTTTTAGTGACTCACTGTTTTTGTTTGGCTTCCCCCAGAAACAGACATGAAATAAGGACCAAGAGATGCAGAGAATCCCAGGAGGGGAGAAGGAAAGTGATACGGAGAAGAAAAGGCAGTCAACAGGGGTGTGTTAGAGATTCACCTACCACAATGGGCAACTGGAGCTTAATCCTGCGGAACTTTCTCACCCTAAATGTTATGGATTGAATTTTGTATCCCCCAAAAATATAACCAGTACCGCACCCTAGTACCTCAGCATGTGGCCCGATTTGGAAATAGAGTCATTGAAGGTATAATTAGATAAGATGTGGTCATACTGGAGTAGAATATACCTTTAATTGAGTATGAGTGGTGTCATTAGAAGAAGATGATGTGAAGACACAAAGGAAAAATGCCATGTGAAGACAGAGGCAGAGATTGGCATTATACAACTACAAACCAAGGAACACCACAGATTGGCGACTACGACCAGGAGCTAGGAAGAGGCAAGGAAGAATTCAACCCAGAGTCTCAGAGCCCAGCATGGCCCTGCTGACACCTTGATTTTGGACTTTTATCCTCCAGAATTGTGTGACAATACATTTCTGTTGTTTTAGGGCCCCAAATATGTTATACGTTGTTAAGAAAGTCCAAAGAAACTAATACACTGAGTGAAGTTTTGCTTTTCTATCAGTCATTGGTTGAGAATACACCACTTTTCCATCAGTCATTGGTTGAGAACATCTTCCTGGGGGAGAGAGTTAAGACCACAGTGCCTTTTGACTGTCATGCACAGGCAGAGCAGTTTTTCAGGGTTCCATAAAAGTCCCCAGGCATAGAATGCACATACTGGCAGTTGGAAGTTGACAGAGCATACTAAAATGGTCTAAGGGCTACAGGTAACCATCTGTTTCACTTTCTTATTAGCTGTAAGATAAAGTTTTTTTAGGCTATAATTCTAGATCCTCCACAACTTGATGCCCACCTGCATTTCCAACTATATTCAGGCATCCCTCTATTCAAGTGAACTTTTTTCTTTTAATTTCATAAACATTTATTGATTTATTTCTCGTTGCTTTGGTGCAGTTCTTATTTCTAAGGTTACCTTCACTCTCCATTGCATGTATCCAAATTCTACTCACCTTCTGAGACCCAAATCAATTGCTCTTCCTTCACCAAAGACAACATACTTCACTCATTTCCACTTCTGAATATTTAAGTATTTTCTCTACTAACTAGTTCCCTCACTAAATAAAACTACCAGCTGGCATTGCTTATGACCTGGATTATGTGCATTTTTTTCTTCCTAACTAGATCATAAGCTAGGCTTGACAACAAAAATGGGCTCTAATATGGTTTGGCTGGGTCCCCATCTGATTGGCATAAGATGGTTTCTCATTGATGTTCTACTTTGCATTTCTCTGATGATTAGTCATGTAGAGCATTTTTTCATGTTTTTTGGCCATTTGTATATCTTCTTCTGAAAAATGTCTGTTCATGTCCTTTGCCCACTTTTTAATGAGATAATTTACTTTTTTCTTGTTGAGCTATTTGAGTTCCTTATAGATTCTGGGTGTCAGCCCTTTATTGAATGTGTAGTTTGCAAATATTTTTTCCTATTCTGAAGGTTGTCTGTTTACTCTGTTGATTGTTTCTCTTGCTGTGCAGAAGCTTTTTAATTTAATCAAGTCTCATTTGTATACTTCGGTTTTGCTGTGTTTGCTTTTAAGGAGTTGGTCACAAACTCTTTGCCTAGACCAATGTCCAGAAGAATTTACTATGTTTTCTTCTAGGATTTTTATAGTTTCAGGTCTTATATTTAGGTCTTCAATTTATTTTGAGATAATTTATGTACATGGTGAGAGGTATGGGTCCAGTTTAACTCTTCTGCATATAACAATCCAATTTTTTTCTCACACCATTTATTAAATAGAGTGTCCTTTCCCCAGTGTATATTTTTGTTGACTTTGTGGAAGATCAGTTTGTTGTAGGCATGTGGCTTTATTCCTGATTGTCTATATTGTTCCATTGATTTCAATGTCTATTTTCATACCAGGACCATGCTGTTTTGGTTATTATAGGCTTGTAATATAAGTCAGTTAATGTGATGCCTCCAGCTTTGTTATTTTTGCTTAGTTGCTTTGGCTATTTGGACTCTTTTGGTTCCACATGAATTTTAGGATTGTTTTTTCTAATTTCATAAAAATTGATGTTGGTAATTTGATAGGAATAGCATTGAAACTATAGATTGCTTTGGGTGTTATAGTCACTTTAATGGTAGTGATTCTTCTAATCTATGACCATAGAATTTTTTTGTTTGTGTCATCTACAATTTATTTTATCATTGTTCTGCAGTTGTTATTAAGGTCTTGTACCTAGTTGGTTAAATAGATCACTAGGTTTTTATTTGTAGCTATTACAAATGGGATTGCCTTCTTAATTTGGCCCTTGGCTTGATCATTCTTGGTTTATAGAAATCATACTTATTTTTGTATATTAATTTTGTATCCTGAAACTTTAATGAATTAATTTATAAAATTTAAGAGACTTTTGGTGGAGCGTTGAGGATTTTTAAATATAAGATCATATCATCAGCACAGAGGGATAATTTGACTTCTTCTTTTCCAATTTGAATCCTTATTTTTTTTCTAAAAGGGTAAATTTTAAATGTTCCCATTACAAAAAAAAATCATAAGCATGTAAGGTAATTAATATTGTAATTAGATTGATTTAATCATTCCTATATATATATATATCACATTATACCCCATTAATATATATTATTTTTGTCAGTTAATTTCTTTTTTGAGACAGAGTCTCACTCTGTTGCCCAGCATGGAGTGCAGTGGTGCAATCTCGGCTCACTGCAACTTCTGCATCATGGGTTCAAGCAATCCTACTTCCTCCACCTCCTGAGTTGCTGGGACTACAGGAGTGTGCCTCCACACCCACTAAATTTTGTATTTTTAGTAGAGAATTTGTTTCACCATACTGGCCAGGCTGGTCTCGAACTACTGCCCTCAAGTGATCCACCCACCTCAGCCTTTCAGAGTGCTGGGATTACAGGCATAAGCCACTGTGCCCAGTCTAAAAATTTTTTTAATTATTTAGAATTAACAGTAACAAAAAAGAAGAAATTATCTGGGTAGGTCTGATCTACTCAGGTTGGTTTTTAACGGCAGAGAGTTTTAAAAGACTTGAAGCATAAGAAGTACTTTATGTGCTATTGCTGGTTTGAAGACAGAGGGGAAAAATGAGACAGAATATGTATGGGTGACCTATAGAAGCAATGAGTGGCCCCTCACTGGCAGCCAACAAGAAAAGAGGGAATTAGATTCTGCCAACAACCCAAATAAACTTGGATTCTTCCTCTAAGCCTCCAGATAAACACTAGCTGAGGCTGAGCCACATTTTGACTTCAGCCTTTTGAAGCCTTAAATGGAAAAAAAAAAAGAATCAGCAAAGTTTGTCTGGACTATGACCTTCAGAACTTTGAGATAATAGGTGTTGTTTTAAGCTACTAATTTTGTACTCATGTGTCACCTAGTAAAAGAAAACTAATAGCTGCTTTGACCCACAGAACGTGAAATAAATGCTCCTGCGATAATTATAAGCTTAAACCAAATTCTAATGCCGCACTGTTTTAAAAAAAAAAAAGTCTTTGATTTATATGGAGGATTTGGTCCCCTCTTGAAGCAGGGCCATGGAGAAGGAGAGGTGCTCCTGGACCTCCAGTCTCAGTCAAGCTTCCAGCTGAATATCTCTGTCTGCACCATGATCCTGTGTAATTATTTTTATTTTACAGATAGATAAATAGCTTCATAGAAGCTGAACAACCCATGTGTATTTACTACCAATGTCCGTGTTGTTTCTACTACTGCCTTTTGATGAGGAAACAATACGCACACCTCAACTTTATGTAAAATCATTTCCTAATTTGTGCTGTGTAAAGAAACTCTAGTGCAGCCACCGATACAGACTCAGCTTCTTGCTTCGTTGGGACGGACGTGCCCCTGCTGTAAGAGTTAGATAGGCATATGCCCAAAAACATGCTGACCTTGCCAGAAAAGCAGTGAGGGGGAAGATGCCCTAGCGGGAAGCAAGAGTCTACCTACCACTCACCGTATGTCAAGCAGTGACAGGTCAGCTTTTGTCCAAGAGGTGAGCATTCTCAGAGTTGTCACCTGGCAGCATATGGCCAGTGGGATAGAATAAAATGCCTCAATAACATGTCAAGTGTTAAATACCAGTTGCCAAAAATATTTTTTGTTTATGACAGCCTTTAATTTCTGAAGGAAGGCAGAGAAGCATTTTTCCCTAAGCAGTTTTGTGGAATTATTCAGTTACACCGAGTAAGCTGCAAGAACTATATATAGGTAAAATGTCTGGTCATTACAGTAGCGGTATTATTCTATTCCCTTAAAATGTGGCCCCAAATTATAATCTAAGTTATTAAATATGACCATCAAGAAAACCAGATGGAAAAACAAAAGATTAGAATATACACACATTTCACAAAACAAGGTATCCAAACAACTGGTAAACATATTAAAAGATGCTCAACTTCCTTATGCATTAGGAGAATCAAAGTGAAACCCTCATGGAACACCACTGACACCTATCAAAAAAGCTGAAGTTAGGAAGACCAACAATATCAATTGTTCACAAAGACGGAGAACACCTAAAATTCCAAACACGGCTAATGAAAAGTATAAACCGTTACTTTTGGAAAATCTTTGCCGGTATTTGCTAAAGTTAAACATTCCATTACTGTATTTCTAACAATATAACTGTCAGTACACCCAAGGGAAATGTGTGCATATGTTCACCAAAATATATGTAAGTGAGGGTTCACACATATGTTAATAATAATAGGGTGCTTGAATTGCTTCTTTGCCTTTTGGTTAAGATCAAGTATAATGCGGTGCTTGAAAATCAACCCTCCATAAATACCCCCATTCAATAACTCCCAGATTCCGGTCATGGTCTAACACGTGCTCGGTGTCGTCATGTACTGAGAGCCTCGGATGTGAGTCAGGGCTTAAACCTGGCTTTACCACTTTACTGCCTGTGTTGTTTTGGACAAGTTACATAAACCTCAGTGTTCCTGTCTTTAAAATGGAGGTCATAACATTATCTATCTCATGAGATTGCAATAAGAACTTATTAAGTATGTTATAGAACAAAATTTTAATAAATCAAGTTTTTACAATCTAATTGGCTTTTATCAGCAATTTATGAAATGGGCAAAACCTTACCTAAGAAACAGAGATGTTCTGCTGAGCTGAGCAGACGGGGTGGACTTGATATGCAAAAAAGGCTGAAGAAAGCAGAAGCAAGAAACAAAAAGTGGACTGGTCATTTCAAAGTTACTTTCTTTGTGTGAGTTAAAGTTGCCTTTTATTATGACAGCTTGGGTTGAATGGGCCCCTTTCCATTGGTTGCTGTGAATTTGCCTGTTCTTTTGGGAACTGGTCTCTTTGGGGATTTGTCTATTATCTCTCTTCTGATTTCTTGGAGGGTAAGACCTTAAAAGTAAACAGCGGGCCGGGCGCGGTGGCTCAAGCCTGTAATCCCAGCACTTTGGGAGGCCGAGGCAGGTGGATCACGAGGTTAAGAGATCGACACCATCCAGGTCAACATGGTGAAACCCCGTCTCTACTAAAGATACAAAAAATTAGCTGGGCATGGTGGTGCGTGCCTGTAATCCCAGCTACTCGGGAGGCTGAGGCAGGAGAATTGCCTGAACCCAGGAGGCGGAGGTTGCGGTGAGCCAAGATCTCACCATTGCACTCCAGCCTGCGTAACAAGAGTGAAACTGCGTCTCAAAAAAAAAAAGAAGTAAACAGCTGAGGTTTTGGCCTGGTAACATGAAACCTTAGCATGAATGATTCCATTTTGGATTGGTCTGTTGGGCCCTAGTTCATAAGCTCAGTCCTAATCACTGACTCTTATAAATTTTATTTAACAAGTTAATATAAGTAGTTTGAATAATAAATTTTACCCATAGTTAATGGTCCACAAATGCAAATACCTATTAATTCATCTCTCTCCATACTTATATGTCTATATACCCAGGCGAGCTTCAAGTATACCTATGGAGGTTCAGTTAGGGATGAATTTCATATGAGCACTTCAAGTCAATGGACAGGTAAGCATCCAGTGATGTCATGAAAATGAAATCTGTTGATTAATCCATCCTGACGTTTCATATGCTTTGGTTCTGTGTTCCCACCACCAAATCTCATTCTGAATTGTAATCCCTACGTGTCAAGGAAAGGAGGTGATTGGATCATGAAAGAGGTTTCCCCTAAGCTGTTGTCATGATAGTGAGTTCTCATGAGATCTGATGGTTTTATAAGTGTTTGGAAGTTCCTTCCGCGTTATTCTCTCTCCTACCACCTGTGAAGGAACTGTTTGCTTCCCAGTCACTTTCTGTCATAATCGTAAGTTTCCTGAGGCTTCTCTAGCCATGTAAAACTGTGAGTCCATTAAACCTCTTTCCTTTATCAATTACCAAGTCTTGGGTATTTCTTTATAGCAGAGTGAAAGTGGACTTAATACAGGAAACTGATACCACGAAGTGGGGTACTGCTATAAAGATACTTGAAAATGTAAAAGCGACTTTGAAACTGAGTAACAGGCAGAGGGTGGAACAGCTTGGAGTGCTCAGAAGACAGGAAGATATGGGCAAGTTTGGAACTTCTACAGACTTGTCGAATGGCTTTGACCAAAATGCTGATAATGATGTGAACAATGAAGTTCATGGATCTCAGACGGAGATGAAGAACTTCTTGGGAACTGGAGCAAAGATCAGTCTTGCTATACTTTAGCAAAGAGACTGGTGGCATTTTGCCCCTGCCCTAGAGTTCTGTGGAACTTTGAACTTCAGAGAGATTATCTGAAATTAGAATTTATGTTTGAAAAGGAAGCAGAGAATAAAAGTGAAAAATATGCATCCTGATGATGCAAGAGAAAAGAAAAATCCATTTTCTAGGAAGAAATTCAAGCTGCAGAAATTTACATTAGTAATGAGGAGCCTAATGTTAATTACCAAAACAATGAAGAAAACGTCTCTAGGGCATGTCAGAGATCTTGGCAGCAGCTCCTGCCATCACAGGCTCAGAATCCTCAGAGAAAAATAATGGTTTTGTGGGCGAGGCCCAGGGCCTAGCTTCTATGTGCAGCCTTGAGACTTAGCGCCCTGAGTCCCAGCCATGGCAAAAAGGGGACAAGCTACAATTTGAGCCATTGCTTCAGAGGGTACAAGCCCCAAGACTTGGCAGGCTTCACATGGTGTTGAGCCTGCAGCTGAACAGAAGTCAAGAATTGAGGTTTGGGAGTCAACCTCTGAGTAGCAGAACCCTGTTTTGCTTCATCAATCTGAAGGTTATGACTTTTTGACAAGAGGGATTTCTAAACAGCTAAATGACAGTTTGATCACTTTTGGTTACTTATATGTATGGTTAGGTGGTTTTTGATCCACAGTCTTCCTCATTGCCCCACATAAGTAATAACTTCCATGCTGCCTGCTGCGTTTCAGATCACAGAGGCAGCCAAGGCTCAGGAAAAATTGGGGCTTTGCTTATGGTCAGCCAGTGTTTGATTGCACAGTCTTTGACAATAGTAGCTTACTAAGACTGGTCAGAATTTGTAAGCTTTAGGAAACCACTAGAATGCCGTGGAAGAATAACAAAATCTGTTCTGTCTCTTCACTTAGCTGAAGCATTAACTGAAGTTTGTTTTTCATAGACCCACTTGGCTCAAAACCTTTCTGTATTGCCTGTAGATGTTTGACCTGCTGGGTGGTGGTAATCTGGTCGCAAATGTTCTTAAATTTGCAGTCTAGAATGGGATTAGTCAAGCCCGGGTGCCAGTGTCTTACTTTTACAAAAACAGATGGCGTAGTGTTAGATGCACCTTCTATCGGCCACTGTACAGCTTTAGGATTTGTCATCACCTCCTGGAAGGCGCAAAACCCCAGCCTTCCCCTTCTTGTAGTCCATCTCCCAGACTTGTGACTGTGGCTTTCATTCTTCAATTCATGATGAGTTCCAAACTATTTCCTCTTGTCACAGCTTTCTCCTTCTGTGCCTCTTGTTTCCTTTCTGTCTTCTGCCTCTCCTCTGCTCCCCATCCCACTTTCTCCTCTCCCTCCTTTTCTCACTTCTGTCAGTCTAGGAGCTTTGATTACTGGCTTAATATTCCAAAGTGTGAGTTCCTCTGATCTCTTGATTACTTAGTTCTAATCTCATGGTTTTTTTTGTTTTGTTTAAGAGATGGGGTCTCACTCTGTGGCCCAGGCTGGAGTGCAGTGGCATGATCTTAGCTCACTGCATCCTTGAACTCCTGGGCTCGAGTGATCCTCCCTGCTGAGCCTTCTGAGTATCTGGGACTACAGATGGGTGCCACCAAGCCCGGCTAATTTTGTCTCCTGTCATCTAAAAATTACTCTGTGATTGTGAAGCCCCTCTGAACCTTAAGGGAAATCAGATGGTGCTCAGGAATCGAACTCTTCCTAAACCGTCCTCTTTAACTGTTTCCAAAATCTCTCTCTTGGCCTTTCTTAGCCTTTTTCTGTTTCCAGTCAGTGGTCCAAGCACTTTTTGTTTGTCTCTAAGTTGAGTGCTTGGGGTTTGACAGGTAGTGACGTGTAGTTTGACACTGTTAAATTGCTAAATAAATACAGTGAAAAGTTTATGAGTGAAGAATGCTGAGAAGATTGTAATGCTTTGTACAAATAAAGAACACTCATGTTTAAAAAAAATATTTCAGAGGCCATATGGAAATGCCTAGATGTACAGGCAGAAGTCTGTTGTATGGGTGGAGCCCTCATGGAGAATTTCTGCTAGGGCAGTGTGGAAGGGAAATGTGGGGTTGGAGCCCCCATACAGTGTATCCATTGGGGCACTGCCTAGTGGAGCTGTGAGAAGAAAGCCACTATCCTCCAGACCCTAGAATGGTAGATCCACTGAAAGCTTGCACCGTGCACCTGGAAAGCCACAGGCATTCAATGCCAGCTTGTGAAGGAGTTGCCCAAGGCTGTGAGAGCCCACCACTTGGATTAGCATGCCCTGATGTGAAACATGTAGTCAAAGGAGGTAATTTTGAAGCTTTAAGATTTAATTCTTGCCCCACTGGATTTCAGACTTGTATAAGAATATAACCCCTTTCTTTTGGCCAATTTCTCCAACTTGGAATGAAAGGATTCACCCAGTGCCTGTATCCCCACTGTATCTAGGAAGTAACTAACTTGCTTTTGATTTTACAGGATCATAGGTAGAAAGGATGTGCCTATGTCAGATAAAACCTTGGACTCTGGACTTTTGAATTAATGCTGAAATGAGTTAAAACTTTAGGGGAATATTGGGAAGGCATAATAAGTTTTGAAATGTGAAAAGACATGAGATTTGGGAGGGGCCAGGGGCGGAATAATATGATTTGACTCTGTTTCCCCACCCAAAACTTATCTTGAATTGTAACCCCCAAGTGTCGAAGGAAAAAGTCGATTGGATCATGGGTGTGCCCCCATGCTGTTCTCACAATAGTGAGTAAGTTCTCATGAGATCTGATGGTTTTATAAGAGTTTGGAAGTTCCTCCCTCATTATTTTCTCTCCTGCCACCTATGAAGAAGGTCTTACCTCCCCTTCACCTTCTACATGATTGTAAGTTTTCTGAGGCCTCCCGTGCCATGTGAAACAGAAGTTAATTAAGTCTCTTTCCTTTATAAATTTCCCAGTCTCAGGTATTTCTTTACAACAGTGTGAAAACAGACTAATGCAACATTAATAGGTGACACAGGTGGTGATTCCTCAAAAACCTAGAGGCAGAAATAACATTTGTCCCAGTAATTCCATTACTGGATATATACCCAAAGAAATATAAATTATTCTATTATAAAGATACATGCACATGTATGTTCACTGCAGCACTATTTGCAATAGCAAAGTTATGGAACCAACTTAAATGCCTATCAATGATGGATAAAGAAAATGTGGTAATATACACCATGGAATATACTATGCAGCCATGAAAAGGAACAAGATCATGTCCTTTGCAGGAACATGGATGGAGTTGGAAGCCATAGTCTTCACCAAACTCACACAGGGACAGAAAACCAAATACCTCATGTTCTCACTTAAAAGTGGGAGATGAATGATGAGAATACCAGGTCACATACCAGGGAATAACAGATGCTGGGTCCTATCTGGGGACTGGAGGAAAGGAGAGCATTAGGAAGAATAGCTAATGGATGCTGGACTTAATACCTAAGTGATGGGATGATGTGTGCAGCAAACCACTATGGCACAAGTTTACCTATGTAACAAACCAGCACATCCTGCACATGTACTCCTAAACTTAAAAAATAGCTGACACAGGTGACAACTTTATAAGGATGTACTGATGAACGGTATGTATTATCTAATTTTTTTTAAATTAAGATTGGAATGTCAATAATCAGCTTTATTAAACACATTCTATTTGGACTCAATATAGTATATAAGATATTTAGATTAATCATATGCATACATGAACATTTGTTTAATCAATCTTTTTGTCTATTTTAAGATTTACTAATTTAATCAAAGGTTGAAAAGCTTGAAGGACTATAAAAAGGCTAACCTGTTGTAAAGAGAAGAAGTAATATAGTTTACTCATCTATCGTGAGGTTCATGGCTGACACCCCTATAACAAGGACAGATTAATAAGAGAAAAGTATAAAACACTTATTTCACCAAAATTGTAATATGATTAAATACATGAGAACCCTCAGAAATTAAGACCACACAACCCAGAGAAAGCTGTGTATTTTTGTGCTACATCTGATGAAAGAAGTGGACAGTTGTAGAGAAACATGATTAGACAAAAAGGGTAGGATGTGATGGTAATAAACTGGGGGATAACTTCAGCAAAGGTTTGTTTGTTCAGATTATTTTCTGTGTCTCTGGATAACATTTCTTCTCCCCAGGAATGAGACGGAACAGGTCAATATTAGGATCTTCTTGGGAGAAGGGAGAGGTTCAGTGACCTTCCCTAGGTTCTATGGCTTATTTTGGGAGAGAATTCTGGTTTCTATGACCCAGTTTGTTGGAGACAGGAGGCAGAGAGAAGTTCAGAAAAACCTTCTTGTTTCTGTAGCCATCTCCATCTCCTTCAGTTCAAGAATGCTTAGCATACCAAGGTGGCAGATTTTGGGGTATTGTGTTCTGAGCCGCAATACTGTGCATGATAACCTTGAGGTCTTAGAAGGCATATCAAATAGAGCACAGACATCAAAAATTTGTGGTTAGAAAGATGGGCAGACAGCATTGGGAAAACAGAATAAAAATTGGAAAGGAGAAATACAGTTGAAAAAATCCAATAAAAATACTATATATATATATATATATGTTCAGCACGATATAGTAATATGGACAAGTATGGCATGGATTTTTTGTTTGTTTAAATGTATGAGCTCTATATATGTCTCGCTCCCTCTGACAAAACATGTTTTTGATATTCATTTTCTGGGTCTTGAGTCTTTCCAGTACCCATAAACAGTGACAGAGGCAGATTTTTGATAAAATCTATTTGTGCCTTCGAAGATAATGTTAACATTTTCCTCTCTCAGAATCCCAGCACTGAAAAAAGGAAGTCCCAGGTTACAGCTATGCTGCTGCCTCAAGAGACACCAGTCCTTGGTAGAGCAGGAAGAGGCAGGGCTCAGAGAGAAATGCCCTGGAAAAAAACAATCAGAGTTGCTGGTTGCTGCTGTGCTGGGCTTTGTGGAGAATTAAGCTTTAGTCTCTGCTAAGGCAGAGACTGGGGGAAACTTAATTAGTGACAGCTAAAGATTGAGCTAAGCAACAGAAGAGATGGAGAAGTTACTAAAACTTCAGGGGAAAACAACTGGGACACAAGAAAAGAAATGCAATCATATTATACAACTTGGCTCAGCTGGGAGTAATATTTACATAGATATGCTAATGGAACTAAAATATTTATTTAACACAATATGATATAGCAATATCATGATGGGAGAGTTGAAGAGAGAGAGTATGTGAGCGGAACAGAGGAAGAAAGAAAAGGTATGCACCTTCAGGTTAAGAAGAGTGGGCAAGAAAACTAAATTCTTCCTTACTAGAAAATCAAAATATAGCAGTATAATTAAATTAGATGTGGAGGCAGGTACCCAGAGAAAATCTAAAAGAGTTGTTAGGGGCTAGATTCGGAAGTAAGAATGGGAGAATTTAAGGATTTTGCTTTTTTATTATTAGATTTGCAATAATATTTTATTTTAAAACTGTGTGCATGTTATAACTCTGATTTTAAAAACCCTAAATAAGAAAGGTTAATCTTTGGACTCTTTGGGTTTATTGAGTCCTGATTCTGAAAAGAACAAGATGGCCAGTAGTATTTACAATAAACTATAGCAATGTATAAATTAAATAATGAATTTACAAATAACCATTTGGTGCCACTGGATTGCTTATAAAAGTATGGTTACCAAACATCTTCCCCAATTAGTGAAAACCTACTCGATTTAAGATACAAGAAGAGGCTAATGTAGCCAACTGTCAGTGCTTGATTTATTCCACAACCTTCTCCACTCCATCCCGAACAGCCTCACGGAGCTCAGGGAGATGACGGAAATCGGGCTGAGTGGGAACCCCCTGGAGAAGGTGCCGCACCTCATCTGCAGATGGACCTCACTGCCCCTGCTCTACCTGAGAAACACTGGCCTGCCCAGGCTGCAGGGCTCCTTCAGGCTCCTGGTCAACCTGCGCTGCCTGAACCTCAGCCAGAACCATCTGGACCACTGCCCACCATAGATCTGTGCGCTGAAGAACCTGGAAGTCCTGGCACTGGATGACAATAAAATAGGGTAGTTACCTTCAGAATTGAGCTCACTTTCAAAACTGAAGATACTTGGACTAACAGGAAATGAGTTCCTTTCCTTTCCTGAGGAAGTCCTTTCTTTAGAGTCTTTAGAGAAATTATACATTTGGCAAGACCAGGGATCCAAACTTACCTATGTGCCGCAACACATTGGGAAACTGCAGAGTCTCAAAGAGCTATATATAGAGAACAATCATCTGGAGTACCTGCCCGTGTCCCTGGGGTCAATGCCTAACCTGGAAGTTCTTGATTGCCGACACAATGCGCTTACACAACTTCCAGATGCCATTTGCCAAGCACGAGCTTTGAAAATTACTGCTGGAGGACAACTTGTTCACCCATCTTCCAGAGAATTTGGATTCCCTAATTATATTAAGGATTATTAAGGGCCTGACACCGATGGACAATCCCATGGAAGAACCCCCAAAAGAAGTGTGTGCTGAAGGCAATCAGGCCATATGGAAATACCTCAAGGAAAAAAGAAAAAGGAACATAATGGCAACAAAGATTCAGGTGTGGTGGCGTGGAACAATGGTAGGGAAAGGATTTGGGAAATTCAGTGAACTAATAAAAGCACGAAAGAAAGGAAAGGCGTCTCCAAAAGATAAGAAAGAAAAGAAGGATGTAAAAGAAATACCAGAAAGGAAAATAAGAAATAATCGTATAAATTGATAAATTGGGGTAATGAACCCTGATGGATTAAGAAGGCAAAATATGTAGCAATTAGATGCCTACTACATTAAAATTATTCATAAAATTATGTTTATGTGTAAAACGATTTTTTTTTAATTTTTTAAATTTTTTTATAAAGACAGGGTTTCACCATGTTGGTCAGGCTGGTCTTGATCTCCTGACCTCAGGTGATCCTTCCGCCTTGGCCTCCAAAGTGCTTGGATTACAGGCATGAGCCACCACACTCAGCCAAATAAATGATTTTTACTTTGACTAAAATGTTTACGGATAAAATGATATGACACCTTGTAATTGCTTCTAAATAATATGGGATGGGGAGGGGAAAGTGGGTAGGAATACAAGTCAAAAAAATTGGCCATACGCTGATAACTATAGAATAAGGTGATGAGTACACGAGGGTTCATTATACTATTTTCCTATATTTATTTATCTTTTATTTCTTTCAAGACAGGATCTCACTCTTGCCCAGGCTGGAGTGCAGTGGTGCAATCTTGGGCCACTGCAACTTCTGCTTCCCGGGTTCATCCTCAGCTGGAATTCTTGTGCCTCAGCCTCCCAAGTAGCTAGGACTACAGACACACGCCACCACGCCTGGCTAATTTTTATATTTTTTGGTAGAGATGGGGTTTCACCATGTTGGCCAGGCTGGTCTTAGACTCCTGACCTCAACTGATCTGCCCATCTCAGCCTCCCAAAATGCTAGGATTACAGGCATAAGCCACCACACCCATCCTGCCTACTTTTGAAACTTTTATTATGAAATAATTATAGATTCACAGGAAGTTCTAAAGGAATGCTGAGGTAGGTCCATGCCTTGCTCAGCCTCCCTCAACGCCGACCTCTTGCATAACTGTAGCACAATAACAAAACCAGAAAATTGACATTGGTTAAAAAAAAAAGAAGAAGAAGAAGAAGATACGAGAAGAGTGCAACATGATTGTAAAGCTATAGTTTTAAGGACAAATGGTATATTCACATTCTAATATAATTTGACAGGATTGTTAAATCATATTTGTTTTCCCAGAGTAGCCCCTGCACTCTTGACCATTCATTCTTAACAACTTTTACTTGACTTGAATTGAATATCCTATGAAGTGGGCAAAGCCTTTAGCTCTCTCTCCCCGACACCTGAAGATTTTATTCTATTTCACTTGCAGCTTGTTGGCACAATTGATGAAGCTTCCCCGACCAGGCAAGGCAGAACTGGGTCCTTGAGAATCTGCAGGCTGCAAAGACATGCTCATCACACCTCCTTCTGCCCTTCACTGTGTTTAGGGAGCACAAAAAGGAACATTGCTTTTGCTTTCCTTTCGCTTTTCTCATTCCTTGTGTGTTCACTTGCTTAGAAGTAAAGAAACCTACTTTCAGTGAAAACTAGGCACGATGCTGATAATCATACTAAAATGGCAGTGTTCAAGATAAGCAGGTCACATCTAATTGGAATAAAGGAATCCTAGCCAGGTTGCTTCTCCTGTTCAGGACCCGAGTGGCAAGAAATTTAATGAATAAAAATTAGAGAGAAGGTTTAAGATGTCAATTACTTTTAAAAATCAGGAAAAGAATGCAGAGTATGAGAAAAAATATACAGAGGAAAGTATGATAATCTTGAGCTTGGAAAGCATGTTGTGGCCAGCTCTCCAACTTCTATTCTATTCCCCTCACCCTAGCTCCAGGGCAGGATTTAATTGGGCAAACCAATCATGAAAATCCCAACTCCTTTGTCAAGGGTAATTTTCCAGACAAACCAACCGGGCCTTTCATTTCTTTAGAATGAAGATTTGCTTTAGGGTAGTCAAATTGGCACAGTACTCAGCAATTTTACTCAGTAATTGTGGAAAACTATACCCTCCTGGCTGCCATCTTCTGCCCACGAGGGCCCAGGAAGGTAACCTAGGAAAACAACGTGTAACCAATGACAAAAAAAGAAAAGAAAAAAGGAAGTAGAACCTAGAATAAATCATGCTTGAGCTCTGTCCCATTTCTGAACTTTTTCATAACACGAGCCCATATTCCCTTGTTGTTGGAGCAAGTCTGACTCTCATTTTCTTTTCCGTGGAAGCAGAATTTTCTAATTGACACAGTGCCTGAATAGATTGTATGCACAAAGGAGCCAAAAGGTGACAAAGTTTTGGGCACCAAGGCTGAGAATTACATGCATTTGAAAATAATCCCATTCAAGCAGAGTCCAGAAGACAATTAAAGGAAAAAGAAGTCACTACTGGAAACTAGAAGATAATCGTTTAATTATGGTTCAGGCGCAGCACTTGTAAAGGGGGACATTTCACCCCAATGGGACTCTTTAGAAGAAAACTGCTAATTGTTCTCAAGTTGGCAAAAGCTTAAATTCCTTGTCTGAGGATTTCTGTTCTCAGTGATGACCCCATATTATTGTTAACTTGCATATCTCTATGTACGCAAGTATATATACATTATATCTTTTACATATAGACTTATATATAATAAATGTATTATATATTTGTATATGTATAAATGTGTGTGTGTGTGTGTGTGTATTTTTTGAGGCATGCTTTTCCTAGGAGCTTTAGAGGAGATAAATAAGGACAATAAGAAAATGAAGAGTTGGCAGTTTAATGAAAGAAACTTAAAGTGTTTCTTTGCATAAACATTCGGAATATGGCAGAATCTTATATTTGCAACAGTTATTTTAAAAGCTAAAGCTTGAACCTCTATATAAAATAACACAGCACAAATTGTGGCTGTAAACTACTAAGTAAAATTCCCCACTCCAGCCTTCTTTTTGCCCAGAAAGAAGTTGAGTCAATCGATGAATTGGGCCTTAACACTTATTTCCACCCCCAGCCACAGCTCCTCCTCACTCAGCACCATTAGGATTCCATTTGCTTGCGCAGAGTAAATTATTCTGTGGTAAGAGGCTTCTTAATTTGTGTATTAAAATTTTACCTACACAGGTTGCTTTCAATTTGCAATTCAATACCAAATTATCCATTTTCTCTTATTTGGATTCCTGAGCCAATGACTACATAAAGAAAGTAGCTCCAGCCGGGCATGGTGGCTCAAGCCTGTAATCCCAGCACTTTGGGAGGCCGAGGCGGGTGGATCATGAGGTCAAGAAATCGAGACCATCTTGGTCAACATGGTGAAACCCCATCTCTACTAAAAATACAAAAATTAGCTGGGCATGGTGGCACGTGCCTGTAGTCCCAGCTACTCAGGAGGCTGAGGCAGGAGAATTGCCTGAACCCAGGAGGCGGAGGTTGCGGTGAGCCGAGATCGTGCCATTGCACTCCAGCCTGGGTAACAAGAGCGAAACTCCGTCTCAAAAAAAAAAAAAAAAAGAAAGTAGCTCCTATGTTCCCTTAAACACACATTTAGAACTCACTAGATATTAAGTGTTTATCACCACATGTTCCCACTCATAAGAGGGTGTTGAACAATGAGAACACATGGACACAGGGAGGCACAGTCACACACTGGGGCCTGTTGGGGGGGTGGGGGGGGATAATGGAGGGATAACAGAGGGTGAGGGGATTGGGGAGGGATAACATTAGGAGAAGTACCTAATGTAGATGATGGGGATGGATGCAGCAAACCACCATGGCATGTGTATACCTATCTAATAATCCTGCATGATCTGCACATGAACCCCAGAACTTAAAATATAATTTCAGAAAATAAATAAAAATAAATAGGAAAAAAAAATTAAGTGTTTATAAAAACAAAGACCACTAGAATACAGACTTCTAAAAAATAGACCTGACGAGAAATTGCAGCACATGAAAGCTGAAAAACTGAAGGAATTACTATATTTCATGAAATCTAAAATGCGGATTTTTTTTCCTGCTTAGATCTCAGAAATCAGGCTATATCTTACAGTTGGACAGGCTACAATTATGATGTAGCTCTGATTGTTGGCACAGGTGTAAATTTTGGTCACAGATGTTCACAGTTGGCTCTTTGAGGAGTTGTGTGAATTGCTGGTCCTCTAGGGGTTGACTTTAAATGCTAGTTAAAATGATTTTCTGCTTACGTTAGCTTGCTAGGGCTGCCATGGCAAAATATGGCTGAATGAATTGCTTAAACAACAGAAACTGATTCTCTCATGGTTCTGGAGATGGAAGTTCAAGCTCAAGTTGCTGGCAAGGTTGGTTTCTCCGGAGGCCTCTCTCCTTGGCTTACAGGTGGCCAGCTTCTCACTGTATCCTGTCTCCAACAGGGAGACTGAAAGGTGGGAAGAGGGGAGGAAGAACTTATGTTTTTGCTTCCAGTTCCTATCAGCATTGCTCAAATAACAAAGGACAGTTGGAGCTGCAGCCTCCAGATTCTTTTTCCAGTTCTGGATCCAGCCACACAGCATGCCCCTAGAGAGATGGCAAGCCATGCCCATGTCAGCCACATTGTAACCCCCTCAGAGGTTCAAACACCAGACTCACAGGGCCAAGCTCCTAGGTTAGTGAATATGTCTGTTTTTATTCTTTATCAAGGTAGCAGCAGTTACCATATGTAGGTAGCCTCAGCATCCACTGTTAGTTCTCCCATACCTGCATAACAGTTCCCTGTATCAAACTGTCTCTATTTGAAATACCAGGAATGATTCATCTTTTCATATGTGCACCCTAATGAATACAGTTTCTTAAATTAGATGAAATATAATATCTTGATAATATTTAAATGCATCTAAATTCCCTGCTTATCCTTAATTACAGGATTTCTATAAACCTCATTATATAGATACTTAACCTCAATTCTTCACTTCTTTAGTGAAGCTTTAGAGTTTATTTTCTGTGTACTCTTTTTAATCTTTACAGTTTCACAATAACAGATAATTGGTTTTATATTATCTTCATGGCTTCTGAAACCTTCATGTACTGAAAGCTTTATCTGTAAAAGGTAGACATTAAACAAAGGAACAAATAACACACAGGTTGCCAGGTGTAAAATGCACCTGTTTTTTGTAACTTTTAGAAGAGACAATTTTGAAAATATTTTAACAAAATATTTTCATGGATAAAAATTGTTCTGGGTAAATTCAGATGCCACTGAGGATTTGATTTGATTCCTTTTGATTTCAGAAAGTTGTTAACATGTGAGTTCTGGTCTTTGTTCACTAGAAATCTCTAGATTGCATGTCTGATACTAGCACTACCATCACACATCTCTATGACCTTAGGTAAGCCACTTTCTACTCGGACCTCCATTGTTGCCTCCAAAAAAAACAAGGGATTGGACAAGATCAGTGAGGCAAACTCCTTTAAACATCACATACATATATTCTCCCACAAATTCTATATTTAAAATTTTTTATCCACTAATACTGCACTTAAGTTTGGATTTCTCAATATTTGTCATAGACACATACAACTTTCTTTTTTTCTCTCTCTCTCTTTAGGCCTTGCCCTAAAAGTTTTAACTTAGAAAATAACATAAAACTTATATTTTATTATAAAAGCCCTGGTAATAACTTTGAGCTCCTTAAGGTACATTTTCAAAGAGCTGATGGTGAGGAAGCCACATACTTCATAGGCCTTCCCTGAGCACTGATCAGCCAAGAACCTGGAGAGCCTTCCTGAGTATACCCCCGATAATTTGGGCTGTGTGCAAGTCAAGCTGAATTGATAGGGAATGCAGAATTGATCAGAATAATTACAAGTGCCGTTATATAAAAGAGATCACTCTACCAATGAACACTCACAGAATGCCTTTATAGACCTAACTTGCACCAGAGTTAAATTTGTCTTTCTCAATAGTTGCTTTCAAAACTGAACAAACTGCATTGTATAAATGGGTTAGCTTTTACAGTATTCTGCATAAAATACTCAGATATACACAAAGGCAGTTGGATTGTAAATTTCAAGGGCAAACTAGTCTCCAATAAAGCAGGTATGGGAGGAAGTTGTGTTATGTTCTTAGAGGAATGAGTTTCTCTTTAACTTAAAAAACTGCATTCAATATCCTGCTTGCTTCGCTTGGATCATACTCAGCTTCTATTTTTTGCCTTTTAGCCAACCTCTTTTCTCATGTTTCTCCCTCTCAGTCAGCAGTATTTGGCTATAATCAGGTGATTTTGCCCTCAGTTAGTTCTACAGGGCCTAAGAACTCAATAGAATAGAATAATTTGGGGTTAGTTTTTTTGGTTATTTTTTGAGACAGAGTTTTGTTCTTGAACTCAGATCTGGAACAAGTAAACTTAATAAATATTTATAGAGCTCTCCACTTTAAACACACAAAATATAAATTCTCCACTTTAAATACACAAAATATTGATCGGCCATTATTAATAACCATTTTTAGAATAAAGTAACATTCCTGTTCTCTCTCCCTCTTTTTCTTCCTCTTTCTTCCTCTCCTTCTCTCCTTTTTTTTTCTTTCAAAAAAAAAAAAAAAGTCTGAGGCCAGCTGAATTTTTTTCTTTGTAGTAGAAACTTTACTTTTCTGCCTGGATTCATGGGGGGGAGGGGGGAAGCTATTAAAAAAAAAAAAAAAAAGAATGCACCTGTAATCTCAGCTACTCAGGGGGCTTAGGCAAGAGAATCACTTGAACCCAGGAGGTGGAGGTTGCAGTGAGCTCAGATTGCGACATTGTACTTCAGCCTGGGAGACACATACAACTTTCAATTGGATATTTTAATATTTAAATTTCTCTTTATTTTTAAATTGACTTCAACTTTTTCAAAATGTTGAGCATTATTCAGTGGCCTCCATTATTATGTCCATGAGCAGCTCTGCAAATGTTCTGGGATTGCACATGCTGCTCACAGTAAAATTCACTTACCTTAGAGGTCTAAACTCTGCACTCTTAGGTGAATTCCACAATTTATGTCAGAAAAAGAGCTCCATAACTAGAATTGTCACCCAAATATACATAAGGGGAGCCACAATAGAATGGGACAAGCATCTGGTTTTTCAGAATCAATTTATTGATCACTCCCACAGAAACTAAAGTCATCAAATGACTGTTTTTACCCCCACAAGACTCAATTATGCATGGAAAGACAAATGTTTGAGATTTTAATGTTCATATAATCACAGAATTGAATGGAACCTCAATTAATTAATCCAACTAGATCCTTAACTTAAAACCATATTTTTTACAATGGCCCTAGACCAATGACTGTCCAAACTATGCCTGAATAAATTACACTGACAAGTATGTTTATAATTCAAACTATGCAGACACCCGTAACCCAGCATAGTTTTCATTGCTTGAAATCAAAGGCTAGAATCCTTTTCATACTCCATTATTGACACAGGGAAGGAAGGTAGTCATTAAATAATATCTGATGCTAAAGAAAAGCTCAGATCTACTCAACTGGCATTTACTGGATAGCTTTGCTTTAGCGCACCTGCATGAGATGGAAGTCATCACACCCTATGTTTATCTGCACAGGCAGAGTAAAGGAGACCGTAAAAGCAATCCCATGGATAATTCAGGTCAATGGGAAAATGCAGCTCTTGAAGTAAAAGAGAATTCAGAGTTATCTGAATCACCCAGACTGACATTTGTTTTGGTTACATTGAAATAACTGCTCACTCTCTTCTTGATCTGTATATGCAGTCTCTCCCATATGCCACATTCATTAGAAAGAACATTTAGGCATCCTTTAGATGGTTGTTCCTCTTTTGCAACTTATATTTTTAGAAAAGATTTGTGTCACCCATTATTCAAGTAATTATCAGTTTCTAGAAGACTTGTTGATTTTCTTAATTAAACATAGCTAACAAATCATTAAAAAAAGAAAAATGTTAACAGTTTTTCCCAGTCTAGTTAATTAACTATTTCTTATTTTATTCTAAGCCCTCTAGACTAGAAAGTAAATTGTGCATAAAGCCAACAGTTCTAATTTTACTACCGTCATCTTAGGCTCCTAGTTCCAAGTTGCCAAGAAAATAATTATCTTAGAATAGTGTTATTTATTGAGAATAGTATAACCCGCTTATATCTTAAGGCAGATGATAAAGGAAACCATAAAAGAGAAGCAACTTTTGGAAGTTTCACAAAAGAGAAATGCAGACTTTCAGAAACATCTCAAGTTATTTTGCCGAGGTAAATCTTTTATAATGAATACGGGATTTTTTTTATCTCATCATACTGCCTCACTTATTTTCTGACTAGAAATTGAATACTGTTGCAGTTAAAATAAATTGTCTCCCTTTTCAAATATTTTCATATCATCAAAAGCCATTTCCTTTCTCATTTTCTTAAACAAATCATTCATTCCTTTGTAATATTTCTCAAAGAAATCTAGTTTATTCAATTTCATAGATACCAATTTAATCCTGGCCCTAATTTCTGCTCCATGGGTGATCATCATAGTCTCTACACTGTGCTCCCTGCCTCCACTCTCCTCCCACAGCACAGTGGTACTGTGAGAAGGGAGGAAGAGTGCCAGGGTTTAAATCTCAGCTCCAGCTGAGTGACCCTTAGTATGCTACCTTATCCTTCTATTCCTCAATTTTTTCATCTCAAAAATGGGGATAATAGCAGTACTTACCTAACTGATCCTAGAACTGTTTATACCTGTTTCAGCTCTGTATCACAGGAGTACCTCCCCTATGGTACAAGCTGAAAAGGGTATAAGCTGAGTTTCTCAGGGTCACATATCAACTGGTTTCCACTGGGATCAGCCAATGGGTGGCACTAATGGGAGAATGGAGGGTGGGAGGAAGAAAAAAGTTTGGGGGTCTCTGTCCTTCTTGAGCAGGCTCTCTTGCAGTAACTGTATTTTCTCCACAGTTCTCTTGCGGTAGGCCCATCAGGGTTCTAAGCTTAACTGAGTGACACCCAGCTCTGACCTCCAACATGCCACTTCCCTTTGTCCTGCCTCCCTAGGGGTGACATCAGCTTCCTGGTGCTGCTCATCGGAGTCACTTCAGCATCACTTGTTGGCTTCCCATCTTTTCTATCCCTGTCTAGATATTTTCTTGCATTAACTCTCTTCTATTTTAAATACTTGAAGTAGGGTTTTTCTCATCAGACTTGGTCAAGCCCTGAGTGACCCAGCACCTTACAGTGTTTCTGAGAGCTTTAAATGAATTAATACATAAAAATGCTGTGAACGGTACTTGGAATTTGATAGGTATTAGTAATTATTAAATAGTTTTACATATTACTGCTCCATTAAGTAACCAGAAATCCCCTATGCTTTACTCTTCTGGGAATACAATTGAGTTCACATGAACATTAATACTCGAATTTCACAAGCTTAGTTACTTTACCTGTGGGAAATCAGAACCCTAAAAACCCTTCTACAGCTCCATATTCTAGAGTCCCCAAAGGTGACTCACACATACCCATAAACAAGTTAACTTCTTCTTTGTAAAAAAATTGTAATTTAGCATAGTATCTGATACACACATTGTATTAGATTCCTGAGGATGCCACAACAACGTACCACAGACTGAGTGGCTTGAAACAATGGAAATTTATTTTCTCAGAGTTGGAAGTTTAAGATGCAGGAAGCTTGGGGTCCAAAATCAGTGTCAGCAGGACCATGTTCCCTCTGAAGTTTCTAGGGAAGAATCTGTTCTTGCTTCTTCCTAGCATCTGTAGTTCACCTGTGTACCTGAGCAAGCCTTCGCTTGGAGTGGCATCACTCCAATCCCCATCACATGGCCTCCTCCCTGTGTGTGTCTGAATCTCCTTCTGCTTATAAGGATACCAGTCATTGGATTAGAGCCCACCTAATCTTAAACTCAATTACATCTGCAATAACCCTTTCAAACTATATCATTTAACCCTTGAATTCAGTGAGAACACCCATCTTAGGATCTTGGGACTTGAGATTTAAGTTTCTTAACCCCTTCATGGTTGAGCTGCTGACATTGTGAGGGAACTCTAAGGTAACATACAAAGGGCATGGATAGAGGGATAAGTGAAGAATTGGCACCCTTATTGCAACTTTGCTGCCACAGGGGTAACTGAAGAATAGTTTCCTTCTCCAACTAGCTTTAAGTCTCCCCAGTCTCAGGGGTACCAGCATTAGGACCACAGAGCCATGAACATCTGAAGCTTATTGCCGCCCTTCTTTACCCAATAAGTGATCTTCCTGCAGTCCCTCAATACATTTTGAAACTTCTTGTAATTCTGTGGCTGGCTTCCACATAAGGCTGGAGCCTATTCAAAATCAAAGGGTCATGATTTTAGAAATATGGAAGTACTTGTGGAATGAAGAAACATATAAATTTTTTTACTTTGAATCATATTTCTCTTTTTCCAAGTTCTAATATTCTTCATATTTCAAAAGAAGGTTTCATTTTTCATTTTAACCACTATGATTCAATCTTCTCTTCAATAGCTTCTATCTATAAAAGCATACTTCAGAAATTTCTGTGAGTGGTTCTCTTTGTTCTTTAAAAAACACCTACACATATTAATAGTTTTTCAACAAGTGTCTTCATTTGCTTCGTTTTTCTCAGCAAACATTCTTTTTCTAGATTCCACTCCTTTGCATTTATTCATGATTACATTCGTATATACTGATATGTCACTGATCCTCAATAAATGTTTATTGAATAAATAAATGAATAAATGAGTTAGCATGTGCATGAGCATTCATTAATTCTCCATCAATAATGCCCATATAGAAAAGTTCATATTGGCCCTGAAATTTGCTGGTATCCTCCCATAATGACCCTGAATTTGGCCATGTAAGTTGCTTGTGGTAGAAGTGCCAGTTCTAAGCATGTTGAACACTGCTGCTTGCTATCTTGAGCCCTTGAATGCACCATGAGAACAAACCTGAACTAACCTACTGAAGGATGAGAGACTACATGGAGCAGAGCTGTGTCATCCCTGCCAAGGCTATTCTAGCAGCCCTCTGCTGACCTGATCACAGATACAGAGAGATGCTGGGTACAATCAAGCCTGCTTTCAATCAGCAAAAGTACCAGGCTGATTCATGGACTGATGAGAAACAATAAATAGTTATGGTTTTAAGGCATTTAATTTGGGAGCTGGTCGTTATGCAGAAATAGTTATCCAATGCAAAGACTAGTGTGGCTGGATTGCAGAAAGCAAAATGTTGTGTTAGATGAAGCAGGAAGAATAGCAGGGAATAGCCTATGTAAAGCCGTATGTATAGTAGAGAAGATCTGTAGCCCCCCCAAAACATTTACTCTTCTTAAAGCAAAAGCCCCAGATTTGTCTTTACTTTCCCCAGTCACAGTCCATATGGTTTGTGTGAGGCAGAATCTAGGTAAAGCATGTGATCCAGGCCTTGACCCATCTGTATATCCTATTCCCATAGCCATAGTATTGGTTCAGGGAAGAGCACATGACCTAAGCTAGTCAATCAAAGTGAATGGCAGGGGCTGGATTGAGATTGCCGGGGTAAGGGTTTATTCCCACAGAATACAAATCAGAGTTGTGATAGCTGTGTTACAGCCACAGGAAAAGATCTCACTCAAAAACAGTCAACATATAAGAGTTAATAGGTAGAGAGAGAAAGCATATCTTTATTAAATCTTTTATAGTCCTGTGTCCACCTAAGCCTTACTAGATAGAATTACCCGATAACATTTCCTTTTTTGCTCAAGTCATCTTGAATTATGTTGCTTGTTACTTATAATCAAAAGAGTCTGAACTTATCTTCATTAAGTAATTTTATTTTATCTAGGAACACTGAGAAGACATTGAAAAGCTTTAAGCAGGGGATAGATGAGTACGTTTTCACTTCAAAAAGATCTTTTGGCTACTGTGTGGAAGAGAAGTTCCAGGGCAGGTATTGGAAGACAGTTAGGGTGGTTTTTCAGGAGACCAGGTGAGAATAAATGGTAACTTAGACTTGGGTCAGGGAGAAATCAAGCCAACTTCGAGCAATCACTTAACAGGAATAAAGGCTGCACTAAAGCAAAGGAATATTCCAGGCTTGTCAATTCTACCTCTGTCTCTGTTAACTAAACTAGGTTGCCCCTTCACAAGACCACAGAGGCATGCTGCTGATGATGCTGCCCCATGCGATTGCATGGGTTGCTTTCTGCAGCCTGTGCTCTCTCCTCCTTTCTCTGAACTAAGTCCTCCTCATGCCTCCATCTTTGAACAAATTTCTTCTCCCACCTAAAACTGAGATCATCTCCAGGCTCTGTTTTTTGAACTTAAAGACCATCAGCATTATATACAGCTCCCAGCTCCATTTGCCCCCTCTCGGGCCCCTAGTTCTGGTCCAAGACTTAACATCTCTTGTACCGAAATTTTGCATCATCATGCTAAGATGAACCCTAGAAAACAACAAACCTGGCAAAGAGCAAATGTGGTTCATCAAAGCATTTTGGTAAAAGTCAAAACTTTTAACCAATAAGGGAATTGTCATATAAATATGGTAGTATATAACAAGAGGCAAAGTTTTAAGTGATTGATATAAAGATATTGTAGGAAGCTGAAATTTTTTTTAAAAAAAAAAAGCAAGATACAAAATCATATGACTAAAATATTTACATTTAGGCCAGGCACGGTGGCTCACGTCTGTAGTCCCAGCACTTTGGAAGGCCGAGGCGGATAGATCACGAGGTCAAGATATTGAGACCATCCTGGTCAATATAGTGAAACCCCGTCTCTACTAAAAATACAAAAAAAATTAGCTGGGCATGGTGGTGCGTGCCTGTAATCCCAGCTACCCAGGAGGCTGAGGCAGGAGGATTGTCTGAACCCAGGAGGCGGAGGTTGCAGTGAGCCGAGATTGCGCCATTGCACTCCAGCCTGGGTGACAAGAGCGAAACTCCGTCTCAAAAAAAGAAAAAAAAATTTACATTTAAACAAAAATGTATATTTAAAACTATAAATATGTGTACAAAAATTATGGTAGCTATTAGGATGCTTGCATAATGTGGATAAATTTTTCCTTCATTTCTGCACTTTCTCTGATTTTATTTCGCTTTTTATAATTTGCCATAAAAAGAAAAAAAATAAAAATAGTACAATCTAATCCTCTACTGTCCAATTAATAATCAATCAGACTCCAATTTTATAAAAATGTATTAGACTAATTGAGATATAATATTATGATTGCTATTAATGTTGCGCCCATTGTATAGATTTGGAAAGTAGCATCCAAGGAGAATATTGCTACCGGAACTGTTAAAACAGATCCGTATCCCTTATCTGCAATTTTTTGATCCAAAAAGTTATAAAAAACAAAAGCTTTTGGTAAAGCATGTGATGACTAAACCTGACCTGAACTGACATAAAGCTACTTTTTTCCACTTAGTGTGAATATTCATCCATTTCACTGCAGAAAGATTAGTGTGTTTGATTACAGGGTGCTCTCCCAGTCTCTGATGGGGTATGTGGTATACGTACTTTTCCAAAATCCAAAAATTCTCATATACTCCAGCATCAAAGGGTTCCTATAAGGGAAGATAGGCTTCTTCAATAATATGGTAATAGTAACAATTCTCCTACTCGTAACATGATCCTGATCTCCAGAGCTCCTGTTTGATGTCTCCCCTGTACCACAACTTGCTAGTTTCATCCCAACTCCTCTGTATGCTCTTATTTCATTTTATCCTCACAACAACTCTGTGAAGAAGCTCTTATTATTTCAGCTTTATAGCTGAAGGAAGTGATGCCTTGAGAGAAGTAGCTCGACCATGGTCACACAGTAGCCCGCAGTGGAGTTGGCATTCATGAGATTGCTATGGGCTGCATTAGCATCAGATACTTCTAGCTTCTCAGCTAATTTTGCCTCTATGATTAACTGTACCTCCTTTCCCCTGATTTCTTGCCTAGGCAAACTCATTCCATTCTTGCCTCTTTTTTCTGTCCCTTGCCTCTGATTGAGGTCAGGCAAGCAAGTCACCTCATAAATTGGATATGCTTTAAAGCTCTTAATGTTGAATATTCTGGTTCTTTTGCCTCATTGAGAAAGAGAAATATTATTTATAAAGCTGATTCGGCATGTCCACACACATAAGCGTTCCATACAGTGTCTTCTTTAATCTCCTCATCAGGGATTAAGGTGGGGTTTATTATTTTAGTTTTTAGGTGAAGAGTCTGAGGCTGACCCTAAGGTGATCTCAAAGTTGCTCAGAAAGAAACTTCTGTTTATCAGATGACAACATTATATAGGGTAATGTTGCTTATAGTGTATTCCACCAAAGAAGGTTATCAGAAGCATGGAGATTCCTACCCGCCTCTCTAGAAGAAACAAATCAAAACATCTAGAGATGAAGCCCTAGAATCTGATTCAAGAAAGCTTCCCCAAGAGAATTTCTGACACTGGGAAGTTTGAGACACACTTATCTGGCAGAAACAGATATGGCTTTGAAACTGAGGAGTCCAACATTCACAAAATGCTTTCTCATGTACCAGCTGTGTGACCTTGGCTGTGTTATTTTCCCTCTCTGAGTTTCTGTTTCCTCTTGTATCACGTGAAAACACTTGCCTTCCTTGCCTCATAACTTGCTGTGGAGAGTAAATGAGGTACTGCATGTGATGTTTTTCGCTTATGATTAGACAGATGTTCAATCAGGGTCCATTGAAAGACTAATGGATTTACCTGCTTGACTTGTCTCTGCTTCCTTTAGTTAGCTATGCTACTTTGCCTGAGTTTTCCTTTTTCTAAAATTTCTCCCGGTGTCTGCTTGTTGACTCAACTTGGAGGTAGCGTACTTGGAAACTAAATATCTCTCTTGTACACTTAATGCTCTTTTATTTGAGCTTGGATCTTCATTCACAGTAAAACATTATCAAATAAGATAAAAGAGGATGTTTGCAGGCACTGATGGTGTGAGCTGGCATTTCCAAGCCTTGCTCACAGTGATGGAAATATTCTTAAGAAAACCCCAAAGCTAGACCAACCCCAGTTTCACCTGTTAATAATGTTATTTGGTGTCTAGAAAGGGTCTTTGAGCATAAGTGGCCTTTTCATAACAACCAGGTGTTGGCTAGGCCTCTTGCTCTGAGGTAGTCCCTGTGTTTCATCATGCTCATGGTAATAAAAATGCCAAGAAAAATGCCATCAAAGTCCCAAGAAAAGCTGCTTCTCATGGCTGGCTTTGGCTATTTTTAAGGCTTTCTTTGACTATTTTTAGAAGTCTACAATCTATCCATAACAGTAACAACATTAAATTTATGTAGTGGATAAATACTGTATCTCATTCATTCATGTTTGTCATATAAAATGAGCTGGTATTATGATCCCATTTCTCAGTTGGGAGAATTGAGGTAGTGTTTCAAGGCCCAACTTCCTCTGAGTGTATAGGCCTCATATCCTAGTTCTTGAACCATCTGCACATAGATATAGATGTTAACTTTCTAAATTCAAAAGTGTTCCTGTTTTATTTCTTGATTTGTTTTTATCATTTAGGAAAATTAACAATGATATTCACTTACAAGTTTTTCTGACTCATTTTTGGATATTTATTTTATCAGGAGAAAATTGTATCCCTTTTATCACAAGGGCCAGAGCATTTGCTTGTTTGTTCAGATGTTATAGCTAAAAATCCCCATGGGAAGACTGAATTCCACACATACTCTATGACTAATGATTCTCAGAAATTCAGGTTGGAATCATTACAAGAAGCTGGTATTTCAGAACCTCTGCCCTATGACTTTCCTTTAGACCACAGTTTTGAGACTCCACTTCTCAGAGTTTTCTTTTTTATTATGTCAATGTATTATCCATAACAAACACATCAGTATATTACATGAAGATCATTTAACACTGAAGAGAGAAATCATTTTTTTTTTCAGAAAACGGTATGATATAAATATTTTTAAATGTTCAACATCCCTAATCATCGGATAAATGCAAATCAAAACTACAGTGAGATATCATCTCTCTCCAGTTAAAACGGCTTTTATCCAAAAGGCAGGTAATAATGAATGTTGGCAAGGATGTGGAGAAAAGGGAACCCTTGTACGGTGATGGTGGGAATGTAAATTAGTATAGCCACTATAGAGAACAGTAGGGAGGCTCTTCAAAAAACTTAAAGTAAAACTACTATGTAATCCAGCAATCCCACTGCTGAGTACATATTCAAAAGACAAATATTCATATTTTGAAGAGATAATCTGCACTCCCATGTGAACTGCAGCACTGTTTATAAGAACTAAAATATGGAATCAACCTAGGTATTGATCAGCAAATTAATGGATAAGGAAAATGTGGTACATACACACATGTCAATATTATCTGGCCATAAAAAAGAATGAAATTTTGTCACTTCAACAACATGGATGGAACTGGAGGATTTTTATGTTAAGTAAAATAAGTCAGGCACAGAAAGACAAATGTCACATGTCCTCACTCATCTGTCGGAGTTAAAAATTTTAAACATTGAACTCATGGGGACAGAACAGAATGATTACCAGAGGCTTGGAAGGGTAACAGGAAGGTGGGGATAAAGTGGGGATAGGCAATGGATACAAAAATATGATTAGATAAAATGAATAAGATCTAGTATTCAGTAGCACAATAGGGTGACTGTATTTAACACTAATTTACTGGGTATTTTAAAATAACTAAAACAATGAAATTGGAATGCTCCTAACACAAAGAAATAATAAATGCTTGAGGTGATGGATACCCCATGCCCCTGACTCGGTCATTACACATCATATGCCCGTTTCAAAACATCACATCTACCCCATAAGTATATACAACTATTATGTGCCCATAATAATTATAAATAAATTTAAAACATGGAGCACAAGCTGAGGAGTCTCACATGCCTGGGTGTGAACACTAGCTCTACTTCCTGTGTCAACTAACTGCATAACTGAACAGCTTCTGATCACCACACTGTGAAACAGTTATAATGCTACCTTCTTCAAACGTTTACTGACAGGAATAAACAAGACAATGTATATAGGATAGATATTGGCACATGGTGTGCACTAAATATGTTTATTTCACTTCTGCATCCATCTCACTCCTCATTCTAGAACCTGGTGTTCCTATGTTATAAATTGCTGTGGAGAGTGATGGCTGAAAGCCTGGGCTCTGGCCTTGGATGACCTGAGTTTACATCCATCTCTGCCATACACGTGCTGTGTAATCTTGGAGGAGTTAACTCACCTTTTGGTGCCTCAGTTTCCTTTCCTGCAAAATGGAGATCATAATACTAACTACTTCACAGGTTGCCAGGAGCAGCCAGTAAATTGATATGTGTAATGCATTTATCCTGGCACAGAGGAAGTGTGTAACCAGAGTTAGCTATCATCATCACTGTCTACACTGAACCTTTTATACTTTTAAAAAATTGTTTAACTCAATAGGACACTAGTGTGACATTTAATAAAGCTTTGCCTCTGTGCACTTTGCTTCCAAAGGTCTTCCAAAAAAAGATTCTAAATTATAGTTGCAGATTACCTACCAAAAGAATCTACTTTATTATTTATAAACTCCAAAACAATTCAGAATATTTTTTATAAATCCATCCCCATCATCCAAATTCCCAACACCCAGGGTATATACTGTATTTATAACAACATAAAACAAGGCAAAGATATTTCAACAAATGACACTACTGCTTAGCAGTGTTATAGAGAAAATATGAAAACTTTTTGTTTGGTCAAGACCTGTGGGATCTGCAGCTTGCTGAATTTTCTACCATAATATCAGGGATAAGAAAATCAGTTTTCTCTGTAGGGATTATTCCTTGAGCAAGGATTTAGAAGGAGCTGGGGCTTTGCTGGGCTTCTGTCTCACCAGGCTCAGCCCGTGCTTTGCCCTTTATTAACACCGATTTTGTTTTTGATAAGCAGGTGAAGGGATGCAAGCTTATGCTTTGTGAAAAGGCTAAACCACCAGCATCTGGGCCTGATGTGGTCTCCCTTATGTGATACAATCTGGGGTTTCACTTCTCTTTCCATTGCCTGGCATTCAGGACTCTGTGCATTTGAAAGAAGGGGCAGTGAGCCCAGCAGACTTGCAGGAGTGTCACTTTGATGGCAGGGCCCTGGAGGAATTATCCAGGAATTCTTACTGTTAATGGTACAACTCTGCCATGCCCTGTGCCCTGTGTTTCTTCCTCCTTAACCCAGAGACATCAGCTCTGTCTTCAACTCTGCAAACTCCCACAGTATCTTTCCAATCGTTTACTCCTTTTTTCTTAAGTGAGGCAAGGTTCACCTCTAATGATGGCAACAAATGTAATCTTAACAAATCCATTCATCGAGCAGTCTCCTGCTGTGCCATTTGCTTTTATCTCTTAGTCTCCTCAACAAGATACTATTATTATCAGCCTATTTTACAGATGAGAAAACTGAGACCAAGAGAGGTTACATTACTTTCCTAAAGTCACACCGTAAGTTAGCGGGAAAGCTGATTTGAACACAAAACAGCCGAGCACAAATGTGCATGTGATGAACCCCAACCTCTGCCCTTTAGGAGTTGAATCCAGATGAAAAGCCATTTAGCACCCCTTATAATGCCTCAGGACAGTAAAAACATTTGAAAGCACTATGCCACCCTATAAGAGGCAAGACTAAAAATATTATTCCCATTGATAAAAAAAAATGAAAGTAGAAGACAAATGCTTCTCAGCTAAGTAAAAATATCCTTGTGTCTGAACATAATTCAGGCAGAAATGAAACGCAGCCAGGTTTCACTGGCAGAATCATAGAGAATGTATCTGAAGTAACAGAAGACTCAAACTTCTCTGCTTATGACAGCAAGAATGGAAAGCAGACATCTGTTTAGGTGCACTTTTAACCTCCACTTCCACTCTTGGCTCACCCTACACTTCCAGAAAACCCCTCCGGTTTCCTCCCACCTTGCTTCGCTGTGGGCTTCCTTACTACCTTTGTGTTCAAACTCTGTTTCTACTTTTTCTGTTTCTTAGCCTGTCTTTTCTTAATAAATCTTGGCTGTCAGGTCACCTCTGAAAGGGAAAAGTCTGCTTCAAGGATTCCAGAATGGGATCATCACAAGGTAGGGCTTTTTATTTTTTTAAGATGGAGTTTTGCTCTTGTCGCCCAGGCTGGAGAGCAGTGGCACAATCTCGGCTCACTGCAACCTCGTTTCCCAGGTTCAAGCAATTCTCCTGCCTCAGCCTCCCTAGTAGCTGGGATTACAAGCATGTTGCCACGCCCAGTTAATTTTTTGTATTTTTAGTAGAGATGGGATTTCACCATGTTGGTTTGGCTGGTCTCAATCTCCTGACCTCGTGATCTGCCAGCCTCAGCCTCCTGAAGTGCTGGGATTACTGGTGTGAGCCACCATGCCTGGCCTAGGTAGGGCTTTTAACCAGAGCAACATGAAAAGCATTAATCATAATGCTAACGTAACTGCCATTTATTGTGTGCCTCCTATGGGGTGGGAACTGTGTCATGCTCCCTATATGCCATCTCATTTGGTCCACACCCCACTCCATCAGGCAGGCATTATTACTTTGATTTTAGAAATGCAGAAACAAAGACGCAGAAATGTTGAAATAACTGGCCCTAATGGTTTCTGAAGGCCAGAAAAACCAACACTGGCAAACTTAAACATAAAGGAGAATGTATGATCAGGATATTGACAGCTCCCTGAATTCACAGAGAACTACAGAGTAAGACGAGAACCAAGAAAAGTCTCAGCATGGGAACTACTCGAACATCTGCTGGGATAAATGGCCCTGAGCACCTTTGTGAGGCCTCGCTCAAGATTCAAGTCCTAGGAGAGAAGGATAGGGTACTACCTTGCCTAGGCTTACATTCTCACCAAGACTGACCATAAATTGGCAAGATAATTTCCTCAAGGGAAGTCATATGCTGTTAGGGAGGAGGGTGGGCAAAACAGCATCGATATCCTTGATATTCCCAAGTGGCAGAAACAGGATTCAAACCCATCTTCTTCTGACCGCAAATCCAGAGCACTTTTCTAGAAGTTTGTGGAGGGAGTAAAAGGGAGGTCTAGGAAAGCTAATAAATGTTTCTGGGAGCTCAGCATCTTTAACTAAAGTGACAAGGAACAGACCCATGCTGGACAGAGAATAGGAGCTTGATAAATTCTTGTTGTGTACATAAATCAAAAAGATGTATAAGAAAGTCAGAGAAGCTGAGATTCTTACTCCTGTTGTCCCTGCTTTCCATCCTTAGGGGAACAGGCACCTCTTTGTCATCCTCAAAGCTTATCTGTCTGAACCATGCACTGCCTGAGGATCTGAGCAGAATTAAAAACCTGAGCTCTTCTTTTATGAAACCAAGGCATTGCTGACATGTCCCCCATGGGACTGGACAGTGAGTGGCCTAGCTGATCCATGTGGGTCTAGGCAGACACACACAGAGGAATTTTCCTTTGTGCAGAGATAGAAGGTAAACCACAGTGCCTATCTACTGCCTCCTGCTTTCAGAGGCAACCTGAATGATTTTCTTAAAAGAAAGTATCATAAATCTGACATCCTTTGCTCTCTTGGTAATTCAGAATCTCAGAACCCACTGAAATAAGCCGATGAAAAGGTGCATGCTGTTTTGGTGAAAGAGGAAAAGAAGGAGGATTATATAATTGGGGGTGAGAGGAGGAATGCTGTTATTGAGACACGAGATTTCTCTGCCGGAGCTTACTTGCCTCTGGAAATATATGAGGGGACTTTTCATCTTTAAAGGATTACTTGAGTTTAATGTAAAAAATAAACATTGGAGGAGCTGCAGCTTTTCTGTCAACCCCATTGATCCTGTGACCAATGGCATTCCCAAAGTCATACATCATTGGAATTGGAGTAACTTGATATTCATTCAGGTTCAAAACGAAGCCTCATCCATGAGATTAAGAGGCTAGGCAAACTGCTAAGTTTATTTATGTCATTTTTCAAGGTCAAACCCAAACATGGGTAGTTCAAAATAGTCCATCCATGAAAGAATAAGGAAGCTGCAAAGATGAGCAATCATCAGGGAGACCCTAGAACTCGCCGGTCCCTGTCGAAAAAGCTGAGTGTCTTCCTAGGAGAGAATGGAACTTTAATAAAGACCAACCACATTATTGTAAGAAACTCAAAGCAAAATTCATATGAAATATTTTACTTTTATGACTGTCATTTCAGAGCTTAATATCTTGTTTTGAGTCTCTAGCACAGAGCCATGGAGAAACAATCTAGACTTCTTCCTTGTGAATTAAAGAGTGTATAATGAGTCTCCACAGAAGAGATAAGAGGTAATAGCACTCAGTAACCTTGAACTCAAATTTCCTTAACCTTCAGAGACATCACAAGTCCTAGAGATCTTTTTAAATAATGAAAACATTAGGTAGGGAGGACTTATAACTTGAGTTACACAAAGATGATTTTGCTCTTTTCAGTGATGCACTTTAAATCAAGACCGCAGCACAATGGGTATTTCTGATGTGCCAACTGCTATAGACATAATAATGAAGATCCATTATGAAGATCCAATCAGGGAGAAAGTGGAGAATTTCCCAGTGTCCCATAGTTCATGAGGTGCTCAACTTCTTAACCTTTCTTACAACATGGGAGAAACAGACAAGGTCACAACTCCAAGTCATTCCAAACACAAACTTTGGCAGAAATGCTCTCTCTTGTGCTTGCCATCAACACTGTTTCCTTGGAAGTCTGGAAGGTCAGGAATGTCAATGAGTTATTTTCATTCAAAGGGAACCTTAGACTGAGTTCCTGATTTCTATTTTATAACTATGGACTATGGACATAATAAAAACTTTCTAAATTGTCATGTAAATAGAGAAAAAAGTACAGTTTAAACAAAGAAAATAAACTGAGCTACTATTTAAAAACTGTCTTAACTAATGTAACAGTGGGTCCTTTAGTCATTGAGCTGATTAAGATATAAAATGATCAAGCTAGACAAAGTCAAATTCATCCATTTACTCAATAAGAAGCTTAGTGAGCATATGCTATGAGCCAGACCCTCTTCTACCAGACACCAATGATACAGTAATAAAAAGACAGACCACGTCTGCCTTCATGGGCTTTCCCTCAAGAGGGGAAGACACACAGTTGACATCTTACCAAGCAACTATACCACTTTTCATGTTTTGCAAAGGCACTGGAGGAAAACAAAACAGATTAATCTGATAAAACATACATTCTTTGGTGCATATATACATTAATAAAATAAATCTTGGTTTTATTTTTATGTTTTAAAATGTGTTTGTTGCTCTATGTTTTCTTTCTAATGTCATTTCCTTTGCCATTTTAGGCATTCATTTTCATTTCCTGATTAAATACATGTCAACAATGACTATCTTTCTTTTGGAATGGACTGTCTGAGTCTAGGAGAATCTCGAGGCACTTTAGTACTTTTTATTCTTGAACTTATCTCTAAGTACACTGAGTGTTTGAGACTAGAGTCAGATTCGATCACGCAGCTGATTGATTGAAAGCTTTGCTTTTTTTTTTTTTATAAATAACACAACACAACTAAAAATATTCACTTTCATTAGGCTACCTAGCAATATACAAATATGTTTTTTTAAATGTTAATATATTTTGGATATAGTACTTAAAGTACATTTTTCAAAGTCATAAACATGAAATAGTGGCAGAAAAATGAATTCTAAATCTAACTTAAGACTTGAGTTTAGCTTTGTACACATTAAATGGAAAGGTTGTCTCTGAATTGTGTCAGACGCCATTTCTGTCCAATTAGGTGATAACGTTTTCTGATTGACAGTTTTTAATAATACTTTCTGATACTGACATAAACACTTTAGTTCCTTAATGCACTTTATTTATTAAGAGTAATTCCTGACCATCTTCATGAATGGGAACCAAAAAAATTCTGGCAAAGGAAAATGTCATAATCCGCAAACCTATATCTAGCCTGAGATTCAATCATAACCAACGCTTTGACCAAAACTGCTAAAAAAAAAAAAAAATAAGGAAATGCACATTGAGTTTTCTTTCCTTTGATTTTTTCAGTCATGAAAATATTTCATGCACATTGAGTTTTCTTTCCTTTGATTTTTTCAGTCATGAAAATATTTCAGTCAGTAAAATGGCCTAAAAGACAACAAGAAAATAAGAGAAGGAAAAAAAACTCTGCGTAATCCACTGGCTGAATAACCAACCCCCAGGTTACAGTTAACTATGTTGTCACGGCCTCCAAGACCATTATCTCACAAAATTCACTGGAACCCTCAGAAAGACGAGCAGGATTGCTGTGATAGTAGAAAGAAAATGCTACCCTATCTTTCTAAAATTCTCATCTCTGAGTGAAACCATTTAACCTCACTTCAACAACTTCAGAGTATTGGGGGGGATGGAAAACAAGAGCAAGTTAAAAAGGCCTAGAGAAATACATCTGCAAGTACAAGAGAGGAGGCTACTTGCGGTGAGAAAATGGTTCCTAATGTCATTAGCAGCACTCAGATCCTTCAGTTCAATAGAAAGCCATCTTCTCCACTAAAATATAAATGGGAATGAAAACACAGTCTTTTCTCAATTGGGGAAACATGTGTATTAGGTGGCATTGAGGAATTACTATGGATTTTTTAGATGTTAGCATAGCATGATTGTTATGAGATAGTTTGTCCTTATAGTAGAGAGTTGTGTGCTGAGATGGGGGTAAAATGTCATATCTGACACTTTTTTTTTTTTTTTTGAGATGGAGTTTCGCGCTTGTTACCCAGGCTGGAGTGCAATGGCGCGATCTTGGCTCACTGCAACCTCTGCCTTCTGGGTTCAGGCAATTCTCCTGCCTCAGCCTCCTGAGTAGCTGGGATTACAGGCACGCGCCACCATGGCCAGCTAATTTTTTGTATATTTTTTAGTAGAGACGGGGTTTCACCATGTTGACCAGGATGGTCTTGATTTCCTGACCTTGTGATCCACCCACCTTGGCCTCCCAAAGTGCTGGGATTACACGCTTGAGCCACCGCGCCCGGCCTATCTGACACATTTAAATAGGTTATCAAAAGCAACCTATAGCTACACAAAGTGAGTGTGACAGCATAACAATTTGAAAAAAAAAAAAGTGGTAAGTTTGTGGGTTGCATCTTTTCTTCTATTCCTTCAACTTCTCCATATGTGTGAAAATTCTCAAGCTAAGAAGTTTGGGGAAAATATAACAGAAAAAATGGCTGGGTGTGGTGGCTCACACCTGCAATCCTAGCACTTTAGGAGACTGAGGCAGGCAGATTGCCTGAGCTCAGGAGTTCAAGACCAGCCTGAACAACATGGTGAAATCCCATCTCTACTATAAAATACAAAAGAAATTAGCTGGGCATGGTGGTCTACACTGTAGTCCCAGCTACTTGGGAGGCTGAGGCAGGAGAATTGCTTAAACCTGGGAGGCAGAGGTTGCCATCAGCCAAGATCATGCCACACTGGACTCCAGCCTGGGTACGAGAGCCAGACTCTGTCTCTATTTAAAAAAAAAAAAAGAAGAAGAAAGAGAGAAAGAGAGAGAGAGAGAGACAGAGAGACAGAGAGGCAGGGAGGGAGGGAAATTATGACCTCCGATCAAGTGAGAAGTACAAATCAACAAATTATAAAACAACATAGAGGGAGTAAGTGTTAAAATATAACTTCACTTGTTAGTTTGAGATATATATATAAATGTGTGTTCTTCCTTGCATTTTCCCTTTACCCTTTCGGAAGTCTAGCAGTCAGAGGAGTGCAGCGGCAGGTTGGAAGCAGAGACTGCAACACACCTCCCGCTTTGGCTTTTGTTTTCCAAAGTCTAAGTTGATTGGAGAGATTATTCTAAAGGCAGAAAGAGAGGAGAGGAAAAGCCCCAAAGAGTGAAAAGCGCACAGGGGAGGGTCTCTTGAGCAGGAGGGCCGGCACTCTGCCTCCTTAAACGTCCCTGGCAGATGATAAAGCCTCTGAGGCATTGTTGCTAGGAAGACCATATCCAAAGCTCTGAGGTTCACAGCATTCTCAAACATTCCTTATGTTACTATCAATGGTATTCTTCCGAAGAATAATCTGAAAATTGCTCTGTTGGGAAGACCTCCAACAGAATGATTTGTACTATCATTCTTCTTATATGCTCAGTGGTTCCCTAAGTCCCAGAGGCAACCAAAAAACCACATGACCTAAAGCGTCTCTAACCAACCTCTAATATGTGTGGCCAGTCCCTAGCTAGTTTTCTGCTCTGTACCAAATTTTCCCTCCAGTTCTCTGCTGAGGGAGTCAGGATCTTAGATTCACTTGGTGTTGAATTTTGACAAACCCTCACACTTGGTTCGGACCAGGCTTGTTATATCTCTACTGGCTGAATGATCAATGCATAAACCTTAGTGAGAGGTCCTTGGGTATAGATACAAAAGTAAGCATGGCCCAGGATCTGCTGCTAATGCATTATGCCTTTCCCACCCCTGTGAGAAGTATCCTGGGGTTTATGATAGCATCTTGTGTCCCAAGACTGAGACTGATGCCATTATCAGATGAGGCTTTAGGGTTTTTGACAGAAGAATGAGTGCGTGGAAGAACTATGGATTGCTGTGGCCAGACGGCTGACTTAGATAGATTATGTTTCCAAAAATACTTACATCAGTGTTTTGGATTCCAAATGTTCTTCTATTACCTTTATCATAAAAAGGTAAATCCATTCCTCTCTCTCTCTCTTGAAATAAGGTATAGCTTTGTAACTGCCTCAGTGAATAGAATCCTCTGAAAGTGACACGATATCAGAGGGTAGGTTTGAACAGGCAATACAACTTCCACTTGTCTCTCTATCTTGGAGTGCTCAGTCTCAGAATCCAGCAACCATGTGGAGAGAATGCCCAGACTACATGGAGAGGGAACGTGTAGACGTCACAGCCAACAGCCAGCATTAACCACCAAGAATGTGAGTAACAGAGATTTCAGATGATCCTAGATCCCAGCTGTCCATCACCCCCACTTTTGTGTCTTTAGTCTCAAGCTCCAGACATTGTGGATCAGAAGCAAACCATCCCTGCTGTTCCCTGTCTGAATTCTTGGCCCACAGAATCCACAAGCATAATAAATGGTTGTTCTATGTCACTAGGTTTTAGGAACCATTGTTACATGGTAATAAATAACCACAACATCCAAAAAGATGCAAGTGTCCATGGTGTGAACCTCCTTACAATTCCAACACCTCTTTTTCGGATGAGTGTTTAATAGATACCAAGAAAATTTTTGAAGGATAAAAGGTGCATCAAATGAGCATCCATGTAGCATGGGCATATGACCAAAAGTGGTTGCATGTGTAATTCTGAGCCTCTGCCTTCTGCAACATCAGATGTGATGGTCAGAAGAAAGCCTCTTTCTTCCCTTTCCCACAGATGGAAAAAAGGTAACTTGAGGACCACTTCCCCGAGAAGCAGTTCTCCACGTGTACACACATGCACAAACCAGAAACTGCTTTCCAAAGCCGCCCAGAACGTCTTTCCACACCCACAATCTTATTCGAGAGCTTCCCAAACACCCGCAATGTGCAACACAGATTATAAATGCTACTGGTGTCCCCCTGAAAAACTTGTTTGCTTGCTTTATTTCTATCTCCCTCTTGATATTGCCACTCCCTATCTTCTTTAGTAAATAACTTTGTGTTACATGGAATGACTGACCACTATCATTGACCCCTTCCTGTATCCATGGCTGTGTGTTTTCTGTTCCTTCTGCTAGAGGAAAGAAATATTTCTCAGCTCCACAGTGGTGAGCCTGGCCATGTAACTTGCTTAAATGTAAGTTAAAGCGGCAGCGTGTCAGTCTGAGCTCCTGGTTTTAGATACAGCACATTTCTACTTACCTTATATTTCTACCATCACTGTGAGGCTGCTTCAAATGGTGTAACTAACAACAGAGGATGGTTAGAGTTGATTTACTCTGTCCCTAGTACCCTAAAAACTGTTTGTTTTTACTACCTAGATTCCCAGAAAACCTCTTGTTCCTTTCTCATGCATGATTATTCTGCTTTTCTTTTAATTCTGCTAAGCGCTCTGTATACTTTCAGTAAATTTCTTTTTTGCTCAGTGTTATGATTTGAATATATGTGTCCCTCCAAAATTCATACTAAGGCTCAGTCCCCAACTCAGCAATATTAAGAGGCCTCTGGGAAACTGGTAAGTCAGAGGGCTCTACCCTCATAAATGGGATTAGTACCTTCATAAAGGGTTTAAGAGAATAAGGTCTTCCTTCTATCTTTTCTCCCTTTCAGACCCTCCCACTCCTTCTGCCATGTGAGGACACAGCAAAAGGTGCTGTCTTTGCATCAGAGAAAGCAGCCCTCGTGAACACCAAATCTGCAGGGCCTTTGATTTTAGACTTTTCAACCTCCAGAGCTATCAGAAGTAAATTTCCATTATTTATAAATTACCTAGTCTAAAGCATTTTGTTATAGCAGCAGGAACAAAGACACTCAAGTTAATCAGTATTGATGTCTATTGCTGGCAAAGAACCACTGCTTATACAATGAAAGAAATATGACTGGGATGTTTGGAAAAAATGTTTATTGAACAAAATCTAATCCTCTTTAGACAAAAGAGCCTAGCTCAGAAATAGGTGACGCGGGGGTGGAAAAAAGAATAAAGAACTGGTTGTTAAAAATTCAACCTTTGCAAAGCTCTCTGGAAGATGGGGGTAGGGCTATAAAATGTAAACGGCACAGAATTTGACCTTAACCAAAAGACCCGTTGTGCTTGACATTTATGCAAAAGCCTTTACATTCACAAAATGAGATTTGAACCATAGCTTGCCAATTAAGAGAAAGAAATTCTCTGGAAATCAGTTATAAGCTTTAGCTTTCTGATTGCCAACCACAGTAAGTGCTGAATCTCTAATAAATACTCATGGTACATGTGCACATCACACACACACACACACACACACACACAGCAAGCCTTCCTAGAAAATGCAGCCTCAGATCAAATTAATCAGAAAAACCTGAGTGATTTCACACAACATGACCTGGGCTCAACACTGTGATTATTTCTGGAGCCGTTGTACGTTATGTTATTTTTATCCTAGTTTCAACAAGCCTTGCTATGTTTCCCAAGTGTAATCAATCACATTTCATTATTTTCAGGTTTCTCTCAGCTGTTACCCTTGGCTTTGGGGTAACCATGTGGAATTTCACAGCCCAAGCAAGCACGCTGTCTGTATGGAATTTTCATTTCTCAGTCTTGGCAGACTATGGAAAATGGGGATCAGTGGCTATGTTCAATCATTCATCCTGCAAGAGTAACATTCTTCATTTGTTGCTTTTTTACCCTCTGCCACCAAGCTAGCTCTTCCCTTTTATTTTTCTGCACTTTATAAAACATGAGATTTTACTGAATTTTAATGTTAATACAAAGCACTCAAGTTTGACCTTATATTCTCATTTTTTATTTTATGAAATACAGAGCAAAAGCAGAAAATGGATTCTTATTAGGTTTGCCTCAAAATACCTTCAGTTCTGGGTTTCAGTTTTCTAAAATGCATTAAATAGTTAAAGCTAACAGGAAAAGTCATCCCAAACCTAAGCCCATAATGAGAAACACATTTTAAGACTGTTCTTTACCATTGTTCTTAAACCCTTTTCTTTCCTACCATAAACCATGCTATGAAAGGCAGAGAAACCTCCCTTTATCATTGTAAGACTGAAAAATGGAAATTTCAAATGTAAGTTTCCCTATAGAGAGATCCAGAATCCAAGTGAACAAGGAAAAAATTACAGACCTGGGAAAAAATTAGTTTGAACTATTTCCCTAAGTAGTAGAATTCCTACTTAAGGTGAAAGGGCATTCCCAGGGATAAGGGTGCATTAAACCATGTCAACATATTGGTGGAGGGGTAAAGATTGGGAAACGTATGTATATTTTTATTACCTAATATGTCTATTCTGCCCCATCACAGGCTCCTAATTATTAGGCATGCATAATACGAAGTTACTGCTATGTAGTCCATTTTTAAATGTACCTAATAAAACATGCTCAATGCATGCCAAGCACTGTTCCAATTTCCAGAAGACTTTAAGAGAGAATTGAGCAAGATCCAGCCTCAGTTTTCACAGAGGTTGTTTGCATGGTAAGGAAAAGTGCCGCACAGCAATCACCCACATACAAAGCAGGTAACTGCCACACAGCAAGACATATAAAAAGGGCTTTCTTGCATCAAAGGAAAAAGGGAGGAGACATATGACGGAGAATCAGGAAAGGAAAGCTTCATATGTGAATGGATTCTGAGCTACCAATGGAAACCTGCTGGTTAATGAGGTCCATGCATGGGTTTTGTTCAGCACATGTGTTATTTTTAATATATTTTCTGCAAATTCATTGAAACTTCTGAATATTGCATTAAAATATCTAGAACTGGCTTCTCTTGTAAAATCTGAAAATTCTAGGTCTGCATTCTAACCTGGTAATAATTACCTAGATGAGAATAGTGGCTATTCCTTTAAACCAGACCCAGGCTCTCCACTTTGCTACAGTCCCCACCACCCGCTGTTGCACCCAACCCATGGCCTGCTTTATTCCTTTCTTTCATCTGCCTTGCTCCCACATAAGTCTCCCTTAAAAGAAAGATAGGATGTCGATACACAGAGTTAGAGAGGAAAGACCAGGGCAGAGATACAGAAGCAGGATATTTCAGGTTACATTCAGAGAACTGTGAACAATCTGCTTGGGCTTGAGAAGACAAATTTTAAAATAGACAAATGGTAGCTGGGATAGGTGAGACTGCCAGGATAAAGAGAGTTGACTGAATTAGGTCAAAAAGTGAAGTCAATTAAGAATGTTAGAACTGGGAATTGCCACCATCTTATGTCACTTTCAGAAGGATTAATCACAGGTGAGCAGAAGAGAGCGAGGATTCTATTGCAGATGTTCAGGTAAAATGACAGAAGGAATTGGAAAGAATGGCATGGACTTGGTGAACGCTGAGGAGACAATATAAATAGTGCTTGGGAACTGCATCTATATGGTGATTGGAAAAGAGTGAAGTGGGCAGGGAGAAAAAAACCAAAAACATCTCTAAGGCTGAGGTCACAAGCTCACAGGTCTTCAGAGAGAGGCAGGCAAAATAAGTGGCAGGTATAAAAGGTCAGGGATACCACAGTGGAGACTTTGATGAACTGGGGAATGCATACTCAAAATCAACTTACGAAATCAAACAAACAAAAAACCGTGTGCCCATCAAACAAAACATATTGATACAACAGAATCCGCCAGCCGCAAGTCCTGAAACTGGCTAACGGGAGAAGAGTCATGATTATCGGTCGTTCTGACGGAGATGTCCATCAGTCCAGAATAGAATCTCAGCTAACATGCAGAGGGAAAGAAACACATGACTTCTGATTTGAGAATCAATGAGTAAATGATAAAATATTGGGATTTTGGATCATAGGATCACAAATTTGTCCACATGTTGATGATGATGGAATCTATAGAAGACTGGAGAACCAGGGCAAAAGGTAAGATAAGAATAGATGCATCCCAGTGGCTGGTCCATAAGAAGCATGGCATGACAAGAAATAGGAATCAGAGAAGTGAATGCAGAAGTGGGAAGTGAACTGAGATAAACAATATTATGAAAAATATAGGAGGAAACATTTTCAAAAAAAAGAGAAAAAAAATCTTTGATATAAGATACCAAGTATATAACACTGTCCATCTCTCAAAGACCCATTTAATTAAAATACCTTTTCCCAAAAATCAATAATTTCTACAATAGCTTTCTACAATGTCAAGTAAATAAGGTTCCATCTGTTCTTATCTTCTTTGGTGGAATGGGGATGGAGTTTTGCTCTTGTTGCCCAGGCTGGAGTGCAATGGCACAATCTTGGCACACTGCCACCTCCCCCTTCCAAGGGGGAAGTTGCCACCATGCCCAGCTAATTTTTGTATTTTTAGTAGAGATCGGGTTTCACCATGTGGGCCAGGCTGGTCTCGAACTGTTCATCTTGCAATCTGCCTGTCTCAGTCTCCCAAAGTGCTGGGATTGCAGATGTGAGCCATCATATCCAGCTCCATCTGTTCTTATGTCTTTGTTGCCTTCCCCTTTGTCCTAGGGCAAGTCCCAATGCCATGTCATGATTCACAGGCAAAATGATGTTTTGTTTGGTTTGGTTTGCCACAAATTTGTCCTTGGCATGAGCAGATGCAGGTGAGATGGTCTTCTTTCTACAGGATCTCTTAAAATCTTATGCCACTTTTTGGTGGCATTTGGAACTGCTCAGAGGAGCTAAGTTTCCATGAGTATCACTCAGCTCTCCCCAGGAAGCTAGGAAGTGAAGAGTGAGGATGCAAAGATGCCATAATAAGCAGGAAACCTTCCTTGGATGAAAAGGGAGAGAAAAATCAGGACATACGACTGAGTATCCTGAAGTTCCCTCTCAAAGCTGTAAATCTGAATTGAATCCACTTTATGGTTCTAACACCATCACAGAAGCTAAAATTACTCCTAAATCTCTTAGCTTATATCCCAGGTGACCACATGCAGGACTAATAATTTTTGCCTTAAAAATAAATAAATAATTTTTCTTTTAGCGTCATTGAAAAGAATGAAACCACAAATAGGCACAGCGTACTATTTTTTCATTCGGGGAGCATCTGTCACCCAGAAATTGCAACATCTGGCTAGGAATTGCTTTAATTCTCCATGGCAGAAGAGGCATGTGATAACTGAGCTTGATCCAGTTGGCTTCAGGCCCTTGATAAGGCCCTGATTTGAAAGGTAGCAAAACTCCTGAGATAGCCTTGATTTGGATACTCCCTACAGCTTTGACTTTGAGAGACTCTATCACTCTATCTGCAGTGACGATGTAAATATCTATGTTTCCCCAAAATTTATATGTTGAAATCTTCACCCCAAGGTGAGAGTATGAGGAGGTGGAGCCTTTGGGAGGTGATTAGGCCATGAGCATTTCATTCATGAATGAGACTAGTACCTTCATAAAAGAGGCCCTACCCTATTATGCACCATCTATAAACCAGAGAGCAAGCCTTCCATAGGCTAACTCTTCTGATCTTGATCTTCCACTTCCCAGACTCCAGAAACTGACATAAATTAATTTCTGCTATTTATAGGCCACCCAGTCAGCAGTATCTTCTTACAGCAGTCCAAATAGACTAAGACACTGTCCTATACTGGGTGACCTCACTGGCTGAGCTAGTATCCCACATAATCTCTTTAAAAATGGGGACTGAAAAGCAGTTATCTTCCATATTTCTACCAATGGTGGTAAAGTTCCAAAGTAAACATGGATAATGGAGGCCAACATCATGAGTCAGGAAAGAGCTCAGTCTATATCTAGAAAAGGGAGGGCCCTGTGTTATACTGTGAGGAGCCTTTCTGAAGAGGAAATAATGTCTCAAACTAGAAATGTTCCAACTTAACCACAAAAGTTGAAAGGAAAACCAGATGGTAGGGTCCTCTACGAAACATAGTATTTCCGAAGTGGACCAAGAAGCAATTGCCTCCACTCTAATGAGGAAGCCAAGGGCAGAGAAGCTTGCCCTCTTAGTTCCTCAAACACATCAGACATTTCCACGTTTGCACATTGAATCATACTTCCCATCATCCTTATTTCTCTCTGTCATAAGAATCTTATCTTTCCTTCCTGGTGGTGCAAGGAATCTGCTTTTACAAGGCTTTCTTACTTTTCTGGCCTACATGCGTCACTTTTGTCCCGAGAATCTCTCCAGTATTTTTAGAAGGCAGTGCTCATACTAGCTCTTAATCATACATGTACCATCTTAGATGCTGCAAGTGCAAGTGTGGTTCAGACTATAAACTCCCAGAGCACACGAACTCTCTTTAGATGTCTTCATGTCCTCCATAGCACTGGAACAGTGCCATGTCACCAGGCCCTTCTAATAACCACCATTGAACAAAGGCTATACAGAGATACTTGATCCGATACAAGCAATAGAAAAATAAAAGGCTCAAATAACTTTTTTTTATTATTTAAAGGAAATATGCAATTATCTCTATAATACTTTGCCAACTAAATTCATGTGGCTAATTCTCAGGTAGCAAGAAAATTCACTTAAGGAAAACATATTTTCTGAGTCTTCCACAAAATCCAAGAGTCTCTTAATGCACAACATACTTCCTTTTTTCCCTTCATCACCAAAATTGCCATTATTTCAACCAGATGCTGTTTATTAAATCAGATCACCTGTTATTCTATGCAGGCTGAGGATTTGCAGTCTGCCTGCCTGTCCTCCCTCCCTCTATCCCTTCCTTCCTTGTTTCCTTTCTTCCTTCTTTCCCTCTTTCCTTCCTTGCTTCCATTCATCCATCCTCTCCCCTCCCTTTCCTCCCTTCCTTCCCTTCTCTTTTTTCATAAAACAGTGCAAGATACTTTTCTAGATTCTAGGAATACTGTGGTGAATAGGACAAACCTCTACCCTTATGTAGCTTGCATTCTAATGGAAAAATAAATAATACATGTGTGAATAAGTCATAACTATCAGGTAGTGATACAGCACTATGGAAAAAATAAATTAGAAAAAGAAACCGTAGGATAATAGGGGTATTAAAAAACGAAGAGCTCGGGGGTCTGAAGAGGTAACATTTGAATGGAAATTTTTTTAAAAACAGAGCAAACCAGGCTTCAGTAAAGAGCACCCAGGCAGAGGAAACAGCAAGTGCGAAGGTCCTGGGTCATACCTAATTTGGAGCATCTAAAGAATAAGGAAGCCAGTGAGTCTAGAAGAAAATGAGGAAGGGAGAGGACCAGTGTGAAACACGATTGGTCAGGGTGGCAGAAGTCAGATTTATATAAAGGCAGTGGGACAAGAGAATGAAATTCCTTCTTAAAGTAGAACAGGCCGGGCGTGGTGACTCACGCATATGATCCCAGCACTTTGGGAAGCAGAGGCAGGAAGGTCATGAGGTCAAGAGATCAAGACCATCCTGGTCAACACGGTGAAACCCCCGTCTCTAGTAAAAATACAAAAAATTAGCTGGGCACGGTGGCACGTGCCTGTAATCCCAGCTACTCAGGAGGCTGAGACAGGAGAATTGCTTAAACCCAGGAGGCGGAGGTTGCGGTGAGCCAAGATCGTGCCATTGCACTCCAGCCTGGGTAACAAGAGCGAAACTCTGTCTCAAAAAAAAAAAAGTAGAACAAAAAAAGTTAAACTGACTCTTGCTTGTTATTCTCAATTGATTCACCTCCAAGCCCATAGGTAGGGGGCTTCTTTCTTGTGAACTTGTTAAACTTTCCCCAACAGAAAAAGATCTGAATGGCACTGAATCCTTTGTGTTAAGACTCTTCCTTATCAATCAACATGGAAAAGCTGATGATTAATCTGCTAGGTAATTCCAGGCAAAAGGAAACCTTTAATCCTGAAGTTATCGTTACTGGTTGTTGACATCTTTTGATGAAATGATTTTCAGTTTTCTACTGTTTTTGTGAGGCAAACAATAGTCATCTAATTATGTGATAATCCACACTTTGTATCTTATTTCTCAGGGGAAACCTAGGAGTTATCTGTCTATTACTATTATCACAGTGCTGTGTAATCCAATCTATCTCTTTTTTTTTTTTTTTTTTTTTTTTAATTTTTTATTGGATTATAGGTTTTGGGGTACATGAGCAGAGCATGCAAGACAGTTGCGTAGGTACACACATGGCAGTGTGCTTTGCTTTTCTTCTCCCCTTCACCCACATTTGGCATTTCTCCCCAGGCTATCCCTCCCCACCTCCCCCTCCCACTGGCCCTCCCCTTTTCCCCCCAATAGACCCCAGTGTTTAGTACTCCCCTTTCTGTGTCCATGTGTTCTCATTTTTCATCACCCACCTATGAGTGAGAATATGCGGTGTTTCATTTTCTGTTCTTGTGTCAGTTTGCTGAGGATGATGTTTTCCAGATTCATCCATGTCCCTACAAACGACACGAACTCATCATTTCTGATTGCTGCATAATATTCCATGGTGTATATGTGCCACATTTTTCCAATCCAGTCTATTATCAATGGGCATTTGGGTTGATTCCAGGTCTTTGCTATTGTAAACAGTGCTGCAATGAACATTCGTGTACATGTGTCCTTATAGTAGAACGATTTATAGTCTTTTGGATATATACCCAGTAATGGGATTGCTGGGTCAAATGGAATTTCTATTTCTAAGGCCTTGAGGAATCGCCACACTGTCTTCCACAATGGTTGAACTAATTTACACTCCCACCAACAGTGTAAAAGTGTTCCTTTTTCTCCACATCCTCTCCAGCATCTGTTGTCTCCAGATTTTTTAATGATCGCCATTCTAACTGGCGTGAGATGGTATCTCAATGTGGTTTTGATTTGCATCTCTCTGATGACCAGTGACGATGAGCATTTTTTCATATGATTGTTGGCCTCATATATGTCTTCTTTCGTAAAGTATCTGTTCATATCCTTTGCCCACTTTTGAATGGGCTTGTTTGTTTTTTTCCTGTAAATCTGCTTGAGTTGTTTGTAAATTCTGGATATCAGCCCTTTGTCAGATGGGTAGACTGCGAAAATTTTTTCCCATTCTGTTGGTTGCCGATCCACTCTAGTGACTGTTTCTTTTGCCGTGCAGAAGCTGTGGAGTTTCATTAGGTCCCATTTGTCTATTTTGGCTTTTGTTGCCAATGCTCTTGGTGTTTTGTTCATGAAGTCCTTGCCTACTCCTATGTCCTGGATAGTTTTGCCTAGATTTCCTTCTAGGGTTTTTATGGTGCCAGGTCTTATGTTTAAGTCTTTAATCCATCTGGAGTTAATTTTAGTGTAAGGTGTCAGGAAGGGGTCCAGTTTCTGCTTTCTGCACATGGCTAGCCAGTTTTCCCAACACCATTTGTTAAACATGGAATCCTTGCCCCATTGCTTGTTTTTGTCAGGTTTATCAAAGATTGTATAGTTGTATGTATGTTGTGTTGCCTCCGGTGCCTCTGTTTTGTTCCATTGGTCTATGTCTCTATTTTGGTACCAGTACCATGCTGTTTTGATTACTGTAGCCTTGTAGTATAGTTTGAAATCCGGTAGTGTGATGCCCCCCGCTGTGTTCTTTTTGCTTAGAATTGACTTGGCTATGCGGGCTCTCTTTTGGTTCCATATGAAGTTCATGGTGGTTTTTTCCAGTTCTGTGAAGAAAGTCAATGGTAGCTTGATGGGGATAGCGTTGATTCTGTAAATTACTTTGGGCAGTATAGCCATTTTCACGATATTAATTCTTCCTAACCATGAACATGGAATGTTTCTCCATCTGTTTGTGTCCTCTCTGATTTCGTTGAGCAGTGGTTTGTAGTTCTCCTTGAAGAGGTCCCTTACGTTCCTTGTGAGTTGTATTCCAAGGTATTTTATTCTTTTTGTAGCAATTGCGAATGGCAGTTCGCTCTTGATTTGGCTTTCTTTAAGTCTGTTATTGGTGTAGACGAATGCTTGTGATTTTTGCACATTGATTTTATATCCTGAGACTTTGCTGAAGTTGTTTATCAGTTTCAGGAGTTTTTGGGCTGAGGCGATGGGGTCTTCTAGGTATACTATCATGTCGTCTGCAAATAGAGACAATTTGGCTTCCACCTTTCCTATTTGAATACCCTTTATTTCTTTTTCTTGCCTGATTGCTCTGGCTAGAACTTCCAGTACTATATTGAATAGGAGTGGTGAGAGAGGGCATCCTTGTCTAGTACCAGATTTCAAAGGGAATGCTTCCAGTTTTTGCCCATTCAGTATGATATTGGCTGTTGGTTTGTCATAAATAGCTTTTATTACTTTGAGATACGTTCCATCGATACCGAGTTTATTGAGGGTTTTTAGCATAAAGGGCTGTTGAATTTTGTCAAATGCCTTCTCTGCGTCAATTGAGATAATCATGTGGTTTTTGTTTTTGGTTCTGTTTATGTGGTGAATTACGTTGATAGACTTGCGTATGTTGAACCAGCCTTGCATCCCCGGGATGAATCCTACTTGATCATGATGAATAAGTTTTTTGATTTGCTGTTGCAATCGGCTTGCCAATATTTTATTGAAGATTTTTGCATCTATGTTCATCATGGATATTGGCCTGAAGTTTTCTTTTCTCGTTGGGTCTCTGCCGGGTTTTGGTATCAGGATGATGTTGGTCTCATAAAATGATTTGGGAAGGATTCCCTCTTTTTGGATTGTTTGAAATAGTTTTAGAAGGAATGGTACCAGCTCCTCCTTGTGTGTCTTGTAGAATTCGGCTGTGAACCCATCTGGACCTGGGCTTTTTTTGTGAGGTAGGCTCTTAATTGCTGCCTCAACTTCAGACCTTGTTATTGGTCTATTCATAGTTTCAGCTTCCTCCTGGTTTAGGCTTGGGAGGACACAGGAGTCCAGGAATTTATCCATTTCTTCCAGGTTTACTAGTTTATGTGCATAGAGTTGTTTGTAATATTCTCTGATGATGGTTTGAATTTCTGTGGGATCTGTGGTGATTTCCCCTTTATCATTTTTTATTGCATCTATTTGGTTGTTCTCTCTTTTCTTTTTAATCAATCTGGCTAGTGGTCTGTCTATTTTGTTGATCTTTTCAAAAAACCAGCTCTTGGCTTTATTGATTTTTTGAAGGGTTTTTCGTGTCTCAATCTCCTTCAGCTCAGCTCTGATCTTAGTAATTTCTTGTCTTCTGCTGGGTTTTGAGTTTTTTTGATCTTGCTCCTCTAGCTCTTTCAATTTTGACGATAGGGTGTCAATTTTGGATTGAGCAGTGCTTTACTTCCAATTATGTGGTCAATTTTAGAGTAGGTGTGATGTGGTGCTGAGAAGAATGTGTATTCTGTGGATTTGGGGTGGAGAGTTCTGTAAATGTCCACCAGGTTTGCTTGCTCCAGGTCTGAGTTCAAGCCCTGGGTATCCTTGTTGATTTTCTGTCTGGTTGATCTGTCTAGTATTGACAGTGGAGTGTTAAAGTCTCCCGCTATTATTGTGTGGGAGTCTAAGTCCTTCTGTAAGTCATTAAGAACTTGCCTTATGTATCTGGGTGCTCCTGTGTTGGGTCCATATATGTTTAGGATCGTTAGCTCTTCTTGTTGTATCGATTCTTTTACCATTATGTAATGGCCTTCTTTGTCTCTTTTGATCTTTGTTGCTTTAAAGTCTATTTTATCAGAGATGAGAATTGCAACTCCTGCTTTTTTTTGCTTTCCATTAGCTTGGTAAATCTTCCTCCATCCCTTTATTTTGAGCCTTTGTGTATCCTTGCATGTGAGATGGGTTTCCTGTATACAGCACACTGATGGGTTTTGGATTTTTATCCAATTTGCCAGTCTGTGTCTTTTGATTGGTGCATTTAGTCCATTTACATTTAGGGTTAATATTGTTATGTGTGAATTTGATACTGCCATTTTGATTCTAAGTGGCTGTTTTGCCTGTTAGTTGTTGTAGATTCTTCATTATGTTGAAGCTCTTTAGCATTCAGTGTGATTTTGGAATGGCTGGTACTGATTGATCCTTTCTATGTGTAGTGCCTCTTTTAGGAGCTCTTGTAAAGCAGGCCTGGTGGTGACAAAATCTCTGAGTACTTGCTTGTTCGCAAAGGATTTTATTCTTCCTTCACTTCTGAAGCTCAGTTTGGCTGGATATGAAATTCTGGGTTGAAAGTTCTTTTCTTTAAGAATGTTGAATATTGGCCCCCACTCTCTTCTGGCTTGTAGTGTTTCTGCCGAGAGATCTGCTGTGAGTCTGATGGGCTTCCCTTTGTGGGTGACCTGACCTTTCTCTCTGGCTGCCCTTAGTATTCTCTCCTTTATTTCAACCCTGTTGAATCTGACGATTATGTGCCTTGGGGTTGCTCTTCTTGCGGAATATCTTTGTGGTGTTCGCTGTATTTCCTGCAATTGAGTGTTGGCTTGTCTTGCTAGGTGGGGGAAATTTTCCTGGATGATGTCCTGAAGAGTATTTTCCAGCTGGGATTCATTCTCTTCGTCCCCTTCTGGTACACCTATCAAACGTAGGTTAGGTCTTTTCACATAGTCTCACATTTCTTGGAGACTTTGTTCATTCCTTTTTGCGCTTTTTTCTCTGATCTTGGTTTCTCGTTTTATTTCATTGAGTTGGTCTTCGACTTCAGATAGTCTTTCTTCTGCTTGGTCAATTCGGCTATTGAAACTTGCGTTTGCTTCGCGAAGTTCTCGTATTGTGTTTTTCAGCTCCTTTAATTCATTCATATTCCTCTCTAAGGTATCCATTCTTGTTATCATTTCCTCGAATCTTTTTTCAAATCTTTTTTCAAGGTTCTTAGTTTCTTTGCATTGATTTAATACATGATCTTTTAGCTCACAAAAGTTTCTCATTATCCATCTTCTGAAGTCTAATTCCGTCATTTCGTCACAGTCATTCTCCGTCCAGCTTTGTTCCCTTGCTGGTGAGGAGTTTTGGTCCTTTCTAGGAGGCGATGTGTTCTGGTTTCGGGTGTTTTCCTCCTTTTTGCGCTGGTTTCTTCCCATCTTTGTGGATTTGTCCGCTGGTCGTCTGCGTAGTTGCTGACTTTTCGTTTGGGTCTCTGAGTGGACACCCAGAATGTTGATGATGAAGTATTTCTGTTGCTTGGTTTTCCTTCTACCAGTCTAGCCCCTTCGCTGTACGACTGTTGAGGTCCGCTCCAGACCCTGCTTGTCTGGGGTGCACCTCTAGTAGCCGTGGCACAGCGAGGGATGCTACCAGTTTCTTTTTCTGCTCTCTTTGTCCCAGGATGATGCCTGCCTAATGACAGTCTTTTGGATATAGAGGGGTCAGGGAGCTGCTTGAGGAGACAGTTTGTACTTTATAGGGGTTTAATTGCTGAGCTGTGCACTCTGTTGTTCATTCAGGGCTGTTAGGCTGCTATGTTTGATTCTGCTGCAACACAGTTCATTAAACAACCCTTTTTTTTTTCTCAAATGCTCTGTGTTGAGGGGTTTGGGCTTTATTGTTGGATGTCCGATCAGGTGTCCTGCCCAGCTAGAAGGCAGACTAGCCACTGTTTGGCTGCCGAGGCTCCGCCCTGCTGTTGTGTGATTCGCGCTGTTCCTGCCGGCTCTGCTGTGGTCTCCGCCACGCCCTGCGGCGGAGTCTCTTCGTTGTAGCGTGTTGCCTCAGCAACGGCAGGCTGCGTCAGCAGTGGGCGTGTATCTCAGTAGGGACGGGTTGCCTCGGCAACGGCTGGCTGCGTCAGCAGTGGGCGTGTATCTCAGTTGGGGCGGGTTGCCTCGGCAACGGCTGGCTGCCTCAGCAGTGGGCGTGTATATCAGTTGGGGCAGGTTGCCTCCGTAGTGGTGGATGCCCCTCCCCCACAGAGCGTCTCGGACCGTCTGCCCGGGATAGTTTGAAATCGCGGTTTTGTTCGTCCCACTGGGTATCCCAAGCGATCTGTCCCTGCAATCCCCTGGGCTGGGCTACTGTGCAAGTCTCGTTCAGTCTCAAGTCCAGCCCTCTCAAGTCTCAGGTTGCCGGTTCAGCAAGGCACCCGGACAAGCGCGCCCTGTGGGGATTGCTGGGTAGGGCCGGCCGCCGCCGCCCCGGCTGCCGGCTTCGCCAGGCAGACCTACTGCCTGGCGTCCCGTGTCTTTTTATACTTGGGAGTTTCCCCGTTCTGTGGGCAACAAAGATCAGTCTAGAAATGCAGCACTGACTCACCGTTTGCGAATTCAACGCGGGCTCCAATCCTGGGTTGTTCTCACAGCGCCATCTTGAGTCCCCTCTCCCAATCTATCTCTTTATATTCACACTGAGTTCACTTGAGCATTGAGTTAAAATTCCAGAATAAAATTTTATCAATAACGTTATTCCAAAGGCAGTGATTTTACATTCACATTGAGTTCACTTTAGCACTGAGTTAAATCCCAGAATAAGATTTTGTTTATTAGTAACGTTATTCCAAAGGCACTGCTTTTGTGTCAATTATCTACACACAAGTTTAAAAGTATTGATTAGTTCTACAGGGTCCTTAGAAATCCAAGGATTTTGATCATCCTGACAGAGTTGTTAGAATTTCACCAACATAAGCTGGTTTGTTCTAGCTCAATCCCCAGTTTAACTAAAGGAGTTATTTCATCTGCTTAACATATTTAAAGAAAGGATTGAGCAGTTTAAAATTTTGAGAACTACAGATAATCAACTCTTCTCATTTCACAGATAAACATAAGCCAATGTAAAAGTGTTTCTTCTATAATTAGTGACAGAGTTCTGAGCCCTGAATTCAGCATTTGGCAACAAGCCATGGCACTATTCATTTATGTATTCACCAACATTTTGAGCATTAAACTCTCCCAAGCAACATGCTCAGCAGAAGTGGATATGGCAGCATCTCAGTCTCAGAGTATCACACTATCTACTGTAAGAAGCAGGTTAGTAAATTTGAAAAATCCAGAAAACTTATAATTAACATGATGAGAAGCATTAAGGACATAGGTGCAAAATACCCAAGGTGCCCAGACGATGGTGTGACCATATATAAGTGGAGAAAACCTCACAAAGAAGGTAACATTTAGCAGATCTTCTTAAATCACTTCTACTTCTTAAATACATTTTTATCATTTTTATGTAATTACGGGGTGAGATTGCTTGGTGTTATAAAATTCATTGTTCTTCAAAGTGGTAATATTCTTATCTATGCATTTTATATACTCTTTGCATGAACTTCCAGAATCTATAACACATCTGGCTCCACCAAAATATTTTTGTATTTCTTCTCATTCACTAAATGGCATTTCTTTGAACTTTAATTAATTCAGTGATCATTGAATCTACCTCTTTTATGTAAGGTAACAGCTAGATGAATATGTTCTTTGTAGGGAAAATTCAACATGAATATCCTTATGAAATATATGTATTCTTTGTTCATTTTGTTCATTCTTCTTCTTAAACCCCATAAACCATAATAATCCTAAAAAGGAAAAATTTGTCGAAAGTCTTTCTGTGAATGACATTTGTGTTTGGTTTCTCAGATTATGATTTGTATAGAAGTCCCATCTATTTACAGCATGCACATAGTCAATCCTACATAAGTCTCTTCATAATATATTTGCAAAATATTTTCTCTACCTGAAACCCAACGGACTTATTAAGAGAGGCTTAAGCAAGAAAGAGAAATATATTTGCCTTCTCCAAAATAAAGAAGCAGAGAATGAGTTTCTCAAGTGGGCTAAATTAAGGCTTTAGAGCTGAAGTTTACATTGCATAGTTTTACAGATTTTGTTAGGAGAAACATGTTTGTTGTTTAGAGTTTCATTTTGCTATCTTGTTCCACAGGAAGAAAAGTCACACCACTTGCAAAACTGAGAAACTTATTAGAATCCTGCAGTGTGTGCCTGCTTTGATTTCACACAGTGGAACCAACGTGAAATGAAGAATAACACTGCAAAGGGAAATGTGAAACACTTGCAAAAAATCACAGCTGGAGATGGCACCACCTGGCTTCAAGGAAAGCATTTTCCAACTCAACATCTCCTTCTTCTCAAACTTTGGTTTTGTCTAAAAAATTGCAACTAATGCTGAGGTCTTCATTGTGGATTCGAGCTGTACAATACAGTTAAGACAACTGCTTTAGAAAATACCAAGGAATTTTTACATTCATTTTAATGGTTCCAGTTTACCTCAGAAGGGCATCAAATCATCAGGTGGTTTTAAAATACCAAGTAGGACTGCTGGGCCATTGAGTTGACATGAGAAAAGGTTGAACTAAATCAATAAATGTATGGGTTTTTTTTTAAATTCAATTCATTGTGAAGCATCTTTGCCAGTATTCCTAACAGGCACACTAGGAAAACCCAGTGCAAGAATCTCACCAAAAATCAATTAGTTAAATAAGCTTTGGGAAATGTAAATCAGAACAGACGAAAAAATTGGATAAAATTTCTGAGGCACTATAGAAAACTGCAGATACAAGCCAAAGAGAGAAGCCAATGTGTAACCTGTAAACTAAATTGATAATTAAAGGAAAAATATTCTTAGAATAACACATTTACTTTCTCATTAAAAAACAAACAAAAAAAAACTTGTCCAGCATGAATCTGTCCAAATGACTCAAGCTAGGACACTGGCTTGTGAGAAATTTCACAGATGAACATTATAAATTTCCTAATAACGTTCCTCTGGTCCACTGGGTTACAAAGTCTCCAAGGATAAGAATATATGTTCATGATTGACAAATGCATATTTCTTTGGCAGAGGAAAACTGCCTTTTCCCCCACCACGTTTGATTGGCTATTCCAACCTATGAATGTAAGATAGGTATAGATTTCAAAGTGTCAATCTAATTCTTTAATAATTCTTTCTAATGTAGATCCTAATGTTTCCCTGGTAAATATGCTTATTAACAAAACTTCGACAAGGCCTGTATGTTTCTCCATATTATTTTAAATAAATAACTAATATTTAAATAAATCTTTCTGCTAAAAATTTCCAATGTTATATAAATGTCTGAAGTTTTCTTTGACCTTTTCCCCAAACCTGGCTCCTCCCACCTTGCACTAGTTTGCAATGAGTTTGCCACTCCTTTGTTTTGAGTACATACACATTAGAACACGTATGTTTTGTGGTGTTTGTGTTTCGTAAATGGCGTCATATTATACATGCCCTTTGGAATCACGTTATTGTTGTTGTTCCACTGATCAATAGGACGTGACTTCCACCTTTGTACAAACAGGCCCACCTCATTTTGTTTTCATCAGCTGCATAGTACTCCTTAAAAATTTCTCTATGTATTTTGCTATTCTTCATTGATGAATAGTTGGTTGTTTTTAATTATTTGCTTTTTAAAAAATTCTTCCATGAGCATCTTTGTATGTGCCTCATTGGGCATACCTCAAAGTTTTTTTTCAAGTACTGTAGGGAACCAGCCCCCACATCTTCCATGGGTACCCCAAGTTCAGTGGTGACAAAGGACTGAGAAAAAGGCAGATTGAATGCAAGTGGGACTGGGGGGGCATCACTTATTATTAGAGGCAGTGAAGGCCCTGAGCTCTGATCTCTCACGGTATTTATTGGTTACAATCACTTTGATCTATAAGATAGAGATAGAGAAAAGGTGGGGAGGCGGTGACATGACAGTGGAGTGAATCAGTGAGCCCGCACTAAATCAGTGAGCCGGAGCTGGCATGTCATTCTAAAGACTGGTAACAGTGGCAGTTTGAGAGTTTCACAAAACAAGAACATGTGGTTATCTTTAGCCTATTATCTATGTACAGCTGGTGGAACATGGGCCTCACAAGGAGCCTGCAAGTCTGGTTATGTCTTAGTGCTACGAAGGGGTTTTACGTCCTTGAGTACAATGTTTCTGGTAGCAGAGCCTAAGTCACCCTGTGCCGGAACATGAGGCAGAGAGAGGACTTCCTCCTCAGAGGCCTCCTGTGACCTTCCGCAGTTTGTTGTTCCTGATTTCTTTTATACATATAACCAGTTTATGTAGGCACACTTTCACCCTTCCCCCAACAAATATAGACAAGAGAAATATGCTAAACTCTTTAATTCTTGTGCTAAAATACTGAGAAAGAATAGCATAAAATGCCATTTTCTTTTATTCTATCAGAATAAAAAAATAAAATAAGAATTTTCTAATTTATTTTTTTAAAAACTACTGCTTTCTATTTTTAGGAGCAGAGTCTTAAATATCAGAGTTTCCTGAGTTCAAATCCCAATCCCAGTTTTAAATTGAAAACAATCCAAGCCACATTAGTAGGAATGGCAAAATACACAATAAAATACCTATGCTACCTGTGTACCTGATAGAAAAAAACTCAGCAAGTCTAGATGTACCAACACAGAAGAGTGTAACTTTGTGTAACTTTAAACAAATTAACATATCCTTGCCAAGCCTTAGTTTCTCCACCAAAATGTGAAAATAACAATTGTAATATGTATATATATAGCATATACTTGTTACACAGATTAAATGACAGAATCGTTGTAAAGCACTTCACACAACACCTGACATGGAATAAGTGTCTAATAAATATAAACTTTCATTATAATTCTCGATGTATTCCAAGATGGCAGAGAAAATTCAACAACTCGAAGCTGTTTATTCATTTGGTATTCATTTACTAAGCATTGCTTAGGAGAAAGGTTTTATGCTACCTGTGTTGAGGAAAACACAGATAAATGAAACAATCTCTGTCCTCAAGGAACTTAGGAAAATACCCAAGAATGTAAGTCATGACCAGAGTAAACTTAATACCAAAAGGAATGTAGTTTTATAAGAGAATGTCATAAAAGACTGCTATTATTTTATCTACTTAGCACGACTCTCTCAGAAAGTAGCATCCTCCTTCTTTGAAAGCATTCTTCCTCCTCCAATTCTAACACTGAAAAAGAGGATAACCAGATATTAAAACCACAACCTGCCCACCCACATATGTAATCAGGAACTATGCATGTGACTTAATTGTATGACCCAAGCTAGGCCAATTAGAGGATCCCTGACACTAAGAATGAACGGAAGGGGGTGGTTTTCATTGAATGGCAAAGGTATGACATGGAAGGCTTGGATACTGTTTGCAGCTAAGTTCCCCAACATTTTGGGGAATCTGATATGGAAGAATAAAGGAACACAATGACAAAAGTAGTAGGGAAAGGCAGACATTGGCTTTGGGCCCCCCCAGAACCTCAGCCTTTGGTGATGACATAAGATATCATTAGTTCCATGGCAGCAGGAATTTCTGTAAGTTTTCTTTCACTAATATATCCCCAGGATCTAGAACAGTGCCTGGTACACAGCAGACAGTGACTATATATTTCAGTAATGAATGAATTAAATCCCCGTAATATATCCCTTTTTTCTAAGAAAGTTCATGTTCTATTCTTTCCTTGCAATCAAATCCAGAATTATTCTTGGTAAAGTGGAAATTTTTATAATCCTACCTCAGAAGGAGACAAGAAGAAAATATAACTTCAGGAAATATTCCTGTGTCACTAGCATAATGTCCCCAGACACCATTCCAGACCAGCTCCTACTGGAGTACACTGTTCATCTCGCCACAAACCCAGAGATATTTGGAGTTTTGGTTATAAAACCTTTCAGGTAGCATTTAGTCTGGCTTAATAAAACACAGGCTTATCTACTTGGTTTCCAAGACTTCAGACTTTAGAAACTGGAAATTATAAAGCAGTCTGTTACATGCCTGCTTCCATCCCTCTTACCTGTAAGTCTTCTTTTCCCTTTCACAGATCAACAGCAAGATATGAATAAATGCCCAATTAAGGACTGACAGAAATCTAAGAGGCTGGCATTATGTTCAATGTCAAGAAAAAGTCACATGAATGAGCTCAAGTTGGCAGTTGTTGGATGTAACATCCGGGAATTGAATAGCTAGCAAATACCCTAGTAGATCTGAAACACACAGCCGACTGAAATTCACATCACTATTGAAAAATTGCACAATATAACTCAGTGTTCATGACAGGTCCTAACATCAATAAATTAAAACAAAATAAAAGATTGCCTCTGGCTGTCAGAACTGTAGCAATTTATAAAATTGCATATGAAGGTTCCTTGAATAGTGTTATGTATGTTTTACTCTTTAACATTTATTGACTACCTAATATATGCTGGAAACCTTAACAGTAGTTGTTGAGCAGAGAAAGAAAAATCAGGTACAGATCTTGGTCTACAAACTTAGATTACATCAAGTGGCTAAGACATGTTCACCAATTATCAGGAATAACTGTCCCAGGACAAAAGCAAACCCATATGGAATCTAGCCATGATGACAAGTGTCTGGTGAGAAAAAAGCCTTCATCAACAGCTAAAATAGCTACTTTTGAACTTTTTCTCACGTCACCTTGGCATTGCTTCTGGTCCCTGGTCTATCTGTGGCTTTTGACACTTTTTTGCTTAAGTCCCCTCATGACTTCCATAAACAACGTTTACTAGCCCCACCATGTACCTACTTGGCTTCTAGAAGAACCTGCCCACCCTGTGAAGACTGTTCTCAGGCACGTACCACCCCCTGGGACTATTCATTTGATCCATCTTAACCACCAAAATTACTAGCTTCTACATAATCATAACACAGGGTAGAATGAAACATGACTATAAACTGTAACAATCTAAGCCACCTGACTTAAACTGATTTTTGTTTCTGTTTTAATAAGGAATTCTAAAATAATAGTATATTGTCAGCTATGTCACATATGTTTGTATATTATATACGTTCATTCATTATATGCATACATTTTATGTATGCACTTATGATATTTATATAAAAATAGAGAGTTTAGGTTAAACTTCCTGAATGCTGATCAACACAATGGAGGGAAAGCCATTTGATTGTGTTACTACATGTCTGCTCTGCATTTATTAGCTTCCTCCTTAAATATCTATAGCCCCAAAACATTACTTCCTATTTAGTACCACTGAATGATCAAGTAGAAAGAGTGGGCAAAACAGTGCAATTATACTTCAGTTGTTCATTCCCCTTTCTCAGGCCTACCCCTAAAACCTCTTCTAATTCTCCCCACCACATAAAAAGATACAACTGTCTTAGGTAGTCTCTGGAGGGTCTACTAAGGGTTAACAAAACAAATGTTTGGAAGCATATTCTTTGACTCTCTGATTCTTTGACCGAACATAGAATTCAGAGGCAAGCCAAACAGAAATTGAGAGAAATAGAAATTAACACCTCTAGATATTGAAATCTACTGAAGAACTTTATACAAGGAAAATCCTTGAATGTGTACTGTAAAATTAGACCTGGCATTGAATTACTTTGTTTTTTCAAGTGTGGATGCTCCAACCAAGCTTCCCTTTTGCTTAATAATTCAACATGAAGGACATCTTATTTAGACAGCCCTGGCACAGTATCTGTTGTTGTTACTACTCTTCCAGAGACTCTTACAAGAGATGATCAGCAGAATCACTTAATCCATGAGAAATATTAAATGAAGCTGCTACATTGCAATGTTGAAATTAAGTTGATGAATACTGAAGGGGATTAAGTCTTAGAGATCATCTTCTAAACCAGTGGTTCTCAAAGCATAGTCATTGGACCAGCAGCACCAGTACCCCATAAATGTATATACTGTGTACCCATAAAACAAAAAATAAACATTTTCTCCCATTCTGTGGATTGTCTGTTTATTCTGCTCATTATTTCTCTTGTTGTGCAGAAGCTTTTTAGTTTAATTAGGTTCCATTTATTTATTTTTGTTTTTGTTGAATTTGCTTTTGGGATTTTAGTCATGAATTTTTTGCCTACACCAACCTGTAGAAGAGGTTTTCTGAAGTAGAAGAAAATATTTGCAAACTATGCAGCTGACAAATGACGAATTTCCAAAAGCTACAAGAAGATCAAACAGCAATCAGCCAGAAAAAAATATTTGCATCAAAAGGTGGGCAAAGGATGTGAATACACAGTTCTCAAAAAAAAGCTATTCAAACAGCTAACAAACATATGAAGAAATGCTCAATATCCCTAATTATCAGAGAAATGCAAATTAAAACCACAATGAGATATCAACTTACGCCTGCAAGAATCACCGTCATTGAAAAAACTTTCTAAAATAGATGTTAGTGTGGATGTGGCGAAAGGAAACAATTCTATACTGCCAGTAGGAATATAAACTAGTACAATTACTACGGAAAACAGTATGAAGATTCCATGAAAGTAAAACTACGATTTGATCCAGCAATCCTACTATTGGGTATCTACCCAATAGAAAAGAAGTCATTATATGAAAAATACACATGTACACACATGTGTATAGCAGTACAAGTCACAATTGCAAAACTATGGAACCAACCTAAATGCCTATCAGCCAACAAGTGGATAAAGAAAATGCTGTATATGTACACCATGGAATACTACTCAGACATAGAACAAAATGTAATAATGGCATTCACAGCAATCTGAATGGAGTTGGAGATGATTATTCTAAGTGAAGTAACTCAGGAATGGAAACCAAACATTATACGTTCTCATTATAGGTGGGAGCCAAGTGATGAAAGTCCAAAAGCATAGGAAGATAGAATAGACCTTGACTCAGGAGAAAGCATGGGAGAGGGGTGAGAGTTAAAATAATAATTGGGTACAGTGTACACTGCTCAGGGATGGGTGCACCAAAATCTCAGAAATCACCACTAAAGAACTTAGCCATGTAACCAAAAATCACCTATTCCTCAAAAACTACTGAAAGAAATAAATATATAGAAACACAAATTATTGGCCCAGACCTATGGACTCAGAAAATTTGGAATGGAACTCAGTAATCAATGTTAACAAACCTTGCAGGTGATGCTGATGTACATTCATGTTTGAGAACCACTGATCCAGACAGCTTCATACTTTAGAGGTGAAAAAAAACAAACCCCATAGAAATCAAACAAGTTGCACAAATAAATGGTAAGAACCAGGTGGAAAGCTCACACAGCAGTAAGTAGGGTTGCTGTTGGAATACTAGAGAACCACTACCTCAGATGTCAGTACTTTTATTATTAGTCAACATTTTGATATAATTATATAAGGATAATTTTTATCTGTTTACACAGTATGGGTGAAGTGTAAGGAGACCACAAGGGGTAGTGTGGTAGCCCAGAGTCTCTTCCCATAGTGGAAAAGACTACAACACTTGTAGGCCAAAAGGGGCAAGAGGATGGGGGGAAAGCCATGTAGACAAGGGAGGTCCCAGCCAGCCTTGGTCACCAAAGAACAGGGAGTCAGAAAAAGTGGAGAATGAGTTTGGAAGGGAAAATGGAAAACATTTGATACAATGTATCATCAAAAATGGCCAATACGTTACAAGTACCAGGAATTTCTCTTCCTCTCCTCTGTCCTCTACCTACTCTTTCCTCAAAGAGAGGATCAAAACACTCTAACCATAACAGTCAAAAAATGAGGTAAATACAATTGCTATTTTTCTATTGCCATCCATCTACTAACTTTCTATTACCAAAGTTCTAGAAATAACAAAAACTGATAACCATAGTTAAAACGCAAGAGCTTATGGGGGACTAGGATTAGAGATGGAGAACAAAGGAGAATCTCACCTTAGATATCATAGAAGAAAATATGTTCAAGATTAGATATTAATGTTTTTAAAAATCTGAACTCATTCACTTCTTTGGCAGTGGATAAGTTCATGGTTTTGGCAGACCTTTGACTTTGCTAAGCTCTTAAGTTTAAAATCCGATGCTTCCATCCATGGTGGTAACACCCAGGATAAAGAGACTCTAGGAGCCTAGTAACATGTTTGCCTCTTGCAGTGTTTTCTGTAACTGAACCATGATAGCCTGGGCAGCGCTTGATTCATGGAGAGCCAACCGGGACTGGTATTTACAGAGCTCTGAGGTCCTGTTCATACAGATTACATGCTTGGCTGTCTGTGATCAAACCCAGAAATATAAAGAAGTAAAGGGATCTCATGGGATAAAATATAACCTGGTTATGAGACCAATGGTCAGCAATGTGTATAATGTGGGAATCTGCTGGGAATTCAAGTAGTGATTTTGAAATAGCAGGTATTACCCTAGAAGGGACACATTTGAAAACTGCATATGAATTATCTTGGTCTAGATATCTCTAGGATGTGTGTCCCCACATCTGTGTTCCCACAAAATGGTCCTTAGTGAAAGAAATGTCCAGGATGTGGCATCAGAGAACTACCCTGAGCCTTGGTGCCTATTACTAGAATTGTAAAGAGTGATGATTAGAGGAGGCAATAAATCAAAAAGAACCACAGTAACATGGCAACCCTTGGAACAATGGGATGGAGAACTAGGGCACAGCTCTACCTGGATATGGGACAATGTTATTTCTGAATTCAGCGTCAGGGCCTGGTTAAGAGGAGATTACCCTGGAAAGAGAGGATTAGAAGTTACACATTTACATGATTTAGTGTGGCAAGTTTTCATAATAGAGGATGTGGCTATTCTTGCAATAGTAATGTATTAAATGTATTTATTAGTAATGTATTAAAGCAGCAAAGCAATACAAAGCAAAATGAAATAGGGAACAGTCCTGAATGGGATCCTTTTCGTAACATAAAAGTTTAGGAGAACACTTGTAAAAGGTGGGTAGATGTTGTTAGCGCGAATGTTGATCAGAAAGAGAATCTAGAGAAGGGCTTAAATCTGACCCAAAGAAATAAGAGTTAAAATACTAAATTTAGGAGAAATTATTTAAGTGAACCATACCTTTTGGTAGAAGGGAGACAAAACTGAGGAAGAACAGGGTCATACCTTAACTGAAAGAATAACCAGATAAAGGGCTTTATGTATATTTCAATTCTAGTTGCCATGATCATAGAATCCTCACTTTACAGACAGAGCACTATAACGGAAAAAAAAAACAAATAAATATATTTTTTAAGGGCAGGGTCACATAGTTAGTTTGCCTTTGGAGAAAGATCTGGGAGACTTTGTGCTGTAAGACAAAGAATGATGTCAAAACAGGAAAGCTCCTCCTGACCTGTGTATAAACTGGGTCCCTTGCATCTGAGGCTGGGAAGAACTTCCAATATCTACATACCTCTCACTTCTACTGACTAGTGGTTCCTCTGGCTTCACAAACCCATGGCTACAAAGAAGACACACTTCTACCTTCTGCCCTAGTCCTGAGATAACTACACAGGCAGGTCTCACCCCAACATGAGGCAGAGGCTTAGACTGAGTTCACAGAGATGAAAATCTGAGCCAACAAGAAATAAGCAATCCATGACACACAGGTTACATGCAGCCTGGCTACTTTTGAGATGTGGCTCAAAATCCAATTTCAGAAGCAAAGATTTGAAGGCTGTCTCTGGGTTGTTACTTCTCAAAAATGAACAGATATTAACATTTTATTAACTCAGAAGCAGTGCCAGATGTCAATTTTGATTTTTTTTTGTTTCATACATTTTCTCTTTTCAAGATTAAAATGTATTAATTCAATTGGATTATGCTTTGCGACTCTATCTAGATTTCTCTCTCTCTTCTTTCCCTCCAAAAATTACTCTTCTGAAGTAGGAGAGTAGCCATTAAGTCCATGTGTTTATGATTTCAATTTGTATGTAAATCATATAAATAATACATAGGGGTTTTGAAATTAAATTTCATGTAACTAATATTGTAAGGCATCACTCTGTAGTTTTAATTTTTTTCTTTTTTTGAGTTATATTTTGAGTTCAGGGCTACAAGTGCAGGTGTGTTATATAGGTAAACTTGTGTCATGCGGGTTTGTTGTACAGGTTATTTCATCACCCAGATATTAAGCCTAGTATCCATTAATAATTTTTCCTGATCCTCTCCCTCCTCCCATCCTCCGCCATTCAGTAGGCTCCAGTGTGTGTTTTTCCCCTCTGTGTGTCCAATTGCTCTCATCATTTAGCTTCCACTTGTAAGCAAACCTTCCTTTTTTCACTCCAAACAAAGCTTTGAAATTTATCCATAGGATTCATATTCTACACCAACTTTTATTTGGTCACTTGTATTTTTCTCACTAATTGTTGGAACTCTTTATCCAGTCTAAAATCTTATGTATATTTTCTCTTAGTGTTTATTGTAAAATTTGTTTATACTATCTTTTGTCATATAGTTTTTAAATTTTAATGAAGTCAAATATATCAATATTTTTCTTTGTAATGTTTGCCTTTTTAAGTTCTGATTAAAGTACGATTCCCAACGCTGTGTTCATAGCAATATCCTGTTCTCAAAAGTTATATTTTTTGTATTAGAAATCTACCTTCCTTTATACAATTTATAGTACCATCTATTTTTTGTCAATGATATGCAGTAGCTTCTCTCTTACTGCCCAGTTCCCATATATGCTTCTTGGCTTCTCTATTCCATGTTGAGGATCTATTTCACTATCATTTCACTAGTACCATGCTGTCTTAAATACAAAATATTTTTATAAAACCTAAATATTTGGTGTATCAAGATACCTCTTGCCCTTTTTTCCTTTAAAATTATATAGGCTACTCTTGGCCTTTTATTCTTGGCCATAAGAACTACTTGTCAACCTCCATACACACATATTTACACACAAAATGTACTGTAATTTTTATTGGAATTGCTTTGAACTTATAAATAAATATTGCCTCTCTTCATTTGTGAATATATTTTCCCATATATTCAGGTCTTGTTTATTTCCTTTAATAAATTTTATAAGTTTCTCCATCAAGATCTTGCACAATGTTATTAGAAGTATTTCTAGTTACCTTGCTACTATGAATGGGGTTGTTCTTAAATTTTAATATATTTTTGAATTAGTCATTCCTAGAGTATCAGAAAACTGTTGATTATTAAATGTTGATCTGAATCCAGAAACCTTGCTGAACTGTGTTAATATTTTAAATATTTTATCAATAGATCCTGCTAGATCTTCTAAAATTTGGTCAGCTGCACATTTGGTAATTTACTTTCTTCCATTTCAAATCTCACACTTCCAATTTCTTTTTCTTACTCTGTTGTATTGGATAGGACCACCAGGACACTGATACACAGTAGTAATAATAGGGGCGTCTTTATTTCATTTCTGACTTTAATTAAAAATTTTTAAAATTGTTGCCATTAATTGTGATGTATTTATATGTTTGAAGTTTTTGGTAGGTAATCTTTTTCAAGTAAAGTTTTTTTCTCCATGCTAAGACTTTTCAATCATGAATAGTTGTGAATTTTTTTACTTTATTATTTGAGCTGTGCTACATTAATGAATTTTCTACAATTAAGCAATTTTTTGCATTCTTGGGATAAACTCTTATTTGATCAAGATATGTCATATATTACTATATTTAATTTGTTGTTTATAATTTTTTATCTCTGTAAATCAGTTTCCTTTTTATACAGTCTGTTCAATTTTGGTAAAAGTTTACATGAATTTAAATTTTGTTGGAAAGTGTTTTTCTCTCGAAAAATTTATAGTAAGAGAGGATTATTTCTGAAAGTTTGATAGCAGAAAACCCTCTCTTGGTACCTCTAAACAAGGGTGAAAGAAGAGCGGAAACTGGACTACAATTCATGTCTTTAGTCGCCATTTGATTAATTCAGCTTTATTTCCCTTAGAGTCAATCTTAGAAACATATTTTTCTAAATATTTATCAATTGCCTCAAAGTTATCAAAAAATGCATTATAAAATTATTAACTGGTTCACTGTTTTTTAGAATACAACTTTATCTATAGTCATGTGTCCTTTTTATTTCTAGTTATCTGTGCTTTATTTAAAGTGTACTTTATTTACAAGAACTATTTACAAGTGCAGTTTTGTGGGTTTTGTGTCCAAGTCATGGGTTTCTATTGCTTCTTTATTATTCATTTCTAATCTTATTAAATTGTATTCAGAGAATGATGTCAATATTACATATCTTAGAGTGTCACTAAGACTTCTTTTGTAGCCAATTATTAAAAATATACTCTTTGTGTTTAAATATATATGTAAAATCTATCATATATATATATATGTCCATGTATATATGTAGATGGTAAAAATCATCTCTACTAGCAGTCTGTTAAATCTGTTACTGAATTATTAAATATCCATCAAAATTTTTTGTCTTTGTGACTTATAAATTTCTGAATGAATATATTATGATCTTACATTGGATGACAGAATTTTTAATTTCTTCTTGTAATTTTGTCAATTGCTATGTATATGTTTGAAAGCTAAGTTGTTTAGTGCACACAGATGGATATAGCTTCTGTAGATCATTACCATTAAGTTATGTTTCTATTACTTTTTATTGTTTTGCATTAATTTATATTTTACATGACACAAAAATTATTACCCTGGTTTTATTATTACTATTTTTCTAGTATACAATTTTTCATCTCCTTATTATTAAACTTTCTGAATTTTAACATTATTTTAAATATTTATGATAAAACTATTCACACATCCACAAAAGTATAGAGCCTGAGATAACTAATCCCATTGTGTCCATCAACCAACTTTAAAAATTAGCAAGACCATTTGCTTTATATATTCCTTTTTCTTTTATGCTTAAGTATTTTACAGCCAAAGCACACATCTTGTTGTCGTTGTTGTTGTTGTTGTTGTTGTTGTTGTTGTTGTTACTGAGATAGAGTCTTGCTCTGTTGCTCAGGCTGTAGTGCAATGGCAGGATCTCGGCTCAATGCCACCCCCACCTCTCAGGTTCAAGCAATTCTTCTGCCTTAGCTTCCTGAGTAGTTGGGATTACAGGCACCCATCACCACCAACACACCCAGCTTATTTTTGTATTTTTAGTAGAGACGGGGTTTCACCATGTTGGTCAGGCTGGTCCCATACCCCTGACCTTGGGGGATCTCCCCACCTCAGCCTCCCAAAATGCTAGGATTACAGGTATGAGCCACCATGCCTGGCAGCACACATCATATTATTATATCCCTGCATATTTCCAAGACATCTCAAATTATATAACATTTTCATCACAAGGTCAAGAGATCGAGACCATCCTGGTCAACATGGTGAAACCCCGTCTCTACTAAAAATACAAAAAATTAGCTGGGCATGGTGGCACATGCCTGTAATCCCAGCTACTCAGGAGGCTGAGGCAGGAGAATTGCCTGAACCCAGGAGGCAGAGGTTGTGGTGAGCCGAGATTGCACCATTGCAATCCAGCCTGGGTAACACGAGCGAAACTCCATCTCAAAAAAAAAAAAAAAATACATATATATATGTGTGTGTGTGTGTGTGTGTGTGTGTATATGTGTGTGTGTGTGTATATATATATATATATATATATATATATATACATATATATATAAAACATTTTCTTATGTAACTACAATGCCTTTTGCACGTCTAATAAAATTAACACCGGTTCCTTGATATTATCAGATTCCAGTTCACATTCAAAGTTCCCAATTATCTTTTAAAAGTTCTCTTATAATTGGTTTGTTCAAAGGGGGATCTAAACAAAGTCCACATGTTCTGTTTTCTTATTGAACTTCTTAAATGTAATCTCCTCTCATTTTGTTTCTATTCCCATCTTTCCCCAAGACCTAAGGTCAGTTTTCCAGTAGAATGCCATTTATTCTGTTTGCTTCTCTGTTATGTCATTTTACTTGTTTCCTGTCCCTGTATTTCCTGTAAGCTGGAAATTCTAAGGCATGTTCATACTTGGGTTTGACACCTTGGGTAACCTTACTTCGTATATGATTCTGTGTACTTCATAAAACTTTACCTCGGGGAATATGTGCTTGACTCACTCTAAATAATGTGGTTTCTATCCCACCAACTTATTCCCTTTTGTTCTTCTACTAGTTAGGAGCTTATTTCTATCCTTTTAGTGACTACCTTTAACTGTTCGATTATCTACTTAAGCCTTAAGTTAATTAATTCTTCATTCTCTTCCCAAGAAAAACAAGAAAATTAGAATACCTTAAATTTGAACTTCTGTACCTACCACTCGTGATGCTATCTAGGAATTTGATTCTCCCTTGTTTTCAAACATCTCCCATAGAGAGAATGTTATTATTTTTAGAGCCAATATTTGTGTATTATCAACATATTTACCATTGCCTTGTTCTCTCTTACTCCTTCCTCCGAGTTCCATTTTCTTCTTGTAAAATAAAATATATCCATTAGTAGTTTCTTTCTTGTTTTGTTTGGTTCGGTTCAGAAGCGGTCTGCAAGTAGCAATTCTTTTCAATCTTCATACTTTGAAAATGACATTTTATTTTCTCCATGGAATGATAGTTTCACTTGTTCTAGAATTGTAGATAGACATTATTCTCCTTTATAACTCGAAGCCTTTTTATTTTCTTATGGAATATAGCTTTGATAATGAGTAGTTTATTTTCAGTCTTATTATTGGAATTTCATAGGTCATCTGTCTTTGCAAGTGCTTTTAAATATTCTTTCTGTCTTTGAAGTTTTGCGTTTTCATAATGCCACGTCTGATTTTGAAACTGTTTTGTTTTTCTTCTTCAGGAATTGCTATACTCCTTTTATCTCAATACTCATTCTTCTCTAAAATTCTGAGAAGTTATCGACCATTATGTCTTCAAATATTACTTCTCTCCTGTTCTTTCTATCTTATCCTTATGAAATTATCATATTAAAGTGCCTCATTTTATCTTTTGTATCTCTCTGAGCTTCTCTTTTACATTTTTCATTTTTCCCTTTCTCTGCTGCCTTCTGAGTGATTTCCAAGATACATCTTTTAATATTATTTTTTTATCTCTATGTACTTTCCAATAATTTACCACATCTATGTAACTATTAATGGAGATTATGTCAAAGTGTGTGTTTTTCATTTCTAAAATCTTCTATTTGTTCATTCCCAAGTTTTCTTTTACAGTTTTCATAATAGTAATTCTTTCTTTGGAATGTCTTTTTAATGTTATATAATTCATGGTTATTAAGGTATGCTTTTTGTAATTTCTCTGATTTGTTCTCATAACTGTTAACTTTTAAACATGGAATTAGAAATTGTTTTCCAAGGAGTTTCCATGTGACTGGAGCTGAGAAGAGTTTCCTTATGTGACAGTTTCATATTTATGTCTATGATTGCCCAAGGTCCCTGTGTCCAATCATGCTGTAAGCTATTTAGCTAGGAGTTCCCACACCACACAGAAAAGGGGAACTGGAGATCCACATCTATAGGTGAAAGCTTCATGGTCCATTTTCCCACATGTTCTGAATGCTGACCAGCTTCCTTACTACTTCTCTCAAGCTGGGGGTTGGAGACTTGTCTCCAATTCACAAATGGAGCTGGCTTGAGAGACTCCCAGCTTTACTCAAGTGCCCTCAGTTCTAGTTCTTTACTTTGCTGTGGACCTTATCAAACTTCAGTGAAATCTTGACTTTTTAAATGCATTCTTCCACCGTTATTTACATTAAAAGGAAAGAAAATATTATTTTTGATAACTGGGTTATCAAATTTCAGTTTCAATCAGAAATTTAAAAAATAAATGAAGGTTTTTTTAAAATGTGATAAATGTTAATGTGGAAAGCATAGTTTGAACTTTACATTTTTCAAGGGGAAACTCCATTCCTAGGAGTGTTCACGGAAAACAGGGAGAGGGACTAAAAAGTTGCTGATGCCACCTGGGAAGAAGACCTGGTAAACTGTGGTGTCACAAGTTCCAAAATCTACCTTTAGGGCTCTTTGGACTATGAAGTTTACAAACTTATCAGCTTCTCAGGGTTTTAGCTTTCTATGTGTCAAGTCAAAAAGGTAGGTGGTGGGTAGGTAGGTACCTAAGTAGGTAGGTAGGTAGATAGATAGGTAAATAAATTATAAATTAATAAATTAATCTGAGGCATGATGTCACCAACATGGCAGAATAGAAAGCTCCTGACTCTCCCTCCACCCACTGATGCTCCAAATGAACATCTATCTATGGGTCAATTCCATATTGGAGAAAGTCAAAGATCAGTGGAGAAACTCCCACCTACTGAGCAATGGAGAAAACATACACATCAAGTGGGTAGGAAAAACCAAGGCACCCTCGAGTACATACCCCCACCTTGGGCACTGTGCTACAAAACTGAGAAAGGAATTTCTAACACTCAGTTTCCTCTATGGAGAGGAACAACTGGACTTCACATATCAGGCTCAAACCTAAAGTTTCCCCACATTTTGATTCTTAATTTTCTAGCTCCAATGGCAGAGGGGATTGGACACATTCATGTACCTTAGACTGTGTTTAGACAAGTACACAGTACTTCCAGAGACCTCATTCCCCTGAAGCAGTGCAGACAAGGGACTTAGAAAACACAGCCCTCTGTTTTCTCCCCAGAATGAGGTTTATAAAACACTCTTACAGTGGCAGTCTGACTTTTAACTAACTTGCATTGGCGAGTTAAACAGTCAGTTAATTAATAACTCACAACAAGCATGGGGAAAGTTTACGCTCACACTGGGTCCCTCAACTACTGCAGCCTCTACCTAAAGACTGCATGCTAAATCTCTTGGCGCTGGGAACAGAAGCAACTGACATGCACATATCTCTACAGACTGTGGAAAAAGTCACATTTTAAAATGGTATGCAAGCACCTACAGGGATTTATCCCCTGGAGCAGTATAGAGAAGCGGCCCCAAAAACCATAACTCTCCATTTCTTCCTAGAAGGAGTTTAGGACACATATCCAGAGCCCTGCTTTTTAAAGCTATATCCCAATGGACTCCACTCAAAACCTAGTAGCTCTGAGGACAGAAAGGACCAGGCATATGTGAGTCTCCAATGATCCCAAAACAACGAGGTGGTTTTAAATATGCATCCATACATTTCCAAAGGCTATAGTTCCTTAAAGCAATGTAGAAATGGGTCATAAATATGTATCTCTCACTGTCTCCCTAGAAAGAGATTATGACACACTCTCTTGGACTACTCAATGGTCTGATCGCCAATGAACATATATCAAAGAGCTAACAGGGCAAACAAAAAATAGCCCTTTGGTCATTGGAGCCAGAATCTGGCTCTTCATGAGGCTTCCTCCCAGATCATCCCAGAAATAAGTACAAGCCTACCTATTATTTCTGAAAGGATTTTGGCCATGAACCAAGTGCTACAACTTTAATAGCTTCCACCTAAGGAACTGTTATCTCAATGCCTGAGAAACCTGAATACTTAACCAGGTATCCCTAGGCCAAGTCTGCATGCTCCCTATAGGACCGTGGCTGATGAACCCTTGAAAGTTCCACCTCTCAGCTGGAGGCCAACCAACCCAGAACACTAAACAAAAACATAACCAAGGACTCTCACAACATCCACTGCACTCCCCCATGACTTCCACTGGAACAGGTGCTGGTATCCATGGCTGCAAGACCTGAAGACAAATCATATCACAGACTTTTTGCAGATACTCCCCAGTACCAGCCAGGAACCCAGTAGCTTTGCTAGATGGCTAGACCCAGAAAACAATCACTACAGTTTGCCTCTCAGGAAGCCCCTTCCTAGGGGAAGGGGAAAGTACCATATCAAGGGAGCATCCCTTGGGACAAAATAATCTGAACAGAGTTGAATCCTAGATCTTCCCTCTGATATAGTCTACCCAAAAGAGAAGGAACCAGAAAAACAATTCTGATAACAAGGTTATCACAAAATAAGATTCTGTAATACCACGAAGGATCACACCAGGTCACCAGCAATGGATCCAAACCAAAAAGAAATCTCTGAATTGCCAGAGAAAGAATACAGGAGGTCAGTTAAGCTAATCAAGGAGGCACCAGAGAAAGGTAAAGTCTACCTTAAAAAATCAAAGACATGTTCAGGATAGCAAAGGAAACTTCTTTTAAAAAATTTTTAAAAGAATTTTTAAAAATAAATAAAGCCTTTAAGAAGTTTGAGACTATGTTAAACATCCAAACTGAAAAATAATTGGTGTTCCCAAGGAATAAGAGAAATCTAAAAACTTGGGAAACATATTTGAGGAAATAATCAAGGAAAACTCCCCCAGCCTTGCTAAAAATCCAGACATCAAAATACAAGAAGCTCAAAGAACAATTGGGAAATTCATTGCAAAAAGATCCTCTCCTAGGTATAGTCATCAGGCTATCTAAACTCTAGATAAAGGAAAGAATCTTCAGAGGCATGAGGCAAAAGCATCAGGTAACCTATAAAAAAAATTATCAGATTAACAGCAGATTTATCAGCAGAAATGTTGGTGGGAATGTAAACTAGTACAATCACTATTGAAAACTGTGGAGATTCCTTTAAGAACTAAAAATAGATATGACATTTGATCCAGCAATCCCACTCCTGAGTATCTACCCAAAGGAAAAGAAGTCATTATATGAAAAAGATGCTTGTACACGCATGTCTATAGCAGCACAATTTGCAGTTGCAAAAATATGAGACCAGCCCAAATGAGTGGATAAAAAAACATACACACACACACACACACACACACACACACAAACACACATACACACACGCCATTAAATACTATTCAGCCATAAAAAGTAATAAAATAATGGCTGGCATTCACAGCAACCTGGATGGAATTGGAGACCATTATTCTAAGTGAAGTAACTCAAGAATAAAAAAACCAACATTTTGTGTTCTCGCCGTGAAAACACAAAGGCATAATAATGATACAATGGACCTTGAGAACTTGGCAGAAAGAGCAGGAGGAGGATAAGTAATAAAAGACTACACACTGCATACAGTATACATTGCTTGGGTGGTGGGTACACAAAAATCTCAGAAATCACCACCAAAGAACTTATTCATGTAACCAAAGACCTATTGAAATAAAAAATAAAACCAATTGAAATAAAAAATTTCAAAAAAGCAAGAGAGAAGGAGGAAAAAAAGATCTACAAAACTACCATAAACAATGAACGAAATGGCAGGAGTCAGATCATGCCTATCCGTAATAATCTTGAATGTAACTGGATTAAAACCCACAGTTAAAAGATATAAAGTGGCTGAATGTATTTTTTTTTAATCAAGACACAATGACAGTTGTCTCTCAGTTTCCACGGGGAATTGGTTCCCAGGACCCCCATAGACACCAGAATTCATGTCACAGTCGTGTACCTTATATAATCGGGTGTAGCATTTGCATATGACCTATGTACATCATGTTGTACACTTTAAATTATTCCTAGATTACTTATAACAGTGAAAAAGCCTACAGAATGAAGGAATGAAATCCTGTCATTTGTGGAAACATGAATGAGCCTAGAGGACATTATGTTAAGTGCCAGACACAGAAAGACAAATAACACATGTTCTCATTCATATGTGGGAGCTAAAAAACTTAATCCCATAAAATTAGAAAGTGAAATAGTAGTTGCCAGAGGCTTGATGGGTACAAATTTACAGTGAGATAGGAAAAACAAATTCTAGTGTTCTACAGAACAGCTAATTAACTGTAGTTAACAATATTTATTGCATATTTCAAAACACCTAAAAGCATTTTGAATGTTAACAACATGAAGAAATGATAATTGTTTGAGACCATGGATATGCTGGCTACCCTTACTTGATCATTACATATGTGTATCAAAATATCACATGTATCCCATAAACATGTACAATTATTACGCATCAATTAAAATTTTTTAAAAATTAAAATTTAAAAAAGCATCTGGTTTCACGAATTTCTATAAAGAAAGGTAAATCTCTTTCTTTACATATAACATCAATGCCACAATCTTTTCTGTCATACTTCCTAATGTAAGAATAAAAGTTTGGTGGCCACAGGCAAGATGGCCGAATAGGAACAACTCCATTCTGCAGCTCCCAGAGAGAGCAATGCAGAAGGTGGGTGATTTCTGCATTTCCAACTGAGTGGTGCCTAGAACACCAGCAAAACAGAACTGTTCACTCCCCTGGAAAGGGGGCTGAAACCAGGGAGCCAAGCGACCTAGCTCAGTGGATCCCATTCCCACAGAGCCTAGTAAGCCAAGATACACTGGCCTGAAATTCTGCTAGCACAGCAGTCTGGGACACTCTAGCTTGGTGCAGGGAGGGGCATAACTATTACTGGGGCTTGAGTAGGTGGTTTTCTCCTCACAGTGTAAACAAAGCCACTGGGAAGTTCCAATTGGGCAGAGCCCTCTGCAGCTCAGCAAAGCCACTGTAGCCAGACTGCGGCTAGATTCCTCCTCTCTGGGCAGAACATCTCTGAAAAAAATGGCAGAAGCCCCAGTCAATGGCTTATAGATAAAACTGCCATCTCCCTGGGACAGAGTACCTAGGGGAAGGGGTGACAATGGGCACAGCTTCAGCAGACTTAAATGTCCCTGCCTGCTGGTTCTGTGCAGTGGATCTCCCAGCACAGCGCTCAAGCTCTGCTAAGGGTCAAACTGCCTCCTCAAGTGAATTGCTGACCCGTGTCTCCTGACTGGGAGACGTCTCCCCTTGGGCCAACAGATACCTCATACAGGAGAGCTCCAGCTGGCATCTGGTGGGTGTCCCTCTGGGATGAAGCTTCAGAGGAAGGAACAGACAGCAATCTTTGATGTTATGCAGCCTTCACTGGTGATACCAGTTAAACGGGCTCTGGAGTGAACCCCCAGAAAACTACAGCAGACCTTTTAGAAGAAAAACTAATGAAAAGGAATAGCATCAATATCAGCAAAAAGAATAAGACCCAAAACCTCCATCTGAAGGTCATTAACAGCAAAGACCACAGGTAGATAAATCAACAAAGATAAGGAGAAACCAGTGCAAAAGGCTGAAAATTCCAAAAACCAGAACGCCTTTTCTCCTCCAAAGGATCACAACTCTTCACCAGCAAGGAAACAAAACTGGACAGAGAATAAGTTTGATGAACTGACAGAAGTAGGCTTGAGAGGCGGGTAATAACAGACTCCTCCAAGTGAAAAGAGCATGTTCTAACCCAATGCAAGGAAGATAAGAACCTTGAAAAACTGTTAGACAAATTGCTAACTAGAATAACTAGCTTAGAGAAGAAAAAAAATAGCCTGACAGAGCTGAAAAACAGCACGAAAACTTCATGAAGTATACACAAGTCAATAGCCAAATCAATCAAGCAGAAGAAAGGATATCAGAGATTGAAAATCAACTCCATGAAATAAAGTGAGAAGATAAGATTAGAGAAAAAAGGGTAAAAAGAAATGAACAAATCCTCCAAGAAATATGGGCCTATGTGAAAAGACCAAACCTACATTTGATTGGTGTACCTGAAAGTGATGGGGAGAAGGAAACCAAGTTGGAAAACATACTTGAGGATATTATCCAGGAGAACTTCCCCAACTAGCAAGACAGGTGAATATTCAAATTTAGGAAATACAGAGAATACCAAAAAGATACTCCTCAAGAAGAGCAACCCCAAGTCACATAACTATCTAAATTCACCAAGGCTGAAATGGAGAAAACAATGTCAAGGGCAGCCAGAGAGAAAGGTCAGATTACCTACAAAGGGAAGCAAGGGAAGCCCATCAGACTCACAGCAGATCTCTTGGCAGAAACCCTACAAGCCAGAAGAGAGTGGGGGCCAATATTCGGCATTCTTAAAGAAAAGAATTTTCAGCCCAGAATTTCATATCCAGCCAAACTTAGCTTCATAAGCAAACGAGAAATAAAATCCTTTACAGACAAGCAAATGCTAAGAGACTTTGTCACCACCAGGCCTGCCTTACAAGAGCTTCTGAAGGAAGTACTAAACATGAAAAGGAGCAACTGGTACAAGCCACTGCAAAAAAACATATCAAATTGTAAAGAACATCAACCCTATGAAGAAACTGCATCAACTAATAAACAAAATAACCAGCTAGGATCATAATGAAAGAATCTAATTCAGACATAACAATATTAACCTTAAGTGTGAATGGGCTAAATGCCACAGTTAAAAGACAAACTAGCAAACTGGATAAAGAGTCAAGACCTATCTGTGTGCTGTATTCAGGAGACCCATCTTATATGCAAAGACCTACACATAAGCTCAAAATAAAGGGATAGAGAATATTTAGCAAACAAGTGGAAAGCCAAAAAAAAAAAAAAAAAAATAGGGGCTGCAATCCTAGTCTCTCATGAAACAGACTTTAAACCAAAAAAAAATATCAAAAAAGACAATGAAGGGCATTATATAATGGTAAAGGGATCAATGCAACAAGAAGAACTATCCTAATATGTATGAATCCAATATGGGAGCACCCAGATTCATAAACCAAATTTTTAGAGACCTACGAAGAGACTTAGACCCCCATACAGTAATAATAGGAGAAGATAACACCCTGCTGTCAATATTAGACAGATCAATGAAACAGAAAATTAACAAGCATATTCAGGACTTGAACTCAGCTCTGGACTAAGTGGACCTAATAAATGGCTACAGAACTCTCCACCCCAAATCGACAGAACACACATTCTTCTCAGCACCACATTGCACTTATTCTAAAATTGACCACACAATTGCAAGTAAAACACTCCTCATCAAATGCAAAAGAATGGAAATCATAGCAAACAGTCTCTCAGAACACAGTGCAATAAAATTAAAACTCAGGATTAAGAAAGTCACTCAAAGCTTCAAAGATATATGGAAACTGAACAAACAGCTCCTGAATACTACTGGGTGAATAATGAAATGAAGGCAGAAATAAATAAATTCTTTGAAACCATCTCATGCCTATTAGAAGGGTGATCATTAACAAGTCAGGAAACAACAGATGCTGGAGAGGATGTAGAGAAATAGGAATGCTTTTACACTGTTGGTGGGAGTGTAAATTAGTTCAACCATTGTGGAAGACAGTGTGGTGATTCCTCAAGGATCTAGAACCAGAAATACCATTTGACCCAGCAATCTCATTACTGGGTATATACTCAAAAAATTATAAATCATTCTACTATAAAGACACATGTACACGCATATTTACCGCAGCACTGTTCACAATAGCAAAGACTTGGAACCAACCCAGATGCTCATCAATGATAGACTGAATAAAGAAAATGTGGCACATATACACCATGGGATACTATGCAGCCATAAAAAAGGATGAGTTCATGTCCTTTGCAGGGACATGAATGAATCTGAAAAACATCATTCTCAGCAAACTAACACGAGAGCAGAAAACCAAACACTGCATGTTCTCACTCATCAGTGGGAGTTGAACAATGAGAACACCTGGACACAGGGAGGGGAACATCGCACATTGGGGCCTGTCAGGGGGTGGGGGTTAGGGGAGGGATAGCATTAGGAGAAATACCTAATGTAGATGACAGGGTGATGGATGTAGCAAACCATCATGGCACACGTATACCTATGTAACAAACCTCCACGTTCTGCACACATACCTTAGAGCTTAAAGTATAATTTTTAAAAAACTTTGGGGGACATAAGACCCATAAAATAAAGCCATATAAAGTGAGGCTGCTTTAGACCAAGTCTACCTCTAGGTTTTTCTTCTTAAAGTGCCTCTTACTTAACTGGAACCAGTTTGAGAGGAAAACAGAATTTTCTAAACTCTGGGGGCTACAGTATTCTACAATTAGGATTTCTCAAGGAGATCCTACAATAATACCATTTTGAATTTGTAGTCTTGGTCACTCTTGTCATAGAGTTAAAAAAAAGTCATCTAAACTAGTTCTCTTAGCCTTAAAGGATCAACTTCCTACATATTTTCCCCTTTATATAAGACCAACTCCTTCATGGGACAGGATTAGCTTTGAGATTTCAGCATATATTTCCTATTTGGAAGAAACAGCAGATAAAATGTAAGCTCATTTTACCTACGCAAAAACATTAATCAGTTTGTAGACATCAGAGAAGCATCAACAACCCAATAGTGTGTGAAAATCAAAATGTCATAAATGGTGGGTCTTCTTTTGAAAAGCAATTAGGAGTCATCTAATACCTATGAGTTAATCTATATGAAGGGTTTAATTTGGGCAGCCTTCCATTCTGCCTTCCTTTCCTTCCTCTAATTGAGCAACTAAATACATTAGTCAGCAAGGCTAAGCCTTCTAGGGTGAAATGTTTTGTGGTGCTAACTATTCTGTCTCATTTCCAGGATATTAACAGGACATTCGAAGATGATTTTTAAAATACTAAGATATTACCCGTTTGGAAGAAAAGCAGATTAGGGACTTCCAGCAAGTCCATTGCTAAACACACTCACTGAAATTTAATATCTTAAAAGCATTTCCTTCTTAAGATGTGGTCATTTAAAAAAAAGCTTTTCAGGGAAACACTCCTGTCTGGGGCCCACAAAAAGAGGCTAGCAGTGAGGCCAATTCTAATCTCCAGCGGATGAAAGGTGTCCAGGGATTCTCCATGCACAGAGAGAAAAGTCAATCATTATCTGCTGACTGAATCATAAATTCAGCAGGGATGAAGATGTAATTTGAAGTAAAGGACTTGGACAATCTTTAAATATTTTGACAGTTACCCCTGCTGTCAGCTGGATTTTTCACCTTCAGACGTTGTTACTTGACAATACCATCTGCCTTGAGTATAAGTGCTTTATGATTTTCTGTGGTCAGGCCAATTTTCCAGATGCTTCCTCCTCCTTAAAAGTTAGCAATGGAAAAAAAAAATGAATACAACCAGGCACAAAGAAGACTGCTGCCCCAGCAGCTACTGCTGTAGCAATCTGACCTTCTAGAACACTGATGCTTTACTTTCCTGCCCAGGAAAGATGGGGTAACCAGTCTGTCAAAAGAATGCCATTCTAAGACATGTAGAAACAGGGAGAGTATCTGTCTTCCTGGAACTTAAGTTCTAGTGGGAGAAAGATGGACAAGCAGGTAAATAAATCATGTCAGACAGTAGTAAGTGTTATGTAGAATAGAAGTAGTTGTAATAAAACAGTAACAGGGATGGAAGTGGGTGGCTATTTCAGATAGAAAGATCAAGAAAATCCTCTTATGGGAAGTATGACATTTGAGACAAAAACTGAAAGATAAATAGTAGCCAAACTACTTTTAACACTTTAGAATGTTTTTTCACTTTTTTTAGATGTGCTTATATAATTTGTTTTTTGGTAGTTTTAATGTACATTTATTTTTAAAGAAAAAGAAAACAAAAGCCAGACAAATCCAAGTTTTCCAGACAAATAAATTTAAATCTTTATCATATCTGATATTATAATCTTCTATATAAGTTTTTAATTAAATTATCTCTACATGCTTCATGTTATTTGATTTGAATGTCCTCTATTATTCATCATGCAAATCTTTCCTAAGCTAAAATAAAAACAAACATTAAAAAACAAATTTTTACCTTGTAATGTAAGAAAAGAAAAAAGCAAGAAGGTGTTTTTTTAATGCTATTGTATGCTTAAATGTTGGCACAGTTGTTTCTCAAAACCGGTAGTAGCCTCAAGAAGTTTAATGATACTGGTCCTGGTATTTTTTGCCATATTTGTTACACAGCAATAGTATTTATGAGACTGAAGTAGCTGACACATATTTGTAGTCTCTGTATAATTTTGAACACAGTTATAAAAATTTAGTTTATGGATTAACTCTGTACCCTGTCATCTTTTAGCCTGTCTTTTTTTACTTGGAATAAAAGACATATCCTTTAGGGTCCAGATCCATAGTTCCAGAATATTCTCAGGCATCTGGTTCAGGTGCAGGGTAAAGATAGACTGGAAATTAGACACTATTAAGTAAAAGAAGCTTCTTTTGCCTTACCCAGTTCCCAAAGGCTCTGTTTGCAAAAGGAGTACAGACCAGAAATCCTGTGCCTTGCTGAATTCTTTCCATGGTGCCATCCTATTGCTGAGCTATCATTTCCTTGTTTTTTAAATGAGGACCAAAACATCTGTCCTATCACCACTTATAGGAGTGATTTACAAATTTAGTGAAATTTATGTTTTGTGGGTTATAAAGTATTTCTATAATGCTAGCCACTTTGAATTGAACATCCTCTACATTCTAGGAATAGTACTGGACGCTTGGCATGTATAGTGTTACCTCTCAATTCTCAACACAAACCTTCAGTTTTTATAATTACATTCAGTGTATAAATGAGTTAAGAGAAGTGCAAAAGAAGTTAGGTAATTTGATAAAGGTCAGAAAGCTAGAAGGAGCAGAGTTGGGATTCAATCCAAGATTGCTCTCAAGCAGAGGCTTCACTTTTCCTTTCTACCCAGAGCTAACACAATAGCCTTATTTAATATCCTTAAGAATGGTAGGTGAGACTAAGAAAACTTGGGATGGAGAGGACTGAATAACCTGCTTCGACAAAGAAAACACTCTGATAAAATCTATGCTGTATTTTAGAATCTCTGGGCTTCATATATTGTTTTATAGTTTTTATTAATCAACTATAAGATGAAAAGTGAAAAATAAATGTTCACATGCAAAAAATATGATATGCCATTTCACCCAAGCTTATATTTAAAAATTCCACTCTACTCATTTTATCAAGCATATACATAAATCATAAATATTATTAAATAAGAAAAACAAAGACTTCCTTTGCTTTGGAAAAACAGCTGAGGAACAACAAAAAATCATTTTTAGAGATACGGAAAAAAAAGTTGTTTATACAGTAGCCAATATGCCCTCATTAGACATTAAGACACATTTCTGTTTGTAACTTTAATACAGCCATAGTATTACTATTCTAAAAAATCAAGAGTATTTTACCACACTTATCTTCAAACCGTATCACTAAAAATGTGGTTATACACACCAGTTTCTAACCTCTTACAACATTCTGCACAATAGCTTTTAATCCCTGGAATAAGTAATTGCTCCAAAAAGCAGTACTCCCTTAATTACAATATGGTTTGCCAGTCAGTATTCCTGTTTTCCAGTAAAAAGATTTCATGAGCAGAAATACTCAGTTCCTTGTGTTTTCATCAGTCAAGAGAACATTTCAGGGCCGGGCACAGTGGCTCACACCTGTAATCCCAGCACTTTGGGAGGCCAAGCAGGACAGATCTCTTGAGGTCAGAGTTTGAGACCAGCCTGGCCAACAAGGTAAAAATCCATCTATACTAAAAATACAAAAAAAAAATTAGCTGGGTGTGGTGGCAGGCACCTGTAATCCCAGCTACTTGGGAGGCTGAGGCAGGAGAATTGCTTGAACCCAGGAGGTGGAGGTTGCAGTGAGCCAAGACCGTGCCACTGCACTCCAGCAAGGGCAACAGAGCGAAAATCCATCTCAAAAAAAAAGAGATAACTGTCATCCCATTTCAAATTAAGCCATTGGAGAATAAGAAAGAAAGAAAAAGAGATAACATTTCTGAGCAGCTCCCATGCAAACATTTTTTAACAGGTTGACACAGATCTGTAGTCTTCGCCCCTCACAATGGCACTGCCAGGCACAGTCATATGAGCTCCTACCTCTGCACCCTTATGGACAGTGTCAGGACCTACTTCACCATCACCTCTATATCCAAAGATAGGAGCTGGGCCCTTAACCAGTGAACCTCTGGCATCATGTCTTTCATAAATTTCTGTTCTCCAAATCCTGGTTCCATTGTCATTACCAAGACCATATCTATTTTATTAGATCACAATGCCAAATACTGAACTGTAGTTCCCAGTTTAATGGCAAGACCAACATTCATCCCTTCCTCCCAAATGTCTTCAATCAGAGCCCTTGGCTTCTCAGTAGCCTCAAGATGAAAGGTACTGATTGGCACCTGCTGCAGCCATTGGCTTCCCCACTGTTTACGGCCTGGACCGTCTCAGATGCATGTCAAAGAAAGGGTCCTGACCTAGCTGATTTTGAAGGCTTTCTACCACAGTGTGGCCAAATGTGACATTGGGAACAAACTGCAAAAAGCTGACCTTCCTAAAGAGCAGAGTACCCATTCATTACATCCAGGCACAGATAATCAACCACAGAGTCTATTATCTGGAAACACCTGTTCCCTAAATTGGCCAGGCCGCTGTAGAGGATAGGTGGGCCAATCTCACAATCCATCACCGTAGTTTGGGCTTATATAATGTCTTTTTGATCTATTATGAAAGTATATTTAAATATGCTTCCATGCATAATTTTAAGACTTTATTTGAAGAGAAATAAACACACTAAGAAATTAGCCATCACCTGTAATCCCTCCATGCAAAAAGCAATCATATAATGAAGTTAAAGTTCCCCTTTCTTCTGCATCTTTTATCTTTCCAATCCCTATGCCCCTGTTTCTACTTTCATTGCTGTGCCAGAGAAACTGCTTGTAACAATCTGGTTGATGACTGAATTACTGACAAGCATTCTCTATTGACATTCTCATATTTAATTCAAATGTGGTAGATCATTCAAAAAGGCTTAAGATTCTCTCATCGTTTTTTTCGCTGGATGTAATTTTACCTTTCCTGCGCAAAAGCCAATAAAAGTCCCAAAGTCTGCAGACTGTCCTCAGTTCCCTTGTAATTGTGTAAGTGAAAGGCAAGCACCAAATAAATCGTGGCTTCCTGTACAGCAGTAATAATGCAGAATGATAGACCATGAGCTATGTGCCCAACAGTCAGCAAAAGATTTTACATACATCCTTATTTAATCCACACAAAACAAAACTCTACCCTATACTGTCTATCTTGTCTCTGTAAATGTCCCCATTTTCGAAGTGAGGCTCAGAGATTAAGTAAATTGCCCAACATCACACAGTAAGAGACACACAAAGGTTTACGTTCGGGTCTGGCCAATTTCATCAGCCCTGCTCTAGATTAGGGGTTGGCAAACTACAGCCCAAACCAGCTCACCACTAGTTCTTGTATAGCCTGAGCGCTAAGAATGAATTTTATATTTTCTAATGGTAGGGGGAAAAAAAGAATAGTCTTTTGTGACTTACAAAAATTAAATAAAACTCCAATTTCAGTGTCCATAAATGGTTTTATTGGGCCATAGTCACAGTCTTTGTTACGTATTATCTACGGCTGCTTTCACAGTACAACAGCAGAGCTAAGTCGTTGAATAGTTATAACAGAGATGAACTATCCTGCAAAAGCTATGTTTACTTCATAATTTAGGAAAAAGTTTTCCAACCCATCTTCTAGGTAGCCAAGCACCACATGGGCAGCAAATGAGCAACAGGCTTTATTATTCTCAGTTTAATTAGAAAAATTGAGTTACTGCAATATCTTGGTATTAGATGGTTTGATATAAGAATCAGGACTTTACAGGAAAGTTGAAGAAGCTAGAAGAGTGAAGATCTGGAGGGTCAGGGAAACTGCCACTGTAATTTCAGCTTGAAGTACCAGGGTTGGTGAGGAAAGCAGGGCTCATGGGGAACTCCAAGGAACCACTAATTCTGGTTTCACAACCTAAAAAGGGAGCTCAGGAATTGCTCTGCAAAGCAACCTTGTCTGGCAGTCAAGAGCTCACAGAAATGATGGCTTCTTTTCAGTCTTGCTTTCCAAACCTCTGCAAGTTCCTGCCAGTGGGAGACACTAACTTGGACCTATAGAGGAAAAGATATTCTGTGAAGCAGGAGCAGTCATAGAACAAAATGATGATGGTGTAGATTTGACAGCATAATCCAGCACGTGTCCCAACCACTGCTTGGCAATTCCATAAGCACTATTTCTCTAGTAGTATCCAGTACCTGCACAGAGCCTGCCACCTTGCCTGTGGTAGAGACGTGAATTGGGGCCCTAGGATACCCATGGCAGGTCATGATGTAACCTTCTCACCCCATGCCTGCTAGGTGGGGCAGGTTTGCTTGCCTGGCCTTCGACAATACCCCTTATTCACAATACCTGTGCTATTTCTCCTTTGGAATTGGAACCAGACTTGAACCCCAAACTGTTTAACTGAGTATCCAGTATTTTACTATCTTCATTATCAGACTGTATTCACTGTCATTAAAAGGGACTTCCCCTTAAATACTGCAGACTTCTGCCTTTGAGTTGTGCTGGGTGCCCTATAAACTTCGTCTCACATAATACACTCAATAACCCTTCCAGGTAGGGGGTTTAACCTCTTTTTACAGATAAGGAAACTAAACTTTGATGAGATTAAGAAAATTGCCCAACTTCACAGTGTAAATAGTGAAGCCAGGCTTGAATCTCTGTTCCATATGATTCCCAAACCCAATACATGATGCTTTGTGCCACAGGCAAGTTTTTCCCAGACTCTGCTTCCAGAACGCTTCCCTTCACTGTGGATTACAAATTGAAGAACTTTTTTTTTTTTTTGCTGGTGATCTAATTGCCCGCAACCATATTCTAATCCTTCCTCCCTCAAATTAAACCCTTGAAACTTCCATATTCAACTAGATTTCACTAAACCTCTTAGATCATATTAACTACTGAATTTTTCTATATAGGTGTGGGGATCAGATATATTGTCCTTCTGGTTCTTTGTTAGCAACCCTGAATCAGTCAACCCATCTGCCCTACTAGTTCTCAACACACAGCATAGTCCAGGGTGTTCCTATGACAACAAAAATCTGCCCTAATAAGTAATCTCCTTTCCTAAGGTAGGTAAGTATAGGGTAAGAACTCAAGTGTGGACTCATGACACTACCTGTTTTAATCCAGGCTCTATCAATTACCACGTGTGCATGACCTAACCCCTGTGCCTCAGTGTTCTCCTCTATAAAAAGGAGATAGTAATCTTACCTACTTTTTACAATTGCTGTGAGGATTAAGCAAATTAAGACATTCAAATAACTTACTGCAATGGGATATTTAATATAAGCACACACTATTGGCTATGTTTATGATTATTATCTTCATAAATCAGAAACATCAAAAACACTTGCTTTTCAAAATGATGCACAGACACTTTCCTACTTAAGCCAATTTGAACAATGGCCTCTGGTCTGATGAAATGGTTTCTCAGTATAATAATGATAAAAATAATTAATAGTAGTTAGCCAGTATGGTGCCTTGTAATTTTGAAATAGATTTCTCATTAATCATAAGCATGCACAATTATTTTTGTTCATGGCCTGAATCTCCAGTTAATGGATTCTGAACCGAGGCTGTGTCAGACCAGCCAGAAGGTGTGTGGATTTGTAAAGAAGCAGAAAAGAGTTCGGAAACCTGGTGTTCACTTGCTAATACACGTGGGACTCCGTGCGGCTGATCTGCATGCTAATTGCCTTACCAGAAACTAGATTATGCAGAACAGACACAAGCAGTATTATAGTATCAATGACATTCTCTTTCCTTATCCCTCTCTCCCTTTCCCCCATCTCTTCTTGCTGCCTATCTCCATCATACAATCTCTTTGTCAACAGAAAAGAGAAACATTCTACCCTGTCCCCAAAATGAAGCAAGAAATCTGAAAATGTTGAGTCTTTTATGGAGTCTCCACAGCTGGAAAGTAATTGTCAGAATAACCCTTGGGATCCAGGCACACTAAAATGGCTTTTGCCTGAGAGTGACATGGTCAGATTTGCATTATAGAAAGATTCCCCTGGAAACATAGAAAAAGGGATTGAAGAGGGACTAACCTGAAAGCAGGGAGTATCTGTTACAGTAATCTAGGGTAATATTAGAGTGGTCTGAACAAGGTGCTGTTAAACGGAAAGAAATGGATACTTGGGGGAGGCATTTAAGAATTAGATCTAAAGACTAATTGGATAAGGGATTGAGAAAAAGGAGAAGTCAAAGGTGATCCTCAAGTGTTTGTCACAGGCAACTGGATCCTCTGGGTCTAGAGATAATTAGTAACATAAATTGTTTGATTAAACGGCCTCATATACCCAATTCATTAACATAATTAGTTAATATATTCCTATTAGTACAGGCATACGTAAGTTAATATATTCCTATTAATGCTGAGACTACCTCCCCATAAAACATTCGAATATGAGAGAATTATTGACAGGAGTACTCAGGAAACAATCATCAGCTGTGCCAGGAACCGGGGAGGATACAGAGATGAATAAGACATGTAATACAACATATATAAAGCAGAATTTCTAAGTATCATAATAAGGTAAAAATTTAATTAAGTCTATATAGAAATACAGGGAGACAGAAAATTAACTTCAACCTGGCAAAACAAACAGTGGCATTAGAAAAAAAAATGTAGAATTTAAACTGTTTCTTGAAGAATAAGCAAAATTTCAACAGCAAAGACACTCCATATGATGAAATGGTTTGAGCAAAAACTCACAAATATGTAAATGTGCTCACCATATCCCAGGAATGCTGAGTACTATTTTTCTTCTAATCTTTGACATAAGATGCACTATCAACATAATAGGATCCAGGAGATGTTGCAGAGAGAAATACATTAAATTACATTTCAGTTTTGAAATGCATCTTATTTGAGTTCATAAAGGAAAAAACGTGTATCTTGGGATCAATGGAAGCTAAGTGTGACACAGGAAACACAGTTTTCAGGGGAAGTTACAGCAAGAGAAAAGTCTGGGAGCAGGAGTTTATATTTGCTTTTGGGGACAATGGTGACACATTCAAAAGCTTTTGAGCAAAAGAGTGTTGCTAATAGATTTGTGTTTTAAGATTAGGTGCAAAAGTCAAGGAAAAGAAACAAAAGTTCAGAAAGAGAGAGGTAAAATTGTCTCTATTTGCAGATGACAAGAATGTTTATGTAGTAAGTCCTAAAGAATCTACACGGTAACTCATAGAATTAATACACGAATTTATCAGTGTCACAGTGTACAAGCTTAATATTACATATATACGCATCATAAATTGAAAAATGAAAATATTTAAGATATTTTTTATAATACTGTCAAAACACATACTTAGGAATAAATTTAACAAAAGAGCTCTGCACTGAAACTACAAAATACAGCTGTATTAGTTCATTTCACTCTGCTATAAGGAATACTACCTGAGACTGGGTAATTTATAAAGAAGGGAGGTTTAATTGACTTAAAATTCTGCATCGCTGAAGAAGCCTCAAGAAACTTACAATCATGGCAGAAGGGGAAGCAGACACATCTTACACGGTGGCATGTGAGAGAGCGTGCATGCAGGAGGAACTGTCACACCCTTATGAAACCATCAGTCTTGTGAGAACTCACCATCACGAGAACAGCATGGCAGAAACTGCCCCCCAGTCCAATCATCTCCCACAGAGTCCCACCCTTGACATGTGGAATTTATGGATATTACAATTCAAGATGAAGGCTGAGTACAGTGTCTTACAACTATAATCCCAACACTTTGGGAGGCTGAGGCTGGAGGGTTGCTTGAGCTCAGGAGTTCAAGACCAGCCTGGTCAACATAGTGAAACCCCAATTCTGCAAAAAAATACAAGAATTAAAAAAAAAAAAAAAATCAGGATGAGATTTGGGTGGAGCACAGAGCAAATCATATTAACTGCTGAGAGAAAGTAAAGAAGACAGATCTATATACCATGCTCATGACTGGAAGGGCCCATATTGTTGTTAGTACCTCCAGAATCTATACATGTAATAATCCCAAATCATAATGGCAGTACACCATTTTTTGTAGAAATTGATGTATCAACGCCACAATTTACATAGAATTGCCAATGACCTCAAATATCTTGAACAGAAACGACACATATTTATACTACATAATTTCAACACTCATTATAAAGTCACAGTAATCAAACTATTTGTAACTGGTGTAAGCATAGACAAATAGGTCAACAGAACAGAATCAGGAGCCCAAACAAAACTTCGTAAGTATAGTGTCATTTGATTTCTCACAATGGAACCCAATCAATCTGATGAAGGAAGGAAAATCTTTCAATAAGTTGTGCTTGTACCACTACATAGCCACATGGAAAAAAAAAAAAAAAAAACTTGACCCTTACCTTACACTATACCCAAAATTAACTCAAAATGGCTCATGAATCTAGATGCAAACATTAAAACAATAAAAGTTTCAGATTACACAGAAGTTTGTTTGTCTGACAGGTAAAGTTTTCTTAGATAGGACACAGAAAGCAATAATGATTTTTTAATGGTAAATTGGACTTCATTATAATGAAAAACTCTGGCCTCAAAATACACCATTACGAAAACAATAGACAAGTCACAGGAGAAAATATTTGAAAAATATATCTGACAAAGGGCATGTGTCAAGAAATATTTTTTAAACTTCAAAAGCTCAATAATAAAAATATAAACAATCGAATCTTTTAGATGGGCAAGAGATTTGTAAATGTCTCAAAAAAAGACATAAGCTGTCCACTAAGCATATAAAAAGTACTCTATATCAGTCATCATTAGGGAAAGACAAATATAAAATCACGTTACCAGAACAGCTAAAATAAAAAAGATAACAACACTAACTGTTGATGATGATGTGGAGCACCAAAATATTCATACCTTGTCAGTGAGAGTGGAAAATGAAACAAACATTTTGGAAAAGTCTGGCAGTTTCTTTTAGCAATATACTCTATGACCCATCAAGTCCACTTCTAAGTACTTTCTCAAGAAAAATGAAAATATACATGAGAAAGCAAACTAAGGAAGGAAGGGAAGGGAAAAGAGAAAGAAAGACGGAAGGAAGGAAGGAGAGGGAAGAGGGAGGGAAGGAGGGGAGGAAGTAAAGAAGGAAAGGAGGGAGGGAGGGAGGGAGGGAGGGAGGAAGGAAGGAAGGAGGGAAGGAAGGAAATTGTACACAAATGTGTCTAGCAGTCTATTCATAATAGACATAGCTGGAAACAATGTAAATGCCTTCAAACATGAACATGACTAAACAAACTATAGGATACTACTGAGCAATTCTTTTCTTTTCTTTTTTTTTTTTTTTTTTTTTTTTTTTTGAGACGGAGTTTTGCTCTTGTTACCCAGGCTGGAGTGCAATGGTGCCATCTTGGCTCACTGCAACCTCCGCCTCCTGGGTTCAGGCAATTCTCCTGCCTCAGCCTCCTGAGTAGCTGGGATTACAGGCACGCGCCACCATGCCCAGCTAACTTTTTTTTTTTGTATTTTTAGTAGAGACGGGGTTTCACCATGTTGACCAGGATGTTCTCGATCTCTTGACCTCGTGATCCACCCACCTCGGCCCCCCAAAGTGCTGGGATTATAGGCGTGAGCCAGCGCAATTCTTAAAAATAAACTGTTGATATGTGCAACAACATGAATGACTCTCAAAAATTTCTAGACTGGATTACTGACTGACTAAGCAAATAGTGACTTTCACAATAGAGATAAAGAATGTAAATAAATTATTTTAAAGGGAAATACATCTGATTTGGTTTTGAAAATACTACATTTGGGAAGCAAAAAGGATCCACTTACTTATATACGTGGACCTTCTGCATCTACCCATCAGAGCCTGATATTCTCCAAAACTACACTGCCATTGTTGAGTGCTTCACTTTTATAATGACCCTCACAGAAATGTGATTGTTTGGGTGATATCTGAAAATAAGTGAAAAATTATGTATCCTTTTTAGAGAGGATACAAGAACATCTTTTAAAAAATGAAACGTCTTTATTTGCAATGCCCCACTTAGAGAGGAAGGTGAAATCTAACAGCATGAATGTTGTAGGGTTCAGGATGGCTGAACTGCTATGTTTGAGATCAAACAAGAATGATTTTGCCCCTGCAGGGATGGGACAGAGAAGAAAGGAGGGAGAAGAAAAGGAGGAGGAGAAGGAAGAAAATGTAGTTAATGTGCAGTGTTCAACTTGAAGTTGTGTTACCAAAAAATAAATACCAATTCTGTCTCCCAGGGTCATCACCACTCCCAAATCTTTAGTTAAATCTACCAGGCACGTAAGTTGCCTTGTGGAAACATTTTGAGGAAATTAAGGAAAGCCCAGAGTCACATCTATGTCTATGTGGTAAGGAACCAAGATAACACTTACGGGATTGTGCACTGGGTCACAAATACAGGGACAAAAACTTTCCATGCCAGAATTTCTATAAAACAAAGATCCAGTGGAAATTTGCAGAGGTCTAAGAGACTACCACAGGATAAAATATTTGAGATTTGAACCAACCTTTTCTATATCTGAAGGAGGAGAAACACTACAGCTGATATCTGACTGCCACACACATAAGTATTTTGGGCAATAGAAGCTAAGGAACCCTTTCAGAGATCCTTCAGCCTGCAGGAATATGTTTTGATGCTGGATTTTGCTGGTGTAAATTATTGATCTGGGGCCATCTGAAGGACAAACTACAAAAATATCCGTAATAAACATGCTGGTTACTCCTATGAGTGAAAATCTACTGCTTGACTTTTTTAACAGATGACATAAAGGGGAATAAAGGCAGCAGCAAGGCATAAATTTATAGAATAAGATTCTAAAAATAAATACAGTTGTGAAGATTGACAGAATAACAGAAGAAAGGGCAAGAGAAATAGGCCTTACCACTCCTTTGAGCTAAGCATTTCAGTTCCCCAGGGTATTTAACTTTTCTTCTCCCTTTTATATATGTCATTTGGACAGCTTTTAGGTAGAGCTATTTTAAACTGACATATTTCATGATAGGCTGAGAGCACCATTCCTAATACAGAGCATATCCCTGGTGTAGCTTCGTACTATCGTACATGACCTCGAAGAACTCAGCAACTGCGGCTTTCCACAAAGGAAAACATGCAGCACAGTATTTTCCTAAAGGTTACACATATCAAACTTGGTTGAATAATAGTTAGAAAGTCAAGTATGGTGATCAATCCACTTTAATGAATCTGTTTCAAGCTTCTCCAATGTTTAATTATGTGAAAACTTGCCATAGATCCACATTCCTTCTGATACTATTCTAAACCTGGGATAGAGCCAGGGTAAGTCCATATCAATAGATAGACTAAAAAGGAGTTACAATTACTTAAAAAGATTTGTGCAGAAACTTCACCACCCACTTACAGATCTATGTAAAATCACTATGTCCTTAAAATGTCCTATAATCCCACAGTAGCATTTGTCATGAATTTCCTTCCCAGAAAACCTCTAGAAACAACAAAAGAACAAAAGACCTTATCACTGGCCTTTAAAAAAAGATAAAATTGCACCCTGTGTTTTTCACTACACAATCACAGGTCTTTGCTCAAGGTCAGGCATTTCCTTCTGCTCTTGATGAGTTTGCTGTAATTGCAGCTGGCACCGCAAAAGCAGGTGCCCTGAGAGTTCCAATGTTCTTCAGCTGGAGAAAAGGAAAAGAGGCTGAGACTCCTTTGTTGTGTGACAGCCCTCTGATTTTAAATTATCTGCAATTTGTCAAAAGAAAGGACACATATAGAAAAAGAAAACCATACTCTCCCAAAATATTAATGCCCTCTGATTCATCATGCCCTGGCCAGCTAAAGTGGTTTCTATGCATGCTACCCATGAACTCAAATGGTATATCTGGCTCTCTGACAACATGAGAAAGACTAGGTACAAGCTGGAAACAGAATGACAACCAAGGAACATAGAGTTAGACCAGAAATGACTCCCTCACCAGATCCTGCACATCTGCCTTATCTGATTTAAAGAAAACATCATCATGAGAAATCCGAAATACATGAACATCATATTATTATGCCATTTATTACCATGTGCCAATGTACCACTTAGTAGACTGAAGATTTCTAGGCAGAAAATTTATTAATATTCTACCATCTCTCACTCTTCTAACCCTATTCTCCGCAATCCCTATGAACTAATTTACCACCTTGGAGTACAAATAGGACAACATCTTCAAATAATCACTCAAACTCTCCTGTCTTATAATCAGAAGTGTAAATTCCCTTCTTGAAGCCCCCATCACCATCTAGAATTATCTATGTGCCTAAATTATCTAAGTACCTAAGCATTGTAAAGGGAATATTTCCCTTTACAAAAGCACTGTAAAATCCCCTTTACAATGCTATGAGTACAAAAAAATAGAAATTCCCCAATCCACTACCTCTGGTACACATGGTGGTGCCCCGTGCTCACAAACACTTGCTATTGTCTATTTTTTTGTGACAGCCAACCTATTGTTGTGAAGCAGCATCTTGTTTTGTTTTTTATTTGCATTTCCCTAACAGTAAATGAAGTTGAACATCTCCCTGTGTGCATAATGGCCATTTGAAAATCTTCTTAGGTAAATACATATTTAAATCCTTTGTCCAAATTTTAATTTTTTGTCTTTCTATTGTTGAGTTACAAGAGTTATACATTCTGGATGCCAGTCCCTCACAGATACGTAATTTGAATGTATCTTCTCTTCTTCTGTGGGTTGCCTTTCCACTTTCTTGATGTTGTTCTTTTAAGCACAAAAGCTTTTAATTACTGCTACATGCTGAATGTTTGTGTTCTTCCAGAATTTCATGTGTTTAAATCCTAACCTTAAATGTGATGGTATTATACCTTGGGGACTTTGAGAAGTGATTAGGTCATGAGGGTAGAGCCTTCATGAATGAAATTGGTGACCTTATAGAAGAGAACCCAGAGAGCTCTCTCAACCTTCCCAGTGTGAGGACACAGTGAGAAGACAGCTATCTATGAAATAAGAAACATATCCTCACAAGACAGTGAATCTGCTGGTGCCATGATCTTGGACTTCCCAGCCTCCAGCCCTGTGAGAAATAAATGTCTGTTATTTACAAACCATCTAGCCTATGGTATTTGGTGATGGCAACCCAAGTAGACAAAGACAATTATGATGAAGTCAACTTTTTATATTTTTTATTTAGTTGCTTGTGCTTTTTGCTGGTTCTTTGTTGAGGATGTTTACCTATATGTTCATAAAGAATATTGATCTGAAATTTTCTTGTGATGCCTTTGTTTGACTTTGGTATGAGGGTAATATTGACTTCATAGAACAAGTTAAAAAGTATTCCCTCTTCTATATTTTGGAAGAGTTTATAACCACTCTATAAAGTTCACCCATGAATTCACCATCAGGCCCTGCTCTTTTCTTGGTGGCAAGGTTTTGATTACTAAGTCTCTTGTAGATAAAACACTGTTGGATTTATAAAAATGTATCCTGCTAAACTCTGTCTTTTGATTGAAGTGTTTAATCCATTCACATTTAACATAATCACTAATAAAGTAGAATTTATAACTGCCATTTTGCCATTTGTTTTTCTGTATGTTTTATGTCCTGTGTTCCTTTATTTGTCCATTATGGTCTCCTTTTGTATTAAATATTTCTAGTGTGCCATTTTAATTCCCTTGGGGTTTTTTTTTTTTACACTTTTTAGTTACTTTTTAGAGATTCTCTGGGGATTTCAATTAATGTCATAAATTACAGCAATCTATTCATATTAATGCAAATGTATTAAAATGTTATTCCTTTCAGCACAATTCTCTCCCATTCCATTGTGACATTATACATAAAGTACATTTTTATGTATTGTAGGACCAGGAATGCAGACTTATTGCTCTGTCACTCAGGCTGGAATGCAGTGGCAAGATCTTGGCTCATTGCAACCTCCACCTCCCAGGTTCAAGTGATTCTCCTGCCTCAGCCTCCCGAGTAGGTGTGACTACAGTCACGTGCCACCACACCCATCTAATTTTTGTATTTTCAGTAGAGACAGGGTTTCGCCATGTTGGCCAGGATGGTCTCTATCTCTTGACCTCATGATCCGCCTGCCTCGGCCTCCCAAAGTGCTGGCATTACAGGTGTGAGCCACCATGCCCAGCCACCCTCCCATCATTTTTAAGTAAACTTTTTAGTGGGTTTAATATCTGACTTAGTATGTACCTGGTTGCACATCATTTCTTATCCTATGACAACTCAAAAGCTATCAGGATCAAACTGAAAGGACAAACATTCCATACAGATCAATAAAAGAATCCATCTGATCAGCACTCTCCATTCTGGATAGACCGTGAAAGCTGCCATGCTTCATTATCAGTCACACAGCAAGTGGTCACATGTAAGCAACTTCTCCCAGGCCAGAACACCTGGCTTATCCCTGACTCTCTCATTACTACTTAATTCTTTTTTTTTTTTTTTTCCGAGACGGAGTTTCGCTCTCGTTACCCAGGCTGCAGTGCAATGGCGCGATCTCGGCTCACCGCAACCTCTGCCTCCTGGGTTCAGGCAATTCCCCTGCCTCAGCCTCCCGAGTAGCTGGGATTACAGGCACACGCACCACCATGCCCAGCTAATTTTTTGTATTTTTAGTAGAGACGGGGTTTCACCATGTTGACCAGAATGGTCTCGATCTCTCGACCTCGTGATCCACCCGTCTCGGCCTCCCAAAGTGCTGGGATTACAGGCTTGAGCCACCGCGCCCGGCCTACTTAATTCTTTTTAAAAACATTTTTTATAAATTTTAGCACAAAGTTAAAATATTAAATACACCCCAAAGGTGAATGACAAAAAAGCAAGGGTTTACTGCCCCACTCTTTGGAGTGAACCATATTCAACAATTTATGTCTTAAGTCCTTCCAAGGATTATCTCCATTTTAAATAACATGTTTATACCATGAATTCCTCATTTATCAAATTTAGGTATCATTTATTTCCTTATTGCTATGACAGATAAAGATTTATTTCATTATTCAACTCTAAACCTAAAAAATGTTGATGCTTATGTTATTATTTTTAGTTTTTCTGTTGGTTCCCTTTTTACACTTAGATCACTAATACAGTAGATTATTTTTCCACCAACTAGAGATAGAATATCTCACTCTCCATATATGTAAGATAAAGATCTTAATAATCTTACCATTCCTCCACATTTCCTTCGTCTTTCTTATTCTCTACCTCAATCAGGATGCTTTTCCATCATCAGGTTAGAAAATACATTCCAATCTAAAACATTTATATTTTTCATCTAGTCTATAGGTTAACTCTAAATGTTGAAAATCAAGACACAATGTTTCTATTATTACTCTATTATTCAAAGCATAGCCAAGTGGTAAGCGATGATAAAAATTTTCTTCCCTGACATTAAAATATAATTATCTCTGTGCCACTTGAAGAGCAGTGTTTCTAATGATAAGGTCAAATAAGTCTCCTGTCTTTTCTTCTCCCTTTCCCATCTTCACTAATTGCTCAAACTCTGGCATATCTGAGTTTGCTACTTGTGTGACCTAACTTTCTTGTACTTCTTCAAAAATTAATTTTGCCTTTTATTAAGATTCTGATGGCCTTACTTAAACCATAAGTCCCATAGTATGTTCTCAGTAAATATTTATTAAAATTAAATTATTTTGAATTACCAGTGTATCCCCACTAATAAATAAAATGTTAAAATATTGTCATTTCACAGGGATTTCATAAGTGATTACTGGCAAAAGAAGAAAAACATTATTCAGTATGTCCCTTTAGGATAAATTCCAACCCAATCTTTAGCAGTGCTAAGTTTGCTCAATATTTCTGTGGGCAATATTATTCCAGGAAGCATGGTTTCCAGAAATCACAATGACCTTACTCAATAATTGCTCTTCCAAAAGAAAATAAATATTTCATTTTTTCATAATTATGCTAAAATTGTTTTATCTGTCAAGTTCAAAATAAAAAGCATCTGGCTTCATTAAAAGTTTACCTAAGGTGTTTGTTCCTAAAGAGTATGCACATAATGAAAAACTGCAATACTCAAATCTAGAAAAAGAAACAAGAACCCATGAGCAAAATATTGACAGTGATAAAAAGAAATGCCATCGAGAGAAATAAGCAGCCTTATTTATCAAGATAGCGAATAATTTTCAGCAGCCTTCTAAGCCAAACTTTATAAAGCCACCCACAGTCTTTCCTGGTTGAATATGTCCCCTGCCCAGACTCATGGAGTATGGATTCTAATCTGGGTCTTTGGACCCCTATAAATTAGCTTCAGGACGTTGGTGAAATGCTTGTATCTATACAGAGGTTTTTGTTTATTATGCTTCTGGGTCTAGAATTTACAGATTTAATTGGATTTGTAAGGTGTGCTAAGACCCTAGAAACATTGAGATTACTCCCACATATTAAACAAGCTTTTGATCATTGTTTGTTGGTAGGCCAATCCACGAGCAAACACACCTAAGACTGCTTCTGCAGAAGATTACTAATTTCTCACAGCCACACATAACATATCTCTTTTTACTGGCTTCTTAGGCAATCTGCCACCCTAGATACTTCCCTTTCTTTTTTTCTGATATTATGCCTATGAGAAATCACGTAGGGCCTAAAGAAAATTAAAAATGAGGCCTACACCGCCTAAATAGTATTTGCATAAACCTCAGAGCCATGGGGTAATAGCAAACCATCTGCCAACAAATTTATAGAAAAAAAAGTTTTTAAAACATTGTAACCCTCTGATCTACTCTGCTGGGGCCTAGAGAACAAAAAGTTGTAGGTGACCTAGACTCTTACACAGACACATGTATATGCCATATTGGGAATAATACATTTCATGTAAAAACAGAAATTGCCTCTCTAGTGAGGTTTCTAGGATCTACAGCTCTGAGGTATATCGCGATATCCTCACCAAGTGATAGAAACTAGCTTCACTTTGAGCCCCACACCATTGAAGAAAGAGTCACAGTTATTGGTGGGCTTCTCTGAATTTTAAAAATAACATACATTTCCGTGTACTGCTCTAACCATTTCTGTTGACTCCAGTGACTATCACCTTAAACGATGCCAAGGGGAAATAGAGATGGTCCAGCTGGTTCAACCATGACACTTGACCTTTATGACCCAGAAGATCTAATGGGGTTTGATGGGTCTACAACAGGTTATGATGCTTCATAGAGACTCTTGTAAGATTTCAATGACAACTCCTAGATTTTGAGGACAAACATGCCCTTTTCAAGCCATTGTCCTTTTGAAAAACATATTTTAGTTTGCTACTGGGCTGAATGAAGACCCGGTACCTCTCTGTGGGGCACCAGTCAACCATTTAACTTCTCCATATAACATCATTAAGTGCTGTCTGATCAATGGCACCCCATAATCTCAGGCACGTTCAACAAAGCCTAACCAAATCAAAACCTAACCATGACCAAATGATTGATATATGTTGATATATATCAAATTATTGGTATTTATGTACATATATATGCATATAGATACAGACAGAGCTAGAAATAGTGAGAGACACGGGGGAGGAAGAGAGAGAGAGAGAGACAGAGAGAGCCAGGACAGATCTCAAAAGCACAAGTCATTTGCCTGAGTAAACGGTTTACACTCCCTGGCTACTCACTCGCTCATGCTTTCTGCCACACCTCCCTCAGCCCTCACTATGACCTCCTATGGAGATTCCTCTGACCAGTGATCTGAAGGAAGGAAAGGTGTAAGCTTGGTATACAGACAGGTCTAGACCACAGTTCTACACCATGCTGGTGCCAGCCAGAGGTAGACTATAAACAATTTTATAACCCTACTTATGGTTGGCCATGAAAGGCAATACCCTGTGGGTGGAAGATTGAACCAGATATTATTGACCTTCCACTCAGCAAGTTCTGTTAACACCCTGAAAACATGAATGGCATACAAAGGTTGATTTTTGCTCACTGTATTGTTGGCTCTGGGTTAGCTGGAGCTTTGCTCTACATGTTTTTCAGTCCTGTATTTAAAATGAAAAGAGCAGCCACTATTATGGCATTGCATTGTGTCAGAGGAATAAAAAATGAAGTCAAAGCTCCTATGGTCAGCTAACGCTTTGTTTGGGCATGCCTGATGTTATGTCTGGTTACATTCCACTGGCCAACATAAGTAACATGAAGAAGCGTAATCAATGGTCTCTACAGTAGGCTAGATTGTCCTTTCATAGGAAGGGCATGTAGATAGAAAAAACAGTATGTAGTTTAACTATACATATTATTGTTCACTTTTTCTAGAAAGACTGTTCAGTGTATGGTGCAAGCCCAATTCACAGGGAGTGGCTGATAGCGTAGCTGGATCAAGATTGGAGAGCTGGTACAAGAAATCACAAGAAAGAAGTATGTATGTGGACTTCTCAGAATGGACCCATAGTGGAGGATATTTATGTTCCATGTGAATCCTGGCCAGGTTTTACTGTGCAGCAAACTCAATCAGAGAATGTATCTAGTGCATGTTAGTCAACCTCTGTCTCCAGCTAGTGAACTCATGAATTAGTGACTATGGCAACAGAGACAGAAGATTCTCCTCCATAAAAATCAACTAGGCACTACCCCTGATGAGTGCTCAGACTGCCAGCAACACCAAGCAGCCCAGTGTCCTGAGATATAAGACCATTTCTCTGGGTTGAGGGCAACCAGGTAGCAGCTTGTAACAGACTGATTGCGCTGGCCTCTTTCTATCAAGGTGAGGACATTGACTTTTTTTTCTCACTGGAATAATCACTATTTCTAGATTTAGATTTGCAGCAGTATATACAAACAAGGTATCCTCACAAATTGTTTCTGTAGTTTCTGGGTAATTTTAGACCCTGGTTCTCCTCCCATCCCACTGATTCTGTGGGAATACACATATCCTTCTAATAAATCTCCTTTCAGCTCAGAGCCAGTTTCTGCTATTTACTCCTCAGAATCAAGACTGAAAAACAAAGTCCTTGGTATTTCTCACAGTCACTTTCCTTATGAAGTAAAGCCTTAAATTCTCAACTTCTCTACAAATAAAGAAGGAATCTTCCTGTCTCTTAGAATTATGGGTCTGACAGCCAGGCTACAATCAGATTAATCCAAGAGGAATTTCTTAGAGATTCGAGTTTAGGCTGCCTACGCAAAACAGTGGTCAAGTTGAGCAATTATCCATCAAATTTGCTGAATATGGGCAGTAAATCTCAGTCATTCACTTTATCAAATGCTTTTTTAAAACCATTATATATTTGTTTGGATTTTCTGTAATCTTTTCCACATATTTCATTTTTTCTGCATAAAATAAGTCAAATTAGGCAGCTCAACTTAAAATCTAGCAGTTACTGCTAGCATATCTATGTTTTCTCCAGACGTCTATTCTAAGGAGATGTACATCTGGCAGCTTGTTAGATACTAAAATAGAAAAGAATTCAGGCAACTCCAGAGCCACTTGTGGCACCTGTCTGGATTTCCTGGGTAGCTTTTTAAAAATTTCTTTTTGCTACATTCTCCTGCCCATGTCAAATTTCTATTACCCTTGATATAATACCTGGGTGAAAACAGATTAAACTAAAATTTCAATGAGTTAACACAACAAAGTTTCATTTCACTTGTTACTTCATTCATCAAATAGTTTATGTAAGACAGCTTCAACATGCAGTGCCACTAAGACCCCGAATGCTCACCTTTGTGGGTTCACGATCTCAATATACAACCTCCATAATCCTTTGGCCAGTCAGGTGTCTTCAACCTAGCTACCGGGGAGGCTAGGAAATGCTAGAGGAGCACTAACTATCTCTGCTCCAGTTAAAAAGAATCAGGTCAAATGGAATTTCTATTTCTAAGGCCTTGAGGAATCGCCACACTGACTTCCACAATGGTTGAAACACCGCATATTCTCACTCATAGGCAGGTGATGAAAAATGAGAACACATGGACACAGAAAGGGGAGTACTAAACACTGGGGTCTATTGGGGGGAAAAGGGGAGGGCCAGTGGGAGGGGGAGGTAGGGAGGGATAGCCTGGGGAGAAATGCCAAATGTGGGTGAAGGGGAGAAGGAAAGAAAAGCACACTGCCATGTGTGTTCCTACGCAACTGTCTTGCATGCTCTGCTCATGTACCCCAAAACCTATAATCCAATAAAAAATTAAAAAAAAAAAAAAGAATCAGGTATAACTCATTTTTTCTAGTACTGAAAAAATTATTTTCTTTAGTAACCAATGTATTTCTGACACTACATATACACTAGAACACTATAAACTTGAGCTATATATATCAGCCTTTCCTCAAGATTTCAATTCAGGAAAATGTGGAGAGAAGATAAAGAAATCAAACAATTAGCAACATCCTGTAATCAGCACAGTCCTGTTAAAAAGGTTACTGTTAAAGAGCAGTAAAGCGGAAACGGTAAGCTTTGTGGCGGAAGTGTTTTTCTGAACTGAACTTTTAAAGATCCGGTTCATGTTAACCACATGATAGAAAGTAAAAGAATGTTCTAGATAATGAGACTAGAATGTGAGGATATTTGGAATGTTTTTCTGAACTGAACTTTTAAAGATCTGGTTCATGTTAACCACATGATAGAAAGTAAAAGAATGTTCTAGATAATGAGAGTAGAATGTGAGGATATTTGGAAATCAGTAACTGTGAGATTATTTCAGAGACATGCTGGATCAGAGGATAGAAGAGAAAATGTAACAACAGTCAAGTTGAAAGTAGTCTTCCCCAATGGATATTTACGAGAATTAGGAATCCCCTGAAATGCTCCATGACAAATTCAATGATTAAATATGTATTATGATTGGGATATACAGATTATATTAACCTTTTAGAATACTGAAGGTTCTAAGAAACCCTATGGCACCTAACTCACCAGCTTGACCTTTTTTGACTGGTATTTACCAAACTCAATATGAAATCCTATTAACAGCTCATGGAATTGGTATTCTAGAAAATGCAGGTGGAGAAAACCAAGGAATACAGATAGTTGCTGGATCAAAAAGTGCCTCATGTAAAGAGCTTTATTTCTCATCCTGCATGTTATTGGACAGTGAAGGATTCTAAATGCAGTGAAAACTTTGAAGGTGTTACTACAGTGTGGTAATGTAAGCATGAAGTTATTAGGGCTTAAACAGATGTTTTTCGAATTATGTCACTGAATCCACTAGACCATTTGCTCAGGGTGCATAGTTTCTTCATCTCTGCATATACACATTCCTAGCCCAGGGCTTTGCACAAAGTAGAGTCTCTGTAAGTTGAAGAGCGATTGAGTGTAGTAAGAAGCTTTTGAAATGGTGCCCCAGGGTACTTGCCCTCCTGGGATCCAAGACTTTTGTGTAGTTTCCCCATGAGTGTGGGACAGACCTAGTGACTTGCTTCTAACAAACAGAATAAGCATAGGATGTTGCTACTGTGACTGGGTTACAGAACATTGTGACTGCCATCTTACTTTTCTCTCTCTCATGGGTATTGACTTTCTCTCTTGCTTGCTTGCTACAATGTTGTAAGATGTCTGTGGAGCAGCCCACACAGCAGTGAGCTAAGAGAGACCTGAATCCAACAAGTCAACAATTCATGAGGAACTGGAACCTCAGTGTAACAACAAACCACAAGGAATTAAACTCTACCAACAACCATGTGATTGAGTTTGGAAGTGGCTTCCTCCCAGTCAAGCCTGATATGACTGCACCTTCGTAAGAGATAGAATCCAGACAAGTGTGCCAGATTTGTGATCTACAGAAATTATAACATAACAAATGTATATTTTTGAGCTGCTAATGTGTAATTTGTTATGAAGTGATAGATAACTAGTAAATGAAATCAATAAATACCTTGTTTTCCACTTGATACTTATCAAATCTGCCTTTATCTTTTATGCATGAATTATCCAGTAACTGTGTGTGATGGCATGATTAGCTTTAATTTTTTACCTTTTCCTGTAAAAATGTTTTGTTTGTTCTTATGTGATGTTGCTATTTTTTTGCATTAAAGAAGTGAAATAGATTTTCCTATCCCTTAACATAGGGTTTAGCTAGGTAATTTGCTCTGGCTAATAGAACAAGGCAGAAGTTACAGAAGCCTAAGTTTAAGAAGTTTGTAGGTTTAACAGTAAAACATTTAACATTTTCACTCAGATTTCCTTGCAATTCTCCTATCGCCATGAGGAGAATGTGTTCAAACTAGCCTTCTTTTCCCAAAGGGCAATGAGAGGCGTGGATCTGAGCCACCTGGTCAAGCTGAGTCTCAATCTGCCACTGCCAGACTATCCATCAGATCGTGAACTAAATAGATGCTCCTTGATGGACATGACTGTGCCCATAGTTTACTGATACATTCTGTGTTCAGAAAAGGGGGATGGGAAACTTCCTGAAGAAGAACTGGTCTGATTAAGAAAACCTTGAGTCCCAACATTAGATCAAAGGGAAAGTATATAGCTGCATTTTCAGGCAAGGTCAGTAATCAGACCAATGTTTCTAAAACCGGAGATTCCCAGATCTTGTTATTAGTAACTTGCTAACACCCTCAACATATTATGGGAAAGAAAGTGGATTTCGGTTAATCATTTATCTTAATGAATTATAGAGATATATGAAGCTGTTAAAAAGAAAATCCCCTTCTTCCTTCGATAAAATACTTTTTCTAGAGTTTCTGTTGGTCTGGTTTGTATGAAATTAATAGGGAACAAATTTTACTTAGTTTCCCCTTTCCCGTTACCATGTTTCATAAATCTGACACTTTGGAGGAACTCATTAGCTCCTTTGCATTATAATTAGCTGGAATCCATGAAAGTACAGAATGACTCTAATTCTAACAGATAAGTTATATTTTTTATTAAATTTGTGGACATGGGAGGAGAAAAGGGTCAGTTAAAAAGAAATTTCATCTATAAATATTTTATACACAGTCTAAGAAAATTCAATCTTTGGTAGACTAAATTATGCTGGAACCAAAGACTCCTATTTGCGCTTGATTGCCTTTAAGTTGTCGGAAATTATTATGGTTTGCATGCTATTGTTTTTCTTTTCAATTGTTGTATGTTTTTTTCAATTCAGTATTTTTTTTTTAACTGATCATCCAATGAGATGGCATTTCTTATTGCTCTACTCAAATTGCCAAAACCCTTCTTAAGACAGCTGAACCATCCTAAAACATTTTATATAGTAAAACGTAGCCTTTCTGGTTGTTTGTACCCTGGCCAAATACATCTTCATAAGCTATATGATTTTCAGATTTCTGTAGTATTGATAGTAGCATCTTTTTAAATTCATTAAATTGGGGAAAATGTTTGCCATCTCAATAACATGGCAAATTAAACCAGATTTAATGATGGTGTGGAAAAAACCATTTCCTTGAAATACTAGTCTAGGCTTTAATAGCTGTAATTATCCCTCAGCAGGGAGATGGTATAGATTTCCCAGCTGCACCAGCTGCATGGCATGCTGGGACTAAGAGGAAGAACAAACTGAGAGACGTGTGGGGTTTCTGGAATAAACAAAAATGCAGCTCCCAGGAAGGAAATGATCCAGAGAAGTCCAAATTTTAACAGAGACAAAGAAAAACGAAGCTGGATTTGCCACTGACGAAAATAATAATGGGATATGCCATTTGAGAATGCATGGTAGAGATGTTGTCAATGCCAGCTGCCAGGTTGGGTCTTTCCAAGTGTTCCATTAACATTAACACAGGACACAGAAAAGCAAAAGTGTGAGCCAGACTCCAGGTGTGACAGGATAACCTTATGAAGAATCAGCTTCTGTGTCTCATACTTTTCACTCCTTTTAGGAGTGACCTTACCATCCCCTTCAAACAGTGAGGAATAAGAAATTCTCAGATGAGGCCAAATAACAATACATCCAATGCTTTGTCATTAAATATTTAAAAGCTAGTGCAGGTAGATGCCCAAAATTAATGTCATAGATATACTATCAGATAGAATGGGTCCTTGTCCCCAACTGTTTGAGCTGAGAACTACAACAAGACAGAAGGAGAAATTTCAGATGTTCGTCCATCTATGTGCCCCAATCTCTTTCCCTAAGTCCTAGAGGTGATGGAAGAAAGAAGTGATGGAATCTTCTAGGTAAGTTTGAAGAATAACAGAGCCAAGAGAACTGTGCCTCGTATTCCTTTTTAAAACATGATAACTGGACTGCCTTAATAATATCCCTCATACAACAGTAACAATGAATCAGTATGGCAGGGTGGCTGGAGGTAATAGGCACAGCAAGGTAGGTGCCAAGGGGCAACCCTGGCTTTTCTATGGGCCCACACACAGACCAGGTGAAAGTTCCTTATGCTCTTGAGAACAGCAGGTGGAGCAAACAAGAGCTGACATAAGTCCTCTCTTACCCTCTCCCCTCCCCCAAGAAAAATAATTGCCTGGGAATGGGAATGAGAAGGAAGCCAGGTGAGCAGTGCAGACTTAATGATTAGAAGCCATGAAAGACTAGGCATCTAAATCCTTTACAGGATAATTTTTATTTCTCAGTCACTTTATACAAGAGGGTCAAGCCTGAGAACAAGGTCGGGTAGCCTCTTAACAGTGCAGGCGAGTAGAAGAGTGAGCGAAATGGAGAGGAGGCCCGTTTCCACCACTGGCTCAGCAGCCTTTTGTTAAACCTCATAGAGATACAGCCAAAGGTCAAATTATTAAGGACTCTATAAGTCAGGTTTAACTTTATGCTTTAACTTTTGAGTTTGCTAAAACTTTATGAGTTTTACCTTTATGCTTTAACTTTTCACTTATAGGCAATGGAAAGTCTTTGGAGGTATATTAGTCCATTCTCATGCTTCTTTGAAGAAATAACTGAGACTGGATAAGTTATAAAGACAAGAAGTTTAATTGACTCACAGTTCCACATGGCTGGGGTGGCCTTAGAAAACTTGCAATCATGGTGGAAGGCACCTCTTCTCAGGGAGGCAGGAGAGAGAATGAGTGCCAGCAGGGGAAATACCAAATGCTTATAAAACGAACAGATTTCATGAGAATACAGTCACTATTACAAGAACAGCATGGGGAAACCATCCCTGTGATTCCAATCACCTCCAACAGATCCTGCCCTTGGCACATGGGACTATTACAAACCAAGGTGAAATTTGTGTAGGAACATAGAGCCAAACCATATCAGAAGGCATAAGTTTTTAATCTTCTACAAATGACAGAAATCTAACTAGTATTAACATAAATAGACAGAGGTTTCTCATTCTCATACATCCAGAAGTCTAGAAGAAGGCAATTCTGGACTGGTTGGGTAGCTCACAGATGTCACTGAGGATCCAGGATCTTTCTAGCTTTCCTGCTACACTATCCTGAGTTTGTGGCTTTCTTCCTTATGGATGAATGCAAGATAGCCATAAAGAGGATGAATTGATTTAAAAAAAATGTGGTGTATACACAGGCACATTTGGCCCTTGAACAACATAAGTTTGAATTGTGTGAGTCTACTTACACCTAATTTTTAAAATAAATATGTTGGAAAAATATTTAGAGATTTACAACAATTTGAACAAAAACAAAGTGCACAGCCTAGAAATATTGAAAAAAGTAAAGTTATGTCATAAATGCATAAAATATGTGTTAACCGACTGCTTATGTTATCAGTAGTCAATAGCAGGCTCTGAGTAGTGAAGATTTGGAGCAGTCAAAGTTATATGCAGATTTTCATCTAACCCCTGCATTGTTCAGGCTTCAGCCATATATACACTGGAATACTATTTACTAGAAAGAAGAAGGAAATCCTACCATTGCAACAACCTGAATGAAACTGGAGGGCATTATGGTGAGTGAAATAAGCCAGAGAATGACAAACACTGTATGATATCACTTATATGTGCAATCTAAGAAGGTCAAACGCATAGAACTAGGTTGTAGAATGCTGTAAAATGTAGGTATAGATGGCGGCGACTACCATTCTAACAGGAGAATGGTGGTTTCCAGGGGCTGGGGGGAGGGGACAAATGGGGAGATGTTGGTCAAAAGGTATGAACTTTTAGTTATAAGATGAATATGTTCTGGGCATCTAATGTATAGCATGGTGATTATAGTTAATAATACAGTATGACAGACATCCTTGAAATTTGCCAGGAGAGTTTATCTAAAATTTTCTCTCACCACATCAAAAAAAAGAAAAGAAAGATAACTTGTGATGAAGGCATTAAATCACTTGATTGTGGCAATAATTTCATAGTATGCATGTGTACCAAGGCATTATGTTATCTATGTAACCCTGTTACATAGCCAGCATTAGTGACAAGGGAGTCTGTCACTAACAAAATTTGTCCCCAACAAAATCAAGTCTGTTATTAGGAGGAAAAAAAAAAGGTATAATGGCTATTTGGTGAGTAGTTAGCATGGACTGTCACAGATTTTTAAGCAACATGATCAAACTCTACTTTAGAAAGTATATCAGTTTCTCTATTGTCACAATAATGCTTTATAATAACCACCACAAAACTTAAGTGGCATACACAATAAATGTTTATGGTCCACATGTTCAGAGTCCACTGAGCTCTCATGTGCCTGGGGGTGGCAGGCTGTTGGCTGACCAGTTTCAGTGGGATGTAGTGACTCCACCCTGTTCCACAGGCCTCTCATTCTCCAGCAGGCGGCAGAAGTACAGAAGAGCAAGGTAAACCACAAGGGCCCTGGAGGACTAGGCTAAGAAGCAATATTCTCTCCCTCCTGCCACATTCAATTGTTCAAATCAAGTCATAAAAGCAGCCCAGATTAAGAAGAGGAAAAATAGGTTGATTCCCCTTTTCAGTAAGTAGAATTGCAAAGTCTCATGGCAAATACATGTATACAGGGAGGGGTGAAGAACTGGGGCCATGAATGCTGTCAATCTAATGTACAAAAAAAACTGAGCAAGGCTAAAGGTAAAAATACTAGCAAGTTTCCTATTATAATAACCAGTTGAGAAGATGGTAGCATGAGCAGAGATAGAGGTTGTGAGGTTGGAGAGAAATAGACCAGCTTCAGAGGCATTTAGGAGATAGTGATAAAGTCTTGGGGGTCGAATGAATCATGGGGAAGGAGAGAACAAAACAGGGGGAGGAGCAGTTAAGTATTTGGTGTAATATTTACTTTTTCCACTATTCAGTGTTATAAAAGAGCACGACTAGAGGGAAAAAATAACAGTAACGTAAGAAACTGTATAACACACACTTGGTTTTGCTGATTGTCAAAACCGACCCATTTTTATTTTAGTGTGAGTTTGATTTTACACTGATTTCTTAGGAGTGTTGCAAGATGAAATAACTTGTGACACATGTCTGCCACTGAAATCTAGTTTAACGGGGCACTTTATTCAAACGATATACTATGGGTGAGGTGAGAAGAAAAGTGGCTTTCCAGAGCCCTGTGAATATGGCTTTCAGTTAATTCACCTTGAAAACTGCCAAAAATAAATTAGTACTTAACAAAACCAAGGAAGTTTTAGTGGGGAGTCACAAAGTTTCATGACAATGGTGACACAAAAGAGCTGAAGGGGCCTGTGAATGAAATGTTGTAAGTTGTGAATCAAATGATACCAGTTTGTACATCATCAGAGATGCAGGCACAGACTTCACTGACAGTAACAATTCCAAATCTTATAATCGTAAAATATGGGATCCCACAGACTTCATGCAGTCTTCAAATGAAGACGTTCCAGTTTGAAAACCAAAGCTAGAAAGCAGATATTTTGCTGAGTCTTGATAATTGTGTTCTCCAGTGGAAATTTCAAATTACATTATATATGGGGGAAAATCTGCCAGTGACCTGGGGCCCCTAACAAAATCCCCACTGATTTCAAAAACAGAATAGGAAGAGATGACAGCATTGCCTGGTGAACCCATGTAAGGTGAGGGGCCTCAGCACAGTGAAGGATGTGCTGTACCTGGAAGGAGAGGGATGAGACCCCCGCTACAGAAAAACCCCACACACTTCATCACATGTCCCCAGAAAAGAAAGAAGCCAAAGTGAGAGGACAAATAGGATACTGGTCTCCATGATGAGGTCTCTAGTGGAATCTGCCAGTTGCTTACTCACTGGCTCTTTCATACAAGTTTTTATAAAACATCTCACTAATATCACTGACATCATGGATAGTGAGTTCTGCAGGTCATATGAGGAGACAGCGATAATAAGATGAACTCTGCCCTTCCTGAGTTGAGGTAAGAACGATAGCAAGCTTCAGCAAGAGCTGATCATGTAGCAGCATTTTGCATATTTATTTTATTTACTCTTCTGAATAACCCCAGAATGTAGGCACTACAGCTGTTATTTACATGGCAGAGAAACTGAGAATCAGGAAGGCTATGTAGCCAAGTTCATGTGCCTGGAAAAGCTGTTCAACCAGCATTTGATCTCCTTCTACTCAGACCCCAAATTCCTTGCTCTTGACCATGCCTAGCATAGAGTTTAAAAGAGAAGACAGAACATGGACAAAATCAAGTATGATTGGGTTAGACACACTCATCCTTCTGTTACTTTCTACATTCCCAGCATTATTCTAAACACTGTCCCTGGTTTTTCCTTCAATCCCTACAGTAATGACTTGAAGGTGTTATTGGTGTTATCTTTATTTTAAGGTGGGAAAATTAGGGCATAGAAAAATTAAGTAATTCACCCAAGGTCACATGGCCGATAAATGACAGAGTTGAGACTTGAACCCAGTGAGATTGGCTGTAAGAGTTTATGCCATCAACACCATGCTATGCTGTCTCTCTCAAAAGAAGACACAAGACTAGAGGAGTGAGTGATTTTTTTTTTTTGAGGTCATAAAGTAGAAAAGTATGTGGGAGAAAATGAGTTAAATATTTGGTGGAAGATAAAGATGTGTGCTGGGTTTTAACAAAAGAGGTGGATATGTGAAGGGAGGGTAAGGTTCAGATGTAAGAAATTCACCTAAATAGGTTTCTTTCTGCCACCTTTTCTTTATTGTCTAGTGTCAGTATTATTTCCTTCACAGCATTTTGTAGTTTGTAATTACTTACCTACACATTTCCATACTTCCTCATAAAAAGACCATAAGGGCAGGTATGTGATGTTTTTCATCACCATAAGCCCCGTGCCAGGCACACAGAAGGCACTCAGCCATCACTTGTGAAATGGAGGAGGGAGAAAGAAGGAAACTGGCAAAGTTGGGAAATGGGCAGATAATAAGTTCCACAGGAATTCAGAAAATATGGGGGAGTTTTATGTAGTAGGTGAAATTTGAGCCAATCGTTTTTTAAATAGATAATATTGCATTAATTCTGAGATTCATGCATTTTCACATTTCATGTCTCTGAAATTGGAGCCTATATTTCAAGCAATGGCATATTTGAACTTAATTGGCATCATTTTCTCTCCCTTAGATGATAAAATAACAGTCCATTTTATAATTGATGACATCTTAGATTTAACAAAATAATAGAAATGATTTGTCTGACTTCCATAGATGGTACATTTTGGGAAATGAATGGAGAAGACAGAGGCAGACTATGCAGCCTCTTGGAAACCAGTCATATTCTAGAGTTGATATGAGAGGGAGGAGGAGCCATAGTGACTTTCTGAGCAGAGGAGTAACCTCATCAAAATGATGCTTAACATAAGAGGTAACCGGACTCAGTGTGAGACAAAAAGTGGAGATGGAAGAGGATAATATCAGTAAGGGCAGCCTCGAGGTGAGGAGGTGGAAAGAATCATGCCCTGAAGTCAAGGACAAGAGTCCCACTCACAGCTGTGTCACTAACGCTGCGACCTGAGATGTCATTTTACTATTCTGGGTCTCAGTGTCTTTGTTAATAAAATGAAAGGGTCAGAACAGAGCGACTCGCAGATGTCGCTGAATCTAAAATCTCAGGGACCTCAGGTGTGAGGGAACAGGACCCTGCTGTGGCTGCACACAAAAATATGGAACATGAGAGATGGACACAAGAAATATTTTGAAGGAGAAACAGTGTGTACCAGGGTGTGATGCTGGAGAAAGGATGGAACAGAAACCAATGCAGTATGTCTGAAGAGGAGGAAGAAGATGTGGAAGGGCAGAAAGGGACTGGATTGAGCAAGGCCTTGAGAACCACACTGAAAAGTCTGGACCTTATTTCAGAAAGAATAGGGAGCCACTGAGGTTCAGGAGCTAGAGGAACAGCCATAATCAAATATTTGCTTAAGCAACATGGTCATTTCGGTTGCATTGCTGAGAGAAAATGTGAGAAGGACAAGACCAGAAAGAAGCCCACCAGAAAACCATTATGAGGATCCAGTTGGAAAAAAAAATGAAATAAAAGAGGCACAAATTAGAGTGGAAGCCATAGGGACACAGAGAACTAGACAAGTCTCAGGACACTTGGAAGACAGAATTAGCAGGATTTGCCAAGAGATTTAATAGTGAGAACGAAAAATAGTAATAGCAGCTAATACACAAAATGTCCACTTGGTTTATTGCCTTGCTTTTGGCTGTTCTGGGCTATCTTTATTTCTAATTTCACATCACACTCTCCCCACAACTATACATCTGCTAGCCCATCTGCCCTCACACTCATGTCCTGGGGTTCTGAATCCAACACCATCATATTGGAGATACCAAATCACACCTCAGCAGTCCCCCTTCCTTGTTGTCCCACTGTTCATTCCACCCCTTATTTCCCATTGCCCTCATTTGATCTCACTTCTCTTGATCAATCCAAAGAAATAGCAACTATCCCAACAGTCCTGTAGCCCACCTTGCATGCCCTGCCCTCAGCACTCACCATCTTGGCATATATCCAAATCTTCTACTGAAAACACTGTGACTCTGCATGAATGCAAGTCCAGAAATCAGGGAATTAATGCCTGATTAACCCAGATTGGGCTCTCCAGGGAGCAGACTTTGAGATACAGTTCAGTGTGCCGGCTGTTTGTTAAGAAGTTCTCTTGGTACTGACACCCGTGAGAGAGAATGGAAAGAAACAGGATAGAGCAGTGAGAAAAGTCATATTGTGATGCAGGCCCACTGACAGTCTTGGTCAACCCTATGGGGCGCTCTTGAGTTAGAGTTGTCTCAGTTGGTCTGAAATGGCCAGGCCATTATACACCAACTTTCATCCATCTTTGGAATGTGGGGTACTGGTGAGCGAACAATTTTAACAAGGAGGCTCTCTGCACCTGGGGCAATTACTGAGTTGTCCACTTACAGCACCCCATTAGCTGGAAAACAGGTAATTCCTTAAAAGGAAACCTGGGTGGTGTCTCATAATGTCCTCTACAATGCCCCAGGGAACAAGCTTCAGTCAATGACACAGAAGAGTTAAATAATAAATACCCCAGCTTCCTTGCCTCTCAGGGTTGGGGCTGGTGAGCAGAGAATTCTAAAGCACGGTCTAGATCATGTCCCAGAATACCCGATTTCCCAGGGTGACAGCATGCTCAATATCACACCACTTATTAGATTCCTTCCTTTCCCTGCCTCACTTCTCCACTCCCTGCCTGTGCTTCCTAAATAGACTATGTGTATTCAAATTCTTTTCTCAGGTTTGTTTCTGAAAGAACCCAACCAAAACCCGCCCCCCCAAAACCTTCTTTACTCATCTGATCTACATGATGAAAGCAAGTTATTTTTTAAAGGAATGACCTATATCTCTAGGTTATATGCCCCCCTTTCATTGCAATCGATATATATTTTTTTTCACTGAAACAGTTATTCAAGGTAGTTGTGAATAACCTTGATCCATGTTAATGCCTCAAAGATGTAGGCTGTTCACAGAAAGTGCTGATTTATTCGCATAACGTTCATTGTTTATCAGAAAGCTCAAACCATTTGACAAGCAAACATCCTTAGCACATCTCTTTGACTTAATCAAAAACAGGTCAGTGAAGCACATTCCCCAGTCATAAACCCAGCCAACGATAAAATCAATCTTCCTTGAGTGGTTAAGTCTGACACCTGTTTACAGTATCTTGTTGGCTGCTCAAGTGCCCACATCTGCATTCAGTCACAGCTACCCAGGGAGAGGTCTCTGTATACCTCAGAGATACCTGCTGTTGGCCTATTTGCACAGGCAGATATAGCGAGAGAATAGCTTCTCATGGCAAAAGATGACAGATGGGCTAAAAACTCCCAGTGTGTTTGGTTGCTATGCCAAAGTAGCAGTACCAGGTGGGGCATGACTACACAGACACCCTTAACCAAGAATAGCTTTTCTTTATCTGGAAAGGTGCCCTGGTTAACAGATACAGTAGCCCCCCTTATCCACAGGGGGTATGTTCTAAGACCCCCCAGTGAACGCCTGAAACCACAGACAGTACAGAACACTACATATACTGTTTTTTCCTATACATATAAGTCTATGATAAAGTTTAACTTCTAAGTTAGGCATAGTAAGAGATTAACAACCTAAAGTAGAACAGTTATAGCAATATGCTATAATAAAAGTTATGTGAATGACTCAATTCACTCTCTCTCTGTCTCAAAATATTTTATTTTCCTGTGCTCACCCTTCTTCTTATGATTCATCAATCTGATAACCAACTCAGCTATTAAGTGACTAGCGGGCAGGTATCATATACAGCATGGTTACCCTGGACAAAGATGATTCTCATCTGAGGAGGGACAAAGTAGGACAGCATGAGATTTCATCATGCTACTCAGAATGTTTGCAATTCAAACTCATCAATTGTTTATTTCTGAAAATTTCCATTTAATATTTTCAGACCACGGCTGTTCACAGGTAATTAAAATCTTAGAAAGCTAAACCATGGATAAGAGGGAACTATCATACACGGGGTAAGGAAAAATTGTTATTTTCCTCACTTCCTTTAACCTGCAGCCTTTGACCTTTTGGCTGCTTTTGTGGAAAATACCTGGCATTTAAGTTCAAAGGTCAGGTATCATAGCAAGGCATTAAAGAATACAAACAAACAAAAATTTCTTCCACATGGAAGAGGTTTTTGTTCTCCCTGAAACAATGATTTGGGTGTAGGTAGTTTATTTGTAAAGCAACTTCAAGAAACACAAGTGAGAAGTGAGACAAGGAAGGAATGAATCCAATAAATGGTGTGTTAAATAACTAGTTACCATGTGGGCAACTGGGGCTAAATCTTACAGGGAACTCTCTGAGCAACAGTGAGAAGCATCCTCAGAATCCTTCTACGGGGGACAAAGAGGCTGGGGCATATATCCACCAAATCCCATCACCCAGTGGCAAACAGTGCCCACAGGGATGGCAATACCATGTAAGTCATAGGGAACTGTCCACTTCTTTTTGTCCCAAAGATGGGAAGCTGAGGCATTTAATCATTGATTCCCCTTCCCCATCTCATATTATGGGATGAGAGTATATATAGACAGAGATTTACTATCAGGAATTGGCTCACATGACTATGGAGGGTAGTGAGTCCCAAAATTTTCAAGGTGAGCTGGCAAGCTGAGGACACAGGAGGACCAATAGTGTGGCTCCAGTCCAGGCCCAAAGGCCTGAGAATGAGGAGAACCAGGGGGTTGTTCCCGTCCGAAGGCCAGCATGCTCAAGACTCAGGAAAAGCTGATGTGTTAACTAACAAACCAACACAGAAAAATCCAATGTACCAGTTCAAAGAACATCAGGCAGGAAGCAGTATCTCTTCTTCCTAGATTCTCAGAGGAGGGTTAGGCTTTTGTTCTATCCAAGCCTTCAACTAACTAAATAAGGACTGCCCACATTAGAAAGACAATTTGCTTACTTCCTGCTGATTTAAATGTTAATCTCATCCCAAGGTATCCTCTCAGAAACACCTGGAATAATATTTGATTAAATATCTGGGCACCTACAGCCCAGTCAAGTTGACTTATAAAACTAATCATCATATTATCAGAGTTGCTAATCCTTCTATACGTCTAAGCTACCTGTGAGTATAGGCCAAGTGAGTACCAGCCAATGTTTGTGAATTTAGAGGGACTCCTGGGCAACAAAGCAAAGACTTAGCACATAGACACCTCCCTAAAGGATGGCATTTGGAAGTAAGTCAATGCCCTTATGGAATTATGTACACAGCTAAGGTTTAAATAAGAATGAGGTAAAGATTATGTGATTTGGGGCATGAGAGTATCTTATGCATTAGTGTTTTCAGAATTTATTGAGTTTGTTATTTTTCTGCCATTGCCAGAATAGAGATTCCAAAAAAAAAGATATTCTATTCAGTTGTGGAAACATTTAGAAAGCTACACTTTCTGCACACATTGATTTTGTAGTCTGGAATATTCATAGCCACCTTACATGTATAAAAAATCTTAACAAACTACATTAGCTTAATCAAATCATGGCAATCAATGAGTTGCTGCCCAATCATTTCATGTATTTTATGCTTGTCACTTATTTCTCATATTAATTTATCCATTGAACATTTATTGACTGTATGAGCCATTTTGTCATCTGAGAGAAGAAAAGGTGGAAAAGATGAATTTTCTGCTCTCTAATAGTTTCCCCATTTCTGCCTTCAAAGACAAAAGATGGATTTTATGAATACTTGAAGCTGTATGTTATTATGACTTCAGGCCTAAATTGGGCACACTGTCTTTGGATGGAGATTGGGAGGAAAAATAAACATTATCCCAAAATTGGAGGCCATAGACGTTTGCATGAATTACATTTCATTTCTACTCAATGGGAAATTCTATGACCTCAAACATCTAGGCACACTCACACCTAAATTTATAAAGACATGAACAGATGCTTTTTGAAAGAAGACATTTATGCAGCCAACAAACATATGAAAAAAGATAAAAATATTTGTATTTAATTGCCACTACTACTCTGTTCCCTTTTACTCTTTGCCAATAAAAGAATCAAACCAAACATGTAATATTTTTTATTATTCTTGTTCACAAATAGAGGTGAACATCTTCAAAATGTTCCCTCTGCATCTCCTTCCCACTTTTTCTCTCTTGTTCATTGGCTTTTACCTTTCTCTAATTTATGATTTTTACCATTCTTTCCAAAAAGTTCAAAGAATAAGAGTTAAAAGCCAGTGGAAATGGGGAAAGCAGGGAAAATGGTCAATTTTTAAGGAAACAATGTCAGCTCCTTCTCTTTCCATTTAAAACCTAAACAAGACTCAACTCTTATAAAATCCCAGTGTATTCACTTGAAACCAAAGGGACTCACAGTGTGTTCTACACCCCATCAATGAGCTACAAATGTTCCCTGAGAGACCATGATCTGTAAGTGGAAGTTCTTTGGTTCTTATAAGTGTGTGATACACAATTCCATAGACTTATTTTTATCATATTTTAGCAATATATCAGTAATAGAAACTATAGCTAGCATGTATTGGTTATTATTGCTAGGCACTCTAATAAATACTTTGCATGCATTAACTCATTTATTCTTCACACCAAACCTGGGAGATAAGTACTTTGTCATCCCTATTTACAGATGGGAAAACAGAGGCACACAGAGGTACAATATATTGCCCAAGATTACCTTGGTTACATCAGTAACCAGTGAGTGCAACCAGTGCAGGCATTCTGGCTGCAGAACTCTGTGCTATCCCACTCTACCTGAGCTATGGAGCATTACCAAAATGCGGCATTTATTTTTAGAAAAATAGCACTTTACTAAAGTTTACTGAGGACTCTTATTTAGTAGTCTAATAAACTATCTATCTACCCTGCAAAGTCACACATCTCCTACTAAGCATGAGCATACGAAGTACTTAAGTTGCTAAATCCAATGGTCAATCCTCAGTCCTCACCATATTTAATCTATCTGTAGCATTTGACACAAACTCCCTCTTCCTCAGAATATTTTCTTATATTTGGCTTCCATAATACTAGTCCCTCTTAGAAAGAATATAGTTGGCTCGCCATTTTGTTTCTGCGATAGTACGTAGTTTACTAGTTCTATGCTATGAATATGTGTTAACACATTATCAAGGTAAATGTGCTAAAATTACTAAGTTATATTTCAGTGTATAAGGTGATCAAATAAATAACCATTTTTAAATTTTTGTTTCTCTCCAGTTTTTTGTTGTTGCTGTTGTTGTTGTTGTTGTTGTTGTTTTGAGACAGAGTTTCGCTCTTGTTACCCAGGCTGGAGTGCAATGGCACGATCTCAGCTCACTGCAACCTCCGCCTCCTGGGTTCAGGCAATTCTCCTGCCTCAGCCTCCTGAGTAGCTGGGATTACAGGCACGCGCCATCATGCCCAGCTAATTTTTTGTATTTTTAGTACAGACGGGGTTTCACCATGTTGACCAGGATGGTCTCGATCTCTTGACCTCGTGACCCACCCATCTTGGCCTCCCAAAGTGCTGGGATCCAGTTCTTTATTATTAGTACCAGTTCCCTCCTTCAACATGTAGGGATTACAATTCCAGATAACATTTGGGTGGGAACGTAGAGCCAAGACAGATCAGGAGGCACTTGCATAGGTTGCAAATGAACAAAAACTACACATTTTGTAGCATTCTTTCCATCGAGAGGCCAGGCCTATGTTCTCTCACCTTGAAAATGCGGGAGCTCTGTAACTGTTAAACCAAGAGAATATGACAGGCCTTTTCAACTGGAAAGTAGGTCTAATAACTGTACCACTATTGTTCATCCTTAGCCTATAAGAGCCACCGTTAAAAATGTATGTGATCCACTGATCTTGGAGTCGCTGAATGAGTGCTTGGAGTGTATAATAAGGTGATTAAGAACTCAGTCTCCAGAATTAGACATGCTTAGGTATGAGTTCCCAGACCAGCAACTACTAGTAATATGAACTTGGGCAAATGATGTAACCTCTCAGAACCTCCATTTCCTCGTGTGGAAAATGAGCATAATATAAGTATTTACCTTGCAGAGCTGTTGAAAGAAGTAATTGAGATAATGCAAAGATAAACATTGCCTTGTACCTGACATATAGTTTGTACTCCACAAATATTAGCTATTATTAACATTTCTGGCCAGGTGTAGTGGCTCAGACCTATAATCCCGGCACTTTGGCAGGGTGAGACAGGTGGATTCTTGAGGCCAGGAGGTCGAAACAAGCCTAGCCAACATGATAAAACCCCATCTCTACTAAAAAATACAAAAATTAGCCAGGTGTAGTGGTACATGCCTGTAGTCCCAGCTTCTTGGGAGGCTGAGGCAGGAGAATTGCTTGAACCTGGGAGGCAAAGGTTGCAGTGAGCCCAGATCTTGCCACTGCACTCCAGCCTGTGCAACAGAGTGAGACTCTGTCTCAAAATAGAATAACAAATAGAGTAACATTGTTTTAAACAAAATATACACAATGGCATCGTAGCACTGACAATTAATTATGTCACCCAGAAAAGTTGAGATTTTGCACAGCTACACAATCCAGGTTATGCCAATAGGGAAAACATACGCTAAATATTGGTTTCTTGGGTTTTAAATGGGAAGATAAAAAAAGAACAAGTTCATTTCAAAATTTGTTCCCAAGGTCTAAATTAATTTTGCTCTGAGCTTTGCAAATCCCTCCTTTAATTGTCTAAATATCGGTAATTGAGAGAGGAATGAATCTTACATGCAAGTTTATTTCCTCTAGAGACAAAAAAAAAAAGAGAGAGAAACATTGAGGGTACCAAAATGGTTTGCTTGTGTGTAATATTAAGACCTAATGGGGAAAATAAATCTTCTAAGACATCAGCGGCAATCACTTTGCCAACCATAAATGGCCTTAAGATACATATTAATTTTATAACCTGATAGAAAGAAAATTAGATCTCATCTATTCCACCTTTGATTTTTTTCTTACCTTTTGAAGTTACAATTTTAAGTGATCTACAAGAGTCAATGAATAGTGTACACATAATGTAGATAAGTATTTCAAATTTAGTGTTCCTTGATATCTTGACTCCATAATTTTTAAGAACTAATTTTAAGCCACCACCTTCCATGTATTCTACTACAACCCAATGATGCTAGTGAGAACAACTTTCAGCTGAGGAGGTGTATTGGTTCATTCTCACACTGCTGTGAAGAAATACCTGACACTAGGTAATTTACAAAGGAAGGAGGTTTGATTGACTCAGTTCCACATGGCTGTGGAGGGCTCAGGAAACTTAGGATCATGGAAGAAGGCAAGGGGGACGTAGGAACCTTCTTCACAACATGGCAGGAGAGAAGTGATAGCATGGGGGCAGGGGGGAATGCCACTTTAAAAACCATCAGATATGGTGAGAACTCCTCACTATCACGAGAACAGCATGAAGAAAACCGCCCCCATGATCCAGTCACCTCCCTCCAGTTCCCTCCTTCAACATGTAGGGATTACAATTCCAGATGACATTTTGGTGGGGACGCAAAGTCAAGACAGATCAGGAGGTATTTGCATATGTTGCAAATGAAGGAAAACCACACATTTTGTGACATTCTTTCCATCAAGAGGCCAGGGCTATATTCTCTCCCCTTGAAAATGGGGAAGCTCCATAACTGTTAAACCAAGAGAATATGACAGAAGTGGCATCGTTCTAGTGCCTGGGTCCAGGCCATTAGAGAGTGGCAGTTTCCACCTCCTTTCTGTTGGAACACTCTCTGGCAGATGCCCAATAAGACCCTGAGACCATGCAGTGAGAACGCTTCTACTGGCCACATGGGTAGCCCACGAGGAGAGAAAAAGACAGCTAACCAGCCCACAGCTATTTCAGCCATCCCAGCCCAGGCACCGGAATTGGGACTCCAACCTTAGCCACCATTTGACTGCAACCTGATGAAAGACCTTAAGCAAGAATCGCCTATCTAAACGCTTGCACCTCCGGATATCTGAGAATTTATTATTATACAATAGATAACCTAAACAGCGCAGCATTTCACTTATTGAAAGAAATGGTTAACTGCCAATCAAGATAGGCCTTTTTTTCTACTCTTGCTTTATAAGTTCTATGTAGAAATGGTCCTAGAATGAGGATTACAATTCTGCAAGCTTTATTGCAGTCTCAATCTAATGTTCACTTCAGAGTTTATTTCAGTGTTCATTTCAATGTTTATTTCAGAGTCTTAATCCAAGTAGAAATAGATTCTATTATTTTCTTTCAAAATAAGAATCACTAGGGCCAGGCGCGGTGGCTCACACCTGTAATCCCAGCACTTTGGGAGGCCGAGGTAGGTGGATCACGAGGTCAAGAGATCGAGACCATCCTGGTCAACATGGTGAAACCCTGTCTCTACTAAAAATACAAAAAAATTAGCTGGGCATGGTGGCGTGTGCCTGTAATCCCAGCTACTCAGGAGGCTGAGACAGGAGAATTGCCTGAAGCCAGGAAACGGAGGTTGCGGTGAGCCAAGATGGCGCCATTGCACTCCAGCCTGGGTAACGAGTGAAACTCCGTCTCAAAAAAAAAAAAAAAAAGAATCACTATTACTTACTTTTTCATTATCCCTCAGTTCTCTTCACGTAGAAACAAACCTTCCTAAAACAGCTATCTCCCTTTGTCCTTAAAAGCCCTGTTAGAACAGGCTTTAATGTTATTACTAGCAAGCAATCAGCTGTATCAAGTGTTTTATAAACTATGGCTTTCATCTCTGTATTTTCATGTATGAAATACTAGAGGTTGGAAATGATCAGTGTCTAGTGGCTGAGCTGATAAGACACTAGGATGATGAGTAGGCATCAATAAAATGCTGATCCTTATAAGAAGCATGATGTTTTCCAGGTTAACTACAGTTTCCTAGCTCTGTTCAACCATGACTTATTGAAGAAGATACACGTTTTAATGGTTATAATTAAATACACTGAAAACTAAAGTATGAAAAGATAGCATCTACTATCTTCACTATTTTCGTTCTTTAAGTGGAGAGTTTAAATGTGTTCTATTTTTCTCATTTACTACCTAAATTAGGAACTTCACCTTTTCTAAAGCAGTGGCTCACTCATTAATTTATCCATTTATTTATTCCACAAATTGGACATCTACTATTTATAAGACACCATGTCAGGTTCTAGTGGTACCAAGGTGAACACGACAGACTTGGTCATTACCGTGGAGTTTATATTGTAGCAAAGAAAGAGGCATTAAATCAATAATAAAGTTGAGTTACAAACTGCAGGGGAAGGGAAACTACAAGGAGTTTTGCAGGAACATAAAGAAGCAACTAGCCCAGTTTAGAGGCCTGAGGAAGCTTCCCGTTTATCATATAACATAATTACCGTAACATTATGCCCCAGCTTTTGTACAATTTGAGGAATAAAGCAATGAAGTGGCAGAGGGGATCAAAATATTATTTTTTATTTTTAAGGCTTACAGAATATAACTTAGCATGAAACTCGAAATGACCAGCTATCTGCATCCCAGAATTAAGTGTGGTCATGTATCTAGACCATGCAGTACTAGACCACATTAAGCACAGAGCTGAGCTAGGCATGCCAGCTCTTATTTCTAATTTTACAATCAAGTAAATCACTAGTGAGTTAAAGGGAAAGAAAAAAAAGCAGAGACCCCTTTCTGACATCAGTAAAATCCCACCTCAGTAAAATATCTCCTCTTAAAAGAAACCATCATGAGTGGGTAAGATGCAAGTGATTGTAAAAAGCCATTACCTTTTTCCCTAACTAGTTTCTTTTTGTCCTGCTGTTCTTTTTAACAACAAAAGAAAAAAATCACTCTGAAAGTCATCTCCAACATGCTGATGGTTCCTGTTAACAGAAAATACCTATTGCACAAATGGTTCAACATTTAATAAATAACTTTGCTGTATAAAATTATTTTCTTGCTGATTCATCAATATGAGTGAAAATGCAGTTTGACCAGATTGGACACTTCAAATGCTTTCTCTTATTATTACCATACGCTTTCGCAGGTGCAATGCTGAGTGTCTAAGCCATTCCACTTAAAATACAGTCGACTCCTGTAATAAATGCTCATTGAAAAGCTTCTGCCAAGAGTTTTATGCTAATTTTTCTCTGTTCTACCCTTTGAGGAATAAGATAAAAATATTTTCATTTTTAAAAACTCAAGAGAAAAATGTTTAATGACAATTTTGAGTATTTCCAGATGTCTCACATTTTCACTCCCTGCCCCTCACCAAACTCAGTATTTCATTTTTCCACCCTCTATATACGTAAACTTCTCCTGCCAAAAATATTCCAGAAACAGAGCTGAATATTGGTACTTGGTAAGTGACAGAGTGTGTGCAAAGGTGTTTTATAAACCATAAAGCATAAACAGATATAAGAAGATTTGTAAGGGTTGCCATTTTGTAAAGGTAATAGAATCCTCTTAATAAATTGATGAGAAGATTTATATTTCAAAGCAATTTGCCAAATGAAAAGTTGGGATGATTTTTAAATTGTTCATTATTTAAATATTTTCACATATGAGCATGTTTTCACACATATATGTTCCTTTACATTTAAAATTAACATATTTTAATATTAAATTGTTCATTAATAATAAACTTCCTGGATGTCAGCACTAATTATTTAAAAAAAAAAGAAAGGAAGTGGCAGTGGGTTGGGTGAAGAGGAGGCCCCAAATTTTCTTATACTCCGAGTAAAACTGTCTCTTACCATCCTCTAGCCTTCACCAGCACGAGCAATGAGGGAGACACTGAGCTTGTGTTCTTCAAGGGGACTCTCCTGTCCTTGGCACCCTGCCTTTCCTGGAAACCATCAGCACTAATTTCATGTGCTTTCAAACTTATGAACATCCAAATCCCAGTTTATCCCATATGGCTCTGTACAATCCCTAATCTGACCCATCCACCTCTCCCCAAGTTCCCAAATCTTTCCACTGTACTCTGTAACTTATGATGCAGCATCAACAAAAACCCCTTCTTCAAGTACTTGCTGCTGGGTTTTAAAACACAGTGGTTATTATGTACATTGAGATTCTAGATGGACCATCTGAGTTCAATTCCCAGCTCTTCCCTTCACTACTTATGCAATCATAAGCAAGGTACTTAATCTCTTTAGGCTCTAATTTCACCATCTATCAAATGGAGGTGAAAATAATACCTTCCTTGGTGAGATTGTTGAAAGGATTAGATGAGCATATAGAACATCATAGAAGAGTTCTGACACACAGTAAGAACTTAGCATCTTTTCCTTTTTTCTTCCTCCATCTGCCTGCTCTCTGTGAGCTCTGGTTCTCATCTGGGAGGGTGATTTCCTTGAAGTTCCACCAGGTGATGTCTGTCTCTTCCCTCACATTCCTCATACCGCTGAGACTGACGGTTGAATGGAAGTCTTCCTTGTACCTCAGTATTCCTTCCAAGTCATCATCCCTCCCTTCTCCCAACTACCCACCCCCCCAGCTTTGAAGGTCATGCATCAAACTACACTTCCCACTACTCCTCCTTACAGCAGCCATCTACAGACTACCAGACCATCCCCCATTCCTTGAGGATTTCAACTCCTGGACCATTGTTGTTCATCTCCATTATTGTCATTATATGGGGCAACTTCAAAGTCCATGAGTCTGTTCTTTTCAACTCACTTTCCTGACCACTTCACCTCCAGTGATCTTCTCCTTAACTTTAACAACTCACTCTCTTTGTTGTACCCTATATAGACCCTGCCATTGCCAGTAATTTCATCCCCCTCCCACAGTTTGAGTCTCTGATCGTTGTCTCCTATCTTTCCGCTCACTCCCTTTACTACTTTTGACTCCAAAAATGATTTGTCCTCCCAGTTTTCTTAGTGCATTGATCCTACAGCCTATTTACTAATTGCCCTATATCCAGACTTCCCCTGCCTATGAATCTGTAGTGCACGGTCTGTCATTACAGTCTCCTTCTTCCCCCGTACCTTCACATTTTATTGTACTCTCCTGCCAAACTCAACCCAAAATGTAGCTTTTTTACAACACTGTGCTGTGTTCCAAACACATGAACATGGTTGGTGAGGATTTCAAAATCAGGCTAATTTATCATATTTTACATTCATATTCGCTAGCCTAAGAAAGTTTTCAAATGGGCCCAGTAATGATACTCTTTCCCTGGTCCTTTCGCCTCCTCCTCTACCAA